>NC_062572.1:82488878-85066378 GCF_022837055.1 Prionailurus viverrinus
TACTGTGGAGAAGTTTTCACTCTGCAGCTAACAGAATAATTTTTTTTTTAAATAAATCAATCTAAGGTAAGTATGTCTTAGAAATATTGTATTTGCTTTTTCTAGAGACCACTTTGTCCAATGGGTTTACATAGATATATAATCCTTCTAATAGGAAGCTCAACTGCTTGCTCACTCATTCATTCAACCACTATGCACTGAAACCACAACGTACAGACGGAGAACTGTGAATACAAGAGGGTCTTGCAATCTAGTAAAGGCAGACTCGTTCAGCTAAAACGTACTACCTGATGGTCTACTGTGTATGATCCTTAATACCAGAACACTGTAGGACAAACTATATCCATAGGGCAAGGGCAGCTGGAAACATTTTCTTTTAAATATTTGACGCTTGGGGGAATGAAACTAATACAGTTTGGGTGATCCCTCGCAAAGTTCTATTCAGTTCCTGATTCCACAAGGAGGCAAAGGTTACTATTACAGACAGCCTATTCTTGTTTTCTTGTTCAAGTGGTTGGGTAACGATAAGCGGACTCTACCTGAAATCCTAGTTTTGCCAAAATATAACAAGTGAGCAAATCAACTCTGTATTTCAATTTTCCTAATGAGAAATCATAACACTGCCTACAATAAAACAGGCTGAGTTACATCTGGCAAAAAAATATTAACTATACACTTAAAAAACTTCTAGGTGCAAACTGGATGGGTACATGGTATCCATAGGAGAATGACATGTGGGGGGCCTTGGGTGGCTCAGTGGGTTAGGCATTGTGGAGACTTGATTTCTGCTCAGGTCATGATCTCACGGTTCGTGAGGTCCAGCTCTGTGTCTGGCTCTGTATGTGGAGCCTGCTGGGGACTCTCTCTCCCTCTCTCTCTGACCCTCACCTGCTTGCATGCACTCTGTCTCTCAAAATAAATATACAAACTTAAGAAAATAAAAAAAGAATAAAAATAAAAGAATGACATGCAGATTACTAATGGCAAATCTGAGAATTGTTACATAAGCCTCATCTTTGACTTGAATTCTATCTTCCTATTTTAAATGTCTACAATTGTAAGTCAGTGTTCCCTTAAATGTGGCACATATAATTAGTGGCATATGAAGTGCTTTCTATGCAGCACACAAATAGTTTGTATTTAAATAATTTTTAAATATTAGAAAATTATTAATTTTTTTCCATTTATAGCAGGCACAAAGCAATCTTTTAAAATGAAGTTGGGGCGCCTGGGTGGCTCAGTCAGTTAAGCGGCTGACTTCAGCTCAGGTCATGATCTCGCGGTCCGTGAGTTCCAGCCCCGCGTCAGGCTCTGTGCTGACAGCTCAGAGCCTGGAGCCTGTTTCAGATTCTGTGTCTCCCTCTCTCTGACCCTCCCCGTTCATGCTCTGTCTCTCTCTGTCTCAAAAATAAATAAACGTTAAAAAAAATTAAAAAAAAAATAAAAATAAAAAAATAAAATGAAGTTAATACAGGGGCGCCTGGGTGGCTCAGTCAGTTACGTTGCAGACTTTGGCTCAGGTCATGATCTCACGGTTCATGGGTTTGAGCCCCATGTCAAGCTCTGTGCTGACAGCTCGGGGCCTGGAACCTGCTTCGGATTCTGTGTCTCCCTCTCTCTGTGACCCTTCCCCATTCATGTTCTGTCTCTCTCTCTCTCAAAGGTGAATAAATGTTAAAAAAAATTTTTTTAAATGAAGTTAGTACATAAAAATAAGATGACTTAAAAGTTCAAATACAGACAAAACAATCTACGGTGTTAGAGGAGTCAAGAGAGTGATTACCTTTGCAGAGGAAAGATTTGGCAGAGGGAGACTTCTGGGTTATTGGTATTATTTCTTGATCTGTGTGATGATGATTACATAGATATACTTACTTTCTGATAACTTAGGAAGCTGAACACTTACAGGTTCCTGCTGGTCTCTGTATATTTAGGCTATACAAATTTGCTCTATAAATGAGTGACTTAAAGAAAAATTAAAAAAAAATAATAATGGTACACATATATGGAAACAATCATAAAGAAGATACATAAATGACGTGTTTGCAAAACAGTGATGTAAGTAATATAAAATGATCTCAACCATACTTTTGTGCCTTTATAGAATCATGATGTCAACTTTTAATTAAAAAAAATTTTTTTTAATGTTTATTTTTGAGAGAGGGAGACAGAGTGTGAGAGGGGGAGGGGCAGAGAGAGAGGGAGACACAGAATCCGAAGCAGACTCCAGGCTCTGAGCTGTCAGCACAGAGCCTGCCGCGGGGCTCAAACCCACAAACCGTGAGATCATGACCTGAGCCGAAGTCTGACACTTAACAGACCGAGTCACCCAGGCGCCCCCACGACGTCACTTTGACACTGTTAATTTCCTATTTCTAAAGTTAGGTTGTAAGTCATACCTTGCTAGGTGGACTACTGGGGGCCCATGGGTTCTCTGCTCATCACTACTCTATACGACAGTATCTTCTGGAAGCGTTCAGCTTGAGGCCAACATCACAGATCCGCTCTCTACATAAACCAGCTTGTTTCTAAAAGGGAAGCCCCGTTTCACTGTGACACTGTGGGTACAGCCACAGCACAAACACAGGCAGGCTCTCGGTCACACACAGGACGAAATGAAGGAAAGGTGCAGCACAAATCACCTACTGCTGGAGCTGTAACTTCAACGACACCCAGACAGCTGGCTTAGCAATATTCTGTCACAGTGAGAAGCAGCTGTCCCTAGAGGTAGGTACTTCATCTGAAAATGGTAAATAATTCCTATTCCTCTTTTCAAGAAATGGAAGAACTCTCATAAAACTAGTGCATGGCCATTGCAAAAACTTCAGATGAAAGTTCAAAGAAGCAAAAATCACCCCTAATCTTATCACCCAGGCATAGCCTTAACATTTTGGTCGGTCTACTTTTACTTCCCAGCACACACATTTATTTAACAAATACAGAGACATACCATACACGTTTATAACGTGGGATTTGACCTTTATCATACACGTGGGCATGCCTTCATGTTAATAATGTAGATCTGTAAATGTGCCCTATATTTTAGTGAGCACACAGCACTCCACTGCATGTCGGTGATCACCCTACTGGTTGACATTTACATTGTGTGGCTATATATCTATATATGTACATATTACAAATATGTGTATGAAATAAATACCTTTGTGTAAAGGTGTATCGCCACCTCATAACAGAACTGATGTAAGCTGTTACCTTATAATACGGTGACAAAAATTCACAACACTCTACTTCAACCATCAATGACTTTTTAAACAATGACCAAAAAAATATTTAACATTTATCTCACCTGTAAAAAGATGAGGAAATTTAATAGGCAATATCACAGCCTCTTTCAGTGCCTCTTTGGCTCCTTCAAGACCAGCAACGTCGCTCCATTTCACGTTTGGTCGCTCTATAACAATGGCACCTACAAAAACATTATGTCACCTTTAAATTAAGGAAGACTATTCTATCAAATGTAGAATACAACACGAAATAATGACGTTCAAGAAACACGTTATAAAACTGTCTGGAAAAGTTTTATCTATCAAGAGCCTTTTAGAACTCGTGTGACACGGAAGTAGTTATTAGGGCGGAGTCAACAGGAGTCTGGAAGCTGGGGTGGGCGACTAGATCACCTCGGGGAGGTCACTTAGCTTTTCTATTTCTGCTTCCTCACTGTAAAATGAAAATAACACCATCTGCCCAAACTACTTAAGATGGGTTAGTGTAAGGATCAAATGACGTAATGAATACTAGAGTGTTTAGAAAATCACCAGACATTACAGCAAGTGGCGGTCATGTTTGAATGCACTAAAGTATCGTAAGTACTTGTTCAATGGGGGCTGATCTACTAGTTCTTCTTTTTTTTTTTTTAACAAAAACACCCAGTGATCTAATCCTCTCCTTAACTACCAAAAGAAAAATGTCCTCAAAAGTTTTAACTGATGACAGACAGATGGAGGCACAGATAAATAGTAGGGAGAAGGGAAGGGAGGGGATGATGGAAGAGAGAGAAGTGTGCTCTTGTAGATTTGCAATATTTTCCTAAGATTTGCCAAATTTTCTTTTTGGCTTCTAAATAGACCTACTTAAAATTTTTGTACATTAAAAAAGCTATCCAAATGATTTAGTTTTTCTGTATATTATATTCAAAGGCGACACTAATTGTTGCAGTAAGAATCCACAAAAGATTTCTTCTAATATAGCTTATTGGCAAAAGTTTTTAGTTATTCTTTTATCAAAAGCTTTTCGAAGGCACCTTTGTGGCTCAGTCGGTTAAGTGTCCGACTTCGGCTCAGAGCCTGGAGCCTGCTTCTGATTCTGTGTCTCCCTGTCTCTCTGCCCCTCCCCTGCTCGCATTCATTCTCTCTCTCTCTCAAAAATAAACATTAAAAAAAAAATTAACAACAAAAAAGCATTTCCAAAAGCCAGTTCTAAGGTAATATATAACTGTTTTAAGTATAACAAAATATTACCACTTACACAGTCTCCTGATTACCAATAAATTTAGTTTTATGGGTATTTCTTCTTGTTAGGAAAGATCATCTATTATTCAAAGAGTAATTATATTACACAACCTACTTAAATTTTGAAAATCTTTAGCAACAGACCTAAATTAAATGAAACTGGGGTGTCTGGCTGGCTCAGTCAGTGGAGCATGTGACTCTTGATCTCAGGGTTTTAAGTTCGAGCCCCACGTTGGGTGCAGAGGTAACTTAAAAAAATAAAATCTTGAAAAAAAAAAATTGAAATGCAACCTTAAACGCTTTCTACATTCTAAAAGTTTACAGTAAGTATAAAGTAAAGCCAATTCACTTTTTCTTTTCTATGTTCCACTCAGATTAGTAAGGAAACATTTACAACACCCCATAGGATTTTGTGATAGGTAAACAAAAGTAAATTTACTTTAAATTATGTAAATATCATCTGGCCAATTAAAGTTTTTCCTAAGTATGAATTTTCTAAATATGCCATAATTTATCTTTACACTTAATTAATACTTTTCAAAGTTGAAAAGTGACTTTGGAATATTTAGTGATAAAAAATTCAGCTAAAAGTAACATTGACAAAAGTAGTAACTAAAAAGGAGGAGAAGGATTATTGGGAATACAAGCCAAATGATTTGTTTTCCAATTATATAAATTCATCCAGTCTTTGACTCTACTCTTTATTATACTAATGTTATTTAACCTCAAAAAAAAAAAGTCCGTGAGCATCAAAACAGCTAACAAAACTCCAATCATAAATTCTTTAATTTTAATAATCAAATATTACATTTAAAATCGTAACTTAAAACAGAAGTAAAAGATTTAAAATACTCTTTCAGGGAAAAGAGGCAAGATTCAAGAAAGGCTATTTTACAGTGAAATCCATGAGCAACTCTTAAGTGAAAAGACGGAAAAAATGACTTAGATATGAAAGGATAGGATTTCATACTACACTTCATCCTGAAATTCCAAATAAATGTTCTCATTTATGTGTTTTCAGCATTTGTATTTTTGTACATCTCTGGTCCTTATCATTACTGATTTTTTTTTTTTTTAACGTTTGTTTACTTTTGAGAGAGACAGAGACAGAATGCGAGTGGGATAGGGGCAGAGAGAGAGGGAGACACAGAATGGGAAGCAGGCTCCAGGCTCCGAGCTGTCGGCACAGAGCCCGACGCGGGGCTCGAACTCAGGAGCTGTGAGATCATGACCTGAGCTGAAGTCGGACGCTCAACCGACTGAGCCACCCAGGGGCCCCTAGCATGACTGATTTTTAAAGAAAACTTCCCTGTTAAAAACTGGCTTGTATCTTTTCCAAAACTAAAGATACAATCCAGTTTTTACTTTGTGGGGGAGAGAGGGGAAAAAAAGCAGGACAGAAAAAAAGGCCCTCTGCCTTCCAACAGTAAGGCCACCTGGCACAGACCACGGGGTTGTCCCGCAGAGCTCACTGAGTAGCAAGCGCGTGCTCGCACCGCTCCAGGCAGTGCTGCTGTGGCAGCAGAAACTCGGCCTTTGCTTTTTGATTTTATCCACCACTCAAGCTCTCAGACGTAAAAGTATCCTCACTAACGGTAGCATTTCTAAGGTGTTACCCTTAGAGTATTCTCCTAGATGTCCCAGTGCGGTTAGTAAGACAGGTAACAGAATAAAAATGAAGAGACCAGTTAGTGCAGTAAGATTAAAAGACTGGCCAAGCAGGGTGCAGTCACCATTCACTCACCAAGGCTGTGCCTATATAATGGAAATCCTTCCCAGCTGTGCATCTATTCGGTAAGATCCAAATTAACAAAATACATACAACTCAATCCAAAAAGTCATCAGCTAACATATCGAATGATGATCAAATGTCAGTATATATAGTCAGCAATTGAATAGATGCCATTTTAGATACACAGAATGACTACCATTTACTGAGGCCCTAAAATTTGTCAGATATAACACTGTCAGGTTTTACACTGTCATAATCTTTTAATTGCCCAGAAAAGAAGGTATTGTTAATTTCCATCTTAGAGCTGGGGTCTTCTACTCTGAGAGGCTACGGAACCTGCCCAAGATTAGACAGCTTTTCAGCAGGAGGCCCTGGAGGGGAATCCAGACCTGAATGGAACTAAAAATCCATACCCTCCCCATCACACCGCTATACTACGAGCACAGGAGAACGAACAGACTTTTACAGGTGTGGAAGGTAAAAACAGAAAGCTGGAAGAGATTAATGTAAATGGCAACACTGAAACAGAGTAAGGAGCCAATGCGAAAGGTCTGGAAACATGAAATAAACCATCAATGAATACGCTACGGCAACAGCAATGAAAGCCAAGCGTGAGTCCAAACTCCTTCTGTTCCTCTGACAGTTTGGGAATTTTAATACCATTAAACGTTGCAGCATGCTACTAGTGTAAATGCTACCTTCTCTAGAAGGGGGCAAATAAGACAAAATGAAAACGAGTAAGTTGACGGACAGGTTTCTAAGGCACATATAAAACCAAACAATATTTGACTACATAGAAAAAACAACCTAGCTGAGATCCTACAGAGCAAATCCTGTGAAAATGGCCTACACAGAGCCAGCATGGGGCCACTGGGAACCAAAGCCAGTTCTTGAACCTCATTTGAATACAGGTGGAAAAAGCAATTCAGATAGACAATTCACTATGAGGTTTTTAAAAAAAAAAATAAGATAGTAAATTTAAAAATGAAATCTAAAGCAACCTTGAAGTTGATTCTGTAGTTTCTTTTTTTCAGGATCATCAGATTCTCCTTCCCCATCACTGTCATTCCTAATAAAAAGAATTTAATATATTCAAATGATCACTCATTGCTATCAAAATAAGGCAAAAATGAAGGAAAAATTAATCTGAAATATTTGTACTTTAAGTGGCAAGATAAGACATTCGTATTAGAAGTTATCTTTATTTTATTACTTTTAATAATATATTAAATAAAATAGTAAGCAGGCATGTTATCTGTCAATATGGAATCATGAACAGGAAAGGGGCAAAAAGACCAGAATGAAGTCAGGAACCAGCTCCAAATTCCCATGACATACCTATGTATGTGCACATTTATAAACGCATGCCCCACACCTCATTCCACAAAAGACTTTAGATGAGTTACAGGAGAGTTGTAAACAACATAAAAACACCAAACCAGGCAAACTATGTATCAGAACAAGAAGCCATAACCAGGAGAGAAAAACCCCGAATATTAATTATTTAAAGTATCAAGGTCTGTAATCCTTAGGTTGGGGGTTCCAAAGAATAGATGAAGCTTTTGATGAAAATGAACTGAGACCAAAAGACAAGTAAATCAACCCAGATATTTCATATCTAAGAATTTATTCTGAAAAAATAATTTAAAGTAAGTGCAAAGAGTTGACGACAAGGATAATCACACCCACGCTGTTCCCAAAGGGGAAAAAATTAGAAATAGAGTATGCTTAATTATAGGGATTAGTATATGATAGAACACATTGCAGTATTTATTTTATTTTATTTTATTTTCAACGTTTTTTTTATTTTTTTTATTTTTGGGACAGAGAGAGATAGAGCATGAACGGGGGAGGGGCAGAGAGAGAGGGAGACACAGAATCGGAAACAGGCTCCAGGCTCCGAGCCATCAGCCCAGAGCCCGACGCGGGGCTCGAACTCATGGACCGCGAGATCGTGACCTGGCTGAAGTCGGACGCTTAACCGACTGCGCCACCCAGGCGCCCCCACATTGCAGTATTTAAAAATGATGTAGAAATAGTTTATTGGAAAGATATTTACGACACGATGTTGAATGAAAAAGTGGTAAAGCAAAAAAATATGGCATTACATCATTTTTTACATATCAAATATAAAGGGGGATTAAAAAGCTAGACATCTTTTCCCCCAAATGGGACTGGCTTGGTTACCCTAGGATGGTGGGGTTACAGGTGACGTGGAGACCACCAAACGATTCACCTGACGCCCACTCCAGCCTCGTCCCACCGTGCTTTCTTGCACAATGAAGACGGTTGCTTTCACACAACTGCCCTGCCCGGGCTTCCTTGCAGCTGGGGCCCCACAGGAGACTGAAGATCCTCCGAGAAGGCGGAGGCAAGCAGCTGAGGTGGCCACTGCGTGCAAGGAGACCATGCCTGCGAGTGAACACCCTGGCTTTGCGGAGGGAGCTGGGCGGAGGTCCTCCTGCCTGGCACCAGGAGGCCTCGGATCCTTACCAGAACCACCCTGGGGGAGGCGGGCATTTCTCCTAATGCTACGGAATCCAAGCTGGATTCCCTGCCCGCCCTCCCCCAGATCTATAAGGTTAAGACTCTGTAATAAATCCGTTTTTGCTTAAATTGGCCAAGATGGGTCCTGCTATTCAATACAGAATTGGTATCCCCCTGCTAGGGAGCCATCTCAGGAGTGGACCCCACAGGGTCCTCAACTCACAGGGAGGAGAGGACATTTCTCCTGGCAAAGGAGTCTCAGGAAGAGTCAGGGGGTCATTCGAGGTTAACTAAAATTTTTCCAACGGTTTCATTAGTCCGCCAGTAAATGGCCCAACTTTCATGTAAGAAACCCTAAAGTTGATTCCGTGTTGAAATGCAGTAATCCGCAAGATCAGGTGGGGTCTGATTTTTGTTATGTCAGTGCTGTAGGTACAGAAGAGAAAATATTCTCAGGTGTCACAGGAACCGCCGATTCCCTGACCATGTCTTGAACAGAGGATATAAAACGCTGAATTTGCAGTTTTCCTCAAACCCTTCCGTGCAGTCTGAAGCAGCCGGTCACCTCTAGTTCTTCCATTCCTTATGTCCTTTGAAATGGCCTTCGGAAGCTGCCCCAAAGCCCTGCCTGCAAGGCACTCCCTTCCCGGCGACCACAGGGATTACCCAAGTAACTTGCGCCACTGCACACCACGAACAGTGAGCGTCACAGTCCCCGTACAGCTGACCAGAACCTCCTGCCTGCAAACCCAATCAGGCCAGATAGCAAGGTCCCACAATCTCATTTTCTTAGACGTAAGAGACTATGTTCTGGTAAGACTTTGCTTACAAAAACTGGCAGCGGGTCAGATTTGGCCTCTGAGTCCTGGGTTGCCAACAGCTGGTTTAAACAAAAGAAACGGATTTCACAAGTTAAATGTAGTTTTCTCTTTTAAGTAGATATAATAAAGTCTAACACTCTAAAATACATACCCTTTCTCCTCCGCTGGATTCGGCTGTCCCTCTTTCACTGGCTTCTGTGGAGTTTTCTCTTTCTTTTTCAGGTACTCCTTTAGTTTTTCTGCTCTATCAAGATACTCTGTACACTTTGCCCTGATACTCTGCTTGGCTTTATCACCCTGGGCTTCATCTATTAAAGGGAAGTGAGAGAGATTTTTCCATTAGTCTTCTACATGGACAGGTTTAAACTCTTAGACACACTTTTGAGACACGGACAATCTAGTCTGGGAGGCGGGGGAGGGAGGAAGGGTATCTCTAAGCCTCGTAACCAACCGTCACCAACTCTTGTCCGCTTCCCTCCAGCACGGCTGGAAGCCAACAGCGGGTCTGAGGCAGAAAGAAATCTGAGCAAGACACTAGGATATGTTAAATTAATGCTAAATAATAAGAAGAAATTATGTAATATTCTGTGGGTTTTCTATTCTTCCTTTAACATTTTGTGCGGACAGCTCAAAGTGGCTGCTCTCGCATAAAACCAATTCTAAGACCAACAAAAGTAATATCAACCGTTTCCATTAATGTCTACGTAAGTTTCATCTCATGGTAGAAGAATGCCGGAAATTCCGTATGTTACAGGTGCCCCCAATACAGTAATTTTACTCCACAAAGGCCTCTGTGGGAGCTATTTCAAAAGCCGACTTGAGCAGTCCATGCAGGGCAAGGACCGGCCCCAATTATCTTAGGATTCATTTTTAGTTTCACTTTTATTTGACAGAAAAACCTCAACATGAAATGAAGCTCAAAAGAAAATCCTAAATTATCCAACCGCTGAAGTTTTCAGTAACAAATAACTTTCAGTTTGCCAGAGAGACACTTTTGTCGTATGCTCAGCCTCCGCTGAAGATCCACGGAGGCAGGGTTTTTACCCACTTTCCCCTCACCGTCGCATCCCGGTGCCTAAAACAGTACCTGGTGCGTGGGAAACATGCAGTACGTATTTGGAAAACATACGAACAAAATGGCTCCCAACCTATTTTTTTAAAAGTACTTAAGAGAGTATTTTCAGAGACGCTTAGAAAATGTGGTTCGTACATAATGTGGGTATATCGCCAGTAAAATAAAAACTATCTACATCGATTATATGGCATTTTAATATTTTTAGGTAGACAAAGTAACAATAACTAGGATAGCTACGCACATTTGTTTGCCGACTACTTAAAAATTATTAACAAGCTACCGGGAATATTTTGCAAATGGATGGTTTAGAATTTTCTGGCATTGTATTTCAACTTTCATAAAAGAAACAGAATAATCTTTTCCTTTAACGTTTTAAAACAGAAAACAAACTATGGCCTTACATTTAACTACATGGAGAAAATACTGAACAGCGTGTTGGTAGAGTTGAAGAGCTTCCTCATAGTTCCCAGCTTTGTCTTCCTGGGCTGCTTTGCTAGCAAGATCTATTGCTTTCTGTTTGAAGGGAGGCAAAATCATATCATCAAAATCAAATAAGCAACAACACTGTGATGTAAATGATCATATTGAACGTGTTTTTTTCCTTCTCTTTTCTTTTCTTTTTTTTTTTTGTTTTTTAACTAAAAGCAACCTCAGGGACACCTGGGTGGCTCAGTCAGTTGGCTGAGTGTCTGACTTCGGCTCAGGTCATGATCTCGCCATTCATGAGTGCGAGCCCCGTGCGGGGCTGTCAGTCTGTTAGCGCAGAGCCTGCTTCAGATCCTCTGTCCCCCTCTCTCTGCCCGTCCCTCCCCCCTGCCCCGTGCTCTCCCCAAAATAAATATTTTTAAATAAATATGAAAAAGCAATCTTTTTTTTTTTTTTAATTTTTTTTTTCAACGTTTATTTATTTTTGGGACAGAGAGAGACAGAGCATGAACGGGGGAGGGGCAGAGAGAGAGGGAGACACAGAATCGGAAACAGGCTCCAGGCTCCGAGCCATCAGCCCAGAGCCCGACGCGGGGCTCGAACTCCCGGACCGCGAGATCGTGACCTGGCTGAAGTCGGACGCTTAACCGACTGCGCCACCCAGGCGCCCCTGAAAAAGCAATCTTAAAACAAATCCACCTGTTTTCCCTAAATCTCAATTGCATGTTACTATACATTATAATGATTTACAAAATGTGAATGACATTTGTTAAATGGGTAAATGCTGACTACTACTTTTACCTAGTACCAATCACTAAGATTCTCATTAGTTTTTATTCAACATAAGTCAAGCTTAAAGCTAGTAAGGAATAATCAAATAATATGAAAATTCAAGTTAAAAGTATTCAGGGAAATTCTCAGAAATGCAATGCTGTTATAGATAAATCATATAACAATAGTAAAATGTAAATGGTGTAAAACCCCCTCAGAAGCGATGGGGCAATGGAATTGCAAGAATCTGAAAATGCCCAAATCTTTTAATCCAGTAAGACAGTAACCAGAGGGGTCTTTTTAAAAAACAAAAACAAAACTTGGAAACATTAATTTTAAACAGCAAACAGATGCCACACAATGGAATATTATAGGATCATTAAAATAATATTAAAACATCCACAATATGGAAAAATGTCTATAATGGGATTTTTTTAAAAGCACAATACAATTTTTACATATAGCAGGAGTTCAACTATTTGAAACAATAGCAAAAACAAGCAAAACCCAGGAAAAAGATGTAGAGAAATTTAACACAGCTCATTTTTGATAAGACTCAATTTCTTCTTTTTCTGCTTTTTCTCATCTTCTAAAAGTGTCCATAATGAACATGGACTTTTGTGGTATTTAAAAAAAAAAAACAAAACAAAACACAAAACCCCTAGAAATAGACCCACACAAATATGTTAAAGGACTTTTGACAAATTTGCAAAAGCAAGTTAATGGCAGAAGAAACCGTGCTGGAGCAATCAGACATCTTTAGCAAAAAAAAATAAAGAAATAAAAAAAGACAGAGACAGAGAATCTTGACCTAAGCCACAAAAATTAACTCACTACACTGTACACCTGTAACCAATGTTACACTGTATTTAACTAACTAGAAATTAAATAAAAACTTAAAAAAAATCCCATAAGTTCTTAAAAGCAGAGAATTTTCTCTAGCTGGAAGTAGGAGATAGGAGGCAGGAGAGGTCAGAAAGAATAGAAGCCTGATGAAAATCCACCCGACCACACTGGCATCCAAGCAAAAGAACCTGGCTGACAAGCACAAGAAACTGAAATCTGCCAACAACACGCATGTGTTTAGAAGCAGACACATCCCCAGAGACTTCATGAACAACCACCAAACAGACAAAAACGCAGCCCTGCTGACACCTTGGTCAGCCTGGTGAGACTCTGAGCTAGAGCCCCGCTGAGCGATGCTCGACCTGGACTTCTAACCCACAGAAACGGAGATAATAAGTTAAGGTTGTTGTAGGTTGAAAAAAAATTAAATCACAATGGATCATGGACTTTAATATAAAATATGAAACCATAAAATCCTTAGAAAAAACTGAAAATCTCCAGCATCTAGGGCTAGGCAAAGTTCTGAGACTATATGTGCCAAAAAACACAATATATAAAATGAAAACAATATGGGACTGGCATAAAGACAGACACATACATCAATGGGACAGAATAGAGAGCCAAGAAATAAGCCTATGTATGTACAGTGAATTAACTCACCACAAAGGAGTCAGGAATACCCAAAGAGGAAAGGACAGTCTCTTCAATAAATAGTGTTGGGAAAACTGGCCTCAAAATGCAAAAGAACGAAACTGGACCACTACCTTACACCATCCACAAAAATTAACTCAAAAGATCTGAACAGAACACCTGACACCATAAAACTCCTTGAAGGAAATACAGGCAAGTTAAGCTCCAACTCCAGCCTTGGTGATTTTTTGGATTTGACACCAAAAGCAAAGGCAACAAAAACAAAGATGAACAAGTGGGACTCCATCAAACTAAAAAGCTTCTGCACAGCAAAGGAAACCATCAACAAAATGAAAAAGCAACCTACCACATGGGAGAAAATATTTACAAATCGTGTCCTGCTAAAGGGTTAATATCCAGTGTGTAGAGAGAAGAACTCATAAAACTCAATAGCAAAAAAACCAAGCAACCCAATTAAAAAATCACTCGAGGCTCTAAACAGATATTTTCCCAAAGACATACAAACGCCCAACAGGTATATGAAACAGCACTCAAGATCACTAATCATCAGGGAAATGCAAATTGAAACTACAATGAGCTGTGACCTCACATCTGTTAGAATGGCTATTATCAATAAAACAAGAAATAGCAAGTATTGGTGAGGATGTGGACAAAAGGGAACCCTTGTACACTGTTGGTGGGACTGTAACTGGTGCAGCCGCTGTGGAAAACACTATGGAGGTTCCTCAAAAAATTAAAAATAGAACTACCATATGATTCAGCAATTTCACTATTTATCCAGAGAAAACGAAAACATGAACTTTGTCGAAAGATACATGCACCTCAATGTTCAATGCAGCATTATTTAAAATAGCCAACTTATGGAAACAACCTAAGTGTCCACAGAGAGACGAATGGATAGAGAATGTGGTTACGTACACAATGGAATATTATTTAGCCATAAAAAGAAGGAAATCTTGACATGTGTGACAACATGAATAGAATTAAGGGCATTACGCTAAATGAAAGAAGTCAAAGAAAGACAAATACCATACGATCTCATTTATGTGTGAAATTGAAAGAGAAAACATCCACAAATAAATCCAAGCTAATAGATACAGAGAACATCCAGGTAGTTACCAGAGGTGGGGAAAGGTGAAACAGGTGAAGGGAGTCCAAAGATCCAAACCTCTAGTTATAAAATAAATGTCATAGGGATGTAATATACAGTACGGTGACTACAGTTAATAACACTGTGTTGCATATTTGAAAGTTGCTAAGAGAGTGTCTTAAAATTCTCATCACAGGAAAACCATTTTTGTAACAATGAAAGGTGACAGGTGTTAGCTAGATTTACTGTGGTGTCATCTCACACCGCATACAAAAAAAAAAAAAAAAAATGAATCCTGTTGTACACCTGAAATGAATATACGTCAATTATACCTCAAAAAAAAAAAAAAAAGAAAAAAAAAGAAAGAAAAGAAAAATGATAAATTGGACCTCATCAAATTATAAAAGTTTTAGTCTGTAAAAAATCCTATTAAAAGGATAAAAAGACAAGCTACAGACTGGGAGAAATATTTGCAAACTACATATTTATAAAAGGACTAGTATTTTAGAATAGAAAGAACTCCCAAAACTCAACAATTTAAAAACAATCCAAGTAGAAAATGGGCTGAAGACATAAACAGACATTTCACCAAAGAGGATATACACATGGTAAAGTAGCACACAAAAAGATGTTTAACATCACTAGCCATTAGAGAAATGCAAATTAAAACCACCATGAGATATCTTGAAACATGTATCAGAATGGCTTTAAAAAAAAAAAAAAGTGACAATAACACCAAACGCTCCAGAGAACTGGATCACTTACACATTGCCAGTAGGATGTAAAATGGTAGAGTCACTCTGGGAAACGGTTTTGTTTTGTTTTTGTTTTTTTTTCACAAATCTAAACGTGCAGCTGCCATATGAACCAGTGACTGCACTCCTGGGTATTTACCCCAGAGAAATGAAGACTTCTGTTCACACAAAAATTTATACATGAACATTCCGGATGTCCTTCAACCATACAGCATGGTTAAACAAACTGTGCTACACCCATACCAAGGAGTACCGTTCAGTTACAAAAAGAAACTACTTTGATACACACAACATGAATGGATCTTGAGGAAGAACCGATTCCAGAAAGTTACATATCCCAGAAAGTTACATATGGTATGATTCCATTTATATAACTTTCTGGAAATGACAAAACCAGAGATGGAGAGCATATTAGTATTGTCAGGAAACAGGGATGGTGGGGGGTGGGGGGTGGGTGGTGAGAAAGAGAGGTGACTGTGGTTCTAAAAGGGCAACAGGGGGCTCCTTGGTGGCTCAGTTAGTTAAGCATCTGACTCTTGAGGGGCGCCTGGGTGGCTCAGTCGGTTGAGCGTCCGACTTCGGCTCAGGTCATGATTTCACGGTTCGTGAGTTCAAGCCCCGCGTCGGGCTCTGTGCTGACAGCTCAGAGCCTGGATCCTGCTTCAGATTCAGTGTCTCCCTCTCTGCCCCTAACCCATTCGCATTCTGTCTCTGTCTCTCTCAAAAATAAATAAAAATTGAAAAAAAAAAAAAGTCTGTGTAAGCATCTGACTCTTGATTTCAGCCCAGGTGAGGATTTCATGGTGGTGAGACTGTGCTGGGTGGGGAGCCTGCTTAAGATTCTCTCTCTCCCTATTCCTCTGCCCTGCCCCCGCATGCTGTTTCTTTTTCTCTCAAAAAATAAAAATACACTAAAAAAATTTATAAAAGGGCCACAGGAGGGGTCCCTGTGGGTAGAACTATTCTGTATCACGACTTTGATGGAGGATCCAGGAACTTACTCATATGACACAGCTCTGCACACACACACACACACACACACACACACACAATACATGAATACAAGTAAAACTGGAAAATCTGAGTAAGACTGGTGGAATGTATCAATGTCAACATCCGGGTTATACTGTACTATAGTTTTATAAAATGCTACCATTGGGAGCAAATGGGTGAAAGGTCCACAGAACCCCTCTACATGATTTCTCACCGTCGCATGTGAACCCATGGTTATAGCAAAATAAAACCTTCATTAAAAAACCATCTTTAATATTTAAACACACACACACACACACACACATGTAAATAACAAGCATGGTTTATTAAAACATTCCACCTGGATTAATCTAAGTAGTAAAACTGTATTCAACAAAAGAGCCAGTAGAAAAAAAGGATCATGGTTATGCTATATTAAAAATAAGCATATAAGAAAAAAACCACTCAAACAATCCCAAACCAACCATACGTGAGAATATTATATTTTGAAGCAGTTGCTAATGGAATGCATAGATGGAATGAAAGCTGTAAATAGGAGGAACAGACCTTCCCTCTGTTGTTGCAGGAGGGAAAAAAAATGGTAGAATTGATAAGATGTTGCACAGTTCAAATAGCTGAATTTGGTGCTGAATTTTCAAAAGTCTGGTAAACTAGGTGGGATATCAAGGGTGAACTCATAGCACTCATACGTGTGGGCAACCGGTGGACTGGGGCACCTTGTCACATAAAAATGCACCTAGAAGACTCCATGGCTAAGCCATGCGGGAGAAATAAGTTCTTTCTTATTCTAGCTACAATTTTCTTCTATTATTTTGAATTGCTGTGCCGCTCACCTCTCTAGCTATATGTTCTCCTCATTTGCAGTCAGTCCTATTTTCAGCACCACAGTGATGGTTAAGGAAAACTCTTACAGTTGGTATTTAATTACCTAGCTCCAAATACGGTAACAATGACTTTAAACCAGCCCTTCTTTGATGACGGACAGGCCTGTATTTGCACTGTCCAACTGTGAGCCACTAGCTACAATCAGCTTCTGAGCACCCATGGCTAGTGTGACTGACGAGTTCTAAATTTTGAGTAAAATTTAAATTTAAATAGAGGCGCCTGGGTGGCTCAGTCGGTTAAGCGTCCGACTTCCAGCTCAAGTCATGATCTCACAGTTCTTGAGTTCGAGCCCCTCAACAGGCTCTGTGCTGACAGCTCAGAGCCTGGGGCCTGCTTTAGATTCTGTGTCTCCCTCTCTTTCTCTCTCTGCCCCTACCCTGCTTGTGTTCTGTCTCTCAAAAATAAATAAACATAAAAAAATTAAAATAAATACATAAATTTAAATAGTCACACGTAGCTACTACTGGACAGTGCGTGTTAAACCTTTAATCAAAAATGATTTGAGGGTATGTATCTCTTTTTCCCTTGCTGAACACCCCACTTCAACCTTGGTTCTATCAGCATTTTTCATCTGAAATGAAAGTGACTGTGTCTGGTGTGGTTTGGGAGTGCCATTTATTCCTAACCCTGACCACTTCCATCGCACGTGATTCAAAACTACAACCGAGCCTCCCGAGTGGTCAGCCTGCTTCCACACTCAACACCCCGGAGTCCACCTGGCAGCCAACGATGGGCCCTCTTCGGTGGGTTCGCACGGTAGTTAATAAAACCCTGATGCTGGCTCACGGTCGACAGGGCCTTAAATGACCTGTGTGTGCCCTGGCTCCTTCCGGATCTCACCCCAAACCTGTTAGTTCGCCTTTACTCAGGAAGTCTGCGCACGGCTGATCCCTCGGCCTAGAATGTTCTTCCCCAACAGGCGCAGGGCAGTCTCTTTTTCACAGTTCAAATGCCAAGTCCTCAGAGAGGCCCTCCCTAATCTACTGCAGAGGCTGCACTCTGCCCCTGCTCTCGGTTCTCCCCTCACCCCAGAGCCGGTGCCTGGCACACACTGGGCACTTAATAACATTGCCGAACGAAGGAAAAAAAATCCCCTATTGCTTTCTCAGAATCTTCTTCCTTTTGGTGATTCCACCCCTATCATCTCTAACAACGTTCCTCCACTGGATGTTTTCCTGCCTGTCCATGCTATTTCTCTCCCCTGGGCTCTGGAGACCACCCCCATCTTCCTTCTCTGACATCCACTCTATCAATCACATGCCCACTCTGCTGCTCTCCCCAACGTAACCTTTTTTTTTTTTTTTTTTTAGTTGGGGCCTTCCTCAGCATTAAAACATACGTCAAGTCCTACCTCAGACTCATACCTCCAAAACACAAACGAAGACCCGCTGGCTCTCCCCAGTTTCTAGGTTCCTCCCTGGCTAACATCTTACGTATCTCTTCACCTCCGGAGCAAAATCCCAAAGAGAACCCCGAGTGCGTCATGCTTTCTTGACTCCTCCAATGCTTCCTGCTGCCTGCCAGGTCTCGCAATGACCAAACTCTGTCCGCAGCCTTCAACCCTCAAAGCAGACATCTGGACTCGGCCTCCTCCTCCGGCCTCCATGGCACCCTTCTCTCTCAGTTCTACTCTTGACTGTGCGGCGATTCTTTTGCAGGCTCCCTTTTTTCTCTCCTTCTATGCCAAGATTCCACAGCCTTCTTGTTCCTCCTCATGCTATGAACTCTCCAAGGTACCCTCAACCTCTGCTACCATCTGTATGCTAATAACTCTCCAGTGCTTGTTTCCAGCTCTCTCCCTCTAGTTCTACACATATGTCTCCAACTGCTCATGGAACATTTCCACTTGGTTGCCCGTACATGCATTTCAAACCCAAAAAGTTCAAGATCACCTGCGCCCAAATATGTGCCTCTTCTTGTAATCCCAGACCCAATTCTTCCCCACTGAGATATCCAACCCAGGAAGAGGGGCGAAAACTCAGCCTCCTCCGCACCCCTCTTTCTAAATGCAGAGCCAAGCCTGACTTCTTCCTCTCCAATCTGTCTTTGATTAATCCTTTCTTCTTTAAGAGGTACTACACTACTTTGGCCCTCCCCATCTCCCATCACACAGAACCCTGCCTCCTAACCGGTCTCCCATGTGCCCAGGGTGGCTACCGGTCTGGCTGTCCCCCATGCACGCATGGTAGTTTCCTTCTAAAACAAAACCCTGAGCATATTACCTTCGCAGACTCCTGACTACAGCAGGATGAGGAGCAATCATCTCCGTGTTAGCACACACCCTTCCATGGCCTAACTAGGCTTGTCCACTCACCTTATGCACGCAGTTCCAGTCATGCCAAACTAATGGGACAACTGAGACTTCATGCCTTTGTTTATAGTGTACTCCTCACCTGGAATATCCTATCCAGTTATCTCCCCACATAACTCCAGTTTCTCTAAGACTCGGCACAGTCACGGTCCTCCTGCTGCAAAGTGTCCCTGATACCCCCAAGTGGCCTACCCTATGCTTCCTCTAAATTTCCACTGCCTCTGTTACACATTTCCAAAGATCACACAGTATCCCTGTTAGCCACTTAAAAATTTTTTTTAATGTTTATTCATTTTTTGAGAGAGAGAGAGAGAAAGAGTGGGGGAGGAACAGAGAGAGAGGGAGACACAGAATTTGAAGCAGGCTCCAAGCCCTGAGCTGTCACCACAGAGCCTGACACGGGGTTCGGACCCATGAACTGTGAGATCATGACCTGAGCTGATGTCGGGCACTTAACCGACTGAGCCATCAAGGCGCCCCAGCCACTTTATATGTCTTTTCACATCAGAATGTAAGCCCTTGGATTTCAAGGATGATATATTTCTTTTATGATTCCCTAAGACTTAGCAAAATGTATGGCACATTTAGGACTGAGTAAATCTTGAATTCTACGTATACCGCATTACTCGCAATTTCTGCCAACCCTCTCTAAGGTTTATTGCACTTCTAGACTGAGGCATATATTCTTTTTCTTTACCTGGAATGCATCCCATTTTCTGGTCCAAGAAGGCATAACTTCATAGTGAAAAAAGTACAAATGCCTAACACATAAACCTGGATTCGAAACTGTCTTCTATACTAACTAACTGCATGTCTTGGGTTAAATCATAACCTTAATAAACTTTGGATTCTTATACCGTGAAACTGAAGTAACATTCACCTTGAAGAGTTGCTTTGAGGATTAAGATCACACCAAACACCTGGTGGACAGTTAGTGTCGGCACCTTACACATTATCTAAGCTCACATCATCTCCTCTGTGGAACATTTCTCAGTTACCTTTGAAGAGTTAGATAAGCCCTTCCTTTCTGCTCTCCTATACTAACCTTTAATTCTATCATAGCACTATTGTGTTATTTTATAATTTTGAGTTTTAGTTATCTGCATTCCTCCATTAGTTATGAGCTCCTGGTTATGAGGAGTTTTGCCTTGTTTGTTGGGAAAGTTATTTGTTATTTAAGAATATTCTTCATCCAAATTTCCTAGGTTAGAAGGTTAAAAAGGTTTGAATGAGAAAGTGCACCTATGACCCAACCACCATAAAATTAAACATCTCTCCCTGTTTAAAACTAGCAACGTGCCTTTCATTTGTGTCAACCTCTAGCCAATTCATTAAGGAACATCCAACAACCCAATTCAAATATGACGCAAACTGACCATAAAACCAAAGTGCAATTCTTGCAAAAGAAAAAACAGGGGCGCCTGGGTGGCTCAGTGGGTTGAGCACCCGACTTCGGCTCAGGTCATGATCTTGCAGTTCTCGAGTTGAGTTGGAGCCCAGCATCATCGGGCTTGCTGCTGTCAGCCTGTCAGCGCAGAGCCTGCTTCGGATCCCCTGTCCCCCTCTCTCTTTGCCCCTCCCCCACTCGTGCTGGCTCTCAAAAAATAAAAGCCTTAAAAAAAAAAAAAGGAAAAAGGTATCAGTAAATGGATGAAAATTACGTTGCAGAATGTCCAAATTACATGCAGTTTTGACAAGCGAAAAGCTGATGAAATAAAGAGTTAACTAAAAAACCAACAAATATGAAGACAAGACACTTCAAAAGAAATCACTTTTGATATTAAAGAAACAATACTTTTATCAAAGAAACAATACTTTTTCCAAAAACATTTACCAAAAAGACCCTTTCTGAATGGGCTACAAAAAAAGTCAACGCTAAGTGGAGATTGTTATATCTTAGTCTAATGCAACCCTGTTGGAAAAGATACACACAAAAATCAACACATGACTTATTCTTCATTCTAAGGAATAAGCCATAGTTGCAATTACAACATTCTGAGACATATAAAACATTTATTTTCATAATCTTTTGGGTTGATTTTCAAGGTAAAAATCCCAAGAAAGGGACGCCTGGGTGGCTCAGTTGGTTAAGCGACCCACTTCCGCTCAGGTCATGACCTCGCGGTTGGTAAGTTCGAGCCCCACGTAGGGCTCTGTGTTGACAGTTCAGAGCCTGGAGCCTGCTTCGGATTCTGTGTCTCCCTCTCTCTCTGCCCCTGCCCCACGCACATTCTGTCTCTCTCTCTCTCTTTCTCAAAATAAACGTTAAAAAAAAAAAATCCCCCAAAGCTCCTTCCTATCCTACCTCTTTCTGTGTGTGAAATTCTGAGTTCTATTTTAATGTATCTACTTTCAGTGGTCTTTCTTGTCAATTACCCAGGTTTGAGCAAGTCCTCCATTATCCTTAGTGCTTGTACTGGACAGTCAATGAATGTCTCATCAACGACTGCAAGACGAAGACAAGGGTTCAATATTTTATGCTGATCTTTTGCCCCAAAATGACCCAGTGGACTGGGAGTCCTCGAGGCTAAGTCACATTCTAAATCCCTCTGAAACCTCAGATCCATTCTGGGCATCGGAGGCACTATCTCACAAATTTCTCAATGAATCTCACAGATGTCCAACAATCATGTCTAAAAGTTTAAGGTTCTACGATTTATGTACAAAACACTGTACTCACTGCGGTAAGGGTGGGGAGGTGGAGCCACAAAGCTTAAGAACACTCCCTGATTTTATATACATTTTGGGAGCCATGGCAGAGCGCACATGAATGCACAGCTCAATGAACTGACGGATTCCTCAAATTCCAAGACTGTCCTCACGTTTCTATTCACCTGACAGCTAAAAGAGAAGGGCTTTGCTACACCAGCTTGAGACGGAGAACTAAGATCACCAGTGCTTTGCAAACATTACGTTCTTTCCTCTCTGTCTTACAGTGACTGGAGCGTCTGTGCCTCCGGTTCAAAGCTCTGCCCAGTTCTGTTCAAAAGAGGAAGAAAACCCACCTCAACAAAAGTGAAGCGTCTCGCACAGCGGGTGGGCTTGGGAGATCCCGGAGCGGGCGGAAAGCGCCCGACCCTCCCACCTGCGGCTGGGCGGGGGCGCCGCCCTCCTCCGTCCGGCACCAGGGGCGCGGCCGCTTCCTCCCTCCTCCCCTGTCTCCAATCCTAACCCCGCGCCGCCCCTCGGCTCCGGCTCTCCAGGACGCGGGAGAACAGTGATACCTGGAGATTGGACGAGGTGGATGCCATGGCGGAGATCCGAGGCGGCTCCCTGGGGAAGAACTAGGGCAGAGGAAGCCAACAGCGGCAACGTCGAACCGTGCCCGGTGTTGCCTCAAACGTGCGCAGGCTGGTAGCCCTCGGACCCGGAGCGACGCCTCCCCTTCGCGAACTGGTTCCCAAACCGCAAGCCGCTCCGAGCGCCGCCGACCCTTCTCAGAAAACTTCCGCAATTCTGAGCCCCCTCCGGGCTCTGGTCCCGCCTCTGGCCTCAGCACTTCCGCTTTCGTCATCAGCACGCGCGCTACCCAGTCTCCAGCCATTCTGGTCTCGCCTCGGCCCCGGGGTCTCGCGATGCCGGGAGGCCGGAAGCGCTCCCGGGCCTAGTGGAAGTCAGGCTGGGCGCAAGCGCACTGCGGCTCTTACGTAGGGGCGGAGATGCGCCCTAGAGCCAAGATCTGTTACGTTTTCTTCTTTTTCCAGATGTTTTACACTTGAGGTGAATTATTGGCTCTGGCTCCTTTCAGTCCACATCATGGAGCGTGCCCTGTAGTTCTGTGGCTTTTGAGTGAAAAAGTCATCCCGTCCCCAAGACCCACCATTTGGGGACTTGGGGCTCGTTTACTGTGTCTCATTCATTCCGTTTTCTCCTCTGTAAGATGGGGTTAATTGTATATAGTACCCACCCCAGGATTGTGAAGAATGCTAGTAGCATGCGCTGGCATAGTGTTGGGTGAACAGTAAGATCTCAGTAAGCCTCAGCGTTTATTACTCAACACTGTACACTTTATTCAATAAGTTGTCATGGCTCCGTGAGGTCCTGAGAATGTTAGTAAAAGACAGGTGCGGTTGCTGTCCTCTAGGAGCTCACGGTTTGGTGGGGAAGCAGGCTCCTGAACACAAGTCTTATGAAACTGGCAGATCAGATTATCTTTTACACCATTTATAAGGAAGGTTAATGACGAGAGGTTAAGTGCTTTCTGTGAGATCACATGTCAGGGATTAGTCGCAGACCTACAATAAGACCTTGCCTCAGCCTTTCTATTGTTTGCAGCCAAAATCCTCTTTTTCTTCATCCTTATGTAGGTAAGCTTCCCAAAGGAAAGTGAAATAGGTATTTAATCATTCCTCCATTTTATTTCCTACTCACTCCCTAATTCTTCCAGATCATCTGATGTCTCCTAAAGTTCTTCCCTCGCCCTTCTTACTAGGTATTGTCAACTACCCAGTTCTTGAACTCTCACTTATAGAGAATCCTAATATTCTTTGTCTTTCTCCTTCACTGTCTCCCCTTCTTTTTTTAAAAAAAAAATATTTTTATTTATTCTGAGAGCAAGCGGGGGAAGGGCAGAGAGCGAGTGAGACAGAATCCCAGGCAGGCTCCATGCCATCAGTACAGAGCCTGATGCGGGGCTTGATCCCAAGAACTGTGAGATCATGACCTGAGCTGAAATCAGGAGTCAGATGCTTAACCGACTGAGCCACCCAGGTGTCCCACTGTTTCCCCTTCTTATTCTTCTCTCTCTGTAGCATTGTGTCAAGAGTCATGTTCTCTTTAATCAAACTACTCCATCCCTGCTCATCTTATCCCCTTCCTGGACTTTATCTAGCAATATAATAGAAATGACTTCCAGGGGCGCCTGGGTGGCGCAGTCGGTTAAGCGTCCGACTTCAGCTCAGGTCACCATCTCGCGGTCCGGGAGTTCGAGCCCCACGTCAGGCTCTGTCTGGGCTGATGGCTCAGAGCCTGGAGTCTGTTTCCGATTCTGTGTCTCCCTCTCTCTCTGCCCCTCCCCCATTCATGCTCTGTCTCTCTCTGTCCCCCCCCCCCAAAAAAAAAAGTTGAGAAATGACTTCCAATCTACATCTCTAGGCCTAATGCTGTCTTCTGTCTTGCATTCATAACCTTCCAGAGATCTCCAGAAACCACAGGACTTTCCCACAAGACAAATTCAACACATTTGAAGTCAAGTTAATGATCATCTACCCCAAACTTCTCAGAATAACATCACGAAAACTCCGTCATCCAGGCTCAAAGCTCAAAGTCAGCCCTCTCTCTGCCTTCATCTGCCAGTTCACCTTTCCACCCCTCTGTTCCCTTCCACTTACTGATAAATGCTGTAGGGATCACAGCCCTTACAGTGTCAGCACATCATAGACATTTAATAAATACTAAACCTTTTAACTGAGCTGCTTAAAAGAAATTGCTAGATCCTTAATGACTATTGGATAAACCTGATTTTCCCTGAAGATACAACTAGACTCCAATTTGCCTTTCACCTCAATCCCTAAGAGTCTATGGAACACCCACTAAACGTAAGTCGACTAGGCATTAAAAAACTACAGAGATGAATATGATATGGTCTTTGCCATTCAGGAGTTTACAATTTAGTGGAAGACACAGACACATAATAGTGAAAAGAGAATCCACTGACATAAATGACCACCATGTGCCAGGCTGCTGTGGCTATTGGATACGAACCAAACGGTCAAAAATCCCTTTTATCACTATCAACAAATTGTGTTAGTATCACGTACTCTCAATATTCAAAGAGAAGGCTCTCGTCTGTAAGGTATTTTCAAAAATCCGTAATTTTAGTCTACTCGTGAGAAAGCACAAGAAAAACACAAATTGAGGGCTTTTCTACTTCTAAAAAAATGCCTAACCAGGCTCTTCAAAAATGTCAAAGTAATGAAAGATAAGAAAAGACTGAGAAACTGTCACAGATTGCAGGGCACTAAGGAGACACGACAACTAAATGCAATAGGGGATTCTGGATTGGATCCTGGAACAACAACAAAAGACATCAGTGGAAAAACTGATAAAAAAAATACAAATTAAGTCTGGATTTTAGCTAATAGTACTACACTGAAACAAATTTTATAGGTTTTTTTTTTTATGTTTACTTATTTTCGAGAGAGACAGACAGAGTGCAAGCAGGGCAGGAGCAGAGAGAGGGGGAGACACAGAATCTGAAGCTGGCTTCAGGCTCTGAACTGTCGGCACAGAGCCCAATGTGTGGCTCGAACTCACAAGCATAAATATCATGACCTGGGTGGAAGTCGGATGCTTAACTGACTGAGCCACCAAGGCACCCTGAGTTTTGATAAATAAACAAGATAAGATGCCAACAGTAGGGGATATTGGGTAAAGCGTATATGGGCAGGGCACCTGGGTGGCTCAGTCAGTTAAGCGTCTGACTCTTAATTTTGACTCAGGTCATGATCTTGTAGTTCGTGGGATCGAGCCCTGCATCAGGCTCTGTGCGGACAGTGTGGGGTCTGCTTGGTATTCTCTCCCTCCCTCTTTCTCTGCCCCTCCCCTGCTCATGCTCTCTCTCAAAATAAATGAATAAACTTAAAAAAAAAGACTATATGGGAATTCTTTAAATATCTTTGCAACTTTTGTAATTATTATTTTAAAATAAAAGATTTTTTGTTAATTCCTGCTCTTTGGGAATTTGCATTACAGTCGTATAGAAACTTGTTACTTTTTCATGTTGAAAAATGTAAATCTAAAATTGTTACCTGTATCATGGTTTATAAAATGCTTCCACATACATTATCTTATTTCTTGATTCTGTGAAGTGGATCTTAAGTATCCCATTTTTACCAATGAGGAAAACTAAGCCTCAGGGAGATAGATGGTCCCCCAATCCATGCAGCTTCTAAGTGATAGAGCTGGAGTTTGATCCCAGGTCACATGGACTCCAGATCCCAGGACTCCAGATGGGATGTTAGAAGACAGACAAGGACTCCTAGACACAGGCAGTTTGCACCATGAGGCCACAGAGGAGGGGATGCTTAATTTGGCAGGAGCGGTGAAGAATTTCTCGGGGAAGGTGTCAGTTAAACCAAATCTTAGAATCTTAAACTGATTTGGACAGAATGTAGGCCCTTTCGAGCAGAGGCAAAGCATGAATAAAGGCACAGGAGAATAAATATCTGGCATGTGCGAGGGAAGGCTAGAATGGAGGAAGCGACAGGCGCTCTGGGGAAGGAGAGGCAGGAGGGAAGCTAAAAACGCACCAGGAGGCACTGACAGGTGCTCAAGTCTTTGAATGATAAAGAGTTCAGACTTGGTTCGGCAGGGACTAAGGATTCATTGGCAGGCTCCCCCCCCCCCCACCCCAGCCCCTTTCTCCTGCCCTTCGTCCTCTCTCTCCTCTGTAATTTTCTTCCTTTTGGAAGAAAGTAGAGTATATAGAGTCCTGATTTCGTTCAATATTGGTTTGATGAAAATGCATGCCACAGTTTGTAGGGTGCACCAGGGGGAGAGAGGAGCCAGGAAGATCGAGTAGGAGGCGACAGCAGCGGTGTTCGGGTTTAGACAACAGGACGGGCAGAGCCCAACAGCCTACGTCCCATTCCTGAAGCCCAGCACCTACTTGGACCGTGATTAACACGTCCTCTTTCCCACAATTGCTTTCTCCATTTCAACCTGGTGAAAATCATACCTATTCTTCAAGGGCTCGTTCCGATGTTGGTTCCTCGAGAAAACTTCAAAACCTCTCCGAACTTTCATAGCACTTTTGACCTTGGATTGTCCTTCGGTCACGCATGCTAAGTCCCTAAAATAGGTCCCGGAGCACTGCGGGTGCCCCAAAAATGCCTCGTCTCACTCACACGGCGTCCATCCTTTCTAGACCGTCAAATCACCGAGGGCAAAGGCTTCATCTTATTCACTTCTGTAACCCTCCCTGTGCCCTGCCTCCCCACATGTCCATACAGGATAGGTGCTTGACTAGCCAAGGCTCGTTGAACAAAAGGAAGCCTCCTTGCTCACGATCAAGGGTTTTGGAGATTAACGTTCAGTTGAGTGTTAAAGTGACATTTGTGGATTCAGGCTCAGCAGGGTCTCTCCAGGTCCGTCCAGGACCAAATCCATCTCATTCCAAGCATCTTCAAGGAAATGCCTACTGGTAAAGTCCTCATAGCCTGCCCTGCACAGCCATTCAAGTCCACCCAGAAGTGTCGTCCCAGCTTGTTGAGTCACCAGCTTCCTCCCTGCAGCATGACTATAAGGAAGGCGAAGCCCTGACAGTGCTGATCACGTGAAAGAAGTGACATGGGCCGTTCTCGGGCAGGAAACCTGTTCTCCATATCAGGCAGCATACCTTTCTGAATGTACCCGGGAAGCCTGGAGACCCAGCCCTTCCTCAATAGCTGTGATTCATTTTACTCCTGGGAAGCCACAGAGAGTTTCTGGACTGATGGCCTCAATGTCAGTCAGCCCCTTGAGGGAGGGTGTGTCCATCGAAGCAGCCATTCCTGGTTGTTGATGACCTCGGGGCAGGTGCACCCTAAGGCTTTGGTGCAGAAGGAAAGCTGAGGCACCTGTCCTCAAGATGTTTACAGGCCACCACCACCATCCCCAGACTGTAAACACTCAGAACACGGATAATGCACTTAGAAATAACGGATTTGAGGGCGCCTGGGTGGCTCGGTCGGTTGAGCGTCCGACTTCGGCTCAGGCCACGATCTCACTGGTCTTAAGGTCGAGCCCGTCCTGGGGCTCTGTGCTGACAGCTTAGAGCCTGGAGCCTGCTTCCGAGATTCGATTTGGTGTCTGTCCCTCTGCCCCTCCCCCCACCCGCTCTCTCAAATATAAATAAGCATTACAAAAACCTTTTTTTAAAGAAAGAATTGATTTCCAACTCCTTTCCCCGCTACTGTTCAACCCAAGTCTTTTCCTGAACACGTTCGTCTAAGAATGCCTCCCATGCTCTTGTGCTAGATTCAGCATTCAAGCAGTTGCGGCTGAAGGCTGAAAAAGGTCAAAACTCCTTTTTTTCCCCCCTTTCAGACAGTATCAGGTGTGAGCTGTATTTTTTCCGTTTTCTCCTCTTTTTAGGCCTCGAGCTCCATCTTTGCCACTGTAATAGGAAAAACAGCATTTTCTAATCTTATACACACTCTCTGATACATTTGCGGATGGAATGACCTTTCACCATAATGCAGGGTAGGGATGGCTAGGATGGAAGTGTGTGTGTGTGTGTGTGTGTGTGTGTGTGTGTGTGAAACACAGGCGGCCATGACTTGCCGCCTTGATGACCATCGCTGGGAAGAGACTGCCCGTTGAACCAGTCTTTCCACTTTACTATAGGTTTAAAATTCTCCACAATAAGAGGTTGTTTTTTTTTTTAATTGTATTTCCATGTTTGTGTTGAACTCTGTTCAAATTCTTCATCCAGTTTTCCATTCTGGTGCTCACCTTTTCTTCTTTTATTGATTTATTAAAGTCCTTTGTATGTTAAGAAAGTTCTTTTGGTCTGTGTGTTGCAAATATTTTCCCATTTTGTTCTTTGTTATTACTTCTTTTGGCATGAACATTTACGTTTCAACACAGTTACATTTATCATTCTTTTCTTTTTTCTTTCTTTCTTTTTTTTGGTTATGCTTAGAGAGATCTTACCCACTGCTAGATTGTTTAAAACAACAACACTATACCTGTATCTTCCTACAGTACTTTCAATATTTTGTTGCATTAAGTCTTTGACCTCTCTGGAATTCATTTTGATGTAACAATTAAGGTCAAGATCTAGCTTTGTTGTTTCTTTTTATTTATTTCAAATGGATAATCAATTGTCCCAATATTATTTCTTTCTAAATTAAAAAACATTTTTTTTAAATTAAATAGGCTTCCTGCCCAGCATGGAGCCCGATGCAGGGCTTGAACTCATAGCCCTGAGATCAAGACCTGAGCTGAGATAAGAGTCAGAGGCTTAACCGACTGAGCCACGTGGGTGTCCCCCAATATTATTTATTTAACATCCATTTTTTCTCCACTCATCTGAAAGACTACCTTTCGTGTAGACCAGTTTCTCACAAGGGTTTGTCTGAAATCTTGATTACGTTTCAACTACTCCTTTTTCATCATCTATTCTTATGCCAGGAAAATAGTTTTTATTACTGTAGCTTTGTAATTCACCTCAATATTTTGTGGAACTGCCTGATTCATTCGAGGCAGAAGGGAAAACTAAGGATTCAGGCTCTGATGTAGGAACGCTTGGTTCAAACCTCGGCTTGAATGGATATCAGATAATTACTTACCATCTCTAGGATGCTGTTTTTGCTTCTATGAAACGAGGATGATAATACTACCTGTCTAACGGGGCTGTGCAAAAATTAGATGAGCCTAGTGTATAGCAGAATTGGGCTTGGAACATGGTTTACACCCACCAGGTGTGAGCTATCAATCATTTTCCGGGTAGTTATGACTTTCTTATATTTATTCTTCCATGCCAACTTTGGTATCGCTTTGTCAACTTCCACCTAAAAAGCTTATTTATTCTGAAATTGGATTGGTAGATTAATCGGGGCAGAGGAACATCTTTATGATATGGAATTTTCTCAGATTTCCCAAATATGTCTTAATTCAAGCCTCCTTGTATGCTTCTTAGTAGAGTTTCATTTTTTTTTCTTTATATAGTTTCTGAACATTTCTTCTAGGCTAATTTCTAGGTATTTTGTTGTGTCATTGTTGCTATCATAAGTAGTATAATCTCTTCTCTTTATATTTTTTGTAGTTACTTGTGGTTCAAATGTAGGAAACCATGAATATAGGTAGATTAATTTGGCATACGTGTTGTTTCTGATAGAGTAACAATATATGTCTTGGGTTTCTAGATGAACAGTGAAAACATCTGCAGAGAGTGATACCTTTGTCTCTTTCCTGTGTGATGTCGAAAGCGTCGAGGGCAGTCATCCTAATCTTTCTTCTTCCTGACTTAAAGGAATGCTTGTGGTGTCATAAATAATTATTTTCAACCTTCTTGCATACATTATCATTGCTTAAACACAGCAGCTTAAAGCAACACACTCTTGGCATCTCACAGTTTCTGTGGGTCAGAAGTCCAGGCACGGCCAAGCTGGGTTTTCTGCTCAGAGTCTCACAAGGCTGAAATTAAGGTGCGGGCTGGGCTTCGTGTTCTGGAGATTCAACTAGGGAAGGATGTGCTCCCAAGCTCCCTGAGGTTATTGGCAGCATTCGCTTTCTTTTCTCTGTAGAATTCATGATAGCTGGCTTCATCAAAACCAGGAATACACACCCACGTGTGCACATGCACACACACACACACACACACACACACACGTGCACACCCACACCCACACCCACCATCTCTGATGCTTCAAGTCTCTGACCTCAGAGAAGATTCAGATTCTCTTCTAATAGGGCTTACCTGATTAGGTCATACCCACGCAGGATAATTTCCCTTTGGATTAACTGCAAGTCAGATAATTAGGGACATTCATTATACCCGTAAAACCCCTTCACTTTGGCCATATTCTATTGGTTTGAAGTCACAGGTTCTGTCTGTACTTAGGAAAGAGGATTATTCAAGGGCATGACTCATTGGGGGGTCTTTGGGGCACTGGGTCTACAACAGTGATACTTTAGAAGACATCCTTATAAAGAGGAGAAATTAATGCTCTGTTCTTAGTATAAGAGAAATATGTAAGATTTCATATTATAAATACTACCAAATAAATAAAGCAACTATATAATTTTTGTTGGTAGTCGATATGCGTATTGGCATCTCTATCTCTATATGTATGTAGATATGATTTCTTTTACCAGACTATGATAATTATTACATTCATTAAGATAACAAAAAGAGATAATAAAAAAAATGCAGTGACTAAATATGGATGCTTATAAAGAAGATCTTTCTGATAAGTTGCTGCCTTGGAAAATTGTACGGAGCAGAAGCATTTGGTTTAGAAAGAGGAATCGCTTCTCTGTACCTTTGAAATATGCTGACCAATACATATTCTAGCAGTGAAATGACTTGAACCTAGAAGCTCTCATTGTCCACTGGGAGCTTCTTCCCCAGAATCTCATTCCTGTTGTCTTTCGAGCAGGCAAAATGTCCCAAGATCTCTACCACTAAACCAACACGGAGATCTGAGGTGAGAGTGTTGGGGTGGAATCATTTTTAGGCCAAGAATCAGCCTCCATTTACTTCCCATGGACTAGTTCCAGAAGAAGGACTTTGGAGAATTTAGGTTCAATCTCGGGACAGCCCCCAGCACCAGATAGCACAATCTTCCAAACAGCGACAATGCCATCGTCAAGCTAATGACTGTCTAGATTAGCAATGAAATTTTGCATTTTGTTACCTAAATGAACACTTTCCCTGGAATTACAGTCTAAATCAGTTGTTCATCGTCCCATTTGATTGCTAAATTAAGTCAGCTCAACAACAAGATTAAGCAGAAATAAAATGAATACACCACGAGAGTAGCAATGACATGTTGTACCAGACAGGGCTTGGACATGGTGTCTGCTTAGTAGTCTTCTGAAAATAGTATAAAGCTCCCTTCACTCTTTCACAAGCTCATTAGTATCAACTTCAAGCAAATCTGTCCAGACCTTAAACTTTACTTCCATCTTCATTTTCTTCCTTTTCAGGCTTGCATCTGCAAACATTTTCAAAAAGGTATCATTGTGTCAGAAAAAAAAGTTGGTTGTGGTTTTGTGTAGAACACGTAGAGAAGTCTCATGATTTAATTACTAGCTACACATTTAGTAAATGGCAGGACCGTAAATTTCTAAGGAACAAATGTGGATAGTACTCTGGGGAGAGGAGAGTGTGGGGGTACAGGATTGGACCCCTAAGTAAAAGGTCAGCCTGACCACCTTGAAACTGAAAACGAGCGGGCAACTTTCTTCTTTGCGATTTGTCAGTTTCCCTATTTAGTATTTAAAAACAAATTTGGGGGGCGCCTGGGTGGCTCAGCCGGTTGAGCGCGGACTTCGGCTCCCGTCATGATCTTGCAGCTCGTGGGTTCGAGCCCCGGGTCGGGCTCTGCGTTGACAGCTCAGAGCCTGGAACCTGCTTTGGATTCTGTGTCTCCTTCTGTCTGCCCCTCCCCTGCTCTCTCTCTCTCTTTCTCTCTCTCTCAAAGGCAAGTAATAAACATTAAAAAAAATTAAAAAAGAACAAATTTGGAAATGATGTATGTCAATGGTGAGATGGTGAGCCAAAAATTGCCAGACCTAAAAAATGTTTTGTTGAAAACTGCTGTTTTAATGCACCTTCAGGTCAATGCATTAACTAGATAAGACCTTTAATACTGTGTCCTTCCTACTCTATTCAAAAAATTTTTATAACTTTTTAAAAGTTTATTTATTTTTGAGGTGGGGGGAGGAGCAGAGAGAGAGAGAGAGAGAGACAGAATCCCAAGCAGATTCCAGACTGTCAGCGCAGAGCCCGATGCAGGGCTCGAACTCAAGAACTGCAAGATAGTGACCTGAGCCGAAATCAAGGGTCTGACGTTTAACCTACTGAGACACCCGGGCGCCACCCCCCCCCCCTTTGTAATTGTGTTGGACTTTGGGATCAAGGCACGTTACATGGAATTCTTATTTATGTGTGTAAATAGGTATAAACCCAGGGGCTCTAAGAAGACACAATAGAATTGGTGACACGCCTATGCTTGAATCAACAATATTTTTCTTAAAAATTTTTTTTTTTTTTTTTATTAAGGGCACCTGGGTGGCTCAGTCGGTGGGGCGACCGACTTCGGCTCAGGTCATGATCTCACAGTCCGCGAACTCGAGCCCTGCGTTGGGCTCTGTGCTGACAGCTTAGAGCCTGGAGCCTGCTTCGGATTCTGTGTCTCCCTCTCTCTCTCTGCCCCCTCCCTTGCTCACGCTCTGTCTCTCTCTCTCTCTCAAAAATAAATAAACATAAAAAAATTAAAAAAAACATTTTTTGTATGAGTCATCTTGAAACACAATGTTACATTGGTTTCAGATACACAACATAGTGATTCAACAACTCTATGTCTTCTGCTTTGTTCACCACAGTGTCACTAACCATTCGCCATAATCACATCGATGACTATGTCCCCTATGCCTTGAACCATCAATATTTTTTAATCACTCAAGCAGCTGGTGCTGACAGAGCTTCAATTAAATATGTAGCCCCCAAGTCCGATATTTAAATTTTTTTCATGTTTTTTAAAATTTATTTATCTCGAGAGAGAGAGAGAGAGAGCATGTGCCGAGGAGGGACAGAGAGAGGGAGACACAGAATCCAAAGCAGGCTTCAGGCTCTGAGCCGTCAGCACAGAGCCTGATGCAAGGTTTGAACTCATGAGCTGTGAGATCAGGACCTGAGCCGAAGTCGGACGCTTAACCCACTGAGCCACCCAGGTGCCCCTGGAATCTGATATTTAAATGAATCCACATGAGAAGTCACACGCGGCCCCTTCTCCTAAGAACTGTTAATATAGTTGGAAAAATAAAGCAGTTGCAAACAGGAAGCAGTCTTCATAGGTCACAATGCATGATAAATACATACAAATATGTGTAAACAAGTAGTGAGAATTGTTGGCTGTGGTGATCGCAGAAAAGGCTGGGAGAGTGGAGAGCAAATTTAGATACAATGAAGGAATTCACATTTATTCATATAAAGACACTCTGTGCTTCCGAGGAGAGTTGTCCTTTCATGTTATTCAAATTATAATTACAAAATGGAAGTCTTGAAAGCTTAAGTGTTTATTCATAATCTTGGCCAAAGTCCACCTTGGAAGAGTAAGGATAGGTTAAAAGCCACAGCCAATTCAATTATTTAATTTCACTGTATTAGAGCTCAAGGTTGCCAAATGATCTCATTACCAAATTATATCCTAAGGTCATGCTGGGAAAATAAAGAGATTCTATGCCAGACAATCTACTCCCAAGGGCAATTCCTGGCCAGTGATATTGTGAAGTTGCAAAATGACTATGTTTTTCATTGGAAAATTCCATCCTCCACCCCTCCGTGCTCTAGGAGAGTTCCTCGACTTACCTAACCTAGTGCAAGGAAGCACTGGGCCAGACAGTTATGTAAAAGACACCCAGGTACACACGAACGACAACTGGTAGCGGTCTGAAAAGCAATTTTGTAACAGGTTTTATAAAGAGGTAACCTGGGTCTACAAAAATCATAGGAGAAAGCAGCAAATTGCAGCGTTAATGACAGGTGCTTTCCATATGTTGCCATGATCAGGTATTCACAGGTGGTTAAAATACTGCAGTAAGAGATGTCATGCCTGGGGAGGTGACAAATAACGTGTGAAAAGACGGAAATGTTCAGCTTGGTTGTTCGTGTTCTCGGGCCTGTTTTTGAAATGGTGGGACTTTTAGAAGCAAAAGGCTCGGTTCTTTCTTAAAAGAGAAAGTATACTACGCCTATCAAGGCAAGGAATACCCCCACAGAAAGTGGTTTATTGTGCCAGTGAGAAATTCCAGAAAAGGGATATTATAAGAGCCTCCAGGGGGCAGATTTAGGTCAGGGGAAATGTATACCTTGGAGAGAGATGGAGACATTAACTTATTTAGAAGTCGACTCTCTTCAAAGACCCCGCAGTGTAAAGTATCATGTAATTGATCCAAGAGGACAATATGTCAATCAACAAATCTAAATCGAGCTATTATGTGAAAGGGATCTAACCCTCCAAGCTCCTTCTAAATTTCTCAAATGAAAAGGGCCAGCATTGTGCATTGATTGTCTAACTAATGGGTATTACAAGACAAATATATTTTTAGACGTGCCAACAGTGATGTTGTAATTTTATAGGGTGGCGGAAAGAGCTCTTTCTGGGCTTGGAGTCTGATGTTCCAGGTGTTAATCCTGACTCTCCCAGTCGACAGCTTGGGGGCCTTTCTTAGCTAAGAGAGGGGCTTTGATGAGACGTATTGTGATTGAATCAGAAGATCCTGCTTCTTCTTTTTTTTTTTTTTTTAATTTTTTTTTTTCAACGTTTATTTATTTTTGGGACAGAGAGAGACAGAGCATGAACGGGGGAGGGGCAGAGAGAGAGGGAGACACAGAATCGGAAACAGGCTCCAGGCTCTGAGCCATCAGCCCAGAGCCCGACGCGGGGCTCGAACTCACGGACCGCGAGATCGTGACCTGGCTGAAGTCGGATGCTTAACCGACTGCGCCACCCAGGCGCCCCCAGAAGATCCTGCTTCTAAACCCAGCTACGCCTCTCCCTTGCTTTTGGATCTTGGATAGGTCCTTAGCTTCTCTTGTTTTTCATTTGCTTGTTTGTGACGAGGTTGAGCTAGATCGTCTCTAAGATCTCTTGCTGCTTTCAGCCAGTCCGTCGAAGCACAGCATAATTATATTACTTGCAATCACTGTGGGTGCTTAGACCTGCTTCTTTGTTTTCACGTCAGATTGTTGAGGCGCTGTGGTATACCAGAAAGAGGTTTTGATGTGAGACCCAAGGTCAGGCACTTAGCTGCTCTGAAACTTAATGTTCTTATCTTTAAAACTGGGCTAATCACGCCTACTTTACAGGGTTCCTGCAAAGATGAGAGATAATGAACCACGAAGTCTGGCCCGTAGTGGACATTCAGTAAATGACGGTGCTTTTTATTTTTCCCTTTATGAACTAACTACTCGCTGCCAAGGTGTAGCATTAGTCCCGTGGGAAAATAAGACGAACTGTATCACCATCCACAGTTTCTAGGGCATCGCTGCGGCTGACACGGCATAATGCTATCTTTTGTAACGGTGCTCAGGTAGGAACTGTTAGAAAAACTTACTAATGGACTCCGGTGGGAGTCCATTACTTTGCAAAGGTATTGGATGTTACCTTTGTAATGTCGCTTACCCAGATCTCACGGTCTGGGATTCTGACACTTAATGCCCACAGTTGGGCCAGCTCAGGCAGGCCCCGAGCTGACCTACGGGCTACACTGTGGTCCAGATGAAGCTCCGTCTTGGCTTGGCATCTTCCTCAATGATTCCTTGCAGGCTCCTCTTTCCGCCACCGTCCCTGGCACGTGGGGTAGCCACTGGTCCACACTTCTGCATTTTTGCCACATCTGGATCCTGCCGGCCGCTCCCTCCTCTCGCGAAACAAACAGAACACACAGATTCGTGTCGACCTTGACCACGTCCCCTCATCTCAGGTGCACCGACAGCGATCGTTACAAGGTGCAAAGTTAGAAACCCTTTGAGGGTTACACAGTCGTGTGTGATTCAGGAATCTACTTCGAATGAATTAATTTAGCTCATTTTTGAGCACCTGTCACTCACTGTTTTGGGACCTGGGACTTCTTGTCAGTGTTCGCACGTGAGCGTTGAGACATAGCGTCTCCAGCTTCCACGGTTTCGCCGTCAGCCCCCTTGTATGAGGCACCATCCCTGCTCTCAGAGAGTTCACGGTCGGTTCCTGTATTAAGAGATCAGTAACAGACAGTCCCGAGAGGCAGGCGTGAGTGGGAGAAGAGCTCGCCGTGAGCTGGGCCAGGCCGGCTACTCAGGGAACAAACTCCGGAGCTGGCTCTTGGCGGTGGGAGAGGAGAGGCCGGGCCAGGTGTGGGGGCAGGACGAGGGCTGACCCCTGGTTTGTGCAGATTCTTTCTCCGAGACGCCCCACTGGAGATTCTGATTTCCCAATGGATTCATCAGCTCATCTCTGCTGTGGATATTTTCAGCCTAGGACACGGCAGAAAAGTGGGTGTCCTGTCCCGCAGGCCGCGAGCTTGGCTAGACCGCATGTCTAATCCCGATTTTCTCAACAGCGACAGCCAGCATCGAGGGTTAACGTGACCCTTAAGATGGAACCCATTTTACTGAGAGGGAGCAGTCCCTTGATGAACGTGAGGTGTCACCTCTGCCTCTGCTCCACGGAAATCTGTCTGTGACAGGTGGAATGGGTCATATTTACGGCTACAGTTCATGAGTTTTGTGTTATAATTGATTCACAAATTCATTAACATATTTAGGTGACTAAATCCAAATGTAGGAGATCTAAACGTTTCCTGGCTCTTTGTTATTTCTGGAATATTTCTCTGATGGATTGAAAGAATAACTAGAAAATGGTTTTTAAGGAAATCTTGTCAAACGTCTAAACACAGAAAGCAGAGGGTGGTGGGTGGGGTTTCTGGTGGCCCAGCTTCCAATGACCTTTCCTGGTTTAGGGGACCCCCGGTGTGTTAGTCTCCCCGGGCTGCTGTAACAAAGTGCCACGGACTTGTGGCTTCAGGCAGCAGATAGTTACTCTCTCGCCGTTGTGGCGGCGAGGAGTCCGCGTCAAAGTGTTGGCAGAGCTAGGATCCCTGTGACGGCTCTAGGGGAGGAGCCTTGCCTGCACGTGGGTCTCCTACATCCTGGTGGTCTCCTGTAACTTGGTGCTCCTTGCTTTGGAGACAAATCCCTCTAACCTCTGCCTCTGATGTCTCCTTGTGCTCTGCTCGTGTCTGAGCCTCTGTGCCCAGATTTCCCTTTTCTTGTGAGGACACCAGCCATCTTGGATACGGGGCTCACCGAATTCACTACAATCTCTTCTTGACTTGATGACTTCTGCTTCTCAGCGTGGAGACTGGGGTAGAGGCTGGAAGGGGCTGCCTCCTTGGTGGATAGAGCGTGAACCCACAACCCCAGCTTGGGTGCTCTTGTCCGCGCACTTGCATCCTGAGCAAGTGCCCCAAAGCTATCGCGACAGTGAACTTGGGCTCCACAACCTGGCAGCGAATGGGTGGCCCTGTGTGTCACAGTGGCCAGCGACAGTGGCACACAGGTGGGTGGGTGGGCTTTCTGGTCTCCTCTAGTTTGTGCTTAATTCCTGAACTTGACTGCATGGCCTTGCCTTCACTTTTACAATCGTCCTAATATCCTTGCAACAAATTCCCTCTCCTTCGTTTAAATAAGACAAAGTCAGCTTTTCTTGTTTGCAGGCAAGCACTCTGAGTAGCAGCAGTGTGAACAAACTGATTTATTACCCAAGTGTTACCAGAAGGTCCCAAGGAGAAGCAGAACCCAGGGACAATTAGCCTCAAAAGCATAACTGCCATTAAGAGCATTAGTTATGACAGGACACAAAATATTGACTCCCTAGTCACCTTTTGTTGTAAATATTTTATACAAATGACAAAGGATATAAAGCTCATTTATAAATAGTTACATCAGGAAATATTGGAATTTTACTCCTCAATGTCTAGGGATCTGAAAGAGGAATACAATTAGCCTAAAAGTTGTAATTTGAAAGGATTTGAGAAAACTAAAAGAGAAGTTGAAACATTGCTTCTTAATGCTTTTTGGGCTGTTGGAACAGTTCCATGATATCAGAGCCATCTGCGGATCTTAAAGAAATTCTCCCACTCAGTATTAATACATTAATTTTCTTAGTTCAATCAATCTGTTAATTAACAACCTGCAGTTACTGAAAAAGAATTTGTATTTCAGAGCACGCACGGTTTTTCAGTCCTAAGCGTGATAAGAGGTCCCTCTAGTGGTTACTTGGGGGAAACTACAGTTCTCTACCTCTGCAGCTGTGACTGATTCCCAAGTAAGCCATTTCCCTTTGGTGGTGTTCCCTCCTTGGAAATTGTCAGAGGTGGTAGCCTCAGGGCAGGAACAAGAAAAGGCACAGATTAGGAAATGAGCCATGAAGCAAATCATGGCCTACAGCTGTCAGGGTTGAAATGTAAAATGCTTCGCTATAGAATAACGTTGTCCAATAGACAAGTAATTCAAGGCACAAATGTGAGCCCCATATATACTTTTAAATTCCCTAGTAGCCACATTGAAAATAAAATAAAATGAAACAAAGGTCATTTTAATTATGTGTTTTTATTTAATCTAATATATCCAAAATATCATCACTTCGGCATGTAATCAATATAAAAAATGAGACTTTTTTTACACTCTTTTGTTGCACTGGGCCTTTGAAATCTGGGATGTATTTTGCACCCGGAGCACATCCTAACTCAGACTAGCCATATTTCAGATGTTCAGTAGCCCCATGGGGCTGGTGGTTATTTAGCCCGGGACTAGAGAAACTCCAAAAGCAAGAATAGGAACCCGAAGGAAGGATATGGTGTTAGCTGTTTCATAATTTACAATTCATAGTTCAGGGCAGCATCTTATGGTTTGTCCAAAATCTGTTTAGAAAAGGACTGTCAAACGTTAATAGACTGGCTTGCAGGGGCCTAGAGCCCAGGGATTCATGTTTTCTGTGTGTCCCTGCCAGGGGTGCCTACATTGTATAGGGCCCTGGAAAGTGGTTTGATATCATGTTCCCAGAGCTTCCGAACATTTAGATGCTCTGGGCCGATAGTTGCACTTGTGGGAATGGTAGCAGGACGTGATTGCAGGCGGCTTGGGGGCCCCCCGGCTCCTCTTGGACAGTCGTAATGGCTCTTGGAGTCCCTGTCTCTGGGCTCTCGCTCTCGGGATGGCTGCAACCCTCTGCCGTCAAGCTCCACCCACACCCCACGTCAGGGCCCAGGAACCCGGGCAACCTGGAGCCTGCTGGTCACATGCTTGGCTTGCTTTCCCTCCCCTTCCTGTGGGGTCCCAGGCTGGGTGGGCTGCTTAAACGTAAGATGCATATATGAAATTACACTAATGAATCAACATATGTAATTTACCTCATTAAAATAAGTCTATAATTAAACTGATGACATTTACTACTGATCATGAAGGTCTTTGTCCTCAAGGGCATTTTTGTTGGGTCTCATTAGAAGAAGCCATGGGTTGTGGTGGAAGAGAGTGGCTTTTCTAAGTCTAAGTCTTTTTAAGTCTAAGTCTTTCTACCCCAGAATGGGAATCTACCCTAGGGGCCTAATCAAAGATGCAGAGCAAGAGATCTGCCCGGTGAAGCTGTTCTACGTGGCCTTGTTTTGTTAGGGAAACACTGAAGCAGCTTAAACGTTCGACATTTGGTAATTGCTTGACCATGTATCTCCATATGATAGATATTATGCAGCTTTCCAGGTAAGCTTTCCATGAATGTTTTCCCTCCTCTTCAGTTTTTGGTTTTGTCAGTGATACCCAAGAGTTTTGGATGGTTTGTTATAGAAAGCATCAGCCCCCCCACCCCCCTTTCCTTCCACCTTTTCTGTTCCCACTGGCCTCCTCTTCCAGCTTTTCTGAACTGGCCATTTTAGAGTTTATTTCCAGTTCTCCAAAGAGCGTCCATGTATTTCTACTTCTGGATTTTTCAGCTTTACCTGTCATCTTTCGCCTTTCCACTCTGGAAGGTGAGAATTTAGCCCTTTCCCTCCCTGTCTCCACCACAAATGCTCGCCTTTCCCATTTCCCAGCCCTTCTTCCTCTCTGAGACTTTCTGTCCCTCCTCAGCCTGGCTCTGCTCTCATTTTACCCCCTGTGCTGCTCCGTCCTGTCACGGGCCCCATATTAGATGGTAACTATCCACTTGGTTCATGACTCCACTGGGAGTCTTTGAGGATAAGGTCTTTGCCTTTCTACTCTGTGTCTTGGGTGTTGGACACCTCCCAGCCAATGTTGGAGGAATACATAAATCAAACATGGCGCACGGCAGTAGCGGATTGCTCCTTCAGGAAGAGTATGAAACGCCAATGGCAATGAAAGCCTCCCCACGAGGAGTTCATTAGGCAAGGGACTTCTGGATCTCTACACCTGTTACTATATCTTAACCAGCACCCCGTCCCTCCTCCTCAGACTTTGCTTCCATATCGGGGTTCCTCTTATTTCCCCCTCTTTATATTGGCCAACTTTGTCTCCAAGTCTGCCTACAATTGGGAGAGATAAGTAAATCACTAAGGTCATTTAAAATGAGCATTCCCACTCAAGTATCCCAAGTGGAACTGTGTTTTCTCCTGCAAAAAAAGATAAAGAATTAGGACAGTTTTAACTTAGGACAGTTTAAAGATTCAGGATGATGCCCAAAGATGGAGACGGAGCTTTTTTTTTTGCAGAAATGTGTCCCAAGTAGCAACTGGTTGTGTTCCAAGAAAAGTCACCCATTTACTTTCCCTGTAAATGAACCGTACTTGTATTGGATACTAGACCATAATTTTGTTGGTGATTAGACCCGATACATTCTTGCCTTCCAGAGGAGCTTGTACATTCCTGCGAAGATTTTGTGGGTTGCAAGTTTGTGAGTAGAGAATCTGCCAGATTCCACTGAATACCCAATATGGGATGGGCACCATGCTGGATGCTGGGGATAGATGCAGTCAAAAAGACACGGATCTTATCTTCCGGTTGGTGAGATGATCAGAGTAATAAATAAATACTAAAATAGGTGATCACAGACAGTTATAAGTGCTGTAAATGCTGTGATGAGGACATGGTAAGGAAGGAGAGGGGGAGCCATGGAAGGTGTTCCTAGAGAGAAATGATGAAACTCACCTTCCACTGGAGAAGACTGTAGGGATGTGATGTCAGTGGTTAAAAGTCAAATTCCAAGTACTTTAATGGATGGAGATAGAACAGGTATAACAAAGAAATAAATGTTTGGAGATACAAGGCAAATTATGCATTAGTGTGATGCACTTTCAAAAATCACACATAAAAATATAACTTTTTGGATAACTGAATTTAGTTCTAATACAGAGAAAAGAAAATAGCCTGGGTATTTATTTCTTTTTAAATGTTTATTTATTTTGAGAGAGAGAGTGTGTGTGTGAGCTGGGGAGGGGCAGAGAGAGAGCGGGAGAGAGAAAATCCTAAGCAGCCTCCACACTCAGCAAGGAGTCTGATGCCGGGCTCAAACTCATGACTGTGAGATCAGGACCTGAGCTGAAATCAAGAGTCAAATGCTTTTTCAGATAAAGGGTTAGTATCCAAAACCTATAAAGAACGTCTCAAACTCAACACCCAAAAAGGAAAAAATCTTCTTTTTAAAAGAAGACATCCAGATGGCTAACAGACACATGAAAAAATGCTCAACATCACTCATCATCAGGGAAATGCAAATCAAAACCACAATGAGATACCACCTCACATCTGTCAGAATGGCTAAAATTAACAACTCAGGCAACAGCAGATGTTGGCGAGGATGTGGAGGAAGAGGAACGCTTTTGCGCTGCTGGTGGGAACGCAAACTGGTGCAGCCACTCTGGAAAACAGTATGGAGGTTCCTTGGAAAACTAAAAATAGAACTACCCTACGACCCAGCAATTGCACTACTAGGTATTTATCCAATGGATACAGGTGTGCTATTTCGAAGGGACACACACACCCCAATGTTTATAGCAACGCCATCGCCAATAGCCAAAGTATGGAAAGAATCCAAAGGTCCATTGGCAGATGAATGTACAAAGAAGATGTGGGAGAGTGTCACTCCCAGAACAAATGTAGTCACGTTCAATCTTATCCTTCCGGGCACTATTCGCTTCTCCAGGGTAGATGTTAGGATGTGACGGGTGTGCATCCTAGCCCCCTGGGAGAAGGGGTCTCCACGGCCGACCCAGACGCCCTCACATGCTACACACACACACGTGGATTGCCATTTCCCCCCCGTTAGGGCTGCTAACCCTGGGGAAGACCCCTCTGCGCAGCCTGCTGTGTCTCTGGGCCTCTTCCAGGACCTGAAGCTCAGGTCCTGCCTGTCGTTGGATTCTGAAACTTCAGTGGGGTCTTTCCCATGTGCTCTTTCTCCTTCTTCCACCTCCGACCTGACTTGCCAAGGGACAGGCAGATTGTGTGGCTCCCACCCTGAAAATGACCTTCTTGCTTCGTTTCCACTTTCTGCCTCCTTCTTCCCAAAGGAGAGGGTCTTCTGTTTTACTGGAGCAGGAGTGGGGTCTGGGGAACCAGGTCAGCTCTTTCCTTCCTCCTTTGACAGCTTTTCTGCCTTCCTCCTTTCAATGTCGTCGTTGTTTGGTGATTCAGGCCACGCGGGGGCGGTTGGGCAGACTCCAGAGGTAAATGAGAGATGTAGGTGGAGGGTGGGAGCCACCTGCGATCATAGCTCATGAACACCGTCTCTGTTCACAAGAAAACAGGGGTTCCAACATGACCCCGCCTGGGAGGGTCGTGGGTGGGGTGATGTGGGTCTTGGGGAGGCCAGAGCTAATCCAGACAGAGCAGTGAGCCGGTGAAGAAACAGAGTCAGAGGTCTGTACAAAGAACCAGTGATGGTGGGTATTGGAATTGAGGGGCATTGAGTCAAGTGTCCTGCTGGCGGAAGTGGAGGAATTCAGAGTAAACAGACCTTCGCCTATATTTCATTTCGTACCCTGGTTCTAAAAATTTCGTTTCTTACTTTTTTCATTTTTTTCAACTTCAGTGTTGTAGTTGGAAACATGATCGCTTATTTTATTTCTTGGGCATTAAAATGTACTCTCTTTTATCCTTGAGTAAATGCTTAGACATTTGAAAATGCAATAGATTAGAAGCATGTGGCAGCCCTCTCGAGCCCAGTGTGTCGGAGTGGGTCAAGTGGAGTGTCTCCTTAAAATGTGCTGAGTGGGCCGGCGGTGATGTCACTCATTGGCAGTAAACCCAGGGGGGCCACCACTGAGCCTGACAGGAAGTTAGAAAAATGAGTCCCCAGGGAAACATGTTGCTCTGCCTCTTGTTCCTGGAGGTGTAAATAGGTCTCTGGAAATGCATACCTATATGCGTTATTTCTGATCACCACGTAAATATTTATCCCGAAGGGAGAATGAATGACATGATGGATGGATCAGTGTGATCAGCATGCATTCTTCAAAGGTACAGTTCAGGAGACCCATTCCTGGGGTGGCTAGGATCTAAGATATGATCCTTTTTAAAACCGTCCCCCTAATCACCTCCTTGTCCTTCCTCCACACGTGAGTTCATTGCGTCGAACCAACATTCAGTGAGGACAAGGCTTGCTCCGTGGCCCGAATGAAATGTTCTTTTCAAATGTGTAGCAAAGATACTCATTGCTACCTGCATACGATCCGGTGGGTGGTTCTCTTGCAGGGACGTATTTGGGCTGCCCACTACTAGAACAAATCCCACGAAGCCGTGCCCGGGTCCTGGGCAGAGAACTTGCCAAGGGAGCCAAATGTCTTGTAAAGAAATGAACGAGTTCTCCTAGAAGAAATGTTAGTTCTTCCTAACAGTAGAGGGGATGGGCTCGAAGGAGGTGAGAGGTGGCGCATGTTTTCAGTTTGTCCCGCTACTGCTGATGTTAACGTTAACCCCTTGAGTAGGCCTATTGTTTAATATTGGTTAAAAAAAATGTTTTTTTAAGAGCAGTGTTGGTTTCGTAGCAAAATTGAGAGGAAGGTACAGGGCTTTGCCACATACCTCTTGTCTCCACACACGCACAGCCTCCTCCGTCGTCCACATCCCTCACCAGAGTGGTGCATTTGTTACAATTGGCTAGTCTACATGGACATGGCATAATCACCCAAAGTCCGTAGTCTATCCTAGGGGCCACTCTTGATGTTGAACCTTCTGTGGGTTTGGATAAACTTACAATGACATGCATTGATCGTTATAGCATCATACAGAGTATTTTCACTGCCCTAAATATCCTCTGTGCTTTGCTTATTCATCCCTGCCTTCGCCTACCCTCTGGTTACTGTTATCTTTTTATTCTCCTTATAATTTTGCCTTTTCCAGAATGCCATATGGTTGGAATCATGGTATATGGTCTTTTCAGATTTTTTTCACTCGCTAATACGCATTTAAGTTTCTTCCATGTCTTTTCATGGCTTGATAGCTTTCTTTTTAACACTGGATAGTAGCCCATTGTCAGGATGTATCACAATGTATTTATCCATTCACCTACCAAAGACATCATGGTTGCTTCCAAGTTTGGGCAATTATGAGTAAAGCTGCTATAAATATCCATGTGCAGGTTTTTGTGTGAGCATACATTTTCACCTCCTTGGGATAAATATCAAGGAGTGTGATTGCTGGATTATACGGCAAGAGTACGTCTAGTTTTGTCAGAAATGGTTCTGTAGTTTTCTTGTAATGTCTTTGATTTCGGTATTAGGGTAATGATGGCCTCAGAGAACGAGTTAGAAAGCATTCCTCCTGCTTCTATCTTCTAGAGGAGATAGTAGAAAACTGCTATAATTGTTTCCTTAAATATTTGGTAGCATTCATTAATGAGCCCATTTGGTGCCTTCTGTTTAGGAAGGGTTTTTCATTATTGATTCAATTTCTTTGTTAGATATAAACCTACTCAGATAGTCTGTTTCCTCCTGTGTGAGTTTTGGCAGATTATGTCTTTCAAGGAATTGGTCTGTTTCATCTAGGTTATCAGATTTATAGGTAGCGTCTCTTGGCCTCAGTGTACCCTTCTGTAAAACAAGGAGGCTAATTGCTACCTGCTTTCCTCGTGAAGAGGCAGGATGGTGGATTAATAGCACGACCTTCTGACAGCAGAGACACTATATACATAAAGGCTTTATTCTCGTTGGTAGTAACGCTCTCTTTGTGTTTTCTGTTCTTTCAATGACTTCACATGAAGACCAAAATTTGTTTCTCTCTGGCTTCAAAGAGTCATGAGGCTTAATAGGGCTCATAGGTTCTTTCTTGTCCTTTCTTGAAAGGTGCTCTGCAAATGGTAAATGGCAAGTACAAGCAAGCAACAAGGTCAGATTCTAGGCTTCCTTGTCCACTGCCTGGCTGAGTAAATTCAGGCAGTTGTTAATCTCTTTGGCTCTCAGTTTCCTCAACTGTGAAATAAGGAAATTAAGGTTCTATTTGAAAGCAGTGACTGATCTAGTCCATTTCTTTCCCCTTTTTATTTATATTACATTAATTCGATTACTAATGCACATATTTAAAATCATGTTATGCAACAATAGATTCATTTAGAGAGATCACATTTCTCCAGATTCACATTTCTGAAACAATCGGATTCAAACGCTTTTGAATATCTTTGCGTCAACGTCGTCTTTACCAGTAGCACCACTTCCTGAATCAGAGCTCTCTACAGCACATCACAGCTTTCATCTGCATTGTCTGAAAGTCAGGCTCTGTGTGATTCCACTTGAAACTGTCCTGGACCCCAAGCCCGACAGTCTTTTTCATCTGTTTTGTAGGTACTGTAGCTGTGACCTCCGCTAGGTAACCGTATAAGTTATTGCTTATTTTTGAAATTTAATTTTCATTTTTATGCCTATGCATAAACATATGCATTGTTTAAAAAACTCAGATGGTGTTAGCACGCTCACTCAAGGAAGTCCTTACTCCCCAGAAGCAATTGCTTTCAATTCTTTTGCTTCTATCATCACATGGCCCTTCTCTTGATACAACTCCCCATCTTCTTCCCTGCATGTGTGTTTTTGTGTCCAAATTTCCCTTGTCGAATAAGGACACCAGTCATACTGGCTTAGGACCCATCTGAAAGACCTTATCTTGACTTGATTACATCTGCAAAGTCCTTATTTCCCAATAAGGTCACATGTAGTTACTGTGACCTCAAGAATATCTGTTTGGGGAGCACAATTCATCTCACAAGACCTACGACTTCCTTTTATGATAGATGAGAATTTTACATCTCTTACAGCTTCACCCCATTTTCCTCCTCGCATCCTCCTGATATACTTATGTCACAATTCCTGGTTCAGTCCACGTGACATTTTCATTCTCGTAACACTGTGAATGTTGTTCATCACCAAAGCAAATAGTATATAATATAGTTACATTTCTTTTCTTACAACTCATTTTGTTTTTCTGGGAGTTTATATAAGTTCCCCACCCCACCCCTGCCTTTTGTTTTGTTTTTTTTGTTTTTTTTTAGTGTCTGGCTACTTTCCCACACCTTTCAAGGGTCCTCAAAATGCTTCCGACTAAAATTTTTAATGTGACCAGAAGTATCTAATGATGTATGAATTCCATGGATCATTGTTTGAAATCCTTCTGGCTCTTGCCTCTGTGGTTCTAGCAATTCCTTAGGTCCACTCTCTATATTTTGGGAGCTGTAGCAGGCAATATTTCATTAACTACAAGTACAACTTGTAAATGTCTAGTATACCCCAGAGGGGACTTGTAAGAATGGAAGCAGCATCTCCTAGAGATAACACAGAGACTATTGACCATCTTGAGAACAACTGCTCCCTGTGGCGTCCTATGCTGAACACCTGCTGTAGCGGGGCTGTGCGGAGGGAGAAATACTTTAGTTTCTGGTGGGGAGAGGGAACGGAAGAAGGCCGTTGGGCCAGTAGTTATGGGCGGAAGACTGTTTTCATTTGAGCTAGATGTTAAAGGTGGGGAGGTGTTCACCAGTGGAAGGAGGGGAAATGGAATGTTCCAGGCGCACTGGTGGAAATGGCAAAGAGCAGGAAAACAAGTGGTTTATTCAGGGAACCATGCGCTCCCCTTGACCAGAATATGGGCTCTGGGTTGATTTAAGTCAAGTCAACTCAATTCATTGATGGATCCATTCAGTGAAGAAATATTCTTGAATGAATTCGATGAGTATGTGTGTGTGTGTGTGTGTGTACATATGTGTGTAAATAGGTACATGTGTGCATGTATATGTGTAGACACATGTATTAGTGTATGTGTGTGTATGTGACTTGGTATATATACATGAATGTTTAATTGTAATATATATATTAGTGAATCTATTCTTCCTGAATAAATACACGATTTTTCTGTCTTTTCTCTCCTTGAAGCTGGGGAGGTGTAGGCAGCTTGAAAGGGAGACAGAAGGTGGGGAATCCCAACATACAAACTTACATCCCTTCCCAAGTGAATAGGCAGCTGTGTCTCCCACATATTCTCTCATTTTAAAATGTGAGAGTTAAACTGGTTGGGGAATATCCTCACCCTGAATCTGGATCGTGTATCAGAGAGTTGGTCCTTTGTATCTGAATGACAAAGGTGCCGGAAGTCTAGATGAGTGAGTCCCAAACTTCAGACACGTGAACGGATACAAAAACAAGACAAGGTCGTCTCTTCTGGGGGTGGGGCTCAGAGAAATGTCCTTTTAATCCGATTTGGGAAGCACCGGTCACGCTAGCCTCCTGCTCCTCCCGGTCTTCATTTTTGGTGTACGTTCTAATTACCGGGGAAGTTGTTAAAAATGGTGATTTGGGAAGCTCTACCCGGAAATCTGGCTCAGTAAGCATAGGGTGGGGCCCAGCCCCCAGAACCCACATTTTATAGCCAAACCTGGTGATTCTATCGAATCACAATTTGAGAACCCTTCTTCCTATCCAACGATTGCCAACCCTGGCTGCTGCTTGGAATTGCTAGCAGCTTTTTGCAAATATATGATGCCTGCCCCACCTCCTCCGGATCAATTACAGCAGAATTTCTAGGGGCAGAGCTTGAGAACCGTCTTTGCTAAAATGCTCTTAGGTTAATTCCAACTTGTAGTTGGGGCAAGGAGGGTCCGAGCTAGACAATGGACTTCTAGGGTGAAGTTGGCATTCAATTGTGTACATGGGGAAAATTGTGTTTCCTTACAATGTAATGTGTGTGCTTTTTTTTTTTTTTTTTTTAAATCTCACAGCAATCTATGAGTTTGGTATAATTATCCCCATTTAAAGGTAAAAAAGCACCTGCGGCTCACAAAAGTTATATAATTAATCTGAGGACATACATCTTAGGAGTATTGGAACCAGCATTGGATCCTGAGGCCACAGACCTCTTCTAATATATTTTGCTATCTCCTTCCACCAAGAGATGCTACGAAAGAATGAAAACGCATTTGATTCAACTTTGAAATGCAAATGAACTGATGATCAAAATGGCTTCATGGAAAATTGCCCCCACTAAAATCTATTTTTAAACATTGTTTTATAACCTAGGTGGTCTCAGGCATGTAATGGGATGAATGATGGACCAACCAGTTGTCCACAACCTTGGCAATGGATACGGCATTACTGATTTATCAGGCCAGCTGTTCTTGTAAAGAAGGGTCACATACCAGTGACTCGCACTCACTGCGGCCAGAGACCCCTTCCAGATAAATCAGTCAGTTCCTACCAAGCAGATGCTGCCCAGAACAATTGCATTTGGAGTCTCAATGGGACGTTAATTCATGTACAATAATTGAAAGAAAGTACTTAATCGCTCATGCCCTCATTTGCAGTGTTTCGCACCTGATCGGCCACAACATCTAACAAGGGGTGTGACCTCAGCTGTCATTCTGCTTCTTCCTGGCCTGTGACATCACTGGCTGCCAGACTAATGGGGCTTGGCTTTGACTTTGGGCGACTCACGCTTACTCACAGAGAGCTTCCAGTAGCCCGGGGCTGTTGGACCCTGCCATTAACTGCCCCACCCATTGCTCCATTAACTCCTGATTTAAGAGAGGGGCTTTTGGTATAGCAATTCCTTTTTTTTTTTAATTTTTAAAAAATGTTTATTTATTATTAAGAGACAGAGAGAGACAGAGCAGGAGCAGGGGAGAGGCAGAGGGAGGAGGAGACACAGAATCCGAAGCAGGCTCCAAGCTCCGAGCTGTCAGCACAGAGCCTGACGTGGAGCTCGAACTCACAGACCACGAGATCATGACCAGAGCAGAAGTCGGACGGTCAACCGACTGAGCCACCCAGGTGCCCCTAGTGATCCTTTTTTTTTTTAGTTTATTTATTGGGATAGAGAGAGAGAGAGAGAGAGAGAGCAAACGAGTACAAGCCAGGGAGGGGCAGAGAAAGGAGAGAGAATCCCAAGCAGGCTCCATGCCATCAGCACAGAGAGCCCCAGGGCTTGAACTCACCAACCATGAGATCCTGACCTGAGCCAAAATCAAGAGTTGGATGCTTAACCGACTGAGCCACCCAGGCACCCCTGTATGGTGCTCCTTTTAATTAAATATAGGAATGTTATGTATGTTTGGCATTCACATAAAGTTTACATTTTTCTCGGTAGACCACAACACAAAAACTTTGCTACTGAAGGCAGACTTTGAGTTTGAAAGAGAGACTAATATTCTAGGTTTTAGATTTTTCACTAGTGCTCTGGAATGATATCCAGAAGGCTACTGAGACGTGTTGCTCCTGTATGATGTCGCAGAAGAAACCCCTCCCCGGCGTATCTGTGCCCAGTGTGACTTTTTCTTCCCTCCTCTGGCGGGGTCTGCAGCGACATCTTCGACGCAAGGGCTGGATGCAAGCCCCTGATGCATCCCATCCCCTGAAGCTCTACCCACTCGGTCTTCCAGTGACAGTATCTGGTTCATCTTGTCTGTTTTCTTACCTCTAAAACAGCCCTAGATTCTCTCAAGGAGTGTCAGCAAAGCACGATTTTCCTTTTTCCTGTAGCTGGTTTGCTACTAGCCTTTATGTTTTACTGTGACTTCCCCGAAGGAATTCTTTTTTAAAAAACTGCTTTATTGAGATGTAGTTCACATTAGAACTCACTCTTTTAAGGTGTACAAATCAGTTTCCCTTAAGCATATTCACAGAGTTGTGCATCCACCATCACTACCTGATTTCAGACATTTTTATTATCCCTAAAAACACCTGGTACCCGTTAGCGGTCACTCCCAATTCACTCCACCTTCCCCTCTCCTAGTCTTAGGCAACCACTAATCTACTTTCTGCTTCTGTAGATTTTATTCTAGGCTTTTCTTCTGGACCCACTCATACAACATGTGGTCCTTTGTGACTGATCTATTCGCTTTGCGTAATATTTTTGTGATGCGTCAATACTTCTTTCTGTTAAAAAAAATTTAATTGAAATGTTTATTTATTTTTGAGACAGAGTGTGAGTGGGGAGGGACAGAGAGAGAGGGCTAGAATATCCCAAGCAGGCACTGTCAGCGCAGAGCCCGATGTGGGGCTCGAACTCACGAACCATGAGATCATGACCCCAGCCGAAGTTGGATGCCTAACCGACTGAGCCACCCAGGTGCCCCAGGACTTCTTTCTTTGAAGGCTGAATAAGATTCCATCGTATGAATGTGCCACGTTCTATTCATCCATTCATTAGTTGGTGCACGTTTGGTTTATTTTTATTTTTGGTTATGATGAATAATGCTGCTATGGACGTTTACGGTCAAGTGTTTGTGCACCACGTTCTATTCATCCATTCATTAGTTGGTGCACGTTTGGTTTATTTTTATTTTTGGTTATGATGAATAATGCTGCTATGGACGTTTACGGTCAAGTGTTTGTGCACATGTTTTCCTTTTGGGGGCGTATGTATCAAAGGGGCAGATATTTGTTTTTCTTCAGCATTCTAGAATTTTCCTTCACACATGAATGTTTTCTAATACTATGAATTGCTATATATTTTGGCTACAGGTGAGATTATGCAAAAGCACCACACACCAGAGGTGAAAAATCACAGCTTACACAAATGGGACTTTAGGTGTTAACACACATGTTCTAGATCAAAACAAGTACCGAGAACCCGTGAGTAGTCACAGTGGCTCCCTATTCCTTTCCTTCCACGATGCTTACAGTTCCAGTGATTTATGAATTTATCCACAGCTTTTTTCATAACTGTTAAACATTCTAACTATAGTGTTATAAAAGATGAGACCTAGATTTTGTTTCCCTTATGTTTTTCACCCAATATATGATCATTTGCCTTGTCTCAATAGAGTTCTGAGAAAACTCACTTTCATATGCATAAAGGATTCCTGTAGGTTTATGTTCAAGCTTTACATAAATTTTTAATTTTTATAACACATCCAAGTATTATTTTGATCAAAGTCATACTTAGTATATATACATTTTTACCTAGAATATCTTCTTTTTTAAATTTTTAATGTTTCTTCTTCTTCTGTTTTTTTTTTTTTTTTTTTTTGAGAGACAGAGAGAGACACAGCACAAGTGGGGGAGAGGCACAGAGAGAGGGAGACACAGAAACTGAAGCAGGCTCCAGGCTCTGAGCGGTCAGCACAGAGCCCGATGTGGGGCTTGAACTCACGAACTGTGAGATCACGACCTGAGCTGAAGTCAGATGCCCAACCGACAGAGCCACCCAGGTGCCCTCACAGTATCTTCTTGAAAGCCAAAAGCATCGGTTTCTGTTGTCACTTGTGCTGTGCAGTGTTAATTATAAAAGCTATGTATGTTAATTGCAATGCATTTGGAAATACAAGAAAATGAAACGAATTGCAGAAACATTCCATAAAGAGTAGGTACTTTTGATCTTCCCCAAATTACATTGCTTTGGTTACTTTCATCCTTACCTTTCCTGCCAGGGTCCAGAACTTCCTCTTGACACTTCCGTGGGGGTAAGGAGAACAGGGATGTGGGATAAGGAGGTCGGAGAAGGGAGCTTGGTTTCCCCAGAGCTAGACTTTGGATGGAAATGACTGGCTCCTGATATGGCCTCACCCTACTCTTGTTTGTTGGAGGAAACAGCTCCTTAAGACCCTGATTAGTGGACCACCCTGGTTTCTTCTTGCCTAGGTGGGACCCCTTAGTTCTTTGGTCTGGGGTTCTGCTTATTTGAATATTCTATCTCAGGTCCAAACATTTGATTGGAAGTTCCTGATTCATTTGCATTACTGTATAAAGTGAAATCAAGTCACAAGTTTTGTTTTGTTTTTTAAGTCAAAGTTCTAGTTTTACAATTCCACTAACTCCAAAATTGCTCAAATTGATTGTTTCTTTTTAACTTCTTTTCGGACTTCTGGAAAAATTACAATAATAATACAAGGAATTACCTTATATTCTTCACCTAAATTCTCCAAATGTTATTATTTTACCTGACTGCTTTATTATTCCCTCTCTTCCTCCACCACTGAGAATAATTGCATGTTGTCCTTTCACCTCTAAATATGTCACCGGGTGTTTTCTCAAAACAAGGACATTTTCTCCCATATCCATAGTATAAGTATTTTAGTCAGGGGATTACAATTGATATAATTCTGTTATCTAATGCACAGATCTCATCCAAATTTTTCCAGTTGTCCCAATGTTTCAGTAATGTCCGATAGAGCTAAAGAACATGGATATTGGGATTGTTTCCTTTGTTTTCTCTTACAAATAAGGCTGTTATTAATTTTTTTGTGAGGATATATATTTTGATTTCTTTGGGTGGAATTTCTGGATTTCTGCTCCTGAAATCTTTCCTCAGTACGTAAAATCTTCTGTCTTTAAGATTAACTCATTTTATTTAGCAGTCTCCCTTGTTTCTTGTATTCAGAGCCTGTATACTTTTTTCCTTTTAAATTTTTGACTTTTTACTCTTTTTCATTTTAAATTCTCTCCCATTCTTTGAAAGCTTTTATTATGGAATATTTCAAATGTGTTCAAAAGTAAAGAAAATCCTATCATGCACCCTTGTTTTTTCCATATAAATATTAGAGGTATATCTAACTGAAGAGGAATTACAAAAATTGTAACCCTGATATCACAATTACACGTAACATAAATTACATCAGCCTTTTAATATCATCAATATCCAGTTAGTGTTCAAATCTTCTTGGATTTCTAATCCTTATTGTTATCATTGTTATTATTTTTACAGTTTGTGTGAGCATGCTCTAAATAATTGTGATTATTTGGCATTGCATAAATTCCTTTGAATTTATTATTATTATTAATTATTATTTTAATGTTTATTTATTTTTGAGACAGAGAGAGACAGAGCATCGACGGGGGAGGGTCAGAGAGAGAGGGAGACACAGAATCGGAAACAGGCTCCAGGCTCTGAGCTGTCAGCACAGAGCCAGATGCGGGGCTCGAACCCACGGACCGCGAGATCATGACCTGAGCTGAAGTCAGATGCTTAACTGACTGAGCCACCCAGGAACTCCATCTGAAGTTTAAATGTTGAAGAAAATAGATCATATGTTTGTAGATGTTCCTGTTTTCTGGATTTTGCTCTGGACTCTATGGTGTAAAGTTCTCTTCCTTATATATTCTAAAATTCATAGTTAAATATAGAAGGTTGATCCATATTCAGGTTTGATTTGTTTTGGTTAGACTACTTCAGAAGGGCCGCTGTTAACTTTCATCAAGAAATACACAAGGCTGGGGCGCCTGGGTGGCGCAGTCGGTTAAGCGTCCGACTTCAGCCAGGTCACGATCTCGCGGTCCGTGCGTTCGAGCCCCGCGTCAGGCTCTGGGCTGATGGCTCGGAGCCTGGAGCCTGTTTCCGATTCTGTGTCTCCCTCTCTCTCTGCCCCTCCCCCGTTCATGCTCTGTCTCTCTCTGTCCCAAAAATAAATAAAAAACGTTGAAAAAAAAATTAAAAAAAAAAAAAAAGAAATACACAAGGTGCGATTGTGTCTCTTTTTTGTGACAGTATCAGCCATTGATGATGATGATCAGCCATTGATGATCAGGAACTACCTGTGCTCGTTCATTTGGGGTTATAAAGTGGTGCTCCAACCCTATCACTTCTTTATCCATTAGCTGGAATACATTTGCTCAAATTTTTTTTGTGTGTTTATGTTATTGCTAATTTTTGAGACAGAGACAGAGTGTAAGTGGGGGAGGAGCAGGGAGAGAGGGAGACACAGAATCTGAAGAGGCTCCAGGCTCTGAGCTGTCAGCACAGAGCCTGACGCGGGGCTTGAACTCATGAGCCGTGAGATCATAACCTGAGCTGAAGCCAGACGCTGAACCAACTAAGGCACCCAGGTGCCCGGCTGGAAAACATTTGTAAAGAGAAAACTCTTTATCAGCTGCTTGGTTATCCGAGATTGCACAGGAAAGGCAAAATAAATGTTGGGTTCTTTCCCTTTTGTATCCATTCTCAAAACAGTAAACTGGTTGGGAGAGTGCATTCTTTAAGACAGTAGAAGAAGGTAATTATAGACTATGTTTGCTCATTGGCCAAGAATTGACCATACAGCCTCTTTATGACAGTCTCGTCTTTGGTTTTCCTAAAGAACATGCCAATGCAAGTGGAAAATTCGGCATCTTTTGCCAGGCATTGAGCACAAAGAGCAATGTGGCACTTTTCATCTTCAAAGCATTTCAGGGATAATTATTTCTCTCATCTCCCCAACAGGTAGGTGTTATTAACCTCCTTTTAAAGATAAGAAAATAGAGACTTGAAGAAGATGTGAGAGCAACTTGCCCCAAGCTAACAGGGCATCATGAGAGATAATATAATTTATATATGGCTTAATTTAGAATGTCACGCTGGGAAGAGAGATACAGGGAGCGTCAGAGGAAAAAGAAGTAGAGACCACTGAATCAGTTCTGACACCATGTACTGTGTAGGGGGCAGAAATTTGAGTGTTGGCTGTGCCGTGGGTATTATCAGAGGAATATATATCATAACGCCTGATACATGGCAGGTAATGAGCAAATGTTTGTCAGGTCACTAAAAACAAATAACTTGCTACATGTTGCCACTGTGAATATCCTTAGAGTATACAAGGACAGGGAAACTCTCCACTAGATCCAGATTCCTCACTGATTGTACACCCAGCATTTGCAAGACGATGATTGTTTTTCTCTAAGTTGGAATTGTTTGGTCTACACTGACGATTTTCTGTGTGAAGGAAAGATAGTATTTGTGTTACACTTTGAACACAGTTCCTGCTGCGAGATCACATGTCATCGTGAGCTGGATCAAGCAAGACATGATATAATCCTTCGGACTCAGTCTTTTCAACACCAGGGTTGGCACTCAGAGTTTTCACCACAGAGATGACGAAGTTAAAATAATCCCAATACTTTGGAGCTGGAGCATCCAAAATGTGTGTTCTCCACCCAGACTAATTGCCCCTCCAGCTCGTAATTGCTTAGATCTCTGGTGAGCTTGCCTCATCAGCACAAACACGGCTGCCAGTGGTAGGAGAGTGAGGTGAAAAGCAAGGCAGCAGAAGGCGTTTTTTAAAAGGAAGAAACCCAGGAGCCTCTTTCTGACATTAGGCTTGTCTTATTAGTTGCTTAACAACACCCCCTAACCTAAAAGCCATCTGGCGAGTTTAATGATGACCTGGGAGTTCATCTCCTCTTTGAAAAGAAAATAAATATATTAGCGTATATTCCACATACTGTAGATTTTAGTTCAGGAATCAAATGCTATGTGTAAGACTTCCTGGGTGAGAAATCTCTGTTTAATTTACACTTCACATTTCTTCTCTCTCTCTCTCTAAAAAGAGATTTGTAAAAAGAAATCTAAATCTAAATTTCTAAAAGGAAATCTCTCGCTCTAAAAAGAGCAAGTGGGGGAGAGAGGCAGAGGAAGAGAGAGAGAGAGAAAGAGAGAGAGAGAGAATCTTAAGTAGGCCCCACACACAGCGTGGAGCCCAATGTGGATCCCACAACACTGGGATCATGACTTGGGCCGAAATCAAGAGTTAGATGCTCAAGAGACTGAGCCACCCAGGCGTCCCTCTTCTCTATTTTTAATCCTCAGTTTGTGCGTCAATAAAGCTGTTTATTGTGAACTCCCACCAAGAAATACACAAGATTCGACTGTGTCTCTTTTTGTGATGGTATCTACCATTGATGATCATGGCCTACGTGTGCTAGTTCATTCAGGGTTTTTTAGGGAACTGCATTAGCTTTTCTTGGCTTTTCTCCTTCTCTAACCTAAAGCTAGCTTTCATGTTATGGCTGCTCAGCTATTCGAAGGCATCCTTGTAATCTTCTGGACAGGTTAACAGGAAAGAGGAGGGATTCTGCCGGTCTAACACGGCCTCCTCCTCCTCCAGAGCTACTCAAAGCCTGGCTCAACTTTCCTCAGGCTCCTCCTTCTGTGGCTAATGGTATCTTCCTGTGAAGTCAGGACTGCTAACAGGATGCTAACACCGGTTTGCTCGTCGAATCCGGGAATACAAGAAGCTTGAAGAAAGTAGGTTGAAAACTAACATCAAAGACACATTGTTTTACACAAGGAGAGTGAATATATCATCTTTGTAAGTACTAACAAGTGGTGGGACTGACAATATAATTCAGTTTTGGGGTGTGCAAGAATCATGACTCTATTAGAGAGGGATGTGTGGGAGACAACCATTATGGAGGGAGCCATGAGGCCCGCCAATGGATGGAGCTTTGCGCAGTGGGTGGGAGGGAACTCGATTCTAACCAAGTGAGTCAGGATGGTGGTTTGGCTTTGTGGTGAGTCTTTGGGCTTCATTTTCAAAACTGCTTTTGGAAAGAAAACTGATAATACATGTCAAGAGAATTATCTTTGATTAATTTATTTTCTTCCATTCTTGAGGTATGGGCCCTTAGGACTCCATACTTATTAACCCCCCCCCCCTTTTTTTTCTTTTTTTTTTTTTTCTTAATGAGTGGAGGTGATATGGTCTTTGTACAGGCTTGGGCTCTGGAGTCTGAGTTCTGGGTGTGAGCTTGACTCTATCTCTCACTAGTATTATTTAAATTTCTTTCTTTCCTTCCTTCCTTCCTTCCTTCCTTCCTTCCTTTTTAGAGTTTATTTATTTATTCTGAGAGAGAAAGAAAGAGAGAAGGAGAGAGAGAGAGAGTGGGAGAGGCAAAGAGAGGAGAGAGAGAATCCCAAGCAGGCTCTGTGATGTCAGCACAGAGCCCCACGCAGGGCTTGAACCCATGAACCCTGAGATCATGACCTGAGAAGAAACCAAGAGTCCGATGTTAACCGACTGAACCACCCAGGCGCCCCAGTAATTACTTAGATTTCTAATATCACTTTTCTCATTTGTAAAATTGGAATCATGATACATAACTGAGTTGAAAGAAATAATATACACAAAATTGCTTTGGGGAAAAGACTGGGTGTGCAATAAAAACTTATAAATTGCAAAGTATTATAGGCTGTCAGGGATAGTCACAATAAATGTCTATTATCTGATATAAAATTCAATATGAAATATTAATTATATACTCCCCTCTTCAAAGTCTTAATCTTCCTGTCTTACTACCAGTAAATTCCACTTTTATTTTTATTTTTCATATTTATTCTTTGGCTGTTACTTTTTGCTATTTATAAAAAACCCAGGCCTAAATGTAGGAAGAGAAAACCTCATATAAATTGGGCATGTATATTTGGGTATACGTGTGCATGTGAGTGTGTGTATGTCTGTGCACGTGTGGGATACAGCCAAAGATTCTTAATTCTTCTCAAGCTTTATAGACTATTGAATTTTCTTCCATTAAAAAAAAGAACCTCCTCTTTTTTCTCTACATCTACTATATAGGTAAAACTAATCTCTCTGAGGTTTGTAACCTCGCGACAGCTTTTAGCAAGGAAGAATCATGATGGTTAACATTTATTGGACTTTTATTGGTGGCAGGCACTATTCGAAGCACTTGACCTGTGTTATCTCATTCAGTTCTCATTATAACCCTAGGAAGAGTTGCTAACATCACCCCATTTTACAGATGAAGAGACCGAGGCAACGTGAGTTTAGTACTTTGTCCAAGGCCACGGAATCAGTATATAGCGGAGCTGGGAACCAGCCAATCTCCTTTCAGAATCAGCGCTAACCATTGGATGATCTGTGTTGGCGAGGAACCCGACAGAAGCCTGTGATTTTGAGAGGTTGATCTGTGAACAACCAGCCCTGAACCGCTGAAAGGAATTCAGATTCCAAGGCTTAGGCATATTGAGTCACAATGTCAGGAGATTTGGATCGGAGTATCTGTAATTTGACTGTACTTCCTTTCTTGTCCCCCTCCCCTCCCCCCCCACACTTCCTGCCTCCCCCCCCCCAAGATTCTAATGCACAATGGCATCAAAGAACCAGTAACGTAAGTATTTTGATCTAATTAGATAAAAAAAGACAATTTGATTTGTTTACTACAATTTTCAATTCTTTATGTTTCAAAATACTAGAAAAGCAACTCTCTTTCTTGGAATTGGACACCAGTTGCTTTCATGGCGACCATCGTCTGCACCCGCCATTGCTACAAATAACTTACTGCTTTCTACTGCTCGATTTCGGCTCATGTGTTGTTTTACAAATTTAAGAGATGTTTATTTAATGTTATTGTGCAAAGCACCGTGTGAGTTCTAGGAGGGGGAGAAGGAACGTGTAGATAAATAAAGCGGCCCTGCTCTCATGTGGCCTGGGGCCCAGGGAGGGACCAGGCTCAAATGCACATAATAATGTGGGTGTGAGTGAAGAAGTACGTGTACAGAATGGGGCTCAGTGAAGAAATGCCAGGTTTCAAGTGTCCACATTGGGAGGATTTGGAGGCACAGTAAGCGAATCCTGGAGTCGCCCAGGTCCAGGGAGATGACGGCACTGGACAGAACGTTTTACCTTTAAATCCCATCTTCGGAGGCAGAGACCAGAACTAGAATTCTCATATGAAGAGCCTAGCATGCATAGTATAGGTTGATTCATACGTTTCTCCCCCTCCCCCCAAATTCGTGAGTTTGAGCCCCGTGTAGGGCTCTGCCCCGATGGTGTGGAGCCTATTGGGGATTCTCTGTCTCCCTCTTTCTCTGCCCCTCCCCCATCACACGTTCTCCATTTCTCTCAAAATAAGTAAATAAACTTAAAAAACAAAAAAGCATAGTGTATTTGTTAAGAGCACCACCTGGATTTAAATCTGGAATCTGTTTCCACCATTTACTAATGTTGTGACCTGGGGGAAGTTATGCAACAGCCCTGTGCCTCTGTAGTTTTTTCTTTTTCATTAATGAAAATGGAATAAAGACAGAATGTAAAAAAAATGATTGTTACAAGGCATGCAGTAAAGAATCTTGCGTCACCTATAAAGTGCGTACGCAGGGGCACCTGGGTGGCTCAGTGGGTTGAGTGCCCCACTTAGGCTCAGGTTGTGATCTTGCGGTTTGCGAGTTCAAGCCCCACATCGGGCTCGCTGCTGTCAGCACGGAGCCTGCATCAGATCCTCTGTCCCTCTGTCTCTCTGCCCCGCCCCTGCTTGCGTTCTCTCAAAAATAAATAAAAAACGTTAAAAAAAAATGTGTGCACAAGGCACTGTGTGGGCTTAAGTTTCACCATTTGGACACAAGGGACTTGGACTTGGTGATGGCCGAGTTTCCTTCTGAAGTGTCAGCTTCTCCTGGACAGGATTTAGTTGCATCGTGTAGGAAGGCGGAGAGCAAAGCCTGCAACTGAGTCAGCACGGCAGCTGATGCTGTGGAGGAGGAGAGGGAGGAGGCAGGAGGAGGGAGAAAGAGGGTCAGGCCAGTTTCCACTTGCAATCCCCTCCCGGGGCCTGGGGCAGGGATCCTCCTTGAGGTGTTTCTGGGCCCCAGGGCCTTGGGCTCCTGTTCTCCTTGGTCTGGCTCATCTAGGGAGGGGTTGGGGCTGGTTGCTTGGCTCAGCTGTGACACCAGCTTCTGCTGGGCCGGTGAGAGGTCCTGGACCTCATCAAAGGAAAGTCTGAAATTTCTACTTCTTAAGAAACACAATTTTGGTTTTGAGTTGCATAGCCTTTATCGGACAGCCCGGGTAATCGTTGGCCACGGCTAGAGATTTATTATGCAAAGGCCCAGTGGTGGCAGAGAGCTTTTTTTGAAAACAACTTGTCAAGAAACATAACTTGCTAATCACAAGAAATAATATATGATGATTTTAGAAAGTTTGGCAGACACAGGAAAGTATGGAAAGAAAATAAAAGTCACTTGCAATTTCATCAGCCAGAAATCATTACTGTTAGATTATTATTTAAAAAAAAATTTTTTTTTAATTTTAGAGAGAGAGAGAGAGCACAAGCAGGGGAGAGGGACAGAGGGAGAGGGAGAGAGAAAGAATCCCAAGCAGGCTCCATGCTCAACGTGGAGCCCGATGGGGGGCTCAATCCCATGACCCTGGGATCATGACCTGAGCAGAAATCAAGAGTTGGTGGCTCACCTGACTGAGCCACCCAGGCACCCCTTACTGATAAATTATTTTACGCGCAGTGTTTAAGTCTTCTGAGTATATGCACAGACGTAATTTGTCAACATGAAATCAAGCAACCCTTACGTGCATTACAGCAAGACCCAAAAGTCTCTAAATACATGTATGTATCTATATATTTCTTAACTTACTGTTACGTGACTTAATCTTGTGACCAGTACCCTTCAAAAACATGTAGTTATTTTCCTTAAAGATGGACACTTCTGTTAGAAATAATATTATTGTGGATATTTCTGTCCATCAATCATTGACTTTATCTGTAATTCTTTCTTTTTTTGTTTTGAGAGAGAGAGAGAGTGAAAGCAGGAGCAGGGGAGAGGGGCAGAAGGAGAGAGGGAGAGAGAGAGAGAGAGAGAGAGAGAGAGAGAGAGAGAACCGTAAGCAGGCACCACACTCAGTGCCGAGCTCAACTTGGAGCTCGATCCCATGACCCTGGGATCATGACCTGAGCTGAAATCAAGAGTTGGGCCCTCAACTGACTGAGCCTCAGGCGCCCCTGTAATTATTTCCTGAGAAAATTTTCTAAAGGCTGTGTTATTGGGCCAAAGGAGATGGACATTAAAAGTATTAAAAAGAGAACATCCTGAGCCCCGTGTAGGTAAAGGGAAGTTTTACTCTCTGACTTTACATCTAAAAGGAACACTGGGACAACAGGTCCAACCTTTGCCTCTTTCTTACACTGCAGGAGCCTGAGGTCCAGAGAAGCTAAGTTTCTCGCTGATGACTAATACTTACTGAGCCATGAGTGTGGCTCAGAATCGACTCTAAGATGAATTGACTTCTCTTTCCCACACTGTCACCTTCTTTTCCTCTACATCCATCAACCAAATGCAAGTGATTTGATATTGAATTTTCTGCTTGGATACACCTTGACGCTCAGGATCAAGGATTATGTCACTTATACTATTTCCCTTCACTTTTTTCAGTGTTAGGTGTTTTGTTTCTTGTTTTTTTCCTGTAAGTTTGCATCTTAGTAGAAATTTCATGTGAGTGATGTTCCATTACAGGCCATCATTTAATATAAAATTCCTTCTAGACAGAATTTTAGCCTTCTCAAATGCCAGATATCGGTAAGTTGAGCCCGAAAGCCCGTTAAAGCTGTTGGACTCTTGAAATGGACATAGTTTGGGTGAAGGATTGTACATCTGGGGTTTCGAACACATGGTTTTGTATCTCGGTCAGAAACTCCAAGGTAAAGTTGCCTTAACCCTCCTGATTCAGTTTCTCCACATGTGAAAAGGAGGTGACAGTCCTCAGTGAGTAGCTGGGGGCCTTGTTGTGCGATTCTGTGAGTAGTTGGAAATGAGCACGCTTCTCTGTATTCCTCTGCTGTACGCGAGAACTGTCGTGCCCATCGGTGGGACTCCTACCCACCAGCGGTGAAAAAGCACAACAAACACAACAAAACACTGATGATTTGGGAGCATACTCAAGAATTTGTGGCTGAAATTTGTCTTCTTGGAAGAGAAGAAAGAGGGAGAGACAGACAGACAGAGTAATTTTAAGCATGCTATAACAAAGCTCCTTTGAGAAGCTCCTGGGAGTGGCGGGGTGTGTTAAGCCAGCCCTCAGCCAGAATGCCGAGTCATCAAGTTAATAATGTTCGCAGGGTTTCAGCCTATAGGTAAGAAAAGGCACACCAACCTACCAGTCTCCTAGGTTATTAAATATTTGGGCCGATGATTGCTTTCGTTGAACTCGAGAAAATTACGTTTGTTAAAATTGTATGATGACTGAATGGATAATTCATTCTTTAAGCTGTGTTTCTTCTCCCCCCCCTGCAAATATGTACCCTTCAATGGACAGCAAATAACATGGTTTTTGTGGCAAATGAAAGAGAAAGGGGAGAAAATTGTCGATTATTTAGGGGAATTAGAAAGCAAATGGCGCTTCTTACAAACCGGTGTATCATTTTCCACTAAATATCTTCAATGGAGTATTTATTTCCGACAGAATTATGGTCGGGCTTCCTCGGGCATTGCTAAATTCCTGTCACTGGAAGCATTTCCTTAAAAAAAAATTTTTTTTTTAATGTTTATTTATTTTTGAGAGACAGAGAGACAGAGCATGAATGAGGGAGGGGCAGAGAGGGAGACGAGGACACAGAAACCGAAGCAGGCTCCAGGCTCCGAGCTGTCAGCACAGAGCCCGATGCGGGGCTCGAACCCACGAGCCGTGCGATCATGACCTGAGCCCAAGTCGAAGGCTTACCCAACCGAGCCACCCAGGTGCCCCTCACTGGAAGCATTTCTGTTCAGGTTTGACAAGCACTGAGCAAGAGTATTACAGAGGGAATTCAAATACCAGAAGGGGGAATGGACAAAGCCCTCTGATTCAAGTGCACGTCTCTTAAAATCTTTGGGTCACAGTGGCAAGCAGGCAGCAGCTGCTCAATAAGTTATTGTAGAGACTAGGGTGTGAATATTCTGCACCAGGCTTTTGGCCATTATGATTATCCCCTGAGCCCGTGCCTGCCTGAGGAATAGACAAAGTGGTAAATAATATCCACCGTAGTTAGGAGGCACACACATATGCCGACACTTCATGTGTTTTCTGTCTTCATGAATATGTGTGTCTCAATTCACAGATGAAGACACTGAGGCCAGAGAGGTTAAGCACTTGGACTGGGATATCTCAAGCATCGAATGGTACAGTAGGTTTCTAAACGTATGACTCTGCCCCTAAACCCACATCTCCCCACTCCAGCTGGGGATGTAAGTTTTGAGAGGCAGCCTGCCCACATCACCCTCTCAGGACCTTCTTGCCTCCACTTGCTCCTGAGATTCTCCTTTCAGAGTTCAACTCATTTGGTTTATGACTTTGATCCTGGTTAATAATAACCAGGCGTCGGGGGAAGGGAAGCGATCAGTCAATCTTAGTTTGGGAAAATGAGGCGCTCTCATTCATTTAGACCGGTATTTGTCGACTGCATGCACGCTGTCTCTCAAGCCCATACTGAGCTGGTGTTACAAAAATGAATGGGGCTTGGGGCGCCTGGGTGGCGCAGTCGGTTAGGCGTCCGACTTCAGCCAGGTCACGATCTCACGGTCCGGGAGTTCGAGCCCCGCGTCGGGCTCTGGGCTGATGGCTCAGAGCCTGGAGCCTGTTTCCGATTCTGTGTCTCCCTCTCTCTCTGCCCCTTGCCCGTTCATGCTCTGTCTCTCTCTGTCCCAAAAATAAATAAACGTTGAAAAAAAAAATTTATAAAAAAAAAAAAAATGAATGGGGCTTGGTCTTTCATCTGTAGGATTCTCCGTCTTTATCGTTACCGTCTTGTGGTCAGATAGAAAAGACTGTACAACATATAGATGATAATGGGAGCAGAGCAGAAAAATGAATGGCTTGGTTTCAGGGACTTTCCTGAGAACAGATTTGGTAGGAAGCGTGTAGGTCCCACTGAATGAAGGAGCCGCAGGATGGCAGGAACTCTGGAACCTGCAAAGAGCAGGCTCCACAGAGAGCAAAGCTGTGTATCTTAATCATCAGGAACTTCATCAAGCGCTTTCTCCTATCAGTTTGGGATTACGTATTTTGCTGAGCATACTTCATTTAATTTCCAGGCCCTCTTCCTTTGTGATCGCCATCCTGTTTAATAGGGAGTACCTGTTTCGCACCTAGCAGAAAGAGCTGCCCCAGTTTACGTGGAAAGGTGGGGGTTAGGGAGCTTTTCGGGCACCACCCTATTTGAGCAGTCTGAATCATTACGACCGTCACATATTCCTTCTATTTCATATCATATTTCACCTTCCGGTCCCACGTGGCCTATCAGGGTTGCCCTGATGAATGTATGTACATATTTAGCCCAAGGCAGGATCCACCGAAGCCCTTCCTGCCCGAGCATGTCGGAGGCCTTTGGAGGCTGTGCAGACAACAGCAACTTCAACCTGAATCATTTTTTTTTCCAGTCATGGACCTGCTGCCAAGAGGCATGAGTAAGAGCCGGGAGCGCAGGCTGGGAGTGGTCACAGAGGGAGTGGTGCCTGCTCAGGGGAGCCAGCCCTGCCTCTGCCCCACAGAGGGTTGCTCCTACATCAAGGTCCTTGGGAGGCTCTCGTGTTCCTTTTCCCTTGCTGTGCGTTTTCCAGGATCACGGTGACTCCAGGTGAGCAAAGCGCGGTAGCAGGGCGATTTTTCAGGGAGATTCTTGAAACACAATAATTATTTGAGCTGTTTCAAGATGGTGGAGTCGGTCGCCATGATGGTTACTGTCAAGGATAGGCTGTGGGCTGTAGTGTTGCCACATGGGCGGCACTTTGAGCTCTGGGTCCTTTGGGAACCAGGAATGCCAGGTAGGGAGCAAAATCACATCCAACTGTGAAGGTGTAACCTGGCTGGGGGTTCGGGTGGTGGTGGGGGGCGGGCAGCGCAACAGTGATTCCCGGAGGAGAAAGTATTCCTGAGGACATCTTCAGCCGTGCCTGGGAATTCAGAAGGATTTTGTGACACTAATTTCAGGAAGGGCCAGGTGCTGAAAACCGGAGAGACTGCGAAGGCGTTTGAGAGTCTGGCCCACCTTCCTGGTTGGGTGAGAGTTCAGTTTTGGAACCACTCTTCTTTTTGGCAATTTAAAGCAACCAGTCACTGTTCGCTTTACTAGCAACCACATTCTTCCGGGCGGAGACTATTCTCCCTCCCTGTTTATGGGTTTCAGGACAGTTGAAACAATTTATATGTTTCAAATATATGTTCTTTTTTTTTTTTTAAATGTTTCTTTATTTTTGAGAGGGAGAGAGAGAGAGAGCATGTGCGTGTGAGAGCAGGGGAGGGGCAGAGAGAGGGAGGGACAGAGAGAATCCTAAGTAGTCTCCATGGAGCCTGACACGGGGCTCAAACCCACGACCATGAGATCATGACCTGAGCCGAAATCAAGAGTCGGGCGTTTCACTGACTGAGCCACCCAGGCGCCCCTCCAGTGTGTGTTCTTTCAAATGGGCTGGTTCATGGTTTCTTCCTGATAGACACTATGGTTTTTGTGGTTTATTTAAGTGTATCATACTAAAGATCAACTTAACAAGCCAGGCTGTTCAGTTGGCTCGTAATCAGATTACACATGGATTTGCAGAGCTGAGGGGTTTAGCCAGACTACAGCTCAGCCCTTTGCTTGTGGATGAGGAGTGGAGGTTCACAGAGGCGAAGCACTGTTCGCGGTCACACGACTTCTAAGTGGGGAGATGAAGGAGATTGCAGGCCTTCAAACTCATAGCTTGTAGACTTTTCCACGACTCCACAGGTACCCTTAACTTTTTCACCCCAACGTCACCAAAGAGGTTTCGAATAGAATCAGGTGTGTCCCAAATCTCAGTCCTCACCAGTCTGCGCAAGTTGGTTGGGTTCCTTGACGGGTGGAGAGATGGCAGCCGGCCTGAAGAAAGGCATTCTCCAGATGACTCAGCCGGTTTATTTCTTCGCTTCCTAATGCTTTCAATTCTGTCCCTTCGATCCCTCTGCTTGACTTCGAAAGCATGCAGTCAGAGCAATTTTGGTCATTCTGGTGTGGCAAGCCTGACTCTAGTGTTAAGCAGCAGTGGGAAGGCTCAGGGGTCAAGATCAGGCTTCCAAACAGGGCATCTGAGCACAGCAGCACCCCTGCCACCGGCAATCAAGCCATTGGCCTTATTACTAATAGCTGCGTTATCCTTTCCTGCTAACGAAGCACTTTTCACATGCATCTACTCATTTCATGACTTTGTTTAATCCTCATGATAACTCTTTCATGCTGCAGAAGCTGCAAGAACTCCTATTTTCTTAATCCGGCTCTGACTTTTTCTTCTCGGGAGTGCAGACAGCAGAGACTGGGGTTTTAGGCATTCTCCACTGTAGTTATTATTATTAGAGACAAGGTTTCTCGACACATTGCCTAGGGACTGGCTATACCGAATCTTAGAGGTTTTTTATTCACCACATTTTTCTTCATCTGTAAACTGAGGCTAAATGATTTCCACAATAACCTGACACAGTGAAAAGTTAGCCGGTAAGGAATGAAAAAGCTTATGTACATAGCTGTGTGTGTGTGTGTGTGTGTGTGTGTGTGTGTGTGTGCACATGCATTTGTGCATAGAAGAATGGGTCTGTTGGTAGAGTGAACTTATCTGGTTCAAATACAGCATGTTTGAGAGGGAAAGGGGCACTCTTGCTAATGTTAAGACAACACAGATAAACCAGGACTGTCCCAGGCAAAACGGGACATATGGTCGACCTGTCCATAAGGTCTTTATCTCAGCCAGATGGTCTACAGATGAAAAGTTTGAGGACCATTGGCTTAGATGCATTAAAAACTTTAGGAATCTTGGGGTGCCTGGGTGGCTCAGTCGGCAATTAAGTGTCTGACTTGGGCTCAGGTTGTGATCTCACGGGTTGTGGGTTCAACCCCATGTCGGTCTCTGTGCGGACAGCTCAGATCCCCAGAGCCTGCTTCAGATTCTGTCTCCATCGTCTTTGCCCCTCCCCCGCTCATGCTCTGTCTCTCTCTCTGTCTCTCTCAAAAATGAATAAACATTAACAAAAATTTAAAAAAAGAACCTTTAGGAATCTTTATGCAGGGGCCAGTGACCAGCTCTAGGTCTAGAGAAATGAGCTCAGTGACCCAGCTTACATCCTAGTACATGTGCCTGCTCTCATTTGGGAGTCACCTGCACTCTCTGAATTGGGTCTGTTCTCTCCGGCACACACTTTTGCATGACTATCTCCTACTTATCCTTTAGAACCCGTCTTTGGTGGGACTTACTTGGATGGAACGGATTCTGAGGAGACCTCACTGAGATGTTTCTTTTTAAAAAAAATTTTTTTTCTTAACGTTTATTTGTTTTTGAGACAGAGGGAGACAGAGCATGAACAAGGGAGGGTCAGAGAGAGGGAGACACAGAATCTGAAGCAGGCTCCAGGCTCTGAGCTGTCAGCACAGAGACCAACGCGGGGCTTGAACTCACGGACCGCGAGATCGTGACCTGAGCCGAAGTTGGCTGCTTAACCGACGGAGCCATCCAGGCGCCCCTCACTGAGATTTTTCTATGAGTGAACTGCCTCTCCCGAAGTACTTGTGCCCCCCACAAGTAACTTGTGCCCCCGTCCAAACACTAATCGCACTATCACACGTGTGAGGCCACACGACAGCTCCTCAGAGGCAGGAACCAAGTGTGTGTTCCCCTGTGGTTCCTTAATGTCTAGCTCAGTGCCTGACACAAATTAGGTGCTCAGGCCATACTTATTAAATGAGAGCAATATCAGATTAATAGCTTGCGATGTAAATAGCAGAGAGAGAACAAGAACTTCTTCAAAAATGGGAAACAAAGTTTTGTGTTGATTTAACAAAATACACAAAGTCTCTCGGTGTCTCTAAAGGGGTAATTCAGGATGTGTAGAATTTTTGGAGCTCCCAAGACACTCGAGAGAACACATACCAGCCAAGACACGATTACGATGAGGTGTGGTCGGGAGTACCCGGCTGGCAGCTGGTGGAAATGAAAGTCTGGTTTTGCCACTTTCACCTCCCTGTGTGGGTGGCCTGGGACAATCACTTCATCTCTGCCCACTTCACTTTCCTCACTGGGACATGAACAGGAGGAGCCGGACTAGATCCATTCCAAGATCTGGCTGCACTTTCAAGGTTTACGATTTTAGGACATAACGCAAACATAGACGACTTCGCAATACGTCCTTACAAGTTTTTGTTTGTTGCGTCTGTACTTGTGACTTATGTTTCCATCTCACTTTTCTCTGGCTGAAATAAAAGTGCCTTTGAAACATCTAAGTGACTAAAACATGTAGCGTTTCCTACGTTGGAGCTGTAATGAAAATTCTCTCTTTTTGTTATAATTGTCAGAGGGTTTTTTTTTTTTTTCAACGTTTATTTATTTTTGGGACAGAGAGAGACAGAGCATGAAGGGGGGAGGGGCAGAGAGAGAGGGAGACACAGAATCGGAAACAGGCTCCAGGCTCTGAGCCATCAGCCCAGAGCCTGACTCGGGGCTCGAACTCAACGGACCGCGAGATCGTGACCTGGCTGAAGTCGGACGCTTAACCGACTGCGCCACCCAGGCGCCCCTGTCAGAGGGTTTTCATGAAAAGGACAGAAGTTCTCTCTGTGACCAAGTGAAAAGTAAAACAAATAAAAAAAAAAAAAACCTGCAGTGATTTTTCACACTCTGAACACAGGTCATTAGGCATGTACAATTATGATGGAGGACTTGCTAACCTCTACCCTTGGACCCATAATTTGTATAGCATTAGCTGCACAAAATGGCCCGTGTAGGACCGGATGCATTTTCCTGGGCTTGTATTGCTACGTTGCTGGGATTTGTTTGCATGCTTTGTCTTGCAGCACCCTGAGGTGGCGATGGGCTGTGGGCAAAGTCATCCCTTGGAACCACCTCAGACCAGACCGGCTTTAAGTGTTTTTAGGTCTGCTGTTATTAATCACCAAGCAGGTGGTGAGGTCTGCCATGCGATATCTGGTGGATTACTTGGTTGGTGATTGCTTGCCTCTACACAGATTTCCGTGTGCACCCATTTTCTGCTTCCTTCGTCAGGCATCCAACAATATTGTTATCTCTAGGACCTCAGATATTAAGGCCGTATGACCTTCCCTGACTCGTGGGAGAATTATCTGAGAAAGGAGCCAGTCAGCACACAGATAAGAAGGCACACCTGTTTGGACGCCTACACTGAGGACTTTCATGCAAAGGAACAGACTCTTGAAAGGGAGGGTCTGCCCCTGTCGGGAAAGCATCAGCCGATAGACGTGTACTGATTTACATTTTCCATCAGGGACTGGAAATCCAAGCCTTGAATTGCAACACAATGTTAACTGGATTGTGTAATCAGCTGTCCTAAAAACCACCATTATCTTGTATCGCATGGAACCATTTAGACTAAATTTACCCTCAGATGCTTTAAAGGATGAATGAAGAGTGCTTCGCTTGAACAATGTGGTAAAATGAACATTTCCTTACCCTTTGATCCGCTTCTAGGTGTTTGCAGTCAAAATTCCCTGAGCGGATTACTCCAAGGCCTTGAATACACAGAGGAAATCAAACTTTAAAAGTAAAGTTTGTATCGATTATGCAAAATTATTCTAATTTCTCTTCTTGAAGGGTAGGAAGTACATGCTGGGAAGGACTACTGTTGTTTGTTCAAGCAGAGTTGGTATGTTTTCATCTTATTATTGATGTGAGCAGGCCTCAAGTTGTAAAAGCTTCAAGAAGTTTGCAGTGGCTTGGGTTTTAGGCCTCTCTCTTTGGTGAAGAAATAGCTCATTTAGGCATCTTTATTTGATGGAAAAATGACTCATGTTGAATTTTAGTTGTTGATGAACTCAGCCCCATCAGTGTTAAATTTGCTGTTGGAGAAAGCCAGACTTCAAGTCCTGAAAGTCTGTTACAGGGATCCCCCAAACCTTTTGTGAAATTTCTTTTAATTTCTTCGTGGTGGACGTACTGGTCAAAACACCCTGTGTGCTTCCATTTCTGTCTCATGGCCTTCCGTACCCTTGATGTTGGGCGGCTTTGCCTGGGAGTGCACAGTCATCCCGAGCAGATCCCGCCCCAGAGAGAGGAGAAGGTGTCGGGCCCCAAAGTAATGTAAGATTTAAGGTTACCTTGTGGTAGGTTTTCAGAACAATGACCTAAGTTCACTTAGCTGTTCTTATTGGAGGCATAGAACAAAGGAGGAAGAAGTCATTGGAGATGAACAGCGAGCATGAATGGGTCAACAAAACATTCTTTTTGGTAAGGTATTTGCTTTTATAGACTCTGAGATACATTATAACCTTCTCGAATCCATCTTGCACACAAGCCACACGTCCCATAAAAGGTGGATTCCTATCCTGGGCTCAGGCAGGGGCTGAAGAGTCTATGCAGCCCAGTTCTGTTCAAAAAAGTGTTATTCCCTGACTCTTTCAGTTAGGTGCCTTCAGGCTTGGTCAGTAATGACTGGATTGAACAGAAAGGTCGACCTTTTCTTAGAATAACAGTTCTCAAACTTTTCAATTCCAAGATGTCTTTGAACTCTTAAAAATTACCAAGGATCCCAAAGAGCTGTTTTTCTTTTCTTTTCCTTTCTTTCTTTTTCTTTTTTTTTTTTTTGATGTCAATTATATCTATTGGTATTGACCAAATCAGAAATTAAAACTGGAGAAATTTTAAAATATTTACTCATTTATTGAAGATACCAATCACGTGACCCTTACATATTAACACGAATAACCTATTTCTATGAAAAACCACTGTTTTCTAAAGGAAAAGAGGTGCAGAAAGAAAAGTAACACTGTCTCTTCATTTCCTCGAATCTCTTTAATATTTGGTTTAATAGAAGACACATAATGCAGGCTCTGGAAACTCTGCTGCATATTTGTGACAGATTGACAATGGAAAGACAAACAATGTCTAAAAACTTTTATGACGTTAAAAAAATCTCCGTGCCCCTCGAGGGGCTCGACCTAGACTCTGAGATCAAGAGTTGCATTCCCCACCGACGGAGCCAGCCAGGTGCCCCTGAAAGTGGTTTTGACCTCACAGACCCACCGAAAGAGTCTCAGGGACTTAGAGAACCTACATGAGAATAAGAGTCCTCAGACAGGACTAGGTGCCCGCTTGCTGTTGTCTCCAATTCCCCGGGCCCCGTATTTTTAGCTGAACCCACCTTCTCTCTCTTTTCATTAACTCCTATATGATTTGTCACACCGCTCGCACGGCACGGGAAGCCGCACATTCCCCTTACTTGTCTACGTATCTGCCCCCAGAGATGGCAGGCTCAGAAGAGGAGGGACTCAGTTGATCCTTCTAATACTTTGTGTAGTGTCTTCCACACTGTAGGTGTGTACTAACAACAAAAACATTAACAGCTGTATTTGTTAACTATTGCTGTGTTCTAGGTGGCCTACTAAGGCATGACTGACTGTATGAGTCTCCTTGAGCTGTTATGACAAAGTACCACCAATTGCGTGGCTTAAACCAATAGAAATTTATTCTCCCACCGTCTGGAGGGGCCTGAAATCAAGGTACCTGCAGGGCCCTGCTCTCTCTGCAAGCCGTAAGGGAGAGTCTGTTCCATGTTTTTCTCTTAGGCTCTGGTGTTGCCAGTGATCTTTGGTGTTCCTTGGCTTGTAGAAGCACCAGTTCACCTCTACCTCTGTTGTCATGTGGCCTTCCCCATGGGTGCGTTCACACCATCTTCCCTTTGTGCACGTCTGTCTCAGTGTCTTTTCTCCTGTTTTTACAAGGACCTTGGTCATATTGGATTAGGGCCACCCTCACGACCTCAACATATCCTTTAGGGAGCCACTATTCAACCCGTAACACTTACTAAATATTAAATTGAACCATACAAAACTGCTCTGATTTTTTGATTTATTTTTGAGAGGACAGAGAGAGAGCCAGTGGATGAGGGGAGGAGAGAGAGGGGACAGAGGATCTAAAGTAGGCTCTGTGCTGGCCGCGGAGATCCCAATGCGGGGCTCGAACTCACAAACTGTGAGATCGTGACCTGAGCCAAAGTTGGAGGCTCAACCGACTGAACCACACGGGCGCCCTTAAGACCGACTGATTTTGATCAGTGCCATCAACTGTTCCGTCCACCTGCTGAGGAAGAGGTGTGCAGGCTCCTGAGGATGGCCTTTGTGGCCGAGTAGGCCTGAATCTGGAGATTCTGGGAAGAGCTGGACACACAGAGGATCCCATATGCTGGACTGTTCAGACCTTAGGACATTTTCCCAGAAGTTTCTTCACCATTGGCTTTTCAGATTGCATTTACTGAAAGTTCCTTCCTCTCTTCTACCCAAGACCGTTACTTTGTTTGAATAGAATCCCGTTGCATTGGCAGAATGCTGTTGAGAACACCTCAGAGACGCTTTAGAAATAACCTCATCCTTGTCCTTTGCTGCAGGCCCACAATGGACGCTCTACAACTGGCAAATTCGGCTTTTGCAGTTGACCTGTTCAAACAACTGTGTGAAAAGGAGCCAGCGGGCAATGTCCTCTTCTCTCCGATCTGTCTCTCCACCTCTCTGTCACTTGCTCAAGTAGGCACCAAAGGTGACACAGCAAATGAAATTGGACAGGTAAGCTCCATACCTTGTTTCTGCTTTCGGTGGGAACAGACTTACCAGAACACAGAGGCGGTGCCTCGGGAAAATGAATGGGGGCTCTTGGAGAAAATTCCTCAGGATTGAGAAGTATGCCAGTTCTCGCATCGTCTTAATCTATCTTTAAGTGTGTCGTTAATCTCTCCTGCGACCCACATTTACAAGTACCAGGTTGTGATGGACAACCTGGGGACCTGCTTGCTAGGCAATCACAATATTTACACTAACGAGTAGCCTTTGGCGAGTCTCTCTGATACTTTGTGAAAATCAATCAAGATGGTGTTTGTTAAATGTGCCACTGCAGATACCCCGTCCAGTGCGTGTTTATTTATGGCATCATGCTTTATTTTAAGATGCAGGCTCAACTTCATTCTACTCTGTGATATATTCTACCCTATAATATGTCCATATTAGATACATCGATCTGTGCTTATGTTGGTATAGAAATAACTTAAAATTTTTTCTGCCTTCAAGTAACAGGGATAAAGAAGCAGATGCGTTGTGCTTACTTACGTTCCAGAATACTCCCTGGGGCTTGAGTATCCTATTTAAGAAGAATGCAATGAACTGATGTCGACCCTCCCCCACATATGCATATAGTTATATGTATATGTGCGTGTATTTTACTTTTTTTTGTTGTTGTTTGAGTTTCTTTTTGGCTATGGCTGACCATCTAGCTTTGTAAAATTCTTAGACCTCCAAATGGAGTGATCTTCTCTATCTTGCTACGTTTCATATTTGCTCACTTACCTTTATTTTAGGTTATCATTCTTTTCAAATGTGATATAATTGACATACAACATATTTGTTCTAGATGTACACCATATAATGATTTGATATCTGCACATGTTGGAAATGATCGCCACGATAAGTCTAGTTGACATCTCTCACTCTACATTGTTACAAATTCTTTTTTTTTCTTGTAGGAAAACTTTTGAGATCTACTCCCTCAGCAACTTTCAAGTATATAATACAGTGTTATTAACTACAGTCCTCATGCTGTACATTACATTCCCATGAATTATTTCTTTTATGCCTGGAAGTTTTGTCCCCTTTTGGGTCATAGGTGGATGTGCTCCTAATTCCATTCCGTTATCTTCTTAGGTTGATGGTTTTATGTTCAGTAGAATCTTCTTTTCCATCAACGCACAAACATTTCAAAAATAGGGACCTCTTCTTATATCCATAAATCCCTACAAAGTAAGACCCACAAAGTATTATTTTGGTCAGGATGAACAATTTACACTTGAAATTGAGTGAGGCTTGGAAAAGAAACTTCAGTTGTGGAGAAAAGCTGTCTCTCTCTTCTCCGTCCTTGGTTCCTCACCCCCCACCCCTCCATTCCTACCCCCTTTTACCTTCCTCGTCTCCCCCTAGAGAAGGGATGGTAAAGAGACCTTCCTGGTGGTGGGTCTGTTCTCAGTAATAAAAATAAAGCTCTTTTCAGTACCTACAATGGTTCCCCCAGTAATGGTGACCTGGGTTCTTTAATTTTTTGGTCTTTTTACCTGTCATTAGGCAGGAGAGCTACGTACTGCCTTGGATCAGACATCTAACCCTGCAGTACTGAGGCTTTGTGAGTCACAGGCACAATGTGCCCATTTAGTGACATTACCTAGGGTGTGGTGTCAGGGCAGTTATTATGACTTAAGAGTCAGGAGAGAATCACCTTATGCAGACATCGTTTTGGGGCACCATGAAACACAAGAGCTGCTGGGCTATCAGTTGGAATGAAAGAAAAGTTAGGAACAAAATAGAAGGGGACTTCTTCCAGAAGATAGCATCGTGGTTTTAAGTAGCTTAGAATATAACTGTAAGAATAACTACTAACTGACTAGGGAAACAAAGAAAGGCAAGAGACACGTAGCTTAAATTAAATTTCCTTACAGCTTGCAGCCCACTGACACCTGAAACCTCCAGAGTGTGACCTTCCTCAGGGACTCACGGCTGCCTCAAGGTTTATATGTCATTAAAAACTAAAAGTAACTTTATCTTAATGGCACCTAAGCCCCGCAAGGTTCTGAAAGCCTTGCTTCAAAATCCTTAGACTTACTTTATCTCTATTCTCCTTCCCACCACAAACTTAAAAGTATACAATCAGTCCTTCACAACCCCAGTGCAGCTCTTTCTGCCCACAGGTCCTGTCCCTGTGCTATATTAAAATTACCTTTTTGCACCAAAAATGTCTCAAGAATTCTTAGCCGTTTGCTCATGAACCCCACTTCCTAATTTCATCATTAAGGTTTCTTTTCTTTTCTTTTAAAATTATATTTATTTATTTATTAAAAAATTTTTTTTAATGTTTATTCATTTTTGAGAGACAGAGAGAGACAGAGCATGAGCGGGGAAGGGGCAGAGAGAGAGGGAGACGCAGAATCCCAAGCAGGCTCCAGGCTCCGAGCTGCCAGCACAGAGCCCGATGCGGGGCTCGAACTCACGAACTGTGAGATCATGACCTGAGCCGAAGTCGGGAGCTCAACCGACTGAGCCACCCGGGCGCCCCTTTTAAATTATTTTTAAATGTTTATTTATTTTGAGAGACAGAGTACAAGCGGGGAGGGACAGAGAGACAGGGAGACAGTGAATCCACAGCAGGCTCCAGGTTCTGAACTGTCACCACAGAGCCGGACGTGGGCCTCGAACTCACGAACCATGGATCGTGACCTGAGCCGAAGTCAGAAGGTTAACCGACTGAGCCACCCAGGCGCCCCTCATCGTTAAGGTTTCGATATGATGTTTTAGATGGTTTCCATATAATGTCTGCAGTGATCATAGCAACGCTGAAAAGTAGGTATTCTCAGTCCATTTTACAGAGGGGAAAGGGAAGCTCTGAAGGGCTGGGCAAGATTACGTTTCTGGCGGGTACAGGCTGGGATTCCAAGGCAAGGGTGTCTGACTGTAGCCCACCCAGGGCAGCCACCACTTGTGCTGACTACCACCAGTGATGCAGCAGCTCACGGTTAGAGCGACTTGTTGGAGCAACTGATGGGGTCACATAGACCTTGCTAGAGACCCTCTATCCCCGAATCTGACATCTGCCTAGTGATGGTCTCTCTTGGTGTTAATCTCTCTTTGCTCGCGTCTAAACTAGATAGAAGGGGGCGCGTGGGTGGCTCGGTTGCTTGAGTGTCTGACTCTTGATTTCGGCTCAGGTCACCATCTTGCCGTTTGCGGGTTCGAACCCCATGTAGGACTCTGCACTGACAGCGCTGAATCCCTGCTTGGGATCCTCTCTCCCCCTCTCTCTCTGCCCTTCCCCAACTTGTGCGCACACGCGCGTGCACTCTCTCTCTCTCTCTCTCTCTCTCTCTCTCAAAAATAAATAAATAAATACATAAATACGTAAATATCAAAAAAGTAATAAATAAATTGGATAGAAATTATACCCCAGCTTCACTCTTTCCCATGTTTAGAAAGGCCTTGGTCTGAGCCTCAGAGGCATCATTTTGAACAAAGGGCAAAATCCCCCCGATAGTTGAGTAAAGAGAACAGTATCATTATGGCAGTATTTCTCAGCTGGGGACGGTTCCTCTCCCTCTCTTCCCAGGGACATCTGGCAAGGCCCGCAGACATTTTTGGTGTCACAAATGGAGGAAGGAGTGCTACTGGCAATTAGTCTGCTGCTAAGCATCCTACAGTTCCCAGGACTGCACCCCCACACACCCCCAAGAATTATCCAGCCCCAGATGTCAATGACACTCAGGTTGAGAAGCCTTGCTTTATGAGGACAGTTGAGCAGGAAGATACTGCTCCCCCGAGGCGGCTGACCATGGTCCTGTATCCATTGCAGTGGGAAGAGACAAAGCTTGTGGATGATGGATTGTTTTCTCTTCACAGGTCCTTCATTTTGGAAACATCAAAGATGTACCCTTTGGATTTCAAACAGTGACATCGGATGTAAACAAACTTAGTTCCTTTTACTCCCTGAAACTGATCAAACGACTCTACGTAGACAAATCTCTGAATCCTTCTACAGTAAGTGGGTTAAAGCAATTCGCACCATTCGACTCTTTGCCAGGAGTGGCATTTTCACGCGGTTACACCCACCACTTTGTTTTCAGCAAAATCCACTTCTAAGATGCTCATTTATGATTTGAAGCTTATTAAAATAAATCAGTCCTGATGGGGAGTGTGGGGTTTCTTGATCAGATGGGGGGCGCCAAATGTGGTGTGGCCCAATCTGATGGAGGCTGGCGGGAGGGTGGGGGGGGTGGGGGTGGGGGTGGGAGTGGGGGTGGGGGGGGTGGGGATGGCCCTGAGGCAGAACAAAGAAGATAGACGTTTATTGATACATCGCCAGGAGGGGCAGACAGGACAGCCAGGGAGAGACTGTCTGCCCTGAGAAAGTAGTGGGGGGCTTAGTTAAGGGGGGAGGTGAGGGGGTAAGGGAATGTATGGAATTCTCCTTTTTTAATATCTGTGACCATTGGGTCAGCTAGGGTTCTCCTTAAACAGCAGGGCAAATGACCTGGATGAACATTTTGAGTTCTCTAAAGTTCTCCGCCTCATCTGTTTCTGCATACAATATTCTCTTGATGTTTCCCAAATCAATGAGAAAAATAACAACTGTATGAATTAATAGTTTTCATCCGTCACAGATTGGTTTTGTTTGCTTTACTCAGCTGGTCGCGTGGGTATCTGTACAAGGTAGCTCTAGGTATTTAATTTTAGCTGTTTCTTGAAGGAATCATATAAAGTCTACTGTAGTATCCTTAAATTTGATCCCAGAGTATATCGATATTTTTCAAGTCTGTATTTGAAACACGTAGCCAGCATTCTAGACTACCACATAGACGTTCTTTCTCTACTTTAACAATAAAGAATTGATTCAGTTTGTGGTTGCCTGTTCAAAACTGCAAGCTCTCCAAATCTAAAAGGTAGACTGTCGGTTAAATAGCTTACCATAGTTTTACTAACTGCTACTGTAGCTGTCTTTCTGGTTGAGATCTTTTGAGGACATCCATCACTAGATTATTGTTGTGACTTTATTCTTAAAAAATTTTTTTTTATTGTTTATTCATTTTTTTGAGAGGGAGAGAGAGAGACAGAGCATGAGTCAGGGAGGGGCAGAGAGAGAGGGAGACACAGAATCTGAAGCAGGCTCCAGGCTCTGAGCTGAGCTGTCAGCCCAGACCCTGACTCGGGGCTCAAACTCGTGAACCATGAGATCCCGAGCTGAGCCGAAGTCGATGCTTGACCCACTGAGCCACCCAGGCGCCCCATGTTGTAACTTTATTCTTATTGCTTGAAGACATATATACACAGCCTTCTTTTCTGCTAACAATCACCCAGAGAATTAAAAAAAAAATACTGAGATGTGAGCTGGGGTCCGAGCATGGAAAGTTTTTTGAAAGCTCCCCACGTGGTCCTTACGAAGATGCCGAATACATTTTGCGCCAGCAGTGAGGACAGTGGAGGTGTCTTTATCTCGGTGAGGCTCTGATGTTTTGGGGTGGCCCCAGTTCTCTCAGTCAAGGGCAACACGCAGTCCCAAGGTTGGGTTGTAGTTCACAGATGCAAAGTGGCTGAGGCTGTCGCTGCCCTGAAGAAATTCAAGGGGCCCCCTGTGCTTAGGACGTTTAATCAGCTATGTGTCATTTGGTGGAACTTCCGTTCAATGTTTTGAATTATTTCAACCAAACTTGAGTTTGGAGTTGAAAGAGATTTTTTTCAAAGCCGGTTTAAAGAAATTTTTGAAGTTTAAAAAAATTTTTTCCATCCTTCTGTTGGTTGTACCTCACTTGCAAATGCACCAAGAATAGAACAAAGGAGCGCGCGGCCTGAGGGGGGCTGCCTGCCTCAGAACTACCTGGATGTTTGTGAAAAGTGCTAATTCCTGGCCTCAGATCACTCAATGGGGATGGGTCTTGGGGTTTGGCATTTTTAACAATAGAACCCCTGCCGCGTTCACCACGGAGCCGTGTTTCAAACTTAAATGTGAGAAGAGTCCCCCTGGAATCTTGTTAAAATGCACATTCTGGTTCAGTAGGTCTGGGGTGGGGCCTGAGAGCCTGCATTTCTTTTCTTTTTTTTTTTTTTTTTTAATTTTTTTTTACCGTTTATTTATTTTTTTTTAATTTTTTTTTCAACGTTTTTATTTATTTTTGGGACAGAGAGAGACAGAGCATGAATGGGGGAGGGGCAGAGAGAGAGGGAGACACAGAATCGGAAGCAGGCTCCAGGCTCTGAGCCATCAGCCCAGAGCCCGACGCGGGGCTCGAACTCACGGACCGCGAGATCGTGACCTGGCTGAAGTCGGACGCTTAACCGACTGCGCCACCCAGGCGCCCCCGTTAATTTATTTTTGAGAGAGAGACAGAGCGGGGGAGAGGAGCAGAGAGAGAGGGAGACACAGAATCTGAAGCAGCCTCCAGGCTCTGATCTGTCAGCACAGAGTCCCATGCGGGTTTCAAACCCTGGAACCTTGAGATCATGACCTGAACCAAAGTCAGATGTTTAATCAACTGAGCCACCCAGGCGCCCCAAGAATTTGCATTTCTATTAAGATCCCAGGTGATGCTGTGGCTCTTGGTCCTTGAGCTCCTCTTTCAGTAGCAAGAAATCTCTAGAGTTGGTATGAATTTCAGTGAGTAAGAGTTTTCTGCTCACAGAGTTCTCTTTTCTGTACATTTCTTCTGTTCTAAGATATCTATCTATATCTCTATCTACATCTATATAATATACCCTTTAATGTTTCTAAGTTGGAATTCATATTATAACTGTTGTGTAGCGTAATGTTTCTTTCTTTCCTCCAAAGCTGCTACTACACTGAGAGAGGCATTTAATAATAGCTATTGTCTTAGAATTGAAGAAGTGAAACACTTTATACGAAGGGCATTTCATTGATTTCCACACGAAGCCTCCATTTATAGTATTTACAGATGCTGAAAGGGTATTCACCCACCCGGACATTTTACAAACCCCAATTTAGTTGGAATCATGGAAGGGCACGATGGTTTGACTGCAGAGTTCAGGTGTTTTGTGATTTTATGAGCTGGACGTTTTTCAGGAGTTCATCAGCTCTACAAAGAGACCCTACGCGAAGGAAATGGAAACCGTTGACTTCAAAGATAAATTGGAAGAGACGAAAAGTCAGATCAACCAGTCCATCAAGGACCTCACCGACGGCAAGTATCTTTTACTTACTTGGACACCGCCTTCTCTTGACTCTTTCTGCTAAGCAGAGGACTGAACATCTGGAGGCTTCCCCGGATGCTTTCAGTAGATAGGCTAAATTCTTGCCCTTGAAATGCCAGACATGTCAACCACGTGACTCCTGGGCGTGTCGACACCCTCGTCATCTAAGGCTTCGCAGGAATTCCTGGTGCTTCAGTTCCGGTCCACTTTGCTGTGCTCCCCAGGGAGCTGCTGGCTGGTCCTCCTGGAGCCCCAGCCCTGCCTCCAACAGAGGGAGGCTTTGGGCCACTCAGTGGCCAGTTTCTCGATGCGGAGACGAAGGGCTTGGGCTTTAACTTAATCCCCGCGGCCACCTTCGGCTCAAAAATTCTGCAAATTTTTTGAAGGAAAAAAGGACAAAAGCTCCTAGGTAATCAAACACACATCCAGAAAAAACGAAGTGAACTGAGGAGGAAACCTGTCCTCAGACCCACCACTCCCAGTGCTGGTCTGCCCTCTGCTAGCCTCAGGGTCTCTTCCGCAGTATCTGCCTGGTCCTGCCCCTGGCTCAGTGCTCTCCTCCTGCACCGACCCTCCCTGCCCCACCCCACCTCCATGGTGAGTCGTCCTCCCCTGATAGGAATTGGAGCTGGGATGAGTCTGAGTGCCGGTCAGTGTCCATGTGTCCCTTCCCGGGGACATGTTTGTGTTGTACAGAGTGGACTTGTTGGGACACAGCACTTAAATGTGAAGGACTGACTGTGCAGATGAACCTTTCAGGTCCCACCTGCAGTCCCGGGAGGGTCACGCTTCTCGGCAAGGGAGACACGCTTCCTGTAGGAATGGCCAGAGGGGTCCTGTCGTGCCGCTGACTCAGGAATGACAGGTTCCACGCTGTAACTGCAGAGTGAGGCCATGGAGAGAACGTGGTCTCAGAGTCATGTAAGACCCAGGTTCAAATCCAGACACTGCCACTTTGCACTGAGTTATTTGGATAGAGAACCTCAGTTTACTGAACTGTAAAATGGGGCATTTGTTACTTGGTTAATTTTTACACAGTTGTTGTGAGAATCAGATTAGATAAAATAGGTTAATGAATAATATAAGATAGCGAAGGTAATATATGGTAGCCATAGCTATGCGTGGACACACGTGCATATTCATACATATATATGTCCTTGAAATGACCTTTTCATTGCCTTCGTATGTAAAGAAAAAACAGGTATAAGTAACACCAGGCTGCGCACAATTTAAAAATTTGCAAGCAAAAGCAGCTCCGTTTAAATCGCTGTGTAACTGTTTTGCTTCTAGAATTGCCATATAATTGCATTTTGCTCTCCAAGGGCCTTTAAAAGACCTTCACAAATTTAAGGTTTTTATGGGAGAAGGTAGCTTAGTAAAAGTCCTCTGAGTTTAGAATCAGAAATTCGAGGTTTCAGTTGAAATGACCACCTGCTGGCTCCCCTTCTTCTCTGGTCTTTAAGTTCCTTCTTTGACATGATTATGGATTCAGCACATCATGTGATGTCGGCGGGACTGAAAATGCGGGGCTCCTTATTAACAAAGGTATTACGCATTTTAAGGTGGTGACAGGGGAGCATGAAGCCAGTGAAGGGCCCTGCACACACACCGCCACAGGTCCACGAAGCGGGTCCTGAGCGGAGAGGTGACAACCCGAGGGATTAGGTCAGTGAGAATCCCTTGCAAAACATGTCAGCACTATTCAAATGTGAGGACTTTGCTCTATCAAGGCATTATCACCACTGAACTGTTGTGGCTGTTGGGAGCTTGATCTCTGCGGTAATTACAGTGCTGACCTTGACACAAACAGGTGTCTGCAGCAATGTAATCTTTGGGTGGGGGAGGGGAGGGCGCCAAGCTGTTTGGCCAAGAGCGCAGCTTGGTTCTGTGCGGATCTGCTTTCCAGCTGCGGGCAGAGGAAGGCTGCTTGGCCTTTCCGAGTCCCAGGTTCCTCAAGTATAAAATGCGGCGGATGATCCTGGCCTTACAGGATCGTTGTGAGGGAATACGCGTGACAAGGCTAAAATTACACTCGTGCATTTTCATCCCAGAGCACAGGCTTCGCAGTCCAAAAGACTCATTAGAATCCCGAATCCCTCCTTGCTCACGTGTCATCTTGGCAAGTGACTTAACAGCAAGTCTCAGCGTCCTCATCTGTAAAATGGGGAGAAATACACGGTCTCGTGCATAGGAAATCTCTAGCACGCTGCCCCACACAAGGCATTCAAAAGGGGTAGCTCGTGTTTTTCTTCTTCCTGTTCTTCCTGTTCTTCTCCCTCCCTTCCCCTCTGCTTTCTGCCCGCCCCACCCCTGCCGCCAGATCTCGTGGGTAAGTCTTCTCGCAACAGGATGAAAGGAGAGAAAGGAACCCTTGTGAGGCATTCCGGGCCATCGATCGAACCTCGCGTGGGTGGCTCCAGCCGTGACAAATACCCAGGGAGCGGATGCGGTGTGGATCCCAGATGTGGTGTTGAAGAATAACCCTGTGCAATCTGTGGTTTCCTACAATTGTTTGCAGGCCGCTTTGAGAACATTTTGTCTGACAGCAGTGTCAGTGAGCAGACCCAAATCCTGGTGGTTAATGCTGCCTACTTCGTTGGAAAGTGGATGAAGAAATTTCCTGAATCCGAAACCAGAGAATGCCCTTTCAGAATCAACAAGGTACGTAAGGCCGCGGGTCAAAGGCTCCCAAGTACAGATCTGAAAAATTATGGAAAATTGAGGCATAGGAGGTAGTGTGGCTTTCCTGAGACCAATGGTTGGGAGAGGAGGGGTGGGCAAAGAACCATAATCCCCTCTTATAATAGTGAGCACGCCCCCACTGCACCCAGAAGTGTAGTTTTTATATTTAAGAAAGTGTTCATGGGCGGAAGGGAGGGGGAGTGCGGGGGACTCCTTTACTGTCATTAAACCATAAAGCTGGGAGGTGTCAGATCCTGGAGACTCAGACTCTAGAAGAGAGTCACTCAAGATTTGAAATGTCACTGATTTTTCAGCGTGGCCTCTAACCAAGCAGGAAAACACTGCTGCGTGGGGATACGCCCTCCTTTTGAATGCAGACTTTTCCTTTGTTTCCGTTGCATTACTTTTGTCAGCCTCTGAACTTTTTCACAGGTCTTACTAAATAAACCTTTTCTCCTGTCCCATGGTGTCTTCTTTAAGGGTAGACTAAATTGAGGAAGTTAGATTATGAAAGGTGTAAATAGGGCCTGTTCGGACAAGGTGAACACACACACACGTTTTTTGGAAGAGTCTGTATTTAGCCCTGTGTTCAGAAGATACGTCTCTCGATTTATATTCTAGAAAACGGAATTATTGTATCCATCTTCGGTGCTGATAAATGAAATAGATGACTGTATTTGGTGGCCACAACTCTAGGCAAATTCAGATGACTAGCCGTCTAACGTGATGGAGGGTTTTAGACAAATCTAGAGCGTCTTTAAGAGAAATAAATGGAAGCATTAGCAGTAAATTTCAAAAGTGGTGTGCTTTTCTATCCTAATTCTATTTCTGGTTGTACCTAGAATGGAAGTCTTTAATTATTTATTGACCAGATATTTAGTGAGCAACTACTACGTGATGGGATATATCAAGATAATAAGACATGGTTTCTGCTTTGACTGTAGTCTAGTTAGGGTGAGGGGTGTGTGTGTGTGTGGGAAACAGTCACATAAACAAACATTTCTAACCATGTGACAAGTATTGAAATAGAGGTATTACAAAAAGTAAAATAAGTATAGTCTAGCTCTGCTGAGAGGCGTTGGGGGAAATTCAGTTTACTGTTTGAAGATCCCAGATATAAGTTTTACTGAAATATTATCTCCCAGGCCTGATACGAAGTTTAAAATCTCCCCTAACAGAGATCCAGCTAACAGGCAAATATCCTGAGGGAGGTAGAGATCGAAATAATAAGCTACAGTAATTTACTGTCAGTCTCTTACTCTTTAGTATGAACTAATTTTCCTTCAGAAAATCAGTCATGTCAGTAGCAGAGACACAGTCAGATATCAATGGGGACAGAGAGAAGGAAGGGCCTGGGATGCTGCCCAGAGAGAAGAACCTGGGCACCAAGACCCTTTTGGAGGAGTGTGGAATGCATTGGAACTAGAAGCGACTTAAGAGATAATTTGGTTACTTAATATTCTCATTTAAGAAATTATGAAATATTTTAAACATGTAGAGTATTCTAGAAAATAATAAAACAAACTCCGATGTACTCAACAGTCAGCTTTGTCAATCTTTATATTTTGCTGTATTTATTTTAGATCTTTAAATTTTTTTTTTAACCTTTATTTATTATTGAGAGACACGGAGACCCAGAGCGTGAGCAGGGGTGGGACAGAGAAAGAGGGAGGCACAGAATCCAAAGCAGGCTCCAGGCTCCAAGCTGTCAGCACAGAGCCCCACGTGGGGCTCGAACTCATAAACTGAGAGATCGTGACCTGAGCCAAAGTCGAAGTAGGACGCTTAACCGACTGAGCCACCCAGGCGCCTCTATTTCAGATCTTTTAAAGAAAAAAAAAATACAGCAACAATAGCACTTCCCCTGGGTAGCCCCTCCTTCCCTGTCTCAAGGTTCCTCCCCAGAGGTAACGCCCATTCTGAAATGTCCAATTCCCTCCTGCTACTGACAAGGAAACTGAGGTCCAAGGAGTGAAGTGATTCCCTTAAGATCACACCATCTGTTTATGTCACATTTGAGACCGAAACCCCAGGTTCGTATCTGAAATCCAGACTTCTTCACAGCTCAGATCAGAGTAGGCGGCCGTACAGGGAGAGGGGGATTAAAAACAAAGGAGAACAGAGGACCAAACAAATGTGATTTGTGTCTTGCTGTGTGCTGAGTGTTCCCTCATATGTATTCGACCAGCAAACGCTGCCTAAGTAGCTATGTGGTTTGCCCTCGAATTTATTTCCACTCCACCAGGAGTAAAGAGCTGGCAATTATGAGCATCTATAAAGACTAAGTCAAAGTCTGCCTCTGTTTCCAGTCTTACTCTCTTATTTTCGATGTTTTGTATAAGCAAGTGCCGTATTACGTATAGTTCCCGAAATATATTGGAATGATAAGGCATGTGAATGGCTTTTTCAAAGGAAGTCATTGCTCGTCCGGGGACAGTCGGCGATGGTCTGGGTCCAGTACAGTTGGGATCCCAGCGGAGGGATGATTACACCACGATGGTCTGAAACTATAACAAGAACAAACGTGTGTGTGTGCGTGTGCGTGCGGGTGTGTGTATTTATGCTTGTGTGAACTGAAAAGCAAGTGATCCGAATTTCTTCTCCTCTTACAGACAGACACCAAACCAGTGCAGATGATGAATATGGACGCCACGTTCTGTATGGGCAACATTGATGGTATTAATTGTAAGGTCATAGAGCTTCCCTTTCAAAACAAACACCTCAGCCTGCTTATTCTGCTCCCCAAGGATGTGGAGGATGAGTCCACGGGCCTGGAGAAGGTGAGGAGGGAGGGGGGTGTTCAACACAAAGGTGCCACCTGCTGTGACAAGGAGCCGTGTGGAGGGCACTGTGCGTGGCTGTGACGCTGCCCTGCCTTACACATCACTTGCTCAGTCGTCTCCAAGGGTTTCGTGGTCCTTTCTGGGCCTTTGTCTTTGACATGAAAACGGCCAGCATGTATTTGGCACTCGTGACCAGCCAGGAGCTGTGAGGTCCCCATGTACGCCTTCTCCTCGACTTCTTGGGACAGGCCTATCTATTTATTAGAAGCTGTCACGGTGCTCTTGTTGACTGAGGGACCTGAGGCACAGCAGGGGAGGTGACAAGTCTGTGGTCACTTAACTCATCGGTGGCACGTAGAATCAGAATTGGAGCCCGGGAAGTTGGAATCTGTGTTCTTAATCTAGCCCCGAGTGCCTATTATTAGCATCTTGCGTTAGTGTGGTACATCTGTTACAACCGATGAACCAGTTGTCCACACATTATTCATAAAGTCTGCAGCCTGCTTTAGGGTTCACTTTGTGTTGTACTTTCTACGGGTCCGGAAAAGCTCTTTTAATGCGTACACACAGAGGAGATTTTATTATGCTTCATCCTTTATGGAGGTTATTAGAGGCACGAGGTGTAAATAAGAGTAGAGGTTCATCTCCTTGTGAAGGATGCTTTTGCTCCCCCCTCTGCTCTGGCAGCCCCATCCAGCCACCCAGGGCCACCTGCTCCCCCCTCGGCCCCGTGTTCCCAGCTCCCTAGCTCCCCTCCACCGGGGCCTTGGCCCTTGGCCAGAGAGAAGGACAGGCTCGTTGAGGACCCCAGAGGTCACCTGCTTCATTTCCAGTCATGCCTCGGTTACTCCCTGGCTTTCCAGGGTGTGGTCTCAGTCCATGTCCGTCCTACCTGCTGCTTTAATGGTCATTACGCTTTATCCATCACTGGCCTTCATTACTCTTTTTCCTTAATGTTTGTTTGTTTGCTTATTTATTTATTTATTTATTTACCTAGAGCTCGAGCAGGGGAGGGGCAGAGAGAGAGGGAGACAGAGAATCCCAAGCCCTGATGTGGGACTGAAACCCATGATCAAACCGTGAGATCGTGACCTGAGCCAAAACCAAGAGTCGGACGCTTAATGGACTGAGCCACCCAGGCGTCCCTGGCCTTCATTATTCTTTTATTCACATTCACTGTGCTTTTTCTTTTTCACTCCACTCCATGCCCTATCTCCCCTTCTCTCGCTGTTGTTATTCAGCTGTTTTGCACTTTACCACTTACGTGAAAGACCCTCATACCATTTTTTTTTCTGATTAAAGTACAGAATGGGAAATACCGAACTTCTGAGTCTCAGAAATTCAAGAACACGCTTTGTGTTCTTCTCCAGGGGCCACCATAATAAGTACCACAAACTGAGTAGCTTAAACAAGAATTTATTCTCTCACAGTTTCAGAGGCTAGAAATCTGAGCTCAGGTGTTGGTTCCTGCTGAGGGTTGTGAAGGAGACTCTGTTCTATGCCTCCCTCTTAGCTTCTGGAGATTGGCCGCCAATCTTTGGTGTTCCTTGGCTTATACATGTGTCACTTCAATCTCTGCCTCTGTCTTCACGTGGCTTCCTCCCTGTATGCGTGTGTATCTGTGTCCAAAATTTTCCTTTTTATAAGGACACTGGTCATATTAAGTTAGGGCCCATCCTAATGACTTCGTCTTAAGTAATGACACCTACAAGGATTCTGTTTCCCCGTAAGGTCACATTCTAAGGCACCGTGGGTTAAGACTTCAATATAAAAATTTAGTTTTTTGGGGTGCCTGGGTGGCGCAGTCGGTTAAGCGTCCGACTTCAGCCAGGTCACGATCTCGCGGTCCGGGAGTTCGAGCTCCGCGTCAGGCTCTGGGCTGATGGCTCAGAGCCTGGAGCCTGTTTCCGATTCTGTGTCTCCCTCTCTCTCTGCCCCTCCCCCGTTCATGCTCTGTCTCTCTCTGTAGCAAAAATAAATAAACGTTGAAAAAAAAATTTTTTTTAATTTAGTTTTTTGCGGGGAGGGGGCACAATTTGACCCATAACACATATATAATGGAGAAGGGGAAAAAACTTTTTTTTTCCCCTTCTGACTAGTCTTTTTGAATTATGAATGAATATTCTTCCCTCTCTTCATTCTCAGATAATAAATGGGCAAGAGAATATACCTTTTGGCTGAAAAATTCTAGTTACTTATGGCAATCTTTCGGTTCTAATAATGTGCCATAAATAAAAACAGTAGTCATTGAAAACCAGATTATCATAGATGAACAAGAGAATCCAACGGCACCTTCCCCCACTAAACACAAAACAAACAGACTTGTGACCAGTCTGTGACCTTGCCATGTTACTGATTTTTATGAGTTTCATGTGAATAACTTCAGTGCAGGATTGTCCCATGATAATACGGTCAAGGTACTATCATTCTCAGTTGTATTCTTGTTTCTTCTCCAGCCAGTGAGGGGTTGGGAGGGCAAGGAGCAATTTCAGATTTGCTCAGTGAAGAATTTTGTGACTCAACCATTCCATGTGTCATGGCATAGCTCTCATTTTTAAAATAACCAACTGAAATGGATGCATTCATCACCCCCGGTCTTCGAGAATGGCCATAGACAGCTTAACAAAGAGTAACTCATTTTACAAAGAGTAACTTTAGATTTGATTTGAGTTACTTTTGATGCCAGGCCAAGGACCCGAATATTCTGGATTTCCTAGAAGAGAAATTAAAACAAGCATTCAAGCAATAGTATGTATAAAAGCCCTCCTAGTTTTATGTTTATTTTACTCTTATTTATGCAACATCATCGGCCACACATCCATTTCTACTCTATAACTTGAAAGAAATAGCCTGAGACATTTCAGGGCAAGGGGACTGTGGTCGGAGCATGGCGGGGAGGAGAGCAGTGCTGGGTGGCTGGGTGCATCTTTGATACGGGAAACCAGTCCCACACCCAGACCGCAGGGTTGATTCCATTTTCGGTGGTCCGAGGGCACTGCTTCAGCACTGGACTCACGATGGCACTTTCTGTTCCCAATCAAGCTGGATCTTTCACATCTGGGAATAAAAAAATAATTTCCTTTCCTTTTGGTCCTTCAGGTTGAACAACAACTCAACTCAGAGACGCTCTTGCAGTGGACTAATCCCAGCACCATGGCCAATGCCAAAGTCAAACTCTCCATTCCAAAATTTAAGGTGGAAAAGATTGTTGATCCCAAAGCTAGTCTGGAAAATCTAGGGCTGAAAAATATCTTTAATGAGAATACATCCGATTTCTCTGGAATGTCAGAGACCAAGGGAGTGGCCCTCTCCAATGTTGTTCACAGAGTGTGCTTAGAAATAACTGAAGATGGTGGGGATTCCATGGAGGTGCCAGGGTCACGAATCCTACAACACAAGGATGAATTCAATGCCGACCACCCATTTATTTACATCGTCAGGCACAACAAAACGCGAAACATCATTTTCTTTGGCAAGTTCTGTTCCCCTTAAGTGGCAAAAGCCCAGGTTAAGTCCCACCTGACTTTTCTGTAAACTCTGCATCCAAAGGAACACTTTCTAAATACAATAAATTGTTAATATTGCTGGATCTGGAAGCTGCTGGTACTTGACCTGTGTAGCCCTCATACCAATAGACCCTTCTTTTCCAATTCTTTGTTTTGTTCTCCCTTCACCTCCTCCCCATAAGACACAATGCTTTTAATGAAAAGGAGTTACTCTGGAGGAAATATATGTATTCATTATGTGTCAAATTATCTCAGGTTGTTGGCAGGAATACAGTCTTTCACAAAGAAAATCCCCGGAAGGGGGATCTGGAAGATTTTAGAGCTTTACCTTCCTTCACTGGGATCAGAATTCTGGGAACACCAGAATGTTCCAGACATTCTTACTTCCCCGAAAGACTAAAGAAACTGGTACACAGGATCCACAAAACTTTCCTAGCCCCGCTGGAACTTGGGCACACGTTCAGGCTACTGTCGGTCCACAGCTCCTTATGCTAAACGGTGGTACCGGTGTTTTCCTCAAACTCTGACTTTTTGGGATTTTAGAAAGCTAACCTGTTGCACATACTATGTGTTTCGGAACTCCACTGATAAGAGTCTGGGACAGCACCTTATAAATCAACACCTTAATATTTCTGCCACAACCCATACATATTCACACAAGCTGGATAGACAGACTCTGAGCAGCCCGTAAGTACCAGGTTTTGCCACCAAATGAGTGTGCCAGCAGCTTATGAACAGACTGTGTTTTCAGAACTTTTGGAAACTTTGGAGTGTTGGGGAAGGGATGGCAGACCTATAGCAGCTGAAGCGCAGCACCTTGGGGGAGGCAGGATTTTACTAAAAGCCCACTTTCACTTTAAGCAGGACACCCACCCAGTCACTTGGTTGGTGGTTAGACCAGTGACTGGCAGTGAACGCTGAGTCGGAAAGGTCTTGGGTGTCTCACAACCGGGGACCTCAAACCCGAGGGGACTTTTAAGGGAGCCAATGAGAGAGTAAGGAACTTTTCCGTTTGTCCGATGTGATAGTGGGAAGGGGAAAGGAGTTAATGCCTTTGGGAAACCTTTGGGAAACAGAACTAAAGCAACCCAGTGCTCTCATTGCCATGACATGCACGTTTCCAGACTGTGGCTTTAGTTACTGTGGATGGCTAGTCAGTAACTTCCATGAACGTAATTTGGGAAGGTGGCCTGTCCAGTAATCTCTGCTGCAAATACACGGATTAATTCACTGGCAAGGAGAGCGCATTTACTGAAGGTTTCATGATATTCCTTTGCTCATCTCTTCTCTGGCATTCGTTGTAAATATGTTCAACTTTCTTCTTGCTCCGAAGGTTCAATATTGAATTTCTTGGATGCTATGGACAATAAAATATTATGGAACTGCGTGTCTTGTTTCTTCCATGACATCAAGTTTCCTATTTTGAAATAGACCTAAGCCAGCGTTTATGAAAGCATTCCTGTATGTGGGTGCTTTTTGAGGGGGGCCGATGTAGAATAAAAAGGAATAAGAATAATTACTGTCCTTATTCCTTGTCTTCCTTTCTTCCTGCCCACCAAGCTTGCTTCCTCCCCCCATTCCCTTTCATCGTGGGGTGGGGGGTGGGGGGTGGGGTTAGGGTTGGGGTTAACTCCCTCTTCAGCCAGGGGAGATCTGGGATGCATTTCCGCGGCATGAAAGTGTGCAATGACGTGAGAGGCACTCGGGAACAGGACACAGAGCTTTTCTCCTGCAGTTTGTACTGAAGCCCCAGCCCCAAAATCTAATTTTATTTTTTTCTCTCTTTTTTTAATGTCTATTTATTTTGAGAGAGAGAGAGAGAGAGAGAGAGATCTGAGAGCACTCACGTGCATGGGGAAGGGGCAGAGAGAGAGGGTCCCAAGTGGAAGCCACACTCAGTGCAGAGCCCGACACGGGGCTCAATCCCACAAACCGTGAGATCATGACCTGAGCCAAAATCAAGAGTTGGACGCTTTACTGACTGAGCCACCCAGGTGCCCGCTCAAAATCTAGTTTTATTAAGTAAGGTGTATATACTCCAAATATTTGCTATTAAGTACATGTTTCTCAACGTACATTTGTTTTCAATCAGTTACAGTATCCCTGAACCTAACATCCAACATAGTCCTTCTCCTGTCCTTGTGCTGTGCCCACATAGAATGTGTCCTCTCCTGCAGGAATGGTTGAGCACAAAAAGTGGAAAATGCTCCCCAATTCCCCCCAAAAGAAAGAGCCATTTGTGCAGGCTTTCTGGGGAGGGGGGGTGGTCCAAACCAGGTTTTGCCACTCTTGGCTCATTACCCCCTCTAGGCTATGAAACAGAAAGCATGGGTTAATGCAGAAAGGTGTAGTGAGTATTTAGAGGAGGGAAGGGATTAATGCCTCTTTAAGCCAAGTGTTCAGGGAGCTTGAAATGTCTCCCGGAATTTGGAAAGCACCAAAACTTCGGATTTACTCTTGCCTGGGATGCTCTAATCCAGTGGTTTTCAACCAGGGGCAGTTCTGTCTCCTAGGGACATTTTGTTGTCACAACTAGGGTGGGGTGCTGCTGGCATCTAGTGGGTAAAGGCCAAGAATTCTCAATATTCTACCATGCCCAGAACATCCCAGAGAATGGCCAACACTGAGCACTGCTGAGGGTGAGGAAGCTGGGACCCTAGAGGCTGGGGAGGGGTCCCCCGGGCAGAGCAGGGAGAAGGGGGTGCAGGGGGCATGCAGAGAGGGTGCCTGCTGTCAGCGGCAGTGACACGTGCAGGGGGCCACGCTGGAGTATTTTAAGACTCTGCTCAAAGGTCCGCCCAGTGAAGGTGTGCGTTCTCCCGGGAGCCCACGGGAGCGTCCTGTGAGAAAGAGGCACCTCTCGCCCTAGAGTCCAATTGCACCAGTGAGGCGAGGTCCTTCCCTTCTCCCCTTCCCTCTCCTTCCTCCCCTCGCCCCACAAGTTGCTTATTATAAGGAGCAGCAGAAGAGCAGGGTGGGTAAGTGGTGGGGAAGCCTCCCTCCACTTCCGTCCTCTGTGGGTTAGTGAGCCCCAACATACCCCAAGCTGTGATGGATGGAGAATCTGAAGTTCTGATTTAGCAGAATTCTGGGCTTTTTCACTTCTGAAAATGTCTTCATTAATACATGAAAGTGACCGGAGAGGCATCAGTCTAGGGCATTTGGTTTAGGGGGTGCGAAGGACGATGGAGCAGCGTGGACTTGAGAAGGCATCAGAAGGGAAGCAGTAAGTGCCTGGTTCACCAATAAACCCGTTACGGGTATATTACCTCATTTAATCATGGCAACAGACGTATGAGGAGGAAACCACAATCCCGTCTTATAAGTGAGGATACTGAGACATGGAATGGGTACATCACCAGGGCAAGGGCACAGAGCTGATGAGAGCTGACGGCCAGATTGGAACTCCTGCAGACTGAGTCCAGAGCCAGGGCTCTGACCTCGCTGCCACCAACTTCCACCTGGCATTGGCCCCTGGCAAGCGGCCACTGCAGATGCCTGGAAGAATTCCTCCCTCCTCTGGACCTTCTCTATTTTGGAGTTCCCAGAGGTTTGTCTCTTCCTGCCAGGTTTTGCTATCAGCTCAAATGTGCCCAGATGTAACCAGCTCAGTTGGGTACATTGATAGAACATCCTCTACGGGCCAGGTGTTATATGTGAAAGTCTTTATGGATTCTTACAATAACCCTAGAGTTAGGCGCGATGCCCATATATTTCAGGAGGAAATATGGGCTTAGAGGAATTGGGCAAAGCATCCAAATCGGTGATTGGCAGAGTATGTGTGCAGCTCTGTCTGACCTCAGAGCCTACGGTCCTTCCGCGGTGACTTACAGCCCTTGAACCATGCACTGGGGCAGGCTCCCTCTGGATGGCTTTGCACTAACTAATGCATCACATGGGACCTCTGGCCACCCAGTGTTGCCAAAGCAATGCCTGTCTCTTGTCCTTTAAGGACACAGAACAGAACAAAACTTCTTGGTTAGTCCCTGTGCTGGTCTTCACCAGGACACCAGGAGCACCTCTCCCCTGCCCTGAGGGGCTGCATAGGCTCACTGGCACTCAGTGACAGGGTAGTGTCTCTCTGCTGAGGTGGCTGCACCCAGAAAGCAGTGGGAAGGACAGGGGATTTCAGAAGGGCCTGGAGCCTTAGTCCAGATGTGGAAAGAGAGAGAGGGCAGGGACCCCACAGAAAGAAGCACGTGCTCGGTGGTCCTGTTAGGAAAATGAAGTGTTGCACACGAGACTCAGAGTGCATGTGGAACCAGAAGGAAACAGCAAGAGTCCAGATTGAAACTGGCTGGATGGGGGGGTCCTGGCACCAGGCGGCCTGATGATATCTGTGTCCAGGGCTGCGGGGCTGACCCAGAGCTGCCTTGCAATGGCCGTGTATAAGGAGGGCACATACAAATATAACTTACAGGGGCCCCTGGTGGCTCAGTCAAGTAAGCATCCAACTCTTGATTTCTGCTCAAGTCATGATCTCATGGTTGTGGGATCGAGCCCTGCATCAGACTCCACACCGTCTCCCAAGTGGATCCTGCTTGGGATTCCCTCTCTCCCTCTCCCTGTGTGCCCCCCACTCGCACACTCTCTCTCTCTCTCAAAAAAAATATATATATATAACTTGTATATATTTATACACACACATACTTGGGAAATGGAATTACTGACCCATATGCAAATATTCAGCCAGTTTTCCAAAGTGGTTCTCCAGGTTCCTCACTGGAGGAACGCACTGGGGCAGGCTCTCTCTGGATGGCTTTGCACTAACTCATGCAAATGAGTTATAATAATGTATATATTATATATATACATGTATATAATGTATAATAATGTATAATTAAATGTATAAAAAGTATAATTACAGTATAATTATTACTGTAATTATAATAGTAATATTTTATAAATAGTGCTAGTATATTATTACTAGTACCATTATTATTAAATAATTATTATTAATGAGCATTTTTTCAACTCTTACTTTTATCAACCCCACTGCCAGTTAGGAGCTGGGTACTGTGCTAAGCATAACATGTATTTTAATTCAGCTTCCACAACAGTCCTGAGGACCGGCTAGAGGAATTGAGGCTTTAGAGACACGGAAGAAACTTGCTGAGTGCATGTGGCTGCTAGATTGTGTTACGAAGATGGACACCCTCACTCTTGGACTCAGAACCCATACTATTAACCTCAGTGCATTTGATTCCATTAACAATTCTTACTTGATGAATTCCATTAAATTTGCTTCAAGGGCCGATCTTGTTCGATTTATGTTAAAAATGAAATTTTGTGGTGTGCCTGGGGGGCTCAGTCGGTTGAGCGTCTGACTTTGGCTCAGGTCATGATCTCACAGTTCATGAGTTTGAGCCCCACATGGCCCCACATGGTCCAAGGACCGTAAGTCACCGCGGAAGGACCGTAGGCTCTGGGGTCAGACAGAGCTGCACACATACTCTGCCAATCACCGATTTGGATGCTTTGCCCAATTCCTCTAAGCCCATATTTCCTCCTGAAATATATGGGCATCGCGCCTAACTCTAGGGTTATTGTAAGAATACGCAAATGAGTAACATCCATAAAGACTTTCACATATAACACCTGGCCCGTAGAGGATGTTCTATCAATGTACCCAACTGAGCTGGTTACACCTGGGCACATTTGAGCTGACAGCAAAACCTGGCAGGAAGAGACAAACCTCTGGGAACTGACAGCACAGAGCCCGCTTCAGATCCTCTGTCCCTCTCTGTCTCTGTCCCTCCCCCACTCATGCTCGCTCTTTCTCTCTCAAAAATAAATAAGCATTAAAAAAATGAAATATTGTGTTAAATGTAAGACAAACGAATGTAGGTAAAGATAAACCTTAGCTAAATATTTCCCTCAGTAAGCAAACCTTGTAGGAATGTTTACTTTTCAAGCATTTCTGGGTAAATGTAATCTATTTTTTAACAGTTCGGAGCTCTTTCCTCGGGGGTCATATTCAGTCACCTGTATGCCATTTGCTCTTCCTACCGGATTTGAAAGGCTTCCCTGTTTTAGTTTTTTGCTCTTAGACCTGAAACTGCTTCCACAGCATTCTTGCCCTTGGCCCCACCCCACTGCCACAGAGGATTTAGTAGATGGGCGTGTCCCTGCTCACAGGTTTCTCTCCCTGTTTCCATCCTCTGGCCCAACTGTAATAGCAGCTCCAGTCTGTGGGGGCTTTCAAGTGAGCAGATCATAGGGAATGACTCTTCCTGACCCAAGTCCTGGAACAGAATAAGTAGACGGCGCTATTCTCCGTTAGAGACATGGTAGGTACAGCCGTGTCACTGGAACTCCTCACTGCCTTTTAGGAGCCTTACCAGACCCCTGCAGTTGGACTGAGTCCTCTCTATCTCTACCATAAGCTCCGTGCCTTCCATAAACAGTAAATATTAATACATACTTCTGATTGATGGGAAAAGAGCATCTGATTCTGCAGGTAATCCACCCGTTTGAGTTGTTTTGCTTTCTCAGAACAACGCCTTCTTTGCTGACTTAAAAAAAAATCATTCAGCACTTCTGAAATGAGTCTGGAGGATCAATAGTTCTGTGGGGATGAGACGATGCTATGAAAATAGGAATCCATGCTTAAAAAGTTGTGCACAGATTGTGTTGAATGAGATGAAAGAGGTTCCTGCAGTACTTTCTAAGCTTTTGGGAGGTCAGTGGGCTGTGTAACTCTCTGGGGAAGCATGTGGGACCTTGTTTCTTAAATTTATTCATTTTTAAAATGTTTATTCATTTATTTTGAGGGAGGAAGGCAGAGAGAGAGAGGGATGAGAAGGAATCCCAAGCAGGCTTTGTGCTGTCAGTACAGAGCCCAACTCAGGGCTTGATCCCATGAACCGTGAGATCATGACCTGAGCAGAAATCAAGAGTTGGTCACTTAATTGACTGAGCCACCCAGGTGCCGCCTTGTTGCTTCAATTTCAATGAACCCTACACGTGCTAGTTACACTCTATCTTGGAGGGCTATTGTTTCGCGGGGCAAGTTTTGGACAAAGTAAACTTACCTGGAACATCAAGTTGGGGAGAAAAGTCCAGATTTGTCAACTTGCCAGGTGGGCGCTGTGAAAAGAACGCTGGCATGGGGAGCAGGAAGCCTGGATCCCAGCATCCAAGCCATGCCCCCTTTCAAAGGCTCACGTGCTACTTAAATATGAGGGAGAACCTTTATCTCAATGATCTCTTAGATTCCTACTGATGGCAGTAAGTCCCCCCCCCCCACAGGCCAACACAAGTCTTCTCTATCGAGCAAGTCCTCACTCATCCATCTATGCAGAGCCAATCACCACCTCCACCCTTGACAGCATGGTCAAGGAGCTGGCTCTCCTTTTTGTCAATGGGAACCAAGGTTGGCCTTTCCAGGATGGAGAGGCATGATTTCCATGGCCCTCTCACTTAGGTAGAGGATGGAAACACCTGACGCAGAGCCTCTTCTGTGCCGATTCTAGGACCTCACGTTAGTGGTCAAATGAGTCTTCCCCCAGCACTCCTAGAAAGGAGGTTATTGAGGCAGCCAGAAAGTGTCAAGGCAATGAAACCAGCTTCTTCTCCTTGGCATCATCTAGTTGTTGTTGTTTTTTTGTCTGCTTATAACACAGACCTGGCTCTTTTCCTACGGACCACCCAGTCTTTTCCCCTTTATTTGGATGTCCCCCAATGCCACTGCGTGTGGTTGTGCGGGTTGCTGGCTGCACAAGGGCACCTCGTGAGAGGGCAAGGGGGCTGACATCAAGCTGGCATTCCCTTCATAGTGCAGTGCGCCAGGGTGTGAGGCTGTGTCAGTCTGAGGAAGAGTCACCTCTTCTGAATTCATACAAAGGTGCTGTACAGGCTAAAGGTGGCCCTGTTCGGTACTCGGTGACATTTTCAAAAGAAGTAAAAGCATCATCACACCATCATTACTTCTATTATAATTACCATTGTTGACGTCATCATCACCAATTTAATATTCTACTTTCTTAAGATAACGACGCTTATGTAAAGTCAGGCCAATCAGAAGTAGATAGACTTTCCCTGTGCGCTGTTGGTGGGAAGGTAAAGCGATGCAGTTGCCGTGGGAAGCAGGATGGAGGCTCCTCAAAAAACTAAAGCTAGAACTACCGTAATGATCCAGCAATGCCAGGGCTGGGGACTTAGCCACAGGAATTGAAGTCAGGATCTCGAAGAGATAGTTGCACTCCTAAGTTCACTGGAGCACTATTCAAAATTCCTTTTTCAAGAGCCTGGTGTTGATCCCCTAAGTTTGATCAAACACCAAAGGCAGGTCATGGGGAGCTGACATGAGCTGTGTTCCCCTGCCCTTAATTCTTATTCTTTGCTGACTGTGGAAAAAGCAGAAACTAAATGGGTAGGGTAATTAGGTCGATGGCTTTCCAGGTAGAGAACAGGTTTTCCCATTCTTGGCGAGGCATCATTGCAGAGTTGCTGGCCAGAGAGTGAGCCTGCCTGAGCTGGGTAAGTGGTCATCCTGAGCGTCATTCTTTTGCCATAAAATAAATCCCAGCGGGAATTCAAGCACTAATGATGGAGTTACAGTAGGCAGTGAATAAGCTTTATGCTTCTGTTGTCAATAATTTTAAGTGCACCAGGCTCAATAATGAATTTCTTTTTTTTAAATCAAATTGTCTCGAGCATCCAACAGGCAAAGACGCTTGCTGCCCTATCGAAACTTCCTAAGTGGGCGATCATTTCCTATCTCCGTCTTGTCCACAAAGTTATCAATAAAACTTTCATCAACTCAATCATTCAATTATTCATTTGATAGACATTGATTGTGTTGGACACTGGACAAAATGTGGGAAATCAAGGCACAGAGGCCAGGGGCGCCTGGGTGGCGCAGTCGGTTAAGCGTCCGACTTCAGCCAGGTCACGATCTCGCGGCCCGTGAGTTCGAGCCCCGCGTCAGGCTCTGGGCTGATGGCTCAGAGCCTGGAGCCTGTTTCCGATTCTGTGTCTCCCTCTCTCTCTGCCCCTCCCCCGTTCATGCTCTGTCTCTCTCTGTCCCAAAAATAAATAAATGTTGGAAAAAAAAAAAAAAAAAGACACAGAGGCCATAGTCACGCAGGAAATGAGCAGCCACTGGTTAGGAGGAGGTAATCAGGGAGACCTCTGAGCACAGATGGAGGGCTCCCAGCCCAGCCCAGGGATCCTCCAGAATCCAAACTGAGTTTTAAAGGACAAGTAGGCATTATGTAGATGAGGAAAGTAAGGGAGGGAACAGTACTTGCAAAGCAGAGAGGCAGGGGATTAGGCTAGTTGTTGGGTGGTAGGGGTGTGAAAACCCGTGAGAACATTGGCAGTTTACTTCACTTAGCATAATGTCCTCACAAGCCATCCATGTTGTTGCAGAAGGCAAGATTTCCTTCTTCTTATGGCTGAATAGTATTCCATTGTATATAAACACACCCCATTGAGAAGGCACTTTTATGGGGCACTTTGGGAAATGTCTTTTTTTTTTTTTTAATTTTTTTTTTAAGTTTATTTATTTTTGAGACAGAGAGAGAGCATGAACGGGGGAGGGTCAGAGAGAGAGGGAGACACAGAATCGGAAGCGGGCTCCAGGCTCTGAGCCATCAGCCCAGAGCCCGACGCGGGGCTCTAACCCACAGACCGCGAGATCGTGACCTGAGCCGAAGTCGGATGCCCAAACGACTGAGCCACCCAGGCGCCCCGGGAAATGTCTTTTTCATTCATATTCATGTGACTATTTTTCTAAATTAATGAACTTGTTTTCAGTTCCACGTTTTTTGTGTGCAGAGGCCAAGTGAAGCAAAGCTATGGATGTATTGGTTCCATTAGCAGAAGAATGCCTTGGTTAAATGATGTCATCTTAAAACAATTCTTGTAATGTTCATTTATTTTTGAGAGACAGAGAGAGAGACAGAGAGATAGAGTGCAAGTGGGGGGAGGAGCAGAGAGAGAGGGAGACACAGAATCCGAAGCAGGCTCTAGGCTCTGAGCTGTCAGCAAAGAGCCTGACGCGGGTCTTGAACCCACGAACCAAGAGATCATGACCTGAGCTGAAGTCAGATGCTTACTGACTGAGACATCTGGACGTCCCAAATGATGTCAGCTTTATATCAGTGTCTCCAGCTGCTTCAAGCAGAAAATCATTTATGTTAATTTCAACAACGGTTCTCTTTTCCTTTTGTCTGGTTCATAAGCTTTTCGGATTTCAATTTATCAAATGAAAAACTCCTGACATTCTTATGAACTCCACTGTAAATTTAGTTAAAAGGCTCAGCATTAAAGATAAAATTATTTTTATACTGATGACATAAATAGAAACTTTGGTGGACCTCAATGTTTTAATGAAAACAACTTTCTCTCCTAAGTGAAAAAAGCCTCTTAAAACAGCAATAGACTTGGAATTGTGTGTGGTGTTCATAAAATTCATAAGGGTGTCCAAATATGCTGTGTTACTCTACCAAAATAGAAGTTGCAGTTGTAAAAATTTAGATTTTTAAATACACACAGGGTAACTACAGAATTTTTGTGACGCCATCATCAATGGGAATTTGGAAAAGCTTGATGTAACTGGGGTGCAGGGGGGTAAGAGTGTCTGGGCCTAGGGGGGCCCAAACAGACCAGATTCAGCCATTTGCTGCAGACAAAATCCAAAGGCGGAGAGATGAGGGGTGGTGAAACAGAAAGGAATTTATTTCAGTGAGGCCAACACCTGGGAAACAGTGAACCAGCATCTCAAAGATTGTGCTCCAAAGTGCCAACAATACTTCCGGGTTTGTACAACGAAAATGTGGGACGAAGGTTGGTGGCTACATGCAGGTGGGCTGTAAAAGTCAAGCTGATCATTGTCTTGGGGTCAAGCATGTGGGGTCTTGCAGGCTCAGGACGGTCCTTATTGCTTGAGGGGGTAGTTTCGGCTCCCATCAGGGGATGCTTTGTCCTCCATGTCTTTGGCCTTTCCAGCCTGAGATAAGCTGGACAGAACTTAACCAGTTAGAAAGTACAGACTGAGGTCGACATGGAGGTAGCTGACATCGTCTTTCATTGAGTCCGTGAAGGGCTATGTTGTAAACCAACTCAAGTTCTCCTTATGTCCGCGTCTTAAGGTTTTGTTCTTGGTTTCGGCAAGTAGATTCTTTACCGTTTGGTTGTGTTTTGTTCACTACTCGCTGGAAGTCTCTGATCAAAGCATTTAAGGAACAGCGCATCCCCAAACCTCAGCTTTTGATACTTTTGGCTAACTGCAATTACTGAACACAAAACCTGCAGACAGGAAAGCATTTAAATTAATTACTGAAGAAGAAAGGGGGAGCTGACTACATTTAGGAACAAGAGTTGCTCAAAGGTGTATAAGACTTAAATTCGGAATTCTGTAACTGCCCTTTAGAAGATCTCAACTTGTGGGAAGAATCCTTTGATAGAGCTTGGATTTTTAATTCTATATCCATTTATATTTTAATACCAGGATAGAATAAAGGTGAGACCCTCAGTTTTGCATAATCTAAATTTGGTGGTATGTTCAAAGAGATCCACAGAGATAACTTATTCGACACGTTTGGCTTGTAGGATAAATGTCCTTTGAGTCAAGGCAAAGACACTGTACCTGTGACACTATTGGGGCTGGATTACTCTAGTACTGAGATACAGAAAGTTCGAATTGAAAATATTCCTTCGCAGGAGAACTAGCTCTGAGCTTACCAGCTACCTTGGCACCTGTAGCGAGATGATTTTCTCAATAATATTAATTTTATTAATTATAAGATGCAACTTTGAAGAAGATTTCTGCCGGTTTCATGAAAGAATTAAAAATAAATCATATTGAAAAACTACAGTCTTCAGAAAAATACAATTGACACAGGTTTGGAGAGCAGTGCATCTCAAACACTGTTTAAAGTACACAGTAATTATCCCGCTTGTGTTTATGTTATTATTTTTTTAACGCTCAGATAATCAAGTCAAGGGGTTTTTTTCCTTTTTCACATTTTGCTTAGTGTGCATTGGCACATATTATTTTAAAAGATAATTTTAATTTTGAAAATGGTTTTATTTTTAAGTTTATTTTTATTTATTTTGAGAGAGAGATAGAGAGCAGGTGGGGGAGGGTCAGAGAGAGAGAGAATCCCAAGTGGGTCCGCACTGTCAGCACAGAGCTCAACTTGGAGCTCAAACTCATGAACCGTGAGATCATGACCTGAGCCAAAATCAAGAGCTGGACCCTTAACCTACTGAGCTACCCAGGCGTGCTGAAAATAGCTTTTGTGTAGAACTACTTTAAGGATCCACCAATAAAATAAAACCAGTTTGGCAGTCAAGGAAAGACATCATAGATCTACATCTATGCCCTACTCTGTCTGTCTGTCTGTCTGTCTGTCTTGAATCATTTTTGGTGCTTTTTTTACTTTCAGAAATGTCTTGGTTTGGAGGATTAATCGTATGATCACACTTTTTATGAAAGACAATGTGGAAAAAATGGTTTTCTCCTGAAAGTGTCAGGGGAGAAAGCAGAGAGAAGGAAACCCATGAAATGTGGTGGAATTGGCAAAATACTGTCAAGACAGGGCTTCTTAATGTCCAGTTTTAATCTCCATGTTGACGTCGAGTGAGGTGTTTTGCTTGTTGTGGTTTGTGGTGGTGTGGGGCTCGTCTTGGTTGTTCTCTCAATGCTGGGACCCTCGACAGGGTTTATTTTCAATCTGGGGGTGATGCAAACACAGAGATAAAGTTGAAGATGGGAACCGGTGAGAGGAAGATTCTGGATATCCCGAGGTGTTCCGGAATTTACACAGGTCTTGGGAGAGCGGTGGACGTTCTGCAGGGCGAGGAACGGGGATTTCTGATCCAAACATTGTACAGGCACGAAGGAGCAGAGAGACCCCAGGGACACCTCGGTGACAGTTAGTCTGGGTCTGACTGTTCTATGACTTACAGTCCCCTCAGAAGCAGGACAGTGTAATGAGGCTACTGGCTTGGGAGCCCACAAGCCATGTACTTGCCCTAGCTCTCACTGGAGAATTTACATGACTCGTGGGGAAGCCAAACTTAGTTCTTGTGGCCTATGCTTCCTCTGAAAATATACCTTTAAGATTCTTTCCAACCCCAAGTCAATGTGACCCATGATCAACAAGCAAGAAAACCGGTCTTCTCCCGGCTGTTCATCTTATCTTCCACGAGATGGTGCTGTTCATCACACTATCTCTGCTGCTCCCGGTCTCAGACCAGCAGTTTTAACAGCTTTTCTTAAAGACTTAAAACTCCAGCGGTGCCTTGGACCTCCTCCCCCTGCTTCTTTGCGGACGTTCTTGAAGTGCTTTCTTCTCTTTGCTGCCCAGACACAACACCCTCCAACACTCCCTCTGCCTACCCTTGAAGTGTTAACATTCCTTAAAGTTTTCTTGTGGGGTGCCATTTGTTACCGATAACAGTGACTTGGCTTCAGTTATTAGTTCTCTGTTGACCCGCTCTCCAATCTTTATCTCCTGGGTCTTCTTGCTGAGTTCCAGCCACATATCCGACTGCTCCCATGGACACCTACAGGTGACACAGACACCCCACACTGAATTCACCCACCCCTCTTTCCCTATGCTCTTCGTAAAACGGCCATACCATCTACCCAGAGGTCCAAATGGGACTCATATATCATTTTCCACAGTGATTTTTCTTCCTTTGCCCGTATCAGGATGACCAACACGACATCCTGGTATCTTTCAAATTCACCCATTATCCTCCATGGTCCCTCCTCTGGATACCAGAAACAGAACTCCTAACGTGCATCCTGTCTTTCTTTTCCTCCATCCATTCTTCACAGTGCAGCCACACACACACACGTATACAAATATATGCACATATATAGGTATACATATAAACAGATGCATGTATACATCTATATGCCTGCCTAAAGAGATGTTTATAAAGATGTGTATATAAACATATTTGTTTATTTATATATTGTGTCCACCTCCAGCATAAGGTCCATTAGGGCAGAGATCTTGTCCACTTTGTTGTGTGCTGTGTCTCCAGTGCCTGAGGCATACTAAGTGCTCAACAAGTATTTGTTGAGTGGCTGCCTTCCCCGTTGAACCAATAATTGTGGCCAGAGAAATGTTGTGTGTTAGTTGTTTTAGACATTGGTCATATATGCCATTTATAGGGTTGGGGGATACTCTGAGAGATAAGACATATTGATTTCCATCCTCCTAATTTTGATAATAAATATGAAGTCAGTTCTCTTGGATGATGAAGGACCCACTACCCTGGTGGGCTAATTTTACGTGTGGGTGAGTTAGACACTCATCCATCTTAGGAGTTATCCAGCTGGGTAGGGCCCTCAAACTGAGAACACTCAGAGTCTTTTTCTCTTTCAAATCTTCTTCTGGCACTGTGCCTTGAATTCCAATAATTGTGTGACTCCTCAAGGGACATCTGTAACATAAAGTGATTTTAAAGCATTATCTAATGGGAGAGGCAACCCATTAGCTGGAACATATATAAGCACAAGCTGGTTTATCTGATTGTTTCATTACCATATCTTGAAAGATGCCTGTTTGGATGAGGGCACGTGTATAATAAATAAACTTGAGTGGGCTGGGGGCAGTGTGGGGGAAACTGGGCATTTGGAAGCTTGGAAGAGGATCCTTGAAAATGAGAAGAACATTTCCAAGAATAGGAGGGACCGAGAAGATAGTCTATTTTGTAATTCTTTGTGGATCTGGTTCTGCTCATAAGACTGCTTTCAAACTCTGTGGATTCGTGTATCTCATAAGCTCTGAGAATTTCTCAGCCACATCTCTTTAAATTTGCCTCTCATTCACTTTCTGTATTTTCTGCTTCTGAGACTTAAAATAGACGTAGAATTTCTTATTTTATGTTCTGCATCTATTAATCTTCCTTTTATATTTTCCATGTCCTTACACTTTATTCTCAGCTACTTCTTCATATCTATCTTTTATCTCACGAACTCTCTTGTTAGTGGTGTCTAATTTGTTTAACCCTCTGTTCAATTTTTAATTGAAATACTTACATATTTCATCTCTAAAATTTGTTTGGTTTCTTTTCGGATAGGCTGGGTCATATATGATGATCTTACCACTTGTTTGTTTTGGAAACTCTTAATTTTTTAAAAATATTTCATCCATGGTTATTTTATATTCTGTATGTGATAACTCCAGTAGCTGATAATCTTAGGATTTAAGTCTGTTTTTGTTTGTTTGTTGTTTCTGCTGACCTTATTTCGTGGTGGCTTGTTTTATTGTATGTTTGGTGATACTGTATTATAAAATCATAGTTGGTTGATAGTAACCTGTGGGAATACTGGAGGCATTTATTCTCAAATGATTTGCATCTTCCTTTCCTGAGAGCCAGGGGGCGCTACTGAGCCATAATTTATCTAGCCTGGGCACCCGGTCTTGAGCACCCAGGGCTTCATGTGGAAGTCTAGGAATCAGATTTCCCACTTCTTGAGTTTGCTTACCCTTTGAAGCTCAGATTTCAGCTCACAGTATGACAGCCACAGGCTATTTGTGGTAAGTAAAATGAAGTAAAATTAAACCTACGGCTTCTCAGTCACCCTAGACACGTTTCCAGAGATCAAGAGCTACGTGTAGCTAGTGGCAAAGACACTGGACAGCAGAGAACACTATCATCACTGCAGACATTCCTCCTGGACAGTGCTGTTCTTGAACATCGCTTCTACATCACGGGAGACCAACGATGCATTAAAGGGTATGCTTTTCAGGAGTAAGCTGTTTTGTAGAGAACATACCTAGGATTCCATACTGCCCGAGGCATGATACAAAGACCATCTTATGTGTCTTCCTGAAGAAAGCAATGCACTAAACAATGCAGAAAATAGTAGAGATTTTTTTTTTAATAGGAGGTACGGTACGGTTATCTTGTTTATTAAGAAGAATCACTACGATGGTCCTGTGGCAAATGTATCAGAGGGGAGAAAGATTAGAAGTGGGAAGTATAGTGTGGAGGCTCTGGCAGTATTCTGGGTGAGTAATGTCGAGGTCTCAACTAAGTCAGCGATAGTGCAGGTGGGGAGGAGAAAAGAGCCGTAACATTCAGTGAGAGTTAGCATCGACAGGATGTTTTGGATGCAGGAGAAAAGAGGAGGAGAGTGGAATGTGATTTAGGTTTTCCATTGAGCCAGTAGCCCGATGGTGAGGCCATCAGTCAGAGTTGGCAATACCAGAGAAGGGGCAAGCTTAGGGGAGAAGATGGGTTGACTCGGGGACGTTTTGTGTCGGAGGTACTTCTGCACCACTTTACAAGGACCTACAGGTCACTCTGTAGGGGTCAAAGGGAGCCCCAGCAATATATACTGAATACCGAGAGTGGATAAAAACCTACTCTGACCCTCTTCTGTGACATTTGAGCCGCTTGGCATAGAGGAAAGCCGGAAGACAGCTCTGGGCCCTGTTCTGTGACAAACACCATCATCTTTAGCCTTCCATGCAATTCTTGTGAAATTTCAGAGCTTCACCCCTTTCGGTCCTTCTGGACCTCCCCCTGCATCCTGTGCTCCCCACAATTCAGGGCGGGGAGACCAGAATATTTGGTAGAGTGGCTTGCAGAGGCCAGTGGCCCCGGGGCCCTAATGAGTAGGAGCAACACTCTCCCCAAGAGCACCCCTATCTGTGAGAACACCCCTCAAGGGTGAGATGGTGAACTCAGCCCCAGTCACCTGACGTACATAGCGTGTGGGCACCAGATGTGTGCACTGGGGACGGTGCTCATCCTGGGTGAATTCCTCGGAACCTTCTCCAGACTCAGCAAAGGGCACTTGAAAGGAAAAGTCGGCGGAAACAATCCCGGGGCGGCTGACGTGTGTTGAGAATCTGCTCTGTACCAGGCACGTGCCAGATGCTTCCGTACACTACTTGGTGCGTGTGCGGCACAAAAGCCCTGTTGGATGTGGGCATTTGCAGCCTCGCTCAGCTTCTTGAACTTTTGAGTTCCTTTGCCTCCTCAACCCCACCCCTGCTATCTCCTTCAGCTTGAAAACCCAGTGGATGGCGTTACTAGCTTCGTTGCCTGGATTCGTACCATGCGCATTATCGCAGTTCAGTGATGGAAAGAAGGAATCTCCTTTATGTCAGGGAACCGGGCTTCCTGGGTGGAACCCGGTGCAGAGGGCTGGGTGTCGGTGGGCTTCTCTCTTCACTCGCTGTCGTGAGATGCCTTATTGCTCATCTAGGAATATGAGAAGTTTTGCATGTGTCAGAATCTGCTGGGAGCCTCGTGGAAAGTGCATGTTGGAGGTGCCATCCCTGTGGGTTCTGATTTATCATCTAAGGCGAAAGTCAAGAAGTATTTTGAAACAAACACCGCCAGTGACTCTGAGGCAAGTTTCAAGGATCCCGCATGGAGAAGCTGTGTTAGCCCCGTGGGGTCGGCGCTTCTTCACAGATGCCTGGCGCCTCGGGTCCCCGCGGTCCCTAAGAGTGGTGGTCTACACCAAGCGGACCATCAGGGGGCCGTCTTCTAGTCCTGGGGACCTTCTGTCATCTATACAAGCGTCTTCCCCTCAGCTGGATGCTGGTGTCAAGTTCTATCAGTCAGTATTGTCAGTCAGCAAGTACTTATCAAGTTGCTGCAGATGACGTAACACATCACGCTCCTAGACTCAGGCCCTCCCTCAAGGATTTACAGAGACAAGTGTATAATTAAGTGAATTATGTTCACAGAAGGGCAATAATTGGAGCAGTAGTTTTCAATGGGAGGGGTAGGTTAGAGAAGGGGAGAATGAGTTGGGAAAAAAAATGGAGGTATGCACTCTCAACAGTTCGGAGACTCAGATCATATTTAATAAACATTTGCTGATTAGCCTCTAGGAGCCAGGCACGTCCATACGCATTGCTTTTGTTCTAAGAAATAGAATGAATACTGGGGTGCCCGGGTGGCTCAGCTGGTTAAGTGTCTGACTCTTGATTTCTGCTCAGGTCATGATCTCACGGTTGTTGAGTTTGAGGCCTGCATCGGGCTCTGCGCTGACAGGGAGGAAACCTGCTTGGGATTCTCTCTCGCCCTTTCTCGCTACCCCTCCCCTGCTCACGCTCTCTCTGAAATAAATACACTTAAAAAAATACATAGAATTATTACTTATGTCCCTATGAATAAAATTCATACTTATGAATTCATAGTCTTCCCATTGGCAGAAACAGCCACTAATTCTTTATAATCATTGGGGTTCCACAAAGCACTTTAGACCTAAGTCTTTCATTACAAAATTGTAGCCTGAAGGGCATAGCATGCTTGCCCAAATATGCAGTGGTCTGCAAGGGGTTTGCCAAACCCCAAATACTGGGGGGAGTTCAATGTTTGTTGATAATAATCCATGCAGACAAATAGATTAAGAACATTTCTCCTTTGTCCTTCGACTTTCTCTCACCTGGCAGATCTTGGGATCTTTCAGCTTGGATGCTGAAGCCTTTCTTCAATTCTAGTCAACACACAGGTTAGTAATTTGTGCCAACTTGACAAGGAGAAGGAAAAACTTCCAAAGATCTAGGCTGGGTCTATGGCTCATTCCTGAACAGTATATGATTTTCACTATTAAGTAACACTGTTTTATGGATGCATAATGCAGGCATATGGTTTTTGAGGCAAGACAGACTCTAGAGTAAGAAAGACATGAGTTTGAATCACACTATTTGGAGCTCACTATTTAGATACCTGTAGCAGCTCCCTTAACTTCTCTGACCTATCATTTCCTGACCTGTAACATACAGAGAATATTCCCTATCTCTCATGGAGGGTTACATGAGATGAACTAATAAAACACCTCGTTTAGTGCCTGAGGCTGGGAAACATTCAAGAAATATGTTAGGGGTACCTGGGTGGCTCAGTGGGTTGAGAGTCCGACTCTCAGTTTCTGCTCAGGTCGTGATCTCATGGTTCATGGGTTCGAACCCTATATTGGGTTCTGTGTTGACAACATGGAACCTCTCTCTCTCTCTCTCTCTCTCTCCCCCTCCCTCCCCTTATACTCTGTCTCTCTCTCTCTCTCAAAATAAATAAGCTTAAAAAAATTAACAAATAAAAAATGAAAGACATAAATGTTACTTCTTTCATTTGTCAAAATTAAATACCATTTTATCTATTTCTGACGTAAATAACCTTCGATAAATGACAGATTTAAGAAATTATGTAAATCGTATCTATTAATATTTTATTTCCTTGAATGGGGGTTATTTAAGTGCAGTCGAGGAACATTTTGATCCAATTTGTGGCACCCAGGACACCGTGGGAGCACAGTTTGAGAACCTCCAGCCAGTGTGGTTTTAGGAATGGTGTTTCATGTGATACGGATATTTGCTTACTCTCCAGTTTTGTCTTTCACCCCTCCCTGTCTTCATCCTCAAGATTAGGGTTGTTTGAGATTGAAGAGATTATCTCCATGGTAGATGCAAATATTCTTGCGGCCTGGTATGAACGAGTTTGCTAAAGGGCTGGTGCCACGAACAACACTGTGCTACCTCTAAGGTGGCACAAATTCTGCCTTCTGGGCTATGTTTGCAAATGAGGATGATTGCAAAATAAGGACAATGGCAGCAACAGAAATAACAGCAACAGTAGCAAACCCCACCACCATTCTTGCTTTTTTACCAGGATATGTTTGCAGTGTACCCCCAACCCTTCCTGAGCCTGAAAAAGTTGACCTTGGGAGTAACAGAAGCTCCTTATAACACAAATTCTTGGTACAGAGTGAGTCTTCATGCATGTTTATTAAATGAATGAATGCAAATTTGAGTTCTCATGGTGGAGGGTGTGTAAGAAGGTTGAATCATGAACATGGCTTTTGATGAGATCTTTCAACCCTGACATCTTGGTATGATCACTGGTCGATCCAGTCATTGTCCTCACATTACACTCCCATATAAACAAATATGACACCCTATTATACTTCACCCCAACTTCAATTTCAGGTCTGAAATTACAGAATGTCAGGGCTGAAGTTCCCATTGCACAAACCCTTAATTTCACAGATAATTAAATAGAAGCATAGTTTTAATCCTTTTGAAGACATGTTAATCCAGATACCTCATGGCTCTAATAATGAATAGGTGCTGGTCTTCACTGTTGACCCAGAGCTGGGGTTGTAGAGGTTAGTTTGGCTAACTCCATCTATAATGGCATATTCATAACTTTGGGAACCTCCTACCTCCCCTCTGTAAAATTGGTGGTTTCATGTATTTAATATATATTTATGCACCTTATGACATATGTGACATATGTCTTTTTTTTTTTAACCAAAGAAACACTAAGGTTTGGGTTTATTTGGATCTATATAGTAAACACTTACTGGAAAAGCAAGGCCTCTAAGTGCCATTTCAGATTCACTGCTCTGCTTTCCTCTTAGTTACTTGGTTGTCAGGTTCATTCTGGGAAACTCCAGAGACTGAAATATACCAACCACAACTACTGATGATTTTTAGATTCTTTTCTTTAATGTTTATTTATTTTTGAGAGAGAGAGAGTTATTTATAATTTCTTAAATTTTTTTATTGTTTATTATTTATTTTTGACAGAGACAGACAGAGCACAAGTGGGGGAGGGACAGAGAGAGAAGGAGACACAGAATCCGAAGCAGACTCCAGATTCTGAGCTGTCAGCACAGAGCCTGACGTGAGTCTCAAACCCACAAACTGGGAGATCATGACCTGAACCGAAGTCGGACGCTTAGCCGACTGAGCTACCCAGGCGCCCCTCTTTCTCCCTTTTCTTTCTTTGTTTCTTTGTTTCTTTCTTTCCTTTCTTCCTTCCTTCCTTCCTTCCTTCCTTCCCTCCCTCTCTCTTCTTTCTTTCTTTCTTTCTTTCTTTCTTTCTTTCTTTCTTTCTGTTTATTTGTTCTGAGAGAGAGAGCATGTATGTGAGAGTGTGAATGGGGGAGAGAGCAGAGAGAGAGAATCCCAAGCAGACTCCACGGTCAGCACAGAGCTCGATGTGGGACTTGATCCCATGAATCACGAGATCATGACCTGAGCCGTGATCAAGAGCCAGACGCTTAACCAACTGAACCACCCAGGTGCCCCTTTATATTCTGTCTTGTGTTTTAATTTTCTCAAAGCCATTGTTGAGGTCAAGCTTTTGCTTTATATTTCCATTTTAAACCATTCATCTAAATTGTGATTTGAAATTTTAAATTTCAAAGCATTTTGTTTCCAAAAACTATTTGAAAAATGATGCTAAAGTTGTAAAAATATGGTTTTGAAAAAATATTTTGATATAACTGAGAAACTCATTGGAGACATGAGAAATAGTGATCTGAAGACCTATTTGACTGAACATAATTCTGGAAGCAGGTGAACTGATTTGTAGGACCTTGTGGTTCTTTGTGTCATCAAAAGCAACTGTAAAATTCATAGTAACTTATACTCTATTGCATAAGGAGATAACTCATTAGAAAGCAAAACTAGTGTGGAGACCTGTAGGGACTTATCAAGTGAGAGTACTCTGAATTTTTCATACTATGCTCTCCCGCCTTATTGTGTGTGTTTTTTTTAATTCTTTATTTTTTTTTTGAGAGAGAGAGAGAGAGAGAGAGAGAGAGAGTAGGGGAGGGTCAGAGACAGAGGGAGACACAGAATCTGAAGCAGGCTCCAGGTTTCCAGCTGTCAGCACAGAGCCCAACATGGGGCTCGAACTCGTGAACCATGAAATCAAGACCTGAGCCACCCAGGCACTGCCCTTATTGTGCTGTTAATACACAAAAGGATTAGATTTTCCAATCATTTACTACTCAAAACAAAAATTGTTTTGTTCTGTGAACTTTCATGAACAAGCATGGTGTTGGCCAGCACAGGAGAGCTGGACTCTGTGGACTTTGATTGTACTCTTGTACTCTTGTAATCTGAGGATTAACTCTATTGGAATTCACAAGCTTTCTTTCCCCACTCTTTCTTCTAGCACAAAGAATAGATGTTGAGGATATACTCAGCCAAGTAAAATCTCCAGTAATTTGTACTCATTCATATTCTAATACAGAATCTTTGTACTTAGTCATCCGTATTTGTCTTTTGAATTTCTTTTCCAGACTGGTTAAGACTTTGCAATCGCACATTTGTCTTACTGGGCTTCTCCTGCTATAATGACTGGGTGGTTCAGGAAGGTAAGTGCCTCTGATCAAGCTGATTTGGAAACTGAAACTGTAAAACATAGATTCATCCATACCACATTATGACCAACAAACCAGAATAGGCCAGAGTCACATAATCATGTGGGACACCCTTAGATTTTCTATGAACAGAGGCAATGTCTCAGAGAAATGACAATCTTTTTCTTAAAAAATTTTGGATGAGAGGTTGAAACAAAATGTAGATAAGCTATGCTCAATTAGGTTTTTTTTTTTTTTTTTTCTCTAGTGGTTTACTGATTTTAAGAATGGCTTCTTGGAACACCATCTTATAAATATAGATGAAATACTGAGTAGAAAATCACTATTTTGAAACAGTTACTGTAAAAATTGATCCAAGCAAGAATCACTAATGGGTGCTAAAATTTGAAAATATTTGGTGAAGACCAAGATAGTTATAGTTTCAAAAGATCTCTTTCCTTTCTGTTTTTATGATAACTGTAAGGGATGTCATTTTTCTTAAGAATTATGTACCAAAATATTTAGGAGCAAAGGGGCATGATGTATGCAGCTTATTCACCCATACTTCAAAATAGATGTCTGTGTGTATATAAGTATATATACAAGAGGAAAGCATTGTAGAGCAAATGAGATGAAAAGTTAGTGATTGGTAAATCTGGGTAAAGTATATACAGTTATTCTTTGTAACATTCCTACAACTTTCTGCAAGTTTGAAATTAATTCTAAGTAAAAGTAAAAAAAAAAACCCCATTTTCCTAGAAAAGTTATGAAGAAAAAACAGACTTGATTTAATAAAAATTAAAAAATGTCTATACTTTGAAAGTATAATCAATTAAAGGTCAAATGACAGCAATGGAAAAACACAGTAGATAGAGTTCATATATGTTTCTGATATCAAATGAATATCTGTAAATTAAGAAAATATAGGAGCACTTGGGTGGCTCAGTTGGTTAAGCGTCCAACTTCAGCTCGGGTCATGATCTTGCAGTTCGTGAGTTCCAGCCCCATGTCAGGCTCTGTGCTGACAGCTCAGAGCCTGGAGCCTGCTTTGGATCCTGTGTCTCCCTCTTTCTCTGTCCCTCCCCCCTTGTGTTCTGTTTCTCTCTCTCTCTCAAAAATAAATAATAAACAATAAAAAATTAAAAATATATAAATAACTCAAATATTAAATGTAATGCATACAAAAATGCACTTAACAGAAAAAAATAAATGCCAATGAATGTGAATAGATGCTTAATTTATAATGAATCAAAGAATTAAAACGAGGGTAATTTCATGCTTACCACTGTTAGCCAATTTATAAAAATTGATTATGTTAGGGAAAATTGAAGGCTTCTTTATTTTATTTATTTATTTATTTTATTTTTGAGAGAGAGAGAGAGAGAGAAAGAGAGGGCAAGAGCGCATGAGTTGGGTAGAGGGGCAGAGGGAGAGACAGAGGACCCCAAGCAGGCTCCACACTAACATGGTGGCCCATGCAGGATCGAGTCAGCCACTCAACCAACTGAGCCACCCAGGTGCCCCCCCCAGGGCTTCTTTTTCTTCTACTCTCATGAAGAAAGCACGAATGGGCTAACACTTCTATATTTTTCCACTCCTGACTCATTCTACTCAATGAAGATTGGTTAGATTGGACAGAACCTGATCTGCATTGGGCTAAGCTAATCACTATATTACATTGCGAGCTCCCATGAGCTAGACACAGGGTGGAGTACATTATATACATACATTATTTCAGTCAGCCCTTAAAACAGTTCTATAAAGTTGGTAATATTATTTCCATTTCATCAATATTTTAGCTTTATCATATATTAAAATTAATTAACCATAAGAGAAGTAATTCCAACCACAGGAGAAAGGGTTGGTAATTTACCAAATAGTGCTGGACACACTGGCAAGGTAGTTAGGGGTTTTGAGTATTTATTCATATTCCTACCCTATATCATAGACCAAAATAAATTCTTGATGGACTAAAAATAAAAGGTGGGGGGTGCCTGGATGGCTCAGTTGGTTAAGCATTTGACTTTGGCTCAGGTCATGATCTCGCAGTTCACGAGTTCAGGTCCCTGTCTGTGCTGACAGCTTAGAGCCTGGAGCCTGCTTCAGATTCTGTGTCTCCCTCTCTCTCTGCCCCTTCCCCACTCATGCTCTGTCTCTCTTTCGCTCTCTCTCTCTCAAAAACAAATAAACATTTAAAAAAGTTAAAAAAAAAGAAAAGGTGAAGAGAAAAACCTACAGGAAAGTGTAGGTAAGTTATTACCTATTCTCTGGAAAGGGAAAGACTTTATAAATAGAAACGACAAGAAATTATCAAGGAAGAGATACACTTATCACATTAAAAGACCTATTTATCAGGGTCAACCGATACCTACCAACATCATGGACTGACTACCAACTAGGACTTATTTGGAGAAAACACCTAGGGCGATGTTAGAAAACGAGCATGCTGAGGTATGCAGGGTGACATCGAATGTACTCTTGAGTCTCTCCTACCAAATGCTGGGCTCCTCCAGGGAAGAACTGTGTATTCTGCTCATCCGTGTGTCCCTGGTGTCTTGTGCTGACTTGGGCCACCATGTGAATTCTGTTCTGTGTTTTCAGAGACTGGGGAAACAAAGGAATGGTATTCATGTGTGGCCAGAGAAGCATGACAGGAAGGTACAATAGCGTGTCCTAGACCAGTGACATAGATGGGTCATGAGAGCGCTGGAACAGTTTAGTGCTCTGAAGCACTTTGATTGACTGAGTTCTATGTCCATACTTCTAACTTCCCTAGGAATATGGATGGATTGTGGGATTATTCTACTGTTCCCAATAAATTGTCATTAAATTTTGGGAGACTAAAGCAACTCAACAAAAGTCTGCTTTTCTAGACAGCCAACTAAAAACGATCAAGTCACCACATCATCTGAATTACATATTATCATATGGAAACCCCCCTGTGCATGGTTTAGAAAAAAAGCCCGTGAAAATAGATTACATTTGTGGAATTACATTTACATATTATCATATTGAAACCCCCTTGTGTGTGGTTTAAAAAAAACCCATGAAATAGATTACATTTGTGGAATTATATATAATGACTAATCTTTAGTAATGTTTTATTACTATTATGTAAAAATAGTATTGTGTCTTTGCACTTAAAAGATGAGGTTTAGAGCATGTGGCAGCCCATTTGGCTGAGTCGAGTGAAGAAGAGGGATGAGCCACGGAGTGGTAATGTCACTGGGGTTTGCATTTGCCCTTCCCTAATGACTAGTGATGTTGGGTGTCTTTTCACGTGCTTACTGTTCAGTTTGCATATCTCCTCTGGAGGAATTTCTGTGGAAGTCATTTGCCCATTTAAAAACTGGGTGATTTATTTTGTTATTGTTGAGTTGTAAGTGCTTTCTGTACAAATCCCTTACCAGATAAGTGATTTGCAGACATATTCTCCCATTTTGTGGCTTGTTTTTTCCCATTTCTTGATGGCGTCTTTTGCAACACAGAAGTTTTTAATTTTGGTGAATTCCAGGGCAGCTGTTTTTCCTTTTGGTGCTGTTTGTGTGTGTGTGTGTGTGTGTGTGTGTGTGTGTGTGTATGTATGTGTGTGTGTGTGTGTCACATGTAACAAACCACTGCCTAACCCAAGGTCATAAAGATTTATTTCTATTTTTCTTGTAAAAGGTTTTTTTTTTTAAAGTTTATTTTGTTTACTTATTTACAGAAAGAGAGAGAAAGAGTGCACATGAGTCAGGGAGGGGCAGAGAGAGAGGGAGACAGAGAATCCCAAGCAGGCTCTGTGCTGTCAGCAGGGCTAGAACCCATGAACCATGAGATCACGATAACCTGAGCCGAAACCAGGAGTCAAAGTCTCAACCAACTGACCCACCCAGTGCCCCTCTTGTAAGAGGTTTTTAGTTTTAGCCCTTATACTTATGTCTGATCAATTTTGAATTAATTTTTGTGTATGGTGTCAGGCAGGGTCCAACTTCATTCTTCTGTTTGTGGAATGCTCTGGATTTAGTTTTGACTAACAAGAAAAGATCTCATTGGTATGATGGAAGCCCCGGGCAAGCCCTTTTGTGAGGGCAAAAGTCAGAGGTCAAAGGTAAGGAATGCAAGGACTCCGGGAGTATGGAGCCAGACTTTCTAAATACATATTTAAAAACTCAACAAAATTATATCCTTTGCTCTGAGACATTAAAAGGGATTGTGGCTCCAGAGGACTAAAAATGAAATTCTGACTCCATGAGAATCAGGAAATCTGATGAAAGGAGAAAGAAGACAACATTTAAGGAAACATGCACAGCTACAAGTTTGGGTGATGAGCTCAGATTTTAACGCATCATGTGCAACAGAAAATAGGCAGCGCATATAATCCAACTGAATGTTGTGTAAGCTAGTGAGAAAAATTCCAAGAAATCTAATGCCAGAATGAAGTAAAGCTTGAAGAAATGAGGGAAGAGTGAGGCTGAAGTACATTCCCAGAAAAAGTGCAAAAGACTGTAGTTTGTTTGCCTTTAGGAAAGGAAGTGGTGGGTTGTTGGGTCACCCAAGAGTTTTCTAAGAACAAAATCTAGTAAACAAGGAGGGCGGGAAGAAACTTTTGGAGGTTGTGGAGATGTTTATGGCATAGGTTATAGTGATAGGTTCCCAAGTGTATACTTATCTTCAAGACCATCACGTTCTATACATTGAATATGTACAGCCTTTTTTTTTTTGTATGTCAATTATAGCCCCAAAAAAGTGATTTAAAAATAAATTAGTCAGTGTGGAATTAAAACATGAAAGAACAAGTCAGGTCAAAAAGAATTTGATTTCTTATTGTGATCAGATTTCTTGAATTATTGAGCAGGGGACAAATGTGTTTTGGCTTCGGCATACAGATGGGTCAAGGCTCTTGTCACATCACGGATGAAACAGAGAGATCCGGTCTTCCCCGATCCCTCTGCCACCAACTGTGATTTGTGGCTCTCTTCTTTGCCACCTTAACTTCGACTATTGGTCTCTTTTCTTGTGGCACCAAAATTTGGTGTTGACATATATTGTGTGGCTACTTGGACATTATTAATTTTTTTCTTATTTTAGAGAGAGAGAGAGAGTGAGCAGGGGAGAGGGGCAGAAGGAGAAAGAGAGAGACTCTCAAGTAGGCTCCACACTCAGCACAGAGCCCGATGTGTGACTCGATCCCATGACACCGGGGTCATGACCTGAGCCGAAATCAGGAGTCAGACACTCGATTGACTGAGCCACCCCTGGTCCCCTGGACATTCCTTTTATCTTCTGGTGTTGAAGAAACCAGAAGGCTCAGTGAGTTTTGGTGAAGAAACTAAGCCTCAGTAAGTTTTGCTGACTAGGTCAATGTTACACAATGAGGAAGGCTGACAGAAGAATTTCTGCAAATATACTGATGCTTCCCTCAAGTTTAAGCATAATTATTAGACTGAACTGATAGATATATTTTCTGTTCTTGGGGTTTTATACATAGCCACATGCCCTTAGACTTACTGGTTGCTGCCTGTGGATCCCACACTGTCTGAAACGAGAAAGTTCACTTGAGACAGATACAATGAGGTAAATCCCCTGACTTGACCCATAGTTATTTATTTACTCTTTTATCCGAAGTCCAAGGTAACTGAGAGGCACCTGGATGGCTCAGTTGGTTAAGCATCTGACTCTTGATTTTGGCTCAGGTCAGGATCTCATAGCTTTGGTGAGCTTGAGCCCCGCATTGGGCTCTGTGCTGAGTGTGGAGATTCCTTTGGATTCTTCTTCTCTCTCTGCCCCTCCTCAGCTCTTGCTCTCTCTGTCACTCTCAAAATAAAGAAATAAATAGATAAATAAATAAATAAATAAATAAACAAACTTAAATTTTTTTTTAAAGTCCAAGGTAACTGAATTAAATTTTATAGGACTAAATTCTCCCTGAGAAATTTTCCTTCATTTCTGGACAATATTTAAACTATGGAGACTCTTGGAAAGGCTGGGACTAACAGCTGTTCTCTCTGTGGAAAAAAAGAGACTCAAGGTTCCGCATTTACCAGTCACTTCTTCACCCCTTGCATTGTTTCCTTTTTGTGACCATGGCTCTTCTTAGGGGCTCCCATAATTGCCGATAGTAGCGACAGCCAAGGCCATTCCAGAAGCTCAGTCAGAGCCAGTAAGAAGGTGCGAAACTAAAAATCATGCTTTCTTACTTCCTGTGCAATTTTTCAGCACACCTACAAATGCTCTAAAAAACCTATTAAGAAAAGGGAGGGAAAGAGGGTGCACATTCACACTTCTTCGACAAAACTGAGTAAACGCCAGGAGGTGTTGCATGTTACAGGGTTTTCACCAGCATCGTCTGTAGAAATAGGGAGAGGGTTCTAGGATGTGGGAGAACAGAGGGCATCAGGAAGGGATTGGGTGGGTGGGGGGGACACCAAAGACTTTGCTTTCTCCTCCGGCTGTGTCAAGAACAAATGTTTGTCCTCTTCATCTTCTTCTCCTCATCCTGTCCCCCTCCCTCCACTTTCAAATTAAATGCCAGGAAAATCCTGTCATTCAATTTGAGTATTCACACTGATGTCTACTGCACGGCTTTTCTAAGTGGGTTATATTCTCAAAGCACACTGGGAAACAGATGGTGGTGGAGTGGTCATTCTCTCAGAAACCCTCATGGGGGAGGGTAGAACCAGCAGGGTAACTTCATGGATAACCCCTGTGTACACCATTTCTTTTTAGTCCAATTCTGCGCGCTAATGTAACTAGATGAATTGAGGCTTTTCTCCTAAGTTTTGCAATGGCATATCCTACGTACATCATGGCCGGCTGCCACTGGACATGGAGGATTGCAACAGGGGGAGGAGCCACGAGGGAAAGTACTAGAAAGGTAGGCTCCAGCTTGTCTTTGGTGTTCTCTTAGGAATATTCTGAAATTAGTTGGTCACACCATGTCCCCACCTCCACATGAGAGACCACCTGAAAGACGCTTAAAACCTGACCTGAAAGAAACTTAGCCGGTCTAAAGAGTCATTTGTCTAATTGTGCAGAGTAGTGATTGGTGTAGGAGGAGTGGTAAAGAATCCTGACCTTTTTCATGGTTCTCTCAGGGACTTTTCTTAGGAGGGAAAAGGTTTGGTTACCAGGTTTTAGGAGAAGAAAAACTGGTTAGGAAACAACAGTGTAATGGCACCTCCTTCTCTGGTGGAATTTCTGTGGAGTACATTTGACATGGTATAGTCAGGTATAAAAATGTTCGGAAATTTTATCCATTAATTCAGTCCTTAGATATTTATGCTAAGGAGACCATCTGAGATTCAGATAGGCAGACTAAAACCAAATATTTTTAGTAGTACTATTTATGTCAGTTGGAAACCACCTAAATGTTGAATTAATAAAAGAATGGATGAGTAATTGATGGCACATTCACGTAGTCATTAAAAGTAATTCTTATGAACAGAATTTCAAAATATGGAGACATAATTAGGGTGAAGTATTAAATGAAAAAAAAAGCAAGACATACAACTACAATGTAGTGAGAACTCAACTATGTAAAAACAGAATGTATAGAAAAAAAGAAAATTGTGATTTGATGGGCTTATCACTATCTTTATTTTTTATTTACATTATTAAATATCCTCAGTTTTCTCAAATAACATGTATTATTTAAAATTCATTTGTAATCTCCTATCCCAAATTTCTGGCCATCTTTCTAATTCAAAGCTTTTAGCTTTTACAGTTATATTCCCAGTGACCGTATTATTCTGTGGGTTAAATATGACTTATGGGAACCCAATTTCATATTTGCAGCCAGTCAACTTCATAGATTGTCTGATTCTTGGTTTATAGGTTAGGAGTTCACAACTTTAACAATCCACAGGACTGCGGGTTTTCTTTGGTAATGAGGTGAAATCTTCATTTTTGGTATAAATACAGATAGCATTTGCTCCACAAATTATGATTCTCACTGACTCATGACTCAGGGGTGGGTTTTCATTGAACATTGAGTATACTGTCCTCAAATTACATAGAGAGGAAGGGTCTTTCTAAGGAAATTCAATGCTAGAGCTTTGCTGTAAACTGCAAAATGAATTGAACAGCCTCTAAATAGCTCAAAATTCCTCCAAGGATGTGTTATTTTCCTTAACAAAATATGAACCATATTTTGAAAAAGACCCAATGTTTTTTGATGATGAAAGGTACTATCTGGTGAGTTTTGCAGGTGAAATAATTCCTTGGAATAGCCTTCCTCAGAGACAAAGAGAAGAACCAATGGGGAAATAGGTCGGGTGAGCCTAGGGGAGAAGGAATGAGGAGCTAAGGAAGACAGAGATACAGACAGGCAACAGGGGAAATTTGTTCATTTGTTAAGTTTTGTCTGAGGTGTGAGAAGAAAAAGTAGTAGCTGGTAAGGATGCTCGGTGAGTCGTCCTAGATAGCTCTGGATTGTAACATGACAGGGTAGGTAACAGACACACAGAGAACATAGCTTTCAATACCCGATTCTCCTCTGTCAGCGACACATTACTTCTCTTCATACTTAGCTCAGACAGTAGAGCTCTGTCGCCTTCAATCCATTTGCTGGGAGTGGGTTGGGACACACTGTGAAAAGCATTCCCTTTGGGTTTTGTGTGTTCCATTTACAAACTATGAACTCATGGAGTTTCAGAGTGCTGAAAGGTATCTATGTTGTTTGGGGAGAATAAGGAACGGAGAGAGAAATCCAAGCCTTTCTAGCAGCACTTTCTAAAGGCTTCCTCTGTAACCTCTGGTTTCCTGAAAATAGCAGGCTGTGAGACGACTTACAAAGAGAGGCTGTGCTAGTGGAATGTTCTATTCTAAAAGAGCGATAACAGACTTAGAGGTAATTACTTTAATTTAAAATTCATTGAGTTAATGACCATAAACGTGTGTCTTTCCCCCCACTCTGTCTTATAGGCTAACCATTGTGATTCATGGTCATAATTAAAAAGCGCATAGAATTACTTGCTCAACACCTGTCCTTACCAGTTTTCATAGGCGGTAAGCCTCGGCTGCTCCCTCCTCTGTGTGATAACTGAATTGACTTCATCAGAGCACAAACCTTCGCTGGGGACAGTTCTCTCCGGCTTCCAGGTATGTCCCGGGGAGGCGGGCAAGCAGTTGGTGGTGCAGGTGTCTCTGAGGCCAGTGGTCACAGCGCTGAAGCTAGATGTTTGAAGATCTTTATTCCTGGCATTGGGGGGAAAGGGAGGTGTTACTTTATCATCCCATTCTCCTGCTACTTTCTACTTTCACGATTGCGAGCAACTTAATGTGTCTGAGTCCTAGCTTTCCTCATTTGTCTATTAGGAAAACAATGTCTTCCTCCTTGACTTATTGGAAGAACTGAGTGAGGTAATGGACGCGGAAGGGCCTGTGACATATTAGGTCCCCTGTAAATGTTTATGACATCTAGATGCAGGTAAGACAGTCCGGGATGTAAGTTCCTCCTGCACTAGCGGTCATGAGTGCAGGGCAATCACGTTCTTGCTCACCGGACAGCCAGTGCCTGACACATAGTAGGCACTCAGAAATAGTTATTTACTGAATGGATGTCTGGGCTATTCTTTTACTGCAGTATTCAAGGGATCTAGAGTTTTGTCTGGGGTTGAGGTCAAATCCAAATACATACTGAAAAAAAAATTGTAAATGCTTATTTTTGAGAGAGAGAGAGAGAGAGAGGTTGGGGGAGGGGCAGAGAGAGGGGGACATACAGAATCCAATGCGGGCTCCAGGTCCTGAGCTGTCAGCACAGAGCCTGACACGGGGCTCGAACTCATGAATGTGAGTTCTGAGCCGAAGTCAGACATTTAACCAACTGAGCCAGCCAGGCACCCCCCCCCCATGCATATTTTTAATTTAAGAAACTGTATTTCTTATCAGTATATTATAACGTTTGTTCTATGTAAAGAGAAGTTATATATCTAAGGCTATAAAAATTTCATAGGTGTTAAAAATTATGGTGCTTTTATCATTTAAAGCAAGGACTGGCAAACTTCTTAGTAAAGACCAGATAATAAATATTTTTGATTTTGCAGGCCATATGGTCTCTTTACAACTCTTCAGCTCTGCCATTATAGCTGGAAAGCAGCCACAGACAGTAGTAAATGAATGGGCACGGCTGTGTGTTTATAAAAATTTACTTATTAAAAAGAGACAGTGGGCTGGATTTAACCCAAAGCCTGTAGTCTGTGAACCTTGATCAGGATGTTGAAACCCTGGTTTACAATTACGGAAGAAATAGATAGATGTCATACGGATTTTGTTAAGAAGTAAAAAAACATTTATGCAGTACTAATTCTATGTAATTATACTAGTAATACTAACATATTGTGTAACATATTAGGGCAAGGAAGGCCGCATTGTTATTCCTATTTTTTGAATAGGTGAGAAAATTGAAGTTCAAGAGGTATTTGCTCCAGATGTCAGGCTAGTAAGATTCAGAGCGGGATCTGCACCCTCCGATCGCAAATGTGCTGCTGGTTCCGTGTTGTATTCTTCGCCATCTCATAGCTTTGACCCTCTGCGGTCCCTGTGTCTCTGTCCCATTGGGGCAGGGAGTGGTACTGATGCCAAGCCTGGAGCCCTCGGCTTGGGATCTAGGAGAACTGAGGGCTTTTCTGGAAAGGGTGATTGATATCTTAAGAGTAACTGCAAGTGCTAACAAGCTTGGTGTGTTTTCATCTTTATTATTGTTGCTTTTTGTTGTTTTAGTGGGGTGTGTGTGTGTGTGTGTGTGTGTGTGTGTGTGTGTGTGTATTTGATTTTATATGCTGTTACCCAGGCTTTTAAGTTTGGAGGATAAAACGATGCATGTGAGGTCAGCAGTTTACGTAAAAGATCCATTTTTCATTAGATTCAAAGGCCTCTATGCTGATATTTTCCCCAGACACATTTTGTTTCCTCGGTGATGTGATGTAAAATTAGAAGAAAAAGAGACTCTTGACAATCTTTCAAAAAGACTGCCTTTATGGCCCCGGAGAATTTTAATCATATTGTGTTGCATCACCAGCTGGCAAAGACTTCGGTGAATCGTTCTGGCATTCCTGAATTTTTAATCTGGGCAGAAAATGACTAGTTAGTAACGAGTTAAAAGATTGGTTCATAACTCATGATGCGTTGTAACATACCTAGGAGGAGCCGTCCGACTCTGCCCTTAATGAAACTGTGTTCTCACAGCCTGTTGACACAGAAAGCCTTGCCAGCTTGCCTTGCAGTGTCGGGTTAGCGACCTCCAACATTCCTTCAAACTCTAGTGTAATTTGCTGACACTTTAAGTCACTGACATTAGAGAGACTGACTTTTTTCACTCACATGAGATTATTACGTATGCAAAATCGCACGCGATGCTTAGCACATTGTAGGTGCTCAACGGATTCTCACATGCTCCTGAGCAATTTATTACCGTACCTGAATATTTAGCTACATTTAGTGGCAGATTTCATCATTACTGATTGAACAATCACGCCGCACCAAATTTTTAGGCTTGTAGGGTACAGTCATCTGTAGTCAGACCTTTGTTGCATTGTATCGGAAGCTAAACAGGTGATTATTTGAGAGGATAAACAGATGCCATCCTAGATGAAAGATATTCAAACAAGCTTTGAATCTGCTCAGGCACCCAGAAGCCCAAAGCGATGCGAATATCAGCGCCAACGACAACAGATGTGACAACCAGAAATCCACACCCTGGATTTAATGTAAATAGTATCTTTTTTGAAAGATGATGCTGGACAGCAGCCGTATGAAGTACTGATCAGCTGGAATGGAGTATTAACTGATTACACGTTAAAATTTTCCAGCCTCTTGTAAGTCATAATCAATGACAAAATTCAACTGAAAAATGATGGTTTTTAGAATTTTGTGGAAAAGTTTAGAGAAAAAACCCACAAGCATTTTTTTCAAATGAAAAAAGGAAGGGAAGAGAATTAACCACATATTTGCTTTCTACATTCACTATTGATAATTGAGAGGCCCTCTCAATGATCAGTTACGGATTTCCATTGGTCAATATCTTGCCTTGTAAAACTGGCTTGTACTTACTGCATTTATACACTACCACTAGCTGCATAAGCAGCTTATATTCTCCATATAGATGTACCTACGTTATCTATAAGCAGCTTATGTTCTCCATAATGGCAATATCCCTACTTTAAAAAAGTTTTCTTTTGAATTTCTCTGTCTCATATAATCATATTTGTGGGGCTGGAGCTCTGAAATATTGTCTGTCAAGATGTTAGGAAAGGAAGACGTATCTGTCAAAAAGGGAACCAGGCCAGAGAGGAGTCCTCGTTCTGTCCCTAAATCTTGTCAGTTCCACAGTTTTCACTCTTCCTAACTCTTCCCTAGTTACAACCTTTGTTCCCGATTCACCGACCCCCATGTTTATAGCCACAAACAAATCAGGACTGCAGAATGTTAGAACTAAAAGCAACATCAGAAGCTATCTGACTCAGTTTGAAACTTTGTTTTTTTTAGTGCTGGAATATATTCGCCCCATGAAAACTTTATTAGAAGGCTGAGGGGCGCCTGGGTGGCGTAGTCGGTTAAGCGTCCGACTTCAGCCAGGTCACGATCTTGCGGTCCGTGAGTTCGAGCCCCGCGTCAGGCTCTGGGCTGATGGCTCAGAGCCTGGAGCCTGTTTCCGTTTCTGTGTCTCCCTCTCTCTCTGCCCCTCGCCCGTTCATGCTCTGTCTCTCTCTGTCCCAAAAATAAATAAACGTTGAAAAAAAAATTTAGAAGGCTGATAAGAAAAAAAGGGAAAAAGGAAAGAAGGGGGCAAAGGAAGGGAAGAGGGAAGGAAAAAAGAGGGAAGGAAGGATGGACAGAAAAGAGGGAAGAAGGAAGGAAGGGAGGAAGAAGAAAGGGAGGGAGGAAGGGAAAGGAAGAGAGTGAGTGTCTGGGGCTCTAAAATTGCTTGAGGAAATAAATAAGATAAAGAGATGAGCAGATCACAGGGTGTGGAGATGAAATTGGACGGACTTTCTGGAGATACTGGCACACAGTTGATCAGTTCTTAGCTTCCTAGCAAAGTAGTTTTCTTCTGGAAAGCACCCCCACCTGGTCTATCAGTAGATCTTGATAATTTCCATCCTCTGATTGGTATTCAGCTATTCTAGTTGATAAATTAAATAGTAACCCCCATTTCCACCCCATGGCTGCTGCAGGGAAAAAAAAAAAAGAACATTGAGAATAGCTTAACATACATTTTGCAGTCAAAAAAAGGTTAGAAAAATATAGAAATGGGAGTATAAGAGAATGTCCAAGATAATGGTTATATGAAGTATAATAGTTCTCTTCTTCTCCCTCTAGTATAGGAATTTGGGTTGAAAGGTGTAGGTCAAATGAAGCATCTCAAAAGAGACCCAACTGGAAAAAGCATAGAAAATACAAACACAGTAAGTTAAGGGGAGCCTGAATGGCTCAGTCAGTTAAGTGTCTGACTCTTGGTTTCAGCTGGGGTCATGATCTCATGGTTCGTGGGTTCAAGCCCTGAGTCAAGCCCTGTGTCTCACGTCAGGCTCTGTGCTGACAGCGTGGAGCCCGCTTAGGATTCTGTCTCTCCCTCTCTCTTTGCCCCTTCTCTGCTCTCTCTCCCTCTCTCTTTCTCAATATAAATCAATACACATTAAAAAAATAAGCATAGTAAGTTAAATATTTTAGTGGAAAGCATAGAAGGTTTAAATTTGTTTGAAAATACATATACCATACACTTCTCTTTTTTGTTCTCTTTAATCAATCAATGACAATTTTACCCTGGATTCCCAAATGGCTCTTGGAAAAGTGCCCTTGTGGGAGGGGCAAAGTTCATATATTTCCATTCCTGACGGGGTGTGGATTGAAACTTACCCAGCCAGCTGTTAGCAGCAACTCTGAAGGCAAGAAGGTAACTGTGAGCATTGCCTAATGTCGTTTTTAACAATGCATATTGCACTGGAAAATTATGTCAAATTACAGAAAGCCAAAAGAGATTTGGCTGAAGCCAAAGGATGTGCCATTTTTATTATTAAGTCAATGTCTTTTAAAAAAGAGCAGTTGGTTTTATGATGTGTTGAATTTCTTGTAAATGTGGCAATACTTGCTAGGAGGTATTAGCAACACCTGTTCTTCGGTTCATCTTCTTCGGTCCCCCTGCACCCGGTCAGCTGTCTGATGTACCTGCTTGATTTTCTTAAAATGTGGATGTTTGGATAGTTTTAAAATCTTTACATACTTGGCAGATTGTATTTTATCTTTTTGTTATTTCTGTAATAGAAAATGATGCAATATTTAGAATATCTATTTTTAAACATCACAAGTAGGATTTTTTTATTTGTCACCATTAAATATCTGAATTTTAAGCAGATTTTTGGACTGGCGGCTCATATCTATTAGCCCATTCAACTTTAGCACTGGTCTCATCCTCAGTAGCTTTTCTAAAACTACTACCTTCACCAGGAATAGATTGTCAGATTGTCTATATTTTAAATAATATGAGCTTGCATTTCTCTTTTGCACCATAAATTGGAAATGCTTTTTTTAAAAAAATGTTTATTTTTGAGAGAGAGAGAGAGACAGTGTGAGCAGGGGAGGGGCAGAGAGAGAGGGAGACACAGAATCCGAAGCAGGCTCCAGGCTCTGAACTGTCAGCACAGAGCCCGATGTGGAGCTCGAACCCACGGATGGTGAGAATGTGGAGCTCGAACCCACGGACCGTGAGATCATGACCTGAGCCGAAGTCAGATGCTTAACTGACTGAGCCACCATTTCCAGCCGCCCCTGGAAATGCTTTTGATTGCATCTTTCACAACTATTTCTTTGTTTTTCCATATTATTTGTCATTTAGTTAGCTGTAACCAGATCTGAGTATTTATTCTAGCAGTAGACCGTCTACCTGTGTAAAGTTGGAATTTCATTCTTGGGTTGTTAATAGTTTTGTGGACATTATGAATATCACAAGACATGAAATATTCTGGGGATATAATTTTTTCTCCCTACTATATAGTAAACAACAATTTCCCCCAAGATTTTTTTTGGGGTGTTGGAAAACCTATCTTGTCTAAACTTTTATATTTTCACTGTAAAGGAAACCGATTTTCACAAGTGAACTATTCCTAAAACAGTAGAAAGTTAATCAGAAGTTGATTCTGCTATGTAACATCTGTATTGATTACCGTTGCCTGCAGAATGTATGCAGAGTGAATATGAAATACAGAATTATCATCTAATATTTCAAGCATTCGAATTATTTGCAATGAAAAAGGGGCAGATGTTAGCAAATAAATCCATAAAAGCTTATTAAGTGCTCTTATTGTGCCACGATTTATATTCTTTACTGATGGGGTACAAAGATGAATATAAGGGGCGCCTGGGTGGCGCAGTCGGTTAAGCGCCCGACTTCAGCCAGGTCACGATCTTGCGGTCCGTGGGTTCGAGCCCCGCGTCGGGCTCTGGGCTGATGGCTCAGAGCCTGGAGCCTGTTTCCGATTCTGTGTCTCCCTCTCTCTCTGCCCCTCCCCCGTTCATGCTCTGTCTCTCTCTGTCCCAAAAATAAAAAAAAAACGTTGAAAAAAAAAAAAACAACGGAACCTGCCTGGAAGAGAATTATGCTTTGGAAGCAAAGACAGAAATATAAAAAAATAATTCACCTCACAGCATGATAAGGGAAACAGAAATATGAATGTCGTGTGTTTAATATCTTTATACCTCTGCTATAATTGCAAGATTAGAAAGCACGCGGAAAATAAAGACAATTGATTTGTCAATAGTGTGAGAGAAAAATTCAAATTTATTGTTGAGACTGCAGAATGTCATTAATGATGCCGGATTTTCTTCCCTCTGCACGACAACTTTGAATTTGAGAACCCAAGTGCTTTTGCTTCATTAGAGGTTAAATAATGAATCACTTATTTGGAAAGAACTGTAGGCAAAAATATGGTGATATTCTTATTGATATCAAAGTTAGTTTTTCCTTTTTCTCCTGAATAAAAATTGCCAATTAGCCCCTGCCTTTAAAGTTATGGTGATATGGTAGGAGGTGATACTGGGGACAGTAAGTACGAAATGACCTAAGTCAGGTCTAATTTGGGATAAAGTTGTTTGCAATCACGAAGTTCCCATCTATTTCTATGACACAATTGCATGGATTTTAATGCAACGTGTGGGAGATTTTTAAGTAATTGTTCAGTGTAGAGGAGCGATCTCTCAGCAGATTAGAGGAGTCTTGGAAGGACGCACTGGAGCTCAAGATGTTCCTTGGCAGAGAGGTTGGTCAGAGCAGTGCTGATGGATGCCCAGTGGTGGCCGCTGGTCAGAGACACCAATGAAACCAATAATACGTGTTTAATTATTTTATTATCCTTATTTTACATTATTATTTTCTTATTTATTAGAAGAACATCTTCCTGTCATGAAACTATGTGGTGGGTTAGTCGAGCCATGGTCCTGCGGAGCACAGGATTATCTGCGCCAACGGCAGCGCGTGGTGTAGGAAGAAAGACGGTGGCTTTGATGTTGGACTGAACGGCCAGATTTGTAGACCAGCTGTGTCACTTAATGATTGGATTTAAAATGAAGATAATTTCTAACTTACAGGGTTGTTGAGAATTAGAGACGTTTGTGAAATGCCGTGCATATTGTAGGCGAATTAAATGGTAGCTATTATTATAAAGTCATCATAGGTGGGATAGTATTAATTCCCTGAGCTGAATAGATTTTTGAAGGACCTTATTATTTTAAAGATTATTTCAACTCTGTTTGGAAATAATGATGACTGAAGTAAATTATGTACAAGTTTTTCAAGTTTTGGAGTATTAAGAAGCAGCTAACATCAGCAATCAGCCTTTCGGCTTAGACTTAGCTGAACTAACTTCTTTGTGTGGTAGATGTTTTCCAGAGCGGATGTAAAGAACCTCCTGTTAATGCTTAGGGAACATCCTAATTGCATCTGGAGACTACATTTCATTGTCAGAAGTTAGTCTTCAATTTTCAATAGCATCCTGGTTCTTGTGTTAAACACAAAGTTGCAGTGTCTGAAAATTTGCTGCCATGCTTAGTAATACATCTGCAGTACATTTTAAAATAATTACACTTTAGAGGGGTGCCCGGGTGGCTCAATCGGGCCTTCAATCGGGCTCAATCCGACTTCAGCTCAGGCCATGATCTCACAGTTCGTGAGTTCGAGTCCCAAGTCGGACTCTGTGCTGACAGCTCAGAGCCTGGAGCCTGCTTCAGGTTCTGTCTCCCTCTCAGAGCTCATGCTCTGTCTCTGTCTCCTTTAAAAATAAATAAACATTAAAAAATTTTTTTAAGTAGAATTAAACTTTAAATATATATATATATAATTTATGTATAAATATATATACATACATCAATATATAGAAAAGTCATATATAACCGTATTATTATGGACCCTTCCTGTACAGCTTCTTTCACTCAACATTGTATTGTGAGATCCATGTTACTATGGGGTGACTAGAGTTCACTCAGACCCATGGGTGTGCGTATTCCGTTGTAGGACTTGTAACCCACAAGCTGTTTATCTTACTGATGATGGACATTTGGTTTGCTTCTGAGTTTGGGCTGTGACAGAAGTGTTTCTATGAATGTATTTGTGCACACAGTTTTTTAAATCTGAAAATGATTTTGCATCTCTGGAAAATATCTGTTATGGTTACATTTTAGTATGATGATGATTAGATCTCTACTGTCCATTTATTGGTAAGTTGGTCCCACTTATAAATCCAGTGGATTTGGAGACTGGTTTAGTCCTACTGTTTTCAGATTAGTACTGATGTAAAGGGGTTTTTGGTAAGGACAAGAAAACTGACCTTAGAGTTCTTTTTATTTTACGTTATCTTTTGTTGTGACAACATGACATGACTTTTACTGCCCACCAAAGCTTATCTCTAGTGAATAAAAACAGTGTTACGTGGACTTAAAAATGTTAACAGTATTATATTTTTAAATTGGCTGTTTGAATATTATTAGGATAATATTCAAATAAGTCTTGATGAGGGCTGTTTAAAATTTTTTTCCTACATGATACTCTTTTGCTTTTTCCATTTCATTTTGTGAATTAATACCGTATTCTCCTATCTATGCTCTTATATCCCCACTGGAGCTGCTTCTAATGTAGTACGTGCTCTATCAGAGGGTGGATTTCTCAGAGGCAGAGACTGGGTCTCATTCATTTCATCCTTTGATGTGTCATCACTGCCCCCCAATGAGAGAACTTGATAAATGTTTAAAGAGCAATTAGGTCACTGTCAAATTTGGCCAGTTTCTGATTTAAAAACAAGCAAAACGACAACAGCACTCCAAAGGTAATTACCAGATGCCATTTTAATAAAGTTGTTATTATTTATTTATTTACATCCCGATGAGTTAGCATATAGTGCAATGATGATTTCAGAAGTAGATTCCACTGATTCATCTCTATGTATAACACTCTGTGCTCATCCCAACAAGTGTCTTCCTTAATGCCCCTTACGCATTTAGCCCATCCTCTCACCGATAACCCCTCCAGCAATAAAGTTATGTTTCTATATTTTAGAGTTTTCTATAACCCCAGGCAAGATTTTCCTATAATAAATGCTCACCTATAGTCATCTAACATATACTGAGACTTTCAGGCTGGTTTTCTATTACTACCATTCTCACTTCTCCCTTGGAAGGCGGGGCAGAATTAAAGCTTCATAGACTCTCACGGAAACTCAGAACCAGCCCACGGGGTAGAAGCAGATAAGACTCAGAAAAGGGACTTGTTGCTGGGGGAGAACATGATAGTATTTGGAGCCAGGTTGGGAAACTCCTGAGACAAAATTTAGCATGGGCTCCTTGTTCTTTATGCACCAATGGGCAGAGAGAGTTTGAGGGTGCACTGCAGCTCCCAGTGTGAATAAGGGTAGCAGCAGAATTAGAAATGGGTACAAAACACCGCATATTCCAGGAGAGAGCAGGCCTGGGCATGGAGAGGTCATAGCCTTGCCTTTCTCCGGGACAACTTCGTGACTGGGTACAAATCACTTCACCGCTTCGGGCCTCGGGTTTTTTCGTCTCAAGAAGAAGGGAGTTGGCCTGCATGAGCAATCATGTCCTTTCCACAGCAGGTCAAGACTCCAGTTGTTCAGTTCCATGCATCTCGTGCCAGAAAGGAACACCCCACCCCTCTGATGCCAGAGGCACATCCACACAAAGAAACAGGGTAAAGTTGAGCAAATGGCTGGAACATTTTTTAAAGAGCCAGATTGGGATAATGCAGTTTTTAATCCAAATCTCTTCTTTTCCTTTAGTGTGTCTCTAGGCTTCTTTAATAGCAATGGACAAAGAGCCAGAATATCCACTGCTTTTTCCTTTGATGCCAAATGTTTTAGTTAAATATCCACCTTGGTTATACGAACGAGGCTTTAAAAAACATCAGACTACTTTTCATCCAAAATTTTATGATTTAACGAAAGCCTGTGCAATCCCCTCAAACCAGACCACCTTGACGTTATCTGATTTCTCCACTTTCTTAGTAAATTTGTTCCTAAATGGGTAATGCCAGCCACTGTTGTAGAGTGAATATGTTGGATGTGTAGATTTCTGAGGTGTGAGGCATTACTGAATTTCCAGGCATGCTCAGGACATAGGTTTCTTGGAAAACACATAACTGAACCCAGTTTTATCAGTACAGAATGAGAAATACAAGTCATGTGCAAATTTGGCAGGAAAAAAACGTAAGGATAAAAATGGACTGTAAGCTGAACAAGGGGGAAAAACACCAACGTATAGTGGGCGTGTGTTTGGTCAGCCTACCCTATACTGAGGAAAACTTAGCAGAAATAGAAGCTACAGCAGAAACAGCACGTAGATTAGGCCAACGTGTATGATTCGATTCTTCAATTCTTTACTCATCTGGTATAAAGGGACTGCCAATACCTAGCCTGGAGAGTTGTGGGGTTAAAGCTAATATATGTAAAACATATGGCTGGCATATTTTATTTTATTTTATCTATTTTATTTTATTGATCTTACTTATTTTTGAGAGACAGAGACAGAGCATGAGTCGGGGAGGGACAGAGAGAGAGGGAGACAGAATCTGAAGCAGGTTCCAGGCTCTGAGCTGTCAGCACAGAGCACGACATAGGGCTTAAACCTACAAACTGTGAGATCATGACCTGAGCTGAAGTCGGGTACTTAACCAACTAAGCCACCCACGCACCCTTATCTAGCACATTCTAAAAAAGGTATCTCATGTTATCTTTTTGAATTAGGTTTATAGACTAAAAAGGCCCATATCAAACTGGGATGATTCTAGAACCAATGTACACTGGTCAATGCAGTAACGATTTCTTAATGTTTACTATGTGCCACATGTCTGATGATAAAAAAACACAAACAAGAGGGTTCACATTTCCCTCTAGGAAATACACAATATCCATAGACAAAATGACAAAAGAAAAGACATTTCATCGGAGAGGGATGGTCCAAAGTGAGATCTATGTAAAATTTTCTTTTTTTTTTCCCAATGTTTTTTAAAAATTTATTTTGGGAGAGAGAGCATGAGCAGAGTAGATAGGGGCAGAGAGAGAGGGAGAGAGAGAATCCCAAGCAGGCTCTGCACTGTCAGTGTAGAGCCCAATGTAGGGCTTGATCTCATGAACGGTGAGATCATGGTATGATCCGAAATCAGGAGTTGGATGCTTAACCGATTGAGCCACCCAGGCGCTCCTATGTAAGATTTTCTTGATACTTCTAGAATAGATTATTGTGGGGGGCAAGGAATTTATCCTCAAGGAGTCACTTCCTTATGTTGGTTCTATATCACCTGTGGTTCAGCATAGAATTTCTAAACTCCCAACATCTTTCAAGATCAATGATCTCTTGAACAATATCAATGACTGACAGGAGCACCTCAAGTCCTACAGGCTGCATGTGGAGTGAGTCAGAAGGATGTGAGGTGACCAAGGACATGGCCCATGACAATTTGCTGGGCATTCCTCAATCCTAGCATGCGGAGGGGAGAGCACAGGCAGTCTCTGTGAAGCAGAACCGGGAATAGCCTGTGGAGAAGGAGGTGGAATGAAGTTTTCTTGATTGCAAACTTGACTTTGAGGACACGGTTGCCTGTAAATTTGTCTTACCTGAATAAAGGAAGTTCTACCACAAAGTGGGTAGAATTGTGTCCCCCAAAGATTGATTTAAGTCCTTATCACTGGTACCTGTGAATGTACTCTTCTTGGGAAACAGGGTCTTTGCAAATGTAATCAAGTTAAGATGAGGTCATACTGGGTTAGTGTGGGCCCTCATCCAATGACTGGTGTCCTTACAAGAAAGGGGACATTTAGACTCACACAGAAGACACAGGGAAGAACACTGTATGAAGTTGGAGGCGGAGATAAGTGATACCTCTATAAACCAAGGAACACTGAGGGTTGCTGGCAACCACTAGAAGTTGGGAGAGAGGCAGGAAACCTTTTTCCTGACAGCCTCCAGAATGAAGTGATGCTCCCAACACCTTGATTTTGGACCTCTGGTCTCCAGAATGAAGACAGGATAAATTCCTGTTGCTTAAGCCACCTGGTTTGTGATAATTTGTTATGGTAGCTCTAGGAAACTAATTCGCACCCCTAAATGAAAACAGACTTCTTTCTGTATCAATAGCAGTATGGACATCAATATCTATGTACCAGGATGATGGTGACCTTAGTTTTCTGGCTTTTAATAACATATTGAATCATTGTATATTACTGTATCACGTGTATTTAAAATGAGAACTGTTTATTTGTTTTCCTCTAATCATCATGTTCTCTTTCTCTGTTTTGTTTTGTCTTTGGTTTTAGACTATCGTCAATTTCAGGATGGATTCTCTGGTTGCAGCAAACACCAAATTTGGCTTTGATCTTTTCCAGGAGATAAGCAAAGATGATCACCATAAAAACTTCTTCTTCTGTCCTCTGAGCCTCTCAGCTGCCCTTGGCATGGTCCGTTTGGGAGCCAGAAGTGACAGCGCACAGCAGATAGACCAGGTGAGGATCCCGTATCTCTAGGTCCACTCCCAGGGTCATACCCTAGTTCCTCCTTGGCAAGCCAAGCTGTTCCCGAGCCTGGGGCTTGAGTGGGGAGCCTGGTCTGCCTCAGAGCTTTCATTTACACCCTGCCTTGCATTCTCTTCAAGGCTCAATTAAACCTCTGCCTCCGGTATGACACTTCTCCAGCCTCCACAGTCTGATAGCCGTTCTTATTCATCTTCTCCGTTTCTGTCTGTCTGCATGTCTGTCCCACTTTCTCTCCATAGTTATCCATACCGATACTGCTAGCAATATATATATTTTTTTAATTTAGAGGAAGAGAGAGAGAGAGAGACACCACAAACCCGGAAGGGATAGAGAGAGAGGGAGAGACAGAATCCCAAGCACGCTCTGTGCCATCAGTGTAGAGCCCAATGTGGGGCTCGAACTCACAAATGATGAGATCGTAACCGGAGACCAAGTGCCCCACTGCTAGCAATATTTTTTAATGTTATGTACGCGTTTTCTTTCTTTCCATAAATAAATATTTAGTAAGCCCCAGTAACATATCTGGTGGCTAAAGATCATGGCATCCTCCTTGACTCCTCTCTTTCTCTCTCACTTGTCATCGAATTCCAACAGGCTTTCCTCTCTATACACAACCAGAACGCAGGCACTCCCCACTGTCTCCCTGAGGGCTGACCACCACCATCCCTTATGGATACAACTTCCTCATGGGCTTCCTTGTTTCTGCCAATGGTCTGTTCTCAACCCAGCTGCCAGAAGGATCCTTTGAAAACCTCAATCAGATCTTGTTTCTCATGTGCTCAAAACCCGGACTTCTGATTTCACTAATGATAGAGGCCGGAGTCCTTACAGTGGCCCATGAAGGTCTGGTACCTGAATCCAGACAACCAGGTGACTCCTCTCTCATCCTGTCCCTCCCCACTCCTCCAGCCACACTGTCATTCAGAGTCCTTGGGTAAGCCGTGCCTATTCATGTCTTAGGGCTTTTGCTCCATTCCCTTTGCCTGCTGGCTCTCCTCCCCCCACTCCCCCACCCCAGATAACTGATCTATAATTTGCTTTCTCCTTCAAGTCTTTGATCAGAGTTTACCTTCTCAACCAGGCCTACCTTGCTTGACTAGACCAGCAGTCTAATGCTGCAGACTGGCCCCCAACCCTGTAAAATTCCCTCTTACCTTAGCTACTTTCCCCCTACTTGGCACTTCTCATCTTCTAACATACTGCATACAGTAATCATTACTATGTGTATTACTTTTCATATGCTTCCCCCTCTAGAATATGATCTCCCAGATGGTGAAGATCTTTATCCTAGAACAGTACTTGGCTTATAGTAGCCATCCAATATAAATTTGTAGAGTGAATGAATGAAAGTGACAAGAACAACTGCCCAGATAAACTATACGCTCCTGAGGTGGGTCTTATAACTTCCCTGGATCTAGCATCCAACACAGAGGTTATATGGGAACCCAGGCCCATACGGAGAAGCTGAATTCTTGGATTAAGGTAGAATGTGTCTGAGCTCATCCTGCTTTATGCGTTTACTTTGATTTGGAATATTATGCCATCAGCAAAACTTAGCTTTAGAGTGTGGTTGGCACCCTCCACGTTCAGTTTCAGATGTTCTTTCTCCAGGCCCTTGGGTTTCACCCTGCTCAGCAAAAGTGTCCTGGGGAGGGCAAGGCATGCATTTGTCTCCTGCCTTTCTGCCCTGCTCTGGGTAACTTGTCTTTTGCTGTCCTCACTTGCTTGATTGGTTGGAAGGTCTAGATCAGTGCTAACAAAAATATAATTCAAATCCCATATATAATTTAAAAAGTTTTAATAGCCATACTAAGAAAGTAAAAAGAAATAGGTGCAACTAATTTTAATAATGTATTTGATTTTATTTAACCCGATGCATCCAAAATATTTTTTTTTTTTTTTTTTTTTTTTTTTTTAAGGAAAGAGGTAAGTTTTTTTTTTTTTTCAACGTTTTTTTTATTTATTTTGGGGACAGAGAGAGACAGAGCATGAATGTGGGAGGGGCAGAGAGAGAGGGAGACACAGAATCGGAAACAGGCTCCAGGCTCTGAGCCATCAGCCCAGAGCCTGACGCGGGGCTCGAACTCCCGGACTGCGAGATCGTGACCTGGCTGAAGTCGGACGCTTAACCGACTGCGCCACCCAGGCGCCCCTAAAATATCTTATCAACATGTAATGAATTAAAACTTTAAATGAGATCTTTTACTTTTTTTTTTTTCATGCTAAGTCTTCAAAAATCCAATGTGTATTTTACACTAACAGTCTGACTGGCTCAATAGCCACGTGTGGTTTCATGGATACCTCCAAATTTGTTTAGTTTGGTTACATTCATTCTTTTAAAAAATTTTTTTTAAATCTTTTAAAAGTTTATTTATTTATTTATTTTGAGCGAGAGATCAGGGGAGGGGCAGAGAGAGAAGGAGAGAGGGAGAGAATTCCAAGCAGGCTCCACACTGCCAGAGCAGAGCCCGATGTAGGGCTCAAACCCATGAACCTTGAGATCATGACCTGAGCTGAAATCAAGAGTTGGACACTTAACCAGCTGAATCACCCAGGCACCCCTCTTTTTTTTTTTTTTTTTTTTTGAAATTTTTGTTTATTTTGACAGAGAGACAGAGAGACAGAGAGCACGATTGGTGGGGAGGGGGTGGGAGGGCAGAGAGAGACTCCCAAGAGGGCTCTGTGCTCTCAGCCCAGAGCCTGACATGGGGCTCAAACTCATGAACTGTGAGATCATGACCTGAGCCAAAATCGAGAGTTGGATGCTTAACCGACTGAGCCACCTGGGTGCCCCTGGTTACTTTCACTCTTTTTTAAAAAAAATTTTTTTTTTCAACCTTTATTTATTTTGGGGACAGAGAGAGACAGAGCATGAACGGGGGAGGGGCAGAGAGAGAGGGAGACACAGAATCGGAAACAGGCTCCAGGCTCTGAGCCATCAGCCCAGATCCCGACGCGGGGCTCGAACTCACGGACCGCGAGATCGTGACCTGGCTGAAGTCGGACGCTCAACCGACTGCGCCACCCAGGCGCCCCCTACTTTCACTCTTAAATGCAGACCCAGGAGATAGCATGCAGTTTCCTTTCCTTCCATTCCACAGCCAAGTAAAACATCCACTATTCTTTAAACTATTGTTGTTTGACTACGTAATCATCGTCCCTGTGACACTGTAAAAATGTTGCTGAAGCTATTCAGACTTCCTGCTGTTCGTACTGTCTGAAAGACCCCGTAATCGCCATCATGCAGGTGCTACACTTCAATGAGTTTTCCCAGAGTGAAACAAAGGAACCTGATCCCTGTCTGAAAAGGAAAAACCCAGAAGAACTTGCTGATGGCTCTCTGGAGGGGCAGAAGGAAACAAGGGGGTCTCTGACTTTGCAGGTGAGCCACCACAGACCCCTTCCCCTCTTCTTCTGAACCACTCATTCTGGCTGTGCTATATTTGGCAATGGTTTCTTATTCCCAAACATTACGTTGTGGCCATCATCGTCAGCAACAATAGCAATAACCCCATATGACCTCCAGTTCCTTTCTGATTATGTATCTCAGATGTTGTTGGCTATCAGCCAGTTTTCTCAAGAGTAGGATCTGGTATCTTCTGCTCATGAGAAAGACAATTAGATCAGAACCCCATTACGCACCTAGTTGTACAGGCCACAGGTCCCCAGGATGGAGCATGGTTGAAGATGAAGGGTGGTAAGGGGCGTGGATCCGCTGTGGGAGTCTTACCCTCTTTCTCCACTTTTGCCTCTTGTGTTTCATGCTGAAATCTCCTGACACGCAAAGCTTTTACTGGTTGTCTCACAGCAGGAGTGGGAAAGATATTCTCCAGGTTATCCATCCTCATACCTTAGAAAGTTTAAGAAGAGGGTGGAGAGAAGATGGTCTCTTTCTTGTATCTTTTTGAATATAAAGAAAAGTAATGTGCACTGATCTCAAGTGTAGTGTGCACTGCTGAGTCCCCAGATGTATTGTTCCTGGATGACCTTGATACCAAGTGGGAGCCATGATCATCTCTTGGGACCACTTCCTGGCTTCTCTTCCTCTCAGATTGCTCCCCCACATGGTAACAAAGTGAAATGACGGCGTGCCTTAGTGGCATTTCATCCCCCTGACGAAACCACATTTTTTTCTTCTTTTGTTAGGCTGAGTCTTCCAATGACGAGAGTGGACTGCTCAGTTGCTACTTCGGGCAGCTTCTCTCCAAGTTAGACAGGATCAGAGTTGATTACACCCTAAGCATTGCCAACAGGCTTTACGGAGAGCAGGAATTCCCCATCTGTCCGGTGAGTTCGGTATGGCTGGTGATTAAAACTATCATATAGCATACTAATTAAAAAAAAATCAGTGAGTAGCTGGATTACTCATCTGCCATCTGGAACACAGTCCTCTCTGTCAGGAGGATGCGCCATGGACTGGTGGGCTGTCTGGGGCCCACCTCTTTCTCTCCCACACCTTCCATTGCCCTCCTCCCAGTTTTCAACTTGAGCAGTTTATGAGGCCAGTGCTGGTGGGCGGAAAGAGGGTCATGTAACTAATAGCTTTTGGAGCTTTTTGGTAATGGCCTTCCTTCTTGTGACTGTCTTTCCCCGTGAAGATGCCTAGTAGATACACTTGGTAGGTCCTCTTCCGGCCCCTCCCCAACCCCCACCAACACTTCTCTAAAATCACCTTTCATACCACGATCAGGACACCCCTCGATATAATTGTATGCACCTATCAGCAAAATGGTGTAGCCGAAGGAGACTGCATTTGGAGCCAAAAAGGTGCTTGGCTTGTCTCCCTGGCTAAGCAGTGTGTATGTAGAGCAACACGCCTCTGAGCCCTGGCTTCAATTTCCTCTGTCACCACTGGAAGGAGCCACAGACTTAGCAATAAACTTGAGGGGTGTGACCACAGGCAAATGTGTGGTACAGTTGGCTAGGCTGGCCTCGTAAGGGGGCAGGCTGAGCACACTTTAGCCAAAATAAGTATGTTTTCTTACAATGGAAATGAGATTTTATATACTGATTTTTCTTTTAAACTAGCTGTATTGAGGTATAAATTCACATATCATATAATCCACATATTAAAAATGTACACACCAGTGGTTTTGGTATATTACCTTATAACTTTTAAAAAATTGTGGTAAAATATAATATAAAAATTGCTATTTTAACCATTCTTAAAAAATATTTATTTTGAGAGAGAGAGAGAGAGAGAGAGCAGGAAGAGGCAGAGAGAGAGAGAGAGAGAGAGAGAGAGAGAATCTCAAGCATGCTCTGCACTGTCAGCACAGAGCCCCATGCGGGGTTCAAATTCACCAACCATGAGATCATGACCTGAGCCAAAATCAAGAATCAGATGTTTAACCGACTGAGCCATTCAGGCGTTCCTTAACCAGTTTTAAGTATACAATCCAGTAAACTTGATTACATTTACAATGTTGTGTAAGCATCACCTGATTTCCAAAATGCTTTTATCATCCCAGAAACTCTAACTAGTAAATAAGGTTTTAATTCTTAAAAATAGAGGAATGTTATATAGCTAAGTCTCTCAAGTTACTTGATATTCATGTCGCAACATCTCCACAAATGGGATGTCCAAGGTAAAGGGTATCTGGTAGGAAAGGCTTGTGCCCTTGTAACTGTGGACTGCTTCATGAACAAGCACTCTGTATCCTAAATTGTCACCACAATGAGTGAAATGCCACTGGCTAATTAAGAGTGGGGATAACTAGAGACGACACACATCCTGTTTAAATGACTGGGCACATCTCTCTCATTAGGCTTCTCCTGACTGCTTCACTCCTAACTGTTAGCACAGTTATCTGACTTCATTGCACTATTTCCCTTTATTTCAATTTAACAGGAATACTTAGATGGCGTGATTCAATTTTACCACACAACCATTGAAAGTGTTGATTTCCGGAAAGACACCGAAAAGTCCAGACAACAGATTAACTTTTGGGTTGAATCTCAGTGCCAAGGTAAGAAAGACCTAACACATTATGGCTGGTATTCCTTTCCATTTAAAAGGAGAAAAGTCAGCCTGGTTTCTCAGATGGCTAGTCTGTCAAGGCCAGATGCTCACAAACATGGGCCATGGGCCATGCTCACAAACAAAGCCTGTTTTGCAGGTGCAAAGAGTCAAATGCTTAGATGCTATGTTACTTACTGATGCTTCTTTTCTCCATCATAAAAGGTAAAATCTTTTCAGGCAAGCACATGCCAGCAGGATGTTAACTGTTTCCATTAAAAAAAAAGTTTAGTAGAAAGATTGTGAAGAGAATCTAGTTATTCAGAGGGAAATGGAAATGATAAAATCTCAATTTTTATCAATGCTTCACTAAGTACATAGGTGTTTTCTGGGTGAAGGGGGTTTAGAGCTAGTGATGAATAGTGAAACTATGGATTCAATGTAAAATGGAGTAAGTTTAAAAAAATTTTTTTTAAATGTTTATTTTTGAGAGAGAGAGAGACAGAGTGAGAGAGAGGGAAGGGCAGAGAGAGAGGGAGACACAGAATCAGAAGCAGGCTCCAGGCTCTGAGCTGTCAGCACAGAGCCCAAGGTGGGGCTGGAACTCACAAACCATGAGATCATGACCTGAGCTGAAGACTAACACTTAACCGACTGAGCCACCCTGGAATAAGCCCCTGGAATAAGGAGCCCCTGGAATAAGTTTTTAAAGTTTATTTATTTTGAAAGAGAGAGAGAGAGAGAGAGAGAGACAGAGAGAGACAGAGAGAGACAGAGAATCCCAAGCAGACTTTGCACTGTCAGCACTAAGCCCAAACCCAACCAACCGTGAGATCATGACCTGAGCCAAAATCAAGAGCCAGATGCTTAACTGACTGAGCCACCCAGGTGCCCCCAGAATAATTTTTTAATGTGAAAATCCCCTGTCCAGCCTTTTCTTGGGAGAAGAACCCAAACTCCAAAATTATTTCCCCTCACTTGGTCCACATGCCACAAAAATTCCCATTCCTTCAAGGTTCCACTCAGTTCCCAAGAGGAAAGTGTGTTCACTAAAAAAGTTCATATTAAGGCATGACTATCTACTTTTTCCTGGTTAGCCAACTCTTCTGGAATATTGTAAGTGTAGGTGATGTCAACGTAATATTATTACGGGGTTTAAGTGGAAGTCTTGCAGTAAAAAGCTCTACTCATCTTTAAGGACTCAGCATGCATTCAAATAACTGATGGTTTGGTACTTGGGAGGTGGAAAGGGATGGGCACTGAAAATGAATGATTGCTTGACAGCCTGGGATGTTACAGTCTGCCTCAGGGCTGTGCTACTGTGGAAGGAGCCTAGAGCCAGAAGGCCCCAGGACTGATCTCAGCTGACCTTGCTGATTTTTGGCTGTGTAGCCTCACCTCTTGCTGGCTGTGGTTTATTCCTCTATAAGAAGGGATAACAATACCCACTTCTCGTGGTTGACGTGGGATGGAATGAAACAGCACACTCAAAAGTCCCTATCAAATAGGTTTTATGTCCTGGTCTAGCACATTTACATGCATTTTTGTTTATATTTAAACATATACACTCTGCTGTGATGAGTGCTTAAGACAGGAAGTTTCCACAATAGTTCTGTTTCTCCAGGAGGTTATAATATAATCAGGTGGCAGGGTCTACTTTGAAAAGTAAATCATGGCATAGGATAGCTGATGGCAAGTTCCAACCACAATGATTCAGTGAATCGAAGCAGACTCAGTGCTTTAGAATGGGTCCCTCCTTGGGTTGAGTGACAGTTCCTTCCCTATAACTCCCACCCTCACCTCTGCCCCCTCTGGGACGATGAATGGTGTAGTTTTCTTGGGTTCGTTCTTGAATCAGACATGCTCTATCCTTGAGGATGTTAAGTGGCATTAAGAATAATCTGTCTATGTGAATCCCTCTGACACAATTCATATGCTGGATATTCTCTGGAACCTTTTTTTTTCTAAGGTAAAATCAAGGAACTCTTCAGCAAGGATACTATTAACAGCGCAACTGTGCTGGTTCTGGTGAATGCTGTTTACTTCAAGGCCAAATGGGAAAAATATTTTGACTGTGAAAACACAGTGGATGCACCTTTCTCTCTAAATGAGGTATGATATTAGAACACACAGTTTTCTATATATTCTGCTCATAATTGCCACTAAGAAATTATGATTTCAGTATGTACTCTCAACTTGAAAACTTCAGGTCTGTGGATTGCAGCATACAATATAATAAGAATATTTTGTTATTAGCAAAAATCAGTACCTGAAGTTGTTGAACATCTTGGTGCCAAGATGAGCATTTTCCACTCACTGCGCTGAGCATTTTCCACTCACTATTTCATTTGTTTCCCAAAAACGACATTATGAAAGTGGGTGTTATTATTTTTCTCATTCTAGGAGAAATGGGGGAGGGGGAAGAATGCAAGGGTTAAGTTACTTAGCTAAATTCATGCATTAGCATTCACATCTGTATTTGTCTCAAAAATCCACGTTCCAAGCTACCAGACTGTAGAATGGAGTAAAGGGAAGGATCAGACTCCAGCCTGTCACCTGTTAGCAGGCACTGTACATCCTCATCTGTAGACTGATGACCCCACATGTCCACAAGGTGTTTGGGATGGTGCCTTTCTGTCTGATGGAAGCCTATGGAACAAGTGTTGTTACTTAGCATTTAGATGGTTATCATTTAACCAAGGCTCCAACTGGGTGGGTCACGCAGGCCAGAAAGGGCAAGATGAGGCCAAGAGACTGGGTGGTGCAGGCAGGGAAGGTAGAAAGCTGGTGGGGCTTGTTTCCACTGGCTGGACTGTAGGTAGATGCCTGGATAGACAGTTTACCAACAGGTGGGCTTGGCAGCTGAAAAGCCTATTAAAACCAAGGGGAAAAAAGTGTTGGTAAAGGAAGGGCTGATTGATCAGTGGGCAGAAGACTGTTTAGGTTGGATCACTGGTGTGGCCCAGAGCCTCTGGTGAAGACCCTTCTCATCGTAATGGAGCCCTGTTTTCAGGGGTGATGGGGCCATGTGAGTCTGTGAGCTACTCTGGCAGTCCTGTGACTTGCCATCTTGTCCACTACAGAATGAAAAGAAGACCGTGAGGATGATGAATCAAAAGGGCCTATTTAGGATTGGCTTCATAGAGGAGCTGAAGGCACAGATCCTTGAAATAAGGTATACCAAGGGGGCGCTCAGCATGTTTGTCCTGCTGCCGGCTTTCTCTGAAGATAACTTGAAGGGCCTGGAAGAGGTAAGTCTTCACTTTCAAGTGTCTATGAAATATTTCACTGTAGATCTTTGGAGAGCGGCCCAAGTTACCATTTACTGTCCTGAGGAAGGATGGCACCTTGGCTCTCAGAGATACCAAAGAATATATAAGAATCTGAATTCGTGGAGATAGGTCTTCCTCTGGTGTTTAGAAAAGAACAAATACCAAAAAGGTTGGCTAAGACTTTCCTCTCCAATCTCATAGTCTTCTACAATCTCCGGACCTATGAATCCTTTTCTATGAATTACCTGACTTCTGGTCTCTTGCTCAGACTATTTTGCTATGGCTCACGGAACGACCCTTTAGCTGAACTCTGTTTTTGGGTGCATGTGCCTTGACAGAGAGGAGATACTGATACCAGAATAGATTGCTTGTGAGGTGGGGAAGCCTGGCTACATATTGTTCCATGTGGGAGAGAAGGAGACAGAGGGAGAGAGAAAGTGAGAGAGAAATACCTGGAGAGTGACTGCAATAATAGCCATTATTCAAAATTTATTGTGTGCCAGCACTATGTTAATTCCTTTACATACATTATCTTGTTCAGTCCTTGCAAGAGCCTAACGGCATTATTTCCGTTTTATAGAAGAGGGGTTTGAACTTCACAATGTCAAGGCTTGGCACCCAACGTGGTCAACTGAGCTTTGCTGGGCTTCGGCACCCAGACACCAGAGGACAGAAAGCTTAGTGTGGGGAAAGGTTAGGGAGGGAGCAAGGGCCTTCGACACCAGAGGACAAAGAACTCAAACTGTCTTGTGACTTCTAAAGAGGAAAGAGACTTGCTTGGAGGAATTTAAATGAAACAGGAGTATTTTGAGGCTTAGGAAAGAAACTCGAAGATTGCTACTGGCTGTTGAAATAGACTCAAGCCCTTGAAGTATTTGGGGCATCCTTTTCAGGCTTATAATCTGACCCTGAACATTATCTTCTCCCTCTTGTAGCTTGAAAGGAACATCACCCATGAAAAAATAATGGCCTGGAGCAGCTCGGAAAATATGTCAGAAAAACCAGTAGTCGTCTCCTTCCCACAGTTCACCCTAGAAGACAGCTACGATCTGAATTCTATTCTACAGGGCATGGGCATCACGGATATCTTCGAGGAAAGGAAGGCTGATCTTACTGGCATCTCTCCAAGTCCCAATTTGTACCTGTCAAAAGTTGTCCATAAAACCTTTCTGGAGGTGGATGAAAATGGCACCCAGGCAGTAGCCGCCAGTGGTGCTGCCAGCATGGAAAGGTCCATACCATCCTGGGTGACGTTTAATGCCAATCACCCTTTTCTCTTTTTCATCAGACACAACAAAACCCAAACCATTCTCTTCTATGGCAGGGTCTGCTCTCCTTGAAAGGAGCATGCTGTCTAGTGCCTGGGACCTGGAAGAAAATGGCAGAATAGTCTTCCCCTGGCGAAATGTGTGCATTTGTGTTCTTGCTAATATCCAAAGCTGATGGAATCCTATCACAGCTCCATGCTCCCTTCCTCCAGCCACTGGCTCGTGTGTGTCCTGATCCTTCTTTCACCCTGTAGCTGACTTTTAACTATGTGCATTAGTATCAAAGGCCCTTGCTCCCTCCCTAACCTTTCCCCATGCTAAGCTTTCAAGAATATAATTCACCCTCTGTCACGGGCAGGTCAACATAATGGGGATGGTACTGACTTTAAGTTCCCTACCTCATTATGAAGGAATTCTGAAAGTCCAAATCATTAGACCACTTCTAGGAGATGACAAACTCAGAAACCACTTTAACATGCGTGGCAAGAAGAAATATTTAAGTGGAATGTGTTTTGGAAGCTCAGCTCTATTTCTATGGCTATTAAAACCATGGCTGGTCGCTGGGCAAGATGCCCTGCCTCTTTCTTGTCCATCTTCTTCTACTGCCTGGAAGATGCCCTGTGAGGTGCTTCTCATCTGGCAGAAAGTGGGGCCTGGTGTGGATTTAAGTGGGAGCTCAAGACATAAGCCTGCCCTGACCAGCACTCATTCTGTGCAGGAGGATGGTGTTTGTTTTGTGAATCTGACGTTGACCCAGGAGAACCTCAGTGCATTTAAAAATTAGTCCCGGCTTTCCTTATTGAGTCTCCTAGGCCATTGTCATGAAGCACTGTCCTCTGTGTCTTCTTCACCCCCTTCCTCAGAGAATTCTCCTCTGTAGTTAACCCTAAATACTCAGCATGCAAGGTGGGGGAGGGGAGCACTGCCCTTACTGCTGACTGCTGGGCTCCCCGTCCCCCTATCTCTGTAGTCTGGCCACCTGGAAATAGACCTGTTTCCTCCTGGAGACCTCATGCCTGGTTACAACCTGAGAGCAGGCCTGGGTCTGGGAATGATGCATGTGGAAACCTTTGTCAGGAAGGCCCTTGGCTTTGTATCAGGCTCTAGTCTACTGAAAGCCTGATGCCTGAGTGTTCAAGGGTCCAGGACCCGGGACCTTAATCCCCTGATACATCTGTGTGAATTCTTATTCTTGTCCTTAGCAGAATGCTCTGGAATGACTACTAACAACACCTAACTCAAAGACCTGGACAGTCATTAGAGCTCCGTTTCCCTGCCCTGCCCTATGGCTCCCTCTTCCCAGTTGCCACTGTGTTGGATAAGTGTGGCTGTAACAGTTTTTGTAGGGGAAGGCAGGCTAACTTCGCCTGCTGTCATGCGGGCCCCCTCTCCCCACTTCTCATCTACATTAATGGTTTCTTTGTGCTGTGAACAACTAGTTCCATGTTCTCCATGCAGTCTTTTCATTGCCCAAGGTTGTCTGTGGTATACAAATTCCTCATTGATTATGTGAGACAGTGTGTGGTGGCTCCTCCAAGTCCTTTCCACGGAACACATGTCTCCTGGGTCAAGTTTATGTCAGATAACCGGATACAAAGTCTCTTCTGTGGTTCCTTTTGGGGTTGATGTTTTGATGACTCTGGGCCTGATCTGGTATCACTGCTGGATACTGAGTTGGATAACTATGGCCCCCATGAAGGTTTGACACTGCCTGGCATTGCTTACGTTTTTATTCTTTCCCTTGATAAACACATCTTCTCATTTGTATTGGGGTTTCTCAGAATTTTAATCACAAAGGGAAAATGTAACTATTTACAAAAATGAGAAAGAGTGAGATCCTTAAACTTTTCTGTAAATCAGTAAATATATTCTTTACTAATCTTTGATTGATTAAAATGTCTCTTCTTAGTAAATAAAGCACTTTGTCATTAGTTAAAATATGTGCAACATGTTATGTGCCAGCTGACTTTTTTAGTGACAGAGACCTAACTTGAAAATTTTTTTCATCCAAAAATATAGAAACACACAATCTACAGAGCTAACAATTCATCTCAATTATGTAGGAAAGATATATCTTGTGCCAGGAAATCTTTCCCACCTTTCCACCATGCTTACATATGAAGGCATACACAAAAGATGAAGGCTTACAACAGCTCTAAAACCTGGGAGTGACAGCCAATGGATCATCAAATTTGGAAGACATTTCTGCTGACTACAGGTTAAGAGCTGGATGGAAAGCCTAGTCAAGGGCTCCCTGTATCATGCCACCCATGTGTCAGTCTGCTTTGTTCCCTCCCACTACTGCCTCCCCTGGGGTTCAGAAACATAAGAGCTGTGCCAATTTAAATTCCAGACATCCATCTCTACTTTGTCCTTGCTGCTGTCTCCTAGCCTCTGTCTTTCTTTCTTTCTTTTTTTTTTTATGTTTATTTATTTTTGAAAGAGAGAGTGAAAGTGAGGGAGGGGCAGAGAGAGGGAGAGAGAGAGAGAATCTCAAGGGAGGCTCTGCGCTGTCAGCTCAGGGTCCAATGCCGGGCCCCGTCTCATGACCATGAGATCATGACCTCAGCCAGAATCAAGAGTCCTATGTTTAACTGACTGAGCCACTCGGGCGCCCCTAGCCCCTGTCTTTCTTACCAGTTTTTTCCTTTCTGTAGCCATTCGAAGACTGAATTAAACTCCCCCAGTACAACTCATAGGAAGTGAGGACAGGTATTGGCACTTTCCCCCCAAGGCAGTTTAGTCTTCACAAGCAGAGTAGTTTTGGTGGGATAAAGACAGAAAGAACCCTGCTGGCAATGTTGTTGGGTTCATATATTTCATTTACCTCCTCCGTTCAGAGTGTCAGAGAGTCAGATCATACAGGGAGGCGAGAGCTTTCTGACAGTCCAGCGAACTGCAGTAGATGCAAGCCTATAAGAAACTGGGAATTATGTTAAAATCAGGAGCTCTTGACTCTTTACTCTTGCACCAGTGAGACTGACCCTTTAATATAGCAGCCAGAGGCAGAGAGAAAATGCAAGTCCGTGCTCTATAATTGATAGAAAACCAGCCAGAACCTGCAAATCGGGGACTGAGCTCCTCCATTTCTAGTTCAAGATTTCCTCCACCCAGCAATGTTGACAGGTAAAACAAATGAGGCCATGCAGATTCAAAAACAAATGATTCATCTTCCCTGACTACAAACGTTCTGGGAAGAGAACCATTAATGTGTAGTACCCAACAGGCTCTCTAGCACTCTCTAGTTCACAGGCTCTGTATGTTCTATTTTATTTCAACCTGGGCCCTTCTTATGATTTCATACATTATCTAATGTATATTTCCCCTTGAGCTGGAGCAAGCTAGAACATGTGTTGCTTCATCCCTGATTGATGCTTCCTTCCTTTGGATGTATGGCTTTTTTTTTTTTTTTTACAGTATCATTAACCTTAGGCAGAAGCCCTATGATTGGGATGATGGGTGAGGAAGCTGTGTGGTTGTCTCTGTGGGTTTCTTTGTTCCGTAGTTGAATGCCAATGTCAAATGTATTCTTCATCCACATTACTTGTGTTGTATTCTTGTTTTCCCCAATCCATTGTCTTATTCTTTTATTTTTTTACTCAATAAATATAATACAAGGTACGCCTGTGTAGCTCAGTTGGTTGAATGTCCAGCTCTTGATTTCAGCTGAGGTCATGATCCCAGGGTCATGGGATCAAACTCCATGTCCACACTTAGCATGGAGCCTGCTTGAGATTCTCCCTTCCTCTCCCTCTGACCCTCTCCCCCACTTGTGCCATCTCTCTCTCCAAAACAAAATAGCTAGCTAGCTAGCTAGCTAGCTAAAACATAAGATTTATCCCAACATACAGCACACACTTTTTACCCATTCATTCTGTATACTTAACATTTAATTTAGGAATTATCGTATTTTCATTGACTGTTTCCCTCCTAAATAATGTTACCCATCAGGTGCTTCGAACAATGTTTTAGCTACAGGTGAGTGAAAGGATTTGAGAAGCAACCAGATGCACAACAGTGGAGCTGGTGGAAACCCACACACCTTTTCTTGACACACATGGGTTCTAAAGAGATCATCCCAGGTTCAAGGTTAAGGAAATAGGGAAAAAATATATATACAGCTGTGAAAAAACAAACAAACAACTAATGCCAAATAAGGAATAAATACATCATGCTATAGAAAAAAAAAGTGAGGCTTCAGAAAATGATTCGTGGCAAGAACCAGAAGAGAACTTTAGAAAACTTTTTGGTATGATTGACAGATTTTAGGAAGGCATGCATCTATGGAATTGGAGCAGAGATCTATGAAAATAAACTGTGATGAGGTGTGAAAGAATTTGAATGAAATATAAAAAGATTTCCAGGGGACTAAAAATATAATATCAAAATTTAAATAGATTTTAGAGGCAGTAAAGAAGCAGAACTGATGCACTGGAAAATTTGATTAGTGATGACTAGGGTGTGTTTCAGCATTTGTCTTAGAATATACAGGAAATAATAAAAGGGAAATCTGCAGCTGTAGAAAACCTAAGAATTATGGTGTTTCTGAGAAAGCAAGCATATTAATTGGCATGAAATTAATAACAAAAGACACAATTAAAGAAAACTTTCTTAACATGGATAGTCACCTGATTACATAGATCAATTTCCAAGAAAAGTAAGCAAAAATTGGCTTGCTAAACAATTATAAAAATAAAAGGTTGAGAAGATAATTCTCTTAGCATTTGGGCAAAAAAAGAAAATCGTTCATTTACAAAGCATAAACAGAGGGTCCCCAGACATTCCTGTTGTATTAAATTTCTGAAGACAAGGAAACCTAGTCTACAGGTTTGAGGGGAAACATATGATTAAAGAATTTCTTGCCCAATCAAGTTGCAAATGCAACAGAAAATCCTTCCTGGCTGTATCTCTGCATATGTGAGCATTGTATGTTTAATATCCAACACCTAGCACCATGCTATAAACACAAAGGAATTGAAACTAAATTCATGTTGTTTGAGTAGAATCCAATGTAGTCAAAGGCTCCAAAAGGTAAGGTAATTGTAAAAATATGATTTCAACTGACAATCAAAGGAAGAAGAGAAATACTTGATTTTAAATTCTAATTATGTCCCCAAACTGTTGGCAGCTGTGACTCTTCCCTTTGGCACTATTTTTTTGTTGTTGTTATTGCTGTTGTTAATATCATGTCCAGGCACGGATGAATTTCAATATCCAGAATAAGACTGCAGTCATGAAATCTGAATTGGAAGAGTAATAGTTCTTGGTATTTCTTGAGTACTTATGTGCACTGGTATTGATCAAAGACCTTTATGTGTGTTAACCCATTTAATCCTCTCAATCATCCTCAGAGGCAGGTTATTATTAGTGTCCATAGCTAACAGGTGAGGAAACTGAGGCACAGAGAGAGTAACTTACAAAGTCACCCAGGTTGCAAATGGTTGAACTAAGATTTTGAACCAGGCAGTCTGGCTGGATGTTATAATGTGGATTTGTAACCACTGCCCAATATACCCTTTCAAATAGAAATAAAGAATATAAGACGTCATTTACTTCCAATTTTTTATTTTGCAAGCATGAACTTTGATGGTCAAGGACTTACTTGAGAGGAAGTTTTGGGTTTCGATGTTCTTTGAGCCTCGAGGTGGAGAATTCAGAGGCCAGGGGGAGTACCAGGTGGGCCACCATCATGGTGGCAAGTTTGAGTAATTCAGTAGAAGGATTTGGGCAGGTGTGCCTCTTCCTGGCCCAGCCCGGTGCCAGGCATTGAGTGGCAGAGGTCTTTGCCCCCAGCTGTAAGTGGGTCCACTTGAGACACAGGGGCAGAGTCATGTCCCCAGGTAACTGCCACTGTCACCAAGATGGCCAAGTTCCCACTCATGGGGTATAAGCTGCTAGCAGCCTTGCCAGGAAGCACATGCAGAGTCTCTCACTCCTAAGTTACTAAAGCAGGAGGTGGTAACCACAAAAGAGCATCCACAGACAGTCTAATGAGGAATCTCAAATACAGAGATAACCATATGACATAGATTACCAAATGTGTGAAGGAAATAACCACATGAAAGAATTCAGAAATCAACTTTGATAGAGTTAATAGATCAAATAAAATACGTTAAGAAATATAAAATAAAAATAGGAAGTTAAGATTTTATTTAAAGCTCCTGGAAATAAACTTAATTATTACAAGAGGTCAGTAAGCTGACTGAATAGCAGAATGAACACAGCCAATGAGTCAGCTGAAAGACTGAGCCGTGAAATTCTGCAACACGTAGAATAGAAGGATAAAGAGAAAGAAAGCACATTTAAAATACTGTAGTTGAAGAAGCTCCAACATTCATTGGTGAGCATTTCAGGAACAAAGAGAGCTGAGGGGAGGAAGTACTCCAAGATATAGGACAAGAAAAATATACAAAATTGAAACAAATTCACACAGATTGGAAGGGCCCATTGAGAACTACACTTTACACCGTGGCAAAATTATGGAAGATCAGGGAAAGAAGGGAGTATTCTCAAAGATTTGTGAGTCAAAAGAGATAGAATTCATAAAACAGAATGAGAGTCAGATAGAGTTTAGGTTGCTCGTGGGCCCTGCAAGACGACACAGGGCAATATTTTGAAATTCTGAGAAAAAGGAAATGCAATTAGAGTGTGTACCATACAAACTGTTAGTAAAGGGGGACAGCAAAATGCATGAGCAGGGACTTGTAGAGACTGTCTGTAAGCTAAGGAATGTTTAGAAGTTCTACTGCAAAAAAATTTTAAAAGATGAATCAGAGAAGAAATTGTGAGCTATGAATAGCCGTGATGCCAAAAAAGAAAAAAAAAAAACAAGAGTCAAATGGGATGAAAGCTTAAATTAGAATTAATTATTAAAAAAATGAAGATTCAGACGATCTCAACATGAGAAGTGGGAGGTGGTAGGGTTGAGGAGTGAAGAGGGATTCACTTTAGACATTATGTTTAACATTTGTGTTAAAAAATTTTTTTTAATGCTTGTTTATTTTTGAGGGAGAGACAGAGTGTGAGTGGGGCGGGACAGAGAGAGGAAGACACAGAATCTGAAGCTGGCTTCAGGCTCTGAGCTGTCAGCACAGAGCCTGACGCGAGGCCCGAACTCACAAACCATGAGATCATGACCTGAGCTGAAGTTGGATTTGGCTAACTGACTGAGGCCACCCAGGAGCCCCTAATATTTGTGTTAAACCAAAGGTTGACCAGTTGAAGAACTGAGATAGGATACATACTTGCTGAAACGTTAGGAGAAAAAAGAATGAAAAGTACTTGATCAATTCAAAAAAATGTGATGAAGAAGAAAAAAGAAACAAGAAAGCATAGTGTATACAACATGTAAAACAAGGTGGTAAATAAGTCCAAATAAGACTAGGTCCTAGAATGATCTTGAGGTTCCTGAGTTCGAACCCTGCGTTGGGGTCTGTGCTGACAGCTCAGAGCCTGGAGCCTGCTTCGGATTCTATGTCTCCCTCTCTCTCTGCCCCTCCTTCACTTGTGCTGTCTCAATCTCTCTCTCTCTCTCTCTCTCTCTCTCTCTCTCTTTCTCAATAAACATTAAAAAAAAAAAAAGACTAGGTCCTAGATGTTGTGGATAAGTTAAATTGCACAGTTACAAGACAGACTGCATTAAAAAGAGAAAGGTTTATTTATAGACTATTACTAGGACATAGTAATAACAATAGGAAGATTAGAGTAATGATAGAGAAGAGGAAATACCAGAGAAACATTAAAAGAAGGAAAGTGAGGATAGTAACAATCAGATGAAAAAATTAATCAAAGCCTACATCAGTAACAGGAACAAAGATAATCATGACACATATTTCTTTTTGTTGTTGTTCATTTCCATTCTGATTTGAAATTATGATTTGAAGCATTCTTCCTGTTCACAATTGCTTTTCAAATGGTATTTAATTCATTAGGTAGTATGCAGCAGCTTTTGGTTTTGGTTTTTGTTTTGTTTTGTTTTTTTGTTTTGGCTCATGGTTGATTTCTTGGGGATTATTTTCATTAACTGAAAAGTTTTGATTTTCACTGTTTTCTTATGGTAGTTTTGCACGTTTGTTGGGCAACTTTTCTGTTCATACTGAAATGTATAGGAATTTTGGGCTAAAAATGACAGGTTACTATAGGAAGGCAATGTGTCTTGGATTAAGAATGCCCAATTCTGTTGGCATAGTTAAGTGCAGCTTGCAAAACAAATGGTGCCTTATTGCTATGCTTGTTGATCTATGTGCACAGATATTTGAAATTAAGTGCCTTCCATTAAACGGGGCAACAGTTCCCCCAGAAGAATAAATATTGGTAAAGAGAGATCAAGTCATTATGCAGAGATTTTATGACCATCTTTCTAAAAAATCCAAATGAGTTAGCTGACAGTTTAGCAAAGAAGAAAGTTCTTCAAGGTAGTTGGCTAGTTATCCAAAATTTTTTTTAAAAGTTGTTTTTACAGCAGTAATAACTATTTGCAAGTTCAACATTCTTTAAAACTTCATAGCACTTAGTTCTACTTGATATTTTCTTGTAGAATATAAATCTGACAAGAGAAGGGATGTTTTACATCTTATTCATTGCTGTTCCTCGGTACTTAAACCAGTTATCTGACATTGGAGAAAATGCTCAAATAGTACTTGTTGAATAAATGAATGAATGGAAAAGCCAAAGACTCTGTTCACAAGAATATCAAAACTATAAAATACCTGAATAAGTCTAAAAAGAAATGTGTTTTGTGTGACGAGTAACACAAATATAGAAATATTAAAAATATATAAACATAGAGTTCAATGAATTGTCAAACAGTGAACATCTATACCACCACCATCCAGGTAAAAAAAAGTATAACATCAACATTACTTCAAGGCCTCCCTTGCATCACTTTCCGATTTTTACTTTCCTCATCCTCTTCAAAATATAACCGGTATGCCAACTTGTAGCATTGTAGTTTAGTTTTGCCTGCTTTTGAACTTCTTCTTATAAATGGAACCCCACAGTTCTATTCTTTTGCATTTGGCTTCTTTTCTTCAGTATTGTTTTTGATGCCCACCCATTTTGTTGACTCTAGCTTTAGCTCATTTCTCGTCATGGCTGTATAGTATTTTATTGTGTGACTACACCATAATTTATTTCTATGTTCTACCATCGGACGTGTCTTTCAGTGCCCATGAGCACACATTTGGGTGTATATCTGAGGTGGAAATGCTGGGCCATGGGATATGTGTATGTTCAACTTTAATAATGCGTTTTGATTAATGAAACTTTTTACCTTTTGTGTAGTCCAATTTATTAATCTTTACTATTAATGTTAATGTTTTTGTTGTGTTTCACTTAGCTCTGCAGGTCATTTAGGGTTGATGTTTTGCATGTGGTATGAGGCAGTAGTCAAGATTTATTTTTTCCCAATGGATATCCAACTGTCTCAGCATAGTTTATGGAAAATATCACTTTCCCCCACTGCTCTGCAATAATACTTAAAAAAAAATCTAGTGTGCAGATATGCACAGACACCTTTCTAGCCCTTTCTTTTGCCCTATCCTTTGCCACACTTTATTAACAAGTCTTGCTGCTACCTGATAGAACAGGTCTTACCTCCTCCTCCTCCTTCTCCAAGAGTGTTTTGGTTCTCTCAGAGCTCTGAATCAGCTTCTCAAATTTTTGAAAAGCAACAACAAGAAAAACCTCCTGGGATTTCAACCGAGTTTGCAATGATCAATTTTGAGACAGTTGACATCTTGGCAATATTGAGTCTTCTAAACCATAAATAAATCATTCCTCCATCTATTTAGGTCTTCCTAATTTTCCTGTATTATGTTTGATCTTTTCTATGTGGAGGCTTACACATCTTTCATTTTTAGTAGGTATGTGATGGTTTGGGGTACTCTATCAAATCATATACTTAAAAAATTTTTCATTTTTTTGCATTTCATTGTGTTGCTAGTATATAAACAATATTTGATTTTTTTATAGAGACCTTGCATTCAGTAATTTTACTAAACTCATTTTTAAATTCTTATAACATATGTGTCAATTCCTGTGTGAATGATAATTTTCATTTTGGGTCTTGAAACTTAATTAATTATTCAATTGCCATATCACATTTGCTGAATTGTTTTTTTTGTTGTTGTTGTTGTTGTTTATTTTTTTCTGTTCTTTCCCTCCAAGCCCTGGTTTAATTTTGAATGGAAGCAGTGATAGTGGCATACTTGTTTTATTTTTGATCACAAAGACAAAACTGGTTTTCTATTTCATTCTTTCTCCATTTCTTTCTATCTATAAACTCTACTGAGGGGCATGTAAGATAAACATGTTTCTGGTTCCTAATGTGAAGATGACAATTTCCCCCAATGAATGTGTCAGTTCTAAAGGTTCCAATCTAAATACCCAGGGGAATTTTCATTGGCCTTGGTAAACTGATGGAAAAGCTCATCTAAAGGAGAGTATTTGCAAGAATTGCCAAGGACTGTTTAGAAAGCAAAATCAATGAGAGATCTTGGGTGAGATATGAAGACACTTGGGCTTGGTCAGCTTCCCCAGAAGCAGTGCTGCAGACAGGGGTTCTTGTTCGGGGAATTTTTTGGATGGGGAAGAGAGGAGAGGGTTTCCTCTCCTTGAGAGAGGAAGGACAGGGAATGGAAACCTGTTCATCAGTCATGTGGTCTCAGCTAGAGATTAGATTCACTCTGATCCTATGGCAGAAGCTCTGGAGGAAAAATTACACCACGAAATTCATGTCCTGTCTTTTTGTATCTTATGCCAGTGTGTCAAACCTGAGGTGTGTGCTGGCTGGAGGTGGGGTGCTGCATGGTTCCCCACTGAACTGTCAGACAAAATGGCGGCCAGGTGACAGGAGCACTGGCTGGCAAAAGGGATCTGGTTGGGACCCAGTGGCATCCATTACATTATAGTCTTGGAGAAGAAGTGTTACATGCCAGCGTCAGTCACAGACTGATGCACGGATGTAGAGGTTGTGTACAAACTTGGGATAGATGGGAACCCTCTAGGACTCTGGTTCAGGGCTTAATTATTTTTGTCTCCTCACCCAGAAACATTTGAACTGCTCTTCTAATTGTCAATGTATTTTCTACCTTTGGGACAGTTTTGATACTGGGAGGGAGAGGCTGATGAAATAGAAGGTTAGGGAGGGGTGCAATGATTGGAGGTTGTGACGACATTGAAAATTAGGTTTAGGAGGAATAGGGGTAAGACTCCATAGCCAGAGGGAAGAATTTCGGTGTCCAGTAATTTCCAGCAGGAGCAGTTCCTGGTGGTGACGACACCTAAAGTGTGACCATGTGTGTGCACCACAAGAAGAGAGGGAAGATGTCAGGAATGTGCGAGCTGCCCCTGGCATGGACTATGAAGATGTACAGGGGGCAGTGGGGTTAGAGTGAACAAGAAGACCATGCCTAGCAGGGGTGGGGGGGGGGGGTAGCTATGGTTCGGGAAGGGCACAGCGAGACAGGGTAAATCTCTAAAGGGAACACTGAAGGTGTTGAAGGAAGAAAGGCTTGGAAGGAGCAAAGGTAGGAGAGAGACTAGGAATGGGGACTTTGCTTCCTGATCCCAAGATATGAGTGTTTGTCCTAGGGAAGATTGTGGGATGTGTGGTCCCCAGGGGAAAGCCAGGCCTCCCTGTGAAAGTGCCTGATAGAGGAAATGCTTTAGGAAAATGTGGAGGGCTTGCAGAGGTAGCGGGGCCATACAACAGAGTCTAGGGTCACAGAGAAAGGAATTCGAAGACATATACTGATAGGGAGGTTCAAAAATGGAGCATTATTGCCGACTCAAAGATTTCATACCATCTAAAAAAAACCCTAAGACCTTCACTTTCTTGGCATCCAAGGTCAACTCCACAACCAGGTACTTTTTCTTTCCAAACTTTACTCAACTGGCATGTTTCTCAGTGACAATTAGAAAGCAAAGTTAATTAAATACCGCTTTGAATTTGCTTGAAGAGTTGTGTTCAGGAAAAAAAACAAAACAAAACAAAACAAAAAACAAAAAGCACAGTGTGAGTATTGAGATTGGTACACACTTGACCATGCCCTTAGAAGGTACATCACTGAGCTGCTTCCTTAGGCAGACACGCAGGTGAGAGGGAATAGCTAAACTGTCCTTCTAAGATTTGTTTCTTGGCAACAACGATGAATCTTCACACCCTTTACCCAAGACCAATGCTGAGAATAATCCAAGCACTGTTTCTTTAATGGACTAGTAGAGCCAGTAGGGATGCCTCAGGGTTAGCAGGAAAAACTGGAATTTGGAGGTGTAATCTCTTATTGAGTTTTTTTTGGAAACAGTGTTGTTTTCCTGAAACAATGAGCTTGTTGGGTGTTATGAATTATTGGTCCTTAGCCCAGTGTTTGGTACATAGTAGACTCTCAACCAATGCTTACTGAATGAACTAAAATGAGGGATTTCATAATTAAAGAGAGAATGCTTGAGAACAAGAGTTGTGAGTGCATGCGTGTGTGCGTGTGTGTGTTTAGCTACTTGCCCAAACTTTTCTCACCACTTTTTGTTTTTTTATCTTGTAAGGTAGTTTTATTTCATTTTCTTCTTTTCATTCAGCATCCTAAAATAAGGAGCAACTGCTAAGTTAACTTTATTGCCGAGGCTGGGCTTGCTAGGACACAGCCCCATACTTCCATGGTAAGTAAAGCACATATTAATTCAGATCTTTGTCAGGCTATAAACCAGTGGTTTCCAACCTTGGCTGCACATCATAATCACCTGGGGTGATACAAATTCTGATGTCTGGTTCCCACCCCAGCAAATGCTGACTTTGTTGTCTGGGGTAGGGCTTGGGCACAGTTTTTGTTTGTTTGTTTCCCAGGAGATTTTAGTGTGTATCCAAGGTGGAGAACCAGTCATCTAAACAATTCTTTCCAAAGGATCCTGAATATCACCGGGGATGAAAGACTGCCCTCTGATGGTTTTTCCACCTGAGTCATAATCTATTTAACTTGGTCATTCTCATGCTACTCTTTGGTCTTGGGTTGAGCTCCTGCTTTTAATCTTATTTTGCTGTCTGGCTGATTTTGATCTTCTTATGCTTGGGCCTCCAAAATCCTTTGTAAGGAACTAGAATTTAAACTCTATTCCTCTATGTCCTAAGGTGCACCCTTTGTGAACTACAGTTCACAAAACAGTTGCTGAGATCAAGTGCACAGCTTCATGGCCATGAGTGGAAGAAACAGGAAATGTAATCCTCAGCTCGTCATAAACCGTGTATGCTAATTTTATTAGAGAAATTATCATTGAGAAACCAAAATTGTTTTACTTGAAATGCAAAGATAATGACTAGGGAGAGGCAGAGAGAGACAGAGAGAGAGCTATAAATTAAAGATCTCAACAACTCCTGCTACGTATGCTTCCTGGTTCCTTTCCTAGCCACCTCTGTCTCTCCAAAATCCAGGTAAGTCCTTTCTTTAGCTTCAGCTTAAGACGTCAGTGTTTTGGGAACACTGATGTTTGTTGATTTGAAAGAATTACTTTTATTGTGCATAATTTTCCTTGGGCTGGTTTTATTTAATTCAGTGCCTACATAGTCATGACAATGTATCATCTTGTTTGACTGTAAGTTAATTGATTTTATTTCTTTTTAAAAAAGTTTTTTTAGTGTTTTATTTTTGAGAGAAAGAGAAAGAGAGACAGAGACAGAGAGAGAGAGAGAGAGAGAGAGGAAGCACAAGTGGGGGAGGGGCAGAAAAAGAGGGAGACACAGAATCTGAAGCAGGTTCCAGGCTCTGAGCTGTCAGCACAGAGCCTGATGTGGGGCTCGAACTCACGAACCTCGAGATCATGAACTGAGCCGAAGTCAGACTCTCAACTGCCTGAGCCACCCAGGCACCCTGATTGATTTGATTTCTGAGTTAACTCGTAAGGAATCCTTGTAAGGAAACTTGGGGTTGAAATGGAAGTTTTAACAGCAGATGTGGAATGCCTTCACAGGGATGGGCCCTTGATTCAAAAACCCCTCAAAGTATTTTGGCTTTCAAAAAATTTTCTTCCACACTAATCTCATTCTTGTTTTAGGATTTTTCTTAAAGCCTTCATTCACTAGTTGTAACATAGCTGGTGGTGAAGAAAGCATAAAATGTGTTGTAATTGCTTATTTTAGTAAATAGTAATTGCTCTTTAAAATTATTTGTGTGTGTGTGTGTGTGTGTGTGTGTGTGTGTGAGAGGTTACAAAAGTAATATGAACTCATGGCACAAGCCTGAAACAATATAGAAAAAGTAGAGGAAAGAAAACACTTTTGCCTCTACTTAATAGCCCATGGCAAAGAGATCTGTCATTGCCCTTTAGGGAAAATTCAGACAAGACTCCAGTTTTCATGCAGTTAGGGGACTGGGGTTTAAGATAGTTAATCTATCCAGTCACTCTCTGCACTAGATTTCAATCAGTTGAGAAATATAAAGTACCTGAGAAGGAGCCACTATGGACTTTATTATTTTAAGGTTGGTTTGGAGACCTGAGATCAGCAGGAATTCTCAGGCCCTTCACTGGCCTGGTCACGGGCCAGCAGCTGGGCGATCAGAAGGGAGCAGACAAGGGCTGGGCCCGCCTGGGGGGAGGAAGCAGTGGGCAGGCAGACACAGGCAGACTCTGGCAGAGAACAAGAGAAAAGAAAACCATTTAGGTGTCAACCCTGATGCCTAGGGAAATGAGAACAGAAACACCGGATGATGCCAGACTGATTCGCGTCTCCTGTCCAGAGAAGGCCAAGGAAAGGGGTGAGAAGCAGGCAGCAGTGACTTTTCCCTGGGAGGATGAAAATCTCTGTTTCCTGAATCAATGCACGGACAGGAAGAGAAGCAGGACGGGTTCCTGTGACAGAAAGCAATTCAAATAGGTGAAATGAGCTTGTTTGGTTTTGACTGTTGTTGCTGTTCTAGATCTTGCTGGGATCTTCATGGATTCGCTTGCGGCAGCATACACAAGGTTTGGGTTTAATCTTTTCCAAAAGCTGAATAAGACAAAAGATGGCAACATCTTCTTTTCCCCCGTGGGCATTTCAGCTGCCATCGGCATGCTCGTCTTCGGGACCCAAGGAGCCACCGCGGCCCAGTTACGGAAGGTAAGGAAGCTGTCCAGGCAGGCTCGTCTCTGGGGGCAGCCCTCCGGCATTACCCTGAAATGGGGCTAGGCAACAGAGAATGCACATGAAGGCACAGGGCAATTGCAGGTCTATGAGGGAAGTCCTCCTCCCTCTCCAAATATCGCCAAGCCATCTGCTCCCTGGTGCTTGAAATTCCTTTGAGGGGGTGCTGAGTGAGTGGCCTTGTCCAAAGTCTTTAACCTCATTACTAAAGACACAGCATGAAGAACAAAACCTACTGGAAGAAGTTGTGTAATCCCCACTAGCCTATAAATGACGCATCAAAGATCAGTACATGAAAGGATTAACCAATGTAGGTGAGATCAATGGGCAATCCAGACCTGTGCATGATTTTGCAAGGAGAGAAATGCTACCTGTCTACCACTGAAGTTTCTTGAACAAACATTCAATACCCCCTGACTGATTCTATGTGAGGGTTTCTCTATTCTGACCACAACCATAATATTTTCTGTCCTTCCAGATGCTCTCTTCTGAAAAAGAGGCAGGGAACTCAAGAATCAAAGCCGAAGAAAAAAAGGTGAGGAGATATGTGTTACAGTCTTCAGTAAGTCTGCTTTGTTGATATGGGCCCCCTGGGAAAATGTGTAGGAGGGGTAATGGTTTATGCTTGTTTTTAATCACTGCAGCCAAGTAGGTTGCTGGTATTATATAGTAACAAACCCTTAATATTAAGAGGAGATTTTAACTTTATTTTTTAAATTTTTTTAATGTTTATTTCCTTTTGAGAGAGAGAGAGGGAGAGAGAGAGAATGAGTGCAAGAGAAGGAGACACAGAATCCGAAGCAGGCTCCAGGCTCTGAGCTGTCAGCACAGAACCCGACACGGGGCTTGAATCCACGAACCGCGAGATCATGACCTGAGCCGAAGTCGAATGTTTAAACCGTATGAACCACCCAGGTGCCCCAAGAGGAGACTTTAACTTTAAAGCACCTTGACCACTCCGATGTAAATATGCATGGACTGAAAAGTCCCTATGGCAGAGTGAATGGGTTTAGGAGTTAAACAGATTTGAGTTCAAAGCCTGACCCAGTCACTTAACCAGCCATGCTACTTTGGGTAAGCTATTCATTTTCTTTGAGCCTCTATGAAGTACCCAGTGGAGGTCTGGAACATACTGCTGACTCACCCAGTAATAATGGCGGTAGTTGGCGATACTATCACTACATTCTATTTTTATTTTAAGCTCCCTTGCTGATATTTTACATTAACGATGTATTAGCACAGGACCAATGACTTCTTAGGGTCACTTCTGGCTCTAGGGTTGTAGTATTGTTCCTCAAAGGACAATCTGCTCGAACATGGGAAAGTCCAAAGGTCAGGGCTGGCATCCAGGGATGGTTAGAGCTCTCGGGGTGGGGGAAGGCACATCTACCCTGACAGTAGTCATGGCTCGGCACCAGATGCTCATAAAATCATGGCTCCAATCACCCAGCAATCCGAGCTGTGCATTTCACAGTCCCACCTGGCCAGGTTGTCTGGTTGGCTCTGGGGCATATGTGGAGAATCAGGCTTCCTTACAAAGTTTGTGTAACAGAACTGGGTCAGATAGCTGCTCCACTGTCCACTTGGCCACGGAGCACAGCTGTTTTCAGAGCACTCTCCCTCCCAAGCATGGTAGCCTGGACAGAATTTTTGCAGGAATTAGAAAAAGGAATGCCCCCTTGGGGGGGTGACGGTTGAATTTCAGCTTTATGCAGGGCACAACCTGTACAACTCTGCATAGCAACTCTGTCCACCCCTCAGGACTTTTCTGGGACCCACAGAAGCATGAAGGAGAATAGAATTACTGACTGAAAGGACATTAGGACTGAGGCATGTCTTGGAGGCCACATGCTCTAATCTCCTCTTTCAATAGATGAGAAAGCAGATGAGTACAGTGATTTGCTCAAAGACATGCCAGATGCACCTTTCATTATCACATAAACTTAGAGTATTCTGAACCTTGTTTCTAAAAATTGAAGATAAAATTTTAAGATATCATGTACAAAAGGTATTAGGAATTCTTATACACTTCTGCAATTCTGAATAATGCAATTCTGAATACCTTTTAACTCTCCCTTCTAGTGTAAGAAATAAACTATTGAGGGGGCACCTGGGTGGCTCAGTCGGTTGGGCGGCCGACTTCGGCTTAGGTCATGATCTTGCAGTCTGTGAGTTTGAGCCCCGCGTCGGGCTCTGTGCTGACAGCTTGGAGCCTGGAGCCTGCTTTGAATTGTGTCTCCCTCTCTTTCTGCCCCTTCCCCATTCACACTGTCTCTGTCTTTCAAAAATGAATGTTAAAAAAAATAATAAAAAAAAGAAATAAACTATTGACAAATTAGCTAATGCCCCCAAGTACTTTCCTTGAACACATTCCCAGCCTTTCCTGAAAGAAGAAGTTCAACTATCCTGAACTTGGTGTTTGTTATTTCTGTATTATTTCATTGCATGTATTTTTTTTTTAATTTTATTATTCTTTGAAACCTCATTATTTTGGGCTCAGGATTGTATTTATAAGATTCATTTATTTTAGGTGGATACTTGTAGCCATTGATGATTCATTTTCATGGCTATTAACCCATTGATCCTGTTCATAGGTGATTTCTTTCTTCCTTGCTTCCTTTCTTCCTTCTTATTAAAAACAGATGACCCTTCTTATACAAGCCTTGTAGTTTCCCTGGATGAGAGTCTCTCTAGTCCTGAGCTTTCAAATATGGTAGCCACTGAATTGGCTATAGAGTATTTGAAATATACCTAGTTCAAACTGAAAGGTGCTGTAAGTGTCAAATATACATCGCATTTCAAGATCTTAGTATGAGAAAATAATGTTGAAGGAAAACTGTTTTACTACTCACAACACTTCTAACACCGAATGTGTGAGTTTCCTTGTATTAAACAATTTTGACACTAACTGCATGAAGTCAGTGCAGACTCCACACGTTAAAGAGGTCCATTCCACAAGACTTGCCCTACTTCAGATGCTAATTGCAAGGAAGTAGGTTCCCAGATTATTCACACTTCTGCCCAACTTGGCTACAAATCAGAGGACCCCATTACCCCCTACTCAAATTTGATAATTTTCTATAATGGCTCACAGAACTTAGGGAAACACTGGTTTCTTGTAAAGAATACAAATAGCCAGATGAAGAGGTATATAGGGTGAAGTCTCAGATTTTCCCAAGAGTTTGGGGTGCACCACCCTCCTAGAACATGGATGTGTTCACCAACCCTTCTGGGTTTTTAGATGCTTCTGGTCTTTAGATGCTGTAGTTTAGGGATTTTTATGAAAGCTTTATCATAGAGGCACTTTCAGTGATTAGCTCTACCTCCAGCCCCTCTCCTTTCCCTGGAGGATGGGAGATGGGACTGAAAATTCCAAGCTTCTAATTATGGTTTGGTCTTTTCTGATGACCAGCCCCCATCCTGAAGTTGTTCGAACAACAGATGTCCCTATCACCCAGGAAATTCCAAGGAATTTAGGAGTTCTGTGTCAGGAACTGGGATCAAAGAGAAAATATCAAAAGAAAAGATGCTTCCTAGCACCCAGGAATTTGTAGTCAGCAAATTACAAGGTTTAGGAGCTCTGTGTTAGACACCGGAGAAACAGACCAAGTATACATTTTTTTATCACGTCACAGATATAAAACATCTTGTTAATTTTTATATATTATTTTTGTTGAAATAATATATACTTGTATATATATATATATAAAATTATGTATTATAGTTACGTCAAAATGATGTTCTAGATATATTTGGTTTGATAAAATATAATACTACGTTTGATTTTATCTGCTTTTTACTTTTAAGAATGTAGTCACTAGAAAATTTAAGATTATATATGTGGCTGGGGCGCCTGGGTGGTTCAGTTGGTAAAGCATCTGACTCAAGAAATGATCCTGAGGTTGTGGGATCAAGCCCCACATCAGGCCCCATGCTGAGTGTGGAGCCTACTTAAGATTCTCTCTCTCTCCTCTGCCCCTCTCCCCCACTCATGCTCTCTCCCTCTCTAAAATAATAAAAACTTTTAAAAAAAGATTATATATGTGGCTCACATTTGTGGCTTGCATTATATTTCTATGGGGCAACACTGGCCTATAGTACGTATCTGGAAGGTAGGGTGTATGTATGTTCAACTTTATTAAATATCACCAAACTGTTTGCCAAGGGGATTATACCAATATCTGTACCACTTGGCAGTGTATATTGGCCCATTTCATACAGTTGTACAGAGAGAGTGGGACCTGAAACCCCACTGGCCTTGAAGTCACCAGTCATTGATATTCAGGGATAGTTGACCCTTGAAAAACATGGGGTTGAATGGCACAGGTCCACTTAGATGCAGATCTTTTTTTTGATAAATACAGTACTGTAAATGTATTTTCTCTTCCTTATGACTTTCTTAATAACATTGTCTTTTATTGAGCTTACTTTATTATAAGAATACAGCATATCATATATATAACATATATATTGTTTTGATTTTGAAGATTGAGAAGACAGAAGAGATACATCACCAATTCCAAGAGTTTTTGAGTGAGATAGGCAAATCCACGAATGGTTATGAACTAAGAATAGCCAACAGGCTCTTTGGAGAAAAGACATACCTCTTCCTTCAAGTAAGTTTAGGTGTATCCACCACATCTGTGAGTGGTATTCATGAATGGCCGATGGCCCATTTAGGACTGTGGGTCCTGGAGGCATACTGCCTGAGCTGACTGCCTGGCTCAGTCCACATCACTGGGTGTCCCCCTGCCTGTTCTCCAGACATTCAGGCCCTTTGGGAGCTTCTTTTTAATTCTGGCAGTCTAAATCTGCTTTTTGCCTTAACCCTATTGTACCTGCCAAAAACGTGCCTGGAAGTACTCAGAAGTGATTTTCCCAGGTCCTAAGACACCCTGATAACAATGTCAGCCATCTTTAATGTACAGACACATTTTTTAGAGATGTTGGAAATGGATAAACTGAATTTCCTTTTTTCAAAATAAATTGAATTTTCAACCTCCTTCTATTCTTTCCCTGTTCCTCCTAAAGAAATACTTAGATTATGTGGAAAAATATTACCACGCTTCTCTGGAACCTGTTGACTTTGTAAATGCAGCAGACGAAAGTCGAAAGAAGATTAATTCCTGGGTCGAAAGCCAAACAAAGGGTACAGTATGGATGGGTCATTCATCGTAAAATGCTTCTTGAGCACCTGCTCTGAGCTGGACACTCATAGGGTGCCAGGGTGCACAAGCCTTTGGGGGGGTTCAGACTTGAGATAAGTTTGTTAGGGTTAGAAGGGCAGGGCTGGGCATGAGGAGTGGGAGAAGACACTACAGAGAGTGGAATAGTCTCAGCAAATGGGAGAGAGCCAAGGGGGCCCCAGGGAGGGACCACAGGAAGCCAGCTCCATAACGGAGAATGATTTGAACATGGCTGTGCCTCACAGTATCTTCGGGACTCCTGAAACTGGACCCGTGTCTGTGTTGGGTTCACATCTTTTCCTTTATATGAGAGCCTTTCTTTCTTAGTCTGGGTCTGTAAGAGGAAATGTCATAGAGTGTCTCCTTTCTCTTGTCAAGTGAGAGACATTTAGCTCTCCTCCCACCAAGATCTTTATGGCCTCCTGCTGGGGCTGCCTGGCCTTCATCTCCACTAGAGCATCATGCTGGGATGGTAACAACTTTCAGCCCCATCCTCAGCACAGAACTTGACAAAGCCTCACTTCATGCTCTCTCCTTATCCCCTAGTATGAGCCAAACACACAAGAAATACCAGAGAGGACTACTTAATATGGAAATACACTTGGGGGGGGGGCAATAGCTGATACTTTAGTGTTAGAATTTCAGAATACATTTTTTAAAATTCCAGTTATCAGGAAGACATTATTATTTCACAATACAATTTTTCCATCTTTATACTTAGACCAAAAAATAAAATAAAATTTGAAGAGCAGGAAAAAAGGAGGGTCTATCGAAGGGTTGACTGATGGCAATATTCTTCAGAATTTAGTGTGGGAGGGGCTAAACCCAGAGACAAAAACATCAGTTTCTTTTCCAATAACATAATAAATCCCTAAGTTTCGGGTGGTAATTATATCAAATGGGTAAAAATAATAGCTTACACTTACTGCGTGCTTCTTATGAGCTGGAGAGCGCTCCAAGTGCTCTACACATATTAAGTCATCTACTCCTCATAACCATTCCATGAGGCAGGTTTTATTCCTGTTTTGCAGATGTGGAAACTGAGGCACAGCGAGCTTAAATAACTTGCCCAAGATTCCTCAACTGGTAAGAGGCAAAACCGGGTGCTAACAGAGGCAGTCCGATCCCAGAACCTGAACGCTTAACCATCGTACTTCATTTTATCCAATGGGACACACGGGCTGTGGGCAAAGCGAGGGCCTCCCTACAACTCTGCCAGCAAACCCTTTGTCGGCAAGGCCCTCAGGTGCTGGCCTGGCTGAGTTTTTAGTGACAAGTCAAGTCCACCTTCATCATATCTGCCTTGCCTAGCACTTGTGATTTTGAAGATGGGCCAACTTTGTTGTTGTTGTTGTTCATTTGCAGAAAAAATCAAGGACCTGTTTCCAGATGGTTCTCTAGACAGCTTCACCAAGCTGGCGCTGGTGAACACAGTTTACTTTAAAGGGCAATGGGACAGGGAGTTTAAGAAAGAAAATACCAAAGAGGAAGAGTTTTGGCTGAATAAGGTATGGCCCCTAATTTATTTATGTGATGTGTTGACACGTGGAACGTACAATCTAAAGCCCTACTTGAGCGAACGAACATGGTAGACAGCAAATACTGACTGGAGGCCCTGATCTTTAGCACTATTTTTGGGGGAGCCAATCACTTTGGTGGGTGAACCTGGCTGTTTTCTGCCTCCTCTGACACTGCATGCTCTATTGCTTTGTTCCAGAGTGCGAGCAAAGGTGTGCCAATGATGACACAGACCTGTACCTACAGCTTCATTTTCCTGGAGGACTTACAAGCCAAGATTCTGGGAATTCCGTATAGAAACAATGACCTAAGCCTGTGTGTGTTGCTGCCCAATGACACAGATGGCCTGGAGAAGGTAAAACCTTGCATCTCCCCAGTCTTGCTTTCATCTCCTGAGGCTTTGTGTCCTAAAGCTTGTTTCTGGGTAAGCTTGGAAACGGGACTACTGATCTGGAGCTGGTGTCGAGCAGACACTCTTCCTTACTCTGTGCAGCAGCTACAGATGGATGTCTAAAAAGGGGCATTAAGCAGTATCGGGTTTCCTGAAAACAACCAATACCGAAATAGTTGGGCATGAGTGAACACGAACACTTAAGGTCATATGGGAGTTCCAAAGATCAGACACTATTCTGAGAAATGGTTGATCTCTGTGCACCTTTTCCCCAGAAAAGAACGGCATTTGCACATACAGCAAATTTTGCATCCTGTTCAATAGGCTATGAGACCTCCTGAATTTCTTTCTTGGAACTTTAATTTCTTTTTATTTGTTTTAAAAAAATTTTAAGTGTCTTGATTTATTTTGAGAGAGAGGGCACAAGTGGGGGAGGAACAGAGAGACAGGGAGAGAGAGAGAATCCCAAGAATCCCAACAGGCTCCTCTCTGTTAGCACAGAGCCCGATGTGGGGCTCTCAGACTCATGAACATTGAGATCATGACCTGAACCAAAATAGAATTGGTCGCTTAACTGACTGAGCCACCCAGACACCCCTGATTTCTTTTTAAAGATTTTATTTTATTTTTTTTTGGAGCAATTTTGGTTTACAGCAAAATTGAGAGGAAGGTACAGAGATTTCCCATTTCCTCCCTGCCCCCACATACACAGTCTCCTCCATAATCAACGTCACTTACCAGAGTGGTAATTTTTTTAATCCAAAGATGAACCTCCATTGACACATACTAATCGTCCCAAATCCATAAGATCTTTAATCTTGAACCCTTTGATTTAGTCCCCCTTGATTTAAACCTAGTCTAAGATAGCTCCAAAAAGAGGTCCAGTACATGGAAATAACTCGATAAATGATGGATGCTATATTATTATGATACTAGATGCTGTTCTCTGGCTGTGAAACATCTCTAGTTGCTTTGCATGTTGGAAAAATTTGGGATAGCAGAATGGCAATATGTATGAAAGCTTTAAGAGTATTCATACTCTGACTCCAAAATTCCTGTTCAGAAGAAACAAAATTGCCTTCCTGAGTCAAATCAGTAATTTCTGCATTAAATATACTAAGATACCTAGTTCGAAATTCATCACCACCACCATCATCATCATCATCATCGCTATTTTCAGATCCACAGTATCTATCAGCATCTATCATGCTGCATACTTACTAGATGATCGTAAAATGAGTGGACGAATGTTTGGCAAAATGTATCAGCTCGATGGAAGTATTATCTATCAGTCTGAAGATATTTAGGAGAGATACAGACCTCTGAAAAAGTTTACATTAAAACAAGTAACATGGACATTCACTGTAATTGCAACTATGTAAATATATATCATGTAAGTAAATATATATATATTATGTAAGGTATATTATTACATATTACAGGTAATTCATATAAATATATGACTTACTCTATATAAATTATACATTATGTATGCATAAAAGACTACAGGGGAATAGTAAAAAATGAAATAATATGTGGATTGATAGAAGAAGAAATACCTTATTTCTCATCCTTAAAAATTCATTTACTACTACTGAGTTTTCACATACATAAAGATGAATAAAGAAGTATAAGACAAGTGCCTGCTCTAAAGACAACGGTCTAGTGGAATAACATTTCTTTTGTGCATTATTAAAATTAATCATTTCTAACATCTTCAAATCAGTGTTACAGTGTTCTAACTTTGTGTTGATAATCATATCACTTTTCCTGCATAGATTATAGATCAAATAACTCCAGAAAATTTAGTAGAGTGGACTAACCCGGGGCATATGGAAGAAAGGAACGTGACCTTGCACTTACCGCGGTTTGAAGTGGAAGATGGGTACGATATGGAGGCCCTGGAGGCCGTCTTGGCAGCCAGGGGGCCGGCAGACGCTTTCAGCGAGTACAGAACGGACTCTCTGGGGCTGTCCTCACACTCCGGGCTGCAGGCGAAGAAGTTCCTGCACAGGGCCTTTGTGGCGGTCACCGAGGAAGGGACTGAGGCCGCAGCAGGCACCGGTGTGGGCTTTGCTCTCACACTGGCGCCGGGTTACGAACATTTTCATTGCAATCACCCTTTCCTGTTCTTCGTCAGGCACAATGAGTCCAACAGCATCCTCTTCTTTGGTAGATTCTCTTCTCCTTAGGACAGTCATGGCCTTGGCGGAAAACCAGTGTTAGAGTATCAGTTAAGACTACGGACATAGCCTGTTCTTTAAGAAAAATTGTCTTACTTGCTTGCATTCCAATCTTACCATCAAAATCAATGACCCAGTGACTGTAACAGGGTGCGTGTGTTTATAATTCTCCTTAAAGCTGAAACGTCCTTTTGTTTGTGCTTGGTAAAAACCAAGTTAAATCGAGGCTCGGTAATAATCTGTTGATTTCTTCTGGAAGTAAATCAACCACTTGTGGTTTTGTGTACTCATGGCGAGAAACAGACTCTTCAGAAAAGACACAGACTAGTGATTCTGGGAGTCCCTCTAGTTCCAATAGTTTGACGTAATACACAAATAAAACAGTAATTAAAAAAATTTTTTTTAACGTTTATTTATTTTTGAGACAGAGCATGAATGGGGGAGGGTTTTTTTTTTTTTTAACGTTTGTTTATTTTTGAGAGAGAGAGAGAGCATGAATGGGGTAGGGTCAGAGAGGGAGGGAGACACAGAATCTGAAACAGACTCCAGGCTCCGAGCTGTTAGCACAGAGCCCCAAGCGGGGCTAGAACTCATGGACTGCGAGATCATGACCTGAGCCAGTCGGAAGCTCAACTGAGCCACTCAGGCACCCCTAAATAAAACAGTAATTTACTCGATTCATGTGTTACTTTTTTCTTTCTCGGCAAGTGCAGCAAAGTGCATAGAAGCAAGAGGATTTAGAAGCGCGTCAGCAAAACATAAATTCAGGCTTAAAGCCAGGAAAAAATAAAACAATGTATCAGACAAAGGATTCCCATATTTTCATCTTCTCTTCTAACGGAGCATATTATCTGTTGTCAGTTGTGTAAGCCTTTTGATACTGTGAAATAAAGGCGATTTTGAGAAGATAAATATTGTACCCAATCAATTTTTTTTTAACAGCTCTATTGAACTGTAATTTACCTACTATAAAATCCACGCTTTGGAAATTTATGGTTCAATGATTTTTGGTAGATTTCTATAGTTGTGCATCTGTTACCACAATCCAGTTTTGGAACATATCCATCATCCTACAATGTTTCCCTGATGCTTGTTTCCATCCCCGATCCCAGGCAACTATTGATTTGTTTTCCGTATTTGTAAAATTTTCTTTGATATTTCATATAAATGAAATTGTTAAATATGTAGGTTTTTTTTTGCATCTGACTTCTTAGCATAATATTTTCAAGGTTCCTCCAAGTTACAGCATAAATCAATACTTCATTCTTTTTATGGCTGAGTAATATTCTGTTACGTGGATATTTCAGATTTTGTTTATCCATTCATCAACCGATGAACATTTATATTGTTTCTGCTTTTTGGCTATTGTGAATAGCACAGCTATGAACATTTTGTATACAAGTTTTGTGTGGACACATATTTCCATTTCTCTTGGGTACATACCTAGAAATGGGATTAGTGCCTTTGTGTTTGTCATTTTGAGGAACTGCCAAATTGTTTTCCAGAGGGGCTGCAACCATTTTACAATCTCATAGCAATGTAGGAGGGTACCAATTTCTACTCCTCTTTGCCAATACTTGTTACAGCCAGTCTTTTTGATTTTAGCTGTCCTAGTGATTGTGAAGCAGTATCTGACAGTTTTATGGCGTCTTTTGAAGTGCAGAGTCTAATGCAGCAATATTATCTTTGAAGGATAATGGTTTTGGTGTATCTAGGAAACTCCTTCCCTAATCCAAGTTTACAAAGATTTTCTCCTGTTTTCTTCTAGAAGTTTTACAGTTTTAACTCTTCCGTTTAAATCCATGGTCCATTTCTGCGTGTGTGTATGTGTGTCTGTGTCGTGAGGTAAGGTCTAGGTTATGATTTTTTTTGTATACAGATGTATCATTATCCACAGCATCATTTATCAAAAAGACAATTATTTCTTCACTGAATCGTCTGGGTACCTTTATCGAAATCAATTAACCATAAATATAAGGTTTTATTTCTGGTGTCTCAATTTTGTTCTGTTGATTTATATGCTTACTGATATGACCATACTGCATTGTCTTGATTACTATAACTTTGTAGTAAATTTTGAAATCAGTGAGTGTAATTACTTTGTTCTTTTTCAGAATCCTTTTTGGTTAGACTAGGTCTTGTGCATTTTCATGTAAAATTTAGAATCAGTTTGTCAATTTATTTAAAAAGCCTACTGGAATTTTGATAGGAAAGGCATTAAATCTATGGACCAATTTGTTCACTACTGAATTTTATAATCCATGAATATCAAATGTCTCTCCATTTACTTAGTAATTTCATTTCTTTCAGCAATATTTTATAGATTTAAGTGTACAAATCCTTTTTTCATTGAATTTATTTTGACAATTTTTGATGCTATGGTGAATGGAATTATTTTAATTCAGATATCAAGTCATTAGGTTGTTTACCTTAAATATGTACACATTTATTACACATAAAATAAGAATAAAAAGCATGAAATAAAATGTTTAAAGGAATTTAAAAAGGAATTTAAAAGGAGTGTTAATGGGTATTTTGTTGAGTGATATTTTTTCTTTTTTAATATTTATTTTTGAGCGAGAGAGAGAGAGAGAGAGCGAGCGAGCGGGTAAGGGGCAGAGAGAAAGAGAGGGAGACACAGAATCCGAAGCAGGCTCCAGGCTCTGCGCTGTCAGCACAGAGCCTGATGTCAAGCACAGAGCTTGAACCCACGAACCATGAGATTATGACCCGAGTCGAAGTCAGACACTTAACTGACTGAGCCACTCAGGCGCCCCTAAACTGAAGTTTATTTAAAAAGGCAAGGAAGCAAGGGAGGTGATTCATCTGAGTTATGAGTAATAAGGCTTTAGAAAGTACAGTGGCTCAAAATGCAGGTCGGGATGTTCTGATAAGAAGACAGATACGACAGAGGTGTCACTAACCACAATGGCAGTTCAGGATCTTAACTGGTGCTTGTCCACCAGCCCCAGTGATAGAGCCTCCTCACTCCACATATCCTTGACCAAGCGTCCAGGATCTCTTTTTTTGGTTTCACAAATGTCCTCAGTGGAGCTGGGCATGTCTACAAGTGGATGGCCTTGGGACAAAAAGCCAAGTGACCCAGTTGAGCAACATCCTATTTGGCAAACAGCAGAGGAGCTGCTGGTGAAGCCCTTTCTGGTGCCAATCTGGGTGAGGTTGCTAATCATTAGTACGAAGTAACCACAGTACTAAAGGCCCTTGAAAGGTGACATGTTCTGGGCTTAGCCAATCATTGTTAACTCATCTTCCAGCCACAGTAATCTGCGTAAAGGGTGGGAACGTGGTCTGGGACTTCACATAAAGATGGGAGGAGAGAAGCTCTCTTGAGGGTTACTAGCTGGAAGATAATCTAGGTATTAGCTGAAGTCAAACACTAGTCTTCTCGTGACATAGGAAGCTTTCCTTTATATAGAAGATGAGATCAATACTGAAAACAAGTGATCTGAAAAAAGGAGACATCTATCATGTATCTACCTGCCTACCTACCTATTTACCTACCCACTTACCTACCCACTACCTACTTGTCATGTATCTATGGAGAGAGAACTTGATACACTGTTTTCACCACTCCACCAAAATAGCAAAACAAAACAAAAAACCCCTGGGTTTTGTTACTCGGTGCCTGAAGAATCCTGAAGAATATATAGCTCCCTTAGACAAAAGCTTGAAAGATAGCAGGGAAGTTGGGACCCACGTTTTTGGGGATGCCTGAACTCCTAGTTGTTTTGAGGGATTGATTAAAAATATTTTCATCTGCTGCAGATATTGAGAGTGCCAATGGCACAGCCGACATGCTGTAAGAGAAGAGAAATTTCTCAAGAAGAGAAAACTCTCAGAGTTTAATCTTAAAAAAGATTCCACTTAATTGTTTTGCAAGTCAATCTTTTGCTTCTTGTTCTCACAATGAATTGGATAATTCACATCTGCTTGAAAATAGATAGGTTGGCTAAGATCTCATTGGAAATATAATTGCAGTAGATCAAACTCTACGTATAGGAACGTGTTTACAGGGTGCCTGGGTGGCTCAGCTGGCTAAGTGCTGACTTCAGCTCAGGTCAAGATCTCTCAGTTCTGGGTTCAAGCCCTGTGTTGGGCTTCTGTACTGATAGCTCAAGCCTGGAGCCTGCTTTGGATTCTGTGTCTCCCTCTCTCTGTCCCTCCCCTGCTCATGCTCTCTGTGTCTCACTCTCTCTTTCAAACATAAACATTAAAAAAGAATGGTTTACAAATAAACACAAGCTCATCAGAATGAGCTCAGAGCTCTATGCACAGGGAAAAAGACACATGAGATGATCGGGGTTTCAAATATTCTCTTAGGTAAGGCATTTCAGGACAATGTCATTTGGGCTTTCATGGTGGTGGACTGTGTTCGCACTAGTATTTGGGCCAAATGCAAACTACTGCGTATGTTACATTCTTTGGAAGCGACCTGCTTTTCAGGGAAGAGCAGAATGGCTGAAGGAGTGGGTTGACGTTGTGGATGCGTGGACTATGGGGAATCAAATGGGAAGATGCTTCTGAATGAAGACTCAGGAGTCCGATTACCCGGATTTGATTCCTGCCTCCAGCACTGACTGACTGTGCGACTTCCAGGAAGCCATGTAACCATTTCTATTGCAGTTTCCTCATCTGTAACATCGGGAGATAACTCAATAAGATAACGCCCTGTCTGGTCATCGCAGAGGTTAAATAAGACTATTTCTACACAGTACTTAAGAAAATGCCTGGCACTTACATGGTCAATAAATGTAAGCTGCTGCTTCCTCCTCCTCCTGTTTCTCTTTCTCTTTCTTTTCCTCTTCTCTCCCTCCTCCTCCTGCTTCCTTGTTATTGTTCCTCATTGCTCCTCAGTCCTCTATGCTGCTACTGTTCATCGTCATCGAATACAGTGATTCTATCAGTTTGTGTCCCAGGAGGCACAAGATGGCACATTCCACTTACTTCGGATTTTTGAAGGCACTGTTTTCTACACAAACCTTTTATTTGGAATAGTTTTAGATTTAAAAAGTTGCAAAGATGGTACGGTGAGTTTCCATAAACTCCTTGCCCTAATGTTACCATCTCACATCACTAGGGCACGTTTGTCAAATTGAAGAAATCAATGTTGGTACATCAGTCACTGTGGCAGGCAGCATTCTACGATTCCACCTGGTGTCCTAGTCAATCCAATACTAATGTAGGTGTTGCTGTGAAGGGAATTTGCAGAAGCAACTGAGAATCCAAATCAGTTCACTTTAGGGAAGGGAAATTACCAGGGTGGGCCTGGTCTAATCCCATGAACCTGTAGGATCTTGGTCTAGAGCTCAGAGACAGGGATGTCAGAGGCAAAGCCTGAGGGATTTGATAGAAGCAAAATTCTCTTGCTAACTTTGAACATGGAGGATGCTATGTGGCAAGGCCCTGAGAGTCTTTAGATGTTTACGGTGACCCTTAACTCACAGACGGTAAGTGGGAAACTCAGTCTTGTAAGTGCAACAGATAAATTTGACCAATGACCCAGCTGAAGTGTATTCTTCCTCAGAGCCTCTAGAAAGGAGCACAGCCTGGCTGATACTCTGATTTCAGCTTTGTAAATCCCTGGGGGTAGTCCCTTTGTAGTCCCTAAATGGGATTTGGTCCCATTGTGCCAGGACTTCTGATCCATAGAGCTGTGTGGGAATATTTTTGGTACTTGATTATGAAGTAATAGAAAATTAACATAATTACTATTGGCTAAACTCCAAGCTTTACCTGGATGTTACCATTAATTTTTTCATTAACGTCCATTAGGTGTTCTAGAATCTAGTACAGGAAATAACAACACGTTTCGTTGTCATATCTCCACAGTCTCCTCTGATCTGTGACAATTCCTCAACCTTTTCTTGTTTTTCATGACCTTGGCAGTTTTGAGGGGTACTGGTTTGGTATTTTGCATTTGGGGCTTGCCTGACTTGTTTCCTCATGGTTAGACTGGGGTTCTGGGATTTCTGAAAGACTATCACAGAGGTGAAGTGCCTTCTCATTACATCATATGAGGAAGAACCTGACATGTACGTGACATCACTGGGGATGTTAACCTTGATCTCCTCCTTCAGGTAGAGCCTGTCAGGTTTCTACACTATAAAGTTGCTATTTTTCCCCTTTCGTACTCTATACTCTTTGAAAGCAAGTCACTAAGTTCCATTTATCCTACTGGCGGTGGAGGGATTAAGCTCTATCTTCTGGAGGGGACAGTATCTACTTATGTTATTTGGGATTTTTCCATAGGAAGGTTCAGAAGAGACTTAAAAAAATTAACAGTTAATTGGCTTGACAGAGATGCAATTTACATAAAATAATTCACCTACTTGAAATGTAGAAGGTGAATCTTTGTAAATGTATGTATCCATGAAAACACCACAACCAAGATGCGGAATATTTCCATTATCCCTGCAAGTTTCTCTTCTTTTGCTTCCCGGTCAACCACCAGCCCAGCAACGGCTGATCTGCCTTCAATCACGTCAGGGTAGATTGGTCATTTCTAGGGTTTCATTCGAGTGGGTTCAGATAGGATATCCTCTTTTGTGCCCCCTTCTTTTTGCTCAGCACTGGGTTTTTGAGATTCATCAACGTTGCTGAGGTGTCGGTAGTTTGTTACTCTTTACTGACAAACACTATCCTGTTGTCTGAAGAAACCACATCTTGTTTACCCACTTACCCACTGATGGGCTTTTGTGTTGCTTCTGGCGTTTGGCCACCATGCATAACACTACTATGCACATTTGTGCGCGTGAGTCTTTATGCAGACGTACGTTTTCATTTAGACATCTAGGAGTGAAATTGCTGCGTCATATGACACGTTTAAATTTCTAAGAAATTGCCAAAATGTTCTCCATGTTCCACTCCCACCAGGAGCGTATGAGCAGCCCAGTCGCTCTGCATTCTCACCCGTGGTTGGTGTGGCCGGACTTCTCCATCGCACACATTCTAATGGGTGTGCAGGTGTTCTCTCCCTGGGGTTCTCTTCTTTGGTAAAGTGTCTGTCCAAAGCGTTTGCCTATTTCTATTACATTGTCTTGCCGTTGTCGATTTCTAATTGCTCTTAATATATTCTGAATACAAATTCCACGTCAAATATATGGATTGCTTTTCTAACTCTCTTCTTTCATTCCGCCCACCCCCCACCGTCTGCCCAGGATCCAGTTTATTCTACCTTGGGGAGAGTGGTGGGTACCACCCTGTGCCCGAAGAGGGAGGGCTTGAGGGTCAGTTAAGGCCCGTGGCAGGATGAGGGTGGCAGGGCGTGGCGCTAAGCCCCTGGAATGTGGTGAGGCCAGGCCGGGGGCCCCAGAGGCGGCTGTGGGAGGACGGCGCAGATGCCCCTGCTGCCAGAGCGGAAGGCACTGGCTGGGGCTGGGCTGGGGCTCCAGGGCTATGGACCCAAGCCACACAGGCAACCCAGGAAGCGGGGCACAGGGTCATGTGACACGGAACGTGACACAGAGGCACACAGCTCAAGAGTAAGCACACGGACAAGCGGGCAAAGATTCACAGGCCAGAGGGACACCCAGCCGTGGCCGAACACGTGGATAAAATGGCGGTGTCATACCAGACCACAAGGGACACAGGGCACAAGAGGACATGTGGCCTCGATGGCCACAGAGGGCTGACCTAGGCCATGGAGTGCAAAGGACAGGGTAAGGGGCCCTTTGGGCATGACTGCACAGCAATCATGGTAAGAGGGCGGCAGGGGCTGGGCTGGAGGCGCCTGGGGGTTAGCACGCCGCGCAGCCCCTCTGGGGCTCAGTCCGTCTTGCACACTTACCTAAGCTGCTTCCACCTCATCACAGACGGCCAACAGGATGGCCACGTCCAGGCTGGCCCTGCCCAGGCGGGGGTCAGAGCCCTGGCAGAGCGCCTTGAGCCGCTCACCACTCACAGTCCGCAGGCGCGCTCGCACGCGGTTGAAGCTGCGCGTCCCCACGTCCCGCATCCGGGTCTCGAGGACGCAGGGACGTGTTCACGCGAGAGCTGGGAGCGCCCGGTGACCCCCGGTTCCGGGCCTCCTTAAGTTGACCTTTCCACACCAGCTGCGCGGGGGTGGGTCTTGACCGAGAAGCGGGTGGCCCGGTGAGGCCCTGGCTCGTCCCCTTCAGCCCTTGTTTGCGCATGATCTCCGTGACCCCCGTGGAAGCATCGTCTGGAGTCGGGGTTGGGGCCCCTCTGGTCGTGGGTGAACTTCACCGTGAACGCCTCCGGGAGGCGCCGGACCACTTGGGCCTCAGCCGCACAGCAGGCGGCGCGTGCTGTGTGGTTGCTAAGGGACAGAGCGTCCTAGTCCGCCGGATGGAGGCCTGGGGCGAGACCGTCGCCGCACGCAGTCCCCAAAGCCCAGGTAGGCCACTGCGGGCCCTCGTGTAGCTGCGGCTGCCTCTTCACGCGCCGGGTGGTGGGGAAGGTGATGCAGGACGCTAAGGACACCCGGGATCCGGGCCCCGGAGACCCCCGCCCGGCCTCCCGGCTTCCCGGCCCACCGTGGCAGGACGCCAGTGCCTGGGGGACCCCGTGCCCCATACCCGGGGTCCCTGCCGGGCGCCAGAGAGGCGGCGCCCCCGCAGTGGGATGGGTTACATTTTGATGAAGTCCAATTCGTCGCTTTTTTTCTTCTATGGCTTCTGGACTTTCTTTTTCGTTTTGGTCTTATTTAAGAAATCTTTGCCAAAAAAAGAGGTTAGAGTGGGAGAGAGCCAAAGCATAAGAGACTGTTAAAAACTGAGAACAAACTGAGGGTTGATGGGGGGTGGGAGGGAGGGGAGGGTGGGTGATGGGTATTGAGGAGGGCACCTTTTGGGATGAGCGCTGGGTGTTGTATGGAAACCAATTTGACAATAAATTTCATAAATTGAAGAAAAAAAGAAGAAAAAAATAAAAATGTTGAGCAAGAATTAGGTTAAAAAAAAAAAGAAGAAATCTTTGCCTATCTCAAATTTGCTAAGACCATCTTCTGTGTTTTATTTATTTTTTTCCCTAGAACTTTTATGCTAATAGCTTTTACATTGAGGTGTATGATTTATCTCGAATACGTTTTTGTTAAGTAAGGGTTAGGGCGCATTGGTTATCATGTGAATTTTCTGTTGTTAGAGCATCAGTTGTTGAAAAGACTCTTCTTACCCCAATAATTACTTACCTTGGAAATTTTGTGACATATATATGTGTGGGTCAGTTTCTGGTTCTTCTGTTTTATTTTTCTTGTAATTTTTTTTAAACGTTTATTCATTTTTGAGAGACCGAGAGACAGCGTGAGTCGGGGAGGGGGAGAGAGAGTGAGACAGAATCGGAAGCAGGCTCCAGGCTCTGAGCTGTCATCACAGAGTCGGATGCAGGGCTGGAACTTATGAACCAGGAGATCATGACCTGAGCCACCCAGGCGCCCCCTCTGTTCTTTTATTTATTTATTTATTTATTTATTTATTTATTTATTTATTTTAAAGTTTATTTTTACTTATTTTGAGAGAGACAGAGTGAGTGGGGAGGGACAGAGAAAGAGGGAGGGAGAGGATCCCAGGCAGGCTCTGCACTGTCTGTGCAGAGCCCAGCGTGGGGTTCAAACCCGTGAAATGGTGAGATCATGACCTGAGTCCAGGCTTAACCGACTTGAGCCACCCGGGCACCCCTGGTTCCATCAGATGTCAGGACTGCCCCATCCTTGTCCTGAGGTTTACTCTAATAATAATAATGTAGCCACTCAAACTTTCCTATGACTGGTGTTGGCATGGTGTATTTTTTCTATCCCTTCATTTAACCTAGATGTGTCCTTGTATTTAAAGGTTTTATTTTTATTTTTTAAAACTATCATATAATGGGATGCTGTGGTTATCTTCTGAAGGTAGAATGGACCCCCCTCCAAAAAAATTGCTTGGACATTGAGACTGATGATGCCAGGCATGCACGAAGAAGGTATGACGAGATTTATTACTCAAATACTGAGGTTCCGGGTTTCGGTGCCAGGAGGGCTTTACTGTGGTTAGGAGTTGGCCCTGGGTAAGAGCTCCTTAACCTGGTTGTCAGGGCTTGCTTGGTGCCCTGCACTTCCTGCAGGTGCCGAGGGAGGGAGCTCTAGGTCTTTCTTACCAGAGAGCCCAGATGTGGGTCCCGGGGAGAGAGCCATGGGACTTGAATGCCCTCAGCAGTCAAATATCAAACTTGGAGCTGGACTGTGTTCCATTGGGTGTTGCTTTTTCTGGCGGTCTGACAGTTTCTGTCCTTGAAATAGAACGTTTAGATCATTATGTTTGATGTAACTACGCTTGCGTTTGGGTTTAAATCTACCACATTGCCATGTTTTCTGCTTGTTTCATTTGTTGTTTCCTTTTTCTTTTTTTCTTGACATCTTTCTGATTGAGAATTTTTAGTATTACATTTTTTAAAGTGTTTGATAAGCTAGTTTTTTCAAGAATGTTTTTTTAATGTTTATTTTTATTTTTGAGAGAGAGAGACACACAGAGACAGAGACAGAGTGACAGAGAGATAGCATGTGTGGGGCAGGGACAGAGAGAGAGGGAGACACAGAATCAGAAGCAGGCTCCAGGTTCTGAGCTGTCAACACAGAACTTGACCTCATGAACTGTGACCTGGGCTGAAGCCGGACGCTTGACCAACTGAGCCACCCAGGTGCCCTGATAAGCTAGTTTTCATTTTAGTTTTTAAGAGCTTATTTTTTTTGAGAGAGAGGGAGTGACAGAGCATGTGCACGGGCAGGGGAGGGGCAGAGAGAGAGAGAATCCCAAGCAGGCTCCACACTGTTAGCACACAGCCTGACACGGGGCTCAAACCCACCAACCTTGAGATCAGGAGCTGAGCCGAAACTAAGAGTCGGTGCTCAACTGACTGAACCACCCAGGGGCCCCTTTAGTATTATATTTATCTCTAATGTTGATTTATTAGTGGTTGTTTTAGATCTACTACACTTTGCGTATTTAACCCTTCACCGACCATCTTCAGGAAATACACCACTTAATTGTTAATGTGCAAACTTTCAAAGAGTGTGCTTCCATTTTATGCTCTCCTCCTTTTTGCTATTCTAGTGACAGATTTTATTTCTGTTTCTTATAAACCTTGAAATAGATGGCTGTTGTTTTTGCTTTAAGCCGTCAATTATCTTTTGAAAATGAGTGAAAATGTCTTTTATAATTACTCACAGTTTACCATTTTGGTCAATCGTTAGTACTTTCTGTAGATCTGAGTTTCTAATGGTATGATTTTCTTTACCGTTTAATGAAATTTTGTGGGTGAAATCAAGTGGCTCTTTGGCTAGAGGTACGGAGGTGATTGGACTCCTAAGGCACATATGATGGACCCATGGGGACGTAAAATTGGACTTTTCTTGCCTTGCTTGAGACTCCAAATTCACGGATAGAGCCATGAAATGACAAGCAAACAAAATTTTTAAACCTCTGGTTTTCAATAGTAGAGCGATCAGCCACACACGGCTACATTACGTTTAAATTAAAGTAAAAAAAATCAGTTCCCGTATTCGTTATTTATTGGGTGCATAAAAAATTACACCAAAATGTGCGAGCTGAAAACAGTAAATATTTCTGATCTGATTTTTCCTGTGGGTTAGGAATCTTGGTAGAGCTTAGCATCAGAAGCTATATAAGAACACAGAACGTCCTTTCTTTAAAGTTAAAATTATCACACACATTTTCTTTTAGTGTCCCATGGCAGGATTCTGGTGGGACAAAGCATACTCTTCGTAACTGTGGAAAGTGTTGGGGAAATAGAATTAAACACTAAAGTGTTCTTCCAACCTAGAGATTCTCTTGACAAAGGTGGTAGAAAAAGAAAACACTTTTATTATTGAAGAAGCATTGAACCAGAATGTGACGCGTATCACAGGCCATTCGCTAAGAGAGTATAAAGGCAGAGGGCAATCACAGCCTGTTATATAGCCAAGCAGGTGTAACTCATAACATACATATTCTGAAACAATAAACCATAACTATTCCTCAAGTAAGAGGACTTGATAGCACTATGTGTCACAAACAGTTCATCCTAGATTCATCTGGGAAGTGAGGTGACCATCTGTGGATAAAGCTACTTGGCTTTATCCAGAGGAAAAACAGACTTCTCCTATTTTTAGGGTCGGAGGCAGTTTTTGAAACCTGGCCCTCTGACTTAGGTGCCTACCCTTCTAGAAAACTGGGAGATGGGGGTGCTGGCTCCCATGAAGTTTACATTTCCAAGAGGTGGTTCACGGGTCCTTGAGAAAAGGCTTTCCTCAAGCCATGAAGCTGACAGAAGGCTCAGTCTTCAAAAGGGGGTATAGACATTTCAAAGAGGAGAAAGTCCTTAGAATTACACATTTTCTAGAGTAAATGATGAGAAAAAGGAGAGGAGGGGAATCTCTTGTATTCGACAGGAAGAATTAAGCCTCTTATTTTTAATTTATTTTTAAAAGTTTTTTTTAACGTTTATTTTCGAGAGAGAGGGAGAGAGCGAGGGAGAGCGAGCACAAGCAGGGGGAGGGGCAGAGAGAGAGGGAGACACAGGATCTGAAACAGGCTCCAGGCTCTGAGCTGTCAGCACAGAGCCCTAGGCAGGGCTCGAACTCGTGAACTGCGAGATCATGACCTGAGCCGAAGTTGGACACTTAACCGACGGAGCCACCCAGGTGCCCCTATTTTAATTTGTATTTGCCCTTAACGTTGTTGGCATTGACCTTGTGTTTTTGTATTTACTATTAGGGTGGTCAGTCGCAGCCTACTTACCACAGCTGTCCTATCTCGCTCCAAAATTTATGTAAGACAATGCGGTCGTAAATATACTTTCAAGTCTCTGTCTCTTTGAGCTCATTACATTGTTTTCTTTATCATCGTGTTTACTGTCTTGAACTGATAGTGCCAGATTTTTGGAAATAGTATCCAGCAAGCCCACTTATTAGAGTTACAGAGTGTAGAAAATAGTGACTCCTCGTAGACAGTAGGATAATTGCCGAGTTTTCTGTTTTATTTCGTATGAGTCATGCCTTGTTAAACCAAATCACGGTCATCTTGCTTTTAGCCACCGTATTAGAATATAAGGTGCCATTTCCTCAGTTCTAAAGTGTTATTGGATTCCAGGTGGAGCAGCAGTTCTCTCCCAGGTTGCTTTATGTCTCTGCATCAGAGTTTGGAAAAGTGTTCCAGGACACCAATATGTGTATTAAGCCCATCAAGGGTGTTTACGAGGTCTGGCTCACTGAGCTCACACAGACTAATCCCCTGGGTTTTAAAAATACTCACGTACGATTCTCTATTTGTGATGGCATTCTGCGTCTGCAAACAGACGGTATCTCATTGCCACATTGGAAGCCTGTCACTGCGGGATGTGTCGGCGGAATGACCGGTTCTCAGCGGTGTCAGCGTGCGTTGCCTTCCAGGTCGTTGATGTGCCACTCTTGGAGTGGGCGTAAACATCACCTCCCAGGCGGAAATGCGGACGGTGCTCCGTTGTGTGCGGGTTATCTTCACTTCCCTTTGGTCTGACCGCTCAAAAAACGTAGTAAAAACGCAAGCTATTGTTTTTCTTAAAATGAGTGTTAGATAAAAAATACAGGTCAAAGAGTCCTTCTTAGGGAGAAAGGAATTACATTCGTAGTCTCAAGTGAAATATGAATCATCTTAGGCAATCTTCTGGGTTATGCGTGTTGCCGGTTTCCACCCATTTGGGTAGACAGTGATGAGACACAGAAACAATAGCAGTCTTAAATGTTAAGATTCTAGAAGGCCGGGGCCCGGCCTTGGGTTTCTGTGCTCTGGGACATCCCTGTCCTCTGGGCAATCACACACACGTAGCCACTTGGGAGGGAGAACCCTCAGGGAAGTTCTGGGCTGTTCTGTCTATTGTAAAATGTCTTCCTGAATTTATGAGTTTGCCTTTTCTTTATGGGATTCTTAAGTTTTTTGGATATTTAGTTTTCTGATTGCCCGCCAGCTATTTTCTGACCGGTCTCAGGTACTTACCTGTAATATATCGCATTCATACTCCTTGTCTAGGTCCAGACCTTGAACTCTGCCTTGATCACTAACATTGGGACGTTTTCCCAAATTTTGGCCTGCTTGTGTTTTGAATCCAGTTCCCATATTCTGGCCTTCAGGACGCTTGGCTTATTTATTTATTTTTTGGTCACCATATTATATATGGGAACCCACTGCCTGATTCAGCATGGCACACTGTAGGGACAGAATAATTGTTAGTCGAATGGCCTACACTACAGTGCACACAGTGAGGCAGATAACACATTTTCCAGATGTTTATTATGTCTTTTATAGTAGAAATACAAATGAGTTCTTATAGGACAAATGATAGGCTCCTGAGTGGCTTATGGGGAAAGACTCAGTCATTTGTTAATTTGTCACATTGTCACTGACCACCTGTGTGTGCTTCAGGTATACAGCATAAATAATTTGGGCAGACTCCCTGTTCTGAGGGAGTCGGTAGGATTGTCCATTGAGGGTTGTCCCCAGAGGACGATATCATCTCATAAGGGAAGGAGGTATGTATCCTTCCATTTATAAACAGAAATAGTTTGTGAAGCTCGGCTTTCATCTTTGACTATTGTGAAAATTGTGTCAAAAACTGACATAAAAATAGCTTGAAATGCCAAATGTTATCCCATGACATTTAACGGAAAATTATCTGGAAATGAATTTTCTCATTAAACTCCCTCAAGTCTCATATTACAATTTAAATATGGTCATTTTTAACATCTTGATGACCAGTGAAGGCAACTTGGTAGAACACAGATCACAGGATTTCATTTTTTAATTTGCAGTTTCATGATGCTTCCATATGACAGGGACACTGGCGTATCATTAAATATGGTTAAATGTATATGAACACATTGAGCATTGGCCCGGAGTTGGTAAGAAGGAGGTTGCTCTTAAAAACAAATTTAATTAAGAAGTCTTTTCCACCCAAGTCCTTCCAGAAACAATAGTAATTATGTGTGTTTTGTGCAATTCTCTTCCTCATCCTCCTCAGCTCACTTTATTGAGTGATAATTTACGTGGAAGAAAATGCATGCCCTGTAAGTGTGCACATCAGTGCCTTTTATAAACTCCCGTGTAACCACCAGCCAGTCAACTTGTAGAGCGTTCGTCCCACCAGAAGTTTCCCTTGGACTCTCTTACCATCAGTATCCTCCCCAGCTCCAGCCCCAGGAAACCGCCAGTCAGCTTTTGGTCACCGCAGGCTGGGCTTCGTAGATGTGGAAACACACATTATGTGTTCTCTCCGTCCCGATGCTTTTGCTCAGCACAGCGTGTGGGAGGTTCATCCCGCGCAGGAGTCGATACTTTTCTTCCTGTCTGTCACCGAGTCCTATTATTCCATTGTTTGTCCATTCTCCTGCTCATGCATATTTGAGTTATTTCTGGCTTTTGGCCCTGCGAATAAAGCTGCTCCGGACATTTGGGTGTAGTCCTTTCATGGATACAGGTTTTCAGTTCTCTTAGGTAAATATCGGGGGGGGGGGGGGGGGCGGCTGCTAGGTCATATGTTAGGTACCTGTTTACTTTTTATAAGAATTGGCCACACTGATTTCCAAAGGGGTCGCACCTTTCTGTGTCCCCCTCCAGTAGCGTATGGGCGTTCTTGCTCCGTATTCTCTCCAACATTGATATGGCCAGCTTTTAGAACTAAAATTAGAGTTTGGACCCCTGTAATGGGTGCGAGGTGTACTCTGTGGGGGCAGAAGCTCGAGAGCACGCAACTATCTGTTCCTTATACAACTTTTCACTGAGGCATTTCTTTATTTATCAGTACGGAGTCAGTATATCCTGTGTTAGGCAATGAATTATAATGTATTACTTTATAAATTTTTTTTTCAACATTTTTAAATTTATTTTTGGGACAGAGAGAGACAGAGCATGAACGGGGGAGGGGCAGAGAGAGAGGGAGACACAGAATCGGAAACAGGCTCCAGGCTCCGAGCCATCAGCCCAGAGCCCGACGCGGGGCTCGAACTCCCGGACCGCGAGATCGTGACCTGGCTGAAGTCGGACGCTTAACCGACTGTGCCACCCAGGCGCCCCTATTACTTTAAAAATAAAGACACGAGATTTGAATTTTCCATCCATTTCCCTACGCAGGGCCCCAGTGCAGGCAGCGGTCGCTGGTTGCTTCTCTGACTGGCCTAGAATGCAGGCAAAAGTTTTCAGTTCTCACAACTAGGTATCAGTCGTGCCCTCTACCGGATATGACTCCGATGCCTATGAGCCTTTGTCTTGTGTGCTTTTGTAAAGTTTCTTTTGAACCCCAAATAAAATAACAAGCAGTTGAAAGTTGTGGTCTAAAGGCATTCCAACAATCAAGTCTTCGAACCCCCCAGAATGCTATACCAGTTTCGCCTTCATTGAATCATTAGAAATGAGTGAAGACTGAATTTAGAAGACTGAGCGTTGACACTCTGAATTTACTTCTTACCGAAAACTTTCTTTTAAAATACTATTCACGGGGCGCCTGGGTGGCGCAGTCGGTTAAGCGTCCGACTTCAGCCAGGTCACGATCTCGCGGTCCGGGAGTTCGAGCCCCGCGTCGGGCTCTGGGCTGATGGCTCGGAGCCTGGAGCCTGCTTCCGATTCTGTGTCTCCCTCTCTCTCTGCCCCTCCCCCGTTCATGCTCTGTCTCTTTCTGTCCCAAAAATAAATAAACGTTGAAAAAAAAAATTAAAAAAAAAAATAAATAAAATACTATTCAGGATCCCAGGTCTTGGGCCAACCTTCTGATCCTTTTACATTTGTCACCAACTCATGCCTCTCATTTCTTTTCTTCAGCCTTGTCAGGTAGCCCAGAGCCTCTCTGTGCATCCAGACAGCCGCGGGCCACCTTGCCTCCTTTCCCAGCCTGTTCACCGCATGGTCGCTCAGTTCTCGTGGCCGAGTCTTACCCTTACGTGCCGAAATATTTACTTGCTCTGCTGTGTTCTTGGGCTGCTGAATTCTGCCGGAGAAAATTTAGACCTTTCTCAAATCCTCCAGAATTCACGTTTTATGAAATCAGTGGGGATTCAGTACTGACTGAGAAGGATTTGGAATGAACACAGTCCTTTTAAGCAAAGCTGTGTCCTAGAAACTAAAACTTGTCAATACCTGATCTTTGTATATTGATGTACTTCAGAGGCAGTTCTAGGCCCTCCTTTCTCATCACGTTACATTCTCTCCCTAGGATCTCATTCTTGCCTTTAGCTGCCCCCCTTTTTTTTTTAACCAAGTTTTAGAGTTCCTGAATAAATATGGAAAAACTTTTATGTTGAACATGACAAATTTAGAGCTTCAGATCATATCCTGCACCGGCTTTCTGGACTCATGTATTCCAGTGCTTACTGGACAAGTCCATTGAGATGTCTCAAAAATAATTAAGGGGCATCTGGGGGGCTCAGTTGGTGAAGTGTCGGACTCTTGATTTCAGCTCACGTCATGATCTCATGGTTTGTGAGTTCAAGCCCTGTTCCTGGGTCTGCACTCACAGTGCAGAGCCTGCTCGGGATTCTCTTTCTCCCTCTTTGCCCTTCCCCCCTGCATGCGCACCGCCCCCAAAATAAATAAACTTAAAAAAAAAGCAGTTAAAATTCGACAGATGCAAACCTAAACCCACGATCTTTTCTTCCTTCCAAAACAAAATCTTCTTCCATGCGACCAGTTGGGTAGGCCAGAAACTTGGACATGGTTTTTGGCTTCTGTCTCTCATTTCTGTCATATATAATGTGTTGCTGGAATCCTGTGCACTTTACTTGTGAAGTAATTCTTACATATCTGGTTTTCCCCAGTGCCACTTCTGACATTCTGATGGCTTACTGATTAATCTCACTGTATCTACACTGTTCTTTTCTCTCATCCATTTATATCACAATAGCCAGAGATATAATTTTAAAATGCAGATATGATGATCTCAGTCTCATCTTTGGGAAACAAACAAATGAAACCTGTACTGGCTTTCCATTTGTTTTAGGATAAAATAGAAAGTTGTGAACGTGGCCTACAGCACCTTTCATGTTTGGTACCAAACTACCTTCAGCCTTATCATGCTCTGCTCCTATTTTGAATTTTCTTTTTAATGTGATAGTATATTTTTAAATTATCTTTCCTCTGTGTGGTGGGTCACTTGTACTTTGTTGAAACGAAAAAAAGAGGAAAGCAACAAATAATTTGAATAAATGTTTTATTGATCATCTATTTCACAAAATAAAAGAAATGTAGACAAGTAAGGGTGCTAGATGTCACCTAAATTCAAATAAATGTGGGTATTTAGGTTAGTACGTTTGAATAGTAGATATGGTTTTTGAAATAGATATTATTCAAATTTAGTAGAAGATAGAGTATTAAAATATCCTTTTACCTCGTGTTGAACATTTTGTCCAACGGGGAATTATCCTGGGGAGATAAAGTAGGTTTACATGTGTTTGTAGAAAGAGGGAGATGGATAGACAACCATTAAGTTCCCAGTGATGACTATGAGATTGGAAAGGAACAAAAGAATGAAAGAGAATATGTTATTTTTAGCAGTCAATGTACTGGAAAAACTGCATTTCTCGGTAAGTAGTGGCAGGCTAATTGTATCTAAGGGGAAGAGACTCTGCCCAGGAAGAGAATGCAGTTGGTCTTATTGTGCTTGATGAAGAACAGGAAAGGGTGATCACAACGAAAATGGTAAATTGGTGGTGATGTATACCCAACATTTATGTTTGTAGAAGCTGTGGCCTCGGTGCCCTCTTCAGTCACCTCCACAAAGGACTTGTGGAGGGCTTTAGACACCACGAGATCCAGGCTCCCTGTCATGCCTGAGAAGTTGGCTCTCTGTGTATTGAAGGCGTCCAGCATCCCCAAGGCTTGCAGCGTGGCCTTGAGGTCATAGTCGTCTTCCACTTTGAACCGAGGTAAATATAAATCCACCCATCTATCGCTCATATTCTGTGAGCTCGTCCACTCTGCTAGTTTCTCAGCGGTGAGCTGGTCTTCAAGCTACAGCGGTAGAAAACAGGAACAACCGACATGATTCTCATTGGACATCAAACATGATTTAACATTGGATTGAATTATAGAAAACTTTTATTTTGACAGTAAAATGTAAATACAGAAGATTCAGTTTATTACATCTTATCTGAGGAGGCAAAAATAACACAGTCATAAAAAGATATTATACAATTGAAAAATGTACTATATATTCATGACTGTGTTATATTTCTGTATACATAAATACATATGCATTGTATAAATATATACACATGGATATATATGCATACATATATGCGCAACAGAATTATTAAATCAGATCATTTTGTGAGAAATGAACTATGTATCTATTTTTTACACTCCCCACATGACATGCTTCATTTTCAAATAGACTCGTCTTGTTACTATCCTTATATACCTAACTTTTTACACCCTGATTTAAATGATGATAGTGTATGTCCTACTTATATTCCTTTTTCTTGCTTGACCTATTTGTAAACATTTCTCATACAGATATATTGTACTCTAAACAAGTTTAAATTGTTACACACTATTAACACTAAATTGATGATTCAACGTACACATATTTTTAAGCATTCACTATGTGTCAGTCGCTAAGTTAAACTCTTGGCGATAGGAAGATACGCCATTGTTCCTTGTTCTGAACCTTTCAATATTTTGAGCTCCTTGCCTTGTTGGATTCGTTACTTTAAGTTAAAATCCCAGGACTGGGATTCCTGATGTTATTGATCATGAGGATTGCTGAGCTGGAGTATGCACAGGGTCATGGCTCTTCATGTGTACTGCCGTATTACTTTCCCTGAGGATCTCCAAAGCCCAGCGTTAGCACAGTATCTATTTTGGTTGCAGCAAGGTCACTGGGATGTCAGCAGCATCACGGGCTGTTGGAGTCATTGCAAGCTGCCATCTTTGGATTGTCTTTTATGCGTCAGATACTATTGTTGGTATTCTTATATATTAACTTCATTATAACAGTTTTAAGAGGAAAATGGTAGTCCCTCCACACACATTTTTTGTTTGTTTGTTTGTTTGTTTGTCTCTGAGCAATGAGACTCTGAATGATTTTCGAGCTCCTAGCAACAGAATACTTCCAGATTGAAAAGCTAAATCTGTTTGTCCGTTGTCTGCAAAACTACTGTGATTTAATATTTCAAATGTACCCTTTGTTGTTTTAATTTGCTCGTTTTTTTTTATAAGTGAGCTTGCAAATATTTCCATGTGTCACGTCGCCTACATATGAGTGCTTATTTCCTTGTCTTCACGTGAATAGACTGGAATATATTAGAAGTTCTTATGGTTGCAAAATATTAATGTGTGCACCTAGGTAGGTTTTTCAGAATATTAATGGGACCTGTGATGTTGAGATTTTCTGTATAATCTTCTATATCACGCTGCGATATTTAAGATCTTTACTGTTTGAGGGGCGCCTGGGTGGCTCAGTTGGTTAAGCGTCTGACTTTGGCTCAGGTCATGATCTCACGGTTTGTGAGTTTGAGCCCCATGTCGGGCTCTGTGCTGACAGCTCAGAGCCTGGAGCCTGCTTCAGATTCTGTGTCTCCCTCTCTCTCTCTGCCTCTCCCCCACTTGTGCTCTGTCTCTCTCTCTCAAAAATAAATAAAATGTAAAAAAAAAATATTTACTTTTTGGAACACACAGGATTCCAGATTCTCCTTAACAATTCTTTTTTAGGCTGTTGGCAGAGAAGAAATGACGTACTCTGTACTTGAACTCTGTGAGCCACCACCAGCTAACTGTGATCGTTGGTGCAGTGAATGATGCACACAAGCATTGTACTGCTGGGAAGTCAGGCAATAGTAGGAAGAATCAGAGATACAAGACTGTACCTTCTGCAGACCGTCCACTTCATTTGGCAACAGCAACATCATGCTTAGATCCTTGCCTTTGTATGGCATTTCCAGGATCTTGGCCTGTACGTCCTCCAGTGAGGTGAAATTGAAGACACTGGACTGTTTCATCATCTGCACGGGTTTGCTTGTATCCTGAGGTAATTGACGTGGCAAACAAACGCCAAGTGAGGCATTATTCAACAGAAGATAACGCTATTGAGATACACATCCTCCTTCTAACAGATGGTAGGGTTCTTCAAGTATCCCCAAGTAAATAGAGTCAAAAAAATCAAAGAAGAGGACAATGCAGCCATGACAAATTCTGTTTTCTACCTGCAGTTGTACACACTATCAGATAGGAGTTGAAAGTTAACATTCCATGTATGACTGTGTTACATTATTATAAATAAATTACAGGGGCACCTAGGTGGCTCTATCTGTTAAGCGTCCAACATCGGCTCAATTCATGGTCTCACGGTCCGTGAGTTCAAGCCCTGTTTCGGGTTCTGTGCTGACAGCTCGGAGTCTGGAGCCTGCTTCGGATTCTGGGTCTCCCTCTCTCTCTGCCCCTCCCCAACTCATGCTCTGTCTCTCTCTCTCTCAAAAATAAATAAACATCAAATAAATAAATCAATTATAATACCTTGTCCAGCCAAAATTTTTCCTCCACCGTATATTTTTTATCAAATTTCTTGTCCCACAGTCCTTTGAAATAGACTGCGTTCACCAGAACCAGAACGGTAGACTCAAGAGAGTTTTCGGGAAGCAGATCCTTGATTTTTCCTGCAAAAGTAAGAACATCAGAGGTCTGCCGTAGAAGTACAAGTGGTTTGTTTGGAAGATGCTCTGAAAGTTACAAGCGATCATTAATTATTCACACAAGTCACTACTTTAGGGACGGTGAGCAGTGGTTCTCGAGGTTCAGCTTTCCTCACGGCACCAGCCTGATAGAGACACCCCTCGTTGTCATGGGAAAGGTGTTCAGCTTCTGTTTTTGGAGGACTTCGGTCACCACACACTGAAGAGTCATACACTGGGGTCAGCTGCTCTTCCAAGCGACTCCACCCCCCTTCCCTCCCTCAGCTCTTCCACTCCTCCCTCCCTCCTTTTCTTTCTGTTTTTCAACTTTAGGCTCACGGCTGTGACGAAATAGGGCTTGATTGTTCTTTAGGACAAATGGCGCGAGCTCTGTAGTCTGAAACGTACGTGCTGTCAGACACCACTCCCCGCGGTGTCTTCCTCTTTATTCTCCACTAGAATAGAGAACAGAGGATGTGAACCGAAGACAGGGTCTGAGCAGAGTGTTGAGGTTCACAGACATCCGGTCATCTCTGGCCACGAGCAAGCACAGATTGCCAGCCGTGTTTCCTTGTAGTCGTCTTTCTGTTCTACCTCCTGGGCCCCCCTTGTTACTCTCCACATTGACTTGGACCGTTCGGTCATCTGCAGTACCCTTCTCCATCCTCTCTTCAAAGCCAAGCCCCGCCCCACGGGCATCCCATAGGGTGTCAAGAATAGGTTCCATGCACAGCAGGGACTCAAAAGTGTTTTGTTTTCTAAATGGGAGAGCTCCCATACTCTACCATTTGTTTGGCTTTCCACCCAGGAATTAATCTTGTTACGAGTTTCTTCTGCCGCATTTTGAAAATCAACAGATTCCACACTGGCTAGGTAAAATTTCTTGACGTTATCCATATAGTCCTTTGATGTGGGAAGGAAGGAAGGACACAAAGAAGAATTAAGAGTAATTTGTCAGTAACTATGTATTCCCAAGTTAATTATCTTCAATCTTGACAAGATAGAGTACAAGGAATCTAGACGAACCCTGGAGAAATCTACTTTTTCCTGCCCATGCATATTTTGCACAGTTACCACGTGGGTAACGTGAAAAGGAAGCACAGGCTGGTGCAAGAATGAAGTCTTCGAAGGGCAATGCCTTCTGTACCTAGGCTGGGACAGGAGAGGCCGTGGGTTGCAAACTGCAAAGCGTGATGCCCCACAGGAGATGGTGTGCTTCTGGGACTCCTCACCAGTACTGTCAATCCTTAGTCTTCCATTCTGGGCATTCAGTCTTCCCTGGTACTTCCCCAACTCTCCTTAGAGACTCACAAGCCTGCCCTCTCATCAGTATCCCATTAGTCATTGCCCATCAAAATTTATACTGTGTAACTGAGTGGTGTCAGCTCACGAGGGGCATCTCATGACTTCCTTTGCTACTGAGCCTTCCCTTGGGTTATAAAGTAATCCCTGAACCCACACTCTATACTGGCAGATTGTCAGGTTCTAGGAAACTTCATCTGGTATAGTTGAGGCAAGGGAATCTTGCACCCCGTGTAAATGCTCCCCGTGTGGATCAGCCAGGTTCATCTGCCTGACTGTCTCCCGTTTGGTCATTGAAGGACTGACGGCCCAGGATTCAAATAAGGTGTGGAAGGCCAGGTGAAACTTACTTGAAGAAATGGATACTTGTTTTCTCCATAGAACTTGTTGGCAATGTTCAGTTCATATGCATCAGTGGGTTTCTTTAATTCCGTTAGAAGCTTTTGAAATTGGTGGTGCACATTGCCCAACTTTTCAACCTTCAAATATCAAAAAGTAAGCTCATTGTAGTCTCTGTCAACGTAAATATAATACTAACCCCGTGTATATCTATTAGATCCGAAGGTAAAGTTTGGTATTCCCACAGATGACATTCATTGTTGTTCCCTGATTTTTGGTGGATTTACTTAAATATTCTTCGAAATCTTTACATTCAGTCTCTTCTAGGAAATTCTTTGTTCCTGCTCTAAATAATCCAGTCTTTTCACTTTTGAACTGTAGATGCAGTACAATTCCACCATTGGATTGCCTTCTAATTGCTACAAACGATTAGGTTAAGCTTCCCAGCTAAACGTAAGCTCCCTAAAAACTAGAAGCATATTTCATTTTAGCAGCCATCACTGGTGTGATAATGTTGGATTTGTACATTTCAGTTACATTATGACATGAAGTCCTGTGCTCTCCTAGATGGTATTATGTTCTAAGACCTACTGACCATGACCTTCACTCATGATAGCCGTACTCTTACATGTAGGAACAGTATGTGCCTGGTAAGGACTTTACATTGGTATCTGTGGGTCTTTAGACTAATTCAGATGAAAAAAAAAACCTCAGAATTAAATAAACTTTCCAAAGAGCCATGGGTAGCCAGCGACAATTTTTGAACCTAGGCCTGTCTGAATCCTGAAACTTCCACTTGCTAGCTAAAAGATTTGGACCATCAGGTTATAAACTATATAACTCATATAATCATTTTTCACAATTTACTTGGATGTGTGCTTATTCCTCTTAATTCCATTTATGAATTAATTAAAATGATACTATTTTAGCAACAGTTTTATGATTACTGTAATTATTGTTATTCTATGATGACAATACATAAAATTTGTCAGAGTTTCCAGTAATCTAGGCACTGTCGTAATGTTTTACATCTGTCTGTATGTACTGAGGCAGATTCTTTTATTACTCCCAGTTCTCCGGGCTGAGGTCACTGTGCCTCAGAGCAGTTGTGTCTTGTTCACGTTCCCCAGTGGTGAACAGCAGAGCAGGAATTTGAAGCTCTTTAAGAACAGTAGTGATCTCCACTCCGGAAACAAAAATATGAAAGAAATCAATATGTAATATGAAATGAGAAACAACTCTGTCCAATCTATTTTGCTTAAGATTTCTCCTAAAAGCTGACTTTTCACAGTTTATCTGAAATTCCCGTTTTAAAGTGGGACCCTCTTGGATGTGTGATTCTCCTTCTAGACCCCAGTGTTCTGTGACTCACGTGATCTGTCGTAGTTCTTCCTCTCGTGTTGTGTGTGGCTTCGTTGAGGTGAAGGACCTGGAAGAGGCAGGAAGTGGGACAAGAAAAGTACTTAAAAGATCTGGAAGTCAAAAAGAGAGAAAGAACCCCAATACAAACAAAACAAAACCTCATAGCAAACCAAACCAAAACCAATACGCAAAGGAAAAAGAGAAAACTGCAGTGTAAGCATTTGCTCCTTGAAAAACGACCGCAAAGCTGGTTGATCACCAGCCACTTCAAAGAATCCTGTGTTGTTATTCATTGTTCAGGAAACGTGAGGATGTTTTCCATGGATTTCAGTCAGCGCCTCACTTCTACCGTTACTCTTCCATTTAAGCCTCTCCTCTACTTGTTGTGCAGTTGTGGGAGTTCATCCCAGCTCCCAGAGGAAATGTAGGCACAGGGAGGCAAATGGGGCAGAGCCCAGGGGAGGGCGTGTGCTCCCCACAGCTCTGTGCTCACCCAGTTATGGGAATGTTTGCCCAGCCTCCTGTGCTGCACAGCCGGATCTGTGGTCATCTGCACCCAAGCCAACAGAGAGATCCATCTAAGCTGGTCAGTGTGTAGGCAGCTGACACCTACCTTCCCAATTTCGAGGGCAGTGTTTTCTCTGGCTCCTAAGTAGGTCATGGCTAATGCTGATGCGATGGATAAAGGGGAATAGAAGATGTTGTCATTCTTCTTTGATAGTTTGAACTGCTGGAACAGATCCAATGCAAAGTGGGTGTTTGCTTCACTGAGTGAATCCATGGCGACCTTGATGTGACCTGGAGTTCTTAGAGAAGCATCAGGTTCATATTATGGCTTTACTGAAGGGAAGGTTAGTCTATCATGAATTTTCTTAAAAAATTTTTTTTAAATGTTTATTTTTGAGAGAGAGAGAGCTGAGGAGGAGCAGAAAGAGAGAGACACACAGAATCTGAAGCAGTCTCCAGGCTCTGAGCTGTCAGCACAGAGCCTGATGCACGGCTTGAACCCACGGACAGACCGCGAGATCATGACCTGAGTCTAAGTCAGACACTTAACAGACTGAGCCACCCAGGTGCCCCGGTATAATGAAATTTTCTGAAAAGAAATGACTTTTATTTGGATTGTGGGATTTTGGCAACTAAAGTTTTTCTTCCTTTTACTTTTTAACCCCTTTCAATGTACATGTATAAATTTCATAATTAGACAACTATCAAAATTACCGTACACATAAAAAAAAAACTTTTGTGAGAAAGTAGTGGAACTTCTTTCTTTCTTTCATTACTGGCAGGACTAGGCCTCGGTAGAAAATGCTTTATTGCAGATACTAACACACAGATTCATGTAATAACATTCAGCCGCGTCCCATGAGGCACTTCTCTGCCTTTTCCTTCAAGGTTCTGTGGGTGCCAGACCCTCTCCCCCCACCATGTTCCACAGGGGGCATTGCATAATCAGAAATAAATAAATAAAGGGTAAATCAGATGAAGAAGGTGTTTCAAATGTACTCTGGCAGAGCAAGTAGGATATAATCGCATGGAATGAAATAGACGCATGCTATAAAGCGTCATTGCCATTATTTTCAGAAATGATTCCAGTTATTAAGCTGGAGCGGCTGGAAGCACTTACCTGTGTCCCTGGAGGAAGCAGAGGTGGGCAGGGAGCCTGTCAGCCTGTGTGCAGTCAGTGGGGAGATCCTGAATATATATACCTCTCTCCTGCCACCTTCCGCTCCTCCTTGCAGTTGGTATTTCAAGTAAATCAACTTTTGATTTCTTAATCAGGCTAACCATGACATGTACCCACTCAAAATATTCAGGAGAATAAAACATGATTGTTCCATTACTGTACTTCTTTTCCACATGCAGCAGCAAATACTGCAGCCCTGCAATCCTTGGCTCTTAGGAGATGCATGTAGGTGTCTTTTCTAGTACCGGTGAGGATAAAGTTAAAATGCCAGCTTCCTCTCACCCACCTGCTACAGCCACCTGGAAACAACCCTTAAAAAGTCTTCTCTTGGATGTTGATGTCTTTAAGGCCCACATCAAACAGAAACAGTGAAAAAGTTTACATTTTCTGTCTCCTGTTCTGAAACAGGCTTGTTCAGCCTGTCCATTTCCTTAGTAATTATTCTGTATAACCAGGAAAATAGCTCGAGTTCTGTCGAAAGCTCTACTGCCGAGGTGGCCCAGCAATAGGCAGGGAACAAGAGTCTGTTGTCTTCCCCTAAAGGCTGTGCCTTGAGAACTGTCCTCCTTGTGACCACCCATGCCCCCTTGCAGCCAGTCCCGGATTTTCTCTGTTTGAAGATCAGTGTGGGGCTCATTTACCTAGTGGTGTTGACCTGCTCACAATGAGAAGAACAATCGATATAAACAGGAACCATCTTGAGTGGCAGCATTCTAATTTTTTTTATATAAATATGAATCAAAAATAGATCGTTTGGGCTCCAGAATCATGACATTTATCTGTCACTTGGCCTTCACTATACCGGTGTCATATTCATGGACTGGACACCATAGTCAGAAAAAATGGTAAGGAAAAAATGAGGAAAAGGTGTTCTTTGAATGCCATGGTTAATTCTTCTATCACTGGAACCTTACGCTGCTCACGTGCATAGATGGGCTAATATTAAAAACTTGACTTCTATCCAGCGGGGACACCTTTAACAGCTTATTAAGGCAGGTCTCTTTGTTAGCCCCATTTCACAGGTGACAGAAACGAGGCACAGAGCAGGTGAATAAAGGCTCAGGTTTCTAGGGGTAGTGAATTGCACAGGTGAGCTATCCAGGCAGATAAGCTGGCTCAGGAACCTGCCTGTGTATCCGCTACCCAGACTAGGTTAGACAGACTCTGGGTTTGAGATGACATATCTCCTTGTGTTTAAGTGAAAGGAACCTTCGGCACTCCCAAAAGAAAATAAAGTCTTCCTACAAAATCGGAAGGGGTGAGGCTCAGTCAAATACGAAGTCCCACGGTCACCAGGAGAGGAGGCTGGGCTTTCAGATGCCCGTTTAGGGCTCCTTCCTGAGACAGCCAAGAACAGCAAGTGGCGAATCAAATCAGGGTGATTTCCTTTGAGCGTGAGGCTCAGAGAGAGAATCAAATCGTATCCAACCCTCCCTTCCCCCAGACAGCTCTCTCAAGCTGGGGTTTAGTAGAAATGAATAGGGAGGGCGGGGAAAGAGGCAGACGAAAGAAAGTGTTTTTTCCCCAGATACACCGTACCCTGAAGCCTGGCTGTGGTGGGGAGAGGGTGGTGATCGCGGGACATCTGGCACAACATCTGCCCTGCCATGAGGGTGGGGGCTATTTGTACTGCGGGTCGAATTTATAGTTCACATGCTATAAGCTCACTTTTTTAAAATGTAAAATTCACTAGTTTGTAGTACAGTGACAAGGTTGTGCAGATCGCCATGAATTAATCCCAGAAGAGTTTCATCACCCCCCGCTAAGAGACCCCTCCATGGTTCTCCCTTACCACAGTCTCTGGAAGCCACTAATCTGCTTGTCTCTGTGAATTTGTCTATTCTGGATTTTTCATTTAGATGGACTTGCAGGGTGTATGGCCTTGTCTCATGTTCCTTCCACTTAGCGGTCTTCACCCATATTGTAGCATGTGTTGCTGCTTCGTTTCTTTACGTGACTAAATAACGTTCCATCGTGTGATAATAGCACTGTTTGTAATCCATTCATGTGCCAGTGTACATTTGGGTTTGGTCACTCTTTGGCTATCGTGAATGATGCTGATGTGACCTTTCGCGTAGAAATTTCAGCGTGGACGTATGTTTTCATCTCTTGGGCATAGACCAAGGAGTGAACCCACTGTCCATATGGTAATTCTGTGTTTGATTCCGAACCGCCAGACAATGCCATTTTATATTCCCACCAGAATATGACGGGGTTATGTGTGGGAGTTCTAGCACACTTCTCCAGCACTCTTTACTCTTGTGGGTCCTTTCTAACACTTGCCAAGGACAGGGTCTTGTGTCTCAGCACATCATGAATTCACAGGAAGATTCACCTACAACAGTGTCCCAGGAGCTCAGAAGATGGAGGGAGGGGGTGGAGGTAGGGGGCCCGACCCCTTGGGCATGGCTGCTTGCTCTTAGCTCTCCTCTAGCCCCCTGTGTGGAGTGAATTCTGAGTGGGACTGTTATGTAACAGGACCCCGGCGTTGAGACTGGATGAGGGTAAGGGAGGAGGAAGACTACTGGGGTTTTGATGAAGGAGTGGGTCCAAAGACAGAAGTAAATGACAAGAAAAAGAACCACGATGAAAAATTACAAACACGAGGAATAGGAGCTTCTCTGTCAAGCTCCTATTCAATCACAGGAGACAATCACAGGCCATTGTCACCAGATAGAAATGGGGGTTCCTGGAGGAGGAGGAGGAGCAGGAGGGGTTTCTCTGGGCTCCAAGAGAAAGGGACCTGACCTCACGGGACAGAAAAAAAAGCAGCTCAGGCTGGGCTTAGAAGGAAGAAATTTGGTGACAACGTGGGATCAATTGGCTTTGAAGGGAACTTCTGACCGAGGCCGAATTCTCCTGAGCCTAAGCTGCTAAGATTTGTCATGCAGAAGTGAGTCTGAGGAAAGGGGACTCATTATAAGGACCAGGAGTTTGCTTAAATTTAGAGAGAGCTTGGGCTCACATGAAAAATAACTTCATACTTTTCTTCTGTTCCCAAAAAGCGTTCCTGGCACGTAATAGACAGGATTGTGACATCCTGATGTCTTACACTGTCACAGAAGACTCAGCAATTCTCAGACGTTTTTGCATGTGATTACCTGCCAACTTGTGTCTCTGGGTATTTTCTAAATATACACCAACGTCATTAACCAATGATATTGGGTTCCAGGAATCCAGGAACCCAATAAAACTTAGGAATGTACACTTTCGGGAGCCATCCTGCTATTGCTAATGCCTTTATGGGTTGGTGAAGAAATATCCCCTTGGTTTTCCTGACCCTTACTTCCTTGTGAAGGGCATGATGTGTCAAGTTGCACATCCTAGGGGAAATCTTATTTCTTCCTTCTTATGAAGCATATGCTTGTGTCTGTTTGCAGGCAAACTGGTTAGTGGAGACTAAGCATCCAGTAATAGAATATCTGCCAATTACTGTATTCCCTGCAGATACAGATATAGATACAGCTATGTATACATTGAATGACATCAGAATGGGGTTAAGTAGCTTTGTAAAAAAAATTCACAGAGGATCACTCATTCCGCTAAGATTTAAAGAGACATCAGTTAGGGCAGTGGTCTCCTGTGTAAGTATATCATGGAAGACAGACAAATCCATATTACCCCCACCCTTTTCCCCATTTCCACACCTCCAGCACCACCCAGAACAGTCATCCTACTCTGTGCTTTCAGTTGAATCCAACACTGTTCCTCGTTCTCTTACAACTCCCTCCCTGATTCATGGTGGCATTCCTTTTGCCAATAAAACACCAATGTAGGTGTGGGCTCCCACTTTTCCTCTTCCTCTTTGCTTTTCTGAAATAATGGATTTTCCCCATGACTGACTGTGTGTCACTTGATCTTTCCTCAGAGGCTTCTTCTCACTCCCCCAACTTCATACTGTGAAGCCAGGATACATGGTCTTCTCTTTCTTTTATTTCCACTGCTTTTTCTAGCCATTGCTTTTTTTTACTGTCTTCAATGACCTGTTTTCAGTTTCCAGCCATGAGGGGATATCACCATGTGCCCACTGACTGTCTTGTGTGTTACTCCTTAATATTCACCAGGTCATCTGTTACCTCTGCACCCTTTTATGGTTTTAGCTCTTCATTCTAAATGCTTCCAGTATTCCGGGTGACTTCAAAACTTTCATAGTCAACAAATGGAATCCATTCGTATTTTATTTTACATTTCTGTTTTAGCTGAATCTCCTTCTTTGTGAAAAGCTTCTTGTGTCTTTTGCCCTTTTCTTCACTGGATTCATGATGTTTCTTATCTATTTGCTCTTTATATGCTCTTTATATAAAGTAATGTTGTTGATGCCTTCTTTGGAGTACCAAAGGAAAGGCAAAGTTCTAGAGGGGTAAAGAAACTTGAGTATATGAGATGTTGGTTTGCTGGGGATTTAATTGGCTTTTCCAGTTCTACCCTTTGCTCTTTCAACTTCCTGTGGGTTCCAGGAAGCTGAGACATAGGGAGCCATAATCAAGGTCTTGTCCTCTGACAGACAGTTGCATTTGGCCAGTGTTGAGGCAGCAAGAGTCACCTAGCTTCCTCTCAGCTAGGTTGCCAAGGGATGAATGCATTTATTTCCCAAAAGCCACAGATGCTATTGGGAAACCTTTTCTGTAGCTACAGCTGTTTTCTGGATTTTGGTAACCTCTCCCTTTGCTCTTTAGGTCTAGGGATGGCAGTGTCTCCCCACTGTTGTCAGCCTTGTGATATTCACTATCTTTTCTTGGTTTCTCTTAGACCTGACCATACATTGTATAGTCTCTTTATTAAACTTTCCTGAATTATCCATCTTGACTGTGTCATTTGTTTTCTGCTGGGCCCTTGACCAATACAGTAAGTAAATTGCTTTGGGAGAAATATCTTCAAATGGAAATCAGGTTGCTCACGTATTGAGAAGCACGTGCTGAGAGCAAATGGGGCATTGGCATATGGCAGCAAGTTCCCATTGATGGAAGCAAGACATAAAGTGCAGTGGAAAGGCGTGGGGACATCAGGTGGCTGTGGTGCTTAGTTGCTATGGTGACAACTTTGATTATAAAGATTGTGGGATCAGCTGCTTACTTATGATGGGCTTGGGAAGTTCAATTCCAACTGAAATCTGAAACATGTTTTCCATGGATCTTGACAAGTAAATACTAAAAGATACAATACGTTTGTAGTGATAAGATGTTTCACCTTTCTAAGAAAATGCAATTAAGACAACAGTGAGATTAACACCAGTAACAGTTTTTAAATACTCAGGATTGGTGTTATGTGGAAGAAGAGAATTATTGATAAAATCTTGGTGAAAATGTTAGTACAACTACTTTGGGAATATTTGGCAGTATGTGCTTAAGAGTCAGCAGTTCTCAGGATGCCTGAGTGGCTCAGTCAGTTAAGCATCTGACCCTTGGTTTCAGCTCAGGTCATGATCTCATGGTTCTTGGGTTTGAGCCCCGCATTCTATACTGTCAATGTGGAGCCTGTTTGGAATTCTCTCTCGCACTCTCTGCCCTTCCCCTATTGTGCTCTCTCTCTCTCTTTCTCTCTCTCTCTCTCTCTCAAAAATAATAAGTAAACTTAAAAAAAAGAGTCAGCATTTCTCTGTCTAAATATAGTACACCTTAGATGTACCCCTACATGCAGTGCTCAAGGATACACGTGTAAGGGGGTTAATTGCAGTACAGTTGGCAATGGCGAGAGGTAGAAACAATTTAGATGTATATTAACAGAAGACTAAAGAAAAGAAATCATGCTATATTCATCCAATGGAATATCGTACAGCAGTGAATGTAAATGAACCAGATATTCATGTATCAGAAAGGACAGATATTTAACCATAATGTGCCGTGGAGAAAAATCATGGTGGAAAGGATATGTAGTTATCATTGTTTTTTGGTTTTTTTTTTTTTTTTTGTTTGTTTGTTTTGCAGTGTGGGTGGGGAAGGTAGGGAGCTTCATCATTGAGATGTAATTCTTGGGAACTAGGGGGCACGCCTGCTTCAGAAATGGAGAAATGTCATTGGGTATCATACAGCGCCTATTTGTGACCAATGATAATTAGCATTGAGAGCCAACTGCTCTTAGAAAATTTGTCCAAGCAGGAGGCATCACAGTCCCAGACTTTAGCCTCTACTACAAAGCTGTAATCATCAAAACAGCATGGTATTGGCACAAAAACAGACACATAGACCAATGGAATAGAATAGAAACCCCAGAACTAGACCCACAAAAGTATGGCCAACTCATCTTTGACAAAGCAGGAAAGAATATCCAATGGAAAAAAGACAGTCTCTTTAACAAATGGTGCTGGGCGAACTGGACAGCAACATGCAGAAGAATGAAACTAGACCACTTTCTCACACCATTCACAAAAATAAACTCAAAATGGATAAAGGACCTGAATGTGAGACAGGAAACCATCAAAACCCTAGAGGAGAAAGCAGGAAAAGACCTCTCTGACCTCAGCTGCAGCAATTTCTTACTTGACACATCCCCAAAGGCAAGGGAATTAAAAGCAAAAATGAACTATTGGGACCTCGTGAAGATAAAAAGCTTCTACACAGCAAAGGACACAATCAACAAAACTAAAAGGCAACCAACGGAATGGGAAACGATATTTGCAAATGACATATCAGACAAAGGGCTGGTATGCAAAATCTATAAAGAGCTCACCAAACTCCACACCCAAAAACCAAATAATCCAGTGAAGAAATGGGCAGAAAACATGAATAGACACTTCTCTAAAGAAGACATCCAGATAGCCAACAGGCACATGAAAAGATGCTAAACGTCGCTCCTCATCAGGGAAATACAAATCAAAACCACACTCAGATATCACCTCAGGCCAGTCAGAGTGGCCAAAATGAACAAATCAGGAGACTATTTGGGAGGGAGGAAGGATAGGTGATGGGCATTGAAGAGGGCATCTTTTGGGATGAGCACTGGGTGTTGTATGGAAACCAATTTGACAATAAATTTCATATATTAAAAAAAAAAAAAGAAAGAAAATTTGTCCAAACACCGAGCCACATCAAAACTGTCTGTGGTTTGTCCTTTCAGGCTTGAGGTTTAGCTAGATGGGGGCAGACAGCTCATCTATTTCTATATCCATTGTACTCTAACCCCATTATACCCTGTCAACATTCCTGCTAAAGTCCATGCGTGGGTGGTTTCGTCATAGCCTTCTGATGGCCCCTTATCCAGTCCTTGACAGGGAATTTTCTGAATTGTCACTGTTGACTCGTCTCCCTTGGGATTCTACCTTTAGTGCTGTATATCTCTGACCCCCCTCCCACTGCTACCCCTCAGTTGCAGGTTTCTGCTTCTCCTGGGGGTCTTTTGCAGGCGCTCCCTTTCCAGCCTACCTGGGCCCCCTCGCCACTCTGCTTCAGTCCATGAGTTCCCTGGTCCATTTGTCTCAGTTTAGAGCATTCCCTTCCTCCCTTTCCATCTCTAGTGCCATTCATACTGCCCTTCCTTTTCATTAGTTTTGGGTTGATGTTTATCATTTTCATTGATATTTTAAATCATTTTCATCAGTTGTATTTTAAAATTTCATTCTATAACTTTTCATCTTATCAGAAAGATTACACTGCTGTCCACCCCTTCCGTTATGGGATTCTGGTGATGTTTCAGTAGAATTAGCCTGTCTTTGGAACATAAGGAGAGAGCATTCTTTCTGTGCTCCAAGTCTAGCAGTAACCAGGAACAACTGATTATTGGCTGTTTACATTTGGATGAATGTTTCTTGAAGATTTGTTTGAATTTAGGGGTGGTTACATAGTATGTTTGGCCATCATATTTTTAAGGCATCTTTAGTGACCCATTGTTCATGCAATGGGTTCTTAGTTATTTTCTGTGACGTGGTAAGCTAAATGCGTGGTCTCCAGCACAGGGCCAGAAGCAGGGACGTCACCGACAGGGGAAGTTTGCCAAGGTTCCTTTTACATTTGGGTGGCAAGTGACTTAGCCGCATACCCTGAGCCAAAATTCCATGACCATCCTATCACCATATACTGCCCATCTCATTAACCTCTGGAACAAGCCTCTGCATTCTGGAAGTGACGCTGCCTTTAACATCTGTCTCTCCAGACTGCCAGGAACAGTTATCATCACCTCCTTCAGTTTTCCGGTCACCCAAGCATGACAGATCTACTTTCATAGGTACCAGTAATTATACACCACTGCGCAAGAAACTCCTGGCCTTGAATTGTTCCAGTGATGTCCTCCCTACGCTATGAGGAGCACTTGACAAAGCGTATTAATTCATTGTACTTTTACCTAAAGTACAATGAATTAACATGGATTCCTGAAATTCAGGGCATTAAGTTGAATTTTGGTCAGTATCAATTTGATATACAATAATATTCCAGTGATGCTTGGAAGTACATGTGCTTCTTTAAAGGTGTTTTTTTAATTGTTGAAATACTTGATGCTTGCTCTGGTAAGTAAAGATTGTTCAGAAACGTAGGCAGCAAAATACAGGGGGAACTCCTCGTCCACTCTCAAGCACGGTAGTGGTTTCCTAGGACCACCATCGTTAAGTACCTAAAAACTGTGTGGATGGCAATGAACAAAATGTATTCTTTCACCCTTGTGGAAGCTAGGACTCTAAAATCAAGAGGTTATGAGGACCATGCTCCCCTGAAGGCTCTAGGGGAGACTCCTTGCCTCTTCCAGCTTCTGGTGGCTCCCGCTGTCCCTTGGTTTGTGCATTCGGTCTGTGCCTTTGTCTTTGTATGATCTTTTCCTCTGTGTGTCTCTTCTCTTCTTCTAAGGACAACTGGATACTGGATTAGAACTTACCCTAAGCCAGTATTTCCCCATGTTAACTAATTACGGCTGCAAAGTTTCTATAGCTAAATTAGGTCATACTCTGAGATACTTGATAGACATGAAGTTACCTTTACTGTACTTGTGCAGTGCGTATTCACTCCACTACAGTTAACACTCCCTTAGCTGAAGTCAAAACTTTTAACAGCGGAGAAGAAACCATCTAGCTGTTTTTACCTAAGTACAAGACACATATTTGCATCCATGTGCTCCTGGGTAAGCGTGAACAGCCCAGACACTGGGTAATCCATGGACACCAGACTGTACTTCTTCGTGATGATCTACTGACGATGCTGGGGTCAAGACTGTAGGTGTTAGTATTGACACAGCAAGTGGACAGGCCATGGCACTGGCAGTAGTAGGGACTTGCAGCAGCCCTGAAGGAACCATCCGACTGAGGTCATGGCTGCTGTGGTGCTCATCCACACTAGGCCTCATGAAACAAACTCAGAAGGAGCTTCACTTTGGCTTCTCCATTGGTTTTTGGCCACTTCTGGTGGCAGCACTGGAGAGACCATGGAGGTCAGGCCCTAGTTTCTAGAGCGGACAGTGAGGGAACAGTAAAGGAAGGGGGCAAGCTATGTGAGTGGCCCTACCCCAGACTTCCCAGGAGTGCTAGTTCCAAAGGCAAGATGTGTTTAATGATGGACCACTTCTGGCTTAGCCCCCTTAGTCAGATGATGTGTGTGTGTGGTTGTAGGATGAGAGGCGGGGGGAAGAGAGAGAGAAGTGGGGGAGGAAGACTATGCATGGAGAGGCAGGGAGGGAAGGGAAGAGACAGAACGAATGCCACCAAGGTGGACCGGTGGGTCATGGACCCTTCACAGCCGACTGTCCTAGAGACAAGAGGCTTCCCATAACCCACACATCTTCCAAAACAGCAGTCCTCAGATTAGAATAACCCCAAAGGTGCCCACAGAGACTTTTATAGAATTACAAAATTTCAAATGCATGTGTCCTCTTCTCCAAAATTTCTATGCCTGAAAATGTCCTGTGTTCACAGAGGCAGGCGTCCCAGTTCTTCCACATTTCACAAAAGCAAAGCAAACTTGTCACCTACTTCAAATCTTACTATAGGGATGCCCAGGAGGCAACAAAGACAAAACTCTTTCATGATTAATTGAGATACTTCATGCCCACCCATTGGGCTTCTCCCTTTCCCTATTTTCGACGACTCCTGTCATCTGTGAAGAATAGAATGTCAGAAGGGAAGTATTTTAGCTCATGGTGAGTTCCAAATCAAGAATATATATAAATGAAGGCAGAGTGACTGTGGGAGTAATGATAATTTTTCAATAACACAGCCCCTTTAAGCCTCTGACTATTATCAAGATTGTGTTAAACCGGAGAGACAAGCAAGTATCTCAAAGGCTACTGAACACTAAATAGGACTTTGCTACTTACTGTGACAAATTCTTTTCCGCTGTGCCAGATACTGTCTCAGGTGCAAGAAGATACCGAACTAACTGGTTGTACTGAGTGTTTTACTGGGTTATGTATTTTTAAGATACATCACATAAAACCTATGGAATTTATTTCAGATACGGTGTGTGTTATTCAGTTCACATATAAAATCTATTTTATCAAATCTCATCATGAATATTTTTTCCTATGAAAGTGAATCTTCATTTTATTTCATTTCTAAAAATGGTTAATGGTTCAACCTGCTCCTAACAAAGTCCAAAAAAAATTTTTTTAACATTTATTTATTTTGAGAGACAGCAAGTGGGTGAGTGGTAGACAGACACACACAGAATCCAAAGCAGGCTCCAGGCTCTGAGCACAGAGCCCGACGCGGGGCTCGAACTCACGAACTGTGAGATCATGACCCGAGCCGAATTCGGACACTCACCCGACTGAGCCACCCAGGCGCCCTGCAAAGTCCAAAATTTTGTGTTAGATGCAGAACCAATGACTTTTTAGCGAGATACATTTTTATCTTAAATGAAAAAGCACAGGGAAATGTTCTGATTCATCTCATTAAGAGATGTTTCTCTAATTGAAAAAAATAGCTTTTGTGTTCAATAATTATGCATCATTTTTAAAATATTTTCCTTCAGTTTTATGCTAATAGTAAGTGTAGGGATAAGAAAACATATTTTAAACATTTAAAGCAATATGATCATGGGAAGTAAGAACATTTTATATTTTAAATTCACAAACATTTTCATTGGAAGGAAGGATGACCAAGTTATCAATAGAAGACTTTAAGATATAAAAATATTAAATCAGGATGAAATTCTTTGAAGAAAGTGGAATGGAAATATAATTTCCAGGTGACGAAGAATGATTTAAAATCTTGAAAAGTGAAAGGGCTTGTTCGTGTGTTTTAGAAACGGGTAAATAGTAGGTACTATAGCTTGATTCCATTGGATGCCTTTTAAAGAGTGCTACAATGAGTTTATTTAAAAATAGCCACACGCATAACATGTCATAAGTTATATCCTTTGTAACTGTGTTGTGGACACAAATTTAGGTGTCAACTAAGACGTGTGTGAGGCTTTAAGGTTCTGGGTTGCTCTTGAGCAAAGGGTCTGGCGGTCACTCTTGCAGGGTCCAGATCCTTGGTGTTGCCGTCTGCTACCCGCTTCAGGCCACACCACTAGTGACACTGTGTGGCAGTGGCTGCAACAGCAAGTCAGTAGCACGAGACTTCCTGGGAACAAGAGAGGTTTCTGGTATTTCTTCTGTAAAACACATAGAAGACTGAGATTCCCCCTCCACATCTGCACATAATAAATGTTCTGGGGTTCTTAAAGTTGTTCAGAGAGGGAGAATCCAGGGAGAGAGAATGGCATCCTAAATAGGATGGTGGATGGGTTATATTTGATCTGATCATAAAGACGAATGTGGTCTTATTTTGTCATTTTTCATTAAAGTCTTAGTTTCTTCCAACAAGGGAAAGCGCTGGGCTAAGTCACATCGCAGGTGAATTGTATATGATACTGCAAAAATTAACCTCAATCCTTTTCAAACGTCTCCAAAAACTGAAGTGGAGGGATGACTTCCTAACTCATTCTCTGTGGGCAGCATTACCCTGATATCAGAGCAAGAGGGACACTACAGCAAGACAAGTACAGACCAATATCTCTTATAAATATCGATACTAGAATCCTCATACAGTACCAACAAACTGACTTCAGCAGCGTACTAAAAGGATTATGCATCATGACTAGGTAGGATTTATTTATGGGATGCAAGAATAGATCAACAGATGGAAATCAAGCAATGTGCTACGCCACATTAACAGAGTGAGGGGGAAAACATCATGTGACCATCTCGAATGATGTAGAAAATCATTAGACAACATTCAACACCTTTTCATGATAAAAATACTCAACAAATTAGGCATAGAAGGAGATCTCCTCAACATGATAAAGGATATTTCTGAAATACCCACAAGTAACATATTTCAGAGGGAAAGACTGAACTCTGTTACCCTTTTTCCATTTCTACCTCACATAGTATTGGAAGTCCCAGACAGAACAGTTAGGCCAGAAAAAGAAATTAAAGGCATTCACATTGGAAAGGAAGAAGTAAAATGATCTCTGTATTTAAGACGATATGATCTTATATGCAGAAAACCCTAAAGATTCCACAAAATGTCTGTTACAACTAATAAATAATTCAGGAAATTTGCAAGATATGAAATCAACAAACAAAAATTGTTTGTATTTTCGTACTCTAAACAAGAAGAATCTGAAAAGGGGATTAAGAAAACATATCCATTCACAACAGCATCAAAAAGAATTAAATGCCAGGGATTAACTAGGTAGGCCAAAGATTTATAGAATGAAAACTACAAATCATTGAGTAAAGGAATTAAAGAAGACATAAATAATGGAAAGACACCCTGTGTTCTTGGAACGTTAACATCGCTAAAATGAGAATATTATTCAAATCTATGTACAGGTTTGATACAATACCTATCAAAATTCCAATGACTTTTTTTTTCTTTTCCAAACAGGAAAACTCATTTTAAAATTCAAATGTAGTCTCAAGACATTCCCAGTATCCAAAAAAACAATCTTGGAAAAGAAGAATAAATTTGGAAGTTTACATTTTCTAGTTTCAAAACATACTGTGAACTTACAGTAATCCAAACAGTGTGGCATAAAGACAGACTATATACCTGTGGAGTGGTATAGAAAACCTGGAAATAAACTTTTGAATATATGGCCAAATGGTTTTTGACAGGGTGTCAAGACCATTCAGCAGAGAAGAGGACAATCTTGGTAAAACTGGATATCCATATGGAAAAGAATCAGGTTTGGGCTCTCACCTTACACCATATATATAAACATTGTCAAAATGGGCCAAAGACCTAAATGCAAAAGCTAAAACTAGAATGTTCTTGGAAGGATGCATAGTGGAAAACATAACATTGGATTTAGCAATGATTTCTTTGATATGCTACCTAAAACATGGGCAGCAAAAGAGGAAATTGATAAATTGGACTTGATCAAAATGTAAAACTTTTTTTTTTGCATCAAAGGGCACTATCTAGAGAATGTAAAGCAATCACAGAATGGGAAAAAAAACATTTGCAAATCATGTATCTGATAAGGGATTAATATCCACCATATATTAAGAATTCCTACCACTCAATAACAAAAAACCAAAACCCAATAGAAAGTTGCAAAGGACTCAAATAGACATTTTCCCAAAGAAGATATACAGATGCCCTCCCAGAAAATAACAAGTGTATTTAAGAATATGAAGAGAACAGAACTCTTGTGCATTGCTAGTGGAAATGTAAAATGGCGCACCTGTGTGTAAAACAGTTTGAGCAACCACCATATTGGTGATGGCTGCACATGGGTGTGAATGTACTTAATGCCACTGAATCGTAGAGTTAAAAAATGATGGTGATGGTAAATTTCATGTTAGGTATATTTTAGCACCCTCACACACATGCAAGTCATGATTTCTGATTTAAGCTGTTCTCCCAACAGTATTTCCCAATCTTTTTATCATCTTGAGTCAACTCCCTTTTACATTTCCCTCCAAGCTTCTATTAACTTTCTTTCCTTTCTCAAATTCTCTACTCATCCTATAGCATTATCACTTCCAGTTGATGTCTTTTCCTATTTCATTAAAGGAAAGCGAAAAGGATATTGTTTTGGAACTTCTTGAGCTTCTCATCATCTTCTAAGCTTCAGACCTATGTGCCCTGCACTTTTCCTTCCTCATGTTCTCTTATTCGCATTTTCTATTTTCTCATGAACTTCTTTCATTATAACATGACTTTTCTAAACAACCTCCCCTTCTTGTGGAACTCTTTTATTCTTAGGCAAACACATAAACCACTTTCTTCTAACCACTCTGTGCGATAAACTTCTTTTGTCACTCAAGGTTTTGGGAGTCTAGAGTCCACATTTTCCCTTCTTTACCCACTGCAAATTTAGCATCTTACCAGTATTTTAGCAGCATACTTTTTGCTTAAGTTAATTATATAGACTTTCTGAATTTCTAATCTAGTAAACATTTCCAAGGTTAACATGTGTAGAAAGGATTCTTCTTGTGTGATCTGCAGACCCTGGAAGTTCCCCAGAGCTCAAGATGAGAACCAGTTTCATAAAAACACTAAGACCTTATTTGCCTTTTTCACTCTGTTGAGATTCATACAGGTGGTGCAAAAGCAATGATTTTTAAAAGTGCTGGTACTTTACCATGAATCAAGGCTATAGACCCAAACCATGCTAGTATATGGATTCTCCACTTACACACACACACACACACACACACACACACACACACGCTGTTTTTGACTTCATGGTCTTTTTGAACCATTAAAATATTTAACTGAAGATTTTATTGAATCTACCTCACAAAATTAGGTGAGGTGACATGAGAAGTATGCATAATGTAACCTGCAATTTTTTCTTAAGTATGGGGTTATTCTTGAAAACAAATTTAATTAAGACATGTTCGCCCCCCCCCCCCCACTTCCAAAAACAGTAGTTACTTTGTGTACTTTGGACAAACCTTTTCCTATTCCTCTTTGTTTATCAATTTTATTGATTTATAATTTACATAAAATAAATTCATGCATTATAAAAGTATAGTGCAGTGACTTTTGACAAATGTAAACACCTGTGTAATCACCCCCCAATCAAGTTGTAGAGCATTCATTTCAACCAGAAATTTTCCTAGGGCTGTTTTATCATCTTTTTCCTCTCTAGTTCCAGTCCTAGAAACCACTAATCAGATTTCTGTTAATTTTGCCTGTTCTAGGACATCATGTAAACAAAAGTATATAATATATACTCCTTCTGTCCCACTTCTTTTGCCCAGTATAGTGTTTGGGAGTTTCATTCACGTTGCTGCAGGAATCTGTAGTTTCTTCCTTTTTATCACTGAATACTCTTCCATGACCGTTCGCCAGCTGATAATAATTTGAGGTACTCCCAGTTTGCGGCTGTTATGAATAAGGTGTCTATAAGCATTTGCATACTAGTCCTTTTGTGACATGTGCATTCTGTTCTATTGGGTAAATTTCAAAGTGTGGAATTACTGGATCGTATGGTAAGTATATGCTTTAACAATGAATGTCTCGTTGTACATGTGAGGAAGACTTTCTCTAGAAGTGAAATTGTTCATCCCTGAGAGATTTAAAGCTTTTTGGACTGCTGTCTCCAAAATGGCAGCGTAAGAGACCCGAGCCTTCATCCCCCCTCAGAGATGAACAATTAGCTCTCCTTGAACAAAAACAGCTCATGCACACACAAGAAAGAGAGGATAATCACGTGACATGATGGCGGTGTTAGCCAACGCAATGGCAGTGGTCCTATTGCAATATGTAAGTGTATCAAATTAACAGTGTGTTCACCTTAAACTTACACTGTGTAATAGGTCACTTATATCTTAATAAAGATGGAAAAAATAACACAACCACATTGTTTTCCAAAGTGGTTGCACCCTTTTGTATTCCAGCTGGGAGAGTATGACGGCTCGACATTCTCTCTCCACATAGTTTGACCAGTCTTCAGCAGCATCGGCTGTTATAGTAATGGCACCTGCTGTTTTTTGAGTGTCTTTTATAAGCCTAATACATTATTGGTATGATTATACATTAAAAATTTTTTTTAAATATAATTTATCATCAAGTTAGCTAATATACAGTGTATACAGTGTGCTCTTGGCTTTGGGAGTAGATTCCCGTGATTCATCACTTACATACAACACCCAGTGCTCATCCCAACAAGTGCCCTCCTCAATGCCCATCCCCCATTTCCCCTGTCCCCCACCCTGCCATCAACCCTCAGCTTGTTCTCTGTATTTAAGAGTCTCTTATGGTTTGCCTCCCTCTCTGTTTGAAACTATTTTTTCCCCTTCTCTTCCCCCATGGTCTTCTGGTAAGGTCCTCAAATTCTACATATGAGCGAAAACATATGCTATCTGTCTTTCTCTGACTTATTTCACTTAGCATAATACCTTCCAGTTCCATCCACATTGTTGCAAATGGCAAGATTTCATTCTTTCTCATTGCCAAGTAGTATTCCATTGTATATATAAACTACATCTTCTTTATCCATTCATCAGTGGATGGACATTTGGGCTCTTTCCATAATTTGGCTATTGTTGGTAGCACTGCCATAAACATTGGGGTCCATGTGCCCCAATGAATCAGCCCTCCTGTATCCTTTGGATAAATTCCTAGTAGTGCTATTGCTGGGTCATGGGGTAATTCTATTTCTAATTTTTTGAGGATGTTCCACACTGTTTGTTTTCCAGAGCGGCTGTACCCTGTTATACATTATTTTTAATCATTATGACAATGCTAAGAAGAAAATTACATTAATCCTCCTTTTCTTTTACTCCTAGGGATAAGGATCTAATTGGTTTTTGCACTCCTAAGCTCAGAATGCTTCTGCACGGAATAGTGGGGATCAGGATAATTCTGTTTGTCCACTGTCCATTAAGTCCCCTTGTTCAGATATGTATAAAATGATACTCTCTCGTTCGTTTCGTTTTCTTGGTTTTGCTCATTGGTGAACTCGCCCATGTCTTTCATGTGCTTCCTGAGTCTGTGAGTTTATTTCTTTGTCTTAAAATGCAGATTGGACTACATCAGAAGTTCTTATGGTTTCAAAACTGTATGAATGTGTGCACAGGTATTTTTTATGAGGTGAGTTTTCACAATATTCATCAGAACATTAATATTAACATCGGTGATGTTAACATATTCTTAATTCCTTTCACACCAGATTGTGATATTTAGAATATTGATGTTTTGCAACATTGCAAGGTAGCCAGGTTCCCATAAATTCTTCTTTAGGCTGTATTTAGAGAAGAAACAAGATACCATCCAATTTTGGTATTCGTGATAATTATGTTCTTTAAAGTCATCATGGAGCACTGAATTAGTGGATACTGAACCATTCCTCTTTTGGGAATTATAGGGTTAGATTCCTTTGAGCCTCTGGTCACCACATTTATGTTAGCCAATGAGTACATCACCTTGTTTTCTGCTTATAGACACTCTCATTTAAATGTATGTTGTTAAGTCCTCAGCATTGATCTCATGGCCAACTGCACTATAATTAATGTCTGTACAAACTTATCTAACCCATATATTTTCTATGATCTTGGCTTGCGTGTCCTCCAGTGAGATGGAATTGAATTGATTTGTTTCATCATCTGCATAGATTTGCTAGTATTCTGCAGTAAATTAATGTGGCAAAAAAAAAAAAAAGTGCCAAGTGAGGCATAAGTTAAAAAAATGATACTGAAATACGAAATACTTTCTCCCTTTAAGAGATAAGGTAAGAAATCTGTGAATGAGTGACACGTGAATATCTTAAGTATTTTATTTTTTGAGAAATCGTAAGCAAATTGTGTGTTTTGAATTTAACGTATGTTTTGGTTTCCACATGCTCATTGTTAGTATAGAGAAATGAGATTCACTTTTATGTGTTGATACTGTATCCTGCAACCTTGCTGAACTCACTTTCTAATTATAGACGTTTTCTGGAGATTCCTCTATAGGAATCTGGGATTTTCTATGTAGACAGTCCTGTCTTCTGAAAATGAGGAGCGTTTTCTTTCTTCCCAATACATCTTTCATTCTTTTTCTCTTACCTTATTGAAGCAGGTAGAATTTCCAGGACTATGGTGAATAAGAGTGGCAAGAGGGACATCGTGGTTTTGTTCCCAGTATTAAGGGAAAGATTTAAATATTTCACTATTAAATTTAATGTTAGCTGTAGGTTTTTTGTAGATGCTCTTTAGCAAGTTGAGGCAAACTTTGCCTTTATTCCTATTCTGCTGAGGCTTGATTATGAGTGGGTGCCGGATTTTGTTAAATGTTTTCTGGATCATTTGCTATGATAATATGATTTTTCTTCTTTAAACTGTTGATATGGTGGAGACTTTTGAATGATGGACCAATATTTCATACTTGGAATAAATTCCACTTGGTAATGTTATCTAATTCTTTCTATACATTATTGGATTTGAGTTGCTAATATTTTGTTGAGGATTTTTGCATTTATGTTCATGGAGAGTTATTGGTTTGTAGTTTTCTTTAGTTTTTTTAAATACTGTCTTCATCAGTCTTTGGTATCAAGGTAATGCTGGCCTAATTAATGAAATGGGAAGTGTTTTTTCTCTTCTGTTTACTTTCTATTTTCTATTTAGCATTCATTTTTCTTTAAGTGATTGTTGAAATTTTTTTCATGAAACCATTTGTACCTGGAGATTCAATCCTTATAAAACAATTAAGATGACCTATTTCACCTTAGTTTACTAGCTTATGGTTAGCATAGAATTGGATCATTTTTTTCTAAATTGTCAGAATTATCTGTTTGAAGTTGTTTGTAGCTTTCCCTTATTACGCCTTAATGGCTGCAGGATCTGGTAAAATATCCCTTGTTTTATCAATGATATTGATATTGGTCTTTTTCTCCCTCACTGTAAAATTTCATTGTTGTGAATTTCAGAGAGTGTTATAACTTTTCCAGTCATCAATATAATTTCTAAAACGAATGAGGAGAAGGATGTTTATTGCATAAATACATATTTCTGTTGTGTCTATTGGTATTTCTTCTAGATAAGGTAATATTCCTTCTTTTATCATTTTCTTTTTGAAGCACTTTCTTTAAGGAAGGAATTTTTTTTACTCTTTAAGAAGAGTAGGTCTGCTAGTGAAAATTGTCTTACTTTTCCTGCATCTGAAAAAGACTTTATTTCTCCCTTATTTCTATAGTTTTGTGGAATATGGTATCGGTAGTGGGTAGTTCTTTTCTCTTAGCCATTGAAAAAAGTGTTACATTTCCCTCTGGTCTTCATGGCTTCAGATGAGAAATCTGTCATTGAAATAAGTGGTTTTTTTTTAAGATGCCATTGTTTTTTTGTTAAAAAAATTTTTTTAATTTTTATTTATTTTTGAGAGAGAGAGAGAGACAGAGCATGAGCAGAGGAGGGGTAGAGAGAGAGAAGGAGACACAGAATCCGAAGCAGGCTCCGGGCTCCGACCTGTTGGCACAGAGCCGACTCACAAACCATGAGATCATGACCTGAGCCGAAGTCAGTCACTTAACTGACTGAGCCACCCAGGCACCCCACCATATATCATTTTTCTTTAAAAATTTTTTTTTAAACATTTATTTATTATTGAGAGACAGAGAAAGACAGAGCATGAATGGGGGAGGGGCAGAGAGAGGGAGACACAGAATCCGAAGCAGGCTCCAGGCTCTGAGCTTTCAGCACAGAGCCCAGTGCAGGGCTCACTCCCAAACCGTGAGGTCATGACCTGAGCCAAAGTCGGATGCCTAACCGACTGAGCCACACAGGCGCCCCCCCCCCCCCCCCTGTTTATCATTTTAAAAGTCATTGCTTGAAAATTTAGAAGATTCACCTTTTGCACTGCTGGTGGAAATGCAAACTGGTACAGCCACTCTGGAAAATAGTATGGAGGCTCCTCAGAAAACTAAAAATAGAACTACCCTGTGACCCAGCAGTTGCACTCCTAGCCATTTATCCAGGGGATACAGGGGTGCTGTTTCAAAGGGGCACATGCTCCCCAAGGCTTATAGCAGCGCTATCAACAATAGGCAAAGTATGGAAAGAGCCCAGATGTCCATTGACTGATGAATGGATAAAGAAGACGTGGTGTATATATATATACAATGGAGTATTACTCAGCGATTGAAAAGAATGAAGTTTTGCCGTTTGCAACAATGTGGATGGAACTAGAGTGTATTTTGCTAAGCAAAATTAGAGAAGGACAAGTCATATGACTTCACTCACATGTGGAATTTAAGATACAAAACAGATGAACATAAGGGAAGGGAAACAAAGATAATATGAAAACAGGGAGGGGAACAAAGCAAGAGACTCTTAAAAACAGAGAACAAATTGAAGGTTGCTGGAGAGGTTGTGGGTGGAGGGACGGCTAAACGGGCAGGAGGCATTAAGGAAGACAGAGCCCAGTGCAGGGTGTTGGGGTGAGCACTGGATGTTATATGTAGGAGATGAATCAGTGGATTCTACTCCTGAAATCATTATTGCACTATATGCTAACTCACTTGGATGTAAATTAAAAAAAAAAAAAAGAAAGGAAGAGTCAGATGTCATCAAGGTAAAGCGACCTGATTGGTCAAGGTGCAGACTGACTACCAGTTGGTTCCAGTCCTAGTCAGGTCCCGACCAAGTAACCAATTCTAAGCTTCCTTTTTTTGTCTTCTGTAAGGTGAGCACTTTGACCTAAGTGAACTTGGGGGTCTCTCTCAGCTCTCGTGTGTGTAAGCTGAAACCCATCCATTTTACATGCAGTTAAGTGAGGGTGTCAGGCCAGTTTCTTCCACACTCCACCAATGTCTCCCAGAATTGAGGCAATTGGGTTTGGGGACGACAGGACCTAGAGACCAGCTCTGGTGCATCTGCTTGTACCACAACACGATTTGGTCATTTGTTCACTAATGATGTATTCTGTCATTTGGTTCATCATCACTAATTAACCTAGCATGTTTTGTGTGCTTGCCCTGGGCTGGTTTCGTCCTCGCTTCCGTAAAAAGTGAGACCAGTTGTACCCTGTGTGGCTCCGCCACTCAGTTGGCAGCGTATCTGCCACTAAACGCACATTCAGCGAAATGAAGAAGTAATTTGAGAGGCCGAGACACAGAGTGTGCTTAGACTCCGTGTACAAGGTAGCAACACTGGTGCTCCATGAAGCTACCTGAAAAATCTGGGACCGTTGTTTAAACACAATCAATCTTAAAGCCTTAGGACCCTTTGCTACCCATCCCCCCCGCCCCCCCCCCCCCAAGCTCTGGCCATTCTGCAAGCTTTTGTTCTTTAATACATTGAGCAAACGTGAACTACAAATGTTATCACCTCGTAGTTCTTCATCGTGCTGTGTAATTGGAAGAAGCAATTCTAGTTGGCCTCTTCCTGTGAAGCAGTGACTTAGGCAACAGAGCGGTCTTCTGACATTGCTCCCCTCCCCTCCCCAACCCTCTCCTCCCCTCCCCTCCCCTTCCCAAATGAGACTGTTTTGTATACACAAGCTTCAGATAACAGCAGCATATAGTATTCACCACTTCCTGCTCTCAGCATTTCACTGGTTGAAAATCTAAAAATAACAGTATGACTGCACCGTAACTCCTAGCTGTCAACCTGGGTCCTCTCTGGGTAAGGGTTTCTTTGTGCAGCTGAACTTCGCCTCCCTGTCCCAGGAATACAAACACCGTGGAATGCAGCCCCCCCAGGGCCATGCCAGTGGAGAGAGTGGTGCCAGGTCAGGCTGGGGGGGTTGGTGGTGATTTTTTGGGGGACTGAGAAAGTCAGGAGGCACACCAGCCTGTAAGTTCTTAAATTCAGGGCCTGTGGCCATCAGAAGAGGGGTTGAACAGAGTTCACAGATACATCAGATATTTCTAGTTTGGGCACCATGGATTTTCCCTTTCACTTCAGATTCAATCACCCACCACTCCGGCCAAGGCTTAGGCAGAGAGGCAGCGAGGTGGGGACTGTCTCCTCCAAGTTCCAAGACGGAAGCTTCAGTGCCCATAGATGTGAGAGAGATATTCCCTGGGATAAAGGGGAATTAGCAGCAGACGTCAGGCAGCTACAGAAGAAAGCACTCCTCTTTATAATCGACAAAGATGCTGCACTGAAAAATCTGAATTACTGACAGAAACTCAGTATTTCCTGTAACTAAGTAAAAAGGGCTTCTCTATTACTATTTTTACTATTTTTTGAGGTTCATTTATTTTGAGAGCGAGTGAGAGAACCAGCAGGGGAGGGACAGAGAGAGAGGGAGACAGAGGATTTCAAGCAGGCTCTATGCTGATAGAAGAGAGCCCGACACGAAGCTCGAACTCACCTTGAGATCTTGACCTGAGCTGAGGTTGGATGCTTAACCGACTGAGCCACCCAGGTGCCCCTCTATTTTTATTATATACTTATTTTCGTAACAAAAGCATCCGGGGCCTTCTGAAACAAGGGTGGAGGAACGTTTGCAAAACCTGGATGTCTCAATAAGATCCATCCAAGCCAGCTCACCACTTGCCACACAGTCACTGAAGGACACATCCCTGGTGACAGCTGCTTTGTGGTTTTCTCTGCCAGTCACAGCATGCTAAGCACAGTGCCTGGCTCATGGCAGGCCCTCCATAAATATCGGTTGAATATCCACGTATTCCTAGTGAGGAAGACTTAGAAATGAAGGCTGGGAACCACCACCTGTCACTCCTCTGTTGCTTACGGTCATGTTTGCCAACTAAACATGTTTTACACAGTGAGATCAGCTGATCATTGACCCCACTCCTAAAATTCCAAATTAAAGGATATGATAGCAGAAAACTGAACTGACTGCACCCCCCTAGTAACCTCTGCTGACTGGACAGAGCGTGAAAGCCGTGTGCCTTCATAAGGCCTACGATTGTTTTGTGAGTCAGTTATACTTTCCACTTGCTTGGAGCCAAACATGATGGGGAAGGGAGGCAAAACAAAATACCTGCTGTTCTTCAGTATCTTTTATGTTGTATGGTCTTTCTGACTTACCTATTGCTGAGTAGCAAAACTTCAAATAACCATTTTATTTGCTCACAATTGTATGGGGTCAGAACTTCAAAACTGGGCACAGAGGATGGGCTGTCTTTCCTGCATGGCGTCTGCTGGGACTGGAAACTCCAGGATGACCGCTCGCTCACATGTCTGGTGCCTCTGCGAGGCTGTCGGAAGTGGCTTGGGAGGCTGGCTGTGGTGGCTCAGCTGGGGTCAGGGTCTGGGCCTCGGATTTTGCTGTTGGCTGGGTTCTTTGACTCTTCTCTGCTGTTTCTGGGACTTTTTTTCTCCGCTTGATCCCTCTGTGTGGCCTTCTCACATTGTCTCTCAAGCATGGTAGTGGGACTTAATGGTGGCTAAAGACTCCCCACGGCACAGTGGTCAAAACTAGTAGGTCTCCTTAAGGCTTACGTCCAGGACAGGCATCGCATTGCTATTTAAAACAAACACACACACACAACGAATAGACTTTTTCATAGAGCAGTTTTAGTTTTACCGAAAAATTGTTCAGAAAGTAGAGAGGGTTCTCTCTGTACCCTCCGTAGTATTCCCTGTTGTCAACTTGGATTAGTGTGGTTATATTCGATGGATGGATCTTGATACATTATTATTAACTGAAGTCCATAGTTTACCTTAGAGTTCACTCTATGTTATACGGTTCTTGGGGCTTTGGCAAATGCATAATGTCACATATCCACCATTACAATATCTATAGAAAACTTTCCTGCCCTAAAACTTCTGTTCTCCACGTATTTATCCCTGCCAACTCCCTGCAAACTGCTTATCTTTTCAGTCTCTACAGTTTTGCCTTTTCCACAATGCCATGTACTTGGAATCAAACAGTATTTAACCTTTCCATGTTGGATTTTTTTCACTTAACCGTATGCATTTAAGGTCCCCCCCGTGTCTCTGCATGGCTTGATAGTTCATTTCTCTTTAGTGCCAAGTGATATTCCATCGTATGAAGGTACCACGGTTTGTTCATCCACTCAGCTACCAAAGGGCATCTTTGCTGCTCCAGTGTTTGACAATTATGAAGAAAGCTTGTATAAACATTTGTGTGTAGGTGTTTACGTGGACATAAGTGTTCACCTCATTTGGGCAAATACCTAGGAGCATGATTACTGCATCACATGGTAGAACTATATTTAGCTTTGTTAAGAAATTGCCAAACTTTCTTCCAAGATGGCAGCACCGTTTCGCATTTCCAACGGGTGAGAGCCCTTGTTGTGCCACGTCTTCACCAGCCTTGGGGGTTTTCAGTGCTTTTGATTTTGGCCATTCTGCTAGATGTGTGGGGCTCTCTCACTGTCGCCGCAATTTGCAATTCGCTAATGGCAAATAATGTTGAGTACCTTTTTGTGTTTGCCACCTGCATGTCTCCTTTGGTGATGTCTGTTCACATCTTTTGCCCCTTTCTAATTACGTGGCTTGTGTTTCTGATAGTTGAGTTTTGAGTTCTTTGTATATTTTGAATACAAGTCCTTTATCAGATGTGTGTTTTGTAAATATTTTCTCCTGGTCTGTAGGATTATCTTCTCTTTCTCTTCACAGTATCTTTTGCAGCGCAGAAGTTTTACATCTTAACGAAGCCCGACTTACCAAGTGTGTTGCTGGGAGAATGCTTTTGATATTGTATCCAAAAACTGTGTTGTTACCTAACCCAAGGTCACCTAGATTGTTTTCTGTATTGTGTTGTAGAAGTTTTATAGCTTTGATTTTGCATTTAGGTTTGTAACCAGTTTTGAGTTAAGTTTTATGAGCAGTGTGAAGTTACTGTCTAAATTCATTTTTAAAGATGATTGTCCAGTTATTCCAGCATCATTTGTGGAAAAGACTATTCTTTCTCCATTAAGTTGCTTTTGCTACCTTTGTCAAGGTCAGTTGTTTTTATTTGCATGGGTCCATTTCTGGCTCTCTATTATGTTCCATTGATGTATTTGTCTATTCTTTCACCAGGAGTACCTTGTTTTAGTTCCTGTAGCTTTATAGTAAGTTTTGAGGTCAGGTAATACCAGTTCCCTACCCAAGAAGACTTTGTTTTTCTTTTTCAGTATTGTGTTGGGAATATGTCAGAACTAGTAGGTAAATAAGTGCTGGAGAGCTAATGCACAGCCCAGTGATTATAGTTGACAATACTGTATTATACACTTCAAAGTTGCTAGGAGATGAGATCTTAATTGTTCCCACTACAAAAAAAAAATAATAATTATAGGACATGGTAGAAGTATTACTTTAGCTACAGCTACAGTGGTAATCATATTGTAATATATAAATATATCAAATCAACATGTTGCACACCTTAAACTTACCCAATGTTATATGTCAATTTTGTTTCAATTTAAAAAATAGAAAGAATAACCTTCCCATAGCTATATTCTTATCCTAAACAAATACTGTGTTGGTTATTCTGGATCTTTCGCCTGTCTACTTAAACTTTCGAGTCAGCTTGCAGAAGTCTACCAAGTCACTTGCTGGGATTTTGATTGGGAACGTTTTGAATCTGTAGGTGAAGGTGGGAAGAACTGACATCTTAGCAGTATTGAGTCTTCTTATCTATGAACATGGAATATCTCTCCATTTATTTATATCTTTGATTTCTTTCATGAGACTTTTGTAATTTTCCTCATATAGGTCTTATAATATTTTGTTAGATTTACATCTGAGTATTTCATTTTTGGGCGTGCTAATGTAAATGGTGCTTTGTTTTTAGTTTCAAATTCCAATTGTTCATTGCTAGTCTATAGGGAAGAAGGAATTGACTTTTATATGTTAACCAAAACAAAATTTTTGACACATTCTAATGTTTAAAGCAAGTCACAAAGGGAGGGACCACAGAAGGTATAACTATTGAGAGTTTCCTTGAGGGCCACCAATGTAAGAGATCACGTTGGAGAAGTAATTTATACACATGAACTATTAGAGAACCACAAGAACCTCCTTCCATTCATGCCCTAACTTGTATGATACTGATGAAGTCCTACAAGGAATATTTGAAGTCAGTGTCTAGTGTGGGCAAAGGGAGGCTTTGTGGTTGAGACCCCGACAGACCGGTACCAATGCCCAAACCCTTTCCAAGTGCAAGGAACTAGGATTTGCAGTGTATGTCCTAGGTGCTTCTTGACTGTTCCAGGGTCACTAAGGTTTGGTGACTTTCTCCTGGTTTGTAAATTATGTCTGAAAGAGTATTATTTTGAATACTAATTCTAAGCCTAACACCCTTTGGGAATGTTTTTAAACTAATTATTTTAAAGAGGAAGAAGAAATACGAATGATCATTCTATTCTGTTATAAGATGTATTATATAGATAACCAAGATTGTGTAGTATTGGCAAAGGGATAGTCACAATGATCAATGGAATAAGAACTGAGAATCCATAAGAAGATTCACACTAGTATGCCCAGTAGATTCTTGACAAGGGTTCAAAAACAATTCAGTAGAAAAAGGAGTATTTTCAACAAATGATGTTGGGGAAATTGGACAGCCATAGACCCTCCCCTCCAAAAAAATGAAAGAAAAAAGAATCTTAAATTTCACACCTGAGTGAAAAATCATATGGAATTTGTCTTTCTCTAACTGATTTATTTCACTTAGCATGATACCCAACTCATGTTGTTGCAAATTTAAGAAACAAAACAAATGAACATGATGTGTGTGTGTCGGAGGGAACAGAGAGGAACCAAGAAACAGACACTTAACTATAGTGAACAAACTGATGGTTACCAGAGGGGAGGTGGGTCCGGGTATGAGGGAAATAGAGGATTAAGGAGGGCACTTGGATAGTGCTGGGTATTATATGGAAGTGCTGAATCACTAAATTCTATACCTGAGACTAACATTACACTGTATGTTAACTTGCTGGAATTTAAATAAAAATTTGGAAGAAAAAAAAAAGAAAAAAGAAAGAAAATCTTGACCTAAACCTCATACAAAAATTAATTCAAAATTAACTTTTATTCATTTATTAAAAAACTTATTTTTTAAGGTTTATTCGTTTTTCAGAGACAGACAGAGATAGAGCATGAGAGGGGGAGGGCCCTACAGAGAGGGAGACACAGAATCCGAAACAGGCTCCAGGCTCTGAGCTGTCTGCACAAAGCCCGACGCAGGGCTCTAACCCACGGACCGTGAGATCATGACCTGAGCCAAAGTCTGATGCTTAAAAGACTGAGCCACCCAGGCGCCCCTCAGAATTAACCTTTAAATGTAAAATGTAAAACTATAAAAATTTTTGGAAAAAAGAAAATATTGGGAAAATATTGGGAAAAGAAAATATTGGGAAAAATATTAAGGAAATATTGGGAAAAGTTAAATTAGATTATCTAATTTAAAATAGAACACTATTATTACTGTATCATTTACATAGAGTGAAGTGTTAAAATCAGTTCACTCATGAATGCCTGCACTGAGGTGTATGCCCCTTCCCAGTTAACCCTGCCCCAAGAGGAACAACTGCTGTTTTGATTTTTTTTTTTAAACCGTATGTACTTACCAGATGCCTGCGTAGTTTTTTTCTTCCCCTCGTCTGACTTCTTTCACTCAGCATTAATGCTTTTCACATTGACTCAGTGTTATTGTATGTATTGGTAACTTGTTTCTTCTCAATGCTTTGTAGTTTTCCAGTATATGGACGTGTCATAGTTTGTTTATATTTTCTCTTGTCGGACATCTAGTGTTCAGCTCTTGTGTTTGAAGCCACTGTCAACATTCTCGTACAAGGCTAGGGGTGGAAATACGTTTTCATTTCTCTTGGATAAATACTTTGAAGAGGAATTGTTAGATCACAGGGAAGGTGCACGTTTAACTTTTGAAGAACCTGGCCCTTTTCCCAAAGTGGCTGTCCGATTTTACATCCCCGCCAGCAGGTGTGTGAGAGTTCTGGTTGCTCCAGTTCCTCGTCAACCTTTGGGATGGTGGGCCTTTTTTATTTACTCATTCTAGCGGCTATGAAATGTTACGTCTTTTGTTTTAGTTTGCATTTCTCTGATGACTAATGATGTTGAGCACTTTGTTCTGCGCTTGTTGGCCATTCATACATATTCTTCAGTGAAGTGTGTGTGCAAATATTTGACCATTTATTTGTCTTTAACTTTTTTGGTGGTAGGTGTTTGTGTGTTCTAAGTACCTATCCTTTTTCAGGTGTATGTGTTGTCAGTATTTCCCCCCCGATCTGTGACTTGCCTAGTTTCTTACCAGGGTCTTTTGATGAGACTTGTAAGAGTTTTTGAGAGACCGGTTTTTTGTTTTTTTGTTTTTAGTTTATGTTTTAGGTAGTGAATTCCTCTTGACCTACCTGAAGAATACCGCAAGTATACAGACTAAAGTATGGAGACCTATCAAGGGCTGAAGGGCCCACCTTTCTAGTCCTTGGAGTTGCTTGTTGTAGTTGAAAGGCTCTTTCTGTGCCTCGTGGAAAATAAAACAGTAGCAGTGTTGTTTATTTTTCTTGGGTCGGTGCCTCACACTCTTTCCATTTTGTTGCAGCCAGGTCTTTGTCAAGAGCTAGGGAAGTCCCCTAAGTGTTGTTCTCCAAACTCTTGGTTTTCATGTGACCTGACTTCTTTTGAAAGAGTAGCTTTATGTCTGGGAAAGTAGGAGTTCTAGTTTCACTGGAAGGTCCTGTTTTTTGAAAATGTTCCATCAGAAAACTGAAATGTTTGCAAAAAGAAAAAAAAAAAAGATGGAGATTGGCTGGGTGATTACATTCCAAGGGTCTGGGAGTGTACAAACCACAGCAAAATGTACCTGTTAGCACATCACTGTCACTTTGTATCATGAATCGTGTGGTTCCAGCCCCAAGTGACAGTCAGTGAAGTCTTTTAGGTCTTATCAGGCCCTTCTTCACTTTTCCCAACCTTCACGTCTTGCCCCATCTCCGTGTGAAACACATCCCTTTCCCCTCCTGTCAATAAAGAGATGAGCAGTTCAGTTTAACAAATGGTGATTGAGTGCTTACTGAATGTCAGGCATTTGGCAAAAATGTGGTCTCTGTCCATAAGGAATTAACAATTTGGACAAAACTTTTAACTCTCATATATGCAAAAATTTTTAAATGTTTTTATTTATTTTTGAAGGAGAGAGAGAGAGAGACAGAGCATGAGTGGGAGAGGAGCAGAGAGAGAGGGAGACACAGAATCCGAAGCAGGCTCCAGGCTCTGAGCTGTCAGCACAGAACCCGACGCGGGGCTTGAACTCACAGACTGTGAGATCATGACCTGAGCTGAAGTCGGACACTCAACCGACTGAGCCACCCAGGCACCCCTCATATATGCAGATTTGTTTAAATATGTATCCATCTTTTTCTGCTCTACTCTTTTGTTGGGAAGGACCATCTGTCATTTTGGGTAGAGTTGGTTCTTCCATCCGCATAGCATCTTGCCACATTATATCTCTTTGGGTGGTTTTTCTCATCAATTTTTCTCTCTTTTCTCTTAACAATAGCCACTTGTCCATTTTGTTTTTCTTTTCTTCAGTACATAAATTTGGTAACCAAATCTGCATCAAGCTGCCTTGTGGACCTTTCCTAATTCTGTGTCTAGGTCAAATAAATGTCCATTAAATATATATATTTACTATAGTCTCTCAGGAAAATGTCGAAGAAGTGGTGTTGCCAGATAAAATACAGAACACCCAGTTAAATTTGAATTTCAGATAAATAATGCTTTTTTTTAGTAGAAACGTGCTATATATAGTATAAATTTGTTTCATACAATATTTGGGATATACTTCTGTAAAATTATTCCTATAACTGGGCATCCTGTAGTTTTACTTGCTAAATTTGGCTACCCTACAAAGGGGGATGACATAATGCAAATGAAAATTCCAGAAGTCATAAATAAATGGTTACAAATGAAAAAAAATTTTAATGGAAAAAAAAGAAAATTCCAGAAGTCAACATTCTCCATCCCTTTCTATCTCCCACATAGAGTAGGTGCTCCTGAATTCCTTCTCACCCTCTCTTCCATGCTAAGCTCCCAAGAACAACTAACTCAATAAAGTCACAGATAAAAGTTCTTCAACTTTGCTTCCTCTAGCGTTATCTTATGTTACAACTTCCCTTCAAGGGTGTGTTCTTTTCTAATATGTTCTGCAATGCATTACAGCCTACATTCTTCCTTTAGAACACCATTAAAGCAATTTCTGTTAAGATTACTTATGCCCTCTTGGTTGCCTCCAGGTTCTTTCTTAAAATTTTTCTTTAACTTCTTTTTTTTTTTTTTAATTTTCTTAATGTTCATTTATTTTTGAGGGACAGAGAGAGACAGAGTGTGAGCAGGGGAGGGGCAGAGAGAGAGGGAGGCACAGAATCCGAAGCAGGCTCCAGGCTCCAAGCTGTCAGCATAGAGCCCGACGTAGGGCTCGAACTCACGAGCTGCGAGATCATGACCTGAGATGAAGTCAGACGCTCAACCGACTGAGCCACCCAGGCGCCCCAAATGTTTCTTTAACTCCTGATGGAGGCCATCATCAAGATGGTCTGCCCAAGAGGAGGGAATAGCTGGGGACAGAAATCCAGCCTGTACTCTGTCTCTAACCCATGCTAACTGTCCTAGGCTATGAGGTCCAATAAATAACACTCTTATCTCACCTGCGTCTTGAAAAATATTGAGAGAAAAGTGAAGAATTAGGGAGATGGAGAACAAAATATTTATGACAGGTCAGATAGGTTGAAAGACTGGATTAGGTATGAGCCAGCAATGGAGTCTAATTATCCACAGGGACACCTGGGTGACTTAGTAGGTTAAGTGTCCAACTTCGACTCAGGTCATCACCTCACTGTTCATGATTTCGAGCCCCGCGTTGGACTCTGTGCCAACAGCTCAGAGCCTGGAGTCTGTTTTGGATTCTGCGTGTGTCTGTCTTTGCCCCTCCCCCACTCGTGCTCACTCTCTCTCTTTCTCTCTCTCTCTCAAAAATAAATAAACAGTAAGAAAATTATTGTCCACAGAATTAGACAGATGTACAACCTAGTCATAGGAATTCCTGGACCCTCAATGTGGGGCACTGCCCCAGGAAGAACCTAGGGCAGGACGAAGAGACCAGAGTCTTTTGTGCACTTCCTTTGGGTAGCTAGCACCCACATAAGGAAACTGGCAGCTTTTCTCCCAAATCTGCTTACAGGTAAGGTCATGGCTTAGAGGGGTGGGACAGCTGTTCTGAGCCACTGGACATTCTGTCACCCACCTAATCTAGCTGCTTGGGAGGCTATGGGCTGTGCACATGCTTTCAATGCCTTCATGCGTTGCAACCTGATAACATCTCCACTCACATGTTGCTTCCGGCTCCGCCGCTTTTCTGATGCCCTGGTGTGGGATGTGCACGCTTGACATGCGTGCAAGTACAACCCGAGTTAACGCCCCGGGGTCACTTTTGACCAGTGGGGATAAATGCTTCCCTCACCTTTCCTCTATGTGGACAGTTCTGAGATACATTTTATAAGGTTCCTTTGAAGGTCCATGGGATCAGGTATCAGTGGCCACCTTACAACAATCATCGTATTAGCTTTTTGTCTTTTCCTGGACCCCTTCTTTCTCTTCTATTCCCTGAGATCATTACTGAATTAATTCCAGGCAAGCAAGACTTTGTCTAAGGCTCTGTTTTTGGGGAATCCAGGCTGGGACGCTGGGGAAGGAGGAGTGGGTGAGAGAGTAAAGAGGGACAAAGAGTGTTATGGTAATGAGTATCCTTCCACCTGGAAGAAAAAAATCAAATGGAGTGCAAGAACTTGTTCTCTAGCGGAAAGTAACAGGGGTTCCATCTAGACCGAGGATGGAAAAGATCTTTGATCAGCTCAATTCTTAGATAGCAAGAAAGCTAAGCAAATCAGCCTTTTCCTTATTAGATCTGCAGGGAGATGAGACAAGCTGAAGAGGTGGAAGGTGAGTGCTAGCCACGGACACGAGGCTTCCGAGTGGATGGAAACCCCCAGGCAGAATGGGCTCAAGACAGAAAACACTTGCCCTGGGCAAAAAAGACTGGACAGATCTAGGACTCTTTTTAGTTCTGTAGGGTTCATTGTATACACTTATTTCTATGAGAATGTTATGGGCCTGGTGGCTATTAGGGCCACAATTTTACATCTCACTCTTCTGGCTCTTAATGTCTTTTAGAATGGTTGAGTTTCGACTAGGGGAGAACATACTGTTGAAAAGAAAAATCACTGGCCATAAAGGGCTTTCTCTTATCGTAAGTGCAGTGCAGGCTGCCATCATAGTTTAAGTGTGGACAGTGGTATTCCCCTGGAGAGGCTGGGCTCTGTATCACACGGGCACGAATAGCCTCTGGGAAGCTAGGCTTGTCTCTTGGCGCTGATTCTCGACTACTGCATAGCCCCCCCCCCCTTTTTTTTTTTGTCTCCAGCTTTGATCTCTACCCCTAATTTGTAATCTTTCTTGCATGGTGCTGAATCATACCTCTGAACTCAGTTTAGGTAGAGGTGGTTTGTTGTTCCTACCAAGCTTTTAAACTGAAACCACAGAGTAAGTCCTGCTTGAGCTCATTCTTATGTCCTTTATATGGGACAGGAATTACCTGCCAGCAGATTGCAGAAGCTTCGCACAAAAACATCTACTCCGCGCAACAGAGCTCAGAAAATCTTGGGATGAATGGGCCTCAGGCCAGGAAGCAGCCATCATGGCTGGAATCTTTCTGCCACAGCCGAGAGCTTTCTTTTTGAATTGCTCTGTGCCATGCACACGGAAACAGCAGTCTTTGGAATTTTGAACACGGCCCTGCCCACTTGAATATGTTCCAGGTGCTCCTTTTAGAAAGACAGCTTATTTTCTCAAATAGAGATTAGGCTTGCAAATGTTTCCTCCTTAGCAGGGCAGAAGGCGGGTAAGCACTGCACACTTCTCCAGAAAGCACTGGCCGTCCTGAGAGTCTCCTAGATGCAAGGCAGCTCCGGGTGGCCTCTAGAGGGACTTCCTTCCCAGGGCTGTGCTTTCTGCCAGGCGGATGTGGAGCTGAATCACTAAGGACACAATGGAAAGGGAGGGGCAAAAAGTGAAGGCTTTATATTTCCTCGTCAGGGACACAGCTCCAATCTCACCTGCCAAATTGTCCGCTTCACCCGGGAAAGCAGCAGAGGTAAAGAGAAGTATTTCTGTGCTTCAGTGTTTCAGCTGCGCTTGTTGCCAGACCCGAACAGATAAGAGCAGTAAAACAGGACGTTTGGACAGGTGTGTAATGAGCCACACGAGGGCGAAGATTATTCTTTGAGCATGCCTTTTGCTGATCCCTTGATGAGTACATTATCATGCTTGTTAATACATTAACGTGGATGGTGTGCATTTTTAAAATCCTGGAGGCAGGCTGACTTAATTTCCAACCTCTGATTTGTTTAGCAAAATAGAACTCTGTTGATACTTTCTACTTACCAATAACCCTTATCCGGAATGGAGCTGGTTACACATGGCCGTGGCCTCTGTGTAGCAAAACTCTTCTTGGTTCTTTAGAAGATCTTAACTGCACTGGACTGGCCTTATCAATAACTTGATGTCCTGGGAAGAATGCCTTCCAGTGCTGTGTCCTCTTTCAGTACTTTATTGCCAACATCCCCCTCTAAGACATGTCCTCTCTTCGCGTTTCCCGAATAGTTTTTTATTTTTTTCCTAGAAATCCCCCTTCTTAACCTAGAAGGGCTGCAGTTTCGGGCATTTTTTTCTTGGTTTTCTCCTACGGCAGCCTCCAGGTGACCTATTCCTTTTGCTTGGGAGGGGTTTTTTCAGTCTAAAAGCAGGCAGGACGATACACTACAAGGAATTTTCTGCAATTCCTTCCTTCTTTGGGAGCTCAATTCAAAGTCCTTCTACTTCTAGGGGCACGTCAGCTCTCCCTCATCTCCTGGGTGGAACCTTCTCTGGGGTCTATGCATCTTTGGTAGGATTCTGCGTGCCTTGGGACTTCTGTCCCTCATGGCATCCTCTTTTCGGCAACTGACTGCATAATATTAATTAGACCAGAAACTGTAAACTGTTTATAATGTTGACTTCTCTAATATGTGTTGGTGATTGGGTGGTTGTGCAAGACACTGATAATTTCACCGGTAGATTTTCCCTGCCCTCAAAGAACGCTAAATCTGGTGAGGAAGTTACTCAGTTAACAAGAATCGGCGAATTCACCACATATTTGTGTCTCAGTGTTTTCCAAAGACGATTACTCAGATGTAGGGGAAATTGTCAGTCAAGGTTACTGCATAAAATCTGTTGAATTTAAGATTAGTATGGACACTCTGTTGTACTAAGAAGAGTGGGGCCTTGGAAAGTGAATGATGAAAATAGAGATCTTAAGAGCTAGGTTAACGATAGTGAAAACTCTATCTTGCAAATAGACATGTCAAATGCCAAAGTTCGTGAATTAATTAGAATTATGTATTCCCAGTAATTGTTGAAAAACCTAAGCCTAATGTTTCTCTTCTTGGTATTGTGAACCAAACGCTTGGAGAGCTGGAAGATCTCACTGTGAAGTGAGGCAAATAATACTATATTTAGTAACCATTCGTGAACAGATTAAGCCTATTAATGCCTTATATCTTGGACAAAATGTCTTAATTTTTCTGGTAAGATGCTGTCCTTATCAATTAGGGACAATAGTCACAGTGCCACGAAAGTAAAATCGTGTTACCTCAAATGAAAGCTTATCTGAATGTGTCCAGTGGCAAGTGGAATGAGCAGAGGTTTCAGAAGACGTGGACTTGTGTTCGTGTCACGGCCACCCCACGTGTGCCGTGTGAATTTCTCAACCCCTCGCCGCCTTGTCTGCAAAACTGGGGTAACCTGACCCATCCTGTACGACTTACACTCTGAATAATGTATGCAGTGCTTGGCATGTACATGGAGCCTGTGATGCAGTGCTTTCCTTTGTGAAGAGATCTCACACGGGGGCATCAGGGGGTCTGTGTGAGGGTGCCCATCGCAGCACTGCTGGTGACCATGTGAGGAGGAGGCCGTCTGGGCGTCTGTCACTGGGGAATGGATCGGCAAAATGCAAAGGCACAAAAGCACAGTACTTGCAAGTTAACAGATGATGTTTCCAGAGTGACATGGATGAGTCTTAAAAAAGTACTCAATGAAAAAGAAATTACTTGATATAAGCTCATTTATGAAAATGAAAAGCTACATAAAGAAGCAAATATTTTTTAAGGACACATGTACGTATAAGAATATGCTTTAAACGAACGATAAGTGTTGTCTGCAGGCATGGAAGAGAAAGAAAATGAATTGGGTTGAAGTCAGTTAGCAAAGAAGAGAATTATGGCCCAATGATGGCTGTGCCAAGAACTGAGGGGTGTGATTACTTCTGCTTTCTGTGCTTGTGGTTGAAAAAAGAGAAAGAAACCAACAGATTAGTAATATAAAAGTAGGTGGCTCATACAGGTGGTCTATCAGTATATTCCAGACTCTTTTGCTAGGCGCCCCCATAACTGTAGGGCTACTCTTCACTCTAATATGTAGGCAGGTTTTTAATAATGACAATATGATGATGTAGATGTAAGAAGAATAAATTTACATTCACTTGTAAATCTGAAATCTGAAATTTCATTCTAGAACCTGATTCCATTAGCTAACCCCATTTACCGAAACGCAGAAGGCAGTATAAAGAGCATCTTCCTCGGACATGCCTCATTATTGGACCGAAACTGGTTTCATTATTAAGGTAGTGAAATAAAGAGCTTTCAAGCTCTATCCATGTCGCTCTGGAATAACAACAATAATATTGTTATTATTAGACCAGCTACAGAGAGCTGTATTAAAACTAACTTGAAGAACAGTATCCTGTTAAAGGCACGTGCTAGTATTTTCATTAAATAAGATTAGCAAAACCTTTGTGTTATACCTTTAAAAAAAATTGTCCAAAGCAAAGAAAAATACAGTCTAGGCTTGTTATAATATAACTGCTAGGCTCTATTATACCATCTTGGGTGGTCTGATGATTCAAATACATAGCACTTAGTTCTTAATGATTATTTTAGGACAACCAGTTTTAATTACAGGGATGTGTCATCACCATTTTTGCCATATAAATTTGGTGGGTCATTATTTTGAAAGTCTACAAGCGACACGTTTCCTTTCAGCTGTCTCTGCCCGAGAAGCGCTGAGCTGTGCACCCTCCTCCCAGCTCCAGTTCTGAGGCATTCACCTTCAGCTTAGCTTCCTTTGGCTCTAAAGGCACAGAGAACTATGTTTTAGTGAGAGGTATGACACGAATGCCTACATCAGTAGCCAACAGAGTCACGCCCCAGAGAACACACTTCCAGTGAGCTCAACTCAGATATGTACTGAAAACAAGGCAGGTTAGTAACTAAAATAAACATACCCGGGCGGAGGCAGTGGACTGGTCACCTGTCATAATAGCCTACAGAATATAGGCCTAGACTTGAATTCTACAAGAGTGCGAAGCTGTAATCTAGAAGATGAGAGGAAGAAGAACAAAGTAGTTGTAGATCGCTGGGGAACTAAATAAGGGAGAAAGATGTAGCTGTGCTAGAAATGTGTGAATGTGAGGCAGGTGGGCTAATGGGTCCTAGCGGACAAGGGCGTAGGAAGAAATCCCTGGGGAGGCTGGGATGCTTTTTGTTGCAAGTAACAGAAGACTCAACCAAAATGAGTTAAAATATAAGGAAACATCATCCTACATGATGAGAAATCCCAAGGTAGGACAGATCCAGGGTGGATTAATCCATCCACTTAATGGTGCATCAGCAAGGACTCAGGTTCTGTCCACCTTTCCTCTCTGACGTCTGGCTTATCCTCTTGGGCTGGCTACATCCCGGTCCCGGTCCACACAGTCGCTGCTGTGATAGTAGTCACGTGAAGACAAACAAGAGGAAGAAGAGGGATGTCTTCCTCTTGTGAGTCTCTCTCTCTCTCTCTCTCTCTCTCTCTCTCTCTCTCTCTCTCTTTTTTTATCAGAGGGAAGCCTCTTCTAGAAGCCCAGCAATGACTTTTTGTCCTTATTGGCAAGAATCACGGCACCTTCTGATCGTTAAAATTGTATTTGTTTCCCCCCAAACTTGATTGAGCAGTAACTGCCAAATATAATAGTATATATTTAAAAGGTACAGTGTGATGATTTCATATTCATAAACACCGTGGAATGATTCCCAGGATCACATCCAACCCCTGACACAGTTAACTTTCTGTGTGTGTGCGCGCGCGAATGCTTAAGATCTACTCTCAGAAACTTTCAACTAACTATACGATACTGTATTATTAATTAGAGTCACCATGCTGTACATTGGATCCTCAGAATATAACTCAAAGTTGGTACCCAATTAGTCACTGTTGCAGGAAACAGAATTACCTCACTTGGCTTAGGCCAGTCAAGGCTGGCCCCTGGGGTATGGAGATCCTGAAGCCTTCTCTGAAGTGCATGGTTACATGAAAGTGGATTCATGAAATCTGTGTCCTCTTAGCACAGAGGAAGGGGAGGGGAGGGGAGGGGAGGGGAGAAAAGGGGAAGGGAAGGGAAGGGAAGGGGAAGGAAAGGAAAGGAAAGGAAGGGATGAGCAGCAGGTAGTTAATGTTTTTACAGTGCTATCTGGGGAGAACTTGAAGGTATCTGGAAAGAGAAAAGTGTTCTCCTGTGAGGCTGTGAAGGTGTGCAGTCTAGTGGTAAAGCAACTTGTTTGGCTGAACTTGTGTAGCTAGAGAATTTCTCTGTACAAATTCCAGGATGAGGAGGATCTTGTAGCATGGACATTAAGAGCATGAAGACCTAATTCCTTCTGCTCTTCTGCCGCAGAACAATTACTTTTAAATGTTCACAAATGAGAGTGAGAAAGCTTTGAACCACTGGTTGAAAGGAACACTAAATGTTCTATTCATTAGTGATTTCTATTCATTAGTGACTTCTATTCATTAGTGAGTATGTAATTTTTCACGAAGCAGTGTGCTCAGACTCATAAATTCGTGAAATTTAATAACCGAACTCTATGTATTACCTGTACTTCCAAGTAATATTCTGAGATTTTTTTCCCTCCATGTGTTCTCAGGTAGTGCTTGGCATAAAATGGATCCTCTCAGCACAGCAAACGTTGACTTTTGCCTTGATGTGTTCAAAGAGCTGAACAGGCACAACGTAGGAGAAAACATCTTCTTTTCACCACTGAGTCTGCTTTATGCTCTAAGTATGGTTCTCCTTGGGGCCAGAGGAAACAGTGCAGGGCAGATGGAGAAGGTATGGAACACAGCAGAGATTTCCACAGACCTTTCACGTGTTCTGTGCACCCGTGTGGGTCAGCCAGACACACGCATCTTGATACCAAGGAAATTCTGCCATCTTGTGACTGAAGAAACACATTTGGGAAAATCGTATTTCTTAGAATAATGGTTAAATGATGCAATACTTATAATGCAAATAACACAATAAATGCAACACAGTCTCTTCCTTCCCATTGGTGTTCCCATGCATGCCCTTCTGTAGTTTACTTTTGGAGTTCACTTTTTTTCAGTGATTTAAATATGACAGAGAACACATGTGTGATACTATTCTTGCCCTCCAGGATTGCAACCGATAGAAAAACTTAATAACACTTTAAAAGCTCTCAAGTGTAAAAAAAATAATTCATTAGTACATTTGACGTTCACAACAGCCCTATGTGGTAGGTAGGGATTATTATCCCCATTTTACACGTGGGGAAACAGAAAGACTAAGAGAAAAGGGGTGACTTGATACATAGTGATTTTTCCATTATATGTATTTTTGATCGCTATGGAAAGTCTAGATGAATATCACTTAACTCTTTGGATACTTACACATCATATTATTGTTTGTCCTTTATTTCTTCCCTCCATATTTTGATGCACTTTCATGATTTTCTTGGCTTAAAGTAGATATTGTAAAGGGACACCATGTAATGTTTTACATGACCCTAGAGGGTCAACTGTCATAGTGAAGGGCCTGAGAACAGTAGGAGGGGGCAGAGGAGCCTCATTACTGTCTGGAGACGGACAGACAGTTGTCAGGGAACCTCTCTCTTGATCTCGGTTTCCCTGCGTGAATGGGGATAATAGCATCTACTTACGAAGCTCTTGCGAGGATTCAGTAAGATATGCCAAAGCTTAGTTCGGTACCCGGAAGATGACATCACTAAATGTTAGCTGTTATCATTGGTCATTTTCTGAAATGGAAAAACAGATAACTTGTAAATATTCACGTTTATAGACTGTATGTTGCTTTTGATATCAATTGACTCCTCTTTTTCCTTCCTAGGTGCTTCACTTTAATCATATTGCAGAATCCTTAAAACCAGAGTTCAAGGCCTCAGCTAAGGTATGATAGTATCACTACTGAGCTGTCAAATGCTCTTCAACATAAGAGCACCGAGGACTAATAGTGCAGGGGTTGAGTGGCAGAGCCCCTCTTTGGCCCCTAAAGGACCCAGCAGCATTGTCTCTGTTGGTCGAGTCCTTTAGTCTTCCTGGTAATTGCTACAGCCAATACAGTTAACATAATGAAAATAATTACAGTATTAAAGTCCCCCAGCTTTTATCATATGTCTTATTGTTATTCTTGCTCAAGCTTTCTGTTCTTTCATGGACTGTGCCGTAAATGGGACTGAGTCTGCCAGCCTCATCTGTGAGGGAGTAGATTTTTGCAGTGGGGTCACTGAGAGAGGACCCATTGCCTTATAGTTAGACCCCAGGAAAACGGGGCCTGATGTTGCCCAGCCCACACTGCCTGGGACTGTGAGTCCCACTTCTCTCTAGTAGGAGAATTCCTGTTGACATCAAAATTAGAACTCACACGTGATATGGTTATGTGTTTGATTGTGATTGATTCAGAAAACACATAAATACATACAGGTTCAAAAAATACTTGCTTCACAGAACCCAACTTGTTGTGAAGAGATTAAAGCACGTCCGTAGTTTGGGAAACTTTGCTTCAGGGAATGTGGGGAGACCCCAATAATGTCCTTGAGTGCAGATGCCTCAAAGCTGTAGGTCTAACAGAATTGCTCCTGGGAATGGGTTGGATGGGTGAGTGAGATCAGTTCAGCAAAGGGCTAAAGTGTTTGGTTCCATGGTCACACAGAAAATGGAGACGTTGAAAGGAGCGTGACAGAGATGATTCTATAGGTACAGGGACAGTTGCAAAACTTGGATCGTCACCCTAAAGACCCCAATAGGATCTCTTTATGAAAACTTGTGCTTTTGGATTTAACCATAGGGGTCAACAAGTGCTTGTGTGTTTTGCAATAGCTTACAGTTCTACACACAACTTGTGACTAAGGTCACCGAGTGCTGAGATTGTTGTGCTGGAGGAAATCTAGAGAAGGAACATGCTTTAAACTCCCCAACTCTTTGCTTGTTAGTATTCCCTACCCTTTTATTCAGAGGCAAACACCTTGCTGTCTACTTACTGTTTCCACATTATTTATAACCCTCCAATGGCAAGAAATCAGGCAACTTAATACTCCATTCTTTGTTTATTGGTGCTTCAGTGCAGCCAAGCTGGAAGGATTCATTCAGCGTTTGGAGTCTTATTCTCTCAAATTAACCAGCCAGACTCTAACTATACCCTCAGCATGGCCAACAGACTCTACGGGACAAAGGCGATGATGTTCCATCAGGTAAGTCCGTCTGGAATGGCAACCCACAGCTGTCTTGGCATCCTCTAGGTTTCAAACCATAAAATAAGGGAAGAGTGAGAAGAGCCACATGGCATTCATCTGTAAGAGATTAAATTTTGAGCTGACTTAGAGTTTCAGTGAAATGGTTTTATCAAAATCCCATTTAAAGTTGTGAAATATCACATAACAATTTTATTTTTGCAAAAACCACCAAAGTTGTCCAAGAAGCAAGGTCAGGGATGAAACACAAAACAAAGTAGTTAAGAATTCTCTTGTGGATCATGAAAAAGCAAAATACATTTCTCACCCCTTCTTCAGAGGTCTTTAATGGCAGAGTATTAAGAATCAATGGGAAGCATACCAGACTGGGAGCCAAGAGATGTGAATTCTGTTCCCTGTGAGACACATGACTTTGGGAAAGTCACCTTTATCTTTAAAATGAGAGAATTAGACTTAAATCCCTTTTAGCTTCAAGATTCTAACACTATTTATAACATTTCCCAACAGTAGTGTAATATGGAGTTTTATTGAGTGTTTACCATGTGCCGTTTACTCGACTTAATACGTTGTAGGTCTTATCACATTAACTGCTACATAGTCCTAATATAAGTACAAAATTGCCATTAATTCTACAATTGTGAGGCGGATTCTGAAAAGTCAAGTTGACAAAGGTAGCCGAGATAATTAAGTGGCAAAGCCTGAGTGCGACCCCTATCCAAATCTATCTTCCTGTTTTAATTGCTGTGTTATCCTGATGTGATTAAGGTGAAATGCTAGCCTCAGCGACATAGCTTTTATTTTTATTTGACCAGTTTTATTTAAATGCTGCTGGCCGGGGAAGCAGAATGAAGTCCTGAATTTCTAATGTTCTCCTCTTGTCTGGTAATGTAGTCTGTATCTTAACAGTTGATTGTCAGAATTTTTGCAACTTGAGGTGGTCCATCCTGGGGTGTGGACCTGTTTCAGAAGTGCTGTTTCCTACTGTCCTAAAAGCTTACGGTGACTCTTTAACGGAGTGCCTGCTGATGTGGTGGGGATTAGCAGTCATGGTCTCTAAAGTTGGAATACTCTCTCTCCCGCCCCGTGTCTTCCACAAACAGTGATCTGGACGTAGGTAGTAGAGAAATGTTGATTTGGGATAATGACGAATGCATCTGTTCCTGAAATGTGAAGCTCCTCATTAGTGTCGTGCAGATTGTCATGATCTGTATCATGCATGAGATATTATTATCACAGGATTCTGTCTGGAAAAACTTTCATCTCATGGATTAAGGACAATCACTTAAGCATGTTCTAGCCACAGTTGGACCAGCTCAGGACAAGAGTCATCCCGAGGCCCAGAGTTTGCTCTTAGCAAGCTTTCCTTTTGTTCTATAATGGATTTAGGCACAAGAGAACCCAGTTAAGCAAATGGCAAGCCACACCCCAGGCAGCCACTTTCATACCTGCCATATTTCTGAGTCTTGTATCATCCTGCTCAGTTCATGGTGGGGCCTTGGGTCCTGCTATGGACATACCATAGAGGTATGTCCCCAAGGTCTCAAGAATGGAACAGCAGGCAATTTCATTTGAGTTGATGTAGATTTGACTGCTGCCTTGGCAGTGAGACAGTGGAAAGTTCCCAGTTCTAGAAATCAAGGGCCATGCATGGGTGGTAATCAGTGGTGGGTCCAGAATGTCATATTGGGGCCAGCTTGGGAACTTGGTTAAAAGAGAGGGCTAGGTTCTTTATACTGATTTTGCACACTATTTTTACTTGGATTACTAGTATAGGTGAGTAAAATAGTGAATTCCTTAAGTTATTTTTGTTCACATTTTACATAAAGTTGAAAAAATGTCAATTATGTCCACCAGAGAATATTATTACCATTTTAATTATAGTGGCTTTTAGGGACACCACGAGGAGACCAAGCCCTCTGTTAGGCCTCCAACAAGCAAAATGTAATCACCCCGGTCCTGAATCACTTCGTCACTCTAGTCCTCAGTTTTCCCATCTAGAACGTAGGGCAGTGACTCCCATTTGTCTGTTTGAGAGGACAGAGCAGTGAGAGTAAATTGTATCTTGCCATTTTGCTTTGAGCATTTTAGAACAAAGAATGCCAATGATAGGACAGAAGAGACAACCAAACACTTCTGAACATTCCTTTTGGAAAGCTGTTTGATTTGTTTAAATCCATTTGCTTTATTAAGAATAAGTATACATGGGGGCGCCTGGGTGGCTCAGTCGGTTGAGCGTCCCACTTCGGCTCAGGTCATGATCTCACGGCTCGTGAGTTCGAGCCCCGTGTCAGGCTTCGTGCTGACAGCTCGGAGCCCGGAGCCTGCTTCAGATTCTGTGTCCCTCTCTCTCTCTGCCCCACCCCTGCTTGTGCTCTGTCTCTCTCTGTCTTTCAGAAGTGAATAAACATAAAAACAAATTAAAGAATAAGTATACATGGATTCGGCTTCCTTTCAGACATAAAAACCCGAGCTGCTTTTGTCTCTGTGTTGCGATTTTATTTTACTTATTTTTTTTTTAAGTTTCATTTTTTTTTTATTTTGAGAGAGAGTGTGCACAAGCAGGGGAGGGACAGAGAGAGAAGAAGAGAGAGAATCCCAAGCAGGCTCCACGCTGTCAGCTCAGAGCCCAAGACTTGGGGGTCAAACTCATGGACCATGGGATCATGACCGGAGCCAAAATCAAGAGTTGGATGCTTAACCGACTGAGCCACCCAGGCGCCCCTCTGTGTTGTGATTTTTAGAACACACAGAGCTGTAGGCTTTTGCTTCCCTTCTACTGGTTCTGTGTTGTGCTATTGTCCTTTCTTTTGACAGCAATATCTAAACTGTTCTGAGAAACTGTATCAAACCACGCCGCAAACTGTTGATTTTGAACGGTCTCCAGAAGAAACGAGGAAAACTATTAATGCTTGGGTTGAAAGTAAAACTAATGGTAAGAATAAGTCCCACGGGTGTCTTCAAACTTTAATTGCACTGTTTTGATAAACTCCCTGAGTCAGTGCTAACAAGGAAGCTGGGTGACCTCCAGGACCTAACATAGACAGATCAACAATGGAGGACAAGAAGGGAGTATTTTGGAATATTCTTTACAGTCGTTTGTCCTGATTGTGAGCTAAGCCAGGTGATTCTGAGAATGAGAAGAACAGTATTTCTACTTTATAGAAGGGTTGTACATTCTGCAATTGAATTTAATTCAATTGAAATCCACCTTTCGTGATTTTAAAACAAATCTTGCAGTTGTCAAATACTTCTTTAAAAAATGGCAGATTAAATATTTAGATTTAAAGATGTGTTCATTATGTAAAAACATCTAGTTAAGGAAAGATTTAAAGAATAAAGAGAGAGAATAATATAGTGAATCCTTATTTACCTCTCAGCTGCAAGATTTATCACTTAAGGCCAATTCTCTATCTGTACTCTCACTCTCCTCTCACTGCCGCTTCCATGACAAAGCCCAGATATCTTTTTTCAGGTTGTGTCTCTCAAAAATATAAATTATTTAAAAGAAAATACCACTGCGCCATTATTACATATAGGAAGTTAAAAATAACCGTTTATATTCACAAATATGCAGCGAGTTTTGTATTTCCCCAGTTGTCTCGGTTTTGTGTGAATCAGGACTCAGGTGACATTGATACATTGCAGTTGGTCAGTATGTTTCTTACGTCTGGATTTTAATTTAATTTAATTTTATTTTATTTTGAGAGAGTGCAAGTGGGGGAAGTTTGGGGGAGCAGAGAGAGAGAGAGAGAGAGAGAGAGAGAGAGAGAATGAATCTTAATCTCCATGCTCAGTGGGGTAGATGATGTGGGGCTTGATCCTAAGACCCTGGGATCATGACCTGAGCTGAAATCAAGAGTCAGACGCTTAACTGACTGGGCCACCCAGGTGCCCCTCATCTTGATTTTTAAAATAATTTTTTTGACTGAAATATATATATATATGTGTATATATATATAGACATATATATACTTATAGAAATATATACATATTACATATACATAATATGTAATATTAAATATGTAATAATACATATTAATACATATTAATATGTAATAATAAATATATACATATATACATTCTTATAGAAATATATACATATTACATATACATAATATGCAATATTAAATATGTAATAATACATATTAATACATATTAATATGTAATAATAAATATATACATATATACATTCTTATAGAAATATATACTTATAGAAATATATACAGTATATGTTTGCTATTCCATGAATTATCACAAAGCAGAAATTATCACAAAAGCAAATGCCCTCAGGTAACCCCCCTCTACCTTTAGCAGGTCAGAGAAATAAAACATTAGTTACTAGGAAGGGCACACTCCAAGGCCACTCTCGTGTTTCCTCCCAGAAACGAACCCACCCTATTGCCAAACATTAAGACTTCTCTGACTCCTTTTACTATATATTAGTTCTGCCTATTTTTAAATTTCATGTTAACTGGAATCATAAAGCATGTGCTTAGGGTTTTTTAAGCTCAACATTTTGTGAGATTCATCCTTATGACTACATGTTGCATGGTTTGCTCATTTTCATTGATGTCTATCTTTGTTCTCTGAAAATACCTAAATATATTTATCCAGTCTACTGTGTCTTAATGAACACTCGGAACATTTTTAGTTTGGGTCTATTATGAACAGCACTGCTATCAGCATTTTGATTCACTTCTTTTGGCACATATACTGTATGTGATTTTGTTGGATGGATACCTGGAAATGAAATTGCTGACCATATAAGGTATGTGTATATTTAATTTTAATAGATACAAAACAGTTTTCTTTTTTTTTTAATTTTTTTTAACGTTTTTATTTATTTATGAGACAGAGAGAGACAGAGCATGAACAGGGGAGGAGCAGAGAGAGAGGGAGACATAGAATCTGAAACGGGCTCCAGGCTCTGAGCTGTCAGCACAGAGCCCGACGGGGGGCTCGAACTCACGGACCGGGAGATCATGACCTGAGCCGAAGTCGGACGCTTAACCGACTGAGCCACCCAGGCGCCCCCAAAACAATTTTCTAAAGTGGTTTACCAATGCACTTGCCCAAGCAATGAATGAGAGTTTTATTTGTTCCTCAACTTTGCCAACACCTGTGAGTCTTATTAACTTTAGCCATTGTAGTGAGTTTAGTTTTAATTTGCATTTCCTTTTTGAATTATATCATTGAACATTTTTATACACTTCATATCTTCCTTTGTAAAGTGCCTGTTTAAATATTTTGTCCATACATCAGGATGATTTGTCTGGTTTTTTTCTTTTTTTTTTTTTTTTTTTTTTAAATTTTTTTTTCCAACGTTTTTATTTATTTTGGGGACAGAGAGAGACAGAGCATGAACGGGGGAGGGGCAGAGAGAGAGGGAGACACAGAATCGGAAACAGGCTCCAGGCTCTGAGCCATCAGCCCAGAGCCTGACGCGGGGCTGGAACTCACGGACCGCGAGATCGTGACCTGGCTGAAGTCGGACGCTTAACCGACTGCGCCACCCAGGCGCCCCTGTCTGGTTTTTTTCTTACACATTTTTAGGGAATTCTTTGCATATACTGAATATGTATGTTGCAAGTAATTTCTACCATTTTGTATCTTGTCTTTTCCTTCCCTTCATGGTGCCTTTGATGAATAGAAGTTCTCAATTTCAAAGGAGCAAAATTTATCAATCCTTTCTTTTATAGTCAGTACCTTGGCATACTTTTCAATAAATCTTTTGCCTACTCCTAGCTCATGAAAATATTTTTATGCTGTCTGCTAGAAGCTTTACTGTTTCACTACAGTCAAGATTCATTTAAAAGTTCATTCCACTCCACACGGACATCTACTTGACATACCACTGTTTATTGGGAAAAGGATCCTGTCACCATTACACTCCAACATACATTTTTTCATGAGCCGGATGATCATATCTGTGAGTCTGTTTCTGGGTTCTTCAGTGGGCTCCATTTGTCTATTTATTTATTCTCATGAAAATACCACAATTATAGTAGCTTTATAGTATGTCTTGATAGCTGGAAGTCTAAGTCCATTGTTGATCCTCTCCAAAGAGCCTTGATTTAACTTGATCTTTTGCGTTACACATACATTTTATTTATTTTCATTTGAGTATAGTTGATGCACGCTGGTAACATTAGTTGCAAGTGTACAACATAGTGATTCAGTCTATACATTATGCTGTGTTCACCGCAGGTGTAGCTCCATCTGTCCCAACACATCACTATTACAGTATCCCTGACTATATTTCTTATGCTGTGTTTTTTGTTCCCTTGACTTACTCATTCTATAACTGGACGCCAGTATCTCCCTTTCCTCTTCACCCATTCTGGCCAACCCCCAACCCCCTCCCCTCTGGCAATTATTACTTTGTTCTTTGTATTTATAGGTCTGATTCTGCTCTTTGTTTATTCATTTTTTTAAGTTTACTTATTTATTTTGAGAGAGAGAGAGAGAGAGAGAGAGAGAGAGAAAGAGAGAGAGCACAAGCAAGCAAGGGAGGGGCAGAGAGAGAGGTAGAGAGAGAATCCCAAACAGCTCCACACTGTCAGTGCAGAGCCTGACGCGGGGCTTGAACCCATGAATGGTGAGATCATGACCTGCGCTGAATTTGTTGTTTTTCTTATGCCCCCATTTGTTGTTTTTCTTATGCAGTCATAAAGAAGGATGAGATCATGCCATGTGAGACAACATGGATGGATCTAGAGGGTGTTATGCTAAGTGAAATAAGTCAGCCTGAGAGCAGATGCCATATGATTTCACTCATAAGTGGAATCCATGTACATTTTAAAATCACCTTGTCAATTTTTGTCAATATTCTGGTTGAAATTTTAGTTGGAGCGATATGGAGTCTATGGAGTTGGAGAAGAACGGGCATCTTTCTAATATTCAGCTTCCAATCCACTTCCATGAAGTTTATCTCTATTTAGGTCCTCTTTAATGTCTTTCATTAACATTTTGTATTTTTCTATGTTAATGTCTTTTGACAAATGGTTTTCAGATATTTGAGGTGTTTACTGAATTTTTACTAGTATCAGTTATTCCAAATTTTATTTGTTGTTGACGTAGGAGTGTATAACTGGCTGTCATATATTAAGATTGCTGAGTTCTCATAACTCTAGTTTACTCTTATATTATTTTAGATTTTCTATAAATACAGTCATTTCCTCTTCAGCCTTCCTTGCTGCTTTTCTTTTCTTATTGGCTAGGACCTTCCGCTGAATAGAGGTACTGATATTGGGCATCCTTACATTGTGTCTTGTTTCTGGATTTATATCTTGTTTCTGAATGGTTTTAATAATATGTATTTAAGCATAATGTTTGTTGCTGTATTTTTATGAATGCACTTTTTCAGATTAAAGAAATTTCTATTTCTGGTTTACTAAGAATTTTAGGCATAGATACTAACCATATCATATTGAAGCCTTCTCTGTATCTATTTAGCTATGATTTTTTTCTTCAGTATACTAATTTAGGGAACTACATTGATTTTTAATGTTAAACCAACCTTTTTGTCCTAGGATAAACAAAACACGATCATTGTATGTTATGCTTTTTGCATATCACCAGATTTGATTTCCTAATATTTTCTTTAGAGGTTTTGCACCTGTGTTCATGAAAGAATTTGACCTTAGTTTTTATTTATTCAAATATTCTTGTCAGTTCAGGTATCCAGGTTATACTCACTTTATGAAACCAGTTGGCAGTGTTTCTCCCCTTTTTCTAATTTCCAAAAGAGAGTTTATGCAAGATTGGTGTGAATTTTTCTCCTTCAAATATTTGGAAGAATTCACGCCAATCTTACATAAACAATCTTACATAAATTCCAAGGTGAGCCCTCTGTGCCTGGTGTTTTCTATGTGGGAAGATTTTGATTAGAGATTTGATTCCTCTAATAAATAGAGACCTACTTATATTTTCTGTTTCTTCTTGTGTACGTTTTTGAATTTTTTTCTCAAGGGATACAGCCATTTTATCTGAATTTTCAAATGTATTAGCATAAAATTGCTCATAATAAAGTTGTATTACCTTCTTAATGTCTTTTGGTTATATAATGTTTTCTCTTTTTTTTATTTCTGGAAACATGAATTGTGCATTTTTTCTTTTTTCCTAATTAGACTTGTTATGGATTGGTAATGTTTTAGTCTTTTCGAAGAATCAACTTGTGTGTTCCCTATTGTAGTTTTTTTATTACATGAATATTTATGATTATCATTTATTTCCTTCTTTTTACTATCTTGGTATTAAATTACTACTCTTTCTGTAATTTTCTTGAGATGAACAGTTGATTTTCAGACATTCTTTTAATGTATGCATTTAAGACAATTGCTTTCCCTCTAGGTATGACTTTAACTCCATCTCACAATTTTTCATTGTATTTCCATTATCATTCAGTTCAAAATATTCTCTGATTTTCTTTTTTTTAATGTTTTATTTTTAGAGAGAGAGAGAGAGAGAGGGTGAGTGTGTGCGTGCATGCGCACACATGAGCGGGGAAGGGCAGAGAGAGGGGGATAGCGGGTTTGAAGTGGAATCCGTCCACACTGGAGGCAGAGAGACTGATGCGGGACTCAAACTCATGACCTGAGCCAAAGTTGGATGCTCAATCAACTGAGCCACCCAGGGGCCTCAAAATATTTTCTAATTTTCATTGAGATTTCTTCTCTGACTCGGGGGTTATTTAAAAGTGGAAATTTTCTGGTTGTTTTTTAGTTACTGATTTTTAGCTCAGTTCTGTTGTAATCAGAGAACATAATAATTCAATTGTTTGCAATTTATTGAGACTTTTGAGGTAAAACATATGTTTTAATTTTGGTAAAATTTTCATGTGCACTTAAAAATAATGTGTATTCTTTAGTTACTGGGTGAGATTTTTTAATTTTATCGGTTAGGCTGACTTTGTTATTTGTGATGTCTGTGTTTGAGTGTCTTTGCTTCTTTCTTGACTGCTTTTTATCATCATTTACTGAGAAAAGCTGTATTAAAATCTTGCACTATGATTGTGGGTTTTTACGTTTCTCCTTTTAGTTATGTCCAGTTTTGCGGTGCATATTTTGAGGCTGCGTTTTTAAGTGCATCGGTATTTAAATCGCCACACATTCTCAGTGGGTTGCTCCTTGCGTTATTCTGAAACATCTCTCCCACCTTGCCAGCTCCTGAACTTCAATTATTTTTTCACTAGCACTGAGACACTGAGAAAAGTAGTTCTTACATTCTTGGTCTTCAGTTTCTGTCATGTTTTTCCTTATCGAGGCTTGGGGAAACTTTTGAAACTTCACTATACCTTGAGGAAAAAATTATTCAGAAGTCCCTGTTGAGCTCATCTGTTTGTGTTTCTCCTGCCTATGAGATCTTTACCCCTTCAGCTTTGACTGCCTGGCTTCCTTTAGCTCTAATTTTTTAAAAATACTTTTTTTTTAAACATTTATTTCTTTTTTTTTTTTAATTTTTTTTTCAACGTTTTTTATTTTATTTTTGGGACAGAGAGAGACAGAGCATGAACGGGGGAGGGGCAGAGAGAGAGGGAGACACAGAATCGGAAACAGGCTCCAGGCTCGGAGCCATCAGCCCAGAGCCTGACGTGGGGCTCGAACTCACGAACCGTGAGATCGTGACCTGGCTGAAGTCGGACACTTAACCGACTGCGCCACCCAGGCGCCCCAAACATTTATTTCTTAAAAAAAAAAATTTTAATGTTTATTTATTTTTGAAGGAGAGAGAGACAGAGCACAAGTTGGGGGGTGGGAGTAGAGTGAGAGGGAGACACAGAATCCGCAGCAGGTTCCAGCCTCCGAACTGTCAGCACAGAGCCCGATGCAGGGCTCGAACTCACAGACCGCGAGATCATGACCTGAGCTGAATGAAGTCGGACGCTCAACTGCCTGAGCCACCCAGGCGCCCCATGCAGTATTCCAATTCTTCCATTCCTTCTTTATAATCTGCATTATGAGAAACTTCTACTTATAAAATACTTGGTTATTCTAAGTACAGTTGATATGAGGAAAACAAAAAAAAAGGATGCCAGATTCCTTCTCTTCAATACCAGTTTTTGAGCCAACGTTTACTCCCTCTGAGCATCCTCGAAGACAGCCAATGAGTTTTTTCCCAAAGATTTTTTTAAATGTTTTTTTACTTATTTTGAGAGAGAGCGAGAGTGAGCTGAGCAGGGGAGGGGCAGAGAGAAAGGGAGAGAGAGCATCCCAAGCAGGGATTCAGTCAGCACAGAGCCCAACGCAGGGCTCGATTCCATGAACTCAGAGATCATGACCTGAGCCAAAATCAAGAGTCGGACGCTTAACCAGCTGAGCCACCCAGGTGCCCCAAGTTTTCTTTTTAAAGTATCATTATGAATTCATAAATTTAAACATTTTGAGATGTTTCAATTTATTGTCTCCTTTTAGTCAGGGGTCCCATCTTTATATTGGCTCCTAAGTCCTTTTGACCCTACTCTTGTGGAATTTGATGGCTTCTTTGCTTTCTGATTTTACCAGATGTTCCAGACTCATGTCCTGCTGATGACCTAGAATTACTTCTCGCGGGAATCCTGGATCATTCTCATGAGAAGTGATATTAGAGACCATAGCCTGGGTACAAGAGTTCCCATTGATACTGGCATGGTCATTGTTTAAAGGCCTTCTCAGTGAATACATTTTTTAGGTGAAATACAGCATAATTTCTTACTGATACGACCAATTCAAATTCCGGTTCATAGGATTTTTACTTAACAGCCCTCCCTTTTTTACATCTATTTCCCTTTTATCTTGTGTCAAAAATCCCAGATTCCAATGTCACCAATATTATTGCAAAATCGCATCATCCAACAATATACACAGTCTCCAAATAACAATATTAATAAAATATAACAGTAGCTTAAGATGTTGTTTGGAGTTCTTTTTGTCCTTTGGGTCTATCCCACTAGAGGTGCACAAAGTACCATGCTGAAATCCTCATCTGTGTGGTTATGCCATCAACTCATTGTACTGGTAGTCTCTGAGGTTTATGAATGTAGGCAATCATATTCCTTGATACAGGAGAAATAAAGCTTATTAAGTAATAAAATTAGGATGAAATAACATCAAAGTATTAAATTAAAGCTAATTGCATTTGTGAAGAACATGTCAGTAGTACAAAATAAATACTTCTCTGAGCCTAAAGACTGCCCCTAACATATTTGTATCTCACTATTTCACTTATCAGTGAAGTGTCAACAATATTTTGTTGATGGGTGGACTGATGGGTGTTATTCAAGTTTAGTAATAGGTGACAAGATTAAAATATGCATTTATTCAGTTCTTTGTATTAAGTTAGAAAATGCTTGGAAAGGTCTACACATTTTCAGATCTGTTAATTTACTTGGAACAGTAGTGGAAAAATTAAGCCTAGAGTCTGATGTTCCAGATATCCTTATGTTTCCTATTGCTAGCTTGTATTGCATTAAGGTTTTGTAAATTGCAGTGTACCAGGGTGCACCAAGGGGGCTTGGTGTTCAATTTGAACAGTATATTAACAAAGCAGTAAACATCTTGTATGTTTTTTATAAATTCTGATTTTTAGATATGTATTTACTTTAAGTGTTGGTATATACTTGTGATACACGAATTGCTAGTACATTGTAAGAATCGGTGAATCTTTTGAATGCTTAACCTATATGGATGTGGTGAAGTGCTGGTAAGTATGAAGCCTGATAACTATTAAAGGGAAGCCATAAGAAATTATTAAAGATTTTCTAAATAAGCAGTAATGTATAGGAAGGCATTGGATATGACTAGGTATCAGACAAGTGGATCATTAGCTAATATACTAGCTACTCTCTGGATGCCATCTTCTGATTAGAAATAACAAAGCATTCAATCCTGTGATATAAACTTCATTTGACAAGGACAGCCTCCATGGCCAGGAGATAAAAGGGTTCTTCTGGTGTCTCAAATTTATAACTAGCCTTGAAAAGGAAATGGTTCCAGGGCTGCCTGGGTGGCTCAATCGGTTTGAGCGTCTGACTTTGGCTCAGGTCATATCTCACAGTTTGCGGGTTTGAGCTCCACGTTGGGCTCCGCACTGACAGCTCAGAGCCTGGAGCCTGCTTCAGATTCTGTCTCCCTCTCTCTCTGCCCCTCTCCTGATCACGCTCTGTCTCTCCCTCAAAAGCAAATAAACATTAAAAAACATTAAATGGTTCCAGATTTCTAGTGAATGTTCAACTCTCTGTTATCAATAAACCCAAGTTCTAATCCAAATATATTATCTTTTTTTTTTAATTATTATTATAAGGAAAAGTCACAAACCTCTTTGGAAAGGGCACAATTGATCCTTCTTGTGTAATGGTCCTGGTGAATGCCATATATTTCAAAGGACAATGGCAAAATAAGTTTCAGGAAAGAGAGACAATTAAAACCCCTTTTCTGCTAAGTGAGGTAAGTATTTTGTTTTCAGACTGATGATAAATTCTGGAGAATGTTCAGGCCAATTTAGAAAGTTTCAGTGAAGACACTGGTCTAGGTTTCTTTCTTTTTTTAAAAAAGTTTATTATTTATTTATTTATTTACTTATTTATTTGGGCAGGGGGAGAGAGAGACACAGCGTGAATGGGGGAAAGGCAGAGAGAGAGAGGGAGACACAGAATCCAAGGCAGGCTCCAGGCTCCGAGCTGTCAGCACAGAGCCTGATGTGGGGCTCGAACTCACGAACTGCGAGATCACAACCTTAGCCAAAGTTGGACACTTAACCGACTGAGTCACCCAGACATCCCTCCATAGGTTTCTTTAATTGTGTTTTCTGTGAATTTCACTTTCATTTTTCCTCACGAAGTGCCAGTAATCTTTCTCATGGGGCCCATAACTAGAGCCTTTGGAGACTGGCACCCCTCTTGCAGATAAGAGAGCCTGTTCCCGTAGCCACGCATTCTGTCCACGTGTGCTGGGGTTGCTTTCTCAGCACAACACAGCTCTCCGTATTACTTTTCTCCTAGAGAACCTCCAATTGGATTAGCAAAGAAAATGATCCTATGATGTCATTTTTCCACATAAATCATCTTAGGTGGTAATGCTCGCTTCGTTTTGAATGCGTCTCAAGCTAATATATAAAAGAAATTTTATATGTAGATGACTGTATATAGTATTTGAACTAGACAGGCTCTAACAATGACTTATGTTAAAATAAAAAATTCATAACCTTTGCAAAGGAAAGTAATAAAGGGTGTCCTTTATTGGTTTTATTTTACCCACGCCTTTAGTGTTAATGCAAATATTCATGTTTTGCGAAAACATCAGCATACGTACATGTGCATGCAAATATGTGACTGTTGTACCTAATGAGAACCCCCCTTTTTTTAATAGGGTAAAAGCGTACTTGTGGAAATGATGTATCAAACGGGAACATATAAATTAGCCTTCATAAAGGAGCCGCGGATGCAAATTCTGGAGCTGCCCTACGTGAACCACAAACTAAGCATGATTGTTCTGCTTCCCGCGGGCACGGCCAGCCTGGAACAGGTGAAGTTAGAGAATGCTAATGTGAAGAGGAAACACATGTGCACGTGTGTGTGACGCTGGTGTGGTCAGTCCCTAATTCAGTCACATGCTGGGTTCAGCAGTAGTCCGCAGGGGCTGTGAGAGGAAGGGGGACCCTGGGCCCTGCCTTCGGGACCATGCATTTCAGGGGGGATAGTCTATTCTTCCATAAAAGAGGGCACAAGGAGGCAAAAGTGCCATCTTGTACTAATACATGCACCTGCTGCTTACTTGACATTTGGGAAGCATCTTTCTCTAGTGATGGATTTGTAATGCCGGTTAGGGTCTTAGTACACAGCAATCTGATTAAGCCACCTTCCACTCGGGAGCAGTTTTTCCAACCCAGTTATAACATGCTTTCATGAGGCAACCACTCTTTTTTAGCATCCTGCTATTGTAGGGGAAATGAGTGCCACAGCCATTGAGAAAAGGTCGTGGTGGTGGCAGGGGTTTGGGTCAAAGCCCCCCTCTCTGGCTGCAGCCCAAACTGCCTAGCACAGAAGCAGGCCAGCCACTGACATGGAGTGAGCGCACCTCGCCAGCCTTGCTGGAACTCTCCAGTGTTGTGCAGGAATGACAAAGAGGAAGCTGACGTACACGCATGGATGGGATGGTCCCGGTCAGAGGTTTCTAAGGCAGGGAGCGCCTGCTTGAGGTTAAACAATGTGGCACGGGCAGGTGGGGCCTAGGGAAGGCTTCTTGAAGCACCTGGGTTGGGCTGTGTGTGTGTGGACCTCTAGGAAGAGAAGCATGGCTGTGGCCAGGAGAACAGGTGTGATACTGGCGTGGCCGATTCAGAGGGGCTCAGACCTCTGGGCACCTGTTGTGGACTGCCAGGGAAGATATTTGGAGGCAGATAGCATTTTGGAAGCAGTGTAGAAGTGGTCTTTATTAGCTTGTGATGCATTCATTTATCTGTTCGTTCAGCCATTCATACACCAAACATTGTTTATGCTGAGGATTCTAGTGGGTTCTGGAACATAGCACATAGACGTAGTGGGTTCTGAAACATAGACAAACGTGTGGTTCCAACACACAGTTATAAATAGCATGTAACAAGTGCCATGATACTCTGCTGGAAGTCCTGTGGGAGTAGAGAGAGTAGACAATGAGGGGATCTGGAAGGCTTCTAGTAGAGTAACCTTGATGTCTCACAGGTGGAGGGGTAGAAGATGAATAGGTGAACAAGGGTACCCTGTGGTTCCAGCTAGAGCAAAATGCTCATGAAAATGCCCTAGAGACATGAGACCAGCAAGACAGATTTGCGTCATGGTAACTCTGATTAGGGCAGAAAAGGACAAAAGGAAAAGATAGTTTATGTCTGATTGTATATTGTCAGGATGGAGAGAAGGTGACAAAAAGTTTTCAACTCTTGTCGTGGGACGATGATGGGCTTTGGCCTGCTGGTCTTGGAGCTGTGGGGAGGACTGGCTGGAGGGATCACATGCCCAAGGGGAGCGGTTTGAAGGGCTTACACAGAACGATGGCACTGGGTGGGGGTGATGAGAAGGGGCCTGGTAGGCTGCATGGCTGAGCGGAGGTGTGGAAGGTGTGTAGAACCTCAGTTCTTCGGGACTTCGGGAGTAGTCACATAGCAGAGGCAGCGAGGGCAAGGGCAAAGTCAGGAGGGAAGCCAGGCGTGATGAGGGGATCCTGGCATCACAGAAGTCAAGTGAGCAACAAATTTGTAATAGAGGGTGCGATTTAATGTTTCGGAGTTGAGAACCAAATCAAGAAATGGTGACTTCATCCAGGAAACACAAGGACTTCAGAGGCAAGAGAGGGAGTTTAGGTGAAGTCTGCATCTGAGGGACTTAAGGCAGAAGACTGTAGGATACACGTTTGGGGCGTTTACTTATGAAACATCGATGAAAAGTAGACAATAGAATGGGGAAGATGTGGCTGAATGCAACATTCTTTGTGTTTTTTGTTTTTTTTTTTTTTTTTTCCCAGATAGGACTTGAGCATATTTTCAAGGTACAAAAGAAAGCAATACATGGAATCATGCACACTGAGAATTATAAAACGAATGACATTTAATGCCACAGGCACGTGTTTGGCTTACATGGGCTCATCTGTGTTTTGTCTCTTAGATAGAGAAACAGCTGAACATGAAGACGTTTTACGAGTGGACCAGCTCGGCTAACATGGTAGAGAGGGAAGTTGAAGTGCATATCCCCAGGTTCAAACTTGAAATGAAGTATGAGCTAAATGCTTTGCTAAACTCCCTTGGGATGACAGATGTCTTCAACGAAATCAAAGCTGATCTCTCTGGAATATCACCAGCCAAAGGCCTGCATTTATCAAAGGTCATCCACAAGTCATACGTGGATGTCAATGAAGAGGGCACCGAGGCAGCAGCAGCTACTGGGGACAGCTTCGTTGTAAAAAGACTCCCCATCCGAGCTCAGTTCATGGCAAACCACCCCTTCCTGTTTTTCATAAGGCACATCCCTACCAACATGATCGTCTTCTGTGGCAAGCTCGCCTCTCCCTAAACAAGTGGGGCTGAGGGGGGCTCAGGGTCACAGAAGAGGTACAGGGACAAACCCATGACTAAAAGTAGCTCATCCCTTACACACCTCTGTGCCTTACTTTGCTCATCAGCAAAATGGGTCTAGGATCTCTCTCAACTTATACCTTGAATTGGTGAACCCTAGAATTATGGAAATCATGGAAGAAGATACATTTACAAAAAAAGCTTCTCTGGTTCTCTTATCTTTGGGGCCTCATTTAAGTGCTATCTGGGTGACATGATCAAGTCGATCAGAACAGTTTTCAAGGGTTAGATTTACTTGACTTGTATATATCAGTGATCTCTTGAACAAGTGACCAATCTACCTTCAGAAAACTAAATTAAGGGCTTCAGCTTTGGTTGGATTTTTAAATATTATAGTTTTCCTTGCATGTGTAGACATAACATCATGAATTTTAGTTCAAAACTCTGTATTCATTATAATAAATATATAAAATGCCTTCAGTTCTGTGAAGATTTTTAATATACGCCAGTAATTAAATGACTTACCAAAGGAGATTGAAGAAGGAGAAGTCTAAATCAACATTTTCGTGGAATTTTTGGCCAAATGTTTTCAAGCCCTAAATTGGATAACTGATTTTTCTTTTTGCCTCCCTCCCTTCCTTTATTATTTCCATTTTTCCTTCATTTTTCTCTCTTTCCCTCCCTCCTCTCCTCTCTCTCCTTCCTTCCTACCTTCTTCCCCCCCTCTCTCTTTTTTTTCAATAATGCAATGAATAAAAATTCAGAACAGCAAAAACAGAAATCAATCGGGAGATTTTTATTTAAAAGATAACCTTTTTAAAAAGAGAAATCCTCCTTAATTTCTACTCAAGATAACATGAAGTGATAATCAGATAATAATGGCCATGATACGTTTACTGCCTTTTCAGTGCCCTCTTCATAAATGCTTCCTACCAGAACTCTCTCAGAGATGTGAACAAAGCATAGGGGCCTTCAGTTCTCTCTTCCGTAACCCAATCTTAGAAGAGGCAGTCCATAACAGGCCACTGCTTCCCCCCTAAGGTGATGGGACACCCTCTTTTTCTACTGACAGTGGTGGCAGCCAGTGATGGCTTTTTTTCCACATCAGGGCACTGAAGGATGGGCTATCCTAATGATCCTTTATACGCCCATTTGTCACACGGCATAAAGCCAAGAGGCCACCTTGGCCTACTTCACAGAATAACCCAGTGGTCCCCGAGCACAGAGGGTTTCACTGTGCTACAGTGGAGATACCTGAAGCAACAATGATGGGTGGAGAAAAGAGTTGTATCTTGGCATCTACTATTCACTTTAAACATCCTGAAGAAATGATGACTAGGACCTGTCCAGTGAATGCCACGTCTTTCTGTATGAACCTGGCATATGCTGTATAGGAACTCAGGGGTATCACATAGGCCAAGTGCTGTGGGCTTGACCATAGCAGAGCATCATGGCGCTCACTTGGCTTGGCCTCTGTCTGTTAAAAAGACTCAGACTGAGTGCTCACAGGCTGCAGTCCTAGAACCCCAAAACCCGCTTGAAGGGATGGGGACTGAGCTGGTGATGGTCATCATTTAGAGTCAAAGCCACGAATAAGTCTCAGAAAGGGGCCTTCAGAAACACCAGTGTGAGTGCTGGGATAGGAGAGGAGGACTTGGAGAGACAGTGACTAAATCAGCCTGGGAGAGCAAAGCTGGGAGGGGTGCTGGAGTCATTCTCCGAAGTCTCTTTTGTAGGATGGGGAGCTTTTTAGGGCACCCAGGCACCCGTTGCAGGGAGTATGGCCAGAGTTGTAAAAGATGAGTCCTTAAACAAAATGCAGTTAAGTGAAGGTCCTCATGCTGAAGTCAGAATGAGGCCCCCTTTTATTAGGGAAATTGCTAAAGACTACGTGCAAAAAGTCAGCTAAGCGAGTGTGTTAATCAACTTAATGGTTTTGTTTTTCAAGGTTGCATTTCTAGATGATTGTTCTTTATGACCAGGAAGAGTCAGGCATGAAGGCCGTGGACAATGCTAATGGCTCAAGGCATTCCTTAAGAGCAGCTGTGAAAACATGTCCTAAGGCCTTGTACCTGCTGCAGCCTTTCCCTTTTGAGGTCTTTTCCTTTGATGTTTTTCTCCTACATCTCCCCCAGATACGGAGAACACAGCTATTTTCACTCTTCCAAGAGCTAACATTATATGTCAATTATATCTCAGTAAAAAAAAAAAAATGGGCAAAGGACCTGGAAAGACATTTCTCCAAAGAAGACCTCCAAAAAGCCAACAGGTACATGAAAAGATTACTCAACATCAGTAATCGTCAGGGAAATGCAAATCAAAACCACAATGAGATATCACCTCACACTTGTTAAGATGACCGTGTCAAAAAGAAAAGCACTAACCAGTGTTGGCAAGGATGTAAATAAAAGGGAACCTTATGCACGGTCAGTGGCAGTGTAAATTGGTTTAGCCATTACTGCAACAGTACAGAGGTTCCTCAGAAAGTTAAAAACAGAACTACTATGAGATACAGCAATCCCATCTCTGGATACATATCCAGTGGAAATGAAGTAAGTGTATTGAAGATATATCTGTACTCCCAGGTTCATTGCAGGACTATTCATAATATCCAAGACAGGAAAACAACCCAAGTATCCATCACGGAGAACCATGAAACTGTTGAATATGACACCATATGGGAGGATACGTGTATGACTAATGCCAGATGTTAATAATGGGGAAATTCAGAGGGATGGGCAAAGGGAGTAGATAGGAAGTCTTTTTGCTCGATTTTTCTGTAAAGCTAAAACTGCTCCAAAAAGCTTAAAGACTAATAATTAAAAAAAAAAAGTTAGTAGGGAGGAAATCTCCTTTACATGGATTTCAAAAACCAAAAAGTCTCTACTTTTTTTTTTTAGGTGTTTTCTGATAGTATTTTGTTTTCATTTCTATCAGTTTTATTCCCTTTCATACTTAAACACTCTTCTTTATCAGTCGTCTTTTTTTCTCTCTCTTATTTCAGGAACACTGAACCCCCAGATCAGTGTTTGGTATATACAATGTCACAGTGACTCAGGCAAAATCGCTGCTTTCCTAACTGCATTCACATCCTCACTATAATGTACAGGGAAGCCTGGGACGCCCCCCTGGACAGTAAATAGCATCAAACCAGATTCTGCGTCCTTGTGCATCAACGGGGCATAGAACGTCGGACTTTTCTCGGATCTCTTTTCAGAGTGACCTCCATGTGAAATTACTGCACAGTTAAAGATGAAGTGAAAAAAAAATATGGTACAGTGAGAGATTTGTCTGTGTGTTTACTGATAAGTATAGCTTTTTCCCTTGACTTCTAATTTTTTTTTTTTTTTCAGGAGCAGAATGGAATGGCAGAAATGAAGACTTAATGGAGACGCTTCTTGGGGAGAAATCCCCCTCAGACTTCTGCATTGAGGAATCTAGATCCTTCTCCCCATGCTGTCCTTGGAGTTCCTGGATTAATGGGGTAACCAAAATACTGGTGTGACTGGCCCAGTCTTGGCTCACCTCTGTTGTCCTTGTGTAACAACCAACAGCTTCCCATTTCATGCTCAAAAGTATCCTGGTTTGGATTATAAGTTATATGGTTTTCCTACCTTAATCCTACTGGATATTATGTCATGGTCTGTGGTCATCCTATCAAATGGCTGTTAGTTACCTAAGGCAACAGAAAAGGGCAGCTGGAAGGAGGCTCCAGTTCTCCCAGCAGCCATAACACTGATGCTCGACCAGCTCTTGGTGTTTGCTTTCATGTCCCATGGTCCTTTGATTCACTTCCTGAGAGTGTCATCCCTCTTCTTGTTTTGGGGCCTTTCTCGGGGAAGCTGCTCCTTCTGTGTCTTATTGTGGGGGAACCTTCTCCTTTTGTTTCTTTCCATTGGTGGCACTTGTTTTTTTCTTTGGGTCAGTAGAGAAAGCGGAGTTCAGTGAGGCACCCAGCCCACCCTCAGTCTGACACAAAAAAGCACGTGTACCTCCAGTCAGCCCCAGATTTGCTGCCCAAGAGTGAATGACTTCAAAAGATTGTTGTCATTTCATTATTCATTTATAACCTGGTTAATTTTTGGAAGATATATTTCTGGAGCACCTAAGTTCTAAGCCTTGTGTGTATTATTATACCTATTATTTATGTATTTTATTCATTATATACATATATATATAATGAACTTCTATATATGAGTGATGGGTGAGGACCTCCTAGTGCGGAACGCTGTAAGCCATTTCAGGGAATGAGGACTTTCTTCCGAGACAAATGACTCGATCAGATTTGCATTCTGTAAACATCACTTGAGCTTCTAAATGGCCACCTTTGTAATGGGAAAGATGCAGTATAAGCTACATAAAGTACATCATAAGGAGTATTTTCCATGTTAACAATTATTTTGACAGAACCCGAAGAGGCTAGAGGTGCGGGTACAATGCCTGCTCATGGTTTGTTTTGGTTATATGTAGATAGCATCTTTGACAATTTAGGTGTGACAGTGAAGGCGCCGTTAAGATGCTTAAATGGGTGATGGAAATGTCCGGTAATGTGGACATGAGTCAGCGTCGCTCACAGCAGCTCTGATACATCTATGCCAAGAATCCCCCAGTCTAGTCCCCAAGCATCTTTGACCATCAATGTAGAAAAAGACTCATGTGAAGAGGTAATAAGGCTGTTGGCTGACATTTACCAGCGTGGGTTTGGCAGGGTTTCTAGGTTCTGTACGCAATCTTCAGATTTATTTTTTAAAATACTGCTTTCTATTAATTAAATCTTTGTAAGTCTTACAGAACTTACACCAAACCAACAGACTCTTCCTGCGCTTGTTCCCACTGGTTACTGTGGGTCCTTCAGAATCCCACCCCTTACTTCCATAGTGCCCCAAATCCTCTCTGGGACTCCCCACTTTTCCCTTCCCTGTGGTTGGCTCAGTGTCGAATCTGCTCCCCTCTCTCTGGTGCCACAGAAGCCACCTGTGATGTCACTAATGGGTCCACGAAGGGGCCACCCTCTGTTGGTGCTGTGTCCAGAACTGCATTGGGTTAGGCCTGGACCTGCTGCCCCTGTCCAGTGGGCCCAAGGATTTGGTGTGAGGAGGCAATTCGTTGCTTGCAGTGGAAGCTGGGGTCGGAAAACTCTCACTACCTGTTTGCCGTATCCCATCCCGTCATTCCCAAGCAAGGCTGCAATGCTGTCCCAGTCTTGTTCAAGGATGACGCAGAGCCTATTTGAACTGCCCCATGAAGCTTTTTGCCCTGAGACTCAGGCTCGAGTGTGGGAGGGACATGACCTGAGCATACAGGTGGGCTGCTTATACAATTGCCCTTCATCTCTGAACCTGAGCCACTGTCCTTGGTTCATGGACGCCCTGACTCTCCTCCTGAACATGAATTCTTTCCAGGATGCCTCTTGGTTCCTCATGCATATGGGCTCCAGTGCGCTCTCCCACCTGTGTGCCCATGCCATCCGAATTCCTGCGTGGACCACAGGTCCATCTGGCCATGCTCCCCGTTTTCACTTATACATATCAGCCTCCAAACTTCTTTTTTTTTTTTTTTAATTTTTTTTTTCAACGTTTATTTATTTTTGGGACAGAAAGAGACAGAGCATGAACGGGGGAGGGGCAGAGAGAGAGGGAGACACAGAGTCGGAAACAGGCTCCAGGCTCTGAGCCATCAGCCCAGAGCCCGACGCGGGGCTCGAACTCACAGACCGCGAGATCGTGACCTGGCTGAAGTCGGACGCTTAACTGACTGCGCCACCCAGGCGCCCCTCAGCCTCCAAACTTCTAATTCGCAGCCTCACTACACACAGTCCCTCTTCTCTGTTTTGCTTTTCTCATTGATACTTGTCACTCTCATTATATATTTTATTTATTTAGTTTAGTGACAGTCTTTCCCCACTAGTATGTGAACTTCATAAGGGCCGTTTTTTAAAATATTTTTTGTCGTCTCAGTGCCAGTAATGCGTAGAGCATAACAGATGCTCAATAAATGCCAGTTGAATCAGTTGAGGAATTAAATCCTTAAATCCTTCAGTACGTTGAGTGTCTACTATGTTCTTGATTTGGGAGATGAAGAGCATTTATTGGTCTCAGTGAGATATGCCGAATGGGGGCTAATGCAGTGAACTTGGCCCATGGCAGAACTCATGTGACAATTCTAATAGGATTGCTTATAGTGAAATTAAGATGACCCCAGGCCGCAATGTGGAAAAATGTTTTATTTCTGCATGCGCAATCTCTTCTGACAAAGAAGATGAAAGAGCCTGTATGCTCCAATGTAAGATAGGTTTAAGATGCACCTTGTGTTGAGCTGGGTTTCCCAGAACATCTAAACCACAGTTGAGGAGAGTCCATGACCTCTGAAGTCAGCTGACCCATTGCAATGATGCTTATAAGTGAAAGGGGACGTCCAACCTGTCTAACTGAGTGCAAGGTGCTGATAACAGCGAGCTGAGCAGTTTAGCGGTTGCTGGTTTGTTAGGACACCATTCAAATCAAGTCAAATTGTGAAGGATGGTCAAGAGTCTTCTGGCATCTCCAGAACAAAATTTCATAGTGTTATATAACATGACCAGATTTTGAAATTACTTCGGCTAAATTTTACTCAGCTTCCTCGCCACCCCCAGATTTTTATTTAAATTCTAGTTCGTTGACATACAGTGCAATTTTGGTTTCAGGAGTAGACATTAGTGGTTCATCACTTACAAGCAACATCCAGTGCTCAGCACAGGCGCCCTCCTTAATACCCATCACCCAGCTAGCCCATCCCTCAGTCACCTCCCTCCCTTAACTGTTTGTTTTCTATCTTTAAGTCTTCAAGGGTCTCTTACGATGTGTTTCCCTCTCTCTCTCTCTCGTTTCCCCTCTGCCATATGGTCATCTGTTTTGTTTTCTTAAATTCCACCTGTGAGTGAAATCATACGGTATTTGCGTTTCTCTGACTGACTTATTTTGCTCAGCATAATACACTCTAGCTCCATCCACATTGTTGCACATGGCAAGATTTCATTCTTTTTTATCGCCGAGTGACATCCCATGGTATTTAGATACCATCTCTTCTTTATCCGTTTTGTAGTCGGTGGACATCTGGGCTCTCTCCATAGTTTGGCTATTGTTGATAATGCTGCTATAATATTGGGGTGCATGTACCCCCTCAAATCTCCACTTTTGTATCCTTTGGGTAAATACCTCGTAGTGCAATTGCTGTATTGTAGGGTAATTTTGTTTTTAACTTTTTGAGGAAGCTCCGCAGCATTCTCCTGAGTGGCTGCACCAGTTTGCGTTCCCACCAACAATGTAAGAGGACTCCCCTTTCTCCACATCCTGGCCGACATCTGTTGTTTCTTGTGTTGTTAGTTTTAGTCGTTCTGACAGGTATGAGGTGGTATCTCATATTCAGCTTTTATGCTAAGTTACCACCTCTTTGCCAGTCTCTTCCTGCTGGGTGAGACCATAGTATAAGATGTGTAAAGAACATAATCTGCTTATGGGAGACCGTGGTGACAGTAATGGCAGTGGGAACTAAATTTATTGAGGTATTACTACATGCCAGCCACCATTTTAAGATTTTACCAATTTGATCCCCACAGCTGTATGTGATGTCCCTCGGTCACTTGGACTGAGTAAGAATGAGTAACTTACCTGAGGTCACACTGTTGGTTGTAGGGCCAAAATGTGAGCCCCAGCAGCTTGACTTTAGAGTCTGTGTTCTGTCCTCTGCGCCATTGCTGTAATGCTACTGGGTACATTTGTGAAAGTTGGAGCGGGGGGTTAGATTGGCAATTTAAAGGCCTGTGTTCTAACTCTGCTTCTGCCACACTCCCCTTTAAGTCCTATGGTCCTTAAACACTTTGAGCTAATTGACACTTGCTTAAAGGCTCTAGATGTATTGGGGCAGCTCCCCTTCCTATCACTAGATGGCAGAGTTGGTGGCGGGAGGGAGGGGAAGGTGTGGTATAGATGTATGTATGGTATTTAATTTGTAAATCTCTGTCCTACTGGTAAAATAGTTTATGGGCTATTTCAGTTGGTATTATAAATATTCATTACATTTCTACTCATTAAATTTCTTTCAGTTTGTATTTAATAGTTCCCCCTTTTCCTCTCTATTTGTTCAATGTATACAGTATCTACAAAAGGAATATAAGTCAGATAGCAGGGAATTTGGCTGCCTCGCTCATGACAATGACCAGAACAGTATCTGGCCTATAGTCAGGACTCAAAATTATTTGAGGTTTTCTTTTTTTTTCTTTTTATGTTGTAAGGATTTCCTTTCCCTTTTCATTTTGAACAAATGTTAGTGTTATAGAAAAGTTGAAAACATAATACAGAGTTGCCTTCTGTCACTCCATTTCCTGTAATGTTAACGTCTTACATTACCTTAGTGCAGATATCAAGAATAAAAAATTAACATTGGTACGGTCTTATTAATTAAATTACAAACCTTACTTGAATTACACCCATTTTTTTCCCCGCTAATGTTCTCTTTCTGTTTTGGGCCCATACTTAGGGTTTCACATTATATTTAGTTATTATGTTTTCTTAGTCTTCTCCAGTTCTGTAAAAATTCCTTGATTTTTCCTGGTATTTCATGACCTTGACAGTTTTTATTGATCCATTATTTTACAGAATGTCCATTAGTTTGGATTTGTCCAATGTATTCTGCTAATTGGAGTGAGGTATTGCGTTTGGGGCAAGAAAACCAGAAGAATGATGTGCTCTCATCTGTGCACCACATCAGGGTGTTCATGATGTTGATATGTCTTATTGCTGGTGATGTTTACCTTGATCACTTGGATGATGTGATGATTGCTAGGTTTCTCCATTATAAAGTTACTTTTTTATCCCTTTGTATTACTGAACACCTTTGAGGAGATTTTTTTTGGAGATGATGCAAATCTAGTCTCCCCTCAAGCTTTGCCCACAAATTTTAGCATCTTTTTCTGCTGTACATTGCCGTATGATCCATTTGGCCCATCGCTATACTGTTGGCCTCAGTTTTTATTCTTCTATGACCCTCTAGGTACTTGCACTGGAGTGTGGATAAGAGACAGTGAAGTGTGCATATATTGTACATCTACTACCTATTTGCTGGTTCAGATAAAGATTATTTTACTGACGTGTAATTAAATTCCCCAACTGGATCTCTCTGGACCTCAATTTGGATATTTTTAAAGTAAGAAGCTATGCTCTGAAAAAAATATTGGAAGCAAATTTCAACAGTAATGAATGGAATAGGATCCACCCTCTTATATCCATTGAAAATTTAAAGAGACATTGTATTTGCAAAAATTTACCCAGTGTGTAAACATTAGAAATCATAGGTAATCATAAAGAAAAAAAAAACCTCATAAATTCTTCCTTGAACTCTAACCTTTGTTAAGATTATGCCAGTATCCTTTATAATTTTCCTATGTATATATACACATATATTTAAATTTCTGTTTTAAGAAGGCTTATATTGCATATATCATGTTAAACTTGATTTGTGTACTTAAAACATTAAATGATTCTTAAGAGCAGTACAGTCATTTACAGGATGCAGCAGGATTTCTATAAATAATTCCTTATTATTGTATATTTTCAGTTGGTTTACTTTTTAAATTTTAAACGTATCAGATGATAGTTTGCGATAATATTTGAGGGCTAGTTGCCCCCTTGATGTCTCAGATCCACCTCTAGGCTTTCTGTGTACATCGGCTTCATGAAGAAAGAGAATGCTCTGGGCAGTGAAGGGGTTCCTCAATGGATTTTCTAGTTAATAGCCTTGAAAGTCAAGCTTTTGTTTGCATATACCTGAATTTGGGAGACCAGGCTTTTTGAATTTCCAAGATTTGGCACTAAAAATGCAGGATGCAAACCATGAGAGAAGCAGAATATGCAGTTAATTTGACACGTGTGTGTGCATTTCTGCTGAGTACGTATATAGTGCTGAAACAGCTTATGCACAGACTTATAATCAGTTTGAGATACTGCCAGAGAGTATCCCAAAGTAGAGTTTGCACCAGCAATGTATGAGAAGTTCTTGTTCAAATCTTTTGCACATTTTTCTATTGGGTTTTCTTTCCTTTTATTACTAATTTGTAGAACACCCTTCATGTATTTGGATAACAGATCTTTGTCATAAATATTTTTTGCAAATATCTTCTATCAGTTTCTGGCTTATGTTTTCACTCTCTTGAAGGTGTCCCTTTGATGACCAGAAAGCTCGTAATTTTAATGGAATCAATTTATCAATCTTTTCCTTTACGGCTAATGCTTTTTGTTACCTGTTCAAGAAATTTTTGTCTAAACCTAGTTAACGAAGATATTCCCCACTGTTATCTTCTAGAAGTTTTAGTGTTAAGTCATTTCCCTTAAGAACTATAATCCATCTGGAATCTATTTTTGTGAAGGCTGTGAAGCATAGGTCAGACTTCATTTGTGTAAAAGAAGTGTGGCTATCCGTATTCCCTCCCTCTTCCCCTACTTAGTGGTATCTTTGTTTTAAATAAGAATCAAATTGGTTGATCTGTTTCTAGCTTCTCTGTTCTGCTCTATTGGCCTGTTAGTCTGTCCTTCCACCAATACCACTCTTAATTTCTATAGCTTTCTAAGTTTGGCGTCTCCTCATGGAGGGCTCCGACTTTGTTTTTATATTTCAAGGTTGTCTTCTTTTATGTATATAAATTTTTACATTTGTATATAAATCTTAGAATTAGCCCATCAGTCAAGGGGAATTAAGGAGGACACTTGTGGGGATGAGCACTGGGTGTTATATGTAAGTGATCAATTACTAAATTCTGTTCCTGAAATCATTATTACACTACATGTTAACTAACTTGGATATAAATCTTAAAAAAATAATAAAAAAATATGGGCAGAGGACATGAATAGACTTTTTCCAAAGAAGACATATAGATGGTCAACAGGCACATGAAAAGATGCTCTTTATCACTAATCATCAGGGAAATGGAAATCAAAAGCTCATTGAGATACCACCTCACACCTGTCAGAATAGCTAAAATCAAATACAAAAAAAATAACAAGTGTTGGCAAGGATGTGGAGAAAAAGGAAACACATGTACTGTTGGTAGGAATGCTAGCTGGTGCAATCACTGTGGAAAACAGTATGGACATTCTCCCCAAAATTAAAGATGAAATTACCATATGGTCCAGTAATTCTGCTACTGGGTATTTACCCAAATAAAAGAGATATTATGGGCCCCTGTGTTTATTTCAGTATTATTTATAATAACCAAGTTATGGAAGCCATCCTAGTGTCCATCAATAGATAAATGGATAAAAAGATGTGGTTTATATATACACATACATACTATGGAATACTAACTACTCAGCCATAAGAAAGAATGAAATCTTGCCCTTTGCAACAACATGGATGGAGCTACAAGATATAATGCTAAGTGAAATAAGTCAGAGGAAGACAAATACCACATGATTTCTTTCATTCATATGTGGAATTTAAAAAACAAAACAAATGAATAAAAGAGAGAGAAACCAAAAACCAGACTCAAATATAAACAATAAACTGGTGGTTGGTTGCTGAAGGGGAGGCAGGTGGAGGGATGAGTGGAATTGGTAAAAGGACTAAATACACTTATAATGAGCACTAAGTAATATACAGAATTGTTGGAATCATTATATTGTACATATGAAACTAATACAATACTGTATGTTAATTATACTTGATTTAAAAATGTCTAAAAAATTTTAAAAAATCAGCCCATCAGTTTACAAATACATACACATAAGTTACTGGATTTTGGTTGAATAGCAAAAAAAAAAAATCTATGAAAAAATTTTGAGGAATTGACATATTTCCAATATTTAGTTTTCCATCCATAAGCATAATAAGTCCTGCCATTTAGACTTTCTTTCATGTCTCTCAATTACATTCTTTTAATGTTCTGTGAGGAGGTCTTGACCATTCTTGGATTTTGGGATCCCTTTATAAATGTCATCAATATTCATATTTGCTAATTCAGCAAGGAAAATGTCAGGGCAGACGATGAGATTTAGAGTCATGGACAAGCCTGCTAGGGAAGACTCATTTCTGTGCCGTCCCGTCTCTGTTTTGATTTATTTGTTTTGCTTTTTTTCTTGTGGTGGTGGTTGTTTTTCAATGCCTTGAGGTAGGTGTGGGATCCTCTGTGGCCAAGTATCCAATCCATTTTTGAGTAGAAGAACCCTGTTTTATTCACCAGTTTATAACAAAGCCACCCTGGGAATTCACTCTTCGAACACTTTGCCAGTGGTATCTTGGTGTAACTTCTGGTACCCCTGGTTTTTAAGACCTTTTTTTTCATGAAGTTCCTCACTCTAACATGTCTTCTCATCTCAGGAAATCTCCTTCTAGGGGCTTTCTGCCCTTGTATCCATCTGAATTTCTAGGTTCCACTGAAATGCTGCTTTCCAGTTCCACCAGTCTGCAGCAGCAAAAGAGGGTCCCTGTGAAGCCATTCTCCGCTGGTCATGTCCCCTGATTCTCTTCCTCCACTTCTTTCTTCTATTTTCATGTCCAGGAGGGGAGTGCAGGGTCCCATCACTTACTCCCTCTGAGTCACTGCTCCTTGTGATAGTGATTTGCAAGTGAACCCTGTTTATCTTTCCCTGGCACTTCTGGTACTTACATAACTCTCTTCCCTGCCATCAATGATGTACTTTTCATCATTACAATTTCTTACAGAATTTCCATTAACATTATATGGGGGATGGGATGCGGGGGTGAGAATTAAATGTATGTTTTCAAATCTCCTCTTTTCCCACAGCTTTAAAACCGTTGTACTAGTTAATACATTAGAATCTGGAGAGGTGTTATCTTCAAAACTCTTCCACCTGCTTCTGATGTTGAAATCTCTTAAGGGATCGGGGCGCCTGGGTGGCTCAGTCGGTTAAGCGGCCGACTTCGGCTCAGGTCACGATCTCGCGGTCCGTGAGTTCGAGGCCCGCGTCGGGCTCTGTGCTGACAGCTCAGAGCCTGGAGCCTGTTTCAGATTCTGTGTCTCCCTCTCTCTGACCCTCCCCCGTTCATGCTCTGTCTCTCTCTGTCTCAAAAATAAATAAACGTTAAAAAAAAAAAAAGAAATCTCTTAAGGGAAAAACTCTTTCCGCCAAGATTAGAGAGATATCCAAGTACGGGTTTCTTTGGGAAAGTGATTCTGATAAAGGTTCAGATTAAGAAGTAATGGCACATATCCCTGCTTTTGAGGTAAGAACAGGTTTTGTTACTGGGGAAGGGGTCAAAACCTAAGGGAGATTTGGAGGGCATTGGGCATTTGAATGGGAGGGAATGAGGAAAAGGGATGTACTCATACTTATACCCTAAGTCTAGCCTTGGCAATGGGTCTGACTCTTCCTGTATCCATAGGGGTGGGTGTGTTTGTGGTGAGGGGGTGAGGGGGTACAGGGGATGTTGTTTCTATAAAAGACTAGTGACCTTCAGATAACTTACTGTATTATGCCATGCTTACCCTTTCTAACCTGGAACTTACCCATGGACCAGGGCATCCAGTAAGATGGAGACTGGGTATCCCCAGCCCAAATAAATGGAAATAGAGAACAGAAGTGGTTCCATAAATCAGTGATGCTGGCTGACTTTATTTAACACAAGCAGGGATGTCTCCTTATTTCAGCACACAGACATGACATCTCCATGTTCCACTGTCACAGGGCCATAGCTGTATTTAACGGCAAAGGCAAAATGACAATAATTTTGCGAGGTGGATAGGATTTTTATTTTCCATATAGATCGTGGTGCAATGCAAACATGAAAAGTCTTCTTTCAAAAATAATTTAGGAAATGTGCAGGTGGATATGAAGGATGTTTATAGTCACGGCCAACCAAAAATACTGCTTGGACCACAATTAATAAAGTACATATTTTTCAAATGCTTACCAGGTCTCTTACGTTATATTAAATCTTTGGGATTTTAAAGTAGCATGGCTTGCTTTCTGTGCTCAGGAAAAGATCTTATAGGAGGGACTTAGAACTGACAAGGTAAAATTGTATCTAAAAGGTAGAACATTCAGTAAAATATATGTTGAAAACATATTATCAAGGATGAAAGAAATCAATATGGGTGCATGCTCATATAGAAGATGGTGAAAATGGGGAGACTTGACATGGACCTTGAGTAGTGGGGTAACATGTAGATAGAAGAGTATTATAGGTACAGTTCTCATTATAGATAGATTTTCCAGGACTGCCTCAATCTGTTATTACATTAATAACACATTTGTTAAATGCCTACTATATACTAAGTACTTTGCGTATGCTACCTATAATGCTCTCAACCATTAATCCTCCCCGTTTTTCCCCATTACCAAAATCCTCCCCATTTTTCAAATAAGCAAAGCAAGACTTAGAGAGCTTGCCAAAGGTCACATGGGTACAAGGTGAGGAGCTGGAATTTCCAGTACACCACACCCTTCTGTATTCTGCTACCAAAAGTGTGCTTCCCAGAAGACATATCCTGACATCTGGTTCGGAGTATATGGTCTCTGCCGTGTATTGGGTCATCAGTGTTTCTCCAGAGTCGCACATTGCCATCTGTCATTGGCAAAAACGATCCATGTGTTGCAAGATTATCTTGAGATCTGGGACTTGAGTCGTTTCATCTTCCAGGGACACCATTTGAACTCTAGATAGTGAGTGCCCTCGAAATGGTCTCAGCCCTGGGCAGAGGCCAGGACTGTCTGAGTCCTGCACCTGGTGCTTGGCCCCTCTTGGCTCTGGCTTACCCTCATGTGCATCCCTTCTTTGTGTTCTATTCTGCTGGCTCTGATTCTTGGCTCTTGACTGATAACCTGCCCAACATCCAGGTACATACAGTTTAGATGGGGATGTTTTCTTTCTGTGGTTTACTTGCTCATGAACAAATAGTAGAATGAATAACAGACACTATAGCACCACCCTAGGCTTCCTGCTGAGCAGGGGGCTGCCCTGTATCTTCCTGAGCTGGACAGGGAAGCCTAGTTGGTATGCCTCTTTGGTGTCCCCTCCATGATTTTCGTACTAGTGCCGTCTGGGAGGGGGGAGGGACTTCCGTGCATTGCTGTCACTACTGCTGCTGTAGTCACCGGCCTCTCCCTCAGGGGTTGAGCCAGTGGGAATTCTGGAGAACTTTCCCTGGACCTTGGCAGAGGTGAGGTGGGAGGAGTGAGGAGTCAGGAGGGAGGAGGCAGGAGGAACCTGAGCCCATCAGTGCAGGTGGCAGAACTGCAGTGGGAGGAGGTAAGTGGCATTCTTATGCATGCTGGGTTATTCTAGAGTATTCTCAGATACCCTAAAATGGATGACAACCCCCAGAGCCTGAGGGCTGTCTGTGTGAGCATTTATCTGCCTTCAGAGGAACAGCTTTGCCTCCAGCATCTGGGTTTCTGGAAGCCAGACAATGACTTGCTTGGTAAAACTGTAGCCTTCTCTTGCTTCCCTGAAGGCATTGTAAACTCCCCTGTCCTTCTCTATTCTCTTCAGGGTTGTTGCAGAGTGATTTTGCGATGAGGATGACAGTGAATGGCAGCCTCTATCCCACTGGCCGACATATTGGATATAGGAAAATCAGCTTTGTTCTTTACTGTGTGTGAAAAATGCCTGCCAATTGCAGAACAAAGCCATGCTTATAAAAGATAACTTATGCACTGAATGAATATACTTAATGCTTGCATCTGGGCTTTCTATCCCCCAGGCGTAACGACATGAATAAGTATGTGTGAATGAATGAATGGATATTTACAAGCTAGTGTTTTCTACTTTTTTTTTTAACAGCAAATGATCTAAAACCCTGATGACAAGTTGCATTCCCCCCCAAAAGTCTGCTATGTGTTAGATGCTCCCTGTTGATGATATTTTCATTATTATCAATGATATTTGGCAACTTCTAGCAACAATGGTGAGAGGCTTGAGCTTGTTGTTGTTGTTTTTAGTAATGTTTGGAGCTTTTGAGTACTTGATAAACTTATTCAGAATCAAAAGTTCTCCAAAAAAAGCCAAAGCTGGGTACAGCTGAGCTTTAGAAGGCCTCTGTACTGTAAATGTTGTCTTCTATAATAATTTATAGCCTGGATATCTCTGCTAGTATTTTTGCATTCGATAAAGATGGACTAGGGAGTGGGCTTCTCATGGGGCCCCCAAACGGCATGACACAAGAGGAGAGGAAGGAAAAGGACTTTTTAATTTGTGAGGCCCTGACATCTGCGGTTAGAGCAGAACTACAACAGGAAACCTTGCATTTAATCAAAGTTGTAGCTGGAAGATTTTGATCCAAAGTCTATGGTAGAGTTTTCAATGCTAACATATTTGAAGGGAAGCTTATATTTATAGCGATAAATCAAGTTGCATTTATTCCTTGACAGGGATGAAGTAAAACTATTCTGGAAGTTTATCTTAGAAAAGAGATGTGAAGTCTTCTGTCTGGCTGAAAAGTGCTTGGAGATCCATATAGAGCAGACTGAAAACCTCAGTTTCACCCTAGGGAAGTGTGCTATTCTATTCATGTTTCGTGACAGAATATGGGGTCTGGGTTTGCTCCAAAGCAAACACAGATTTCCTCCTTTATTCTTTGAGAAATAATCAGATTATGTTTTCCCGTCTGAACTTGGTAGTGTTGCCATAGGTGATGCTGCCTGGAACACCAGCAAATAGATAAAAAGCTCTACCTGTGACATTTTCTAGGTACAAGCCCTCTAGTCTTAGAATGTTCCCCAGAGGTGCAAAGATGGGATAAGGCTGGTTGTCCGGCCCATCCAGAGAGAAGCTGGAGCCCCAAGGACCGTAGTGCATGAGATTCTCTGTGCCCAAGCCCTTCCCTCCAGCTCAGTCAACCTCACTGGCTTCTCTCCTTCCTTGTTCCAGAAGGAGTTGGAGCATCATCTCTCCTGGAAAGCCTCCTGCAGTTAGTTGCTCTGCCTGCCCCAAAGCTCTTTCCAAGTATCTCCAGCCATCACAGAGCATGGACTGTTGGAAGGAGGCAGGGAAAATGTTAGTAATTTCCTAGTGCCCACAGTGTTTAATCTGAATTGAGGTGGCATTTCAGGCCATAGCTAGAGGCTTCCTGTTTTGTTTTGGTTTTTTTTTTTTTTCCTATTTCTGAAATGAAGAAAAACAATTTTTCTATACTTCTTTTCTTCTCATTTCCCCTCCTCTCCCCCACCTTTTCCCCCCCAATTTTTCTTTTCCTATGCGAAGTTGAGAAATTTTGGGGTTAGAGGAGGCATGAATAGGGACAAAAATCAGGGATAAGATGAGAAGGACCCTGATTTCTTTCTACTGGTCCCCTTGGCATTACAGTTAGCCTGTTTTAATGGCAGACACTGGAGTTTGCAGGTTGACTGAACAGAATTCACTTACAATAGTATCATTTTAAAGGTGAGTTAGTGAGGCAGACTTGAAGAATTTTAAAAATCTTTATTCAACTGTGGACAAGAATTGTATCACATCACCAATAAAAAGCCTACAGTTCTCTATATAAGGTCATTGAAATGGTTGACCAATATGTTATTACCTGTCGCCAAAGGTGGAAACAAATAGCAATAACATTTATTGAGATAAATATTAGGGATTTATACACGAGCCTTTGAAGTTTAAAAGTAGGAAGGTACTCATCTCGGGGCACATGATGTTATGTAATGAGAGCATGCCGTAGGGGATACAAAGTAAAGACCAGAGCTGTTTTCTCACACCTGTTGCTACCTGTTTTCAGGCTCAGAGTATGAACTTTGCTGTGTGCCAGGTCTCATAAAATCATTACGCGTAGTGGGTTTATGAAACGTTTCAGCAAAGTGGTTGGGAATGTGTGTTCCTGCACATGGACAGTGACGGGCCATTTCTGTCCGTGGGGCACAGAGCATCCATTTATGAGTGGTTTGCTCCCAGCCACACCCGCAGGACCCGCAGAGGGATCCAGTGACAACACCACAATCTAACAGCAGTCCCAGCCCGGTCTCTTGTTAAAGGTTGTGAAAGCCAGGCAAGCCATTCATCTCATATGACAAAGTGGGTCTGGACCTCCGCTCCATCGCAGTTGAAATCAGGGTGGAGGATAAACAGAGGTTCCTGCTCAGTATTTTGGGGGGAGCTGGTGAAGGAGATTCTGTGAGATTAGAAGGCATCAATTACCTAGGGTGGTCAGGCCTGGCACTCCAAGACTTCCTGGCAGCTTCCTCCAAGACTCCTGTCCTACATTTTAGATTTTCCAGAGTTTTGGGGGGACTCAGAGTGTTTGTGTGTGTGTGTGTGTGTGTGTGTGTGTGTGTGTGTGTGAGAGAGAGAGAGAGACAGAGAGACAGAGAGAGAGAAGGAGGAGAAAGAGAGATGTGAGGAAATGGAAACACTTACAAGGACTCTGATTTCTTTGTAGTTGTCATAACAGTGAATTAAGTCTTTCTTTTCTCAAATTCTCTACTGCTTCCCAAGTTAGTCACCATTACCATTTTGAAAGTTTCTGTTCCGTGTTTCGAGTTAGAAACATAGAAAGTTTATCTTCCTTGCCTAGGAAATTTAGTTAGCTACAAAACAAAAATTTGGATTCTGGATTTTCTGATTCTTATGGAGTCAAATGATTGTGCATAAATTCTATTTATTACAGCATGTGTACCCTTGGAAAAGCAATTGAATCGCTTGAAATTTTCAGCTGAAAATAGGAATACCAATAGTGACAATAATAAAATAACGATATTGAGGGATATGCTTGTGAGGGTCAAGAGAGAGGCTAATTTGCCGTTGCCTTTTTATAGTTTTAGTTGGTGTAATAGTTTTAAGTTATAAAGTTGGATAGAGGTCTGTCAAGAATCAATTGTGTGGTTTGCCAAAGTCTTTAATCTCATTGATTTCCAGAGGGCCATTTAATGCTTTAGGGTAGGAGTTGGCAGACTTTAGCTCTCAGTCCAAACCTGATTCTGTAAATAAAGTTTTAGTGGAACATAGTCATGTCCATTTGTTTCCTTACTTGCTATGTCTGCTTTCACGCTACAACTGAAAAATTGAGCTGTGAAAGATGGCCATACGGCACACAGACCCAAAATATTTACTGTCTGGTCGCTCGTAGAAAAAGTTTGCCAACCTCTGCTCCCAGGAGTTCCTGATGAAATAAACGGTCTCGAAATTTCTGCACTGCAATACTCAGTCTTTCATATAATTGTCAACACTGGACACCACACTTAGCAAAATATCAACAGAGCTCCTCTTCAAGTTCACAGTCTAGTTTGCCTCTCTGGTAAGTTTTAGTTTCTGAGGGGTGCTTTCCTGTTCGCTTGTTTGTCCCTCAACTGCAAGTGGCTTTACCAGGAGGGTGTGTTGCCCACATATTCTAGTAATTACTTCTTCAAACCTTCAGTGTCACATTGCCACATTCTCACAGCACCTGGCCCCGCCCCTGTCATGCACACACTTTGTACAACTGCCATCGCTAACTTTGGCCTACGTGGCAGGCAACAAATGGCACGATTGGTGTGACTTTAAAATATTTACAGATACAAAGCCCCAGAAATCTGTATTAGTATCATGACCACAACTTAGCCCAACTGCCTACCCGTGCCCAGAGCCTGACACCATCCGTGGAGATGAATTCTTTTTCCTCAGATATTTGTGCATGTCCTGGCTGGTGAAGAGTGGCACATGGGACTTAAATTTTATAATAAACAAATGTTCACTGCCTAGAATGGATTAGTTAATATAAAGTGAAGCAAAAAGTCATGAACTCCTTTCTTAAAGATGCTACCTGATTCACCGAAGCCCTCAGAAATAGAACCACTGTCTAGAAACTGGCTCTGAACACCAATGGCTTGGCTCTTATCATCCAGTCTCAAATCTTCTGTGTCTGGCCCCTGGAGAGACAGTGGTTGACTGTAGAGAGAAGTTTCTGGGACAGTTACAGGGAAAAGATGCTTTAGTGCAGGGCGCGTTTAAACAACCAGATCCTCCTAGCATCTGGATTTTTGGTATATGTGACATACACAAGACTGTCATGGAAACCCTGGTGGCTGTGTGTGATAGGCTTCCCTCCCTGACCCTCCCTCCAAGGTGAACGACCACTATGGGGCCCCTCCTCCCCACCTTTGGCACAGAGCCCAGCTCTTCAAAGGCATTCTCCCAGCATCCAAGTTCACTTAACAGCAAAGAGCAAGAATTTTACCTTTTTGGCCAGGGTCCAGGAGCTTTAGTAAGCCCTAAATATTTAAGAAAGATTTCAAAGGGATGCCAAGACTTGATTGGAATCGTCACTGGACCCACTTCTTGGTGGGTGGTTATCAAGCAATTGTAATTGTTCACATGCATGGGTACCCATGAAATAATACTTGCCCTTCCTATGAGCAGTGCTTTATGATCTATTCTATTTGTTTGTTCTCATGTGTCCTATACTATTCTGTCTTATCATGTACCAATGTATTTCTTTTTTTTTTTAATGTTGATGTCCATCCACTAAATTTATTTCATTTTCCCCAGTGGATTATAATCTGCAGTTTGAAAAGCAGCGTTCTAGGTACATTACTGACTCTTGCCTACTAAAATTGATGGCTAGGAAACAATATATATTTTCTTTCACACATGACACAGAATGACACAGGGACCTAATGGAGCACTCAGGCCTCTCTGGACATACACAACTTTTTTCCTTCTACAACTGGATGGGTTAATTTAAAATCCCGATTGTCTTTTTAATTTCATTATCTAGCTTTTTTCTCTTCCTTTCTTATTTCCCCTAGTCTGTCTTTTTTATTTTCTTTTTTCTTTCTGCCTTTGACCAGTAGTTCCATCGGCCACTTAAAGGGTTGCCATGTTCCCTACCGTCCCTGAACACTTGCATGTGTGGCTCTGGCTTCCTTTCTTCCCCTCCAGACTGGATCAAGTCCACTTGTCTCTGCTGAGTTTCCCTGCTCCCTCTAGTTCTCAATGAACTCTATTTCTTGGTTGTTCAGACAACACCCCCCTGTGGTACTTTTCATGCTGCCTTGTAATTGCTCATCAACTGTCTCCTTTACCAAACTTTGGGCCCATTGAAGGCTGGGACGGTGTTTTAATTTACCTACCACGGCATCCCCACGGTGTGGCACAAGCCTAACATCCAGTTGGCTGGCGCTTGATGAAAATTTGTTGGATCAATGAGTAGATAATTTGGAACTGCTGACTGGAGGGGGAAGAACCACTAGATGAAGGATTCGAATGGACAACCTTATTAAAATAAGTTCTATGGGGCGCCTGGGTGGCTCCATTGGTTGTGGCTCAGGTCATGATCTCACGGCTTATAGGTTCCATCTCCACGTCTGGCTCTGTGCTGACAGCTCAGAGCCTGGAGCCTGCCTCAGATTCTGTCTCCGTCTCTCTGCCCTTCCCCTGCTCATGCTCATGTTCTGTCTCTCTCTCTCAAATATAAATAAACATTAAAAAAATTTGGTTCTGTTAATAGTCTTATTTGGTTTTGTGAATGATGCCAAAATGTCCATAGAATTTCCTCCCGAAATAATACTGTGAGGTTTTTTCCCTCTTATCTCTGGTGTACAGTCTTTGCATCTTCATTCAGGTCATACTTGCCCAAGACATTCTACTACTGCTGAGTCTGACTTAAAGATTGTTATGTGCATTAGTATGTGGATCAGATGGTAGGAGACACAGTGGCCTCCTAGACATGTTTATGGGCTGCAGGGAAGTGGGAAGAGATGATATGCATATTAAGGATCCTAGCTTCAGGCACATTCATGAAAGACTGCATGTGCCAAGGATCTGATCTGCATGGTTTTCATTGGCATGGTTGTTGATTGGGTATCGTGGCTGTCTCAGCCAGTGCACATGGGGGTTGGTGCATGCAAGCAACTGGGCTTGTTCTCCAGCAGATCAGATATCTAAGAGGAAGTATTTTCCCTTGCAGTGGCATTTTCATCTCAGATTTTGTATCGATTCAATTGAATTAATCCTATATCTATGGAATATAAGAATATAATTCATTTTATCAATATTTAGTTAAAATTTAACTTTAATATGGTTGATGGCTTTCAACTAATTCAACATGGGAAATGCCACTTCTCGGAAAACTCACCAACAAAAGGAGATTGTTTAGTCCTCTCTTCTTTCTGTAATTTCATTTATGGAAAGACTGTTGTTAGTTTCTACTAAGATAGAGGTTATTGTAGTGATACAGCAGACACAGGCATTGCCTTCATGGGGCCTAAAGTATAAAGGAGAGACAGACATTAAACAAATACACATATACATAGTTTTAAACTCTTATAGCTTAAGAGCTATAGTTGTCAGCTCTAAAGGCATATAAGCAATGATGGTGGTTTGGACTAAGGTAGTCCAGGAAGAGATGATAAGAAGTGGATAGACCTGGGATAGGTTTTGGGGTAGGAATTCACTGTAGGACTTGGCAATGGATTGCATAAGTATGGGGGAGATGGAGAATTCAAAGGTTACCCTCAAAATTGTGTGCTGAACAACTGGACTGATAGAAGTTCCATTTACATAGAGAGAAGGGCTGAAAAGGAAGAACAGGTTTGGGGAAAGATCATGAGGGAAGATCATGAGATGCTTGTGAGATGTCCAGTAGACATTAGAATATAGGAATTAAAGGAGATCTTGGGTCTGGAGATGCAATTTTGGGAGTCCTCGGTGGTGGGTGACCATGGAAGTAATGGGAGTGGCTGAGATCTTCCAGAGAGAGGGTGGGAAGAGAGGACCAGAATTTACAGCACAAAGCAAACAGGAAGATCCAGCAGAGGAGACTGAGGATGGGTAGAGGCTCCACTAGGCTTTCATCCACCTCTGAAGATGTCCGAGGGGCAGGAGCACGTGCAGGAGACAGAGTGAGAGGCCTGAGTTTTGTTGATCCATTTGACCCTCACTTGTTCTGTGGTTTTTGAGCATCTTCTCTCTTCACAACCAACTGCTATGAACACTTAACTTTTTAAAACAGATAGGTAAAATAAGGGCTCTATTAAACGTGGCCTCTCCAGGTATGAATATTTAGGAAGAGAAGAGTCACTTAACATAATGACACGTTTCACTATATTCAGTGGCACATTCTAGATTCATTTTTATGTATTTGACCATAAAACAATAACTATGTAAATATCATAACATTTTAAATTAAACATTGAATTACTCTCATGCCTATAATATTAGCAGATAATTGTGAATCAAGAGGCTGATAAGATATGTTTGAGGTTAGGTCGTATCCTTACTTTCAGACTCCATCAGAAATAAAGGGAGGGGGGCCCAGCTACTATGGTCTAGTGTTAAACATATTCTATAACCTTGGGAATTGGGTGGATGAGGTTAGCCACAGACTCACTTTGTAGTTATGGAAAGGAATAAAAGGATGGATGAAAGTCCAACTCCAGAAAGAGATTGAGCACCCTAACCAATATCACACAAATCTCTGCTTTTCATTATCAAAATATAGACATCATTTTTCTGAACTGCTACAGGGAATTGTTGAAATCTTTATGTCTTCTCTATGTAGCTTTGTGCTACAAACTTCCTTGCTGCTTATGTTTGAGATAGTCTAGTTTCAATATTGAAAAAACTGGTAACTAATCCACTTCAAATTTATTAGTGGGTCTAAAAAAGGCCCACTCATAAATAATTTTATTTTAAAATAATCCTGGGGAAGTTACAGCCAAAACTAAATTTGGTAATGTTCCAATTCATCAGCTGCTTGACCTGAAGGATTATTACTTGTCCACATTTTAAGTAGTTGTTGTTAAGGTGTTAAGGGAATATAAAGCATTTATGTAGAGTACTTTAAATAACAGAAAGTCAGAGAAAGGTTAGGGGCTGGAGCTAGGAGAGTTGCAGGTGTTAGTGATAGCTTTGATTTGGGTTTAGTGAGGCAGAAATTAGTGGCCATTGGGCAAAGAAGACTATAACTGCTTCCTTTGTTAAAGATCGTGTCCTTGGAACATGCACTAAGTTATTTTACTAACATGCACTAAGTTATTTTACTAATTTTTGGCAGCTTGAATTCTATCATCTCACCATGCCATGCTTTGGGACTTGGGAACATATTCCAGGCCAAGGAACCCAGAAAAGAACAAGTTTGACCTGTGTTTCTAAATGGGTCACTATAAAGAATTGCATTACAAAACAATTACAGTTGTGTAGTATTTCCCAAGTTATGAAAACAGAAACTGCGTGCCATTTACGTGGTATGAACTGAATTGAAGGCAGGCCCAACAGTGAAACTTACCCAACCTTAAGGGTAAAAGAAAATTCTCCCAAGACTTGGACTCTTATGAGTGATGGATGATCTGACACGCTTGGGTGAATTGTTCTCCGTCACTTACAGCCTTGGTCCCAGGATCTGGAGTAGAATAATGTGAAAGCAGATGGGATTTGGTTATCTAACCTACGAAGATGCCACCTCTGTTCTTCTGCAGACCGTACCCCAGTGACACTGTTTTTGGATGTTTCACGAGACCAAATTTGTTTTCTGTCTGATTCATATTCAGGTAAACATGGAGTGACTGAATAGTCTGGCCCTTTGAAGGAAGTCAGGTCTCTGCTTGTTTGAGTTCTGTCTCTATCTCTTTCTACATCCCTTGTATGTTCTTTCCTGTTCCTTCCAAGCTGCTGATGGAAGTGTCCTGAGGAGCCTTCATACTAGTCTTCCAGGAGTGGCTGTCATCAGAGAAACAAGGCTAGTCTCCTTAAGGAACACATGACTCAATGTATTTTTAAAATCACAGACATTAATTCCACTATACTCTGTAATGGGATGTTTTTCTTGAAAAATAAATCTAAAATTCTGTAGAAAACTTAAGTGAATTGAAAATAGTCAAGACTGTTTTGAAAGCGAGGAGCAATTGGAGGGACTTGCCTTAGCAAATACTGAAACACACTTTCATGAAACAGTTTTAATTCACTGCAGAGAAATGGACAGATGAATGGCATGGAATAGAATGCAGAAATAGACTTACATAGTTAAAACTTAGCTTGTGATGAATGGGACTCACCCAGATTTGGAGGGAAGAGAGTTTAAAGGAATACTAGTAGGATAATTGATTATTATCATTATTAAATAGTAGATCTTCATTTCATACCAAAAAATAACAGAAAGAAACAAAACAAACTAGCAGAAGACATGGGCAAGTAGATATTGAATCTCAGAGCACAGAGGGAATTTTTAAACATAAGAGCAGTAGAGGAAATCCCGTATTTTTAATTGCATAAACATTTAAAATAGGAGTGGGGAGGAGGGGAGGGATGTGTAGGCAGAGCACAGAGGATTTTTAGGGCAGTGAAACTGCTCCGTATAATACTATATACTGGTGGCTATGTGTCATTATACATTTGTCCAACCCACAGAATATATAATAAGAGTGAACTCTCATATCGACTATAAACGTTGGGTGATTATGATGTGTCATTGTAGGTTCATCAGATGTAACAAATGTACCACTTAGGCGGGAGACATTGTTTGTGTGGGAGGCTAGCTATGAATGGGGGCAGGGTGTATACGGGAAATCTGGTTACCTGCCACTCAGTTTTGCCGTGAACCTAAAATTTCTCTTAAAAAAAGTCCATTAAAAAAATTTCTTTTGTGTATGAATTGCCTGGTCACGACTTTTCTACATTTTTTCCATCAAGTTTTTGGTCCTTTGCCCTTCACATTTAAGACTTCTTTACATATTCGAAGTATAGACCTTTTGTCTGTGGTGTATGATGTTAATGTTCCTATAGCTTGACTTGGTTTTTGGTATTTTCTGACACGCATTAATTTTAATTTTTTAGTCACATTTATTAATCTTTTCTTTACTGTCCCTGGATTTTTACAAAGCCTTTTTCTTCACAGAAGTTAAAGAGGAATTGACCAGTATTTTTTTTTTCTAGTACTTCCATGATTCAGTTTTTTACATTTAGATCCCTATCCATTTGGAGTTTTTTCCTATAGATGGGGTGAGATATGGATCTAATTTTATCTTTTTCTACATGACTACCCAATTGTCCCAGAGTTGCTTATTTAAATGTCCATCTTTATTCCATTGATTTGAGATGCTGCCTTTATCATATTCGGATTTTCCATAGGTATTTGGATGTAACTGTGGACTTTCTTTAATGTTTCTTTTATGCCTGCTACTTCATTGAATTCTTTAATTGTTTGATTTGCTCTTATTACTGATTACCTATGGCTGTCCAGCTATACTATTATAGCATCTAGAAAATACAGGTGATTTAACTTATTTTTTTCATCCACTCTTATTCTTCTGATTGAGTTCTCTTGTCTAAGGGAATTTGCTCCTACCTTCAGTGCAAAGCTGACTAGTAGCAGAGATAGTGGACATCTTTTTTTCTTCAGCATTTAAATTATTATTTTTTTTAATCACGAATGGGTATTAAGTTTTGTCAGTGGAGTTTTCATCATATGTCCAGATAATCATAATATTTTTCCTTAGATTTATTAATATGGTATATTATAGCAGTAAAGTTCCTAATATTGAGCTAACCTTGCCTTTCTGTAATAAATTCCACAGGGTATTGGCATATTGTTTTCTTAGTGTCGTATTGGATTCTATTTGCTAATATTTTGTTTAGAATTTCTGCATCAATATTTGTGATGTGTGGTATGTGTCCCCTCCCTGCCCTACTATCTTCCTCTGGTTTAGGTATCAATGTTACACTTGCTTCAGGGAAGGAATTGGGATGTTTTCTTTCCTTTCAGTGTTCTAGAATAATGAGCACTGGGACTCTGGTCTTTGGAAGTTTGGTAGAATTCTACTGTCAAACCATCTGTACCTGATGTTTTTTTGTGGAGTCGTTCCTTAATAATGCTATTTCTCTAATGGAAATTGGTCTGTTTAAGTTTCTCAGCTCTAATCTGGTTTTAGTAATCTGTATTTCTTTAGGGAATTATCCAATTCATCTGGATTTTCCAGTGTATCTGCATTTATTTGTGTGTTTTCTATTTCTTACAAAAGTGTTTGAAACTGCTAGTTGTAGCATCTTCTAATAGCTGTTTTAAAATCCTCATTTGGGGCACCTGGGTGGCTCATTCAGTTAAGCATCCGACTTCGACTCAGGTCATGATCTCACAGGTCGTGAGTTCGAGCCTCGCGTCGAGCTCTGTGCTGACAGCTCAGAGCCTGGAGCCTGCTTTGGATTTGTGTCTCCCTCTCTCTCTGTCCCTCCCCACTCACACACACTCTCTCTCTGTCTCTCAAAAATAAATAAATGTAGGGGCGCCTGGGTGGCGCAGTCGGTTAAGCGTCCGACTTCAGCCAGGTCACGATCTCGCGGTCTGCGAGTTCGAGCCCCGCATCAGGCTCTGGGCTGATGGCTCAGAGCCTGGAGCCGGTTTCCGATTCTGTGTCTCCCTCTCTCTCTGCCCCTCCCCCATTCATGCTCTGTCTCTCTCTGTCCCAAAAATAAATAAACGTTGAAAAAAAAATTTAAAAAATAAATAAATAAATAAATAAATAAATAAATAAATAAATGTAAAAAATATTTAAAAAAAATAAATAAAAATGAAATCCTCGTTAGATAATTCCAACACCTGTATCATCTTGATGTTGAAATCTATTAATTATCCTCTGTCATGTGAATTGGGATTTTTGTGGATTTTGGTATGATGATGAATTTTGAATTGTATCCTAAACATTTTGAGTATTTTGTAAGGAGGCTCTGGTTTCATTTCAGTCTTCTCTTTGGTAGGATTTAACACATTTATTATTACAAAGCACGTCCTGGCTCCCTTTGGTAGGCTGTGGTTTTAGTGTCAATTTAGTTGCCACAATCTTTGCAGTACTATTCTGGTCTGCCCCACTTCTGCATTATCCAGAGGCCTGTGTGAAACTGCACCACAATTCCCTTCTCCCAGTGTTTGCTTTATTGATTCTGTTTGGTTTTACAGATGAGTGGAACAGGGGTGTGTGCCTGGGGCTTCATATACAAATTTGAAGGATCTTTTTTTTCCATCTCTTGCCTTTGTGTGATCCTTCTCAAACTCTCTAGTTGGGAGAGGAGGGGGCTACTTGTTTGTTGGTTATTGTATTCTTCATTTTCCTTCCTTCAGGGTGGTCAGAGTGAACAAGATCCCACCTCAAAGACTGTGTTCTCAGTGTAAATGGGAGGGAGTAGGGTTCTATTTTCTGTGGCTGTAGCCACCACCAGTGGCCAGACGTGTGACTTGAGGTAGGGTGGGGACGCTCACCGTGGTTTCACCCCACTGTTTCTGCCGCAACCAGGCCAAGGTGAGGGGGAGTTGGGGCGTTGCTTCCTTCATGATAGCTGCCTGTAATTGTTTGGGTGCGGTCTAAAGGGCTCTGTCCTGCCGGGCTACCCTCTTCCTAGACCTCTGGCTGGAGAGAACAGGCTTTCCTTCAAGATTTCTTTCCTGTCCCTGGTAGTACTTCCAAAGTATGGAACACAGGCTGGGATGTATAGGAGGATAAAGACCCAGCTGTGCCTCTAGTCCTGAGGTTCTAGCCTTTCTTCCTCCTTTTTTTCCCACCATTCACAGTCGTCTCATGGCTTTTGTCCAGGGATTTTAGTTGTAATTCATAGGAAAAAATGGGGTGGGATATGTTTTTCCTATTCTGACTAGAACTGAAAACCAGTGTCATTATTATTATTATTATTGTAATTTCAGTTTCTATTTTCCCTTTCCCCTAGGAGTTAACAGGACGTTTACTATCTATGTGGAAGGGTCTTTTTGTGCTCTGTTTTTGTTCGTAAACTCTAGTTGTGCTGCGATGGGATCAGAAGGTGTTGTTTGCAGTACTCCCTTTGTTGAAGCCACTGATGGATGCTTTCTTTGTGAGCTAGTATATGGTCAAGTTCTATGAATTAGCCATGGGCATTTGACAAGAGTGTATTCTCTGTTCTCAGGATATAAAATTCATATAGGTCCATTAGATTTACTCTGATGACTATGCTGTGTAAATATGTTAGCATCTTACCTTATTTTATTGCCATTTCTTTCTCTGTCTCACACACACACACACACACACACACACACACACACGCCAAAGAATGTTACCACCCTTCACCAGAATAAAGGGGGATGATAGTCTCATGAAATGTAATCAGAGCGGGAGGGAAGCTGAACTTCCAAAAGATGTGCATGCACTTCGCATGGTGGGGAGGAGCGGTGGGTCCCCGCCGTTAGGTGTTCCGTGGGCGGGGATACTGCAATCTTGAGTAAAACAGGAAGGGGTGAATGGAAAGTGGGGCATAATCGTGGTGAGGAAATATGTATTTGTGATACAGGGAAGGATATTTAGCTGCTGCTGTGAGTGAAAGTTTGGGGGTGGGAAGAGAGATCTAAAAAGGATCTAGGAGGGACTTTTTGTGTGGCAGGCTTTGCGAAGTCCTTAGAATGGTCTCTTTAAGGAAGCTAATAAATGGAGTGGGATATGTGTTTTCTTTGAATGTGACTTTTTCTTAGAGTTTATTTATTTTGAGAAAGAGAGGGAGAGAGAGAGCAGGAGCAGGGGAAGGGCATGGAGAGAGGGAAAGAGAGAGAATTGGGGCCCAATGTCACAACCGTGACATCATGACCTGAGCCAAAATCAAGAGTTGGATGCTTAACCTACAGAGCCGCCTTGGCGCCCCCAGAACCATGATGTTAAAGGATGAGGAAACAAAAGGTTATAGAAAAACTAAATACAAAGGTTTCCCCTGCTATCCTTTTTAAGCTGAAATGGCCTCAAGCGAAGAAGAAGAAGAAGCGATTACTATTAATTTACATGGCAAATATTTGAGTATTCTCTGACCCCAAAATAACCCCTGTTAGGCTTTCCTGGTACCTCAGGACACAGATGCACCAGTAAATGGAGACAAAGCCCAGATGCTCACACACACAGTTCAAAGGTCTGGGGCTTGCTGCTGAGACGCCTTGTGCGGTTCCCCGGAAGGAGCTGGGCAAGTACCACTCTCGCTGCTAGGTTAGCGCTGCCTCTACAGTGGCTCCTGCAAAACTCATTTTGTACCTTTTCTCATAAAAGAGAAACTCCTCTTTGGAATTATTTCCGTTAGACCTACTGATGCAGGTCTTTCCTTAAAAGCCAAGTGGCTTAACTTGGAGAAGTGGGGGATGTCTGTACATCAGTTATGTTCAACTTGACCACCAAAGTTGTTCAAAGCTTAATGAGTCTGCGGATTTAAAATCTTTATTTTTCATGAAAGATAGGTGATATTCCAGTTGGGGTGAAAATATAATCCAGGAAACCAAATGGGGCCGATTATTGCATTTATTTGGGAAACTGACATTCTGAGATGGAAAAGTGGACTCTAATTTGCTTGTTAAGAAGCTAGAACTAAAAGAGTTCAAATAGGAAAGGTTACTAAGAAGCAACAGTGATGACTCAATTCTTTGGGAACTTGCCATTTATTATTCTGTTGTTTGTGACCATGACCCCAGTGCAAAATGACATGACAGAAATAAGTGGAAACCAAGAAGGCCTCCAATATTTGAAATTCTCATGGGAAAAGATTGTAGGACGTTCCAATGACTGCATTCATTGAAATGTCGGAGGAGAATGCTCCATCACGGTATTTATGGCCAGGTGAGAGCTAAGCTCGTTCATTTCATAAATAAAAGGGGGAAGAAGAAAGTGGAGGAGGAAGAGCGAGAAGGGAAGATTGGGTAAATACTGACATGTAAATAAGAGATGTAGACTAATGGAATTCTTTTGTGCCCTGCCCATCTCGCAACAACAGAGAATACAAGAAATAAAAATAGACCTAGCATTCAAAGCATTTAGGATGAATTAACCATGACGCAATATGATATTAAGCCATGGAACTTGCTGCTGCAAGGTTTTACTCAAATAGATAACTTAGATTAGAGGATTAGATAGGGTACACACAGTTTATAATAAAATTTCAGTGTCTGTAATTCAGAACAAACGAACGAAACACCAAACAAAACAAAACGCAAATGACTTCAGCTTCCAGGGAGGGAGTGTCGTAATCTATTTTAAGATGTGTAGGAAATTTCCCTTAAGTAATGTTTTATTGCTATGCTTTTTGATGGATTTTAATAATAACCTCCAAAACTAGTGCTGCTGAAGAAGAGGCAGAAGCGATGCAGTATGAATTCGTTGCTTTTCAAAGGAAGTGGCCACAACTGTATTGTAACAGTTAAAAATTGTGTAAAGAGAAACTTCAGGGAGAAAAGGTGAAAACATCGTTACGTCAGTAAACAGTTTAGTGTAGTGAGAGGACTAAGCGTTTTGGAGGTCTGCAAACTTCCTCCCAGTTTTCCTCCTACTCTCTCGCCTCTTGCTTCTGCCTTGATTCGATCGAACTGAATCCTACCTAGCCCACCAACGAGAATTCAGCAAGCCCGTGGATTGCAAAACATAAACCTGAAATGACAGGTAGATCTTGATTAGACTATTTGCATACCTCAGAGTGTTCCCTGCCACTCACAGAGGAGCTCACAGGAATATTTGATGCTGAAGAGGGTGACGATGATGGTTGTAGTAGAGGAAACAGTCAAAATACGGCAGCCTAGTCCTCAGGGGTCTCCTACAGGTCTCTGTCCCAGCTCTCAAACTTGACCTACACATGAATGCTATAAGGGACCCAAACTGGTCTCTTTCCCCTTCAAACAGTCAGGACGTGAAATGTGTATTTTATCCTTTTTTTTTTTAACTTGATTTAATGGTGTACTATTGTTCTCTTCCTAGACTGTCGTTCCAGTAGACATTTTAAATTGTTGTTGTTGTTGTTTTTAATATTTAAGAGAGACAGAGACAGAATGTGAGTGGTTTAGGGGCAGAGAGAGAGAGAGACACTGAATCCGAAGCAGGCTCCAGGCTCCGAGCTGTCGGCATGGAGCCCGACGCGGGGCTCAAACTCACAAGCTGTGAGATCACGACCTGAGTCGAAGTCGGATGCTCAACCGACTGAGCCACCCAGGCACCCCTCCAATAGACATTTTAAAATTACATTTTATTGTTTCTGAAGCACATGCAGAGACAGAGAGAGAGAAAGTAGTCTGAAGCAAACCCTGTATCCACCAACCAGATTCAACAGATTCAACACGTGGCCAGTCTTGTTTCATCCCCATGTCATTCTGCCACATCGTGGGGTTATTTTGAAACAAATCCTTAATAAGGTGTCAATTTTAATGCTCAGGTCAGGTGATTCCGATGCAAAAATCCTCTCCCGGAGTAGCCTTCCTGCTTATCTTCATTCTAAACACACAAGTTCAAAACCGGCATCGTCCATGCCGCAATCATGACAACTTCAGACTGCGAGGAGCTCAGCCTCTGTCCACTTAGACTGTAAACTCTATACACTTAGACTGTGTATTGTCAATGCCACTCTGTATCTCTCCTTCTTTGTGTGCATTTTAATGTCCTTTCACCCTAAGTATACTGAAAAGTCCATGAGGACAGGGACTTCTCTTTTCACTCCCCGTATGTGCTTTTATCATGCCCCTTTTAGAATCTTACTATGGGAGGCACGTAATAAAGAGTTTTTGTTCTGTTCCTTGGGAAAGTCAGCACTAAGCCGTAGGCCAGTCCCCTTTCAGAGCACCCTTCTAGATTTGCACCCTCCAGTATGCCCTCCCCGTTAGTATTCTTTCACCACAGAAACTGTGTCTTCTCAGCCCAACTACAGAGCTCTCTAATCAGAGTTCACAGCCTCCTCAACCCATACCTCATAGAATCCTGAATTTATTCTGAGTACTTGCTACAAATTCTTCTCAATGGAAGCTGTTTACTCCCTATGAACTCCTTATCTGAGGCCAGGAGAAGAAGGTAGGAGGTTTACTCTGGCTCCCCACCATTATTTTCAGAGAATTTTTCTATCTTCTTGTATTGCCCTTTCGCCTTTCTCCCATCTGCCAGATTCTTAGTTACCCCCTTAGAACTCTAGAGGACTTTGGCATCTTAGTTACTGTTTTTGATTTTGCGTCTAAGTGTTCCTGGCTTGAACATTCATGTTGGTATGCCATCTAATATCTAGCTTCCTGTCTTCCTCAGCTGCCCATTTCTCTGAGCACATGTGGACCTTGTTATCTGCTGAAGAGGGTCCACTTCTGAAGTTTTGAGCCCTTTACCCCAGTCACATGTACTGACCTTTGTGTGGCCCACATTCCCAATAAACATGCTTAGTAACATCTTGTCTTCCAGCATAGTGATGTGCATAATCTTATGTTCCATCATTTTCTTAATAAACATTTTAAAAAATGTTTATTTATTTGTGTATTTATTTATTTATTTTGAGAGAGGGAGAGAGCACACCCATGAGTGGGGGAAGAACAGAGAGAGAGGGATAGAGAGACAAGGAGAGAATCCTAAGCAGGCTCCACTCTGTCACTGCAGAGCACAATGCAGGGCTTGATCCCATGAACTGTGAGATCATGACCGGTGCCTTAACCAAGAGTCGGATGCTTAACTGACTGAGCCACCCAGGTGCCCCACATTCCATCTTGTCTGTAGCCCGCCAAGGCTCACCATGCTCAGGGCAGTTACAGGAATTTCGGGTGGGATCTTCATGTGTTGATGTCCATGGTTCTGAAACAGTCTCTGCTCTGGGATATTGTGAAAACGGTCATGCTCTCTCTTTACTACGCTATGTCTAACCTGAATTTTGTGCTCCACCATTTCAACCACACTTTCATCAACACTAACTTTGAATCCACCTCATCTGCATTTAAAATTCAAAACCCAACCATTTTTTTTCTCTGTGCTGCTCTTGGACTTCCTGCTGCTACTGTGGAGAAGTCACGAGACCTTGCTACTTAGCTCCTCTTCGGGTATTTAATTTCTAGCCACAGTTGGTTGCCTGGACTTTGTAAGTCTCATTAGGGGTCTAGATCCTTGCTGTGCCTATCTTGTGAATGGAGAAATGTCTCAGGGATCCTTCCCAATGAGGTTTTAGTCTTCTTGCTCTGGACCCTTTGTCTGGTAATCTCAGTCATGGTTTTAGTTACCATCCCAGTGTCAAAGATTCCTAAATTCGCATCTGCATCGCCAACTGCCTCTTTCATAGACAGACCTGAATTTCCAAGTACTTTTTTTTTTTTCCAGCTGGATGTCCTCTAGGCATCTCAAATTCAACATATCAAAAGCAGACCTTGTTACCTCTTCTTCTCCTGTCCCGTATACTCTTCCTGCTGGGTTCTTTGTCTCTGTTCATGACATCATCCATCACCTATCCAGGCCGCAGAGCCTACGGGGCCTCCAGCCCTCCATGCCACCTCACTAGGTACTTGCTGGGCTATTCCGAGAGCACACTGTGTACAGCACTTCCCAGGGGCTTGCACTCCTGCTGTTCTGTCTCCCCGGAATGCTTCTCATTTTCTCCATTTCCCAAGATCCAGCTCAAATGCTTGCTCACTTCTGAGGCCTACTTAAGACTCACACTTCCGGGGCGCCTGGGTGGCGCAGTCGGTTAAGCATCTGACTTCAGCCAGGTCATGATCTCGCGGTCCGTGAGTTCAAGCCCCACGTCAGGCTCTGGGCTGATGGCTCAGAGCCCGGAGCCTGTTTCAGATTCTGTGTCTCCCTCTCTCTCTGCCCCTCCCCCGTTCATGCTCTGTCTCTCTCTGTCCCAAAAATAAATAAACGTTGAAAAAAAATTAAAAAAAAAAAGACTCCCACTTCCAATTAATTATTCCTTCCGTAGAGCTCTCACTTGTTTGCTTTTCTGTCATAACATTTATTTTACCCTAAGCCCTTTCATTAATTCAATAGTATTTATTAAGGCGGAATGAAATACCAGACGCTGTCATAAACATGAGGGAAGAAAGAGAGATGCCTTTGGGTCTAGATAGACTACTTTGTTTTATTCCCCAGACTTCTGTTGGAAAGAGTGGGCATTTTATTCACTTTATATTATGCCTTTAAAGAGAATATATGCCTAGTGGGCCATTTGAAGATAGTAACAGAAAAACATGCTTCAGATAAAGCCTTTGTATTAAATGTTAAAGATAGAAAGTGCAGTAGTTGGGGTGCCTGGGTGGTGCAGTCGGTTAAGCGTCCGACTTCAGCCAGGTCACGATCTCGCGGTCCGTGAGTTCGAGCCCCGTGTCGGGCTCTGGGCTGATGGCTCAGAGCCTGGAGCCTGTTTCCGATTCTGTGTCTCCCTCTCTCTCTGCCCCTCGCCCGTTCATGCTCTGTCTCTCTCTGTCCCAAAAATAAATAAACGTTGAAAAAAAAATTAAAAAAAAAAAAAAAAGAAAGTGCAGTAGTTACTTTAAAGAAAATGCAGACATATTTGGGTCATATGATGGCTCGGTAGTCCCCCAAAGTGCCTACTTATTATTGTTTAATTGAGGCAAGGAGCCTATCCAAAGGATGTTCATGCATAGGCATTTATGGGCACCACGGGCGAGTGAGAAAACAAGAACAGAGGAACCTCTGTTATTCGTCTGGTCCTAAGGATAAGCATCAGCCAAAGAAACTGTTAAGATGACAAATCCTGGGAGATGCATCCCTGCTAGGTGCCTGGCAATACAGTATAATATGAGCAGGGAAGGGAACTTCTTCCCATTTCTTCATGAGGCCAAGTGAAGATGTTGAAAACCCCTCCATGACAGTTGTGAGGGCACCAGGAAGGTATTCTTGGTAGGGACACCAGTGCTCCCTCATTGAGTACCAGCAGCAGTAACAAGGGTGAGGGAGCCTCAAGGATCCTGGAGGTTGAGGATGTTGATGAAGGTACCAGAACAGACAAGAAATATGGAAGGCTTATGTGGTGGTTCCAGCTGATGAGCAAATTTGTTTCCTTGGGAACCCTCAAGCATCAAAGCAGGCTTCAGTCCTGGGTAAATAAGTGAGGGCAAGAGACAGTCAAATTTAGCTTATTACAATTTATGAAACCTCATCTGTACTCATGAACTGGTGAGGCCTTTGGAAATTGGGGTTGTTGACATGTGGCAAAGGAGAAGAATTGACATGATACACCAGTTCCCATGGCTGAACTTCCTTCCCAGACTTACGTCACTTTGGGATTGGTTAGTTCTAAATAGCCTATTGCAAATACGGTAGTAAGAGAGTTGCCTGGGTTAAAGTGGAGAAGGAAACAATGATGAGAACTTTAATTATGATTGACTCTTGGTAATTCCAGGAGGATTGGCCAGTTTATGTGTCACTCGAATCTCTTACCTTTTACCTATTGGCTGTTTCACCACTTGGAAGTACTTTCTGCCTACAACAAGTAGATAGATGGTAGGAAGAATTTGGAATTCAATGTATTTCAGCTCTGTGCAATGAGAATACAGAGAACAGGAAATCCATCTGTAACCCTGTCTTCCATATTAACAACAGCCTTCTCCATCAGAAAATTTATTGAAACTCCTAAGTCAAAATCAAGTTTCCCGGATTCATTGTGACTTTATTTTTCTCTACTCTTATATTACTCATAGACCATCATGGAAATAAATGATCCATTTGATTTTGGATAAGCTAGTTGGATCTCCTTCTTCCTGGGAAAGAAACAAGACTAGACAAAATTGACAAGCCACCGTAAGATTATGGCCCCTTCAGATTCCAATAGCTCTTTACAATAGAGGATCCAGTAATTTGGGTAAGCGTTGGCGACTCTTTGGAAAACATTCAGCGAGAAGAACTAGGCTTGTAGTTCCTTTTGTGCACAGCAGATGCGGGTGGATACAGCAAGGAGCTCAACCATGTGATGTTAGCACAGGCACTGGAATGTATGCCCCAGTATGGTATGTTCTGATGGTAAAGGTGTCAGCACCCAGTTGGTCCCAACCTACCTTTGTCTACACGTGGCCACTTAAGCAAGGGGCAAACCCATTTCGATGAACTCTAGCCAGTATTCTAGGAGGGAGAATCTAGGTGTTGTAGATGTGGCTTTCCATTGCCAGATCAGAAGGGTGGAGAAGAGTCTGGCTGAGTGACAATAATGAACTAACACCCCAAGTTTCAGCTTCTACCTGAGGCTGCTGCATTCAGATGTGCATCTAGAGAAGCCAGGTGGGATTACAAACCCAACAGATATGTTTCTGGAAAATTTCGGGCCAGAAAAAAACTGGGATAAAGGGAAAGTAGGGGAAGGATGGAGGACAGGACAAAAAGAAACCAGTGAAAATAGTCTGAGGTCCAGATGAACATCTGAGTCTGAGGAATGATGAAAATATTGTATTAAATTCTATTTTAGGCCCTTAAGCTAAACACATTTACACAGGATAGGGTTGAAAGGAATTAGAGGATTAGAGATCATCGACAAGGTGTGATAAAACTTTGTAGAAAACTCACAGAGTCTCTGCTGTCTTTTTTTAATCTGTTGATGATCCTTCTCACAAAGGATATGTTTTGAGACAGGCTGATAAATGCCGTAGATCCTGAATTTCTTTTTTCATGTTTACATTAAAACCATTGGCATTGTAAAGAACAGAGATGGGCGAGTTACACCTTTACATTTTGGGGCACCGGAGTGGCTCAGTAGGTTAGGCGTCCGACTTCAGCTCAGGCCATGATCTCGTGGTCTGTAAGTTTAAGCCCTGTGTTGGGCTCTGTGCTGACAGCTCAGAGCCTGGAGCCTGCTTCAGATTCTGTGTCTCCCAATCTCTCTCTGCCCCTCCCCCTCCCCCACTCACACTTTCTCTCCCCCCCCAAAGACAAATAAAAATTAAAAACAATTTTTTAATTTGACTCACATACAAACTGAGTGAATCCCATAATGACCGTCTTTATCCAGAGACTATTCTGAAACCTGGGGCGAAGGTCTAAATGCTTGTTAGCTTCTTTAGAGACAGTGCTTGCTCTGAGTCACAGGGAATCCATCCCAGAAGGTAAGTCTACACATCAATAAGCAGGTGCTTGGGTAGGGAGGGTGTAGACTGCACCCGCAGACAGCCTTTAACACCTAATCCTAAGGTTTTTAGAAAAAAATCTACCTAGGGACGCTTGTTTCTTTTTATTGGCGGGTGGTGACTCAGGCTTTCAGCTTGCCCCTTTCAGCTTTTGTCCTCTTCCTAAGTGCGCAGGGAACACATGGAGGCTGAACAGTCCAGAACAGCATGGAAATATTTCCTTTGTGAGAATGCATCACTTTGAGAAAGGAGATCAGATTCTCATCACTGCATTTGTGCACCGGGGATGTGGGTATGAATATGCATTATGATTTGCATATTCAAAAGGCTTCTCCCATTTCTGCTGCAGTAGGGAAGAGGAAAGCTCCCTGCTGAATCTCCAGAAAGATGTAGAAAAATGGCCAATGATCTCATGCAGAGGCCTGAAATCTCTCCAGGTCACTTCTCCGGAGGGATTGCTAGGTTTGGGCGTTGCTGGAGGGAACACGGGGACCCCTGGTCTCCATCATGCACTGTGTTGGTCTGGTCTCTTGGCCTTCTCTGACATCCTACTCTTTACCTCATTGCCACTCTGTTTATCTTGGGCTCAGGGTCCCCAGCCCTCCATCAAAATCTGCACTCAGGAATAGACCAATTATCAGTTAATGTACAACGCACTTGCTCCTATTTCGGAGGTATTTTATTTCCTTATGTATTTTGACCGACTTTTTAAAATTATGAAATATAACTTGGATACATACAAGTACATACATACGTTTTATGTATGCATATTTACATATGCAGTTGTATATGTACACAGTTTAACAAATAGGACATTTTCAGAACCTCTGACACCTCCCTCCTCGTTCTTTCACCAACAAAAACTTCCTTCCCCCAAGAGGTAAGTAGAGCTAAGTAAAGGGAATCATTCCCTTAACATACATAGTCTGCCCACCTATGTAGGCATTGTTAAAAATGCAATTTTTCTTGGCCGGATCTTTTCATAAAGGGAATCGTAATGTGTGTAGTCTTTTGTGCCTTACTTCTGACTGTGGCTTGGGACCCCACCAGTCACGGTGATTTCAGGCATCAGTGAGCAGATGAGGACATATTCTTAGCGTCAGGAATACATGTCTGTCTCAAGATAGTTTGAGTTGAATGACCATGACCTGCTGTGGAGCAGTTTTGGGGTGGGCTAGATGAGCAACGGTCTGGGAACTGTTCTTGCATCCAACCAGGACTGAGGGGGTCCCAGGATGTGGGACTTTCAGGCAAACTGGAACCAATTGAATACTCAGTTCTTTTGCCCACATATCAAGCTCCATGCCAACAATGGTCCCTTCCCCCACTCTTAACTCTCAGCTTTCACTCCCAACTGCCCACTAGTCCTAAAAGCCTTCCCCATTCCTCCTATGAAGGAGGATGAAAATCTCTCAAATATTTTGAGAGAGAGAGAGAGAGAGAGAGAGAGCGAGAGCAGGGGAGGGGCAGAAGGAGAGGGAGAAAGAGAATCCCAAGCAGGCTCCAGGCCCAGCAGAGCCTGACTTGGGGCTTGTTCCCACGAGACCATGAAATCATGACCTGAGCTGAAATCAAGAGTCGGATGCTTAACTGACTTAGCCACCCAGGTGCCCCCCCAAATCTCCATATATTATGTATCACTGTATTATTTCAGAGGGATGGAACTATAACACTAGAGGGATAGTAGCAGTAAAACTCCAGATTCTGGAAGGCAGAATGCTACATAAAAAGAGTTGAAGTGATCCAACTTCTTATACTGTGTGTAATCACAGCTAATACGATATAGCAAAGGCAAAGTGAGCATTGAGGAGGATTAACATTTTCGAGGGCCCATCCTGCAGCCAACGCTGTACTGGTGTATATAGTATCTACGTATGTGCACATGCATGCATATGTTTTCAAATAAAAATAAAAATAGAACTGATCTGAATTCTTATTTTACAGATGGGAAAATGGGGGGCTCAGAGAAATGAAGTTATTTGCTCAAGGTCACACAGCTAGTTGAGTTGCCTGGCTGGAATGGATTCCTAGATCTAGTATTTTATCCATCTATTTGCCAAGTTCATATAGGATCTAAGCAGTGAATGGTCTCTAAAGGAGACCAAGGAGACCTCAGAGCTGATGGAGTAGATCAGCAGTGCCCTCCTCCCTCCCCCTCTCACCCTGCTTCTCCCATAACAGGAAAAACAACTCTCAATGCTTCTGTCTTTAAAACCACTTCATTAAAGTATGATTGATTGTGGTGGTGATTTCATGGGTGTATACTTATCTCCAATCTCAAGTGCTTGTATCTTTCTCCAGACATCTCAATACCATGCTAATGTTGCTTGGTTTTTTGTTTTTGTTTTTTGGTTTTTTGGGTTTGTTGTTGTTGTTGTTTTATTTTGTTTTACATTTTACTCTTATGGATTATCTGTAGACTTCGTTTTATGGAAGAAAGATATGCTTCCTGGATTCCCCATTCCCCACCCACCCCCTACAATTTCCTCCCAGCATCCTTAGAAATCATGAGTCTTGTTTAGATCAGTACTTGGTGGTTTAAATCATTACAACTAAGAGAATATTATCCACAGCTGAACTATAAAGTGCAGTAGGGGGGGGTGCCTGGGTGGCTCAGTTGGTTAAGCATCTGACTTCAGCTCAGGTCATGATCTCACTGTTTGTGAGTTCGAACCCCATGTCGGGCTCTGTGCTGACAGCTCAGGGCCTTGAGCCTGCTTCAGATTCTGTGTCTCCCTCTCTCTCTGCCCCTTCCCCACTCACTCTGTCTCTGTCTCTCTCTCTCTAAAAAATAAATAAACATTAAAAAAAAGTGTAGTGGGATATATGTTTCATTGTGGAATCCGTGCTTTCTCACTAATTAACAATTATATTCCCCCCCCACCCTTTTTTGTTATTTGTTTAGTTTCCAGGGTTCCTATCACTAGCTCATTCCTCTCTGGTGGAGATAGGTATTACGCCATGTTTTATATACGTTCTAACACATCTATCCCTCTGATGGGTTATTCACCTTAGAGAACTTTCAACTTTCAATGATCAGGAGATCAGGATATTCCTTTTTAGCATTAAAACACACAACTAAATGAAGGCAGGGTGGGAGAACGCTTGTAGGAATAGCGTGTAAGGCAAAATGAGAAACACTATCTATGTGAAGTAAAACCTGACGACTCCTGAAAGACTGAGCTCCCCTGCTCTCCCAAAAACAGAAATCCCCAGTCTTGGGGCCAGAGCAGTGCCTCCCCGCACTCTGTCCTCCAGCTCTTTGCTCTCTGCTCTCCTCTAGGGAGGAAGCCTTTCCATATGGAAAAATACCAGGTGTCCCACGATACATGAATATTTACATATACTACATAAAAATACGATGTGATGGTAATATCAAATTAGATAAAATTCCATGCTAAAATTTGACTATTAAAACCTATCTGTTTTGACTACTTTGAATTGGATCTGTAGGACCTATGTGACACATTTCTCTTCATTTGCTTTATAAAGGGCCTTAACATAATTGCATTTTAATGCCATTATTTAAAATTTCCATGGTCATCACAAAAGGAAGCAGGGAGTGTCTGAGTCAGAGGCTTTATATTTCAGAGTAATGCAAGGAACTCTTTCAGACTCACCCAACCAGCTGCTAACTTCCTCTATGAAGAGAGTAAGGTAAATATTTCTGAAGCCCACAACTTAAAGTCTGGCAGACACTTTGAATGAGAGTCAAAGAGGTTAAGAGAGAAAGGTAGAGAGAGAGTGCGAGAGAGAACAGTGGCTGTTTCACTGTACCTGAGGGTCTGAACTCATGAAACAACATCAAAGTCATTGTCTAGTTCTGTCGTCAGCTTCTCTGTCTTCTGGCTTATCTATGGCTGAGTGTATGTGGTGTCGTGGGGAGGATGGCAGGCACCATCATGCAGGGGATCAGCGACAAGTTGAATACCTCATATTCCATTTTGGAATAGAGAAACAAATAGCAAGTGGGGAATTCTGTACAAATCTAGATTCTGTATTCCAATGTTTTTCTCCAAGGCATTATGGGTTGGAATATACTAAGTTTTGAGATGAGAACTGAACTTTAAAAATCACTCAGCAAGGTTTTTGATGACAGAGTTATCAAAATTTGAAACCATATTCTGAAAGAAATAGATTTGAAAATACTTGGGTAGAAAAGTAACTACTGATAGCCTTACATCTGATTTCTATGATAGGAATAAAAATTAAGCATGCTCAATAGTAGTTTTTACCTACTGCTTCCCCCCCCCCCCCAGTATGTGTATTCTAATTCAGTAACTATAGGAGTTTTTATTTTCTTCAACAATGTACCATGAAGTAAGATTGCTTTTCCTTGTATAAACAAAATTATCCTGAGATCAGGTAATATTTTGATCAATCATTTAAGGCACATTATTTATCAATCAAGTATAGTAAGTTTGGGTCCATAAAATATCACTATAATTTCATGGGGTTTTTTAGTGTGTTTTGTCCCTAGTTTTTCCTATGCTTTATTTAAAAATTATTTTTCTTGCCTTTTATTAGACTTAAAAAACTTCAGTGAGAACATTTGTATCCTTTTGTTTTTTTTTTTTTTTTTTTAAATTTTTTTTTTTCAACGTTTATTTATTTTTGGGACAGAGAGAGACAGAGCATGAACGGGGGAGGGGCAGAGAGAGAGGGAGACACAGAATCGGAAACAGGCTCCAGGCTCTGAGCCATCAGCCCAGAGCCCGACGCGGGGCTCGAACTCCCGGACCGCGAGATCGTGACCTGGCTGAAGTCGGACGCTTAACCGACTGCGCCACCCAGGCGCCCCTGTATCCTTTTGTTTTGACATGAAAAATGTAGTTAAGAAGGATAGCACATTTCTTGGATTGAAATATACCATTAAGTAAGCGAATGGGCTTTGGGCTCCTGTGGACTTTTAGATCCTTAACTTGGATGTTTGGGATTTAAAAACCATCATGAGTCTTTGTTAGTTTGTGTTAACCTGTAAATTGTAAATTTCATGTCTGTACATTAAACTAAAATGTTTGTGTAAAGAATGTAAGAATACAGTATGTCTTTAGTGGAATGAAAAATTAATCTGAAGCCAGATTCTGTCATGATTTGGAAAGAATATTCCTTCGTTGCTATGTCGGGACCATGGCCTAATGGGTAGAGTCATGCTGACATTTTCTGTGGCTTCACGTAACTTATTTTCTTCCTCAACTTCCTTCAGTTATTTAACTGGGACCCAAATCACTGGATACTTGTGCGTATTAACTTATTTCTGTTGGTGCTTGTTTATTTCTTTAAAAGATGCTATGCAAAGTAATTATAGGAGAAAGGAAAATCACACTTTTCCTTATAATAATAAGGAAATAATACTCCAATAAATACTAATGCTAGTATTTATTCATGTCACCAGATGGAATCTGGGGAGTGTATAAAAAGTAATTTGACCTTAAATATAGTTATCTATTTGCCAATGGGATTTAGACTTTATATCAAAAGAGAAGGAAAGAATCTTGTTTTCATTCCTGGAAACTAACCGTGCACCTGCATAGAGAAAGATAAAAACAAGTATGTGAAGTGGAAACATACTATTGGCATTTATTTTCAAAATGCATAAACATGTCTGTACAGGAATGTTTAAGGATAAGTGATCTGGTACCATTAATTAATTAATTTTGAAGTTTATATATATTTGAGAGAGAGAGAGAGAGAGAATGAGTGGGGTAAGGGCAGAAAGAGAGGGAGACACAGAATCCAAAGCAGGCTCCAGGCTCTGAGCTGTCAGCACAAAGCCTGATGAGGGGCTTGAACACACAAACTGTGAGATCATGACCTGAGCCGAAGTCAGTCGCTTAACTGACTGAGCCACTCAGGTGCCCCACCGTTTATCATTTTAAAAGTCATTGCTTGAAAATTTAGAACTCGGAAAGTCTGAATTCATTTTTAAGTATTTATCTAGGATGGTTATTCTCTGCCATAAAATTTATCTAACTCATAAAAATGTGTACTCAGTTGCCTCAGTGAACACATTCCTTGTAGCTTCTCTTCAATATGGTGATAGCTTTGTGAAAAGTCACCAGGATGATTAAAAAATCAGAAAATGAATATTCATGGTTATTGCTTAGAAAATAATTTAAGAAATGATTTTTAAAAACACGAAAAGTTCTCCCCTCACCCTTTACTTTTATAAAGCCTCGAGAAGAATCAGGGCTTGACCAAAGAAAAGAGCACTGAAATTTTGTTCTACGTTAGTATATACCACCAAGTAGCTTCCAGACCCCATTTGGACACACGGGCGGGTCCCCAAACAGGGCCATTTTTAAATCTTTCAATTTATCAGGTCTTAAAGATTCAAATGATATTGAATATACCAAATATATTCTTTAGAATGTATCAAAATGAACCCACAATCCTCTAATTTTCACTGTGAATATTTGGAAATGATTATTATAATTTTGCTTTTTTTAAAAAAAATTTTTTTTTCAACGTTTATTTATTTTTGGGACAGAGAGAGACAGAGCATGAACGGGGGAGGGGCAGAGAGAGAGGGAGACAGAATCGGAAACAGGCTCCAGGCTCTGAGCCATCAGCCCAGAGCCCGACGCGGGGCTCGAACTCACGGACCGCGAGATCGTGACCTGGCTGAAGTCGGACGCTTAACCGACTGCGCCACCCAGGCGCCCCTATAATTTTGCTTTTAAAATTACTTTCCTAAGAGTGAATAATTTCATTTACTGTGCTTTTCAGCAATCGACCTGAAGTCTTGGAAATAGTTTAAAGAGAGAGCCCAGCACACCGTTTCTCTCTAACATTAAAGAACTTCTTATGAGTAAAAAATTTAATATAGAAACCAACTTATGTTTCAATTTAAGGATATTTACCTGTATATTCATTAATTTCAATTTTGTCATTTTTAAAAGTATTTTAGAAACAATACTTACCTTTCGATGTAAAATGTGACTTTGAGTCCCTGAAAAGTCGGGGGGCTTAGTCCCTGCCAGTGCTGCTCATTAGATAAAGCTGTCCAACATGTCTCATCCCGTGTCCTCTCCTTTTTCTGGTTCCTTCTCTCTTTTGCTAGAAGGAAGGGGTTTCTTCTGTTCTTAAAATCACAGCTGCCACTGCTCTTCTCCCTAGTTTACATGGATGTGATGTGAAATCATTACATTTTCTGGATAGCTATTGAAAAACATAGATGTTCTTTCTTGGAGTGAAGAGTGTTTGAGTGTGAATGATTTTTTCACCCTGTATTTCTGGGGGCATAACTGAGGAGTGGAGACCTATTATGAAAGCTGAAGTTGACCTTGCAAAACAGCATCATATATGGCCTTGTGCCTCAGTGATGTTCTCTTGAAACTACGAAGTGTTGAATATGGGTTCCTCAGGAACACTCTGGAAATGTCCAATTTGTGGTCTTTTAGGAAGAAAAAAAATCATTTATTGATTTATTTTAAAAAAAACTTTTTAAATGTGTATTCTGAGAGAGAAAGAGAGAGAGAGACAGAGCACAAGCAGGGAACAGGGAGAAAGAGAGAGAGAGAGAGAGAGAGAGAGAATCCAAAGCAGGCTCCAGGCTCTGAGCTGTCAGCACACAGCCCAACGCCGGGCTCGAACTCACGAACCGCGAGATCATGACCTGAGCCAAAGTTGGACACTTAACCGACGGGGCCACCCAGGCAACCCTGAATAAGATGAAATTTAGAAGGTTACGGAAGTGAAAGACTTGACCCAGGTCATACATCTGTTAGTAACAAGTTTGGGATTAGCAGTGGGTCCCTTAAGGGACTCTTGGAACCTACCACACCATTAGGTGTAATGTCACAGAATATTCAAGGAGAGTAATTTGGAGGATCCATGTTAATCCATTTAGTCAGGGCAACCCCACCTGTGGGACTGGGGATCAGTTTGAGCATTGTGGAAAAAGTCTGCAAAGAAATACCAGAGCAGATACCTGAAGAATTCCATGCCAGTGGCTGCCTTCTATATTTCGGAAACATTATCAAGAATTTGAAGACAGCCTCATTTTCATCCTAGATTCTAAATTAGCTGTTATACCTTAGGTTCTCCGGTAAGAGATAGACCTCTGTGTTGGAAGGTCATGTGCATGTTTGTGATTCATAATATGGTTAATAGCATTTCCATTCCCCCTAAATTAGAAAAAGGTGTGAAAATAACAACTACAGGATTAAGGATGCATAATATTTGAAATTGGGGAAGTCCTGAAAAGAGGATATAGGATCACTCTAAGCACATGTATGGTGGCTATACTGGAGAGTAGGAAATTATGTGTTCAATCTCCAAATGTTAACCTTTTTTAAAACTACAGATTTAGAAAGCAAGGACTATAGCTTCTTTAATAGACTGTCTAATGTCCTAATATTTGTTTTACTGCAAAGAGCACTTTTGCTCTATTTCAGCTTAGGAAGTTGAGGTGATTCACTAAACGGCCCCAGGAGGGGGTCTGCTTAGGAGGTGAGAACAGAACTGTCTGAGGCCACCGGTGCTAGAAATGCCCCATCGAGGACAAGTGGGAATCCGTCCTGGATGTGAGTAGGAGAGCAGAGGCAGAGACATGGAGACACTGCACTAACGTGTGTTCGTGTAAAAAAGGTTTATGTATCATGATGTTGCCAGGAGGGATCGTTTTAGAGTTGTTGGTAACAAGGACACTGGACCAGAGGAAGTTGTTTTCTTTTTGTTCTAAGTTATTTGATGGTTACCTCCAAGGCTGAAGAAATGAAGCTTCAGATCTAATACAACAGATGAATATAAAAACCTTCTTACGTCCAGAGGGTGTACTTGGAACTCATCCCGTTTCTCTGCATTCTCTAGGCTGCACACCGTTCCGCAATGGCCTCCCTTGCTGCAGCAAATGCAGAGTTTTGCATCAACCTGTTCAAAGAGATGGATAACAGTCAAGGGAATGGAAATGTGTTCTTTTCTTCTCTGAGCATCTTCACTGCCCTGGCCCTGGTCCGTTTGGGTGCACGAGGTGACTGTGCTTCTCAGATTGATAAGGTCAGTCTCGGGTTGTGCCACTGCCCGTGGTTGCGGCGATGAATCTTTTAGGGTAGATTGTTTTCTGCAAGAGCATATTTTACTGCAATGGTCCCATGTAAATGAGGCCATCTCAAGGAGGCGAAGGACACACACTGCTCCTAGCGCTTGGGTTTGAGATGAGAGACAACAGGAATATTCTCAGAACTGTCGCTTTGATTCTTTACCTTGGTCAAGTGGTTCTCCCAAGTGTGTTTCCTAGACCAGCTGCATCAGCATCACCTGGAGAACTTGTTAGTGTTTATTTATTTTTGAGAGAGAGAGAGAGAGAGAGAGACAGAGACAGAGCGCAAGCAGGGGAGGGGCAGAGAGAGAGGGAGACACAGAATCCTAAGCAGGCTCCAGGCTCTGAGCTGTCAGCACGGAGCCCGACGCAGGGCTCGAACTCACGAACCGCGAGATCATGACCTGAGCGAAGTCAGACGCCTAACCGACTGAGCCACCCAGGTGCCCCTTGGAGAATTTGTTAGGAATGCAAATGCTTGGACCCCACCTGAGACCTAGTGAATCAGAGATTATGGGGATGGAGCCCAGCAATCTGTGGTTTAATAAACTCTGCAGGTGCACGTGAAGGCTTGGGAGCCAGTGCCTGAGTAGAAGTAGATGAGAAAGAAGCACAACCAGAAGATGCCAGAGTCCCAACTTAAACATGAATGACCTGGGCACAAATGATGCAATAGTACATTCCAGGTAACAGCAGCCTACCTGAGTGGTTTTCACATTGTCACCAACAGCCGTAGAAAGCGCTTTTTACGTTACCCTTCGTACACTACCCCGAACCAGGCTGGACGGGGAAGTGAAACGATCATGGTTTCCCTCTCCTCTCGGGAGTTGTAGGAGCTCGATGGCAGGTGAGACAGCAGGTCCACGCTGCACGTGGAGGTCTTTGTCATCCCTTTCTGCCCCCTCGTTCCCCCCATTATTTTCGTTCATAAATTGGAGCTAGAGGAAGCTGGTCCGTGTTGTAACCTTTCACAACTAAGCACTTGTTAAAGAGTATTTGTGCAGGTAATTTAGAATTACTCATTAGAATATTATTAGAATAATTCATTTCTCTCTCCCGATAGCTCAGTGAATATTTGCTGCTAGGGAATAACCAGGATGGCCTCAGAATGCCATTTTTTTCCAAGAGCCGGAGTGAGTCCCAGCCAAGTACACTGAGCAGCTTTAATGCGATGACAGCAGCTATAACTGCTGAGAACTTCGTCAGTGTCAGGCTCTGGGCTGAGCTCTACAGATATCTTATTTGCTGCTCGCAATGACATCAGAGTAGGTAATATTACCTTGATTTTGTGTGTTCCCGTGCCATCTTGACTAGCAAGTGGCAGAGCTATGATTCAAATTCAGGGTGACCTTCTAAATCAGGGTTTCAAAACCTTGGACATTTTGGGCCAGATAGTTCTTCATTGTGAGGGGCTTTTCCCACTAGATACCCTTCGGGTACCTCTTTCCAGTAGTGAGAAGCAAAAATGTCTCCACATATTGCCAGATATCCCCCAGGAGGCAGAATCAAAAGAGTCGAGAACCATTCTCCCTAAAGCCACCGAACTGAAATGCAGCCCGAAGTACATTATTACAAAGCCTCAGTTTTTATGAAGTTAGTGCTTTGATAAATATAAAGCCTTTGGCGGGGTGTGGGGGGGAACCTAGCCACTAATAAAAATGTATTCATTCATTAGTATAAGTACATAATGCTTTAGAACCAAGGAAGGCAACTTGGTCTTGGAGTTAGAAAATTAGATCCAAATTCTGGTTTGGGAAAATTAGTTCATCTGTGTTAGCCTCAGTATCCTTACCTGTAAACTATAGGGTGGTGGGGGGGGGGAGGGAGGGCTTGTTGGTATCCACTTAAAAAATAGCTTAAAAGGTGTTTCTATTCCAAAGACGTGGAGACTTCACACGTATGATGAAACACCATGCTTTTAACACGACAGAAGACACAGTTACTTGTTATTGTATGATGTCAGGTTAGGAACTTTCTTGGGCTATTGCCTGATTCATTTCCTGAGGTCTCTTTGCGAGCCCCTCTCCTGCCCCCCTCCCAAGCTGCCTGGCGGGACCAGTCAACCCTTGGGTGGTGGGTCACAGTGAATTCAAAGAGCCTGTATTGCTGGGGTCTGCTCTTTTATAGTCACTGACGGGATCAGTGCCTTTCCTGAATTACTTTTTATAGCCCCTGCTCTTACAACCTCTTATAAGAAACAGGTAAGAGGACCCTCTCTCCCTCTCTGCCCTTCCCCTGCTCTCTCTCTCTCTGTCAAAATAAATTTAAAAAATAAAAAAAAAAGAAGTATGTAAGAGGAAAAAAATGACAACTGTAGGCACAAAACCATTCACATAACTCATTTGTACAAATATTTAGTCCTCTGCAGTATACCTCCTTGGAAATCGATTGTTTAGCTTCCCCCTCTCGCCCCCACAACCCTGGCCCAGTTAGTTTCTTGTCGCAGTGCCCGACACTTGGTACTGTGTGTCACATATGTATATTTGATCAGTTTAGTCTCTGTGGAATCCATTTATCTGTCTCTCTTAAGCATTGCCATGGACCAGTGGTCATTCTTATTTTTTATTTTTGATGCTCGGATGGTCACAGTTGGGCCAGGAGAAATCCCTTTAAACTTGTCCCTTTTTTTGTTTTTAAAATTTATTTTTATTTGAGAGACAGCGAGTGAGCAGGGGAGTGGCAGAAAGAGAGAGAGAGAAAGAGAGAGAGAGAGAGAGAGAGAGAGAGAGAGAGAGAGAGAATCTCAAGCACGCTTCTCACTGTCAGCACAGAGCCCAACATGGGACTCAATCCCGGGACCTGTGAGGTCATGACCCGAGCCAAAATCAAGAGTCAGACACTAAACCAACTGAGCCACCCAGGTGTCCCCTAAACTTGTCCTTTTTAAACAGTCCTTTGAGATGACTCTAAATCTTTGCTACCTGACCTGGTGTTCTGGGCCTGTCCTGAATTTCCTTGGTTCAAGACTGGTCAGCTACTCTCAGCAAAGATGTGATTCCTTTAGTGGATAACAGTACTGAAACGCAGAATCGGCATGAAATCTGCAATCAATTCAGTGGAGTTCAGGTGACATAGCAGGCTGATTCCCATTTGAGTGAAAAAGCAGAAAAGTACATTTATTTACAAGATCATGTGTTCAGGTTCATATTTTTTCATTTAGCTCTAATATTACTGTGTTTTTTAAATACAATGGGTTCTAAAATTTAGTTTTGTTTTCTTTGAGATGCCTACTTCCTCTCTTTTCTCTCATATAACATTTCATTGAAATAAAGTATGTCATAAATTTTTGTCTTAAATCATGTCTTTATATCACAGTGTTTTTTAAAAGTTAGGCAAATTTGAAGTTTCTAAAACAATTGGGTTTTACCAAAAACATTTCAAAAATAATCACTGTAATATGTTACTTATTCTGCCACTTCTGTGAGAAGACATAATAGTTTTATCATTTGGCAAGAATACACAGGTAGAAAGAAGTCCGTTGGGATGCAGATAATTCATAGTCTTTTTTTTTGTTTGTTTGGAAAAAAAATTTTTTAATGTTTATTTATTTTTGAGAGACAGAGTGTGAGGTGGGGGAAGGGCAGAGAGAGAAGGAGACACAGAACCTGAAGCAGCCTTCAGGCTCTGAGCTGTCAACCCAGAGCCCAAAGCGGGGCCCGAACTCCCGAACTGCGAGATAAGGACCTGAGCCGAAGTCAGATGCTTAACTGACTGAGCCACCCAGGCGCCCCAGTCTTTTTTTTTTTTTTTTTACCCTCAATCCAAAGATCCTGAAATATCTTACGTTGTATAGATCCAGGATTTTCCTTGTTTGTCGTTATCTGAATATGTTACCAGTTATGAACGTGAAAAAGAAATTTTGATTTTCCTACATGGGTCAGTCAGGGAATATGAGACCACAGGACTGCTAGCATGTTGGATTGTGATATCTATGCCCTTTGATATTTTATTTCATATTTATTACATTTGACTATTTACTAGTGTCCCTGTTCATCTTTAGTCATGGCAGTTTTATTGTTGAATGTACAATTTCTTAGAGTTTTTGAAAATGTAAAAACATGTACATATCACCTCAATACTGTACCAGTCAGGTTTACTAAAAGCCAATTGGGAATATCAGAAGAGATGGCCAGATCATTATCAAAATAGGTTAAAATTAGAAATGATGAAAGAATGATGTTAAATGTGCTTGTTAAAGCTTCATTCAAAAACTTAACAAGGATGACTTCTAGGGATTCAGACACCTTTTATAACATTGCTTGGGTTCCACAAAAGTTAGTTCAGGAAAGACGTTTGCATTTTTGAGTCCTGACCCTGTCCCACGATAGTTTATGTTTCTGGTACATCCATATATTCCCAAATACCCGTCTATCCAATGTCAAGGCAAAATGAGAAAGGAGGCTGATAGTTTTCATGCTCCACAATGGCACAGTCCTGGGGGGTGAGGGATGGCGGGATGATCCCCTCGTCGCCAGGCATGGTGCCTTGATGCCTGCAAAGACCCTGCTAGTGAATTTTAAACTGACTACCAATTTGTGTATTGAACGTGCCTTGTTACCTGTGCCTTATCTCTCACTCCATCTCATTAATTATTTTTCCAGATTAAGAGGATGTAGAAATTGAGGTAGGCTCCAATTCTCCATGACCTGTTGAGACTAACAGTGACACTCATAGCCTTCATACGTTTTCATATATTTTACTGAGCTGTTCCATTTTCTCCTACCCAGTAAGATGGTGCTATTGATTAGGGCTCTGAAGCCTTGAAGTTGAAAGCCTGCACAGAGGCACTGATAGCAGCACTGACTTAATTAAATTCCCATGCGTAATTTCTAATGGACTTCACCCCTTCTCCCTCCCTCCACCTCCCACTAGGGATATTGTTCAAATGTAGCACATATGAGCCCTTCAGGAAAAACCTACATCTTTCTTACAGAAAATCTTAGCTGTTTCTGTGTATCATCCACCCACTCCTGGGAGGCAGAACACATTCGGTTTGCTCCCGACAGTTGCATAAATGAATATCATATGCATAGAACACTTTATGAGAAGCTGTTTTGCATTTCAGATCCTGTGGACATAAGGGCCTGGGGAAATTCGGATAAAGTGCAACAGAACATTAAAGCTTGGGCAGAATAGCAATTATGAGAGCACTGGGATTATAAGAGCCACACTGGAAAAGCAAACACCTAAAATGATTTAATTCCAAATAATTGCAGAAGCTGAAATTACATCTCTCAAGTCCCAATTTCGCTTCGCATTTAGGATTTCCTAGATGTTCAGTAACTACTTCTCCCTTTTCCGTCTTGGTGCCTATGTAATTAGCCATAATCTTGGCCGCCACGTAGGTAAATAAAGTTTCCATTTTTTTTAATGTCTGTTTATTTTTGAGAGAGAGAGAGAGGGAGGGAGAAGGAGAGCATGAGCAGGGTAAGGGCAGAGAGAGAGAGAGGGAGACACAGAATCCGAAGCAGGCTTCAGACTTGGAGTTGTCAGCACAGAGCCCGACGCGGGGCTCAAACTCGTGAACCACGAGATCGTGACCTGAGCCGAAGTCAGACACTTAACCCACTGAGCCACCCAGGCGCCCCAAAGTTTTTTATTTGATTTCAGTTTTTTATGTGATTCGTTTTGATCCTTGTCTACGTTTAGTCAGTGAGTAATTGTAAGATTGTTCCACCAGAATGAGCAAACCAAAATAGTTATCAAACACATTTCATTTTGTAGCCATCAATTTATTAACTCTGCCGGCTGGTGGCACTTGCCCCGAGTAATCTGTGTTCTAACCATGTCAGTAGGGTGGCTGCACCTGTCCCTGCTGCCCGGTGTGCTAATAAGCACACACACAGATACAGCCGTTAACAATGAAGTATCTTCCTTGCTTGGTTCTGTGGGGTCTCTTCTCGTTCATTGGGACCTGGTAACCGCTTTTCTCCTTTCCTGTCTGCAGATACTTCACTTCCACAGGGTCTCAGGATGGGGAAACTCTTCTAACACTCAGGTAAAGACAATACGTTCTTCTAGGGAAGGGGAATGTGGGGCTAAAATTCGAGAAATTACTGTCTCGCCGATGTATTTAATTATGCTTGCTGTCTCCTCAAAGCAGAAGAGTGTGTCTCACTCGGATTGCCATATTGTGGTATCTCAGGAACAAGTTTTGATAATTTACTTGTTAATTGGTAATTTCCCAATATTTCACCATGTGTTGGCTGGATTTTGGCAAGACAGTATGGAACTAAATGTTTTGCTTTTATCCTTCGATATCCATGGCCAACTTAGAGAGGTAAAATGAATTATTTAGCACACATATGAGGCAGATTCATTATCTCCTGTTAAGAATTTTATTCTGAGGTTAATTATTTTAGTAAAACTTTTAATTAACTTTGATCACAGATACTATTCTGAGAAGGGCAAGAAATCGTAAATTTCTGTGGCATTGCTGCTTTTATGAGCATCATTCTTTTTCAGTTCTTTTATAGCACAATATATATGTTTTATTTCATGTGTAAATGAGAGCGTGGATATATTTGCCATCCCATAACACATTTTTTTATAAATCTTTTCAATAACAGCCAGGACTTCAGTCTCAACTGAAGAGAGTTCTCTCCGACATAAACACATCCCATAGGGACTATGAGCTCAGCATTGCCAATGGTCTTTTTGCAGAAAAAGTGTTTGACTTTCACAAGGTAAGTGCAGCTTCCCATGTCACAAGGTTATTTCCACTCTGGATCCTAGTCTTGTTCGATCCATCATCTGTAAAAGGGCTTGTGTCTTTCTACAGAGCCAGACAATGGTGATTTTTTTGTTTCTTATAGCGGCTACTCATGTTCCCAGATATCTTTGAAATATCATCACTGTGTTTCCAGAGTACAGCTTTACTTCTTTAGCTGAGGGATCCCCACGTTCAGGGTCACCAGACTGAGAGGCTCCAAAACCAGAAGAGACAGTGCTCTCTGGCAGTGAGGCAGATCTATAATCGGGTGGAAGGAGAAGGCAGCTCATTTAGGGTTGTCCGTGGGCAGCGGAAAAAGTCTACCCACTTTTCCTCTAAGCTCTGTGATCCTGGGATCGCTGTGCATCCCCAGAGCTGAGTTCACCTCCTCTGTTCTCAGCTGTGCCCCGTGATCTCTCCTGCCAGCAGTAGCTTTGCAGGGCGATCACTTACAAGAGCCCCTTGTGGGGGACTTAGGCAGGTAAGGACCCTGGCAGGGGGGCAGATCGGGCTGGATAGAGGCAGGGATATGGTTCACTCGAGGTCAGCAGGTGAATTGCTCATACTGCTCGTGAAGTCTGAGCAGTTGCTGTGGCATCCCACTCACCCAAGGACCAGGGAGACCCACACTGTGTTCTCTGTGCCACTGTGCTCGATCCATGCCTTCGAGCCATCGCTGCTGTGACCACCGGAAGCTGGTTAGTAGATGCATTCAAGCAGATGCAGTGCCCATGATTTTCAGGGCGTGTGTGTTCTCCCTTTTAATTCTCCACTTGTCAGACAACCGTAAAGCTTTGCTTCCATGCCCTCTCCGGGCTAATCTCCACTTGTATCTTTGCCAGCATTCTGTGTTCCACCCAACCATCATCGTCTCCTCTGTCTGTCACCCACACGGATTCTTTGCCCCCTTCTGACGCCACTCCCAACCCTTTGGCAGCCTGCCAATTATGAGGCATGAAGCCACTTTGTTTTTTAATCTTTCCAAGAAGAAGCCCACACAAGCTTTACAGGGGCCACCCTGTATGTTCAGATCCACATTTTGTGTCTCTTTTCCCACACACACTGCCGAGTTCCTGAGGGACTGCCAACTCTGTTGAACAGGAAGTTGAGGTGTCTATCATGTTACTATTCACAGCGCACATCCGGTTCCCTTATCCAGCACTTAGTGTGTGTGGGGAGCAGGGCACCCAGAAGCACTGTGAACGCGAGATCTGACCACGAACATGGAAAATAGACACACTGCCATCTTTTCCCTCCCAGACATTTACAAGTAGAGGTAGTTATTCTAAAGAGTCCTTTTTGGGGGTGCCTGGATGGCTTAGTTGGTTAAGTGTCTGGCTCTTGATTTCAGCTCAGGTCATGATCTCACGGTTCAGGAGACTGAGTCCCAAACTGGGCTCCTCGCAGAGTGTGGAGCCTGCTTAAGATTCTCTCTCTCTCTCTCTCTCTCTCTCTCTCTCTCTCTCTCCTCTCTCCCTCTGACCTTCCCCTGCTTGTGTTCATGCTCTCTCTCAAAAATAAAAAATAAAATAAAATGAGAACTTTTAAAAAGTTTCTCTATTTTGAGAGAGGGACAGAGCATGAGTAGGGGAGGGACAGAGAGAGAGAATTCCAAGAAGGCTTGATGCTGTCAGCACAGAGCCCAATGAAGGGCTTGAACTCACAAACCATGCATGAGATGACCTGAGCCGATATCAAGAACCGGATGCTTAATTGACTGAGCCATCCAGGCGCCCCATAAAAACTAGTTTTGATTAAAGATGTAACTATTGTTAACTTTCAGTTGTCCGATCAGTACAAAGATAGATCATCTCCAATTTTTTTACATTTTGTTTTACAACAGTTTTTTTTTACTCATATCTGAATATGGATGAGTCTATGAGAATTGATGAAGATAATAATAATGTATAAATTATCTTTACAAAAAGTAAGGTAGCATAGAAGACCTAACCACCATCTCTGATACTTTCTCCCTCCTCCCCAAATCCATGCTAAATGTCTCTTGGTCAGACCTCTGAGGATGTCATTCCATTACTCCCCCAAGCTCTGCTATCATTTTGGGTAAGTTCAGTGTCCTGTGACACCCAGCTGTGAGGTCACCTTCCCTCCTTATAGTCTCCTGACCCTCTCTCTCTCCCATTACAGTAACAAATGCTCAAGCCACACCCTGAAACTCATCAACGCCCAGAATGTTGCACTCCTGAAATCTACAACTTGAGTTTCCCCTTAGTGGCCACATCATCCCATACTTCTCAGTCTTTCATTATTTCATGCGCACTCTACCTGTTCTTCAACTTGCACTGACTGAGTTCGGCAATTTTTCCCTCTCTGCATCGGCTCTCAACATATCAGCTCTCTCTTTCCCCCAACAGAACCCCACCTGGATCAACCCCATGACTTCTCTCAGCAGGTGCACCTCAGCTCCTACGTGACACTTGTGCCACGCCTGGATATGTGGTCACCACCGCAACACCCTGGGCTCCCAGCCTAGCTAGGTGTTCTCAGTGCTGACCGACAGCTGTGTGCTCATGGTCATTTCTTTCTCCCATTCCTCACAACAGTTATTGAAATCTCTTCTGCTTCTCTCAATTTCCCAACAACCTCTTATTGCCACCATCAGTTTCAACTAGGTCTGTGCCATGAGCTCCAGGTCTCTGATGCCTTAGATTTTTCTAGTTGGCCCTGGAGCAGAAGGGCCCAGTGCTGTGGGAGCCCATGTGAGGACAGGAAGTCGTGGGATTTAGTGGAAAAAAGCCTGGGCTTTCTTCAGTATACTTGCTGCCTCCCCTGGTCAGAGAATCACCACAGTAACAGGATTTCAACCACTGCCTTTGGGTGGGTGGATGTCTGGATCATGAGGGGTTGCCCGAGACCTCAGGGTGACACCCCTTTGCTCCTTAGAACGGCCGCTCTGGGCTCCTGGAATGACCAGCCAGAGGGAAGGGATGGCTCTGCTCGCCGCCCCCTCTCACCCCCACCACCCCACTGCTCTCCACCTGGTCATGACCACAGACTGGGACTTGATCCTAAATCTTCCAATCGTTTACCATGTACCCAAAAATAGTTTCCATACCTGGCACAAGCACTTTCAACTTTCAAATGTCTTTTTCTTTAAGAGAAAATTAATTTAATACTGAAATGAAATATATGTTGTAATATACACAGGATGAATATTTTGTCCTAGATAGGCAATGTGATCTTAAAGTTAATGGAGGAATTTTCAAGAGACAAAGCAACAGTATGACTCTTTCTTAAAGATGAACACATTATATACGTTCATGGAACAAATTGTATATGGAGACAAAGGATTGGACATGAGTTGTCTTACGTTTCAGCTTCTCTTCTACAGGTAGAAGCACATCCACCTCAGAATAATGTGTTTTCACTTTTTTTTTTTTAATTTTTTTTCAACGTTTTTTTTTTTTATTTATTTTTGGGACAGAGAGAGACAGAGCATGAACGGGGGAGGGGCAGAGAGAGAGGGAGACACAGAATCGGAAACAGGCTCCAGGCTCTGAGCCATCAGCCCAGAGCCTGACGCGGGGCTCGAACTCACGGACCGCGAGATCGTGACCTGGCTGAAGTCGGACGCTTAACCGACTGCGCCACCCAGGCGCCCCTGTGTTTTCACTTTTAAGCAATAAATTCCCATCTCCACTTGTCTTTTACTTGACAAAGAAAATAGAGGCCATCGGGGGGATCCACATCTAACTCACACCCTGCCCCCTTTCCCCTTCCCTTCATTTTCAGAGGGGATACTTTGTTTAATGGATAATTCATCCATTTCTTTTTGCCTCTTCACCCCCAGTTGCTTGGTGACATGTTTCTAGCAGTATTTTTCTGGAATCTCTTCACTCTACTGTCTTCTTCCTAATAGCATATAAATGTGCTCCAGGTACACATCTTCTAAATTTTTCTCTCCTTTTTTTTTTTTTTTAAAGCTACCCCATGATTCTCTTCCCTTTTCTGTACATCTCACTCTGTCAATCTAAGCTTGAAAAATCAAGCTTCTCCAATCAAGCTTCTGTATAGGCAGAATCCATTTTCCACCCTCTCTCACTGCTCTCTCTATTGCAATACACCTTCTACCTTCTACTTCTCCTGAAGCTTCTCTTACCAAGGTGACTAATGGCTTCCAATGGACACCGGGCTATGGGCTCTTGGCAAAGTTTTGATCTTATCTGCCTCCTTAGTGTTCCACACTACTGTAGCAACCCCGAAAACTTTCCCCTTTCGTGGTTTCTGTGGCATTGATTTCTCCTGTTTTTCTATCTTCTTTATCTCCATTTCCTTTGTTTATCTTTATTCGTCTACTCATCTCTGAAATAGGAGTGTTCTTTAGAGTTTTGCCCTCAGGCAACTTCCAATTTGAGTCTACTCGCTGCCTCAATTCAGGACCTTTCTATATCCCTCGGGATAAACTCTAAGGACATTTTAACAGGTTCCTCCTTCTCCAATCCATTGTTTTTCCTAGGCTGATTTCAGAGTCACCTTTACAAAATGCACATTTAATTACATTACTCTCCTCTTTACATCCTTTCAATAACTCTCCCTAAAATAAAACAAAAGCTCCTTATCCAAGGAGACAAGACATGCTCTTCCTCTGTCCTGGCTGTGCCTCCATCTGCCCCATTCACCATAGGCTTCAGGCATCACAAGCTCCTGCTGGGCTCCTGAGTGTGCAAAGATCCTCTTACTCCCCTGAGGGTACTGCTGCCTGGAGGGCTCGCCTTTTCTGCTCTTCCTCTTCAATTTCACGTCTTCCTTTCTTTCTTTCTTTCTTTCTTTCATTCTTTCTTTCTTTCTTTCAGTTTTATTTATTTAAATAAGCTCTATACCCAATGTGGGGCTCAAGAGTCACATGCTCCTCTGACTAAGCCAGCCAGGCGCCCCAACTTCATTTCTTTCAAGTACAGGCAAGTCTAGGGGCTTGGGCTGTATCTTAAGTTCAGGAAGTAACCTGGAAGCCTTCCTACTGCTTTCAGTATGAAGGGGGTGATGCGAGCAAGGGAAGCAAGCTAGGAGGCTGTTGAAGTGTTTGCGATGAGAAAGCAGTGGTAAAGCCAAGGGAATGGGCTTTAGTCGTAGTCGCTGTTAGCCTCCCCTAATCCATTTCAGATAAACTTACGTTCAAATAGCGTGCTTGCTGTGCAAATTCAGTTGCAGGCTTTCCAGCTCCCCTTCCAGCCATATTTTCTTATTTCTAGCCATATTTCCTCATCTTTGAGTGAGGAATGAGTCCTCGAGTAAGATGGTGGAAATAAAGAGACGAGTTCAAAAACAGATTTGTTATATGCTTAGTTAATGGTGTAAATACAAGAGCTGTGTATTGCTTATAGACTTACTTATTACTGTAATTATTTATGTTTTTTAGAACTATATTGAGTGTGCTGAAAAATTATACAATGCCAGAGTGGAACGAGTTGACTTTACAAATGATGTAGAAGATACCAGATATAAAATTAATAAATGGATTGAAAATGAGACACATGGTGAGTGCAACCCTATTTTTCTAAAAGATTTGTCAGTGATATGTGAATCCTGAGAATGGCCAACTTTAGAGCTGGAAGTCTTTTGTAAGACGTGAAAGGAAACAGTTCGTCCTAATCCAATGTAATGATTGCTGTTATTGAAAATTGCTCGTGCAGGGGCGCCTGGGTGGCGCAGTCGGTTAAGCGTCCGACTTCAGCCAGGTCACGATCTCGCGGTCCGTGAGTTCGAGCCCCGCGTCGGGCTCTGGGCTGATGGCTCAGAGCCTGGAGCCTGTTTCTGATTCTGTGTCTCCCTCTCTCTCTGCCCCTCCCTCGTTCATGCTCTGTCTCTCTCTGTCCCAAAAATAAATAAAAAACGTTGAAAAAAAATTTTTTTAAAAAAGAAAATTGCTCGTGCACTGTTGGTGGGAAGCAAATTGGTGCAGCCACTGTGGAAAACAGCATGGAGGTTCTTCAAAAAGTTAAAAACAGAATTATCAATATGACCCAGTAATTCCACTCCTGGGTATTTACCCAAAGAAAACAAAAACACTAATTTGAAAAGATATATGCACGCCTGTGGTTACTGCAGCATTATTAACAGTAGCCAAGTTATGGAAGCAGCCCATGTGCCCATCAGGAGATTAATAAAGAATCTGTGGTATATGTATCTATATCTAGATAGAGATACTAGATAGAGAGATAGATAGATAGATAGATAGATAGATAAGAGTATTACTAAGCTATAAAAAAGAATGAGATCTTACCATTTGCACCAATGTGGGTGAACCTAGCGGGTATTATGCTAACTGAAATAAGTGAGACAGAGAAAGACAAATATTATGATTTCACTCATATGTTGAATTTAAAAAACAAAACAAATAAAGAAAAAAGATACAAACAAACGACCAGACTTTTAAATACAGTGAACAAACTAATGGTTGCCAGAGGGGAGGCAAGTGTGAGTATGAAATAGGTGGAGGGAGTTAAGATACACTTATCTTGATGAGCACTGAGTAATGCGTAGACTTGTTGAATCATTATATTGTATACCTGAAAGGAATAAAACACTGTATGTTAGTTATACTTCAATTAAAAAAAAAATAGAATGGTGGTTACCAAGGGCTGGGGGTTGGTGCTTAAAGGGGAGTTGTTCGGTGCATTTAGAGTTTCAGTTTTGTGAGATATGTGATATACAACAAAATGTTTACCATTAATGCCACTGACCTGTTAGATGATAAATTTTATGTTTTTTCACTCACATTAAAAAATGGGGAGCAAAAATTCCTCACAATCCTAGCACCTCAACAAATCACTGGCTTCATTTTCCCATGTTCTATTCTAGTCCTTGGCCTTATGCATAAGGAATAGGTTGACCTAGTTATGTTCATAGTTTATGTTCACATCTGTGTCTAGATTTTCTTCTTCACATTCTATCTCTGACATTTTTACAGGCGACTTTGCAATTTTTCATAACCATTTAATTGCATAGACCAAGTATGAAATAAAGAATGTAAACATAACCCTTAATAATTTTTCTACTTCTTATATGGTGGAATGATAATATTTGAGACATACTGGTTAAATAAAATATATTATTAAATAAAAAAGAAAGAAAATTGCTTTAGTATTTGTCCACAATGTGGTTTTGAGTAATTTTAATAATGGGAATGCTTTATACTTTTCAGAAATCTTATCTCTTATTACATTATCTCATTGGATTGAGAAAGAATCCTGTGAGAGAAATACTGATTTTATTATGACCATTTCATAAATTAGTGACAAGCTGAATTAATATACTCAGTTATCCTCATTATCTTACACCTGGTTAGTGAACAAAGACTAAAAGGGGTTTATAGGATATTATTTTCAATGACCACAGCATTATATTTCATTCTAATGATTAATCCAGTATCTTTCTGTTTTCTTCTTGGGTTGAAGAATCGCATTAAAATTATGACATCCTACTGTGAAATGTATTTTTATATGATTGCTTCTCCTACAAGATGTGTAGTTTATCTTTCATTTTAAAATTCTCTTCATTTATCAAAATAATATATGTGTCAAAGGTAGTATCTTCCCGAAAAAGTACATTGCTTAATTGGTTGGTAAGTGTCTTGCACAGCCAAAAACGGAATTCCCGCAAATGTTCTGGTTTAGTTCAAAACAAATAAGGAAATGTATTCACTGCTATTTTGCTAATCAGTTGATTCCAAACCGAGTCATTTCTTTACCAAAGGCTGACCTTGGTTTATACTCTGAAAAACACCCATGTATTTGCTGAGTCTGGTTCTGTTTCAAAAATATGAGACATGACTTGCATTCTTCAATGCAAACATACTATAATTAGCCCTGGGAATAAGAGTGCGGTGTCTCAATTTGCTTTTTGTTCATTGGTCATTACCTCAGTAGAGGGTTACTTTGACCATTAGCCATCCCATGTTTCAAATACACTACTCTCAAACCAAGAAAAAATATGCAATTGCTTTTTATTTCTTTTAAGTTTATTTCTTTATTTTTGAGAGAGAGAGAGAGGGAGACAGAGGATCTGAAGTGTCTCTGTGCTGGCAGCAGAGAGCCTGATGAGAGCTCAAACTCACGAACCATAAGACCACGACCTGAGCTGAAGTCAGAAGCTTAACTGATTGGGCCACCCAGGCGCCCCTGCAATTGCTTTTTCTAATAACTGAGTGGGACTCTATTTAGTGTTTAGTGTTTAAGGGTATCAGATTGCTAATACGTTTTTCCATCTGGACCAATGATTAATTTCTCTTCCTTTTTTATTCAAATCTATCTGAAAATTATTCTCATTTTGGTAAGCATTGGTTCTTAATGCTGAATACTTCAGAATGCTGCCAACATTTCACCAAACTCACCCAAGTCTTGTTGCCCCTTGCCCATCCTCCGCACACTACCAGAGCACCCCTTTTGGAAGGTAAATCTGACCCATCATGACCTTGTCCTTTCTTATCTTCCAGTGGATCCTCAGCAATCATTTTCCATTGCCTTCAGGATAATCCAAAATTACTGCCAGACATTCAAGGCTCTTCATTGTTGGCCCCTCCCTCTAACCTTTCCAACCCTCCTTTCCCTAATGCATCAGAATGTGCTAGGCTTTCCCCAAACACACCGTGCTTTTCCAGGCTTCCATGTCTTCGTATAAAGAGCTTCTGCTATACGCAATTTCTCTCCACCTCGCGCCTCACCCTCAGCTCAAGCAGAGGGCCGAGCCAGAGAGGGCAGCCCTTGTCTGTGCTCCCACAGCACACTGAGCACATGACTATGGTACCAGTGTGGGCAGCTCCCTGAACTGGGCTGTGAGTCCAATGTTGGCAAAGACTATGTCTTTCATGGTTGTGATTCAAGCATCAAGAATAGGGTTGACGTCGAGCAAAAATCTTGTTATGTGGAATGAAGGAAGTAATTAGCCCTCTCAACAGAATGGAGTTCAGTTATATCTGGAATGCTGTGGCCTCGTCCAGGTGGTAAAGGTAGTTTGGGCTTACCAGCAAGGAGGGGCTTCGGGAATCCTCTTTCTGGGTTGGAATCCTGTTGCCGTAACTTTCTTGTTGTGTGATGTAAAAATTACTTACTCTCTCTGTGCTCCAGCATCCTCAACAGGAAATGGAAACAATCATAGTGCCTACCCCACAGAGACTTTTGTGAGGATTAAACCAAATCTTGCACACAAAGTATTTAGAGAGTTCTGGACAGAGTGATTGATTGCTCATAGGCTATGACAAATATCATTGTTATTATTCTAATTGTGTCATAAGGAAGAATATCATGTTCATCTTGTCTTTTTAGACAAATTACATTAAAACTTAACATTTTTTTCCTCCACTTGTTTTTCAAAAGGCAAAATCAAGAACATCTTTCAAGAAGGTAGCATAAGTTCTTCCGCTGTCATGGTGCTGGTGAACGCTGTGTACTTCAAGGGCAAGTGGGAGTCGGCCTTCTCCAAGAACGAAACCCTAAATTGCCGTTTCAGATCTCCCAAGGTATGGAAATCTATTCAATTAAGATTCTTTTGCCAATACTATTCCTACACTTGATCTTAGCCAAAAGGCCGAGAAGCGATTGCCAATAGTATTCCTTTGCAGAAATTATGATATTTACATAGACAAAGGATGGACTCATCATTTCTTTGCTCCTTTCTTCCACTGCTCACCAATGCTTTGTGGTGGATTGCTTATAAAACACACTTTCTATTCTCCTGATAATGCAGGTTATGGATCACAATTGGAGGTATCCCAGAAATTGACATTTCTTAAAATATATTCAAAATTGAGAAAGGTAATAAAGTACGAATTCATTTTTAAGATATTCTAGTTGGATGCCTGTAAGAAGAAAATGGGACAAAAGTGTGTCCCGTATTTTTCTTCTGATTCTAACTGTGGGTGGGGTGTACGGTTCTAGTAATTTAATATCGATGATTTTTCCCAAGTCAAAGTGAGGGTGCATTTGTTTCCTTTTACAGAGGAAGAAGTTATGTTTAGTAACGTTATACATTTCCAAGTGTCAGTCCTAATCAACTTTTGTAAAATATGTATTCTTGTGTTTTTTGTTTGCTTTTTGTTTTTACCAATTTGTACACAATAATCTTAGAGTATAGTAGAAGCATCAAGGCTTTGGAGTCGGAAGTACTGTGTTAGGGTCCCTGCCTCGTGTCACAGAATCTGCGTTGTCCTAGGCAAGTCAGCTTAACCACCGTAGACCTTCCTACCCTCACAAATAAGGCGATTCCGCTAACTGACCTGTAAAGTTTTTTTCAATCATTCAGCCTTTTGTGTTCATGCAGAGAAGGCTAAACTTGATAAATATTGCTATGAATACTGAAAATGTTTTCTCTCATTGGAGGTAAAATACAGACCAGTACAATCAAAATCACACAATTTTAGATGAGGTCTTATTAAAAAACCTATAGCATTCATTTTAAATTATAATTCTATTTAATAATTATTCATTACTTATTATATAGACATTTTCAGGTAAAACACTAGGTGCAAGGCCATGTACCAAGTTCTAGGTATATTAAGTCACATCATCTCTACAATGGTCCTATGCAGTAGAGACTATTTTTACCCGCATTATATGGATGAGGAAATGGAAGCACAGAGAAGTGCTAGCCCAAAGCTATACATCTGGGAGTTTTAAACCCAGGCAGTTAATCCCAAAGCTGGGAACCAATGCAATGCAATCACTATTGGCAACAGGTCAGGAAGAATCTACTGAATCGACTGGACAAAGACTAAAGACTATTCTTATTTTATTGTGAAATAAGGTGGGCTTATAAAATGTTTTTTGTGACTTGACTTTCAGTGTCCTGGGAAAGCAATCACCATGATGCACCAAGAACGGAAGTTCAATTTGTCTGTCATTAGGGACCCGCCCATGCAAGTTGTTGAGCTCAAGTATCATGGCGGCATAAGCATGTACATAATGCTGCCCGAGAATGACCTGTCCCAAGTAAGTTACTACTGCCACTTTCACTACTGGGGACTTAGAAGATTTTTAAGATATTATTGATTGTGTTTTTATACATCCACTTGATGATTTCAGGCTGTAAGAATCAGAGATTTGCCTGCTGATTCCTTTATTTGACAAATATTTAAGGAGTACCTACTCTGTGCCTGACACCATTATAGATAGATGCTGAGATTGACTTACTTCAGGTTAGCCTAAATTTTAGTTGAATATCTATGAAATTGGCACCCCCTCAAACCTCAGCGTTGGAGGGAAAAGGGTATGAGTTTAGGTCTTTGCACTTGACCATCAAAACAGTCTTGCATGTGCTATTAGAACTTTGATAGACTGACCATTTTAGGCAGGAATGATACAGTGGGGTTTTGGGCCTTTGAGCATCAAAATGTACGGTCTCACCGAGTTTCTGTGTCTCTGCGAAAAGCGTAGGTTAGGGACTGCCCTGTGACTGATGTAGCCAGAGCAACAGACCAGCACAGTGCAAGGGACAAAAAGAGGCATCCCAGGGGCCCCACAAGGCCACATGGCATCACCATGTCTCAGATCCTGATTTTCTTCCTGTCCTTCTTTCTCATTTCCTCCCTGTGAATTTGGCCTCTTAAGCCTGTGACCTGAAATCCCAGAAGCCTGGATCTTTGGTTGCTCTCTGTAGTTCCAATCAGAAGGAATAATAGACGCCATTCAGTGAGCACCTACTGTGTGCCGGGCCGTGTGCTCTGAGCCTCGTTCATGTTGTCTTATTTGGTCCACACAGCAGCCATGTGGGATAGGGAAAGGAGGCTCATGGGATTTGGTCAATTTGTCTGATAAATACCTATGTACAAATGTGTGTGTATGTGTGTATGCACATATATCAACTACCCTAAAAAGTTACATCTAAAGTTTAAAATATTTTTGTGTTTTGATTCGTAAAATAATGAATGTTGCTTGTAAGTAAAAAGAATATGGAGAAATGCTCCTCCTACCCAGAGGCATTATTTTCCATTCCATCTTTTTCCTATGATTTAGAAACTTTGCACTTTAAAACTTGGGACATGTAATTTCTACAGGGACAAAACCACCCAATCATTTTAATGATTTTCATTTAGCTTCATTTTAATTACCTTTTTGGACATGGACAGCAAGAAGAATGCCATAAAGTTGCTATTATTAAATCTAAAGTTGACAATGTAAAATATTGGTATTCCTATGAAATCAATAATTCACTCGATAATCTTTATCAACATTTTAGCGCACATCGATTATTTTAACTTCAAATAATCTACAGTAATAGAGAAAGTAGCCCATATAAAGCAAACAGTAGATAACTCGAAAGATAGATTTGTTCTTACACGTATTGTCTGAGTTTTTCTTTTCTGTCATGGATTTTCCTAATGATGTTTCAATGAGATTAATATAAATCCACTATATACCTACATTATCCTACATAATGGAATAATGAGGAAGTTGGCTTTACAGTGAGCCATCAAATGAGGAAAAAATTCTGAGTCAGAATGAGATGTTATTACCGACTAACCATGAACTGGATAATTTACACACATAAAATTTAAATTAGGCTAAATTTGATTATATAAGTTTAGGTTCTTGATAAGGATAGCTGTGAAAGGCTGTTTAGGATTCTAGTGAGCCTGAATTTGAGAACAAATGTCTATATATAAGATTTGTAATCAGTGTGCGTGTGACTAGTCTCTGATCAGTTCTCTGTATTCAGGAGTTGGTGAATTCCACTCATGAATCATCTGGGGCAACAGTGGTGCTGGAGAGAGAGCCGTGGGCTCCTAGCTGTGTAACTGAGGTGCCCACCTATGCAGTGCAGCACATTTCCTTACAATGTCTTGAACTTCAGTTGTCAAGTTGGGTAGGAGAGTGGGTTTGGATCCAAGCCTCCCAGATGGTGTAGGTGATGGTGCTGGAAGGTAGTGATCACCTAAACCCTCGAAGCTAGAGCTCTGGGCTCCTTGCCTTGGGCCACCTGGGGTCCATTGGTTCTTCCAGCAAGCTGTGCAAACATGATCATTTTCTATGTCTTTAGTGATGGGAAATGGTCGAGAAATGCTGACTTAAATGACCACTGATTTCCTTTCTCCCTCTGATGATCTCTGATACCCTAATTGCTTCACTTGCCCATTGTTCCACTTTGGCTGTATTTGTGGCTATATTTGTTTGTATGGGGGCAGAGAACAGAAATGCCTGGAAATACAAGTCACACCTTGTCACAGCAGAGCAAATTAAACAAGTGATTTAATAGAATGCTTGAACTGTTCGTGTTAATAGTTTCCCATTTTCAGACTCTCCAAAATCCATTCACATACTTACATGCAAATATCTAGGAGAGGATAATTATGGAAAACTGTCTTTGTAGTTGATGATGTTTTATCTCTCTCTTAAGCATATGGTTCTTTTTTTTTTTTTTTGAGAGAGAGAGAGAGAGTGTGTGGGAGAGCAGGGGAGGGGCAGAGAGAGGGGGAGAGCACTAGCAGGCGAGAGGGGCAGAGGGAAAGAGAGAGAGAGAGAGAGAGAGAGAGAGAGAGAATGAATATCAAGCAGGCTCCATGCTCAGTGCAGAGTCTGATGTCGGACTTGATCCCACAACCCTGGGATCATGACCTGAGTCAAAATGAAGATTCCCATGCTCAGCCAGCTGGGCCACCCAGATGTGCCTTAAGCATATGATTCTAAATTGCCTTTTCAACATTCCTACAGATTGAAAACAAGCTGACCTTTCGGAATCTAATGCAGTGGACCGATCCGAGAAAAATGAGCTCTCAGTATGTCGAGGTGTTTCTCCCTCGGTTCAAGATAGAGAAGAATTATGAAATCAAGCATCATTTAAGAGCCCTGGGGCTGAAGGACATCTTTGATGAATCCAGAGCTGATCTCTCCGGTGTAGCTGCTGGAGGTCGTCTGTATGTGTCCAAAATGATGCACAAGTCATACATAGAGGTTGCTGAGGAGGGCACGGAGGCGGCCGCCGCCACAGGGAATAACATAGTTGAAAAGCAGCTCCCTGAGTCCAGGGTGTTCAGAGCTGATCACCCGTTCCTCTTTGTCATCAGGAAGGATGACATCATCTTGTTTAGCGGCAAAGTCTCTTGCCCTTGAAAATCCTGTTGGTTTCTATTACAGTAGTTCCCTGCAACATCAAGGAACCACCACAAGGGAATAGATTTGAGTGTGACGGAAGCACGTGGTGTTTCCCTTGCATTTGCTTCCTTCTAATATTGGTCGGGCAGATGATTTGGGTGTCTTGACCCTTCGCAGCCACCTGGTTGCTTGTCCTGATCCCGCTTTAGTCTTTCTACTACCGTGTGCCTCGCCCGTTTCTAAGTTCACTCTCTTTTTACCCCCACTCATTCCCGCCATTCTCCCCTGGAGCCCCTTGCACCCAGAGCTGGGCCCCGTCTGGGAACTGTGGAGTTGCTCTGCTGGCAGTGACGATGCAGAAGCGGCCCTCGGATCTTGTCTGAAACTCTGTAGTTATCCCAGCTACTGGATATGGATATCCCAGCTACTCTGGTTTCATGGTTAATGAGCTTGGAAGGAAGCCCACCTACTGAACCTGGGTGTGAGGGATAACCTTTCCTTGCCGACCTAAGAAGACAGTAGAGCTTACTTTCACACATCTGATTTGAAATCAGTGTCTAATTTAGATGCTAAAAACTATAGATTTGGGATTAGGGGACAACGAAAATATTTCGTCAATAACTTCAAGTTGATGTCTTTTGGTCTTTCCTTGATACAGACTTTTTTTTTCCTTGATAGAGACTTAATATGTACATAGTTTTTCAAATATTAAATATCTTTTCACTACTGCCATTTGTTATTTACAGTAGATATCTCATGTGCTGTGTAGTTTACAAGTTTTTCCTCTTATTTATCAGAATAAATAAATACAACAGAGCTGGACAGTGTGATTGTTCTCCTCTAACCAATGGTGAGACTACCAGCACTTTCTTTATCTGGTAGGCCAAGCAAACAAGCAACAAGCGGAAAGAATGCTTTTTAAGTATAAATCTGATTTGGTTCAATGTTGCTAATTTATTACACACGAAAGTTACTTTTACAGACACATAGGCTGATAAGGTAATTTTAAATACTAAGATTGAAGTTCATTAGGAAAAGGATTTGCATATGTGAATATTTATAATAAGACATAAGTAGCTTTACAAAACAGATCAAAAATAAGTTGAGAAACAGATCAAAAATAAGTAACTTTACAAAACAGATCAAAAAATAAGCTGAACTCATTTAGAATTTTATAAACAGGAACAGCCTATTGACTTATGTTTTTATCACAGAAGACTTTCACCTGAATAGAAACTAAATAAATCTGGATAGTCTATAGCATGGCATTGTGGTGCATAAAACTAGCCCTGGCAGCTATTTGATTTTCAACCATTATTTTGGAGTCCGTGAATACAGCACGAATGAGTTAATGTGACACGATTTGACAGATGTAGAAAAACCCTCGACCGAATAATCACTAACCTGCCACACCTGAAATAACTATTGTGTCTTTAAGAGATATTTATGGTGGGGGGTGGGGGGAGTGAAATTAACTGGTATGCATCGGTATCTTTTTTTTTCAGGAACTGATTTTTCTGATTAACCCCATTCCCACCTATTGCCATTCAAAAATGACATACTTCTAGATTCTGCTCTTAGATGATAAAGATACAGGATGAGGGTACAGGAGCATGAGTGGTGACGGTAGCCATAATGTTCAGAAGCATGGATGCTCCTCTCTGCTGATAGCATTTTCTGTGGGACTCGCAGCTACTGAGGTTTGAAGCAAGCATCAGGAAGACTTTGGTCAGGTCTGTAAGGAGATAGTTTGGAAAAACTCGTAGAAGCTTGCCCTACAATTTCGGTTGGTTGGTGCTGCCCATATGGCCACCTCACGGTTAAGGACCCTAGCTCACGCAGAGAAGGTCTACCTTGTCTAGTCATGATCTAGGCTTAGTTTGGTGTTACTTTCACAAGTCTGTAACTGTTGTCAGTACACCCCTGGCTCAGTGACAGCAAAGGTAACAGCTGTTGAATTTCGTGTTTAGCATTGAACTTCATGCTTCTTGAGGCAGGAGCCATGCCTGATTTGTTTCTATAACCAACACCTCTAGAACAATGCTTAATATATAACAGTCACTCATTGTGTCTTTAAAATAAGTGTAGTTGTGAGTCCCAAGGGTGTGATTTGAGACGGAAATGAGACCTCAGGGACCACTTTGGTATAAGATCGAGTCATTGATCTTGTAATTGATTTCTTTTTATACAAAGACTACTTTTTATCTTTTAGGGTCATATTTTTTTTTCAACCTGCTTATTTATCCATAAGTATTTCCAAATCTCTTCTTCACTTACTCAAAATTCTCTCTCTGTATGATCCCATCTAAACACGTGGCTTCTGTAATAGCTGATGACACCTATCTCTATGTGTAACTTCACCCAAATTCACTACTGCCTCCTGAAACGTCCACCTGAAACTACACATGTCTCAGCTAAAACACATCACCATCCCCCACATGATCTTCTTGGGGACCCACCTTTAGTTAAGGACAAATGTTTTCTAAAACTCCAAACTCAAAACATCAAGATTATCTTCGTGTATTCCTTCTTTTTCACACTGGAACTGTTTGCTGGTCTTACTACTAAAACGTCTCTTGAATTTATCTCTTTTTCTTTCTTCCCATGAGCACTGCTTGAGTTTAGGCAAATTCAAACTACTTCTGTAGTTTGTTGCTTATCTTTTCTTCCTGCTTCTTGTGACTTGTATTTCCCTTTCACTCTTAAGCCCAAAGTTGTGAAGATTACTGTTTCCTTCTTAAGAACAAAATTTTAATGTTTATTTATTTTTGAGAGAGAGAGAGAGAGAGAGAGAGAGAGAGAATGAACGGGGGAGGGGCAGAGAGACAGGGAGTCACAGAATCCAAAGCAGGCTCTAGACTCTGACCTGTCAGCACAGAGCACAATGCGGGGCTCAAACCCATGAACCTCAAGATCATGACCTGAGCCAAAGTTGGACCCTTAACTGACTGAGCCACCCAGGTGCCCCAGAGATTTCTGTTTTCATCCGTAGATGCCAGTTATCTTCCTGAAACACAGAAAGAAGACTGTCTTATAAAAGACTTGATTCCTCTTCACCACCTAAAGACAGTCTAAACTCCTGCATGGCACTGCAGGCCTTCCCCAATTTTCCTTATCCTCCTCTTTACCTCATTTAGCCACTTAGCCACTCTCCGACAAGACTCTGAACTCAACACACCTTGGACTAATTGAAAACCAAATCCAATATTTCATGTTGTTCAACCTGTCCCTTCTGAGTGACATACTCTCCCCATCTTCGCTTAATATCCATCCAGTTGTTCAAACATCTGACCACGTTCATATTCCCTGGGAAGATCTCTATTCGAGTAGACTCAAAAAACACATCGTGCCTCCTTTTACGAGAGCTACGCTCACATTTCTTGCTGTGTTCTGTTAGTGGGTATGTGTGCGCGCACGTGGCTAGGTTATAAGCTCTTTAAAGGCAGGGTATGGCATATGGTTGGTATGGTGAGTGTCCCTTCCTCATCTCAAATCAATAGGTCCTCTAAAGGACCCAAGAAAAGACAAAACTCAGAGAGCGTGGCATAGATGGAGGCTCTGGCCAGATAGTGGGAACCCTTGCCAGCACGTTGTCAGTGCCTCCTTGAGGGCGTGCCGCGCAAGTCAGGTGCCAAAGCCAATCTAAAGGCAAGCTCTCAAAGGTGGGTGAGAGCACTGTTGGATCTTCTATGTTTGCAGGAACGGGAAGAAGCTGTTTTCCACCCATTCTTCAATGAAGAGGAAGAGCAACATTGTCGTCGTCCTTACCCACCGTCACTGCTTCATCATTTCCAAAATGTTTTCGCGGACCCCATCTCGATTCTGCTCACAGTCCTGTAAGGTGGAACCTATTATGATTCTTAATGTTATTTATTTTTATTTCATCAGGAAAATGGGAGTCAGAGAAGCTGGGCAATTGCCTGACATCACGTGTGCTCTTTCCATCGTAACACACTGCCTCGGACGTCCTTCCGAATCTCACTAGCACCTTGGTTCTGCTCAGGATCCTCCCATCTCGTGCTCCAACACCTCACATGGCTCACTCCTCCTTTGGCATGCCTACCGACTGACACCACGTGTCTCGGATGACCTCAGGCTTTCCTGAAACACCGCACCTCTTATAAATTTGGGCAAATCCAAAATTACATGACTCTGTGTTCTTACATTTGGGCCATTTACACTTTTATGATTTAGGTGATTAACTTGACTCTGTATCATTTGTCTTACTAATACACTTTTTGAGAGTCTATATAGGAATTATAATGATATTACAGACTTCCAATCGTAAACCCTCCTAAGTATAAACTCTCTGAGACAAGAGACAATTATCTTCTGCTTGCTTTGTAATTTCTCTTCTGCACGTTCTACACCCCTTCACTGACTGACAGGTTCTAGTCATCAACAGAGAAAGGCAGCATATGTGTCTGTAATCTGGTTATCATCTGACACTAACATTTTATTTCTGTCCTGACCGACAAACCTAGGATTTGTAAAGAGCCATGACTAGAACAGCCTTCATAAGCTTAATCTTCCCTATAGATGCCAGCAGCACCTTGAAGAAGAGAAAGCCACAGTGAGTTTACCTCCAAGTGGTAAATGTCGGCTGTTAGAACTTAATTGTGTTATGAGACATTTCTCTGATATTCTTCATACTTCTTGTTTCTTGCCTGTGGCACGGTGAGCCAAAAACAAGAATGCCATTGTACTTGAAACTTGAAAGTCATTTAGTGAAACTAAGGTGACTAATCTTTTCTAAATATTAAGTTTTATGATTGGCTTGTAATTTGAACGACGAAAAATAATGTGCTTGGGTATACTCAGTGCGTTGGGAGGGAGAGAAAAGGGAGCAGAATGGAAAGAGAGTGTGGAGGGAAGAGAAGACAGACGAATACTTTCTAGATATTTTTAAAACATTTCATTTTTAAATGTAAAATTTCTCTCCAAGTGTGTCTCTTCAGAAAGGACTTGTTGACGCTGCTATGAGTTTGAGTCTTAGGCCGGACAGTTTTTGCAAACCGTAGCAGTGTGATGAGTTCTGTGAATGAGGCAGAGATGCTGTGGAAGCGTGCGGCAGGGGCTTCTCAACCAGCCTTTGAAGAACAGGAGGGCTTCCTGGAGGAAGGAACCTTGTAGCTCAAACCAGAAGGAGGAGTAGGTAAAGGGACAAGGAGGAGAAGGGAGGAGGGGTCCAGTAGAGGTGCCAGCATGTTCAAGGCCCACCAGCGAAAGACCCTGGGCTCCTCTGATCGCTGCAGGGGTGACCGCGGAATGTGAGGGCAGAGGGCTGTGAAAAGTAGACTGGTAGGAGCTGGAGCAGGGCCCCGGGCACTACTATGTGGGGTTTGTGTTATTCTAAGTTTGGTGCAAAGGCAGCAAAGGCTTCAAGGAGGAGAGCGACGGCTTTCAAGTCTGCATTTTGAATGATTGTGTTTGCTGCATGGACGCTGATATGGTGCTACAAGACTGTTAGCAGGGAGAAGTGGGAAGTGGTCCAGCTGGGAGGCAATGATGGTCTGGACCAGAATGCAGGTCTTAAGAGTAGTCAGGTGACAGGTGTCGTACATAACCTTTGGTCGAATGAATGTGGGGTCAGGACTTCGTGACTGAGTGAATTTGGGGGCAAAAGATAAGGACTTCTCAAGATTCAATTTAGCACTCTTTAAATGACGGTGACATCAGGCAGCCAGAGCACAGAGGGTGGACACCAGAGATGGGGAAGGCTGAAGCACAGGGGCACCAGTGTGAGGCCACTAGGAGCTTTGATTGTCATGCTCCTTTATTTTTTAAGTAAATGCTCCCTTTAAGAATCAGATTAAAATATCAAAACAAGCACATATATAAGAATTTACATGTACAAATGTAAGTTCAAAGACTGCTTGACTCTCATCTGCTGGATTAAAAATCATTGTTATGTATACCTCAGGGGTGCCTGGGTGGCTTATGTGGTTAAGCGTCCAACTTCGGCTCAGGTCACAATCTCATGGTTCATGGGTTTGTACCCTGCATTGGGCTCTGTGCTGACAGCTCAGAGCCTGGAGCCTGCTTCAGATTCTGTGTCTCCTTCTCTCTCTGCCCCTCCCTTGCTTGTGCTCTATGTCTCTCAAAAATGAATAAATGTTAAAAAAAAATTTAAGGAGAATCACTGTTACATATATACATCAGTTAATGAATTCTGGGTGGAAGCCATCCATTGTAACACAGAGAAAATTAAATACAAGAGCCATGGTCCACTAAATGGGTACAGTTTCTATGAAATTAGGGTTCCAGGGGTGACTATATACAATGATCTGTCCATTTAACCATCTAGGACAATAGGCAGGAACACACAGCCTCACTCCTATCTGTTAATCAGACTCTTTATAGAGAAGAGGCTTTATATGCAAGAGAAACCAGTACATGCCCTTTTGTTAGTAGTGTTTATAGCTGACAACAGCACAGGAAGTCATTGAACACGCCCAGCCAACTCTTTGCAAAGAGCCCCATGGTTCTGTGACTACCCAACCAGTGAATAATTTACTTTTTCTTTTAAAGTATCTGTTCAGCAGATACTTTATCTGAACATCATCTATAGATGATGAAAGTCTTGTGAAGTTGATAGACTTCTTTATTCACTGGGACCCCTTCTCCTCCTTGAATCCAAATCCTTCTACATGAGAGAAGTCAAGTTCTCTGTATTGGCAGACAAAATATTTCAAGATGTATTTCTTTGAGAGACTGAAGAAGATTTTAAGAGTCATTTGGAAGCTCATTTCTCTCCAGAGCATGAATATTGACCCTTTTCTCTTTCTCAAGAGTCCCTATGCCCTTCTCCACTCCTCAACAAGGGACACCACGTCTCCTGCATCCCTTTTAAATGAGTCTTTACCCTGAAGGGAGGATTGCAGCCTGGAGTGCTTTGGGGAGGTGAGTGGACTCTTGAGAATACTGTCTGAGCATCCAGGATGCCTCATCTGTCATAAGTCATTAAGTTGCTTCATTTCTTCCCTTTACCTTCTGAGAATCTGAGAACCCAAGGGAACAAAGGGGTGTTTCCTACTGGCTTGTGTGCCATTTTCTTTTCCCACTCATTAGGGTGAAGCCAAACACACTAATCTAATATGGTGGGTGTTTGACAATTCAGTTTTGTGAAGACACTAATCCAAGTTTTTATTCCTGGATGTGCCATAATTTTATAAAATTTTCTATCAGTTCACTATAAAGTTGTAGAAAGGGAACTATTGGATTTGTTTCCTGTTACAACTCTAATTTGTGTCTATTTTTATGTTACCTGCACAAATCAGGGGTCATGTGATGGAAATACAAAGGACCTAAATCCTGCTCCCCATCCCCCCACTTTTTTTCTTTTTCTTTTCCTTTTTTTTTTTTCTTTTACTTTTTCTTTTTCATTGCCTTGAACTTGAATCTTTTTCTTCCATGAGTTATATTCTTCTTCCTCTGGACATATTTGTAGTTTGGATATCATTTTTAAAAAGCAGAAACTTTTCTATGTATGTATATATGTGTGTGATTTGATAAAAGGAATTGGTACAAATGGCTGGATCTGACTCTAATTGCACCTAATTAGTGTGAGATAATAATTTATTGCGGTGATTCTTTATGAAAAAGGCAAAAATGTATGCCTTATTTTTAGCAAAGAATGCATTTATACTATAGTGGTTTAATTTGTAGGGGTAAAATCAAAGCCAAAAGGTGTTAGGGAATTTAGATGAAATGAATGAACTCAACCGGGAAGCCTAGTACTAATATATAGGTAAAATCTGCAGTTGAATGCAAACACCCAGAATTAGCATCTTTTATTTAAGTTACTTCCCTCTACTAAACAATTTGACAACACTAATTCATTCTAGTCTAAGCACTGTATTAAATGCATACTTAGTTATATTAAACTTATCTAGGGCTTTATTTCCTCTTGTGCAAGATGAGACAGTTGGGCTAGATCAGCATTTTCCAACTGTGGGATGGGACCAATTAGTGGGTTGCAAAAACAATTTAGTGAATTGCTACCAGTGTTTAAAACATCAAAAAGGAAAGGATAGAAAAGAAAATATCAGAATGAGTCATTAGTCCTAAGGGGAAGTATTTTTTGCGCAATTCTTGTTTCCATTTTGAATACCTATTCTGGATCACAGTGTAAGGAGTATTTCTTCATTGGGGTTTAAAAGTCTCTGAAGAAACCCTGTTTAAGTTCCCTTCATGTCTCACATTCTGATTTTACACCATATTGGTCTTCCTCTGAGTTGGAGCTATAGTTGATCTGTAACTTTCTCCCTGTGGGAATCCTGGCTACATTTGCCATGAGAAGTCTGAAATACTCAACAAGGGTTACTTCATCCTTGGATGCCTCTGTTTCAGAGAGAACAACATTTCCTTCATCATGTCTCATCTTAGGAGTCAAGGAAAGAAATGTGTTTCCAGTTCCCAAGACAAAAATGCCTCCACTCTGCCTTTTAAACATCAATAATTTATCGTCATAGCCAGAGGGTGCTATGTAATAAATACACGCACATTACATTTAATTTTTGAACATCTAATATATTCTGTAATTATAAAATAGCACCCAATTTATTGTATAAAATCCATGGCATTAAATGTTTCATTAAGATTTTCCACATCTTGGGGCACCGTGGTGACTCAGTCAGTTGAACATTTGACTTCAGCTCAGGTCATGATCTCATGGTTCGTGAGTTCAAGCCCCGCATTGGGCTCCGTGCTGACAGCTCAGAGCCTGGAGCCTGCTTCAGATTCTGTGTCTCCTTCTCTCTCTTCCCCTCCACCTCCTCCTTCTCTCTCTCTCTCTCTCTCTCTCTCTCTCTTTCTCTCTCTCCCTCTCTCTCTCTCTGTCTCTCTCTCTCTCCCTCTCTCAAAAATAAATAAACATTAAAAATTTTTTTTAAATAATAAAAAAAGATTTTCCATATCTCTTGAGTCACTACATTGACCAGAGAAGCAGTGTGTTTTACATTGCATACATCAGCTGGCTTATTCTCTGCTCCTTCGCATAAATACTTTAAATCACTTCACAATGCAAAGAAAAATGACTTGTGCAACCAAATTCTGAGAAGACTTTGGGTGGTGAGTACTGGAGTATTGTGTTTGTCTCTGTGTTGTAGACACAGCTGTGGGCACACAGAACAGAATTTCAGCCCACCTGAAGACAAGGTATAAATGCAAAGTAAACCGTAGCTTCTTTGACACGATGTTTATAACTGCTGATGAGTCATCTGAGAAACTACAGGAGAATGTATTTGGTTGTAATCAAAGGACAGTGAGAAGCACCATGGTTTGAGGGGCAGGGGGCGGGTGGAAGGGAGGCACAAATGTAAAACAAGGCATTGTGGTTCTGTTTTCCACTATTCACACTCACTGAGGGAGCTTTTTGATGTCATGTTTTCCAACACTGGCGAGAGCCATTCCTGTCACCCGTCTTTATTCCCAGGTTAAGGTAAGGACTTTCATGGTGACTGAACTCAGGCTGAGTGACGAATTTGCTCCTAGATGGCTACAACACCTACGAAGAAACTGTGCTCTGTGGTGCCAACGTTAGATCTTCTTTTTCTACGTTGTGTATCTATCTGGTAAATTAGAGGGCAAGATGCTGGCCAGTGTGTCGGGAAAACTGGGTGTTCTGGTGAATTGGATGTTTTCTAGCTGTGTGGACTTGAGTAAATTATGCAGCCCCGCTAGGCTCACTTCAGTTTCCCCATTTGTAGAATTAATTTGGGGACCTGATACTTTCCTTCTCAAATCTATGACTCTTCCTTGAGTTAAATCCATAATCCTTAGAAGGGGGGAGGGAGATAAGAGTATTGAATAATGTTTCTATTCAGAGGCTTTATCTATATTTCACACTCACCACAACCTGGTCAGATGACTCCTATTTTACACTCAGAGATTTATTTTATGGGTAGGTTCAGAGAAGTTAAGTAAGTTACTCACATGTGTAGCAGAAGGCAAAGTTCATATTAGAACTCAAGTTTGTCAGATTTAAAGGCTCTCTGTTATCAAGACCCGTGATTGGCCATTTCAGCTAATTGTCCCTTCAGCAATCATATTTCTCAGTTTCTGTGGATCCAGTTAGAATTAACTGGTATAGCCAGAGGACTGTTTTTGCTTGTAGGGTGGCCATGAAAGGTTACCAGGAGGTAGATTTCTCAAACAGTTGAATGAGGGAGGAAAAAAACCCAATGGGTCAGTGTCTCACAAACTCTGAGAAACAGATCTTAGCCTGTACATCTGTTTCTATTTTCTTGTAAACTTGAACCCCATCTGACCCATATTTTCCTCCCCCCACTCGATCCCCAGAATATACAGAAATATACTGGTGTCTTAGAGGATTTTACATCCCTGTTGATGGGAAGAGAGTGGTAACTTTTAAGCAAGTCGTAACATTTCTGGTCCCTATGAAATGTCAGCTTCCTAGCTAGCCAAATTGCTTAAACTTGATCCTCTTTGTGTAGGAACTCTTAAGGCTGTTTTATTGGAACCACACCCCTGGGTTGGGAAAATTGCTTCTGGGCCCCCGGATATTGGCAAGACGATGTTGTATAAGTTAAATACTTTGGTGGAAAATATAAAGATATTTATATCTTTACTCAAACTCAGCAACTATATTTTTCTTTTTCAGATGTTTTTTAAGGAAATGTACCACGTTGAGTTTTTTCCCCTTCAAAATGTGCAGGAAAAAGAAGGCATTTTCCTAAAACACTTTGACTTTCCTAAGGGTAAGATACTCCATTGACATCAACAGCAGACAACGGGAGAATTTCACTCTGATTCCGATATCTTAATGGAAACCCTTTAAGGTGTCTGTAGTATAATAGAACAGTACAGCCACCAGAAACACAGACCTGCAGACTCCTGTATCCAAAACCCTGACCTGGTGTCCCAAGCAGGGCCAGGAGCAAGGGCAGGCAAGCAAGGTTCCCAAAGGAGCAAAATTTAAGGAAGCACTCATTCTTAGGTGCAGGCCCTGCGACTTTATGACCCTGAGTGCCTGTGCCTCCTGAAATTTTGCTCAGTGGGTGGCTCATTCTTAAGGACGTACTCACTGCCAGGGACAGGGCCACACAAGCAGAGGGTCAACACAGTAAAGTGAGTGCTTCCTAAAATTTTGCACCCTCGGGTCTTCATTCATCCTTGTCCAAACACTGATCCCAGGGGGCCCAGACTCCAAGTGGTTCTTCAGAATAGCCCCACACAGTACATGGGGTCCCATTATCTGATTCCACCAAGCACCAATAGAAGCAAAACTCCTGAGCCTCCCCATTGTTCTTTAACCTAATTTCTCTAGACATTGCCCAGGGGAAGGGAGAATTTAGTGAATGAAGAAGGAATGACAGACTGTCCTTCATCTAAGAGTGCTCCATTTACTTGACTTTGCATAACTCCCTTGGAGAGATTCAGAGCTTTGAAGCCCTGCTGTGGTTGTGAGTGGCCACATGAAAGCGTCAAGTCAAAGTAAGGTCTTCCAGCCCAACAGCCTAGAGCAGGGAGCTCCGTCTTTCTCAAATATTTGAGGATTGAAAAAACAAATTTTATTATTATTTTTTTATTTTAGAGAGAGCACACGAGCAAGGGAGAGGGTCAAAGAGAGAGAGAATGAGAAAGAGACAGAATCCTAAGCAGGCTCCACACTCACCACAGAGCCCAACGTGGGGCTTGATCCCACGACCCTGGGATCAGGACCTGAGCTGAAATCCCACTGTGGGAGGTGTGCACTTTGAGATGTTTTTCCAGTGAGGTAAATGGGTTTTTGGTGGTGTGTCCTTACCCTCTCAGTCAGTCCCTTTTGTGCACTTTTGAAACACTCAGTGAGGCCATGTGTCTGCTGGGATCAAAGCTATAACCTTGTCCTGTTTGTCATTACCCTAACCAAATGAACTACACTAAACTAAGGGCAACAACAATAATGACAATAGTCACTGACATATCTGACCACCCACTATCTGCAGGCACAGTCCTGGCTACTTTACAGCTATTACATAATTTAATCCTCACAAGAATCCTGCGAGAAAGCGGTCACTTAGCCACTGCCAGAGTGAAAGGAGAGACCAGGAGAACTGAAGTAACTCTCCTAGGGTCATGAGGCTAGATCGTGGCAGAGATGGAAAGGCATTTTGTTCCAAATCTGTGTTCTTTTTGCTTCCATAAAGCCCCTCTTAGAGCATTTTGATTTCACGAGATAGAAGTAACTCTTTGCCTAACGTGAAATAAACTGCTAAATAGTGCCGGTTGCATGTGCATTTTCGTTGTGTGTGCACTTGTATTCCAGAACTCAGTGAAGGAATGATCGGTTCTGCTTTGATGTCTTTTTTTTTTTTTTAAGATTTATTTATTTATCTTGAGAGAGAGAGTGTGTGTGAGAGAGAGCAGGGGACGTACACACACACAGAGAGAATTCCAGCAGGCTCCATGCCGCCAGTGCAGAACCCGATGCAGGGCTCGAACTCACGAACTGTGAGATCATGACCTGAGCTGAAATTGAGAGTTGGACACTTAACCGACTGAGCCACCCGGGCCCCCCCTTCTGCTTTGATGTCTTTAACAAGATGAGCTATGACCTCACCATGCCATCGTCTTCTTTTCTCCCTTGAGTCTCCTCTCCATCCTGGCTGCAGTGCTCTTTGGGGCCGGAGGCCATGATGCATGGCAGTTGGAAGAGGTTATGTCGCAAAGGCACGTTCAGCCGTGTCTAGAAGAAAATCATGGGAGGATATCAAGCACTTGTCAGGAGATTTCATAGCTGCCCCACTCTGTAAACATGTCCACCTTCATTTCAGGTTATCTATCAAATTGGCTCTTTCAAAAAGGGTTCAGAAGGTAAGGTTTTCCACAGCTCTGTTCTGAGGGGCCAGGGGTAAGGGAACGCAGCTGAGGCCAAACGGGCACACTGAGCCAGGTAAGCCTGAGCTATTACAGAACCGAGAGTCCCCACACCTCCACCCCCACCCACCCAACAGGCCCTTCCTGTTGAGGTTCACATAAAGAACATTTTCAAGGATTTATAATCTATGCCATGAAATTTTCAGAGCGATCACGAGCGCCTTAATTCAACCAATAGTTTGGGGTGACTGGAAGAAACATTTCTTAGTAGGCCTCGGTCAACATGCCTTAATCATCTCTCTGCTTATTACAGAGGGAATGATTACCTCAAATGATTAACAAAGCTTCTCCCCAGTCAGGATTTCAAGTGGAAATGGATTTGAAAAGCTGGAGTCAAATTCTGAATTTAATGAACTTTCAACTCAAGAAAATTACCTGTAAAAGCTCTCGTGTTCAATTTTGTTCTGTTTCTGTGTATTGGAAGACTAGGTCCCAACTGTCTTACCCACCATAGATGTTCAGTCAATACTTGTTTGTGGACAGGGAGAAATAGTTGTGCCTGAGGATGCTGAGGGCTCTTCACAAGTCGTCATGGGATGAGTATGTGCAGAGTCACCTCTTCCTGTCACCCCTCCTTTAACATGAAGGATAGCCTGCTCGCCGGCGGCTTCATCTGCCCTTGTTCTTGCTTCAGGTTTTGCAACCGGAGACGGCCTGGCCCACTGTGCTGAGGGCACAAGTCAGGCAGAGTCTGGAGCAGAAATAATCCATTGCCTCTTCTGCCAAGCAGCCCGAGTTAGCAGAGAACTAAAGAATTCACATTTTTTTTTCTTGCTGCTTCACATACAGAATGGAGGAAAATCCCTCATATTTTCATCCTCTTAATGATTCTCTCTTACAACATTCAAAGACAGAGACGGACGCTCAAGAGTTCCAGGTTCAACAATCGTGCTTTCTTTTGAGGAGTCGGAGGATGCTGGGCACTGAAGCTACACCAGGGGGCGCCATTCACGCAGAGTCCATGAGTTATGCAATAGTATGTCCTATGATGTCGGACACTGACAGGCAAGCTCAGAACCAGGAGTCATTCAGCCCCCACTCTCCACTCTATGCTTCCATCTGGAAGCCAGAAGGCAAGAGGTGGCTCTTTTCTTTGAAGTCCTCCAACAAGGCAGAGCTTAATAGTGTGAGGTAGCTTTTTAACAAACATCCAGAAAATTCCACATTGTAGAAAGTTCTTCCTTGCCTTCAGCTAAAGTCTACCTCTCCATTACCATTGGTCCTTTACTGGCTCATTTTCCTGTCTTAAAGACATGCACAAAAATTATATCCTCTTCAGTGTGTATTTTAAGAAAGTTGAAATATTTGTCTTATATCAACTGCCTCTTTATCACATTTCTACTAATCTTTTAAATATATGAAGAGCATTCCAATGGTTTATTTCAGCTGTCTTCTGATAAAGGTCTTAGGAAACTACAATTACACCTTGGGTTAGTCAGTAGGACTGTAAGAAACTTACCTTTGTGGGGAAAATGATACAAGCTACCAGAATCTCCAAAGGATACTGTGATCATAAAATCAGATACAGTTTGTGAAAATAATTTGACAATAATTACCTATTGTATTAATTTAATCATCATCTTTGCATGCTTGGTGAGTAACCAATGATATTAACTGCCCGCAAATGATGTTAAGATCCCTTCATTAATTCACACAATCATTTCATTCTTCACTCAGCAAATACTTATGGGATTCCTACTATGTTTCACAACTGGGAATGTAGGGATGAACACAGTTAAGTGACAACACAAATGAATAAGGCCGAAATGATTTTTAAACACTTTACTAAAACTTTAAAAAATCTTCATCTTGCATTCTATCACAGGGATTATAAAGGTACACACACACACACACACGTAAGTGCCTACAACACATCTCTAACACAGTAACATTCACTCCTGTTTCAGAGTACATGAAAGGTTTTGTTTTCCAAACTCCTTTCCTCTTTGAAATAATACCTCTTTTCCCCCATGAGGAACAAGACTAAGAAACAGATAAAAGAAAGAGGTGATGAAGAAAAGAAAGTTCATAAAAATGTAAACAGCTTAACATTTTTTTTTCAACGTTTATTTATTTTTTGGGGTGACAGAGAGAGACAGAGCATGAACGGGGGAGGGGCAGAGAGAGAGGGAGACACAGAATCAGAAACAGCCTCCAGGCTCCGAGCCATCAGCCCAGAGCCTGACGCGGGGCTCGAACTCACGGACCGCGAGATCGTGACCTGTCTGAAGTCGGACGCTTAACCGACTGCGCCACCCAGGCGCCCCTAAACAGCTTAACATTTATGGCAAGAAATTGATTTCCTGTATCACCATCTGGTCTGTTGGAGCAGCATTTGAACAGCCTTTGTAAATAATTCTTTGTTTCCCACTGTAGATGCTTCACTTGAATGAATTAACAAGAACTGCAAATTCCTTAAACACAAAGGTACGCATAGTTCCTACTTCTCTTTTCATTTTTTTTTTTTAATGGCGGTTCATGTTTAGTCCACGAGGAGGAGGGCTAAAAGTTTAAGGCAATAAAACAGGGTATTTATTTCACATGCCCTTTCAGTCTAGAATATAGATCTAGATAGTGAAACTCCTGCACATGCTGTTTTAAAATGATCACATTGAGGTTTGGACAAACCAGATGATGAAATGGACACTGTCAAAAAAGTTGAGAAAGAGACAATTAGTTTTCAAGAAGAAAGGTTATTCCCTTCCTTGAACAATAAGTACCGAGGGGAGATTAGTGTCAGACTGACTTCATAATGGAATCCAAAAGCTACCCAGACAGTAGAAGTGCCTGGACCATAGTCAGTGCTCAAAATATGTAAATATACTATTTTTTGAGAAGGTAACTGAAGAGGGCTTATCTTTATGAGATTTATTGTTAAATGAATGCCTTTTTCTTATTGGTAATTTCTACAGAAACAATGTAATACATTCCTTCATTTATGGAAGGGGGTCTATAACTTTGTAGAAGATGTGACCTTCTAGACCACTGTTAGCTACGGTGGGCTACTAAGACCCAACTTCATTGCCCAGAATTCTTATTTATTACAAAATATAGCAAACACATTTTTTTCTGATGCCAACTATACTAAAATTAGTATGTCTGTATGAATGTGTGCTCGGGGCCATCTTGTGGCAGAGACAGGGCAAGCTCCGACCAGGGCATGGACTGCGCCATTGTCCCGCACACCCATGGGTGATTGTGACACGCTGTGGCACCTGCTCTCTGACCATGGTCTCATTGTCAGAGTCAGTGAAAGGCAAAAACTTCAATTTATCCAAATGGTGGAACGAGTAGTCTTTGAATCTTTTTGTTTGTTTGTTTTTCTGAAATTGCATGTCCAATGCAAACCCAAGACCCTCCCGTCTAACCTCAGCTGATACTTTTTTTTTAATTTCTTTCTTTTTTTTTTCAACGTTTATTTATTTTTGGGACAGAGAGACAGAGCATGAACGGGGGAGGGGCAGAGAGAGAGGGAGACACAGAATCAGAAACAGCCTCCAGGCTCCGAGCCATCAGCCCGGAGCCCGACGCGGGGCTCGAACTCACGGACCGCGAGATCGCGACCTGGTTGAAGTCGGTCGCTTAACCGACTGCGCCACCCAGGCGCCCCAAACCTCAGCTGATACTTAAGTGGGGATGATATGGCCCCTGTTTTCAAGTGTTTTCTAATTTCACCCTAGTGTGAACAAGAAACGGGGGTCCATTTACACCTTCAAACACTTCTGTCAGAAATCAACATGTCCAGTCAAGTCCACATGGCAAGTGGACTATTGGCAGAAGGAGCCCATCCATGCCTCTGAGTTAAAACAAAGCATGTTTGCAGAAGGAAGGTAGAGAAGCCTTTCCTTCCTTCCTTCATTTAATTTATTCTAGCATTGTTTGTATTATCAAAACTGTAGGAAAATAAACAAAAGATAATGTATATATTGAGATAGATATTGCTATATGGAGAACATACAATATATTTTATATATGAGTTTATTTCATACACAAGGGTTTAGGCTTCTAATTTTCAACAGTTAATTTGTGACATGTTCAGTCACGTTTCAGATGAGCCTGGTTGAAGCATAAAAAGAATACATTTTACATAGTTTATGATTAAAAGCGACAACACTAATGAAATTTTGATATCGGTAATAAAAAAGGAATTGGTATCTTGGAACCCAAGATATCTGACACTAATTACTGATGGCATTAATTTTTCTGTCAGATTATCCTAATTATGTAGTTATGGTATAAAGTACACCCTCAGAGGCTGAAAAGAAAGATAAATGTCCTTTGTCATTGAAATAACATCCTATAATAATTTGTTCATTTTACTTCAAAATATGCCTCAAATATGACAAATGTATATCATTTTTAGTTGGTCTTAGTCCTGCATACTTGCATTTTGTATAGTTCTGCCTCTATTTACATATGATTTCTACCATGTATGGTCTAAATGGATTAAAATCATAATTTATTTACCAAATCTCTTCTTTTTCTATGCTCACTTAATAGGAATATTTAGACCGCATTGAACAATTATATAAATTGAAACATGAAATTTTGGATTTCAAAAATAACTTAGTAGAAGCCAGAATGCAGATTAACTCATGGATTGAAAATAAAACAAATGCTGAATTTATAGGTGGCAACATTGGAATCTGACTATAGTTTTGCCACAAACTCACTATCAAGCTGTGAGATGGTCATTTAACCTCTCCAAACCTTGATTTATTCACACCATGAAGACAGTCCAGTAAATTATTCCTATGGTTCCTCTGAGCTCTTCAATTTGATAATCTTATGAAAGGTCAGTGAAATGGCATCCATCTAATATAAGGTGCACAATTACATTGACAATGCTTTGTGGTGTACTTCAGTATCTTTGACCTGGGTCGTAACATTGGAACATTTTAGAATAACGTTAAGAGCTCTGAGATGGAAGCAGATTCGGAGGCACAATCGCAGTTGGATAAAATGATCTTAAAGAGGGAATGGGGGTGGAATTAGTTGGTCTTTATAGTCAAACAATTTTTTCCTGTTATGGTACCTAACATTGATGCATCTTTGTGGATATGGACAGTCAGCCCTGGTTTCTTAAATGAGTGTGAGTTGCAGAACAAAAATTTTTTTTTTTCTGCTTGAGATTGCATTGTTTAGTGTCTGGTCTGCCTACTTCCTGATAGACTCCATCCCCAACATAGTCTAGATGAGTCATGGAACACTTAAGCCTCCTCCTAGTAAGGACAACTGGAATGAGGACAAGCCAGAGAAGGTGCTCTGTTAAGAATGAATGAAGAAAGGGGCACTTTGTTCGGGAGTGTGTTCATTGTGTCACAATATCTCCTGCCTCTCTGGAAGAAGGAATGGATAATGTGCGGCTCCCGAGGGAAAACCAAAACGAATAGGTGGGAATTACAAGGAAGAAGGTTTATGGTCCAAATGGGAAGGGCCTTTCTTAAGGGCTGAGCTGTGCCACCATGGAGCCTGGCTGTTTTCTAAAGGGGAGGACCACCGACACAAGGGCTTCCCCGGTGGGTGCTGATTGGTGTCACTAATGCTGTGGGAAGCGCTCCTTGACGGTCTTTTTCAAATTTCAGATTATTTGATTCTAATCCTTTACCGATGTTACTGTGATTTAAATTCAGTCTCTATGGATGCCTGACTAATGAGAATGTTGGTTTGAGTTGAGGTAGAAACGTAAGTCGGCCAGTCTAGAATTCGAATTGATGTTGTCAACACTGGAAGATCTCGGCTTCCAAAGATGTCTCTGAATGTGGATGAAGGAAAACGGTAGGCACTTACAGAAAGTGTACAATTATAATACATGTTGTGCTCGTTATAGAGCGATCACAAAAGGAAGAAAGTAGGAATTCCCTATGATGATTTAGTTGGTTTTTTTTTTTTTTTCCCCAAGTGAGTCCTGGATGATGTGTCTAGGCATAGGTTCCAGGGCTTTCAGTTGCAGCTCGTGCACACGGCTGCACTTCTCCCTCTTGTTCTCATAGAACCTGCTTTCCAAAATGGCTAGGGAAAGTAGCCTTGCCTATTCATGGCCTCACATCCAGCCCTTAGAATGCTTCACATTTGGGTACAGTTTTTGTCTAAACACAATTTTTCACATTTTGCTTCCTGCATTCTTTCCCATAGGTTACCATGGAAATCACTTAGGAGAAACAGACACACTTAATAGTTTCAGTGACCGTGAAAGAGACTGCGGTGGTCTGCCTCTGCCCCAGCTCAGACTTGACAGGTGTCACGAGGGTGTAACTTGCACACGGGCGGCTTTGGGAATGACTGATGTCTTTGACCCCCTCACGGGCTAACTTGGCTGGTGTAATTGCAGGAGGAGGCCCTGTGGCCTCCAAGATCATCAATAAGGTCGTGCTAGACGTCACTGAGGGTGGTTCAGAGTGAACATTTACCAACCAAACAAGCAAAGTGGAAAATCCTGAAATCTTCAAGGTGGACTGGCCTTTCCTCCCCTTAGTCTTACACAAGGAAACTAAGATGATTCTCTTCTTTGGCAGACTCTCCACCGCTTAAGGAAGGGATAATGAATTTATACTCAAATAACTGATTCTTTAAATTAGCTGGATTGTACGAACTGGAAGAAAGCATTTAACATAGTTGCAACTGAAACAGATAAACCATACTTCTTAGCAATGTTTTTCTTTCAGCTATCTCATGTAGAATACCCAACCCATTCTTCCTTGGTTTGGCTTACACTGATTAAACAAATTACAGCATGCCGTTAATTGTACTTATTTTTTTTAAGTTTATTTATTCATTTTTGAGAGAGAGAGAGAAAGAGAGAGAGCACAAGTAAGGGAGGGGCAGAGAGAGAGAGACACAGAATCCGAAGCAGGCTCCAGGTTCTGAGCTGTCAGCACAGAGCCCAACGTGGGGCTTGAATTCACATGTCGTGAGATCATGACCTGAGCCGAAGTCTGTCGCTTAACCAACTAAGCCACCCAGGTGCCCCACCAATAATTGTACTTATTAAAAAATTATGATCAACACCATTTCTTTTCTTTGATAGCCTTCAACTTACTCAGAACCTCGTTTATAGGTTGCTAAAACTCAGAATGCCTTTTTTCAAAGAAACGATGTTGTTCAGTGTGATTATATTACCAAGGTAGTTCTTCAAAACTTGTTTCCCTCACCTGCAGCTGAACTATGGTATCAGTGAGGAGCTAACCTTCGCTGGGCGTGGGTACGTACCTGGCACAGAGCAAAACTCTGAGAGGAAGGAATTATTTTCTCCACTTAAAATGTTTTTACATGTTTATTTATTTTTGAGAGAGAGAGACAGAGACAGAGGGGGACAGAGGATCCAAAGCAGGCTCTGTGCTGACAGCAGAGAGCCTGATGCAGGGCTCAATTCACAAACCATGAGATCAAGTCGAAGTCAGACACCTAAACGACTGAGCCATATTTTCTGCATTTTACAGATGGGAAACTGAGGCTTAGGCTTAGTAATTTAACACACAAGTGAAAAGTGACAGACTGGATTTTCAGACCCAGAGAGTTTGATACAAGACCTCAGCCCTTGACCATGATAAACCCTGCCCTATTTACTGCTTTGTGTTGTGGGACTCAGAACTGGGGCCTCTGTGGCACAAAATGAAGCAGAAAGGAAAAAAAAAGAAGTCGTATTCCTCCTTTCCTTCATGCAGGAATGGGCACAGTTTAGAAATAACATTTATGGAAGATTTGCAAGCTTCCAAAGAAGTCTCATACTTGAAATAATTTCATGGGCGAGTGTGCTTTATTTTATGTGCATTCTTTTTTTCTGTGTGTAACTGCAGTTCTTACCTCTCACTTCCTCTTCATCACACTCTTCTTTCTTCTGGCATTTAGGGGCTCATTGTCGCAAGTCCCTCTCCAGAATGGAATGGAAAGAGCCCTGGATTTGGTGTCGGGAGATCTCAGTTGAAATCCTGATTCTGTGCACCTAGAAGCTGATGGGCTTGGGGGGAAGGCATCTGCCTCTCAGAGTTCAGTCTCCTTCCTGTGCAGAATGCACATTCCAAGTTGGCCTCCTTCACTAGGCTGCTGGGGAGATTCAAAAGGAAGGGCTTGATAAGCTGTTAACTTTAAACTCAACACCTAATAAACAAATAATCCAGTCAAGAAGTGGGCAAAAGACATGAACAGACACTTTTCCAAAGAAGACATCCAGATGGCTAACAGACATATGAAAATATGCTCAACATCACTCCTCATCAGGGAAATACAAATCAAAACCACAATGAGATACCACCTCACACCTTTCAGAATGGCTAAAATGAACAACTCAGGTGTTGAACAACAACAGATGTTGGGGAGAATGCAGAGAAATGGGAACACTTTTGCACTGCTGGTGGGAATGCAAACTGGTGCAGCCACTCCGGAAAACAGCCACTCCGGAAAACACTCTGGAAAACAGGTTCCTCAAAAAATTAAAAACAGAACTACCCCATGACCCAGCAATTGCACTAGTAGGTATTTATCCAAAGGATACAAAAGTGCTGATTTGAAGGGGCACACACACCCCAATGTTTATACCAGCACTATCAACAATAGCCAAATTGTGGAAAGAGCCCAAACGTCCATTGACTAATAAGTGGATTAAGAAGATGTGGTATATATAGAATATATACTATACAGAATGGAATACTACTAGGCAATCAAAAAGAATGAAATCTTACCATTTGCAACAGCGTGGATGGAACTAGAATATATTATGCTAAGCAATAATAAGTCAGTTAGAGAAAGACAAGTATCATATGATTTTACTCATATGTGGAATTTAAGAACCAAAACAGATGAACATAGGGGAAGGGATGGAAAAATAAGACTAAAACAGAGAGGAAGGCAAACCATAAATCCAGAGAACAAACTGAGGATTGCTGGCAGGGTGTTGGGTAGGGGGATGGGTTAAATGGACGATGGGCATTAAGGAGGGCACTTGGGATGAACACTGGGTATTATATGTAAGTGATGAATCACTAAATTACTCCTGAAATCATTATTACACTATATGTTAACTAACCTGGATTTAAATTTAAAAAATAAAATAAATAAATAATTCTATTGTAAATAATAAAAAAAAATTACAGGCTGCCAAAATGCACAGCTATCTGGGGCCCTGCGCAAGGGCCCCAAAGAATGCTCTTTGGGTCATGCTTTCTTTTGTTGTGTCTCTCCTTACTTCTCTCTCTGCTTATTCCTTCTCCATGTTGTCTGCAGGCTTGATTATCTAATGCCAATTCCTTACTTACCCTAGTGGTGTCATTTTGCAGTCATTCTGAATTTCTAGTTTTGTCTGGTGGGAATGATTCAGAGAAACAGTTTTGAGCACTTTTCTCAGATTTTTAAAATTCGAATTGTATCTCTCTTTTTAAGTGAGTTGAGGACACATTCCAACTCACAACTAGTTCAATCCCTTTGTTTATGACAGAACATTATTTTTTTCATTTTGCCATTTACCTTTAAACTTGCTGATATAATAAATCTAATATTAACCACTTCCCTTAACTCATTTGATGGGTAACTTTGAATCAGGTGAGTCATTCCAGTGATGTGGATTCATTGTAATGAGATTGTTTCCCAATCTCCACTACCTCACAATTTAGATTTTAATTGCTTTAGGTTGGATATAGCAATTATATTTTCACAGGACTGAATAAAATTCTGCAACATATAACCACTGAGGAAATATTGGTGATGCTGCGCTATTAAAAGTTTACTGTTGTGTAGAGTGTTTTCCAGTGAGTCACTTTGCACAACCCATGTGGGTTGGTTCACGCTAATAACACATTGCCAGAGTTTGTTGTAAATAGCTTCCATTGTCTCAGCTGACCTTTGAGTCCTCATAGTTTCCATATGAAGTGCTGTTGGAGGCAGCCAAAGAGATACAAGAAGACAATTAATGCCAGAGAAGCCAAGGAAGTAAAAAATAAAAGGTGGGGAGAAAAGCATACAGTATGTTGGAACATTTTAACTATGGGGTTTTTTCATTTTAATGCTGCGGGGTTTTCTTCCTTTTCAACTTTCATATCCTCACCCCTAATCAGTTATGCAGGGGAAAGAAAGAAAAGAGAAGAGAAAAGAAAGAAGAGAAGAAGAAAAAAAGACGAGAAAAAAGAAAAGGAAAAAGAAAAGAAAAAATGTAATTGGGGGAAAGACGGACTCACACAGTTTTGTGAACTGTTTTCTACGAACATAACATTCTAACATTCTAGGAGCCTAATCTTTAGTTCAAACACAATGTACAGAGGCTGAGTATTAAGCCATTGTATCTCTAATGGAAACAAGACAATCAGTTCCCCCTCCTGAAGCCTTTTCTTGCCAGGGATATGCTTCTGGAGTGTGTAGCAGCCAGTTCTGCTGAGGGAGCCCTCTGGTTATGGAATGCCAACCCTTCCTCTCCCAACAAATGGAATCAAGAAGCTTAACTGGCCATTTTTTTAATATGGTGACTTTGGTTCTGCTCAATGAAAAAGTGTTTGTGATAAAAAGAAGAGACATCTAAATCATTTTAGTATCTCTCTCATAAATGAATTTGCTGAATGCGTGGATTTGTCCACAAATGGTTCCATTGATTATACTTTCTAAATTCTACATTGGCTTATATCGTCACTTACCTGACCAGGTGTCCTGGTTCATTGATGTTTTTTTTCTCTTCAAATTCAAACCATTTTGACTTTTTTCACTAGACTTGCATTTCGACATTGATTGGATAATGGGGGGCTGTAATTGTGTCTTTTCTGTACACTCATTATTTTATACCTCAAATTCCTCTGCCTTCTCCCTCCAAACTACGTCGTTGCAACCCTCACACACACACACATTTCCATACTCTTCGTCTCATGAGATTCTTTGCCATTTTCTGCTCTTCCATTTTTATTCTGTCAGCATGTTTCTTTCTGTTTTTTCTTTTGGGGAAGTAAATTTTTTCTGGGTTTACTAGAGTATTACTAATTCCCTTATAGCTTAACTCTCTCCCCATACTGATACTAATTGATGTCAAACATAATACGAGAATAAGACGTTTTTCTTTCCACTATCATGTGCGAGAGCTTAACTTTAATCATAAAATCATTACTGGATATAGAAGTAGTTTGACACCTTTGATGAATATATTTTATTTTAAACAGGATAACATCCATTTGATAGAAGGAAACACAATGCAGTCAAAATTAGATCGCGGGGAGCGTGGATGGCTCAGTCAGTTAAGCGTCTGGCTCTTGGTTTCCACTCGGGTCATGATATCATAGTTTTGTGAGTTCAATCCCCGCATCGGGATCCGTGCTGACAGGGCAGAGTCTGCTTGAGATTCTGTCTCCTTCTCTCTCTGCCCCTCCCCCACTTGGCTGTCGCTATCTCTCTCAAAAATAAATAAACTTAAATTTGTTTTAAAAATTAGATCACAATTTCTATTTCCTGGAAAGAGATATAAATAGATAAGCATGTTGCATACAGGACACACCAAGAATCATATACAGAAACTACCACGCATGGGTACACTAAATTTCTTAATATCCAAAGATGGCAATTGTAAATAGAATTATGTGAATCCCAGCTGCCTCATGAGGACAAGTCAAAATAAAACAGAAATTCATGTACCCATTAAGAAGAGAAAATATCTGTGTAAAAGAAAAAAGAATACATCCATAAATCAATTACTAGTTTTTTAAAATTAGAAACCTAAATATTATTTAGAATTACTTTTAGTAAGCATTTATTTTTGAAAATAAGTGCTTTGAAAAAACTAACAATGGTTTCTGGTAGATAAGATGGATTGAAGAAAAATGCCTTTACATCAACTAAAGAAGGTCTGTTTCAAAAGAGTCTGGAATGTGTGTGGAATATACACAGACAGGCAAAAGTGACCATGGAGCTCCATGATAGCACAAACAATGGGTTCAGAGGAATTCCTTACTTCATACTTGATGAAAATATTTCATTTCTCTTCATCGAAATTTATATCTTCTATGCTTCACCTTGGGAAGCTATACTTAGATCTATACAAGAATTGAGAATATTCATGAAGTTGAGTCAATAAGCCAGCCACCACCTGTAGCTTGAACATTAGGGAACATGGCGCCACCCAAAGATTTCTCCTTCCACCTTCAACATAGCAACAAGGAGACTCCATTGCACAAGAAAACCTCAGCTCCCTCACACAGCTCTCCTTCTAGAATGCCTGAGGGCTGTTCCCTGTGCAACTCTGTTCTAGCAGATAGGTACTGCTGTTTTAAGAAAAATTTGGCATGAGATTAAAGATAAAATTTGAAATGAAATGTCTTATGAATTAATCTCCTTGATCTTGACATTGAAAAATTGAGAACAAGGAATGAAGGGAGAAAATCTGTCAAAATGATGAATAAATCATTAAGTTGAACACTTAAAATAAGCTTCACCTGGCTCTATCTTAGACCAAGACATCTAGGCCAAAGGATCAGGAGTAAACACTTGTAAATAATTTTATGGGAGTAATTAAAATTTCAGAGCAGAAAACCATATACTTCCATATGGAGAATAATATTTGAGAAATATAATTTAACAAGTGTTCTATTTAGGAAATGTTTCTAAACAAAGAACCATGAAAGCTATGGACTATAACTTGTACAATATCTTATTTTTCCTGATTGAAATATATATAATTTTCTAGAAAAGAGCCCTCCCTCTACCCCTATGACTATTCTACAAAAAAAATTTTTTTTTGAGAGAGAGAGAGAGCACAAATGAGCAAGGTGGCAGAAAGAGAAAGAGAGAGAGAGAGAGAGAGAGAGAGAGAGAGAAGTGGGGCTTACTCCAAGCAGGGCTTGTGTTTACCTGAAGCAGGGCTAGAGCTCACCCAATGGATGCAGGACTCGAACCCATGAACCGTGAGATCATGATCTGAGCCAAAGTCAGATGTTTAACTGACTGAGCCACCCAGGCACACCAACAAATATTTTTTAAAAGGAGTTACTTTCCTTATGATAATATTGTCTCTCTTTCATTAATTTGTACCACATTTAAATTAGTTTAGATATTAAATACTTTAGCTTGTTCTTCTTTATCAGACACAAACTGCCCTAAATCTGCCACTTGAAGCCCCCTCAAGGCAGATCCCAAGTTATTGCGACATGTTTTCATCATGTTTGGAGCACTTCCTTACTCCTTGGTCCTACAAGATATCCCAGGACTACTCTGTACTTTCCCTGTCTAATTTCCCAAATCAGCCAATTCTTTGAGAAGCTCTAGTTCCTTTTATTAGAGAATGGTATTTCGAAAACAAGATTTGGGTGCCAGAAGTGCTCCTTGCTTTATGGGTATCTTCATTTCTAAGACATTTCGGTAGGCAGAGAGAGAAAAGTACCATGAAGTGATATGATATATAACAAATATAATAACAAATATAATTAATAGCGTAGCGTATCATGTCATATCATAATGTGTATTTACACTGGTAGCCACGTGTCAAATCCAGCCCTGCAGGGTTTGTCTTCACCCTGCTCCATGTTTTATTTGCAAATCTCTCTCCCACAGTGAAAGACCTGCTTCTCAGAAACATCAATATATTTACTTACTTCCTATAATACATACAAAAATGTTTTAGAATCAGTTTGAAACTCTTGTTAACAGGCTGAAGGTTACTTAGGAAGGGACATTTCGTGAGTTCTTACTGACCCCTAGTGTTTTTCTTTGCTGCTTCTGTAGTTTCTCAAATGGTTCTCCATCAAGGGTTGCCGGTTCTACCTCCGGTTTTTTCACCCTCAACATTAATGGCATTTTCTGCCAGATGAATTTTTGTTGTGGTTGACTGTCCTGCACATCGAGAGCTACATAGATTTAGTAGCAGCCGTCGCCTCTACATAATCGAATAGCACCACTTCCTCCCAAGTTGTGACAGTCAAAAATGTCTCCAGACATTGCTAACAACCCCTACTGTTCTTAATTTTCTAGTTGACTGCAATACTATCTTTGCCTCAGAGAAGGAATGGAAATCCTGCCAAGTTTGAGGATTCAAAAAAAAAAAAAAAAAGGAATAAAGAGATTAAGATCATTGAGGGCAAAGCCCTCAACTCAGGAATGAGGATTTTAGAGGCTAGGCTGATCCAATAAGGGGCTTTTCTTGACTAGAACATGCTATCTGTAGATTGACCTGGGAAGAGTTAGATACTATGACCAGATTCCCTGAGCATTATGATCCTACACTGTATAAAGTATATGGAGCTGATTAACTAAGTGAACTGGCAATTTGACATCATCTTGGCTTCATGAAGAACTAAGAAATAAGCATTCTAGGATCCTGGATGCCTTTATTGATTAGCCCTCTGTGTTGATGTGGGTCTCAGTTGGTTGATCAGGGTCTCAGTTGGTTCCAAATTCCATCACTTGTCCTGGGTATCTATGTAGGAGGGAAGTCATAGAGAATATTTGCTCTGAATTACCCCTTTTCCTCCAAATAGCTTCCTCCAAATAGCTTCATTGGGAGTCATGGGTAAACCCCTTTCTAGTCTGGGGCGATCTCCTATAGGATGTGGGAATTGCAGACCCACACCTTCATAAATATTGCCCCATGTTCAAATGCTTAAATCCTCCCTTCTATATTGCTCTTGCAAATCTCTGCCAGGTTTTTCAAAAATCTATCCCTATTAAATTTTATATTTTTGGATTTGATATATTCTGAATGTATTTATTATCTTACCTACAGAAGAGGAACATATTTCCTCTTAGATTCTTGTCATCTACGAATTCAAACAACTGGTCATCACTGCCTTTGGTAGTCATTAAACAACATATCCGATGGCTCTGTTTGCCCTTTAGGGGGATACCAGTAGCCCTTAAAAACCCTGTGGCCAAAAACTTCAGCTATGGCTGGAAATTTATATTAATGAACAATATGTTTGGGTTAATGCCTGAGAAGATTTGTTAAAATTAAAACGTAATATCTTTTAGTGGTAATCAAGTTTTGAAGGTAGGAGGACCAGGGATTGAAGCCAAGCTCCAGTGCCATGGGAATTTGGAGACTTACTTTGCCTCTCTGGCTCTCTGCTTATCCAGTGAAAATAGGAAAGACTAGTGCCAGCTTTGGAGCACTGTTGTAAGGATTAACATGGTGGCACGTATAATGTACCTATCACTGTCCCAATACACGGTTGACCCTCAATGAATGCTTGTTCTTTACTAAGTTGTTCCAACATTCCCTTCTGGCAGAAAATAACCTGAATAACTACGTGTGCCTGCTTTTTCCAAAGTACTTCTGGTTTAACACCTGCATAGAACCAGGAGTTCCTAATTTTATATGCTTCTTAGACTTCTCTAAAGAGTTCTCCCATCAAATGCTAACTGTCACCATATTCACTCTAGGGGAATGTTTTTTTTTTTTTTTTTTTGAGAATGGTAGGGCAGGAGGCTATCATACTAAAACACACCAGTCTTTTTATTTGATGCAAAACTAAACACACACACACACACACACACACCCTCCAATACATCTTAAGGCTACTTTCCCACAAAGTGAGGTAGCGCATTTACTAGTTTGAATTATTTTTCTGGAACAAGACTGACCCCTAGAGGACAGGTGTTGCACTTAAACTACCGAGAGCCAATGTCAGCTACTAGTAAGTTACAGAGTATGGAGGTGGTAGAGGGAGGCAGACAGATGCTGGAACTGGCAGGGTATGAGTGGGGATCTTCCGCACTAATGAGAAAATTTTCATATCTCCTTGATCTCCAGTGTATACTTTTTACGAACTTATTGGCATGTTCTGTACAATAAGCTGCATTTTAACAATATTTGTTCTTCGAATCCATGAGCATGGAATGTCTTTCCATGTCTCTGTGTCATCTTCAATTCCTTTCGCCAGTGTTTTATAGTTTTCAGAGCACAGGTCTTTCACCTCGGTTAGTCTTATTTCTAGGTATCTTATTGGTTTTGGTGCAGTTGTAAATGGGATCAATTCCTTAATTTCTCTTTCTGTTGCTTCATTATTGGAGTATAGACATGGATGAGAATTCTGTATGTTGATTTGGTATGCTGTGACCTTCCTGAATTCGTGTATCAGTTCGGCCAATTTTCTGGTGGAGTCTTTGGGTTCTCTACATACAGTATCATGTCATCTGTAACTAGTGAAATTTTACTTCTCCCCTGGTGATTTGGATGCCTTTTATTTCTTTTTGTTGTCTGATCGCTGTAGCTAGCACTTCCAGTACTATGTTAAATAACAGTTGTGAGGGGCACCTGGGTGGCTCAGTTGGTTGGGGGCCGACTTCAGCTCAGGTCATAATCTCACGGTCCGTGAGTTCGAGCCCCGCATCGGGTTCTGTGCTGACAGCTCAGAGCCTGGAGCCTGTTTCGGATTCTGTGTCTCCCTCTCTCTCTGACCCTCCCCCGTTCATGCTTTGTCTCTCTCTGTCTCAAAAATAAATAAACGTAAAAAAAAAAAATAACAGTTGTGAGAGCGGACATCCCTGTCTTGTTCCTGACTGTAGAGGAAAAACTCTCAGTTTTTCCCCACTGAGGATGATATTAGCTGCAGGCTTTTCATCTCTGACTTTTTTATGTTGAGGTATGTTCCCTGTAAACCTCAACCTACTTTGTTGAGGTGTTGTTGTTTTTTTTTTAATCATGAATGGGTGTTTTACTTTGTTAAATGCTTTTTCTCCATCTCCTGAAATGATCATATCGTTCTTATCCTTTCTTTTATTAATGTTGTGTATCATGTTGCTGATTTAAAATAATTGAACCACACTTGCAACCCAGGAATAAATCCCACTTCATTGTGGTGAGTGATTTTTTAAAATATGTTGTTGGATTCAGTTTGTTAGTATTTTATTGAGAGTTGTACATCCATGTTCATCAGGGAGATTGGCCTGTAGTTCTATTTTTTAGTGGAATCTTCATCTAGTTTTTGTATCAGGGTAATGTTGGCCTTGTGGAATAAGTTTGGAAATTTTTCTTCCTTTTCTGTTTTTTAGAATAGTTTGAGAACAATAGGTATTAACTCTTCTTTAAATGTTTGGTAGAATTCACCTTTGAAGCCATCTGGCCCTGGACTCTTGTCTGTTAGGAGTTTTTTGAATAGTGATTCAATTTTTTTGCTGGTTATTGATCTGTTCAAGTTTTCTATTTCTTCCTGTTTCACTTTTGGTAGTTTATAGTTTTGAGGATTTATTCATTTCTTTCAGATTGTCCAATTTGTTGGCATATAGTTTTTCATAATGTTCTCTTATAATTGTATTTCTGTGGTGTTGATTGTTATTTCTCCTTTCTCATTTGTGATTTTGTGTGCATCCTTTCTCTTTTATTTTTAATAAGTCCGGCTAGAAGTTTATCAATTTTATTAACTTTTTCAAAGCACCAGCTCCTGGTTTTATTGATCTGTTCTACTGGGGGTTTTGCTTTGTTTTGTTTTATTTTATTTTTTAGTTTATATATCATTTATTTTTGCTTTAATATTCATTATTTCCTCCCTCCTGCTGGATTTAGGCTTAATTTGTTGTTCCTCATCTAGTTCCGTTAGGTGTAAGCTTAGGCTTTTTATTGAAATTTTCTCGCTTCTTAAGGTGGGTCTGTATTGCTCTATACTTCTCTCTTAAGACTCCTTTTGCTGCATCCCAAAGGTTTTGGACCATTGTGTTTTCATTTTCATTTGTTTCCATGTATTTTTAAAATGTCTTCTTTGATTTCCTGGTTGACCTATTTGTTGTTTAGTAGCATGTTTTTCAACCTTCATGTATTTGTGATCTTTCCAAATTTTCTTGTGGTTGACTTCAGGTTTCATAACGTTGTGTTCAGAAAAGATGCATGGTACGATTTCAATCTTTCTGTATTTGTTGAGGCCTGATTTGTGACCTAGTATTGGTCTATTCTAGAGAATGTCCCACGTGCGCTTGACAAGAATGTGTATTCTGTTGTTTTAGGATGGAATGTTCTGTATATGTCTGTTAAGTCCATCTGGTCCAGTATGTCATTCAAAGCCATTGTTTCTTTGTTGATTTTCTATTAGATAATCTGTCCATTGATGTCAGTGGGATGTTAAAGTCTTCTACTGTTATTGTATTATTACCAATTAGTTCCTTTATGTCTGTTATTGTTTTATATATTTGGGTGCTTTCATTTTGGGTGCATAAATATTTCCAATTGTTAGATCTTCTTGTTGGATTGTCCCCTTTATTATGATATAGTGCCCTTCTTTATCTCTTACAGTTTTTGTTTTAAAATCTAGCTTGTCTGATATGTATATTGCTATTCCAACTTTTTTCGACATCCATTTACCTGATAAATATTACTCTGTCCCCACACTTTCAATCTTCAGGTGTCTTTAGGTCTAAAATGAGCCTCTTGTAGGCAGAATGTAGATGGGTCTTGATTTTTTATTCATTCTGACACCCTATGTCTTTTGACCGGAGCATTTAGTCCATTTACATTTGGAGTAATTATTAATAGAGTAATTTGGAGTAATAATTAATATGTATTTATTGCCATTTTGTTACTTGTTTTGTCACCGTTTTTGGAGATTTTCTCTGATCCTTTCTTGTCTCTGTCACTTTCAGTTTCTCCTTTCTACTCTAAGAGGCCCCTTTAATGTTTCTTGTAGGGATGGTTTACAGGTCATGAACTCCTTTAGACATTCCATGCCCATGGATTAGAAGAATAAATAGTGTTAAAATGTCTATACTATCCAAAGCAATCTACACATTTAATGTAACTCCTATCAAAATACCAGCAGCATTTTTCACAGAGCTAGAAAAAAATAACACTAAATTTGTATGGAACCACAAAAACCCTAAATAGCCAAAGCATCCTTGAAAAAGAAAAGCAAAGCTGGAGGCATCACAGTTCTGGACTTCAAGGTATATTACAAAGCTATAGTAATCAAAACAGTATGGTACTAGCACAAAGATAGACACATAGATCAATGAAACTGAAATGAACCCACAACTATAAAGTCAATTAATGTCCAACAAAGCAGGAAAGAATATCCAATTGGAAAAAGACAGTCTTTTCAACAAATGGTGTTGAGAAAACTGGACAGTAACACGCAAAAGAATGAAACCGGACCACTTCCTTACACTATACGCAAAAATAAATTCCAACTGGGTTCAAGACCTAACTGAATCCCAAGCAGACTCTGCACTGTCAGTGCAGAGCCCAGTGTGGGGCTCGATCCTACAAACTATGAGATCATGACCTGAGCTGAAATCGAGAATCGGTTACTTCACTGTCTGGGCCATCCAGGTACCCCAAAGTTTAAGTAGCTTGCCCAAAGTCACACAGCTAGTAAGTGGCAAAACCAGGCTTGGAATCCACTATCTACCTCTGTAGCCTGTGGGTTTAGCTATCATGCTGTTCTTTTATCATTGCGTTGATGGTGGATTTTCAGTGGAGTTAATGAGACTTAACTAAAGGTGGTGTAGTCAACAGAGTAGAGCAGTGTGGAACTAGATGGTGTGTTATGCTCTTGGGGCTTGGATGCACATCCCCTGCTGATCTTGGGCTCTCAGGGGTGTCTCCTAACACCTACCACCCCCCAAAACCCAGATCCAGGCATCTGAACACCTCTAACTTTGTGCCCAGAGACTATTAGAGTTCCAGCTCTGATCCTTACTATCTGTGTAGCCTTAATGTCTTTTGAACTTGTTTTCTCCTCTGAAACAGAGTAACAATAGTACTAAATGCATTGATTACTGTATAAATTAAATTAGATCACATGTAAATCACTCAGTACAGTGAATGCATACGGTAGCTACTCTACAACTGTTATTTGTCACTGTGGTATTATTGTTATTGTTATTAATTACATCGAAGCTGGTGCTCTTTTCACTGGAAAAACATATTGTCTGTATATAAGTACAAAAGTAGGGGAAGCAGAAATGAGGTGGGTCCTTCAGCCCAGCATTGATGGAAGGGGGTTGTGGGTGGAGGTGGGAAGGAGGAAGCAGTGGTTCCTGGAGGGCTCACAGAGAAGGTGCCGGAATGGTGGTGCAAAGGATGTGGAGGGTGGCTTTGGGTGGCTGGGGGGGCTTGAGTGAGGACCACGAAAAATAGCTCAGTTGAATTAAATTCACTCAACAGTCACCGAATGCTTGCTTTACTCGAAGCAAAGATAAATATGATACACTGTAAAATCATGGCCAAGAAGGCAAGACAGACAAGTAAACCATTGCCTGTTGGAATTTGGTGGGGGGGAAAGGAACCAGGTATGTGCTGAAGGGTTAGGGGAAGTTCTCAGCCCCGGAAATGGTTATAGCAAGAACAAGGAGCAAGACGCACTAGAAGTCAGATGTGCAACTTTTTACACCCCTCCCCACCCAAAAAAGCAAAAAAGGAACTTTAAGGATTGCCAAAGCCAACGGAGGCCCAAAGCAATGATAAAAAACTGGGATACGGAGGCAGAAACTGAGAGTCAGGAAGGAATCAACATGTTTGAACGAGTGAGAGTAGCTGGGTGGGGTGAGGTGGGGAGTCGGGAGTGGCGGATACTTTACACAGCTGTGTGTGCCCTTGGCTGAGTTTTAAGACAGTAATAAAACACTCTCCAATAAAGATAATGTAAACCCTCATTGTAAATCGGATTAAAAACTTTTGATTTATTGAATCAAATGCATAAATTAAATAATAAATAAAGCAACAAAAATTTAATACTAATTACAACAATAAATTGTCAGTGAATGAGTGTTCACAACTTCCCTCCACCCCTGTTTCCCTCTATTCTCTGTTTCTGTTAGGTGGGGAGCTTTCTTGCTTCACAGATTCGCTTCCAGGCAGGAGAAGCTGAGTAATGCATATCACAAAGAGGAAATGAAAAGAGGCCAGAGGGTAAATGAACCTATACAGTCCTTTAGGGCTGACAAAAGAGAGGTGAGGACAGGGGCCGAATGAATTGTTGTCCAGCGAGAGGTCCGGGCTGAAGGAAGGACAGCAGAGCGGGGAGCTTGGGCGAAGAGGGGACTGGGCTGGGAAAATCATGGCAGGGGCGCCTGAGTGGCTCAGTTGGTTAAGCATCTGACTTCTGCTCGGGTCATGATCTCACTGTTCTGTTAGTGAGTTCGAGCCCCACACAGAGCTCAGGCTCTCTCCCGTTGGCACAGAGCCTACTTCAGAACCTCTGTCCCCCTCTCTCTCTGCCCCTTCTGCCCACCCAAAAGTAAAGGAACATAAAAAAAAAGAGTGGCAAAGGGACTTACCGGGTCATGTTCTGGCTTCCCAACTGGAAACCCTTTAATATTCTCCCAGGAGATGGAAGTAAAGGGTGGAATTGGTTATTTCTGGTCTCTGCACTGTCGGCACAAGGCACGCCATGAACCACGTGTTCCTGGCGTTAAGTGTTTAAGTCAGGTCAGCTTTGTCTGGGTGGAACCTCAGGAAATGACCAGAGCACAGACGTTCAGAAAGGGAGAGGAAAAGTTAGCTTTAAGCTTCCCAAGGAAATAATGTGCAAAGTCACCACGTTTTCTGAATTTATGTGAATCCACTCACGGTGAGGAAACCACATTCACACACCTGTCCTATTCATGAGCAGGGCTTCAAGTGTCAACATAGCAAAGTTCTCTTAAGGGGGTCCAGGTTTATTCAGGGTTTTATTCTTTGAGGGACCATCGCCAGATCTGAGCGTGTTATTAATGATCTCAGGATGCCATCTGTTTATCCTTGTATGCAAGGTGTTGAATCCCACTGGAAGCAGGGAACGGTGTCAGGTTTTTTTTTGTTTGTTTCCACACCAACGAGGTTTCATAGTCTATTATAAAAGCGTGAAAGAATAATTAGAAATGAACTAATGTGGGCCAAGGCTACCGAAAAACAAAAACAAAAACAAAACAAAACAAAACAAACCCAAATAAAACAAATAAACACCACCAAAACCCAAAAAACATTAAATGAGAAAACTGCATGAAGAGCCAAGAATGAACAGTAATGCAAAATGTAAGACAGAGAGAATCACTTGCCACACAGGTGTGTGGGAGAGTGTTTTAGGCAAACATCCTTTGACACAGATTTCACTCATTAAAAAAAATTTTTTTTAATGTTTATTTATTTGCGCGTGTGTGTGAGAGAGAGACAGAGCATGAGCAGGGGAGGGGCAGAGAGAGAGGGAGATACAGAATCTGAAACAGGCTGCAGGCTCTGAGCTGACAGCAGAGAGCTCCATGCTGGGCTCGAACTCACAGACCGCGAGATCGTGACCTGAGCCAAAGTTGGATGCTTAACAAACTGAGCCACCCAGGCGCCCAGACTTCACTCTTTTGTAAGCCAAAATAAAATGCTTCAAACCTCTCCTCGGAGATGGAGATTGTTACCTGAGAAACCATTTGTTCTGCCTTTTTATGTTTGGGTGTTTCTGTGGCCAACTACCTCTATAATTGTATTTTTCGCATTGTGTCCACATGGGCCATGATACGCGTCGATTTTCTGCTTCATTTCTTAAGCTATGCAGTAACTTGAAGGGACCATAAAAAATAGAAGATTTCGTGAACATCTGCTTGAAAACTTTCCATGTAGATTCATTGTCCTTAGAATGACGATGTTTCCTTCCACGTGCGTGTTTGCTTGGTCTGCATTCCAAACATGTTGCAAGAATACGTGCACCGTGGGGTTGCCACACGATTCAGCAGCTGCATGATGTGCTGCCATGACAAACATGCAGGAAATGGGTTTGCGTGTGGAGTGATCTTCCTGTGTTTCTTCATGATTAGAAAGCCATATTATCAAGGAGGAGTGCTGGGTCAGCAGCTCTGCGTTGATGTGGCAACTTACTAGATATCCTGGGGTTCTTTTCTGGAGCGGGCGTGAAGGCTGGAGCGAAATGGTTGAGGCAGGCCTGCCAACGACCAAGGTCTTCAGTACAGGTCTATGTAAAAAGAGTGGGATCTGGGGACATTTGTGGCTGAAGCTTCTATACCGCTGGAGATCCCAGTAGTGTTTGAGAGGTTTAGAGGTGTGGGAGTAAATGGGCCAACCCTGTCTGGGCAGGTATTCCTGTAGGAGGAGGGCTCAGGCTCTGCCATGACCACAGGATCAGAAAGTCACGTAAGGTTTTAAATCAACTTTATTGAGAAAGTTGACTCAATCATGCAAATCATTCAGCTTACCAAAAGCAACACGAAAACAATCGAGGAAAGATTTGATGTCCTTCATTCAAGGGAACCAGTGTATGGATCACAGGCAGTGGGGGGCCATTCTGGAGCCGGGGCAAGAGTGAGTTTTATGGAGCATTAGAAGAGGCAATGTGGAAACAGGACATGATTGGCTAGGAAGCTGGGGATTTCCTTATAAGGGGATTTTCTAGGGTAAAGTAAGCTACCTAGAGCTGAATGGCAGCATCGTGATTGGTCTGGGTTAGGTTTCCTTGATAGGCATTTCCTGTAAGTGCAGGTTGACTTTGGTTTACCTTGTGATGTGGGCCAGGTCAGTGGCTAGGGACTCCCATCTTGTGGGTCAAGATATATAAATGAACTTTATCAAACTAAAATGGACGAAGCATTTCCTACATGCTGGGTGCTAGGCTGGGTGCCGGGACAGAGCAGCACACAGTTTCTTAAAGTGGAGTTTTTCTCTTATTAATCTCTCTCTTGGAGGAGGCCACCTGTTTTAGGTTGCATTCTCTCAGAAGGAGACCTTAAGCCTAGGATTCCTGGAGAGCTAATTTATTTAAGGAGAGACCTCCAGGGGAAACCAGGAAGGGCTCAGGGGAGGCAGGATGAGGAAGGAGAAGAAGCCACACCAGGGTGGAGTTTCAGGGGAAGTCCCAGACTCACCTGATCCCGCGGGGAGCTCTAGAACATAACACTCAGGACACAGGAGCTGGGCTTCTGTATTCTCACATCCGGCAGCTATTGGCTATGGGCCTCCCATGGGAGATGTAAAACTCACAGGCACTTCCAGCTCTCATTACTGGAGACATGGCTTTACCACCCACTGGAAATTTTCTGAATGTTCCGTTGCAAGCCTGTATCAGCAAGGGGACAGAAGCTAGAGGATGAGCAGGCGGGCAAGGTACCCACAGTGTCCCCCACCCACCAGCGGGGGAGGTGGTAGACAGGTCATAAAGAAGAAAAGAGCACCCCGAACCTTGCTACTCAAACTGTGGCCTCAGACCAACAGCATCTGGCCTCATGGGATCCACCAACAAGGAACTTGTTAGAAACGTGGAGACTTAGGCCCCATGGAAGACTAGTTAATCAGAAACCAAATATTAATAAGATCTCCGGGAGATAGGTATGCACATTAACTTCCAATGGTCTTGGCTCCAGAATGTTAGAAAAGATGATCTACAGACCTCCTAAACTGGCAGGAATAAGCATCACGATCTGGGCTGCAACATGGTGGGCTTAGAAAGTTCTTAGTCTGAAGGCCCTCTGGCCTAGCAGCTGAAACCAGGGACAAGAGAATGCGTTCCTGACTGCGGGCAGGGCAGTGCTCGCTTCCCTACCTGGAGCTCTATCACACCAGGCTTGCAGGTCCCAAATTTCCAGACTCTTCAGTCTCCATTATTTCAGCAGGAACTAGGATCTTTTGGGGAGGGAAGTGGGGAGAGGATGAGGAGGAAAGGTTTGGGCACTGACAGAGGAAAGAGCAAAATATAAAATAATGCAAGATTTAGAGTTGACTCCACAGTTTAAGCCTGAAAAGCATATTGAAAAGTCACAGCAGGTAAATCACTTGACTCAGTTATGCATCATTAAAGGAGTCATGGCACAAGTCATGCATGAGGAGAAAACTCTGGGGTAAAATATGTTGGTCACCAGGAGGCCCCCAACAGGACAAAAATGTCTCTTCCGCAACATTGAAACTTCCTGCCATTAAAGTCACACTGTAGTCGGTCAGCTGACACCATCTCCGAGGGGACACCATCTCTGGAGGGCTGCTTGCAGCACAGTTTGAGGGCCGTCTGGCTAAAGACTCAGATGACACACAGTCGTTTAACCTCAGGATATTTCTAAAATAACACACGAAAATCGTAGTTTTGACCGCTGTTGATTTGAAGCAGTGAACTAGGAAGACAAAGGGAATTGAAGAGAATGTAACAGCAGTAACTTTTAGGAGGCAAAAAGTAGGTTGCTTATTGTGGGCGGTAGTTGACTTAGGAGAACCAAGAGACCTGAATCCTAGAAAGTGAGCAATCAGGAAGGCTGATAATAAATTTAATGTATCTATGGCATGTCTCTAAAGGCTGAAGAATTAGCAGCACCAGGTACCTTAGGGATGGAAGCTTGAGCCAAAAATAGACCAGTGGACCGATTGGTAGTCTGCTGAAGATTCAGTTTGGCATTCCGATCCTCTCCCAGGGTCCATGCATCAGCATGCCGCCCCTCCCCCTCCAGTAAGGAAGGCAGGTGACTGGGAGTTGATTCTCCAGAGACAGAAAAACAGATGGCAGCCTGTACATAGCCGAACGCCAGACACAGCTAAGATCAAGGCTGCCATAATGAAAAGAGAAGAGTAAGGAAAAGTTTAAATTTTGAATTGGATAGGTCTCCGTAGGACCCAGAAATCCCACAGCCATTAGCTGGCAGCTAGGAGATCAGAACAGTTTTCTCCAGGCATTGAAAGATAGTAATATTGGGGATCTCCCAAAGACACAGCCCAGATTGATCACCCTACATTCCACACTTTTCTCCCTTTCGGCCAGGCTCCCTTCCGAGCAGAGTTTCCGGTTAGCTTTTTGATGTTCCATTCTGAACCAGGAGCAGACTAGCAGGTATCTACAAGCGATGTAGCAGGATTCTCGCACAGATGGTCGTGACACCGAGGCCTTTTCATTTCCAGCAAGAAACTTTTATTCGTGCCGGCACCGCTCAGTTGGGTTCATACCCAAAGAACTGAGCACCGAACGTCACGTGGCATAGTTTTTTGTGTACATTTTCTATTTCTTTGTCTCCCGCAAATGGTAACACACATAACATGCAGTCTGATTAAGTGGTCTCCGTTTACAAGGTCATGAGGGATGTTGTCACGTAGGCGCACAGCCAGGTTATCTTGAAGTTTTCTCTCCCTTTTTTCCTCTCTCCTTAGGGAGGGGACCCTACCACATCCCCCCCCCCCCCTTTGATGCTCGGACCCCTCTATTTTGGGTCAAAGCGCATCATGTTCGTTTAGAGGTCTATATTTCCATAACATCATTACATGAGTGGCCGTTTTTCTCTCAACCGTAGCCTCGGTGAGACTGGAGACAGACCTTACAATCAAGGGAGCTAAGCAGGGTAAGATCAAGCCCCCTCCCGCGGTATCTGATAATGAAAGAACATCAAAGCATTTTCCACGTTTCAGATGCTTCTCCCAGCAGCTGTCCAGAGGGGCTGGAAAACAGTTCAGAAGCTAAAAGAGTTAATGTTCCACAGAACAACTTGGACCAGAGACAGGACAGGAGAAGAGATAAACTCATAGAGGAATCCCTCTCTGTTCACTTTGAAGGACTGTCCCAAGGTATGCTATTTCCATACGGCTTCTCTGCGATGAATACGTTGGGTGGATGAGTAGCTGGTTGGGTTTGTAAGCTCTGGCCAGCGAGGAAGTTAGCTTCCCTTCTTCCTCTGTATGACTTTCCTTCTCTTTCCCCCTGGATGCCCCAGAATTGCACCGTACAAGACCCATTAACATGCGAGCTTTGCCTTAGGCTCTTTTGCCAGATAACACAAGATACTACACCCAGGCCTGAGAATGACCACACAGAGCAGACGGTTCACCCTCTACCCACTGGTTCACATGGGCCTCTGGAGGATTTGAAAGCAGCCTTTTAGGGCATGAAGCTATTGATTTTTATTTTCCTGTGATTACAGAAAATGCCAAATGTATACAAAAGCAGAGAGAACAGTTTAATGAGCCTCCATATACTCACCAGCTAGCTTTAGTTGTTGTCATCCATGGCCTCTCTTGGCTCACCCATTCTTCTACTCTCTTTCTCCCTTAACTTTGATGGCTTTGAAGCAAATTCTAGGCATCATCTCATGTTACCCACAAATACTGAAGTGTCTGTTACTAAAGACCCAAGGCGATGGGTCTTTAAAATCATAACACCTTTTACCATAACTAAAAAAATAACTTCTCCATATCATTAAAAAAACCCCAACATTCTTTAAATTTCTCTGCTTGATTTAGAATTTTCTCCTTTTGTAGTTGGTTAATTCAAATAAGTCCACCATATATATACATATGTATTTATACATATATATATATACATATATATATAATTCCTCTAAGTATCGTTTTAACTCATAAATTTTAATGTATTTGAAATGTTTAAATTCATTTCCATTTTAATTTTTCTTTCATGCTCAAATTGCCTTATTTTTGGTCAGTGGGAACTTTTTCACGTTGGCTTCTGGGTCCTTTTGACATGACCCCAGTAGTCTTTAATGGCCTCTTTGCTTTCTGCCATAACAAGATACTCATATTCACCCTGTATTTCCGGCCCTGGGCCTAGAATCAGTTACAGTAAAACCTTGGTTTGTGAGCATAATTCATTCTGGAAACATGCCTTGTAATCCAAAGCACTTGTATATCAACACGGGCTGGTTTCAAGAACCATTGGCTCCGTTGCGACCATGTGATGTTGAGTGCGGTGTCTTCCTTATATTGCAAGACATAGCTCACGTATTAAGTTGAAATTTATTAGAAACGTTTGCTCATCTTGAGGAATACTCGCATAACAAGTTACTCGGAATCCAAGGTTTTAGTATATTTTTTTAAGTAGCCCTAGTTGTCTCTAGCAACAAAAGTTTTAGAAGTTACTACAGGAGAATATCTTTCCGACTACGAGATGGAAAAAATTTCCTTAAAAAGATGCAAAATGTTAAGCACGTAAGGAGAATACAGATATATTTAACAGTATCAAGACATATCTTAAACACTTTTAAATGCCAAATTAGAGTATTTTGGCAATGTATATAATCAACAGTATATAGAAGGAACTCCAATAAATCAATTAGAAAAAAAAATGTTTCTCCAAACTTTCCTTGACAAAAATAAATTTCAAATAAGGATTTCACATTCACAAGAGAGGAAATCCACATCGTCACAGTCTTATGAAAGAATGTTCAATCTCTTTGGCAATCAGGGAAATGCAAATTATGACATACCATTTTAACCGTGCTCAATGGTCAAAAGTCAAGAAATCTGACAATATCAAGCGCTGGAGAGGTGCGTGACGGGGATGTCTTTGTATAGTGCTGTTGAGAATATATATTAGAAAACTGGCGAATGCGTAAATAATTTGTAATATTTTAATTCATTCAACTCATTGCTATTCCATGGAAAAAATGAACTATACTGGGATGCCTGCGTGGCTCAGTTGATTAAGCGTTGGACTTCAGCTCAGGGCATGATCTCGCGGTTCATGAGTTCAAGCCCTGCATCAAGCTGTTTGCTGTCAGCACAGAGCCCGATTTGGATCTTCTGTCCCCCTCTCTCTGCCTCTCCCCAGCTCACGCTCTCTCTCTCTCTCTCTTCCAAAAATAAATAAACATTAAAAAAGAAAAGAACTATACCTAGAAACAACCTGAGTTTTAGAAACATAATGTAGAATGGAACAACCGAGATCCAGAAGACTACAGAATATGTAGAATTTTAATAAACAATTTGGCATTGTATTGTACATACCCTGGAGAAACTCTTGCATTATCCGTATACCTATGCAGAGTCTCTCTAGGGCGGGGGTCAGTGAATTACAGCATATGGCCCACCACATGCTTTTGCAAGTAAAATTGTATTTGAATACAGCCGCACCCATTTGTTCATTTCTGTTTCCCCACCACAGTGACAGAGTAACGGTAATAGAGACCAGATGGCCCACAAAGACTAAAATATTTACTACCTGGCCCTTTACCAAACACATTTGCTGCCCCCTACTATGCTACAGTACATGTAAGATAGTGCCAATTTTTTTTTAACATTTATTTATTATTGAGGGACAGAGAGACACAGAGTGAGCAGGGAAGGGGCAGAGAATGGGGGAGACACAGAATCTGAAGCAGGCTCCAGGCTCTGAGCTGTCAGCACAGAGCCTGACGCAGGGCTCAAACTCACAAACTGCTAGATCATGACCTGAGCCAAAGGCTGACGCTTAACTGACTGAGCCACCCAGCCTCCCCTAGATAGTGCCAAATTTTACCAAAGCTCACACAGAAGCAAAAATAAACAACCTATTGTTTTCTCATATTTTCATGATAAGGATATACAAATAAAACCAGGGAATGTTGAATAAAAATTCAGAATAGTGTTTTCTTCATGTAGGAATCAGAACGTAGAGGATGGAATGGGGAGACATACATAGTAAATAGAAGTTAATGGCACTATTCCTTCTATGCATTAAATATTGTATTAGAAATATAACAAAAAGTAAATTTAAAAAACCAAAATAATAATTCCAGAAAAATTTCTTAGGACGGAATGACAAAGGCTTCCAGATTAAAAGAGCCTGAGTACCAGTAGAATTGTACAAGAGTAAGTCCACCATTATGAAATTTCAGGACATTGCAGACAGAAATTCCGTAAGCTTCCAGAGATCAAAGTTAACGTCATAGACAAAAGATCAGAAGTTAGAACAACTTTTGAGTTTTTACTAGCAAGGCTAAATACTAGAATATGACAGAAAATGCCTATTGGTATTTCAGAGGGAAAATATTTTTTAGCCTAGAATCCTATACAACACCAAACTAATAATTTAGCAAAGGGGAAGGAAAAGGCATTTTGAAGTATTTGAGATCTAAAAAGTTACTCCCTATGCCACTTTTTTCAAGTTGTTACTGGAGCATGTGCTCGACAACATTGGGTCAGGGAACCAAGAGAAAGATGATGAAGAATGTAGGATAAAGAGAATCCAATCCCAGAGAGAAATAAAAAAACAAAAAACAAAAAAAAAAAACCAAAAAAAAAGAACAACAGAAAAACCCACAATCCTCAGATTCTAGGTCATCACAAGAGGACAGACTTTCAGGAGCCTTGAGACCAACTATTTGGTCTGGACCAGATCAGAGGCTCTGAGCATCGTTATTTTAAGAAAATGAAATTGATTAGATACCTCACGTGCATTACATATAGTACTCGTTTGTCTTAAAACTGGAAGTGTGTGCCTTTTGACCATGTTTCAAGTCCTTCTTCTCCCCAACCCTCGTCTCTGGTAAACCCAAGTCTGATAGCCTTTCCTATGAGTTTTTTCTTTCTTTTTTTTAAAGATTCCATGTATAAGTGAGATGATATAGTATTTCCCTTTTTCTGTCTAACTCATTTCACTTAGCCTGGTGCCCCGTGCGTCCATCCATATTGCAACACTCCTGCCATTCCTCCTATTTTATGGCTAAGTGATATTTCATTATATACATACGCAACTTCTTTATCCAGTTATCCATCAGTGGGCATTTAAGTGGTTTCCATGTCTTGGCTGTTGTAAATAATGTTGCTATGAACATGAGGGTGCAGATGTCTTTTCGATTTAGTGTTTTCATTATCTTTGGATATATTCCCAGAAGTGGATTTACTGGATCATATGGTAGTTCTATATTTAATTTTTTGAGGAACTCGATACTATTATCCATGGTGGCTTCACCAATTTACAATCCCACCAGCAGTGGACAAGGGCTCCCTTATCTTCACATCTACACCAACCTTTGTTATCTCTTGTCTTTTGATGGCCATGTAACGGGCATGAGGTAGTATGCACTGCAGTTTAAAAAAAAATTTTTTTAACGTTTTTATTTATTTTTGAGACAGAGAGAGACAGAGCATGAACGGGGGAGGGGCAGAGAGAGAGGGAGACACAGAATTGGAAGCAGGCTCCAGGCTCTGAGCCATCAGCCCAGAGCCCGACGCGGGGCTCGAACTCACGGACCGAGAGATCGTGACCTGAGCCGAAGTCGGACGCTTAACCGACTGAGCCACCCAGGCGCCCCCCACTGCAGTTTTAATTTGCGCACAGCTAATGACTAGTGATGTTGAACATCTGTCCATGTATCTGCCTTTCATATATCTTTCATACATCTTTGGAGTAATGTCTCTTCATGCCCTTTGCCCATTTTAAATTGGGTTATTTATTTTTATTTATTTATTTGTTTTTTTGCTATTGAGTGTCATTAGTTCTTTATATATTTTGGATATTAACTCTTATCAGATATATGGTTTGCAAATACTTTTTCCCATTATGTAGGTTGTGTTGCCACTTTGTTGATGGTTTCTTTTGCTGTACAGAAGCTTTTGAGTTTGATGTAGTCCAATTTGTTTATTTTTTATTTTGCTGCCTGTACTTTAGGTGTCATATCCAGAAAATCATTACCAAGATCCTTGTCTAGGAGCTTTGTTCCTATGTTTTTTTCCTAGAGGTTTCATGGTTTTAGGTCTTCTATTTAAGTCTTTAATCAATTTCGAGTTAATTTTTGTGAGTGGTATAAACTGTGGGTCATTTCAGTCTTTTACACGTGACTATCCAATTTTCCATTTATCGAAGGGACTGTCTCTTCTCCATTGAGTATTCTTGGCTCCCTTGTCAAATATTATTGTGTTTATTTCTGGGCTCTTGATTCTGTTCCATTGATATGTTTGTCTGTTTTTATGCTAGTGTCAAAGTGTTTTGATGACTACAGTTTTATAATGTAGCTTGTAATTGGGAGTGTGATATCTCCTGCTTTTTTTTTTCTTGTCTCATTAAATGTGTAAAATAAGATTTATCTTGCTGGGAGAGATTTGTGGTTGAGTTAACAATAAGTATATATAAACTAAATACATTAAAAAATGTTTATTTATTTTGAAAGCAAGAGGGAGAGAGAGAGAGAGAGAGAGTGTGTGTGTGTGTGTGTGTGTGTGTGTGAGTGGGGGAGGGGCAGAGACAGAGACAGAATCCCAAGAAGTCTCCACACTCAGTATGGAGCCCTACATGGGGCTCAGTCTCCGCATTGTGAGATCATAACCTGAGTCCAAATCAAGAGTCAGACGCTTAACCAACTGAGCTACCCAGCCGCCCCTAGATACATTTAAAAGACAAGATAATTAAGAACTCTAGAAAAACAAAACGTGCAAAAAGTACAATTATAGAATATGGCCCAACTTGAATTCCATGCACATAGTCATAATAATTAAAAAGCAAATATTAATGTAACAAAAATTTAGATATTATTATATATGGCAGGATGGGAGATGTGCACATGTGTATCTCTAAAGACCATGCTTATATGGCTACTTCTTAAACAGTTTTAGGAGATATATGGAGGAAAATACCAAAAGAATTAGCTAAAGGAGTTAAAAATAATTCCTTTCCGGAGTGAGAAATCCGAGAAGAAAAATTATGTATGCTTTTAATTAAAATTTTAAAAATAAGTTTCAAAAATGACACCATAGACCAAAATCTGATGTATTAAATAGGATCATCCCTTCCCAGTTTACCCAACTAACCAAGAAAATACAGCAATATCTGGAATTGGCCTCTCCCTTAAAAGAAATTAATTAAACAAGTCAGCTTGAATCTACGAGGATGAGATGCTTTTTTTTTTTGTAACGTCTTCAGCACATTACACAATCTTTCCATTCATGTGAAGCTGTTCTTCCAGAAATGAGTGTTGTTTGGCAGTCAGAAAGTGGGGGGAAAAAGCACCCTCTGCTCTGACACTCAGAAACTGGTCTGACACAGCAGCCAGGTCATGTCATTCTATTAGACATAAACCTTGTCACAGAATCCCAGCCTCAGACAAGTTACTCTGAGACCACGCAAAAATGAGACAACATAAGCCCATGTCATAATTTTGTTCAAGTACAGGCAAAACCAGGTTCACTCGGCTGTCCATTAAATAGCAAACACACCTGTCTCTCGTCCAAAAATGATTGATTGCTACTTCTTTACCATATACAGTTTTATCTTCCCTATAAATAAGATTTATGGAGATACCAATCAAGGAATTACACCTCCTCCCTTTTCTGACAGCATCCAATGCAGAGCAAAGCCCAGCCATCATTAAGGTGGGATGCTGGATGATGCCTTGTCATAGGCAGCGTGAACAAAGGAGGATCCAGTTTTACATTGCGAAGCACTGGGCAACTCAAGAGGGAATATGACATTGTCTCTGTCCTTGAGTTTCTAATAGCTTCTTTTTTTTTTTTTTTTTTAAATTTTTTTTTTTCGACATTTATTTATTTTTGGGACAGAGAGAGACAGAGCATGAACTGGGGAGGGGCAGAGAGAGAGGGAGACACAGAATCGGAAACAGGCTCCAGGCTCTGAGCCATCATCAGCCCAGAGCCCAACGCGGGGCTCGAACTCCCGGACCGCGAGATCGTGACCTGGCTGAAGTCGGACGCTCAACCGACTGCGCCACCCAGGCGCCCCTCTAATAGCTTCTTAAACAACCACAGGAACATAGAATGATACATTTCAAAACTGGAAAGAACATCAAAGTTATTGTCAGTGGAACAAACATCGACCTACAACATTTGGGTTTAATTTAATTCTTACCATTTATTAACACTGAGGCAAATCACTTGACTACTGTTCTGTTTTATTACCTGTGAGACAATGACTTATCCTACTTAAACAATCACTGAAAATATTAAATAAGATAATGTGCATTGAAATATTTTATAAGCTGTATGGGACCATCATAATGTGGGGAGCCCAAAAGGAAAGGAAGCCCCCAAAAGTGAAATGACCCACCCAAGATCATATTGGGTATTATCAGATGTCAGTATAACATTCAAGTGGAGATAATTACCAACAGCACTTCAGCAGTAAAAATAATGATAATAATAATAATATCGATTGCTTATTATGATTAGACATTCTGCCTTTCACTTTTTCTACATTATTTCATTTATAACAAAAAATATTTTAGTCTTTCACATAGAAGGCGAGACTCCTTTTATATCTCTCAGTTTTATCCAGAGCTGACGGAATTCATGAACATTATTATATTCTATACGACTATAGCAGAAATTTTGGAAATGCAGGATATATGCTTAACTCTCTACATTAATATAAGAAAGAGGATCTTATGCTTCAAGATCATGATGCTATATTTGAATATCATGCAGCGTAATTTCAATTTGAGTCAGGCTAAATGCTCATGACTCTTCATTAAAAGAGTGTGATGACCAAAGATTCCTCCTTGATGGTAAAGTTTTCCAAAAAATTTTGAAATGGGCTTTATGTGCTCATGTCCAGGAAAACAGGAACTTGTTATGGAGTAAGAGTTGTTAAACATTTGTAACCCTAGGAATTGGCCACAAAGATATGCGTCCTTGAGTGTTGTGGAAAAGTCTAGAACTTTCCTTGAATAAATGGTATGGATTGATTCTTTATCCCTCCACATATTTGGGTTTCTTAGCATCACTTGATGAAATATGAGACTGATACTGTCCATAGCGAGTTCTGGTAAATCAAAGAGCCTCTGCACTCTAAGAAGTCACTACTATAGAAAAATTAAATTGGAACACAATACTACACCCTGCCTGTGTATGAAAAGAGAAGCACTTTCATATTAAGGCAACAAGCGTATGGGTAAAAATATTGAAATGACTAAGAAGTATGATTGAAACAGTGCTGGAAGCATGGTAAGGGCAAAACTCACCGAGAAATGATATACTTTGGGAGAGAATTCATTCAGATAATTCATCTGACTCAGACTTCAGATAAAACAAACACTGTAAAAGGATAGATTAAGTCTGGAATGAAATCTCTCTCTCTCTCTCTCTCTCTCTCTCTCTTTCTCTCTCTCTCTCTCTCTTTCTCTCCCTCTCTCTCTCTCTGTCTCTCTCTCGGTCTCTCTCTGTCTCTCTCTCTGTCTCTCTCTCTCTCTCACACACACACACACACACACACAGCCATCACAAGCCCTGACCTGATGGAAATCTGAGATGTTCTGATCTTTGTATGATCTCATTAGCCTACTCACTTCAATGTCAAATACATAAATCATTTAAATCATTTCTTTCCCTGAAGTCAATACTCTTGCAACTCTATTAGTAGCATGGTGATTAGCAACATCTTCAAAAATTTTTTCCCATTGAAAGTTTATACATTTCTGTTTGTAGTCAAATGTCCAAAACTTAGAAAACTGAGGCAAATGAAGTAGTCTTCTTCCCTTGTGTCCTTAACCACCCCCATCCCCACCCTCATTTTCTCTTAGCTTTTAGTCTCCTTTCCTAGTGCTTGATACTTGAGCACTGCTTACAGCTCCTGGGGCCCCAACTCCTAAGATGCCTTCACCTGAACTCTGGAGTAGATGAGGTACTTTCCCTGCCACAGGCCTGACCCTCTCTGTGTCTATTGTAGCTAGTCATGATCAAGGTCTCTATTCTTTTGCTGATGGAGTCCTATCTCAGCACCTGCCGCTGAAGTTCTCCAAACTCCTAGACCCAGGATCCTCACATTCAACTCACATCATTTGACGGGATTCACCCTTAATGGCTCCCTGTCCCAGAAGATAAAGTTTTCTATCTTCATAGCAAAGGAGGAAGGAAAAGAAGGAAGGCCACACTTTGAGGCTATCTCAGTAGTGCTAAGGAGGATCAAACTTAGAATAAAGTTTGTCTTCAATTCAGTTCAAAAACATTAAGTGAGCACATACTATACTAAAATTGTGGGAATAGAAACTGAGATACACAGTTTCTGTTCGTAAAAGCCTTACCAGGGAAACAAATGTGTAAAGATAGAACTTAAGAGTTTTCTAAGTACAGCAATAAAGTGGATCACTAATGCTAACAAATTTGAGCGTTAAGTGCCAGGTATTAAAGACTTATTTCACAGTATTGAAATTAATGTTATTGGAAAAGAAGGCAGAGGCCAGATCACAGATGGACTTGGACTCTGACTGGACTTTGTCTTGTGTTTACTGAGGACCCGATGAAGAATTTTCAGAAGAGTCATAGCTAGGTCGGATTTACATTAAATAGATATGGCTTACGGCTTAAGCGACAAGACACTAGAGACGTGGAGATGATGGAGACCAAAGAGTAATAGTTTCAGAGAAAAAAGAAGAGCACATCAACTCAGGAAATATTCAAAACTAAAATTAGTGGACTAGTTAAATGATAGATGTGAAAGTGGATATGAAGAAAAGAATCAAGGATGTTGCTTCAATTTTGGCTTGGGTGTCTGATAGGCAGATGGGAAGCAGGTGAGGAGGAACAGGGGGACAGGAGGAACAGGGAGGGATGGACAAAGACAGGCGTTCAAGGGCGGGTGTCCACTAGGAGTCTTCATTCAGCCATCTCGGGATCCCGGGAGAGGTCGAGGTTGAAGACAGAGTTGCAGGAGCCTTTGTTGTCTCCTTTCCACCCCTTCTGTTCTCGTCACCCATGCATCCCACTTACATTCCCGTATTCCTGTCCACGCGTTCCGTGAATTATGACTAATTAACAGAGGGAGAACTGAGCAATCATTTCCCCTCCTTCTCCTCACTTTGACACAAGTCTAAATAAGGCTGTCTTCATTTGAAGGCAACGTAGGTACTCTGACCCCACCCCATGATAAGATGCATCACTGTGCCCCCGTATATCTACTTTTTTTTTTTTTTTGGCAGTTCCTTTCTAGAAATCAGGGATTCTCCCAGTCATTTTATATGGGACCAAATCTGAAATCTGTGTGTAAATCATTTATATATGTTAGTAGTAAGTGTCAATTGGTCTCTGGTCTTTTTATCTACTCTTAATGGGGGAGAAAACAAGATACGCAAATTCATAAAGAGGGTAAAACAAAAGTAATCAACATCTGGATTTTGAATGCATTTTCTGATTATGTCCTTATTATTATTATTATTTTTTTTTTTTACCTTCTAAGTATGTTTTATGAAAATTACCATTAAAATGTCTTACTTTTCCAGGGCGCCTGGGTGGCTCAGTCGGTTGAGCGTCCAACTTTGGCTCAGGTCATGATCTCGCGGTCCTAGAGTTCGAGCCCTGCATCCAGCTCTGTGCTGACCGCTCAGAGCCTGGAGCCTGCCTCAGATTCTGTGTCTCCCTCTCTCTGCCCCTCCCCCACTCATGCTCTCTCTCTCTCTCTCTCTCTCTCTGTCAAAAATAAATAAACTTTAAGGTATCTTTAAAAAACAATGTGTTACTTTTCCTAGGCATACAGTACTGGCCTAGATGTACTCAGCACACACTAGATAAAAGAGACTAAATTAAGACTTGTTAGGTAATATAAATAATCCACTTATCCAAAAATAATCCACAAGGGTAACAGAGAGCCAAAGGATGCATGCAATTGCGGTTACACGGATCCAGTGTTGTATCATTAGATCCTTGACGGAAATGCATCACCACAAGCACAGAGTTTCATCTGGTGTGTAGAATGAGTGAATTCATGACTCAATGCATTCGGGGGCTGCTCTGGAAATTTGATCTCTCTCTGCATGCTTTTGGCATGACAGGTTGTAGGAAGGTTATTGCTTTTCTCAAGTAGCTGAATCACAGAACACTGGATATTTGTTCCCACAGCCTGCCAGCCGTGGCATCTATGTTGGGGTTATCACTTGGCAACAAGATAAATACCCTGACTGAAGTGTTACACTCCCTAACAGAACTTGTCTCATGTGCAGACTTTCTCACACTCGTGGCTAGCCCAGGGCAATGCCTTAAAATAGGCAAGGTTTGCTTTCTGTTGCCCTGGATGATGATACTGTCCCTTTCTGTGGCTTTGGCTCACTCATTCAAAGCCACCTCGGTCTTTTGCTTCTCTTCCTCACACAGCCCGAAACTCCTTTTCCCGGCCACCTCTCCCCACTCTGCCAAAACGCTTTCTGCAGGAATTTAGAAACATGTATTATTTCTCCTAGAGCCAAGACGAATTTTATTGCTAATTGTAGAAGGAGGTGTTCATTCTCTGACAAAGGTATTTCAAAAAGTATATGCCGCACGATGTCTTAGTCAAGGTGGCCCCAAAGTAACACCAAAGAAGTGGCTACTCTCACGTTCATTTGCTCCTGCTTACAGTGACAGCTACTGAAGTTTCTAGGGTGCACCATGCTATTGAAATACTAGGGCGGATTAATGTTAACGATCTTCGTTGTAAAAACAGTGTTTCAAGACATTTCATGGAAAGTCACTGGTAAGATAAGATTCTTAGATGGAATTTTATGTCAAAATGGGACTTCGATCGTATCATGCTTTGGATCATTTCAGTGGTGACATTGCTGCTCATGGAGAGATAGTTCCCATCAACCGGCAAATCACATGGGAAGGGTGACTGTGGAAGCACCAGTGGTTGTTCATTCAAAGTGGAAAAGAGAAAAGAAGTAACATTGCAAGGTGCTGGGCATGAAGAAGTCATTCAGCAAACACCTAGTGAGCACTCTAATTTGAGCCAAGTGCCTATCTCCATCACTGAGGAAGACGGTCGTGGATATAGAGTCATGGTACTTACCATGTACGGGGAGACAGACACTGAGTGGTGGTTAAGGGCAGCTCCCTCAGTCACAGTTGGACAGGTGTTTCCGAGCAAAAAACACAGTGCCTGCAATCTCCAAAGTAGAACATTAGAACTTTATTAAACAGTTGTTTTCTTATTTTGGGTCTTATCTGTCCTTTCTGCATGTTTCACTGTAGTGCTCCCGGGAAGAAAAGATACACCTTGATATAGACACTTTGATCACGTATTTCTGGTTGTCAAAGTAATGCACGCCTATTGTGGAAAATGGGGGGAATTGTTTAAAGTAAAAAAAAAAAATTGGCAAACATCTCTAAACTTACTAGAGTCACTTTATATTTTGGCACACTCCCTTCAGGTCCTCTTTCTGCACATATTTTATTTCTTTTTTTTTTAATTTTTTTTCAACATTTATTTTATTTTTGGGACAGAGAGAGACAGAGCATGTACAGGGGAGGGGCAGAGAGAGAGGGAGACACAGAATCGGAAACAGGCTCCAGGCTCCGAGCCATCAGCCCAGAGCCCGACGCGGGGCTCGAACTCACGGACCGCGAGATCGTGACCTGGCTGAAGTCGGACGCTCAACCGACTGCGCCACCCAGGCGCCCCTGCACATATTTTATTTCTATAGCTGAAGTTGTACTGCATGTATAATGTTGTATCCTATTTTCCCCATATGATGCTCTCACACATTTTCCTGGAGGATAAGATAAGGAGAAGGTGGGGCCCTTGCTGTTTCCTTATTCCCAACTTCCACAGAAGTGATCTGACATACAGCTGCTGCAAGTACTATTTCAGGTTCGAGAGACTTCACCTTGTTTATTTTATGATGGTAAGAGTCACTGTGTCGTAGCTCTGGTCTTCTAAACCACTTACTGATTGGACTATTTCAGTGGTCTCCTGGTAGGGGTCTCAGCCTTCTGGTTCTCCCTCTTCTAGACTTTTCAGATTCTTTTTCTCCTTCTCCTCCTCCTCCTTCTTCTTCTTCTTCTTCTTCTTCTTCTTCATCATCTTCTTCTTCTTCTTCTTCCACTTTTTACAAGCAACTTCCCTTCCCCAGAGTTTACGCGGGATGTCTTTAGATTAGATCTCAGCTCGGTCTGATATCAGGTCCCGTCTCCTCTCTCTCCTTCCCCTACAACACCGGCTGCACCAAGCAGATCTCAGACAACTGCTCAACGGTCTTCGCTTCCCACTTCTGCAATTCTAGTGCCTTCCCCTTTCAATCTTCTTTTTTTTTTTCATTTCTCTTTATTGTTTCCTTGAGGCCCTCACACACATTTATCAATCCTTCCGCCACTCAGTTTGGCTTTTTATCACAAATTGCCTTTTATGCTTCCTCCAGCGGTTTGATGTGTGACCATAGTTTCTGTTTATACTGAGCTCATAAAATTTCTCTAATCTAGGCAGGAAGGCAACTTCCAAATCTGGCCACCAACAATCACTCCATTATACTAGCTAACCCTGTGGAACACGTACTGTGTGAACGATAATACGCTAAGCATCTGACAGACATGATCTCGTTGATTCTTCACAGAAGTCTATGCCATTTAGGAATGCTTAAATAATATAGACTTATTATTTATCATCTCCTGTAACAATAACAACAAGAATGAAGACTAGAGGTAGGTCATTTCCAGAATTGACTTGGGAGTGCTCTGGTGTTAAGACTCTGCTTTGGCATCTCTGCAAACCTCTTGGCCTTCCTGTGTAGCTGATGTATGGCGGGAGCATCTCCTGGCATCACATCCTCGTACAGTCAGGCTCAAAGTCAGGTATAAGGGGATGTGATAGGATAGGGAAAATCTCTTTGCATGCCTCCCTCTTACCAGGAAGGAAAAATGTGCCTAGACACTCCCCAGCAGATTTCTCCCAAGCCTCACTGACCAGAATGTGGTTATATATCTACCCCCCTTGGCCGACAACTAGTCCCCGAGATAAAGGAATCTCTTGACACCTAAACAAAATCAGGGAGAAGAATAGCAAAAAGGATTGCTTCTGTGTAGGCAATGAACAGTACCAGCATTATTAGGAGATTGAAGCTCAGAGAGGTTGAGAAAGAAATTTGTGCAAGATTATACAACCAAGAAGTGGCAGAAAGAAAATTCAAATTAGAGCTTTCTGAGTCTCTCAGGATCCCTATCATTGTTCACCACACTAAAGGGCTTTTCTCGAAAATTTTGACATTTCACCCAGTCAAAAGATATTTTGTAAGTACCGACTTGACGCTCAGCACGGTTCTCGCTGCTAAAGGGGAATCCAGTGTGGAATCTACTGAGGAATAGAAGTTCACTCAAATAAAATACTTAGAACACATACGATTAGATGGTGAATCAATGAATAATACATTTTCATGTTGTAGCTCTGAGAGGTACAGTTCTGCATAGCATGAGTTCACTGAAGATTGTAGAAATCAAACTGGATTTCATGGAATCTCTGGGATGTGCGTAGAACCTCACAGATGTGGGTCAGTGGGGAGAAGGGAGGAGGCATTCCTGTTGAGAAGAATAACTTGGAAAAGTGTCAACGGCTCCCCGAAAATTTCATTTGATGTAACGGGAGCACTTAGGAGTTGAAAGATCATTGTTGAGTGTGGGATTCCAGCTTTTTTTTCATGTGACCGGAGATCTTCCAGCAATTAAAAAAAATTTTCACATAATTTGGCTTTTGGCTGCCAGACACAGATTCTGAAGAACACGCCTATCCCATTGTCCCTCTGATAATAACGAGGGGTTTGGGTTAAGGCACCTCCACTCATTATGGCCAGAGACTCAAAGGAGCAAGATGAGGTGAGGGTCGATCTGGTTCTGTGAACCACAGCCAAGATAAGCAGCTCACACGGGGCTCAAACCCATAGTCTTGGTTTCATCGACATGCAGGTTGTCGACCCAGCTCCCACGCGTGGCCATGGAGCTCCCCATAGCAGCGGAGAAGAGATATGATTTTACTTCCACTCATCCCCTCTTGGGGATTTCCATACGTAACAGGAAAGCAAAGAGAAGAGAAGCCGCCTTCACAGTGTGTTGCACTTTTCAAAAAGCTACAGCACTACGAACAGTTTTAGACCCAAATTATCTTTCACTATGTCTTTTATCTGTTTCTGTTCCTCAAATTCCTTTGGCTGTATCGAAACACCTAGTGATTTTCTTCAATCAAGTTTTCAACATCGTGATTCTACAGGTAAAAGTCAATTTCAAGTACACAGTGGATTTTATCTGTATAATAGAAGATAAGATCTGCGTTGGAAAGATGGGCAAATAGAAAGTTCTTTGGGTGTGGCTGGTGACAGGGGATTAGGGTGGAACCAGAATCATTTAGGAAATTACAGTTGGAGAAATTTAAGACAGTTTAAAATAAGCTCCAAGGAGGAAAAATAGTGGTTTTTCTTTTCCTTTCCATGCCCAAGAGTCGCTTGGGGGCTGCTTACACTCGAGAGAGAAAAAGGATTGCATTGTCTTTAACTGTTGCAAAGACCCACCAGCCTTTCCTGCACAGAGATAAGAGGGACGTTGTAGAATTCGGCACTGCCCTTGGGCGCGTGTGTAGAGGGGGACACTTGAACCTGAGGCTGACAGACTTCAGCTAATTTTAACAGGCATGTGTAGGTATTGCAAAATTCTTAAGTTTCTGAATGACGTCATCCTCTAGAACAAATTTCTTAAAGGGTGCCTTAGCAAACAAGCATTTTTATAATAGTGATGTCTTTCTGAGTAAAATGTTGAATCACTCAAAGGATACAGATTAGAAAGGGAGAGAGAGGGAAAAAAAAAAAAATGTTCCGTGGGAGGGGCAGAGCTTTATAAAACCAGCCTTCTCCATGTGTGTACTCAGACAGCTGGCTGAGGACTGTTTCCTGTCGGGAGTGCCTCCGGGAATAACCAGGTATCTCACTGATTTTCATGGCCATCTCCATGAAATATGGTTTCATTGCTTCTTCTTTCCTGCTGCTATTACTAATATAATGAAAATTAAAGTGTGGGATGTCTTTAGAAAAAGAGTAAAAATGTAGGGGCGTGCCTCTTGGTTAGATTTTTTTAAGTGAAAATATTGTCACTTAAGATTTGAACTAAATTTACATTTAATATTGAACCAAACTGACATTTAATATGGCACTAAATTAAGACTTAGTCCTGAATCTCAGGAGCCAGCAAATGCCTGTGTAGCATTAACCGAACCAAAGTGCACATGCAGGTGATGATGCCAAATTCATCGAACAGGTTAGAATATGGATGTTCTTGACTAAGTAGGGTTTTGGCACTGAATTTGATGGAAAGAGTTAGGTTGATTAACATATATTCATTTAGGCAAGGAAGGTAAACTATAAATTGTATATAAATATCATAAAAAATTTAAAAAAAAAGATGACGGTCTTTATAACGATCAGAAACCAGAAATGAAGCAACCTGGGTTGGGTCAGTTTAACACCAGAGTGTTATCTATTGAAGTTTAGTTTATAATTGGTCAATTTAGTGAAAGAGAAGAATTAGCCAAACTAGTTGTTGGATTGGTGGAAGTAATAGTTTCATAAATAATTTAATACCCATAAGCAGACATTCATTATGAAAGTCACCAAACAACAGGAATTGCTTTTGATTTTGTTGGGAAGGGAATGTGTAAGTTTGGGTGGGAGGTTTCCTGAAAGTTACTGTTTTCTCTTTGTTTTCATTGATGTTTGTGGTCAATTGCTAAGTACTCCCACCCTGTAGTCGCAAAACAAATTGTTTCACAAGCCACAGCAAACTCAGATCTCGCATCCAGTGTCCGTGGGAAGAGGGCTGTGATGGTGTGCCTGGGGGCCCCTCCCCACCTCTTGGTTCGTGTGCCGAGTTCCAGTGCACACTTGTCAACGTGTGTTGCAGGAAGTGACACAGATGTCACGGAGCCCAGCCCCACATATGCTCTCCATTTATTCTTCTCTGTGATAATATTAAACCTTAATTAGCGGCATGATATTTGGAAGGTAATGAAACTGTAAATTGTGGGAGTTAAGAAATCCCAACAGGTGTTACCTGTTTGGGGCAATTATGCTATTTGATGTCATTCTGGGATGTCAGTTTGACATTGTCTTGGGCAGATTCCCTCCCAAATGTGAGCCGTGGACTTGTCTGAGAGGAAACGCACTCTCCGTAAGCCTTGACAGATTCGGAAGGCTAAAAGCTTCTCAAACCCCATTTGAAAAGCACCAGGCTCGGAATCAGAAGACTGAGATTCGTGGCTTCGGAGCTCACTAGCTGGGCAAACTGCATGTTTATCCTTTGGTAACTAGATATTACTAGATTCTCCTGGGCAAGTGATTACATAAATTAAACAAAACAACGTTTCTGAAGGAATTTAGTAACGGCAGTATAGACGTGACATATTACTGTTTAATGTTACGTGCGGTTAATTGCACTTTATCTAAAAAATAAAAGCTAGACTTTTTAAAAGAAGCAAATGCATATGGGACAATTTAATTTTGTCCTCATTTACTTTTTTTTTTCTTTATAAAGTCTCCAGAAATCTAACTTGGCATTAAAAGCCTCTCCGATAGTTTGTCTTGACACTTAAACTTACACTTAAGTTTTGTTAGTGTCAAAGTGACCTACTACACAGGAGACTATGAAGATTTTGGTCTAGGAGAAGCCTACAGTTCTTTTTTCTGGCTCTGGGGGCTTATTTACATTTTTCATACGAGGTTAGAGAAATATTTTATTTATTATGCTAATTCTCAGTTTGTTTCCAAAATATTATTGATATAATTTACAAAAATCATCTGCCCAATAAGCCTAATAAACTTACAGATGGTTTTACATCAGTAGAAGGAAGAGGAAACAAATTTCTGAGTCACCCAAATTAATCTAATCTCGGTGATGAAGCAAGAAAAAACAAAAGTGAGGTTTTTTGTTTTGTTTTTCTCTTTCTTTCCTTCTTTCTTTCTTTCTTTTTTCTTTTTTTAACTTAATACTCCTTCTAGGAGCATAACAGACTCACTACTTTCCTATTTTCATTTCCTTTCTCTAGCATTTCTCAAGCTAGTAACTTGCCCAAACTCTTACACACAACAGTGCAGTTCATCACCAGCAGGACAGGCAGTGGGGGGCATTGGCTCGAGTGGGTTTCTGAAGCAGACCTAGGCTTGAATCCCTGCACCACTGCAAGTACCTTATGCAAGTTTCTTAACCTCTCTCCGCATCAGGAGGTAACCTATAAGGCAAAGTACCTTTTGCAGATCCTGTGAGGATTGAATGAGAAGAGGTGACAGTTTCAGGGACAACTTTTGCTCAATTTACAACTGTGTCCTGATATAATACAACCGGGTGGTATTCCAAATGAGAAACCTTGAAACAAAATGGCAATACTTTTCTTAAAAAGAAGGGTTTGTGACCCAAGTGGTCGCCTAAGACAGCCACGGATGGGGAGGAAAGTGAGTGCTGGCCCTTGTTCGGAAGCCTGCTGAGTGAGCCAAGCCTACAGATGCAGGATGTCCTTCACCTTGGGGCCTACCCTCAGCCCCTCCTCAGCTCCGAGAAGCCATTGTCACAAGAAGATTTCCTGTGGGATCATGAGTGTCAGCGTCATGTGGTAGATTTATATATTTTGGTTAATTATAGGGTGTGTTTTAAGCCACCGTGAGAGCATAATACACAGTCGAGAAATGATCACTGGCCAGTACTAACAGATACCTACACACCTCGGGTGTGTCCATGCATTCCGCTGCACATGGAGACTTGGGTCACGGAAGGTGTGTCTGTCCTTTATCTTCAGGTGGTGATAGGGTGTGTGTGTGTGTGTGTGTGCGTGTGCGCGCGTGCACGTGCGTGTTTCATGCTCCCAGGATGATCTCTGTGGTTTTGCCTACAATGGTCTTTCCTGCTAGGGGGTGTCGGGAGAAGCAGGTGGCCATTCCAGCACCCCCATACTGAACTCCCTAGCAGAGGGAGCTGTTTCATAGCCGGCTGCAGATGTAGGTGTGTGTGTGGTGAGGGTCGGGGGGACGGGAGGTAGGAGCTGGTTCATCAGCTAGTGAAAATCAGCAGGTGAAAATACCAACCGTCAAACAATGACTCTAAGCTGCTTCTAGAAGCAGGGAATCTGAAAGAAGATTGACAGTCTCAACCCCGGGCCAACAAGAATAAGTGTGCATGTGGCACACGTTTGAATATGTGTGTGTTTGCTTCTGTGCGTGCTGTATATTTGTGGATGCAGCTCAGAGCTTGAGAGCATGACCGTGGAGGCCACCCCACCTGGCTTCAATGTCTAGTCCTGCCCCTCCCAGGTGAGGGACGCTGGTCACTTCTCTGATGCTCTGGGCAGCAGTTTCTTCCTTTGTAAAACATGAATAGCAACGCCTTACTCAACGGGGTTTGGCAAGAATTAAATGGTTGGTAAAATGTTTACGACAGCATCAGTTGTATAGTAAGAATCTAATGGACGCTGTTTATTGTTATTATTGTTATCATTACTGTGTGGAGTATCACTACTCATCATTTAACTGTTCACTACATCTCAGGATCGGCCACATAATCCCCAGGATCCAATGCAAAAAGAAAATGCAGAACCCCCTGTTTAAAATGACTAAGTTTCATTATTTTATGAGTAAGTTACTCAAGCTGGTGAGAGCAGAGCATCTCACCAAGCACGGAGCCCTTTGTGGCTGCACAGGTCACACGAGCATGACGCCCTCCGGCCTCTACTTCATGTGGTTCCATAAAGGAAGAACAGAGAGGGAGCCCCTGTCCCGTGCAGAGTACACCCTGTACTTCTCTGCTGATATCACCCAAAATATTGAGTCACCTTTTAGAGCTGGTTTTTTTTTTCTTCCTCACTTTCCTTCTAGGCTGAAACAATGGAAGACCTTTATGTGGCAAACACGATCTTCGCCCTCAATTTTTTCAAGCATCTGGCAAACACCAGCACCACCCCGAATCTCTTCTTCTCCCCCTGGAGTATCTCATCCACCATGGCCATGGTCTACCTGGGTGCCAGGGGCAACACTGCAGACCAGATGGCCAGGGTAAGTGTTTGTGAAAGCCCCAAACCAGGACTGGGTCATTCCTGAGTGGAATGATAGAATCGCAATATCATGGTTCGGAGGCAGCTTGACTCCAACAATCGTCATGTGCCCTTACGACACAAGTGGCCTAGATTCAAATCCGCAGAACCACTAAACCACAGAAACTCACAACTGTCGAGTCGAGTGCAGAGGGCGCACCAGAGTTTCTGCTCGTGCAAGGCCAGAAACAGTGACAACATCCGGTGTCTTATAACATAATGTTTATACTTTCCAAAGCATCTTGCGTGCTTTATCTCATTTGGCTTTAAGACAAGTGTCATTTTACAGATGGAAGACAAGGCAGTGTGAGCCCAGCAGCTCCCAGGGTCTCCTGCGGTTTCTTCACTCCTAGATCAGGCTCTGGTTTTTGTTTTGTTTTTAAGTTTGTTCATTTGTTTCGTGACGGACAGAGACAGTGCGAGCGGGGGAGGGGCAGGGAGCGAGAGGGAGAGAGAGAGAATCCCTGGCAGACTCCACGCTGTCAGCCCACAGCCCGATGCGGGGCTCGAACTGATGAAACCATGAGACGGTGACCAGAGCTGAAAATGAGATTCAGAGGCCTAACTGACTGAGCCGCCCAAGCGCCCCTAGGTCAGGCTCTTTCAATGGCTCTACCACTGTGATGTGTCTGCTCCTCACACAAAGAATCCCTCCAGTGGTTTTAAGAGAGTGTCATGAAGAGTTGGTCACCACACTGTTGGAGAGACAAGGGGACCGTGTGACGTCACAGGGCCTCGGCCATGTTATCCACCCGGTGGGGTCATGTCAACAAAATGGGGTGTGGTACGATAGCCCCGTTTTCCAAATCGAGGTCCGCAGGGTGTGCAGCAGCATTGTGAGGTATTTACGTCAAGGCCGCTGGCTTTAGTCCTTGGCGAAGGGACATAAGCTCAGTCAGGGGACACTTTCGCTGAGTCAAGGGCCTTGGAAATACATTGAACCCCGCACCACGGCGCTCCCACGGGATGAATTCGGTACATTTAAAAAGGCACATGTTCCCGAGACGTCCTCGGTCCGTGAGCCAGATACAGTCATCACGCAATTAAGATTCTTTCAGATTCACAGACACACAAACCTTGACATTGTGTGCTTGAAATCCAGGCTCCACTTTCTCACAAGCACGGACTGTGTTTGAGTCACACCAAAGTGCCCCTGGCCACGTTCGCGTTTCCCATGAGAACCGTGGCTGAGTGCAGATGTGTCCTCTGGTGCACAGTGACCCATTTACCTTGGGCCTTGGTTGAGGTGGTTCACAGAAAGAGTGTTAGCCAATCTCACTGCAGGAGGAAAGGAAGAAAAAAACCATCACTCCCTGTGTGTGTTTGGTAGTTTAGCCATCAAGACTTTCGACAAAATTTGGTTGCTCAACTCTGATACCAGCAACATTTGGCAACACCTCTTCCTCTTAATTTTCTTCCCCTTGAAAAAAGAAAAACCGTGAGCTGTGTTGCAAACTTTAGAAAACGGCGGGGTCTTGGGGCGCCTGGGTGGCGCAGTCGGTTAAGCGTCCGACTTCAGCCAGGTCACGATCTCGCGGTCCGTGAGTTCGAGCCCCGCATCGGGCTCTGGGCTGATGGCTCAGAGCCTGGAGCCTGTTTCCGATTCTGTGTCTCCCTCTCTCTCTGCCCCTCCCCCGTTCATGCTCTGTCTCTCTCTGTCCCAAAAATAAATAAAAGAAAAAAAAAAAAAAAAAGAAAACGGCGGGGTCTCAATTAAAAAATAATTTTTTTTAATGTCTATTTATTTTTGAGAGACAGAGCACGAGTTGGGGAGGACAGAGAGAGAGAGGGAGACACACACAGAAGCCGAAGCAGGCTCCAGGCTCTGAGCTAGATTCAAATCCGCAGAGCCCGACGCAGGGCTCGAACTCATGGACCACGAGATCATGACCTGAGCTGAAGTCGGACGCTCAACCGACTGAGCCACCTAGGCGCCCTGGGTCTCAATTTTTTTTTAATGAAGAAGGGATCAGAAGCAATATGTTTTGAGGGAAAATGATAAGTGAAGTACTCTACGTTGTTAAAATGGAAAAATAGATTTTGATCCCAAAGGAAAATGAACTTGCTGGTCACTCTGGGCACAGTACAGCTTTTCCCTATTGGGAAAGAGCTTTAAGCTCGTGGGTCTATGCAAGGATTTTATGCTGTTTTCCTGTAACTCCGCTGCATGCACGGATTTTAAACTTTAAAGGCAAATTTGGTTAATTCTCTACTAAAAAGAAAAATAGGCTGGTTGGCTTGGAGGAGGAAGCAAGGACTTGGGGGACAGGCCAGGTTGGATTTGAGCGGTGGCTTTGCCACTCTTTATGAGGTGTGTGAGGAAAGGCATTGAAAGTCCCTGCACCTCAGTTTTCTCATCTACAGTATGAGAATGGAAATACCCAGCCTGCAAGACAGTTGTGCAGATTCGAGATAACATGAAAAGCGGCTGCTGGCAGTCCTTGATCTAACAGCTAATGCTTTATTAGTGCCTTAGCGAGGCACGTTTCTAGGAGCGTTTTATGAATTTGCCCCATGCTACACAATCCTATGAGGCAGAGGCTAGGATCACCATACTCATTTTGCAGATAAGGAAGCAGGGGCAGGAAGAGGCTGCATTGTTGAGAATTAGTGCGGCTGGTAAAGACGACGGTGTTGTAGTGGGAAGAAAGGAAGACATCGAAAGGATGAACTCTGGTAGCACACATCTATGTGAGACCGGCATGCAAGCAAGGAGTGTTTCTTCTAGCTCTTTTTATTTTTTACTTTTTTTGTAATGTTACTTATTTTTGAGAGAGAGAGAGCCATAGAGCATGAGTGGGGGAGGAGCAGAGAGAGAGGGAGACACAGAATCGGAAGCAGGCTCTGGGCTCTGAGCTGGCGGCACAGACCCCGACACGGGGCTCAAACCCATGAACTGTGAGATCATGACCTGAGCTGAAGTTGGAACGCTCTACTGACTGAGCCACCCAGGTGCCTCTCTTCCAGCTCTTCTGTTCAGGATAAGGCCACAGACCTGCCCCGGCTCAGCTGCCTATCTGGGCAGTGTGCCTGCCTCCCTATTTACTCCATGACTCAGCATGGCCCAGGGTCCCCCCTCCCATTTCCCAGTTTCTGCAGGGGCTTTTGCAATGATTCAGGAAGGCTTTGCAGTGTCTCAGGAAGGCTATAGTGCTGCCCAGGAGACTCCTGATTTAAGCATCAACCTCCCTAGGAGGGATGAAAACCAGAAATGCTGTTTCAGGGACAGAGTAGGACCACTTCTCTTCAGAAGGTCAGCTAGGACTTATGGTGTAGAATCTGAGGAGCAGAGAAAGATCCCACAACCCCTGCCACCTTTGCTTCCAACCCAGACACTCACCCCCCCGGCTGGATAAGCCTGCCTTTCCTTTGGTAGCCGGGTCCCCACCATCAGTCTGTTTACCAGATGAGTTCCTCCTCACCGTGGGCCCCACAAGGGATGTGCCTCAGGGCCAGTGGGACCCAAGGGCTGTTGGAGGCTGGCGGGAGGCCTGGGTACAGGGCCAGCCTGGGGGTGCTGAGACTGGAGAGGCCAGGCTGGGAAGTTGTAATGCTGGGAAGGAGTCTGAGGCAGCTTCATAGAGGGCCAGGCTGCACCTGCCAGCTTCACTGTGATATCTGGATCTGCCACCTACAACAGAAAGAGATTCATAGTGTCAACTGACCCCTGTCACCTGCTCCCCACCTGGATGTTCATTTCTATGTGTAATATGGTATGTGCAAGCATTTCAGGCGATACCTGTTAAGATTAGCTGTTTTTATGCTTAAACTGACTTTGTCTTGTAGTTTTTGACAGATTAAAAGTATGTAATACATAAGGCGTTGATAAGGGAGGTCACGAATTAACTTTATTACTTTCTTCAAAATACTGGCATTTTTTTTATCAAGGCAACTTATGGGCTGGATGATAATTTAGATGATTTTAGTGAAGAGGTTATAAATCATCTCCACAATAACAAATTGTTGTCAAAATGGCCAGCATATGGATTAATATAAAATAACTCAGGCTGTTTTCTATGAGGGAAATTTCTTATATATTATGTAAAAATATATATTATTTTTATATTATAATACAATATATATTCTTGTATATTTTGTATAAAGAGTATCTGTGCTCGTTCCCCGACGCAAAGGCAGGGAAACAGACAGGACCACTAAGAGGTACTTGATTGCTCCAGGTTTACAGGTCAAGTAATCTAGCAGGAAAATATACTCATAAATCTATTCCAATTCCAATTGTAGGTGTTTCAATTTAACAAAGTTGGAGTCCATGAAGTCCCCGCAGTGACCCCGGAGAAGTTCACGGGCTGTGAACTCGTGCAGCAGATCCAGAAAGGCCCTTATCCTGAGGCTATTTTGCAGGTATCTGACTCACTGGTTCCTAATTTCTTTTGTATTTTATTTCTGGAATCTTCTTGTCTTAAAGTCACAATGTTAGACAAGGAAAGAAACTAGTACAACTTCCCCTGTTCATCGAAAGAAAACTAAGACTCAGAACCCTTAAATAAATATCCTACGGGCACACCACGAAGCACGGGCAGGGCCGGGGTAGAAGCTATACTTTATGACTTTCAGGCCAAGACTGAGTCTAAATTTGATCACACCCGGAGCTGGGCATGTGTAATTTATTCTGAAACTGTGGTAGCAACTCCTAGAATACACATGCACGGACGCAGAGTTCCAGGTAGGAGAAGGTAAGGAGTGACCAAAACTTGAGGAGTGGGGTAGGTCGTGCCCGATGATTTTGTGAGAGACCATCAACACTTAGTTCTCCCTCCAGACCCCTCTATCTATCATCTGTCCACGTGTGTAATGTGTGTGTGTGTGTGTGTGTGTGTATCTATTTACCATTGTCTATCTCAGACTAATATCTTTTCTCAGTACTCTATTTCCTTAAACACAAGCTATCCAGCTAACTTACAAGAACTGGGCATAGCTGTGCTCCTATTGAATAAAAACTTCCATAATCACGCTTGTGAGTTAGGCGGGGGAGATACCTCCCATAGCTTCCTTCTTGGGAATGGTACTCCATCTGTCTACTGCCCAAGGAATTATGGGCTAGAGGCAGTGGAGAGACCCCCTTCAATATGGAGACTCAGTCAGGTCTCCCGTGACGCCTGGGACAGTCCATCTGCAGGGTTCCGGGCTTGGCTGCTGCAGCGACTAAGCCCCGTTGTCTATCATCATGCTTACAAACTCGGGGTTGAGGATCAGAATTCCTCTTTGTTTTCAAGGCTTCCTAAAACCCAGATTTTCCACTGCACAAACTGCCCTTTAATTGTAAACTGGGTACTTTCAGGCATTATATGAACTTTTTCTAGATCCCCTCTAGATTTTTTTTTTTTTAATTTTTTTTTTCAACGTTTATTTATTTTTGGGACAGAGAGAGACAGAGCATGAATGGGGGAGGGGCAGAGAGAGAGGGAGACACAGAATCGGAAACAGGCTCCAGGCTCCGAGCCATCAGCCCAGAGCCTGACGTGGGGCTCGAACTCACGGACCGCGAGATCGTGACCTGACTGAAGTCGGACGCTTAACCGACTGCGCCACCCAGGCGCCCCTAGATTTTAAATTTTAATGTAATAAAATTCTTTAGAGACCTGGAAGTTTAGGAAATCATAAAAGAAGCCTCACTTTCTTTAAGATGTCGGTCACTTCACGGTTAAGTACAATCTGTAGGCACAGCAAAATTTGAAACAAGTGAAACATTACCTCATTAGTTTTAATGCACTACATCAAAAGTATTTCCTCAGAGATTCCTCTAAAGCATCAGAAAAAAGTGTACCTTAATACAGCACTTTATTGTTGCATTGAAAAAAAATGTTTGCTTAAGAAATAACTTGTTTAGTCGTCCTGTGTTATATAAATAGAGTCCCTCTTTTCTGTTTAAGGCACAAGCTGGAGATAAAATCCATTCGTCTTTCCATTCGCTCAGCTCTGCAATCAACGCATCCACAGGGGGGTATTTATTGGAGACTGTCAATAAGCTGTTTGGAGAGAAGTCTGCGAGATTCAAGGAAGTAAGTGAAACCTGTAATTGAAATTGCAGAGCCCCCAACGTGCCATGAGGTCACTTTCAAAGCTGTAGTCTGAGAGAATCTGTAGTCGTGGAGAGAATCAGAGTTCCACTCAAGCTCCCTAAGGCTCCTGAACGCCCTTGGTCGTGGCAGGCTCCCCTTGTTGGATGACCCCTCCCATGGCTGCAAAAGCCTCGTGTGCAGAATGAGTCCTAAATATAGAGAGACAGTGATTTCCAGAGCTGCTACCACAAGCCCAGCCTTTCCCTCCTACCCAGTGTCTATAACGCACAGTGCAGGGGGGCAAATGAGTGTGGGGAAGAGGGTCAACAGAGCACTTATAATCCACACCACTTCCTCTTCCAGCCCCCCAACCCCCCATCCCCCTCCACCCCTACCCCTACCTACTCAGGACCCTGAGTCTTGATAGGAGAGCTCGTGATTTACAATTATACTAAGACTTGTTCGGTATATATTCGATGTAACCTTTGGCCCATTTCTTGTTTTAAAGGAATATATACAACTCTCCAATAAATACTACTCTACGGAACCCCAGGCGCTTGACTTCCTAGAATGTGCAGAAGAAGCCAGAAAAGAGATTAATTCCTGGGTCAAGACTCAAACCAAAGGTAAAACCAAAGCAATTATTTTCTGTTCTTCTCTTATAAAACTCTGATCTATTTACAAAAAAAAAAAAAAAAAAATCATTCCTATACTTAGCCCTAACTCCCTTAAAATTCACCCAATCTTAGTTATTTGGTTAATGTAATCTTTTTCTTGTTTAGCTGAGTGGCGTTTTAAGTGAGAAAAATAGTTGAGGTCTAACTAATGGAAGACGTAAGTTCGGTACTTAATCTGATTTTGGATGTGACCTTGGGATGGACTGTGACAGCAGACAGACATGTTTTCCAATGTAGGAAATAATCAGAACTGAAATCATTGTGCTCTGTGTCCACTGTGGACAAAAACAAAGAAAAGAGACATGACCCTCCAGTGAGTAACCGGTGTGAGACCATCGGCAGTAGAAAGAGAGGGGCCAGAAAACTATTTTAACTGTTTTTCACCATTCAGAGTCCATCTGCCATGAAGTTCCTTTGGTCCCTGATAAACTACTTCTGCTGTTGCAGCTCAAGCCCCCAATTCTTTCATAGGCTCCTGCCTCACTTTGTATTCGTCACAAGGACTCAAACGTAATTAAACCTTCCGTCCGTTCCTGAATTCAATCCTTCAGTCAACAATGGTATTTATCCATCACATATTACGTGCCAGGCACTGAACATGCGAAGGAGGATGAAAATGGCAAATGAAACAGAACCCAGACTCTAGTTTAATCCAACAGCCTGTGCTTCACCACTCTTGGCTCTCAAGCTCATTCCTAACCGCCATGCTTACTTTTTATGCGTTCCTTAACTTCAGAGTTTAAGTGGCAAACCAAAGTCCTAGACTTTCCTAGAGGCATCTCCCAGCCACGTTCTCATCTCCCCCTCTTCTCCACTCCTTTGGTGCTTTGTCAGCTTCGTGATGCCTATTAAGGTTTGTCTTGTACAGCCTTGAACTGTTACTGAATGGATTTGATTTTGTTAACTTTGCCATCCCACATAGACCACCATACTTGCGGGGAAGGCCAATATGTCCACCTCTTCTGTGTCCCCGCAAAAATTAGCACAGTCTTTGGCTGATAATGGAAAGCCTTCCTTCTTCCAAATTTCCATGTAGAATTATAGGTCTTAAACAAATAATTACTGAATAGCAACATATAGATGGGTTTCTAAGAAGAAAAACAGAGATTATTATGAAGGCAGAGCTGTTTTGGTATTTCATAGATTAATGAGCTGTTAGGACTGGAAAGGTCCTTGGAGATAACTTATCCAAATTTACCCCTTTAGGGTTGTAGACTCCAGGCCCCTGAGACGTTAATCAACTCATTCAAGATTTCACTATCAGTGAGTGGTGAAGCTGGGGGTTCCTCTTATTTGATCCCTAGTCTCATTCTGGAATTCTTCATTTGGATGTTTAAAGAGTTTGTTTGGTAACTTAGGCAAAAAACAACTTTTCACGTGACACTTGTGTGTAAAACATTATTTCCGGCAATAGTTTGGCGTGGCTGGATTTCCCGGCTCCCATACTGGGAAAAAGCATATGAATTAAGCCCTGTAGAATTTCAAAAATATTTTTGTTTCTCTGAAAATAGTCCATCTACTTCTGTTATTCATTTCTGTTGTGGATTTTGAAATTACTATTCTAAAATAGTGATGAACTGGGGACACACAGGAAGCAGAGAACGTGAAGATTAACAGAAATGAAAGTAAAAATTGCAGAATTCAGGAGACATGTGGAAGTTTTGCTTTTTTGGAAGAGCGCGAACCGTTTCTCTTCAAGTATTGCCTTCAGTGGCTGTGAATCTAGGAATTACATTTTCACAATGCCAAGCCATCCTTGTATGTTCCAATTTCTGAGAACCTCCCTTCCCTGACACACTCTTGTATTCCCTTGTCTGCATTGCCATGGGACTTTGCAATCTCATAGTTTCTTACACATTGTTTGACAGCTGGTTTTGTATGCCTCTTCCAATATTCTCAGCCCCACCAGGGCAGTATTTCCTTTTCCTCCTCTTGTTTCTGTATGACTCCTAGTGAAGGTCTAGCAGGACTTAAAAAAAAAAAAGTTTTTGAATGGATCCATGGATCAGACCCATTGATTGTCTGGACCAGATCTAGAAGGAGCACCAAACTTTGAGAGACTTTGAGAAAACAAAGGAGATGAAAGTCTTTCCAAGTTTGATGGTCATTCTAAATTTTCGATGCATTACTCCTCCATTTTCTCTTGGAATTTGCAAACCTTTTGAGAAATGTGGTCTGCTTTATTTATGCTTTGAATAAATTGGGAGAAAAACTTGAGCTTGAGACCATCACCTCTGCAGAGTTTGACAATTGTAGATGACGAGTTTGATGGTGACTCCAAGGATTTCAAATTATAGTAAGGTCACGCTTCTTGGTCATGAAACCTAACATGTGTCATGTTTTCCATAGGCAAAATCCCAGACTTGTTACCTGAAGATTCTGTAGACAGGGACACCAAGATGGTCCTGGTGAATGCTGTCTACTTCAAAGGAAAGTGGAAAACTCCGTTTGAGAAGAAATTAAACGGGCTTTATCCTTTCCGTGTGAATGCGGTATGAGACAACAAGACGAATTATGAATTTTCCTGAAATATGTTTTAGGATCTTAGCCAAGACAGAGGAAGAAAAGTTAAAGACCATGCAGGAACTGAATGGTCTGCATGAACTCTTTCTCTTCAAGTATTGCCTTCAGTGGCTGTGAATCTAGGAATTATGTTGTCACAATGCCAAGCCATCCTTCGGGCTGATTTTTTTTTTTACCCAATTTTATAATAATTTGAGGGAATTCTCTGTTTATTTGTTAATGACCACATTCATTCTGTCATTTATGTCACAAAGTTAAGTGAAGCCTTGGCAGTTTTCAGTAGTAGCCAAGAACGGTGATGCCTGGGGGATATATTGAGTGGACATTTGGAAGCTGGTCACATGACACTGACTTGCTCATCATACATTATGCACATTGGACAGTGGGTTGACTCTTTCAAACTACTGAGTATCACTCAGTAATTTTCCGAGAGGCCATATGAATAGTGGTGGAGATCATGGGCTTTATAATTATATAATCGTGGATGTCGATGTAGGCTCCACCGCTAGGGTTCTACTAGTAACCAGCCAAGACCTTATTTATCTTCCATGTGTTCCATTTTTGTGATCAATAACACTTGGCCATCGTAAGGTTTCAATGAGATTTCAAGGAATTCTTGGCCCACGGCAGGTACTAAACAAATATTTTAGTGTTATTATAATTATTATTATTGTCCATCTTAAAAATAACTATAAGGGCATACAAATAATTTGTTTTGTTGACTTTTAAGAATATATCTCCTCAACACCTAAGCCGAATCTATTCTCTTTTATGTCTAATTGTAAAATTCTTGACATCTTAATATCAACTTCCTTATTTTACTTTTTAATAATTTTAGACTCAGCGCACACCTGTTCAGATGATGTACCTGCGTGAAGACCTGAACATTGGATACATAGGGGACCTAAAGACTCAGATTCTAGAACTCCCATACACTGGAGATGTTAGCATGTTCCTGTTGCTTCCAGATGAAATTGGGACTATGTCTACTGGCTTGGAGTTGGTAAGCTGTTCCAGCTTGTATCGGTTTAAACCTCTGGAGCTAAACTCACTTTCCCTGATAAACACGTCTGCACCTTAGAAAGTGGTATACAGTTTCTCACAGACACACAAATTGGTTAGTAATAAAGGTGCACGTCACAAACTTTCATTCAGAGCATTAAAATATGTCACACAGGCTAACTTCCTGCAAAAATTTTACCAGTGTATTGAATTTTTATATCACCCACAATGTGGTAAAGTTAAAGTCATTGATTTTTTTTTTTAAATGTTTGTTTATTTTTGAGAGAGAGAGAGAGACAGACAGACAGACAGACAGAGACAGAGCATGAGCCGGAGGTGGGAGGGGGGGTGGCAGAGAGAGAGGGAGACACAGAATCCCAAGCAGGCTCCAGGCTCTGAGCTGAGCCCAAAGTGTGACTTGAACTCATGAACCACGAGATCATGACCTGAGCCAAAGTCAGACTCTTAACCAATGAGCCACCCAGGTGCCCTAAAGTCATTGATTTTTAACATTAGACTTTTAAGTTGTTTTCCTTCTTTTGCGAGCACTTACTGACTTTTTTTTTTTTTAATGTGTGGATTTGTAGCTCGAAAGGGAAATAACCTATGATAAATTCATTAAGTGGACCAGCAAAGACACGATGGCCGAAGATGATGTGGAAGTGTACCTGCCCCAGTTCAAATTAGAAGAGCGTTATGAGCTCCAGTCCATTCTCAGGAGCATGGGCCTAGAGGATGCCTTCAGCAAGAGCCAGGCCAATTTCTCCGGAATGTCCGAAAGGAATGACCTGTTTCTGTCCAAAGTGTTCCATCAGGCCACTGTGGATGTGAACGAGGAGGGCACTGAGGCAGCCGCTGGCACCGGGGCCACGATGTCAGGGAGAACTGGCCACGGTGGCCCACAGTTTGTGGCGGATCATCCTTTTCTCTTCTTTATCCTGCACAAAATCACTAAGAACATTCTCTTTTTTGGCAGGTTTGTCTCACCCTAAAGTGGAAAAGTTCCGTTTCTGCACAAGATTTTGTAGTATGAACTGTAAGCCTCAGAATTGCTGTTAGTTGCCAAACATTTAGAGACTTTTTCTACCTATTTCTGGGTTTTTTTTCCCCTCTGAACAACTTCTACTACATGCTAATGATAAGTACAGAAATAACTAGACCACTGTCAACCATAACTCTGCAACCCTGTTAACCATTTGGTCTGTAAGTGGAAGGATGTTCCATTTAGTTCTTCCTTACTATTTAGTTTATTTTGTAGCGTTGACTTTTACTGTATTATTTATTATTTTATATAATGGTTTTTGTTATTGTTCACCGCCAGTTGCTGACGCTGATATAGTTAGAGAAGCAGGTGATCAGTTACTTTTCTACCTAAAAAAATGCATTTGCTCATTTGTATAATGAAGAATGAGTAGTCGTCCTTCCATGCCCTTTATAACAAATACCCAGAAGAAAGCAGTGAACGACAGGAAAATGTATGTTATGTGCATTTCCACCCTTAATGTATCACATGGTTGTGTCTATAACTTATGTTATGTGAAATTGCAAATATATAAAAAATAAACATGTCTCCACACAACCATTTGTTTGTTGTCCTTCCACTAGGTTTTTAGACCATAAGACCGTTATACCTCAATTCCCAGGAATCAAGCATCATGTCTCATTTTGGGGGACCAAAAAACCCCACACAATAAAGGAGACAAGGGGAGAATTGATCCTGCAAGGAGCCCCACTGTTGGGAATGGGGTGGGATCGTGTGAAAAATGGTTTTGAGATGCCTTCTCATAGCAGTCAAAGGCACAGTGATTCAGAAGAGTTTGAGGCTTGGTGCTTAGGGGACACTCACATTTAAACTCAAGGATATCAGGAATAAACACCAAGTCCAGTGGTTCAGACATAGAACCAAGGTCAAGGTCATTGAGCTGAGAGTTCAGAGGAGGGGAAATGGGCTGGAGGAGAAATACAAATGGCTTCTTTTAGGGGTGTTTGTTTCAAAATAGCCCTGAAAGCTTTTGAGCGGGTCTTACTCAGAACAGAATGTATTCGAAGTCCTGAGAACTAAGGCAGGTCTAATTTGGGGAGTCCGAGCTGGTGGCAGAGTCTGGCTGCAGGAGTGTGGCTGGATCCTGGGAATGTTTCCCAGGCAGCCCCCTGCCTGTGTTGAAGACAGGGACCGATGACCCACTGGAACATGGTGGCTAAACAGGTTACCTCAGGCCCTTGACTGTCCACACCTAAAATCTCAGTATTGGCACTTATGACTCATCTAACCATGGGCCTGGAATAGTGCTTCTGTATACCTTGGTTTTCTTTCCTTGTCAACTAGAAAAAGTAAGGCTTTCCCATAAGGTTGCCATGATGGTTAAATGAATTGATCCATCATAAGCAATTAAAAGAATGTAGATCGCGTACAGTGTTTAATAAATACTAGTGTTGGTGATCATTACCTTTGTCAGAAATAAAACTGTTACACTGTCAGCTTGTCAGAAGTAGAATCCCAGGGGCGCTTGGCTGGCTCAGTCAGTAGAACGTGTAACTCTTGATTTTGGGGTCGTGAGTTTGAGCCCCATGTTGGGTGTGGAGATTACTTAAATACAGTAAAATATTTTTAAAAATGTAGAATCCCAGAAAATTATAAAAAATTAAGTTTTAAAGGCTTGAACAGTGGTTTACTTCCTCTAAATCAGACATTATTGAAAATTAAGCGTTCTTGGGGCACCTGGGTGGCTCAGACGGTTGAGCGTCCGACTTCAGCTCAGGTCACGATCTCACGGTCTGTGAGTTCAGGCCCCGCGTCGGGCTCTGTGCAGACAGCTCAGAGCCTGGAGCCTGTTTCGGATTCTGTGTCGCCCTCTCTCTCTGACCCTCCCCCATTCATGCTCTGTCTCTCTCTGTCTCAAAAAAATAAATAAACGTTTAAAAAAAAAAGAAAATTAAGGGTTCTTGCCTTTTGCATTCTCTTACACTGAAGTTCATTCTTTTGTGTGCTTCCAATAATTCAGCAAGAAAGCAGTAGCTTTCTGAATCACTGTGTCTTCAGGTTTCACTCTCATTATTAAGTTAGAATATGGACATAAAATTCTAGGTTCAAAGCCCTCTTCAGCACTTTAAGGGTGTGATTTTTATTGTCTTCTAGAACCAGATTTGCTGATGGGAGAGTTGATGTCAAGATTATTCTTGTTCCTTGTAGTTTTCATCACTTTCTTTCTGTTTCCGACGATGTTCTTGATATTTCATTGCATTATGAATATTTTAAAAAATTGTTCTCAAAATTTTGTCTTGTTCATCAGCATATTTTTTTTTTCATCTGGAAACTCGTGTCTTGTATCAGTTCTGGAAAACTCTCAGCCATTGCTATGGACCGAATGTTTGTGTCCCACCACACCCCCACTTACATACATTAAAACCCTAATTCCTAATGTAATGGTATTTGGAGATGGGGCCTTTGGGAAGTGGTTATGGTTAGATTAGGTCATGAGGGTGGAGTCCCATGATGTAATTGGTGTCCTTATGAGGAGATGAAGGGATCAGAGCTTCCTTTCTCCACCATATGAGGACACAGAGAGTAGACAGCCATCAAGAAGAGAGCCCTTACCAAGAACCCAACCATGTTGTCATCCTGATCTCAGACTTCCAGCCTCCAGAAAGTGGGAAAAGTGAAAAAAGATGTTTGTTGTTTAAGCCACCCGGTCTTTATACTATTCTCTTAGAGCAAAGCAAAGGGAATAGTATAGCTATTATCCACTCATTGTCTCTGCCCACTCTATCTGTGCTCTTCCTGGATTCCTATCTGAGTAATATTGAGGCATCTGGGGTGGCTCAGGCGGTTGAGTGTCTGACTTTGGCTCACTTCATGCTCTGACAGGTAGAGAGTTCGAGCCCCACATCAGGCTTGCTGCTGTCAGCACAGAGCCCCTTCAGATCCTCTGTCTCCCTCTCTCTCTGCCCTTCCCCTGCTCACGCTGTCTCTCAAAAATAAATAAACATTAAAAGAAAGAAGAATATTGATGCATCTGGAGTTCTTTCTGTTTCAAAATTATTTGGAATATCTAATACATTCATATGGTCTAAATGCCAAATATCATAAAAATCCCAGAGCAAAAACTATCCCTCTCACTCTTGTTCCCCATTCATATGGTTCCTATTCTCCATCCCTACTAGAAATGTCTGTACGTGTCGTCACATATACATAGGGCAGGCCATAAATAACAACAAACAAAATTGGGTTAATAATATTGTATGGTTAACTAAGGAGACTATTACCTCTTTTTCTCTCCCTTCCCACCCCCAAACAGGCATCAGAATAACACACAACCATTATTTTAATGACAGGGAGAGTATACCTATATGAACTTTGAGAGGCAAGTGGGAAAGGGATCTGGAGATGGGTTAGGGGAAACAAATGAGCAAAACTTAGTCTGTGACTTCTACTGAAGATGAAACAATTTCTTGGCCAGTTTGGCAAAATCCACATTGATGCATTTAGTGCAACATGAACTACAGCCAGTCTCCACGCTGTGCATTAACGCAGCCCAAGTCACTCCTTGGTGAACCGCTGTCAGTCAAGATAAAGAAGCCCCCCTAATCTCCAGCCTCCATGTGATACTTTCAGCTGAAGATAGTCTGGAGGCATCAGTGGATACTACTATCTGCTCAGCACATGTCAGGCAGGCACCACGGAATTTCCCACTGCAAGTCACATTCTCTAGTGAAGTCCAGAGAAAAACTCGGTGCTGGGTTCCCCACTAACATTCAAATGTCACACGCTGAGCCAGGTTCCCACAAGACATGTGTCCCACGGAGATACAAATGCAAAGTGCATGAAAGACGTTCCAAATCTGTCATAAGTAGAGAGGCTCCTTCTCTCCTTCGATCCCTTTGGAATGTTCCCCCTGTCCTTCCTGCTCTCCATTCCTCTCACCACCTTGCCAAGCACAGGCATACAGCGGTAGAAAATGAAACAACAACTATTGTTTTCCCTGTGGAATAAATACGGAGGAGTGAGGGGACATTCATAGGAAGAAGTAAAAGATAATCAAAAAATGATGAACCAGCATCCGACTCAGTGACTGTGTCTAAAACATTGATCCAGTCCCCTTGTCCCTGGGGTGGGAGAATGGACATCCAACGTGTTGGAGTTATGCCCTGGTTCCACACCAACACGCCAAGGGAGAAGAGGACCAATGTTCCTTGGATGCCTCTCACACACGGCACCTTAAAAAAAAAAGCAGCTTTGATGATTTAACAGCAAATATTTCGCCCATAATATTTTCTGTTTTACTGCCCATTACCATTCCACTAATTTGGAGTTTTCTATTTAAAAAACTTTTAATTCTTGCAATTTTTTAAATGTTTATTTATTTTTGAGAGAGAGAGAGAGTGAGCGGGGAGGGGCAGGGAGAGAGAGAGGGAGACAGAGCATCTGAAGCGGACTCCATGCTGACAGCAGAGAACCTGATGTGGGGCTCAAACTCATAAACTGTGAGATCATGACCTGAGCTGAAGTCGGATTTTTAATGGACTGAGCCACCCAGGTGCCCCTCTATTTTTTTTTTTTTTTTTAGTTAAGAAGACTACTGGGGAAAACCACTCTAATTGCTGCCAATTGGCAGCCTAGAGAAGAGATTAAGCAAGGAAAGTGTGGGTTACAATTTGTCAGCGTTCAGGTCTCTACATGCGGACAGATGTGGAAAATGTGGCTAATTAAGTAATTCAGGCAAAACCATAATCATCTAGCTCTTTTTATTTGAGCTCTAGGCCAAGATAAACTTGAAAGGAAGGGTGTCTGGGCTTCTGAGAGTGAATCAGAGGGTGGGGCTAAGAAAAGGGAGGTGCTAGAATTTTTAAAGAAGATTTCTACAGTTATAAGTTACTTAACTCAGCCACAGTCGCTTACAGAAGGAGCCACTTGCCAGTTCTGCTCGTGTGGAAGAAAACAAGGTATGGTAAAACTTTCTTTGTTTTAAAGTGTTTATTTATTTTCCCCTTCTTTGCTGAAGTGCCTAGGTGAGTAACAAATGATCAAGAGCTCCCTCAGACAGAAATAGTAAGTACAGAAAGCTTCACCCCCTCAAGAATTCTGTGCGAGTCAGACAGATTTAACCCCAATCTGCTTCAAAGTTTGTAGGGGAAAGAGGGCAAAGGGGGAGAGAGAGCATTCATTTAAAAGGAGTTACTGTTTTACCAGGAATGGTGAAACTGTAAACGGAATCTCCTTTAGTCACATTTCTAGATGGACGACCTCCGTATCCGTCAACCTAGGCAAAGAGAAATAGAGTACTGTTAGAATAATTGAGCCCCAACCCTTCTAACCCTTCTAGAAGAGAGGCCTGGCAACATGTAGTTGAGGCCACTCATTAATGTATGGAACTAACGGTCTGGCTTTCGTCCCTGATCTCCCAGCCGACATCCCGTCTTGATCACCACACACCAGGGACTGTTAGCTTCCTTCTCTTCCATGGAGAGTCTAAGTCCCAATCTTCCACTATGCACTCATCGTGAAACACCCCAAACTATTGCTTCCCCTAGAAAATGGCTTTGGGTGAACATAGAAGTGGTGGAGGGACATGTTATCTTCTGGTAGACACAGCCCCACAAAGTAGGCAGTTATCATCAGTATCACCGGGGAGGCAAGGAGTGTTGAGTATCCTCTTATGGAAAACAGGGCGAGGATCCTTCCCACACCGTCCTCCTTCACACCATCTTCTCTCCTTTATTCCTCCTCCTGTTCACCTTCTTTCATCACACAATCTCTCCCTTTTACCATTAAAATATTTTTTTAATGTTTAATTATTTATGTTGAGAGAGAGAGAGAGGCACAGCAGGGGAGGAACAGAGAGAGAGAGAGAGACAGAGGGAGAGAGAGAACCCCAAGAAGGCTCGACGCCATCAGCGCAGAGCCTGACGAAGGGCTTGATCCCATGAACTATGAGATCATGACCTGAGCAGAAATCAAGAGTCAGACGCTGAACCATCCAGGTGCCCCTTACCATTAAAATCTTAAAGACAATGAGATGACAAAAGCAATGGCATTCAGAGTCCAGAGAATGGGGTTGCAGTGATAGCTTTGCTCTTAGCTGGCTGTGCATACGGGGCAGCACACTGAACCTCTCTGGGCCTTAGTTGCCTAGCAGATAAAACAAGGCAATTGGATTAGAGGGGACTGGGAGGTTCTTTGGGACTGTGGGTATCTATGATGTGATATTTTGATGAATGACACTGTCTTTTTATTATTTTCATAGTTCTCCAGCTTCTTCTCTAAGCCCTTGACAGGTTGAAATTTACATATTTAACATATATAATGTATGTGTTACATTTTTATATATTTATATACATGTAAGTTGGTACAGCTATAACTCTTGAAAACTGCAGAAGAATAATTTATTCTGAAAATAGCATAGTAGGATTCCGACCTACACATTTATACTCTTCCCTGAAAAAAATCATTGTCTAACCCTTGTATGGATCAATTATTTCCTGTAAAATATCATCCTAAAATTCTGCCTCCTTCAGAAGGTACTTTCTACTCTTGGGTCAAATTTCATTAATGGATTACCACTTCTACAAGGTTTTTTGTTAAAAAAAAATGGCAGGAATTGTTCTTTTATGTTCTGGGCTATACCTCATATATTAATGATGATATTAACAAGAGAATTAATGAAGCTGAAGATAACTGGATATTAACTTTGCACGAGAAATTAGCTCTTTCCTTGGAGAAAATTATTGTTTTCAGGAATTCGTTGCAAGAATTAAACTCTAGAATAACTGTAAACCATAGGTAGAAAGACAAAGATCTCAGGCCCAAAGATATTACTCTCTCCTCCCTTCATGGTCAGTACATTTTGGAAGACTCAAGCATTTTTCATATGAACGTAATTCATGAGATTTGAAGAGATAAAGCTTGATATAGAGGCAGTAAACAGAGCATCATTTGAATGAACACAGCTGTAAAGAGACCAAGGAGGTTATTTCCAAGATGGCAATGGTCTATCAAGAAAAAAATAGACATTGGCAAGTTTCAAATTACTGCACCCCCCGGGTTGTGGTTTTTTTTCTTTAGTCAAGTAATATTAGCCTAGGATTATCATCATCTTCAGCAGTAAGCGGAAGCTACAACTGAGGCAGGAGTTAGAGTCTGGAATTAGATGTAAGCCTACGGTTAGGAGGGATTTCAATGGGATCACCATTAATCCAATTCATGATGAAACCAAAACTTTGCCTACACATGCCTCTCCCTTGATTCAGCTGTTTGACCAGAGAGAACTCCTGGCCTTTCTGAAGTTCCGAGGGTAGGTGATATTAGCGTAAGATGAAGTTCTATATAGTCATTGGCATTACTGGGAATTTCTAGGTCTAGGAATTTGATTTATGTTTCATCACTTAACCAGTTTGAGAAATTATTTGGCTATAAAATGACAACAGATTGAAGTAGTTATTTCTTTGATAGAACCCAAGTCTTAAAAGACTTACAATGTCAGTGTAATTCGAGGTGAAATTTAGAGGTTGAATGTAATTTAAAAAAAAATGAGAAAACCTGAGCTCTTTTGTTCAAAAAGACCAGTTTCAGAGACTCTCAAGTGAGTGGGAGTAAAGGCAAAGAGCCTGGAGTTCCTTACTTCTCTAAGAGCATTTCCCACTAAATTGTGTGTGGTTTCAAGTTTAAATGAAGAAAGTATGGTGGCTGGAGGCCAAACAACAAACATTGTAAAGAAGTAATAAACAGGTATTTGTCAGCATCCATTTTGTGTGAAGTCCAGAGCAAGGTGTCATTGGACATACAGAAAATTTCACTCTCAAGGAACTTCCTCCGGAGTTGGAAAGCTCTGAACATACGAAGACAGAGCTAGTGGTGTGAGAAATGTCAAGCAAGGGGCAAAAAATGAGGTTGTGGGACATACCCTTAAAGCTTCTGAAGAAAAAGAGAAACTTCGAACAGAATTGGATTTTAATAGAGTCAAGGAGGGTCAAGGCATTCCAGGAACTGGGAATGTCACACATAATGGCGTGAATGAGTAAATAGGGTTAAAACGTGTACAAATATGGGCGATAGGTAAGTGATAAAAAGCATAAAGTTTCTTGGAACGATGTATAGTGATTTCTCATCTACTGCGGAAAGTCAGCAGTCACGTGGTGCATTGAAAAGAAGGACGGGGCTAACAGTGCCGGAGACCTGGTTCCACTACCTCTTTCGTTGTGGTTTTCTTAACACGGAGCCGCCAACTGACAGCATCCTATTGTTCTCTGTTATGCCTTCATGCTAAAATTTGAGCAATTCCCTTAAACTCTCTGGACTTCAGGTTTCTTTTTTTTTTTTTTTAAGTTTATTTATTTATTTATTTATTTAGAGCGTGAGTAGGGAAAGGGGAGAGAGAGAGGGAGAGAGAGAGAGAATCCCAAGGCTCCCTGCTGTCAGCGTAGAGCCCAACGCGGGGCTTGAACTCACGAACCACAAGATCGTGACCTGACCTTAACCCACTGAGCCACCCAGGTGCCCCTGGACTTCAGTTTTCTAGTATGTAAACGGATAGTGTTGGTGTGGAATTTTCCTACAGTTCATTCAGCTGTCATGAATAGGTACACGCATAAGGATGAATGGAAGCATGTATGTACATAATGGATAGAAACATATGCATTCTATATACTACATAAAATCGAATTCGATAATATTTATTTTTGTCATTGCAGGAAGGGGTGATTAAAGGGAGATATTTTGTCTGCCAACAAATCCTTTTTTCAGAAGTAAAAGAAGTGGAGAGGATTAACAAGTTTTCCATCCCTACTTTATTTTTCTTAGGTTTTCCCAATGGACTCTCTAGTGAAATCAATCAACCGATTTGCCCTGGATTTTAGCAAAAAGATAGCTGAATCTGCTGAGGGCAAAAATATTTTCTTTTCTCCTTGGGGCATCTCAACCTCCTTGGCCATGGTGTATTTCGGCACCCAGGGTACCACTGCAGCCCAGATAGCCCAGGTGAGTAGGGGAGACCATCCTCTGTGGCCCTCAAACCAAATGCTTTCTTTGACCTTTATCATCATTTGCCTCCTGAAATCCAAATAGCTTCCATTGTACGACCATATCCTTCAAAACAAAAGAGACAAACGTTTCCTTAGGCCATAAAAAGAAGTCTTGGAAAGAGAATCGCTTAGAAAACTGCTGCTTGAGAAACCATGTAAGAGCCTGTGTTTTTTAGCAAGATCAGACAGAAACAATAACATTATCAAGTTTGGTTCAACATCAAAAACAATTTAGTTTTGATTATTCATATATTTCAAGAAGTTATGGCTCTTACTTCATTTTATTTTATTTTAAAATTTTAGTTCCAGCGAAGTTAACATATGGTATTATATTAGTTTCAGATTCAACAATTCTACACATTACTCACTGCTCATCAAAATGAGCTCTTAATCTCTTTTATTTCACCCATCCCTCCACTCACCTGCCCTCTGGCAGCCACGAGTTTGTTCTCTATAGTTAAGAGAACTGGTTTTTTGTTTTTTTGTTTTGTTTTGTCTTCTTTTTTATTTGTTCCTTTTTTTGCTGCTTAAATTCTACAGATGAGCAAAATCATATGGTATTTGAATGGCTCATATTTTAAATATTGTCATCATCTTTCCGATCTCAGAAGGATTTTCTTGAAGACACAAATAGAAAAATCAAGTGAATTCTATTCTTTGTGATTTGTTTGGTTGTGTCGTCATTCAATCCCTCATTGTCTGAATGATCCTAAACAGCTCATTGAGAGCATTAAAATAATGAAACAATATTACCATATAAACTATTGATTTGCTGTAAGCATCTTCAGGCATAGTGTGTGTGTGTGTGTGTGTGTGTGTGTGTGTGTATACCCGTGAGTATAGCCATAGATCGCAAAAATATAATTAAAAATCCATATATGTGTTTATGTGCGCAAATGTGTAAACATACAAATATATGTGTGTGTTTTAAAACAAAAAAATATAAAATAGTAAATCCAGCCCTAAATCATGCAATAATCAAAAGGACAAGTGACAGAATTTCCACTCAAGGTAGTTTTCTCTGTGCCAAATATGGAAAAGGGCACAGCCAGTAATCCTGAGTAAAATAGGCAGAATATATATTCTGTCAGTTTCAGCCAAGGATATCATTCTTATTCTTTTGGTTCACATGATATTGCATAGTTTAAACACAACAACAAAATCCTCCTTCACGACTTGTTGCTCATTAGTAATTGTTAAAAGGTTTAACCATTAATGTGCTAGGCAATCTTAGGTGGACTCCAGTTTGGGTCCATTTCACGTAAATATATTATTGTGTGTTTCTCACCCTTGCTTTACTTAAATGTTAGTTAAATATCAACAGCTTCAGTTTGCAATGGAGATGGAATTGTTCATGTAACCCTGTCTGTTACTTCGTGTCAGCATAACCTTTGGTAAACTAGACTTTATTTCTTAGTGTAAGCTGGGTCCAGGATGTGAGAGATGGAATTATCACCTTGTTTTCTACTGTTGCACACTTCAGAGGAAACAAGCATGTGCACCTCCTCCTTGTTAACTTCCAGAGGAAATGCTGTGGTGAACACAAAGAGTGTGTCTATAAATGTCAAAGGGGGGGGGGGTACACAATGAGAACCGAAACACTGAACTAGAATAAACAACTAAAAGCCCTCAGTTTTCTAGATAACTAGAGCGATGGTTGCTTTTGCTGAAATTGTCTAAATGACGCTCTCAACAGAACACCTAGTTTTCAAAACAGCCATAGATAAAACAAATAAAACATGGAATACGAGGGAATGTTACCTCTAAGGGTATTCCCAACATCATCTCCAATGTCCTATAAAGAGTATTGGAAGAAAGAGACTAGCTACTTAAACTGGAGTTTCAAAAATCTATTTAAAAGTCGCTGATGACTTCATCCATTCGCATTATTTAACTGAAATCAGAGCCGTCCCCTCCCCGGGTTAATTAATTATATGTTCTGTATGGATGGGAATGACTGACTTGTATTTACTGATAAGTATTTCATTTGACTACATCTTTGCAAAGTGTGTTCACATATTGCCTTTTTGTTCAAATGACAGGTGCTTCAATTCAGAGACCAGGACAACAAATCTTGTCCTGAAAGTGAAAAGAAAAGAAAGATGGTATGTCTTATTTTTAATATCTATTTTATGATCAAGGAGAAAACACTTGAAGCACGTGTCTTTTTGTGGCAAATTTCAGCACCCTTTCATAGGTAACTTTTCTTAGGAGAGTAGCTTAGGGGAGCCTGGGTGGCTCAGTTAGTTAAGCGTCTGACTCTTGGTTTTGGCTCAGATCATGATCTCACTCACCGTTCATGGGTTTGAGCCCCACATCAGGCTTCGCGCTGACAGTGCAAAGCCTGCTTTGGATTCTCTGTCTCCCTCTCTTTCTGCCCCTCCCCCACTCATGTTTCTCTCACTTTCTCTCTTTCTCAAAAATAAATATTAAAAATTTTTAGATATCAGAAAATTATAGAAAAATTTCCAAAATACAAAAATGTGTACACTTTTTGGAAGGGTCATAGTCTTTCCCTTTTTCTCTCTCCACCTTTTTCTTCCCTTTCAAAACTGCCCCATATTCATACTTGTTCTTGCCTTTCCAAACTAAATGCGAAGAAAACAAAACCCCAAAAACTTTTAAATTCTTGCACTGATAACGTTAAAGAAGACATTTTTTGTCCATCTCATGCAATCAATTTCAACTTTTGTATGCAGTGCACCAAATCATTTCAGTTCAATACAGGTTGTTCATATATAGACAGTTTTTGTTGGACATTTTTATTTGACTAATCCCTTTTCTTTTAAAGGAATTCGGTTTGGGCAAGGTTGAAGAAATACACTCTCACTTCCAGGCACTCATCTCGGAAATCAACAATCCCAGCAATGCTTACACTCTTAAAACAGCCAATGCGATATATGGAGAGCAAACTTACCCATTTCACACCGTAAGTGCAAACATGTTTTAAGCTGATGGGAAAGAAAGAGCCATGCGAGACCAATCAGTAAACTCTTTGTACGTTTCTCTAGAGATCCCAGGGACAAAGTTAACAAATGTGGTCAGTATTTCTGGTAAACAACCATTTGGAGCACCCGTAAGTGTCTAATTGTAACAGAAACCAATAATCAGTCTCAAACCAGATCTAGCGATCAGATCTTTATGTCTAGAATAAAGGGGTACACTCGAGGAACAGCCTGTGACCATGAAACGTGGTTTGTCTAATCTCTGGGTTAGCATTTGTTTCACAGGAAGTGGAACAAACAAGTGGAGTAACTCAGGAGGTTTAATCTGCAGAAACAAAAGGAGGTACTCGTCCTGGACGTATGACTGCAGACTGCGGCCTCAAGAGCAAAGCTGACTTCGGGATCAGACAAGTCATTTCACAACATGACTTTTGAGACTTTAGGAAACACTCTTAATATAGAATAATACCAACTTCTCTCCTTCTCTGATGGTCTAGACCCCTCAATGCAGACCATGATTTCATCCTTGCTTCAGATTCAAAGGCTCCTCAGAGCCCATCTCATAAGAGAGCGGGTGCCCAGTGGGCAAACGGGAAGGAGATCAGATAGGGTAGAGGGATAACAATGTAAGAGATGAAGTACCTTGTGGTACCCAGTAGTGCTATCCCTGACCATAGTCAGTGAATTCTGGGAAGTCCAGGACTTGGGCTTTGTTATTCTTACGAAAGGCATGAAAGCATCCAAACAAGGTCTTAAAGACATTTGTTACTGGTAGTCGTGTGCATTCGGGTTTGATCCAGAAGCAGGAGATATTTGAGTCCGGTGGGCACTGAGAGATGAGAAGGACACAGAGATACAAAATGATACATCTTTTAAAGTGTCCACCAGCCCTGGATGTGCTCACACAGGTTGATCAGAAGCCATGAGTCAAGACCAAGAATGGTGCCTTGTCACTCTTCAATTTTTTTTTTTTTACCAGATTATAAATTCTACAGAATTTAGATTTCTGGAAGCTACGTTAACTCATTTTTTTTTTTTACTGCACACGATTCCTACATAAAGTAATAAAAATAAGAAGTATGACAGCCGTCCTGAGGAATAAATTGTGTTCCCGAGGCAGGTGCTCCCACAAGCAGCAACCCTACAGCCCACTTATATGACTGCCATCAGGGTGGACATCAAAGGCCGAAAGGCCAGCTTTCTTCCCTCAGAAAGCCCGCTGAACCTCCGGCCATGCCTACCGATCAATTTCCACGCAGTGTAGAGTTTTCCTCAGGGGCCCATCACGGGCTCATGGGCACTCAGAGTCCCAGGGGCCAGCTGCCAGACCCTTCAGGCTTCACTTAGGCTCCATCTCTGCTACAGAAAGCCAAGTGCAACCGCGAAAAACTCTTGCTCACTGCGGTCAGTCCTGGGATTCCTAGAATCCTGTCTCTTTTCATTCCAGCCCCATTTCATAGGCATGAATAAATACAGGGCATGGACGCTCCGGAACTGTGGGAGGCAGGCCTCCCTCCCCATCTGGGCTTCTGCTTGGCGAGTCAGTGCCCATCCAGTTTTAGAGAGGAAGTATTCAGTTTTCGACCAAAATGGGAGTATGGAAAGACAGAAAGGGGCAACGAGGTGGGGGTTTGCACCTGTCCATCAGTAGACTTGATTTCTCAGTTTCGGATAAACTCTACAGACGGAGATATTACCTATATCTTCCAGAAATATTTAGAAGACATGAAAACATACTTTGGTGCGGAGCCACAGTCTGTTAACTTTGTGGGAGCTTCTGGACAAATCCGAAAGGAGATCAACTCTTGGGTTGAAAGCCAGACTGAGGGTAAGCTTTCACCAGGGTGCTTGACAGAGCACTCTCTCCAAGCATTGTTGTATTTTTTTTGAGTTTGCATTGAGTGTAAGTATGTGTATTTCGTAAGTAGAACTGTGGTCACGTTCTACGTATTCAGAACATGTCTTTCTATTCATGCCCATGATTTTGAGATCCACAGCTTTCTCAATTAGTCTTTTCCAAAACTTAAAAGTCAAGATTCCCCCTTTACTAAGTGGACAAGGAATTCTTATATCCCAGTAAATCTAAAGAGAAGTCCAGGGGTAAAAAGTAGAAAAATGCAAAAAGGAAATTTAGGACCCTGCTACATTTGTGATTTCTAAAGAAAAATAGCTAGTAGTTAATAACAAAATTGTGGCCTTAAAAATGTCATGTGATTTTAAGTAATTTTCAAAATAAGGCCATGTGTTAGAGTGAGGGCTAAGCTGCTGTGGCAAAGAGACCTGAAATACAGTAGCTTAATGATAGGATAGAAGCTAATTTTTCTTTCACATAATAGTCAAAATGGAAAGAAGCAGTCTGTTCCGTGAGTCCCTCCGGAGACCCAGACTAGTGGGTCAGCTCTGCCATGCTGAAAACATGGCTTTCATATTTACGTCTAAGATGATTCTTATGTTTGTCATTTTATAGTCAGTAGGAAATGGGGAGAAGAAAGCCTCTTTGCTCTTAAGGACATGACCTGAGAGTTTCACACAACAGTTTCACTCATATCCCAAAGTCAGTCACATGGCGTACTTTATGCTTCGGTAACCAACCTGTGCTGATTTGCCTGAGATTTTCCTGGATTTAGCACCTAAAGGTCTCTCAGTCCCAGGCGAACTGGGATAGTTGGCCCCCTAGACTTGCTGTAATAAAGATCTAGAAGATGTCATTTTAAAAAATGTCAGCAGAGAGCCTGATGTGGTGCTCGAACTCACAAACTGTGTAATCATGATGTGAGCCAGTAGGACGCTTAACCAACTGAGCCACCCAGGTGCCTCAGATGTCGTTTTTATAAACTTTACAAAAAAAATTTTTTTAATGTTTATTTATTTTTGAGAGAGAGAGAGAGAGAGAGACAGCATGAGCAGGGGAGGGGCAGAGACAGAGGGAGACACAGAATCCGAAGCAGGCTCCAGGCTCTGAGCCATCAGCACAGAGCCTGACGTGGGGCTCGAACTCACAAACCGTGAGATCATGACCTGAGCCGAAGCCAGACACTTAACCGACAGCCACCCAGGCGCCCCTAAGATGTCGTTTTTAGATGCGTAGCCGCATGCTCACCTAAAATTTGAGTGTTCTATTTCTTTTTTAATTTTAATTTTAAATACTTTAAGTTTTTATTTAAATCCCAGTTGCCTAACATATAGTGTAATATTAGTTTCAGGTGTAAAATTTAGTGATTCGTCACTTCCATACAACACACGGTGCTCACCACAACAAGTGCTCTCCTTAATCCCCATCACCCATTTAACTCACCCCCCCATCCAACTCCCCTCTGTCACCATCGGTTTGTTCTCTATCATTAAGAGTCTGTTTCTTGGTTTTCCTCTCTCATCTTTTCCCCTATTATCATTTGTTTCTTAAATTCCACATCTGAGTGAAATCATATGGTATTTGTCTTTCTCTGATCCTTAGTTCACTTAGCATACTCTCTAGCTCTATCCAACTCGTTGCAGATAGCAAGATTTCATTCTTTTTGATGGCTGAGTAATATTCCGTTGTGTATATATACCGTCACTTCCTTATCCATTCATCAGTTGATGGATATTCGGGCTCTTTCCATAATTTGGCTATTGCTGAGAATGCTGCTATAAACATTGGGGTGTATGTATCCCTTCAAATTATATTTTTCTATTCAAAAATTTACTAGGGTAAATACCCAGTAATGCAACTGCTAGACTGTAGGGTAGTTCTGTTTTTTAACTTTTTGAGGAATCTTCATACTGTTGTCCAGAGTGGCTGCACCAGTTTGCATTCCCACCAGCAGTGCAAGAGGTTCCCCATTCTCCACCTCCTCCCCCAAATCTGTTGTTTCCTGTGTTGTTAATTTTTTAGTCATTCTGACTGGTGTGAAGCGAGACAGGAAACTATTAAAATCCTACAAGCAGTAACCTGTTTGACATTGGATGTGGCAACTTCTTACTAGGTATGTCTCCTGAGGCAAGGGAAACAAATGCAAAAATAAACCATTGGGACTTCATCAAAACAAAACACTTCTGCACAGAGAAGGAAACAATCAACAAAACTAAAAGGCAGCCTACGGAATGGGAGAAGATATTTGCAAATGACCTATCTGAGAAAGGGTTAGTATCCAAAATATATAAAGAACTCATCAAACTTAGCACCCAAACAATGAATAATCCAGTTAAATACGGGCAGAAGACGAGAGCAGACATTCTTCCAAAGAAGACCTCCAGATGGCTAACAGACACATGAAAAGATGCTCAACATCACTCATCATCAAGGAAATACAAATGAAAACTACAATGAGATATCCCCTCACACCTGTCAGCATGGCTAAAATTAACAACACAAGCGTTCTATTTCTGAAAGGAAATAGTAGAAAGACTCTCGTAGACAACCTAGCAGTCTTTTACCGTAATCCTTATCTTAGAAATTAGCAAGCTGAGGCTTTAGAGAAATTCATTTGTCCAAGATCACAGAGTTTAAATCTTCAGAGATAAGAGCAAGATAAGATTCCAATCTAAGTCAGTTTCCTCCAAAGTCTGAACTCATTTCAACAGACCAAGCTGCCTTTTAAATCGATATAACTGTTGACGGTCCATTATATCTCACAAAGAAATGCAAAAGATGTAATTATTAATGAATACTAATAATTAAGCCTTAGCATGGCATCCAAGTACGTGGAATGTTTAGGCGTACCCCTGGAACTTCGGTGCTCATTATATATACCTGCCAGACATGCCTGCTGAGGGCCCCACATATTTCAAACTCAACAGACCTGAAGTCACACCTCGGAATGGTTTTGCCACACCTCGTCTTCCTCGTGTGTTCGTTCTCCAGCTCAGTGATTGTGTGCGCTGGCATGCACACTCTTGCTCACACCAGAAATCTGACAGATGCTCTCAGCTCTCCCCTTTCCTTTGCCTTCTCCTACATGTTTCTCAGTTCACCTTTCCTTCCAGTTTCTTCCTCCCCTGCTTTTGGCTTTGGTTATCCTTTATCTGTGCTAATACAATAATCTGCCTCTATTCTTGCTTCCCTCAAATCTCATCTCCTGTCAGCCACCCAGATGATGTACCTATAATGTGAATTAGACCAGGGAGATAATGTCACTCTTGAACCTGATACCATCATGGTGCCCCATGACCCACAGGATGAGTTCAAGCTCCCTAAACTGACATAAAAGGCCCAGCAGGCCCCTAGAGCCCTGCTTGTCTCCCCACTTCAACCCTTGTCATTCTCTGACTCAGAATTTGTACTTCAGAAATTCCAAGTGCCACAGAGTCTCCAGAACTCCCTGTGCCACCTCATGACCCCGTGCATTTGCGTAAGCTCTTCCCTCTATCTGAAACATCCTGCCCTGCCCTGCCACTCCCAGCCCCTCTGTTGGCATGGGATAACCCCTCAGGCTTCCCTCAGGTGTAATATCCTCCAAGAAGCTGCTGGCTCCCAGGCCTGGCTAAGCGTCTTCCTCTTTGTTCGCATCGTACTCGGTGCGAAAGTTTACCTTGACAGGCGCCATATTGTTATTGAAGTTAACTGCTGAGGCCTCCCCTACTAGACTGAAGGACCCAAGTGCAATGATGCTGCCTGATTCGAGGTGAATCACTAACACACGGCAGGCCCACCCATAGCAGTCGTTCAGAACGTTACTGTTTGTTGAACTAAACTGAGGAAGTTGGCAGCCCTGAATTCTCAGTTCCTTTTTCATTGTATTAGTGACTCAAAAGCCATGGTGAGGCAAGAGTGACCATTTTACTTAACTTACATCTGATTTGGATTCATTCAGAAGTAAGCCTGTTTTTCGAATTCTAGGTCAGCTAGTCTTTACTGAGTACTTGCAGTGTTTCAGTTAGCAGGAGGACCACATGGGATTATATAGGCAAAAGCGCTCAATATGACAGAAGTGGGCCTAAGGATAGTCTGGGGCTGAACTAAATCTGAGGTCTCAAATTCCTAACCCAGTGCCAATTATGTGGTCCGGTAGGGAGAGGGGAAGCAGACTCTTCTAAAGAGGAAGAAAGCTGTAATCTTTCTATATTTTCTCTTTACATATTGAACACAAACATCTGCTATTTGAGGGCTATTCAACATCAGATAAGGTAAGTAATTAACCAGCTAGGCAGGAACTTTGTTGAGGCAGAGTTCTGCACATCCGTAAAGAAAAGTTGCTAGAAACTCTGGCATGACTGCGTTCCCTCTGAGCCACCTGAAGGAAGCTTCTTTCCTTCTGCTTTCAAATAGGTCATCTTTCAAGTAGTCATATGGACTGCTGGGCCATACACGACACACACATATCACTGGGACATACGCTGGACACACACATATCACTCAATGATAGTGTTGTTACGTGTTGCAATTGTTTTCTGATTTGTCTTCCCTATAGTCTATAAACTCCTTAAAAGTGGGGGTTGGTAATCCATGTTTGTCTCCGTGTTTCTAATCTCAAAATCTATCATCTGCTTGGCACATGGGGCACTCTATTGTCACATTAATAACTCGGTGCCCAGCAGGACTTAACCCTGAAAATCTTCGAAGATTGTCCTTCCCAATACCTAAAACTACCAAGGACGCGTGCAATGAGCGAGCCAGTAGGTGGACGTTAGTTCTCGAGAGTGTAGGAAAATCCTGGTCAAATTAGGCTCTGTGTGTTACTTTAAAGTTGCATTTAACTACATTTTTTACATCCTTTGTGAAATAATTATATTGTACATGTTCTAACATGTGGTTAGAGGTTTCAAGAGGCTAGTTTCCTTGAAAGTGTATGAACCCAGGGAACAATGCAATACAGCTTACATCATCTGGATCTTGGTCAACTTGAGATAAATCTGTGCAAACCCAATCCTCGATACGTTCCCTATTTGTACCCGCGGCTCTATCACATGATAGAGTAATTGGTTAAAAATGACCCAGAACTTTTAAAATGTAAAGCTTCTGTGCAAAAATGAAGATTAAAAAAAAAAAAAAAGGATGTAGATGGCCTCCCCATCCTGAACCATCAAAGACATTTTAAATTAAGTTTAATATGCTGTGTTTCATAAGATAGAAAAACAGATGCTAACGTGTTTCAGAAAGTTTTGACATTATCATTTAAAATCGAATTCAAATTTAATTGTTAAAACCGAAATGTCTGTTTCATAGGTGAGGGAGATGTTGTTTTGTCTTGTTTTGAAAAGACATGTCCAAGTCGTACCCCAGATCTACTGGAATCTCTAGAAGTTTTTTTTAAAAGCCACACAGGTGCTTCTGATGTGCCCCCTGTGAGGACTGTAGCAGGCGGTGCATGTGGCATAGTTCAGGCTCGCGGAGCCCGTTGGCGGTCTGTACCCATCTCTTCCCAATCCCTCTTTCAGTGACTTCACGTTGGTAGCTTGAAATCAGTATGGTGAGAATATTGACACTACAGACACGGGCTACAAATCGGGTGTCTCCTTCTCTCCCACCCCTACCTGGAGTCAGTTGACCAGCAAGCCACTCGAAATGGGAGACCAGAGCTCTGGATTTCGTTTCACTGTTGCTTTATTAAATTTCACTCACTATCGTTTTCCAGACCTACTTTTCATTTGTAAAAGTAAAGGGAAACTGAGAAGTTTAGTAGACCTAATTTTAGTTGTTCTTTCATAAACATTTTTAGAAGTTTATTTATTTATTTTGAGGGAGGGGAGCAGGGAGAGAGAGGGAGAGGGAGAGAATCCCAAGCAGGCTCTGCATTGTACAGCACAGAGCCCAACGCAGGGCTCGAACTCGAGAACTGTTAGATCATGACCTGAGCTCAGATCAAGAGTCAGACGCCTAACTGACTGAGCCGCCCAGACACCCCTAATTTTAGTTATTCTTTACTTTTAAAAGTTTTATTACAAGTGTTACATATAATCCTTATTTTTTAAAGATGCAATTCAGCAATCCCTCTATGTCCTAACCCTACTGTGATGGGAGCGTCCTTACTCACTGCACTAACCTGCAAGCTAACATATTTGCTACCCATTGCTGGCACGCAGGGAGGTATAAAAGGCCAATAGACCAAAAGTCTTCAAACCGGTGGCTCTCAGTCCTCACTATAGGTGAAACTAAATTTACTGAAACTGCATCTAATAATTCCTAAGCCCAATTCCAAGTGAATTAATTCAGGTCTCTGGAAGTGAGGCTCAAGCATCAGTATTTCTAAATCCTCAGGTGATTCTAATTCACAGTCAAGGCTAAGAAAAATTGCTGTAAATGAAATAATTCCCTCAATCTTATTGACATTCCCCTTTTCCCAACAAGCTCCATTGCTCGTGGCCTTTGAGATTCCAACTCCCTGGATAACACTTGGACTTCCTCAGTAGTCCTCGTGTGTGTGTGTGTGTGTGTGTGTGTGTGTGTGTATGCACATACACACTGTGGCTTCACCTATCAGTCTAATCCATCTGTATTTTCTCTTCAAAACTTCCAGTCCTTCAATAGCATCTTTTCTTGGCTTACAATCCCATTTCAGAATTATTCTTTTGAACAAATCTTTGTCCTAGTAAAACAATATTTTCATTACGTAATCAATCTAAGGCTTAAAAAAGGGAACTGTATACAAATCTTGTATCCTAGTTATCAAATTTGTTTTCCATAGGAGAATGGATTAGCCATTCTGAACCTATTTTACGTATATTCTAGGATTGAGCAAATAAGTAAATATATTGGGAATAATAAGGTCCAGGTTTCTAGTTGACAGAGAAAGGAATTACAAATAAGGAAAAGCAAAGGTGAGCATAAACCCCACAGTGTTGGATTGAAACAGGTGATATCAATATGACTTCCTCATCTTTAACAGATCAGAAGAAAGAGAATTATATAGATATGAAAATATTTACAGATGTGTGTATAATATATGTATTTCCTAGCTTTCCCTGCGGAGCAGTGACACCCCAGTAGTAATCAGCATAGCTTACATTCACATCTTGGTTTCTAAAAGCCATCCTTTCAAAAAAGTAACCAGGGTTCCTAGAAAGCACCAGACAAACCGTAGGATATACTGTGGTACCAGAATGTAGGGAAGTGCTCAAAATATTTGGGAACATGTCAAATGGACATAGGAGCCAAGCTGAGGAAGTTCCCAATAGCCAAATCTGGGAGAGTTTGAGAAACAAAATAAATAATGATAGTAATAAGTTATAAGACACAGAGTAAAACAAATATGCATGCGTCTATAGGGATATAAGTTATTGAATACCTAAGTAAAAGAAGGAGATGGGAAAGTTCTTCCTCGTAGTAGAATTCCAATTAATAAATGTAGAAGGAATAGTGGAAATTGAAAATCACCATTTGGCAAAAACTGCAGTAATAATTGTTTCAGTCAAGATCATCAATAAATGCTAAAATCAGTGAGCAAAAGTTTGGTGAATACAGGAAATTTGTATGGTCTCAAAGTATCTCCCCACATGATACTTATTAATTACAAAGGGAAGACGTCATAATTTTACACTGATAAACCTGTAGAAATCAAATCATCAAGGTTAATATCACTACTAATGGGACATATGAACATCATATATTTCCTGGTATGATTCATTGAGAAAGACACAACATCACTTCCGTGGTTGTGATGGTTTCCCAGGGCTGCCATAACAAATTGCCACACACTGGTTCGTTTCAAACAATAGAAGGGTGTTCTCCCATAGCTCTGGAGGCTGCAAGTCTGAAATCAAGGTGTTAGCAGGGTCATGCTTCCTCTAAATGCGTAGGGAAGGCATTGTTCCATGCCTCTCTCCTAGCTTCTGGTGGTTGCTGGCAATCTTTGAAAGTTCCTTGGTTTATGGACACTTCACTCCAATCTCTGCCTCTGTTGGCACATAATTTTTTCTTTATGTCTGTCCCGTGTCTGTGTTTTCACAAAGCCTTGTCCTTTCTTTGTGTCTATGTCCAAATTTTCCTTCTTGTGTGAGAATGTCTGTCATTGGATTGGAGCTATCCTAATCCAGTATGACCTCATTTTAACTTGATTTGATCTGTCAACACCCTGTTTCCAAATAAGATTGCATTTACAGGCATTGGCTGTTAGGAACTAACGTATCTTTCTCGGTGGAAACAATTGACGAAACATCAGACAAATCTGAACTACAATTGAGGGACATGCTACCAAACTTTTTTCAAAAATGTTAAAGTCATGAAAGACAAAGAATGAATGAGAACTGTCCCAGATTCAAAGGGATTAAGATGAAATGACACTCAAACACCACTTGAGATCTTGGATTGATTTTTGGTCCAGAAGAAGGACTTTCTTCGAAAAATAGATGAAATTTAAATAGGCTCTGTTAGTAATATTATATCAGTGCTAACATCCCAGTTTCGATCATTGGTGGATATGAGATATTATCACTTAACAGTATCCCATAATTATTATTTTTATAAGTGTGGCATATTGCCAGGATGCAATGATACCATTTGTAATCTGTCCTCTTGCTCTTTTAGGAAAAATTGCGAATCTCCTACCTGATGATGCTGTGAATTCTGCAACCAGAATGGTTCTGGTGAACGCCCTTTACTTTAAAGGAATCTGGGAACATCAATTCTTAGTCCAAAATACCACAGAAAAGCCTTTCAGAATAAACAAGGTAGAAATCTCTTAATAATCAGCATGAGCTTTTACACGGCATTGTGAAGGAGATTCTAGTGCAAATTCACTCTTCTTTCTGACTATGGGTTCCTATAACTCTGCTTCTTACCAGGACAGGGATGGCTGAACTAAAAGTTCCCAAATCCATCACACTTGGGATTTCCCCTTTCATTGTTTTTTTTCTCTTAAAATAGACTATTCACAGATTTATCACTCAGTCCTTGCTACGGCTATGATAGAGTACATAAGGTAGTTATTATATTTATTTCCCAGGTGGCTAAGTGGCTGGAGTCACATGACTGGAGTCATGTCTAAGTCAGAAACCTACCAGAACTGTAACCCCAACTCTTCACTATAAGTTCTGTTCTTGTTCTACCAGAGAAATACTCTCTTCTACCAAACTCTTACACTTCCAAAAGTAAAAGAAATACAAATTTAAAATCGCATCTCTTTCATTGAGTTTTCTCCTAGCGTTAGGATGCATCATGCTTATTTTCGTGATAGGAACCGATGGCAACAAAAAGGGAGACTAATATAAGGTGACAGATAGATCTCATAGAATCCAAGGGCTGGGATGTGGCTGGGCCTTGGAACTTGAGTGGAAACAAGACTCAGTCTCTACCTTTTCAACTCCGTTTCTCCCATCATTCTTACACCATGCTAAAGTCTAACTTTCCCTTCTTCCCCATCCACAATGGCACAATCTGTCTACTCACAACACTGTCTCTGTTTTAGAGACTGTTCTGATAGATCTCATTTTAAATTCCCAGGAAAGGAATTGATTATCCAACATTTGTTTGGAGCTGTTTGGTCCTGGAGTGGCTCATCTCACATAAACAGTGTTGCCAGGGACCTATTGCAGCAATCACGTGGATGTGTTACAATAGATGGTTCTTAACATAATCACTGGGATAAAGATGGGGAAGGGACTGAACATGTAATCAAATAGACTAGCCAGAAATGCGCTGGATAGTTACCTGGCTTAGTATATCCACAAGGGATTTTCAGTTGCAAGTGATAAAAATAGCATTCCAAACTAGCTCTGGTGAAATGGGAATTGTATTAGCATTAGTTCGTGTAACTGAGAGGAACTGAGAGGTCCAGGGAGTCTAATACTGAAGATACAATTTATCCACACGACCTGGGAATATGGTTGCCCCTTTGTCAGTCTTCTAGCTTTGAAACCCTGGTAGGTAAAGTCTGCTGCTAGCTCTAACAGAAGGCTCCCAGGGAAGACTCTATTTTGTGCCATTCATGTGCTCATCCCTGAAACAATCACCGTATCATGAAGTATCCTGAACGAACAGCTCTAGTCATATGGCCGCTACATTAGCAGAAGGGTGGGGCTTTGTGATTGCCATTTAGCTCCATATAGAATGGATAAATGACACATTTCCCAATATCTGAATTGCAGGGCCTTGTTTTTGTTTTACCATTGTCTTTACTAAAAATGGACACTTTAAAGAGCATTTTTAGGTTTATAGCAAAATTGAGAGCAAAGTAGTGTTCCCTTACACCCCCCCCCCCACTCACATAATTTCTCTTATTATTAGCATTTTGCCTTAGTGTGGTGCATTTGTCACAATTAATGAGCCAATATTGATATCTTTTCATTAACTGAAGTCCATAGTTTACATTTAGGATTCACTTGGTCTTGTACACTTCCATGGGTTTTGACTAATGCTTTTTGTCATGGATCTGTCATTATAGTATCATACGGAATAGTTTAACTGCCCTAAAAATGCCCTGTACTCCACCTACTCATCCCTCCTCCTAAATACCTGGCAACCACTGATCTTCTTACTGTCTCTACAGGTTTACTTTTTCTGGAGTGTCATATCATTGGAATTGTATAGTATGTAGCCTTTTCAGACTGGCTTCTTCCACTAAGCGATATGTATTTAAGTTTTCTCCCTGTCTTTCCACGGCTTGATAGATCATTTCACTTTATTGTCAAATGGTATTCCACTGACTGGAGGTATTGCAGTTTGCTTAGCCATTCGCCCTCTGAGGGACATCTTGGTTGCTTTAAGTTTTTGGCAATTATAAATAAAGCTGCTATAAATATTTGTGCACAAGACTTTGTGGACATAAGTTTTTCACTCATACCAGCACACCTGGATCATACGGTAATACTACATTTAGCTTTGTAAGAACCTATCAAAAGAACTGTCTTCTGAAGGGGTTTGTTCTTTGCATTCCCATTGATAGAGAAAGACATTTCATGTTGCTCCACATTCTTGCCAGCAGTTGATATTGTCAGTGTTTTGGACTTTTAGCCATCCTAAAAGGTCTGTAGTGGTGTCTCATTGTTCTAATTTGCAATTACCTAATGACATATGGTTGAGCATCTTTTCAAATACTATGTGTCTTCCTTTGGTGAGGTATCTGTTCATGTCTTTTGCCTATATTGTAAAATTGGGTTGTTTTATCATCGACTTTATAAAAGTTCTTTGTATGTTTTGATACCAGCTCTTTATCAGATATGTGTTTTGCAAATATTTCCTCCTAGTGTATTATCTTTTTATTCTCTTAGTAAATTGCAGTGTTTATGACACGAAACTACTTTCTCAAATGGCTTGCATGTGAAATACACCTTATTCAGTTTCTGAATCATTGACATTTACATAGTTTACATAAGATTATATAGTTTTTTAGGTGTTCAGTAGGATCCATCTTGCTATGATTTACAGAGGTTGCCACAATAATGTTATAAAAGAAACTTCCACACCACTTATGGATAATGGTTTCCACTGGGACACATTTCCAGAAAGCAAGGTCTGAATAACTTTATTCAGCATTTTGCAGAGAATCACGTTTTACCAGTATCTCAGACTACTGGGCACGAATTATGATAAAAATAATTTAAAGATTTGGTGGAACACCAATCTTTGCTACTTACTTCCCATAGAGTATAAGCAAACCAGTGCAAATGATGTCCATGAAAACAAAACTCCAAGCTTTTCACATTGAAGAGCCACAGGCCATGGGCCTCCAACTCTACTATAACAGCCGTGACCTTAGCCTGCTCATCCTGTTGCCAGAAGATATCGAAGGACTGGATCAGGTACAGTCTGTCTGATGTGAAGGTGGTTTCAGTGTTCACTGCTCTGGGGGTAAATATAAGACATAATCTCCTTGTTCTTTGATTCCTGTAGAGGAAGGCAACCAACACATCGGAGCCCTAGGGACTTTACCTTCACAGTGTCATTTAAGCTTTCTAAAAGTCTGTCAGTTTGGTATTACTATCCTCAGAAAGGCTAGGAATCTACAGGCTCTAGCATTGGGTAGCTAAACAAACAGCCACACGAGCAACAGAGTGCCTGTCACAAAGCTGTGTGCATTGATCTATCTTTCAATCAGTCTGGGTCTTTCTTCTCCCTCTGGTAAACCCCACCTAATTGGAGGCTAATTTTTTTTTAAATCCCTTGCATCAATCTAGCTTTAGATATACATTTTTAAACAAGATACTGACTGCCAAAACTTAAAAAAAATTTTTTTAAATCATGTAAATAGTCTTCAGGAGAAATAGTCTGTATCGGGACCACCTTCAAGCATTATTTAAGTTGTTTATCAGCCAAATTTCTATTATGGTGGACAGAACTTTGGTCAGACCATGTTTCTGAGCCATTTGTAAATTTAAATTGAACGTTAGTCTCTCGTGCAATGAGTGGCCTGGCCTTCTTTGCACAGCGTGCAACTTCTCATGTGTGCCAGATTCTTTAAATTATTATTTTTTTTAATGTTTATTTATTTTTGGGACAGAGAGAGATAGAGCATGAACGGGGGAGGGGCAGAGAGAGAGGGAGACACAGAATCGGAAACAGGCTCCAGGCTCCGAGCCATCAGCCCAGAGCCCGACACGGGGCTCGAACTCACGGACTGCGAGATCGTGACCTGGCTGAAGTCGGACGCCCAACCGACTGCGCCACCCAGGTGCCCCCAAATATGCTATTTTTTAAAAATGTGGTGCAGTCGGTTAAACATCCAACTCCCGATCTCGGCTCAGGTCACGTTCTCACAGTTTGTGAACTCAAGCCCTGAACTGGGCTCTGCGCTTGCAGGGTAGAGCCTGCTTGGGATTCTCTCTGTCTCTCTCTCTGCTCCTCCTCTGCTTGTGTTCTGTCTCTCTAAATAAATAAATAAACACACTTAAAAATTTTTTAAAAAGCACATTTTTTAGATATATCCTTATGCATATGGATGTATATGTATTTATTATTTAAAAAATTTTTAATACAAAGAGGAGATAAACACTCTCAAAACTACACTAAAAAAGGCATTACTCTTAAGATGTGGAGAGTTTCCTTTCTTGACTTTTCCTTCACTTCTTTTTTGCATAGCTTATAGTGACTAATTTCATATTGTTGTGACATTTTATCTCAGATTTTGTTTTCAAAGAACTGTCTCCCATGTTAATGTAACAAATATGGGTTTTTTTTGTACCCTGGCACACAATTTCTTCCAAAGGTTATGCTTTTGCGTAGACAGAATCTAAATGAATATTTCTACTGCATTTCCATGTGTAGTTGATGTCTTGCATTACTGTTATAGAAGTGCTGCCATTGTTTTAAATGTTTATTTATTTATTTTGAGAGAGAGGGAGAGAGAGAGAGAGAGGGAGAGAGAGAGACAGAGAATCCCAAGCAGGATCCATGCTGTCAGTACTGAACCTGATGTGGGGCTCAAGCTCACGAACTGTGAGATCATGACCTGAGCCTAAATCAAGAGACGGATGCTTAACCTACTAAGCCACCCAGGTGATGCAAAAGTACTGCCATTTTGAATCAAAGTCTAGTTCCCCTGTATCCTGAGAACTATTAAGTTGCAAAACAAAGATTCTGTAGGTCGACAGTGTGAAGCTTTTACAGAAATAATTTTCAAAAGTGTGTGCTCTGCTACCCGGGGTAACGGGAGTGATGGTAATTCATGTCTGTTCTATCCCGAGGCCTCGCCCACCCACTATTCCTCCCTCTACTTTGACTCTCTCCTTCTTGTTCCACACCCGCAGCTGGAAAAGGCCATCACCTATGAGAAGCTGAGCGGGTGGACCAGCGCAGACATGATGGAGCTGTGTGAAGTGCAGCTGTATCTCCCCAAGTTCAGGCTCCAAGAGACCTATGACCTCAAGTCGACCCTGAGCAGTATGGGCATGAGCGACGCCTTTAACCAGGGCAAAGCTGATTTCTCAGGAATGTCTATGGACAGAAACTTATTTCTGTCCAATGTTTTCCACAAGTCTTTTGTAGAAATAAATGAACAAGGTACAGAGGCTTCAGCCGGCACCGGGAGTGAGGTGAGTTTTCGAAGCAGACTCCCCTCCGTTGAATTTAATGCGAATCACCCATTCCTCTTCTTCATCAGGCACAACAGAACCAATAGCATCCTCTTTTACGGGAGATTCTGCTCCCCCTAAACCATGTATCTCTCTCACCAAATGAGACCATTTTACAGTGTGGAAAGTGCACCAAAAGAGGAAAAAACACAATTCTAATAAAAATCAGCTTATAGCTCGGATCTTTTTCACAAGTCAAATGTTAGCCGATAAGCCTTGAAATAATGCATTCTAGTGATTTTTTCATACCTATACAGCCATTTTTACCACTTAACATTTTGTCTTGATGTGACTTTTATTTACATTTCAGAAGTGCTATGTTATTCAATTGAGCGTCTTACCATTTCGGAACTCCTTGGTCACTGTATTATCAGTGTCACTTATGGTTCACATGCCTCATTGAGTGAAGAAAAATCTTCACAAAGGTGATATATGGATAAGCCAGAATTTTCTCAGGAGTGTAATTTTGATAGTTCAGAAACTACCGCTGTAAAATGAAGCTCCCACCCTTTCTGCAGAGTGTTTAAGAAAAAAATACTTAGGTTGACATTAATGGAAAAGCCAGTGAAATCCAAACGAAATATGGAGATTAGTTATTAACAATTAATTGCCATCTTAGTATGAACAAATGTATAATGATAATGTTAGGTGTTAGTACCGGGGAAAAGGTGTTAGTAGTACACAGAATTCCCTGTATTATCTTTGCAACTTTTCTGTGAATGGAAAAGTGTTCAAAAATAAACATTTCATGAAGAATAATTATCACGTGTAAAAGTGTCATCATGCTAACATCCCTGCTTTTAACATTTTTATGAAGCAGAACAAATTTCTAATTGATATAATATGTATTGTAAGTTATAAGAAGATGTTCTTAGTCACACTAAATCTTCATAAAATTGGCCGTGTTTTTCCAATGTCGTCAAAAGCCATTCACACAACTGCTTATGGGCAGCCTATTAGCTGTTATTCTCGTTTTAGAGAGTGATTATATACTCCAGGTTTCTTTCTTATATTCATCTAATAAAATGAAAGACTAGAGCTGTCATGAACAGCTCTTGTACATTAGTATAAGAAAATGTGTTTTCTGATATAAAATCCTGGTTCTGTATATAGGATTAAAAAAAAAAGCCATAGCTCCAAAGACAGGAATTTGTAATATATATGACATTTTATCATATGTCTATGAAACATTTTGCCTCTATCCATCTCACACTAAGTAGCAGCAAAACAAAGCCTTTGTGTCTGTGTTCTAGTAAATCAAAAGTCCTTAAACATCATAAAGGGAGACCATCATAACACTCTCAGAGACTGACAATCAGAGAATATTGAACACAATGTTTTTCAAACAAACAACAAGGAAAAAAGGATGATACTAGAAACTTCAGATGAGTGACCACGAGATTAGTAGGATAAGTTTTGCAATCACTGTACTATGTTGTGTATTTTTAAAAATTTACTTAATTTTTTAAATGTTTATTTTTGAGAGAGAGATAGAGCAGGTGAAAGTTGGGGGGGGGGGTGTAGAGAGAGGGGTGGTCAGAGAATCCGAAGCAGGCTCTGTGTTAACAGCAGTGAGCCCGACGCAGGGCTCGAACTCACAAACCATGAGATCATGACCTGAGCCAGAGTCAGTCGCGTAACCGACTGAGCCACACAGGTGCCCCCGTTTTGTGTGTTTTTTAAACATGTTTGAATCTTGGAAAAGTCTAGTTCACTAGATTTGTAAGTCCTGATTGATTAGATTTACGGAAGTTCAAATGTTTGTAAAAGTGTGTTTGTGGGGTGCCTGGGTGGCTCAGTAGGTTAAGTGTCCAACTCTTGATATTGGCTCAGGTCCTGATCTCAAAGTCATAAGATTGACTCCTCATGGGGCTCCATGCTGAGTATGGAGGCTGCTTGGGATTCTCTCTTTCCCTCTCTCTCTCTGCCCCTCCCTGCTCTCTCTTTCTCAAAATAAATAAATATTTTTAAAAAGTGTGTTTGTGAAACTTTGTAAGTTTATTTTTAAAGGTGTTTTAAAAAAATCTGACAGATTATGTCATCAATCCTTAAACATTAAGAAAAAATGATTTATTTCCTGTGTAGGTAGTGTGCCTTAATGTTTGAGAAAAAAATTTTTTTTTACTCGATCGACAAAAAATACGTCGCCTGTTAACTTAGGTATAAAGGTAGGGAAAGTTGTTCCCTGCTTCTGAAATTCTACCTTGCCAATGAAAATCCCACAAACTTTAAGGAACGACTTCCTCACCAGCAGGGTAGCAGACCAGGAGGGGAAAACTGGAGTTCATGAGTTTCTCAAATGGGAGTGAGCATGTGAGAAAACATCCACAAGGTTTGCCTGATCTGTAGAACATTTAGGAGGGGCACATTTGCCGTAGAAAACTAGAAAACTAGAAAACCTAGAAACTAAAGAAATGGGGAAGAAGGCAATATGAAAATAAGGAAGAATGGTGTTATACGAAAAAGGAATGCATTCATAGGACACTGTTTAACTTAGCGATGAATACTATTTAGTTGTGGTAAAGTAAACAGGGAAAGTGAGATAGTGTGAGTGGTGTACGAGGACTGAATCCTCACCCCCTAAATTAGGAAGGCAACAGATATCTAAAATTGTTAGATAAAAATGGTCATATATCCATATTATTTGGAATTACGGAGGCAGATACCAGGAGAAAGAACAAATGACTTGAGAGTGCCTGCTTCTGGGGAGTTGGGAGGGGTGGCTAGGAACTTATTGTCTTTACAAATATCTCCTCCAGCACTGTACTTTTTCAGCTAAGTGTATGCACATTAATCTGTCAAAAAGTTAAGAAACCCTAAGATAAACATAAATAACATAAAATTTCCCCATTGCCCAGAAACAGGTGATGTACAGAATTTCTTTCTTTCTAGTCTGTCTATAGAATTATGCTCACATGTAACGGTATTCCTAATTTACACTTAATATCACTCCCATGGCAATACTGTTTTTTTCTACAAGATACGTTAGTATCCTACCATGGATGTGATACAATCTAATCTGTTCTCTGTTGGGCATTTGGAGGTTTTTTTCTGTGCGTGAGAAGTCAAAGATGAAGTGGTCATCATTCTGCACAATATTCTACTCCATATCTCTGAGTTTTACTTTCAGTGAAATTCCTTGAAATGCCAGTTTTGATTCAGAAGGTATAAATGTTTTCATGGCAATTTCTTCTTTCTTATTTCACCCATCCTTCTTTTCTTTTCTTTCTTTCTTTTTTAAAAATTCAATTCTAAATTCGAAATCAGTAACTGGTATCCAATTGACAGCATTGCTGATGGAGAGTAAGAAGTCATGCACATATGGGATGCCTGGGTGGCTCAGTTGGTTACGCATTTGACTCTTGATTTTGGCTCAGGTCATGATCTCACGGTTCGTGAGATCGAGCCCTGCTTCAGGCTCTGTGCTGACAATGGGGAACCTGCTTGGGATTCTCTCTCTCCGTCTCTCTTGGCCTCTCCCTCACATGTGCTCCTTCTCTCTCTCTCTCTCTCTCTCTCTCTCTCTCATAATAAATGAACTTTTTTTTTTTAAATAAAAAGTCACATCCATCTTATCTTACCAGCATTGGAAATGTATGGTTATTATACTTGCAAATTTGTATGTTTTAAAAAGGCAACCTTCATCTGCTCTCCCCTACTTTTTTCTTTTTGGAAGGCCATCATGTAGCAATTGATTGAAACAGTGAACTCCAGAGTCACACAGACCTGGAAACCAGGTGGAAACCTTTGTTGCTTGGAGCCATGTGACTTCAGGGACCAGCAACTTAAAGAGTTAAAGCTCGATGCTTTGCTCAGACGTTCATGGCACTGACCTCCCAGAGTTGTCCAGATTAAATGAAGTCTTGCGAGAAAAGCTCTAGTTTAGGGTCTAGCACATAGTATGTACTCAAAAATTATTTATTATTTTCTTCGAGGTTAGCCCTTTTTTGTATGATTAGCCATTGCTTTCTTTTTATTTCCTTTTTAATTTAATTTGAGTGTAGTTGGCAAACCGTTACATTAGTTCCAGGTGTACAAGAGCCACTGTTTTTTGCCACAAATTTGCTAATGTCCTTGGCACAGGATTTCTACTAGGGTCTGTTGTCTTTTTTTTTAAATCAGCTTTTCTCTTGAGCTATTTAAGCGACATTTAAAGAGTTTTTAAAACATTTTCTTATTCTCTTATTCACCTTTTAGTTTTATGGCATCTTTTTGTCGTGGAAATCAAATACTTTTTGTCACATGTATTGACCTTTTGTGATGACTCATTGTGAATGTGTTACAATCCTCACTGACAATGTAGCAGGATTCTGCACGGAGGGTGAGGGTCGGAGGGTCGTGACCCCGAGGCTTTTCTTTCCAGGAAGCAACTTTATTCCTGCCAGCATATTCCTGCGGGCACCCAGGCTCAGTTGGTTTCATACCCAAAGAACTGAGTCCCCCACGGGAGTCCCCCACGGGAGGGGGGGTGGTCTGATTAAGTGGTCTCATGTTACAAGGTCGTGAGGGGTGTTTTCAAGTGGCCTTGAGATTTCTTTCCTTAGGGAGGGGACCCTACCACAGTAAAATCTCAATTTTGTAAATATTTATAAAAGATATCAGAGCAGACAGGTACTGCTCCCCACGGAGCTCACCTACTTACCTACCTGGATTTTTCTCTGCATTTACAGACTTTCTGACCAATTGGGCCTTTCGATTCACCTCTTCTCATTTAAACTTAAGGGCTCTCCACAACACAGGGCATTGGTGTGAGGTTAATTAATTATTTGCATTTTTTAAAAAAAAGTCTAGTGTTCCAAATGTGCTGACTTTTTCTGTGATAAGTGGCTGTTACTAGTAAAACATCTAGGAAGTATTTTAAAAAAAAAACACTGCTGATTGACAGCTGCCTTTAGGTAAAGGCATGTTTTATCTATGAATGTGAAATCAACTGCTTTTGAGTGATCATTTTGAGAACATCTATTGGGATGTTTTTCCATTGATACCTGATTTTATTACTAAAATAATGTTAAAACTGTCAAATATGGGCACTTAAAAAAAACTTGCAAATATAATTTGTAAACTTCGTAAAAATCTTCCCAAAAGAAAAGATTTGATGGGCTTCTACCTGTTCACATATTGAAAGTATAAGGTTGCAAAATTTTGGTTTGCAAAAGCAAACGATTTTCAAGAGGATAAACAGATTGTTAACATTTAGACTTCAACCAGGAATCTGCACAGTTAGTATGTGAATGAAAACCAAGTGTCAAGGTTTAGTCAATACAAACAATGATGCCTTTATCTATTTTAAATTTTTCTTTTTTTTTTTTCAACGTTTTTATTTATTTTTGGGACAGAGAGAGACAGAGCATGAATGGGGGAGGGGCAGAGAGAGAGGGAGACACAGAATCGGAAGCAGGCTCCAGGCTCTGAGCTGTCAGCGCAGAGCCCGACGCGGGGCTCGAACTCACGGAGCGCGAGATCGTGACCTGGCTGAAGTCGGACGCTTAACCGACTGCGCCACCCAGGCGCCCCAACCTTTATTTTAATCAACCCATTTCCTGAGAAGCATGTCCTTATGACAGCTATCAACCCCAATTTAGAAATAAACTGAACTTGGGGTGCCTGGGTGGCTTAGTAGGTTGAGCACTGGATTTCAGCTCAGGTCATGATCTCACAATCCCTGGGACTCTGTGCTGACAACTCAGAGCCTGGAGCCTGCTTCAGATTCTAAAATTTCTTTTTTTAGTTTTGGAAATTTTTATGTTCTATAGCGTTTATAATATGTTACTATTTAGCACATTAGCACATATAACTTCATATGGATACCAGAGACGCACGCTCAAAAACTCTCTTGATGGATGTCCTACCGAAAAGGTTTGGAAACCACTGGCTTTAAGAACCTTTAACCTCTGGGGGCGCCTGGGTGGCTCAGTCGGTTGAGCGTCCGACTTCAGCTCAGGTCACGATCTCACGGTCCGTGAGTTCGAGCCCCGCGTCGGGCTCTGTGCTGACAGCTCAGAGCCTGGAGCCTGCTTCAGATTCTAATTTTTTTTTTTTTTTTTTTTTTTTAGTTTTGGAAATTTTTATGTTCTATAGCGTTTATAATATGTTACTATTTAGCACATTAGCACATATAACTTCATATGGATACCAGAGACGCACGCTCAAAAACTCTCTTGATGGGTGTCCTACCGAAAAGGTTTGGAAACCACTGGCTTTAAGAACCTTTAACCTCCGGTCTTGCTTTTAGTCAATTTCCAAGGCGACGTCCCAAATTTGAAACTGCTCTTGAGCGCGCGCGCGAACACACACACACACACACACACACACACACACACACACACACCACGAATACTGCGCCAACCAACCCAGGCGAACGAACCGAGCCTCAATCGAGGACGCGTTCTGCAAACAGCTTCACCAGCCCCGGCGCCAGCCTCCCCCGCGAGGCCAAGTGCGCTCCGGCCCGGGCACGAGGACCGCGGGGGAGGCTGGGGCTCCTCCCGCGGACAACACGCGGAGCCCTGCAATCCGGGTCGGCTCTGAGTCACCCGCCGGAAGCCTCGCCCGAGATCTCAGCGGCCGGGAAGCGCGCAGCCGGCCAGAGGAGCAGCCGCAGCAGGAGCAGGAACGGCCCAGGTACCGGGGATGGGAGGCGCGCGGGGCCCCGGTTCCCCCCCCTCCCCCGGCGGGGGTCCCCCCGACTGGAGCGCGGCGGCGCGGGACCCGGGCGGGGAGGGAGGGAGGGAGGCGGGCGGGCAGGAGAAGGGGGAGGAGAGGACGGGGGAGGGGGGGCTGCCGGCGCGGCCCGATCGCACCGGGCGGCCGCGGGGTCGCCGCGTGGGGCGCTAAGGTGAGCGTCGGCAAGGCGGGCGGTGGCACCAGCGCGGGAGCGCGGCGCGCAGACGCGCCCGGGATAGGAGGGGGTCCCCGGGGTGGGAGTGACTCCGGGCCGGCTGACGCCACCGGGCCGCGATTTGCCAGCAGGAGCGGGAGGCCGGTGCCCCAAGCCTGGGGTGCTGTTGCGGGAGAAGGCGGGGCGGGAGCCCCTGCGAGGGTGCGTGGGAACCGCCGCAGGGGTGCAGCAGGGACACCCGGGCGCCCGGGGCAGCCGGGCCTGGAGTTTCATGGAGCCTGGGGCCAGCTCCGGGGAGGTGCTGGGTCAGCTCCACCTCCCGGGGGAATGCCTGCGGGCTCCGCGGTCCCTCCCGCCTCCTCTCTGCCTCCTCGCGCCTGCCGGGCTTCCCTCCTTCCTTCTTGTTTTCAGGTTTTCTGCCGTAGCCTTTGTCTTTCTTGTTACCTGTTTTCTTCCATATTCTTTGTCTTTCTTCCACATCTTTCTTTTTCTATTAAAATTTTTTAAAATGTTTATTTAGTTTTGAGAGAGAGAGAGAGAGGCAGAGGAGACAGGGGGAGACACAGTTCGAGTAGTCTCCAGGGCCCCAGCTGTCAGCACAGAGCCCAACTGCGGGCCTGGAACCCAGGGACCTGTGAGATCATGACCTGAGCTGAAGTCTGACGCTCAGCCAACTGAACCACCCAGGCGCCCCCTTTCACATCTTTCACCTGTTCTTTGGCTGCTCTTCCTCAACTTGAGAAAATGCTTCCTTGCCTGTTTCCACCTCGTCTGCAGCCACAGTACTTAATTTAATGGACTCCCCACTTCCCAGGTGCTCCCCAGCTGCCTTCCCACTCCTTGCCTCCCTCCCCCTGTGCTGCCTTCCTGTCCTGTTTCCCTGGGCCCCCCAGTCACACCCTCCCAGGTCTCCCAGGGCATCCCTGACTGTTGTCGTCCTCCTGTCTGACTCCTTTTTCTACCTGCAAACTCTGGCAATTCTTAAAAACTGGGTGAGTTTCTTCTCCTATGCCTTCTCTGTATGTTCTAAGTAATTTCTTCCCATTCGCCTAGAATCTTGGGCAGTCTGAGCGCTGATGGCTCCAATCTCTCGCTCTGGGACGTGTGGCCGTCTTCAGTATGGTGCGTTCCACACATCCGACTCGGGATGGATCACCTTTTTCATTCCATTTGGCTCCTCATACAAATTTCCGATGGTTCGTGGTTCACCCTAAGCATAAATTAGCTGCAAGTTCGTTAAAAGATAAACTGAGACATATTAAAAAGTTACGTTTAGGGGTGCCAGGGTGGCGCAGTCGGTTAAGCGTCCGACTTCAGCCAGGTCACGATCTCGCGGTCCGTGAGTTCGAGCCCTGCGTCAGGCTCTGGGCTGATGGCTCGGAGCCTGGAGCCTGTTTCAGATTCTGTGTCTCCCTCTCTCTCTGCCCCTCCCCCGTTCATGCTCTGTCTCTCTCTGTCCCAAAAATAAATAAAAAAACGTTGAAAAAAAAATAAAATAAAAAAAAGTTACGTTTAGGGGTGCCAGGGTGGCTCAGACGGTTGAAGGTCCCACTCTTGATTTCGGTTCAAGTCGTGATCTCGTGTCCTGTGTTCAAGCCCCATGTCCGGCTCTACGCTGACATTGTGGAACATGCTTGGGATTCTCTCTCCCTCTCTCTCCGCCCCTCCCCTGCTCCAGTATGTGCTTGCACCCTCTCTCTCTGTCTCTCTCTCTCTCTCAAAATAAGTAAATAAGTATTTTCTAAAAAAAAAAAAGTGTATTTGAGCAAGATTAATTTGGATGGGGCAGCATCCAATCTAGCAGGTGGAAAGGAGCTCTGAGGAGCTGTGCAAAAGCAAAGATTTATAAGCAGAAGGGATTGGGAACGAGGAAGTTACACGGGGAAGACATATCGCAAAAGCCCCGTTCCCCTAGGGGATGGCAGGGGTCTGTCAGGTCGTTGACCTCACTGGAGCTGGTCAGGCAGCTCCCGACTGACTGGTTTAAGATTCCGATTCTGGGAGAGCCAGAATGTAATTAGGTTAAGTCTCCGGATCTGGGGCTGAGCATAAGCAACTCCACGTGGGGCCTGTGCTCTTGTTTCTAACCAGCCTGGGCGTAGGCCCTGACCCTTCCTGCTCCCTGTCCCTCGTATGATCAGTCACCCAGCCTGGCAATGCCACCTTCCGCTCTCTGGGGCTCGCGTTTCCTCGTGGTTGGCAGCGGCTGGTCTGTGGCCGGGGTGGGTGGGCAGCTTCCCCAGGCTCAGCGGTGGGCCACTGCAGTTTCCTAAAACCCGGGCCACGCCTGTACGACATTCGTTTAAATACCATACCTGCTTTTCCAGTGCAAACTTCTTGCCCCGGCACACCCTGCCTGTCACCCAAGACCCCCTCCCTGGGCCCCACGTGCACGAACCATGCACCTGCTGCCGTCTTTCCCCCAGCCAGCCCCACCCCCGGCTGCGGCCTCAGCGGTCACCTCCCCTGTCACGGCCTCACAGAGACCCCTGGCCAGCCCCTTAGAGCCAGCTACTCCACGCCTTCTCCTGAGCTTCTAGAGAGAATTCATTCCACTTCTCCGTGGGCTTCCTTAGCACTTTGTAAAATACCCGGTTTCAGAGCACACAGCTGGCTTGAGACCACACGTTTCTGTGTGTGTGTGTGTGTGTGTGTTTGTGTGTGTGTGTCCCTAGGGTGGGAGCTCCCGGTCGGGAATTATGGCATCTACTGCTCGTTCTCCTCTCTAAACCACATAAGGAAAGTTCTGCATAAATCCTGTTTGCCTCAATCCACTTTTGGACGTGTCTGTGGGGAGGTGGAGGGAGCGAGGGGATCACAGGCATTCAGGGTCCCCCGGCGGGGGGGGGGAGGGAGCGCGACGCCTCGTACTTGCTGCCCAATCTGCTACTCTTACTGTGAGCCTTGAGGACAGTCTTTAATTGCCCTGACCCTGTTCATCAAAGAAAAACTAGCTTAATGCCGACTTATGTCACAGCCTGGAAATCTTTCCACATTGTTGTGTTTTTATGACACAACACTGAACTCCGTGGTGGCACTGGTACCCAGAGGTGTCGTTGCATGTTGTATTGAAATTCAGTCCTTTTCATGTTTATTGGGCAGGTTCCACTCTGGTTGAAGTCCAGCCCTCTCAAAGGCTTAATAGACACCTGAGGTTGGGGCACCGAGAGCCAGCGGGGGAAAGAATCATTCGGTTCTCCTGTTCCAGCTCCTGCCTCTTCACCGCTGTGACCTGGGACCCGCCCCGGAGGTGCTCTTGCGGTGAGTGTGCACCCAGTGAGTCATTGCCGTGGGACAGACACTGATGGTGAATACTCTGCTGGTGACCAGCACCTGATGGAGTGCAAGTGAAGGAAGAGGAAAGGTGGAAGAAACCAGAAGCAGGCATTTGCCATTAAGTGCAGTTAAAACATAAAGTTGGGATTGCTGTGATATCCTAGTTCACTCCTTTGCCTGTTCAGGCCGGACCACACGCACACACACACACACACACGCACTCACACTCACCAGCCTACACTTATGCTCAGGTAGGATCACATCCACATTCCTGTTTACCAAAGGCTCTCCTCCTTTGGGTCTCTTCAGCGCCACCTTCTTTGGCGGCCCAGTGCTGTGAAGGTCGCCTATCCCTTTGGCTTCTAGCTGTTTATTTTCTGAAAAGTCCTCAAATTTGAGGTGAGGGAATGTGGGGCCGGGAGTGGCCTGCAGGGAGGCTGGGCCCTGATCTGTTGTGGGACTCGCCTGCTGCAGACACGTCGGTTTCCCCAAGTCTGCAGCCCTGGGGTTCAAGCTGTGCAGCTGAAGGTTCTGGAGAGGCTTCCAGAGGAAGGAAACTTTCACTTCTGTCCTCTAATGACCTGATAAGTATAGCATACTGCCATGCAAGCTGTGTTATTATTGTATTCTCTTGGTTGATGTTTTAAAAATGTCTTTCTTTTTTTTAAAATTTATTTAATTATTTTGAGAGAGAGAGAGAGAGAGAGAGAGAGAGAGAGAGAGAGAGAATCCCAAGCAGGCTCTGCCTTGTCAGCACAGAGCCTCATGCAGGGTTGGAACTCACAAAATTGCGAGATCATGACCTGAGCTGAAATCAAGGCTTGGATGCCTAACCAACTGAGCTACCCAGGCACCCTGCTAATTCCATTTTTTAAATATTTATTTATTTTTGAGAGAGAGAGAAAGAAAGAGAGAATGAACAGGGGAAGGGCAGACAAAGAGGGAGACACAGAATCCAAAGCAGGCTCCAGGTTCTGAGCAGTCAGCACAGTGCCTGACATGGGGCTCGAACTCATGAAGTGTGAGATTATGATCTGAACTGAAGTCGGACACTTAACCGACTGAGCCACCCAGGAGCCCCTTGATAATTCCATTTTTAAAGGAATGCCTTCTAGGGATTGAGAAAGACTGACTGTCTTGGGTTTAAAACAGGAAAGAGGCTTTTAAAAAATACAATAAAACCTTGGTTTGTGAGCATAATTCATTCTGGAAACATGCATGTAATCCAAAGCGTTTGTATATCAAAGTGAATTTCCTCAGGAGAAATAACGGAAACTCAGATGATTCATTGCATAACCCAAAAATATTCATATAAAAATTATTATAATGCTGTAATATAATATTAAACCATAAAGAGAGTAGAAAATAGAAAGAAAAATGAACAAATTAACCTGCACTTACCTTTGAAAACCTACATGGCTGGTGTGAGGAAAGCAAGAGAAAGGAGGGTTATTGCGTAGGACGGCTCTCAATAAACTCTTGCCATTTACTGTATTTAACGAAACTGGCAATAAGGCGGCAGAGGAACGGGTCTGTATCTGCAGGCAGCCTGACCTAGAATGAAGCAAAGCATTCCTAAGCTTCCTCTTGTACCGAAATACAAAGGACAGTCCATAGGTGCTTTGAAGTGACAAAAAATATACCAGTGCCAGTTGTGGGCACCTCCCAACGTTCTGAAAAATCACTGATTTCTGCCAGATGCCGTTGCCTGAGCATGGGAGACGATCACCCACAATCCCGCAGAGAGAGAGAGAGAGAGAGAGAGAGAGAGAGGGAGAGAGGGAGAGAGAAAGGAACCATTGGCTCAGTGTGATCATGTGACATTCAGCATCACGTACTACTCGAATTGCAAGACATCACTCATTTATCAAGTCGAAATGTACTGGAAATGTTTGCTCATCTTGCAGAACACTCGCAGAACAAGTTCCTTGCAATCCAAGGTTTTACTGTATTTTTATCCCAACAGAGCAGGGAAACAATTTACAGTGACCCACTGTTTAAAGTAAATGCTTTAAGGAAAGGGAGAGAGGTCAGGAAGGCAGGAAGGAGTAAGCTGGGATGAAGGTCAAGGCTGGCTTGGTCAGGCTGGACTCCGATTTGGTGCCTCTGACTCAGAGTGTTCACCTAATGACTTGACATTTAGATTCATATTTTGTTTCCCTGCGTATGGGCTCTGTTGCTGGGTGCTTGCCACACCCCCCAATTTCAAACCAGATATGGTCCATGGAAAATAGTGTGTCTTTTGGAGTCTTCCTGATTCAGAGTGAATTTTCTGTCTTCCCAGTAGCTCCTATTTTAGGTCAGATCATCCTAAACCCACCCTTAAAATGTTGTGAAATCCATCCAGTTGATCTGTGTCTTTTTCTCTCTCTCTCTCTGCCCCTCCCCCACCACACTCTGTCTCTCTCTGTCTCTCAAAAATAAATAAACATTAAAAAAAAATTAAAAAAAAGGGGGGGCGCCTGGGTGGCTCAGTCGGTTAAGCATCCGACTTCGGCTCAGGTCATGATCTCACAGTTTGTGGGTTTGAGCCCCACATCCGGCTCTGTGCTGACACCTCAGAACCTGGAGCCTGCTTCGGATTCTGTGTCTCCCTCTCTCTCTGCCCCTCCCTGCTCATGCTCTGTCTCTCTGTCTCTAAAAAATAAATAAATGTAAAAAACTTTTTTTTTAAAATTAAAAAAAAAAAAGGGGAGCACCTGGGTGGCTCAGTCAGTTGTGTCCGACACGTGAGGTCATGATCTCACGGTCCTTGAGTTCAAGCCCCGCATCGGGCTCTGTGCTGACGGCTCAGAGCCTGGAGCCTCTTCAGATTCTGTGTCTTTCTCTCTGCCCCTCCCCTGCTCACACTCTGTCTCTCTCTGTCTCTCAAAAATAAATAAACGTTAAAAAAAAAATAAAAAGAAATCCATCCAGTTGATTTCACACAACATGGTGACAGAAATGTATTTATTTACAAAGATTTATTTATCTTTATTTTTTTTAAAATGTATTCTGATGGAGAGAGAGAGAGAGGGAGAGGCAGCGAGAGGAGAGAATCCCAGTAGGGCTCCATGCTGTCAGCGCAAAGCCCTGCACGGGGCTTGAACTCACAAACTGTGAGATCGTGACCTGAGCCGAAATCCAGAGTCAAAGGCTTCACTGACGGAACCCCCCAGGCTCCTACCAAGACTTATTTATAACAGAACACTGTTTATAGATTATACTAGAGAGACCAAACTGAGGGAGAACTTGCAAGCAGTAAGGGGTTTGTGTAATGATGAATTCAGGCTCTGGGTTGAGATCGCAGGTTCCGACCCAGATTGCTTGATGACCGTCTGTGGGATCTGGAAGAGGCTCATGGCCGTCGCCCAGGCTCCCTGTCTCTAGGGTTGGTCAACTGTAGTGACCTCAGGTATTGTTGGGATTAAGAGATTCCCGTAAAACCTGAGAACCTGGCACTGAGACGCGTTGGCCTTTGTGACACGAAGGGAGGGAGTCGTCAGGTCCCGAAGGGACTCTGAGCCCCTGCAGTGGTCCTGTTGCTGAGGGTGGCATTCATCCTTCAGCCCTGCGATTGGCTGCTTTGTGAATAAACCAGGGTATTAGTTTCTTATTAATACTGTAACGCCTTACCCTAAATTTACTGCCTGAACACAGTAAAATTTATTATTTTACAGCTCTAGAGGTCACAAGTCCATAATAGGCCTACAGAGGGGCGCCTGGGTGACTCAGTTGGTTAAGTGTCTGAGTCCTGACTTCGGCTCAGGTCATGATGTCACGGGTTGGTGAGATGGGGCCCGTGTTGGGCTCTTTGCTGACAGCGTGGAGCCTGCTTGGGAGTCTCTCTTCCCTCTGTGCCCCTCCTGGCTTGTGCTTTCATGCTCTAAACATACAGACAGACAGACATAAGAAATTACATCAATATAGGTCCACAGAGCTTCATGTTTTCCTGGAGGCTCTAGGGCAGAATTGTTTCCTGGCCTCTTGCAGCTCCTACAGGCTGCCTGCATTCCATGCTCCGTGGCCTCGTGTCCTTTCTGGCCTTTGCTTCTCTTGTGTCATCTCCTTCTCTGCCTCTCACCTCCTGCCTTCCTCTTGTAAGGGCCCTGTAGTTACACCGGATAATGCAGGAAATCTCCCCATCTCACGATCCTTGGTTCAGTCCATCACATCTGCAAGGTCCCTAATGCCATGGAAGATGACGAAGGGCTGGGAGATACCATGTGGATGGGTGTGGGGGCGCGGATATTCTGCTGACCACACCCAGTGGCCTCTGACGGGCTCTTGTGACTAGATGACCTAACAGTGGGCTGGGCTGATGTGCCTCCGTGTTGTGCGTTTTTTGGTGCAGACCTTTCCTGATGGATGATCTCTGTGAAGCCAATGGCAGTTTTGCCATCAACTTATTAAAAATGTTGGGTAAAGAGGACAGCTCGCGAAACGTGTTCTGCTCCCCTCTGAGCATCTCGTCTGCCCTGGCCATGGTCTTCATGGGGGCCAAAGGAAACACTGCCACCCAGATGTCCCAGGTATGCCTGCCTGTCGCAAAGGAAGAGCGGTGGGCTGCTTCTTTGCTTCCTGATGCTTTCTTCATACTCACCGCAGCTGATGGCCGCCAGTGTGGCTGGTCGGTGGCGAGGGGCACTGTGGTGAGGGAAAGAGAGCAGACATGGGCAGAAATGGGAACTATTTAAGACCCACCGTCTACCCTTAGCGTTTACAGGAGAAATCAAGTCATTATGTCATTCGCACTGGATAGGGGCATCAATATGTTACAGCAAACTTTGATAAGTAGGATAAGCTATAATTCCGTCCCCCAAGAAGTCCGAGGATTTCAACTTTGTTATATTTTAAATTTTTTCTAATGTTTTGTATCAGATTGAATTGTAGCCGTGTGAATCAACTTTCTGTTACATGGGTTCTTTCTAAGAGTGTATGATTGTGCGTGCACAAGTGCAAGATGAAAGTAACACAAACATGGACGTCTACCTCCGGAATTATTTAGAGGGAATATAGAATCTGATTGGTCTGAACTGGGTTCTGTGGGATCTGAGCTGCAAACCAAGTAGTGGCAAACACTTGAGGGGAATAGTCTTTAACCTCTTTGTACCTTAAGTTTCTTCGACGACCTTGTGAGTGTCCCAGAACATTGCCAATGCACACCGCTTTCCCATTAATAGCAGGGGTGCGCGGGCACTCTCTGGAAGTGCTCACTGGAGGAGGGGGGCTTTGGACCCGCGCCCTTGGGAGACAGAGGAACGACTTGACTTGGAAGTCACAGTCTGGTCTGGAGAACTTCTGTGAAGTTGCTGATGAAGTATTTTCTGTTGATTTCTGCTCATTCTTGTATTCCCTGGGTCGTGCTGGATTCATTCCAGCTACTATTTGTTCTGTTCTGATTCCCTCCTGAGTTATCATACCTGCCTTTCTTATTTATTTTTTTTATTAAAAAAATTCTTCTTTAATGTTTGTTTATTTTTGAAAGAGAGAGAGACAGAGCATGAGCAGGGAAGGTGCAGAGAGAGAGAGACACAGAATCCGAAGCAGGCTCCAGGCTCTGGGCTGTCAGCATAGAGTCCAACGTGGGGCTCGAATTCACGAACCTTGAGATCATGACCGGAGCCAAAGTCGGAGGGTTAACCGGCTGAGCCCCCCAGGCCCCCATCACACCCACGTTTCTAAGTGGAGAAATCTACCAGGGCAGTGGTTCACACCTAGGGGCGATTTTGCCTTCCAGGAGATGTTCACCACTGTCTGGGCTGCTTGGTTGTCGTAAATGAGAGGTGCTACTGACATCTAGTGGGTAGAGGCCAGAAATGCTGCAAAATACCTTACACAGAGCAGCAACCAAGTATCTGGCCCCAAAAGTCAGTAGTGCCCAGGTGAAAAAGGACTGTGTGAGGATTAAATCAAACTCCTTTCAAGATAGGATCCTTTGTGATTTTCAGTGCAGGCGTTTGTGTGGAGATTGCTCTTTGGGGGACCAAGATGGCGGCAGTGTTACAAGTTTGTGCCCTTGTTTTCTCTTACCAGGCTCTTTGTTTGAACGGAAGTGGAGATATTCACCAAGGTTTCCAGGCACTTCTCACGGAGGTGAACAAACCTGGCACCCAGTACGTGCTCAGAACCGCCAACAGACTGTTTGGAGAGAAGACGTGTGACTTCTTTCCAGTAAGTTGTACTTGCACATCGATGTTAAAGAAATTGAAAATAAAATAGAAACTACGAAAGAACAGAGATAAAGTATGATTCTCTTGCCTTGTAAATGTGCTCAGAATTGTACTTCTGTAATTGTAATTTTGAATTTTATGTTTGCCTCTGAACTATGTCCTTTTTAAAGTTATTTTCGATAGATTCCTTCCGGATGTCAAACTCAGTATGTCCGTCCTCCTGCATCCCCATTGACTCCTCTCTTCGGTGACCACACTGTCTTGTGTGCCTACACACCTATCCCCAGTCTCACCCCTGGTTGTTAGGCTGTCCCCTGGTCTCTCAAGGCCTCTTACCTTTGTCCCCTCTTCTGAATCGCCACCACCACTGCCTGGGTGCGGACTCTCACTGTATCTTCTGCACCATTATTTTAATTCTTCCCTATGGAACTCTCCAAGTCCTGCCGGGTTCTTCCACATTCCTGACAGAGTAGTCTTTCTAAAATGAAAATTGGCTCATAAAACAGGTTTTTAAATCCGTGTGGTGCCTGTTTTCTGAAGCATGTAATTCCCAAGTTCCTTAGTCCAGGAAAAGCCTGCCATAATGCGGTAAGTGAGGTCCAAAAAATTATGCCGCACACCATGCAGATTGACGCTACCTCAGATTAATGAAGTGATCTAGGCAAACCTGGCCATCTTACTGGCTGGCAGTTCTATGGATTCTTCTGTGAGACTCAGATACCTCCCTGCCCTGGCTGCTGTTGGGTGCTACCCCATGGAAGTTGCCTGCTCTGGACTTGAGTATCATTGGAGAGAATTCTGGGTCTTCTAGGACAAGCACCGATGATCCCAGGAATCCCCTAGTTGGTGTTCATTGTTGAATGTTGGCCTGATCTTTGCGTATTGTCGTTGGGGAATACTGGGGACACAGGGAGCCACCTTCCCCTTTCCTCAGTTGCTTGGCTTCTTTCTCTCTACGTTTTCTTTCTTCTGTAGAAGCTAAAATATTTGAGAACAGGAGATGGGCGGAGGATGGGAGCCAATTGCAGGCACATTATATCTGAAACCAAGTTTTTGTGAGGTGAGTTATCTTTGGGTTTTCATGTACTGGGTACAGGCTCTTCCTGAGCTGACCTTACCTTACAGCAGTTCTGTGCATGCCTGCCGCCATCTGTGTTCTCGAAGCGTTTGTAACCGTCTGTGTGTGGATGTGGTTTCTCCCAGCCGACTGTGAGCCGCTTCAGGTCCGATGTCTTGTCTTTCCCCGGATGTCCGCCAGCTGGCACAGGGTGAGGTGTGGAGCCGGTGGTCCACACATTTTTGTCAACTGCGTGAACGAGTCTTAAGATGCAGGACGGCCCGTGCAGGAATTTATGCTGGAAATATGCTAAGAGGAAAAAATGTGTTCACCCTCGTGGGCACTTTGCTGAACAGGGTGAACGCGGTGTCCTGTGTTTGCAGGCCTTTAGGGAGTCCTGCGAGAAGTTCTACCAGGCACAACTGGAGGAGTTGTCCTTCGCAGAGGACACCGAAGAATGCAGGAGACACATAAACGCCTGGGTGACAGAAAAGACCGAAGGTGAGAGATTTTCACCGCAGTGCACCTGGCATTTTGCAGGAAAGAGAGCGAGATTGGCGGGGTTGTGGCCTCCATGGTGTTGCCCTGCCTCTCCCTCCCCCTGGGGGCCCCGCAACCAGTGACCTTCTTGTGTGTGTTTGCCAGATTTCCAGGCCAGCAATGCAATTCTGATAGTTTTCTTGGGTTTATGAGATCACGAAGTGGTGATTGCTAAAAAATACGTGAACCTAGTGTAAGGATCTCAGACCTTCTCCCCGCTGGACTGTGCTGGAAAATTGCCGAAAATTGCTTCCTCCTTGGGGCCCCGTTAATCTTCCTTCTGGGGAGGGGGAGACCCTTGCCTTGCCCTGAGGGTAGAGTGACATTCCGTGTAGGTGACAGCTGAGATAGGGCAACGTTTCACGTTTCACGTGATCTCCCTGTGGTAGTGAGCATAGCTCGTTTTTCTGCATTCCTCCCCTCCCTGGCTGATGTGACTGTGGCTGAGTTTGCTTTCAGAGCGCGACCTTTTCTCACTTTACTGCAGACTCTGGAGGTGCAGTCCCCACGGAGCCCACAGAGCTCTGAGTACAGAGCTCAGTCTTTCTGGTGTGTGCCCAGCGCATGTGAGGCGGCAGCCATGATTACACTGAAAGCCAATGAAATAATGACCGTCGGAAGGGCAGAGCGTTTCACATTTTCCTACGTTGTATGTGCAGTGGTCTCTTGCTCTCCAGTTGATCCAGCAGTAATGGGTCACGAGGGGAAGCTGGAAGGTTCTCCATACGCTACTCTCCCTACACCACTCACTTCCTCTTCGTCACATTGACCATCAATATGTTTCCCCCAAATACCAGAGCCAGAGGGGGCATTGGGGTTCACTTTGTCCCCGGTCTCATTGGATAACTCGGTTTGGGCCCCTGTATTGCACCCCTTAATTCCTTTACCCCATGCATGCCTTCAGGAAGACTGCTTTCACCCATTTTCAGGTCTGTATTCCTTCATCCTTTGGAAGCTTCTCCCCACCTAAATGAGATTTGAAGGTTGGCCTAGAGCAGTGATTCTCAGAATCAGCCCCTGGGTACCATCTGCCAAAGGCTGAAGATACTTGGGTTGTTACAGTTGGGTTAATGCTGTCTGGCTTAACATCCCACAATGCACAGGACACTCCCCACCACAAAGAATTATCTGGCTTTACGTGCTAGTAGCGGCATGGTTGAAAAATTATGGCGCCATGGCTGGGAAGCTTACCGTCAGACTCCGGGCTCTTGGGTTATTTTCTCAGCTCAGCCACTTGCCACCTGTGGGTCTTTGGCACAGATGTCAGGCAAATGCTCTGGCCTGAATTTCTCGATCTATACTGTGAGGGTAAAACGATAGTCGGCCTGCCTGCTTCAAGATCGTTGTTTAAGGACGAGCAATACCCTGTGTATGTGCACAGCACTGCAGTGCGTCGCCCTGTCCCTCAGGTGGCCAGGAAGACAGGATTCCGGCCTGGCTGTCAACCAAGCCAGGCTTCGTATGTCAAGAGGATTGTGGGAAACAATGTTTATTCCCCTCCCCTCTCCCCGCAATAGCGATCAAGTTCTCTCGTATTCTTTGCAGGTAAGATTTCAGAGATACTGGGTCCTGGGACAGTTGACCCACTGACGAAGCTGGTTCTCGTGAATGCCATCTATTTCAAAGGAAAGTGGAACGAGCAATTTGACAGAAAGCACACAAGGGGAATGCCCTTTAAAACCAACCAGGTAGGGAAATATATTTTCAGGTGTACTACGACTTAAAATAATACGCCGGGAAAGATTGTGATTGAATGGAAAAAAATAATGTATCTCATACTATATTTCTGAATGAATTTCATGCCCCCTTGTATCTTTTATTGGACAGGGAAAGAGAGAAGCTGAAATCATTTTTATATTGACAGTTTTGTGTTTGCCTCCTTTGTCAGACTGATTCTTCTGTCTTGGGTCATATTAATTTGGATTGAAAGAAAATTTCTTCTGACCCTTGGAGTTATGTTTGTGTTGGACCGTCACCGTCTCTATTTACATAGACACCTTCTTGCAATATCAGTGAGAACTATGCCTGTGTGTTGCCTTATAATCAGAGCCATACAATTCCGAACACAAGGAAAAAAGAATGTTAGCAGATGTTCAGGCTGATTTTGTCTTTATTATTTTTTGGACCTTCTTAAAAAGAAAAATTGTATATGTTTACGGTGTGTGAGATGATTTTGATATACGCATTATAGTGAAAAAAGTGCCACAGTCAAGCTAAGTAACATACACTTTCCTCACATGGTTACCGTATTATTTTTGTGATGAGAGCACCTGAAACCTACTCTCTTAGCAAATTTCCAGCATTCCCTACAGTATTATTAACTGCAGCCACCATGCCACATATCAGATCTTCAGACTGAAAGCCTAACTTAAAAAATTTTTTTGGCCGTATTCCCTTTTGAGCCTGATAATGTCTGGCTGTCAGGAGCAATTAGCTGAAAATTTGACGTGCATCCACTTGGTGATAGCACATTGCACACAGATTTGAAAGTCTGGAATACATTTGATGCGAGCTTTAGAAGAGGTGGACACTGAAAATCTTGTCAAGGTCCCTCTCCAAGAAAACCAAAGCCATAAAGCCAATTATATAAGTGAGCAACTTTCCAGAATAAAAATATAACTCTCTGTGGCCCCTACATCTTTTCTAACCACATCCTTCAACCCCCAAACCTGAATATTAGTTAATCCTCCCCTTAACTTGGATAAATAATTCTTAATTATAAGGTCACTGGGAGTGCTCCTCTAATGCATCTTCCCAGAAGAGAAAAACACGGCTTCTTCCAAAAATAACGTAGGGTTTTATGTTTCTGTCTCTCTATTTGCCAATTTTATCCTCTCTCGCCTGGTAATATTTGACCTGCTGGGACAAGAGCGTGTTGTATTCAATACTAATATGTAATAAAGAAGATCTTCCATCTATCAGCATAATGCACAGAAATCATAATCCTGTTATACGTACCTAGGGGTTCTGCAAATTAGATTTCCCTTATTTTGGTAAGCTGTGCTCCTTTTTTTCAGTAGTCTGATTTAAATTTCCTATTTTCATTAGGAGAAAAAGACCGTGCAGATGATGTTTAAGCAAGCTAAATTTAGAATGGGCTATGTGGACGAGGTGCCCATGCAGGTCCTGGAGCTGCCCTACGCGGGGAAGGAGATGTGCCTGGTCGTTCTGCTGCCAGATGACAACACCGATCTCGCCGTGGTAAGGAAGCCCTTGCCAGTGGGCCTGAGGGTCCATGCAGGCAGCCGGCGCTCATGTCTTTATGCCCGTCGACCAGATAGCATTTGAGGAATTTCCAGTATAGGGTTATGAGGAGTGGCCGAACATCATCTCAGGTCTTGGGTGGACATGTGTTGGCCTTTCTGTTGAGTATCTACCTAGGAATGGAATGGTTGGTGAGGACACATTCTGATGAAGCTAAGAAGAGAGAGTTCCAGAAGAGCCCTGTTCTCTATTCTGAAGGGAGGGGCTGGTTGAGGTCTCAATAATTTTTTTTTTAATTTTTTAAATTAATGTTTTTTATTAGAGGGAGAGAGAGTGCAAGCAGGGGAGAGGGGCAGAGGGAGAGAGAGAGAATCTCGAGCAGACTCTGGGCTTAGCGCAGAGCCCAGAGCGGAGCTCGATACCACAGCCCCGGGCTCATGACCTGAGCCGAAACCACGAGTCGGATGCTCAACTGACTGAGCCACCCAGGCGCCCCGGAGGTCCCAATAATTACTGAACAAAAGGACTAGAAAAGGAGGAGGATTGATCTGGGCAGTGTTTCTCAAACATTAATGTGCATAGGAATCTCCTGGGGATCTTGCTAAAATGCAGATTTTGATGCGGGGGGGGGGGGGCATGGCCTGAGATCTTGCATTTCTAACAAGATTCCTGATGTCCCCGATGCTGCTGGTCAAGGACCGCACTTTGAGTAGCAAGCGTCTCAAGGACAGGCGAAGAATTTCCCTTGGCCGGGAGGAGAGGGACGTCTTCCCATGAGAGAAAAGGAACACAGTTCAGGATGGGAGAGAGTCAATTTGTAAGGAGGTGCGGGACCAGTCGCGAGCGTGTTATCTAGCTCTCCGGGGTTGGGGAAAGGCTTCTTTTCTAACACTTGCTGATTCCCGTGGCGTCCGTCACGGATGAGATCTGTCGTGGCCGCGTAAGGAGAGAATTGGGAGAGTCTGGGAAACAGAGCTGATGTCCAGACAGCCATCACTGGAGAGGGGCACTCACCTGGGCTCCAGGTGGTGAAGAGAAGGGGGACAAGCTCTGCCCACCTCCGCTGCCGGGCCCACGTGGAGATGCCAGGGCCCAGCCCCGCTGCACACAGAGCCAGGGGCCAACACCACAGAGGAAACCCTGCAGCCAGCCAGTCTCGCTCTCTTCTCCTCTGTTTCTTTTTTCATCGTGGACAAACAGAATGAGTGATGAGGCTGGAGGTTTGGAAACGAACCCCAGGGCAGGCAAGAAGACAAACACGAATGCCAGAAGCAACGGTCTTGTTGAACTCTCCGTTTCTGCGCTCCCCTTCCCCAGAAGCCGCGTCTCCCTTCCTGTTCAGATCGTCCCCGGTTTCCCCCTCTTTGACCCGTCAGAGTTCCGACCCAAGCTCTGTCTCTTTTTTGTCCGACCGTCTCTCTCGTTCACAGTAGTGTGCATCGCACGAGTACAATCGATTGGTCATGAGAGCTTTCTAAACGAAAACATATTTGAAGTGAGTTTAGTACGGATAGTTAAAAAAACCCCACACACCTCCCCTGTTTCAAGTGTTTCTTTTTTTGTTTTAGCTGTTTTCCTCTTATATCCATAGAACAGGGAAAAAGATGAGAATTTGAGGGGAAATCTTGGTGTGTTTACAAGAGGAAAATGTCTGTCGATTGTCTTGGGCCAGAACTCATGGCATCGGGGAGGGGAACTGAGTGGGGACATGGGCACCAGGCTGTTGTGTTTACATTTGAAGATTTGACTCCTCATTATTTCAGGTGGAAGAAACACTTACATACGAGAAGTTCAGGGCCTGGACAAATCCGGAAAAGATGACTGAGGAAAAAGTTCAGGTTTTCCTTCCCCGATTGAAGCTGGCGGAGAGTTACGACTTGGAGTCTTTTCTTCGAGGTTTAGGTATGACCGATGCGTTTGAGGAAGCCAAGGCAGACTTTTCGGGAATGTCAGCAAAGAAGAATGTGCCTGTGTCCAAGGTCGCGCACAAGTGCTTCGTAGAGGTCAATGAGGAGGGCACAGAGGCGGCCGCGGCCACGGCCGTGGTCAGGAATGCCCGGTGCTGCAGAATCGAACCAAGATTTTGTGCAGACCACCCTTTCCTTTTCTTCATCACCCACCATGGCACCAACAGCATCTTGTTCTGCGGCCGGTTCTCTTCTCCGTAAGGAGGGGCGGTTCCCGTGTGCACACGTCTTCCCTTCTGCCCACCTGGCTTTAAGCAGATTCCTTGTGACCCAATTGGTACGGTGCTGTGAATGCCAAAATAAAGTGCGTGCACCCGGGAAGTGTGTGAACGTCCTTACCGAATATTCCCCAGTCACTGGGAAAACTGAGGCGTCAGGTGTGTGACATTTGGGGCTGAGAAGGCCATGCTTATTCTGGAGGGTTCGGGGAGCTCCTCTTCCTCAGTGACTCTGCCCACATCTGCTTATCGGAGGATGGCCCGCTCCTCTCAGTCTGCTCTCGCTGTTTGTGGGTGTTAAGGATTCCCAAACCAGCCCTCCGTACGCTTTCCTGTCCTTCAGTGACCTCGAAGCTCTGCCCACCTTCGCTGCCGGGCCCACGTGGAGATGCCAGGGCCCAGCCCCGCTGCACACACAGCCAGGGGCCAACACCACAGAGGAAACCCTGCAGCCAGCCAGTCTCAGATAAGCAGCCGAGATGAAGTGTCTCTCCCCCAACGTCGCACAGACCACCCTGTGGTCTCGCACAGTCCCTCACGAAGGCAACACCTTCAGATCTTCTTGCCATAACCCTTCAGGCCTGAGCTCGGAGGCAGAGCTCTGACTGTGCCGTGTGGTCCTCTCCGTTCTGAAGCACCGTCGCTGCCTCTCCCTGCCCCACAGGGACCTTCGCAGGAAGCACCTGCCAGGAGCAGAGTCCCTCTAGTTCATCACCTGTGCTCACATGTGTCTCCAGCACATCTAGCTTACAAACGGGCCTCCTGCAGTATTCTTTTGACTCAAAAAATAAATTTGTATTATGGTAGCAATTTGGAAGCTGTTGAAAAGTCCCAAAGAAAACTGGAGTCACCCATAATCACCACTGTTAAATCAGCACTGTTAAATCATGATGAGTGACATATATCCTTCCCTGTTCTGTGTATGCAAATGCAAATTTAGAAACGTCTTAGCACAAGTTAATCATCTGCTTTGGTAGCTGTTCCTACCCTTACTTGGTATAAACTTTCCTCAAGATAATTATGTCATCAATTTCATGGGTCCTATTCTAAGGCTCTATTTTCTTCTATTGGATCTGCTTTTAGACAATTTAGATAACTGAAATGATTTATGATGTATACCGTACTCTTATGTGACCATACTAAATATTTGCTCACATCCTTCATATTTTAGAAGAAATGTTCCTAAAAAGTACTGTCAAGATAAAAGTTGGGCACATTTTGAGACTTCTTCCAAATTAGTCTCCAGAACGCCGTAAGGATTTATAACCCCCCGTTCATCACCATTTACACTACCACTAGCTGTGGATGGCCATTTTCTCTTCCTTTTTTTTTAATGATTCGTTATTCCTGACTTCTGTTTTGGATTCACAGTTCACAGTTACTGTAATGTGAACCATCCATATTATAGTTCTTACTTAACGATTCATCAAGCTAGAATATGTTCTCTGTTAGGTCACATTCATTTTAGGGGCTATACTTTCCAAAGAAGACTCGGTCGAAAGTTAATCCACAGGACTAGAAGGCCTGCATCTTTTAGTTTTAATCTCATTTCCACCTCTAATTTAAAAGAATCTGCAACCTTTATTGAGGTACAATTTACACAGAATAAACTTTACATATTTACAATGTACAGGTTGATAGGTTTTGACACATGTAGGTACCCATGAAACCGAACCAATGAACAAATGGCCAGGTACCAGGCCAGGGGAGGCCTGTCAGGCAGTCCTCTAAGGTCTCCACACTGACAGTCCCTACGACTGGGCCAGGAGGTGACTTAGGGAGACTCGCCAACTTTTACCCAGACCTCCTTGCTTTCCAAATAAAGCGGAGTAGGGGTCAGGTTGAGATCCTTCTTCTGTCCCCAGAGGGGACAGAAGCAGGATGTCAAGGTCAGAGGTCAGTGGCCTCAAATCTCTGGGCAGGGGTTAGCTTGGGTCTCTCTAGTAAAGTGGAAATGTTCTATACAGCTGATGTTCCATATAGCTGAAACCCGGCCCAGATGGGGTCTCAAAACTGCAAAGGTCCTCGGAGGGCCCCTCTGTGTCCCAAGCATAACACCCAGGAACTAACATGAAAAGTGATGATGAGAACAGGATCCAACTCCATAGAGTTGTTGAGAGAACTTACTGGGCATGTAAAAAGGTAGGAACCACACCTGGCATAGTATTCTGGACACAGCATATAATCGGTGACTCATTATTAGACAAGTCTCACTTGCATTTTTGTGCATCTAAAAAGCAATAATTAGGAATGTAGTTAATTTTGCACTAAAAAATATAGTGTTCTCAGTAATAATTAATTCGAGATAAGTAAGGCTGTTACAATGAAAATTAAGAAATGCTAGAGAGGGGCGCCTGGGTGGCTCAGTCAGTTGAGCATCTGACTTCGGCTCGGGTCATGATATTGCTGTCGGTGAGCTCGAGCCCCATGTCGGGTTCTGTGCTGACAGCTCAGAGCCTGGAGCCTGCTTCCCTGTCTCTCTGCCCCTCCCATGCTCGTTCTCTCTTTTCTCTCTCTCTCTCTCTTTCTCTCTCTATCTCAAAAATAAATAAATATTTTTAAAAATGCTATAGAAAGTCATTAGAGATGACCAAAAGAAATGGAGAGATTTCATACCATGAATAGAAAGACCTTGAGTTGAAAAGTCATCAGTTTTCCCTCACTTGTCCTGTAGATGTAATGTGATTCTAATCCAAATTCCAGCAATGTTTTCTGTGGATCTTGACGAGTACATTGAAAGATTTATATGAATAAGCAAAGGGCCAAAAATACCCAGCACCCTCCTGCAGAAAGAGATCAAGTTGCAGAGCACCGCTGTACCAGATATTGTAGCTTATGATAAAGTTTTAATAATTCCGTGTGGTGTTTACACGGGGATAGACAAAGAGATTAATGGTACAGAATAGAGCTCGAAAGCATATTCACATATGAAAATGGAAATGGGATAGAACTGGCATTAGAGGGCAATAGGGAAATGCCAACCCAAGATAATGTGCTGGGACAACTTCCTTATATAAAAGAAAACAAAATTGATTACTGAGCGATTAAATACCAAAATACGAAAACCAAATTTTGTGAGCTTTTCAAGAAAACATAGCAGAATATTTCATGACTCTCAGGAAGGGATAGATTTCTTAAACAATATACAAAAGCAACAATTAAGGCAAACAACTGACAAAATCAGCTACAATAAAACATGTACTTTAGGGGCACCGGGGTGGTTCAATCGGTTAAGCATCCGACTCTTGATCTAAGTTGAGGTCTTGATCTCATGGTCGTGGGTTCAAGCCCCTCACTGGGTTCCACTAGGTGTGAAGCCTTCTTAAAAAAATGTACTTTAAAATACGTCGTAAAAATTATAAAAACATAGGCTCAAACCAGGAGATGATAGTGTAACACATTTAAAAGATATTAAAAGCGAAATACCAAAATAAATTACTTTTCATGAAAGAATCTAAGAAAATGGTAAGCCAATGGAAAAATGGGTAAAGACTTGAAGCGCTACGGTCACAAAGGAGAAAACAGAAAAGGTCAATAAACATATGAAAAGATGCTCAATGTCATTAATGAAAGAAAGCAAATTAAAATAGGAATTAGAGGTCAGAGGGAGGTGGGGCCATGGAGGAAAGGCAGAGAGATGTAATGTTTTTGGTTTTTGAAGATGGAGGAGAGGGGACCGAGCCAAAGAATGTAGATGGAGAAGCTGAAGAAGACAGGGAAATGGTTTCTGCCCTAGAGCCTCCAGAGAGGAGCATATAGCCCCACAGGTACCCTGGTTCTAGCCCACTGAGACCTACCTGCCTTGGACTTCCGACCAGCAGAACTGTGACATAGTGAATTCGTGTTTCAGATCTTGCAGTTTGTAATAATTTATCACAGCATCAGCAAGAAATCAATAAAGTATTCAATACTGTTGCTTTTCTTTTGCAAATGACAGAAACACATTTCTGTCTAACTTAAGAAAAAAGTAATTTATTATCCCATGTCAAGCTTAGAAAAGTACCTGAGGAATAACTAGGACCGTGGACTCATTTGGCTTAGGCTCACTCCCCATCTCTGGCTTTGTTGTTTTTCTTAAGTGTCAGCTTCCTTTTCTTTCCCCACGGAACTCGAGGTGGATATTCACCCCTCTAACCATCAACCATTGTCTTGGATTGGCCATTTTGTAACTTACTTATCCTAGAACGAACAACAAGGCCAAAGGGGCTAGGATGTACCGACATCCTGCCTCCCTGGGAAACCATAGGGATGAACCAGAGAAAAGTTTTTATAATATGAAGCTTGGAAGATCATCAAGTGTCTGTATCCTACTCAACCTGTTTTGGCCTTAATTGAGCTTCCTTCCGTCAGTCAAAGATAAACACAACCAGAAAAGGTTAACTAAAAAGAACATTGATCCAGTTATGTAAAAGCATTTGGACCAGGATGCCTGGGTGGCTCAGTCGGTTAAGGATCCAACTTCCACTCTGGTCATGATCTTACAGTTTGTGGATTCGAGCCCAGCATCGGGCTCTGGGCTGACAGCACAGAGCCTGGAACCTGCTTCTGATTCTGTGTCTCCTTCTCTCTCTGCCCCTCCCCTGCTTACTCTCTGTCTCTGTCTCTTTCAAAAATAAACATTAAAAAATTAGAAAAAAAATTAAAGCATTTGGACCAACAACATTATCACGAGCAAAGTTCACCTACCGTATTGGTTTTCTGTTGCTGCCTTGACAGATGACCACAGATTCAGAGGCTCACGCAACGTGGATTTGTTATCTCGCAGTTTGGTAGGTCAGTAGACTTGACTTGCCTGCCCCAGTCTTACCAGGTTAAAGTCAGAGTGCCGGCAGGACTACCCACCTCCTTTCTGGGGCTCCAAAGTAGAATACACTTCAGGGACATTCAGGTTACTGAGCACAACACTGAGCTCTTTGTGGAACCAAGTTCATGTTGCCTTGTTAGCGGTCAGTGGGACATTTCCCAGCTTCTTGGCTTCCTCCTTCTTCCATTTTCCAAGCCAGCAATGGCAGTCCAGTCCATCTAATGCTTTTGTAGGGGAGGAAGACTTTACCTCTGCCCGTCTTGGGTTTTCACTGAGACCCTTTAACACGAAGACAAATTAGCAAGAGGAAAACAGTTTACTACAGCATGCATTTGTATAGACTATGATCAGATATCCCACTACTAGTTCACCACTAGAGCAGCTATATGTTTGAGAGACCTGTGAAATAATGCTCATAGCAATATTGTTCCTCATGGCAAGAAAAAATGTTGAGAAAAAAAAACCTGTAGGAAAAATGCTGACTGATTAAAATGAATAAATTCTGTTGTGGGCATTTAGCAGAATCGGGGTCATAACCTTGCTGAGCTCTGGGGCGCTATTCACATTGTTAGCACCTTTCATATAGATCGTCATGGAGTGGTATCTTCTGGAAGTTGTACAAATTTGTATGGAATACCACATATTGGGGAAAGTGAATTAATCCTGGCTATCAGCATAAAACATAATGTAGAGCAAAAATAGCAAGAGTCAATTACATTTGCACCAAGTTAAACAGTAAGCAGGCTGATCATTATGCTGTGAAGGATGTGTACGTGTAGTAAAGCTATAAGAAAAATACAGGAATTATTAACGCAAAATACAAGCTACTATTAAATCCAGGGCAGGAAAAGAATGTGATCAGCTAGGCCAACAGGAAGCTTCAGAGTTATTCATGATAGTTTCTTAAGCTGGGTAGTGGATATTTGATGTTTATTAAATTTACTATTACTCTTTAAAAATATACATTTAACTATACCCATTGGTATATCCATTGTGTTATATGCCTGATACATTTCACAATAAAAAGAAATTTGACACAAGAATGGAGAAATCATGGTAGAGTATGGTGTGATAAGAACCACAATAAGCTGAGAAAAAGAAGACCAAATACTGTTAAATTTAATAATCGCACTAAATGTAACTTCCCTATTAAAAGACAAAAATATTTTCAATGTGCCCCTTTCACTAGTGGACAAATGAACATGGAAAAAATAAAAACTCAGTGAAAAAGCTCAATATTACACCATACTTCACACTAAGACCCATTTTTGTACATCTTTATGTTGACTACAGTTGCCATTAATTTTTGAAGATATTATCATTTGGCGCTAAACATTGTGAATGCCAAAAATTATTAAGCTAGAATAGTGATGTGAAATTTGATCTTAGAGAAGCAAATCCTTGGGTTTAGAGGAAGGGGTGAAATTCCCTATTCTGTTGCAAAGCACCAGCCATGATTTATAGAACCTGAGAAGAAGCTATGCTGTAGGATTACCCATCACTCACCAGCATCAAAGCTTGCAGAAAGGGTGCCAGCAGTTTGCAAAAAAATTCCTAGAGACACTAGCGCTCTGTCTGCTCACATGTCTGGTAATGCCCACATACCACATTTCCTGATGGCACAATAAATAATACTTGGACAAAAAAAACCCCCACAAAAAACCTGAACATCTATGCTTTTCAGCCCCATAACTATTGAGACAGTTTCTGAACTGGTTTCAAGGTTATTTTGAAATTTATTTTGCAAATATTTAATTTTACATATGAAAAAGAATAAAATATAATAAAACATACATCTAAGTACAGCTAAAAGAACTCTTTACCTATTTATAAAATAAGAATTCAAGTGAAATAAGGTATTGTCTCAATGCAATTGGCACAGCCTTTATTTCCTTGGCGATACGTGAAATAATAATGTTTTAGAGCTGAGATCATTTTAGAATTGACAAAATGTGGTACAATTGATTTGATTATTTCTTCCTTTCCTATCTTACTGGCTAGAGCGTATGAGCATCTACAGCTGAGCCCTCTGAATTGATCACGGACAGCTCAACTTTTCCATTCTTAAATCCAGAGAGATCTCCTGAATATTTTCTCCTAGTCCTTCTCTTAATTTTTTGGGGGGGGGATTATGTCTTAAATTTCATAAGCATACTTTCTTGCCTTTTGATTATTTCTTTTTTGTATCAGTCTGTGTGTGGGTGTGTGTGTTTGTGAGCGTGTATGATGAGTTCTTGAGTTAGCTACGAATACTAATTGGAATTTTTAAATGTTCTTGCTTAAATTGTTTCCTCCAGGTCAACTCTTCTGAGTATCAGTATCGTTCTTTGGAGAGTAAACCAATGATATTCTTCAAAGCTCCTTGTAAGGCTTGCCCATTCCTGTCTAGTAATGAAAAGTTTCGATTATTGGTGTAGACAACTCACTTACATCATCTCTACTATTGTGTATGGGTATAGGTAACTCTATCTCCTCAATAGGCCTCCCTTCCAAAAGCATGCTTAATTGAGATGCCTCATGTTTTCTGGAAAAGCAAGTCAACCTGCATCTGTGCCAGAGGGCGTACAGGCAGAGAAGCTTGGCGTGGTTGCCCCGTTAACCACCAACTCTACCCTCCTGCCTCCTACCTTAATTCTCTCTCAAATCTCAGACGAAGATGAATTCTGCTCTTGGACTCTAGTATCCATACTAAAATCCTCTTCTCTCTCAGGCCAGATTTTAAACATTTCTTTACAAAAAAGTTCACACTATTAGTGATTCTCCAGAGGACAGTTCTAGATTGCCGATCACCCTGTAGCGAGAAGGTGGGAGAGAGGGAGCCAGCAGGAACCACCTCTCTCAGTATCTGCTGCCTCAGAATACTGGGTCTGTCTGGGCAAGTCTGTGCTCAACGAGCACGGTACAGAGTGGATCAAAGACAGTGAGACCAATACTAAGCCCCGGCGTCTGGTGACCTTGACCTTCAGCCCAGTTCAGGGACGCCTCAATAACTGGGCAACGATGGATTGGATTTGCAGCAGAAGGCTTCAGAGATTGGCTGTGTGCTTGGAGAGGAAGCAGTTGCTAGCAATTCGGACGCCACTAACTAGTTGCACGACCTTGAGCAAGTTATTTAGAGGCCTTTGGGTTCAGAGTCTCCTCCTTGGTAACGAGAAAGGGTTTGCCCAGAAGATCCCTAAGTATCTCCCAGCTCTCGCGCTGTCTAATAAACGCGCAGCACGAGACTATTTGGGGCCGTAAGCTTTACTTTCTTCGTTGAGATTTTTCATTACTTTGTAAGCTTTTGTTATTTCGAAGATGACTTCTCGTGGTTAGAAATCTAAGTTGGCTCTGGTGTGCTTGTTATTTCGACACCTTTTTCATTTCAGCTAAAGACTTTGATGACAGTTTCCAGTGAGAGCATGGCAAAATAAAATCATGTTTTCTGTTCTAACATTTGTTTCATCTTTATCTTTTGTCAGCGGAAATATTGCTATTTGTCATTTCGACATTTTCCAGTGACACGTCTCTCCTCATTTGGGGCCTTTGAAGTTTCTCTCGACAGAATGAAGGCCTTTGCTAACAGTCCTCCGGGGCTGCTGCTCCTGACAGAGAAGGAGGTTCTGGCAAGCCTGCTCACGTGCTAATCAAGGTCTCTGGGCAGGCTCCTCTTCCCCATAAATAGAGCAGCGTTCAATTAGAGGACCAGGATTTGGAGGAGAAAAACCGCCTGGGGCTCGGGGGCTGCTGTTGCTTTAGTGCTGCTGTTTGGAAGTAAGCTTATTTATATTCAATAGATCCGACGTGTATCTTCCCCGATAGAGGCCTGGGGGTCCCGGGCCTGGAGGCAGAAGGGACAGCTGACCCGGTTACCCCTTCCCGAGCGAGCGGCACAGCTGGTCAGTGGAGCGTGGTGGGGGGGAGAGGCCTTGCCGACTCCGTGGGTCACAGAGCCTTCCGGGAGGTGCATAAGGAAAGCATTCTAACTGCCTCCACTTAGGTCATTGCCCCTAGATCCTGAATCGGGGCAAGCGTGTTGTCGGAGAAATAGGTTTGAAATCAAGATTGTTCTAGAAAACCCAGAACCTCTGATACTTCTGCTCTGAAGGGGAGATTGAAGGAAGGATCATGTTCTTACCTGTAGGTAGATAGCGGAGAGAAATACTATGGGTGATGAGCGCAAGAAATAAACAAATTTTGTTATTGGTAAGGGTGACAAGTGTTTAAGAAGGGATTTATTGGGCAATCACAGAGATTCAGTATTTGAATGGGGAGCGATTTTAGGAATACTCAAAACACCACCCCCGCTCTATGGAATCTGAGACCGGAGAGTTTGTATGCCTTGCCCAGCACCCAGCATATTGCCTTACACATTAGAGCAGTTTATTAAACAGTTTTGGGTTAAGTGGGGACAGCCCCTCAATTCTGGGTGCGGAAGAATGGGAAGGCAGAGAGCTACAGGAGAGTCTCTGGCGCTCGCAGCCCCTCCTTTCCCATGGCCCGTTCTGAGTCTTGCTCTAGGACTTGAGACTTTGGCCTTTAGAAAAAGTAAGAGAGAGCTATTTCGGCGCCCCCTTCCCCAGGTATAGAATATCATCCGCCAACGCACAACAGGAGAAAGCTGGGCACCGTCCCTGGTTTCCACCTCTCTGGTTACCCACCCTGGTTACCCCCATGGTCAATCAATTAAACGCCCCGCCCATGCACGCCTGCCACCCCCCCAACCCTTCCCTGGTTCCTCTGCTCCAGGCTTATTATCCACTCCCTCCTGAGTCTAGTCCTTACACTGTTATTAGGGTCATGATTTATGCAAGCAAATACATTCATACCGTTCCCCACTTTTCAGTGCCTTCGTGATAAAATCCGACCTTGTTCAAGTGATGTGGCCTTTTATGGTCTGTCCCCTCACTGCCTCTTGATGCTCTTTGCTTCCCATTCCCTTTCACTTGCACATCACAGTTCGACTATAGTGGAGCCCGTCGTTTGATTTATATTCCTTGCTGCTTCACGTGTTCGCATTGTGGCTATTGGTCAAACCCGCCCAGGTGCTTCTGCTCGGCTTCTTGCCATCACCTACCCTCCCAGGGAGCACCTTGCAACCTGGAGGAGTTTGCAGGGGGTCCCCTGGTAAAGGTACTGAGAGGAGCTCGTCTATCTAATAGTGATAACGGATCCTTCTGTAACCAGTCTCCCCTCATACCAATAAGTTTAGGTATCCCCATTTTAGAGATGAGAGAAAACCTCGCTGAGAGATTTTGAATAATGGGCTGCAAATCATATGCCTAATAGGCAGCAAAGAAGGACTTGACATTACTCAATTAACCTTCCTATCAGTATCTCTCATCATTAGGGGCAGCAGCTACCTCTGCAGAATGCACAACACCTGTCTCGTCCTTATTTCCAAAACGACAAACAGAACTAATTATTATGCTCATTTAATCATGGTTGTCCATATGGAATTTTTTTATTTGACTCTGAGTCTGGGCTGGAGACAAATTCTCAATATAGAAGCAATGGTTGTAATTATAGTTGAAAAACTCCATCCATTTCAGAGCCAAATTACAGACTAAGTTGGTCACTGACAACCATTTTCTCAGGCAATTTCAGATGTTTAAAAAACAGTCTGAAAACATTTCCCAAATGGCACCACTTGGTGTCGCTATTTGTATGTAGTTGACTGAACTGCCGTTTCTTTCTGAATTGTAGACAAATGACAGCTTGTTTACTTTAAAGAAGTACTTTGGGGCTAAACTGGAAGAGATCTATCAGAATTCAGCTTAAATTCTTCATTTTTAATTTTACTTTTCAAAACTTAATATCAAGCGACTTTGGGTGCATTTCAGTAGACAAATTCCAACCAACAAGTCTCGTATTAAAAATAAAAAGCCTCATCTTGGTGCACTAAACAGAAATAACGGCACCAGAAGGAAACCCTTAAAATACTGTCAAGGGCAAATCAATGCAAAGCGAATGGAATTTTTAGAATTGATTTCTTACAACTAGTAATTTGATTATTAGTGCCAGTTTAGTTTTGTTGTGCTGGAGATGCCGTAAGTACTTGGGTCCATTGAAATGGGTTAAGACAAATAATATCGACTGGATATTTGTGGCGTGAAGACATTGTGTTAAATGATTTATGAAGTCTATAAAGTATAGAAAGTCTCATCATCTTCATCATTACAACCATTCAAATTTTTTACTTTCGTGTAAACGCTCTGCAGCTTACAAGTCACTTTATCTTAACGATGCCCATGAGGCAGAGGGCAAATGTCAAAAATACTCAGGGAAACCATTAGAAATAGAGGAAAGACCGGGAAGCATCTATAAGTTACACATAAAAAATATATCAGAGTTTATTAGGCACATCTTGATATTTGACTGTGTATTTTCCACAGTACTTGCTAAGATCATTCAATTTCTTCATGGCTTAAAAAAAAAATTAAAAACAAAGTCAAAGAGCGAATGAATGACCATGTTCAGTTTTTCAGTTCTAAAGATGATAACCTTCACTGAGGATCATGTCCTGGCTGGGTGAAGAATCAAGGTCAGCCACGGTACATGAGTGCCCACTCCCACATGACTATCAAATCTTTATGTTACACAGATTGAGCCTTGGGGTTTAGACCCGTATATCAAACTGCCTATTGGAAATTATTTCTTAGACATCTGCAGTTATCCAAACTGCACATATTTCAATGTAAAGCCGTTTCCATCCCTGTATCTACTGCACCCCACCCAGCACTCACCTGATTTCCCTCGTGTGATTCCAATCTCACCAAATGGCACCAACCTTCCAACCAGGTTCTCCAAGCTGGAAAACCCAGAAGCCACCCTAGACCTCCTCTTTCTTTTGCCTCCCACATCCTGTCACTCAGGCCTCCCTGCCTCCTAGTCCTGTGAACATTGATGTCTCTCATAATCTGTCTTCATCTCTCCAAGTTCAAGTTCTCACCATCTCTCTCTCTCTCTCTCTCTCTCTCAGAAAAGGGCTACTCACCCAGCTTCTCCCCTCCTCTCCGCTTCAGATTGTTGCCAGAACCAGTCAAGAAAATCTAATCAAGTGAAACCCCTGTTCTGATTTTCTAGTAGCTAACCCTTAACTAGAGAATGAAATCCTTTTTTCCATGTCATGTAAGCATAGGACTCCCTTAAGGTTTGCGCTATAGCAACACTGAGCTACCCAGCAGGTGTTCGATCAATTTTGGTCGAATTAATAAAGAATAACTGACAACGCGATTTGATGGCCCCCAACCTGCCAGTTGGCACATCACTATTAAAACTTTCTTCTTTGGGTCGTGGAGTTTTTCTTGGGTTCAAAAATCCTCAAAAATGATTGATTAAATCAATGTGTGAGTGCATGTGAAAAGATTTGGGAGTGTCAAGATGTGATTTCTTTCTTTTCTTTTTTTTAGTTTATACGTACATTTTTTGGTGAGCCAGTGGTGTTTTGCGGTGCAGAGATGAGTCCTGTGGCTCGAGTATGGGGCGTTGCCGGAGGATGCTGCGGGTCCCCTTGACTTTCTTCACTGGCCATTGCTGGGAAGAAACCTGCTCAAGGAATTCTGACTGCCACAGCCGGCTAACCTTGGGCAAGTTATTCTACTTCAGTTTCTCCTAAGCAAAGTTAAAAGAGCAACATTAACCTACCCCCCACAGGCATGTTAATAAGTACATTTCCCCCCGAAGTGCAATGTACGAGTTTTCATTAGTCATAGGGCTACAATAATAGTTAATTGTCCCTAGTTCTCCTTGTTATTTACTGCTCGTTCAAGCAAAAGACGTTCCTGAAGGGATCAAGGGGGGAGAAGTTGTAAAATATGCTGATGTACCAAATAAGTTGCCAAGATCATAAAAAAATGTAATCAAGACTACAGAAGACCTTCTGATTTCCATCCCAACGAACAATTAGAGATTCTATTGCAAACTCATTTTCTTATCTCTTATCTCCAAGTCAGCTCCTCTGCCAAGGACTTAAGGACTCAATTTATCATCTCCTTTAACAGGTACCTTGGCTGCCAGTGTCTTGGCTCTGGATCTACCCAACTGATTCACGGAAAAATTGATCCTGACTCAGAATATTTGTGCTCTTGGTTTTAAATGCAAATGCCTAAGTGCTGAAGTAATAGACACTATAACCCTTATACTACGTATATGCAACTTTCACTTCAATCTCCTCTTCTGAAAGACAAATACCGCCTTTGGAATCAACCGTATGTATCATACCACAACATATCCTTCCCTTCTCTCTCCTCCCATCAGGACTTGCAAAGGAAAAAGTAAGACAGAGAAAACTTTCAGAAGTGTCTCTAGAACATCAAAAAGCAAAGTGGCTTACCAAGGTTTATATCGTAGTGGACTGACTCAATCTTTCCAATATACCCCTTAGTCAGTTGACAAAACAACTACAATGACTGATTCTACACCATAAAGACAGAGAAACAAATCAGTAATTATACTCAGTTTCTCAATAGAGATGAATCATCATGGCATTAGAAATACTAGAAAGTCCAGAAATAGGCCACTAAAAAGTCTTCCATATTCTCCCTTTTAAAAGTATAAACCAGCTAACCATTGCCTGTATCCAGTCCAGGGGAAGACTAGACTGGACACATGCCTCCCAAGCATCTAGTCTGGAACTTTCCCTTTTTAGCTCAGTAATCTCTCCCTTAAAATATGGCTCCCTCTCTCAATGTTTTATTTCTCAGATTTACAGCCACCTCAACCATCTTTCGGCTCTTTTCCTCTGTTGCAAATTAATTGAAAATCATCATGATACAGAATCATTAATGTGTGAACCTTTAGATGTTAGGGTAATAGAAGTAGTGATTTTCCAAATGAAAACACTGAGACTTGAAAGCGTTTGCCCAAGATGCCTAGTTAATGCCACAAATAGCTATGAGACTCAATCAAGAAAAACAAAATCAGGTTTGAAAGCACAAGTTCATCTATATTTGGAAAATAATATTCATTCCAATTTTGATTCAAAATAAAATACTGGTCTATTACATTTATGTGTTGAACCATATGAATGGACATTTTGGTAGGTTGAAGATTCTATAGTATGTGTATTCTACCCTGATGTGTGATTATCAGAGAGCATGATTCCTTCCTCACAGTTGAACATTTATAAATATGTTATTATATATAGCTCATTTAATTAATTTATTTATTTTACATTGATTTATTTTTGAGAGACAGAGAGAGACAGAGCATGAGTGGGGGAGGGGCAGAGAGAAGGAGACACAGAATCCAAAGCAGGCTTCAGGCTCCCAGCTGTCAGCACGGAGCCCGATGCGGGGCTCGAACCCACAAACCGTGAGATCATGATCTGAGCCGAAGTCGGACGCCCAACCAACTGAGCCACCCAGGCGCCCCTATAGCTTATTTATTTATCACCTATTCACTCAACCCACATTAGACATCTTTGACTTTTCTTCCTGCTCCATGTTTAATCAGTCACAACCTATCAATTTTAGCTCTTTGTTATTTCTGCAATGCCTTCTCCTTCTCTCCATTCCTAACATTTTTTTCCTTAGATCAAAGGGTGGCAAAGATGTTTGGTCAGTATCTGATGGTAAATATTTTCAGTTTTGGGGGACGAACAGTCTCTGTCATGATATCCAGCCCTGACATTGTCGTGCTGAAGCAGACATAAGCAATATGTAAGTGAATGTGGTTGTGTTCCAGTAAAACTTTATGAACATTTTGCTCTGATATTTCATCGGGGTTACTGCAACAATTCTAATTTAAATCCTTAGTCCAGTCCTTAATACTGCTAATCTGATCATGCCATAGCCTGCTTAAAACCCTCAACACCTGCTTTCACCCACTGGGAAAAGTCCAGATTCTGTTGCATGCTGTATAAGACCATTCAAGATTTGGTTTCTATAAACTTTCCCAGTCTCATCTCTCCTGACATTCAGGGCTACACTATTCAGTGTATCTCAACTGGACTGTGTGCAGCTTTAGAAATCTTCAGCGAATGTCTCCTCCAGGTCTTTGATGTGTTGTTTATTCTGGGTGGGTTATGCTCCTTCCTCAAAACTTCTTACTTCTCTAAATTTCATGTGTACATTAATTCTTATCTTTGATATCACTTCCTCCAGGAAATCTTCCTTGACCCAAAACTGGAATAAGTGTGCCTCCCATGGACACCCATTAAAAAAATTCAGGGCACCTGTGTGGCTCTGTCGGTTAAGCATCCGACTTCTCTCTCTGCTATCATCACAGAGCCTGCTTCGGATCCTCTGTCCCCCCCTCTCTCTCTGCCCCTCCCCTGCTCTCTCTCTCTCTCTCTCAAAAATCAATTAATTATTTTTTTTAAATTAGATCCATTGTTGCACTGTGTTGCAATATCACTCTCCCCCTTGGGAAGTTAGAGGGCAGAGAACTGTTTATTACGCTATCCTTGAACCTGTTATAGTAGCACAGTATTGAGAGGCACGATAAATGTTTGTTAAATGGGTCCATGTACATGTTCATACTTTGGGGACGGGTACAAATATGATCTAGCCAGAATGTGGGGATCGTAACAGATGCATATGGCACATAAAAATTTATGAATAACTTTAGCACATGTTATCTTATGTAACTGATCTTCTCACCGTGTTAAGTAGGTCTTGCAAAAAATCATCTCTATTTTGCAACTGGGGTTTGTTTCGTTTTGTTTTGTGGAGTCTACTTTGCATTGTTTGGAGATGGGAAGAAAGTTACTATTAGTCTTGAACCTCACAAGGATGTGATTTAAAACTGTGTTTATCAGTCCGGACCATCTGTGTCTAATGTTCTGGTTAAGTATGTGGACATAGGCTACTGTCTACGTCAACGACATGAAGGTCATCCCCCCAAAGCTGCCACAGTCTGACTCCCCTGAAGGCTGGGCCCCGCTTGGAGGCAGTCAGGTCTCGGTGCAGCCATTGCCTTTGCTGGTAACCACATAGTGAGGAGAGGACAGCTCCCAGCAGGCCCTCGCCTGGTTCTAGTGAATAATTCATTAGGATTGCCACTGGCTGGGGAACATCCTTCTTTCACTGATTACTTGCTTTTATCCACCCATTTATCTTCATTAAAGACTTTGTTTCCTCTCAAATACTTGTCTCCAATTTTCTCATTTAAAGCTATTTTTTCCCCTGGCTTTGAGGTTTTTAGATTCACTCTCTTTCCACCCATACCAACGCTAGCCACAAATTCCCAATGCAATGAACGTTTAAATCGGAAAATTGCTCTCAGTGTTGAGACATAACCAAATTTCACAATGTTCAGTCTTGACATCTTGAGTATAGGGCAGAGACTGGTCAACTATTGCGACCCCTCCCTAGAGACTTCTTTTATGTGAAGATTAATGATCAGTTTCCCTCACCAATGACATTTCATTTTACATAGCTGAACTTCTGAATAAGTCAATTAAAAGTCATTTGGCAGATGAATGTTTGATTTCTCACATTCCAAAATTATTTTAAAAAATACATATTCAATAGTCACTGTCAATTTCATTCTCCCCCCTCTGTATTTCAGTAGCATTGAGGGGAAAAGATTAAAGTTTGTTTTGTTTTGTGTTTTCTTTTTCAGGATTTCATGATTGTTATGATTCTGGTGCCAACATCTTTTTGTCATGCGCTGTATTCTATGATTTTACTGGTGATTAATATGATTAGTGGAAAAATTACCACCCGTTAATTTCTGAGCTCATTCGTTTTCATCTTTTTCTGAAGATGGGTACCATGTTGCCAGTATCCAATCCATTATAAGAGTTTTGAAAAATCATTGTAAGTTAATTAAGTTTCTTGACTAATTTCCTTAATAGCCTAGGGCATTTGTCATTCAGACCTATTGCTTAATATATGTCCATGTTTTCCAACCATTTTTTCACTTACTCTTTGAAAATAGCAATTTTTACAAAGTCTGCATTAGTTCCTAATTGTTCAAATTTATCTTCTTCATTATACCTGCTAAAGACCTATTTTAAAATGAGTTCATTTTCCCTGCTATTTTAGAGTTGTTTTTGTATCTTATATCCTTTGTTTATTGCAGGAATTAAGTTATTCCAGTATATTTTGCCTTTTGTTTTGGGAACAGCTAAAAAAAATACTTTATGTGTATTTAGCATAACATATAATAACTAAAAGTAACTCACCTAGCTTTTGTTTTAAATATATCTTACTACCAATCAAACCAAGACGGTTTACTCTAGCTTCCATACTAGATGATTTTCTTTCCACCCATCTAGAAAATGTGGTCCTGAGTAATGATGTTGTAATGCTTTGAAAGTACTTAGGCAAACAGAAAGAACAAACAAACAAATGCAAAGTACTCACAATTTTTTTTTTTTGTCTTCATGGAAAGTTTTTGGTCTTTGGTGTTTTAAAATTTTTTTCATCTGCGTCTTTGTCTCTATTTTACTTTTTTGTTTTAAACGTTTATTTAATTAAAAATTAAAAAAAAATATTTATTTATTTTTGGGAGATGGAGTCATATGGGGGAAGGGCAGAGAGACGGAGACACAGAATCCGAAGCAGGCCCCAGTCTCTGAGCTGTCAGCACAGAGCCCGACATGGGGCTCGAATCCACAAGCTATGGGATCACGACCTGAGCTGAAGTCAGACGCTTTACCTACAGAGCCACCCAGGAGGTTTATTTACTTACTTTTGAGAGAGAAAGTGCTTGCAAGTGGGGGAAGTACAGAGAGAGACAGGGAGAGAGAATCCTAAGTAGGCTCTACCGTTTTCTGTGCAGAGCCCCACAGCAGGGCCCCAACCCACAAACCACCCAGGCGCCCCTGTCTCTATTTTAATATTTGCATCCAGAATGCATTCTAATATGAAAAAAAGAGAATATTTTGAATTTGATAGATACCTTGCAAAATACCTTCTCTTATAGTTTGTACATTGTAGGGGGGCAAGGTCTGAATACCTAAATCCATCAAATAATTGTCTCCAGAAAACCCTATTAAGTCTTGGTGTGTAATCAATGAGGTTTATAATAGTGCTAAAAATGATATTTTTTTTCCTTTGTTATTTTTACGTTGCATCGACCATGAATGAGGAGGCTGGGACCAGTCTCCATCCTGCAATTTCAAGCCTGGGTGGAAGGCTCTGCATTCCTGCACAAGACTCCTTCCATCTTGGGGTCCCAGATTCACTTTCCTTGTTGCTACAAGTCAAAGGTAGGTCTTACTCAGTGCTTTCGCCAGAACACCCAGGACCCCTTGATTCCTATTTGTACTGGCTATTTCCAGCACACACCTGTCCTTTTTGCCCATCCGGCCTCCCCCACCCTCCAACTTGCACCTTGTTCCTCTCTTCTCACTCCCACACATCTCCCGGTGCGGGCTCCTGCCTTTCCATCTGGAGGACCAGATTCTGCTTCCCTCACAGCTTCTCTGAGAATTGTCAGTTTCGCTAAAAACAAACAAACAAACAAAGCCCCAAACTAAAAACAAAACAAATGAACACACACGAAATACATCTCCTCATAGAGCACCACGCAGGACATACCCGAGCCTCTCCTGCATGTTGGACCCGTTGTGTTTTCTCCTGCAGGCTGTGCTCTCATCGCCCCTAGCCGGGGATGAGGACACTTGAAGCCCTCACTGTCTTCTCATTCACTCGACAGCCGCTCAACTTTTTGCTGTGATTTAAACACATACCCTTCCCCCCTTTTCCATAGTCTCAGAATCACCTTTGACCCATTTCTCCAATCCAATTCTTTAGGATGGCACAGTCTCAAGGACACCTTTAGTCATAGAATCCTGAGGGCACACGGGATGTCCAGAGTGAGGCCATCTGAATGGAGCATATGTTTCTGTGCCCCTGGGTGTCTCTTGTTTGCTCTTGTATTTCTGTCACTTCTACAGAGAAGCAGAAGTTACTGGGTAGGGAGCGATGGCCAGCTCCCCTCACCGATTTCCTTGACAACTCTCAGTTCTCTGTCACTGGTTTCCTGGGTCTGTGGCCAGCCCTATGCTGTTTTCTCTCCCTTCTCCTCATACTTTCGAGTGGTCTGCAGTTCCTCAGGGTCGGCCAATCTGTGATGGTCCCACTGCTGCTGAGGGCTGGTTATTGCCTGGTTGTCAGATCCATGTTCTCCATTTACTTCCCAAACGTGGAATGAGGAATCCTGGGTGAAACTTTATAGTCATTTATGCTATATCAGAAGCATTTCATCTGGGAGCTCAGAAAACCTTGGTGTGGAGGCAGTGACTCCCACTGCCCCCATTCTAGGGCATGTAGGTTTTGCTATTCTGATCCAAGTTGGTTGTTAGTGGGGTTTGACCCTTTGGGTGTCTGTTTATCATATAGAATCAGAGCAATTCATGGCAAGCCCAGTCCTTTCCTGACAGTGGGGAAGGACTGTGTGGTCTGGGAAAGTTTGAATACTTATTTTATTGTAAATAGCATGCCTAGGGTGGCATGCAGGGATATGTTTTTTTATTGCTATTAATATCTTAGAGTGGTTGGCAGATGTGTTATTTCCATAGATACCACAGGGTGGAAAGTGGGTTAGGTACTTTCATGCACATCCTGGATGTCAATGCTGTTCTAAAATAGGAATGCACTATTGGTGATGAAGCACAAAGTACCACCAGATGCAGAGGCTAATGTTAGTGGAAACCAGTGTATAGTGTGGTAGAGAGCTGACTCCTTATAGAAAATAATATCCTGCTCTGGCAGTTATAAGAAGAACTTGAATTAGTTCTAAGACAATTGCCTTGGAAAAATATATATGTCAGGCTAGAATGAGAATGTGTGGTAGTGTATGGGGGGGGGGTATTGGAAAAGGTATTGTTTTTGCTGCCCAGAACCTCTCAGCCTCCCTCCATTCACAGTCACCCCACCATGTGCCTAGAGAATTCCAATCCTTTCAGTGATCAGTGAGAGGAACCAGAACTGACCTCTTGAACCAAGTAAAGTCCCTTTCTCCCCCACTCCCTAGGTCTCTCTCTCTCTCTCTCTCTGTGTCTCTTGTGTGTGTGTGTGTGTGTGTGTGTGTGTGTGTGTGTGTATCTTAAAAGAGGGTTATCTCTAGACACAATATGAGTCTCGTGGTCAAATTCTATCTAATCCAGGCGTCCTGGCAACTTGGGTGTGCCTCAAACAATGACTATGTGTACACCAAGGGGATCAAGATTCTGGCATGTTTTATCATGGGAAGCTCATGCCGATGTTGGCATTCAGTGGCCATATTTGAGCATCAATGGGAGGAAGAAAGACCATTCTCTCCTTCTGACATCTAGAGAAACTGTTCCCAAGCCAGAGGTTGCAGGGTGGCTTTCTGTCCCTATAGGGCTTGAAACTGCCAGCCCCATGTGTCGGTGACAGCTGTAATTGGGGAACACATGCTCCTCTGGCACTGGGCATGTGTTCATTTTCTCTGCTTGGAGGACCATCAGTCAGATCGACTCACTGGATTTGAGGGAACCCAAGGAAGGTGCTAACTGTGTAGGAAAGAAAGAAAGACATGTTATAAGGTGGGAGTTGGAGTTCAGAAAAATTTAATCAGAGTAGTAAATGGGTGGGCACTGTATTGTACTGCTCAAGACATATCAGTGACTAAATCACTAAAACAAACTTTTCCCTGGATATTTTTCTTCTTGTGTTGTGCTTGCCAGAGAAATCAGATTATGCTAGGAAGTAACCCATGAGGTTTTTATTTCAACATCTTGTGCTAACAAGTTCACCTACCTTCACACTGCACCTGTCTTACCAAAATCTTTATTAATGTAGATTATCAAATGAAGTAGTATCAGTCAGGTTTCTTTCACTCACTAATGACAGAATGCAGAAACTGGCAAAAAGGAAAATCATAGTTTCAATCGTTGTTTGATCTAGGCTTTCAATTGACTTCATCAGAATAGACTTTTTCTCCATTTCTGGACTCTGACTTCTCTTGAGTAGCCTTCATTCTCTGATTTCTCGTGGTGGCTCCCAACATTTCTAGGCTTATACATTTTCAGATTAAAATTTGTAGATGTGAGAACAGAATTCTTTTCCAATAGTCTCAGAACAAGCCTGGTGTGGCCAATGGATCGTGACTGGATCACATTGCTGTGCCCACGTTGTCTGTTCTGATGGGCCAGATGTGAGTCACCTGTCCACCATAGCATTAAAAATGGGTTGAAATGGGGGAGATGTGGTTTCCCACAGAAAATTCAGAATAGTAGAGGAATGATTTCCACCCATCACTCTGCTGTTTAGATTGGGCAGAGTAAATGGTGGTATAATGAAAAGTGGGAGCTACTTTCCAGCTCTTTCCAGGATTCAGCTCTTTCCAGCCCTTCCCTGCCAATCTTATGTGTTCTTCAGTCAGTCATGATGAGACTGGAGCCTACCTTCTTGATTCTATGTCATGGCCGCACATAGGTTTGATGGGGAGGATCCAAGAAAAATAATTTTACAAATGTATTAAAATGAAAAACAAAAAACATAAACAAAATGAACTGCAGCAGGGGAAGTCAGAAGGTGAAGTTAAAATCCAGGATCTGGGGCATCTGCCCTGGAGGCCAGTAGCTCTGGTAATGTTGCTCCCCAGCCTTGTTTGCTCTGCCCCAGGCTAGGAGCAAGGAATTCATTTGAAAACTTTTCAGACTCAGCACATCTGTCTGCCTGAGGGCCCCATGTCCTGGGGAAGCAACTTTGACAGGCTCTTTTTACCCTTCTCGCTAACAGGAGCAGGGCTGCAGCATGAGGGAGCCATCAGCTTGGTGCCTCAGGAGGGGCTCCGTCATTGTGACTTTTAACCCCCCGTGAGACAGCCTTGATGGTAGCATTTTATTCGACTGTTCATTTAAAATTGAGATGCATTCATGAGCTGGCATCTGGACCTCATAGAAATGAAGATTTATTTTTCATGTGACTGTCTTTAGTGATTACACATGAAAGGAACACCGGGAAGAGTGTGAGGAAGGGAGGAGGCCGGGCTTCTCTTTCTCCTGCACCCCTCACAAGGGTTAGAGAACAAGCTGAGTGCCAGGGGCTGCCTTGCAGACTGGTTTCTGTCCTAACTTAGTGAGGAGATGCTAAGCCTTGGGGACTCTGTGGACTACAGGGAGGAGCAGAGATCTGGGGAACAGGCAACCCATACTGACTTGCTCAATGACGTTGAATGGAGCCTGCATTATATATATATATATATATATATATATATATATATATATATATATCTCCAAGTGAAACCTTGGTTTGTGAGCATAATTAATTCTAGAAACATGCTTGTAATCTAAAGCACTCATATATCAAAGCACATTTCAAGAACCATTGGCTCACTTTGATCATGAGCCATTCGGTGTCAAGACGTTGCTTGTTTATCAAGTTAAAATTTATTAGAAATGTATAAAAACATACGTATGTATGTATGTTTGTGTGTGTGTGTATATATATATATATATATATAGATAGAGAGAGAGAGAGACAGAGACAGAGACAGAGACAGAGACAGAGACAGAGAGAAAGAGTTTGACTAAGTGATTGCTAAAGTGCTACCTAGCTCTGAAAACTTATGGGTTCTTCTTCAGCTGGATCTTGACGTTATCTTCATCATAATCTTCATTGCTACATCCTGGGCATCGTATTCAACATTTACACACATGGTGCCAATGTATCCCGACTCCAACCTTTCCAGGTTGATGTTATTAGCATCATTTCACAGATGAGGATACTACATCCCAGAGAAGTTACACATCTTGCTCCGGATTACTTAGCTATGAAGAGGCAGAGCCAGGAAATGGAGCCAAGATCCCTTTGATTCTGAAATCCATGGTACCTACTCAGAGGAAGGCAATTTCTCTGCCAATGATGGATTCGTGTTTTTAAATTAATGCATTAATTTATGATAATTTTCCAGTCAGATCTATCTAAAATCAAATACAGATCATTATATTTTTGAACCTGAGACAATTGGCTCCCTTAACAATATCTATTAGCATATCTGTAAGAGGAGAATAATGATACTATTTGTACCATAATTGGTGAGGCAAGTTGAGTTGAAGTAAGAAGAATGTGGAAACTCGCTGAGCATTGTTGATACTAACTGGTTTATAGGCCATTTCTCCCTTCTTTATTAAACAAGGGTAAGATCCTAAGAAAGAAGACATCACTTTGCTATTGTTGCACTGAGCACATTTCAATTGGGTTTCGATTAATCCTTTGTTGGGATTTGTGAACGAAAATACTTAAGACTAATAACAAGTTCAGTCTGAAATCATATATGACCTAGACATGGCTCTCAAATCAATGGTAAAGAATCTTCTGAGAGATTATATGTATTCACTGAAAGCCCTAAGGCACGACTAGAATGTGTGGGAGGAAGCCAGAGATATCAGCTCAATAAAAGAAACAACTCACCGACAATTTAAGCTGTTTAAAGAATGAACAACAGTCTCAGAAGGTAGTGAATCTTCTATCATCCTAGGTTTTCAGGTGCACAGGGAAGAAAGAAGTCCTTTGTTGCACAGGGTTACACTTAAAGACTTTTAATAACTCTCTTGGTGCTAAGACACTATGCTTCAGAGATCCTATGAATCTGCTAAGACTTAATGGTGCCATGGAGGAGCCAAAAACCTCAGGATGCATTTTTTACATACTACTCATTCATTTAGTGTGTGTGTGTGTGCGTGTGTGTGCGCGCGTGTGTGTGTATGTGTGTGTGTGTGTGTGTGTGTGTGTGTGTGTCTACTAGGCCCTAGCCTAAGCAGTACTAGGGATATAAGTAAGATATATTCCTTCCTCACGATGAGCTAATAGTCTGACAAGGGAGGACACATGTAAAATAGAAAAGGCAATAAAATTTGACTGATGTTATGTTGGAAGACTCTATATGCACTCATGGAGGTAATTCGTGCTTTCTGTTTTGGTTTAATAGCTTGATTTCTTTGTTATTTGGCCTACTCTTTGGTTTTGAACATTCTAATTCAGGCACTAGCTTTTTCTGGGCCAGTTCTGGATATCAGGTCTGTAAATAGCAATCAAGGGGAAAGGACACTCCTCACTGCCACCCAACAGGAAACTGACTTCCCCTAGTAAGTCTACCTGTAGATACTATTTGAGATTTAGTAGTGTAGGTGGGGTTGGAATAATGAGAAAGGGTGGGCTTTTTCTGGGATAGGAGATAAAATGGAGAAAAGAGAACCAAACGATAGTCAATAATAGTAGGGACTCACTGGTCCATATGTACTTTTAGGTTGTTTTATTTCCAAGGGTAGAAAAGTATCTACTGACTGTAGAATGATACAGCTTTGGGGATGCAAACCACAATTCTTAAGTCGCTACTTTCAGTGTAACACACAAAAGAATCTAGAATGAGCTACCATTATATAACCTGAGAAGGTTGCTGTCATGACCTTCCAATGTGATTGGTAGAAGAGGCTTTAGATAAGCTTTATTCCTTTATTCCTTCAACTTTTTTGGAAACAGTTTTGTTTTTCTATTTTGAGAAAGTCAAGAGAGGGGATTTATTCTTGTTTTTCCAGCACCCACTGCCCATAGGGCAAGATCAAAGCCCATGGCTTCGTTACAGAAAGCTGCAAAGTCCACCCCAACTTCTTGTCATTCTTACCCTTATACACCAGTCAGGTCCTCACTGACAGGCTCACTGTCCCTTGGACATTCTACTTGTTTTCATAAATCCAAGCCTTGTCCATGCTTTTCCTTCTACCTAGAACACCCTTCCCAATCTTGTCATTGGCTCATTGGTGAAGGTTTCAGAAGAAATTACATTTTTTAAATCTTTCCTCATGCTTCCAGGCACAAGTATCCATTGTTATATTTTCTGTGCTCCCATAATTCTATCCCTTTTTGTGTTTTGGCCTTTACCATGCTGTATTGAAATATATTTTACATTATTTCTGGCTTTCTTTTTTGATTATAATCTTCTGGAGAACTGGGACTGTAACATTAATTTCTAAATATCCATAATCTATTATAATGCTTTAGAATGGATATCCAACAGATGTATGAAAAATGAACAAGGTAGATCAGATACACCTGGGAACTAAGTGAAATCTTCTCTGTACTCTCAAAATTCCTATTTATTTCCTGTCACAGAAGGCACCCTAGAGTGGATTTATTACTCTGTTGTGGAAAGAATGTTAGTCTAAGAACCAAGATACTTGAACATACTGCCATCCTTGTCAGCTACTTGTTGAGCAAACTTGAAAAAAAACTCTTGGTTTCCTCAATCCGTAGAGTCAGTGTCAAAAGAGACAGTCTTAAAAGTCCCTACCAACTAAAAATGATATAATTCTGTAAAACAGCCAATGGCCCAATGATAATGTTTTTAAAAAAATTTTTTTTAACGTTTATTTATTTTTGAGACAGAGAGAGACAGAGGATGAATGGGGGAGGGGCAGAGAGAGAGGGAGACACAGAATTGGAAGCAGGCTCCAGGCTCCCAGCCGTCAGCCCAGAGCCCGATGCGGGGCTTGAACTCATGGACCGTGAGATCATGACCTGAGCCGGAGTCGGACGCTCAAACGACTGAGCCACCCAGGACCCCTGATAATGTTAAATCAATACTATTAGGTGTTGTTATAGAGCCACAGGTATAGTAGTCATGGAGCCGTAAAGCCTAGATCTGAATTCTGAATCTTGAGCCAAATGCTTGTGTGACACTGGATACATCGCATACTATCTAAGTTTTAGGTTGGTCATCTGAAAACTGGGAATGATATGAGAAGTTTGCTTTGGGACTGTGATGAGCAGGCAATAATGTAATTCATTTGAAAATGAATTTTAAATTTGGCTATTAATTATTTACCGTACTTAGTTGTTAATTATGTCATGGCAGCTAAGATCAAGCCACCCTCATCTCTTGACTGACCTACCTCAGTAAACTCCTGACCATCCTCCCTGCTTCCAGGATAGAAACTTTAAAAATTATATCTGATCACATGATTCCCTTGCTTCGAACCCTCCAATGGCTTCCATTTTAAACTTAGAATGAGATCCTAACTCTTTGTGTGGTCTACAGAAACTCTTCTGTTCTGACTCCTGCCTCCTTCTTCAATGTCTTCCCTGACCATTCTTATTCCTGTGCTCTAGGCCACTGACCTACTGGCCCCCTAATAACACATCCTGCCTTGGGCCTTTCTCCTTTCTCTCCCCTTGGTTAGGTTCTGTCATCATTCTGGTCTCTGTACAAATATTAAATACTAGGAAGGTAGTTCCTGCCCAAAACATACCTCTTTTTACCTGGAAGAACTCTGTATCTCTTACCCCTAAGACTTACAGATGTTTAGTGACTTGTCCAAAATTACTGAAACAGTAGAAATTAGAATGCCCTCAAAATAAAAAGAAAATTGATATGAGAAAAATCTCTCTCCTTCCAATAAAAAAATTAAAACCTAGAAGTTCTGTGTGTGTGTGTGTGTGTGTGTGTGTGTTTTAAGATTAGATTCAGATAGATTAACACTATTCTATTTCTTTAATGTATGAAGGGCCCACTTCCAGGTTTGCTGAGTGAAAATTTACTAATGCAGCTGCCACTGGGGTCACCAATTGTCATTAAATATGGGTGGTAGAGCTTTGCATTTCACACTATGTTTCATATTCTGCAAACCATGGGACACAGACTCGATTAATACCTCAAACGTAAACTTAATATGAAAATTGGGACTGTGTTTTCTAACTGGCATGCCCAAACAAACAAACAAACAAAATGTATTTTGTAGTCACCAGATTTTACCAGCTGGCACAATTTTAATGTTAGAATGTTTCAAAGATGAATGGGAAGGAAAATGCTTGACAAACACATTTCACTAATGGCAATCTATCTGTGGATAGGTAAATAGACATGAATTAACTGCTTTAAAATGATTATGGGAGATGCTTAAATGGGCCACACCGGGCATAATCAATATCCACTGTTATAATCTTTTGCATGGTGATTAGAGTTAAAAGACAGTAAAAATACTTTTAGTGGGTGGCTGGAGGTTAAGTAAGGAGCAAATGACAGTATGTTTGCCAGGTCATCTGTCCCAGTTTCATGTGTACAGTTGAAGGTCTTACTTGGTATTCAGACTGACTTTAAAAATGTTTTTGTGTTTGTAATTGCAAAAATAATTAGTATAAAATATAGAAAAGACAAGCAAAAAAAAATAGTAAAATAAAATCACCACCAGAGGTCACCATTACAAATATATACAGTACAACCTTGGATTGCGAGGAACTTGTTCTGCGAGTGTTCCGCAAGATGAGCAAATATTTCCAGTAAATTTCAACTTGATAAGTGAGTGATGTCTTACAATTCAAGTAGTACGTGATGTGGAATGTCACATGATCACAACTAGCCAATGGTTCTTCTCTCTCTGTCTCTCTCTCTGGATTGTGGGTGATCATCTCCCATTCTCGAATGCTGGGTCTCAGGCTGTGGTGTTTGGCAGAAATCAGTGATTTTTCGGAACGTTGGGAGGTGCCCACAACTGGCACTAGTGTATTTTTTGTCACTTCAAAGCACCTATGGACTGTCCTTTGTATTTCGGTACAAGAGAAAGCTTAGGAATGCTTTGCTTCATTCTAGGTCAGGCCGCCTGCAGATACAGACCCTTTCCTCTGCTGCCTTGTTGCCAGTTACATTCAATACTGTATATGACAAGAGTTTGTTAATACTGTACTGTAGTGAACATTCATGTGAATGTAGACAATGGCCCCCATGCAGAAAAAGGTTGAAAAAAAAGAGATAAGAAGAAGGAGATGATTACAGTGGAAGTTATGGAAATCGAGAAATACAAATGAGTTTTGCGAGTGGCTGAAATTGCAAGATTTTATAAGAAGTCTACATCTGTATCTCGTCTGTAGAGAAGAAGGAGGAAAAAAAGGCAGAGGAATCCCTCACTTCAAATGAGATTAGGGAGATGTGTAAAACGTGGGAAACAGTGCAAACTTTTGTAAAAAAAGCACCACCCAAATAAGACTGTAGCAGTGCAAGCGACGAATCTGTTTAACGACAATGCAATGTCACATTTCTGCAAAATTCTCAAAAGGAGGCAAAAGCAAGTGTCATTGGATAGGTTCCTTGTTAAAGCACAAAAAGAAGAAGATTCCGTTGAGCCAATAGATAGCAGTGATTCCATTAGTGATAGTGAACGGCGTCCTATACAATAACCCATCTCTCTCTTGCCTCCCTTACACCAGCCACAAAGGTTGTAAAGGTACGCGCAGGTTAATTTGTTCGTTTTTCTTCATATTTTGTATTTTCCTTATTATTTTATTATATTACAGTATTGTAATCATTTTTATATGAATATTTTTTGGTTATGGAACTAATCATCTGAGTTTCCATCATTTCTTTTTTTTTAATTTTTTTAATGTTTATTTTTGAGAGAGAGAGAGAGAGAGAGACAGAGTACGAGTGGGGGAGGGGCAGAGAGAGAGGGAGACACAGAGTCTGAAGCAGGCCCCAGTCTCTGAGCGGTCAGCACAGACCCTGACGCAGGGCTCGAACTCAAGAACTGTGAGATCATGACCTGAGCTGAAGTTGGACGCTCAACCGACTGAGCCACCCAGGCGCCCCTCCATTATTTCTAATAGGAAAAATTGCTTTGGTATGTTTCTGGAATGAATTATTTTTGCAAACCAAAGTTTGACTGTATATATGTTCCCCGTGGTTTAAATTCAGGGACTCCAGTGCACATGGGATCTGAGCTCCAGCTATAGGATGAGATTAATCTTCTGACAATAGCAATCTTTTGCCTTATTTCTAAAGCACTGAAAGCCTGTCGAGGTTTATTTACTCAATATGCCTTTGAAATTAGGAAACTCTGAGTGCCATCCATTGTGTAGCTGAAGGGGATGAGAATATAGTTGGTGTGACACGAAAATGGACAACGGTGCGATGAATGGCAGAGTGAATAGTCTGGGTTGTTTCCCCTTCAGAGGACAGGTGTTACCTCCACATGCAAAGGTTTCTCTTCTCAGAGTCCTTTGGGTTCTATTACAACGATGAATATGTCAGAAAGCCATAAAGATAAAGGGTATTTTCTTTACATGTTGCAAAATAAAGAAAATATCTGTACCTTCAAAGTAATAGCTATATCCTTAATAAAATTTTCTGATAGTCACATTCCCCTAATTGTTGACTATTTCTGGTGAAATAGTATCAGTTAACTTTGAGTTTTCTAACTCTTGCTCATTACTGTGATGATGCCCTGGGGGTTAGAAGGATATACAACTTTTAAAAGTTGCCCTTAAAAGGAATGGATTTCAGGGGCATCTGGGTGGCTCAGTTGGTTAAGCGTCTGGTTCTTGAGTTTGGCTCAAGGTCATGATCTCATGGTTCAGGAGATCAAGCCCCGCATTGGGCTCTGGGCTCACAGCATGGAACCTGCTTGGAATTCTCTCTCTCAGTCTCTCTGCTCCTCCCCCACTCTCATTCTCTCTTTCTCTCTCTCTAAAAATAAATAAACATTTTTTTAAAAAGTGGCTTTTATACAAACCAGAGAAAAAAGAGTGGGTTTTGAAATTGTTGGCCTCAACAGTTTCCAGGCATTAAAGTCTGTGGTGGTTTTGTTCGAGTGGGTAGAGGTCTTTTGGCATTGTTTGGCTGACTTTGCTTGGAAACTATGATCAAAAGTGGGCACTTGTGAGGCATTTAGAAAAGAGCATTTTTGGGGGCACCTGGGTGGCTCAGTCGGTTAAGTGGCCAACTTCGGCTCAGGTCATGATCTCGTGGTCAGTGAGTTCAAGCCCCACATCGGGCTCTGTGCTGACAGCTCAGAGCCTGGAGCCTGTTTCAGATTCTGTGTCTCCCTCTCTCTGACCCTTCCCCGTTCGTGCTCTGTCTCTCTCTGTCTCAAAAATAAATAAATATTAAAAAAATAAAAAAAAAGAAAAGAGCATTTTTCAGAATGTCTGACAATTTGATGTATGAGTCTACTGATAATCATCCAAGAGATCATCATCATTATCATGTACAGGAGCTATAGCAAGTACCAGCACAGCACTGGTTAATCAGCATGGTGGGAGATGCCATAAGAACCACAGGAGGATGTTGATGTGTTCTCTCAAATAACCTAGAGGGCATTATGGTTACTTCACTACATCTACAAAACACAAAGCAATATTAGCACACTTAGGGCTTCTTATAATATTTTTCTTAATTAACTAAATTTTCAAATATGCCACTTACTTTTTATCAATAAATCTAGAATGTTTTATAATCCAGGAGAGTTCAAGAATGAAACACCGGGGCTTTAATCTTAGCCTCTACATACTATATGATATTTTCAGCCTGTTTCTCGAGAGCTTTAAAAAGTGATCGTGAGGTGTGAGTATATTAAACTCGGCTTATTTCCAAAAGTTCAAGCTTTAATTTCTTCTTGAAAGTCTCTTAAATAGCAAGGAAATTTTAGTTGAATCCAAACATAGACTCTTTATAAACTTATTACTGTCTATAAAATTGTGAATGCCAGTGGTGAAGAAATCGAATAAAGACAAATATATAAAACTAAAAAGGAAGAGATATAATTATTCTTTCTCTTCCCACAGAAGTAACGGGCCCCTGAGAAATTCAGTCAATAAACATTTAATGAATAACTACTTGAAAAAATCACTTTAGAAGTTGTTAGAGGAACAACAATAAATAACATAAAGCCATTGTCAACAAGACAGCCATTTAAAGTCCTCATACATATATACACATCACAGCTATTAATTATTTACTTGTAATCCTCTTACTGAGTATCCTCTTTTCTAAAGTGAGAAGAGCACTGGGGAACCAGCAATCACAATAACGATAATACTAATAAAGATGGTAACTACCATCCATTGAGAGCATTTAATGGGCCAGGCACTGACCAAGCTTTTTCCATTTTTGTTCCGGTCCCATTTTACAGTTAAAGAACAGAGGATTGGAGAAATTACGTCTCTAATACAAGTATTCAGAGCTGTTTAAGAGCAGGCAGATAAATTCTGATCTGTTTGGCTCAAAAGATGTTCCACCGTGTCCCACTACTCCTCATGCAAAGACGTAGAAGTCAAATCTGCTTTCCTTCAAAGGTAATAGGTCATAAGGGGGATGCAGATACGTAAAGAGTTACAAAACAGAGTAGTCATTGCTGTGATCACGTATATCTATAATCAAATAGGCATTAGGGAGAAGGGAGCTTCTGTCTCTTGTGGCCCATTCACAGAAGGGATGATAGTGTCATTTTGAGTTGGGGTGTGAGTAAGAGTTCACCGCACAAAGATAAGAAGGTATGCAAGTAAAGAGAATAAAAACAAAGCAAAGTGTCATTGCATGAGGGGAAGTCCACATGATTTAGTGAGTCTTTTCATGGAATGAATTTGCAGAATTGACCTGAATTGTAGCCGAGAGCATAAGGAGGATCACATGTGCATGCTAAGGAGTTTGCACTGTATTCTGTATGCAGTAGGGAGAAATTAAAGCTGAATTTTGACCCAATTAAGTTTGTCTTATTAAAACAATCACCTTAGATGCTATGTAGACAATGGATAAAAACAGGGAGAGCAGTTGTGATATTCCGAGCAATAAACGATGATCGACTCAACTACGACAGTCATGTGCAGTAGAAATGGGACAGGATGGAAGGATGGTCAGTAGGCTGAATCCAAAGAGACCTACTGAAAATATGTGTATGGGGGCATGTGTGTGTCCCATGGTTCTGGCCTGAGCGAGTGAGAAGAGTGTGGCACCACTATGTTTGGAAACATTGGTAATGGAGGAAACTTAGGGGTGTGTAGGTATTGTAAGGTAAATTTTAAACTTGCTGGATTTGGGGTGCTATGGTACTTGCGGATTTGCAAGTCCAGTAATGATCAGAAATCCATGGAGACCTGCAGATGAGAAAAAAAAATTATGGCATTAGAAGCAATAGAGGTAGTAACTCAGTCTCTGGCAGCAGAGTGAGTGAATACTAAGAGGAGTAAATGTCATGAGTAGACCCCAACTTTTAAGAGTCATGTAAAGTTGGGGTGACTGGGTGGCTCAGTCGGTTAAGTATCTGACTTCAGCTCAGGTCATGATCTCATGGTTTGTGAGTTTGAGCCTCGTGTCGGGCTCTGTGCTGACAGCTCAGAGTCTGGAGCCTGCTTCAGATTCTGTGTCTCTGTCTCTCTCTGTCCCTCCCCCGTTCGTGTTCTCTCTCTTTCTCTCTGTCTTAAAAATAATACATAAACATTAAAAATAGTCATAATAAAAGATGGAGCTAAAAGAAGTTTATGTAAAATAAATTGGCAAGAGGTGAGAAAGCTGAATGTACCATTGCCTCTAAAAATGTTTCACTCTACATTTTAGTTGACATCATCAAAATTTCAACTATTCAACTTTAAAAATTGCAAAATTTGGGGGTGCCTGGGTAGCTCAGTTGGTTAAGCCTCCATCCAGCTTTGGCTCAGGTCATGATCTCCTGGTTTGTGAGTTCGAGTCCCACATCAGGCTCTGTGCTGACAGCTCAGAGCTTGGAGCCTGCTTCGGATTCTGTCTCCATCTCTCTGCTCCTTCCCTGCTTGCGCTCTGTCTCTCAAATATAAAATAAAACATAAAAAAAAAGACAGGCCTTGCAGTTAGGTTGGGTGTGGGGTGTAGATAGCTGTTCACAGTTTGGAGGCAGGTTGATTTGCAGGGAGGTATGAAGGCTTAGAAGGTTCTGAAGGTTTGAAATAGCCATGTGGGGAAGGGGCAAGAAGTGATAGGTGACAGGAGAGGTTTTCTGTGTGGGGCGCCTGGGTGGCTCAGTCAGTTAAGTGTCCAACTTCAGCTTAGGTCATGATCTCATAGTCTGTGAGTTCAAGCCCCGCATTGGGCTCTGTGCTGACAGCTCAGAGCCTGAAGCCTGCTTCGGGATCTGTGTCTCCTTCTCTGACTCTCCCCCACATGTGCTCTGTTTCTCTCTGTCTCTCAAAAATAAATAAATGTAAAAAAAAATTTTAAAGAAAAGTCTTCCTGTGGGGTTTTAAGGACCCAGTTAAATCTGAGATAACTAACTTGAAATGTTATCAATCTGTACCCTTGTGACGTTCCTCCCTCCAACACTGCTCAAGGAATTCAATGAAAGAGTGAAAATGCACCTTGCGAGACAATAGGTGTGGACTGTTGGCAAGATGTGTGTGGTAGTTCAGGTGCAGAGGCAGTTGAGGATGTTGTCCAGAAAAGTCCTGCTAGATAAACCACGGGGTCTAAGCTGGACATGGAAGTATGTTGGGAGAGGACTCTCCATGATGTGGCCTTGCTGGAACTCTTCTGAGCAAAGGATGTTGAGAACTCTGCTCAAGGATTTTGCATATTAAGATAGCTTTGGGGAAGATACAGGCAGTGATTCCCCACAGAGACACGGAGAACTTTCTCTCTGGGGATGCCTCTGTCCCCTCACTAGCGGTGTTACAGGGAATAAAGCTAAGGTCTCTCATAGGGAGGGGAAGAGTGGCAGGTTTGCCTGTGGGCCCTGTATGAGATCGAGGTGTTCTTATCTGGAGTTCCTCGAGTGTGACACCAGTCTATTATGTGTGCAGGCTCACCTGGGCTGCCTCTGCATTGCCCCCGTGGGGCTTGGCGTGCCAGGGGGACCAGTGTAAACATGAAGCCCAGGTCTTCTGTGCCATGGCTAATAAACTGTCTAAATTCATTTGGACTCCGTGTATGGCTCCCGGCCTCATTCATGGATGTGTGACAGGTCACCCTACCATCTCCAACAGTCGCTAATGCTGCAGGATTGCTGATAGATTGACAAAGTGAAGCCAGGAGAAGAGAGGCCACTTACAGGGTAGATCTGAACAGAAAAGGGGACCTTGGTGGGTGGGAGGCTCACGTGTGAGTGCAAGGCAGGAAGCAGTAAACTCCTGGAAGTTATTAAAAAATCAAAAGGTAGTGAGGTGCCTGCGTGGCTCAGCTGGTTGAGCATCTGACTCTTGATTTCCTTCCAGGCCGTGTTCCCAGCATCATGGGATGGAGCCCCGCACTGGGCTCTGTGATGAGCATGGACCCTGCTTGGGATTCTCTCTCTCTCTGTCTCAGTCTCTGTCTCTCTTTCTCTCTCCCCCCTGCCCCTCTCCCCCACTCATGCTCTCTCTTTCTCTAAAATAAAAATTAAAAAAATTTTAATAAAAAAGGTAGTATCATATGGAAGGATTTGGAGAGGAGGTGATAGCTAGACTGTCTTACATGATTTCAATGATTTTTCTAATCATTAAAACGATGGGTGTTAGGGGTTCCTCGGTGGTTCAGTCAGTTATGCATCTGACTCTTGGTTTTGACTCAGGTCATGATCTCCCGATTTTGTGAGTTCCAACCTTGCATTGGGCTCTGTGCTGACAGTGCAGAGCCTGCTTGGGATTCTCTCTCTCCCCTCTATCTGCCCCTCCCCTATTCATGCTGTCTATAATGCTCTCAAAAATAAATAAGTACATTTTTTAAAAAAAGTTATAAAATGATGGGTGCAAATAGGGTGGGTGAGCAAAGAGTAGAAGTGAATGAAGCCGGGCACCAGCTTGGTGAAGAAGAGCACTGGGCATGAATTATGGGTTCAGTGAAGCTCCAGGATTTACTTATTTGAAGAAGGAAGAACATAATTTAGTGCTCATCCCATACCCTCACCTTTCTCTGCAAAGAATAGCAGAGTAGGTGACTGCGCTTTGTTTCAACATCCTTTTCATGATTGATTGTCTTCTGCCCAGATGTTGACTCTGTCCAGCTGGACTCTTCACTCCATGCGGGTGTGAGTCCTCTGACATCAGGAGTCCAGCCATATGGTGTAAGACCACGAAAGGTGAGTTCTAGGATGGGCTTTGATTTTTCACCTTTGTGTGCTGTCCTCTGCGCCCAGGGCTCCCCCCTTGGAAAGATAACCATCATCTGCTGTAATCACGTAGACTCCTTGGCTTCTCTGCTTTCTCTACTACCAGAAAGTGACGGTAGACATCCTGCCCCCCCCGCCCCCCGTGAAAACAAAAGGGGGAAGCAAAACAATATGGCGCTAATGTTTTTGTGAAATTTCGGGTTGTATTAAATGTGCTTTTTGAGAGCCACTAACTACGTCAGTTTCTGGCATGCAAACACTTAAGGAAGTTAAAGGGATTTACTGTAAAGACTGATCTGTAGGGTAGAGAGCACTGCATCTGAGTTGGGCCTCATTAAGAAAAATAAACCCTGACTGAAACAGCTATTTAGGAATTGGGATGTTTGTAGGGACAGAGACATAGCCCTAGGGGGAACGTTTGCAAAGAAGCCTGGAAGCCAAAGAATGTTCAATGATTTCAAGAGTTGCTTTAAAAATTTTTTTTTTTTCAACGTTTATTTATTTTTGGGACAGAGAGAGACAGAGCATGAATGGGGGAGGGGCAGAGAGAGAGGGAGACACAGAATCGGAAACAGGCTCCAGGCTCTGAGCCATCAGCCCAGAGCCCGACGCGGGGCTCGAACTCACAGACCGCGAGATCTGACCTGGCTGAAGTCGGACGCTTAACCGACTGCGCCACCCAGGCGCCCCAAGAGTTGCTTTAATAAGACAAAAAGTTTTCAGTGCATTTTTTTCAGTGTAGCATGTGTGTAACATAGAATTTTTTCTTTTTTCTTTCTTTTTTAAAATTTGTTTTTGAGAGAGAGAATGTGAGCAGGGGAAGGGCAGAGAGAAAGGGAGAGAGAAAATCCCAAGCAGGCTCTGCACTGTCAGTGCAGAGACCGATGTAGGGCTCAGTCTCACAAACAGCCAGATCATGACCTGAGCCGATATCAAGGGTTGGATACTTAACCGACTGAGCCACCCAGGCGCCCCTAGAATTTTTTTCTTTTTCTTTTTCTGTCAAGAATACTGTCCTTTCTTCAAAATAGTGGTATTTTGTCTACTTTTCTAATTAGAGAAGCCAACTAGGTGGTTTGAGAATTCTTACTGCTTATTGATTTCTTATTGCTTATATGAATGTTAAATATAACATTTCAATTTTATTTTTTAATTAAAAAAATTTTTTTATGTTTATTTATTTCTGAGAGAGAGACAGAGTGTGTGCAGGGAAGGGGCAGAGAGAGAGGGAGACACAGAATCTGAAGCAGGCTCCGGGCTCTGAGCTGTCGGCACAGAACCTGATGCAGGGCTTGAACTCACAAACTGAGATCATGACCTGAGCCGAAGTCAGACGGTCAACCGACTGAGCCACTCAGGCGCCCCTAACATTTCAATTTTAACTAGGATACATATTTTCCTGAAATACGTGCTTTTTGAAAGAATTGACTTTGCGTTTATTACATTTACTGTAGTGTAATTCTTCTTTTCATTTTATTCATCTTCTGGAAATGTCATTAGTGGTAAAAACTAAAAAGGCAAATGAAGATATCTGAGGAAACAGGGATGCCCTTGCTTTTCCTCTGGATAAATTATACAACAAGGTTACTCTCCCAATTAGATAGTGTCTTGGGAGATAACCAGTCACTTTCTAAATGCAAGTTCATTTGAATTTTAAAATGTAAACTTTATAAAAGGTGATGCATTTTCAATCACCAGGCTAAGTATAAAGTGTAGGAGGATGATGTGGGTGTGGGGAATATGATAATACAGGTCAAGAGACTTTCCTTTCAATTTCCTTTCAATTAACTACAAACATATACAAACATATATACATGCATATGGACATATGTAAAGATTTGCATAACCCTTTTAAAATATTTTCATTTGGTTGTTTCACTGTTGAGTCCTTGTTTGAATTTATTTCCTTCAGGGTTCTCCTGCTAACTTTTGACTACAATGACTCCATTAATATTAACATTTTGGAGGGAGGGATGGGATTCAGAGGGAGAATCTTACGAGTTTTGTCATTCCTAGGTTAGATGAAAAGGTCTAGGATTGGAAATATCTAAATATTTTAACCTCTGATTTCTCCTGAAAGATACATACTTTTCATGGGCATCTAATGAAGTGAACACAAATTTGAAAAATCCAGTGACGAATATAGAAACATAATGTTAATATATATTTGTGTATTTAATCTACATGCAAATTGTAAACAAGGTCCTTAACTTTTCAATTCAAAAACCTTTCTCCAGCTGCTTTTGTAACTTTAATGAAGATATTAAACTACTTTGTACACTTGCAAAACTAGTTTGTTTGTTTTTTTAATGTCATTTCCGGGAGTATTTACATTTTTCAGCAATATAAATCATAGTCTCCATTTAGCCTGACACTGTTGGTTCAGGAATATGGAATACAGTATTAGTTTCTGTAAGAATGAATTGACTTCACTCTGAAATAAGGCTTTCTCAGTATCAGCCCTACAGAAATATATTGGTTACAGCTAAAATGTATGGTTATGCTTACCCTAAAACATACAGACATTATAAAACTGTATATTGGTTTCGGTAACAATGTATTCTTTCCAACGGATTCATGTGGCTTTCAGCAAGAATGTATTGATTTCATTAAAATGTGCTCCTTGAGATAAACAAAAATTCAGTTAAAAATGCATTGGTTTCTGTTAAAGTTCATTGACTGAAGTGAAGAACGTTACACTGTTATTGGGTAGCCTCAGGGTTTGGTAAGTATTGAATAGGGAAGCATACATAAGTAATAATAAAGGCTGGGGAAAACAAAGATATTATAAACTGTATAAAGATGTAAATATTCAACATGCGCTATTAGATTGAATTTTCTCACAGGCAACAAGAATTGGCTCAGGTACTTTTCACAAAGTCCCTTCAACCTCAGTATATTCTGAATTCATAGGAACTCAAGTAAATTAATGCACAGAAACTCTGGTTTTCCCTCTGTTTAACTTACTCCCCAGGAGGATATTAGGCCCATTGGATGCTCTTCAAGTCACATATTGTCGGAAAATTTCCACTTAAAAAGCAGGATAGTCTTTCAATGAGTTAATGCATTTTTTTCCCCCAACAAGACTGAAAATATTTGCAGAGAATAGATCACTGTCTGGGAAAATCCAGTTGATTTTGCTTAATCCCACATTTCATCTTCAGACTTCTGGAAAAGGAAGAGAGGGGACAGGTAGATACAGTTAACCACATTCCTTATTTTGGTTTCTGAACAAAGGAGAACCTAAGATTCCTTGGGGTGAATTATATTTCAACAGTGTTAATTACAAATCTGTCTAGCTTTCATACGAGTAGAATGTAGGTAGGTGCATTTTATTTGGGGAAATATGTTTTTCTTTATTATCGTTTTATACTATCTGAACCTTATGAGGCTAGAGCAGAATACCTAAAAACATAAGCAAAAATAAAAATTAATTTAAATCACTTAATATTTTATCATTTGTTAAAAAAATCACTGTTTATCTTTGGTATCTGTTTTTAATAGGACTTTTATGCTGCATAATTATTCAATATATTTATCTCTTTTAAACCCAGATATTATATCTTATGACTTTGTCCTAAACTGCTTTTCAATGTATATATAGGAAACTGCATAAAACGTAAATGTATCTCTAAACGAACTATTATACAGCTAGCATCTGACCGAGAGAACCTTAACGATCCCCACAGCTGGACTAAACTTAAGGCAAGTTTCTTCCTGACCTCCCTTTTCTTAGAGCATTTACTTTCCAAAACTTGTAAGTTCTTTCTCTGCTCCTTTGAGATGGAAATCGTCTACAACCCAAGAATTTCAATTCAGGAAGAACCCAAGAACCATCCTCTGAAATGTAATTCTCAGGAAAGACAGGGCCCCTTTCTCCCAGTCTCAGAGATAGGAGCCTAATTTCTGTACATGTCAGTTAGCAAACACAGATGGCCTAGTCACATTGACCAACGTTCCACTAATATCCCCCAGTACTCTTTCAGGCAAGATCCTCCTGCCTTTTGTTTCAGTGGAATGGAAGTCAATCTCTGCGCCGCATTGCATTAGTCTTGAATAAAGTCTTCTTTGCCTGTGGTAATTCCATCCAGTGAAGTTTTCCTTTGACACACCCATGCATGCACCATTCACATTAGGAATTATAACATTGACTACCTCGAGCCTCTGTGTGCCCTTTCCTATCCAAATCCCCACCCCCTTCTCATCATATCTAGACTTTCCTACTAATCAATCCTCGCTTTCCTTGTAACCTTTTCTTTATGTCTTTACCACCTAAGTGTGCATTCCTAAGCACCACTTCAATCTGATCTAGCCTTGAAATGTATTTAGATGGAAACAAAAAACAAATAGTGTTTGAGATGTCTCCTCTTGCCCACTGCCGTGTTTGAGATCAGTCCACACTGCTGCATGTAGCCGTGATGTCTTAATTTTAGTTATTGTGAAGTGTTCCATTGGATGAATATGCCACCATTTATTTAGCCGCAAGACTGATAGACATTTGGGCTGTTTCCTCTTGTGGTCATTACAAATAATGTTGCTATGGACACTCCTGTATATGAATACTGTAGCACGTGTGCACTCATTTCTTTAGGGTACCTACCTAGGAGTGGAATTGGAAGTCACAAGGACTCTGTATCTTCAATACAAAAGAAATGTGTGTGTGTATATATATATATATATATATGTGTGTGTGTGTGTGTGTGTGTGTGTGTGTGTGTGTATACATATATACACATATATATACACACACATATACACACACACACAAATATACATATATATACTCTCCTTTCTTTTCTCCCTTCCTTCCTCCCTCCCTCCCTTCTTTCCTTCCTTCTTTCCTTCCTTCCTCCCTCCCTCCCTTCTTTCCTTCCTTCTTTCCTTCCTTCCTCCCTCCCTCCCTTCTTTCCTTCCTTCTTTCCTTCCTCCCTTTCTTCCTTCCTTCCTTCCTTCCTCCCTCCCTCCCTTCTTTCCTTCCTTCTTTCCTTCCTTCCTTCCTTCCTTCCTCCCTCCCTCCCTCCCTCATTTCCTTCCTTCTTTCTTTCCTTCCTTCCTCCCTCCCTCCCTCCTTTCCTTCCTTCTTTCCTTCCTTCCTCCCTCCCTCCCTTCTTTCCTTCCTTCTTTCCTTCCTCCCTTCCTTCCTTCCTTCCTTCCTCCCTCCCTCCCTCCTTTCCTTCCTTCTTTCCTTCCTTCCTCCCTCCCTCCCTTCTTTCCTTCCTTCTTTCCTTCCTTCCTTCCTTCCTCCCTCCCTCCCTCCCTCCTTTCCTTCCTTCTTTCCTTCCTTCCTCCCTCCCTCCCTTCCTTCCTCCCTTCTTTCCTTCTTTCCTTGCTCCCTTCCTTCCTCCCTCCCTTCTTTCCTTCCTTCCTTCCTTCCTTCCTTCCTTCCTTCCTTCTTTTTCTTTCTTTTTAAACTTGTATTATAGTCATTTATAATTGTAGTATGTGCAGTTTTTTTCTTTGTTCCCGTGATCCATTGAGCTTAGTGAATCTGCATAGTGGCCATCCATCAGGTTTGAAAAATTTTGTTCATTTTCCGTTCAAATATTCTTTCTGAAATTCTTTAAAAAAATTTTTTTTTTCAACGTTTATTTATTTTTGGGACAGAGAGAGACAGAGCATGAACGGGGGAGGGGCAGAGAGAGAGGGAGACACAGAATCGGAAACAGGCTCCAGGCTCTGAGCCATCAGCCCAGAGCCCGACGCGGGGCTCGAACTCACGGACCGCGAGATCGTGACCTGGCTGAAGTCGGACGCTTAACCGACTGCGCCACCCAGGCACCCCTCTGAAATTCTTTTTTTTTTTGTAATTCTAATTACATTAATCTTAGTACTTTTCATTGTATTGTCATGGTCTCTTAAATTAATGCTTCTTTATTTCTCAAAATTTTGTTTCTTTTTGGCTTTATTCTAGATTTTTTTCCTGGTGTTTATTCCGTTTGCTAACTTCTTTTTCTTTAACTGTTCCTAAGAGTTACACTCGCAAACACACCCATTGAGTTCTTAGTATCATTTCTTTTTTTACTTTTAGAGTTTCTATTTGTTGTTTCCAAATCAGTTTAGCTCTTTTAGAAGCCCTGTTTCAGTTCTCTGCCAAAATATTTAAACTTGTTTTTTATCTCCTTGAACATAGTAAGCCTAGTTATATAAAGCTAGTGCTTAATTATCAGGGAGGCTTGCTTGTTTGGTACTTTCTGGTTCCCCTTCTCCCGCTTAGCCTACTTGTGTTTGATTATGAGCTACACATTTTATTTGCAAATTTGCTTGTAGAAATAACTGGAGACCTAAGAGAGCAGACACACATCTTGACCAAGAGACTTCATTTTCGTTCCTCTTGGCTTTCCACATGGCTTCTCCTCATGGTCTACAGTGGGCCTTTTCTCTGCATGTGGATGATATTACCCCAGTGCAAACAACCGAAGGTGAGGGACATTGAGCCAGACCGAAGACGTGTCACTGTCTACAATCTAGTTTCAGAAGTCCTATGGCATCACTGAGGTTATACTCCAATGGGGCAGATTTAAAGGGAGGAACATAGTCCTATGCTATCGCTGGAAAGAACAAGTAGCCTGAGATAAATATATTGGTGCTGCCTGTTTAGAAAATACACTGTGCCACGAAAGTCAGCCCTGTTATATACCTTACATTTTACATTTTACAAATAAAATTTTAAGTTAGGTTAAGTTTATTTATTTATTTTGAGAGAGAGAGCATGTGAGTGAGAGCAGAAAAGGGGCAGAAAGAGAGAGAGAGAGAGATTGGGAGAGAGAGAATCCCAAGCAGGCTCCACACTGTCAGCCCCCGATGGGGCTCGAAATCACAAGCTGTGAGATCATGACATTAGCCGAAAATTAAGCATCGGTCGCTTAACTGACTGAGCCACCCAGGCACCCCTATATTCATTATGTTGATGGTAGTCACCCTTTTGTGGGGTATACGTATGTCCAAATTTGTCAAATTAGATACTCTACCTGTCTGCGATTTATTGTCAATTATTCTCCAACAAAGGTGGTAAGATGTTTTTAAAAAGAAAGTCACAATATTGAAATGATAAATCCCAAATTAACAGCACCTTCTGCAGTTTAACTATAGGCTCGTAGATACAGTGGAAGGATTAATTGCCTTTCTTATTATTTTAAATACACACTAGATATACACTAGATGCAGTGAGTGCATATGTGTTTTATGAAGATTTTCTTTAACATTATATTAATATACTTCAACTTTTGCCCACTTTTACTGAACTCCCCTTTCCACAAGTCACTGGTTTAGTTTTGGTATTTTTCAGTGACTTGTGGTCACCACTATAGCTTCTGGAAATTAACTCTTTTTTAAGAAAGTAATTTATTGTACAAAGGCATAATTCCCTTGTTTAATGCAGAACACTTAATTGCATTTTATTCCTATTATGTACGAGGGACTTGAAAATCTTCTGGTAAGAGAGAAAAGCTGGCAGATACAATATGGAAGTAATGAAATAGTAAAATTCGATCATTAACCAATGGAATTAAGCATTTATGGGAGCCACCAAGGAGCAAAATTTTGCCTTAGCTAATACTTTTGGAGGTGAATACTTTGTGCTCTAAGACTTTATGGTTTTTTTTTTAATTCTTAAAAAAAGTTTTTTAATGATTATTTATTTTGGAGAGAGAGAGAGACAGAGACAGAGGCAGAGCACAAGCAGGGGAGGGGCAGAGAGAGAGACACACATACAGAATCTGAAGCAGGTTCCAGGTTCTGAACTGTCAGCACAGAGCCTGACGTAGGGCTCGAACTCAAGAACTGCGTGAGATCATGACCTGAGCCAAAGTCAGACGCTCAACCGACAGCCACACAGGCGACCCTGTCCTCTAAGCCTTTAAAATTTAATCGGAAACCAATTTATTTTTCACCAATGAGTTTTTTGGTCATGCCAATAATTCATATTTATATCCAATTTTATTTATCACTAGCCTGCAAAAGGAAGTGTGAACAAATCCAAACGTTCCTTGCCCTTTACGCACACTTTGGTAAATTTCAGTGATATTCCGGTTCCAGGCAGACCAGTTGCACGCCTACTGTTCTCTGCTCTGTGGTTACAAATGTCAAGAGATCAGAGATTTTGCTCCTGGTCATTGCAGAGCTGAAAAGCTTTCTGTTGTTATGGAAATATTTTCACTTCTGAGTCACAGGACAAGTACTTCTGTTTTGCTGAGATTATGACAATACCCTACGTGAAACCGATCCCTCTGTTCGCTCACTCTGCCTGTGAACACTTCGTGAGCTATGTAGTCTGGGATGCGGTTCAGTAACTCGTCCGCGTATGTGTGAAAAGAAGGACATTCTGTCACTTAGGTGGTGAGTCAGGGAGATTCCGTTACTCAACGTACAATAGCAGCTGAAGAGTTCTTTGCAAGCCCCTCAACCTTCACATCCCCAAAGGCATCCTCTTGGTGCCCAGGAGCTGCAGGGGGAAGGGGTCCCTGGTAAAAGAGCGTCAGTGATCACCAGAAAGGGCAGTTGGAACTTAATGGGAATTCAAGCCGCCTGTTTGATAACCACCTACACTTGCTGTTGCTTATACCGTGAACTATTGACTGGAATGAATGTTTACATGAAAGGCCATTCTTATAAAATTTCGTCAGAATTTAAACCCTTCTGAGGCTGACCCAGTGCCTTTCACTGCTTTGTCTTGGGCTCTTGACAGTTAATTACAGGACGCCTGACTGTTGAACCATGTGCCTCACCGACCCGTTCAAATCCTCCAACAAAATAAATTTAGCTTCACTTCATCTAAATTAAAAGGTGGAAGCTTACATCAAGAAGCCGGACCTTGCCCTCTGCTTTGAAAAATGAATCACACTTTGAGACATTATTTTTTCCCTCCAGTACTCAGTTGCTGAAATAGTGAGAGAAAAAGAGAAAACACCCAAATGGAAAGGAAATCATGCACTAATTATTGGATGCGCTGTTCTGAAGTTCCAGTTGCAAGAAAACTGCACCGCCAGTATTTCTGATGGGAGATGGACTGACTTTGAGATTGGTCAGGTGTTCGCATCGGTAATTTGCACTGGGTGTTTTTGATATCACAGGGCTAGAGAGATGAGAGGCAGCCAAAACAATAAGCAGGCACCGCTGTGCTTTTCAGGTGCTCAACTCTCCCCGGCAGCCTAATTACAGGCTCTGCAGGAAGGATTCCTTTTGAAGGTAATGTGAGTGCTGTATCCAGAAGATGTTAATGAAAGGGATTTGAGAAATCTGTTTCAAGGATGTCTTATGAGGTCTTGTCTTTCAGGGGAAAGAGAACAAACATTTATTATTGAGGACCTACTATCTGCCAGCCTTTGGGTTGGTGTTCTCCATTTGAGACCCCGGTTCCTCCAGTCCTCTGACTGTGAGTGAGTAGATGAGATCACCTTGTTGGAGAAGGGGAAGTCGGACAGCCTTTTGAATTTCATGTACTTACACACAGTCAGGCCATCCTCAAGGTTTCTTCCCCTCTATAATCCATGAGGGCTGTTCCCTGAGTTCTCAGAGATCAGAAGTACACTAAGCTCATCTAAGGAAACGATCTTGGTCTTTTCTCACCATACCATTTACCATCAACCAAATGTTCGTGTCCTCCCAAAATTCATGCAAAACATAACAAAGAAATCATTCTGCAAATGTTAGAGAGACAGAGAGAGAGAGACAGACACAAAGACAGAGGGAATCTCTCATTGTATAATCAGGCAACACATATTTGGTAAACCTTTCAAAATTTGCATTCTAATATTTTATACATTTTTTTATACTTCATTGAGAAACAATCATTTCGTTATCAAATTTGATTAAGCATCCCCCTTCTCCACCACGATAGTCAGACTCGTTGAGGACAGATCCTGAACTGTAGCTTGGCAAGAAAGTATATATTTTTTTTCTTCTTGCTGATTATTTTGTTAGCCGTTATATATGTAACTGCGAGAATTTGTCATTCTCATAGTATCTATACTTTTAGATGTTTTTCTCCCAGAGGATTCTGCCAAGATATTCGTAGAAGGAAACAGACCTATAAAGATTTGAAAACTCATTGACAAATGTTTTCCCTTATGGTCTAAGGCCTAAATCTCAGTACTAACAATAATCATGTTTAAAGGATAAAGTGATCTTCTCTTGTAAAACCAATATCCCTCATTTAATGGACATGACTTCCCTCTGTCCTTGATATATTTAATTCCTTTTCATTTTGGGGAGCCTCTAACGGCTCCCTAAGAATGACTGAAAATAACTGGAACAAAAAAATCATGTTAAACACTGGTGAAAAATAAATACCCCCAAATTACTCAAAAATAATATTTTCAGTAAAATATTTTTATTATTTCTGAAAAAAAGTAGGGTGTTCCAAGAAGGCTTATTTGAAACAGATTATTTATCATGATTAAAATCCATTCCATTTAATTCAGCATATATTGCTTGAACAGTCACAATATGGAAGACACAAATGAATTTATATAAAAACAAAATAGAACAAATTCCTCAAACTTCTGAAGAAATAGCTGAGCTTAAGGATGACTTCTTATTTATCTCTGCATTGGGAGAAAATTCTGTAGTCTCCTATAGCAATTAGTATCATAGAAGGTAAGCATTCAAAAGACAAATCTACTTTACGAATGAAAACTATATTAGGAGTTAATTTTGGCACAAGTGCTTAATTAAGGTCTTGCTTTTTGTTTCTTTGCCTCTGTAGACCAACTTGATATGGATATGAAGACATTATTGTTTTTGCTAAGATGTGATGTTATATTTAAGGAACCATTTAAGAACCACATAATTCGAAGTTATGAATTAAAAATTAAAGCACTGCACGAATACTCCTGACTCATTCCTCACCCATGCTTCAAACCACATGGCCTGAATTTAGAAGTTAGAGACCGCTCAATCCCTTGTTTTCCATTCAAATTTCCTGTTCCTATTTTTTCTGGCCAAATGCAGAAGGTGAGTTCATGGCACATTATCATTATTTACCCAGTAAAATCCCCTCAATTATCGATTGAGGTGCAATACCTTATTCATTCCATTTTCTCACCACTACCCATTTTCATTCTCCTTTTCCAACATAAGCAACTATTCTAATGTCTTTGGGTTCACACGCGCTTTTGAAAAAGTATATTATTTTTTGAGTTCATGCATTTTGAACATATATAAAAGCTATTGGGTCCTATAACAAATTCTGGTGGTGGTGTTGTTTTTTAATATCGTTCCCCTGCATTATGTTTATAAGACCCATCTGTGTTGCTAACTGAGCACCTGGGCATTGTCCCTTTCTTCTCTCTAGTACTCCTGACAGGTAAACCATCAATCTTTATCCACTTTCTAGCAACAAACAAACCCAGTCTTGCTTCCAACTCTACACTTCCTCAAATAATGCTGCAATAAATATCCTTATCCATGTCACGTTAGGAGTCTGTGTGAAAAATTCACTGGGATATAAACCCAGGAGTGACTAGCTGGATCACACGGCAGGCTGGTATAAAATTTACCCGAATGTACCAGATGCTCTCCATAGGGGCCACTGCAGTTTACAATCCCACCAGTAGTGCTCATAGGTCCCTATCTCCACAATCTCATCATTTATCTGGCTTTCCAGTTTTTGCTAATCTAATAGATGCTCTCTCTCTCTCTCTCTTTAATTTGCACATTTCTGATTTCTAATAAGTTTGGGCATCTTTTCGTATATTCATATCCTTAACTTTTGGGTTTCCTATTCATATACCCTTTGCCTACTTTTCTATTGTGGTTGCTCCCCATTTTCCTGTCAATTAAGAATGGTCACATGGTGTTTTCTAAATATTATTTCCTTGTTTGTTTAAGGCATGCAAGTTCCTTCTTCCATTCTTTTTTTCATCTGTTAGGTCTGTCCATGTTATATGTCTTTGAATAAAAATCTTTAGTTCTGATACTACTAAACTTATTATGTATATAGCTTACAACTTTTGTTTTGAAATTTTAAGATGTCTTCCTTTATAAATATATTTCTGATTACTTTATTTGCACCCCATATTTCTATTAACTTTAAAGGGTTTTTGTTTTTTTTTGTCTCTTGAATTGATTGTTAATCCATCTTGAATTTGTTGTGGTTTGTTGTAAAATAGGGATCCAGTTTTTTTTTCTGGGTGGTTCAGTTGGTTAATCATCTGACTTTGGCTCAGGTCATGATCTCACGGCTCGTGAGTTTGAGCCCCGTGTCAGGCTCTGTGCTGACAGCTCAGAGCCTGGAGCCTGCTTTGGATTCTGTGTCTTTGTCTCTCTCCGCCCCTCCCCTGCTCATGCTCTGTCTCTCTAAAAAATAAATACTAAAAAAATCAAATGTGTTCTTAAAAAAATTTTTTTTTAAATGTTTATTTATTTTTGAAGGAGAGAGAGAGAGACAGACAGAGCTGTCGGCACAGAGTCTGACGTGGGGCTCGAGCTCACAAACCGTGAGATCACGACCTGAGCCGAAGTTGGACGCTGAACCAACTGAGCCACCCAGGTGCCCCTCAAATGTGTTCTTTTAAGTAACTCATACGTTCCCCAGTGATTTGTGGAAAGTTTCGTCAGAATTGTGTGCCAGGACATAGAAATGAGTGTGTTTCTGAGCTCTTTAGTCTTTTTAGTTTCTATCCCATACAGTTTTCACCATGATGGCTTTGTCCTATGTCAGTCCTGGGCAATATATAACTCCACTTTCACTCTTCCTTTCCCACGTGGAAACTTTTGAGGACATTATAGATTTTACACTAAGTTTGCAAATTCCTCAAAAGACACAAAAACCCCAACTACAAATTTGACTGGAATCTGTAGTAGTTTCCTATGGCTGACGTAACGAACTACCTCAAATTTGTAGCTTAAAACAACACAAATTTATCCTATTACAGCTCTGTAGGTTAGAAATCAGAGATGATCTTACTTGACTGAAGTCAAAGCATCAGTAAGGTTGCATTTTCTCCTGGAGAGTTTAGAGGAGAATCTGTTTCCTTGCCTTTCCTAGCTTTTATTTTTTTATTTTTTTTTATTTTTATTTTTTTTTTGCCTTTCCTAGCTTTTAGAGGACACCCATAGTCCTTAGCTCTGGGCCCTATTTCTCCATCTTTAGAGCCAGCAGCATATCATGTCTCGGACCCTGCTTCCTTTGTCATATTTCCCTCTGACTATAGCTGGGAGAGATCCTCCCTGCTTGAGGACTCATGTGATTACATCAGCCTACTTGGCTAATGTGGGGTAATCTCCCCATCTCAGAGATAATAACCTTCATCATATTTGCAAATCCTTTTGCCTCATAGGGTGACATATCGGCAGAGTCTGGGGATCAGGATGCAGACATCTTTGGGGGGTCATTCTTCTACCTACCACAGAATTTCATTGCATTTACAGATAACTTTGGGGAAAAGTTAAGGAAGTCTACATTTCTCCTTTTTACAGAGATCAGCCGCTATGTCCTGTGTTAGAGTTCCCCCCAAGGAAGTGCTGCATGCTCTTGGTTAATTCCTGGGTTTTCTATAATGTTTGTCACTCTAGTATATGGTGTCTTATTTTTAATCTCATCCTCTAATTGGTTATTGCTAGTGTAAAAAAGTGCTATTATTCTTGTAATTGATTCAGTCTCTCACAGGCTTGTTCAAGTCTCTTATTAATTCTAGTAGTTTTCTTATGGGTTCCCTCAAACTTTTCTATCTTCCCCAATGTTCTGAGATCAGATGAGATCGGGTGCATTCAGGGTGGTATGGCCGTAGACTATCTTCCCCAATGTTCTAAACCAGGGGCCAGTCAACCGTGGCTTTAGTGTCAAAGCCTGGCTGCCACTTTTTTTGTAAATAAAGCTTTATTGGAACACAACCACATCCATTTGTTTCCATATCATCTATAGCTGCTTTCTCTCTACAATGACAGGGTTGAGTAGTTGTGACAAAGACTGTGACCGGTCCACAAAGTCTAAAGTATTTATCGTTTTCCCCTTTCCAGAAAAAGTTTGCCAAGCCGGCTGTAAGTCTCTTTCTTGTTCCTTCTCGTAGGAGGGGTTTGTGTCTTTTATGGAGCGTTCAAAAGTAGCCAGAGACCCAAAATATTTACCTCTGTCTAAAATCCATGAATTCTCATAGTGCATCCTGCAATCTCATACGTTCAAGGCCATAAGGTTAATGCGTCTCTTGTTAAATTTGTGACTGCTTCCAGGTTGTAAAATGTAATTTTGAAGCATAGGGCCGCCGTTAACAATGTGGGGAGACTTGAAAGAGTTCATTGGTAAGACGAGACCACCAGATATTTAGGTGTTGGGGGAGCCTACAGGTTGGATCCCACCAAAATGGAAAATTGAACACTCCAAACTTAGTAACTTTGCCGTGTCAAATAGGGCTGCCGGGCCCTCTGATTTAGAGCAACTCAATTTGTATCGTGGAGCTGTCCTGTGTAGAAAGAGGGATAATAATGGTAAGACAGGTACAAGAGAGGCACTGCTCAGAAGAGCTTGAAGCATGCTTTATGTGCTTCCTGAAGTGATCTCAAATTGAAGGAGACACTCTTCCTACGCTGCTAAACGTGGCATACTTGGAAATCATAAATGAATTTTTAATAAAGAACTCTGTTAGTTGTTAAAAAAAAAAAAAAAAGAAAACAGAGACCTTAGAAGAAAGGACCTATGGGACAAGCACTTAGAAAAAATTGTTCATTCAGTTTAGCTTGGCATTTAAAGTCCTCTATAATTTGCCCATACATTAGTCGTTCCTGAGTGGGGCTGCACATCAGAATCACCCAGGGTGCTTTAAAAACTACAGATTCTTTAAGCTCTGATTCTAAACCTACCGAATCAGGATCTCTGGGGGTATTATCCTAGAGTCTTTATTTTTAAACAGCTTGCCAATAGATTCTTATGTGTCTAGCCCAGCACTGTTCTAAAATACCTCTTCACACTTGCTGTCTTGCTACCCATTACGATTCCCCATATATCTTTTTTTTTTAGAAAAATGGATTTGCCCTTCCCTTCGCAGGCTTTCTTCCCCCCGTCATCATGCATCCCCTTAAAATTCCCTCAGCCGTGTCCGTCTACCCAAATACTCTCAGCCTTTCCAGCCCAGCTGATGGGTCACAAATCTTCCGTGATTGTCCAGGTAGAAGTGACCGTTCCCTTCTTGGAGTTCCAGGGACGACTTGTTCTGCGATTTTCAGGGAGTTACACAAACTCTTGGTCTCCCCTCCATGAAGGCGGATGACCCCATGATGAAACAACTTCGTATCTGTCATAGTTCGCAGCAGTGACTTGATGCAGGGGTAGAGCTTCAAAAGGGGTTTGTTCAACGAACGATAATTAATTAAAGAACTGTGGCCATCCCGAAGACTACTCTGTTACTAAGAACAATAAAGACGAAAAGGGCTCAGATATATCAGAAACCGCAATCTTTGCTTCTTCTCTCTGAGATTTTTGTTTTAGGGGATAATTTACGGGAAAAGATGTCTACGTTCATTAATAAATTTCCACTTGTTAAGTCACTTCCTCTTTCTCTGTAAAGAGCTACTTGTACGAGATTTTACTAAATGAGTGAAAAGTATGGACTCATAGCAGGCCAGGTAGAGGGGCTGACCTTGAATCTCTGCTTGGGACCGTGTGCCCTGCCAGCGGCATTCCTTATACATATGTCTCAGCCACACGGGTCCTCAGACTCAGTGTCAGAGGTATATGGAGGCTGTGAAAAGTTCTGTGTTACAGAAGTGGTATTCAGTGCAGACATTTAGGTGAAAAGAACTGGTAGGCGCAAAAAAGAAACACATGATTAAAAACACCTAAACACACACTTTATGTTGCTGCGTTTGGAATACTCACAAACTGGGTGCTTGTCCTCTCGTACCTAGCAAGGCTGTGAAGTGTGGTGGCAGGAGGAAGTTTTGATCCGTGAGGAGACACAATACTTAATTACACGGAAGTCCTAAAGGACTGCTCATCCACAAATGGTCGAATCCAAATGCGAGCCGTGCGCTGACGGAGCTGACATTCGCTATTGACTTTTTCCCGCTTTTTAGAAGTGTGAGGAATTTGGACCAACCGCAAGGTTAGAGGGAACAGTCCCTACAAGACTACTCTCGCTTCTGACACTAATTGTAGGTGTGACAGGGTTCCCAGGCCGCCCTCTGTGTTGATAATTCTCTAGAAGGACTCAGAAAACTCACTGAAAGCTGTTATACTCATGGCTATAGGTTTTGTTTGTTTTTACTGTTTTTTTTTTTTCACACAAAATGATGTCGATTAAAGTCAGCCAAGGGAAGAGGCATGGAGGGCAGAGTCCAGGAGGGGTACGAATGTGGAGTTCTGGTCGTTCTACCCAAGGGGTCCTGCGTGGCATAACCTCCTCCTGGCAGTGATGTGTGACAACACAGGCTGAGTATTGCCAACCAGGAAAGATCATCTGTGCCTTTCGTTAGCAGGGTTTTATTTGGGGTCAATCGCATACTGCCTGGATGGTCACATTTTAGTCTCCAGCTGTCCTGGAGGTCCAGCTAATGACTTTAGCCATCAGCTCTTTTGGAGGTTGGAACTGATACGGCGTGGCCAGAGCCCCATCCTAAATCACAATCTTAGACACTCCCATCGGGAAGGACATCCCCAGGGCTGGGAGATTGCTCCCAGCAGTCAAGAGTAGAACCCAGACCTCTCTTCCGGTCAGGTTAATTCTTCACTCCACACGAGGCATCAGGCTGATCCTCTCTATCTTGCCTTTCGCTCCTCCAAGGGCTTCATCATTTCTTGATAGAACTTGATTCCTTGGAAAGAGACCTATTTTCAAAGTAACATTTGGCAGAGGTTAGGAAGCAATGGTCCCTGTCCGGCAGGAAGAGAAAGGGTATGGACGCATAAGTAGAGCTCAGTATGCTTCTGGCACGTGTATGTTCTTTAATCTTTGCAACAGTTTTAAAGGAAGATGTTATTTGCTTTATTTATAGGATAAAAGAACAAAGCTTCAAAGTGATCCTAAAGACAGTAAAGGAGCCAGAATTTGAAGCTGGGGTTTGCTGACTCCCAAAGGCATGTTTTTTCTCACTCTGCTTGACCTGGACTGGGACCGTTGTTTCTGTCCTTCACTGGGGGCAGAAGTTTCTCTTTCTGAGGGTGACGTGCGGGGATAAGGGGCTGGGTCAGCCTGAAGGTGAATGTGAAAAACTGCATTTTCCTCTCTGACTTCCCAGCCTATCTTCAGTGAAGAACCGGCCTTGTGGGAGCCCACGGGGAAAACCTTCTGTCTGTGATTTTGTGCTCATAATTTTCATTTCCTGGAGAAAAATTAAAAAAAAAAGAATTATTAAAACGTACCAACTGCCTGCATATTTTTATCCTTTGCAACAGTGCAGTAGTCCTTTACAAGGAGCTATTTCCGATTTTATAGATAAGCAAGTTGAGGCTCACAGGAGCAGAGAGCTGAGGTGGGAGTGGGGGGGGTGAAGGTTCTGGAATCCGGCTCCCCCTGCTCTGTCATGTCCCAGCTACTTCGTGGAATAAGGGTTATATAGTCACCAGAAGTAAACTCTCACACCTCTATGGAGAGGCACAGATACTGTTCCAGTGTTGTGTATTCCCAATATTTTCTAGAAACCGCCCCTGCATGAGGTGAAGGCCCCATCCACTGTGTTTCAGTCTCCACCAGGAGATACCCTTTTCTGCAGCCTTGGAATTGGTTAAACATGTGGTGGGAGGACCGAGGCAGGGCCGATGTATTCTTGGGTTCGAACCGTTCTTTCACTTAGCCTTCCATGGGGCCAGCACCTCTGCGACCTTCCTGAATTTGCAATTAACTTTGGGATTTAATGCCTTCTTAGAACACAGTTTTAAGTTCAGGGAAAATGAAGGGAAAACATTACTTTGAGCCTCCTAAGAGTTGTACATAAAGCCGTCAATCCTCCCAGGTTTTAGGGCTCAGAGCCCAGAGAGGGTCTATTGCATCAGTCTGAAGGCTGGCTATCTGTGAGTCAGCCAGCTCAAGTCAGTGTCATCCTATAAATCACCTATAACCCCTAGAAGAGGTAAAAGCAGCCAAATGCTATATTTAGTAGATCTAGACTTGTAATTAAATGACAAGAGAATCAGGAGACAAGGTGACTAGGGAGAATATGACTCAGCAGGGCACATGCTTTCTACTTTGGGACTGTCACACATTGTTATTTGGGGAGGAAAAAATTGATTTGAATTAATATAAGGTCCCCAACATTGGTTTCCTTAGGGATCAAGATATATTTATTTTCGGTAATGGGCATAAGATCAATGATGTAACGTATTTTGTCAGAAAACAAACTTAGAGAGAAGCTCCTTGAAGAATTTTCTGAAAAGATGGCTTTCTTTCTTGCATGAATTTGAAAATAGTATCTACTGAATGATTTCATTGACCTTGAGACATTTTAGTGAAGCCACCATTTTGATCTTTGAGAGCTTCTCATGGGGGTGGAAACTTTATTTTACAGATGCCTCAATAACTTTTATATGCTATAACTTACTATTTTATACTGAATTCCATTAGGTGAGATGTACTTTGGATTAATATAGTTCATATCATACTTTCTCATACACTAAGATACAAATATGTGGTTTTTATTAACTCTGGTCTTTACTAACTAAAGTCATTTAAAATATTTTGTATACTACAAATATGTAATAACCCTTAATAACGCTTCTCATATTAGTGATATCTTCATAATAAATACCCTCTTGGAAACCAAGTGTGGGAAAGAGAGTTTAGATTTAGATTTCCCTTGTAGGGAAAATTTTGTGCTTCAATGGAACACCATGTATGTTTGGAGCACATTCTGGGTCATCTGACTCTGATTCGGGGTGGGTGGGGGCTCTGGGTCTTTATTTCTCCTCGAGTGTGTTTTACAACTGTGAAGGTTGTAACTGATCGCAATGCAAAATAAATTTTGCCTATAGACATGAAAAAATATTCCATCTGGTGGTTCAAGTGACTTCCCTCCCCCACTACATGGAAAAAGTCCATGTTTACTCCCAATTCGTAAATTCGTTTTAACCGTCCTTTACTACATATAAATTTGTGCTTCCTTTGTTGCTTTTCTGAACTGGTCGTAACATCTTACTGGTGTCCTCATTAACGATGAGCTAAATACAGTCGTTAACATGTGTTCATTTTAAATCTATATGAGGATTGTGATTTCACCTTATTTTTGAAAAATTATCCTTTTTAATTTCACCCAAATGTGATGCTCAAACTCATCTCTTTAAAAAAATTTTTTTAAAATATTTATTTATTTTGAGACAGAGAAAGACAGAGCATGAACGGGGGAGGGTCAGAGAGAGGGAGACACAGCATCTGAGGCAGGCTCCAGGCTCTGAGCTGTCAGCACAGAGCCCAACGTGGGGCTTGAACTCACGGACTGTGAGATCATGACCTGAGCCGAAGTCAGATGCTTAACCAACTGAGCCACCCAGGCAGCCCTCAAATTCATCTCTTGAAGAAGTCAGACTGGCCTCTTCTTTTCCTCACTGAATATTGAGTCATATTCATTGTTGTTTCTGTTGTAATATCCTTTGGTATGGCTGCTGTTTAATCTGTCATTTTACTACCTAAATGTTCACAGGTGTATGTTTTGTTTTCTCACTCCAAATGTCAGCTCTTTGATGGTTAATGCTTCTCTATATCCCCTGCAGTGCTTAACATAATATGTTGCAAAAAGTATGTGATCAGCTTGGTAACTACTAGTTGAATAAATAATAATGTTGAGTTTCCTGTTTCGTCTGTTCTCTGTACTTTCTCTGTGGTCCTTGGCAACGTTACAAGACTTGTAGCTCCATATCACAAATTGCAAATACCTTAGGAGTCCCATGCTCCAAGTATGAAAACAGCAACTGGGTTATTTCCCAATGGCTTTTAATTTTAGTTTGTCATTATTTTTTCATGTTATTTTTATATGACAGCAGAACTCAGTGAAGAAAAAAATAACCCAAATCTATCCCAGGTTATGAATAGACTTCAGTCTTTTCCTTATGCCTTATGATCTTAAATTATCTGGACGAATCTTAGCTCTGAAAGCATCCGGCACCCAAGGTTTGAATGTCCGGAAGTCTCCATCCCAAGGATGAATGTGGAGAATGAACACTCTCCTGAGAAGTGAAGCAGTGGTATATGCCTTCTAGAAACCTAAATGGAATGATGGGTATGTATATTTAGCATTTAATAGAATATTTGAATATGCATTTGCATATTTGGTCTTTAAAGCAACTGAATTAAAGACAAGTACACCATTTCTCTATTTTATAGCTGACTAAACTGAGGCTTTATCAAATTCAGTGACCAGACATTTGAAACTAGGCCACTGGCACCCTAACTCATTCTCATTCCACTAAACCAAGCTACTTTCCTTATCTTGGGAGGGTCTAGCCTTAAGAGCTTTGTTTCATGACATAGCCTTTCCACGATGCTATGGATTCATCTATACTATATCTAAATTTTAATTTTACCCAGAGTGTTTCCTGGAAAATTGTAAAGATACAAAGATAACTGTTAGCTGAAACATGTTTGTTTTTCTTTTTTTTTAAATGTGTATTTATTTTAAGAGAGACAAAAGAGACAGAGACAGAGACAGAGAAAGAATCCCAAGCAGGCTCCATGCTATCAGAGTGGAGCCCAGCATGGGGCTTGATCCCACGAATCCTGAGATCTTGACCTGGGCCAAAATCAAGAGTCAGATGCTCAAATGACTGAGCCACCAGGTACCTATGTTTGTTTTTCTTTTTCAACGTGAATGGGGCCCAGGTTAACCTCAGATATTGAGTTCCCCTCCATTTCGCTTTTCTCAGACTCAAGAACGCAGCCATATGATGACACTTTCACGTTGAGCAACTCCCTCAGGTGACTTGCTTTCCAAGGTCTGTCCTGGTCACTGCTGGTGCAATGATGGGAAATCCTGGATGTGTAGGAATGTGGCGGGTCTAAGATTGGTCTTGGATAGTCCTTCCCCACTTTGTCGCATATTAGAATCCAGACCTTTGGGATCAGAATCACCAGGGATGGGGTTGGGGAAGTGATTTTTAGGTTTCCAAGGGATTTTGCTGCCCACTTTTTGGAAAACACTAATCTAGGAAATTTAATTCAGGAAGGATCTAAGGGCTTGGGAAGCAAATTGCACAGAAGCCAGAGAAGTGTAAGAGGTTGATGGGTGGAGGCACAGTTGTCCCAGAAGTCACTGCTCCGACATTAATGTCTTTGACTCTATCCTTGTATCTCCTCTGAGGTGACTGTGGGGAGCAGGAGTAGGAAGTGGCCCGAGACCATTCTCCATAACTCCCTAGAAGCATTTGTTCTTGTATGGATCCACAGAGAATTTTGAATCACCTGTATAGCACCAAGTTCATGGAACCCTAGAATTAAGTATTGAAGGGGCCTGTAAGATTTTGTTTTTGTAGCTAAAATACTAATTATAAAAATAATGAAAATAAATTCTTACTTAGAAGTGTACTTGAGTAAAACAAATATTTAATAAAACATTTAGCAAGAATGTACTGAAACTATCATGTTGTCCTGCGAGACAAGTAACTGGAGATCAGACCTTCATTCAGGAAGAAAGTGGAGTGCACGAAATTCTTTGATGGATTCTGATGACAGAGTAAACCCCAAAGTCCCTGCCACTCACCCAAAGGTGCTTCATGGTGGGGCTCTGATCCCTCTCTGATCTTGCCCTTCTCATCTCCCTTCCTTGAGGACACTCTCCTCCTCCTCCTCTGTCTCCTTGCTTCTTCCCTTTGATAACCATGTGGCTTCCTTCCTTGCATCTTTCAGGTCTGGATCAATACCGATTTCAGAAACCTTCCAATCATCTTAAGTACAGTATTACCCCCTATCATCTTTACTTTGCTTTATTTTTTCTTCAGAGCATTTAACCTCTACCACTGTCCACACTCTGACTTCATGTTATGTATCTGTTTGTTTATTGGTTTTGACTCTTTTATGCAAATGCACCATAGGGAAGGCTCTTTGATTTTTCCACTGCTGTGCTAGTATCTGGCCCATCCTAACAGTTCAATTTGTATGTGTTACATGAATGAATGAATGGATTCTCATTAACCTATTCTACAAATTCAATGAGATCCCAATAAAAAACCCAAGGGATTTTAAAATCTTGATCAAATGATTAAAAATTCATACATATTAAAATTTAGAATATCCATACTTTTTGTAATAGAAATTCTACTTGCAAGCAATTATTCTAAAAAATAATTGAATGAATATTCAGAGATATCTATACAAGGATTATCATCACAAAATTATTCATAGAGCAGAAAGCAGACAATAGTTTTAGGTCCATTGATTAAAGCCAGTTTGTACAATTTGTGGTTCATCAAATTAAAGGATTATCTCAACAGAGACATTGCAATAAGTGGAAGATGGTATCAAACAGAATATGTAATAGATTATTTAAAGTGTATGCTATGTGTATTTATATACATATATACACATAACATATCTATAAGAATACATATGAGGATATTAACAGTAATTATTTATTATTGCTGGAAGGACAATCTTGACTTATTTTAACCCCTTTCCTTTCCTACAATAACACCTAATTATTTTTAAAATAAAAAATATTTTACTTTGAAAAAGAAAAACTATCAAGTCCAATTCCTTTACTGTGCAGATGACAAAATTAGTCTCAACATGCACATTGTGGGTTTGTATGTGTGTGTGTGTGTGTGTGTGTGTGTGTGTCAGTATTGAAGGCAGGGATAAAGAAGTTCATCCAGTATAATCCATCTGGAAAAGAGGAGCAGGTTTGGTTTAACTGAAAAGCTGAGAGATGTTTTATTTTTCCTGAACCAAATAGCTGTTTTATGAACCTCAAGCTTAGATGTCACATTGCCTTGTGGCAAGACACTTGATTCAGATGTAGATATACTCTGCTAATAGAATGTATCTATCTCAGAATACTAATGCAGAGAAATGAACTCACACAAAGAATCTCTTTAGATAGATCGCAGAGAATCTTCTTGCTCATTTCAACCCCAATCATACCTATGTTAAAATATTAATGTAAGGATTAAACTATACAAGTACCAGGTCAGACTGGAAGGACATTAAAGGAAAGAGAACCAGATGACTATTGAGTCCTCGGGCATCAGGTTGCAAGGTCAGGGTGTGAGCTCTTAAGAGACAGCTACTTGCATAAACCAATAGTCATAAGGAAAAAAATATTTCTCAAAGAGAACAAGTTACCTAGGTTTATTTGCTGCCAAGAAAATATTCATTTATTGTTTAATTTAAGTGGTCCTTGCTCAACAAACTTGTTTGAATTTCATTGCTGAATATTTTTAAAGTGAATCATATACATGTTAGGTTAAAAGAATTTGACCTAAGTATTACTTGAATACTTGAATACCTTAAGTATTCAAGAAAAAAAATTTATTCTTCCAAATATTTATTTAAATTCTAGTTAGTTAACCTATAGTGTAATATTGGTTTCCGGACTAAAGTTTAGTGATTTATCACTTACGTACAACACCCAGTGCTCATCCCAACAAGCACATTGTGGGATCCCATCCCCCACCCACACCCCTCCAGCAACCCTCAGTTTGTTCTCTATAGTTAAGAGTCTTTTACGGTTTGCATCCCTCTCTTTCCACCCCCGCCCCTTCTCCTATGTTCATCTGTTTTGTTTCTTAAATTCCACACGTGAGTGAAATCATATGGTATGTGTCTTTCTTTGTTTCATTTAGCATAAAACACTCTAGTTCATCCATCCAATCTTGCAAATGGCAAGATTTCATTCTTTATGGCTGAGTGATATTCCTTTGCACACACACATAAATATATACCACACCTTCTTTACCCATTCATCTGTTGATGACACTTGGGCTTTTGCCATAATTTGACTATTGTTGATAATGTTGCTATAAACATCAGAATGCATGTACCCCTTCAAGTTAGTATTTTTGTATCCTTTGAGTAAATACCTAGTAGTGCAATTGCCGGATCATAGGGTAGTTCCATTTTTAACTTTTTGAAGAACCTCCATACTGTTTTCCAGAGTGGCTGCACCAGTTTGCATTCACACCAACAGTTCAAGAGGGTTTCCCTTTCTCCACATCCTCAACATCTGTTATTTCCTGTGTTGTTAATTTTAGCCATTCTGATAGGTGTGAGGTGGTATCTCATCGTGGTTTTGATTTGTATTCCCCTGATGACGAATGACGTTGAGGATCTTTTCATATGTCTGTTAGGTCTCCAGCCATCTGGAGGTCTTCTTTGGAAAAATATCTATTCGTGTCTTCTGCCCATTTCTTAACTGGATTACTTGTTTTTGGGGTGTTGAGTTTGGTAAGTTCTTTATAGAATTTGGATACTAACCCTTTATCAAATATGTCATTTGCAAATATCTGGGAAGTTAAATTTTGACAAGTCTAAGTTGTGAAAATATTATGTGAGTTTGTGGGGTCAGTTTTAAGAAACATCTGAGGCCACAGCTGGAGAAATGTGCCCTCTGTGGGTAGACATGACCCCATCGGACAGATGGCTTGGGGAGCCTATTCTTTGGGGAAATTAAGGGAAAAGGCAGTATGCACACAGTGATGGATAAAAGAAAAGGGGGGGAAGGCTACTTTATTTCTCTGTGCTGAGGTCTTGAGGAGGATATGTCTCAGCAAACACAGAACATGGATTCCATGAAGTGTAAGGAGGGATCCTCACCACTGGTAGCTCATGATTGCTGCAGTGGGAATCCTGGATTCCCTCCTCCATCCCAGCTTGCATTTCCAATGATGTCCCCTCTTCTCCACATGGATGGTCTATTCTTGTTTCTTTACAGCTTTATTCTGTTTCATTTGTTTTTCAGCAGTTTTAGAGCTTCCCATTCCCTTTCTTTATGCTGGTTATTTACATTTATTTTCCACTTCTACTTTAGTTAACCCCATCTGTTCATTTTTTTTTTTTAGGCTTTTTGCTTCTTTTAAAATTCTTCTTCTTTTTAAGTTCTTGGTTTTAACACATTTGCGCAAAAATGCATCTATTTTAATTCCATATAAAAATTTACAACTTCCTAAGCCATGTTTGATTCAATTCTTAAAGTTGAACTTGCTAATATCATTGGAGTTTTCATTGTTTGCATGTTCTTTTCACTCCATTTCATTTTACCTTGTCCTTACATTTTGCCTTTAATCCTTTAGCCATCTACACGCCCCTGGTCACTATAACTTAATTTTTTTTCCTCACTCTCTCTATGGGGTTTGGAGAGAGTCTGTTCAGAGTAGCTGTTTTGTTTTCTTTTGGGTTTTTGGTTTCTTTCTTTCTTTCTTTCTTTCTTTCTTTCTTTCTTCTTTCTTCCTTTCGGGATAGTTATAAGCTTGCTTGATGGCAATCTTAACTTGTTAGGCCTCTGGAACTGCCGGGAGTGTCCACCTAAGAGGAAGAGAGGCCCATTTTCTTAGATGTGGACGTTATTTCCGGGCAAGTTCCAATAGGGAGGAGGCCTGGGCTGGGTTTTCTCTCATCTCCAAGGACAAGCACATCTAGGGCTGGTCAGAGCCCCTGAAGCTCCAGGGTCGACATTCAGGTTGTTAATGGAAATACCCAAATGATACACACCCACTCCCTAGATGTCTTGTGTTCCCTAAGAAAGTTTTCTCACCATTAAGCGAATTCCCTATTTTTCCTAATCTATTGAACAACATCTCACATACAGATAATGTTTCAAGAAAGGCAATATCTACATTTGAATAGCTGAGTAATCTTACTTGTCTTTTTTTCTTCTATGTATGGCATAATATATCAACTTCACTGTAACCTTCTTAGAATAAAGGCAATAATGCTTTCTCTCTTTCGTACTCCCATAGTATCCATTTCATTAACTGAGACACAGTGGACATGTAGAGTGTTGTTGACCTCTTTTCTTTAGGGCTCCGTATTTTTGGATATTTTATATATCATTCAAGTAGGAAATTAGCATTATTTGAACAGGGTCTTGCATGATGTATCAATTAATATTTGTTCAATAATACACAACCAGAAACCCTCAGGGATACACTCTAATAAACCTTCCTCTCGTGTATCTGCTGGGTTCGTCCCATCCAGGCTGGGTTTGCCTCAGGGGCTGTGCTGCTTTTGGCTGGGCTCATGTGGCCATCTGAGGTTGGCTGTGTCTGGGTGATCTAGGCAGGACCTGGCTGATGAGATCTAGGTTCCTCATGTGCCGGAAGCCAGCCTTCTCATGCTGCTGGTGGGTACACAAGAGAGTAAGTCCCCCCTCCCCTGCCCCGCCCCCGCACAGAGCTCTTTTCAAACCTCTACCTACTTCACTTCTGGTAACATCATATGTTGGTCAAGGCAAGTCCATGGCTGAACCCAAAATCAAGAATCATGGCAGGTCACTCTGACCCTGGTGGGGGTGAACTACACAGTTGTAGGAAAAAAAGTGCTGACGTAAGAGGTATGAAGAATTAAGATCCAATGATGCCATCTACCACACATGGTGTTGGCTGCTATCGACTAGTTGCCTGGAGAAAACTGTGGATGTGTATTTCAGGGAGGGATGACACTGGTCATATTGCGCCTTCTAATATTCTGCCACCGACAATGACTTCACTGACCCCTGCTCAGATTGACTTCTGATGCTTCCCCGATTAATAAAGCCTCTGTCTTGTCTTTGTTCACACTATTGACTCATTAATCCAGACACCTAGCTATTGCCCTCCTATTCACATCTACCTATTTGATTCTCATTTATCCTTATGCATTTTGCAGGGCACAGTTCAAGACCCATTTTCCCCATGAAGTCTTCCTTCTGCTTCATACTAAAACATTCCTACCAGTTTTCTAAGCTCTCACTGCCCCTTTCTCCTGCCTAACACTTAATTATAATCTAGATGCCATTTGTTCTGATCTTTACGCATGTGTAATTAGTAACTGTCCAGACAGAATTCAGGCTCCTTGAAGAAGTGGGAAAAATTATAGCTTCGATGACTGGAAACTTGAGTCCTGGTGTTGACTCTGTCATTAACTAGTTAGGGAAGCTGTTTTAGTCTGTGTCTGTGCATTACCATTTTTAAGCTGTGGGGGCTAGAGCAGAGGGTACCTACTAGAAGGCACTCCACTCTATAACTTAGGTTTCTTTTCAGTTTACCATAGCATCTCATTTAGTACTCTGTCAAGTTCAGGGTAAGTTTTTAACATATGATTTTTATTGATTGATAGATTATTTTATTTTATTTAAAAAAATTTAATGTTTATTTATTATTGAGAGGGACAGAGAGAAAGAGAGAGACAGAATGTGAGCAGGGGAAGGGCAGAGAGAGAGGGGGACACAGAATCTGAAGCAGGCTCCAGGCTCTGAGCTGTTAGCACAGAGCCTGAGGCAGGACTCAAACTCACACACTGCAAGATTGTGACCTGAGCCGAAGTTGAACGCTTAACCGACTGAACCACCCAGGCGCCCCTGATAAATTGATTATTTTATAAGCATAATGAGGTATGTGAGGGTCTCCCCAAACAAACCCTAAACTTATACTGTGTGAAAATGTAGAATTGGATCAACCAAGTGTAGTAAAAAAAGTTACAGTGGAAAAATGAGCTGGCCCAGAAATGTTGGAGTTAGTTCAATGATCTTTTATCAGTAATAATCACTTAAAGTCATGATAAACTTAGTCATCCTTCTTAAGGCCAAATTTTCATCCACTAAATTATTGTCTTTAAATATAATCAATGGATTCCGTATCTTAAGTTGGTGAAAAATGGATATTCTAGATCAATATATAGGTCAGATCCCACCCGACTGTGGCGGAGGGCATTACAAAATCATGGAGAGAAGAGAGCAGATGATGGGATAATATAGACGGGGAAACTGTCGCAATTTTCAGAAAGGAAAAAAAAAAGATTCTTTTAGTAGTTATAGCTTTGGCAATTTGTAAGGTCACTTGTAGAGGTGACAACGATTTCTCATTTGGCGTTTGATTCAATAAAGCTACCCATCAAGGTAGAGAAAGTTTACACTCTACTGCCTGTCCGCTATTAAGAGTGTAGATCTTTCTCCCAACCATACACTTTGCAAGCTAAATGGTATCATTCATGTCAAGTAAGATTGGTGGGGCTGGTTTCAGCATGGGAACGTCTTATCCCAAACTGTGCTTGCTTGGAATTTCTCCTTGCTCTCTTAGTAGGCTACACACTATTTTTGATTATTTAGGTCCCTGTGATGTGTGCAGCACACAAGAGGTGACTTCTTATCTAAGTGCAGAAGCTGCCTGATAAACAGCAGGGATGAATAATTTATAAGGAAGCAGTATGGAAAGTGGCATTTCACACTTCTTTCCATGTAAAATGTTGCATGAATTCCAAATAGGCTAAACGGTTTGGTAGGAAACAGAAACCTAAAATTGCTGGCGAGGGAAAGGAAAGAGAGGGCTCTATAATGTAGTAATTATGGGACTACTCAAGAAGGATTCTGATTCAAATATTGCTCTCCATTGATTCATTATGAAAACAAATTACAGCTTCTCAAATCGATATTAAGAAATAATTATTATATACATGGAAATAGCATCAATACGGCAAATAGGCTTAGATTTCCTTCCACTCAATTTCGGTCAATTTACAGTAAATGAATCCTGAAAAACTGCATTTTTCATTTTCTAATCATGCAGTAAGCTCTCCGTTAAAGGAGAGCCCCAAAATGGGGTTTGATATATTATTATGCATCATATTGCATAGTTAACATTAGTCCACTTAATCAGAAAATCTAATCAAATTGGGTCTCTGACTTCAGATCATCAAGCCATTACTAACTCTTTATTACTGAAGTTGGTTGGTAAGATTAAGCTGAAATTGTAGAAGCTCAAACTCTTAAAAGTAAGATTGCCCTTTCTATTCCATTTGATAATTAATGTTCAGGAAGTTGTTAGTTTTGGAAAGCAAAAAAGTTAGTTATTTTATTAAATTCTTGAATTATTACTTAATCTGGGTTGTGGTAATGTATCCTTTTTCGAAGAACTAGAGTCCTCAAAGAAATCTGTTAAACATCCTTATATATGAAATATTATAAGGAACACGGGGGATAGAAAAAAATTAAGCTGTTGCTTTTATCTTTAAGAACCCATCATTCAGTCTGGAGGAGAGGAGGGCAAGAATGAACGCTTCCGAGAATGGGAGATAATGAAATGGGTTACTGCTCGGGTGGTAGGTTTGGAGAGAAAAGATCCACCTGGCCTGGAACCGTCGTAGAAGGTTTCGTAAGTGACCAGAAAGTTTGTTGCTTATTTTTCAACCCTTCCCTCTCCCTTCTGGACAAATAACTTTCCTGCCCCCGTCTCCTCATCTGCACTGCCAGCAGCCTGCACTAGGAAAGTGTCTTTCTACAAGATAGCCTTGCATTCAGCCAGTGTTGAAGGTGAAAGACGTCAGGAAAACAGAGCCTATACCGGGTGCATCAAGAGAGGCTCCTTAATAGGGAGAACTAGCTGAAAGAGTCTTGGGAAGGCTCAACAGATATAAAGGGGTGTTAGTGTTTATTGGGTACAGCATTTCAGTGTTCCAAGATGAAGAGGGTTCTGGAGATGGATGGTAGGGATGGTTGTTACAATATGACTGTACTTAATATCACTGAACTGTTCACTTCAAAAGAGTTAAGATAGTAAATTTTAGGCTCTGTGTATCTTACCACAATAAGAAAAAAAAGAACTGGAGAAAAAAGGGGGACAAGAACTCAACCCAGAAGTTGGCATCGACAGAGAGTGGACCGGCCATAGGGCTAGAGGGACAAAGGAGAAGATAGTATCGCCAGGGCTAAGGGGACAGGCTGCCGGTGGTGAGTGAGGGCCACGGGGGAAGCCGGTTGTCCAAGAAGACTGAGGAAGATCACTTGATCCAGTCAGGAGTAAGGGAAGGACAGGGAATGGTCTTCCAGAGCAAACAGGAACAAACCCCACACAGGGAAGGGTCCTTCAGAGAGCAATTAGTAGGGGATAAAGCACGGTAGAAATAAGCAGGGCACCTGGGGGGCAAAATGAAGCTGTCCATGTTGGAAGGGACACGGAAACGTGTGTATTTGGGAGAACAGAGACAAATGTTTCAATCGATAAGGGGAGGCCAAGTTGAGGGGATCTCTTAACGCTTAGGTGGAAGCGTCTTTACAGAACCTCACTAAATATTTGCAAGCAGAAAGCATTGAGTGCGCTCTTTGGTAGCACAGACCAAAAGCATGACTCCAGACGCATTAGAGGTCCGTCGGGAGGTCGGTTGGAACAGTTTCCAAGCCACAGACTCAGACGCTATGGATCAAACAATAGAAGGTTGTGATGTCACCTCTCCCGAACTCATTCCTCTGCTGAGGCATTGACCGCCCCACGTGACAACCTTGGAGGGAGGTGTTACTGTCCTCCATCCGGAAACCGAGGTTTAGAGAGGTCAGGTCACTTTCAAGGTGGCCTGCGTGGAAGGTGACGGAGCCAGGAGTTGACTGAGGCTGTGAGACACCGGAGTCCACGTGCTGACCCGGGCTCTCGTGCTGGGCTCCGGATTCTGCACACTCAGCCCTCCGGTGGCTATATTTGGAGATCTCTGACGACAGATGGCACAGTCATCAGTAGCGTGGTCCGATGATTAGTCACTCCACAATCAATACGTGATTTTTAATTTTAATTTCCGAATGACTTTTTCTCCCTGTGCTTTATTTCTTTGTCCAAGTAGCGAACATCTGCTCTGGGACTGGCATTTATCTAAATTCAATCGCTTTCCTTTCCACACAAAACCGCTTCCTATGCACTGACGTCTGAAAGAGAAAACGATTTCGTTCACGAGGAGCGATCTCTGCCCTCAGGAAACTTGAATATGTTTGAAAAGCAAAAATTGCCTTAGGAAATTGCCATCAATTTCAGCTCCTTTGTCGTGTCTTCACAGGTTTTGTTTTTATCAAGAGCTTTTTCTAGTTTCTAGGGTTTTTTTGGCCCGCATCAATTGCACGGTGGCTCTGTGATTTTTTCCTCTGCCGCATGGTTGCGGTTTGGAAAACGTTGATGGGTTATTCGATTCTTCAAATTAAGCACGGTAGGTTTTTTACCCTTTTCCTGGCCTTGGAGGCCTCTAGAATCCTATAAGACATGAGACGTGGTCAGTGCTTGGGTGGATCTCACCAAGGACCCAAGTGGGTTCTCTCAGTTGTTATGCTGCAAGCAAGACTTGTTCTCTCTACTTAAAAAGAGAAAGTCACTTAGAAATATTGTAAAAAATGAGAAACTGTTCAGAATCTTATTTTTATTAGGGCCGTACTTGGGGTGATTTTTGAATTGACCGTAGGGAAAAAGTAAACAGCTACAGCTCTCAACCATTCCTTCTAAACAAAATCTTCTTTAGGACAGAGAAGATGTCTCCAAGCACAGTTGGTATATTATTACCCATACAGTAGGTAATTAATGGTAGTATTTTAAATGCCTGTGGAGGGCAGCCTGAGAGGCGTAGGTGCTTCTAGAAACAGATTTTGCATATCTACTGAATGGCATAATAGCTAGTTTCTGAAAATATTAGTCTTAAAGGAATCATTCTATCCATACTTTACTCTTTGTAATTACGCCTGAAACTTCTCCAGTGACAAGGTTTCTTTTAATTTGTAAGTATCTAGAGATCATGAACCAGGCTATGTTATTTATTATGAAAAGTTCTCAACTTCACCACACGAATAGACTTGATGTGCTCGTTCATTTACTTAGCTTGTCTGGTTGGCAGGCATCAGCTTTGTCCTTGACTCTATGAACGTGCTTGGAGTGTAGGGGCAGGGAGAAATGACTCATCAGTATATGTTTCATGAACTTCTGCTTTGGGCATGACAGTTTTAGATAATGGGTGTGGGGGAGGGGCTTAAAGATAAAGCCTACATTGACCTTGCTCAGGGCAACCACCTGGTCTAGGTCTGAGGCGATTCCTGGGCCTTCTGGTTTCAAATCTGGAGAGGTCCTGGGGAAACCAGGAGGAGCTGATCACCCTACTCACCCTCAAAGAACTTGCAATCCAGTTGTCGAGAGAAGCGCCCATAAAAAGTGAAAAATAAAGGTAAAGTGCTCTCGGGAGGAGGGAGAAGTGATTTCCAGCCGAAAGGAGTTGGGGCCAGGTGAGTGCAAATCCCTTGATGTACCTGGAGCTGGGGGAGAAAAAAATGAAATGAATGGCATTTTGGTAAAGATGGCCAAAATGATACAAAACAAAGGGAGGCAATGTGGCTCGTTGTTCCTGAAAACTAGGGAAGACAGCCCATCACTCAGGAGAACTTGCAAAGCATCTCTGCTGGATAGAGAGCAACCGGAGCCAGATTGAGGGAACACTGAAGGCTGGCTTGGTGTCCCCTTCTGGGAAGATGGTGCCAACCTGGGAATTAAGGAGAGCAAATCCTACAGAACTCAAGGGATATTCCTTAATTTGGAGGCGTGACGGTAGGCTGGGGGCAGACAGAGAACGCACTGCCCTCAGAGTCACTTCTGCTGCTGGGAATTAAGGAGCCATCCAAGGCAGTCCCCATTAGCGTCCAGGGCTTCCTTCCAGTATGGCTCCACCAATAGCGTGGGGTAAGGCTCTCCTCCAGACAGCGGGCCTCCGCCTCATAAAGCAGAACTACCTGGACGAGAGCAGCCTCCTAATGAGAAGCCTGGATCCCCCGGGCCCATGGTGGAGACGAGGAGGAGAATAGCGTCAGATACAGATGGCTGAGTCCGGACCTCACCGAGCTGGCCTTGTTTGCCCACGGTTCTGGTTTTCTCCTTGTTTCTTTTAGGCTGCTGGCTTCACTAAACCGGTAAAGCAAACGTAAGTAAAAACAAACAAACAAAATCTTTTGAGCTTAAAATTTGAGAGATTAGACCTGTAAGCAGATGGACAGTGAGGAGACACAGGAGGATCCTCCCGTCTATTTAGGTGCAAACAGGAGGCTAGGAGAGATCTCTCCTCTCTCAAGGATGCACAGATAGGGGCGCCTGGGTGGCGCAGTCGGTTAAGCGGCCGACTTCAGCCAGGTCACGATCTCGCGGTCCGTGAGTTCGAGCCCCGCGTCGGGCTCTGGGCTGATGGCTCGGAGCCTGGAGCCTGTTTCCAATTCTGTGTCTCCCTCTCTCTCTGCCCCTCGCCCGTTCATGCTCTGTCTCTCTCTGTCCCAAAAATAAATAAACGTTGAAAAAAAAATTAAAAAAAAAAAAAAAAAAGGATGCACAGATAGAAAACGGCCAACAGGAGGCCTGTGAAAAGATTTTACAGCTCAAAATAAGGAGAGGGACAAGGTACTCAATATCCAGGGAAAGAGCTGGTTTTGAAAAGATTTACTACAGGAAATAAATTATATTTGGGCAATACCTGTTTTATGATGTCCGTAAACTATAAGACAAGAGGGGCTTTTATATAAGGAGTGAAAGATGACAGAAATCACACAGGCTGAAGTAAAACAAGCTATCTGAAAGTCAAAGAAAAGGAAAGGAAAATAATTCGAGAAAATCAAAGATGCGACGGTGGAATTTAAAACTGTTTTAGAACCCATAAAAGAACACAGCCAACACTGCAGAACTTCTAATTAGTAGATGGGAAACACACATGAGGAGCCGAATTAAATAAACTGAAATAGAGAAAGAAAAATGGCGCGGCAAACATGGAGGAGGGGAGTCTGGAGTTCCAGTACCCACGTATTTGATGTTTCTGAACCTGAGACTAACACAAATACAATTACTTAAACACACAAAATCATTTTCTGAGCTGAAGAAAGGCCCAAACCTTCCTATAAAACCAGCTCAGTGAGAACCTGGGGGAAGTTATGAAACATGGAAAAATGTTATTGAAGAGATCAACATCTAAATTTTTTCTCCATAAACATTTGGAATTTCAACAATTCCAATTCCTCATTCCAAAATGAGAAGAACACTAAAATACTGATAGAGTTCTTCTTCTTCTTCTTTTTTTTAATGCTTGTTTTATTTAGTTTGAGAGAGAGCCTGAACGTGAGTGGCTGAGGGGCAGAGAGAAAGAGAGGGAGACAGAGAATCCCAAGCAGGCTCTCAGTGCAGAGCCTGACGTGGGGCTCCAACTCACGAACTGTGAGATCATGACCTGAGTCGAAATCAAGAGATAGGCCCTTAACCTACTGAGCCACCCAGGTGCTCCTAGAAATCCTTTTTAGTTGTTTTTTTAATTAGTAATTGGGAATATTTATTTAAAATAAGTAACTTCAACATCACTTATAATGGTGGAAGCAGGGAATAATCTATGTACCTTTATGCTATTATATAAAGAAATTATGGCCTATACTTACCATAGAATACTATGCAATCATGAAAGATATATTTTCAAATACTCTAATACCTAAATTAACGTGTTGTGAGTTAAACTCATCTTGTACACTTTAAAATTTTTCTATGAGTTATTTTATTTGTGTAATATAAAATTATATTATTTTTATAAAAAACAAAGAGTTTGCCCCATGAGTGGTGATTGAGGAACACAATATTTGCAGCTTAGACTGACTAGTTAAGACAACAAATGCTGATTTTTTTTTTTTTTTCAGAAATACCACTTGTAATTTTGGAGAAAAAAAATCTTAAAACTTACAGTTCCAGGTCAAAGTTAAGCACAAGCTGTATTTTATATTACATCAGATTTGTTCGTTCTTAGGATGAGCTGCAAGAGCTTTAAAATGTAAAGAGAATATATGAAGAATTATGTCGCATGGTCAGAAGAGGGAGCTTTTAGATTGCAAAAAAAAGTGCACCAAATCCAAGCGCTCTATTATCAGAAGTGTAATATTATTTCAAGTTCACATGTTGGATACTAATGAAAAAGTATGTCACCATAGAAATATTTCTTTATGATAACTTTATTTTTTTTTAACGTTTATTCATTTTTGAGACAGAGAGAGACAGAGCATGATGGGGGAGGGGCAGAGAGAGAAGGAGACACAGAATCGGAAGCAGGCTCCAGGCTCTCAGCCGTCAGCCCAGAGCCCGATGCGGGGCTCGAACTCACGGACCTCGAGATCGTGATCTGAGCTGAAGTTGGACGCTTAACTCATTGAGCCACCCAGGCGCCCCTCTTTATGATAACTTAAAAAAAATCTGTCTTATTTGATGATTTAGTGAAACATTAAACTTAACTTTATTCTTAATCCAGAGAATTTCATTTCACTCTAATGTCTGTCTGTCCTCCGACTTGGCACATTTGACCTTTGTAAGTGTTGCTGAGAAACAAAAACCTGGCTGATTGAAGTGTGTACTTGTCTGCTTTATCTTTTTCTCTTTTGCATGTAGTGGGGTTGGTAAGTGGGCCAGGGAACAAGATGGCGGAAAGCAAGAAGTCATGAACACCTAAGTACTGAATAACTTGCCATCTTTTATCTGCAACTTAATGAAGACGCACGAGCAACGTTCTCTTTCAAAATAGTTCATTAAATATAAAAGTTGAAGGTAAATCAGTCTAATTGAAGGCTTTTTCTATGTCAACAATCAGAGTTCAAAACTAGTGTTCCTGTTCCCAGCACCTGTGTGAGCTCTTTATAAATTCAACCATACTTGGAGTTTCTATGGTAAACTACCACACAGTGAGAACTAGGAGTGAGTTCTGTTTTATCATAAAAACCATGATAATGTGAGGCATTAACTAGAGTGCTGGGTGCGGCAACAATGAGGATAATTCTTTTTTTTTTTTTTTTATGAGTGTCAGTTGAGCTCAAGTTCTGCATTCAATTGTTGGTTCTACATCTGGAGAGAGAAGGAGAAAATTTGAAGTGAGTTCACACATATCGTCAGTAGTGTTCAAATTCGGGGGGAAAATATGACAAAATACAACAAACAGGATTATTGTTTCTTAGGTTAGTTATCTTACAGGGAGAATTTGAAATGGTTATTCAACACTGTTCATGTATATGAAGGTTGATCATACCCAGAGGGGAAGACCAGATGCTTTCCATCCTATGAGTGAAAAAGACAGTAAAATGTGAATTTCAGTGAATTCTGCAAAAACAATGAAAGCGAGTAACGGGAGTTTAAGTATCTCCTGCTCTGCGGTGTGGATCGGTGCTCAGCTGGCATGAAGCCTGGACCTGAACAACCTGAACCATGTCCTCTTATTTGCATACAACTGGTTTAGATTAGCCTGAGAGTTTTTTCTGAATTTATGCATGCCACTGATTTAATTTGACACAATTGTTTGGTAGGGTCTAGGCACTAAGTCCAGTGACAAGGACAGTTGAAGCTTCCTGCACCGTAAAGAAGGAGGAAAAGACTATGGAGAAAGAAGGAATCTTGGCATCCAATGTGTAGAGGGAAAGTTGGGTGTGTGGGCAGAGGAGGGCTGTGATTCAAATCGGTGAGAAGAAAAGATATTCTGTCTCTTTTTTTTTTTTTTATTAATGTCTATTTATTTTTAAGAGAGAGAGAGAGACAGAGCATGAGCGGAGAAGGGGCAGAGGGAGGGAAACACAGAATCCGGAGCAGGCTCCAGGCTCCGAGCTGTCACCATAGAGCCCGACGCAGGGCTCCAACCCACGAACCGTGAGATCATGACCTGAGCAGAAGTCTGAGCTTAACCGACTGAACCACCCAGGTGCCCCAAGATATTATTTCTTTAGTGCACACTTTACCTTCTTCTTCTTATCACTAAGCAGTCATGTAATTTTTCCAAAAGATGAAAACTTCCTAAGAAGAGGAGTGAAGAATTCTATTTTGTATCCAATATGCCTGGGGACATTGTTTTTTTTACCTTTTTGCTTGTACATTTTCACGGCTATGTGTTCCCTGAGCATGGCCACATTTCACATATGTGTGGTCTCTAAAGGTGTGACATTAAAAGTTTATTTAAAAGCACCATTTATGAAGCCCTGACCTCATGCCAAACTTTGGGTGAAGTGTGCTGGATGCAAAGATATATGAGACACAGCCTGAGAGGTGCACAGCCTGGTAGGCGAGCCAAACGCATCAACACGTTAACATACTTTGATGGTAAGATGCGGAGAGCCCAGGAGGTGGGATTAAGCACCAGTAGAGAAGAGAGAGAAGAGTGGCCTGTGGTTACAGAGTTGACCTCTCCAGAAAACACATCTTTCTGTGTTTTCTCTCCAGAAAACACATCTTTGGCTAGCCCATCACCTGAAGTCATTTGATTTACCTTTCCTTTTTCTTGTCATAGGATTTCAGAGAGGATTTAACTTGTAACCGGAAGAACTCTGTACCCAAAGTCAAAAGCAGCAATCTTTGGTTTCATTAGATCCCGGGATCCTCCTTTGCAATCACAATTGATTGATTTTGTAGTCTCCATCCTTCCAGGTTGTTAGTAGGACTCTTGAATACTTTGATACGTTCTTGACAAAGCCTGTCAAATAGCATAAAACATGTGTTCTGTGGCTCCTTGTTAACTTACATGCCACATTTCCCAACACAAGTAAGTTCAAAGTTATGCAAAGTTGCAGGACGTTCTATGTTGCTCTAGGTGTTGAAGTAAGAGAACGCTTAGCTGCAGTTTCACACTCAGAATTAGTCATGGTGTCTATTTATCATGCAACCCTGCTTTGACATAGAACATATAGTTTTAAAGGAAGACTTGGGGTGCCAGGGTGGCTCAGTTGATTGAGAGCCTGGCTTTGATCTCAGCTCAGGTCTTGGGTTGTGAGTTCAAGCCCCACATTGGGCTCCGTGCTGGGTGTGAAGCTTACCTAAAAAAAATAAGTAAATAAAGCTGGGGTGCCTGGGTGGCTCAGTCGCTTAAGCATCTGACTTCGGCTCAGGTCATGATCTCACAGTTTGTGGGTTCGAGCCCCACATCGGGCTCTGTGCTGACAGCTCGGAGCTTGGAGCCTGCTTCAGATTCTGTCTCTCTCTCTCTCTCTCTTTCTGCCCCTCCCCTACTCTCACTCTGTCTCTTTCTCTCTCACAAATAAACATTAAAAATAAATAAAGGAAGGAAGGAAGGAAGGCAGGCTTAATATCTAATTATTCTTATGAGATAACTGGCTTGCTAACTCTAAGTTTTAGTTTTTAAGGTTTTTCTTTACTTTTTTTTAATGGGGGGGCAGTTATGAGGATTCTCTGGCTTTATGAAGTTAAAGCAATGAGCTTATTCTATGCGATTCTTCAACAGACACAATGCTACTCAAGTGTGGTATTTGTTCCATTTAATTAAATACACAGAATAAAGCAGAGCTCTGCTATCTAGGAAACTTCACGGAAGTGTCGACAAATGTCACAGGAGGGCAGATGTTCATCCTGCAAGACTTCAGGACTGACTCCCGGGGCCAGGTGTTGCTCTTCCTCAGGGAACTTTCCAGAACGACTTGAAGGAGTCAGATCAAGGATTGTAAAATCAGTCCCTCCTCATCACTAGTTATTAGTGGAAGCTCCGTTTAACCTGCCTTTTCCCACATCCTTAAGCAAGCGAATACAAATACTTGAAATGACTCATCAGGTCTTAGAAGACATTGATTTTCTCTTTTTATCTGAAATCAGAACTAAATGTTCTCTTTTCCCCTGACAAATGATCTCCTATGTATTTATAGCATGTGCATTTCTCCAGGGACATACTGCAGTTTGGAATCAGCACTTAGAGATCTGTGCACATATGTGCCCGTACGTGGCTGCTTGCTTCATTCCGGCAGCCAACTGGCTCCCTTCAGTTCCAGGGCTGTTTGGGTGGGAGAGCGATGATGTCCCAGGGAAGGCGAAGGTCAGAATTTCCTGACTGTCTTGTTTGAGATAGAGTGCATTTGTGTCTCCATTCATTTTAAGCAGGGGAACAGGGGGCTTGCTTTCCAGTTCTTTCTGGGAGTGCTCTGCAAACATGTCCCATGGAACACCGAAATGGGTAGAATGCTCCTTTGATGGGACGTAAAGCTGGACATCTTTGCAGACGCTCTGGGTAACCTGATCTCTGCTGTTGAAAGTGATATTTATATCCATTCTTATTTGAATCTCACTGTGGGCTTATATGCAGTAACCCCTTTCTATAGTTGCCTCAACAGAGGAGAAGGGTTTGAGAAGCTGTATCTGTCAGATCAGAAAGAAATGAAGCTGAGCACTGAGGGCTAACTCAGGGTTGAGGGAAGAGAACGTGATAATGGAAAGGAACCTGAGCCCTTATGAGAGCGACGTCCTGGGTAGCAGTTTTCTCAACAACGGAATTGACAGTCTCTGTTCTGGGGGCTAGAAGTCTGAAATGGAGGTGTTGGCAGGGCGGTACTTTCTCTGAAGGATTTATGGGAAAATCCTTCCTTGCCTCTTTTCGAGCTCTGTAGTTGCCAGCAGGCTTTGGCATTCCTTGGTTTGTGGACGCATCTTCCAATCTCTGCTTCCCTTGTTACATGGTACTTTCTTTGTGTCTGTCTCCACACTGTCTTCCTTCCTACACACGTCTGTATCTAAATTTTCCTGTTCTAAGGGCACGAGTCATTGCATCAGGGTCCAGTATGACCTCATCATAACTAATCACGTCGACAAAGGCCCTATTTCCAAATCAGGTTACCTCCTGAACTTCTGGGTGATCATGAGCTTTTGAAGGATACTCTACAAACCTAGTACATCCTTTTACAGCATCTTTGGTCCCCTGGAGCTCCTTTACAGAAAGTAAAAACAATTTTCCAGGATCATTATCCAAAAGGGCGCCTATCTTGAGTATGGTGTAAGTGTAATGCCACACTCTTCCATGGCGTGGGTTATATGCTACAAGAGAACCTGGATTTTTGAATGTGGCTGAATCTTTCAGGCCACTGGGTATACTTTTGCAAACCATCTTTCTAGAGCACAAAATGATTCCCCTGATATGTTCTAAAGTTCCCCCACGTAACCCCACACTGGAATCTGTGCCTTTTCAAATCTCGCTACCTACGTCACTTTGATAAACTCACAGCACCATCCCAGGCTTAGATGCCCCCAGGGACTGCCATTCATTTCGGAAACATTTAAAACTTACCATCTCTAGCCACAGAAACATACACAAGCACAAAACCCTCAGTGACAACCAACCAGAATGCTTTCATGAGAGATTGCTGAGGCTCTGTTGACTACCCTTCCCTTGCTGTGTTCATTCACTATTATTTCACCTGATCTAGTGATTAGATATACTAGTGCTCAGGGGATGAAAAAAAATGAACAAAAATTAGCATTTTTATCGGTCACCTCATCTTAGAGTTCCATAGCAACTTTTCGATTCATTTTAAGTAGACATTCAGGATGTCCGTGTTCATGAACCCGCACTCTGAGTTTACAAGTCCTCTGCTCCTTATTGAGAATGTAAATATAAGGGGTAAAATAAAATATAATGGCATTTACAATATTTAATATTAAAAAAAAGCAATTATGGAGAAATAAAGGTATACATTCAACTAAGTAGCAGAAAAGACAGAAACACTTAAAGTTAGTCTGGGTGGGTATGCCGGTGATCGATTTATGTCTGGACCCTGACTGACAGTCACGGTCAGGCAAGGCGAGCAGGCTCTGTAGCTGATTTTTTCTCGTAATTCCCAACACCTGAAACAGCTCTTGATTTCATCCTAATTTCCTTATTTTTCTTCTTGGCGGTATACCCTCTCTGTCACATTCCATTTCCAGTTTCAGGATCACAGGAATGAAAACAAAAATCTTAACATAAAACTGTACCCAGGTTTGACAACACGTATGCCATTGTCCTTGCCGCTCTGTTTACTTCTATTCCACTTTTTCCTTATCGACTTTTGTCTTCCTGAACTAGAACTCAGTCTTTCTGTGTAAATTTCTTCATTTCAGTCAACATCACTCTTGAACTGAAAGTTCAACCCAGTATGGGGTGATGATTTTCTTTCCTAAGCAGCTTGAGGATATCAAGCCCTTATTTGTAGTTTTTCTTGTTACTAATAGAAAGCCTGTAATTGTCATCCTTTCATGGGTAGTTTTTCCTCCCTTCCAGGTTGCTTCCTCTGTCTTCGGCATTCTCCAGTTTCTCTTAACTAGGTCTAGACATGTATTTGGTTTTATCTATCCTGCCCAAGATGTGTTTTATTTCATAATTAGAAAATTTATGTCAGTCTTTTCATTCTTAGTTTGTTTCTCCTAGAATATTATGTCGTCCTTCCTTTCTCTCTTCTCACTTCCAAGACTAGTACCAAATGTATGTTTCAACTTTTCTTAAGGGTCACTGCATGTTTTAAGACATTTAAGACATTCCATTCTTGTAGTGTTGGGTCCTCATCAAGGGTGAGAACCTTTGGGGTTAGATGGTACCAGTGTTGGGACTCACTGCCTAATACCATCTAGAGCCAATAACAAAGGTTGGGAACACAGTTTATATCGTGAGTGGCGGGTGGTGGGCTCTTCTGAGAAAGAACTTTCTGGATGCATATTGTGAGGAGGCAGTATTGGGGGATGGTGAGTAACCATTTGAAGTCTTCTCCATATTCCTTGAATAGTATCCAGGTTCCTGAGCTCTGCACCCTCCCTGCATTCTCCCTTCTAGTCTGTTCTAAAAGTGCTATCAGGAAATGCTGATGGCCAGCATATTGCTTAGGAACGCATACTCCAGATTCATCTTGAGGAAGAGAAAAAGGAGAGCTCACCTGGGTGTCCAGACTGTAAACATTCACAGTAGACTTTCAGATCCTCTTTAGGAATCCAGCTTCCGGCTTGATCAAAGACTCTCCTTGCCTGTCGACCTGCAGTGCTCCACTTTATTCTAGAGCCTAGAGTCAGAGTCTGATAATGACTGGGATGAGTAAGTGCCTGGAGTGGGAATTTACTGTTGGGGCAGGCTTTTATTTTCTTTCTCTGAGAGAGAAGTAGCCAGAGCTCTATAAACCTGTAGGGAACCAAACCTCTTTGGGAGATAAGGGCGAGTTCCGTTCAGATGTCTTCTTCAGGAGTGGCTTCTCTCCCCTGCTTCCAGTTTGTGACTCCTCTGTGAGGCAGCCATGGTCCTATCTGCCTGGACCCTCATCATGCAGCCATTTCTCCCAATCCCTACAGTGCCTCTAAGATTCTCTGTTCATGGTCTCCCACTTTACCACTTTAGCAACAACAGCCCAACCTCTTAACCTCCTTCGCAAATCCTTTGAATGCCCCAAAACCTTGAAGCCACAAAAGTTCTTTGTGCTTCTGTCTTTCTACACAGCTTCCTAGAAGCAACTCTGCCCAGTTCCTTCTGCCTGCTGGTAGGGAAGGAAAAAAGGGACAAGAGTGACAGTTCAATATAAAAAACACGATCTAGTGAAATCTTTTACTAAGAAATTGAGGATAAAGCCCACTAACATTGTGTAAACATAAAACATATATATAAGTTTTCTAGAAAATACTTCTTGCTTACTGGGACACTGATAGTGATCTCATTCCCCAACGTCTGCAGTTAGAATGGAGTTTCAATCCCTGCCACTGTTTGGTTCACATTTCTCAAAGGGGCTGCAGCCCTTTCTGATGGTATCAGTACCGTGGGAAGTATTTCCCTTAGTACCCAAGGACAACCTGGATTCCTAGGTGAGCGATGCCATCCGAGTTTCAAGAGCTGGACGTCATTCCTACATGAACCAAATTAGGGGAAAATAGCAATTCTGAGTGACATTGAAGAAATACAGCTAAAAAGGGCATTCTTCACCCCTGCTTTCTCATACTCTTCCATTGACCATACCTAGGTCTTAGTTTGTAGGAATGCATGTAACATCGTTTCCCATGACATTCTGGCCTCAAGCAAGGAAGGAAATGCTAGCAATTTGTCAGCAGTTCGCCTTTGAGATTTCTACTTTTACAAACTGAAGCTCTGATTGGCACCTGAACTTTAGAAGGTTTATTTAATGCTACAGAACTTCAATGTTTTCAGGTTACCCGTCAATTCAGAATTTTCCGTATGTTTTATCCAGTGACCTGTTACTTACCTCTGCTTAGCTCCCTCATCTCCTTGCCTTTGAGGTTAGCTTCTCGCAGGGAGTTTCTGTAAAGCCTGGCATGTGCATTGCCTGGAAACATGGAGACCGGCTGGCTGGGACAGCACCTCCACTCAGGCTCCCTTGGTTATGGCGTCTGAGTGCTGCCTGTACAAACTCAGAACCGATTACCCCCTAGAAGCCTGGGGCCCCAGTGACGAGTGCTCTTGGGAACCACTTCCCGCGCCATTCTGTTTCTGACATTCATTCCCACATTGCTCCATTGTCATAGTTAATGGGTTGCCTCATTAATCTTAACAATTTGGGTAAAGAAAACTATTAGTAATGCTCATCAACACATATCTTTATCTTTCTTGCCCCTGGGCACACAGAAGGCGGCCTTTTCCAAGCTCTTCCAAGCTGGGTGTGGCCATACATTGATTCTAGCCTTTGGGCAGGGAAGGGAAATGATATGTGCCACTGACGGGTCAAAGCACTCAACTGCCGGTGGGAAAGCCTCTGTTCCATTCCGTTCTGGAAAGCTTTGCCTTGAGATGGTAGGGTCAAAATAATTAGGTAGTTTGGATCCTGAGATGCCTGCTGGTCCCACAGAGGACTTTGAGTGAATAGGGAATGACGCTATTGTTTGAAGCCATTGGGTAGAATTGCCTGTTACTGCGCTGTTACCTAGCCTGTCCTTATTCTACAAAGTCTGTTTACTTATTGAGTTACATTTTACAGATGAGAAAACTAAGGCCTGGAGAAATACGAGGACTTATTTGGTATTGCCTATTAGATTGTTGAGCTGGAGTATGAACCTGTCTGTTTTTGTCTTCAAAACCTGATGACCGTAAATTAGTTTGGATAAGTTGACCAGCTAACTTGTGTCTGCTAGACCAAGAGCACTGTAGAGGAATGGTAGCTTAGAGAAGCGACGTGGAGAGTCTTTGGAGGCATAAACGAACACTCTTTGAAGAAGAAGTACTTGAGATATTTATGGTGAAACCTAAAGTTACCAACACAGGGGCACCCGGGTAAATCAGCCAGTTAAGCATTTGACTCTCGATTTCAGCTCAGGTCAAGATCTCCAGGTTTGTGAGTTGGAGCCCCGCATCAGGCTCTGTGCTGACAGCGTGGAGCCTGCTCGGGATTCTCTCTCTCCCTCTCTTCCCCCCTCTCCCCACTGCTTGCTCCGCGCCCCTCCCCCCCCCCAAATAAGTAAATAGACAGCTACAAAAGACCCTGTGCTTTGGCCTGACACAAACACCGGCTCATTCATTCATGCTACACTTGAAGACATTAGGAATAACTACAGCCGTTATTACCTGTGGCAAAACACTTCGCTGTGGATGGACGCACCGCTAATGACCTCCCAGCTTGAAATATGGCTCCAAAAGTGTGTCCCGGTTTCCAACGCCGGGTGACTGGTGTGTTTTTCTACATCCTGATTAGTGCTTTAAAATCTCCGTGTGGTGCCTTCTGAGAATAGAGCAGGGGTCCGTTTTGTTAAATACTGTGGATACAGATGATTGGCCATCGCAGATCCACTGAGTACGCAGTTAACCTGTCAGAGGAGAGACTGTGTGGAGAAAATATTACAAACTACCTTCAATTACATAGCCACAGTTCTTTAGCGTTTAGTGAATCAGGATGGTTTCCTTATTATGACATATCATGTTTTCCCATTTCATCTCTTTGAAGAATGACCAACAGAGCTCGTAGCTATCCGTCCTTCAAGACCAGCTGTCAGCGTGAGATAGGAATTAAGGCAGGGTGTTTTCACCACAAGATTGCAAATGCCTTGGCTGAAAGGATTCGGCCCTAGCCTGGGACCTGGCTCTCCGGAGGTTCTAGGTCAACCCTGGGTGAGAGAAACAGCAGCAATGTCCTGTCTCAGCCAGGCTCACGTGCAGACTCAGCTCCCAACACCACTTCCTTTCTGCCATTTGAAATGGGAATTCTTGTCCAGAGAAGAGGAAGGAAAGGAAGTAGCTGTGGCATCATGAAATGGACTATGAAAAGACTGAGGTCAGCCGGTAGACTCAGAAGCAAAAGATAAGTGTCCTGCCCTTTCCAGTTTCCCAATGTGATTCCTCCCGGATGGCTGTCCGGTCGCCAAACCCGCTCGCAGAAAGTCGTCACAGCTCCTGTAGGCAAGGGTTGCGGATGGAACGTGTTTCCACGCCAGGCTTCCGAGGGATTATGAAAAGCAGGCTTTAATACTTTTTAATAGTAAAATTTAATTAAACTAAATGTACCTCAGGGAAGAATAATGTATGCAAACATCGCAGAATCAAGCACCATGGTGAGAGAAAGTGAGAGCTTAATGTGGATGAATTCCAAAATATTTGGCTTCAGCGACAAAACCAGCTTAGTCTGTATTTCCCCTTAATATGTTGTGTGGGTCTTTTAACAGTTGGTTGTTTAATAATAGTAATCTTCAAGCTTATTTCTCCGATCAGCCTGCCCGTGACAGTTCTTCATTCCCAGTAAACACTGCGATACGATCAGTCTGCCACAGATGCTCCTTCTTCTATTACTGCGGCATAATCATTTGGGGGAATCTGTGAAGCTAATGCAAAATCTCACAAAGCTATTCAGAAATATGGATTGAAAATGGAAGACTGGAAAAATAGCGTGTCATAGCCCATTAGCAACTACACACTGCTCTTTAAGAAATTATTTTTCAAACGTTTCCCTTTGCACACATTACTTTTATAAATTTTTTTTAATGTTTATTTTTGAGAGAGAGAGAGAGAGAGAGAGAGAGAGACAGAGTGCGAGCAGGGAAGGGGCAGAGAGAGACGGAGGGAGACACAGAAACCAAAGTGGGCCCCAAGCTCTGAGCCATCAGCACAGAGCCTGATGCAGGGCTCCAACTCCCAAACCGTGAGATCATGACCTGAGTCGAAGCCGGACTCTTAACCCACTGAGCCACCCAGGTGCCCCCTGCACACATTACTTTTAAAAAACCCAAGCTTGTTTGTTCCCGGAGAACAATGGGAACATTTATCCTGGAATGTTCAGTCAGATTCACCCTGCAAAGACTAACATTTGCCCTGGAATAAATTATGTGGCTTGACTTAAAGTTAGCCTGTGTATTTTTCTCAGAGAGGAAAAGTATTTCTGGTATTATTTTTATTGAGAATAATTTTATTGAGGGGATGATAATGTAAGTAGAATTTAATGGTATAATGTCATTTATCTTTGATGAGCAAAATGCAGTACTTAAGGGTTGGCCAGCAGTTCATCACACTGGCTATTAATTATTTCATTTTTTCCCTTTCTCCATTGTTGAATAAATATTTATTCACAAATCTTCCCTCTCTTCATCCTCTTCTATCATAGGTGTCTTTCTCAGACCATTGATCTCTCTTTCCAGAAAGATCCTTCTATATTTTATTTCCCAGTCAATGGTGTTAGCTTCATATTTGAATATACTGTTCTCTCCTGAGACGCCAAAAATTTTACTTCTTTTTCCCAACTTCTGTTTAAGAAAACAACAGTAGTTTTCTGTTTGTTTGTTTTGGCTTGGTTTTCGTTGTTTCCTACTCCAGGAAGGAAAAGAAGGCATCTGATACATAGTAGTTACTGTGAGCCTATTAATACATACTCAGCCCTGTGCTGAGAGCTCTCATGACAATTTCCTATAATTTATAGAATGGAAAACTGACACTAGGAGGTATTAAAAACTTTGTCTAAAGTTTATACACCGAGCACACTGCAGATTCAGCGTTCGGAAACCATTCATTCCAACACTCAAGCTCCCGATGTCCACTCTTGCAGATCCTGACACAGCAGAGCGAGGGGCAGCGTGAGCGTGGGTTGTGTGGCCAGATGGACCCGGAACCACACCTGTCTCTGCCAGGTACTGCCTTGGCAGTTGACTTAGTTTCCACTTATAATGAGAGTCAGCTTTCCAATTTAAAATAAAGATCGAGGAGATAATGTAGCACAAAGCCCAACTGTGAGTAAGAGCCAAAAAACAAGATTGTTGTAATCATTACCCCAAACACGGTGTGCATATCCTGGAAAATCCTGGAAAAAAGCCATAGCTATTTTCCTTCATTTGACTATTTAATGTTCAAAATTTCTACCCTCCCCCGTCACTGCCCCCATGGAAAGCAAAACACTTACAGGTTACTTAGAGGAGTGTTGGACCTCTAGACTGGCCCTGTTGTGTGAGATGCGCACCTGCTTCCTCCCCAGGCCCAGGGAGCAGTGGGAGTGCCCAGCAGCATTTGGACCACATGCTTCTGAAGCCCCTGTTCTGCCCTCAGGGACAGGATGGCAGTGACACTCAGCTGCAGCCGTGCGTGGAGTGTGTGTGGACCCAATATGTATAGAGCAGATGTGTGGGAAAGAGACAGATGATCTTGACCTTGCCCTTTGTTGCTGGAGAACCACCCAGTCATGGTAAAAAGCTACAGATTTCCATGATATCTCTTTGGAGATTCCTTAGGCATATTCGAACATACTGACATTTCTAACTCTCACCGATGTGACTTTTCCATCGATATATTCACAAATAGCTATCAAATCTGAAGTAAAGATTTGCGATATTGATAAGAAGCACATAAAAATGGGACAAAGTATAAATTTCAGAGTCTGAAAGTGAAAACTTCCAAAGGGATCCTCCCTGCCATTCTCTTGAGTGATGTCTTATAAATCCACTTTGGGAGAGGAAGGAGGTGGCTAATTTTGTTACTTCAATCGCTTCAGGAGCCAAATGGAACAAAATGCAAGTTCACTGTATGTTATGAACAGGGGTGATTCTGATTTGATTCCTCACATTTTATACCCTAAGTCTATACTGGAAATTTCTGATATCTCCTTTGGTGCTTGTTCTAAGAATGTCTGTTTGTCTTGAGTATTTTTTTTAATGTTTTATTTTATTTTTGAGAGAGAGAGAGAGAGAGAACGCAGGTGGTCGAGGGGCAGAGGGGTGGGGACAGAGAATCTGAGGCGGGCTCTGTGCTCACAGAAGCAAGCCCAATGTGGGGCTCGAACTCACAAACTGAAGTCGGACACTTAACCCACTGAGTGTGAGACGCTACTGGGTGATGATAGTAAGAGAAAATATGCATAAGGAAAAAAGTCTGAAAACCTTCCAAGTATTTCAAAATGCCCTTCCCTACCCCCACTGCCCCCATGTAGAGCTGGGGTGATGTGCCAGTTTGCAGTCAGTCACTTTAGGTGGTTTTAAAGGAAACCAGGAAAGCCTCCAGGAAAGCAGTGTGCTATAATGTCGGAGAGGCTGTGAAAACTACATTCGCCCCCACCTTACCTCCAACCCAAATCATCTGTTTTACCCACATTTTCCAAGTACCAAGTTTGATCATTTCTTGAGCATCTGTCTAGTGAGAGGATATTGTGTTCCCAGATGTCCACTTTATGTATGCAGGCATCGTTAGAGGGGTGATGCATTAATCTACCATGAACCATCACTTAGGGTATGGATAGAGATTACACTATGGGACATCCTACTGAGAAAGCAGACAGCTGATTGAGGCAACATGGCCTCATTGAGGAACAAATTAGAAGGTTTTCCAGCTCAGGGACTTTGCAAGGAAGGAAGAAGTACAGGTAGGAGTGTCTTGCACGTATGTGTGTGGGGTGCTGTCTGTGGGGATAAGTGAGGAGAAGGGGAAGTGTCAGATGGGATGGTGGAAGGAAGGCCCAAGACCCATTCTATGTGCTGAAATATTGTAGGACATTTTGAAGTGCAGAAGATTCCAGGTTTTTTGTTTTTTTGTTTTTTAAATCCTCTCATGAGTCTGACCAGGAAGCCCTAACATTCTCCTCGGTTGGACTAAACGTTTAGACAGGCTTTTCCTGCTTCAGGCTCCTAATCTTCCTCAGAACATTTGCTTTTGAAAACTTTCAAGTATAAGTTCTTTCTCCACCCTTTTGAGATGTAAAACTTGTTAAAAGCCTCTTGTCCTTCTCACCACTCAGGACTATCTGTCATTCTCAAGGACCTGGAGTCATCCCTCTGAAATGCTGTCGTCAAGGAAGATGGCACCCCTACTTACGAGTTTCAGTGGGAGGGTAGGAACCTAACTTGTTCCAAGTTCTAAAATTACCTCTTGTCATGTAAAGAGGAGAAAAGCTCAACTTTTCCCTTGAAGAAGGCCAACTCACCAACAGAGATGCTCTGAGATCCCCCACCTCAGTTCAGAAACCTTCAGCCCTTAGTTTCAGGGAGGTTGAGGAGTGAGTTTGGTTTTCTCTCCCGTATTGCAATAGCCTTGAATAAAGTGTTCCCTGCCTGGTTAAATGGGTCCGATGCAATTTTTGCTTTGATAGTTGCATGAAATCGCTTGCCCTTCTTTCTTACACACTTTTTTACACAACAAAAAGTGCTAAACTCACAGCTGCCACAGGCCTTTGACAGGGTTGAGTCCAGAGGTGGGGAAAGGGCCTCTGCAGTGATGGCACACGAAGACCCACACACTCGATTCCTTTATTGAAACAAAGCAAAACAAAAAGTTCACATGACTGTGTTTTTAATCTATGTTTGCATGATAGTTTTATTCTTCTCATTTATTCCCTGTAGTAATTTTCTCAGGCTCTCAGGCCTTTGCTCACCTCAACAAATTGAGTATTTATAGACAAACCTTAGAACTCTCCTGGGATTACTAACAAAATGCTAACTGTGGTCCTTCTATAGAGCTCCATTTTAGGGGGAAATGACGTAACTAGACTCAAAATCTTGAACACTGCTCCCAAGAATCCATGTGACTTAGGTAGAATACCCTCCGTGTCCCCAATGCCCTCTAGGTCAGTGATACTTAGATGCCTACTCAGCATTCCTACTATGACAGACCCTGTATTTACTTTTTCTTTCTTTCTTTCTTTCTTTCTTTCTTTCTTTCTTTCTTTCTTCTTTATTATGAAAGAAATCCTTTCTTTTTTTTTTAAGTTGATTTACTTATTTATTTTGAGACAAAGAGAGAGAGAACAAAAATGTGAGTGGGGGAGGGGCAGAGAGAGAGAGAGAGAGAGAGAATCTTCAGCAGGCTCTGCACTGACAAAACAGAGCCTGACATGGGGCTTGGTTCCACGAACCTCAAGATCATGACCTGAGCCGAAACCAAGAGTTGGATGCTTAACCAACTGAGCCACCCAGGTGCCCCTATAATAGACCCTGTATATAATAATCTTATCTAATGCTTATAACAGTCAGAGGAGTAACACATTGGTAGCTCTGTTCTGCAGATAAGAAAAGGCAGAGAAGTTACCTATGATACTCCAGATTTCACAACAAAGGTGTCAGAACTGTATTTCGAAATTCATTCTGGTTGGCGTCAAAATCAGTGAATTTCCAATGCCTTATGCCACTTCCTCACCTGTAAAATGGGGACATTCATAACCAATGGAGAAGTTTCCATTCCAAGCTTGGAATTCTGTGACCTTGACTTCAGAGTGTACTGCTTTTGGTGAGTGTCTTCGGCCCAGAGAAGTATGTATGATTCAGGCCTTTCAAGGAGGGCAGTCAAAAGAGTTCTCTCTCCCAGATTTAGCAAATTTTACCCCCACTGGGTTACCATTTAGGATAGCTTTTAAAGGGGCTTCTAAGTGGTATGAATCTCCACAGGTTTAGCTAGAGGGCAGCCCTGGGTTTCTCCAGTGAGCAGATACAGACTCCATGTTTCCATGCATTTTTTCCCCTCTAAACTCAGAAAAGTGATATTTATAGTTAAACCCTTCTTGAGAGGCTTATAGGGTGTAGCAAATGAAACTGTCCACGGGTGTCATGTTTATTCCTGGCTTTGCCTACTTTTCTTTGCCCTTCGATAAATAAGGAACGTCATCTCTCTAAGACTTTGTTTTGCTTCTTAAAGAATGGTGAGAATAATATCCATCTTACGGAGATTTTCTAACAATTAAGTAGAGGAAAAACTCAGAGAGTCTTGGATTCTCCAGCTTGAATGTATTATATAAAATTAATTCCTGAGTGTAAACAGAGGCATTTTATTCTGATTGGGTCCAGCAGGGGAGGGGGGTGGCGTGCCTCTGGTATTTAAGTCCATTAAAAGAGCTTAAAGGAACCTCAGCCATCACCTCCTTTAATGCTTTTATTTTACAGATGAAGAAAACGCACACTTCTGTGATGTTAAGAAACTGCAGTCAGTTAGGCTACCTGTCCAAATTCCCACACTTCGTCTCATCCAGCATCTCTCCTTCCACAAACCCTGAAACTTTGCCCATCCTTGAGCCCTGGAACACAGAACAGCCCCTTGGGATAGTTAGGAGACTTCAAGGAGGAACGTCTCTAATCAGGTCTCAGTACCAACTCAGCTCCCACCCCACTCAGTTCTTTCTAGCTTATTGACTTGTCCCCATATAAGACAAGTGCACTCCTGCCTGACCTTCAGACACATTCCTTTCAATAAGAATGTTCTTCCTATTATAATGGTCATTGTCCCCTACATGAACCGGTCCCCTTACCTTATTAAGATGACACCCTCCTCCCCTGTTGCAATGGCCTCCCACCCCTATTGTAATCATCCTTTCAAATAAAGTCTCTCTCTACCTAAGTCCAGATTTGTTTTCATTTGACATTTCTATTCAACACTTCTTGTCTACCGTAATCTAGACTCTGTTAACCCATAATTTTGCACTGCTAAGTTTACACTTACTATCTATGTGTTGTTGCCTGTCTGTCATCAACCTAGGTCTCCTCTCCCTAAACACAAAATAAAACTAGTTGACCCTGCCTTATGTATATATATATATTAATATCTTCCTTCATACACAGGACCACACTTCGTACAAGATAGGGGCTCAGTGACTGTGTGTTGTTAGACAATTAGTTTCTATGTTTTTATTTATATAATTAATTTATTAAGTGATATGTGAAGCACATGTTTAATGAATACCTCTTTTGTGCAAGTGTAGAAAAAAGGAACCATAGGTTCTGACCTTTAAGAATGTGTGGTGTAGTTGAGGAGCTTAAGAATCTTTGTCAGGCAATTAACAGTCAGTTAAGTGACGAAAAACAAAACAAAACAAAACACCTGTATAATATAATAACTATGGGTAAAAAACTCCTAGGAGAGAAGGGATTTTCAGTAAGCCTTGAGTGAAACCAAAAACGAGAACAGAAGGCATCAGAGACAGACCAAACAGGAGGAATACAGCTAGAGCTGGCCTGGTCAGTGGGAAATCGTTCAGAAAATGATTAAATTGAAATTCTGAGAATTTCATGAAGTTCAGATTGGAAAAGGGCTTGATTTTTCACTTAGCACACTTGTTAACCAATGTATCGATTCATTGCAATTAGTAACAATTATATACAATTAATTACATAGTGGATTTTCCTGGGCCAAGCCTTATAGGGATTAAAAAGGTGAGATGAAATGGGTATGTGTACTTTTATTGAACAAGATATGGCTAGAACTTCTAGGAATTTGGTTGTTATAGACTTTCTGCCTTATTGATACAAAGTTTATGATACTTTTTTACATTTAGTTTGATGGAAATTCACCCTAACATGGCTCCTCAAAGTGAATGAATGGAAAAGGCACCTCTTCCGGGAGCTCTTCCCAAGGCACTCTCTCTGCGTCTCGTCTTGCAGGGGTGAAATGGGTTTTCTTGAACTTCTTTGACAGTAGGCAAGAAATTGAAAACTTTCTGGGTTGTTCTACCTCAAAGACTGATCTACTACTAAAATTTTCTTTCTCCATTGCTTTTTTTTTTTTTTAATATCTTATTACAGTTTGGGGACACAATTTTGCTTTTGCTTTTGGGTACGCTTATGCAGTCTGTCAGATAGATACAAAAATGGACAGCGGTGCTCCTTGTCCATGCTCATGAAAATAACTAAAAGTATAGAAAGAACCCCCACCATGACAAAAAACAACAACAACAACAATAACAACAAAAAAAAACTGCATGAACAATAAGCTTTGGATCATCAGTATTTTGTGTGTGTGTGTGTGTGTGTGTGTGTGTGCGCTTCCCCTTCGTTTTTGAGAAGCAGTTATACCTAATTATTCTTCTTTACAAAAAAGATTTATGGGCACTGTGGGGGGCACTTCCCCATAAAGAGAACAGGGGCGTGAGTAATAAGAGCTTGGCTGTCAAAGGTCCCAACATGATGTGGAGCACAATTAGCAAAGAAACCAAGCCAATCATGATGGATGTTCACAGAATAGATGCTCCTCTTCCAATCTCTCTCTAAGATGGCTTTGATTTTTTTGTTGTTGTTAAAGAGATTCTAAAGTCTGAATGATAGTTAAATTTAGAGAAACAGTCTGCTTGACTGACACACCAGACCTTTCTATTAACTGCTAAAGCTGGTTCAGATTAATGATCTAGTATCCCTGTGTAAAGTGCACACAATGATGAATTAAATGGACGCTTTAACTAGGGTATGCGTTTAGGCTCTGTAGAGTTTGGAGAGAAATTCCTGCTCGACATATTAGGGGTCGAGATGATGGAGAATGATGTTTGTATTAGCACTAACTTCCTTTGTGCATCTGTGAGGGGTCTGGTGGGACATTTCAGATGCTCACGGAGAGCCGATGCACTGGTTTGTTTTGTTTTGTTCCATGTAGGGAAGTGTAGCCTCTTTAATCCTCCATTTTTCAGATTCTAGAGACCAAGGCATGAATGATAGCAATTTAGTTACCACATTCTATTTCCGGCAGAATTGTTTGTAGTTTAGCTCAAAATATCTATCTTCTTAATTTTAACTGGTTTTGCCAGTTGCCAGTTAAACCAGATTGCAAGTGAAAATGAATATCATCAACACACTTAAATATTTCTGTGCACTATACAAAGCAGACTGTGGATGATTATAGACTACTGGAAAATGTGTTTCCACAGAAACTTTCTTGTAAATTGCTAGGAGTGTGTTCGACTTTAAAATTACTTGTAGATGTGTGCTCAAAATTTCAGTAAATTAAAAAAAAATATTTTACTTTAAAAGTCTATTATACTTTGGGCATCGAAATTACTCTGTATGATACTATACTGGTGGATACATGTCATTAGAGTACATTTGTCAAAACCCAGACAATGTACACTAAGAGGGAACCCTCATATAAACTCTGGACTCTGGGCGATAATGATGTGTCAGTGTAGGTCCCTCAATTGTAAGAACTGTACCACTCTGGTGAGGGACGTTGTTAAAGGGGAGAGCTATGCATGTGTGGGGATAGAGGGTATCCAGGAGATCTCTGTACTTTCCTCTCAGTTTTGCTGTGAACCTAAAACGGCTCTAAAAAATAAGGTTTACTAAAATATAAAATAAAACCGAGCGTAACGTTCTCTAAGGCAGTGATGCATACATTCACCTATAGTTTAAATATGGTACAGGTAACATGCATGTTTTACACAAGATAACTCCGAATGGCTGTGTGGCCATTTCATTTTATGTTTTCATTTCTTTAATGTGTATTTATTTTTGAGAGAGAGAGAGAGAGAGAGAGAGAGAGAGAAAGTGGGTGAGGGGCAGGGAGAGAGACAGACGAAGACACAGAATCCGAAGCAGGCTCCAGGCTCTGAGCCGTCAGCACAGAGCCCGATGCGGGGCTCGAACTCACGAGCTGTGAGATTATGACCTGAGCCGAAGTCAGACGCTTCACCGACTGAGCCACCCAGGTGCCCTTATGTGTGATCATTTTAAATACTCCAGGTCACTGAGCATTCACCATGACACTGCTGACCACCACTGCCTGGTCTCCCTAAGCACCTGTCCTATTTTTTTCCTTCAACACTTTTCACCTGAATTGCTGCAATGGCCCAACGGACCCCTCCCTCCCCTTCCGTCAGCTCCTCCAGGAGGAACTCAAAATTTCTTCTCCAAAATGTTTTTAATTAAAGCACACCCCTTTTAGAGATCTTCAAGAATTACAAATGGCAGAAACAAGTCAGCTCACTCAGCTCCTGCACGGATGTCCCTACCGCCAGGCCCCCTGACCATTCTCATTCTTATTATTACGCTGTACCCCATTCTCTGCTAACACAGTCACACACTAACTACGCCTTAATATGTATTCCAGATGCTCCCCTCACCTCCAACTCTGTTTTTTGGCGCATCCTGTTCTTTTTTCTAGAATGTTCTTTTCTTTCACATTTCTGTATGTTAATGTCTTATCACTCAACGTCCATGTAAATACTACCTGTTCCAAAAAAACCTCCTCAGACATTCCCCTTGCTCCTCTCCTCCCCCTGTGCGCACACCAGATTATCCCTGAGGTTGTACTTCTCCAGGAATGGCATTCACAATATTTACCCTCTTCACAGCATGGCTACCCACTGATCAGAACCTAACTGGCTGTAAACATCCAGGATGTTCTGGTTGAATGCCCAGCCTGCAGTGTTGAGAAGCTCTCAGCTGGTTTCCCTCAAGTGCTTTAGGAAGAGTCCACAGACTTCTTTCTGACTAATATGCCCCTACTCTGTGTGTCTCTATCACAGCATGAGTTACACTATGCTCGAATCACACTCTGCTATAATTTCCATGCTCTGCCAGGTAGAGTGTCTGGCATATGTAGAGATTCAGTAAAAGCTATTGGCAAACTGAGTGAATTTAAAAAAAGGCATTGAGGCCAAAGGCCAATTTTAATCATCTTCCCATAATGGTTTATAGTCATCGCATCTGTAAGGTGCTCAAGAAACATTTGTTGAATTAAACTGGAGCCCTTGGTCTGTAGTGAAATCTTGCTATTAATCAATTGACGACCACAATGATGATGATGGTACCAAACAATCATGTAGTATTTACTCTGTGCTGGCCCTGTATTGAGAGCTTTATATACTTACTACATATACATCAACCCTTTGAGGTGGCTCTATTATTTTTACTGGAAGTTCAGGCACCTTGTCACTGGCATGGCCAGGCTTCTATTCTGGGCAGTCTGACTCCAAATCCTATGCTCTCTTGCTCTGAATTCATTTTTGATGAAAGCAGATTTTGACCTAATGAACCTATGATAGGGACACGTTGTTTTTCTTTCTAGCCATCCTCCTGTCCACTGACCACGGATACTCTAGCTCTGCCCCCCCATTTCTCTGCAGAACATGTTCAATCAGAAGCTTGTAAATAACTGTCTTAAGAGAATCCTCTCCCTAAGACCCACCACTGTTGCCTATACACTTGAGCATCTTTTCCCCACCTTCCTTAAAATAATGTTTTCCTGCCTCAATTTGTGGGTTTGTTCCTTCGTGGTTTCCCAGCTGAGGATAACTCCTAGAAGCCCGCTCTTCCTTCACCCTGCCTGGCCACGCAGATTCTCAGTGGCCGTCTTATACCCCAGGTATCTGCTACCCCTAGTACCCCCAAAATCTTTTCCTCTTGTCCTAGTTTCTTACACACATTTCTGTCTCAAGACATTTCCTAGTTTCTTACACACATTTCCTCTCAAACAGAGGTTGGCTTTTTCTTTCACAATTATGCAGGAAGCACCTAGGGGCGCCTGAGTGGCTCAGTCGATTAAGCATCCAACTCTTGATATCGACTCAGGTCATGATCTCGCGGCTCCTGAGATCAAGCCCTGCGTTGGGCTCTGCACTAACAGTGCAGAGCTTGCTTGAGATTCTCTCTTTCCCTCTCTTTCTCTGCTCCTTCCCCACACCTGTGCTCACACTCTCTCTCTTTATCTCTCATACACACGATAAACAAATAAACGTTAAGAGAAAAGGAAGCACCTAGAGAGTGTCCCTCCCATCTTAAGTCACATTCTCAAATATTCATCCCTTAATTAGTACCATGACTGTTCAGCCTCTGTAATGGAGAAATCTTAAAAATATCCCAATAATAATTTATTTTGTACTTAAAAAAATACATACATGTGTGTATGTGTGTATATACGTGTGTGTATCTATCTTAAATCTGTATCATCCAGTTCTCATCTATATCTACATCTACACCTGTGTCTCTATCATCTATATTTCTTCTACACGCGTTCACCTGTACCTATTTCTATATCTGTACCTGTATCTGTATCTGTATCTCTTACATTGATCCTCTTGTGCTGATTTTCCTCAATTCTTTTACTCTGAGTTGGATCCTTATTACCTTGCAATTGGAAGGTGCCAGTTTCCCATACAGCCTCTCCCTTCCTCTGTTCCATCATCATTTGTGTATATATATATATTTTTTTCCAAAGTAATTACACCAAAATCTTAATAAGGGTCATCTCAGTGGTCGCATTAGAGATGATTCCAATTCCCTCCTTTTCCGTATTTTCCAAATTTTGTGCAGTGAGCATACTTTCACGAAACAATTGCAGTTATTACACTTTTCACAAGAAAACATAATAGTAGCCATTTTAGAAAAATGTTAAAGAATGATTATTTTCTTCCTATTAAATCCCGTAGGTCTCAGATGTCCCTGTCTCAGCTGCTCATCTGCATATGGCCGTGGACTCAGACTCTGGCCCCACCTCTGTGAGTGAAGAGCTGTTCACTGAGAAGTGAGGTTGCCCTTAATATTTCCTTCCTTTGCCAAGAACTCTGAGAATACACCATCCGTTCCACGAATGTTTACTAGATGCGTCTTAACTACCAAGGGCTTGGACTGAGTAAATAAATGGTGGTCAGCAAATCCATGTTTACTTTCTAGTTGATTACAGACTTTCCAGCTTTATATCCCCTCTGCCCCTAGCACAGGATAGGCACTCCAGAGATCTCTCCAAATAACTAATTGTGATTTAGGATTTTTAACAAACTATTGCATTAAATGGTCAATAAATTATAATAGAATTACTTAAACCTCCGTGCCTCTAGTCAGGCAAGAGACAAATTTCATAGATTTAAAATTTTTTCAACGTAAGGAAAAGCATTTTTATCTTAACATCACGCTACATATATCCCTGTTATATATCAGTGCAGTGGCAACTTGAAAGCAGGTAAGATGCTGGGAGTCCAAAATAATATATAAAAAAACAATAATTTATCCCTTTTTACTCCCTCAATATTTAGGGCCCCTCTTCACTGCACTGTCGTGTTACAGGTATTGCAATATAATTTCTATATTTCTGCTTTCTATAATACCTGTTTTATCATAGGTATTGAACACAAGTTGTGTGCCTAGCCCTGTGGTTGGCATTTTGCATTCTATTCTCTCATTAATTTCTCACAGTAATTACAATAAGTAGTTACTTCTTATCATCCCCATCTTGCAGATGAAACTGAGGCTCTCAGAGTCATGAGGTGCCTTGCCAAAGCCACACAGCTGGTAGTGAAACTGGACCCTGGAGTCAGAGAGACCGACAGGCAAATCCCTTCCTGTTCCAGCGTCCCCATTCACATGGCGGTTTCACTGTTGCTTAAGGGATTGCTAGTCTGGTTCTAGACATCCTTGACAGCCTGGTTTATGTCTGTTGTGTTAAGAGACAAGTTAGCAAGACTGTACCTGTTTTCAGCCTAAGGATCAGCCTCCAGCTCATGTTAAATTAACCGAGGAAGCAACACTTTATAAAGTCTCTTGGAAGCCAATGCCATGATCCAGTCTTTTTGCAAACTTCTACCTGTTGTGTGGGATGGTTCTTATTAGTAACACGTATCTGTGCATGTTTGTTTCTGCATTCCATTCTCCATGCAACCTCAACCTCCTTAAGTAACGGGTGCACCTTTCTTGTGTGTTACTCTCTTTTCTGAATTTGATTCTCGTATAGAGCGACCAGAACATTCTGAAAATGAGGAATTTGGGGTTTTACTAAGTGAGTGAATGTGGGGAGAGTGGAGGCTGAGTTCAGCTTCACACACTGAGCTTTCTAAGGTAGAACTAAGCTACTCCAATAAGAAATATGCTTTAGGTCTTCTTTTGGGATTGTTCTGTTTTAAAGTTGCTATCAATGACAGCCAATGTCACTGCCTGATACTAATGTGAAGTGTCAGATTAAATCAAATAATAGTGTCTGTCTAATTGTTTTGCAAATGAACAACCCAAATCACTTACATTCAATGTAGTTTGGCTTTAGAGAGATTGAAATAGAAAAGTTAATTCTCTGAAAGAGTGATCTTTTCAGGTTTCCTCAGCTTCTTGTGCAGAAAGTCCTAGGTATTCATCAGTTTGGCTCATTTGACCCAAATGAGGAGAATAGAAGACATATATTCTTAGACTGTGACACCAGCACCTGTCACCTGTCACCTCCAGGTCAGGATCTTCAACTGCTGTCTAACATAAACTGAAGAAGTCAGTGAACCTTTACCTACTGGAAAATGTTATTTTATTTAAAGCTGCACAACCACAGGCTTGGATGGAGGGGTTCGACATGATTGTCAGCGGCACTTGATGATTCACCTGGGAGGACAGAGATGAACATCATAGCCAGCTATCGCCTTACAACTATTGGGGTGCAGGACTTAAGGGGTATCTTTTGATCTATAATTGATTGTCTCTCTGGTGATAGGTCGTGCATCTTATCTCACTCTAGAATTACCCACAGAGCTGTGTGTACAGATATGGACATACCAGGTGCTAATACATTAAAATTCTTCTATACCAGGCAATAAATAATCACTGTCCTGAGCCCCCTGAGTGAACTCTCTCCAATCAAAGCCCTTCCCTCACGACTCTTGGACTTTCCCCCCAGGCCAGCAAATAAAGGAAATACCCATGACACTGCAGGCAGGGCTCCTCTTGGGCTCTGCACCAATGCCAAGACGTGTGCCACTTTGTTGTGAAATATTTTAAATATTGTCCCTAAAATGAGAAGTGGAGAATGTAAGTGGGCTGGCTTTTATACAGCATCAATTTAAGAAATACCCTTTTTATAGGATAATTTGGATCTTTTACAAAACTGCAGTGAAGATAGTATTTGTTGTCTATTGTCTCTCATTCCAGGATTCATGTGATGAATTTCTTAATTTCTTTGGAGGTGCTCTTTTTTTTCTTCTAGGAATACAATGTGCTTCTCTGGAAAACCTCTTGTTTCTTTTACTCAGGCAGAAAGAATACATTACAATATAGTTCTCTTTTTGCTTGGCCTTTTAGAAACCCCAGCATTAAAATTAATACTCAGTTAAACAATAAAATTATATCAGTACTCGGTATGTCTCTCTTTCCTCCTAAAAGATTAATTTACTAATTTTAAATTTTATTTATGTTAATGTAATTTAATGTTAGAATCTGCATCAAAAAATCTGGGGGGAGGGTGAGAGGTGGTTTTTTAAAAAGAACCCTAGGGACGCCCAGGTGGCTCTGTCAGTTAAGGGTCTGACGTCAGTTGAGGTCATGGTCTTTCCGGCAGAGGTTATGCTCGCACTCTTTGTGAGTTTGAGCCCCGCCTCTGGCTATGTGCAGACAGCTCAGAGATGCTTCGGATTCTATGTCTCCTCTGTCTGCCCCTCCCCGGCTCATGCTCTGTCTCTTTCCCTCTCTCTCAAATTAAACAAACAAACAAAAACATTAAAAATATTTTTAAAAAGAACCCTAATGGATGCTTTGTGCTCTACCGTGAGCTGCAGGATGATTTACCATGTTCTCCCAGACAATATCTACACCTACACTCTTATCCATATGAACTCAGAACTGAACTCTCTTTTATTATTGAACATGAAATAGGTTGGAAGAAATACTGAAAACACATGTAATCGATCATGTTCTCCACTCGAGTCCTCCTGTGGGATTTGTGTTTCCCTGCAGTCAACTTGGCCAAAAATGGCAGGGGAAATCTTCAGATTATCTACTCTATTGTTATTATTATTTTACATTTAGCCGTATGTATCGAAGGACTCTACCCATGTGGATCCAGCTCTTGATATTCACTTAGTTCCTGAACGATGATAATCTTTCCGCTTGTTCCCTTTCCCTACCTTCCTTCTAGCTGTTTCACATGAGCACATCTATTCTGTGGAACCAGCGAAGGCAGAAAGAAGTTAAACTCAAGTAGTCATTTTTGCTAAAGGTGAGTTGTAGCTAGACTAAGAAAGACTGGTGTGAAATATTACATGTTGAGGAGACCAATTAGACTGAATACAGGTTTTAAATGGTTCGTGTGCACCATTTTCAAGAACATTCTTTTTTATCCTACATGCTACAGATGATGGGCCAAAATGAAAACCCACCCTGTTTTAATACTTCCTATTTATTTTCAGTAGTCTGTGCGTTTCATGAATTTAGAGACAATACACTTTTAGCCTTTGTGATTCCTGTTCTTTGTTCAAGACTTTAAACACGGTATGTGCTCAGTGAATGTTTATCCAATTTTATTTTATTACAAAGTATGTATTGTGTGCTTAGCTCAATAAAGAACAAGTCCTTCTTCTTTTTATCACAGTTTCTGTGCATACTAAATCTCTTATTTAAAGTTCTGCCCTTCTGCCAATAAAATGAATAATTATTATCATCCATCTGTCCTACCTTCCCAGTTATCCAGTCAATAATATATTACTTATATTATGTGCCAAATACGTTTCTAAAAGGATAAATCTAAAAATAGGACACTTTTTCAATGAGTATGCTTACCTTCCACCTGAGAAAGGTATACTACATTATGTACTACATTTCTATATAATGTAGTAAATTGAGATAGAATTTTAAAAAAGTACGATGGGAATACAGAGGATGGAGTGACTCTGTCTTCAGAAAGTTAGGAAAATTTAGGGCACCTGGGTGGCTCAGTCAGTTAAGCATCCAACTTCAGCACAGGTCATGATCTCACGGTTGGTGAGTTTGAGCCCCGCATCAGGCTCTGTGCTGACAGCTCAGAGCCTGGAGCCTGCTTTGGATTCTGTGTCTCCCTCTCTCTCTGCCCCTCCCCCCTCGCTCTCTCTCTCTCTCAAATATAAACATTAAAAAAATAAAAAAAAAGAAATTTAGGAAAATCTTCATAGAGCTGTTGACATTTGTGTTATAATTCCAAAGATGAATATGAAATTCCTGGGTAAAAGGAAAAAGAGAAAACAGTGGCATTCCAGATGGAATGCACACTTTGTTCAATAATCTGGCTTATTTAGGAAGCAATGAAATGTTCAAGTGGCATGATGGGGAGAGATAGGGAGTAAACTTGGTGAGGCAGTGAAGGACTATCACGAAGGACCTTCCATGTCGTCTCAGTCAGTTTGGGCTGCAATAACAAAATACCAGACTGGGTACCTTAAACAACAGAAGTGTATTTCTCACAGTTCTGGAGGCTGAAAGTCAGAGACAAGGGTGCCAGCATGGTCCAGTACTTGGTGAGCGCCCTTTTCCTGACTCGTAGATGGTCATCTTCTTGCTGTGAACTCATATGGTGAGGAGAGAGAGAGGAAGGGAGAGAGACAGAGAGAGAACAAGCAAGATACTGCTCTCCAATCATGAGGTTCCACCCTCATGACCTAATTACCTCCTTGTCCCATTGCCCCCATCTCCAAATACCATCCCATTGTGGGTTAGGGTTTCAACATATGAATTTGGGGAGGACAGAAGACTATAGTCCATAAAATATCTTAAGAAACTTGGGTTTTAGTTGGTAGGTAAAGGACAGCTAACAGAGGTGGTTGGCAAATCACAACTAAGTCACAACTGTTGATGTGCATGGACCAGGGACAAAACGAGTGGCATCTCCCTTAGATTTTTGTTTGTAGCTCATTTAGCCCTACTGTGCTGTGACATCATGGAGAAAGCAGGCTGCAAAAATATGGCAATTTACTATTAAGAAAATAAAAATAGTATGTCTAATAGTATGATTCTTCTTTCAAGAACTCTAAATAATAATATTCATTTCTAAACATTGGGAACTATGTGCTACTATTTACTCAAAACACATCACGTTTTGAGTAATTTCTTTATCATTTTCGATTATAATGGAAACGTTGGCCTTTGTATGCCATGCCACAAATTTAACTTGCACCTAAAAAATATTCATGTTAGGCTTATGTGACATCTGCTGAGAAATCTAAATTACCCATTGACAAAGATCATTCAGGTAGGAAAGGCTAACTCTATGTAGAAAAGGGAAATTCAGATAGAAAAAAGCTAAAGGGATTGGATTGGGCAGCTCTAGGGGAGGGATGATAAATCATGCATTTATGTCAGAGGGAAGTGCCTGCTTCTGTATTGTTGGGATGTCATGTGGTTGAGGTTTGAAATACAAAGCTAGTAATTTTTCTTTACATATGGCATCTGTCCACGAAGGGCTTAAACAGCATTTATGTAATGGTTTCTCACAATATTTCAGTGGAATAAGAGATAACCTGTGGTTGTAATTTATAAATCAGGCGATTGCTAGAAAAGTACTGGAAAGTATGTGGCATCGGCGTGTCAGCGATTTGGTGCAACAGGCAGATGAGACTAGAGGGGAAGGTTGTAGTGGGTGGTTGGGTTGCACAAGGCAATGTGCTGTGTGAAGACAGTTCCAGAAGTGTCACCAGAAATGGGGATCAACAATGCCAGAATGGCGGCATTCCTGTCCTATTTGAAATAAAGAAGCATAAGAAGTAAATTATCTATCCCAAATTACAAATCACGAATTTTCCTGGCCAAGCACTTTGTCCGGTGGGGGTCCATCGTATTATGTATTACCCATTGTGATATTTTTTGCATTTGCAATAGCAAATATTTTATTTTGTTTTATAATAAGGGGCAATGCCAATTTTATATCAAATGCAAATTTACTTGCTCAATATTAGTATAGTGCTATATTTATTTCAATAAGAAAATTTAGGAAATTGGGAGAGTCTTATGATTTAATTGCTATTCTGTAGGAATTTTATGGCATTCAGACATAAAAAGCATCTTTTTAAATGATCTCCCCAAAAGAAAAATAAGCAGAATTATTCTATAGCATTTGCATGAAGCAAGCAATTAGCAGTAGATCTATTGTTAAATAGATTAACAGATAATCATCAACAGCTTGAGAATTTTTTCCTTCTCCATGGTTCCTTGTATCTATATGTGTGTGATGATAGAAAAGGGTGCTTCATTATATCAATTATTTACACATATTCAGTAATGATCTGTTTCTGGCTCTGTGCTGAATTCTTGATATGCATCATCTCTTGTAAATCTCAGATAACTTTTCTTTACAATTGGTATTATTGTTCCCATTCTTACACAAGAAAAACAAAACAACACGCAAACCATGGGGCTCAGGAAAGTTAGCTATAGACACTACATACCCACTGAGTAACCCTGGATTCAGGATTAGAATCCAGCAGAGCCTGGTTCTGAAGGGTGTGATTTCAGCCACAGCTCCAGCTTCTTCTGAGTTCTGCCTAACCTCTTTGGGGCTGGGAAAAGCAGAAAAAGGAAGGTCTCACATTCCTGCCAGAGAGTGGGAGGTGCTTGCTCTGGGCACCACTGGGGGGTGGGGGAGTAGCTGAGGGATGATGCCCAGAAGGCACTAAGGGGCTCTCTGGGTGATGTCCACTTTGCTCTTCTGCGGATGGCTTTGACCCAGCAAGATACCACTTCTAGGATAAAGTCAGGAGGGGGGGTGAAGGCTCTGGCTGTGTGGCCAACAGTGCCGACAAGTTAAGTGGAGAGAATTAGTGAGTTCTCAGTATGCTCCCAGGGCATGTGGGGAGATTGGATGGCTGGGACTCCAGCCGCTACAGCGTAAGGGCATGGCCAGAGTCTACTGTTGCTGATGTTGCCACTTTGGGTTATTTATATGCCCTTTGCTCACCACCTGGAAAGTCTGGGAGGGCAGGCTAAGAAACAGAATCGCTTCAATGGGAGATGGGTGCCGTCGGCAGTGTGAGCGGCTCACATTTCTAGCTCTGTACTCCTCTGGCCACCATAGGAGACAGATTGGAGAGGACGCATGGATTGGGAAGGGAAGAATCCCCTGTGCTGACTTTACTTCATGTGTATTCCAACAAGGACCCAGACCAGAGGTGGGTGGAGAAGAGCAGCCAGATTTGAGGGCTGTGTGAGGTTCTGAATGAATGTTGCATTTTTAGAGCCGAGAGGAAAAAAAAAAATAGGCAGGACTCAACTTCCAGACTTACCCTTCTCGAATTCACCTTCTATTCTGAGGCTAGATGATGTTTCTGAAATGTAAGTCCCAGGTGACTCCCGATTGAAGTCATCTGCAGAATAAAAGCCAAGTTGTTCAGGAGATCGTGGGTAGGCTCTCAAGTGCTAATTCCTTTCTACCTTTCCACCCTGATCTCCAACCACAGGCCATGGGTTTGGCATCTTTTGGTTTTTCGCTTCAATGTCTTGCCCGAACTGGCTCCTATAGCCAGCAGCAAGCACCTTTTCTTCCTGTATCCCATAATTAAATTCCAGGAGGAGCTTAACTCACACCTCCTTTGGGAAGCTGTGCCCAATCTTCTTATGTTACGCAAGAAACAAAAGGACATGTACCATGCTGTTCTCATGGTTTCTAACATAATATTTCAAAATCCAAATCTAATCTTATTCTTTCCTGTGTTAAAACACTCACTGGTTCCCCTTTTCCTAGAATGTAAAGCAGAGCTTCACCCCGTAAGAAAACCAACCTCGCACAAAAGAGTAAATACTTAGATAATGTTGCATTTATTGGAATGTTTTTAAAACACTAATATTTGTTTTTATAAATGTTTTATTTATTTTTTGAGAGAGAGAGAGAGATAGGGGGACAGAAGATTTGAATCAGGCTCTGCACTGACAAGGTGACAGCAGCGAGCCCAATGTGGGGCTCGAACCCACAAACTGCGATATCATGAGTGGAGCTGACGTCGGTTGCTCAACCAACTGAGCCACCCAGGCAACCTCTAAAAATTAATATTTGTGTAATAAATATTTGCTTAATTGAGTAGAGAGACTCTGAAATATAGTGGTTAGGGCATTAAACAAGTTGCGCTTTAAGATAAAAAACGTTTTTATTTATTTTGAACTATATTCGATTCTTAAAGAATACGGAAGAGAATTTCAGTGTAAATATATCAGACATCTTGTGTAAAACAAAATGAAGAGAAACACATCATATCGTTTAAAACACCAAAGTGAAGCTAACATTTTGAGGGCAATCATATATGGAAAATCTGGCAAACAGGAATAGTGGGAGATCATGGAACTTTTCTATAGCTGGTGAGTGTTAGCAGGAGAAGAAAAAAATAAAGGCCCTTATTGGTAACAAAGCAGCAGGTGAGTTAGAGTTTCATAATTATATCCACATTTTATATAATATAAAGAAATTTTCTTGAGCTGATCAAGAAATGTTTTTTTTTCTATTCAGAACATGTAACTTCTCTGCGTGCCTAGTTTGAGTGACTATTTTTTTTTTTTTTTTTTTTTTTTTTTTTTTGCCTAGAGTAATAATAAAAACTACCAGCCCAGCTTGGACTCTGACATGTTCAGCATACCCTTCAGTCAATCTTATTTCTCTCACTGGGCTGTTTCTTTGTGAAATGACTCGTCATTATTTATGTAAATTGGTTTTAAATGAGAATGCTTAACTAGAAGATGTCATCTTAATATCATGACAGCTGTTATAAATATGGGTGGCCAGGTTGCATCTTCTTTCTTGTAATTTATTTACTTTTCAGATTTTATTACTTGTATCTGCTATACCTTCCTGAGAAGAAAGTGTGTGTTAGAAGTTTTCATGAAAACTTGGGGCTAAAAAATTCGGGTAAAATGGAAATGAACACTGAATTATGAGGTTGCATTCAGATTCTAGCTCTTTCAACATTACCCTGTCTCTTTCTCTCTGGCCTTTCTCTTTTGCTGTTCTATCTTTTGTTGTGCAGAAGCTGTTCAGTCAGCCCTCGGTTCTTCGTGAAGAGAAATTACTCTATAAACAGGTGTGGTTCAGTGTGTCCCCCGAGGAAGTGAGTTCAGGGTTTTCCTCCATCACCATCTTGGACTGGAACTATAGCTCTTTCAACATTAATTGAAACAGTAGGCAGGCTTATTACCTCTCTGGGCCTGTTTCCTTACTTGCTATTGGAGAGTTAATAGATAATGTCTGTAGTGTTCATTTTCTAGGGCTAAGTACCACAAACCGTGTGACAGAAACAACCAAAATTCTTTGCCTCGTGGTTCTGGAAGCTAGGAGTCTGAAGTCAGCATGTCAACAGGGTTGGTTCCTTCTGTGGTCTGTGACAGAAGGATCTGCTCCAGGCCTGTCTGGTTTGAAGATGCCCATCTTCCTGTGTCTCTTTATGCCATCTTCCCTCCATTTGTCTGCCTCTGTGCTCAAAAATTTCCCCTTTTTACAAGGACACCAGTCACATTGGATTAGGGTCTACCCGAATGACCTCACTTTAACTTAATTACTTTTCTGAAAACTCTGCCTCTAAGGAAGGACACATTTAACCCAGAAAAAATGTCCCCAATCCTTTTATTTGCAGCTTTAACATTTTGTCAAGACCCTCTATGTGGTGGTCTGTACTTCTGTTGTTTTAGTGAAAGAAACCCAAATGCACCTGGTTTCGACTCAATGAAAGGAATCGGTTAGTTCACAGAATCCAGAGAGCGTGACATGCTATAGCAGCCCCAGCCCTTAAAATGTCGTCAGGATTCTTTCTCCATCATTCAGCTCTGCCTTTCATCTGCTCTGTTTTCTTTCTTTATAGATTAACTTCTCACATAACTGCTGGTATCTGACAAGTCTCCCAAGGGTGGGACTGGGGAGGGAGAGGCGTGCCTAATGCTCTTCCTTGGAGTTTGAACAATCACAGGGCAGGCACCTGAGGGCCCAGCCGTTTACTCTTGTCTGTGCCCCCAGAAGGGGGCAGCTCTGCTCCATCCACAGGGTTGGCTGGGAGTGAGGAATTTCCCAGGAGTGGTGCTTCAAGGTAGGCGGTTCCACAGAATTGATTCCAGGGAGTGCCCGAGTGGCTCAGTGACTTCTGCTCAAGTCATGGTCTTAATGGTCTGTGAGTTTGAGTCCTAGCTCTGTGCTGACAGTGTGGAGCCTACGTGGGATTCTCTCTCCCTCTCTCTCAAAATAAATAAATACACTTTAAAAATTTTTTAAAGGAAAAAAAGAATTTACTACAGCGATACTCTGGTAATTTGTTAGGACAGCCCTCAGAAACCACCACCGACATTACACTTCAATGTTGAGCAATTTTGGACACAGATATAACTCCGCAGAGGTTTACAACTGGCTTCAGAAGTAGAGTTAAACCACTTAATTGAAATCCAGAATTAAAATTCCAAAGTGGAGTTTTGTGAGGAATGCTGCTCCGTATGAAGCTCTCTTTGGGGCCTGCCAATCAGACTCAGGGGTTCCTAATTTATACCTGTGTGTTGCCAGAGAGCCTAAGCTTTCAAGTTTGAAATCCAATATACGGTAAAACCTTGGTTTGCGAGCATAATTCATTCCGGAAACATGCTTATCATCCAAAGCACTTGTAAATCAAAGCAAATTTCCCCATAAGAAATCAGGGAAGCTCAGATGATTAGTTCCACAACCCCAAATTATTCATATAAATATGATTACGATACTACACTATAATACAGAGTCATAAAGAAAATACAACATATAAAGAAAAATAAACAAATCAACCAGCACTTCCCTTTGAAAACCCTCATGGCTGGTGTGAGGGAGACAGGAGAGGGGAGGGTTACTGTGTAGGACGATTTTCACTGTCACTAAGGAATCACTGCTGTCTATTGGATCAATGGAATCTTTTTCATTACCTACAATTTTAACAAGGAACCCATCCAATGACACTTGCTTTTGCCTCCTTTTGAGGATTTTGCAGAAATGTGACGCCAATTGCATTGGCGATCACCCACAGTCCCACAGTGAGAGAGAGAAGAACCATTGGCTCATTCGTGATCATGTGATGTCTGGTGTTACTGTTATGCCCAGAATTTGTGATCCCCAAAGACCACCAGGGAGCCGAGTCCGATGCAAAAGCAAAGAGCCTTTATTCGAGCTAACTCGAGCTCAATCCCCTACCTGCACCGCCGCAGCGGTGAGATACCGGAGAGAGAGAGCAGGCTTCAAGAGCACAAAGGTTTTATAGGGATCATGGCCTTAGCCGATTGGCTGGGGAAGGGTCGTGGCCTCAGCCGATTGGCTGGGGAAGGATAGAACAATGGCTGCCAAGGTGTGGTCCCAGATCAGCAATTATCAGCGTCACCTGGAACTTGTTAAAGATGCAAATGTTGGGCCTGGTGGTCACAGACCTACTGAATCAGAAACTCTGGGGATGGGGCTCAGCAATCTGTGTTTGAACAAGTCTTCCAGGAGATTCTGATGCACCTGAAGTTTAAGAACCACTGTGTCTGAGGATCTCTAACATGTTTGGCCTCAGTGTATACAGAACATTTCTCACTGGTCACCTATTAACCATTGGCTGTCAGCCTTGCTGTGCTATATAAATACCTAGCACTAAACACCATCCCCAGAGACTCTGATTAATTGGTTTGGGGAGGGGTAAAATGCTCCCAGGTCATTCTAAGCCTGGACAGGGTTGAGGGCTCCTGCCTCTGGCCCCTACCTGAGAGAAGCCTTCCCTCTTCTTTTTTTTTTTTTTTTAAATTTTTTTTTTCAACGTTTATTTATTTTTGGGACAGAGAGAGACAGAGCATGAACGGGCGAGGGGCAGAGAGAGAGGGAGACACAGAATCGGAAACAGGCTCCAGGCTCTGAGCCATCAGCCCAGAGCCCGACGCGGGGCTCGAACTCACAGACCGCGAGATCGTGACCTGGCTAAAGTCGGACGCTTAACCGACTGGGCCACCCAGGCGCCCCAGAAGCCTTCCCTCTTCTACTCACACTTTCCACGTCTCTCACACTCCCCTTCCTCCCACCTCAGACTTCGGAAGAATGCATCAATCAGTAGCCCGCTTTCTTAGAAAACATAAGTTACTCAAGGGGAGGAGGCGTGGTCTGAGGTTTGAGCGGGAACCTCTTTCTGCGGCCACGTTGGGGACACAGTCACTAGTCGGCCGGCCTAGGTCTGCTCTTTCACTTCTTACATTGCAAGACATTCCTCGTTCATCAAGTTAAGATTTTCTAGATATGTCTGCTTATCTTGTGGAACATTTGCAGAGCAAGTTACTCACAATCCAAGTTTTGCTGTACTTTGTTTCAAGAGGAAAACCTGTATTAAAGTTTGCGTTGATTAAGAAAAATTTCTTGGGGCGCCCAAGGTGGCTCAGTCAGTTAAGCAGCCGACTCTTGATTTCAGCTCAGGCCATGATCTCACAGTCATCAGATGGAGCCCTATGTCGGGCTCTGTTCTGGGCTTGGAGTTTGCTTGGGATTCTCTCTCTGCCCCTCTCCTCCTCCCAGGCACACACTGTCTCTCTCTCTCTCTCTCTCTCTCTCTCTCTCTCTCTCACGCATGCCAAAAAGAAAAAAAAAAAAAGAAAGAAAGAAAAGGAAAGAAGAAAGAAGAAAAGGAAAGAAAAATTTCTCCGAGAGTTCAACATAAGTCATTAAAACTCACAGTAAAAAGGACAAACACAGATAATTTCAAAAACACCAATTTTTCTTCTATTTTCACCCTCTCACTTTTTTTCTATAGACCTTGGTGTTTTCTTAATTGCAGAGTATTGTCTGATTTGGATGGGAAATATTAATTTCCTTTACTGAAATTCTTCAGTGTGCTTCTCTAAACGCCAGTATTGGGCTTTCCCTGAAAAAAAAAATGCTGTCAGGGAAGCAGTTTGCAGATCCAGTAGAGAACAGAAATCAGGATGCTATTATTAGCCCTGGAGGAGGCAGTGAGTTTGCTGGTTACATAAGTGAGGGAAATGGCAGCATTCCGGGAATGAGGGGGCAAACGGACAATGGGAGAGTTGAGCTCTTTTCTCTTGCTTTCCACCAAAAATGGAAAAAAACAAAACAAAACAAAAACCAAAAAAAAAAAAAAACCAACAAAAAACAAAACAAAACAAAAACCCAAAAAACAAAAACCAGCCCAGAGCTGTCCTCTCGTTTTTCCATCTGCCTCCTGTCATTTGAATCCAATCCATCAAAGAATAATGTTGTCTTTATTTAAAGTGTTTCAAGGTTGATGATCAAATCCCTAGTCAAGTCCCTGGACACAAGTGAGAAGTGAAACCTCAAGCACCTTCCAATGGGAATGTTATTTGCATCACACCTGGCTTGTGCTGTGTTACAGTGTATAAAATTGGGGACGGCCCTTTCTCACTTGCTGTGTATTTCTTCACGGTGCGTAACAATCTGACTGTTGGTTTGCAATTTCTTTTCTAATTAGAGTCTTTGGCATGTGAAAACGCAACGCTGCTTTCCTTCTAGAGCAGAGTTCGTTTGTTTTCTTCTTGCACCGTTTTCTTCATTTTCATTTGCCTATTTTTTATTCAGCAGCCAGTTGGGTGCTTCTGTGGTTATTTGCTCACCCTTGGCCGTGGCATACTTAGTGCTGAATTTCTGGCAGACTCTTTCCTAATGCTTGTCAAGTTCCATTTCTCTCTCTGGGTTTTCTTAGTATATAAAGCTCAACCATCACTCATTGCTTTTTGAAGATAATGTTGGTTGTGAGCCTGGAACGACTTGAATAAACTTGCAATAAATGACCCTATCCGAATGCAGAGAACAGTGTGCACAGGGCACAGGCGATAACCAGTGCATGGAGACAGTATCAGTAAAAGCTGTCAGCTCCCCGGCAAAAACACCGAGAACTGCCACAGGCAACTCCTCATAATAGAACTTCTGCAGGAAACAGTTTCTTTCAGTGACATTGTCCTTACCAGCCTCCAAACATTCTCCCTCTGTGGGTGCTCCCCTCCAATCAAACACTGAAATTCCAATCAGCCGACTGAAATCCTTGTCAGCAAAACCACTCAAGTCTTAATCTCCTGAAAATTAAGGAACCGAAACTCCAGCTAGGAGAGATTCATAGCAGCAGCCTCTAATCAAGGTCGTCTTTGTGTTTTCCTCCTCAGAGCCGTGCACTGTGCCTGCTCATGTCATTAAGAACAAAATGATGCTAGGGGAGGAGTACATGGAGAGGAAGTCATGTGTGTGATCTCATTGTGTGGATAGGATCCCAGGGGAAGCCTGATCAAACTCCCAGGACGGCAACTTTGGTGCTGCTGGTTTACCGCTGGATATGCAGAGTAATTCTAGGAGTCTGTTGCTTTGAAAAAAAAAAAAATGTTTATTTCTTTCTTTCTTTTTCGAGAGAGAGACTGTGAGCAGGGAAGGGGCAGAGAGAGGGAGACACAGAATCTGAAGCAGGCTCCAGGCTCTGAGCTGTCAGCACAGAGCCCGACGTGGGGCTCGAACCCAAGGACTATGAGATCATGACCCAAACGAAGTCAGACGCTCAAGTGATTGAGCCCCCCCGGGCGCCCTTAGGAGTCTGTTGCTTTTAGTTGCAGGGTCTGAGTGATACGTTTGCTTACTTTTCCAAAGGAGTCCAGCATTTTCTGAGCATGCATGATGTCTTTGGGTTGAACAAGTTCAAGAATCTCCATCCAACAGTAAAAAAAAGTTATATGCATGTGTGTGTGTGTGTGTTTAATCTTGAAAGATTTAAATAATTGTGTGAATAAAGTTAAACTCAATATCAAATAAATAATAAATGGTATAGTTACACAAAAATAAATGAAGACAAAAAAAAGATAAAAAAATAAATGAAGCAAGCAATAGGTGAGGCACAGACATAAAGTAGGTCTGCCATCTGTAAAAGGCCCCCTTGTTATGGGGTAAGTGCAGAATGGCCACAAGCAGCTCCTGGTCTGGAGGATGGATGGCTTCTGGAAGCTGAGAACTGCCTTCAGCTGACAGGCAGCAAGGAAATTGGATCTCAGTCTTAGAGGCACAAAGACCTGAATTCTGCCAACAGCCTACACTAACAAGGAAACAGATCCTCCCCTGGAGTCTCTCGGAAGGAGTACAGCCCTGTGAACACCTTGAATTTGGCCCATGAATCCCTGTGCAGAGACACAGCTGAGCTCGCCAGACTCCTGACCTATAAAAACAATGAAGCAATACATCTGTGCTGTTTTAAGCCGCTAAGTTTATGAGCATTTGTTAGAGCAGCTATAGGGAACCGATACAATAGGCAGTCAGTACATATTTAGTGGCTGAGTTGGTGACCTGAAATGGGCTGGCATGCCGGGTGACACATGAGTCCATGACTCAGTTGTAGGGAACAGGATGGTCTAATGGGCCAGGCCTCACTCAGATGGTCTCTTCCTGGAACCACCCAGATGGAAGGTTGGGAGGAATGATTTTTTAAACCCTGCTCAGTGCACCTTTACTAGGGGGAGGAGGGTGAGTGTTAGGCAGAAAAATAATGCATGGTTTCCACAGGAGCACGAGATCTCATCCTGATGGCAGAAGGGTGCCTCTTTTTTTTTTAAATGTTTATTATTTTTGAGAGAGAGACAGAGCGTGAACAGGGGAGGGGCAGAGAGGGAGACACAGAATCTGAAGCAGCCTCCAGGCTCTGAGCTGTCAGCACAGAGCCTGACGTGGGGCCCGAACTCATGAACCGTGAGATCGTGACCTGAGCCGAAGTTGGGCGCTCAACCGACTGAGCCACCCCGGCGCCCCAGATGGGTGCCTCTTGAATGCTGTGTGTCCAAATCGCCCTCTGTCCTGTGCTCAGGGCCCACAACTCAGGAGGCACCATGTATGACTTGTAGAGAAGAGCCTCCTGTGGATGAGGGAAGCGGAGGCAGAGTTCTTACGACGGACCGCCTCACTTAGGGGTGTGCATCACAATCACCTCAGAGACTTGGTCAACATTCAGACTAGTTAATAGTCAATATATATAGAGTCTGCTCCAGGCCTAATAAGGTAGAATGTTGGGGTGTGAGGCCTGAGCACCTATATGTTAAAATCTTTCCACAGGTGACTCTGGTGTAAGTGTTGGCCAAGAGCAGGGGTTGGCCAGCAAACTGTTTCTGTGACAGGCTGAATAGTAAATCATTTCAGCTTTGCGGGCCACGTGGTCTCTGTAGCAAGCACTCATGTCTGCCATTAAAGAGGGAAAACAGCCATAGACAATTCATATACAAAGGGATATATCGCCACGCTCCAATAAATTTTATTTACAAAAACAGATTTGTAAATTTGTAAACAGATTTGGCCCCTATAGCTTGTGACTCCTGGTCTAGAGCATGAGGCTCTTTACAGAGAAGCAGGCCTGGAGGGAGAACAGAATTTTCTGGAAGGTGAGACACTGTCGAGAAGGATACCATCACCTGGGGGATGGGGCATGAAGGATAAATCCCTGATTTGTTTAGAGAAAATAAAAGTGCATGATAGAAAGCATATATCTTAAAGGAAAGACAGATGTGCTGGTTATAGTCATTTGCATATTAACATTACATTCTGTTTCCCCAGTTGTCATATATAGGCTAGAGTTAACAAAAACTAAATAAAATGAAACATTATATTTATTAAAAAAAATCTTTTTAGTGTTTATTTTTGAGAGAGAGAGAGAGAGAGAGTGAGAGTGGGAAGGGACAGAGAGAGAGGGAGACACAAGGTCTGAAGCAGGCTCCAGGCTCTGAGCTGTCAGCACAGAGCCTGATGTGGGGCTCGAACTCACGAACCACGAGATCATGACCTGAGCTGAAGTCAGACACTTAACCAACTGAGCCGCCCAGGCCCCCCTGTATTTATTCGTTTTTTAAAGTTTATTTATTTATTTATTTATTTATTTTGAGACAGAGATACAGAGAGAACAAGCAGGGCAGGGGCAGAGCGAGAAGGAGAGAGAGAATCCCAAGCAGCCTCTGCACTGAAAGAGCAGAGCCTGACCCAGAGCCTGAACCCATTAACCATGATATCGTGACCTGAGTTGGATGCTTAACTGACTGAGCTACCCAGGCACCACTGGAACATTATAGTTAAAAATAAAAAATGAAGTCAATCCTGCCATTCTCAACAACATGGATGAACCTGGAGGACATTATGCTGAGTGAAATAAGCCAGTCATGGAAGGACAAATACTGCCTGATTCCACTTATACGAAGTTTCTAAAATAGTCAAACTCGTAGACGCAGGTAACACAATAGTGGTTGCCGGGGGGCAGGGGGAAATGGGGAGTTGTTCAACTGGTATAAAGTTTCAGTTACGCAAGATGATTAGTTCTAGAAATGTGCTGCACAACACAGTGCCTACGGTTAACGACACAGCATGGTGTACTTCAAAGTTTGTTAAGGGGCTGAATCTCATGGTGTGTTCTTACCACAAAAAATAACAACTAAAAACCAAAGAGGCACAAAGAAGCTTTGAGAGGGGTTGGCTTTGTTTATTACCTTGATTGTGGTGACATTATCATAGGTATTTGCATATCTCCATCCTCATCAAACTATGTATTAAATAATTGCATTTATTTGTATGTCAATTATACCTCAATAAAACTGTTAACAGATTTTAAAATAAAATTATGGCTTCAGATTTTAAATCAGGTACCTATACCTGTTTTGTCCTGTATAAGTTTCGAGGAGTAAAAAAAAAGAGCAAAGTGAATAAAAATGGAGAATACATAAAAAATTAGAGAAACAAAAATATTGCCTAAAGCATATTTTGGGTTTTGAAATGTAATATCCAGAAGAGAAAGTATTAAGTAGTTACTAAAGTTATCTGTTATTAGGTCGAGGAAGTATAGAGCAAAGGCTGTCCATATGGTTTAGACTTAAATATTATAAAATTGAATAGGTTTTTAAAAAGTTTCCTATCAAGGAGGAAGGAGTCAACCTGGCTGAGAAGTAAGAGGACCTGAAGTTCTCTCGTCCTCAAATACAGCAGTATTGAGGCCAGAAGACTTGGAATTCCAGGAATCTAGGCTCCAGACAGAAACATCTCCAGAGGCTCACAGGGACAACTTGTCTAGATGTAGGTGTGTGATTGCGAATTGGAGAGATAAAGTGAGCAGCATAGGCATGGAGGGGAGGGATCCCCTTCTGTGGTGAGACAAAAGGAAGAGAAAGGCTGTGGAGTGTAGGATTGAATCTGGACAAGAGAAAAAACACGGACAAAGGAACGGAAAAAAATGGAGAAAGAACTAATTTCTAACTGCGGGGCTTTCTCTGAACTGGGACCGGGTGTCCTGTTTGCACATCAGGGGAGGAGGGGACCAGCTCGGGGCTCAGTAGCGAGCTCAGAGGTGCAGTTGGAGAGGGAAATCCCCTCTCTTGAGTGCTGAGGGAAGAAGTTATATAGCTGCTCCAAGGACAAAAGACCCTACAGGTATCAGCCAGCCAGAGGCCCTTGTTGGCTGATTGGAGGAGTGGCACTACCCTGGAACTGGGGCACATGGAGTGGGATCCTTTAAGACATCAGTTTTTGAATCCCAGCTGAGCACCTGGGAGGCATGAGACTATGGAGTGGAATAGACTAGCCTGTTAGTACCCGCATGGCACTGTGAGGATGGCCTGAACAGAGTGGTTTGGGACACCTGGTCTGGCGAGGAAAGACTGGGGTGTCACCATTTTTCTCCCCATCATCAACAAGGTGGGGCTTCAGGGAATGGACAATGGGCCCACAATGGAGACAGGACCTGTCTACACCAAACCATGCCCCTCTGCACCTGGTAACTGCCTATCTAACAGAGCAAGGTTGACACTGACCGAACCAGACAGCCTCTCCTCCAGACCAGCACAGCCGCCAGTTCCAAGGCACTATCAATATAAGTCCAGATAATAGTTATAAGATTATTAAAATAATAGTCATAAGATGAATAGCTGGGCTTGAAAAAACCATAGAAGACAGCAGAGAATCTGTTGCTGCAGAGATCAAGGAAGTAAGAAATAGTCACGACAAATTAATGTTGTAAATGAGGTGCAAAATAAACTAGATACAGTGGTAGTAAGGATGGAGGAAGCAGAGGGGAGAATAAGTGAAATGGAAGATAAAATTATGGAAAATGATGAGGCCGAGAAAAAGAGAGATAAGAAAATACTAGACCATGGGGGGAGAATTAGAGAACTAAGTGATTCAATAAAATGTAATAATATCTGTATCATAGAAGTTCCAGAAGAAGAAGAAGAGAGAAAGAGGCAGAAGGTTTACTTGAACAAATTATAGCTGAGAACTTCCCTAATCTGGGGAAGGAAGCAGACATCTAAATCCAGGTGGCACAGAGAACTCCCTTCAGATTTAACAAGAATAGGTCTTCTCCACAGCATATCATAGTGAAACTGGTAAAATACAAAGATAAAGAGAGAATTCTGAAAGCAGCTAGGAACAAATGGGCCTTAATCTACAAGGGTAGACACATAAGGGTAGTAGCAGACCTGTCCACTGAAACTTGGCAGGCCAGAAGGGAGTGACAGGAAATATTCAATGTGCTGATTAGGAAAAATATGTAGCCAAGAATCCTTTATCCAGCAAAGCTGTCATTCAGAATAGAAGGAAAGATAAAGGCTTTCCCAGACAAACAAAAACTGAAGGAGCTCATGCCCACTAAACCAGCCCTGAAAGAGATCCTAAGGGAGACTCTGTGAGTGGAACACTGAAAAGACTACAAAGGACCAGAGACATCACAACAATCATGAGACCCACAGATAACACAATGACACCAAATCCATATCCTTCAATAATAACTCTGAATGTAAATGGACTAAATGCTCCAATCAAAAGACATAGGGTATCTGAATGGATAAAAAACAAGGTCCATCTATATCTAATCTACAAGAGACTCATTTTAGACCTGAAGACTCCTTCAGATTGAAAGTGAGGGAATGGAGAACCATCTATCATGCTACTGGAAGTCCAAAGAAAGCTGGAGTAGCCATACTTATATCAGACAAACTATATTTTAAACTAAAAGTTGTAACAAGAGAAGAAGAAGGGCATTATATCATAATTATGGGGTCTATCCATTAAGAAGAGCTAACAATTATAAATGTTTATGCCCCCAACATGAAACGTCCAAATATATAAATCAATTAATCACAAACATAAGCAATATTATTGGTAAGAATATGGCACTTGCAGGAGACTTTAATACTCCACTTACAACAATGGACAGATCATCTAGGCAGAAAAATCAATGAAGAAACAATGGCCTTGAATGATACACTGGACCAGGTGTACTTAACAGATATATTCAGAACGTTTCATCCAAAAGCAGCAGAATACACATCCTTCTTGAGTGCACATTCTCCAAGATAGATCACATACTGGGTTACAAAACAGCCCTCAATAAATATAAAAGAATTAAGATCATACCATGAATATTTTCAGATCACAATGTTATGAAACTTGAAATCAACCACAAGAAAGATTTGGGAAAGCCTCCAAATGCATGGAGGTTAAAGAATATCCTACTAAAGAGTGAATGGATCAACCAAGCAATTGTAGAAGAAATTTAAAAATATATGGAAGCAAATGAAAATGAAAACATGACATTCCAAACCCTTTGGGATGCAGAAAAAGCAGTCCTAAGGGGAAAATACATTACAATCCAGGCCTATCTCAAGAAATAAGAAAAATTCTAAATACAAAACCTAACTGCACACCCAAAGAACTAGAAGAAGAACATCATAGAAGTCCCAAAGCCAGCAGAAGAGAAATGATAAAGATTAGAGCAGAAATAAACAATATAGAATCAAAACAACACCAACACCAACAAAAAACAAACAGGAAAACAGGTCAATGAATCTAAAAGCTGTTTTTTTAAAGGAATAAACAAAACTGATACCCGCTCCCCCCAGCCAGACTTCTCAAAAAGAAAAGAGAGAGAACACAAGTAGATAAAAATCAAGAATGAGAGAGGAGAGATTACAACAAACACCAGAGAAATACAAACAATTTTTAGAGAATACTATGAAAAATTATATGCCAACAACCCGCACAACCTGGAAGAAATGTACAAATTCCTAGACACCCACACACTACCAAAACTCAAACGGGAAGATATAGAAATATTTGAACAGACCCATAGCCAGTGAAGAAGTTGGATCAGTTATCCAAAAATCTCCCAACAAATAAGAGTCCTGGGTCAGATGGCTTCCCAGTGGAATTCTATCAGGCATTTAAAGCAGAATTAATACCCATCCTTCTCAAGCTGTTCCAAAAAAAATAGAAATGGAAGGAGAGCATCCATACTTATGTTATGAAGCCAGCATTACCATGATTCCCAAACCAGAGACCCCACTAAAAAGGAGAATTACAAGCCAACACCCCTGATGAACACGGATGCAAAAATTCTCAAGAAGATACTAGCAAAACTAATTCAACAGTATATTGAAATAATTATTCACCATGATCAAGTGGGATTCATTCCTAGGCTGCAGGTCTGGTTCAATATTCACAAATCAATCAATGTGATGCATCACATTAATAGAAGAAAGGATAAGAACCATATGATCTTGTCAATAGATGGAGAAAAAGCATTTGACAAAAGACAGCATCCTTTCTTAATAAAAACACTCAAGAAAGTCAGAATAGAAGGAACATACCTTAGCATCATAAAAGCCATATATGAAAAACCCACAGCTAATATCATCCTCAATGGGGAAAAACTGAGAGCATTCCCCCTGAGATCAGGAGCATGACAGGGATGTCCACTCTCACCACTGTTGTTTAACATAGTGCTGGAAGTTCTGGCATCAGCAATCAGGCAACAAAATGAAATAAAAGGCATCAAAATTGGCATAGAAGAAGTCAAACTTTCACTTTTCACAGACGACATGATGGTCTACGTGGAAAACCCAAAGGCCTCCACCAAAAAGCTGCTAGAACTGATTCATTAATTCAGCAAATTCACAGGATACAAAATCAATGTACAGAAATTGGTTGCATTTCCATACACCGATAATGAAGCAACAGAAAGAGAAATCAAGACATTGATCCCATTTACAATTGCACCAAGAACCATAAAATACCTAGAAATAAACCTAACCAAAGATGTAAAAGATCTGTATGCTGAAAACTATAGAAAGCTTATGAAGGAAATTGAAGAAGACACAAAGAAATTGAAAAACATTCCGTGCTCATAGATTGGAAGAACACATATTGGTAAAATGTTAATATTACCCAAAGCAATTGACACATTCAATGCAATCCCAATCAAAATTGCACCGGCATTCTTCTCAAACCTAGAACAAACAATCCTAAAATTTGTATGGAACCACTAAAGACCCTGACTAGCCAAAGTAATGTTGAAAAAGAAACGAAAGTGGGAGGCATCACAATCCCAGACTTTAGCCTCTACCACAAAGCTGTAATCATCAAGACAGCAAGGTATTGGCACAAAAACAGACACATAGACCAATGGAATAGAATAGAGAATCCAGAATTAGACCCACAGATGTATGGCCAACTAATCTTTGACAAAGCAGGAAAGAGTATCCAATGGAAAAAGACAGTCTCCTTAGCAAATGGTGCTGGGAGAACTGGACAGCGACATGCAGACGAATAAAACTGTACCACTTTCTTACACCATACACAGAAATAAACTCAAAATGGATTAAAGTCCTAAATGTGAGGCAGGAAACCATCAAAACCCTAGAGGAGAAACCAGGCAACAACCTCTTTGACCTTAGCCGCAGCAACTTCTTGCTCAACACAGCTCTGAAGGCAAGGGAAATAAAAGCAAAAATGAACTATTGGGACCTCATCAACATAAAAAGCTTCTGCACAGTGAAGGAAACAATCAGCAAAACTAAAAGGCAACCATCAGGATGGGAGAAGATATTTGCAAATGACATATCGGATAAAATGTTAGTATCCAAAATCTATAAAGAACTTACCCAACTCCACACCTGAAAAACAAATAATCCAGTGAAGAAATGGGCAGAAGGCATGAATAGACTGTTTTCCAAAGAAGACATCCAGATGGCCAACTGACACATGAAAAGATGCTCAACGACACTCATCATCAGGGAAATACAAATCAAAGCCACACTGATATACCACCTCACACTAGTCAGAGTGGCTAAAATTAACAACTCAGGGAACAACAGACGTTGGCGAGGATGTGGAGAAAAGGAAACCCTCTTGCACTGTTGGTGGAAATGCAAACTGGTGCAGCCGTTCTGGAAAACAGTGTGGAGGTTCCTCAAAAAATTAAAAATAGATCTACCCTATGACCCAGCAATAATAGCACTGCTAGGAATTGACCCAAGCGATACAGTAGTGCTGATGCATAGGGGCACTTGTACCCCAATGTTTATAGCAGCACTTTCAACAATAGCCAAATTATGGAAAGGGCCTAAATGTCCATCAACTGACGAATGGATAAAGAAGATGTGGTTTATATATACAACGGAGTACTACGTGGCAATGAGAAAGAATGAAATCCTGCCATTTGCAACAATGTGGATGGAACCAGAGGGTGTCAAATAAGTGAAAAAATTGAGTCAGAGAGAGATAGATATCATATATTTTCACTCATATGTGGATCTTGAGAAACTTAACGGAAGACCGTGGGGGAAGGGAAGGAGAAAAAAATAGTTTCAAAAAGAGAGGGAGGCAAGCCTGAAGAAACTCTTTTTTTTTTTTTTTTTTTTTTAATTTTTTTTTTCAATGTTTATTTATTTTTGGGACAGAGAGAGACAGAGCATGAACGGGGGAGGGGCAGAGAGAGAGGGAGACACAGAATCGGAAACAGGCTCCAGGCTCTGAGCCGTCAGCCCAGAGCCCGACGCGGGGCTCGAACTCCCAGACCGCGAGATCGTGACCTGGCTGAAGTCGGACGCTTAACCGACTGCGCCACCCAGGCGCCCCCTGAAGAAACTCTTAAATACAGAGAACAAAATGAGGGTTGATGGGGGTGGAGGAGACGGGAAAATGGGTGTTGGGCATTGAGGAGGGCGCTGGTTGGGATGAGCACTGAGTGTTGTATGGAAGTGATGAATCACGGGAATCTACCCCCAAAACCAAGAGCACACTGTATGTTAGCTAACTTGACAGATTGTACTTTGAAAAAAGTGTTTCTGTTGAAAGAGTGTGGACTGTCTTTTATTTAGAAGACTTCAGTCAGTGTATGAGTCTTAATTTCTTCATTCCATGCCTGGTGACCTTGGGTCAGTCACTTAAGTGGAGATAATGATAATATCTACCTCAGGGGAGTTGTGAAGAGCCCGAGACCTTATTTAAATCAAAATGGTTTGTAGATGGTAAAAAAACAAACTCCTAAAATATGAGTTGTTAAAATATGATCACTCTTTTGGGTGTACTGGCACTGGCATCTTCGGAAGAGTTCTATTCTATTCTAAGATTCGTTTATTTTTCAGAAGTGCATTTTTTTTAAACACTTGAGTATGATACTCACGCACATGAAACAATGTGCTGAGCATTATCTGTATACTTAAAATGGGAATATTCTCACTCCATGATTAATGTTAGGGTGAGAAGCTAGCTCAAAATATTTATGGCATGTTTAAGGCTGATTAATCTTATGATCTCACAAACCTGATTTGTTTCACAGTTTCTAGGCTAAAATAGGATGTATGTTATTGAGCTATAAAGGTCTTGGAATGAAATTTTCTCATAGCTTCATATTTGTATATGAACAAGCATAAGAAATGGCAGTTTTCTGGCTGAGCTGCAGCTCAGACTTTGCTGTCTGTGAGCACAGGAGGGTGCGGAGTTGGGGTGTGTATGTGTGTGTAGGGGGACGGGTGGTTCAACATTTTCCCCAATAATTTGGGGCTTTAATTCTATAACTGGCAGGAGAGAAGGTAGTTTGCTTTGGTATGGAGGCTATGTGGGGGGAAGGATAGATGGATTCAGTCCAGTTGGGACCATGGCATCTCCTTCCAGTCTGGCCCTTGGGTTCAGGCTGATCATGGGAGTGAGGGTCCAAGGCTGTTGGAATTGTATTTGCCAGAGGATTGTGAGCCTCCTGCACAATCAAGTGACACAGTGATACAAAGTTGAGGAGACTGTTATTCTCATCACTTCCGAATGGAGCCCTACTGTTTGAGGAATCTCTGGACACCAGCAAGTGTAAGCTAGAACATTGATCACAGGGAGCCCTGCGTACCACTACTATAAGCCTATCCCGGACTGGCTCTGATGGGAGAAGCATAAGTAACAGCGCCTAGTGAAAGAAAGATCGCGTGGTATACTTAATCCCCACCCCTCACCCCTTGTATACAATGAGAAAAACCTATGCTAGTGTCAGAGACATGGAAAACAACATAGTGTTCGAAAGCAGGAGAAGGAATGAGTGCCATGCGATGGATACGCGCTACGGAATATCGCAAAGTAGGTGGAGGTAAGTGACGACATGTACATACTGAAATATGGATGGATTTTATAACTATAGTGTCAAATAGGACAAAATCAGAAACGGAATAAAATCCATAGTTATCATTTCCAGAAATAAAAACATTACATATTTTAAAGGATGAAACACACCCACAGAAATATACCAAGCAAAATGAGCACCATGAGAAGGGGAAGGAAGTAGGAATTGAAACGGTGAGAACTGGCCTCGCTATAAAAACTTCTGGAAAAACTGGAGGGAAAAGAATGTATCTGGCCTTGGATTAGGTGGCTATAATAGAGCTATGTCCTTTTTAAAAAAAATGATCTACTTGTTTCTTTATCTGTATGGTTCCCTCTATTTGCTTACCAAATCTGGATACATTTTAAAACGTAGCAAAAGGAAGATCAGTACAATAAGAATATTAATAAGCACCTATTGATGTTTAATTTGGCAGCTTGGATTCCATGATACAGTAATTAGAAGATGACTCAGTACCTGAGAAATATCGATGGCACATATACGCACATATATATTTAAGATATTAATTAGGGTATTAAGAAGATGGAGGTAAGGTCCCTGATCAGCTGAATTTAAGATAGGAAGATTATCCTGGACTCACTGGGAGAATCCAATATAATCACAAAGGAAGATGGAGGCAGAGTTCAGAATCAGAGGCAGATGTATCTATAGAAGAATGGTCATGGAAGAACAATGATGGCGGCTTTTGAAGATGGAAAATGGGAGGGGAGAGGAGGGCTCATGAGCCAAGGAATTCAGGCAGCCTCTAGAAACTAGAAAAGGTACAGAAATGAACTCTCCTCTACAGCCTCCAGGAAAGAATGTGGTCCTGCTGAAATATGGATTTCTGCCCAGGCAGAACATATCAAATATCTAATTTATTGAACTGTAAGACAATAAAAGTGCATTACTCTAAGCCACTAAATCTGAGGCAATTTATTGCAGCAACAACAGAAAATTAATGTACTTTCTGTGTGTTTGTTGCTATACAGGCATAATCATATGCTTGTACAATGATATGCCCTCAATTCTGCTTGTACCTGCTGAGAATACCATTTCTCTTTTTGTAGGGTCCACTTGCTTCTAAAAGCCATTAATTTTTGAACTCAAAAGGTAGGTTTCAGACTAAACTATTTGAAAAATATAGAGTACTTATTAGTCATTCCAAAATGAGGAAAAAAAGTCAATGGAAAATATTAATATTTCATGGAAAGAACAAACCTCAGGCTATTCTTGATAATTAGGGAGAAAAGTTTTAAAAGAGAATTAACTTTTTATTTTAAGTTAATATTACAAAGTTTTAGTCAGCACTGAATTAATTTTGTCCGAAATTATACACCAACCAAAATCAATGATGTTTTTGATCTTGGTTAAGAAAGTTTGGGAATTGGTATTATTAGACAAATTTGTCAATAATAGCAGAGATTGGTTATAAAGAAAGCTATTTTTTTAACACAGAATGTCCAAAGATGATAATGTAAATTTCCCAAGAAATGGCTCCCATTATGATTTTTTCTCTAATTTAACATTTTTTAAATTTAATTGGACTGTGTATGTGTGTGTGAACATATAATGAAACCTTATGTCCAGTGACTGTGGCTGTAGGAAGCATCTTAAGTGACCGGTATCCCTTCAAGGTTGAATACTGAGAGACTGTTCAACAAAATGACGCAGACGTGAGGGGTCTGGACCGCCCACCTTGTGCCTGGTAATCATCCTGAAGAGAAGTGCCATGACGTTAATGGTGCACATCAATGAACAGGCCTGAACAGACCCAACAGGCGAGGCTTCAGTGGCAAAGATTTGGTTTTACCTTTCTTAAGTTGCTCTTTAAATAGCCATGCATGGACACACAGCTAGAAAACATTAAGATGGCTAAATCTTTCGAGAGACTCAAAAATAGAATGTCCTATTTGAGCAGAGTCATGCTTTAACACATGCTCTGGGATGGGGAGAGAGAGCAATAGAAGTGCAAAGAATTTCTTTGGTGGTCTTGGGCCTACTTTGAGGAGAGGCTTCAGGATGTGTGTGTTTATTGTATCGAACCACTACTAAATTAATAATTAGTGAACCTCCTGTTGAAACCTAAAGGAGATACTTTTAGTCCAGCTTCACATATTAGCAGGCCCATTTGTATGTTTTTCAGATGTTTTTAAAGATAATTATTTTATTACACTGTTTCCCCCAGTTTTTTCTTCTTCGGAAAGTACACATACAACTTGCATAATGGAAGGCTGTGTGGTGAGTAAAGGAACTTACTTGGGGTTCAATAATTTTGAATATTGCTCAACACCACATGCAAATTCTTTGGAATATTACAATGGTTTACATGAGACCTAGGGATTCAGCATCATTCAGTCCCTTCAGAAGGTGAAAACTCATGGATACCTTCGAGCTAACTGGATACCCTATAAAGGATTATACTTGATGGGTACGGTGGTATTATATGGCAATAGAAGAATTCTAGCCATTGAACCGTTATGTTTCTACAGCGGTGTTAAAGGTGAATAAAGTCTATTGAATGAGTTATATGAGTTGAAGCATTGAGGAAATTTACATGTATTTGCATATATGTATCATTTTCCTCCAAGTAACTCCACAGAGCCCTGTTCTGTTTGCTGTTTTTAACGCTGCAAGTAAATTGGACTTGGAATTTACTGATTTGTGCAAATGATGTACAAATATGTAACCTCATCTTTTGTAACAAATCTCATCTTGCTTTCAACCTCTATTCTTGCTGAACATGTTTGACCTTGTCCATTGAAGGAGTCATGGTTTCTCTTCATTTTGAAATTTAGTCACTTGGAATTCATTACTCAGAACTTTAGGTGTTATCCCCTGTTTCCACTCTTCCCACACTGCATCTGAATGCAAAAGGAAATATATGTAATGAGATGATATGGAGGAAGGATGACCACGATGTGGGGGAGGCTGCATAAGCATCCAGAGCTGTTATCATTCCTAGTTGGTTTTATCACCTCTGTCAAGGCCCAGCTCTCTTGTACTAGTTCCCCTGCATCCATCTCAGGTTCGTGCATTTGGGCTCTGCTGTTAGCTGCCTCCACTTGGCTGACAAAGTACCGCCATGTTGAATGCTGCACTGTGCCTCCTGGGAGGCAAGATATCTTCCAGGAGACAAGCTTCCTACCTAGGATCTGCATCCACCCCTAAATGATCCCTGGGGACCTCTACTAAGATTCAATTTAGAGAGGAGAGCAGGGCTTAGCTTGTGCCTCCCTTTTATGCTCTAGCGCCAAAACCTACAGTGGCCAGAAGGCATTTCTTCCATTGAGGTGAAAACTTGCCTTATCTCTTCCTTATCTGATGTTCTCTTTTCTTTTCACTAGGACCAACCGTAGACTCATGCTCAGATTTGTAAGCTTTGCTCTTAATATGAAAAAGGTTTTTTTTGTTGTTGTTGGTTTTTTTGGGTTTTTTTCTTTTGGCTCTTTATATAATCTTCCCACATGCCATCAACCGAGCCAGGCTTTCAACTCAACTGTCTTATAAAGGAACATGAGGATGTTTAGGGAGGACCCCAAAGCCAAGCCAGGTTCTCTTTGTTCTAGGCTGTCTCCAAAGAGGTGGGGAGCCAAGGTGGGGAGGTCCAAATTTATGCTCCTTCTAAAGAGTTGGAGGGAAAAATTCCTCATCCATCTGGGCATATTCTACTTCTTAGAGTCGGACTTGAGGTTTTTCACATATAAAGACCACACTGTGGCTGTTGGTTCGTGTGTTTTATTTTCTTTACTTTCAATAATGTAGCAAAGAAGAGGGAGAGTGATTTTGCAGCTACCTTGTGAAGGGCAGATGGGTTTCTCTATGGCTGTAATTCTCCACACCAAGATCTCAGCTAGTTTCAGGATTCCCGGGGACTGGCTTGAACACAGGGCAGGTTGACGATGCTTGTAGTGTGCCATAATGTAGGCATCACTGGGAGAAGCTCAGTCCTACAGAAAGGACATCGAGGGAGAAGCTGCTGGCAGGTTGATGGAGGCGGAGGGCATAGGGGTCAGAGCTGTGTCATTCCCAGAGCAAACTCACACGTAGAGTGGGCAGGCTTTGGATGGTTGTTTGCTGAGGGGTGGGAATGTTTGAGAACAGGAAGCTACTTCAGCTTATAAAATAAATTAGTCATATTCGCTGTCATGGCCACTGGAGGGAGGGATCCATGGGTCAAGGGCCTTGCAAAATGTTTCCACCATCTCTTGGGAAGTGAAGGAAATGAATTTCTCACGAGTGGAGGGGAGGAGTAGTAAAGACACCACCTGTAAATAAAGGAGCACCACGCTCGCCCTTTACAGCAGGGAGCGTTTAACCGGCGGGCTTTGAACCTGCAGGGAATCCATCCGTGGCAACCAGGGATAAGTTCAGCCCAGACCTTGCGTGCAGACTTGGGTACATGCGCCGTTGTGCGTTTTTGTCTCGAGAGATTCTAGCACTTCCGGCAGATTCTCAACAGAGTCCCTGACTCCAAAATATCAGGGTCACACGTTAAAGGAAATGTTACACAAACAAGTAATGTATAACTTTTTACATTAAAATCTTTTCCCTTCTCCAGGAAGCCCAGTGAAAGTAAGCGATGCCACCGATCATGGGGTTCGTTTTCCATTTTTATGAATTACTTTTGTGATAATGCTCACGCAAAAAAATGTCCAGTTCAAAGAGAACAACGAAAACAACACCAAAAGGGAACACAAGCCTGCCTTTGGCCTCCTGTGAACACTCTCCGAGGATCCTTGAGATAAATAATTCAAGAATTAAGAATACCTTTAAGTCATTGGGATTTCTTATAAGGATCCAGCTTTGGAAAATTCATCTGTGAGCTGAGAAGCATGTGTTAGGATGAGCAGTAGCATATGATAAATACCTTACTGTAAAGGGCAAGTTTCTGGGAGGAATTAACGATTCGTCCTCAGGAGGCCTTTATTTACTATAAAAACCCGAGTGCCTTTTGCTGTTATCAGGCTGAGAATTACAGGGAAATTGATTCTCCACACGGACTTTCCCGATGGTCCCAATAAACCATCAGGCCCTCCTGGCCTTACCTTCCTTGTTGCAGTAGCTGCTCTGCTGTGGTCAGCACCGTCCTCTCGGAAGCAATTAGTGGTAATAAGTAGGAGCTCACACAATTGATGGTGTAATTCGTCTGGACAGTGTGCAAGCAGCAGTTATGAAATGCTTCACAAAGCAGAGTGCTTGTACGTGGTCCCTCCCTCCCATCAATTTTCCAGGTAGCAGAGCCTAATGAAGGCACAAGGCAAGTGGTACGGGGACCGTAGGAACTCAGATGCAGCGCTTTCTGTCCTGGTCAAAAGGACCGGACTTTGCTTAGTGTGAGTGTTCTGAATTCCTCCTTCCACCTCCCTAATTGATGCTTCTCCTCGATTAACCCTGAAGGTTTTGATAAAAAGGGGGATTGAGGGGTGGTGGGGAGAGCATACACGATCTTTTCTTACATCTCTCTTTCTATAACAGTGTTATTGATCTCTAACATTTCTGTTTTGCTTCCTAGAATTTCCACCTCTCTTCTTACAGCCCATCTCTTTCTGAACGTTGTCTAGTTTTTCTTTAAAAAAAAATTTTTTTTAAACGTTTATTTATTATTGAGAGACAGAGAGACACAGAGCATGAGCAGGGGAGGGGCAGAGAGAGAGAGGGAGACACAGAATCCGAAGCCAGCTCCAGGCTCCGAGCTGTCAGCACAGAGCCTGACGTGGGGCTCAAACTCACAAACTGCGAGATCATGACCTGAGCCAAAGTTGGTCGCTTAACCAGCTGAGCCACCCAGGCACCCCACGTTGTCTAGTTTTTCCACCAGAGCTTCCAGCATATTCAACATAGTTGCTTTAAATTTCTCATCTGATAATTTCATATCTGAGTCAGGTTCTGATGCTCGTTCAGTCTCTTCAAACTGTGTTTTTGTCTGTTAGTGTGACTTGTAAATTTTTTTTGTTGAATGCCAGACATGATGCACTGGGTGAAAGGAACACTAGTGTGTAAGACTTTAGCAATGTGATGAGGCATCGAGGAGTGGATGTGTTTGTTCTCTGGCCCTATGATTAGGGCTCAGTCTTTCGGTGAGCCTGTGCCTCTGGGTTGTGAAGGTCACGAGTTCTCTCTCTCTTCTCCCTTCTCCTTACATGGGACAGACAGACTTGGGGAAGGGGGCTAGAATTGGTTATTTTCCTTCCCCCATGTCATTTAGGCTTTGCTAATACCCCAATAGTTGAGAATCTGGTAAAAGAGTGTCTCCTGAGGACAGGCCTTGTTAAGAAGAACGAAATACTCTGGCACATTTCAAAATTGTTACTTTTCCCCTTCTCTTTCCAGAAGCAAGAGGGGAGTTTTCTTTGATCTTTATTGTGGCAATCTGGCTGAGCTTCTGGAGCAAGTATGCCCTGTGACGCTCTGGAGTTTTCCTCTCTCAGACAAGTCCACCCAGAACCTCCAGTAATTTATCAGCTGCCGTTTAGACTTGGTTCTTACAGAGGTTTCTGCTCCAGTGAATTGTGATTCTCTTACCGGCCTGGCTCTCCAGTTTTGGAGTCTGTAGCTTTCCCTGTGACTTCTCTTCTTTTACACATCTGAGACTTGCTGATTTTTCAGTTGGGCTTTCTTACCCATCGTTACAACGGAGCGGGAACTTCCAAGCTCCTTGCATGCTTGACTGAAAACCTGAAGTCTATCTCTGTCTTCCGAGGGAAAAGTTTTTTTTTTTTTTTTTTTTAATTTTTTTTTTTTCAACGTTTTTTATTTTTATTTTTGGGACAGAGAGAGACAGAGCATGAACGGGGGAGGGGCAGAGAGAGAGGGAGACACAGAATAGGAAACAGGCTCCAGGCTCCAAGCCATCAGCCTAGAGCCCGACGCGGGGCTCGAACTCACGGACCGCGAGATCGTGACCTGGCTGAAGTCGGACGCTTAACCGACTGCGCCACCCAGGCGCCCCAGAGGGAAAAGTTTTAACACATTCATTACATTTTATAAAATGATTTTGGAAATCTTCTCTGCTATAAAATGATGCACTTCAGATGCAATTCAGTAATAACTAACCTCATGGTTTAATTATTCAGTGTATGCGGACGGTTCTTAAGGTTACGTCTCTGACTCTGGTTTGTCTATTATGCTTTAGATTTCCTTGCCTGTATTCAGGCTAGATTTATATATTTGAATAAGCACACGTCAGGATGAAATGTCCAAAACCACAGCCAGTGTCCCCTTGCTGCTATCCTGGGGTTGTTACTTGCCACCTGCATTTCCAGCCATATCTATGGTCCCAATTAGCAGCACATTTACCCAGTTCAGCTCTGGCCTCATGGACCTTGACCAGAAACATTGCATTGGTTTCTTACCACCTCCCTTCCTCCCTGCCTTCATTTCTCTTATTCTGTGCCCTTTGTATCCCACATTTAGGTAATGCCAGCCAGCTTGTGGTTTTCTGTATATATCAAACTGTGCTTTGAGAACATGTCTAGGGTTATTCTCTTCTATCTGATTGCAATGCTTTCTCCATATTTCTTCCTTGTGCAGCGTATTTTCTCTTCTATGAAGCCTTTTTACATGTCTGGGGGAGAGACAGTCCTGGTGTGAGCTCCATGGTGCATGCAAATCATCTGTTTAAACGCCCATCTTTCTTTGTAGGCTAAACCTTTCAAGAGTAAGGACTATGTCTTACTCATCTTTATAGTGTCGATGCCAACCAAGCACATGTTAAATGTTCACTAAACGTCACTTGAACAAAGAGAGGGAGAGAGACCGGAAGTAGACTCTATTAAGTACAAGATACTTTGTCGGTGTTTTCCATGAGTGAGAAGAAAAGAGGACATTTACATAACAGGGAGTGAATTGTGTCTTATTTTCCTTTCATGTTTGAGAAGGTATTGGTTTTCCTGTTGCTAAAGGGATGCAATTAATCTATTGACTCTGCTGTACCGTTGGGCAGGGGGGGAAGGAATGGGGTAAGTATGTGTTGGTCAGATCACTCTGCGGTACTAGTAAAGAATACTACCGCTATCAGAAAATCTATCAGATTTTTCTCTTCTGATCAGCCCTTCCTACCTTTCCTCCCATCTGCCTTCCCATCCTTTCCTCCTCATGGTTGGAGTGCATCTAAGATTTCTTGCTCTGCTCTATCTCATAGGCTGAGGGGAGCAGAACGAATTCCTCCAGCTTTCCGATTTCCATTTCCCAACAGCTCCCCACGTTGCAAAGTGTAAGACTGAATAAAAAATAAGGTACGAAGTTCTTCTGAGTATTGTTAGAAGTTATCGTTGATTAGAATTTGAGAACATTACTTGTAAAAGATTGTCTATGGAGAAAAGGCCCAGAATATGAATTCATAAATAAATAAAATGAATAATCCCATTTCCCATGAGAGACAGATAAAAAATTGATTTTTCTTCTTAAAATAAGTTAGATTGCAAGGAAGGAGAATAGGACCAATTATGAATTTAAATGATGCCCAAATATTGTGATTATAACTACATTTCTTACAAAGAGTGAAATATTTCTTTAGTATTACAGATTGAATTTAATTTCAAACCTCTGTAAGGGTAATTTACTAAGTAGAAGGTGCCATTTTAAATGGAATTTCTTCTGTGCATAGATTTTTTTTTTCCCTCTGTGGGTTCTCAAATCACACCAGCTGATTCTGGATTGAACTTCAAAAAAGTTTCTCTAAATGCATACACGTTTTAAAAACCATGTGGTAAAAATATTTTTTGGAAGATTGAGCCAGCAAAGTAGATATTGTCACTTACCAAATGTTGGCTTTATTAACTGTAAGATTCTCAAATGTGAGAAAACATTTATAAACCAGCTCAGACTTAAAATCACCAACTCTTAACATCCAGTGTGGATGGGGCTAGCTGTCTTCCAGAATGTACAGTTCTTAGCATGTTTACCCTCCATAAGTGTTCAAAAATACGTTTTGAAAGAACTGAATCCTATTTAAATAGTATGAAGTGAAATAATCAGCAAAGTGTTGGTGCCTGCACGTTACCTTAAAGAACAAATCGTCCATAATCTATCTTCCTCCGGAGCCATTTTCCTATCTGAAAGTTTGAAGAAAGTGTTCTGTACTTCATTTTGCCAGAAGTTTCATATGAGTAATTACATCTGTCAAAATATGTGCCTATTGTTTCTGTAAGAAAACCTTATCTTTCTGGGATTGACAGCAAAGATACTCCAGCATGGATGAACTGAACATGATCCCCTGTGAACTTCCTCACACCTAGACTGCCTCCTGAACCACTCTCAAAGATCCAAGATTGGCGCGCAGAGAAGTATTTTCTAAATTTAAGGGAATTCTGGGGGCACCTGTGTGGCTTAGTAGGTTGAGTATCTGACTCTTGATATTGGCTCAGGTCATGATGTCGTGGTCATGATTTCTCTGTCATGGGATCGAGCCCCAGTGCTCTGCGCTGAGCGTAGAGCCTGCTTGGGATTCTCTCCCTCTCTCTCTGCCCCTCTCCCCTCCTTGGACACTTGCACTCTCTCTCTCTCAAAGTGGATAAGTAAACATTTAAAAATAATGTTAAATTTAAGGGAATGCTGAGGTAGTGCCCTTGTACCCCGGGATATTTTCAAAATTCCTTCTTTTGGAGAGTCTTTGGGAAGCAGGGATGCTATAGCTAAAGGTCATATTTTAAATACTCATTCGAAAGTAGTCTGTACTTACTGAAGGAACATTGGGGATGGGAGCTTTGAGAAAGTTGTGGGGAAGCAGGATGGTATGGGGTATTAGCAATTCTTACTTGTAACCTTAATAAATCATAGGTCTCTTTTTAGTGGCTAATTCTATGTAAACCATGTTGAGCCAAGTTGGAGAAATTTACAAGGAAATTCTGTTTTTGTATCTGCTCTGAGTTTTTGTTACTATCAGATTATGACCTTATAGGCAAAGAGACATTCGTGAAAGGTGTCTTGAAATTTCCACGAATTACCTTGTGACTTTGGATTTGTTACTCGTTATTTTATTAAATCCTCCCTAAACACTTTGAGTTATATTTTATTGGTTTCCAGTAAAGGGGGAAAGTGAGCATCAGAATGAACATGTGAAATCAGAGCTCAGTGGCTAAATGGGGGCTCAGCCTCCTACCTAGAACACTTAGTGCTCCCCATAGGCAGTGCATGCCCTGTGTTTATGACCTCTTCCAACTCCTTTGCATTCTGTGAAAACTTCTGTCCTCAGAGCCCTGGTTCTGCTGATTGGTAGCCACTAACCTTATTACTGAATCCATGCTAGTATACTAGTGAGTGCTAATCAGGTCACCTGCTATTTTTCTGATGATACAACCGTACTTTAATAGAGATATTCTTCAGATAACTTATTAATATGAAAGAATGGGTCTGATGTTGACATTAGAGTCAACACCTGGTCAATAGGTGGGTTAACAGGTGGGGCAGATATATTTGAGACATGGGTATGTTAGTGTCCTTCAAATTGAAGTATACAGCAGGCAATTAGAGAGTTGGCTTTAATAAACAGTCTTTGCCCTTTTGCATGGATATTATCAAGAAGATATATGTGTGACCATATATATGTGAACACTAGTCTCTTCTAGTATAATATTAATTTTGTTCCTATTCACAGGAATTTATGTTCTTATTAGTTGTGCTGTGTATTTGGACACCTAATCAAAATGACCCCATGCAATTCACACAGTGCTCCTGTTCCAGTGGCCTCACTACTTTCTAATAGCCTTCCCTGGCTGCTTGGTGGCCACTTATGGTGCTTGGTGACCCAGAACAAGTCATCTCAATTGTCTCATTTGTAGGCTAAAATGGCAGCACTCAATGGTCTTTAAGGTTCCTTTCAGTTCTAACAATCAGTGTTTCGGTGTTTCTCCCATGCTAACTGGCTTGTAATCAACCCACAAACTTCCTGCATTTCTGGACTGCACAATGTGATGAGCAATCTCTGTGTACAGAATCGAGTTGGAGAAAATCTGATCCCAGGAACTAGAAGCTCTTGGTCGCAGTGACCACAGCTCATCTCTCACCTTGATAAGCCATTCTTTGGCTGTCTGGGAATTCATTCCTCAAAAGAGATTTGCTGTGGCTCTACTTCCTCAGACTTTGGAAGAAATAAAGTTCTGCTACCTCACTGCCAATCTTCCTTTCATGGTAGCACCAGAATTCTTGATTTCATTGACTCATCTGTGAGGACCTTCCCATCTCCCAATATTCAGTCGCTTTGGGGTCTGATGGATGAAGAATCAAGGTCATGTGCCTTTTGCTCTCCCAAAGATAATAAATGTAGCTCACTGTGTCCACATGCCAGGGATATAGATGCCAGCAGAACAGAGGGGGAAGCGGAACATTACAGTACAGAGAGTTCACTCACTCTTTTTCATGATAATGTGTTTTTGACTGCCTGCGGTGATCTTACCTTCTCTTTCATTGGATTCTCTTCTCTCCCCCAACTCCCTATCCTATATTTTAAACTGCTATATATTCGTATAAATCCTTGATATTTCTTTTTTGAGTTTAGTGCACTGAACATTTCTACTCATGCATAAAAGATGCACTGAAAATTCCCATCACGGCTGCATAAGTGTTTATTTATTTTTTACTTTTTGAGAATCAGGCTCTGAGGTAGTGCCTTCAAGAGACAAGCATTTATAGTTTTGTTATATGATTTGGTTCAGTTCTTTTCTTCCATCTTGTTTGTTTATCAGGAGTAAAGGGGGAATTTAAGATATTACAGAAAAAGAGTTTCCCTTGGTGGTTAATTTTAGGTATTTGTGAATAGATGGAGTATATGGGATTTTAAAAGGAAATAAAGCTAGGGGAAATAAAATGTATTATATATAGATCAGATGTGATATGAAAACTCATTGCAAAGTTAATCTGAATAATGTTGAATCACTAATTTTAAATTCAATTCAATCTAGATATGAAACAGGTAATTTAATCATAAAATTTCTATATTTTGATTTGGGATTCTGGTATAATCCTTAGAGTAAAAGTGGATCATTTTTAATTATTTTGGTAAATTGCCTGGATCATATATAAATGAGGCACATAAAAGAAACACTTTTGTATCAGTTTAGAGCTTTACAAGCAATTTTTTTCCTCTATAGCTCATATGTTCTGACTTCAAAAGATAAGGTGAAGAAATGAAGGTGTTTTATATTAGCATGCTGAATTTTAAAATGTCTTTTGTTCAGAATATAAGCAACTCAAAAACTATGTATTTATTTCTTTTCTTTTCTTTCTGTTCCCCCCCCCCCCCCCCCATTAAGTAGGCTCTGTGCCCAGCATGGAGCCCAACGCAGGGCTTGAACTCATGACTCTGAGATCAAGACCTAAGCTTGAGATCAAAAGTCAGATGCTTAACCGACTGAGCCACCCAGGCACCCCTTTGTTTCTTTATAAAGAATAACACTTTTTGAGTTACTCTTAAAGTGGGCAGTATTGCCTCCTTATGGCCTCCTCTGAAGGATACACTTAAGGACCAGACTGGAAATTTCCCTTACAGAATTTTTTTATGGATGAGAACCAAAATCCAATTGTTTCCAGTTACAACTATGAAAATACATATGGGCTGTATATGCACACCTAGTAATCAGATGAGCATAGAAGTGCAGTGCTGGGATTTCATGAAAGGTGATGGGAAATGCCCACTGAAACCTTGGGCTGATGCTGACTGGCTCATGTGTAGTTTGTCTGGATGAAACACCTCCTCTAGAGTTGACTTAAGATAGTTCGGCCAGGTAGTTCACATCTATAACCCCAGAGTCTGCCAACAGCTAGGTCACGTAAGATCTCATTGCCAGAAGAATGCAATCTCCCTATTCTATCGCAAAATTGTCTCAAAAGGAAATGTTTTTCCGTAGGACACTGGTCTATAAGAATTAATATCCTAGTCTGCCAAGAATGACAAACTATGGCCATATTCTTTCCCTCCTTCCCTCTTCACTTATTAGAAAGGCAATATTCTAGCTATATTATTACAGAGAGAATAAAATGCTTGAGATAGTACAAAAATTCTGTTTGACATCTGAAGATTATCTAGATTAACTGAAAATCGTCCAAATTAGCTGCATTACTTTTTAGAAATCTTTGTTATAAATATTTAAAAATACCTATATTGCCTTTTAAATTGGACCAAGGTACTATATGTAATGATGTTTACATTTATGTCCCACACTGATATTTCTTTTTTTTCCACATTGACATTTCTGATGCATTTTTTGCATGTGAGTATGGAAAAAAAAAATCAAGAATTGTCTTTGGCAGAATGGTGAACCTTAGATTAGACTTCTAATGGCTTGGAAGAAACACCATCATAGAGTTAACATCATTCTGTCTATATAAATTTAATATTGATCAGACATGCTATATTTTCTAGACACTGACAGCTTATAACAAAGCAATTCCATCAATTAATTTACCCGTAATCACATGGACACTGACAGCAAGGATTTCCAGAAATCTACAGATGTGGATTGAATGTCACTATATATCCTACTGGGGGAAAATATACATGAGCTGAAAGAGTCTTTCAGGCAAATGATGATTCTCTGTCTGATGGAAGGATTTGTATGATCAACGCTGTATTTTCTGTAGTGAAGTGCTACTTTCAATGTGTCTTCCATAGCTTGAGACACACTTTAGCTCATTCTTTCCCCATACTTTGGAAAAGAAGCAGCTACAATAGCGGTTAATCATGATCTAGCCATAGCCTTAAAAAAAGAAAAGGAAAGAAAAAGAAAAGGCCTCTCCTGATATAATTTGCCCACAAAGCTTTCAAAGGAGGCAGCCGGGAGTTGCCTAGAGTGAAAGAGATCAGAATTTGATGCAATGTAGATGTAATAATTCTCTATTTCAGCATACCTATCCACCAGGTTAATATAGCTATCATTTGTCACAAAAGGCTTTTGGGCAACTAAATGCAGGGTTCTCCCTTAAGCTAGAAACTTACTTGGCTAGAAGGAAAATTTCTGGGGAGGATGAAGAATAACTAATCTCCAGTCTTCAGAAATGTGCTCACCCTATATTCTCTTGCATTAAAATAGAAGAAAAGACAGTACTGACTCTTCAGGTGATCTACCCTGTCCTTGGGGTTTGGAATCCTATTAGAGAAGCCTTTACGGTTTTGTGTAACTGCAACCTTTTTTTTTTTTTTGCAAGCTCTCCAGAGATTTCCTCCTGACCACTGCTCCCCTTCATCTGTATTCCCCACAGCACAATCCATAAATGATTTTTTCGATGGTCCTTAAATCTCTCAGTCCTCATTGGTAAAGCATCGATGAAAGTATTTTTGAAGAATTAATGGGATACTGTATTCCTGGGAGAAAATAACCTAGTCAATTAAAATGGTAAAATTGAAAACTTGTTAAAGAGGTCTGGTATGCTCTTCTGAATTAAGAGCCGAACTTGGCAATGTTACAGCACGTCTCAACATCTGTGTGTAATTTCTTGCCCCTCTTCCTCTTTCCTCTACTGGAATGTAAAAGTTCCACTAGGCAAGGAATGGTTTTGTCCTTTTCATTCCTGTATCCCCAGATCGCACATAGGATTCGTTTACGCTTACATATTTGTTAACGTAATTGGAATAACAAGTAAACCCAAGAAATGGACATGTAGGGAAAATTCTCTAAGAGTATGGATGTACAATTCTCTCCTTAACGTTTAGGATTCTTGGAATTTGACCAACCAAATGTGAGGTAGGGAAAACTCTGTGCTCAAATTAGGGGTCACTTCCTTCCCTGAGCCAGGCCTAATTGTAAGTTATTTTTAAATAGGCAATCATGAAGAAATTGCAGCAGAACACAAGATTTGAAGGAAAGTCAAAGGTTATTTTACTGCCACCTTCATCGCTACTTAGGGCAATATTGCAAAATGTTCACAGTGCCCTATGGAAGCCTCAGTCTTCTGTTTATATAGTGTCAAGCCTTTACCTTATGAAATGAAAGTTGTTGGGAATCCTTACCTCACCTCATTTATCCTTTTGGAGGATGGATATGGGACATTAAAAAAAATTAGACACGTATTTCAAATTTCAACCCACTTACTCTGGAGTCTTTGGGTTGAAAAGACTGGCTTGAGGACATCAAATCATAACCTTCTCACTTGACTTCTGCTAAGTGTATAGGCCCTTCCTTGTTAACTGTAACATTAAACTACAAGTTCAGGCAAATATTTTGATCAGATTTTTTTGAGAGGAGCTTCCCAAACATTAGATGTTCAGTTTGACGTGATGATGTGAAATTTGTTATTCTGCAGAGTTTCACACACATTGCCATGTGACTCACTTGGGAACACCAGTTATTTTCATTTGTTTCCCCAAAAGAAAGGGAGAAATCATCAAATATATGGTAGAGAGAGGGTACTTCATGTCTATAAAAACTCCACGCTGTCCTGGAATACCACATCGGTGTCGCAAAAAGGATGCCTTTCCATCTCTGACATTTGGTGAGATTGCTGCTGGGAAAGTCATTGCTGGGGATCCACTGACAGTGGCTCTATGGTTCCCACTGAAATGAGAGCAATGTGCCTCTAGTTGGTGGCGTGGTTCCTGAAAACCCCCGTGACACTGTGATTTGAAGGAGCGAGGGCAGGCAGAGAGAGGGTGAGAAATGGGTACAGAGCCTGCCATCATGTCAGGCAATGTGCCAGGCTTGGGGCACAACAGAGTAGAGTAAGGCCAACTATGGCTGAGAGGCAACCACAGACCAGTGAGAAGGGAAAGACCTACATATTAGTTGATTTTTATATAAAGCAGAGATTTTCCAGCTTTGGAAACTCATGATCCTTTTGAAAACTCCACTCTCCTCAATTCAACTCAGCTTTCGTAACACAAACCTCTCACAACATAGCACCCCTGGGTTTCTAGTACAGAACGTGAGGGGCATGTGATCTCGCTCCTGCTGGAGAACCACACATTGATATTAACTGGCGATTGCAATACAGTTGGCACACATTCTAACTGACGCATGAGCAGAGGGCTGTGGGGATGCCCAGGAGTGACACTGGCTACCGTGACAGAGATCACATTTGAACACTGCTGGGTTCGTTCCTCAACACTAAGCTCTGTTCTGTTTGAGCTGAAGAAACAAGGTTGAATAAATCAAAACGTACCAAGGAGTGGGCATGGCCGTACCCACTACCCAGCAAAGTACTATGATACAAGCTAAAATGAGGTAACCCCTACGCTGTAAGCTTCATGACCATAACCCCAACCGTATCCCCACTGGGTGGTCAGCTTCAGGAGGGCAGCACCCTCGTCTGCTTTTGCTCAGTTTTGCAGCCCGGCCTCTAGCACAGTGCCAGGTACTCTGTAAACACTTACTATTTGCTGAATGCATGAATAGATGAAGGTCCCATGGAAATGCATAAAGAACCACTGGATTATGCTGAAGTGGCTTTATTTCTGGTCAAAGTCAGTATCAACGTACAATAAAAAATACAGGATTCACTTAAGATTTTTGTTTTACTCTCTAGGGAAGAATATTCCTGATTTCCCTCCCGTGTACTCTTCTTGCAGCTTAAAACATTACGTTCATGACCGATGGAAAACAATAAATACAGTAAAACCTTGGATTGTGACTAACTCGTTCTGTTAGTATTCCACAAGACGAGCAAACATTTCTAATAAATTTTAACTTGAGAAGCGAGCGATGTCTTGCAACACAAGTAGTACGCGATGCCGAACGTCACATGATCACAACTGAGCCAATGGCTCTTGAAATTTACTTTGATATACAAGCGCTTTGGATTACAGGCATGTTTCCAGAAAGAAATATGCTCACAAACCAAGGTTCTACTGAATACTGAAATAATATGAGCGTTGTGTAAGAGATCATCAGAATTTTCTCTGTGAAGTTATTTAGCTGTGATTTGTTCTCCTAAGGAAATTTTATACTTAACATGTGATTGGTGGCTAGATGTAAATTCAAATCATTTTATATTCCCAAAATGTTTTCAGTTTATCCCCTTAGTAATAATGAGAGTTCAATGGCTGTGTAAGCCTAATCACTCAATTCAGACTATTCCTTTGGGGGAACTCTAATTAGATTTTAATAAGAGTGGTGAATTAAATGTGATATTAAGAGACCCTTTATATTGTATATTAATATATGTCAAGATAATAAGGCACGTTTTAGGTATTTCAAATATAGATAACAATAGAGAGGGGATGTAGTTTCATTGGGCTGTTACCAATATTGATAAATTTCTATTTACTGGTGTGAAATACATTTTTTTCATTGCTTACACACTTCATAATTATCAGCAGATGTGCCTTAATAAGAATGGATTATTTCAACCAAAGTGAATAATTCATTAAGTTATAAATGAAATGCGTATTTGGCAAGCCAAAGTGAAAGCATTAGCTCATCTGGGTTCCCCCTCCCCCAGCTGCTTACAAATTGCCTCAACATTCAAATCTATAAACCACTTAGCACCCGACAACTCCTGCTGAGGCAACGCTTTACCCGTGCCAAGTTAAGAGTAATAGATTGTTCAGCGACACAGGAAAATGCATCAGAGTTAGGGAAAGAAGGATGGCCTTAGTGGCCTTAGAAAAACACTCCCTCTTCCCCTTCTTTGGTCTGTAGCCTTTGATACAGAACACTGTAAAGTCTTCCTCTTCTGCCCTGGGGAAGGGCCTGGCCCGCCTTGAGGAATTACGTCTGCGCTCTACCAGGGTTATTGAGTTAGAAAATTAACGAAGGATGGAGAAATATTTGAGAATAAGAGCACCTCCTTCTTCGAGATAAAATAATTCTGGTACTTCTTTGATATTGCAGTAGCTTTGGCTTCATTTTTGATTCATGACACTTTAAATTTTAAACCTGGGCTTTGCAAATCTGATGTTTTGTGGGATGTTGCAAGCGATACTGTGGATTTTGAACAAAACTGTGTATTTCTTTCAGCCAGTTTTACTCTTATACTTGGATTAGAATGGGACTTTTCTAGATTGGGTAGACATTCTTATTAATTCTGCTTAAAATGTACCAACTCCTGTCTGGCATGAAATGAGAAAGTGATACTGCAAGTAAATAATTACATTAATCATATACATTTCAACACGGGGTACACCATGTTCTAGCAGAGATAACGAAGCTGATTTAATGGTCAGTGAAGTTGGCGTGAACCAAGTAGAAGCTGACTAATGAGTTGGTGTGGGCTACAAAGGTAGCCTCCGTGTTAGAATGTAACCTTAGCTCTCTGAGTCCGTGTCCATATCTGTGTTTGTAAAGAATATTGAACACAGCGAGCTTGCTTTTCATTCACGTGCAAATGCTTAAAAATTCACGAGTGGATAACGAGAGGAGCGCAATAAACGATGGGAACACAATGGCCCACTGGTGTCCATCTTTCTCCGATGAAGCAGGGGAGTGCCTATAATTGGGCTATCGCTCATTCCTTTCCCATCATCTATCTCTTTCAAATGTGTTTTGCCTGTTACGATCCAGGAAGTTATTAGTTATTCTTGCTTTGGCGTGGTGTGGGAAGCAATTGCACTTAACACACGTTTCAGCGGCTTCCGTGAAAAATAGAAACACGAAGAAATGAACAGACCCAACCTGTTCTGTGTCTCTCACCATGATAACCATGTCCATGTTTATAAGTTATTTCTGTGCCTTTTTTTTAACGTTTATTCATTTTTTGAGAGACAGAGACAGAGTGTGAGTGGGGGAGGGGCAGAGAGAGAGACGGAAACACAGAGACGAAGCAGGCTCCAGGCGCTTAGCTGTCAGCACAGAGCCCGACGCGGGGCTCGAACTCACGAACCCTGAGATCGTGCAGAAGTCAGACGCTTAACCGACTGAGCCACTCAGGCGCCCCTCTGTGGCTTTTTAAAAAATGTTGCAATTGCTACTATTATGTCATTTAATGTAAGGCCTCTCTGGTCTATCACAGTTAGGCAATGCAATATCTTGGTTAATCAAATAGCAGGGGTGACCTAAAATCGGTAATTCTCTTTAATATCTCATTGTTGAGTGTTCTTGTAGCAGTGCTATCATGTCTTTGACTATTACAGACTCCTCAGGGATCTCCTGCTCCCAGTCCCGAGTCCTTCCCATCTAGCATCCTCAGAACAGTGACTTTTAAATGCAAGTCAGGTCACATCAGGCCTCTGCTCAGAACCCTCCAGTTATTTTCATTGTACACAAAAGTCCATACATTTCTTGGGATGCCTGGGTGGCTCAGTTGGTTGGGCGACCAACTTCAGCTCTGGTCATGATCTCATGGTTCATGGGTTCGAGCCCCGTGTCGGGCTCTGTGCTGACAGCTCAGAGCCTGGAGCTTGTTTCAGATTCTGTGTCTCCCTCTCTCTCTGCCCTTCCCCTGCTTGTGCTCTCTGTCTCTCTGTCTCTCTCTCAAAAATAAATAAACATTTAAAAAAATTGTTAAAAAAAAAACCCATACATTTCTTTCCAAAGACTCCATAGCGCTTTTAAGCCCAGCTCCTAAGCTTTCCCACTACTGTGTTTCAGACTCTTCCCTCCACTCATTTCTGCAGCCACAGGGTCTCTGAATATTGCTTCAACGTGCTGGTCTCTTCATCATTCCTCATTTGTGTGACGTGACAACACTGCTTTCTTTCTAGTAGCTTCTTTCACGTGAATGCAGAGTTACCCTCACCGCAAAATCCACCAGGTTATAGGGAGAGGTTACTTCTTTTAACTTCAAGGAACATATTAGGTCGTTCCAAAAGTGTCATTTTGTCATAAAACCATTGGGAGTTTTATGTCTTTGGGCATTCAAAACTTTATAATAGGGACATTATTTGAATTCTTAAATTCTTTGCCGTTTGTATCGTCTCCTCTATGGCTACCTCCAAAAGGCTTGGGATTAGCTTTTGGAAATGAAGTCCATTAGAATTTCTGAAACGTACTAAATTACGAACCTTGGTCTTGTCTTTAATCAGCAGCTCTACGTTTGTCAGCATGGAACTGTGGTCTCCTACCTCTTTGCCTGTTTCTCTCTTTATATCTATCTATCTATCTATCTATCTATCTATCATCTATCTATTATCTATCTATCTATCTATCATCTATCTATCAATCATCTCTATTATCTATCATCTATCATCATCATCTACTATCTACTTTTAGTATCAAATAAATAACAATAATTGTCAAGTTTTCAGAACACCAGTACACCAAGTTTTCAGTACACCAAGGAGAAAACAATCTTTTGGACTGTGTCCCCACCAGTAAACTTGAATAAGCCACTGTGTATGCTTTCGTTTTCCACACTGATCTGAAGGAAGCTGATGTTTGCCAGAACCCAATCTCTTAGGAAGATCAGGCAATTCATTTGATAGCATCTGTGAAATGTTCTGAGCACCTCAGCACAGGATGTTCTACAAACACGATGTATTATTATAATCATCGTCTCTATCTCTCCTGAACCTAGTGGAGCATACTATCTGCCATCCGTCTCACACTGATGTTGTAGGGATTAATGAGATAATATCTATAAGGTACTTAAAGCTCCTTGGAATCAGGGGGTTATGTAAGTACAAGGGAATCTGATTATTATTAACCCAATACATTATGTTGCCACCTCACTGTCCCTTTTCATCAAGAGTAGATGTAAATGATTTATCAAATTCACACTGAGAGAAACAGCAATATAACATCAAGTTGCTTTGGAAACTGGAGTGTGTGTGTATGTGTGTGTGTGTGTGTGTGTATTTGAAATGTCATTTGAATCCAATCTCTTAGGCAAACACATTTCCATTCTGAACTATTTTGGTTACACTTAACATAAAGAGATGTGATTAGAAGTTTCAGATCTTGTTTTATGAAGCTAAATGTTTTGAGTCATATACTCCATTAGGAAGAAAAAGTAATAAAGTGAGATATAAAGTCATTTTAGTAGCCTTGTGACAAGGCTAGATTTAACTATTTTCAGTCAAGATTTTACTAAATCTACAGACATGTGAGCCTTAAAAGCCTGGATTGACGTTTCATAAACCTTATAAATATTTCCCTCTTCCCTTCGACGATATTTTCTTTTTTTAAGGAATTTAGTATTCTGCAAATTAAAAACTGAGTTTTGAATCAGAGACAGGGTGTGGGGGTACTAGCATCAATCAGAAACAAATCAAATTACGTATAATGCAGCACCTTTGGTGCTGTATTTTGAGAACCATGTAGAAAGGGTTTTGTGTAACAGACAGGAGAACTCCCTCACATGCTAAGGCAACCAGTGCACTTTGCTATCAACCTCTGTCTCTGTCTCTCTCTTTTGAGCCCTCTGTTCTTTTCTCCATCCGTCCCTCTTCATATTTCGGTCCATCCATCTATCCATCTATTTATTCTTCTCTTTTTCATCTCTCTATTGTGTGTCACAGTTAATAAGTTAAGCCGTGTGTGTATCTTCAGTCAAGATCTACATCTGAGTCCCCGACACTGCCAGTTCTATGCCTTGTCCCGGGTGTTTTAAGGGCATTGCGAACTGAACAAGTCTGAAACGTAAGCCTCCTCACCACTTGCCCCAGACTGCCCTGACTCGACCCCGCTCTCCCCTAAGGTCCTACTTATCAGTAAATGCGCTCCAGAGTTCCCAACAGAGACCTAGGAGATGCCTGCCCCCAACCCCGTCATCCCCGATTTTCAACCATGAACTATGTACAATTACAGGTGTTCTGTTTCCCTCTACCAATCTTATCAATTACCATTGTGCAGAATTAAATGACTTCTCTTTAGTTCTCCGACTTGTAAATCGAAAGCTTCACTGTTCTACTTGTTTACTTTTCCTCCTCTGTAGGGAGCCATCAAAGCCTTCGAATCAGGTGATCGTTTATCCAAGAGGCCTCCAGGGTGTCCACAATGGATTTGGGATATATTTAATGGTTATAATCTTCTCCCTGGTTCACCACCGCCAAGTAATTAAGTGTACACGTAAATTATTTTTTTCCAGGCAGAGTTTGTTATGTGTGTTATAACATGAAAAATTAAAATCTTTGGCTAAATATTTTCTACAGTAATTAACGTTTTGATAGGAAGTTACCCTTTTCTGCTTTCTTAAACTACTCTGAACATGACAATGTAATATTTTCTTGAGGAGTCAGAACTGACGTTTTGGGACATCTGAGTGGCACAGCCAGTTAAGTGTCTTACTTCCACTCAGGTCAAGATCTTGTGGTCCGTGAGTTTGAGCCCAGTGTGTTGGGCTCTGTGCTGACAGCTCAGAGCCTGGAGCCTACTTCAGGTTCTGTCTGTCTGTCTGTCTGTCTCTCTCTCTGTGCTGCTCCCCCGCTCTCTCTCTTTCTCTCTCTCAAAAATGAATAAACATTACAATTTTTTTAAATAAAAAAATTTAAAAAAAGATTGGACGTTTTGGACATCAGCTATTTTATTGCTGTGTAATATGCTGATGCCTTCTACTGAAGGTGTGTAGGGCTTGTTGTCTGTTCCCTAAGTGGCCTGAGGCACCTGTACTGTTAAGGTTGGGGCTTCTCTTACTGTCATGTGCAGATTTGCTTCAGTCAGTGTGTCTGTGTAAAATTACATGCTCCTCGAGGCAAGGGGTGGACCTGTAAAGTTTTCTTCACACGGCTCTTAGCACAGAGCTTACGCAAAGAGTTGCAGATTTCTTTCGATGGTGAAATGGTTTTAAGAAGTGAAGTTCGGGGCGCCTGGGTGGCGCAGTCGGTTGAGCGTCCGACTTCAGCCAGGTCACGATCTCGCGGTCCGTGAGTTCGAGCCCCGCGTCAGGCTCTGGGCTGATGGCTCGGAGCCTGGAGCCTGTTTCCGATTCTGTGTCTCCCTCTCTCTCTGCCCCTCCCCGGTTCATGCTCTGTCTCTCTCTGTCCCAAAAATAAATAAACGTTGAAAAAAAAAAAATTTAAAAAAAAAAAAAAAAAAAAAAAAAAAGAAGTGAAGTTCATTTGTAATTTCATTTTTCGAGCAACAGGGAAATGCTAATAAAGTTAATACGAGTTAATAATTTCATATTAGCCTTTCCTTGTATGTGGATGGGTCTTTGGGGGCATGTTTTAATCCACAGCACACACTGGAGCCAACGGAATAATGCTCTCCCGGATAGTTGCACCGACTGTGAGTAGTTTGAATAAACCTCTGCTGCTGCTGAGACAGCCCATTTTACGGGAGGCTTAAATGTATTTGGGTGCTGACACCCCTCCCCCTCCCCCCTGCCACCCTTGCCTATGCTGTCTGTCACACTGGTCATGGAGAAATGGTTGGGTGTCAAAGAGCCCCATTCACACCGGGCTGCCATACGTTTTGGTCCAGGGGAAAACAGGAGAAAAGAAACGTTTGTCGTGTCTGGACACGGGATGTCTTTCCGGGTATCACAGCCTTTCCGCCCATCGCTTCCCTTGATTTCCCTGAAGGAAAGTGTGCCCGTGTCCGTCTGGGATGGCTTCGTATCACCAGTGGGGATCTAACATACCCCTCCTTCTTCCTCATGGCCTTCCGCATCAAGCGGCACGTGAATTGGAGGTGGTGGGAATGGTCGGGAATGGTCCCGCCCCAAACTTCACGAGGGTGAGTTTCTTCAAGATGCAGTGACTCCAAATGCATCAGAGGGGTGCTGTGGCATGCAACTCCATATTTCTTGAGGCATAAACAGCCCTTACAGAAAGGGCAGCAGGTTCTCTGAGAAGATATTAGCATGGAAATCAAATTTCCCCAACCAACGCCACCGACCACCCAGTGTAGACCCTGCCAGCTCACAGTGCGTTGCTTACCCAGAGATCCAACCCCAAAGCTTCCATAGGCCAAGACTGACAGCCACGAGCCAACGTACCTCAGTCCACGTGAGCAGTAGGGGCAAGTTTTGACAGACTGAAGAAAAGTGCAAGGCACATTGTGTCAAGCTCTTTTCACTCCTGCCATCCTTTCCCGTCTTCCTTATTCCCACCAAACCCGTTTTATCTTCTTACTTTCCATTTTTAAAATATGGTTATGACAGCAGTGGTTTCAAGCAGAAATAACAGGGATTTGAGCAAAGAAAACTGACAAAGAGTACCCTGGGACAAGTTTGCCTGAAATATAAATTGTTTTTATGGGCACACACCAGTTTTCTTGCCGGTCTCGAGCTGTCACTTTGGGTTATTTTCACCGTAGTCACTGAGGAGGTTAGCTGAAAAGCAAACAGCTAAGAATGAATGAAGCAGAGAATGAGTGTGGCAGGAGAGTCCCTGGAAGGCCCAGCCCTGCATGCTGGGAGGTATTTCCCTAGATCCCTGCACACACACGCGCACACACACACACACACACAGCACACTTGCTCAAAATTCTCATTTTCTTTCCTTGATTATAGAAAATGAGGATACAAAGACAGAAAGTCTCCATGAGTTCTCAGCTGTGAGCCAGGAGAAATCAAAATAGTTTTCTCTCTAGTTTTCAAGTCTGAGTTAAAAGAGCTGGATGAATGGATGATTTTCAGTTCTTCACCTGCGTGTCACCAACTCTCCCCTTCCCTGCTGGCTCTCTCTACCTATTGGTCATCATCAGCGTGCCTTACCTGTGACCACAGGGCCAACCTACTGTGGTGGTGCTAAACCTCCTCCATTCACCAAGGAGCAGATGGAGAATAAAGGCCCATGGAGCTGAAAAACTGGAATCCTTTCTTTCTACCCCCCGAGATTCATGTGCATCACCTAGAGGCTAAGCTGATTAAGAGATGATTGTGTACTAATAAGCTTTACGAATGGTGGCTCTTCGTGTGTGTGTGTGTGTGTGTGTGTGTGTGTTGGGTTTGTGTGTTCAGAAAACTGAGCAGAGTATTGAATCTATACTTTCCAAAGTACTTTTGAAAACATCTCAAGTGGGGTGCCAGTTAAGCGTCTGACTTCGGCTCAGGTCATGATCTCAGGGTTCATGGGTTCGAGCCCCACATTGGGCTCTGTGCTGACAGCTCGGAGCCTGGAGCCCGCTTCGGATTCTGTGTCTCCCTCTCTCTCTACCCCTCCTCTGTTTGTGCTCTGTCTTCTCTCTGTCTCTCAAAAATGAGTAAACATTAAAAAATAATAAAAGAAAATTCTTTTAAAAAAGTCAAAGAACATACCTTAAACCTAAGCTTTGCTTAACACACCAGTGGCTTCTAATACCAGGGCTTAGTGAACATTTTTTATCCCCTTGTGTATTCTTCATGCTAACTCAGGGTCTGAACTGGAGTGCCTTCTTAATATTTATGGACACTCACAATGTGATAAGGACCAAACGGGGCTGATAGGAATAAATATTCAAGGATGGTTTCATTCTGTTTAATTACTAGGAAGCAGCAGTAGAATCTGTGCCTCTCTGGTTCGGAACAGACCTCATGCAGGTATTATTCCATAAAAACAGTCGACCTAGTTTTCCAGAGAAACAGAACCAATAGGGTGTGTGTGTGTGTGTGTGTGTGTATGTGTGTGTGTGTTTATCTGTTTGTTTGTTTTAGGGAATTGGCTCATGCAATTATGGACAGGACATTGGCAAGTCCAAATCTGTAGGGTAGGCTGGTAGGCTGAAGACCCAGAAAGGAGGCCATGTCGTAATTCAAGTTTGAGTCTTCTGCAGAATTCCCTCTTGCTTGTGGGAAAGTCAGTCTTTTGTGCTAGTCAGGCCTTGGACTGTTTCAACTGCCATTATGGAGGGCAGTCTGCTTTGCTCAAGGTCCACCAGTTGAAACACTAATCTCACCCAAACACAGACTCATGGACACATCCATAACAGCTGACCCCATGGCAGAGCCAAGGTGACACTTTAAGATTAACCATCCCGCTTACTCGGACCAAAGGCTGATAGGACGGTGATGGGATCCACCAAAGTCAGGTATCCCTCTTTCCTTTTAAATTCATATTTAGACTGTGTAACCACACCTGGGGCAAGACATGGTGAATATTCATCCCCTCATAAAGCTCTCTTGTGCCCTTCTCCAGTCAATCTCTCCCACCCCAAACCTCACCACTTTCTGACTTCCATCTTAATGAATTAGTTCTGTTGATTCATGAACTTCATAGAAATAGAATTGTTTAGCATTTACTTGTCTCTACTTCCTTTCACTTGACATGCTTTTGGATTTATCCACGGGGTTGTCATAACTTAGATCTTTTAATAACAACAAAAAATCAGAATATGGGGATTTCTTTGTCCTGGTGTCCGTGAGTTCCACTTTTGGTTCTTACTCTGTTTCTGGTACGATACGCTGATTCTTTTCACTCTCTACACTATTCTATGCCCCCACATCCTTTTGCGTTCTACTCTTTACTTCTTTACTGCTAATTGCAGAAGAGGCTTCCATTTCACGGTCTGCAAGTGCTTCATATCAAGGGCGGAGCTTTCACCCTTGTTGCGTGAACTTGAAATGCTAAAGCTTCCCCTCTGTTCCCCCTACCAGCTTTTAATGTCCCCTTTTTTTGTGCCCCCTTGCCCTGAGGTCTCTCTGTTGTACAGAACAAGAGCAGGTAGTATTATAGGGGTCACCACTGCGTTCACCTGGGGGAAATGGCTTCCAGGTTGAGTGCTACCTAAAAAGCATCTCTACTCCTGCGCAGATGTCATTTTTTAAACTTATCCTCACTCAACGCACTAAAATCCAACATCCTTCCCATCAGTTTTGACCTTTGATGTTGCTGTCAGGCCCATTCTAGGGGGTAACACATGCTCGGATGGCTCTGTAATCTTTTGGATAAGCTACAGCTTTGCTGGAGTAGCAGTGCCGTAACTACGTGTCTTTGGTGCGTGATCTGGCACTTTGCCATTCGTGTCAAGGTTGATCAGATTCTGGGTTCACACCCACATACCTCTGTGCAGAAATACAATTGTGCACTGACTCTGAAAAGTCACACTGACTGGCATTCCCCGGGGAACGCCCTGATCTGCCTTATGAGTATCATGTAAACCTGTTCTCAGGCCTTTGGAATCATCCTGAATTCCAGCACCATGCACTAAAGAAGGGTGCCTTAAGGCCCATGAGCTCATATCTCATTGTGTATCACTGCTCTGGTGTCCAGTCAAGTAGCAAAATCTAAAGTAATGCCTGCAGAGGGCTCAGAATGATAGTCAAGGCTCATGTTTATTCAGATGCTCAGTGCCTGCCCTGGCAATGTTATCTGGTATTTTCTCGACTTTATGAGTATTTCCATATACGCTCTTGTTTATGCTATCGGAAGTTACCCTGGGCTGAACTGTCAAAACCAATTCAGCAGAAAGACCGGTATTATATCTTTAGCATCAAGAAGGAACAATTTTTTAAGCTTGAAAGATAAAGAATTTAACGTGCTAAGAGAAAGCACAGGTGATGACGTTGGCGGCACAAACTCGTGTAAACACAGCCTTCCGATCCCACCTCTTGGAATAAACTGACAGTACACATGTATTGTATACATCGTAACATGTTCAAAAGCCTTTCAAGAAATACAGAGTGTGATTCCCCAACTGTGGCAAATTCTTCTCTCTAAATACAGTCTCTGATTTTTTTTTTTTTTTTTTGTCTTTCCTTCCTTCCCTCTCTTCTTCCCTCCCTGTCTCCTCTTCCCTTTCTCTCTGGCTCTCACATCCTCTCTCCTCCTTCTCTGTAAGTATTTGGGTGGACCTGGTGTATACCAAGTATCCTTCTAGCCCTTGGCAACAATCGCAGCAAATCAGATCAAGACCCAGCCCTCATGGAACCTGGTTTTTTCCCTCCTCCTTCACCTCCTCCGCCTTCTCTCCTTCTGATCGTGTTTGTGCCACACCATTGGGTGAACCCTCGCACTAAAGTGGTGACACTCAATTTCAGCTGGCTACCCTAGGAAACCCTTGTCAAAGAAATGGTGCTGCTTCCACAGGCCTCTCTGCTGAAAGCGTGGAACGAAAGGGGTATGCAGGTCCCTTGTTTCCGACTGCATTTATTAGTGACAAGGCATGATGCAAGCTGTTCTGCCCCTCCGCCAGGTCCCCCATCTGTCATCAAGACCCTTGCTAGCCGTTGATTAGACTTCTTGGATGTCAGTGATTGTGCCGCTCATGCAACAGTGATGCCTCAGGCCGGTGGTAGCAATCACTGTTTCCAAGCATGTCGGCTTAGAAGAGTAATCACGTTGGCAGTTCTGAGACACCAAAGATGCCTGGCTCGCTTTCAGATATCTTTCATGGCTTCTGATTATTTTACATCCTCATCTGCTTCCTAGAGATCACGAAACCCTAATTCAATCTCACTGCATTTTAGTTACTCTGAACTGTAGACCTTTCAGTACCGGGCCTTCCTGCACCGTGAATACCTGGCTGTTGAACTCAACTCCTTTGTCACCAGGAAGATGGGAGGATTGTTAAGGGCTGGAGGGAGCTACTGGGAAAATACTGAAGGATACTGAGGGGTGAGTAGTCCATCCACGTCAGCTAATTGGCATTTATTGGCTTTTATTGGCTAGCATTAGGCTTTTCCCCTCCCACAGAGGCTGGGAGACAGGGGCGCTATCTTTCTTGATGATTACCTTTCAAAGCAATGCCTCCCAGGTCCTTGAGAAAGAAATTCCTGGGTTGCAAAATTGGCAACACGCCATGAGATTTATCAGCATTTTAAAGGAACAGAAAAAATGTTTGCAGTTACAAGTTTTCTAAAGTAAATGTTTTTTTAATTACTTTTGATTTTTTATTAAAAATTTGTTAATGTTTATTTTATTTTTGAGAGAGAGAGAGAGTGTGAGCAGGGTACGCGCAGAGAGAAAGGGAGACACAGAATCTGAAGCAGGCTCCAGGCTCTGAGCTGTCAGCACAAAGCCTGACACGGGGCTTGAACCCACGAAGATCAGGACCTGAGCTGAAATCAAGAGACAGATGCTTAACCAACTGAGCCACCCAGGTGCCCCTCTAAAGTAAATGATCTAAGAGAAGGAAGGTCAGGGGCCTAGAGTCAGGATGAAGCCTGTCTCGAGTTTCCACAAGCTGAAAGGAACATTAAGGCCATCTTGGTAAAGCCCATTCACCCACTTTGAGCTTTTGGTGTCCTTCACCAAATACTTGTTGTTTTTGTGAGGAAGGAACACAACTGTCATCTCTCCTGTCCCTAGGAGTGGTCAGAGTCTCTCTGCTCACCACCCTCTGCTTTCTTGCTCAGCGTACTTTCCATCTCCCTGGGGACTCTCTTCACAGTCTTCCAGGCCCCTCTCAAATGGTGCCTGTATTTATGAACTCATACCTCACTCTCCTCCTAAAAGAGTGGAAAGAGGCTCAATCTCATTACCTCTAGCCTTTATAGTCTGAATTTAGCTTCTGGGTTCCTGGAGGACAAAGACTGTGTCATGATCGAATTCTGATTTATACACATCAATGGGCCAGTAAGCATTGCTTTGCCCCTAGCAAAGAAGAGCTCATTCGGTGACTCAGGGACTAAGGCAGTTGACACTGAAATCAAAGAAAAAGTGGAGTTCATGCCTGTCTAAACAATAGAAGGCAGAGGAGTCTGCTTCCTGGCATTCTTTGAAGTCGGAATATTCTCTGTGTGCATATGTTAAATGTCAAGCATAATTCACCCAAAATTGCAGCTCCAAAGAAAGTCAGAAAGCAAGCATGGGTATCTGCAGGAAGCAGTGAGGGAGGCAGCCTGCAACAGTGAGGAAACACTGGATGATTTGAAGCACAAGGAAAGCAAAAGTGTCAAATGTGTAAACAAAGACAAGGGAAGTTCAAATCAACATAAAGCAAACTGAGAAGAATGTGTAAAGAACCTGATAGAAAAGGATCTCAAATAGCGAGGGAATAAAGCCTGTGTAGATACAAAGCTCAGTCAACTTCGCAGGACCCCGTGTGTCCTGTGACTCTCGTTACAGAGGAAGCGAGAAGTCTGCATCACTTTGCAGGGCTGAGGGACAGTCACTTGCCTAATTGTGAGGATAAAAGAAGGAAACATAATTGACAGAAGCTCATGAAGAACACCTCCTACTCAAAGATTTACGGAGTACTCAGGAGAGGAGAGCAGAAAACAATTGCTCACAGCAGTAAACCCTGTTGACCTTATTTAGCAGGAGCCCTGAGTCCCCAGGTAGGAGTTCAATGGCTGGGTTGACAGGAGGAAAAACATGTTGATTTATGCTTTGCAAAATTTGGTCCTTTGCAAAAATAGAGAGAACAGCTGTTGACCTCTTGTGTTCATCATTTGGGCTGCTTTAACAAAACACCATAGGGTATTGGCTCAAACAATAGATGTTTATTTAGACTGCAATAATGTAATATTCTAGAACCAGAGAAGTCTGATATCAGGCAGCCATCATGGTTTCATGGTTTCTTGGTAGCGGTTCCCTTCCTTACTTGCACATGGCCACCATCTTGTTCACATAGTGAAGAGAAAGAAATCATCTCTTCAGTGTCTCTTCTCACAAGAACACTGATCCCATTCACAATGGCTCCACCTTCAGGACCTGATTAGTTCTCAAAGGTCCCACCTTCAAATATCATCATGCTGGGGATTAGGGCTTCTGCATATAAACTTGGGGGGCATCCAAATTTTCAGTCCATAGCATCTCTTAAAGTAAAGACAATGAGCTATTCTCTCAAAGTACACATTAGGTACACATTTTGTGTGCAGGGCCAAGACGAGACATTATCTTACTATCAGTAATAAGTAATAATAGAAAGAGTTGCTCTTTAATGGAGGCTTCATTCTTGTCCACCACTGGGGTTGCTCAGTTCAGCTCATCACATCTGCTCAGACATGAATCACTACGGATACTAGATGACCCAAACCTTCAAGGGCGTCATGTGATTATATCCTCATGCAACTGTTTCATTTCATCAAAGACGGAACAGGGGCCAGAAAGGGTAAGAGACTCTCCTAGGTCAGTTAGTAAGTAACTGCAGTGGCTCAGAACTTTTGATGCTGACTCCCAATGCTTTGTTTTTGTTAAGTCCCCAGTGAAGTTTGGGATCTGTCACCAGATCCCTCTATATTTATCTCTAATGACTTTATTTGTAGCAGTCAAAGATTTAGTAAATTCCTCACCGTACCCTCTCTATGGAACATTTTTATTTTTTTCTGAATATGGGCTTCACTATGTTGAAAACTCTTTTGACCTGCAGTAGTGTTCTTCTCAGAGATCCCTGCTAGTTTCTTGACTGGTTAGTCACTTGATAAAGATAGTCTATTTTGACTATGACCATTTATTTAGCTCTATCCGTTTAAGACTTCAGACTCCAAGATCTCATCCTATCTCTGAGGAGGCCACCCTTGCAATTCCAGCTACAAGCTGTTGGAAGGTAGTGATGTGGAATTCTCTGCTTTCCCACAGTCCTCTGGTTGCAAGGAGGAGGCAAAAGAGAGAAATCATTTATTTGTGCCTTCATAGAGTGAGTTGTGCGTTCTAGGTTGGTACAATTGCTCGACCTTTTTGTGATCACCACCCACATCATGACTGATGAGGTTGTCTTGCCCTCTCTCTCACAGAGGTTACCTTTCTAACACGGAAAGCCATGTCACAGGCTTTTGTTCCTGGAGGCCCCTATGCCCTTCAGTTCTATCGGGAGCCACTGTCAAGGTAGTAAAGCCCTACCGCCTGTTTTAGGTTGCTTTAGCCTAAGATGAACACTTCCTTAGCAGTGGTTTATTCAACTAACTCCTCAAATACCTTTCTTCACTCTCTGAAGCTTCCAGTTTGGGGCACGGATTCCGCTGGTTCCCTGGCTCACAATTTTCAGGCAAGAGAAAAATCACTCCTGTGGAATGGGTTGGGCACCTCCCCTCTTTCAGAAAGGGGGTAACATCCTTATCTTGTGCTCCACAAATTCCATTCACACAGAAGACAATCTCTTCTCATTATCCTAAGATGTTTTTCTATTTTTCTTGTATTGCCCAGAGGTGGGAGTGCAGGCAGATATATCAGCAAGACTGTAGTGCCTCTTTTGCTAAAAGCGCACTTTTCAGAATCTGTTGTGGCGAATTTGGAATATAGAATATTTAGCAACCACACCTTTTATTTTTAACTGTGGTGTTCTGTTGACAATTATTGGAAATGCATTACATATATAAATTATGTATATCATATCATTATGATATATATATCATATATATTTATATGCATATATAAATTATATATCATATAAATAAATTAGATATATTTATATAAATTATATATATTTATATGCATATATAAATTATATATATCATATATATAAATTGTAATTTAGATAAATTATATAAATTATATATATTTATATACATATATAAATTATATATATGTATATAAATTATATAAATTATCATATATATTTATATGCATATATAAATTATATATATCATATATATAAATTATATAATTTATATAAATTATATATATATAAATTATATAAGTTATCATATTTATATGCATATATAAATTATATATATCATATATAAATTATATATGTGATATATATATCATAATGATATGATATATATATGATATACAAAATTTATATATGTAATGCATTTCCAATAATGCATATATGATGTATATAAATATAATATATTGCTCCTACCTATATTAACTTGCTATACTCACAAAATTTAGCTTTTTCTACTTTGATGACAGTCTATGTTTTCATGATTATAACTCTGATAGGTGTCAGGGCTAGAGAGTAATAATTTTGTATTGATGGAAGCATCATCGCTGTAAACACATAACTTACTTTTAGTTTTTGCCAGCTTAAAACATTATTTCCTGCACACACCGTGATGTATTTTTGACAACCTCGATGAATTTCAAAGTGAACTTGGAGGACTATAGATGGGAGCATTTCATGTTTTTCTGCATGCGATTGATTGACTGCTCCTAAAAATAGAATTCCAGGAAGAGAAAATGTCAGAAGTCATCTAGACTAGTCCCCTGCTTCCAAGTACTTAAATTTAGACCAGTTACAGCCTAAATTAAACTTGTTCTTCTTATTTTTGTCCCTGTATAATGGAGACCCCACAACCTGCTTTGGTGCCAGTTTACTCAAACACTTCTTCTAACACCTAATGCAAATCCCCCCTTCTGTGATGTGCTCTCGTGTTTTGTAGTCTTATCCTACAGCTTGTGTTGCTGTGACTTTCTGACTCTTCTCCTACATTTAGGTTCAGTGGTGGATAAAGGTAATCATCTGAATTCCCCTCAGACCTAATATCATGCCCAGAAGCCTCAGGCAAAATGGATCTTTTCCAGTCAGCTCCTCAACCCTATGGAAAGTAAGGGAGAATGACAGAGGGCTGATAGGGGCTGACAGCTCCCTGCTCCCTCCAGACCCACAGAAGAAAAAGAAAGAAACTGAGGGTGTCAGGAACCTATGAAGCTGGCCCGCTGGCAACCAAGGCCATCGTTTCCCCCCCTACGTTGTGCAGAAAATGGTGTTGGGTGTACAGCCTGGAACTTCACCAGCACCTTACTGCCCAGCCCCCTTCAGATCCTACAGTGATATTCCCTGAGCATCTTTTCCCAAAGGTGAGAAAGGAGATATGCAGTTGTGGGCAGCCGATTGACAAGCCTTTTTCACTCTCAGTAAGTATGGGCTGTGCATGCCTAATGGGCAACTGAAGGGGGCAAATGAAAAGCCCAGAGCACAACAGTCCTGGGGCCAACTGGGCCTTGCAGTGAAGAGGCAGGCTGGAGGTGTAAGGAGGGTGTATGAGCAGAATTTGTAAAATAGGGGCTCAAAGAGGAACATCTTTGATACGGGATCATGAATGAGATGAACTTATAAACTTGTGTATCTAATTTTTGGGTAGCTTTACCTAGTTTGGGTAATTTTTAAAAGGGTCACTGATGCTCTTATGTTGAGTTAATAGGAAGTTTTAGCATATTTTTAATACCTTAATACAATAACCTACACTCTCCTTGGCCAGCTAGAAAACATTTATGTCAGCCTAACACAGAAAGTGATTGTATTTGTTTTTCAAATATTCACGTTTCCTCTCTCTCTCCTTTCTTTCCTCCCTCCCTCCCTTCCTTCTTCTTCCTTCCCTCCTTCCTTTGCTTTCCTTTCTTTCTTTCTTTCTTTCTTTCTTTCTTTCTTTCTTTCTTCTCTTTCTTTCTTTCTTTTCTTTTTCTCCTTCCTTTCCCCATCCCCCATGCACATGTGGCTTTCATCCACCCCACCTATTAATTTCATCCCATTAAGAATGAATGGGAATTTCTTCAGCATTTAATAGTTCAGAATCATGTATGTCTAATGAAAGAACTAATCTGGATTACTCTCCCCAAAGTTGTAACTTTGTCCCCAAAGTAGTTCCTTTTTTTGTTTTAAAGGTAAAGGAAGCTGGAGTAAGGAACCCTTAGTGTGTTAAATTTTTATTATTTCCAGATGAGGCAAAATTACAACTCTTACTTCTACTGCACTGGGGAGTTTAAGACCCTCTATACCTACATTTTTAAAAGGTTAGGAGGAACTATACACAGCTGACATTTCAGTGTATGATCAAAGTGTTCCTCAATCTTAAATATATACTTTAAATGTGTCAGATACACCATCACCTGCTCACTGTAGCATATAAACTTCCCCACATACCACCTGACATTACCTGACCAAGTGATTTTGTTGCTCGGTGTGCCCTACTTTCTGCTTGTCAAGCCATCCATTTAGCATCATGTCTGCTAAGGAGGATCTATTTCATACCAGTAACAGATTGTGTCTCTGCTTCGCTTTCAAATGCCCCTATTGTCTTTAGATATTTTAAGTGATTGTCATCACCCTTTCTTTGGTGGCCAAAAAGGACAGCAAGAATTCAAAATTTGCAACGTTTTGTGTCATATTGTGCCTGATTTGATTCTGTATTTGCAAATTCTGAGAAGTCACTGGGATGTTCAAATCACTAGCATTGTGTTTTCGTTCCAAAGTCAAGTTGTCAAAATCAACAAGGAGTTTCTGGAAGACAAGAAAGAATGCTATAAGGAAAAATATCTCAAAGTCATGTTGCTTTAAAAAAAATCTACTTAGCTCTGCCCCTTTTCGGTAAATGCACTAATCCCTTTGGATTTCAGGTCGCACAACAAGATGGGTTAAGTTTGCCTGAGACCCGGATGCACACAAGTTGACAATCATTCGGAGCATCCTTTTATGCATGGACTTTCTTCCTTTGGTGAAATGATGTTTTTTCAAAACAAAAAAAAAGTTTGTGGTGAGAAAAATTCATGCTCAACTGTCTAGGGTATTGTTTCCTTTTCAGGGTGGAGTTATTTTGCTTAAATTGCACATGAATTGTTGAACATCGTTTCAAAGGCTTCTATTCTACTTCATTGTAAACCAAATGATACCCTTCTTTACAGGTGACAAATGAGCCACATCACTGAAGAAGTACCATTAAAGAAAGCACACTGTTCATTGGAAAGAGTCACTGAGGGACTGAGTGGAAAATCAAGAACCCTAGAGAGGAATGTCAAAACAACTCAGTGCCCATGTGTCACGTGCAGGCACTACTGAGCTGTGAAAAGCCTAGCTTCTCTTTGCCTCCTTTCTTCCCCCTCATGTGGAAGCCCACTGTTCAATTAGAAAGATGTTCAGTTTAATAAAATGGATATTCAGTTCAACACACATTTGCTATCGAGCCACCATGTAAAAGCGTGGCCATGATCACGAGGCAAACTGAAAGTTTACTTTCAGTTACTAAACTGAATGTTTACTATTATCTGTAGATATTATCTATAGAGCTTAATATCTAGGCTGTTCATTCTATTTTACATGTGCATGTGCAAACATGTGCTCATGAGATAGACCCACAACCACATAAATATACTAAAGCTTTGTCTTAGTTTGGGTTATTCTATCCGAAAACCACAGGCTGGATGGCTTATATGGATCAGAAACTTATTTCTCTCTGTTCTGAAGGCTGAGGGTGTGAGTGGAGGATGACAGCATGGTCGGGTTCTGGTGACAGCCCTCTTCCAGGTTGTGGGCAGCCACTTTTTAATTGTAGAGAAAGAAGAGAGGAGCAGAGAGGAGACAGCTCTCTGGGGTCTTTAGTATCAGGGTCCCAATTCCATTTATGAAGAGTCCATCTTCCTGACCTGATAACCTCTCAAGGGCCCTACCTCTGAACACCAATGCAATGGGGGGTAAGGATTTCAACATATAAATTTGGGGAGAACAAACATGCAGCCCATGACGGTGTTAAATCAGATTTAAAAAAGGAAAAGAGCACATTCATTTCAGCTTGGAAAGAGATCCTAGGCTCATCCTGATTCTTGTTCACTGTTTTTAGCAGGGAGCCCACTCCTAACTCTTCCCTTGTTTCTGTTCTCTCGATTCTACCTTTTGAGGGATACAGAGCCAGTATGATAGCTTTTCGTTCCATGTGTCATGAAGGGCAGCAAGCCAACCCCTAAGGTTGTCAGCCCCTGAACAGAAACAGAAGAGGGAATTCTAGGGGTGCCTGGGTGGCTCAGTGGGTTAAGCGTCCGACTTCAGCTCTGGTCATGATCTCGCGGTGAGTTCACGGGGCACATGTCCAGTGTCACCCCTTCGACATAAAGAGGGTGTCTTAGTATTTGGATGTATTATGCAGGATCTGGTAAAAATAAATCAGGTAGTTTGGGAGCCCGGTGCAGAGGCATTGCAGACAGGGATGAAAAATCCTAGCCAGAATATGTATCAATCCTAGTAAGAGTACATCAGCATTCCCTCCAAGCTGAAAGGGGCTGTTGCAATCAACTTGCTACCAAGGTACTGATTGGTCTCCTCCAGAGATGAGACCATATTGAGGACTCAAGAGGTTATCTCAGCTGACAGGTCCAATATTCTTCATCACCGGAAATTTTGGAGAGTGACAGTTCATCTTGATTGAGTTTTGTTTTTACTCCATCCCTGTCTCAATGACTGCTTCGTCCCTGGGCCTTTGCATAGGCCCTGGAGTGGTGAGGACAGAAACTGTCTGATCTCACTGGATGGGTAATTTTGTGTGTTTGGTGTACTATGTTCATCTGTGGCAAATGCTCTAGCAGACATTGATAGGACACATGAAGACCCATGTTCTTTGTGCCCAATAATTCCATAGGTCCATCCAAGGGCCTCTTGCTCAGACGTCCTTGACTTTGCTCTTAGGATATTACACCTTCAATGCCTGTTGCCTTCCAAGACATTTGCTTATGGCCAGGAATTTGCATATATCCCGGCCTCAGAGCATATCTTCCTTACCCAAGGCTGATGACTAGGAGAATTCCTCAAAGCTGTAACTTTCTGGACACTTTCCCCACCCTCATGATTTTTGGGGCTTCCTAGAGAGGACTTGTACTTTCTCAACTGTCCTTTTTCAGTCCACACAAATATTTGAAGCTGATCCATCCATGAAAAAGGATCAGATTATTTTTTTCTTCTATTCTATTGACAAACTCCAGGGTAGGGAATCCACCCCACTCTCCCCACCTCACCTATTAGGCCATAAAGGAAAGCTAAAGAAGTGATGTCAGTTCAAGAGGTAGGTGAGGGGTGCCTGGGTGGCTCAATCGGTTAAGCGTCTGACTTCAGCCCAGGTCATGATCTCATGGTCCGTGACTTTAAGCCCTGTGTTGGGCTCTATGCTGACAGCTCAGAGCCTGCCTGCTTTGAATTCTGTGTCTCCCTCTCTCTCTACCCCTCCTCCACTCTCTCTCTCTCTCTCTCTCAAAAATAAACAAACATTAAAAAAGAGGTAGGCAACATAGGATCTGGGACACTAGTTTGTTTAATATTTTGATGCTCTGTGGACCAGCTTGGCCTGAAAGCAGAATTGTCTATTATCTATGACATACTGGTGCACCTGCTCCACCTTGTGACTCGGTGGATGTGACATTTCCTACTCCTGATAAGCCTCTCCCCTTGGATGGTCACTTGATGTGCCACATTCCCACCTCAGTCTATTAGAGCCTGCCAATGTGCTAAAGAGAAGCTTTGTGAATGGTGAAGTCTTGTCTGCCGGAGAAGGCACGGTCTTGCTGGGACTCAGATCTCTCAGGAAGATGCTGCTGGGCTAGTGCTGGTATCTCTGAGATTGGTTCTAGAGGATAATCTGGGGGATAATCTGTAAAGAAGCCAACTGTGCCTCCAGGACAGATCTTTGCTATGGTGATGCTGTTAAAACAGTGAGCAGTATGGAAGGAATGTGTCCCTTTCTTCTCCGGCCTTCTGGCTCCCTTCCTGCCTCATATAGTGCACCACAGGCAAATGAGAAATGGGTTTTACGGAGTCCCAACACCAGCATCAAGAGCAAAGTTTAGAAGGGAGAGTTGAGAATGACAGGCAGTAGCTTAACAACCTACACATCTGATAAAATCGTAAACAAAAGATAAGGCCAAATAAATCCAAGTCTTTCCAATTCTCATGAACCTGAGATTCAAACCCCTTGGTGCTTTATCCACTGGATTTGTATAAATGCTTCTCGGCTTCAGAATAGGTGAGTGCCCCAATTGTTTAACTGGTTCGTTCGTTCATTCATTCATTCATTCATTGTCATTCATTCATTCATTCTCTGTCATTCATTCATTCATTCATTCTCTGTCATTCATTCATTCATTCATTCTCTGTCATTCATTCATTCATTCATTCTGTCATTCATTCATTCATTCTCTGTCATTCATTCATTCATTCTCTGTCATTCATTCATTCATTCATTCATTCTAAACCAGGTATTACACATCTGCTATATGCCGCATTCTGTGGCTGCTGCATTGTCCTTAAGAATCTTGGGGGCAACTGGGTGGCTCAGTCAGTTAAGTGTCCGACTCTTGATTTCAGCTCAGGTCATGATCTCATGGCTTGTGAGTTCAAGCCCCAAGTCTACACTGCACTGTCAGACAAAAAAAAAAAAAAAAAAAAGGACACACATACTCCCTGCAGTCAAACCAGACCAGCCTGAGTAGAAGGATATTGGGCAAAGAAAACAATTATGTGCACCAAGAAGAAAGTTTCAATAAGAATGTTCAGCCATTTCAAGGGCTGATGAGAGCCATAAATAGATGAATCAAATGAGTAGAACCATAATCTTTAAAATTAAGTGTTTCATTCCAGTTAGAGAGGACAATTTGCTATTATCAAGGTTATAAGACATTTTGGATGCATTCTTAGTTGACAGTTTTTCAGAGAAGAAAGAAAATAACTTTTTTTGAAAACAAATATAGTCTGCATCAGAAATAAGAATGCTATGTGAAGAAGAAATCAGAGACATTCTAATGGGGGAACATTCTACGTTCAACAGGCTGCTTATCACTGAAGAAAAAAATGCCAGATAGCGTGTAAATACAGTGGAAAAGCAAATGCCTCCAGTTAACTATTAATTGCATCATTCTGGGACTCTGACGAAGCATTACTGTGCCTATACAATGTTTTGTTTCCCGTGCTTTGTTTGACTTACTGTTAATTTTTGATATATTTTTTCATTATCTTAATTAAAACATCTTTTATTCACTCCCAGGATCAAGACAGAGTGTAATTTGTAAAAAAAAAAAAAAACACAAACACTTAAGCCTGTGTGCCATCCTGGGGACCGAGGTCATGGGGAGTAGCAGGATGGTTTCTACTGATGTGGAAAGAGTGGCCCGGAGGAGGCTGGAGGGGGTGATTTGGAGTGAAGCCAGAGCCCCCAGGAAAGCCTCTTGCTGAACTTGTTCAGCCCTGGAGAGTGGCTTTTATTGTAGATGGCAGCCACAGTCTGTGGCTTCTCCATCATAGACTGGGAACCCTCTGCTCCTTGGGGCCTCTGTGCAGTGACCCATCCTTGCTACAATACCTCCTCCAGGACAGGTGAGGCGCCCTCCCGGACAGTAACGCCTTCACTTAGCAGACGCGAAACAGGTGTCCAGAGAAGCCATTCTCAGACTGGATCTTCATCACTGCAGCTACTTTTCACTGCTTATTTTTATGTAATTGGTCATTTATGTCCTAAAATGATACAGACCATTCTGAAGCTGAATTGTAACCTACAGTAAGCAGAAGAAGGCAATGATAGTTACGATGCTTTATCTTAAGAAGGGGTTTACTGTAAAGTTTTCTTATTTCCTTAGGTTGATCTAAACACCAGGCGTTTCCTTCAGTGCACTGCATTATTTTTTTAATGCTGCCAAAAGAAATGTCAAGTTCAACATCACACGGTAGTGAATTCTTTGCTTATAGTGATAGCTTATAATAGGAACCATGTACCAAAGTATAATATCTTTGATGTTGACATGCATTTTAATAGCAGTAGATAATTGTTTTAAGGCCATTAAGGAATGAATATGGGGGAAAGCCAATTTTCTTGGTAGTAGTTTTAGAGATAGGCAGTTTTTAAAGTGGATTTCATAACAAAGGATGTTTGTAACTCTAGCTTCAATCATAACATCTAAGTGTAGAAAAACCTGGAGGACAAAATAGACACAAGCCAAATCTTTCAAGAATCACTCGCTCTGTTCTTCAATGCGTACCGCAATTGTGTAACTTGAAGGCTGGAATTTTAGACAGCACTCCAAGGAGTGTTAAGCCTGTCCCCGTATTGTGACCATGTTAGTTAATTTTACTGAGAAAGCATTGCTCCCTGAAATCCAGACCCGGCCTCCCCTCCAACAGCACTCGAGGACTCTGAGGTCAGAGATCTAAGTCAGGTTGACTGAGGATCAAGTCCGCTGTTTATATCAGCCCAAGTCACCCCCAGAACTTCCACAAATTCTGGAGGAGCTACTTTGTGAGGATCATTTCTGCCACTGCATCCTGAGACTGCATCCACGATCTGTGCCCAGGAGTGACGCTCAGCTTCACCACTGTTTGCATACACGTGCAAGGGTTCACATTTTTCCCAGGATTAGTGATGTCACAAGGGATTGCGCCATGTACTTTCTCCTCTTTTCTCTCTTCCATTCCCATCTTCACCCCCTTCTCTGTCTTTGTGTGTCTTTCCAAAGGATAAAAAAAAAAAAAAAAGAAAGAAATTCCCATTCTACACAAGATCAGCTGAGTCCTTCTCCAAAGACCCGGGTTCATCTCAGTGGCTCTGTCCACGGCTTCCCCCCACTGAGCTTTTTCTCACAGCAGACGTCTCTGCCTGTTGTGGAGAAAGCACAGCTTTCTCCATGTCTTTATATCTCAAAAGAATCTACAAATAACGATCTCTTTAGTCCTCATTGTACCACCTTCAATGGTCAGAAGCAGTGGGAGTCTTGATATTTGAGAGGAGAAATACTGGCCCAGAGAGGGGAGACTCATGACTTCCTGCCCATAAGGAAAGAGGAGAGCCAAGGAGAGTAAATCACCGTCCATTTTTCTCCCCCAGTTACATCTGGGAATGTTTAAACACATGTTAATGACCTCGGTGAAGAAACCTCTCATTTTTAGCATAGACAGATCTGGACACACACGTTCCCGTTAAACCAGGTCTTCCACTGACTGAAGAGAAAACACCATCATCTCGGCAGATATAGATCTGAGGACTTCACACTGAGTGCAAGGATTAAGCTCCTTTTCTCTGAAACACCCCAGCAGCTACTGGGTGGGGAGGGGAGGAAACATGGTGCTCTCAGCCACTCCTTCACTAGCAACATATTGTGGGCCAGGATCAACACGGAGGCATCTCAGGGGGGCAGTGCAGTGCAGTTGTGCTTCTGATGCTAAGTAGTTTTTCATGATGCTGTCATTTAGTTTATATTCTGGACTCTGCTCCTGGTCACTAGAGATCTAACTCCGGATGGAGTCCTTCTTTTCCACTCCGCCAAAATACAGGACTCCTTGCCATTCGCTCTGCTATCTATGGATAAAGACTGTGGTTATGTCTACGTATTATACGTGTAAATGGCTAAGTGCTTTCGTACTCTGTACTAACCTGGAGCAGAGCTTTCCATATAATCAGGATTTCTAGTACCTAAATTATCCATTGCTAAATTACCTAGAAAATCTCCAAATGAGGCATTCACATCTTCACTGTATTCTTGCAAAAAAACAAACTGTCCACCAACAAATGATACTGTATCTTCTGACTCCTCAGATTGCTAGCTGGGAGAATCTCAGATCAAACCTTTCATTCACCTTATGAAAATAATTTATAAAAAAATATATATACACACACACACATATATATATACTATATATATAATATACATATATACTAAATTATATTATACTATAATATATATATACTATATATATTGTATACAGTATGTATAATATAGATAGTGTGTATATATATATATATATATATATGCATCTCCAAGAAAAATTTGGTTGAAATAATTTCTTTCAAAATATTTGCAAAGTATGATGAATATAAAATATCACTGTAAAAAATGCTAGTGAAATGGGCTAGGGCAGTATTATACAACCTAGTAAGTTCATCATTCAGAACCACGGTTAACCCCTCGTTGAGTAGCCACATTACTAATTTCTTTCAAAATATTTGCAAAGTATGATGAATATAAAATATCACTGTAGAAAATGCTAGTGAAATGGGCTAGGGCAGTATTATACAACCTAGTAAGTTCATCATTCAGAACCACGGTTAACCCCTCGTTGAGTAGCCACATTACTAATCTTTAACAAAACTACTGTACAATAGAAATTTTGTGAATTCAGACTATTTTTCCTGGCCCTTGAATTGTAAATAGTTTTTAATTTTGGTAAAATTATCTATTTGTATTTGCTTGTAAAACAAACAACTCATAGAAAAAGACTCATTGTACTGTAAACGTTAAGATATTTCGTATAAGGAAGTTTAGGGCCACTGTATTACAGTCCAACAAAAATTTGTTGAAAGCTTATTTTGTGATAAGCACTGGTGAATTGGGAATAATAAAGCAAAGTTCTGATAAACTAATGAATAGACAGACTTTGTAATCATTTATATGATGTGTTGTGACAAAGCCATGTTATAATGACAGCTGGCATTTCATGGGCACTTATGGTGTCTTAGGCATTGTTTCTAAATTCTTCACCTGTTTTTTGTAGCTAATTTAAGCCCCAGGAGGATCTCATGAGGTATATCCTATTATTATCCCCACTTTATAGATAAAGAAACTGAGGGGCCAAAATTATCCACAATCACATAGCTAGCAAGTGGCAGGAACGGCACTTGAACCCAAAGAGTTGTAAGTTACATCATGCTCTGTAGAAACAATGGGCAATGATTGATTCTGACCAGTAGCGTGGGAAGTGGGGGGAGAATTCACAAGTAAGGAGTATTAGATCTATGCTTTGAAGAATGAGTACAATCTTATCCAATGATAAAGGGAGAAGAACATTCTCAGGTTATGTAGACTAGCATCAGCAAAAACACGATGTGTAGAAATGCTCGATGTATTCGAGGGATGGTGTAGATCTCAAAAGTTTCGTGGTTGGAGATAGAAGAAAGGGGGAAACTTGGGCCATTTCAAAAGTTTTTTTCCCCCCAGGCCTACAATGGCATGATTTTCAAAGCCTTTGGATCCTTTCAAGTCTAAGGCATTGACTTTTTTTTGCATTTTCATCATAAATATTCCTGTTTAGTAGCATCAAATCATATGCAACATACACAACGTTCCCGAATGTTGCCATTCCGTGATGTGAAATGAATGAGTGCACGTGTGTAAATAGATAGTCAGGTGGTGTACATGATCAGTTTTGCTAAATAAAGTATTATTTTTCTCTAGATGCATATGAGTAAGTTGAAAATAGTAGCTTAGATAATGAGCAAACAGGCTAATGTACAATGAGATAATTTTCATCCTGGGTAAGCCCAGCTTCTTCACTTCATTAGTTTTTAATTAAACCTCTGTCTGATTAAGTTCTCCGTCTCTTTCCCACAACCTTTGCTTGTAAGATTTCCTTCGTTTGGTCCTTTAGCAGACTGCAGGCAGGGTGAAAAGCAATATTGTCTAATTACTGTCTGGAGCCTTCCTCATGCACATCATTTATTATTTTCGCTTAGAATGTAAACGTAAGATATGAATGTAAAAAATTATCAGAAAAGCAATTCAGTAGGATAAGAATAGAATGTATGAAATATATAGAACATATAGAAACTGTGATGGGCCAGGACCTAGCAGAAAGCATGGACCTTTCCAGGGTACCCCGTTCTTCAACACATGCCCTGACAATGGATGAGAAGCTTTCCTGGGCTTCTGAACCTGATTCTGGGGTTTCTTAGGTTCAACCAAAGGGATGTCTCAGTTTCCTCCACCAACAACAGGAGAAGATGGTGACGACTGACCAGTCCCACAGCCAGGGGCTCCGTGGGGCCCCTGCCCTGGGCTGGGCATATGGGGGCCCTCACTGGCTTACTTCCTGCTGCACCCCCTTGTAGGACAAGGGACATGCTCTCCAGAACCTACTCCCTTCTCCCCGTTTAGATTGTGTTCCAGACCTCTGAATTCTGGCCCCAAAGTTCCCAAGCTGCCTTTCATAGCCTCTTCTCTTGTCCTTCAGAAGGTGGATTCAGCTGCTGTTTGCCCAACTCCTGGCCAGAGAGGTAGCATGCGGGCAGTGGTCCTGTGTGTGTGTGTGTGTGTGTGTGAGGAACATGCACCGTGTGGTCCCTACCTGGTGCAAGCCCAAGCTGGCCATGAGAAGAGAAAACAGAAGATCCGCTGGTCTGAGGCTTTTGTCTGCACCCTCGTCCCAGCCTTGGTAACTGTTAGAGGTGGGTTATTACCAAGCACCCAAAGCTTGGGGCACCCAGTGGCTCCACTGGTTAAGGGTTCAACTCTTGATTTCAGCTCAGGTCATGATCCCGCAATTCAAGAGTTCAAGCTCCGTCTTGGGCTCTGCACTGACAGGATGGAGCCAGCTTGGGATTCTTGCTCTCCTTCTGTGTCTGGCCCTCCCCCATTCATGCTGTATCTCTCTCTCTCTCTCTCTCTCTCTAAATAATAATAAATAAATAAATAACTTAAAAAAAGAAATGGTACCCAAAGCTTGATCACAACACCTGTCCGTGGGGCACAGCCCCCTCCCCCATACTTCCTCTAGAAGTTGAATTTAACCTTTCATTCACTCACTGTCTTCCTTCATTTCTTATTTATGGGGCAAATTTATTCAGTGGCACTATGAGCTTCTGCAGTCTGGAATGGAGGGAGAATGCCCAGAAATACAGGAGCAACGCCGGGAAGATGTGGGCTCCTGGAGACCAGGAAAAGATGGATTTTCCGAAGGAGGAAATAGCCGGCAGGGACATTGTCACAGAGTCTCATGATGTGAAGACTGAAGGGTGCTCTCAGGGGCTGTGCGGGACGAGGGCCAATGGATCTTTCCCGAGAGGGTTCCAGTGAAACAAATGGCAGAAGGAGAAATGAAGTCAGAGGCTGCTGAAAACTGAGCAGGGAAGGAGGCTTTGCAAATGGTAGGTAAAGGTTACTTCGAGGATTGTTTCCTGAGAAGGGTTATGGGAAGATAGTGCAGTGATGGTGGGGGTGGATGTGGGATTAAGGCAGACAGGTTTCCAAATGGGAGAGATCCATGTTCCAAAGAAACCGAGATCCCAGGCCCAACGATGCGCGGCATACAGCCCTTGCCTTTGTATGGGGCTCAAGCCTTGTACAACACGTTTTCTTTCAGCAACACAATGTTGGCTTCAGGTTTAGCAGCAGGGCCATTTTTAGACAGCTAATCAATACGACCACACCCCCCCCCCCCACCTTCTGATTATGTAACTATCCACAGGGCTACTCCAAGAACAACTGGGTTGAGCTCCGCTCTCCCCACATTTAGCTGGTGGTGTTCTATTCCCTAAGGAGACTTCTCTTGCTCCCTAAATTTTAATTTATTAACTGTTTCACCTGAAAGCAATCACCCTTGCAGTCAATTCCCCAAATAAAACATCTGCCTTTTCAATTCAGACAGTTGTACATGAAGAAATACACCAGGGGAGCAGAATTATGTTCTCTTTTAGAAAGTAGAGATGTTTACAAAGACATGCCTCTGACACCAGCTGCCTGGTCTGCATGGCGAATGAGCCGGCGTTGGTGCAGGAGAGGAGGCGAGTGCGTTAGCGGCTGTTCCTCCGGCTCACCTGTGCAGATGGGGGGCCGCTCTTGGCCATGACCCTCCCTCCTGTATTAATTGACCTTTTACAGAGGCTACTTGAGACCTGCAAGCTCTGAGGTCCTTCGTTCTCACAGAACTCTGTTTTCCTGTAACATCTATTTGCATGACATTTGTGCCTTTACTATGCTTTCAAATCATGCATCTCCTGAGGCCTTAAGATGCCATTCTGCCAGTCTGTTAAGAAGGCTGCAGAAGGGGGTGTGATAGTCATGCTAACTGTTCCTCAAGCCTTGTTCTAAGTACAGAAGTCTGGGGGCCAATGTGGCTGAACATCTTACACCAGGTGATCCTTTTATCCTTCGTAAGAGGTGTGCATGAGGCTGACACTGAGGAAAATATACTCTTTATACACAGCCTTTAGCTCTTCTTTTTTCCTCGGTATTTGAGCCCTTTGGAGGTTTGGATTTTAGCCATTGCTTGCAAGCAAAGCTGGCGGAGACCCTGGGTAATGGAAACAACAGAGTTCCATGGGTTTTGTCTGTTTCCAAACGGGGCCGTCTATAATTACTAGCCCTGTTTTCACAGGAGAAAGTGCAGACCCGGGTCCCGGGGCTCCCAGGAACTGCTTTCTGTCTGCCACGTGTGTACCTGTACTTCTCTCATCAGACACGTGAGCAGGGGACAGACAAGCCTCTGAAGTGGTGTCTCTCTTTTTTTTTTTTTTTGTAAAAGAAAAAAAAAAGATTATTATAGTGATTCACCACCCAAATAGCCTACGCAGTAATCGACAAGGCAAAGAAAGAATGGAAAATTTTGGGGAGCAGAGGTGTCTCAGGGAATGTTGGGCAGGAGAGACTAGAGAAAACGATCTGTGCCAAAAAGGGTCTAGACGAGGCCCACCTATCTGAAGCTTCACATTATGTCATCATGCCTTGTAAAATCATCACAGGACTTGGCAAGGTACAAATCCACAGGTTCACAGGACTCTTTGCAGGGAATAAAGGCACTGGTTTTGAAGCAAAACTCTACCTGACCCATTGTGGAGGGAAACCAGAAAAGCATGCTGTCATCTTATATAACAGAAGCAACATGGGGTTTATGTGGTAGGTGAAACAAAGGAGCTAGTTCTAGGTGTGATAGGAAAAAAAGAGGGGGAGGAGGGGAAACACATGGCTTTGTCTGTTGGTTGAGTCGGTAACTGCTTAACAACAGGTGCGGTTGAAAAACATCACCACCTCCCAGGGTAGACATGTTTTACAGCTGTAAATCATCCAAAGTGTCACAGTTTCCCTATGTGTGTTCTACTTTAATAATTTCTTAAAGTTTCATAACATTTCAAATGTAACCAAAGATGTGTCTTAGGGGCGCCTGGGGGCTCAGTTGGTTAAGCATCTGACTCTGGGATTTGGCTCAGGTCATGATCCTGTGGTTTCGTGAGTTCAATCTCCGCATCAGGCTCTGCACTGGCAGCGAGGAGCTTGCTTGGAATTCTCTCTCCCTCTCTTTGCTCCTGCCCCACTCATGCTCTCTCTGTCTCTCTCAAAATATATAAATAAACTTTAAAAAAAATAAAAAAAAACCCATGTTTCTTAAAGAGTTATTTTTCGGATAGGAAAGAGAAGTGCCATAGTCAACAAATCTGAAACAAAGGGACTTACCTCCTTCCAATGAATTCGGAAAGCTCAACTGAGAGGTTCTATAGCTTCTGATAAATGACAGAACACCCTCAGACTTCATCTCGCTTGTTATCTTTGCCTCAAATTGATTAGTCAGAGAATAGGCAATTTGTTTAGTGCCGTGGGTCATAGATACTCTACCTGCCTCGGCTTTCTCATCAGTGCAGGGAAAGCAATTTACAAAGCATTACCTGAATAAATCAAGTATTTTGGACCCAAGTGACTCCTTCATCATTTCTGTGCTAGACTGAATATTTGCGTCCCCTAATTTCTTATGTTGAAACCTCATCGCCAATGTGATGGCACGTGGAGGTGGGGCCATTGGGAGGTGATCAGGTCATGGAGGTAGAGCCCCATGAATGAGATTAGTGCTCTCATCAAAGGGACCCCAGAGAGTTCTCTCATTCCTTCCATCGTGTGAGGGCACAGTGAGGACACCTGTCTATGAACCAGGAAGTGGGCTCTCATCAAACACTGAGTCTGCAGGCACTCAGGGATTTTCCAGCTTCCAGAACTGTGAGAAATAAATTTCTTTTGTTTATAAGCTGCCTGGTCTATGGTAATTTTTTTATAGCAGCCTGAACTAAGATGGCTTTCCTTTAATTAAAGATAATTTTCTTTTCAAAGGAGACTTATGCTTCCGATTTCATATTTTCTGTCTCAGAGAGGTGGCTTGCACTATTTATATTCCCGAATAAACCAATGATGGCTTATGTTGTGTCCCCTCCAGAGCCCAGGGGCTGCTTCTTTGGGTGATAGTCTGGAATGCAGCCCTAGACCCTTGTTTTTCACTGTCACTTCACATTAAGAAATGGGCATTGAGAGGTGCCTGGGTGGTTCAGTCTGTTAAGCATCCGACTTTGGCTCAGGTCATGATCTCATGGTTCATGAGTTTGAGCCCCATGTTGGGCTCTGTGCTGACAGCTCAGAGCCTGGAGCCTGCTTTCGATTCTGTGTTTCCCTCTCTCTCTGCCCTTCCCCCACTTGCTCTCTCTCTCTCTCTCTCTCTCTCTCAAAAATAAACATGAAAAAAAAGAAGAAGAAATGGTACCCTGAGATAGCCATTCATGGGAGAAGGAATTGGTTTACCTCTGTGAAGGAACGTTGGGGTACAAACTCAAGGCAAGGTATAGGTAGAGAATATAGGAATTTTGGAGTAACTTTCTTGAGAAATCTGTTACTTTTCTACTTCCAATTTTATTTTTCCTCCAAACAAGTCAGATTCCTTCTGTGCTAGTCCCATCTGCACTGAGTCCATAGCATTAAGGGAAAAGTGCACGTTTAATCTTGACCTCTACTAGATTCCAAGTTCCGTGAAGGCAGAGGATGATTTTGTTCTTGTTTATTTTGTTATTCTCAGATAATATATCCAGCACATTTTAAAGTGCTCAATAAATCACTTGCTGAATTAGGGCACCTGGGTGGCTCAGTTGGTTAAGTGTCTGACTCTTGACGTAGACTCAGGTCATGATCTCACAGTTCATGAGTTCAAGCCGTATATCGGGCTCCGCACTAATGGCACAGAACCTGCCTGAGATTCTGTCTCCCTCTGCCCCTCCCCTGCTTGCTCGCTGTCCCTCAAATCAAATAAAAGTAATCTGAAAAAAATAATTTGCTGAATCTCAATGAAGCAAGCACTTTTTTTCTTAGAATATTGGACCTTGGACATTAAAAAAAAACAAAACTACTCATTCATCTGTTTTAAGCTCTGTGTATGCTAATTCCAACATCTCTATACTGTCTGGTTTGTTTCTATTGACTGTTCCTCCCTCCCCAATTTATGGATCATATCGTTTTGCTTCCTTGCTTGTTTGTGATTTTTGATTGTGTGTTCAACTCTGGAGCCTAGGCTGGATTTTGTTTTCTTCTTCTAAATAATGTTGAGTTTTGTTCTGTCAGACAATTAATTTCCTGCAGATCAGCTCAATTCTTTCAGGGCTTGTTGTTGAAGCTCTAAAATGAATCTAGGAGAGGCTGATCATCAGTGTATGTGGTGGTGTTCCTTTATGCCTGCCTCACTTCTTGGTCAAATTATTTCACTACCACGACCTTTGGTTTCTTTATCTCAAAATGGGGTTAATAATGTAGTAGACAGAATAATGCATCTCCTAAAGATGTCCACAACCAAATCCCCTGAACCTGTGAATATGTTACTATGATAGGGTTGAATTAAAAATCTTGACATGGGGAGATTATCCTGGGTTATCTGAGTGGGCCCCATTGTAACACGAGGCCCTTTAAAAGGAAAGGGAGGGGCGCCTGGGTGGCTCAGTCGGTTAACGTCCGACTTTGGCTCATGTCACGATCTCATGTTTCGTGGGTTCAAGCCCCATGTCGGGCTCTGTGCTGACAGCTCAGAGCCTGGAGCCCGCTTCCGATTCTGTGTCTCCCTCTGTCTCTCTGCTCTGTCCCTCTCGTGCTCTGTTTCTCTCTGTCTCTCAAAAATAAACATTAAATTTTTTTTAAAGGGAAAGGGAAGGAAATGTGTTGAGGGAGGCATAGGTCCATAAGGATGCAAGGGAACAGGCCATGAGTCAAGGAATGCAGGTGACCTCTAGGAACCAGAAAAGGCTTCTCCCAGAGCCTGCAGAACAGAGGGTAGCCCTGTTAACATTGTGATTTCAGGAGTCCTGACCTCCATGGATCTGGGATAATAAATTTGTATTGTTTTAAGCCACTGAAGTTGTGATGAAGCCACTGAGCTTGTGACGATTTGTTGCAGCAGCAATAGGAAAGAAATACAAATGCAGAAAAGGTTAGAGATGGTGCATGTTACGCATTGGTGGATGATTGTACTTCTGAGCCCGGGGGTAGAGCGCCATGGCCTGAAAGCTTTGGCCGTATTTACAAAAGTAATAAAGGCATGGATATATACATAGCATTTTATCGTTTCCAAAGCTACTCAATGAACACTATTGAATTTCAACCTCAGAAGGGAATCAGCGTAAGCCAGAAATATAAGTAAGTACAGAGCTTAAAATTGTAGACATAACTAAAAAATCCCCAATTTTACACATGAAGGAACCACGGTTTCTGGAGATTTTGACCTCCTTCCACAGTTGCAAGAGGAATAAGAATGAAATCTGAAATTGCATGTCTCGATTCTGAATTCAGGATCTTCTACTCACTTCTATCCTTCCGCTGTTCCTGTTTGTGATGAAAGCCTGGTCTGTAGCTTCCTTTTCGTTTGCACCTCTTCTTTTTTGGGGAAGGTGAAATTCAAAGACAAAGGCCACAGCCTCTGTCTCCCTTTCTTCTCTCTATCCCAACCCTAAGTCCTAACAAAAGTTCTCTTAGTGGTGTTTTTTTTTTTTTTTTAATTTTTTTCTTCCAGGTTTCTTTTTCCCCCCTTGGAAACCTTTCTAACACTTAAAAAGTAACCTTCCTTCTTTAATGCTATTCCTTCATGATTAAGTACGGCAGAATGGCAGAACACAAAATAGCCAGTCTGGCTTCATGTTCTGTTGCTTCCTTGCTACATTTGTGGAACAATTCATTCAACCTTACTCAGCGTCAGCCCCCCCCCCTCTGAAAGTCCAATGGCATTAGCTATATTACTCTGAAATGTTATTTTCAGAATAACAGCTTCAAATGGTCAGAAAGCTTTTAAAACATTCTGCTTCCATTTAAATGCATGTTTCAAACCAGGCTTCCAAATGTCCAGTGATTCAAAAACACCTTTAGGTAATATCCTCAAAGTAAATTCCAGCCACTGATTGACAGAAATGAACTCCTAGGGTGTTGAAATATACATCTACTCTTTATTGCCACATCCACTCAAGCCCTTCACAATGTGGAGTCAAATCTGTTAGAACAGCCCTTTGGACATGTTTGTCTTGTTGGATTCAGGATGTATTCATTTCTGGCTGCCAAGGGTGTACTTTGCTTCCCTTTAGGGTGCTGAGTTTGAACTGACATCTGTTACAGATACTGCCTGACTAACGAAGCCTTTTTTATTTTCTTAAAGCATGATGTGACCCAGAGAAGCTCGTGGATGAAAAAAAAGGAAGAGAAATGAAATAAGAAAGACCAAGATTTCGCACCCAAATACATTTTTAAAGGGATGCCTGCTGCATATTTTTCATTACAGTTTGAGAACGTGAAGCCCAGACCCAACGTCCTGTTAACCCTGACGTCAGGATTTCTGCAGGGGCCGCCTCCTGTCGCCCCGCTGGGATCCTTGACTGTGACTTCCCTGCTCTGTCCACTGTTAATAGGGAAGATCAGAGGCTTGAGATCTTTTATGAGTTTCCCCTGAGGGAGAGCGTGGCTAGTTATGCAGAGTAAATTAAACAGCCTGGGATATACAAAAAGGCTATCACCGTTGTGATGAGTCCATTTAGGGTGGCAAATCTGATTTCAGAAGCAGCGCAGAGTTGTGAAGTCAGAGGTTAATCTTCCCCTGAGTAACACTCCCTTCTCGTGAACACCAAGGTGAGTAATGATTGTCTGAGGTGGTAGGAGCAACAGGAAAACAGCTTCTCTCTAAGGCCTCACCTCTGGACTCTATTTTTTAGACTCATTTCAAATATTTCGGGTCTAGGTAGACCACTTCATCCCAGACAGAAAAGACTAGTGAATGTCTGGAGACAAAAAAGGTGATCGCGATAGTTGTCATGGACTGTGGCCCACACTAGTCTATTCTTTTTCATTGTATCACACGTGTTCATGTGTCATCCCCAGAAATGACATCTTGAGGTGATGGAGAAACCCTTGTGAAGATGAGGAAACTGAGGGCTAGAAGTGTTAAGGAACTTGGCTGAAATTTCCAAGGCAATCAATGGGAGGGTCTTAAAAGTATTTGAACTCTGAATCTTTTGCCATACTTGCTGCAAAATAATATCATCACCATAAAACGCTTGAGAAAAAAAAAACTTTTTATGGACCTCTGCAAGATCACTCGAAAGAAAGCGCAATAAAATATCAACTTTATCCTTTTATAGTCAATGCGTTTTCCTTACCGACATACCACAGGTCAGGTGGAACTGAAAAATATGTCAAGATATAATGGTATCGTCCAGGCATTAGCATAGTATTTCTTTTATATCCAAGTTGATTTCTAAGGTGTCAGTTTAAATCCCTGAAGGTGCGGACTCAGCCTGGTTTGCATTGTGTTGCTGACTTAATAATAAGTGAATGGGACAGTCACAGGTTCTAACCACACCGTAGGAGTGATGATTCACTTGGCCATCTATAAATGCTTAACACACAGCATTTAACTTTTCAAGGAAACACCACATTGGAATAAATGCTACTTTGACGGAGTAAATAACAGAATCCATATTTGCAGATGAGGCAGTGTTTGTATGTCTCATCTAAGGGATTCTCTCTCAGCAACCTGGGCTCCCTGGCATGCACTGGAGGAAAAAACAGATTCAACTGGTCACCCAACTAGCCTTCGCTTTGGAAACTCAAGGAGGCAAAGAATGATGACCAATGCAGAGAATGTCACCGGGAGGCTTTTCAGAGGTCCAACACTAAGACAGCACGGGCCCTGGGAAGCAACTATGAGAGCAAACTGAAATCCCAGGCAGCAGCCACAGGATGGGGTAACGGTACAGATTTGGGCAAGCGTGCAGATTCTGGAAAAGTAAAAGGAAGGGGAAGGAAGCTTTGGTCACATGACAAAGAATCATCTGTCTATGTGAAATTTCATTCATCCATCCATATAGACAGTAATTGCTCTCGGCACCCCCACTTTGAATGCAGAGAACCCAAAGCGCAAGGTTATGGAGGTGCTGGACAGAGTGGGAGAATAAAATATTGCCTCTAGCCTCACTTTGCTAGAGGAGGCTAACATGCAAAGGGGCGACTGTAGCGTGACTTTATTGCTATTATTAACGGAGGGGGAAACAGTGATGCTCACGTCCAGAACAGCAACAATGTACTCTGATTGCTGAGTTCAAACGGTTGGATTAACAAAATCACCTTTGACCTGGATTTTGAGGAAGAACGTTATTTTGATTGACACAAGAGAAACAGAGACAAGAAAATAAAGATCATTCCAGAGAGAAAGTGGGACATGGGAAAACATGAGAGTGATGACAAGAAACAGAGTCTTTATCCCTTCTGAGAATCTTCTTGAAAAAACAGAAACACTCCCCGCCCCCAATGCGCATATATATGCCCACCCAAAGTATACTGCATCATTCGAGGGGCATTATTGTCTTTTCTTAAACTAGATTTACCATTTCTGTCAAGATGACACTTTGCAGGATGAATTAGCCCTTCAGATGCTGGCACTGACTACCATCTGAGGTGGGCACGGTTAGTTTGCTCCTGAAGCCCACGCCAATGCATTTATGTTGACCGCACGGCAGCTTTAGATGGAGAGAGCACCTCCTAGACAGAAATCATTTTTCAAATTCAGTGTAATATTTCTTCCCATGAGGGAATTTTATGTCTTTTTTTTGTTTTGTTTTTTGTTTCTTTAATTCCTCTCTGTTCACTTTGGGGATAACTGTTTGCAATTGTAATATGTGCAAACCCAACGTCTGCCTCCAAGTGAGCTCCTGTGTTCACTAGTCAATGAAGCAATGAAGCATTTGAAATGCAAGAACATTTCTCAAAACGTTGTTGCTTGTTAATAATTCTTCATGCTCGGAATGTCGCATCTCTTGCACCGTGAGCCTATTAATCTTGAAAATAACACAAGTTACAACGGTTCTCATTATGCGCCGTGAAGGAATACAATAGAAAAGTGGAGAAGGGAATTCAGTCAACGGTCTCTTGTTGGAATCCTTCAGGCAAATATTTCGGGGAGTGGATCTCACTCAAGGAATGAAGGATTTGATTAAAATATTTTATTTATTGGATTAAAAACTTGGACTGCCAGTCTCTGGAAGAAAGCTTATTCTGAAAAATCAATAAGATAGAGTATTAATCTAGTAGAAAAATGAAGTTGGCCCATCACCACACGAGAAGATATTCATCGTCGCCAGTAATTGAAAATAGTTTAAAAAGACCCACAAAAAAACAAAAAAAGGAAATGCCCTTTTCTTTACCTAAATTCCAAGCCTGAAAAATGAAGGGCCATAATACCTAGCACTTTGTTAGGGAGGGTAAAACAAACAGTACAAGTCGGTATAAGTTTTCTGGAGGGCAATTTGGCATATTATGCCACAATGTAGGGGCGCCTGGGTGGCGCAGTCGGTTAAGCGTCCGACTTCAGCTCAGGTCACGATCTCGCGGTCCGTGGGTTCGAGCCCCGCGTCGGGCTCTGGGCTGATGGCTCAGAGCCTGGAGCCTGTTTCCGATTCTGCGTCTCCCTCTCTCTCTGCCCCTCCCCCGTTCATGCTCTGTCTCTCTCTGTCCCAAAAATAAATAAACGTTGGAAAAAAAAAATTAAAAAAAAAAAAAAAAGAAAAAGAAATCATGCTATCGGTTTAGCAACTCCTCTTTCTAAAATTTATCTCCAGGAAGTGTTATACGTTTGTAAATACAGTTGTACAGAAATGGTCACTGTGAAAATGTGAAACCTATTGAAAAATTGAAGACTAACTAAATTTCCTAAAACAGGATTGATCTACGTATGTCACATGGGTCTGTGTAGAAGCTGCAATCCTTAAATATGATATGTTGACATATTTGTATATTCATATTTGTACATATTCATATACATGTATATTTGTATATTCATATTTGTACATATTCATATACATGTAGTATTGTCATAGAAAGAAGCTTACAACATTCAGTGGGAAAACTGTCCATTGAAGAATATTTGTGACCAAAATTATGAGTATGAGCTGTTAAAAATTATATTTACATATATTTTACAGAGAAAGGTTTGGGAAGCATATGCAACAGAAACCCAACAGTTGTTACCTCTGGATAGTAGGATTTTAAGTAACTTGTTTCTATTTGCTTATCTGCTTTTTCTCAGCTTTTTCAATTAACACGTGTTATTGCTATAATACAAAATATGGACATATATAGCATGACAACAAAAAGAAAAGTGGAGCTCATTTAATGTTTTATTGCATAACCTGGATATAGATGCAATTTTAAGTGTGAATGTTTTTAAGCTCGTTTTTCTTCATCCTTCACTCAACATTCACTCCCCCTCCCTCTGCCCCTGTGTGTAAGGGAAACACTCTACTAGATGAAGTAAACTAGATGAGCAGATGTGGATGAAAAGTCCATGAAAAATTCCATGTGCAGAAGCTATGGACCAAATCTACAATGGCATATTGGCCAATTCAAGACTCAATTAACAGAAAATTTGCAATCTGGTCAAAATAAATGTGCAAATAAAATGGTAATATGCCTTATACTGCCTCATAACAAAAAATGAAATTTCATAAAAGAGATGAATAGAAGGAATTATTTTAAAATTTCAACTTTTCCTCCGACTCTCAGTGGGGCCTGAGAATAATTGTAATGACAGCACACAGGTGTAATTTCATACATAAATCAAATCATGGGGCTCCTGGGTGGCTCAGTCAGTTAGGCGTCTAACTTCAGCTCAGGTCATGATCTCACAGTCTGTGCGTTCAAGCCCTGCATCAGGCTCTGTGCTGACAGCTCAGAGCTTGGAACCTGTTTCAGATTCTGTGTCTCCCTCTCTCCCTGCCCCTCCTCCGCTCACACTCTGTCTCTCTCTCTCTCTCTCTCAAAAATAAATAAACATTAAAAAAATGAAAAATAAATAAATCAAATCATGCCCCACCCGTGTCACAGAAGGAAGCAGTGCCTCTGTGGCCCTGGGTCTAGTGAACTAATGGCAATCAGGCTTCAGTCCCTTCACTGTGTCATTCACCAGGCATGTATGAAATGCCTCTGAGCGGTAACAGTACAGTTTTAGACCCTGGAGGAGGATTAACATCATGGTCATGGTCATTGTCATCATGGAGTTTGGAAACTGGAACTAAGACTTATGCGTGGAACTGTTAAGTAACAAAGAAGAGGTGTATGTTCTTACACATCTAGACCACTCGTGCAGTGACTTAGCTAATAGCTAGGGAAGCACATAGAAGAGGTTTTTCTGATGTTACTGGGTTTTAGGATGTAGAACAGAGGGGAGAAAGGCCAGTCCAAAAAGAACGAACGTGGTCATGTGAAAAGTGTGACATTTCCTGTTTAAAGTATTTCTTAGTTTAGTTTTGCGGGAATGCATGTGCGCAAAGCTCCAGATTTAATGTCGGCAAAGCTTACTCTTCTCTCGGACTTTGGAATTGAAAGGTAGAAAACTGGCATGCAGGGATAAAAGGGAATGCAAACAGTTGACTTTAAGATGGAGTATTTACTCTTGTCATGTTTTATTTATTCATTAAACATATTATCAATGACTGCCATGTCCCAGGAAGTACTCAGTGCACTGGCACTACGTGGGAAACAGAACAGACACAGTTTTCCCCTCCTGTAAAATCATTAAGAATACAGTTATGATATAACTTTTATGACGAATTGATCTTTCACTCTGTATACATACAAAGGCAGCTTATTAGTACCCACATCCATTAAAATAAGGTTAAAAAATAATGAAAAATAGGGGCACCTGGGTGGCTCAGTCTGTTAAGCGTCCAACTCTTGATTTCCGCTCAGGTCACGATCTCACGGTTCAGGAGTTCGAGCACCGTAGAGGGCTCTGTGCTGACAATGTGGAGCCTGCTTGGGATTCTTTCCCTCTCACTCTCTCTCTATCCCTACCCTGTTCGCACTCTCTCTCTCAAAATACACAAACTTAAAAGAAACAATTAGAACTACAATCTACATTGTAATGTCTCTCGAGTCAGTCCATGATAGAAACAATAAATATTAATGTAGATTTTTAAAATTTATATAGATTCTTCACAGGAATCTTTCCATTAGTCAGATACAGTGGGGTGACTGGTTTCAACTTTTTCTTAATGGACCCACAGTAAGAAATATGTTTTATATCAAGTCTTGGTATACACAGACAAACAGGAAACAAAAGTTTCCCAAGGAAAGTAAAATAAATAAAGAAGTGAAATTACCAAGTGTGTAGAAAAGATGAACTATGTAATAGATGGCATTGGGACAACTGTGTGGTACATATAGAAAAGAATAAATTTGTCCTTCCTTCACACTATACATAGAAATCAACCGTAATAATATTAGAGAGCTAATTGAAAAATGAAAAATTTGACGTTCTAATTTAGAGGAAAATATATGAGCTAACCTTGAGCTGTGAAAGATGTCTTACACAATATAGGAAGACACACACCCTAAGGCAGAGAATAAATAGTTAAAGTGAAAGTGAGCAAACCTCCATCTATCAAATGGTCAAATGGAAAAAGAAAGCCAAACGTTTTCATTTCGTATAAGTGGCAAGAGCTAAAAAGCCTACTGTGTTAAGAGTTCTTCAAATTAAACAACAACAACAGCAACACATTCAATGAGGAAATGACGAAGGAATATGAGCAGGAGATTAACATAAAGAAAATTCTCAACATCCGATAAATACCTTAAAAAGATGCTCCCCGGGGCGCCTGGGTGGCTCAGTCGGTTAAGCGCCCGACTTCGGCTCAGGTCACGATCTCAGTTCATGAGTTCAAGCCCCACGTCGAGCTCTGTGCTGACAGCTCAGAGCCTGGAGCCTGCTTTGGATTCTGTCGCCCTGTCTCTCTCTCTGCCCCATCCCCGCTCACACTCTGTCTCTTTCTCTCAAAATGAATAAAAACATTAAAAAATTAAAAAAAAATAAAAATAAAAAGATGCTCCCCTTCACTACCGGCCAAACACAGTGAAATGCCATTTCACAACCGTCAGGCTGATAAAGTGAATTTCATAGTCCAGATATTGGTTAGAATGTGGCATCTGTGAGTTCTCATACACTGTCGCTGGACATGGAAATCATACAATCCATTTGGGGAACAATTTGGCAAAATACAATGCTAGAGGTGGTCTTGCATATATGTTTAAGTAGACCTATAAAAAATGCTTTTTTGTACCATCGCAAAAGCAAACTGTGAGAAAAAAATCTAAATGTCTATCAACAGAAGAATGAATAATTAAATTATGGCATACTGAGCAAAGGAACACTAAGCAGAAGTTACAATCAACGAACTAAAGACACTTGCCTCATTGTAGGTAAATCTCACAAAATAATCCTGGGTGATCAAAGCAGATTACATAAGAATCGTAAAGAGTAAGATGTGCATATTTCAAATATGCCCTGTTGTACTGTATTTACATGAGTAGGAACATTTTTTTTTAAATAAATGCATGATAATGATAAGCCCAAATTCAGGCCAGAAGTTGCTGCTGGTGTTGGAGGACCCCAAAACCGCCCTTGGACTTGATGACTTCACAGAATGACTCAGATCACAGAAACGTTTTTATACTCATGGTTATGATTTATTACACAGAGGAAGGGGACAGATTAAAATCAGCAAAGGGGCAAGCTGTGTGGGGAGAAGTCTAGGAGAATCCAAGTGCAAGCTTCACCATGTCTTCTCCTAGGAGGACCACACATATGGAGCAATGCCCATCAGAAAAGTTCACCTGAGTCTTGTCAGATGCCTGCCAAGCAGCCTTCAGCTGCTCAGACTCAAGCCCCCAGAGCAAAAACAGGCCCTACTGATCAAACTGGTGCCACTCGATGAAAGATCTCAGTAGCATAAAGGCTCTCTTATCAGGTAGACTCTTCCAAGGGCTCCGAGCTCATCTCCCAGGAGTTAGCCGAGGGCCACTCCTGAAGACTGGCTTCCCTTGAGAATGTGCAGATTTGGAGCGACCCCACTTCCATGGGTTGACTCCTTCTCGCACACTTCTGGGGAGGTAGGCTGCGGCCAAGATTTGCAAGCAGTACACAAGGAGCTTCAAGGTGAAGTGTAATTCATTTCTTAAGCTGAGGGTAGGTGTGTTTATGGGTGTCAATTATATCATTCTGTAGATATTTTTATACTTAAAATTTTTTTTAATGTTTATTTATTTGTGAGAGAGAGACACACAGAATGTGAGTAGGGGAGGGGCAGAGAGACAGAATCCAAAGCAGACTCCAGGCTCGGAGCTGTCAGCACAGAGCCTGACGTGGGGCCCAAACTCATGAACTCGTGAGATCATGACCTGAGCTGAAGTCAGATGCTTAACTGACTGAGCCACCCAGGTGCTCCTAGACATTTTTATGCTTAACTGCATAAAATTACAAAAAGAAAGTCAACGTACTAGGAGAATATCACTTTATCTAAGTTTGTCTAAAAGTAGTTAAGATAAATGCTTTCAGAATCATAAATTATAATAGAGTTTTTACAAAAGATAAAGTCATAAAATATGTTTGGTTTTGGGCTGGGAGTCGTCCACCCTATCAAAGACTACATCATATTAATGAAAATAATGTCAGAACTTTTCTCTCGATGCGCATGCTTTTTCATTTTGTTTTCAAGATAGGGAAAAAAATCACAGCACTATTTTCAGTACCTAGGTGGCAATCTTTGTCAGGTTCTCCCGATTTTATACAAATCCAAATTATGACATATTTTCCAAATATATCATAATGATTTTTGCCCTTGTCTTTTGTGTACTACTGCTTTGCTTTTCTTCCTTCGATGGTCCTCCTTTACTCCACACTACGACTCTTGCTTCGCTGTTAAGACTCCGCGTGGCCATGGCCGTCTCTGTGAGCAGTTCCATTACCACTACTCCACCAGGAACTGCGAGTGTCCACTGAGTGCTTCACAAGCACTGAACACTTCAATCCTCACAACACCCAGTGAGGCACATGGTGTCATTTCCATTTCATCAGTGAAGGAAACTTAGCCAAGGTCGCACAATTCCTAACTGGAGCGTGGGGACTGGGACCAGGCTGTTTGATGCAAACTCAGCCTGTGTAGCCAGCCATGGCCTCCCTCTTCTCCAGCATTTTTATGCTTCTACTGAGCCTTGTATACAACTTTATTGTTGCATTTGTCACATTATGGAATGGTTTGTGGCTGTCTCCCTTACCCAGAGATATGTTCCTTGAGGTCTTATGGAATCCTTACACCCCAGTGAAGTGCCTCGTATACAGTAGGCATTAAAAACATTTATTTAACCCACGAGTTATAAGACTATAGATTTTACTATTTCATTGGGATATATAATTAAGTCTCTAAAGAAACCAGTGTGTATAGGAAATTAGTATAGAAATGCCAGCGAAGGACAAGGGATAAACTTTTAAATACCTTAATCTTATCTGTATTTTAACGAGAACACTAAATGATTCAGTCAAAATGTATATGCTACTCTATTTATTTGGGCAGTCACCAGACTATTTTCATGGAAACATATTAGTTCAACTTGGAAGTGGCCGCTATAAATTAAAAATCCAGAATTAGGTTTGTATTACATTTTTCTTAACCTAATGAATAAATATTCAATAATATTTTGATTACAATCATCTATAAAACACATTAAAGACTCACATGCATATACTTATTTCTGTTTATTTTATAAATGCATACATACAAACTTCTTTCTTCCTTCCCTTTCTTTCTTTCTTTCTTTCTCTCCTTTCTTTTCCATTTGTAAAGTCATTTTCACATTCTCTAAGAAAATGTCTCCTATAGATCACTGGAGAAAGAAAACATGACTTTTACCTAGTTAGTTCCTGTTTTAAATTATTGAGTTGTACTGAATCAAAGAGGAAGATGTATCTGGGATACTGTCCAAGGCAGACCTATTCACCATTTAACTTATCACCTTTTTAGGGGGTTGCCAAAAGGATGCTGGCTTTGGACAAAATAGCCTTCTTCCTTATTTCTTACACTCAATCCTACAAAAAATTATTGCCTCAATTCTCCCTTGTTTTTCTTTCATTTTAAATATTTTACCTGCTTATATTCTTCAGTTTGACTTCTATGGCAAAGAAAATGACCCTTTCTTACATTAAATCTTGGCGTTGGCACTGTAAGTTAACAAATGCATTTCCAAGCACATCAAGAGGGGTACATGAATCACAACAATAAACATCTGAGCCTGAACCACTGACTCTTCTTTTTCTTGTTTTTAGATTCAGCACTGTTACGGAAAATAAAAACCCAAGCCTTGGTATCAAAATTAGTGTTAGAAGGAATTCAGTGTAAGAATGTGCCCTTGTGAGTAGGTACACGGGGTTAGTCCAGTACTGTTCCAAAAGGAAATCTTGCTTTGCATTCTGGCAAACACAAAAAAAGCCCCACAAAGGAGGCAGACATCATCTTCTATCATCCCACCCTAAATGAAAGAAAGAAAGCAAGCTGAAAATTGGTAGAAGAGTTGATTTCACTACATGTTTATGTTAATAGGGTATTTGACTTTTGAATGCTTCATAAACCTTGTTATGCTCTGTGCTATTTGAGGGAGTAAAACAGCTGGAATACTGCCAGAAGCCTTAATTGGAATCAGCTTAGCAGGGGCTGACAAGGTTTCCTAGTGTTTAGTTTCAAACTTATTATAAAAATGCAAAATTATGTGCCATTTATTTTCTATTCCTCTTTGGTTTATGCCTGTAAAGGTAAGACTTAGCTGCATTAGGAAATAAACTCATTTTTCCCTTGTCTGCCCCCGGCTAGTGCTCTAAATCCGGCAACACGGATATTGTCTTTTCTAATTAGCTATGGTCTCACTTCTGATGCAACAGAGAATGTCACAGAGATCCTTTCCCCATGCATTTTGATTATTGGCTAAATGATCACTCAACTGGCCAACCCATGGTCGAGTTACTGAGCTGTGTGGTCAATCTGTCAACAATGTGGTGAGCAAGGCCACGGAAATATGGTCAAAAGTGGCTCTGGGGGGCTCTTACATTTCTCCTACCAAAGGGTCACATTTGCTATTGGTCAAATATCATAAGCAGGCTTTCAGTTTTATCTTCAGCCATGAGAAATAAATGAGTTTTACGCTTTCTGCCAAATTTCAGGGAATTAAATGCTTTTTATTTTGTTTTCGAGTTGGGCTTTTCAGCTTCAAGTGGCTCTAGTGTTTCAACCTGTCTATATTTCTTATTATACTGTTGCCTGGCATTGAAAAAAAGAATTCAGTTCCTTAAAAAAATTAAGTGCCTACTATATGCCTGGCAATGTGTTGGGGGCTAATGACACCAACATATGTATAAAACGTAATTCCTGTTTTGAGATGATTAATCTGGGATGAAACCACAATGTGAACAAATAATTTAGAATTAATGATGACTAAATTCTGATTCAAAATGCTGTCTGGTTAGCTGACCCAGAGACGGCCTGCCCCAGCTTTTTACTAAAATATCTGTGAGGGCAGATGAAGGGACTAAAAACTCAACCTAGGTGTTTTCTGGTTCCACACTGGAAGTCACAACTCCATTCTAACAACAAATTAAAAGCCAAAAAGACTAAAAAGTCAGCAACTACTTTTATTTTTTATTTTTATTTTTATTTTTTTTTTAATTTTTTTAACGTTTATTTATTTTTGAGACAGAGAGAGACAGAGCATGAATGGGGGAGGGTCAGAGAGAGAGAGAGGGAGGCACAGAATCCAAAACAGGCTCCAGGCTCTGAGCGGTCAGCACAGAGCCCGATGCGGGGCTCGAACTCACGGACCTCGAGATCATGACCTGAGCCGAAGTCGGATGCTCAACTGACTGAGCCACCCAGGTGCCCCCAGCAACTACTTTTAGATCCATAAAAGAGAGGGGCAGACTCAGGGCAATCCACTGCCCCTAAGATTGGAGAGAAAAACAGGTGACTATGGGGGGTGGGTCATGGCTTAACTGGAACAGAGACTCACAAGCAGAAGCCACCTTGGAGACCAGTGCTTGGGTAGGAAAACCTGAACAGTACTTGGTGAATTGGTAGAGGCTCCACGTAGATACCTCTGAGAGGTAGAAACTCCAGGGGGACCCCGTCACAGGTGGGCCCCCCCAATACTGTGAGATTTACCTTCAGGAACTCAACCGGGTTCCCACAGTAAATATTCGGGAAAAATCTGCTTCCAGCAGAGGAAGGGTAAAAGGGATTTTGAAATACAGCAGAGCACTCTGTTCTTCTTAACAAGACCCGCCTGCGGGGAAGACTGGTTAAACAGAGCCTAGCCTGCTGGGGTGTTATTAGAGCCTGACTGATCTGGGGAAGGGAAGTACCCAGCTCTGGCTCACTCTCACCAGCCTGTCCCTGCCTAAGGGAAAAACACTGTATGTAGTTCACAGTCCAGAGGCACAGGCTCCCTAGAAGACCTTTCATACTACCAGGGAACTCTTATCCTCCCCCACACCTCACTACCACATTACTAAAGGACTATTTAAAGCAGTTCCCTTGACCCAGCACATGGTCTCCGGTTATCCAGAAAAAAAATCTCAAGGCTATGAAGGCAAAAAGCAAAATGAGAAGAAACAAAGCAAACATCAGAACCAGAGGTGATACCGATGATGGGATTTATCAGACTCGGAACTTAAAACAGCTGATTGATAGGCCAAGGGCTCTAATGGGTAAAGTAGACGGTGCCTACGAACGGAGGGGCAAGGTAAAGAAAGAGAAAAGAATCTTAAGAAAGAAGCAAAGAGAAATGCTGGAGATAAGTAACAGTGTGACAGAAATGAAGTACACCTCTTATGAGGAGAGTGGGCATAGCTTGATCACATTCTAGTCAGGTTTTTGCACACCAACCCACAACACAAGGGAACATGGCTTCTGCGTTGCTAAGTCCAATGAACTTTTCTTGGCTTTCGTTTTTTAAAGTTTATTTATTTTTTGAGAGAGAGAGAGAGAGCGAGCATGCATATGAGTGGGGGAGGGGCAGAGAGAGAGGGAGAGACAGAATCCCAAGAAGGCTCTGCATCATTTTTTTTTTTTTTTCTGGCTCCTACAACTTTTTCCTCTCTCCTAATGTTGGTATGCCCCACTGGCCTTTCTCTCCACTATCTACAGTTATTATCCCTAACTTGACCCAGTTTTGTGGCTCAGGATACCATCTATGTTATGACATGTCTCCAAAGTCTACACTCCAACCAAATATCTCACTGCACTCCAGTCTCCTCGATCCAATTTAGGTCGATGGTGGAAGGGATGACATGGGACGTTGCATTTCACATAGTTGTGCAAAGACACAGGCTGATGGAAGTTCCACTGTCTGCAAATGAGGCAGCCAGAGGGTCATGGGCCACAGCTTATGTTTCATTCCAGAAGTGACATGCATCATAGGAATAATCATATGGCCTCACATAACTGCAAGAGGTTTAGGAATATCTATACGAGAATCCATGATTATTCGGTGAGTATATGATATATGCCACATCAGAGTATAGGCAATACTCTGTTTAGAAGAAAGTATATACATACATATATACATATATATATATATATATATATATATATAATATCCATGTATATCTCTCCATGTAATATCTGTATATTTATAGATATCATATATGGGTAATAAAATTATATTTTAATTTCTGATTTGTCTTTTTCTGAATTTTCCATTTTTCATAATGAACATTTACTGCCTTTGCAATAATGAAAATGTTAATTTTGATTCTATAACTAAAAGCAAATGTTGGGGTCAGAGTGTGACAGTTCTCTGTGTAACATCAGGCCTTAATGAAAGGGACAAGGAAAAGGGGGGCATGGAGATTGAAAGACAACGGACACAGGAGTGGAGGAGATTTACCAGGGAGGGAAATATGGAAGACATTTGTGAAGAAAATTATAAGATAAAGGAACTAATTTGCAGAAGAATGTCTAAGTTGCCTGGGGAGGAAACTGGGAGGCAGATTTGGGGCTGTTGCAACAGCTCAGCCAGGGGTGGCTTGGCTCCTGGGAGAGGTGGACAGTGGTAAATGTGAAGCAGTTCATAGGAATGAAGCAACAGAGATAAAAAGAAAATGGTGGCCATACAAATGGGGCTGCAGAGATGGACAGAGAATATATTTATTTATTTATTTATTTATTTATTTATTAATTATTTTTGGGACAGAGAGAGACAGAGCATGAACGGGGGAGGGGCAGAGAGAGAGGGCGACACAGAATCGGAAACAGGCTCCAGGCTCTGAGCCATCAGCCCAGAGCCTGACGCGGGGCTCGAACTCATGAACCATGAGATCGTGACCTGGCTGAAGTCGGGCGCTTAACCGACTGTGCCACCCAGGCGCCCTGGACAGAGAATATATTTATTGTGCAGAAGGTAAAGTGTACTGAGCTGTTATCCTAAGGAAATAAGCCTATGAAGGAAGCTGTCTGGGATGGAATCTCAGCATCGTTAAGGAACGAATACAAGCATCACCCATGTTGCTAGCCCAGGAAATGAAACGTGCAATCCTATAAAGTGCTGTATACTTAAAGGAAAAACTACATAAGGGATATGGAAGACCGACTGGTTTCAGGATGGTGCTATCTGGATATGACAGAGGGCGATGCAAATGCCATTTGAATTTATACGGCAGATTTGAAACGGGTTCTTTTCTTGGTGGCAGGAGGAGTGCCTCTCTCCATCACACCCAAAGTAGAAGCTGTGTGTTGATATTGGCAGCCTGAAGTGGAAGTGAAGGCCATGTCTTGATGCAAAGAAGAGGGATCCCGTTGTCCAATTCGGGGCAAAGTTTGCTCGATTCTAAAATTGGCCTCAATTGACTCTTGAATAAATCTATTCACATTACTTGAATTTATGAATATCTGAGTATTGTTTCCATAATCCAAGAGACCTTGAGCAATTACTAAGTGGGGGGGGGGGGCACACAATGATCAAGAACAAGGCCTTTGCGTTTGGCAATTTCAGGACAATTGGTCACTGTCTCCAGAAGAGTTTCGAAGGATTAATTCAATGGAAGCCACCGAGATGGGCTGGCTGAGGCATAATAAGAAGAGAGGATATAGAAAAAACTAATGTGCTCTTTTAAGAAGCTTACCTTCAAAGGGATTAAGGGAGATCTGTTCATTACAGGAATGGGCCAGTGTGTGTTACTGTATACATACACAGAAAGAGTTAAAAGGCTTCCATACCAGGGATGTATTTCTTACCTGTCCTCCAAATATTTTTTTAATTGAACAATTGCTCCTATTGGCCCTTGAAGACTTTTTTGATGTAGAAAATATAGATTTGTCTTTAATCGGCAGAAGCTAACCTAAGGTGACAAGTGTCTTGGAAACTAAAGGAAGACCAAGCAAGCTGCTGGTGGGACAATAATTGGTTCTCTTTAGACTTATATCCATTCTTTAAGTATTTTTCAACATGTCATTTATAAAGAGATCTAACACAGTTGCAGGGGGTGAGGAGGATCTGGAAAAGGGGTCTACTGGTAACAGAACTTTATTTCATAACGAGTTTGTTTCTGGCCTGCCATTTTGCACTTGGGCCAAGAAAGGCAGCGCTGCAGCTAACCGCACATACCTTCTTTTCTAACTCTCAAAGGTTGTAACTTGAGCATGTGTCTCGAGGATGCCACCTGCACCCCAAGTGCCTACCAAAACATTCCTTCCAACAACAGGGTCATGTCCCTTAGAGACTTCCTGGAAAATACATTTTCTCCATCTCATTACACTATCTGTGAATTGTAGTTCCCCCTATCAATTAGCCTTCTGGATATCTGACCAGCTCCTGCCCTGCCCGACACCATACCCCCAATGCAGTTTGGCTTATAATCTCCAGCCTTATGATTAACTCTTTGTTAAGCACACACTCCTTTATTCATCTCTCCCTGTTATCGCATCCTCTGGTTTCCTATTTTGTAGGAAGTTCTAAGATGAGATGATAAACTGACTGAGCGTGACGCAAGGTTAGGCAGTCGTAAAATGCAAGATCTACTGATTTCAGCCACTTTGCTTACAGTACTTACAACCGGGCTATAGATGAATGATTAAGCTACACCACCAGTACATGGAAAAACTCTATGGCAAACAGGAGGAATAATTCAACTGTCAAACACCGATAATAAGCAGGGGAGAGACACCTCCAAATTATTCTCACCATGAAAATCAAGGGAAGGAAACAAAACTGAGGATCCAAAAAGGATAAACATCCAAAAAGGATGTGGAAATTATTTTTCTTCTCCTCTGAAAAACTATATTGTTGTTTTTGCCCTTTTAAAGAGTACAAGCTAAAGGCCTCCTTACTAAGACCTTTGCCTGACATTGCCATTAAAGAAATGGATTATAAAAGAGCAGAAAACGTCAGCCCTGGAGGTTCTGTGAAAATACTGGTCATGGGGAATAGGAATTGGAAAGCAAAGACCATTCGTGCTGGATTTATCTTCTCTGGTGCAAAGGCTTTTTGCCTCCTCTCCCCCTCAAGCCCATGGGTGGAAGCAATGAAATTCACTGACATAACTGGGCCAGTTGCTTTTTATTTCAAGTACGCTGTGAGGAATACTTGAAAGCAATCATCTGTGCTCAGTAATTGGCTGATAAAGCTCAATATCCTCAGCAATTACAGTCACTGTTCATTCAGGAAATCCTCCATACATCATTTGAAAGCAGGGCAAAATTGTAAATTATTCTAATACCAACCTGTGTAACACTAGTGGAACATACTGTTATAGTGTGAGGAACAGATTTAGATACCAAATGGAAATTCTAGTCAGAGAAAACACAGGTCACTGCAGTTTCAAGGGGAACTGAGAAGGACAGGGGCCTGGAGTCAGACGTGGTGAACCTGGGTTATTCCCAAAGCCACGTTGCCTGCAGGAAAAGTCACCCAAGAATGGGATTTTGAGGGCCACGACGAGATTTACAAAAAGAACAAACCACAATAGATACCCTACCTGAGATTAAGACTCCAGAAGTGGTGAACTGGATAGGCCTGTGAAGAACAGGACTGGGGGCATGGGGAACAGAGAATTTCTAGAGAGTGACACGAAGAAAACACTAAGTCATTAGGGGCCTTCTAAGAAGGGGCAACTGAGCGTGTGGGTACAGAGCACAAGCACGAGAAGCACAGACACATATAGTGCAGAATATTTAGAGCTGGGTCGTGTCAAGTTAAACTCTGATTTTTCAATTTACAAGTCAAGTGTCTAAGGCATGAGAAGCTAAGTGGCTTGTCCAAGGTAATAGCACTAGCGGATGGCAGAGCTGAGATGAAGGCTTAGGTCTCTTGACTTGAAATTCAGTCATCTTTTCAGTATGAGGTGTGGCCTTCCTTTCATTGTTTTCCCTATGTACTAGTTCATATTATTATTTGGTGACTATTAATCTGGTTTATGGTCACCAGACCTGTTTTGTAGATCTACATTTTAGTAGGTTCCTCATCCACCTCATTTCTAGGACTATCTAGTCAGTTAGATAGTCCACCAAAGATCCCTACTTGTTAAAGTATCACAAAAATGATTTTGTCCCTGCTGTACCATCTTGTCTTTGGATAGCACTGCCATTTGCTCTCTGCCATCCAGGGAGTTGATCTCACCAGTGAAATTACTCTGAGTCTAACCCCCACCATCATACATAGTCTTCAGAGGGTAGACACATGAAGCTTTGTGGAGATGCTTATGTTTCCTCATTGCATTATATATTTCTCAATGCATTAATAAAGGGAATGTTCTTTGGGCCCTTTAAGAATTGTGTGTGTGTGTGTGTGTGTGTGTGTGTGTGTGTGTGTGAAGAGATGATTTGGCATGATCTATCCACTCCTTTATTTTTATCTCCCTAAAGCTTTGGGCTTCCTCCTCTATCTACATTATACCAAAGAGATCTGGCATCTCCACCTCATTAAATTTAACCCACTGTTAAGTCCAAGTTTTGGTCAACCAGCCAAAAGAAGTTTTACAACCAGCCATACAGACCAACAGCTTAAATCCAGAGCCTCTAGCAAGTGCTCACATATCAATAAATTTGATGAATAAATATTCTGTCCTCCTAGGTCTAATTCCCTTAGAATCCATTCCCATACATATTTCCTGGGTTTATGCCAATAATAACTAATAAAATAAATAAATGGTAGAAGTTAATGAAAGTTTGCAATTCTCTTGGTGTGTAAACTATATCTCCCCATGTTAGTCTTTGAATTTCTCGCCCCGAAGCATATGGATATCTGATCCTAGCTGTGAGTCTGTGGGAAAACAGGGTGATTGTGGTGAGTCTTGAGAAGAGGAAGCATCCACTGGAAGACAACAGATCTGAGTGGGGTTGTAACGTTGTCTTCAAGTAAGAGGATACTGGTGTTCGTAAGACTCAGGAGGGCAGGATTCTTTCACTGCCAAGGGATGAACAAACCAAAGGTTCCATATTCTCAGCTTACTTTCAGTCCATATGTCAATTTTCAGAGTATAAGGTCATTGTGAGGATTGAGTAGGTGTGTTTTTTATGTGTGTATATATTTTCCCCGCCAGATTAAGCTTTTTGAGTGCTAGGATTATATATAATTCAGCTGTGAATCAGTGTCTGGCAGATAGAAGGCACTAAATAAATGTTAATTGAATAATGACACTGAAGAGGTCTATTGACTTTTAAGTGCTTTGGCAAATATCCACTGTTTATTATTGTGGAAATGTATAAATTCCTCTTTTACACACTCTGCTATGGCTCTCACTAATCTTTCTTTCTATCTCCTTGCCTCTCTCTTTTTCTTTCTTACATGGGTCACTGATCTGCAGTGTGGTACGGAGACATTTATAGTCTACTCTATGACTAGAAGGAAATAACTTTCAGAATGAGTGTCAATTTGGGGAAAAAGATGTCCCCAAATGGGAAGATGTAACTGACTATTTTCTGTTTTGGAGCATGAGGCCATCCACTGACTTCGGCAAAACAAGCCTTGCTCCTTGGGCGCTCCTGTTTGCTACAGTGCCTCAGGCCCATGGTCAGCCAGAATGGATGATGGCTATATCTGAATTCCTTTTGGAGTTCAAAGGCCTCCTTTTCACAATCCCACTAGAAATCTCCATTAGTAGCACGTATTGCATACTCCAGGAATTTAATTTTGTTGAGCTCCTCTAAGCCTTCTGTGAGATGTCTGTGAGGAGAACCTGGGGGCCGAGTGCCTTTGGTAGGTCGGGTAAAGTCCCACTGACAGGGCGTGCTGGAATCTGTCAAACAGGGAAGAAACTTATCAAATGAATTCTGAGACACTCTTCATGAAGGAGTCCTGGAAGGAAATCACTCAGGTCAAATATAAGAAATAAGGCAAGAATGAGAAAAAGAAACGAATGCCAAACCCAGACACCATTCCCAATCCCATTCTGTCTTGCTCATCTGTCAGTATGAAACTGGGGACATCTCCCTGGATCAGGAGGGGGTCTTGAGATGGTTTCTGCTGAAGAAATGTAAATGGATCTTTTAGGGAAGTTTCTAGAAAATATTTATTTTCTACCAGACCAAAAGGAGAATGCTCTGATCTTTGACTCTCTGGCCAACCTCTTTCCCCATCCCTTTCTCCATTTCCTGTCTTCAGATGTGGTCATGGTGCTTGGAGCTACAGTAGCCATTGTTGGGTCATGAGGTAACAAGTTCAAGGGAAAAACGAAATACTGAAGATGACAAACAGGAGGATGTGAAGAATCTAGACCATTAACTTCAGTAACAGTAGCTTAATTCTGATAATCATTTATCTACACCTAAATAAAGTCCTTTTTTTTTTTTTAAATCTAAAAACAGATCAGTCAGTATGGTCACAACATGCTCTACCTGTAGGATCTTAGCAAAACATTCAACTTCCCTGGACCTCAGCTTCTTGAACTATAAAATGGAAATAATGCCTTTTCACACATGCAGGCAAAAAATATTAGGTGAATATAAACGATCTTCCCATGTACTCCAATGTACTTCATTGGATAATTCAATGTACTCCACATAAACATACAGATTTGGGAACATAAGATTTTTTTTTTTTTAACGTTTATTTATTTTTGGGAGAGAGAGACAGAGCATGAATGGGGGAGGGGCAGAGAGAGAGGGAGACACAGAATTGGAAACAGGCTCCAGGCTCCGAGCCATCAGCCCAGAGCCCGACGCGGGGCTCGAACTCACGGACCGCAAGATCGTGACCTGGCTGAAGCCGGACGCTTAACCGACTGCGCCACCCAGGCGCCCCAAGATTTTTTTTTAAATGAGAAAATGACATTCACATTTAGAAAGAAGGAACTCATGAGACATTAATCATATCCATTCTTTTCAAAGATTCACTTTGGAAGCTTTAGTAAATTATTAAACCTCTCCGACCCCTGCTCATGGGTCAGATGAGAAATGGAATCCTTTTCCTACCTGAGTAATGGGGTTGTTCTAAAGATTGAAGATGGTAAAATACTTGAAAACATAAAGGAAAATACTGTGATATGTAAATGTATAATGTTAATATATCATTAATATAATATGCATTTATATATAAGACTAGAATGTCCCCACTTACCCCTAACATGTTATTCAAATACCGAATAACCAACAACTTGTCCCTTCAAATGATTAATTAACAACTTGTCCCTTCAAAAGAAACTGTTTACTAGGGATTTATTTTTATTTATGTATTTTCAAATTATTCTCCGGCAGATGAGGGGGTCTGATTATTTTAAATTTCATGATATTCTATCATTTAATTTTTTAAAGAATTATTGTTTATTATTGTGTTTATTAAAAAGTAATAATGATATCTATTATTTTAAAATTACTACCTAGTGGCACAGACAGTCCTTAGGAAAATTTGAAAGAATATATGAATACAAAAAACTAGGGAGATACTTAACAGAATAAAACATAACAGCAATTTTTTAATTTATTCACTTATTTATTTACTTATTTAGTTATAGACAGTGCAAGTGGGAGAGGGGCAGAGAGAAGGAGAGACAGAATCCCAAGCAGGCTCCACACCATAGGTGTGGAACCCGACACGGGGCTCGAACTCACGAACCGCTGGATCATGACCTGAGCCAAGATCGAGAATTGGATGCTTACCTGACTGCACCGGGCGCCCCTTGCAAATTTGAAAAAAAAAAAGAAATTAGATTTATTTGTCTTGAAAAAATATATATTTTATAGACGTATTAAGAATTGCCTAAAGTGTTATTTTATGTCGGGAAGTTATTAGTTATCTCTATTTTCCTGAGGCTAGAAGAAGTGGAGATATACGGATGCATACATGACAAATGGAGACATACACAGATAGACATGTATTTCTTCATACATTGCTATATATAGATCGAAGCATTCTGGTCTTTATAAGTAAGATTCTGTTGCTGAAGTGTGAAGAGATTGTTAGGGTGTCAATTACATAATTAGATTTCCAAATGTTTGGTTGGTTTGGAAGTTCAGGTAACCTTCTCAAGTTTGCTTGACCATTAGAGCATTATTGCAGGTACACTATTTGCACAACGTGAGTAAAAATCCTGGATGATGTTACATCCATGTACAAGGGGCTGTAATCCTTTAACATAATTAGTGCTATTTTCGGTATGGGCTGACAACGTTCTAAAGAGAACTGAAGTTCCATCTCTCTCTCATCTTCCCCCAAGCACTGTCCTTTCCAGATAGAGATGTCTTTCCAGATTTAGCTGTCCTTTCTTCTAACAGAGCTGACAGCCGTTGCTCTGACCATAATGTTATTTTTAAACCTTCCTTTGCTTACTGTTACAAGTTTTGATAAGGTCTTGACCACTAGGACAATTACTGGATGCTGCCGCCTGTCTGTATTCTTATCAGACTATTTCTAGTAAAGTTTCTACTTTTCTTATTACCTTCCTGTCTGCCTTGCACTCAGGAAGCTCTGTCATTGTTAGAGCAAGAACTTAGGTTAGGTAGAAAACCTTATCCTCTCCAAAATCAAATCAAATTCAATCCCTAAAATATGATTATTACCACTGTTATAAGGACCACCAGAAAATGACTAAACCTTACAAATTAGAATTCAAACTTTCCATTCGATACCAGTTAGCTCATGGTACTGGCCTGTTGTCTACCTTTGGGGAAAAAACAAACAGGGAAAAGCATCTGACCCCATGTGATCCAGGTCATTAGGTCAGAACGCTATCATTCATTCTTCTTAAAAGTCTTGTTAGTTTGGATGACTGTACTCAGCTCCCCTCTCTGGTTTTCCATTCCGATTCCATTCCATCCCCTAAACAGACCGATTCAGGGCCTGAACACAGGCGCAGTTAGAAGTTATCGAGCACTCTTAAAACTCCCGCAGAAAGTGTCCTTCCTTAGTTCTGACCTTTAAGCCTCCCCCGAAAAGGGCAGGTAGAGCTCAAGTAGTGAGAATAACTTGCTGTTCTGTTTGAAGCCCTACTTTCTTTCAACTGGGAAATGGTGCTTTGGAACTCAATTCTTGTACATTTTCCAACCTCTCATACTTTTATTTATCCTACGGATGCACTTCAGTCACAAGATCTCTTGACTGAAAACAGGAGAAGCTGATGAACTGGGAGGAGTATTGCAGACCAAATGCCGATGTACATTTTTAGAGTCTGGCCTGTTTAAAAGTCTATTGCTCTCACTGCCGGTGCAGGGGATTATCCGGGGCAAGTCCCATAAATGCTAAGGGGAATTATGCATGTATAGCCCATCAATGTTAATGGGCAAATAAACCTTACAGTTTGTTAAGTAATGTAAAATCTATTAGAGAAGGGTGAACTGGCTAATGTATGTGTTAGGTTCTGCATTTACCTTAATCAAACCTCTTAATGGACTACTTATTTTATGCTTTGTGCCAATGAATAATTAAATCTCAGTGTATGCACCCTTAAGCAAAGCAAATGACTTATTAGTGGTGTTTGGGAATTGGCATCAAATATTCTGTCCAACCTCACAAGTTTCTCTGTGGTCATCTTCCAAACAATCCCAAACAGGAATGATAGAATCCTCTTTATTAATGGAACTGAGAAGTAAACTTGGAAAAAAGCCAAGTTTAGATGTGCAATATTAATTTTACAACTGAAGGCAGTTTGTATAAGAAGCAACAATGAGGCCACATATTAGTGATTATTGCTGCTAATTTTGTGGTTTATGGAGCTTAGTTTTAATTTTTATATCCTATCCGATGAAGCATATTAGATATTCATATAAGTTACTTTGCATGAGACTTATTACAAGGCAGACATAATTTCCTTAGGAATAAACTACTTGGGTCCACGAAGAAAATTATGTTCAAGATTTCTAAACTCTAAGGAAAAAAAATCTTTTTTCTCATCTCCATCAGTGGCAACAGGAGGCAAATTTCTATAATGCACGTGCGAGTTAATTTCCCATTTCAGTGCTATTGTGACACAATTATACTATCCCTAGTTGGAATAGCACTGGCCATTTTTCCATGTCAAGTTGTAAAAGAATATAACATTATTGAGACAACTTTCCTGTGAGGTAATTAGCTTCTGACTAAAACGTGCTGCTATCATCTTTAACACACGCTTTCTTACGAGCCCTGGATATTAATAGCTGAGATTAAAACTGATTTCTTATAAAAGGAATTTGTTCCAGAGTTGATATAATTTTCTCATAAAGTGGGAGAGTATCTTCAACAAGTCATACAGAAAACAAATGTATCATTTCTTTTTGTTTGGTGAATGAACATTGGTTTAGCACTGCTTCTATTAGCCAAAAGGTCCCTAAAGAGAGGAGTGTGATTCTTGGCTTCTTCCTTCTTCTCCTAAAACTCACCCGGGAATCGTAAACAGAATAAGAAGCTGAAACAAAGATTCCATGTTCTATGAACCTAGGAGACATCTGTAACCCCAACTCACAGCATGTGAGGGCAGAGAATTGATGATGATGAAACAGTAAATGACCGAGGGAGATGTAGGAAGGCAAACCTAAATGTCTACAGAGTAGACCTAAATGTCTACTACTGATGGGCAGCAAGTCGATTTACCCTACAGAATGCCAAAAGGCCTCTGGAATCAGAGGTGCCAGACCCCACAGCATGCAGGGGAAGACAGAGTATAATCAAGGGAATTGTTTCAATGTTGGTCTAAGAGCCTTTGGTTCCCTGGAATCCCACTCCCACTGCCTCCTCCGTATACCTCAGTAAATGTTCTTTTTGAATTATAGGAGTCTTGGAAAGACAATAGAGAAAACAGAGGAAATGAAAACTTTAAACACACAATACAAACAAATTCCTTGGAACTGATGGATATTCATTTTCTGGTAGGAAGTTCTCTCAAAATGCCAATAAAATCAATGAAAATAGAAACGCACCAATGTTCATCATGAAATTTAAGACTGTGGAGAGAAACAATGATCCTCAAAAACCAATAACAGTAAAAGCAAACACACAAAGAAGCAAATAAAACCTTTGCACTACAAAAGCACTGTAAGCCCGGTCAAAAGGTAATGGACAAACTGGAAAACACTATTTGCAGTTCATACCACAAAGAACTAATATTCTTAATATGTAAAGAACTCTTAGAAGTCAAAAAGAAAAAGCTCAACTATATAATACAAAAATGATCAGTGTCTAAATAGATGACAGAAAAGGGAAATAAAATATTATTTAAAATATGAAAAAAGGCTCAACTTCACTCATAATGAGAGATGCAAATTAATATTAAAATGAGATAATTTTTTTAATCTAGGAGGTGAGCAAATAGAAAAACTTGACAACTCAGCTTGGATAAACTGTGGAGGAAAAAGTCCTCTTATATAACTTTGATTGGCCTATAGTCAGTGCAACCTTCATAGAGGGACAACTGTATCAAAATTACATATGAATATACATGGTGACCCAGTATTCATTGCTTCAATGGCAATTTATACTTGCATACTGGTTCAAATTTGGAACCATAAAAGATGACCAAAAAATTATAATGTAAGGTATGACTAAATAAATACATTATTTCCAATAGGTGGAATACTATACAGCCACAAAAAGAACGTGTACTGATACAGAAAGATCTTCAAGATAAGATTATTCACTGAATAATGCAAGACACAGATACCTGTGCAGTGTGTTCTCTTTTGTATTAAAAAAGGAGAGAAAAGATAAAATTATTGCATTTACATAAAGAAACTACAAAAATATATAAAGAGCTATTAAAAGTGACTAGCTTTCTGAGACAGTGGGAGTTTTGTTGTTTGTGTTTTTCTATCCTTGGATCATTTAAATTATTTGAAAGTACTTTTGGAATACGGTAAAACAAAATTTAAAAGTTAGGGTTTTATTTTGTGTTTGCAGCATTTAGTTTTTACCTGATTACAAAAGCAACCCATTTGTTCAACATTTTTTAAAATTATAAATAACTCTATGCTGCCTATCACCTGCCTCTGACAACCACCAGTGTGTTCTCTGTATCTGTGAGCTTTTTTGGGGAGTGGGGATTCCACCTATAAAAGAGATCAAGAGTATTTGTCTGTCTCTGTCTGACTTATTTCACTTAGCATAATGCTCTTCGGGTCCACTCATGTTGTTGCAAATGGCAAGATTTCATTCTTTTTCATGGCCAAATAATATTCCAAATTTTATTTATATGTGTGTATATATATATATATATATACACACACATGTATCATATTTTTTTATCCAATCATCCATCAGTGGACTTTCAGGTTGTTTTCATATCTTGGCTATTATAAGTAATGTTGCAATGAACATAGGGGTCCATATATCTTTTTGAGTTAGGGTTTTCATTTTCTTCAGATAAATATTCAAGATTGGAATTACTGGATCATTGCCAATAGATCTATGTTTAATATTTTGAGAAACCTCCATACTGTTTTCCAGAGTGGCTATGCCAATTTGCATTCCCACCAACAGCGCACAAGGGTTCCCTTTTCTCCACATCCTTGCCAACACTTGTTATTTCTGGTCTTCTTGATAATAGCCATTCTGACAGAGGTGAGATGACTATGTCATTGTGGTTTTGATTTGCATTTCTCTGATGATTAGGGATATTGAGCATCTTTTCATGTACCTGTTGTCCATCTGAATGCCTTCTTTGGAAAAGCGTCTATTTAATAGATCTTTTGCCTATTTTTTTAGTTTTTAAAAAAAATTGTTTTGTTTTTGCTACTGAGTTGCATGAGATCTTTATATAGTTTGGATACTAGTCCCTTGTACGAGATATGATTTGCAAATATTTTCTCCTATTCACCTGGCTGCCATTTCATTTTGTTAATGGTTTCTCTTGCTGTGCAGAGGCTTTGTAGTATGATACAGTCCCATTTATTTATTTTTGCTTTTGTTGTGTTTTTGCTTTTGGTGTCAAATTAAAAAAATCATCACTATGACCTATGCCAAGGATCTTCCCTTCCGTGTTTTCTTCTAGGAGCTTTGTGGTTTCAGGTCTAACATTCAAGTCTGTAATTCATTTTGAGTTAAATTTTGTGTGTGGTATAGAATCGTGTTCGAATTTCATTTATTTGCATGTGGCTGTCCAGTTTTTCCAATAGCATTTATTGAAGAGACCACCCTTTCCCCATTGCATCTTCTTGGCTCCTTTGTCATAAATTAATTGGTTATATGTGTGGGCTCTCTACACTATTTTATTTCTGGGGTATCTATGTTGATCTATTGATCTATATAGATTTTTTATGCCAATACCATAGTGTTTTAATATAGCTTTGTAATACAGCTTGACTAAGTGAGAGTCACACCTGTAGCTTTATTCATTCTTCTCAAGATTGGCTATTCAGGTCGTTTTATGTTTCCATACAAATTTTAGGATTATTTGTTCTATTTCTTTGAAAAAAGAGCATTGGAGTTTTGATAGGGATTGTACTGAATCTGTAAATTGCTTTGGACATTTTAAGTTGACATTTTAACATCAGAGAATCTTCCAATTCATGAACATGGAGTATCTTTCCATTTATTGGTGTCTTCTAAAATTTCTTTCATTAATGTCAAAAGTTTGTGTTTATTCTCAGGGTATAGTTATTCGGACCTGATCTACTTTTGGCATCTATTCAAATGTATTGATATGTATACAGACCTTTTACTTTGAGGAAAAAGTAGGGATTGGATTGGGGGAATTGGCATGACATCTGTAGGTTGTCACTTCCATTGGCTGGGGTTGAGTTTGATGGAGACAGGGTTGGAAAAATACAATGCTTTTAATAAACCAAACAGCTCATGCTCTTACAGGAGAGTCCAATCAGCCTCCCTATTAAAATATGCCTCCAGGGGCACCCGGGTGGCTTAGTCAGTTAAAGCGTCCGACTTCGGCTCCGGTCATGATCTCGGGGTTCGTGAGTTCGAGCCCCATTGTCGGGCTCTGTGATGACAGCTTGGAGCCTGGAGCCTGCTTCGAATTCTGTATCTCCCTCTCTCTCTGCCCCTCCCCCGCTCATGCTCTGTCTCACTCTGTCTCTCAGAAATGAATAAACATTAAAAAACATTAAAAAAATTATGCCTCCAGCTGGGAATCACTACATTTTCTTTGTAGCCAATAATCGAAACTTTTTCTAGCTTTACTCCCTCTGGCACATCTTAAGAAAATGATAGGTAATTCATGTTAATTCCCAAATACAAAATCAAAGTGTAATACTGAATATGATTTTCAACGTGCACACACACCTCTCCTCCCAACCACCCCAATTCTGAAATGACCTGTCCTCCATGTGTGAATAGTCCACTCTCCCTCTCCCTCAGCTTGAGAATAACTGAGTCAGGCAAAAACCAAAAGAATCCTGTCCATAGTTCACTTTAGGAAACTTTGGACCCGAGAATTACAAGTAGGGCATCTTCATTTCAACAGTTGTGTAGTGTTTTCACTCCAGCATGGCACGGGGATAACTCTGGCAACTTGAGGACCATCTGATGGCCTTGAGAGCGCAAACAATTGGCGCCCTTGCAATGCACGAGGGTGTTCTGAGCATGGCCACCATCCGCAGTGGGGATGGTGGGCTTCCTCACTGGGGAGGATCACTTCTGAGGGGAGGAACTTCACAAGTCAGCACTAGAGCATGGAGAGGGATGCTGAAAACACTGTCACAAGAGGGACTAGCTGCTGAGAAAGCACATGAGACACCACTTATATTCACACGGGATGAGGAAGTTGATTTCTGCGAGCAGGTGACTCCGCATAAACAGATAATTGCAGAGAAAATGTAAATTAATGTAATCTTCCCCATTCCTCATTTGCATGTTCAAACTGGTGATACTGGAGACAGTATGTGTGTACAAGAATGGCAAAAGTAGAGAAAACATGAATGACCCATGCTAGAGAATTGGTTAAGTACATTATATATCCACGATGTAACTTACACAGCCTCAAGTGTGTTCTGTTGGGATTCTTTTATTATGTAGAATATTCTTTTTAAAAAAAATTTTTAATGTTTATTTACTTTTGAGAGATAGAGAGAGAGAGAGTGCACGAGCAGGGGAGGGGTAGACAGAGACAGAGGGAGAGACAGAATATGAAGCAGGCTCCAGGCTCTGAGCTGTCAGCACAGAGCTCAACGCGGGTCTCGAACTCACAAACTGTGAGATCATGAAATGAGCCAAAGTCAGATGCTTAATCAACTGAACCACCCAGGTGCCCCTATAGAATATTCTTAATATAAATCTCTGTCATTTATGGTTCTCTGGTTACAGCAACACCAGTAACAATACAAAAAAATAGAATAAAGATTCTGAAAAAACTTAAGGAAAAAAGGAAATTTATTGGTAACATACAGAGAAGCTTACATAATTCAAGGAAATCCCTAAAGGGGAGCAGAAAGCAGGGATGCTGAGGGGATCTCAAGAGGAGAAACCAGTGAACTTCTTTTTAGGCTGTTACTGTCAGAAGAGATCACTCAACCCCTTTAAATCCTCATTTGTTCCAGGAAGAAGTCTTTCTTTCCTTAATTTGCATCCTAGTCCAACTCTTAGCTAGAGAATCCTAGACCTAGAAGATCTTAGCAGGATCTTCTAAAGCCTCATACAAGAGGAAGGATAGAAGAGTAGATTCTCAAAAGAAAATTGGGGTATTGATCACAGAAGGAAGTGTGTTCATGCATGTTTATCAGTTTTCCTGGCTAAAATCCCATTTCTGTTGTGGCTTAGCTATGTGACCTTGGCAATGTATTAGCCAGAGAAACTGTGTGTGTGTGTGTGTGTGTGTGTGTGTGTGTGTGTGTGTCTATGGTGTATAAAGGGACCAGCTCCAGAAATTATGGGGATCTAACATCTGCAGTGGGCTAACAGACTGAACACCCAGGAAGGAGCCAATGTTGCTGTTCAAATCACAAGGCCATTTGCTGGCAGAATTCCTCCTTGCTTAGGAGAGGTCAGTCTACTGTTTTACCAATTGGATGATAAGGTCCATACATATTATTCAGGGCAATCTGCTTTATTCAAAGTTCACCAGTTTAAATGTTAATCACATCCAAAAGCACCCTCACAGAAACATATGGGATGATGTTTCACCACGCATCTGGGCACCATGACTCAGCCAGGTTGACACATAAAATTAACAATTGCAGGCAAATTACTTAAACCCTTCACATCTTCCCTCTCTCACCTGTAAAATTGTGATCATAATAGCACTAATCTCACAAGGCTGTTAGCACTACCGAATGAAATATTAAATATAGAACGGTTGGAATAGGGACTTGATAGCTCAATAAATGTTTGGAGTTTTGAGTAGCTTATTGTTATTCTGCAATGAAGAGTACCTTCTGCAATCAGAAAATAGATGCCTTTGGGGCAGTGTTGGGACTTTCTTCAATGCTCATGGCTTCTCAAATTTAGGTAGACAACCCAGCTGGCAGTGATCTGCACCAAGAGAAACTTGGGAACAAATGGTACACTACCAAAAATAGGCACATTTAATAAAAGCCTATGGAAGTCATGAAAATCGTCTCTCTCGCTGCAATATTTCAAGTTCCTCCTATGGCATAAGCTGTAAGCAGTCCAAGAGCCAAGCAGTTTCCTGACAACAGGAGGACTTAGGGCAGGTGTCAGAAGCACCACTGCAAACTTTGTCCCTAATTCAAATACTTTTGTATTCACGAGAACCTTCTTTACAAACTATCGGCATTAAAATTTTTTTAAGTTTATTTGAGAGAGAGAGAGAGAGAGAGAGAGAGAGAGAGAGAGAGAGGAGGGGGGTCAGAGAGAGAGAGAGGGAGGCAGAGAATCAATCCCAAGCAGACCCCACATTGTCAGCATGGAGTCCAATGCAGGGCTCCAACTCATGAACAGTGAGGTCATGACCTGAACTGAAACCAAGAGCTGGAGGCTTAACCCACAAAGCCTCCCAGGTGCCCCAGCTATTGGCATTTTTGAAGGATGCCATTTACCCAAGGCTACCGATCTAAATACCTGTTGCATTAAGGAATGGTTCCTTACAACCAATATTAATAGAACAAACAAAGGCTATGATTACATAGATCCTACAATCAAATTGGGTAATAAAGGTAAAACATTCTAAAATGTTAGGCTATTCCTGAGTGGTTTTCCTTACTCAATAGGGACAGGCAAATGGGGGGATGCATGTAATATTGCTCATACTTGGACAGTCAAGGTGGGTGAATAGTCAACAGGGAAGTTTCCATGTCAGGTTCCATCTATGAAATCAGTAGCTCGAAAATACATTTCTCAATTGAAACTGATTATTACCCTCTCTCAAGCTTTCCCCAAATTTATTTTTAAAATGAAGCCTCTGGTTTCAGGTCTTTCTACTCTTTCTTCTCTGGAGGAACAGTTGACTGTACTTGCCTTCCTGGCCTTTCTCACTCTTTCTCACTCCTTTTCTCTGCTCTAAGCTTTCCAGTCAGACGTTCACAACCCTGCATCATTGAAACCACTCTTTTCAAGGTCAGAAATCATACTCAGCTTTTGAGCAGCATTTTTTTTAACACCATCTCCCATTTGAAATGTTTGCCTCCCAGTACTGTGATATACTCCCTTTATCTCCCTGGATGCTCTTTCTGCATATTTTTTGGCTCTATCTCACCCAATGGTCCATGATGGGGAACCTGGACTCAGCCTCTCCCCTTCTTCTGCCCTGCTGCACGCTCTTTCCAAACTCATCTAGTCTCATGGCTGTTGGATTCAAACTCTACACTACTGAGTCTCAAATTTTATCTCGTTCTCCTCCTTTTCTCTTAAGCTTGAACCATACGGCTAAGCACCCATGGACGTCTCCACTGGGTGTCCTTGTGAGCCTGACAGCAGAGATGGCATGAGGCCAATCATGCTGCAATGATTCTGTATTGATCTCCCTCCTTCTCTTTGTTCCCCTAAATCCATTTCCACACTGCAGCCAGATCATCCTCGAGTGAGTTGGTCTCCCCTTCTTAAACATTTCTGTGCCATCCCATTGCAATCAATACAGATTCCAAACTCTTTCCTGTGATATCAGTGGCCTGGCCCCAATGTCCTCTTTGAGCCCATCTCCATCCACATCTGCTTGCCGCACTTACAGCAAACTGACCCTCCGTCTGATTCACAGATGCACTAAACTCATCAAAAAGACAACTGCGTTTCTTGTACTACTCACAACGCTTCTGACACCAGATGTGGGAGTTTTCTATGCCAAGCAATCTGCCACAAACTACCTGGAGTGTGTGCAGACCTCGTAGGTTAAGGCTCAGTACCATAAGGCTGTCCCCAGTTCAGATTCCAAAAGCAAGTCAAGCTCTCCTGGACTTCTGACTGATGGGCTATTAATCAGGAGTTCCCACAATGCCTTCTTCAAGATGGATAATTTGCTAAAATGTCTCACTGAACTCAGGAAAACACTTTACTATTACTGGTTTATTATAAAGGATACAACTCAGGAACGGCCAAATGGAAAAGATGCGTAGGGCAATGCATGTGGGAAGGGGCACAGAGCTCCCACAGCCTCTCTGGGTATGGCACCCTCTCAGCACCATGATGGGTCACCAACCTGGAAGTTCTCTGAGCCCTTTCGCTTTGGGTTTTTATGGAGGTTGCGCAATGTAGGCATAACTGGTGAATTCATTGGCCACTAGTGATTGAATTCAATTTATAGTCCCTAAATCCCCTCCCTGGAGCTCAGGGCTGAAAGTTGCAACCTTGTTATCATACAATTGGTTCCTCTGGCAACCAGATGCCATCCTCAAGCAGTCACATCTGTAACATAAATTCAAGTATGGTCAAAAGGGAATTATTCTGAAGAATAACAGATGCCCCTCTGACCCCATCACTGAGGAAATTCTAAGGCTTTTAAGAGCTCTGTGTCAGGAATTGGGGACAAAGATCAGGTATAGATTTATTACTATATCACAATTCCACACTCTCTTTCCTCTTCCCCTGTAAAGTCTCTGGGACTTTGAATTTGTTCCTTCTTTTGGAAACTCTCCCCTCTGGTTGTTGTGTGCCTGACTGGTCACAAACGCCAGCCCTGGAAAATCCATCAAACCAGTCAAGTCCCCTCTTGGATACTGCTCTTCTTTATTTATTCAAAACATTATATTATTATATATAATATGTTATTGTATATTATTATATATAATATATTATATATTATTATATACAATATGTTATTATATTATATATTATTATATATAATATGTTATTATACTATATGTTATTACCACGGACAAAATACAAGCTCTACGAGATCACAGAATGTATCAGTTTCCTCGTGCCGGAGTAACAAAGCATCACAAACCGAGGGGCTTAAAACAACAGAAATTCATTCTTTCCTAGTTAAGGAGATTAGAAGTCTGAAATCAAGCTGTCAACAAGGCCATGTTCTCTCTGAGGGCTCCAGGGAAGAATCCTTCCTTGTCCCTCCCACTTCTGCTGGTGGCTGGTGAGCCTTGCAACTAGCTTCCCTACTCTGGTTTCTGCTTGTCTTTCCACAACCACCTTCCCTCTCTCTCCTTAGAAGCACACCAGTCATTGGATTTATGTCTCACTCCAATCCAGTCTGACCTCATCTCAACTTGACTACAGCTACAAAGACTCTACTTCCAAACAAGGTCCCATTCACAGGTTCTCAGGGTTAAGATCTAGACATATTTTGGGGAAAGACGTAATTCAACCCATGCACTGCTGTGTGTTAAGCACTATGTCAGGTGCCTAGACCCTAAGAATTGCTCAATAAATATTGCTGACTGGCAGACCGATGGGCTGTCTAGAATACTTTCTCTCAATCTGTCCACCTATGTGAGTGCTTGTGTATAACCAGTAGAGCTTGAGGAAATTCAGAGATCTTAACTATGTGTAGTTGAGATGCTCTGAATGCATAAATCTACACCAAGCAATGTGGCTTAAAACACTCTACGTTGTTTCCAGTGGCTGTTACTCTTAGTTTTGGTCATGGACCCTTCTCTGCTGGGTTATTTTTCTTCCTGCTACTCCACATTTTTCCTGCTCTTTAGGCCCCCAGTTTAGATTCTGTCTGGATCTCAATGATACACAGCTAGATTCCTGATTAAAACAAACATCAAGCTAAATTCCTGTTAATGAAGTCACTTCCCTTATCACCCCGAATCTTGCTTGTTTTCCTCATTTCTGCTCTAAGATTCTCTTTTCTTCCACTATTTTACACAGGTGTCATTTCAAATTGTGTCCTCTGCTTTATCGGTTTTCTTCTTAGTGTTTTTCCCCCCTCAGTCTTCTCAGCATTACCTAGGCTCTAGCTGCAGCTTGTTTTGCTGATGCAGACACACAGATCCCTACTCCCCTGCACCCTCTCAGGAATTCAGAGTGCAAGCTTGGATGTTAAATTGACCCATCAGCTTGGATTGCAGCATTTTAAAAAGTATCTTAGTGGATATTGGGGAAAAAATCTAAACGAAAAAGCATTACGGTGTTGACAGTGTTTGTATTTTAAAAGTGAGATCGTGGTTGATTTCAACACTTTCTTTCACAATTCATTTAAAACATTTGGTTCTCCAAGGACATTCTTATAGTAATTACAGGTCTACCATCTGGTTGCACCTGCATAACGTCTGGCCTCTGAGCAGCCACATCAACGTACCTGCTTTGACCACGTTACATCAATGACGACAACTTACGAGAACTACCTCTGTCCCGTCCAGTGTGTTAGGTGACTTGATGGTGTTTAATGTGATCTGTCAATACTCTGATGTTGCACTATTATCCCCATTTAGCAGAATGTGGAAGGAAATTTTGAAACATTATGTAATTTTAACAAATGTCACACATCTAGGAAATGGTGGAGCCAGGATGTGGGCCAAGCTCTGTCAGTCCCCAAAGTCCATTTATTTCCACCTGCTATCCCCTCTTTGTTCAGAATTAAGTTTTAAGGAAGTGCGGTATTTACAGTGACTCTAAATAACGTGCATATAATGTGTCCAGTGAATATTGAACAGATGGATGTAATTGTATTCACTCTGCTATAAAGAGATGATAAATATCCTGAAGTCGCCACATCACTCCTCATTCCTCTGTTCCATAGTTCATCGATGCTTTCTGCCACAAGGGGTTCGAACCTGTCATTTTGCCTTGTCTTCTGGTCTTCTGTATGTGAACTTCCAGGCTGAGCCAAACTGCAGTCTCCACTGCTCCCATGGTCACTTCACACACTGCCCCTTCGCTACTCCGCTGCCCCTTACTAAATGCTCCTGCCCCAAGACTTAGCAAATTCCTAATTTTGTGTCACTCTGACAAGAATTAGGACTTTAAAGCTCTGCTTTTTAACATACCTGAGCCTCCACGGATACTTCCTCTCACATCTCTGAAATCTCGCCACATTTTCTGTGTGATCTGCCTATCTGGGACTTAAAAAGTGGCTTTTCATTTTGATATTCATTCCTTTTAAAATATAGGAGCGTGTTACTCTTAATAATAGTGGGAATGTCATTAATTTGTTGGTATCTCAGGGGCCTAACACTTAAAGGATGCTAAATAAGAATTTAGGACCTTGGACAGTGGTGAGCATGTGTAGCAGGAGGAGCAGGCCAGCAAAGCTGTTCTTCCTTCCTTCCTTCCTTCCTTCCTTCCTTCCTCTCTCTCCCTTTCTTTCTTTCTTTCTTTCTTTCTTTCTCCCACCCTCCCTCTTTCTTTCCCTTTTTCTTTCTTTCTTTCTTTCTTTCTTTCTTTCTTTCTTTCTTTCTTTTTCTTTCTTCCTTTCTTCCTTCCTTCCTTCCCTCTCTCCTTTCTTTTCCTTCTTTCCTTCTTTCCTTCCTTCCCTCCTTCCCTCCCTCCCTCCTTTCTTTCTTTCTCTTTCTTTCCTTCCTTCCTTCCTTCCTTCCTTCCTTCCTTCCTCTCTCTCCCTTTCTTTCTTTCTTTCTTTCTTTCTCCCACCCTCCCTCTTTCTTTCCCTCTTTCTTTCTTTCTTTCTTTCTTTCTTTCTTTCTCCCTTTCTTCCTTCCTTCCCTCTCTCTTTTCCTTCCTTCCTTCCTTCCTTCCCTCCTTCCCTCCCTCCTTTCTTTCTTTCTCTTTCTTTCCTTCCTTCCTTCCTTCCTTCCTTCCTTCCTTCCTTCCTTCTTTCTGTCCTTCTTTATTTCCTTCTTCCCTCAGTCCAGACAGACTATCCCATCTTTGTGTCTTCAATGTCCCAGCATGTTGCCTAGAAAATAGCAAGTGGTCAATAATCTTCACTGAATTTAACTCCATTAAGGATACTTTTGTGCAAAAGGTGAATTTCCAGAGCTGTCTGAATAATACAAAATATTTGATAGACTCCTAGAGAAAGAAAGACATTCTGAGCACATTACTCCTTTCTAGTGTGTTTTAAAGAGGAATGAAAAGGGCGGGCAGAGGGTGGGAGAACAAGGTAGAAGTAAGTGCCTGGATGCAAAACCAAGTAACATAAATTTTAAATTGCCATTTGGAGAATTATGGAAACTCCCCTTTTCTGCAATAATTCAGCCACATCATTTAAATTTTGCCTTTAGAACAATTTTGCTGGATGCTTAAATTTATGTTTTCATCTTAAGGGAATTTCAGATGGAAATATTGTATCTGATGAACTAAGAGATAAAATACAAGAATACATCTCTAAGAGAATGTATTGTTTTAGTCACATAAGTAGAAATCACAGTTCTTTAGATAGCATATATCTTACAATATAAGAATGCAGAAAAAAATCACACGAGGTTTTTAGTTTTATACCTATTTTTTTAAAACAAAAACCAGCCTGATAATTGCTGTGCTAGGTTATGTAGTAAAGGAGAAAAGCAATTATTTTCAAAGGGCATTTGTTTTTCAAAGAAGTCACCAGGAAACAAACACTAGTACAGGTATAATTTTATCGGGATTGGAAATATAGTCAGAATATAGCTGCTCAAATGCAGGTTACGGAAGTTTGAATAGGAATAGCAAGCAAAAACAAGATCAGGCAAAAACATTAAAAAAGATTTGTCTGGAACATCAAATTTGGAAAATAAATACATGAACACTGTACATTATACCAGAATTACAGGATGTTAGGATTGTAAAGGACCCCAGAGAGAAGGACCCAGACGCATTTGTGAAAACAACTTGCCAGGGTCAAAACCAGCCCCCATTCTGCCAAACAAACAAACAAACAAACAAACAAAAAAACCAAAACAACAAAACCAACCAACCAACCAACCAAACAAAACCAAACAAAAGGAGCTCAGAATATTTGTAGTTGGAGTTCAGAACCACAGATTTAAGTTTTTGTAATGCCTCAAAATGAATGCAGAAAGATGATAATCTACTCGCTTTATGGTTTTCTTCCCTCTCCTCTGCAAAATAAGCAGATTAAGCCAAACTATCTCTATGATAGTGTGAACTTCTTGATGTCAGAGGCTGCATAATATCTCTTTCTCCACCTTCAGTCCCTGACACAAGGTTCAAGGCACATCAAGGCTAGTTGATCACTGATCTAGTAATCACTGACTGCTTGCCATGCTAATTACCTTGAAGACCTGGTACATATATCAGCAAACTATTACTGTGATGGGTTAGATTGGGTCTCCCAAAAAGATATGCTTAAGTTCTAACCCTCAGTACTTCATAATATGAGTTTATTTGAAAATAGAGTTGGTGCAGCTATAATTAGCTAAGATGAGGTCCCACTGGAGTAAAGTGGGCCCTCAATTCTATATGTCTAGTGTCTTTATAAGAAGAGAGCCGCAGAAGGAAGATGGCCCCGTGAAAACAGACACATGGGGAAAATGCCATGCAGAAATGGAGACAAAGATTAATGATGCGTCTATAAGCCAAGGAATGTCTTGGGCCTCTGAAGCTAAGAGAGGTAAGAAAGGATTCTCCTCTATAGGCTTTGGAGGCAGCATAGCCTTACTGACCTCTTGATTTCAGATTTCCAGCCTTCAAAACCACGAGAGACAAATCTCTGTTGTTTTAAGCTCCCTAATTTGTAGTACTTTTTACAGCAGCCTTAGGAGACTAACACACAAACTTAATCCTCACTACAACCTACATGGGGTAGGGGACTCTCATTTTATCATCTAACTGATAAGGAAGCTGAGTCCCCAAGGCAAAAGGTAGCATGCTCAGGGTCACAGCAGTAAAGCCACAGTGGCAGGTCATAGGCAGTCTGGCTCCAGAACCCATGAATGTTAAAAAATGTTTGCTGGCTAAGTGAATTAGTGCCTGGATGTGTAGTATTGTTCTATAGTGCATGGGCCAAATCATTTCTTCTCAATATATTGTGCTAAATCATATTTGACATAAAACAATGGGGGTGCCTGGGTGGCTTAGTTGGTTAAGCACCTGACTTTCATTCAGGTCATGATCTCGTGGTTCCTAGGTCCAAGCCCCACATAGGGCTCTGTTCAGAGCCTGGATCCTGCCTTAGATTCTATGTTTCCCTCTCTCTCTACCTCTCCCCCACTCATACTCTCTCTCTCAAAAATAAATAAATAAAAACATTTTAACAAAAGAAACAAAATTAAAAATAAATAAATAAAACAAAACCTTTTTCAATGGGTTTTATGACCAGGGTGCCCTGCCCTCCACTTCCTACCAATTAATTGCTAATCAGATGATTAGTTCTCCTTCAATTCTAATAGGATGTCTTGAATCTAATTATTTTTTCAAATCTTTATATGTGGAAACCAAGAAAATGGTAATTCCAGAGCTTTGAGAAGCTGTGCACCTCTAAAAGAAGTGGTTTCTTTTTTTCCCCCCAAAATACCCAACTTGTTGCAATTGAGTGGCTAAGTTTCCTTTTTGAAAACAGGGGCACCTGGGTGGCTCAGTTGGTTGAATGTTTGACTCTTGATTTTGGCTCAGGTGATGATCTATCTGGCTGTTTGCGAGTTCCAGCCCTGCACTGGGCTCAGTGCTGACAGTGTAGAGTCTGCTTAGGATTCTCTCTCTCCTTCTCTCTCTCTGCTCCTCCGCTACCCCTGCTATCGCTGTCTCTCTCAAAATAAATAAACTTACAAAAAAAAAAAAGAAAAGAAAAGAATAAATATGTCAGTGAGTGTTAGCAGATCTCTATCTTTGGTCAAAGTGTTTGTTCGTGAGCATCCCAGTTTAGGAAACCGTGACAACTTTACCAGGAATCCTTAAGACCTGCCTCAGACTCTAAATCAGAATTTGCCAGTATTTTTGAAATTACAGGCTTTTTCTGTCCTAGCACTCCCCGTAGACCCAGGGAAATGGTCGGCGTTGTGGGAGAACCAGTTTCTGAGTGGTGACCTCAGGTTAAGGCGGAAGGGAAGAAAGCAGCAATGAAATAACTCCTACAGGTAGAGTGGCCCGTCTTTCCCCGGGTGGCGGAGAGAGATTCTGATGAGCTGGCCTAGGGTTCCACGAGCTGGGAGCAAGACCAGGACGACTTCTGGTGTCCTTTTAAAACATCAAGTGACTAGCTATTGCAGTAGCAGTTAGTCTCTATTGCTCATATTCAAACATTTTAAAACCTACCTACTGTTGAGGCCATAGGAGTCTTAAGCCGTCAAATGAATAATTTTTCCCTGCGCAGAGGAAAGGCCTCTTAGAGAAAGGTTGAAAGAGAAAGTTAAGCTCCATTTTACAAAGGTCAAGCCACTTAAATCTTTGTCAGGTGCAGATGGGTTCTGGACGTCACTTTCGGGGGCCTAGCGAGGATGATGTCTTCTGGGGAGAGTGAAGTCATGGGTTTTATGCAAGGGCAAGCTGGTCTGCTCCTCCCTGGGGGCATGAAGACTGCTGACAATGGCTTATGTGTAAATACAGACAGTGAGGTCAGCAGATGGGGTTTATTAGAGAAAGTATCGGCTGAAGCAAAGATCAACACCATTCTGCAGATATTCAATGACAATGCTATTATTCCACACGGTGTGGCAGCGTCGTTTTAAAATGTGGTGGCTGGCTGGGGACCTTTGGCAACTCTATTGACTTCACTGGGGCCTCTTTTTCTCATCATATATGAAGAAGTGGTACTTTTCGATTCCTGACCTCTTTGATTGTGTGAAACTGTCACAGAATTGAAGGCCACACCACAGAGAGGGAGAAGCCACTGGAGCCAACAGAACCGTCACGAAATTTCAACTCACTGGTGAACTCAGCGATGTTGAAAACGTTATTGAAACTCTGACCTCTGCTGTCCTCAGTTGTAACAGAAAGATATTTATATTGACCTGTGGATCTGTACAAAAATTAACAGAAATAAATAATGAGCATAAAGCAATCAACTTCTACCTGTTGATAAATGGTAACATTTATTACATTTCCCTTCGTCTGACTAATCATTTCCTTTAGACCCAAGGAAATGATCCACATTGCAGAAGAACTGGTTTCTGACTTATGGCAGAAAATTTTAGATTTTTTGAAGCATAGTTTTGACCAGCTTCTAGTATAATGCCTGCTGACTCCTAATTTCCAAAAACAAGTGGCTGTTGAACGAATCCCCATGTAAGGGAATGAATGAATGAATGAATGAATGCTAACTGTGCACAATGCCCTTCAGACACCCAGCTCTGTCTGTGGCTGATCATTCACACAACCTTCCCAGTAGCCACTGTGCTCTAATAACATGAATATTCAATAACTGAATTATTCAATAAAATATCTTGCAAAAAATTAAGTTGTTCTTTCAACAAGGAACATTTTATATTCAGATATTTGACTAACATATTCCATCTAATGTATTCCTCATAAGAAGCCTATAATATTATTATCCCATTATACAGCTGAGCCAAGTGAGACTTAGGGTAATTAAGAACTTTTTTCTAAAGCCATTCAGGTAAGAGCTAGGAAAACCAGGATTTAAACCTTGAGATGCCTGAAGACTCCAAAGCTACTAGTATTGATCACTAAATTATATCACCTAAAGTTGAATCTCAAGGTGCTCACATACTAGTATGAGAATAAAGACACGTACACACATAACTTTACATAAGAAGAAAAACAACCTAAGGACCATGAGAGTGCAGAGGACAGATAGTTCCACCAGGTACCAGGTGGATTGTTTTATATATTTGCTGATCTTTGGGCTTGCCTGGAGGGACAGGCAGATTTTTGTCAGGGGAAAAAGAGAAGAGGAGAGGATTTGGGGCAAATTAGATGTAAGAAATGACACGAATAATGTTGTGTGTTCACAAAATATCCACTAACTGGTTTTAGTTGGAGCACAGGGTATGATATGGGGGTAGCTGTTGAGAGGCTGGAGAGGGAAATTTTTGAGTCTTAAATACCAGTTCAAGGAGTTTCAATTTAATTGGAAATATAGGAAAGCCACTGGGGGTATTTGATCCGGTGAGTGATGTGATCAGAACTTGCTCAAGAGGACTGCTCTGTCTAGGATGCAAAGGATGGAAGGAGACAATGGCAATGAGGGGCCAAGTTAAGGAGCAGTTTCAGTAATTCTAATGAGAGAAAAGAGAAAATAAAACAAAATGTTTGTTACGCACCTGTTAGGGAAAGGAACTGCATTAGACATTTTACTCACATCTCATTTTGAGTTCTAATAATAACCTAATGAGGTTATATTGCCTCAGTGTTATGGATGAAGGCACTGAATCTCGGGGATGGAGTGGTCAGGTGGTCAAGAACAAAGGCAGTGTTAGAATCTTTGGCTCTGTGACTCTAAAGTCCATTTGGTTAAGTAAGACTCTTGGTGGCCAGGAAGGACTGGGCCTTAGTGGACCATTTGGGACCTGTGGAACCAATGCTTGGAGACTACAAGGTTGTTTGCGCCTCTCTCTACACACTGGAGTCATTTCCACCCATAAAGATCCACTTTCTCAGATACCTACAACACCCAAATTCTACATCTTACTTTGTGTCCCACTAGATACATACTTGCCAGATAACATCGCTCCAAAAATCTTGTGGGGGAAAAAATAATTACCCAACTTAGGTGAACTATTCATCTCTAAACCAAGGAACTCGAGGCAAAAGAGCATGGTCTGATAGGAGCAGAAGAGCATGGTCTGATAGGAGCAGGCTCACCTCCATGGTTGGAGGGCATGGTCACACCGAATTAATATGGAATCCACCTCAATAAATATGTGGATGGAAAGAAAACCTGTTTCTATTTTTTTAAAAAAAAGAGTGGATACCAGATCATCTCATTGGTAACCACCGTATGCGTTGTCTTTCCATTAAGAAATCGTTTAGGACTGAACTCTGATGGCTTGAATCATAGGAGTACCAGTGAATCGAAATGAAGAAGGCTGATGCTGTGGTCAGTAACAGTCTGTATCACTGACCTACCGGAAACATCTCTTAAGGCCCTGTCTTTATAAAAGGGCTTGTCCAGATAAGCCCTACTGATACTAAAATGGGTATCCCACTTTCTTTATATGTCATAATGTTATCTTATATAAGCAACAGATCTAAAACCAGCAAATTTTTTTAATATGATGAGGACTGACCATCCATGAGAAAATAATGGCGACACTCAGAGATAAGAATTCTTCCAGATGCTTTCACGGAAAGCGATATACTCTTCTCTTTTGTTCCCAAGTAGAGTAGTTCTCTTTATCCATGAGGGATATGTTCCAAGACCCCCAATGGATGCCCGACACTGCAGATAGCAACAAACCTGACATTGTTTTTTCCCCTATACTTATAAATTAAGCACAGTAAGAAATTAACAAAAATAATAAAATAGAACAATTATAATGATATACTATAATAAAAGTTATGTGAAGATGGCCTCTCTTTGAAATATCTTATTGTGCTGTACTCACCCTTCTTCATGTGATGATGTGAGATAATAAAATGTTGTGTGATGAGCTGAAGAGAGGTGAATGACATAGGCATGGTGACATAGTGACAGGCTGCTACTGACCTTCTGACCATAAGTCAGGAGGGTCATCTCCTTTACAACCATGGTTAACTGCAGGTAGCTGAGATTATGGAAAATAAAACCATGGAGGGGATGGGGGGTGGGGGGCTACTGGATATGTTATTCTTTGAGGAGAAGTTTATAAGGGATGGTAAAATCAAAATACCAAAACCTATTTATCAGGATAAAATGTGTTACCCAGGCAACCTAGGAATACATTCAAGATCCATTTTATGGGGAAGTTAAAACATTTAATTTTCAGAGTATTTAAAGATGGTTCTTTCCTATCTAGTGAGACCTTCATAATTATCTAATATGTTTACTGAGTTTTACAGTGTTGTATTTTCACATATATCATCCTTTCTCAGATTCACAGCAACTTTTTAAAAGAAGTTTATTTATGTATTTTCAGAGAGAGAGAGAGAGAGGGAGAGAGCAAGCAGGGGAGGGGCAGAGAGAAAGGGAGACAGAATCCCAAGCAGACTCCTTACTGTCAGTGCACAGCCCCAACGTGGGGCTCAAACTCACGAACCATGAGATCATGACCTGAGCTCAAGTCAAGAGTTGGTCGCTCAACTGACCGAGCCACCCGAATGCCCCTCGCAGCAACATTTTGATGCAGCTAGAGAGGACATTGCTGTTCTCATCTTGGAGATGATGAAACTGAGGATCAGATGAACTGATTTTCCGACTCTCAGAGAGCATCAAGCTTGATGCTTGCAAAAATCAGAACTCCTTTTCACAATTAGGAAAGAAAGGAATGTGTTAAAGGATACTTAGTACTTCATGGAATCTCTGAAGGGGATAAAGACCCAGTCTTGATGGCTAGGTAGCCAAAACATTACCCAAATTACACCACAGAACCTCTCCAGTGACAATGATGGCACGGTCATTACTTCAGGACATAAATAGCACCTCTCATGCCCATGACATGGATCGGACCCCTGCGGGCCTCATCAGTGTTGGGATGCTGAGTACCTTCAACATCATCTGCACCAGAATAGATTTCTGGGTTTGCAATGCACTGAATGTTCATGTTACTCACAAATTCATATGCTGAAAACCAAATCCCTAAGGTGGTGGTATTAGGAGGTGGGGCTTTTGGGAGGTGGCTAGATCAAGACAATGGAGCCCCCATGGATGAGATTGGTGTCCTATAAACAGACTCCAGAGAAGTCCCTCACCTTTTAAGCCACATGAGGATACAGTGAGAAGATAGACTGCATCTATGAACCAGAGAGTGGGCTCTCACAGGGCACTAATTGTTGGCACCCTGGCCTTGGACTTCCAGAACTGTGAGAAATAAATTTCTTTTGTTTACAAGCCACCTAGTTGATGGCATTCTGTGAGAGCAGCCTGAATAGATTAAGACAGTGCCTCACCTACTTCTGCAAATCAGACCCCCTCTGAATCAGTGTCCTATATGGATGTTTGAATAATAGAAACCAGTCACTCTGCTCCTAGGGTGACCAACTGTCCCAGTTTGCTCAGGACTGTACTAATTCTAGGACTGAAAGCTTTGCATTCTGGGAAGCTCCTTAGTTCACGGCAAACTGAGATGATTGGCTTCCTTACTGTACCTTAGCTACCAGGGAGGCTGAGAAAGCAAGTTTACTACCCCTACAGCAAATAATTCCTTAAAATATATCAGGAGTACTCAATCTTAGCAGGCCACCAAGAAACAATAAAAAATGCCATTATCCAGCTATGATGAAATCCTAATTCTAAATTACTAATAGGAGCTTAAAGTATTAGAAAAAATCATTATATATTTAGTGGGCATCTATTTTCGCTCTGGTCAATATAGATACTATCCACCTAATCTCATTGATCGGTTCATGGAAGGTCACAAGTCTCAAGCCAGGGTGATCAGTCTGTGTTCTCCGTGATTGGACTGGTTACACAGAGCGGGCTATCTGGGTCTCTCTCTTTGCCTCCAACAAGGAAGAGAGCAGGAACTTCTTAACATGGGAACTGAACGAACTCATTCTACGGAGAGGAACAGAGTCAAGGGCCGAGAGAAAGCAAGTGATTGAGACAAGAGAGCAGGAGAGAGAGGGAGAGCAGAGAATGTTCTGTGAGTCCCTGAGAGCACTTTACCTCCTGGCATATCATGCCGAGAGCTCTACTAAAGTCTCTTTTTGTTTAAGTCCATGTGGCTTCACTTTAGGATTTTTATCCTTCTAAGGTTTAATGCTTATACAGGGGGTAAGGCTAGTTGCAGACACAGGTTGCCTAAATGTGTGGCTTTGGGAAAATAGTTAGAATTACTATAGTTCTGGTTGTCTAAGAGGCAGGTTCACAGCACACAAAATTATCACTTGCTTTAAAATGTGCATGTGTGTGGGTTTATTACTCCTAGTTTAATTTATTCCTAATTAAATTGTGTCTTATCACCAGCCTGTTACATATTCCATTTTCTAAACACCTACATTTGTTTGCTTCTCTGTTTCTCATAAACTACCAGGTTCTATTCTTAATTGCCGGCATCATGTATTCCAGCACTTGCATTAGTATTTTCTGAACAGGGATAACTTCTTTTTTCTTTCAGTTTTATTTATTTAAGTAATCTCTGCAACCCACGTGGGGCTCGAACTCAGGACCACGAGATCAAGAGTTGCATGCTCTTCTGACTAAGCCAGCCAGGCGCTCCTGAACAGGGATAACTTCTATGATTAACGTTTGTTTCTTACCTTGGGTCCAAAATGCCAATGATCTAATTAATGTCTCTTTCTCTGTTCAAATCTCCAATCCTCTGTCGTTGGGGTCTTTCTTTTTTTGGACTTGCATGTAAGATAAAAGAAATATGCTTTTCCTGAGCTGACATAGTGCTTGGATCTTAAGCACTGGAAAGTGAAAACAAGAAAATACAGTAAATTGTGTTAAACAAACACCTGTGACCTCTATATTGCTTAATTAGTCTAGAAGTCTTACAGTAGGATTTCTACGCATAATCTGCAGGGTACATAAAGCACTGGCAGATAGTCAAGCGTGGATTTTGTGAGGAATAACAATCCTGTTCAAGGATCTAGTCCAGGACATGAAGCTTATCACCACTGTTCAGTTGCAAATGCTCTGAACCCCAAATGACCAACAGTGAGCCAATGGTGAGCTAAGGTGTTCCTCCTGGTCCATCAGTCCAGCATCGAGGCAAATCCCTTTCCTAACCTCGGTCTCAAGCCCTCTAAATGTTGGCTCCTCTTGATTCAAGCCACTGATTATCAGACAAAAAGAGGAGTCAGGTGATGAGGAACTCAAGACTTGGTTGTCTCCCCTGGAAAGCAAAGGGGTCCTCTTCTCAGCTTGTGCACTATTCCTACGATTTGCAGATAGAGTTTAAGGTCACTATATAGCTGTCATGACTGTAAAGCACTTACAGTATATTAAAACCCCAGGATTAGCAGCACAATTTTCTGTTTTAGGAGACTTATGTGAACACAAATTTGAGAAATAATATATTATGTCAGTGCTCTAACCAACAATCCTTTTTATTTTGTAAAAAATACATTTGAATCTTTAGAGTGGTTTCAGGGTTATAGCAAAATTGAGCAGAAGGTATAGAATTTCCCATATATCCTGTTCCCCCACATACGCATAGCCTGCTCCATTATCTCCACTGACCACCTGAGAAGTACATCTCTTACATTTGATGAACCTGCATTGATGCATCATTATCACCCAGTGTCTACAGTTTACATTAGTGTTCATTCTCGGTGTTTTATGTCCTATGGGTTGGACAAATGTATAATGACACATACCCATCATGATAGTATCATACAGAGTAGTTTCACTGCCCTAAAATCCTTCTGTGCTTCAAGTATTCATCCCCTCCCTTCCTCTTAACTCCTGGCAACCACTGATCTTTTTATTATTTCCATAGTTTTACCCTTTTCAGAATGGCATAGAATTGGGATCATACAGAGTGTAGCCTTTTCAAATTGGCTTCTTTCACTTAGCGATATGCATTTAAGTGTCTTTCATGGCTGGGGAGCTCATTCCTTTTTAGCGCTAAATAATATTCCATTGCCTGGATGTACCACAGTCTTTCCATTTACCAACTGAGGACATCTTGGTTGTTTCCAAGTATTGGCAGTTATGAATAAAGCTGCTATAAATGTCTGTGTTCAGGTGTCTGTGTGGACATAAGTATCAACTCTTTTGGGTAAATACCAAGGAGCATAATATCTGGATCGTATGGTAAGAATATGTTTAGCTTTGTTAGATGCCACCAGACTGTTTTTCAAAGTGGCTGTGCCACTTTGCATTTCCACTAGCAATGAATGATTTATATATTTTTTATATTTAATTTGTATATCCCATTGGGTCTTTGTTAAGTCCAAAAACTTGATCTTATCTTGTTTCCATCCAATATGAACTGAAAATCAAACCTATCTATGTTTCATGTCTTCTTATCACTGCCAAATTGCTTTAAAGAAAAACCTGTATGTGCTTTCTGCCTCCCCACTTATTAGCTTGAAAATTACACTGTTATCTGGAATTTTCTTTCTCTTCCAAAGAAAAATAAATAAAGCAATAATATTGAAGGTACCAATTATAATGGATAATTCGTTCTCACTTTTTAAAAATTTCCCTCCTACATTGGACATTATTGGGCACCCTCTTGTGGAAAGTCCTTTTATTTTTGCTTTGAGGACATTGTTTTCCAGATTCCCGTTTGTAACTGTTGATCTCCACCCTTCTTCCAACCTGTAAAACATAATTCCCTAGGAATAGCTTTTTCCTTTGTTTTCATTCCTTTCTTCATTTTCAACATTGTTTATGTTACCATAGGTGTCAGTTATTGCAAATCTATGAACTCTGAAATATTGATTTCCAGACTTGACCATCCACTAAACTCCAGTTTTACTTCTCCAAGGAAACACTCAAAGAATCCCCGGATATAAGGCTTGGTGTTCAATAGTGGACTGACACTCCCCCCGCTCCCCTTAAATCACTCCTACTATGAGTCTTTTATTTCTATCTAGGCCACCACCATTGCTGCCTCCACCCACGTTAACCCTCTATGCATTTGGGCACAAAACTTCAATACTTCAAAAACTTTTTTCTCTTTGATCCCACACACTGAATAAGTTGCCAAGTTATGTCAGATATGCTGCCAGATACTTTTTTTTTACTCTCTTCCTGTTTAAAGCTTCTAGTTAGTTTTTTCTCACCTGGAGTTCTGCAAACACCCTCCCATTTAGTGATTTGCAAGTGTGAATTTTGGCAGAAATGTGGGGTGGGGGACAGAGCACGTCCTGTAGGAAGTCCTGTCAAGATATTGGCTGGCAAAGGAAATGTTCGCAGTGTGCAGACAAGATGCTTTACGAGACGTGGACGTGAACGTGCATCATGTGGTGTTCTCCTTCTTCTGTGTCTAGGAATTCGTACACCCAAAGGGGACACAAAATATGATGCACACATGGATGAGGAAAATTTTAGACCTATTTTCTTTTTTTAAGACTTTATTTTTTTAAATGCTTTTATTATTTATTTCTGAGAGAGAGAGAGAGAGAGAGAGAGAGAGAGAGAGACTGCATGAACAGGGGAGAGATAGACAGAGAGGGAGACAAGAGTCCAAAGCATGCTCCAGGCTCCGAGGTGTCAGCATAGAGCCCGGCGCAGGGTCGAACTCACCGACCCTGAGGTCATGACCTGAGCCAAAGTCAGACATTTAACCAACTGGATCACCCAAGTGCCCCGGATCTTCTATTTTCTATTTACTCTTACTCTGTTTTCAAAACCAAAATAGAAAAAGAAGAAAGGCATTACTAGTACATAATGTATGTCACTACATTGGCCCTCTCCTTTCCTACATGGGGGAGCTCACCTGCTACCTGGCTTGGACAAATGGAGGGAGTTCCTCTGTAGGGGTGCAGTCGGTGCCCTCACTCCTTTTGGACGACCAATGCCTTGTGTCTCAGTTAGGTATATGCTGATAATAGATTTACAGATTATTTTATCTAGCTTTAGCAAAAGAAGCCCTCACAAAAGAAAATGCTTAGAAATGCCAGAAGAATTACAACCACAAGTGAGTAATTAAGTACAAACAAACCAAGAAACAATGGTAGAACCAATGCTTCTCCTATTCTTTGTATAAGCTCTTTGTCACTCACACTGCAATGTAACATAATGATCATCTAAACAGACAAGAAAGAGGCCTCAAACTTTCTAACTTAACAAAGAGATTATTTGATATTTGGCTATAGTTCCACTTCAGTTGGGGATGAAGCCTGCCTAAGTGTTTATTGTGCTTTGAGGTATTAGCTAAAGATAACACGTAGCAGTCATGATTAGTAAGATACAAAACAACCAGGCCTAAACAACACGTTGAATTATATAAATGTGTGTGTGTGTGTGTGTGTGTCGTAGTGAAAGAAGGGTTCATTATGCCATCAAAAATGTTGTAAATACATATTTAAAATACTGTTCAACTTTCTTAATTTTTATACTTGAAAAACGGTACAGTATATATTAAATAAATTTAATAAAAATAGACTTTACACTTTCTACTGAAAGTATGCATGAAGAAAATGTCTGGAGACAAATGTCCTTCAGCAACTAAGACAGAAAAACTTTCCCCCTATGAGGAAATTCATCACTCAGATTAGTATACATGATTAAAGTTTGTATTATGTTTTATTTCAAATGAAGTATTTTTTTCTTAAACCATATCTTTTGCTTGTTCTTTGGTCAAAACAAACAAATTATTTTAAAAATTCTAATAAAAGAAAAATAGGGGGACTGACAGTTCACAGCCTGGAGCCTGCTTCAGATTCTGTGTCTCCCTCTCTCTCTGTCCCTCCCCTGCTCATGCTCTGCCCCTCTCTCAAAACTAGATAATAAAACATTTTAAAAAATTAAAAAAAGAAAAATAGGGGGGTACCTGGGTGGCTCAGTCAGTTAAGCATCCAACTCTTGGTTTGGGCTCAGGGCACCATCTCACAATTCATGGGTTCAAGCCCCACATTGGACTCTGAGCTGACGCGCGGAGCCTGCTTGGGATTCTCTCTCTCTCTCTCTCTCTCTGCTCCTTTCCTGCTCTCTCTGTCTCTCTCTCAAAATAAATAAATAAAACTAAAACAAAAAAGAAATAGGAAAATATTCTCCTTCCCAAACTAGGGCCTGGGATAAAAAACTGAGAAACATTTAGGAAACAGTATTCTCAATGATTTTTTTTTGTCTGTACTCTTCCTCCTTTATTTTCTTTTCTGTGTATTTGCATGTGATTGTGTTTTGTGAAATTTCAAACATATATAAGTAACCAAGAGTTTTAGCATTACAGAAAATGCAACACACACACACACATGATCAAAGAAGCTAAGTAAAAACTCTGAATTCTAAATTTGAATTGAAACTATCAGTATGAACTCATGATAGATTTTCTCTTTTAAAAATATTTGTTTTCCAACTGGGCCCACTGAAAAGGCCCAGAAACAGTGACAAATCCATGAACAGACTATTTCTCCAAAGAAGATATCCACATGGCCAACAGATACATGAAAAGATGCTCAACATCACTGATTATCAGGGAAATGCTAGTCAAGCCTATAATGAGATTTCATCTCACACCTGTCAGAATGGCTAAAGTCAACAACACAAGAAGCAAATGCTGATGAATTTGTGGAGAAAAAGGAACCCTGGTGCACTATTGGTGGGAATGTAAATTGGTGAAGCCACTGTGGAAAATAGTATGAAGATTCCTCAAAAAGTTAAAAATAGAACCACCCTACTATCCAGCAATTGCACTACTGGGTATGCACCAAAAAAAAAAAATATACAAAGACACTAATTCAAAGGGATACATGCACCTCTATGTTTATAGCAGCATATTTGCAATAACCAAAATTTTAGAAGCAGCCCAAGTGTCCACTGAAGGATGAATGGATAAAGAAGATTATATACATATATATATATACATATATATGTGTATATATATGTATATATATATGTATATAATCTTCTTTATAACCTTCTAGATATACACACCGAAGCATTCCTGGAATAAAAGCAAAGAGTGAGATTTGCCTCAGAATAATCTAGGATGGAAGAGAACGAGTGGAACTTCAGGAGAACCAAGGTTTACTATGCATTGATTATTGTTGAAACTTGCTAATGGCCTTATGGGGGTTTATTCATCTATTCTGTCTATTTTTAATGTTTAGAATTTTCTGTAATTACAGAACTCAGGCATCTGAGCAGGTAGGAATAATAATTGAAAGATCAGCTGTCTACATATCACATAACAACTGAGTTTACAAATATCAGTGAAGCTCTCATGGTGTGCAATCATATACATAAGGTTTAGGATTCTTAGTTCTGTTTCTTATTGTCTCCTTCTATTGGTAGATAGATTTTCTTGGTTACTCTGCTTCTTCACTGAAAGATTAGACTTTAGCTCTTCAGGCTTTCCATACAAGTGTGTAAGTCACCAGCCTGCAAGGCCTCATCCTGGCCTCTGAACACCCTTGAGGGGTAAATGGATGCTGATTCAATTTTATCTATTTTTAGACCCTGTAGATTTCCCTTACTTTCTTGCAAGCTGGATATTTGAGAGAAAACTTGTTATATTTCATTCAACATGTTTGGATATTTTGCAAAAGAAAAGTTTGCAGATAATCTAGTATGCAATATTTCTAGAAACAGAAAGCAGTTTCATATTTCATACAGCTTCCAGATGAATCTGCTTGGAACACAGGCCCATATGAAGTTATGTCTTTATTATTCAACCATCAACTTGTTTCTAATTTGCTATCAAATAAAAGCCTAAAAAATAATTTAGCCTCACTTTCACATTCTTCCAGGATATAATTTCCACATTTGTCAAAGATTTTATTTTCCACCCATTTTTGCAAATTTTGTTCATTTCTCACAAGTGCTATTTTTCCATGCTTAGGCTCATCCTTGCACTTGGGGTGTCTCTCTCTTCATCTCTGTGTGCTCTGATCTCACTTCCTTCAAAGGTTATCACCTCTCCTGCAAAACTATCTCCAAATCTCCCAGATGATAAAATATTTTGCTCTTCAGAACTTTCTCCTCAGGAATTTATCTCTCTCTTTTTTTTTTATGGCAGCAGATTTTTATCTGCATTTTATCTAATCTTATATTTCTTATTGCCTAACCTTCTCAGTGTTAGGACTTATAATTCATCTTGGCTTTCCCTACGTTACAGACAATGACTTTCATGTAACAAAACCTAATAATTTTGAGGGTACGAATAAATATGTTACAAAAAAGAATGTCTATTACTTTAACAGTTGTATCTTTGCAAACCAAAAGATACCTGTGAACTGACATCACCTGTGTTAATGTAATGTAGATGAGACTGTAGAACATCTAGATAAATATAATTTTGTCGTTTGCTTCAGGAATATTTTCCTGGGACAGAGGAGACCATGAACCAGTAAATATTTTCAGTGTTTGCTTCAGGAAATGCTTACAGATCAATTTTTTGGAGACAATGCTATTCACTGGGGCAAATGGTTTCCTTGGTCTTGTGTCCACCAATACTAAATTATATCAGAAATTGTGGCCACTCCCAATTAATTTCCTGTGTTGAAAGATCTGCCTTAAAATGACCTGAGACCAGAACCCAAGGTTCAGTAACTATCCCACTTCTGAATCCTCCCTTCTGAGACAGTCCTAAGAGGACTGATGGTGTTTTCCTCACTCCTCAATTAAGGCTATCTGGTGATATTTGGGGAGTTAGTTCCACATATTCTATAAACGTTTCAATCTATGTTATATGTTATCGCAAAATCAAATAACAACATACACTAAATTTCTCACAATCCAGGATGACATTTTTAAGTTGACATTCATGACGCCGATCTCAGTGCTTGGAAAATAGCAAAAAAAAAATGTTTTTTTGAAAACATACTTTCAATATGATAACATTGAATATAGGATTGCCATTTGCAAAAAGAAAATCTTTCACATAAATTTCAGCTTTTTTGTACTGATGGAAAACACCAATCTTTTTCCTTCCTCACTTCACTCGTTGGAGAACAGTTGATCTGATGGTTGTTTCTAGTTCACAGAATTTCTGTTAAGTTAGAGTATTTATTTTTGTCCATTTCAAGTCTATTTGCATTGGAAATCTGATTGAAGCAATCTTGTAATTTTAAACTTCTTATGAAATATAAAACAATGACCACTCCACTCAAGTTACAAAAGCAACAAAGCAAGGGCATCACATCTATTAGCCTGTGATTCTTGGTATTCTCTAGGTATGAAAAGGTTTTTGTAAATTCGTAAAGCACCCTCTGACTGTAGTTTTCCTAATTCCAGAATGGAGCATGGTGACTGACGCTTGGGAGGAATGCAATAATGTTTATTGACAGAATGACATCTTTTCGTCTACAATTACAGGGCTTTAGAAATGCCTCTGAGTAATTTGGCATCAGCTTATATTTTCACTGTAGTAAAATTCTAATATCAGATCCTTCCTCAAGAACAGATGGTGTCATAAGTCAAGGAAAGAGAGGAAAGGGATGTGGGATATATGTGACCCCATTTGTGGAAAAGGGGACACTGGGCTGGCAGGACTCCCATAGACTGTGGTGTACCCCTTTTAGTCTACGTGAATGGTGCCCCAAGGTTGGTCAGTGACTCATGTCACAGAAGCTAACTCTTGCATTTCAGGAATGGGCTGGTGACTGCCCTGTCACTGCGGAGTGAGTAGCCAAGAAATCTCATTCCAAGCCTGGGTTTGCTCCGACGCTTGCAGGGTTCTAGGGTAACTATGGATGAGCAAATCTACTCACTGCATTCGTTCCTACCTGGCATGTATGACCCTAGAGTGCAGAGTCCTAAGTGGCTGGAACTCTGGGTTCACTGTACTGAAGAGGCCAATGGAAAAAAAAAAAAAGGCCATCCACACAGATTCTGGTCAGGGACGTGAGGCAACAGAGAGACAAGAGTCCACAAGGGAACTACAGCCGGAGCAGAGTAACTGTGAAAGAGAGAAAGATCTGGTTTACATGTTAATGACTTCAATTATGAAAAACAAAAAGAGAGAAATAGAAAGTGTTGTTTATTGTAATTTTTTTTCTCCCAAACGGAACATTTTTTTTCTGGATATCTCTTATCCTTAATTCTTAAGCTCTTTGTAAAGAGATAATTATATGTGCAATCTTAGCTGTGTATGAATGTGCAAAGAGATTACACACACACACACACACACACACACACACACACACACCCTCAACACCATCCTGCAGCACAATATTGTTGCATACCATCACACCATAGAGATGATGGGGAGGCAGGTGAAATAGCTTCAATTCTTTGCATAAGAATAATAAAGGGAGTGCCTAAGGAAAATATTTCTTTTTTGGCTTGAAGAGGGAAACAGACTGCTAAAAGTACGTCTTCATATTAGCAGATTAATGTGCCGCAAGGTGTGGGTGGTGCAGGTGGGTGGAAGTCTCAGCAAAGGAGTTGGTTCCCTTGGGCTCTCCAGAGAACGTCACCAAACTCCTCACTGCTTATTTGTAGAGGCAGGAGGAGGAGTCCTTTACCAGCAGAAATATTCATCTCCTCTAAAACTAAGGGGGCATCATCTTGTTGCATCTGAGGGACAAATTCCTTATCATACAGGTGACGAGCTCTGGGAGGGCGCAGCTACCTCTCACTGAAAGAGTTAAACAGAATAGAATACCACAGAAATACGAAACTGTTTGAGACATACTTTATTTTCCCCTACAATGTTTCCTCTTGCTTTCCATTCCTGCTGAACATAATCACAACTATCCTTGGATTATAATTAATTTGGAGAGACCTTCAGCAGAACATGGTAATCTGCAAAAATTTCCATGCTCTAGAGTGCATAGGACTTTATGTGAGTGCAGTTGAAAGCAGTGAGCATTAATTATCTGAACATTCTTTGCTGTATCTCATAGCTTAAATGGACTTTCAAAGTCAAATTAACCTACTGGGCCTTTTTGTTTTCCTCACTCCCTCAGAAAGCCACGGAGTGTTATACAAAACAGCATGTGGCTGAGAAAAAGGGAAGCACAGAGTTCCTGATGCAAGCAGTGATCCGAAGAAGGGGGGTCATTCTGGACACACGGGGTGAGCGAGTGAGATGGCAGGAGGCATAAAGAATGTTTCATTTTGATCTTTTAGGAGACTGGTTTTTCACGTTCCATGGGAAGAATCAGAAAGAAAAGAAAAGAAAGAAAATCATGAAAGAATCATGAACTTCGAAGGTCTCATCACAATAATTAATACTTGTGGGATCTATCACGCATTGGACAAAGTTCTTATAATAAGCCTTTCAGTCCTTTGGGGAGAGAGTTAGAGCTGCTCTTATGCTCATTTGACAGATGAGGAAACAGAGGCACAAACAGCCTAAATATCTCTTCCAACATCACACAGCTACTGAGTAACAGAATCAGGATATGGATCCCGGAATCTGGCTCCAAGGTTTGGGCTCTTCTCTACACACCGTGCTGCTCAAATTTTGGCAACCGGGAGAGTGGGTTCCTGATCTGTTCTAGTTGGGTGAACCCTTGCCTTCGAGAGCACCTGTGATCTGAATGATGCCAATCGCTGGCCCTGAGTTAGTACATGGAATTTTCACATGACTTGAATAAATGCTCATCTACTAACTACCCGCGCATCTACGTGTTCCTGTCAGCCTCCTGTACTCAGATGAAGACCCACACAGGGTGGCTCCATTTCCTCCTCTCTGTTCCCCCTGTCGGGTGAGGACTCTGTAAATATCTGCTGAGTGAATGAAGGGCATGGATCCCCCTTGCTGATGGTTTGACATCCCCAGTGAAGGGTTTCGTATCCTAAATATCTTAAAGAAGAACCTAATTTTGGAGCTATGCTATAACCAGACTCTTCTGAAGTTTCTTATTGAAAGGGACCTCTGCCTCCAGGTCGTGTTTGGCAGAGAGGATACAAAGAGGAAAAGCCCAGCTCCACATTTGAGTGACATTCCTGCTAAAAATGCTAATAAGCCGGTGTGGTGACTCCACTGCCTGCTCCAGTTCCCAAATTGGTTTGAAAAGGAGTGGACTGACCCTTGTAAATGAGTTTAACTTGCCTTTTCACATGGATAGAAACTGTCAGTTTTCTGTCATCGAAGCTGCCCCGAGTAGCTCTTCCTGTTCTCTGTCGGGTGACACAGTTGTTGTGTTTTTTTTCTGATTTCATGCAACCTCAGGAAGGACCTTTCCCTTTCCTTAGAAGGACGCCACTGTGATAGACATCAAACCAGGCTCCTTCTTCCCCTCTTTGCCTTTAGCTCACTGCCAAGGTCCTTGTCTTCTCCTTGTGTTGTTTAAAATGTCTTTAATTTCCTCAAGAAATGGGAAAGCTGAGCCTGTTTCCCGTCTACATTTGTCACTGTTCAGAGTGTGACCATACTCAGAGTTCTCAGGACAGGTCATCTGGATTGGGGGGGGACAATAACATACTCGTATCTGTTGGAAGTCAGGACACCTCTATGAAGGCAAGCCATCAGCTGAAGTGGGTTACAACTCCAAGGTTGTGGACTGACAGAAAGGGGGAGGGGTGCTTCTGTCTTCTGCTGTCCCTTCCCTTGTCCCAGCCTGCAGCCATGTGACAGTTTCTTCTCCCTGAGGCTCAGGCTGACACAGCATATGGTGAAAGCATTTTCTTTTAAGGCTGCTATAAGAAAGGGCTGATTTCCTCAGTCTTTCTTTGTCCCCCTCTCCCCACTTTTAAGAGGAATATTATCTGATTACTAACAAAGGGCTCCTTTCTTTAATGCATCCTACAAGTCTCACATGTAGAGAGATCATACAATTTCAGGCAAGAAAAAGAGAATTGATGTTTTCAAGCACAAGGGCCAATAATTACTGTAATTTTCTATTCCTTGGATCTGTGATTGCCAATATCTTCAGATGGCTTCAAATGTCATTTTATGGCTTCAGATATGGCTTCACTGATGCTTTTGAACAGTCCAGTAAGTATTGAAAATTTGTCTTTGAATGGATGGCAGTGTCGTAGTCTTACTCAAATAGGAGAAAACAAGAACTCTTTTACCCTGGCTTAATGGCAAGTGATGAATATTCCAGGCAAACAGATGTGGTTCTGGGGAAATGTGCTCCTATCCACTGTGGATCAAGTGCAAACAGCGCTGGTCCCTTGGAGGGACTCCTGCATAAAGGTACAAAGGCAATTATACAATGTGGGTATGTATCCTCTTTACAAACTTAGTGAAAAATGAGAGAAGGCACCGCTGTTAAGGAAAATGCTAGAGAAAAGCAAAGCGACTCCACATGCGATATGCTGCCCTCAATCTCTTCAAGAACTTCTCTGTGACCTCCAATGGAGATTGAGGGCACCTGCAGGTTTACAATTCGGAAACCCACTTGTTTGGTTGACCTTATCCCATTCATCGGCCAATCAAGCTCCCCAAATGGTTTCCTCTCGAGCTTCTCTGGTTGGTTGGCCTGGTTAGTAGAGTGAAGAAACACTTGCCTTCTCTACTTTCACTCGTAGAGGGTGCAGCTCTAAGCCTATATAAATGCAGTGCAATTATTTTATGATCAGATGTTGCCTGACCTTGGCAATGACTTTTCCATATAATACTGTTAAATGACAGTGACAATTTTGATGCTAATGCTGACATTTTGTGTGTGTGCGAATTATTTGGGGGATCGGGATTGGAACTGCTATCATTTTTATGATTAGTCTCCATTTCTTTATTTTTTTCTCTACATCTTTCACTTTAAATATTTAGAGTTCCCTGAATCCAAAGCAACTCAATCTTTCCCTACTGATGTACGGAGTTTTTTATTTTAACCCCAGACTTGTGATTTCATGGCAAAATGATTTCTTGCTAGTAAATGCTAACAATTTTCTAGTTTGGAAATGCTTAGCGATCGTATTTTGACTTTTTCCCCCTGTTTTTCCTCCCCTTCCCACCTGTGACAGTTCTTTTTGTTATTTAGGTGCATTTACATGATACCAGAATCTTTATTTATTAAGAGTTCACCTGCTCCCGCTGCTTATTCTCTACCCTGAAGTTCTAATCCTCTGTTTGTGACAACATAATCATTTCCACAGCAACCAATTGTGAAGTTGCAAAGCAAGGATTAGACTTCAGGTGGGGAATAAGCAACCAGGGGCTGATGAACTCTGAAGAAATAAAAAGAGTGCCATTTATATGCAAATCTTAAAGGTGGTGAAGGGGAGTTGAGAGGCAAAGGGCAGAAAGGAATGAATAATAAAGAAATAGCATTGTTTTAAATAGACTTGAAAAGACGATTTTTTTTCCTCCTGGGAATTGAGTGGGCCTTCTGCTGCAGCTAGTTTGATTTGCTTTGCTTTGTTTTATTTATATAGGCATTAATTTTCAGTGTCAGAGGACCGGACTTGCAGCCCCAAATATGGCTGTTAAAAGAGGGATGTGTCTGACACAGAATCTGCTTAGCAAATGTTCCTGTTTTTAAAGTAACCTTCAAGAAGAGTTTTCTAACCTTTGTCCTGAATGCGGGGACAGAGCACTATAGTAAGCATCTGGGCCTCCCCGTTTCAACGCAGGGTAGCAAGACATAAATGGAACCATGAGATTTATCCGCAGAGATGGCAAGGAAAGACTAGCATGGATTTAGAGGCCTCTGGCAATTTCAGAAGCGAAAGAGGGGAGGACAATATCACTGTGATTCTCTGGTCACTTTAAGATCTCTTCACTAGTTACCATTTTCTTTCTTTTTTTTAATAAGCAAAACTAATTCACTATCTTTATTCCCAGGTTTTTCTGAATCCAGAACGCAGACCTATTACTGATTTCTCATGTTTGCAGAATGTTAGAACGGCAAAAAGAAACATGCCAATAATTTAATCCAGGAGTTGTGTCAAAGAAAAATTGCACTGGACAGTTACACAGGCAAGGCAGACTTTATTCAAGAGACTGTGAGCTCAACTGGTTTAAAAGAAAAGGTGGGAGGGCTTCTGGGTGCTGGGTGAGCTAGTGGAAATGTACTGGAGGACAGCGGGGTGGAGTGAGTCAATGGATTACACTATCTGTGTTTCCTAATTGGCATTTATTGAAGTTAGATTCCTACCTTACCAGACCCTGGGAGACAGGGGTAATGTCTCCTTCAAAAATTACATTTCAAAGGGATGACTCCAGCTCCTTGAGAAAGACATCCCTGGGTTGCAAAGCTGGGTAAAAAAGCTGGGAGAAGACCTGTCTACACTTTACTTTTTATTTTTTTTAATGTTTATTTCTTTCTTTTGAGACAGAGAGAGAGAGAGAGAGAGAGAGAGCACAAGCGGGAGCAGGACGGAGAGAGAGGGAGAGAGAGAATCCCAAGCAAGCTCCACACTGTCAGTGCAGAGCCTGAAGTGGGGCTCGATCCCATGAACCTGAGATGATGACCTGAGCCAAAACCAAGAGTTGGACGTTTAACGAACTGAGCCACCCAGGTGGGTCGGGACAGGTCCGATCTCTCTACACTTTAAAAAGGCAGAGCAAAAATACACAATTATGTTTTCTTAAGTAAATGCTCTAAGAAAAGGGAGGTCAAGCCTTAGAATCAGGAGGAAGCCTGTTTCAAGTTAAGTCAAGCTAACTGACCAAGTTCTAGGCTCCTTATAGGGACCCAGGGTGCAGGAACACATTATATGGTGTGCCAGTTGGAGAGGCTCTCCCCTCCCTCTTCCATCAGAGCAGAGAATTTCCAATTTAATCTGTTTTGCATATAGGATTTCCAGGTGAACTTTATTTTAAAAAGAGTATTCTGGGGCTCTTCCATGGCTCAGTTGGTTAAGTGTCCAACTTTGGCTCTGGTCACGATGTCACGGTTTGTGTGGTTTCTGTGGTCCTTGAGTTCGAGCCCCTCATCAGGCTCTCTGCTGTCAGCACAGAGCTTGTTTCCGATCCTCTGTCCCCCCTTTCCCTGACTCTCTCCTGCTCACACTCTCTGTTTCTCAAAACTAAATAAACACAAAGAAAAAAAAAAAAGAGTTTCCTCACCAAAGGAAGTTAGCAAGCTACCAATCAGGTGCACTTTCTGTTTTGCGGGTGGATAAGCTAAAGCTGAGAAAAATAGAGTGAGGACAATATTGGACTTTATTTGACAGCTGTGATCCTGGAAAACAACGAAGATTTGTGTTCAGGAATCCCTTGGTGTTCAGGAGCTGGCTTAATGCAAGAAACCACCCTTAAACCTATGATTTAGATAAGACCCATGGATGCCACCTTGGTTCCTCTATGACAAGGTCAAACATAAACCCTCCAGATCCCTACTTTTTGCCTCCTAAATGATTGGCAGAAATGTTTTGTCCCCACGACCAAATTGAACAAAATGCTTGTTAAGCAAACATTGATTGAGCTTCTCTCCTTCCCCAGGTCCCTGAACTTTACCCACTCTGAGCCTGAGCTGCTTACAGACCCTCCTTAAAGGTCCATCCAGGAATAGGCCGACCTCAGGGTAAAACACTTCCTATCGGTTGGCTGACTGTCCTGCACATCACACTTTCCCACACTGGTTGTTTCTGGCCTTGTTTACTTCTTATAAAAGAAAGCTCTTTTCTGCCTGATCTTACAGACACTTGCAAATCTCCAGGTCAGAGCATTCTCCCCACGGCAACAGGCCCCCCTCCCAGAGTAATCCTCTAGGGTAATAGCTCCCTCCCCCTGCCATGTCTTTTATTTGACAGAGGCATTACAAGTTCAAATAGATTGTTAGGAGATTTCTTCTTGAGTCAGCTTTAGTAGTTTCTGACTCCTTAGGAATTTGTCCTTTCCTGTAGTTTATATCTAATTTGTTGGTGTACAATTGTGCAAAGGATTACCTTGTAGTCCTTTTAATTTCTGTAAGGTCACTAGTGATGTTTCATGTATCATTTTGGATGTTAGTAATGTGAGCCTTTTCTCTCAATCTTTCTACCAGTCTAGCTCAAGTTTTGTCAAATTTGCTAATCTTCTCAAAGTTTCGGCTTTTGGATTTGTTGCTTTTTCTCTATTGTTTTTCCATTCTCTATTTCATTAATTTCAACTATAATCTTCATTATTTACTTCCCTCTGCTTATTTTTATTTTTTGTACTTAGCTTGCTCTTCTTATTCTTGTTTCTTAGGGTAGAAGGTTAGGTTATTGATTTGAGAGCTTTCTTCTTTAAATTGGTATTTATAGCTACAAATTTCTCTTTAAGCATGGCTTTCACCAAATTCTGTAAGTTTTGGTATGTTGTGTTACTATTTTCATGCATCTTAAAGTAGTTTCTAATTTACCTTGTGATTTCTCTCTTTGCTCTTTTAGCTATGTAAGAATCTGTCATTCAATTTCTACCTACTTGGTATTTTCCTGAATTTCCTTTCATTGTTGATTACTAAGTTTATTCTAAGGTGGTCAGAGAATATGCCTTGTATAATTTCTATCGTTTGAACTGCACTGGGAATTGTTTCATTGCCCTAATATGTGGTCTTTCCTGGAGAATGTTTCAGGTCTACTTGAGAGGAATGTGTCGTCAGCTGGAGTGTTTTGTAGGTGTCTGTGAGTCTAGTTGGCATGATGAAGTTTTGGGGTGATGGTGGCGGGGGTCGGAGCTGACGGCCAAGAAAGAATTCTTGAAGATGTCTTTGTTGCAAAAAAGTGACTTTCTTAAAGCACAAGGACAGGACACATGGGCCGGAAGAGCTGCACTGGGGTTGTGATGGGTAACTGATTATATACCCTCAGGTCGGAAGGAGGTTAAGAATAGAGTAAGTCTAAGGAATTTTGGAAGCAAGGTTTTCAGGACCTTGAGAGGTTAGGTGCTGTTAGGAAAATGCCATTTATTACCGTTTAGTACAACCTCAGTCATGAGACCCTTCAGATGTATATCAAGGGTCCATAAGCTTGGAGTATGATTGCAAGCACATATCTTGGGGGGGGGGGGTGCTGAGATAAAGGAAGTTTCCAAAGGAATTTTTATATGTTAAAGTAGACTGACAGGATCCTGGGGGGGGTCAGGTAATGTGAGGCCAAGATTCCCTTTTGCCCCTCACAAAGTGTCATCACTGAGGCAGCTGAGCTCCTAGAGGGAGGTCACTCTGCCTGTTTCAAGGACTGGTCAAAGGGCTGTAGGCAGTAAGGGAATTTAATTTTTCATTTGCCCTAGTTTCCCACATCGCCATGGCGAGCACTGAAACCCCCTTCCTTTGTTCTTGGGTGGCCAGGAGTGTCTGGGGAATATCACACATGTCCCAGCTGGGGGAGGCGGCGGCGGTGGGGGGGGGGGGGCGGCAGGTTGCTGTCAGCCTGTACTTTGCCCTCAGCTTGCCCCACACTCCCTCATCACTATCACATTTAGGGAGACAGGTATCATGTTTCTTCCATGTATAAGCTGTACGAATTCAGGCAGGCATTCCAAGTTTCCTTATTCAGGGATGGAATTTAAATCCTGGTTGAAACAATGAACCTCAGACACATCCCCACTGTGGGGCTCTTACGAGTTCCGTTGGGGCTGCCTGCACCTTATATGATGCCAGAAGTGCCTGCACAGGTAACTGTATTTGGGGAAGTTTTTCCTATACTCCAGAGCAGCTAGCAATCATGTAACTATGTGCTAAAGTAACCACAAAACTTATAAAAATATTGCATAAGTGGAAAAAGTCCAGAACTCAACATTCCCTTAGTAGATTCCAAAAATTCCTGTGGCTTTTATGAGTTTACCAAGAGGCAGGGAAGTGTGACAGAAAGGAGGGGATGACTTTTGCAAAGTTTTACCCAAATTACCTGTGAATCTGTCACTCAGGCTCACCCTAGGGGGCCAAGTTCATTAGTTAATTGGAAATCTACTCCTACCTTTATCCCCTGACTAAAGTGATCCACACATTCTGATCTTGACTGTCCCAGTATTGTCCATTTCTGAATAAATTTAAAGCATTTAACACTTTGTCCTACTTCCCCAACCCCCTGCCATTTATAGATTCTTGCCTTTGCTCCCTCACTGAGGCACATCTCCTAAATATGAAGGTAGAATAAGTTAACTCTTGGCTTCAAACTATAACTAACTGTGAATGTAGACAAGTTACCAATAATTTTTTTTTTTAATTTTTTTTTTCAACGTTTATTTATTTTTGGGACAGAGAGAGACAGAGCATGAACGGGGGAGGGGCAGAGAGAGAGGGAGACACAGAATCGGAAACAGGCTCCAGGCTCGGAGCCATCAGCCCAGAGCCCGACGCGGGGCTCGAACTCACGGACCGCAAGATCGTGACCTGGCCGAAGTCGGACGCTTAACCGACTGCGCCACCCAGGCGCCCCATCCAATAATTTTTTAAGGTCAAGAACTTTTTCTTAAAGCAGCTGGCACACAGTAGGCAGTCAGTACATGAGACAAATACGTAGTGAGCACCTACTAATATTCTTTGCGGTGGGAAATCCAGCACAAAACAAGATAGTGGCCTTATCCTCATATAATTTGCATTACAGTGGAGGAGACAGAAAATAGTTAAGATGATTTAATATGTGCTAAAATAATTACTACATTTTGAATAATTATAGTTATAAGCATTACAAAGGAAAAGCAAACAGGGAAAAGTGGTGGAGACTGAAGGAAGAAGACAGACCGGAAGTTTGGTTTATTGAAACAAACTCAACTCTGGGTCTTAAGGGTTCAGTTATATAATGGAATGTTCAGCCTCCCGAACCCAAAGGTCCTTTCTTGCTATATCACTTTCTGATTCCATGATGTAGTGGGGGAAAGAGAGTTTGTACTTTTGAGAGCTTTTCATTCATTTTTAATCACTGCATTCAGCCAAAAGGGTGTTATATGACCTTGGAAATATTCTTAATTTTCCTGAGTTGGAAGGAAGGCGAAGACAATGCTAGCAAATACAGGTTGGTGATTTTATTCTAATCGTCTTCTCTCTGCCCCTGTCTACTTCTCTTAAAACAATAAATAGCAGACACAGTGAAGAGGAACAGGAAAAATAGGACAAAATGTACTATTTTTGTTGCCACTCCCAATAGTGGCAATTTTCCCAAGGGCAAGACAACAGCAGAAGAGCCTCAGAGTGGAATTAGTATTCAGAGCGTATCAAGACATCCTAAAAATCGATATTTAAAAAAACCTATAGCAAAATGGACAAAAGATATGAAAGGAAATTCGAATCAACTAATAGGAAGGCTGAATATCATTAATAATCAGAGAATTGGTAATTGCAAATATAATGAGCTGTCAGATCATAAACATAAAATTGAAAAAAAAACACAGAAAAACTGAACTATCAGACTTGTGGTTGAGGAAGCAGAGAAATCAAAGACTGTCGAGACTGGGAGAAATTTACACAACTTCTCTCAAGAATTCCCTAGTTCTTGGAAACTGTAGTTGTGCATAATGTATGGTAGAAATTTCCTTTCTAGGAATAATAATATAACCCAGAGAGAGCCTCACACGCCGCACCCATGGAGACGTGAACAAAAAGTTCACTGTGGTGTTGTTAGTATAACAGAAATCTGAAGTTACCGAATCCCCAATAACACAAGAATGGGCATACGAATTCTGGTGTTTTCATACCATAAAATACCAAATAGCCCTTAAAATAAGCTATGTGGGTAAGTCTAAACGTACATAATGCTAAGAATTTAAAAACCCTCCAGTTAAAATCATACCTTTAGAATTATACAATTTACATATAAAACATACAAATAATTTTATATATATATATCTGTGTGGTATATATATCTGTGTGTGTATTTATATATGCATGTGTGTGTGTGTGCATATATATATACATATACATATGTGTGTGTATGTGTGTGTGTGTGTGTGTATATATATATATATATATATATATATATATATAATCTGTATTGCACACACAGGAAACATGGAAGCTAAAACACTCACCAAATTCAGGAACCAGATCATAGGAGGTGAAGGGAAAAGAACGGGATCTGGTAAATGCACACAAAGGGCCGCGTCTATATGCAACATGGCTTTTTCCTTGAAGAACAAAAGAAAATATGGGACAATGGTAAGATTGAATAAAGCTGGACTGTATGCATTGGGTACTTCTCTTATTTGTGTATGTATTTTCCGTATGCTTGAAATGTCTCACAGTGAAAAAGAAAAGGAGAGAAGAATACCTTTCTCTTTATCTGGTGCCCACTGGGCTGGGAGAGTCTTTCCGAGATGTCAGCGGAACATTTGGAGAGTGGCGTGAGGCACGCCCAGTTCAGAGCAAGAGCATTTCATGCTTGGGAGTAGAGCCACATACTTATCTCTCCTTGAAATGTATTATTATTTTGTGGTAAAGCAACTGGAAGGCTTTTTTTTTTTCTTAATCCTACAAATTCTTCTGGATTCCATGCACAGCTAACCTAGTTGAAGGTAAAACATCTTCAGGCTGAAGACTGGATCCAAGGGCAAGGAAGGAATTGGAGATTACACTTCTAAGAAATTCAGTAATGAAATGAAGTCAAGGGAGTAATAGCCTGAGTCGGCAACAAGAACATTTTGCTTTGAGAGAAGACTTGATATTATTTGTAGGCAAAAAATAACATTAATTACAAGAAAAGCTCCATCTGTCAGAAGCATATTCATTAATGGATTAACAAGAAAATTGCCTGGAAAATTTTCTTGCCAATAAAAATTTAAATTAGAGTATTTACAGAGGAATAAGTGAGAACATTTGTTATCTTTGAAGGAGACTGAGAGACATCTATAAGAAAAATAAGTAATTTGGTCACCCTACTTTTCATTCTAATAAATATTGAATTATATAAGTAAATTCCAGTAAAAATAACATAAATCCAAACCTAACATTGTCATTGAAATTAATTTGAAGCAAATATCTGCTTGGACAGCTGGCATATAACAGAATAAACATTTACTTCAAAGTGTCACAAACACATTGGGTTTTATTTAGTTAACTCCTTGATGAGTGATTCAGAAATAAAGGTCCCTTGCGTAAGCCATCATGGAAATGCTATGACACCACAGAGGCTGCTGAGGGCACTCTGGGCAGTAGTTAAGGAAAGAAAGGCAATTGCAGATGACAAGATGCAGATATAAAACTCAGTCCATGTTTTCACTGAAATTAGATCTCTTAGAAGAAAATAGTATTTTTGCTTTTATTATTTTAGCGTCCTACTGAAGATGCATATGTGTAATCATAGGTCAAGGATAACCACATGAATGTCATGGCAATGGCTTCCACATAATAATGTGCAAATGGCTGGAGAAGGAAATGGTCAGGGTGACCATTGGGCTTTTTCCTCCCCAAACAATGACATATCACTGATATATTTTGTTAAAATTTTAATTAGTAAAGTATTTTTCTAAATGGGTATATTACTTTTGCACGATATAGACAACTACTGGAACCCCTCCTAAGCTTGGTGGCTCAAGGAAGCAATCTTTATCTTATACTCAATAAGTGTCAGGAAAAGAGCAATTTGCTTTATAGGTTGTGTCATATTGATGCTTTATGACAATTATATATGATGGATATTACTTTCCCGATTTAAAAGTTGGAAACGGAGCACCTGGTTAGCTCAGTCGGTTAAGCATCCAACTCGACTTCAGCTCAGGTCATGATCTCCTGGTTTGTGGGTTTGAGCCCTGCACCAGGCTCTCCATAGACAGTGTGGAGCCGGCTTGGGATTCTTCCCCATCCCCGCTCTCCCTCCCCGCCCCCCCCCCCCCCCCCCCCCGGCCTACTGCCCCTACCCTGCTCATGCTCTCTCTCTTAAAATAAATAAATAAACTTAAAACAATGAATAAAAGTTGAAAAAAAATGTAGTGATTCTCCGTATGTCTTTAACATCACACAAGTGGTAAATGATGGAGCTGAGTACAAGTCAAGACCGTGCACATGGTCCACGCTCTTTTCTCTTTCAGTTTTTGTTTTTGTTTTGTACAATGTTAGAAAGCAGGTATCTTTTTCTTTTTAACCTTTGGCCATAACTGATAATTGCAGAATGTAGTTTTTGAATTGTCATTACTTAGTTTTAACAAAACGCTATTGTTTACTTTTTATAGAGACCATTGGCCATACTCTTAGCCAAAAATGGGTTTTACTTTATTTAACTGTGGTGGCATGCAGAGTAGGCACTCAACCTAGCAGAGAAGGCTTCTCGAGGAAGTAATTTAGGAGAGGTTGAAGAACAAGTATGAGTTAGCTGGGTAAAAGAAAGAAAAACTAGCAAGATTTTCTAGGCACAAAAAGTGGTGTGAGCAAAGACGAGGGCCACGAGACAGCATGTCGCACAGTAGGAAGTAAAGATAACTGATACGATAAATGATTAGTAAAGTACGAAACATGGAGGAAAGTAATTTCAATTTTCTGGTTTCTTCTGTCCTTGTAATGATCATGAGGGGAAAAAAAAAGAAAAAAAAAGAAGTTGAAATGGTTCCATGGGTAACGGGGAAAACAATATAATCTAGTCTAATGCAATATATAATTTAATAGTAACTCCCCCTTCTCCTTTCTCTAAGGGATGTCCTAATGCTGTCCACCTGCATTGGCTCTTAGCCTTCTTCTGGCTCTCAGCCTTATTATGTACAGGGGCAACCAGTGGGTTGAGAACCGTTGGAAGGAGAAACAAAGATCCAGAAAGAATTGACAGAGGAGCAAAGTGGGTGGGTGCTTTGGGGAGTATGACAGGAGGGATTTAAAAGTGAGAAGAGTTTCGGAGAATCACAACCATCCATTTGAGGAGGAAGTAATGGGGTTGGTGTTTTTTAATCACATCTTACTGTAGAATATTCATGTTCCCCCTGACCACCCACTGATTACCATTTTTCTGTAAGATTGTAGAAAAGCCATTCAGGGTTTTTCTCCTGGCCTGTTTTTGTTACCAGGAATAAAACTCTTTCACGTATTTCCCCATATACATTTTTATATGTATTTTAAACTACCAGGAGTGGTTGTTTACAAATAGATTTCCGATGTTTTTCCCAAGGAATCCCAGGATTCTCTATTATTATGAAGATGTCCATTAGAAAGTCAAGTTCTTTATCAGGAGTGGTTAAAAAAAAGCTGCCAATAATTTGAACAAATATTTCTGATTTGCTTTATCTTCAAAGCTGATGGCAAGGAATGCATCTAAGTTGTCAAACTACTTTGTACATTAAAACCTGAAAGAGAAGGGAAGACATTCCCCTGCCTATAGATACAAATACCAATCCGCGCATTTGAGCTCCATTCTGCTTCAGTGAACTGAAAATTGCAGATACTATGTTGAATTGCATGCAAAGCTTTGAATCATTTTCTCAACATCAATACATCTTCAAAGAGACTGGCATGGGAAAAAGCAGACATGAGAAAGTCATTGAATTTCAATCAGCGACTCATTACACAAATTTCAAACGTGGAAGCAATTACCTCTAAGTTTTCTTGGAATTGAACTTTATCAGAGAAATACAAATGATTATAAACAGTCTTAAGCCATCTTATGGCCTTGAAAGAAACCCACCTCCTGCCGGAGGTGTTCACATTTAGTTAGGACTGCTACTCCATCTGTGGGCTTTCGAAGGGAAGTATTCCTCTTTGTCTATTTTGCATCTTAGTATTTTACAGAGAAGGCGTGATTCATCAGCTACACATATTTTTATTTATTTTTATTTTTTAAATATTTAATTATTTATTTTTGAGACAGAGAGAGAGAGAGAGAGAGAGAGAGAGAGAGAGAGGGAGAGAGGCAGAGACAGAGGGAGGGAGAGAATCCCAAGCAGACTCTGCACCATCAGCACACAGCCTGATGCAGGGCTCAAACTCATAAACCCTGAGATCATGACCTTGGCCAATATCAAGAGTTGGACGCTTAACCAACTGAGCCCCCCAGGCGCCCCATTAAACACATTTTTAAGCTCATTCCGATGACATTCCTGCGAAATCCAGTAACTACCTTTATTCAATCCATTTGCTCACACTGTTTTTACAGATTCTGAAAGGGATTACTAAAAAAGTTGTGGAATCTGAGCTGGAAACGGATAGCATTAGTTTCAAGTTAAGAACCTATACTTCCATGACCATATGCAAAATTTTGTTCCTAAATTTTGAGAGCAACTGCATGACTTTGAAATAACCTCTGGCAGAATAATCATGTGGAAGTGGAAAATAGAGAGAAAAGGATGGGTGCCATGTGCTTTAAGTGTCACACGGAGGCAGAGGCTACCTGGGATTGCTTACACCTCTTAGCCTGTTGTTTGTTCTTGACAAAAAGCCCCAGACTTAATGTAGCTAAACATTGACTTGTAGAATTTTGTCAAGTGGAGATACAAGTAACTTGTCTGCGATGGAACAGATCAGCCCAACGGTTTATGATCCTGTGGGACGTGGACCAGTTTTGAATCAAATCTGGGAATCTTACCATCCCATAAAAACCCCAGCTTCTCAAATGTTGTCTGAATCAGACATAACATTGCACTGGTTTCCTATTAATTAATGAATTTAAGTAAAATCTCCTGCGTGTGATCATTTTGCATTTGTGTAAGACACAGGATTTTCCCCTTTTTAAAAACTATGCTTTCACTCTCTCTAGAACAATCAGGATCAATGATAAAGATAAGATAAAGATAATGACCCAAATATGATTGTCTACTGAAAGGGTGATTTAAGATTAGGTGGAAATCAAGGGGGAACAAAAGGCTCACTTCCTGAACAGGTGGGATATTAATTATGGAAGCAAGAGAATTCTATCTGAACTGAACTTTACCACTAATGAAATTTTTAAGTTTCCATCAGTCATTTAATGATTCCAAAATGTCCCATTTCTTTAAAAAGGGGGGTATCTAATACATGTAGCTCTGCAATTCAAGGAAATGGAGAGAATGAAATCACCTTGGTCATAATAGAGCCATATGCAGGGCAGGATTAAGCAAAACGGAAGTGGGATTGAGTGAGCCATACTTAAAATGCTAAAACATAAAGGAGCCGCATTATGTTTCGAAGCTACTGCCAGTTTGTGGGGTGCTTCTTTAAGAGTCTAAAGATGCGGGGCGCCTGGGTGGCTCAGTCGGTTAAGCGGCCGACTTCGGCTCAGGTCATGATCTCGCGGTCCGTGAGTTCGAGCCCCGCGTCGGGCTCTGTGCTGACAGCTCAGAGCCTGGAGCCTGCTTCGGATTCTCTGTCTCCCTCTCTCTCTGACCCTCCCCTGTTCATGCTCTGTCTCTCTCTGTCTCAAAAATAAATAAAAACATTAAAAAAAATTAAAAAAAAAGTCTAAAGATGCAAAAATGAAAATCAAAAGAACACACAGTAAAAACAACTTGTGAGGATTACCTCTAATTTTTAAAGAAATGTATTTAACTTTCAAACAAGAAACCTTTTCCAAAAAATAATTTGGCCATTTGTTTTCTTTTTAAAAAATGTTTATTTTTAAGAGAGAGACAGAGCATGAGCAGGAGACGGGCAGAGAGAGAGGGAGACACAGAATCCAAAGCAGGCTCCAGGCTCTGAGCTGTCAACACAGAGCCTGATGTGGGGCGCGCACTCATGGACTGCTAGATCGTGACCTGAGCCGAAGTTGGACACTTAACTGACAGAGCCATCCAGGCACCCGCAAAAATAATTTGGCTTTTTAACAAAAATTTTATATTTCACCAATAAGTCTAAGAAGAGGCTTTTGTAGAGGACAGAAAATTAAGTTTATCCCCTATATGTTTTTGGTAAGAGGCCAAATATCTCATTACTTATGGACACTATGTGATTATATTTTTTTACATATGATAATAGGCACACTGAGGAATGTAGGGGGCCGACTCAGCAATGTGAAAGTAGGTTTCAGTGGAGAATGTGAGTCCCTGTGAAGCATGGGGAGTGTCAGGCACATGTGATTGATGGATTTTTTTTTTAAACACTAAGGATAGTTGGGGTGCCTGGGTGGCTCGGTGAGTTAACGTCTGACTCTTGATCTCAGCTCAGGTCATGCTCTCACAGTTTGTGAGTTTGCGCCCCACTGTCAGTGTAGAGCCTGCTTGGGATTCCCTCTCTCTCTCTCTCTCTCTCTCTCTCTCTCTCCCCCCCCCACTTGCATACTCTCTCTCTCTCTCTCTCTCAGAATAAATAAATAAACTTAAAAAAAACCACTAATAACACTAAAACAGTAAAAACATAAATAAATAAAATTAAAAAGTACAGTGGTCATTTGTATATTCTTATATATACTCATATCCTCATACATTTGTGTAAAGAAAGTTATGTTTTAAGAAAGATGTTCATTCTATACTTGAGTGTCTGAAGTGGCCTTCATACATGAAAAACCATCTGGCTGTGTGCAGGGTCCTTTACCTCTACGTTGAACACGTGACATGATGGCCTGCTGACGTTAATGTTATAATGGAGAACAACAAATATTTTGCAAACAGGTAGACTTTTCCTGTGGCACTTTTGATCTAGTTGTGGCAGATTTAGAATCCAGGAGACTTTGAGTAAATGATGCCTTAAAAAAAAAAGATGTCATCTGTTGAATAAAACAATTACACTAAATGATCACTATGGTACATTCTAGTTCTCAAACTTTACATCTTATGACCATGGTTTAAACAGCTCCATAATGCATTGTACATAGAAGCTATTAAGTACATGTTTAGTGAATAATGAATGGATATTGAACAGAAATTCTTCCTTGAGAAGACCAACATTTTGCATGCCCACTCTGAATGCATGGTGAATTTTGATCCTTCAAAATTATGCAATAACGTACTGATGTTCCAAAACGAGCCAATGTACTTCAATGTACGAAAAATACTTTCAGAAAATTCTTACTAATAATCAGGAAACTTAATTTTTTTGGTAAGATTAAGAAAAGATAAAGCCCAAAACACTGGTGTTTTCTTCTCCCTCCAATTTACTGTATGCTGGAACAGGAGTTATTATCAGTCAAGATAAGCCCTGATTCTGCCACTTCCCAGTAAAACTATTGAACTTCCTTGAAGCTCTGTTGCTTCCTGTATGATGCAGACAAAACAAAACCTACTTCTGATTAATTACACTTGGGTGACTATAAAGAAGGATCTGGTATATACCAGGATATAAGGGGTGCTTAATACATTACAAGTTCTGTGAGAATTAGGGCAAGCATTCTCGTAACATCGAAGAGAGCAGCAAATGGAGACTGTGGGTGGTTTTGAGATTTGGGAGGTTTTGAGATTTTCAAAAGAAATGTTAAGAGGCTATAAAACCCCAACGATGATTGGATCATACGCTTCCCGACTCTGAGAACTTCCATGCTTGATTTTCCACCATGTGTCCAGAGGTTACTGTTGGATATAGACTTGTATTTTTAACCTTTATTTGTTCAAATGTGTCAGGACGTCACGAGAGGGATTTTGACTATCAAATTGAAGTGAAAGTTCAATATTTTTATCATTATAATTGCACTTTATTCTGGATAGTGCAAAACATCCTTATAAAAATAGAATAATCACATATTTGTTTGAACTCATAAAAAGCAAGGTCAAAGCAGAATATTAAGTACTTTGAGTCAAATATTAACAATATATCAAAAACTGTAATAAAAAAGAATAAAGCAGCAAATAATGTAGAAACTTTTTTCATAGGGATAACTTCTATGTTAAAAAACTAAAGCGGATGGCATAGATTTTAGATGTTCAATAAAAAGTAAGCATACATGAAAATATTTTAAAGCTTATGAACTTTGAAAATCAAGAAGGAACTTAGGTTTCATCTGAAAAATAAATAATACACATATCAAAAAGAAACAAAGTGGAAAACATACACAAATGGCCCAAGGCACTTTGTCTAACAGTAAAACTTTATTTTTAGAAATACAAAAATACATCATTTTTTCCTTCTGGTTTCCTGAAATTTTTGTGCATACTTTGTTATAAGTCACAAAGTTCCCCTAAACATAATAAAGATGATGATGATGACAGTGATAATGGTAATAACCCTAGATGATAATCAGAGTCTATACTGCAAGATTTTATACAGATGCATCTCCAATGTATTTCACTGGGGAGGTAGATACAAGTTTATATCGCCTGTATGCTAACCCAGAAGAGCAATAAGCTGGCTGAAGTGAGGACGCAAATCTGCCTTCAACATCACAAATAAAACAGGGACAGAAGGGAGTCTCAGAGCCATTTAAAGGATTCCATGCACTTTGGAAACCATTCTTTGAGGACTGTGGTAGTTCGTCTTCCGAATACCGTGAAACCATTTTTAAAATACTGATGATTTCAAAAATGTTTCAGCAACAAAACATTTAAAAAATTTGTTATTTCAGGGAGTAGCGACAGAAAGATTTTTCTTACAAGTGTCCATAAATGGTTGGAACCCATTGCCAATTAGGGGTAAAGAGAATGCCAGCACTTTACTGTGTCTACTGACATGGCTGACATAGGGATGGGTTTTCAAGGGATTGATTTCTATCACTTTGCAGAGACCATATGCTAAAACTGTGTGAAATCTGTCACATGGACATAGTGTGGAGGGTAAAAATAATGTTACAAGCCAAGAAGTATTAAGAGCCAGTAGACGCAGGTTCAAATCACCCCGACTGTATACTTCCCATGTAACCTTCAATAGGGTTTAGCTTACCTGAAAAGGCAACACATCACAGGGTCTCCTGAAGTGCCTTTGCTGCTCTGCTCTGCTCTGTGATTCTACCTTTTTACTTCAATGTGCCTCGGCTGAAGGACTAGAGATTTCCTACTTTTTAAGACAGGGAAAAATCTGCTGTACATTTTCCCTTGTTTTGTTCCTGAGTTACCTTTAGTATATTTTCCTTTGTTTTGTCCTTGAGTTATCTTTAGTATCTGGGAACAGCCAAGTTTAATATGTTTTATGTGTGGAAGGTAGACTTCCTTACCACCTTTTTGGTTCCCAGAGAATTCCTAATGACCTAGATCCTGGAAGAGAGAAACTCATGTGGAAAGCTCCTTGGCACATCGTGGGAATTCTTACTTCCAATGTGAGTTTATGATAGGCCAGTCTGAAATCTACAAACAGAGAAGAAGCTGAAATAAGCTTTACAGATGGATTCTACCAAGAAAACTGAGGCTGCCATTAGAAAGCAAAAGATACTCAAGGGGCACCTGGGTGGCTCAGTTGGTTGAGTGACTGACTTCGGCTCAGGTCACGATCTCATGGTTTGTGAATTCGAGCCCCACGTTGGGCTCTGTGTGGACAGCTCAGAGCCTGGAGCCTACTTTAGATTCTGTGTCTCCCTCTTTCCCTACCCTCGCCTGCTGCCTACCCTCTCAAAAATAAATGTTAAAAAAAATTTAAAAAAAATCAAAAGATAGTCAAGAGGCAAACTGGATCGTCCGTAAGTTAGATGGAAACCAGCTCTTCTTCAGTCTTGTAAAGAACATGCAGTGTGAGAGCTCTGATTTATAGATGATTGGGTTTGTAAATAAAATGTAAGATTTTTGTCCTTCTAGATATAAAGTTATTAATTACACAGGTGTAAATCACTGGTAAGTGTTTTCCTTAAACTATGTAAATATGAGACTTTTGAAAAAAATTGGAAGTGACAAAGATAACTCTAAGTTCCTTATATAATGAGACCAAAGAATCTCTGAGCTAGAAGAGAAGTTGTAAGTCAAAGCATTCGGCAGTAGAAGCTGACAAGTTTTCAAGCTTGTTCGTGTTACGATATTCATCTTATTTCAAAATATTCTTCCAGACTTTTGCCTAATACCAACCTTCCTTAGCAAGATAGGTTTCCTGCTCCTGGGCCCCAAATCTTCATGACTCAGTATGATGTTTCCTTGGCTGTTTGTTTAAGAGACTTGAAGAAGAGATAGTTGACATGTTCTATAGAAGAAACCTTTCTAAGTCTGAAGACTATATGAAGACACTGTGCCTTGATACAGTCTTTACACCCAAATGCACACATTTCCCCACTACCTAGATAGTTCTTTTTTTTTTTAATTTATTTTTCAACGTTTTTTATTTATTTTTGGGACAGAGAGAGACAGAGCATGGACGGGGGAGGGGCAGAGAGAGAGGCAGACACAGAATCGGAAACAGCCTCCAGGCTCTGAGCCATCAGCCCAGAGCCTGACGCGGGGCTCGAACTCATGGACCGCGAGATTGTGACCTGGCTGAAGTCGGACGCTTAACCGACTGCGCCACCCAGGTGCCCCTAGATAGTTCTTAAAGAAAGAAATCATGCAGAAAAAATGATGACTTTTGAGAATCAGATGGAATTTTTTGGTTATCAGCTGTTGTAAATGGAGCAAAGGGTGAGAGAAAAATAATAGCTTTGCAGGTTGACTCATATAAAAATGCAACTATTGCTTATCATAGAGAAATATTAGAAAATCAAAGCCATGTGTTGTCTGGGAAATGTAGGAGGGATTGAATCATATCATCCAAATATATTAAAATTAAGTGAAACTGACTGAAGGCTCAGCATACCTTAGTGACTAAGAATTGAGCTCTGATGTTGGGCTGTTTGGGTTTAAATCTTGGCTCCACTAATTACTAATTGTGATAACTTTGGCAAAATAATACAAATTTTAAGCCTCAGTTTCCTTCTGTGTATAATGGAGATGATAATATTTACCTAATAAATGAGATAATGTGTGTAAATTGCTTAATGCAATGCTTGGTATATCATAAAAGCTCAATAAATATTTACATAGCAAGAACATTCTAAGTGCATTACCTCAGGTAGTTCTCAAAATAGTACATTGAAGTAGGTGTTACTGTCATCCTCCCCACATTGTCTGTGAGAAAACTGGACCAGAGAGAGGTTAAGAATTTGCTCAAGGTCACAGAAATAGCACTCAGAAGGGTAAAGATTCCAAGCCAGAATTCTCTACATACTTTTAACTATAATACAATGCTAAAAGCTACCATGATAAAAGTCACAGACACAAATGCCTGCAAGGGCCAGTAGGATAAGCCTTCATATGAGCTGTGGGTTGATATGTCAAAATGAAAAAGACCTTTTCTGAATAGCAAACAGGTTGCAGGGCTGGGCCTTCTTGCTAATAAAAGTCTTTATATTGAGGTGATTACATAATTATGTTTCATGAGACTGGTTTTCATTGCCAAACACCATCTGGCAGCAATGTGAGAATTGGGTTTGTTGCTATGAATTACCTTTTACATAGAAGGCTACTGATACTTATCAAAGATTCTGACCACCCAATTGGGTTAGGTCAGTTTCAGACCGTGGCAAAGTCAAATAAAGTATCTGTAGAATTTGGAGTTGCCTATGATCACTTGAGATTAAAACAAAAGGAAATAGAGGCTAGATGTTTCCTTAAATAAGATAAATGGTTACCAGTGGTAACAATAGTAAAAAATATTAAGAAAGATACGGAATTAAGGAATGTGTGTAGTAACCTCTCCTTGATCTCTTCTTATCAGAACACAGTGATACTAAATTAAATTATTGGGATAGATTTGACTGGGCTGAAATAGAAAGAGATTCATGGTCTCCCACTGTATCCTTCATTATTCTTGATGGATTGAAATGATATAGTTTTTATAAAGTTCAGTTCTCAATCCGTTGCTTTATAGCAAGGAGAAAAATGTGCAAAAATGCCTGCCCTGGTGAATCTTCTATTCTAGAGGCATTGAAGGCAGAAAATAGGCACAAAGACACATAATATGTTACATAATGTCAAGTGCTACAGAGAAAACACAGTAGGGAAGGTGGTAGGAAGAAGCACTGGGGAGGAGTAGATGCATGTAGTTTTCAATAGGCCAGAGAAGACCCACCTGCTCCACTGATATTTGAGTAAAGATCTCAAGGTGGCAAGAGAACAAGTCTTGTGAATGAGAGGGTCCCACGCAGAGGAAATGGCCCATGTGAAATGAAGGCACTGAGGGGGAATATACAGTGAAAAAAGTCCAGTGTAGGTGGATGGAGTGAAATGAATGAGGGCAAGGCAACAGATTAGGTTGGAATGGGGTGCCAAACTGTGTGGGACTTTGTAGACTTTTTTAATGCCTTTGGGTTTTATTGTGCATGAAGAAGGAACCTACTGGAGTATTTTGAACAGAAAAGTGAGATAATTCAGCTCATATTTAACAAGATCATTCCTGTGGTTGGTTTGAGAATAGGGGAGAAAGGGAAGAAGCAGGAAGACCAGTTTAGGAGGCTACATTAATTCACATGGGAAATCATGGTAGCACAGACCAAGGTAGTAGTGACGTAGGACGTGAGAAGTGGTTGGACTCTAGCTACACGGAGAAGACGGAGTTGTCAGGATTGGTTGACGACAAAATGTGGTCTGTGCCAGAAAGGAATAAAAGACGAATCCAAAGGTTTTTATGCTTGAGCATCTGGAAGGTTGGAATCGCTGTGAATGTAAATGGGGACGAGACCTTAGGAAAAGCAGAAGTGGGGGATAGATCAGGAGCTTAGTTTCACATATTAAGTTTGATGTGACGATTACACCTATAAATGGATGCACCAAGTAGACAACTGAGTATACATATCTGGAAATCAGGAGAGGTCTGGGCTAAAAAGATGTATTTTGACCACCAGCACTTAGATGACATTTAAGACATTTAAGATGTCAGGAAACTATGTGTGATCATCATAAATGTAAGTCGGAAAAGGAAGAGACCCCAAACCACTCCCAAAGTAAAAGACCAAGAGAGGTAAGGAGAAAAACCAGGGAGGGGTAGAGTGGAAGGTTATGTTTCCAGGAAGAAGGCGTTAGAAATTCTACACTGGTGGCTCATGTCTTTTCTCTTTACCTTTAAAAGTGAGGGTGCTCAATTAAAAACATCTTTTGGAAACTGAGATTATTACAGGAAATACTTTGAATATTTGTAACACAAGCCTTTTTGTTGGGTAAGCTGGATGGGAGAAGGGGTTCCATATTTATAAAAATGTATTTGTGGGAGCATGACCACCCGAAGAACTAAAATATTGGTCTTCTTAGATCTGGTTAGTTTTTTATGGAAGGTAGATTTCTATAATATTTTTGTGAGGTCAGCTGTAGAGTTCTCTATGCCCTCAGTCAGAGAGCCCTGGAAATTACAGTTTGCTGAACACCTGGGATGTGGAGCTGACAGCTATCAAGAAGTGACAAGAAGTTCTCCAACATTAAGTGTTTTTTCACACATACCACCTGAGGGCTGAACGCATGCTTCTCTATTGATGAAAATGCATTTGTTTCAAATCAAATGCTGCTGTTTCTAAAATGTTCATTACCAGCTATTTTAAGGAAAGAATTTCAACATTTTGCTCAAAAATGGGATAGAAACCAGGAAAGGTCAAGTGAGAGACTATCTTATTACTATGTACTTATTTTTTTTTGTTGTTATTTTATTAGGAAAATGTTCAAGTACACAGAAAACTTGAAAGAATTTTATAGTGCACAGCTTTATATCCACCACCTGGATTTTGCCAATAAATTTTTACCATAATTATTTTATCACATATTTATACACCCTTGTCTCCATATATATATTTTTAAATGTTTGTTTGTTTGTGTATAGCACACGAACTGGGGGAGGGCAGAGAGAGAGAGGGAGAGAGAGAATTCCAAGCAAGCTCTGCACTATCAGAGTGGATCCTGATGCGGGGCTCGATCTCATGAACTGGGACATCACTACCTGACCTGAAAGAATCAGAGGTTTAACCAACTGAGCCACTCAGGCACCCTTCCATCCTTTTTCTTTTTGATGCATTTCAAAGTAAGCTGCCAATATTAGTTTCTTGCTAAACACTTTACCATGTATACCACTAACTACAGTTGGATTTTTTACAACATTATGCAACGAAATCTCAAATGCGCATTGACTGAATTTTGCAGCCCAAACCCTACCAAGATGCAGACATTACCGTCATCTCTGAAAGTTCCCCTGTGCTCTTTTCCATTCATTCTCCACCCCACCTCAAAGCCACTGCAGTTCTGATATTTTCCATCGCAAGTTAGTTTAAGTTGTTTTAGAATTTTGTATAAATGGAATGCACTATCTTCTCATTTGTGTAAAGTTCCTTTCCTGAAACACGTTGCAAAATATCTTATTTGAAGACAGAGGAGCTTTCAAAAGAAAGCAAAATGATTACTATAGACCCAGTCAAATGAACAGTTAAATGCATGGCAGTGAAATGATACAGATTCTTTTGTCTGTGTTTTCAGAGTAACATTCATGCGTGTGTGTGTGTGTGTGTGTGTGTGTGTGTGTGTGCGCGCGTGTGTTTGTGGGTAAAATCATCTTGGAACCCAAATATGGATTCTACATAAGAGAAGCAGGTGAGCAAGAGAGAGCAGATATTTACAGACCGCCTAATGTGCAACCAGAATTTTGATGTATATTCTTTCACTTAAATCTCATACTCCATGTGAGGTATTACCTCCATGTTATAGATGAGCCATGTACCCCCCGCCACAAGCTGCTGTCTCCCAGACCGTCCTCCGACCCTGCAGGTGGTGGGATAATCAGGGCTCCCGACGGGGAGCTGCCATTCCCAGCCAGCCTCCTTTTGCCTTCTTCTCCTTGCTGTTTTCCAGTTACTTCGTTTTCTTGAGTCTTGCTTCAGATTATGTGACAACTAGTCAATCTGTTAAACTGTCATGACTTAATGTCCTGTGAATGTTAATGTCCTAATACACACTTCCCCATGCAACATAATACATTTATTTTGCAACAAGTCCTCTGGAGACAGGGTATCTCTGTCTAAAGGAGAAACTCTACAGTGAGAATTTCAAAAAGGGCTCCTTCATTTGGATGGATTGAGAATATATTTCAAGAGGCAGGTCTTCGTACATCTCTAATGTGTATATTCACGAACCTTACAACAGTTTCCAGACTGTTGCTTGTCCTTTCTATACACATGATTTTTCCATATCTCTCTCTGGGAACTCAGGTATTACAGATCTGGATGGAGACTGTAACTGAGAATTCCAGAACCTTCAGACCCATTCGGGTTGCCTGAAGGAGGGATACTTATTATCTACATGAATGATATATCTGGGAATCTGGCTTCTTCATTCCTTGACCTCCTTACTTGCAGTAAATCATTTTTCTACTCTGCCTCCCTCTGCTGTGGTCACATCCTTGTTCATCACGATAAATTCATTACTAGAATTCTAGACTTTGATTTCAAGCATCCCACTCTGACCACCACCTTCTACCCATACAGCTCGAATTTACTCATTCCAAAAGACGATTGGTTTATTGCTCTTCAACATTTTTTTATAGTCGTGTGTTACCCCTGTGGCCATGGTCCATACTTCTAATCACTCCTCAACCTCTCTCCTGTGCTTGTCTGGACGAAGCTCAATCCTGGTAAAAATGCAGCTACCAACTCCTTTCCTACCACCTTATCTCCAGCACCCAGAAAATGTTCTGGCAGTGTCTAGGGGCTCTGTAAATATTTGATCATGGAAGAATGATGGGTGGTTGATGGGTGGGATTATGCAGTTATATAAGGTTTATCTTGAATCTTTCATTTCCTCCAGGATGTCCACAGTTACTGGGGATAATTTAAGAGAGATTTCATAGTACCAGTTAGCACCCTCTGGCTCTGGTGTTCTGTGTAGCTTTTCAACTGTGGCTGTAGTCTGCAAGTGCTCCTGCCAATGGCTCCGAAGTGAAATGTACTGGAAGCTTTCAGAGACTCCTCCCTTGGCAGCTATCGCAGCCTAGGGGGATCCTCTCAGCAGTTTCTCTCACTTCTATTGGCAGCAACTTCCTGGAATATCTTGGGCTGATAATGGCGACTGTTCCAAGAAATTCCTACTTGAAACGTATGGTGTTTCTGGTGTCCATCCAGGATTATGTCCCTCCTCATAAAGCGTGTGGCTACTTTCAGTCCACACAGTTCAGTGTTCCTTGAGGGAAGCTCTGGCTTTTCCAAAAGGAAGTGATTTGTTTTCAACATTTTGCCTTTCAAGAAAATTCTTTAAGTTCCCCAAAGCGTTATAGGGGAAGCAAAGAGTGTTACAGCACAACACACAGCCACATTCCAATCTCCGTCTCTGTCCAGTGTGGGTGGAGGGGACCTCTCACGCTCTCTGTGGGAGCTCTCTACAGACCATATTATGGGGAGCCCACTCCTCCCTCCTGTCTAAACTCACATCAAGAGAAGCTCCCATTGCTTTTCCCTGTCTCTGCCTGCAGAGCTCAGGAACTTGAGTTTCAGCAATCATCCTGGATATATCACTCCTCTTCCTGCAATCTCCTCCCCACAAAGTAAAAAAATGCAAACGGTATAGTTGTTAGCTCCATATTAGTTAAAGATATGTATACAATACAGTCAAAATTACCCATCACAGGCAACGAGTTTGAACAGCACTTCCTCCTTTAGACTAGGGCAGTTTCACAAATTTGCTGATTAAAGGATCACCAACAATTCGGGGCACCTGGGTGGCTCAGTCGGTTCATTCGAGCCCCACATTGGGCTCTGCGTTGACAGTGCCGAGCCTGCTTTGGATCCTCTGTCTTCCTCTCTCTCTGCCCCTCCCAGCTCGCTCGCTCTCTCAAAAATAAACATTAAAAAAAAGAATCACCTAGGATACTTGTTAAAAATCTTAACAAGCTTGAACTCAACACATAAGTTCGTGCTGATCCCCTGGAGGTTATGTTAGGTTATTTTTGAGCAGGAGGGGGACTGGGGTTAGCTGCCCAAAGGATGATCACAGATGATTCAAATGAGACAAGTTTGAGAAGTTCTGGATCAGAAAATAGGAAGGCTGTCATTTTGATCACTCATTTCTCACCCCCCCCTGACCCCCGCCGACTGTAGAATAGAAAAGCTCTCCTTTTTTTCTTCGTTCATTTTCCTGTTTTGGGATATTGAATGGGTTGAAAAATATGAAAAGTGAATGAACAGAGGGCAAAAAAGAGATAGTCAAATGGTTAAAACATTTCTGAAACTCAGCGTCAAACTATAGAAATGTGAACTCGTTTTTTAGTCCATTTGCGCTGCTGTAACAAAAAGGCCGTAGATTGGGTGGCTTATAAACAGCATTTATTTCTCATGGTTCTGGGAAGTCCAACAACAAGGCTCTAGCAGATTTGGTATCTGGTGAGAACCTGCTTCCTGGTGCCTAAATGGCTGCCTTTGCTGTGTCCTTACATGGCAAAGGGGCAGGGGAGCTCTGTGGGGACTCTTTTATAAAAGAATTAATCCCATTCACAGTGGTTCCACTCTTATGACCCAATCACCTCCCAAAGGCCCCACCTCCTAATGTCATTACATTGGGCACTGGGATTTCCAAAAGTGAATTCTGGGGGAAAACAAATGAGACCATAGCCCTTTTTACTTCGTTTCTTCATTAGATATATGAACACTTGCATAAATGATCTCAAACCTTGTGAATGAAAAACAGAGAAGTGCAAGTCGTCCTAGAATAGGATCAACACTTACTACCAGCATGCACAGTCACTGAGGGAATGTGAGAGAGAACTCTTAAACTATAAAGGAAAGAACGCAAAGCCTCCATAGACTCTCCTTTCTGCTAGTCTAAGTGCTGACTGATCATTTAAACAGATACCAAAACTGGACTTCAAGTTATGGTTGGGTCTTGCCCAACAGAGATTTCAGAGGGTACTAGAATTTGGATCATATCAAAGTGGGAAAGGGTGAAAACCATTCAGGGCCTATGAGGTTAGTGCAAGCCTTGCAAAGAGCCTGCTCTTCCTTTGGACTGGCGCTAATGAGTGGTGAAGAGAACAGTAACACGCGGTGGAGAATCAGCAAGGGTCTGGACAAGACCCAATCTCTGCTGGCTCCTAGACTTTTTCATTTTCTTCACTCACCAATTCCTACTTAGAAATAGGTCGTCCATCAGAGGGACAGTAACATGCCAGGTCGCGATTGTTACATGTGAACGGGTTTGGTTTTGTTGTAGGTGTTTTCTAATGTGTGATAGGGGTTAAGTAATCTATGTACGCATATGTCCAATGGATATTGATAGAACAGATGTGTATCATGTGTGTACATATATACACACACATTCACACATTGTAGATACTATCAAAACGATAATTGTTTCAGTGTGTTGTTTTCAAAGAGCTTTCTTTATATATAATTTTATTTATTTAACCCTCGTAAGACCCTTCTGACTTAGGAATTATGATTATGTTCATTTTCAGAAGTGGAGGCTGAGGCTCAGAGATGCCAAGTGATCTGTCCAAAGACAGCACCATCCAGTAAGTGACTGTATTGGTAATATGCTGCTTATCTTTTATTATCTAGCATTGTCTTCAGGTCAGTCACCAAGAAACTTTGAGCAGGAATAAGGTTTCCTACCACTTGTTACAGTTTTGAGCCTGTTTTCTTTTACAGGAAACCCTACATGTTCCTGGTAACTTTGTCTTCATTCGTTTCTAATTTTTACAAGAAAAGGTGTGAATATATACATACTGAAAGTAGGGGTACAATTATTGTAAGTAGTATTTTCATTTTAATTGGAGACAATGTCTTAGCAAAAAGGAGAGTATGTGTGTGTCTGTGCATGTTTAGATGGATGGAGGGACACATAGAACCTTGCATGTACATTTGAATCCACTAGTTCCATTTGTAGGACCAGCTTTGAGGTGCTACGTTGGTTTCACTTTTGAAAAACAAGGATAAGTACAAGTTCTAAGTCAGATAGAAATAAGGAATGTTATTTAAAAACAATGAAGTCTGCTTTATATAAGAGAGCACAGACACCAGCAACAATATGGTAAAATTCTCCATTTCACACATACATTGGGAGGTGTCAGTGTTTTCAGACCACAATTTAAGGGCATGTGTGATTAACAAAGAATGTATAATCTTTACTTTGCTTAGCAAAGGGAGTTACATAACTGGGGTTATTATTAGCTTTCTGCACATGAACAAGTAAATTGAAAGATTAAATTATGTAAACTAATTTAGATTCTTCTCTTAACCCTTATACATATTTAAGGATGTCAGTGTTTACTGATTAATAAATTAGATAGAAGTTAGTTTAAATCAAGCAAATTGCTCACATATTCATTTAATTTTAAATCCTTAACTACCTCCCTATTTTTAAGGCAGCTATTTAAAGAAAAAGTTATAGAATAAATAAAATGAGGATTAGAAGAATAGACAAAGAAAAAAGGGGATAGTATAAAGAATAGAGAAAATTCCTTGAAATCCATATTTTATTTATATATATTTGATGTTTGCTATATATATTATATATACTTATATGTACATGGGTATATGTTTGACATATATACATATATATATATATATATATATATATATATATATATATTTGATGTTTGCTAGTTCTGATTTTCCTAAAAAAATAATTTTTAAGAAATTATTTAATTCTATTGCTTTCATATTTCCGTTACCAACTAAAATATCCCATTAGGTTGACTTAATTCAATCTCAATTTAGTATTACCAGGCTGGCTTCTCAATAAAAGATGGCACACATGAAACACCATCAAAGACACATTCTTGCTTTTGTGGGCCCTTGGCACTTCACAGATATGGGCACCTTCCTTCAAAAAAATACTTAAAATTATATTTTATGACTCTTATTTTAAAGACAAATGTGTTAAAATTATATATTAAAACATTTTCATTGACCTAAAGGTTTGCTTTTTTTATTCTGGAAAAAGGGAGGCCTCTTAATATAAGAAGATACATAAATAGCACCAGGACACATCATGAACTTCCCAGGTTCTTTCTATAATTTAAAAATAAAAATATTACTGGGACGCCTGGGTGGCTCAGTCAGTTACATGTCCAACTTGGTTTCAGGTCATGATCTCGTGGTCCGTGAGTTCGAGCCCCGCATCAGGCTCTGTTCTGACAGCTCAGAGCCTGGAGCCTGTTTCCCATTCTGTGTCTCCCTCTTTCTCTGCCCTCCCCTGTTTGTGCTCTGTCTCTCTGTCTCTCTGTCTCTCTGTCTCTCTCAAAAATAAATAAACTTTAAAAAAATTAAAAAATATATATTATTACATTGTTATTAAGACAATTATGTTAAAATATACATTTAAAATTTTCATAGATCTAAAAGTTCTTTTAGTTTCTTCTGATTTTCAAAGAAATTAGGTCATTTTGTAGATCTCTAAAAGTATCATGGACCCTTGGCTATTGGTTCTGGGCCTGATGGGTAAGTTGGCTTTGAGCACACTAACTCTTAAAACTGCATACAATATGATTTCTTCTCGGTCTCTCAAACATTCAGTGTTCTTTCGCTAACCTGTTTTTTGTGCCTTTAAAGCCTGCTCCATTCTTTGTAGGTGGCAAATCCCTAATCAACCATGGATACTCGGTTCAAATTTTATCTCTGTCTTAAAGTTTTTCCTGCTTGCATCCCCGGGTGAAATTAGTTACACTGATCTTCCCTTGGCACTTTGTATATAACTTTATAGAATTAAAGAGAAAACCTGGAAACCTTATCATTGTAAATACCTTACACTAACACATTTATTTTTTGATAAGCTCGTGGCTATGTATCTACATTAAGGATAGGTTTCCTCATTGAGCATAGAGTCCTGTACCAAACTGAACATGCCTGTATCTCCTTAGCATGTAGAACAATGCCTGAAAAGTACCAGGAATCTGCTAACATATTTTTTTCACAGCACACTGTTTTCTTATCTCCCTTTCTAGCCAAATGGTCCCTTATGAATTGAGCCTATCTTGTTCATTTGTTTCTCTATTCCCTCTGCACTAAGCCCATTTCTCGGTATAAAGAAATGCTAAATAAAGGTTTGGAAATTCATGTGAAATGAATCATTGACTCTTTTTTCTTTTTGTAGGCATTTCCAGGAGCCTGCCATGTTTAACGTGTTCACACAAAGAAAGTAATTGGCAAGTCACAGACCCTTTTACTTAAGCTGATAAATGGTTATTCTTTGTGGTAAGTACAAATGAAACTCAAATTAATGCTTCTTCCTGTTTATGGACATTAGCCCAACTTGATCTTTATATATCCTAGACTTACTGAAGCTGTTATTGAAGCCCTCACTCTCAATGGTGCCCTCAGGGTCAGTACTGGGATTTCTTATTCATTAATATTAATTCTTTCACTAGCAGACACTGAGTGTCCTAGCAATTTATGGCATTGGGGAACTAATACAGTAGATAAAGAGAAAAGTGATCCCCAAAGACTCCAAATTAGACAACTGATAGAGATAATAAATAGAGTTGCCAAAGGGAACAAGGTGCAACCTAAAGGTCTCTGGGGGGGGGATATTTACATAAATTGTGAAACGTTCATATAATGGGCTATTAAACAGTCATTACAATTTTTGCTTCAAATGAAGTGCTAATGGTTTAAGTTTTTGCTTGTTTAACATATGTTATATTTACAGGAAAAATGCCAACATAGACATGTAAACATAGAACATAAAGAGTACCCTATTTCCAACCATTCTTTTTCCTTGTTTGTATGGATAATATCTAAGAGACAGACCGACAGCGTAAGAACAGAGGGTCAGACAAAACGTATTTACCGGTCTTCAATAAAATTAGATTATTTCATACACATTTTGTAGTATTCCATGTTTTGTGGAATTCACATTTTTCCGTTGTGTGATCATTTGAGCCCCTTCCTTGAGCTTTCCTCAGAATAACTTGATCTCCAGTTTTTGTTCTCAGGTCACGGTGGTCCGTTTTGACCCTTTTTCTTGAGATTATTATTATGCTAAATGCCTTTCAGCCATGCATACAACTGAGTTCTTGGGAAAATGGCTCTCTAGTCTTCACGCTATGCCCAGACATCCATGGATATTGGGATGCCCCGTAAGATTACTTTATGACTCATTTTAACATTCTATTATGATTTATTGTTTATGTGTCTTTCTGTTTTGCTACTGTATAAGGTCCTTGAAGGCAGGGAATCATTTCTGCATCTATCCCAGTGTCTATATCATGCTTTGCACAAAGAGCTGAATAAGACATTTTCTGAATGAATACAACTGGGCCATTTTTTAACAGAACTTTTTCTCCCTAATGCCATCGTCAGTGAAAGGGTTGACTTCATTACTGGAAGAGCTGGATCAAGCACAAATAAAGCACACAATAAATGTGGGTAGCTAGCAGATTCTGGAACTCTATCAAAATGTTTCAGGATGTTTATTCAAATCTGCCATTTTCTCCACGCACACACAGGCACACTTAGAGCTGATATGCCCTGGGAGAACTGGCATTCATCACGGTTTCTAAGCCATTACTCTTCCTATGGACCCTGGCTGATGCCTCCTTCAAAAAATGTGAAAGGCCTGCTAATTTCTTCCATTGAAAGAGCAATAGAGGCACAAAAGTTGAAACCTGAAAGGCCATTCAACAGAACATATGGGAAAGGGTGGTGCCCCCAAATCAAAAAAATAAAAACGAATTCACCAATCTTCAATGTTCTATTAACAATCCTTAATAAAGATGGATGTTGGGCTTCCACTGAAAAGAAATTTAAAAATTTATCATTTGTGTCTTTTAAATTATTAAAATCTTTATACATTTTCCTTCCTTTTTCAAAGTATTACTCCTAAAAAATAATGGCAATATGGTTTATGGCAAATTTTTTTTAAGTTTTTTTATTTATTTTGAGAGAGGGTGAGCACATGAGCAAGGAGCAGGGAATGGGCCGCACGAGAGAGAGACAGAGTAAGAGAGAGAAAGAATCCCAAGCAGGTTCCATGTCTCTGCAGATGTCAGCACAGAGCCTGAAGCAGGGTTTGATTCCATGAACTGTAAGATCATGACCTGAGCCGAAATCAAGAGTCGAATGCTTAACCGACTGAGCCACCCAGGAGTCCCTATGGCAAATTCTTTTTATATCATGATTGAATCTTCCAAAGACACTGAGGAACTGAGAAGGTCCTAGAGGCCAGAAGTTCAAAATCAAGGTGTTGTCGAGGCCATGCTCCTTCCGAAGCCTGTCATATGGACGGATCCTTTCTTCCACCAGCTGTGGCTCCCAGCAGTGCTTGCCAGTCCTTGGCTTGGAGACTCATCACCCCAACTCCAGGTGGAGGATGGGGGTCTCCATTTTCACATGGCCTTCTTCCTTCTGTGTGTCTTCTTTCCTAGGACACTAGTCATTGGATTCAGGGTTTACTGTAATCCAGTATGATCTCATCTGTATCTTTAGCTAATTATATCTGCCAGGACTTTATTTCCAAATAAGGTTGCATTCTGATGTTCGGGTTAGATATGAATTAAAAAAATTTTTTTCAATGTTTATTTATTTCTGAGAGACAGAGAGAGAGAGAACGTGAGCCGGGGAGGGGCAGGTAGACAAGGAGACACAGAATCGGAAGCAGGCTCTGGGCTCTGAGCTGTCAGCACAGAGTCCAATGTGAGGTTTGAACCCACGAACCATGAGATCATGACCTAAGCTGAAGTTGGACACTTAACTGACTGAGCCACCCAGGGGCTCCTAGGTATGAATTCACTGATGCTAGTTTAGGGTACTATGGCCAGAACTGTGATCTAGAATCCAGCCACAGCACTAGGCAAACAAGCATTTCAATAAACCCAGAGCCCACATCATTACTGGTTGCAAACATGTCCCTAGTAGCCCAAAGGGCTTCTTGGTGAGAAAGCCATTTTTCCTTTACAACACAGTACTGCTATCTGCAGGAAAGTGTATAAATTCAGGATGACCAGACCCAAGAATGGCTTCCCTGGAGGTGAGTAGTCGACATTCTTTGCAACCATAGGCAGCATCTGTAACCTCAAGATATTCAGTTACTTCTCAGGACCCCTCCCTGGGAATCCATGGCAACATTTAGGTAGCGAAAATGTGCAGAAGCCTGAACTTCACGCAAAGGGGTACAGAGCATCCATATCAGGAGGGAGCTGCAGAGCACATGACCATGTTTATACGCATCAACTGTTTAAGACATGAAGTGAAACACATGAGGTATTTTTTTTTTTCTGAGAAATGAACCTTTTATCTGAACAATTCCAAGAAAGTTCAAAGCAATCACGTTTCGTAACTAATTTACATGGACAATTTAGACAGAGGTAGGGGGTATCAGAATTGTTGAGAAAACAGCCTTATTTCTCTTTTTAGCCTTTGTGACCAGGAACTTTTTTACCTCTTTGATCCTGGAAGTCCCTCCATTTCTGTGTGTGTGGGTTTTTTTTTTTTTTTAATCCAACTGCTCCAGGAAGACTGAGAGAGGCTCAGGAAGCAGGTGGTTTGGAGGTAAAAATGTTACATGTTTTGTTTGTTCTAATTATTTGCTTGCAGCATATGGAGAGAGAGAGAGTCAATTAGGCAGCTAGGATACCGACCACCAAGATCTTTATAGATTCAGACTTGTACTTGCATCCTGATGGGACACAAACAGGAAGCTATTTGTTTAGGGGATCCTAACACTTTAACTGCCACCAAATCTAGCCCCTTCCAGAATGAAAGGCAAGAGCTGTTTAATTGCCCTCAGCATCTCTAAACAACAATTAAGAACAGGAAGTGAAAAGCACGGAGTCCAATTCCAACTGCAAAGGCAATAATTAATGAGAAGTAAGAGGCATTGTCTATTGTAGTTTCTCTTGGTTCTGATGACGGACGTCAGTTGGATTTTCCCTGTGAGTTTCGTAATTTATTTCAACATACAGCTCTGACACACTAAATGAGTGATATAAGCCTTGTTTGTAAAATTGTATGCAGCAGAAAATATTATGGAATGATTGGTTTGGGGAAAAAACTCGTAATTATTGGATGAGCAATGGGATACTGGCTGAGAATTTGGGGGGACTCTTCATCACTGATACTGAAGTGTTGGTTTGCATTGGAAGGTTGTACTTGGATTTGCACATGTTAGACTGCACGGCTATGTCCAAGGGTGTATTAGGACTGTCCACCATGGGCACTTATATATGAATCCAGACTGTCAGGTCCAAGCAGAGACCAAGATGTTTTGGTCTGGCTGTGATAACCTGTTTGCTTGTGTAGACTTGGCCAGGGATCTGCTACCAGAAAATTGATCTATAGTAGCAAGTACCAACACCATTAAAGTTATTGCAAGCATACATTAAACACTTGCCTTCCTGGGGTGCCTGGGTGGCTCAGTTGGTTGAGCGTCCGACTCTTGATTTTGGCTCAGGTCATGATCTCATGGCTCCTTCATGGGATCTAACCCTGTGTGGGGCTCCGTGCTGACAGCATGGAGCCTGCTTGGGATTCTCTCTCTCTCTCTCTCTCTCTCTCTCTCTCCCTTTCTCTCTCTCTCTTTCTGCCCTTCCCCTAGTTGTGCTCTCTCTCTCTCTCTCTCTCTCAAAATAAATAAATATACACGAAAACAAATTGAAAAAAAATTGCCATCCATCTCATGTAACTAGGGGTATGAGTCTACTTTGTGGATTAGCTAGGGAATTTTTCAAAATCACAAACTTCAGGCACCTGGGTGGCTCAGTTGGTTGAGCGTCTGACTTCCGCTCAGGTCATGATCTCAGGGTTTGTGAATTCGAGCCCCAAATTGGGCTCTCTGCTGTCAGTGTGGAGCCCGCTTCGGATCCTCTGTTCCTCTCTCTCTGTCCCTCCCCAGCTTGCACCCTCTCTTTCTCAAAAATATATAAACATTAAAAAAAATCACAAACAACTTCCTGCCACTTACTAGGCTTCTGGGCTGTGGACCCAGCTACCACTCAGGGCGTGCTTAGGAGATACAAACCAATATGGATTTTAACCCAAGGTGTTAGGGACAATTGGATGATAAATGCTTTTTGAATGTATGTATACATTGGTGTTGTAGTTGACACAGATGTTGTAGGGGCGCCTGGGTGGCTCAGTCGGTTAAGCTCTGACTTCAGCTCAGGTCATGATCTCACGGCTTGTGGGTTCAAACCCCATGTCGGGCTCTGTGCTGACAGTTCAGAGCCTGGAGCCTGCTTTGGATTCTGTATCTCCCTCTCTCTCTGCCTCTCTTGGGCTCCCAGCTTCCAGTGCCCCTGCTTGAGGTTTTGCTATGGCGTCAGAGCCTGCTCTGCCCGTGCGTCTAGGAAGCCAACACGCTAGGAGATGGATTTCTCGCTCCACCCCAGCAGCTCCTAATCTGTGACACAAGGAGCTGGGAGACTGAACCTGTCAATCCTGCCCCTGGGGACAACTCTGGGGGCATGTCCTCACCAGTTTTCTGAGCTCTCTGGTGGGATTAAGCCTCAGTTGCCCCCAGTGGCAACTTAGTTGATGATACACACTTTGTTACCCCTCTTCCCTCTCCTTTTCCAGAAATTCTTGGAAGTATCTTCTAAATACAAGACTCACCTTTGAATGCTGTCTCAGGCTGTGCTCTGGAGCACCCCGATCTATGACAGCGGTCACCTTCCACTTTCTATTTCCTGGCCATAGTCAGAAAGCCCAGTGAGCACGTGTGGCTGCTGTGTTTGGGAGCCTGCTGTGTGCTCCAACCGTGTTCTGAGCTGTGCACACAGTTATGTGCTGTATGCATGAGTGCACGCAGTCGATCCTTGAACATCATGGCTTTGAATTTCACAGGTCCACGTGGATATGGATTTTTTTTTTTACAGTACAGTATTATAAATGTATATTCTCCTCCTTATGATTTTCTTAACATTTTCTTTTCTCTGGCTGACTTTATTGTACGAATACAGTATACAAAACGTGTGAATCGGCTGCTGATGTTATCGGTAAGGCTTCCAACCAACAGCAGGCTATTAAGTTTTGGGGGAGTCAAAAGTCATACGTGGATTTTTTTTACTGTGCATGGGGTCAGCGTCCCCAACCCCCATGTTGTTCCAGGATTGACGAGCTACCTAGTGCTTCTGATTCTCATAGTCCTCCGCAATGGAACTCGGTGAGCAAATCAAGTTCTCAACTCAAATCCTAACCCCATCTCCTGGCATTTCACCCTCCCGGGTTAAATATTTATATGAGGAGCATTCTGAGACACAACTGACAACTCAAAGGCACCACTTCGCAGGACTTTCTTCTCTGTCATCAAAGTCTGTGCCTGAGCAGAATTGGGGCTGCTGGCTTGAGGCTCACTAGGGGCCCCAAGTCATTCGCTAAAGAGGCAGTTAGGAATCAGAGAGCACAGGAAACCTCAGGCAAGGCTGCTTCATTAGTGCCTCTGCTGATTAATCAGGACCTGGCTGCCACTTTGTTAATTGCCTCGAGGTGGAGTTGGAGGCAATCAGCCCTGTGGAAACTGCTTGATTGCTTCTCAAAGTGGCAGTTTGCCTTTGGACACTGTTCTTGTTCCTGTCAGATCTGTATTGTGACCTTCAGAAAGGACAATGACCCTGCCTCCGAATGTGAGTCTCCGAGCAGGCTATCCGGAGCCTGCTGTACAAAGACGGTTACACGTGAAGAACCAGCCGCAAAATCCCCAAATGCAATTATATTTTGGTTTCATAAATGCAGCTCAATTATTGCATTTGTCTTCCCTTTGTATTTAGCTTGGAACAGGCACTCCTACTAAATGTGCCAAACGCTTTGTTTTTGTCTCCATTTTTAGAGTGTACATCAGGAAAATGAAGTACTCTCTCCCTCCCTCCCACAGTAAACAGCCACATAACTGTAATAAGAAGCTTTCTGAATAATTTATAATTTGCAAACAAAAATTCATCTGATTATGCTGAAATGACAGACACCCTGCATAACAATGTGTATTATCAAAGAGGGCTTTTTTCTTTTTTCCATTCTGGTTACTGATTATTTACACAAACTGAAGAGAAATAACTATGTACACTATTACCTTTAAATTATTTTTTTAATCTACCTTTTAATCTTTCAAGACTATGCAGGAACAATATAATTATTCTCTGCCAATCACTGAAGATGCTGCATTCAAAAGCATTTTCCTATGTGGATGAACAAAACAGACGTTCGTGATAATATGCAGTTCAATGCTGCTTTTTCCTAGGTAATGGGAGTTTCAGGGTTATATATCATCAGCGACTCATGACTATTTTATGCTCAATTTTCCTTTGTTACTGGAAAAAAGCATATAATACGTACATTTTGCTCCACAGTCACTCCACCCCTTCTTGTCTCCTCTTGGCTTGGTGTCATATGTGACAATGATGGAACTCTTATTTGTTTCAAGGCAAAAGTCTTTGATTAAAATTGATGGTTTGGCTGGAGCCACTTTGGGAACTAATCAGAAGACACAGGAAGCAGAGGGAGTAATACCCCTCTCCAGTAATGCTGGAGGAAAACGGTCCAATCTGGAAGGATGTTCAAAGTTTGGCTTAAAATCATGAGGGTACTGATGAAGGCCCTGTGGGGTCCTCCACTTATGTTTAAATGACAAAAACGCGTATTTTGTGATTGCTCTGGAGTCTATATAGCTGGGCCATAACCTATTGTTCTCTTCTGTTTTCAGAAGACTAATTATTTTTCTGAAGTGAATTAATTTGTTTCCTCAGTTTATCCAGAATTGCAACCTGCTTTTCCCCATATGACTATTCCCTCATTTCATCTCATGTTGGTTTTGGTGTATTTCACCAGAATTTTTCAAAACTTGATTACTGGGTTGAATAAATGTGTATAACACGGATTCATGTGTCCCAGACCACTGTACCAAATGCCAAGAGGGTTTAAGAGTGTTTCAAAATGTACAATATTGTATCTCTGCCTTCTAGAACTTGAGCATTCACTGGGAAGCAACCCCAAATTACTTTCCACAGATTTTTCACAGATCCCTACTATTTGCGAACAGAGAACTCACCTTAGTATCATCAGTTGGATATTTTTGCATAGAGATGGGAGTTTGAGCGGCGGCTGCATGGCTCATCAGGTCGAAACCCACGAAAACTATGGGGACCTGACCACAGAGATCTGCATGGTTTATAATCATCTATAACCAGACTTTTTAGGGGGGATCTGGCAAAACCTTTGGAATCAAATAACGATCTAGAAATAATTGGTGGACCCAGAGATTCTGAGGTCTTTGTCGTGTGCCTTCCTTGGATATCCGCCCGAGTCACACCAGAGGTTCACTGGAAAAGCTGCCTCCACACTGGCACCCACTTCTGCTTTCTCCTCATTTCAAGTCAATTGTACGTTTGGTTAGAGAAGAAGCATGGCCTGGCTGCAGGGTCACTACCCCTTCCTTACGACCCAGCAGCGTGCTGGAAAGGGAGGACGTTGGTATTTACCAGTGCTTCCAGTGTGCTGGGTCTGGGATGAAATAACCAGCTTTCTGGTAGTACTGTGAGTAGAACTGGGGTCTTGTTTGATTGACAGCACTTGGAGACTCCCATTATTTCATCATCAGGGACCTGCACTCTTGGCCTGGAACCATTTTGCACCAACATTGTCTTTAGAAATTCCATTAGGCTGACATTTCTCTGTATATATTTTCACTAATATTTTACTTGGAAAGCAGCCACTAGCTCTTTTTAAACTCCTTAACAGTTGTCAGATGACAGAACTTTTCATTCCATAATAACCTGGGGTGGATTTAAATCGTGCCATATTTCCTACCTTCCAATTCGTCCCATCTCCCCCCATATTGCACATTTCTTGATGGTTAGGAGTAGGCAGACAGCCCAGTAAGAACTCTCTGAATGAGAATGTCAAGAAAGAAGACACTTCTACCTTTAGCAATGGCTAGTGAATCTCCTTTAGTTTGAGGAATTTGATTTCATAATAAGGAAAGAACTCTCCTGCATTGGTGAAAATGGTTTAAATACCAAATTGGTACATTATATTTGTCTGGGGTTTCAATTTCTATGGAAAGGAATATTTTTCCAGCCCGATCTTATGTAATGAAACATATGAAGAGATTCTGAATTATCCCAGGTATAAGGAAAATAAGAAAGAAGCTCAGACTCGGGGCCAGCAGACTGTTCCTTGCCCCTGTGTCAGGCTTGCTGGGGCATCTGTGAATCAGTCTCCAACAGGAGTTGAGGTCTGATCTCAATTCACTACAACAGGTGCTCCTTGAGAGAAAGATGTGTTTGTGATTTTGATCCCCATATTATGATTTAGTTGCATTTTTGGTATGAACATAATTGTCCTTATGGAGTCTAACAGTAAACAGGATGGGACTGAGCCAGGTACTGTTATAGTAGCAAGAGCTCTAGAGGATGAGGGAGCATAACACAAACTGACACCCTGCAAACACTGTGTCGCCCCCCACTGTCCCCACCAGGTGGGATATATGTGACATTCTCAGGCACTCTTGGCTGGCCAAGAACAAAGGAAAGGGGAAAACAAATGGTCAACTGATAGAGACCACAGTCATGCAAGATAAGAGTCTCCATCAGTTTACATATATCTTAGTAAATTACAAGCAGAGGACGATCTTATCAATAACCTAATTTCCAGAAACCTATAGTCTCAGTTTCCTGGAGCCCCAACATCACCCTCACCTCCACAGCGATGTGGGGCACAAGGGCAAGGACGATATGGCAGGTAAAATTAAATTTCCTTATAACCTGCAGCCCATTGACAAATACTTGAAGCAAATACAGAGTACAACATTTCTCCAGGAACCCCCTAGTGTCTTAACTAGAGGGAAAACAACCTTAGCTTAATAACAGCAAGGCCCCAGGCATCTTTTGAGTCCTCCTTAGCATATGAAGGTCTTTCTGGAGCCCTCTCTTTTGCCTTTACCTCCCCAACTCCACAGTATATAACCAGACACTCTTCACAACCCAGTGCCCCGTGGGTCTCGTCCCTGTGCTTTCATACAATCCCTCGTCCCTCTTTCTGCCCGTGGGTCTCGTCCCTGTGCTTTCATACAATCATCTTTTTTGCACTAAAGACATCTCAAGAATTCTTCCTTGGCCCTCTGCTCTGGACACCCACCACTCCAAAGACCCATCATGGGGATGGACATTTTATTTCCCACATTGAGTCCTGAATATAAAACTCTGTTTTTGGTTATCTCAGCACGACTCCATATACATGAGTTTACCAATCAAATGTTTCTTTGATGATTTTTATTCAAAATTAGAGCAGGATCTAGTGAGGATTCAGGTCTTGTGCTTTCATTAATTTTTAAGATGCTCACCTCTACTGACCAACAACAAAAAATAGTGACAAGTCCAACAGTGCCAGAGTTAAGCAGGAATCCACATTTTCTAACACTTCTCTTTTTTAATAGTTTATTTTTATTTAATTTGAAATATAATGGAACAGAAAAACACTTATTCTGTGTGTGGGGGGGGGGTGAATCGGAAAGGAAAATATTTTTATAGTGACGAAAATGGAAATCTACACATTATTTCCCTATTCAGGTTTCTCTTCTCATATTTAAAGCTCATGAATCTTTGCTCCCACAAAAAAGGGGAAGAAAAGCATAGTTACAGCCCTTGGTCACATAAAGGGGTTGAAGATGATGGGGTCTTGGGGTGATGGGGGTTTGGAGCTGACGGCCAAGACATAATTCTTGAAGATGTCTTTGGTGCAAAAAGGTGATTTTATTAAAGCAGGGGGACAGGATCCGTGGGCAGAAAGAACTGCAATGGGGTTGTGAAGAGTGACTGGTTACGTACTATGGAGTTGGGGAGGTAAAGGCAAGAGGAAGTTTCTTAAAGGGATTTTCCATATGCTAAAGACTCACAGATTACTGGAGCCCTAGCTATTTTCAAGGTTGTTTTTCCTTCAAGCAAAGCATTAACATTAAGACAGTAGGGGGTTTCTGGACATTAGGCTGTTGATAAGATTGTCTTTTTCTTGTAATTGTACTAAGATATTGGTAAACTGATGGCGACTCTGTCAGTTTAAGCATTTGTTTCCCATCCTTTTCTTTGTTCTTGGGCAGTCAGGAGTGCCTGGGGAAGGTCACACATATCCCTCCTTTCAGGGGCGGATATGCTAGCTTGGGCTTTGCCCTCAGCTTGCCTTAGGTTCCCTCATCAAAGGTATGTATGATGACAGGTCCCACACAGAAAAGAAGCCTGGAAGAGGTAGGAGACTGGGAGGAACCAAGCATTTTTGGCCCTTAGCAAAGGACCTGCCTTAGGGTAGAAATGGAGCATTGTTTCTTTCCCTACACAGAGAAGAAAATAGCCTTTTGGGTCAGAAGAGCTATCTTCTTCCCTGTGGAGGTTAATGAAGATCTCTTTCTTCAATAATTTAATCTTTGTTTTTTTCTGGCAAGGGCAAAGTTCTTTCTGATCAAAGGAGTCTTCTTTGATAGTGTCTTTTGCTATTTCAAAGCATAAATGAAGTGGGACAGAATTCTGTGGTTAACTTTTTCCCATTTTCTTCAGACCGTGGTAGTAATGGATTGGAGAACAGAAAGGAGAAAACTAAGGTGAGAGCAAGTAGAGTCATATTTATTAAATAATGATATCAGTATTTAATATGCTGTGGACTGAGATTTATAATATACAAAAGCATCACACGCAGTATTATACTTCCCAGAACAACATTACAAAATATTATTGCCCTTATTTTGCAGGTGAATAATACTAAGCCCCAGAAAAATTTAGGAAAATTATCAAAGGAACACACCCTGAAAGAGTCAGCCGGGATCTGAAGTGGTCTGTTGCACCCCAAAGTCAATATTATTTCCTTGGTGTGTTGCTACTTCATTGGTTTGTCTTGGCTGCACAGGGCAACATCTCTACCCACTGAGTGGCACCAGGGTCTTGCTCTCACAAGGTGCCACCCAGACCTACATCTATTCGGTGTAAGTTTCCAAGGGAGTGGCTCTCCAACTGGGCCATGACCCACTGAGAGAAGAGTAAGAACAAAGAGGACGATGTAACGACAGGCACCAGAAAAGAAGAACCGAGTACAGGGAGGTTTGCCACAACGTCAGTTATATATTTTCTATGATACATCCTGGACTAAACTCACTCTTAACTGGCCACTTCATTATCATCAAAGGATCATAAGGATTGTTCTGCCACACTCCAACCTCTTTTTTCATGCATCACCTACTGCTACTTAATAGAATATAATAATTGCATTATTGACCCTATTTCCTCAGATCCTATTTCTGGGATCTTCTTGAGTTCTGGTCCTTTCCTCCAATAACATTTGTAATAGTGCCCTGGAAAGTAAGGAAGGTAAGGACATTAGTGTTGTGGGTCAAGAAACAGAAAAGCTCAGGTGGGCTTCCTAGAGAAAGGACTAAAGTCTCATTCACCTACTTGCCTACTCAGACTCACCAATTTAGTATTTCTGTGGTTCAGAATGAGATCTCTGCAGGTGACTTAAGGAGTTTCCTTGATTTCTTAAAGCCAGAGCACTAAAAGTGAGAAGGAGGCTGGGAAAGGGGTGCAGAAGGCTATGATTAGGGATAGTATTTTCTATGCATTGGTTAACAACGCAAATCTTTGGGCTGGGGAATGGGAACAAACATTTGATAAATTGTTTAGAAATGCTTGCAGAAGAGAAAGGAAGGAAGGGGATTCCAAAGTAAGGCTGCTGAAAGGATGTTCTTTCCATCTTAATCATTGGTACATCACCAAGGGATCACGATTCCAAGAACAGCATTCTCTTGGTGCACTCCCTACTGTTGTCAACATTGGGCCCCATGAACTAACCCAAAGAAACATCCAGTCTAAGTACAGAATGAACCTGCTACATAAATATAGCCTTAGATGAGCTTCCAACCTCATCATTCCAACCTGATGGAGCCTTGCCACAAAGAAATTCTAAGTTAGTCACTAATGTGGATATAAAATCTGGCATAGATTCAATGATTGGGCATCAATTTATTTACAGATGTATACATATGCTGGTAAATTTATATGTAGAGAGATAATGCATAATTCACCAATATATACTCACATCCCCACTGTCAATCTGTCCTTGAATAAAGGTTTCCTAAGCTCTATTTCTGAAAATATAATCATATTTAATTTAACATCCCATTCAAGGCAAATAAACATTTTAAATTACACTATCCTAAATAAGTGTTTTTGTTTTGTTTTGTTTTTGAGAGAGAGAGAGAGAGAGAGAGAGAGAGAGAGAGAGAGAGTGCACAAGCAGGTTCCCTGCTGTCAGCACAGAAGCTGATGTAGGGCTCGAGCTAATGAAATGTGAGATCATGACCTGAGCCGAAATCAAGACTCGGATGCTTAATCAATGAGCCACCCAGGCACCCCAATCCTAAATAAGCTTTTTTAAATGTTTATTTTGAGAGAGAGAGAGAGAGAGAGAGAGAGAGAGAGAGAGAGAGAATGAACAAGGGAGGGGCAGAGAGAGAGGGAGACACAGAATCTGAAGCAGTCTCCAGGTTCTGAGCTATCATCACACAGCCTGACATGGGGCTCGAACTCACGAACCGTGAGATGATGACTGGAGCCGAAGTTGGATGCTTAACCAACCGAGCCATCCAGGCGCTCCCTAAACAAGTTTTAATGTCATTTTATTTGGGGGTTGGAAATTCAAATTCTAATATCCAACATGAGGATTGAGTTTCAGAATACAGCAGGGAATGGTGTAAGGAATTTAATTATTTGATTTCAGATGTAAAAAGCATATTATTACAGGGATCATGGGAAAAGGATCTGTTTCACTTACAGCTATTAAAGCACAACTTGCAAAAGAACCACAAAAACAAGGAAAAGAGCTGTCCTCCAAAGATTTACCCTGCCCTATTCTCCCAATAGTATGTGGGTCCTGAAGAACCCCAATTGCTAAAACCAGAGGAATGATGGCAAAAAGAGGCAAGCACTTGATTTTAGAAAATATGTGTGTTAAGAAGTAGAGAATAGGGCAGTTGTAAAGGCAGTATCGTTTAAGGGAGCTGACTGGGAGGACTGGAACACCAGGGAGCCAGAAGCCAGGTGGGGATGGAGGGAGATGCTGATTTACACCCTAGGCTCTCTTATTGATTAGGTTTCAGATATGAAGACACATTTTCTTTCTTGGAGAAACTGTATTCTCTCCATTAAAAATATGGACTATTCTCTCTATAACTATACACTGATAGTTTAAGGTGGCCCATTTTATTCTGACTTGACATTAGAACCTTTGTGTTACACAAGAGAGTGAAAGTAATTCCAAGACAAGTTGGAAGCGATCTTGAATTTAGGCAGATAAATTAAGTACAAAACTCTGATGCCTTTTAATAGGAAATTAATATTCAATAATATGTGTACTATTCTAGTACAAAAGAAAGAAAAAAAATACTAAATCTTAGGTATAACTTGGTTGGGGTCATCTCTGCCTCCCAGGGCTCTACATTTCAAAGGAAAAAGGAAGATACACATCTACAAAAAAAAGTGTTAAACTATCAAAATATTTGAAATTAACTATGCAGAAGGTTCCATTGTGTTGAATTGCAAATATGATGTTTATAACATCATTTTATGTGTACTTACACAAAATGTTTTGTAGAAAATAAAACAAAACCTATGGAGAGAACTGACACTGTTACAATCATGCACACCACCCTGTAGTTTCTACTGAGCTCCCTGTCTGGACAAGAAGTTCATTGCTTTGTTAATTTGCAAAAAAATAAATGAATTTATTATAAGGACACACTAATGTGCAATTAAATCCATTTTCTTGCCTGACTCTCACATAGATACTTGTATCCACGAAAAAAATGGCTCTAACTCACGACCAACTATCTGGTCACCCATGACTTCTGTCACCTGTTCACTATAATAATGATGAAACTATTTATTAGCTGTATGCACAAATGAAATATGCCGGAAAATATGACTTTTCTCCTGAAGAATTTGCCAGTAAGTTGTATTTCAAATAGTTTTCAGCTGTGTAATTATTTGAGACATTTTCATGTGTTTTTTTGGCTTTGTCTTTCAGTGTTTACTCTGAAACATAAAAGTGGGGTTCTCTTTCCCCTGGAGGGGATTTTTACTGCTAGAAATATCCTTGGAATCTTTTCCTCTTTTTTTTTTGTGTGTGTGTGTGTGATTTGGTTGAAATTTCCTGTGCTTCTCTGTCACTATTGTGACCTTTATTACAGTTTGTTGAAGGAAAGAAAAAGAAAGAAAGAAGGAAAGAAAGAAAGAAAGAAAGGTTTTAGGTATCAGATTTTTCACCAAGCTTTGAGTAACCAGGCGCCTACGCATCTGAATGCTAAATAACAGCTGAGATTTTGAGAATGTGAATATTTGTTGATTACAATTTATGTGCTCAAAATTATGCTAGAGTAATCCAGGGCCTGTGTGTGTGACTTCAAAGATATTTATATTTATTAGGTAGAACAAAAGAAACTACAGCAACTAGAAGTCAGTTAAATTCAACCCCACTATACTGCTTTTAGTACCTATGAGTAACCTAGAAAGAAAGACCAGTAGGGATGGAAATTTGGTGTCATGGAGAAGAGTCTATTTTCCTATTTAATAAGGAAGATAGCCGAACCCTTATTCTTTATTATTTAGTAAGTACTAGGGAAGTTTTACATACATATCTTTATGTAAATGATACTGTATTATAATTGGAATTGGTCAGCATTCCCACTGGACTGTGACCTTCCTCAGGCAGAGACTGGGTCTTACTTTTATTCTGAGGAGCTGGTTTGGTGATAGTTACATAGTAGGTATATGAATATTTGATGAATAAAGATCATAAAATTCATTTTTTGTTAGGTTGAAGTCAGTAATCACATGCTTCAAAACAATAGTCAGTGTACAATAATGTTACTTGGGTTATTTCTTTCAATTAAACTTTTCATGGTAGTTGTGGAAGACTTTAATTTCCAAAGACGGCCTCAACAAACTCCCATCCCACACACTTTTCTGTCATGTGATCTTGCCACTCCCTCATCACCTGGTTGGGTTGATTTCTCCCCGCACTGGAACCTGGGCAGGCCCTGCATCCACCTTTACCAAGAGACGATGGCACATTATAACTGAAACATAGGGTGGAGAGACAGGCCAAGGGACAGGTGCTAGATGTGTGAATGAATATGCACCTTCAAATGGATCCTCTGGTTCTCCTTGCCCTGCACAGATCTGAGACCAACCACTCAGCTGAGTCCTTAAATTCCTGACCCCTAAATCACTTTTTAAATGAAATGACTGCTTTAAAAAAAGTTGATTTATTTATTTTGAGAGAGAGAAACAGAGCATGAGAGTGGAGGATGGGCAGAGAGAGAAGGAGAGACAGCATCCAAGCAGGCTCTGGGCTGTCAGCACAGAGCCTGACATGGGACTCGATCTCACCTGCTGTGAGATCATCACTTGAGTGGAAATCAAAAGTCAGATGCCCAACCGACTGAGCCACCCAGGCACCCCTAAAATAGTTGTCTTAAGACACTAAATTATACTATACAGTTTGGGATGCAGCAAGAGATGACCAGAACATGAGGGGAGAGGTTAGAAAACGCCAAACACATTAATCAACAACAATCTCGATCTTACAGAAGCATCATCAGGCTTATTTGCAAGAGAGTTGGTTTCTTATAGCTGTTTGTTATTAAAAAAAGGTTGAACATTTTCTCAGGGCGATCATTAATTTGCCTGGCATCCTGAAGAATGATCTGCTGAATGCTATTTCTAGGAATCAAGACATAGTAGCAGTGATCTTTCATTCAAAATCTGAATAACTTAATAACATCATACATATTTGTCTTGTGGATCATATCTATCCCCTCTCTCTTCTTTGATTTATTTGAGACCTTGATGGTCAGGGTCATCCCAAAGGGATTAGCTGTCCTATTTTAGATGTTGTATGATCATCCTTCAAGATGCAAACTATTTACATAATGCCTTATGTTTTTCAAAGCACATTAAGATATATTTGTCATTTAACACAACACCATTTTAAATACTAGGTATCATTTTACCAAAGAGATATGAACGGAGCACTAACTTACTCCAGGGAAATTCCTAGGCTACACTGTGAAGCTAGAAACAACCACAACACAGCAGTGTCCTTGAGAAACCCATCATTTACTATTTCCACTTAATAGGTGAAGAGTAGTGAAGTTTAGAGAGGAGAAAAAACTCAAATTCTGGTCTTTGAATTCCAAATTGTATGTTCCTTTACCGTTAGCACAATACTTTCTAATAACCATTCAGATTTGGGTGTTAGTGTTCACAAAGTGTTTCACACATGCCATTTCAATTAATCCTCGCGATAACCTTATCAGATAGATGGTAATTTCCCTCTCTGAGAAAGACGAGGTAATTGGAGTGAAGTGTTTTTCCTAAGATTTGAAAAATAATAAGGAATACAGCTGATACTCGAAATTAAGCCTCTTGACTGAAAAACTTACTGCTATTTCTGTGTGTCACAGATGGCTTCCTAGAGCAAGTGAAAAGTGGCAGTTAAAATCTAGATTTAGAGTCTAGAGTAACATTGCTCTGCACTAGGTTCAGGTCTTGAACAGAGTGTGCCCGAAGGTCAGACAACCTCCTCGCTTTCTGACTTTGGGCATGTTACTTCTTTGTGCTTAGTTCTCACGTTTATCATGAATTTACCTCCGGAGGTGATTATAAGGATTTAATGAGCTAATGTACGTAAATCTCCTAAAATATTTGAGTGAACACAGAAATAATTTAATAAATGTCAGTTATTATTATTTCAGGACTATTAGACCCAGGTGGACAGATACTGTGGAGACTCATCCATTTCACCAGGGGCTCTCTGATCACCTGACTATGAAAGCCATTGCTAATTGAGATGGTTGGGACATTGGAAACTAATCGCCCCATCTCAGTTCCACTCAGAGGCCTGCTGGGAAGGTATGTACAGTGTCGAGGCTGCCTGGGTAGAAGAGAGACAGTGGAAAAGAGGCAATTAGAAGGAAAAAAGATGTACCAGGAAGGCAGCAGTGGAAGGAGGGGCCGGGAAGTTTTGAATTATAGAGAGTAACCAGAGCAACGTCGTGGATTGTTACTACCTTTTCTCTGTGTACACACATCCCCGGGAGGCCTCTTCTTCTTTTTAATGTTTATTAATTTTGAGAGACAGAGAGAGTGCACGCAGGGGAGGGGCAGAGAGAGAAGGGGACAGAGGATCTGAAGCAGGCTCTGTGCTGACACCAGAGAGCCCAATGTGGGGCTTGAACCCAGGAACTGTGAGATCATGACCTGAACTGACGTTGGTTGCTTAACTGACTGAGCCACCCAGGTGGCTCCAGACCTGTGGGATCAGGACCCTACCCTTATGACTTCAGTTAACCTTAATTACCTCCTTACAGATCCTACGCCCAAACATAGGCACCGTGAGGGTTAGGACTTCAATCTATGCATTTTGGGGGGACACAATTCAGCCCATTACAGGGCATAAAGAATCCATTTATAGTCTGTTTCATGACTGTAGCTAGGACTTTTTTTTTTTAGGATTGACTCTTTAATGCAGGCATTGCTCTGATGTATGACTGTAGCAGAAATTGGAGAGGGAGATGGACAGATAGAACCAAGGACCTCTCAACATTTGTTGCTACTCCTGGGCCCAGCAGGGACCGTATCTTCACATTCTTGCCTTTTATAATCACTCACCCTACGTGAGGTAATTAATCAAAGAGCCACAGACTAGAAGTTGTTTTTATCAACAGATCTCCAGTTTTGGACTGGGAAATGTTTCCTTCTTCACGGTCACTCTCACATAGCACGGGTGCCACACGTGATGAGGTAGATTTGACACAAGTGCATGTCTGGGCGGGTCTGTCGATTAAGTGTCCAGCTTTGGCTCAGGTCATGATCTCACCGTTCATGAGTCGGAGTCCCGAGTTGGGTTCTGCTCTGACAGTGCGGAACCTGCTTGGGATTCTCTCTCTCCCTCTCTCTCTGCCCCTCCCGCCCCTTGCACACATGTGGATCCTTTCTCAAAATAAACAAGAAACAAACTTAAAAAAAAAAAAGAAAGGCTAAGACTGTGAACGATCTGCAAGCTGTTTTTAGGTAGGCATAAGTAAAAGTATCACTTCTACCTGGCAATACAGATTTCCCCCACTATCTTGAAGTAGAGTGTTCCTGTGAAACCGTTCATAAGCCAAAGTGGCGTAAAGCAAAGAAGCAATGACCACTAATTGATACGGAAAAATTGTGAGGCATTCCCAGAACCCCCCAAAATTACCAATCTTAGGCTTTGCTTATACCTTAGGACACATCTTGTTAGCACATGCACAAAATAAATCAAATAAAGCACAGATGCTCACAGACACAGTTCAAAGCTCTAGCAGCTTGATGCTTAGATGCTGAGTGCAGTTCCCGGGGAAGGAGGTTGGCTGTGCCACTCTCACTGCTGGGGTGCACGCTGCCTCTGCAATGGCCCGCTTCAAAACAAATGCTGAACGCTATTTTTGCTTTTCACCTTTTTGTTCATAAAAGTGAAAACCTTCTTCAGAGCTCTTTGGCTTAGCAAAAAAGGTACTGATAAAGGTCCTTCATCAAAGCAAAGTCGCATAATGCAAACTTCTGAAAAGCGGGGGATACCTGTACGGTGAGATCCCCTATCGTGAATTATATTTCTCATTCAGTTGAGACATACATTAATGTACCATCACCTACTGGAGCTTATTGAAATCCCTATGCCTTCTAGATGAATCTGATCCCACAGGCAGGGTAAATGCAGGCCCTGCAATTGCAATTCGGGGTGTCTTCTGTCCTTGGACAAGCTCATATCAGAAATACTGGGCTGCAGCGTTCTGGTTTTCTGCTCCTGCTCTATGTGCATGATGTGGGACGCATGCTAAATGTCACCAACAACTTGTAACCCAAGGATCTAGAAGTAGTCATGAACAACTCGCCTGTTACTCCATGTTTTCTAATGCACACTGACTCCTAAAAGGATTGTCATACAGTACCCAGACTGCTTGCCCCTATGCACAATCTTCGAGAAAATTGCAAGGGAAAGCTCTCCTGCATTTGTTCTGAAATTGAAACACAGGTGTGAACATATGAGGGTATTCTCCTTCAAAGACAGGTTAGAGTAAGTTTTTGTTTGTTTGCCTGTTTGGTACTGTCTGGTCACTAAATTGGATGACTGAAGTACAGTATCTACTCATTATACACAGGCACCTCCTCTACTCCAGTAGAATCTGAGACATTTTTCAATTGGGAATTTCCAAGTGAGAAATTGTTTCTTAATCTAATTTTAGCACATCCACTGAATAAATACCTGGGCCCATCTTTGGAAAAACGTAGGCCCTTTAAAAATATGTACAGGTAAATGAGGAAGGCAGAGGAAATAAGGCACTTCTAGGAATAGATAGGAATCTAAAGGCTAGGCAACAATTTGCATTGAACAGCATAAAACAATTTTTTGTTGCAGGCATGCTTCATTTTTGGAGTGTCCACCTTAAACACTCCAGCGATTTCAGATACTGATCTAACACTTCCAAGTGCGCATTTTGGGAGAGAAAAGAAAGAGGTCATCTTTATAAAAACAATAACAACAATAACCTGCACATTTAACTCAATTTATTTTAACACATTTTAACACGTGTTTATTGAGCACCTTCTATCTTCTAGGAATTCTGCTGAGGACAGGAAATATGGAGATTGACGAGACAGAACAATGCACCTGACTGCATGAAGTTTACAGTAGAGTGGGGGGTACAGAGCACAAGTCATTCTGGTGTGATGAATGTTAAATGACAGTGACGTTTAAGCAGCTATGAGAACACGGAACAGAGGAACTGAACCTATTCCAGGGGTTAAGAAAGCATTCTAATTCCATCCTTGGGATGCTCCCTCCAGGATTCTGGATTGATATGCTGCCCCACCTGAGATAGTTCAGGCCCAATGGAGAGTACGTGGAGGGGAGCCCTCGCAGTGCCTTATCCGAGGGGAGACTGACTCAGGAACAGCACTGACTGTCCATGCTAGTGCCAAGAGCCCCATGTGTTTCCTGAGGCTCTCCTAGTTACCAGAAATAGCTGTTAATGGCCCCTGTCCGGCTGGCTGTCCTCTTCCTATCTCTTAAAAACTCCAGACTGGCAATTTCTTCTCATATTTTTAGTACGAAACGTGGGGAGAGAAGGGGCCTGATTGCCTTAGATGATTTTCATGTCAGGCAATACTACTGTTGCTTGTTAGCCCATGAGCCTCCATATTGGGATGGGATGCCCATTTCTGACCCAATTACTGGAGTAAGAAGAAAAAACTTTGTAGTATTTTCCAAAATGCGGTCAAATTCCAAAGGAGAAATCTGAGAATGGCAGCCACAAAGAGAATGATCTTTGTCATGACAGCAGAAGTACAGAGCTACTCTCTCCTTACCCTACTTCATACCCCTTCATTGTACTCATCCCTCCGTGATATCATATTACGTACTTATTCGTTTTGGTCTGTCTCCTTCCTTGGAATTAACTTCTAGGAGGTCAGGGAATTAATTTTGTTCACTGCCATGCTTCTAGGACCAAAACAGCTCCCTCAAGTCAACTGCCAATAAACATTTGTTAAAGGATGCATAAACAATTAGAAGACTCAGGTGGTGTGCATTGTTGTCTCCAATATGCAAAGGTTCCCAACATTCCCCATAAGATCTAATCCCTAGGATTTAAATTTGCAGATTTAATAGTAATTGGTCCTTTCTTTCCCCAAAGTTTCACTGTATTTAGATGTGTTACGATTATTATTAAGGAACTTTTTGAGAGCTATGAAGAGTGCTTTTCACCAGACGAAATGAATTCAAGGAAGAATTTGAGGTTCTAAGACATAAAATAACTTCTTAGAAATTCTGCTTCATGGGCTCGGGCTAAAGCCAGCATATTCTCTTGGCTCTATTACAACACTGAAGAGACTTCTGAGGTGGATTAAACTTTCCCCACACTGGAATCATTTCTGGATCACTCTACAGGGTGAAATTCTTAGTAAGGACATTTCAAAGAAAAACACGTATTTTCTTATGTGGCTCACCATTCTTCCACCTTTCTCTTCTGGAAGAAATTGTGCATAGCTATGGTAAACCCTAATGTGAAAGATGTATTCAGTTTCATTCCAAATATGTGGTTATCTCTATCTACCTTATTTTCATCCTTCTTATAGAAAAGAATGGCTCTAAAATTTCGGTTACTCCTACTTGTAAACACTGAACTTCATTTCCTAAATGTCCTCCCCCTCCTTCCCTTTAAGGCAACAGCTTGCAAACAATTCACCTGTTAGAGGATGCCTCTTTGAATCTTCCCACTAGTGCACTTAAGGGAGCTAAGCATCCTGACAGTTTTCCCCAGAGCTAAATGAGTAGCTTTGCTATAGAACAATGCAAGGCATTTTCACAAAGGCTGTGGTTTTGTGACTTTGCATAGTTGGAATCACCTGGAGAATTTGCCAGCAATCTGTGTTTGACTAGGTTTGACCTCCAGCAGATTGGTAGGCTTGACCTCCAGCACATAAAAATCAAGGGGTACAGGGGGGCGCCTGGGTGTCTCAATCGGTTAAGTGTGCAACCTCAGCTCAGGTCATGATCTCATGGTTCGAGTCCCATGTCAGAGTCTCTGCTGTCAGCACAGAGCTCCCTTGGGATCCTGTCCCTTCACCCCCCCCCCGCCCCCTTTTTGCCTCTCCCCCACTCACTCTCTCTTTCCTTAAATAAATAAGTAAATAACACTTAAAAAAACATCTTAAAAAACATCTAGGGGTACGGGGCCTGCAACCAGTTCTCAGGTAATGCTAAGGCTTATGATTGAAGGCCACACTTTGAGAATCACTGCCCCAGGCTACCTTGAAGGCCAAATTTGCATTGTAATTTTTACACTTGGCAATTAATTCTCTTTTAATTTTCCTGTGAATTTTCAGGTTTCCTCACAAAAATCTCAAAGAGTGCTTTTGTCAACTCAGGATCTAGGAGAGTGAGTGAAGTCTGACCAAAGGAGGAGTGCCTTTTCCTGCTCTGATAACCTTAGCTTTGATTCTGAATTGTAAGCCTACTCCTTTTATAAATGAAGGCAATTTTTCATACAACTGTTGACTATCCTAAACTCTGAAAAGAGCGGCCTGAAAATCTAAAGAATGCTACTTTTCCCCATTGTGTCTATTTTATGAGGTGGAGAATAGTAGGAAAATCTAGAATTTCAACAGCACATCAAAGGAACTCCTAATTAGTTTTGATTGCTCTGGGAATGTGGGAAGTCACCCACCATGACATCCTACTTGTGAGGGACCAAGGAAGGAAGGGGTTTGGGGGCCATTGTAGGACATCCCAGATCTTTCAAGCTCACTTGGGTATGCTAATGAATCGAGTCACAAAGAAGTGGATTGCAAAGTGGGTCAGATTTCCACCTCTCTAACTGGGATGTCCTCCTGGTGTGTGACGCTTGTGAAGGAGCGTGTTTAAGTGAGGACATAATCAGCCTTTTGTGTAAGCTCCCTCTGAGCTTATAGGAGAAGGAATTTAGGCCAGGCCTACCTTGGGGGAAATCAAGGATCCAAAAGAATAACCCTGATTCCAGGTATGTGAGTTAAATGCATTCCCCCTTTTTTTTTTTTCAACGTTTATTTATTTTTGGGACAGAGAGAGACAGAGCATGAACGGGGGAGGGGCAGAGAGAGAGGGGGACACAGAATCGGAAACAGGCTCCAGGCTCTGAGCCATCAGCCCAGAGCCTGACGCGGGGCTCGAACTCGCAGACCGCGAGATCGTGACCTGGCTGAAGTCGGACGCTTAACCGACTGCGCCACCCAGGCGCCCCTAAATGCATTCCCCTTTTGAGGCAAGAGTGAAAGGTGGTAGAAGGTGAAATCCTGTTCAGTGGAATTTGAAGTATAGAGGAACCCTTTGCAATGCCCGTGAAAGACAGAGAAGTAGCACTATTGGATTGTATGTAAGTGAGTGACAGCAGAGATCAGAGCCTTCATTTCGTTAGGGTAAGTCGCATTCAAGCAAGTTAGACGCTTCTGTAGTAAAACTTTAGACCTAGAGAATATCATTTAATCAAGTGCATAATTTAATCAAGCACATAACCATCAGCAAACTAAATGATTCATGAGGAGGGTGAGGTAGGGAAGCAGGGCTTCAAGTTAATGTAGTTTCTAACCCTCTTATCTAGATTCTGTGTAGCAAATCATCAAACAATTAATCAATCAATTCGGAGGTTACCTGTCCCTATGGCAGAGACTCTGGACTTCTATTTACTAATTGCAGCACCTACACTTGGTCATTTCCTACTGTAAAGACATTGGACATCGTGGATTCATTTTGAGGCAAAAGCAATCATTTTGAACAGCCTCGTTTTTAAAGTAAAAATGTGTTCACATTACAAAACCACTGTAGCAAAGCATTTCTATTAAAATAGCCCTGCTGCTTATACTTCATGCTTTCTGGCCTGCTGTGTGGCTCAGAGGGGCTGTGAGAAGCACATGAAGGCATTAGAGTAATCATTAAAGATCAAGGGCTTTCCAATTATCAAGTCACACTTTGTAGACAATAGGCTGAGATAAATGAAGCATGGCCTGGCAGTTTCATATTCTGAATCAAAGATTTTCAGAAGAACAAGGAAACGATGCCAGCCCCTTATGAAAGACACAGGCATTTATTAATACGTTTGAGAAAGCTGGTCGTCAAAACTCTCCAGCAACTCCCTAAGTGTTTCCAAGCCTTTAACAGTTAATAGAAAATGTTTATATGAAATTCCTCCTTCTGATAAAGAACCCAGGGGTGCATTTGCAAGACCATTTCCCACATTCCCATCCCAAAGCTATTATTCCAAAATAAGGTACATTACACCGCCCATCAATGGGAATCCAATAAACCTTCAATTAACTAGGATTGTGTTTCTTCTGTGCTTAATTTTAGTAAAGAGGAAATTCACAAGAAAATAAGCTGGAAGAAAGGATTTTCTTTTTTCAAAAGACTATCAAGGTATGACCCGAGGTCAAATAGCCACAGACCAACCTTCTTTATTCTTTATAACTACAACGCTATACTGCAATTCTGGAGACACAGAACGATCCCCCCAAGGCAGTACAAGATGCTCACTCATCATAGAAAGATTCAATTATATTTGCAGGACAGCATCTTCTAAGGCAGAAAAGAGGACTAGTATATTTTAGGAAGATTTCCAACAACAGAAGAAATAGAAAGGAGACATGGCTGGGTAGTCTCATTATAGTAAAGTGGTGATCATAGTTCATTGCAAAGAACCGCAAAGCTCTCAGTAAGTGTTTCTTTAATCGTATGATATTTAAACAAAAGATTGGTTAGCATCAGTGAATCATCTTCAAGATTGCTCCCAGCTCTGACTTTCATCCTTGGTGGAGTCAAACCTAACTGCGGAAGACCCGATCACTCCCCCCATACGGATGGGAGGGGTTTGTTTCAAGGTCTCAGGAAGCGTTTTAAATGTTTAGTTAGGTTTCAGGTTCTTCTGTGTCAACCAGGCCTCCAGGCAATGATTAAAACAAATTCTCACCCTTGCCAAATTACTCATATCCAACCAACATTCACTGCATAATTATGATGAGTGAGTGCCAAGAACATTCATATATATTAATTTAATCTTTACAAAAAATCATGTAAGAAAATCATCAGCATTTCTAAGTGAGAAAAATGAGTCTTTGAGAGGTAAATAATCTGCTCTATCACTTAAAAAATATATCACTAAAAGAGGATTGTAAACAGGTTTAATTTTTTTTTTTTAAGCTGACCACAATGGTGGTGTTTTTGTCTTTATGCTGCTAACACAAATACAGTGCAGTGGAACTTGGGAATAAAGCTCCTTCCCTCAACCAGACTACCCTCCTGTGGATCCCTCTAGGCCATTTCTCACTCCTCAAGGTTCAGAGCTTCTCTCGCTCCCAGCCCAGAGAGTCAGTGCTGAATAGCTCTTCCTGTCTTACATCCATCATATATTGAGGTTTTCTATGGGTCTTACTTCTATGGGCACTTCAGCGGCAAAATAGCCCTTGAATACCTGTTAAGGAGAATCAAGCCTTTGTTCATTCCTCCCTGATGGAGTGCTCGGTGCTTATCAGCTCTTTTTAGGAACATCCTTGGGAAGGAAATTTGAGCTTCCTTACTTGAGCAGACCCTTATGCTCCCTAGTCCAGGGTCCATTCTTATGAGCAATCCAAGACTATTGAGAATCTCTTGTAAGCTGGACTAATTCTGGAAGATGGTGATACAGAAATGAATAAGACGTTGTTGTTAACTTCCATGAACTCATATGGAACATAAACTAATAACCAATCACTGCAACCTCTTAAGTGCTTTAATAAAGAAGGCATGTGTGGAATGCTGTAAGGAGGCACATTATGACATGATTAGTCCTGATAAAGGGAATTTTAGAGAGGGCTTCAGAGAAAAGGTTATAGCTGATTCGAGCCTTGAAGGATTAGTCACTTTTGCCAAGCAGAAAACAAGGAACAAAGCTGTGTGGGAAGAAGAAATAATATTAACTTTGGGAGACCTGAAGGACTGACTAGGGTGTTGTCCCATGGACTGATTTGAAGGATTGATAATTTCCCTTTATTTGGACCATAGTCCAAGTCATTAAGAAACTTAACTAGGGGCATCTGTATGGCTCAGTTGGTTAAGCAAACAACTTCGGCTCAGGTCATGATCTCATGGTTTGTGAGTTCGAGTCCTGCATCAGGCCCTGTATTGTCAATTGCTTGGGATTCTCTCTCTCTCTCTCTCTCTCTCTCTCTCTCTCTCTCTCTGTCCCTCCCCCCACTCACACTCTGTCTCTCAAAACAAATAAGTAAACTTAAAAAATAAAAAAAGAAACTTAACTAACAACTCCAAAATCTTCTCATGGAGTCTCTCCTGTACTTTTGACTCCAGGGAACCTGTAAAAACTGTCATTGGAACAGCCAGACATTCTATATCTTTGTGTAGTCAGTGGCCACAGGCTACAGCTTGTTGACTTATTTATATGCAACATGACACACAGTGCCTATCACAGGGCAGCGTCAAATGAACTAAATGGATTAAAATAATTAATATGTAAATAAAGCTAAATTGTAATAATCATCTTAGGAAAAAGCCCCAGTTTTTTTTTTTTTTCATTTCATGTACATTTCAGTTGATCACAGTTAAATTCTGGTTCATTTCTGAGTCTACTGATCAATGTACTGATAATTTAAAAACAATCCTGTATAGTTTGTATGTAATATATCCTTTGTATTTCTCATTAGAACTTACCTTCCAAATATTCTAGTCTGTTAAAAGCACAACTCAACCCTATAATTCATCTTCCTCTTTGCATCAGAGTGCTCTAGCTTTATTTGCCAAACGTGGTCACATCAAAGGAACATTTTTTTCCCCTAGACATGTAACTACCAGAATTTTACTTCATTAGGAACAAATGAGAAAATATTGTTTATTTAAAGTAGTTGGCTTATTTAAATGTCTCAGGATCTATTGTTGTCAGGGTTCTTATGAATGGGAGTTTCTCCAGAATAATATTTCCCACTTTTATTAGCATTGCCTTCCAGATAAGTGTTATAGGATTTTGTCTGTCTAGTGTATTCAGAGAATGAACTGTCACACATAAATAAAATTTCCAGAGAGCTAAAACATGACTTCCAGAAACTGAACCTTCTTATTTTCAACCACTGCATATTTAACAAAGAAATGATAACAACCACAAAAACTTTCAAAACTCTGTCATGCACTCTTGACTTTTAGAGTTTTGGTCATAATTGTGCTTTTTCTTGGCAACTCAGAATTATCGTTATGGATGTGAATTATTGTTCAGTCCTATAATATAGCAGTTATTGTCCATGAAGATGTTTCCTCAAACATTAAAAGGCTTCAGGCGAAATGTCTCCCGCTAATGATTTTCCTGTGTCTTCTATCCCTTTCTATGATTACTTGTAATTTGCCAGTTTTTATCAGCTAAGTTCAATTCTTTTCAGTTGAAACCAAAGCAACAGAAGTTTAGTAAATACTTAATATATTTCATTTGCTGCGCTGGCGACTTGAGGGTTCCAAGAGAAATAAAGACCTGTATGCCACTGTCCTCTGTAAACCTTGGGAAAAAATTAGCAGACAGAACATCTTATATTGTGAGTAACTGAAAATCCTCGTCTCAGGTAACCTTCAATTTGTCTTATGAGCAGAATTTGTAGGCTCTATAATACTTTTTTTTCACATGCAGGCTTCCCCGCCCCCCTACTTTATCTACATTCAAAATGTGACCTTTAGGTAAGTCAAGTGTTACTCTTTTAACTTACTCTTCTAATGGGGTTATTTTTTCAGTGCCTGTGTGGAGCTTAATGTCCTGGCTCTCTCCATCTAGGTTTTCCTGGAGGGAGGGGCAAAGGAGGGCCCAGGCCTTCCCCAGCCTGTGATACTGGGAGCTGATGGCCTCTTCTCTGAGTCTCTGCTGTCATCCCAACAACTGCCATGTTGGGAAAGAGGTGGAAGAAAATAGTAAGAGTAATAAAACAAATGATGACAATAATAACATCAATGTTGGGTGATACTTGTAACAGAATATGTCATAATTTGGGGCACATGGGTGGCTCAGTCGGTTAAGCATGCGACTTCAGCTCAGGTCATGATCTCACGGAGCCCTGCATCGGGCTCTGTGCTGACAGCTCAGAGCCTGAAGTCTGCTATGGATTCTGTGTCTCCCTCTTTCTCTCCCCCCCCCGCCCCCGCACCCCCGTCTCAAAAATAAACAAACATTAAAAAAGTAGTATGTCATAATTTTATGTTAAACTATGAGATATTTTAGTTTCCTTTATGTGTGTTTCTTCTTCCATTATTTGGCCTCATTGAGAGCTCCTTCTACCCTTTCAGATAGGGAGAAATAATCCAAGTCAATTGAGTGATTTCAATGGGGATATCTTGGATGAGATTACTTTCTGGAAGTCCCCTTGCTAAATTATGACAGCTGTGCTAGATCAGAACAGGTGGCATGCTGCATGTAGGCATAGAGGGCCTGGGACAGCACTGCTCACCATCATGAGCTTCTTGGTTTCTGCAGAACAGAAAGACACAAAAATATCCTATGTTCTCTAGATCTTTTACCCTCCTACTCCAGCCAAGAAACCCACGCAAGAGAAACAAAGAACATAGATAGATGAGAATTTTGGTGCCTGTGTGTTTTTTTAGGCTGTTTCTCTAGAGAGGGGAAAGGAACAAGGGGGCCCCATGGTGGAGACTGTGAGCTGGGCAGCACAAACATACATAGAACAAGTTGTAGCATGTAGCTGACTTTGAGAGAACCAGCCACACCAGGGTGAGCCAGTGAGTGTTGACCGGGTCAGTGCTGGTGCTGGCAGTGGTGGTAGGGGGTGGTGTAGACAGACCATTATACTTCCCAAGGGCAATAATAGCAAATTGCTTCCTCTAAAAGAACAGACCACAAGGCAGAGAATTTGGGATATCAGCAGTAGAGGCAAATGCTGTCAGATGCTCAGGACTAGGCGGGAAGATTATCTCTGTGGAGGTATGGTATTCAGACCAGAAAACCCAACTCTATGCTACAATGCTAAGTCAGATTTCTTCTAACCCACCAATTTGGAAATGAGCAGTGTGAACAAGAAGAGATGTGGACAACAGGCAGGAATGTTGGCACAACTGGATTGAAATCCATGCTCGAGCAGATTTAAATCCAGTAGTGGTAAAATGAACATGTAGTCAAGTTTAAGTTGTTGGTGCTGTTGCTTTTATAGGGCTAACGTCAGAACACAGGTCTGAATGCTAGGTTGAGCTGATACAGGAAAATAAGGAAACTATAAATTTGCACACCTGTATACAGAGAGGAGTGTGCAATCTCCTTTTGTCTTCGTTGGTTAACAGGAATGATTGGCCCTTGCTTTTGTTTTGCTCACCTCAGCCTGCCCATAGTGTGGTGATTGGGGGCAGTTTTATGCCTGTGTTCATCAACATTGAGGGCGACTGCCAAAATCAATCCTGTAGCATCTTTAGGCATCATCAGTAGAATTCATTTTTTAGCAAAAATACATTGGGCAAAACTGTTTAATTGTGTAATTTATTACAGCATGACAGTTAATGATACATGAGCACTATACAGATGGTGTCTCACCTGCTAAACAGGCGTAGATTATGATACATTTTCAAGGGTACTCAGGCGCAGTTATATTTTGCCATACATTACTAGTATTTTCTGAAGTGGGTAATGGGTTCTTGCCAGATTTCCAACAATTTGATGTTGCTGAAAAAACTGTTGATGGTCCATTTTGATATTGTACTACCCTCTTAAATATTTTCCTTTTTACATTTATTAAGCAGAATGTTTTCATTCTTTAAAAAAAAAGCATCTGATGTTATTTTTTCTTTTGACTTTCATTTAGCAGAATGTTTTCATTTTATTTTCTTATTCACTGTCCATATCAACTACTCTAACTCTTCTTTTGTCTTAAAAGACAAAATATGACAGGTGTGATCTTCGTGGAAATTGGTTTTTCTTTACAGATGGCAGGAAGATTTTCCTGCTGCATTTGCTGTTGAGGGGATTGAAAATCTAACTAATTTGCATGTAGTTTTTTGTTTTGCTTTGTTTTTTACATTACTGATACCTTTCTAAAATAACAGATTTATTGAGTTATAATTCGCATACCATAAAATCCATCCTTTCAAAATGTACACAGTTCAGTGGTTTTTGGTATGCTCGCAGAGTTGTGCAGTCATCAATAATATTGAAGTTCATGAAATACTTAATATTTAATAATATTTAAAGAAACTCTATACTCAATTAGCAGTCACTCTCCATTCCCTTCTTCTCCTGGTCCCTGGAAATATTTAATTTTCATTTTATCTCTTGATACTTACTTATTTTCAGCATTTCCCATCAGTGGAATCACATATGTGGTCTTTTGTAAAAAGCTTCTTTTACAAGTATGTTTTCAAGGTTCATCTGTATCAATATTTCATTTCTTGAATTGTCAGAAGGAAGCTTGCAGTATGCTATTATATGGATATATTACATTTTGTTACCCATTCATCAGTTGATGGGCATTTGCATTGCTTCCACCTTTTGGCTAGTATGAATATTGTTGCTATGAACATTTGTGTACCAGTTTTGTTTGAATACATTTGAAGTATTCTGATTATATACCTAGAACAGAATTGCTGGGTCCTGTGATAACTTTCTTATGACCCAAACAAACTGTCGTTCACAATGGCTGTACCATTTTATATTTTTGCTTGTAATGTAATAACAGTTCTGATTTCTCCATATCCTCACCAACACTCGTTTTTGTTGTTGTTGTTTGTTTTGTTTTGTTTTGAATTATTAGCATTGTAGTGGATGTGAGGTGGTATCCCATTGTGGTTTTGATTTGTATTTTTCTAATGACTAATGATGTTGAGCAACTTCTCATGTGCTTGTTGGACATTTGTATATCTTTTTTTTGAGAAATGTCTATTCAAGTCATTTGCCCATTTCTTAATTGGGTTGTTTGTACTTTTTATTACTGATTTGCAAAAATTATTTATGCATTATGGATACAAGACTCTATAAAACACATGATTTGCAGATATTTTCTACCATTCTGTGGGTTGTCTTTTCACTTTGTTGACAGTGTCCTTTAATGCACAAAAGCTGTTCATTTTGATGAAGTCCATTGTATTGGTTTTTTCCTTTGTTGTTTGTGCTTTTGGTGTCATATCTAAGAATCTGTTGTCTATCCAAGCTCACAAGGTTTATAACTATATTTTCTTTTTAGAGTTTATAGACTTAGTGCTAACATTAAGGTTTTGATCCATTTTGACTTAATTATTACATTAGCATATTGTATAGAGTGTAAGGTAAGACTCCAACTCCACTGTTTTGAATATGCTATCCAGCTGTCCCAGCACCATTGCTTGAAAAGACTACTTTCTCCCATTGATATTTCTTGGCATCTATAGTGAAAATCACACTTGACTGTAAGTGTGAAGGTTTATTTTAGATTCTCAATTTTATTCCATTGATCAGTATGTCTACCCGTATGTCCATATCACACAGTCTTGATTACTACTTTTTAAAACAGGAGAAAAAGAGTTACAAATAAAAATGAATTTATTCTTTCCCTTATATTTACCTATGTAGGCTTTTTTTTAAACTGGTACTCTTTATTTGTTTGTGGATTCATTTTACTCTCTTGTTTTCTTTTATTTCAGCAGAATTACTCCTGCTAGTATTTTTTTCGTAGGCCAGGACTGCTAGTGACTGATTCTGTCAGTTTTTATTTATCTGGGAATATCTTATTTTCTTCTTTCTTTTTGAAAAAAATCTTCCAGATACAGAATTATTTAATGATGATATTTTCCTTTCAGTACCTTAAATACATCATCATATGGTTTCTAATGAGAAGTCAGCTCTTAAAGATCTTTGTTATATGTGGCCATGGGGTGCCCAGATATTGGCTAAACATTTATTTCTGGGTGTGTCTATAAGGATATTTCTGAATGAGATTAGCATTTGAATGACTGAGTAAGGAGACTGCCCTCCCCAGTGTAGTGGGTACTATCCAAGTCCTTGAGAGGTTAAAGAGAACAAAAAGGTGAATGAAAGGAGAACTCACTCTCTCTGCTCAGTTAAGCTGGAGCATTGGTCTCCTGTGTCAGCCTGGCTTGTACCTTTCGTGTTTCTGGTCTCCAACCTTCAGATGTGGACTGTAACTAATGCCACTGGTTCCTCAGGTCCTCAGATCTTTGGCTTGGGGTTGGGACTATACCAGCTTTCCTGGGTCTCCAGCTTGCAGATGGCAGACTGTGGAAGTTCTCAGCACTGATAACTGTATAAGCCAGTTCCTCATAATAAATCTATTTTGCATATAAATCTTGTATACCTATGTCTGTATATTAGAGAGAATCCTAATATAGATGGTAGTATCAAGAGTTACTCTAGAGGAAGATAGTTTTCTTTTCAGTAGACTTTAGTTTTTAGGGTAGTTTTAGGTTCATGGCAAAATTGAGAATAGGTACAGAGACTTCATATATATACCCTGTCCCCACATCTGCAATAGCTTCCCCCATTATCAAGTCTCCCAGCAGAGGGCTACATTTGTTACAACTGATGAACCTCCACTGAAGCATCATTACCATTATTGCCCTATGTCCGTAGCTTACGTTAGGTACACTCTTGGTGCTGTACATTCTATGGGCCAGACAAATTCAAAATGACATGTATACAGCATGATATTACCATATGGAGTAGTCTGACCTCCCTAAAAATCATCTGTGCTCTGACTATTCATCCCTCCTTCTCTCTGGAAACCACTGAATTTTCTAATGTCTCCACTGAATTGCCTTTTCCAGAATGTCATATAGTTGGAATCACATAGTATACAGCCTTTTCAGATTGGCTTCTTTCACTTAATAATATGCATCTAAGTTTTTTTCCATGTCATTTCATGGCTTGGTAGTTCACTTCCTTTTAGCACTGAATAATATTCCATATTCTGGATGTACTGTAATTTATCTCTCCATTCACCTACGGGTGACACTTGGGTGTTACCAAGTTTTGGATTATGAATAAAGCTGCTATCAACAGCCTCATGCAAGTTTTTGTGTGGACATACATTTTCAACTCCCTTTGAAAAATACCAGGGAGTCTGAATGCTGGATCATCTGGTTAAGAGTTTGTTTAGTTTCGTAAGAAAGCACCATACTCTCTTGCAAAGTGGCTGTACCATGTTTTTATGTTCACTAGGAATGAATTAGGATTCCTACTGCTCCATATGCTTACCAGCATTTGTTGTCAGTGTTCTGCATTTTGGTCATTCTACAAGGTGTGTAGTTGTATCTCGTTGTTTTGGTTTGTATTTATTTCCCTGATGACATAGGATGTGGAGCACCTTTTTTCATATGTTGCAAATCTCCTTTGGGGAAGTGTCTGTTAAGGTCTTCAGCACATTTGTTAATTGGGTTGTTCACTTTTCTGTTGTTAAGTTTTATGAGGTCTTTGTATATTTTGGCTAATAGTTATTTATCAGATAGGTTTTTGCAATTTTTTTCTCCTTGTGTTTTTTAAATTCTATTGATAATGTCTTTTGCAGAGAAGGAATTTTAAATTTTAATAAAGTCCAGCTTATTAATTCTTTCTTTCATGGACCATGCCTTTGATTCTATTTCTAAAAAATCATCACCAAACCCAAGATCATTGTAGGGGGTTTATAGTTTTGTATCTTACATTTAAGTCTTTGATCCATTTTGAGGTAATGTTTGTGAAGGGTGTAAGGTCAGTGTCTAGGTTTCCTTTTTTTTTAATGTGGATATCCAGTTTCACCAAAAGAGTCATTTGTTGAAAAGACTAAATTTTCTCTATTGTATTGTCTTTGTTCCTTTGCCAAACATGAAGTTGACTATATTTACGTGCACTTATTTCTGGGCTTTCATTTTTTTTTTTTTTTAAGTGAGAGAGAGAAAGAGCATGCATGTGAGAGCACAAGTTGGGGAGGGGCAGAGACAGAGAGAAAAAGAGGATCTCAAGCAGGCTCAGAGACCGATGGGGGCTTGAACTCATGGACCGTGAGATCATGACCTGAGCTGAAATCACGAGTCAGATACTTAACTGACTGAGCCATGCAAGCTGGACTTTCTATTTTATTCCATTGATCTACTTGTCTATTCCTTCACTAATATCACACAGTCTTGATTACTGCAGCCTCATTCTTGAAGTTGGGTACTGCCAGTCTGCCAACTTTGTGGTGATTATTCTGGGTCTTTTGCCTCTCCACATGAATTTTACAATCAGTTTGCCAATATCCACAAAATAACTTGCTGTGATTTTGATCGTTTTTATATTGGATGTATAAACTAAATTGAAAAAATGAACATCTTGAGAATATTAAGTCTTCCTACTAATGAATATGGAATATCTCCCCATTTATTTACTTCTTGACTTTCTTTCATCTGAGTTTTATAGTTTTCATTATATAGATCTTATACATATTTTCAATTTATACCTAATTATTTTAATTTTTTAGGTGCTACTGTAAAAGATACTGTATTTTTAGTGTCAAATTCCACTTGTTCATCATTGGAATATAGGAAAGTGATTGACTCTTGTATATTAACTTTGTATCCTGATTCCTTGCTCTAATTGCATATTGGTTCCAGAAGATTTTCACTGTTGATTCTTTTGGATTTTTATATAGATAATCATGTTGCCTATGAATAAAGCCAGGTTCATTTCTTCTTTCCCAACCTATATACTTTTAATTTCATTTTCTTGTTTTACTTTGTCAGGATTTTCAGTCCAATGCTGAAAACCAGTAGCGAGAGGGGATATCCTTGCCTTTTACCTGGTCTTAGTGGTTAAGCTTCAGGTTTCTCACCATTAAGTCTGACGTTAACTCTAAGGGTTTTGTTTTTTTTAATCCAGTTGAGGAAGTTCCCCTCTATTCTTAGTGTGTACTGATATTTTTTATTGATAATAGGTGTTGGATACTGTTGAATGCTTTTTGGCATTTATTGATATGTGCATGTGATTTTTCTTTTTTAGTCTGCTGATATGATGGATAACATTATTTGATTTTTGAATGTATAAAGCAGTCTTGCATAGCTGAGATAAATTCCACTTGGTTGTTGTGTATAATTCTTTTTATACCTTGTTGGATTCAATTTGCTAATATTTGGCTGAGGATTTTTGCATCTATATTCATGAGAGATATTGGGTCTATATCTTTTCTTGTAATGTCTTTGTCTAGCTTTGGTATTGGGGTAATGGTGGCCTCACAGAATGAATTAGAAGTACTACCTCCGTTTCTTTCTTCTGAAAGTGATTGTAGATTATTGGTATGCTTTTTTCCCCCTTAAATGTTTAGTAGTACTCACAAATGAACCCACCTGATACTAGTCTTTTCTGTTTTTGAATATTTTTAATTATTGATTCAATTCTTTAATAGCTACAGGCTTATTCGTATCATCTATTTCCTTCTGAGAGTTTGACAAATCGTGTCTCTCAAGGGATTGGTGTATTTCATACTAGTTATCAAATTTGTGATCATAGAGTTTTCCATAGTATTTATTAACCTTTTAATCCATGGGATCTGTAGCAATGTCCCCCTTTTCATTTCTAATGTTAGTAATTTAGAGAGAGTGTCTTCTCTCTTTTTTTCTTAGCTTAGAGGCTTATCAATTTTATTGATCTTTTCAGAGAACCAGCTTTTGCTTTTGTTGATTTTCTCTATTGATTTCCTGTTTTCAATTTCATTTATTATTTCTTTTTTTCCCCAGTTGGATTTAATTTGCTCTTCTTTTCTCTAGTTTTACAACGTGGAAGCTTAGATTATTGATTTTAGATCTTTCTTCCTTTCTAATATATGCATTCAATGCTATAAATTTCCCTCTAAGCACTATTTTCACTGCATCATACAAGATATGTAGATCATATGTAATTGAATATAATTTTGCTGTTATTATTTTGAACAAACTGCTATATGTTAGACCTTTTAGGAGTAAGACAAACATTTTTATTTACTTTCACTTATTTGTTTCCTGTTTTTCCTTTCTTTATGTAGATCTCAGTTTCTGACCAATATCATTTTCATTCTCTCTAAATAAGTTCTTTTAACATGTGTTGCAAGGTAGGTCTACTGGCAACAATTTCCTTAATTTTTATTTGCTGAGAAAATTTTCATTTCTCTTTCACTTTTGAAGAATAATTTTGCAAGATATGGAATTTTGGGTTGGTATTTATTCTCTTAACACTTTGTTCTCTTCTTGCTTCCATGATTTCTGAAGAAAAGATGGATATAATTCTTATCTTTGTTCCTCTACAGGTATGACATTTTTTTCCCCTGGTTTCTTTCAATATTTTTTCTCCACCTTTCATTTTCTATAGCTTGAAAATTATATGCTTACATGTAGGTTTTTGTCACTTATCTGTTTGGTGTTCATTGAATTTCCTGATTTTTGGATTGGTGTCTGACATTAGTTTGGGGGGATTCTCAGTCATAATTTCAAATATTTATTCTGTTCCTTTCTCTCTCATAGTCTCATTACAGTCCTTGGATATTCTGTTCCTTTTTGTTTTTCCATCTTTGCTCTTTGCTTTTCTGTTTTTGAGACTTCTCTTGGGATATCCTCAAGCCTAGAGATTTTTTTCCTCAGCTGTGTCCAGTTTATTATTAAGCCCAACAAAGGCATTCTTCAAATTTGCAGTAGTGTTTTTGATCTCCAGCACATCCTATCTGTACTTTCTTAGAAATTCCATCTTTTTGCTCACATCTTTTCTTATATGCTGTCTACTTTATCCATTAAAATCCTTAGCATATTAATCATAGTTATTTTAAATTCCTGGTCTGATAGTTTCAATATCTGCTATATCAAAGTCTGGTTCTAATGCTTGCTCTGACTCTTTAAAATATATTTTTTGCCTTTTAGAATGTCTCATATTTTTTCTTGACAGTCAGAGATTATATCTTGTGCAAGTGGAACTACTGTAAATAGGTCTTTAGTAACGGGGGGTTATGATGTATGGTAGGCGTGGCATTCTATAGTTCTATGACTGGGTCTTCACCTTTTGGCAAGTCTGTGCCTCGGGTCTGTGAACTTCACATGTGCTTCTCAGTACCGCACCTATTTAGTGGAACAGGATGGCCAGAGTGGGCTGCAGTTGTGTTATTTCCCTTCTCTCAGGAAGGAGTCATGCAAGTAGAATATATACACTTAAGAAAAAAGGGCCAAGTACTGAAACCAATGACATAACAGCATTTATAGGTAAAATAACTCACAAAACTAAAAAATAACTCACAAAAATGACTATATAGAACTGTTATGGGAATGGGGATATATTTTGATGAGAGACAGACAATACTAGACATTTGAAGGAGGAGGAATATTGGGGTTAAACAGGCATGGACTTGCATCTTTGTTCTCCAACCTACCAGTTTGTGCCTTGGCAAAATTATTTAAGCTTTCCATTTCTTGATATCTGGATCCATCATGGGATGACCATGACCACTATGGTGTTTTAAAGATCAATGTGACAAAAATCTCAGAGCAGTGTTTAGCTATAGTTGACATCAAACAAATGTTATTATCACTACGGAAGTGAAGAAAGAATATATAATTTGTGGGTAGCCCAATACAAGATACTTCAAAATATACAACAGAAATTACATGACCTGATGTTTGCTCAGAAAAGAGAAGACTTTTTGGTTTAGTAGAGAATATGTCAGTGGACACATATTTCTTTATATTGAGAGAAGAACAATTTACCTGACTTAATTTTTAGAAGAAAAAAAAAGGTCTAAAAATAAAACAAAATATTTTAGGAAAGAGACCCAAAATCTTGAATAGGGACGAGGCTCAAATCTAGGTACAAGATGCAATCCACAGCCATCATTTAACAACTGGAGTTCTTAATTCTGTACTTTTGCTAGATTATCTCTTTTTATTTTTAAGTTTTTTAAAAGTTTATTTATTTATTTGGAAAGAGAGAGGGAGACAGAGAGAGAGAGAGAGCAAGCACATGCAAGGAGGGGCAGAGAGAGAGAGAGAGAGAGAGAGAGAGAGAGAGAGAGAGAGACTCCCAAGCAGGCTCCGTTCTGTCAGAGTAGAGTCTGATGCGGGGCTTGAACTCATGAACCCTGAGATCATTACCTGAGCCCAAACCAAGGGTCAGATGCTTAACTGACTGAGCCACCCAGGTGCCCCTATATTGTCTCTTTCTGTGGGTGATCTCATCTTGTGCTGCCTTCCAATACCATCACATACTTGTAACACTCAAATGTATATATCTGACTCCATATTTCTTCTAAGCTCCAGAATCCACCTAGTCTATTTTGAAATTTGAATTCTCAGTGATACCTCAAGCTCAACATGAAGGCTCCACCATTTATTCAAGTGCAGAAACTAGAATACCAAGGGTATAGATGATTCCTGTTTATCAGTCTTTACAGGTAAACAATCCTTTACCAGGAGCTCTAACTTTTTTTATCAATTTCTCATCTCCACCAGGTCTCAATTATCATTAATTGGACTCTGGTAGCATTTGTTGGTACTTCCTGAATCTATTCTTGCCTATTCTGCTCTTGTCCCTGTTCATTCTATTCATTCTTGACACAGCATTAGTGCATGAATATGCCTCTACTCTCCTACTTCTCTGATGCTATTTTTGAATGTCTTTCTATGGTTTTCAGGATAAAGATCAAAGGCTATAACATGTCTTATAGGGCTCTTAATGATATGACCCCTGCCTTTCTCTGTAACTTGACTATCATATCCCACGAATCATGGTGCTTGACATGTAACAGACGTGCAACAAATATGCTAAGTGAATAAAGAAGTCAATATCCTCAGTAAGGTTTATTTTCAAAACTGGACCACATATATATATAGGGAACGGGAAATAAGCCATAACATCCTGGAAAATTTTTTTGTGGAAAAGAAGAAATAGATTTTCCATTTTTTCTCATCAAGTCACTTTCCTGCCACTTAAAGAACTCATGATGACGGCAGTGAAATCACCTTGATCAGACTTCTGTCTATTTCTTGAACTTACCCTAAAACAACTGGATGAAATCTATTTCAAAGGCTCTGCTGTTTCTTTGTCTTCTGATACTTGAAAACCTGAATTCACTTTTCTGTAGAGATTTTGATTTGGAGAAAATACATAAATGGACCTGAGGTAAAAGTAAGAAAAAGAAAAGTGAGCTTTGGGACAAGGCAATACTAGAACTTTTCTGAAAATTAATATAAATGTACTGTTTTTTTGAGTATAGAAATTATTTTGGTGTTAAGATATATCCATCTTAGTGAGTGAGGCCTGGAAATTGGTGTTTGGTGCATTAAAGCTGATAGGGAGAGGGGAGATGAAAAAGTTAATGTTATTCAGAGAGACTGGATATAGGAAAGATAAAAAAAAAAAGACTCCAAGGGTAAGAGGAAAGTCATCACAAAGGGACTTTCTGAGGCACTAGATGAACAATGAATTTTGGGAACAGTGATGGCTGATATCCTATCCTATCGTGATGTTGCATTTGATTCTCTTTTGTTACTTCTTCCTTCCTCTCCGTCACCCCTTCAGTCTCAGTCTTCAGTAAGACTGATTTTCAACCATTAAAAATTAGAGTAAGCCTTATCTTTCTCTGCCTAAAATAGGCATGAGACCAAGATCACAGTCTGGAGCAAGACAGGACATGAGACCGTAGGAGGAGCTCGTGTGACAGACCTAGAGGTTACCGAGCTAAAGATTGATGACCAGAAAATATAATATGATATAATATAATATAAAATAATATAATATAATATAATATAATATAATATAATATAATATAATATAATATAGAATATCCACTACTTCCAAACACCCAGATTCAAAGAAAGATTAGAGAGGGGAGGGTGGGTGATGGGTATTGAGGAGGGCACCTTTTGGGATGAGCACTGGGTGTTGTATGGAAACCAATTTGACAATAAACTTCATATATTGAAAAAAAAACAAAGAAAGATTAGAGAAAAGAATAAGTTTCTAGAAGTAAATGTGGAATGGGTTTTGAAGTTATTTTGTTTGGAAATTAAAGCTAAAAGTGAACCCTGAAACTCATTCCTGGTGCCACAATGGTTTTTCTTGAAGAATGTCCTAAAAAATAAAGACTATTATACAACACATTTTGACAACACTTATAAGTCACAGGGAACGGAGCAATGTCTCAAGGTTGTCATACCAAATACAGGAAACAAAGACAAGTGGCTGCTCATTCTTAACTGCTGTCGTGGTGCCCACAGCAGGCTGCCAGCCAGCATGCCACTCTGGTATTTGTCCTCTTGGGACTATGTCTTCGTGTTCGTAAGAGAACTCACTCTTGCCAAAGTTCTAGCACAAAATTTCAGAAGCAGCTGTGGTCTGGCCTGGCAGCTCTGATCTGTGCAGTGTTTTTTTTTTTTTCTAACCATCCCAAGCTCATGGCATTTTTTAGGATGACCCACCAAGAGAGTGACTGATGGTCCGTCACTTTTGTAATGGAGGCTGGTCCCCTGTGCACCAGGTTACCACCATTAACATATCTCAACCCTCCGTGGGATAGATTACTGATGCTTTTTGTGAGCTTTCTGACCTTGTCTCAAGCTTTACAATCCATGGTGATGAATTTATAGAGTGATGGTGACTATGTATGAATCGTGTAACAGAGATAAATGGGCATTAGATGTTGACGAAGCAGAGAAGAAAATATTGTTCTCGACACCTTTTGTTAGCAAACGCATGATTCACTATAACTCTTCTTTAGTGACTTATCTATAAATCTTCTTTTCTCACTTAATAAAATGCCCCCCATTGCTCCTTCTAAGCCGACACCATGTTTTTGTAATACATTATTAAAGCCATGTCAGGCTCAAGATGCAGCATGCTTGGGGCTTCATAGCAGTATTAGTTTACTTTCCACTTCTACAAAATCCTCAAAGTGTTTCCAGGACATATTAATTCCCTTCTGCATCATTCCCGTCTGGTTGTTGGTAAGCAACCAGATCTACCTAAAGCTTTGGAAGTGGATGTGTTTCTTTCACAAAGTTCTCATATATTTCCAATAAGGTTTGAGAAAAAAAAACTATAAAACGTGGACTGTAAGACTTGGGAAAGTGGGGAGCTGTTTTTCTCAAAATGAAGTTCAGGAGAACCGTTTATACAGGGTCCAGGACCTAGAAAAATGTTGAATGTTTCCATTACTCTGTAGCTCTTTTGCTAGCTGGCTTTAAAGAGCCATATTCTCTTTTTGTATGCCCTCCAAAAGGTATGCTATTTTTTCTAATTGTTTTTGTCTTTCTTCTCAGACCAAGGCAGGAGAGTCTGTTGACAGAAATAATTTCCAGTGAATTTGCCTGCTACTCGTGGACTCTCCTGGCTACAGTCAAGAACATCATTGGTACTCACTTTTCTTTAGGCTCATTGCCTAACTGTGTGCCTGCTGTCGAGGGTCTGTGATGGCTTCCAGACCTTCTAGGTTGAAATTCAGGACCAATTTAATCAAATATGATAGGCCACAGGATTAAGACTTTATTGAACATTGCACAGTAGGTCAGGTCATATATATATGGTCATATATATATATATATATATATATATATATATATATATATAAAGATTCCCAAGAGTTTTTTATATGAAGCTCATCTGGAACCAGTGAGCAAGGCCATGAGAGATGCTTAGTTTTGTTTCTGGGGGGTGTGGAGAAATAGCAATGCGAGGGAGGGTGGCAAAAACTCTTCCTTAAAATAAAACCGAGATTTGGCCAATTTGGCCTATGTTATGTTAAGATGATTAGTAGAAAACAAGACTGAAAAGAGAGTCTGAAGGCAGATAAAGTTAACCTGAAGGCCTACTAACCATCGTGATTTTTTTCTATAAGCAGGAGAAACTTTACGTGTTTTTACACGAGGTAGGTGACTTCATCAGAGCTGTTCCTCAGGAGGAGGTAAAGTGGCCATAATGAATTGATTAGGGACACATTAGTTCAAAAGAAGGGCTATCAGCTAGGAGACTTTAGAAGTTCAGGCAAGTGGTAATAGGGACCTGACCCCAGGAAATAAGGATTTCATTAGATAATAGGAGGCAGAAACATGAGACCTTCTGGTAAACTGGACAGAATAATTCTAAGTAACTTCAAAAGTGCCATGCAGGAAATAATGAAGAAAACGAAACAGTTCTGTCATGCAATATAAACATGTCACTCGCTCAAGGCCTGGTATCCTAATATTACATGACAGTGTCCTCTGGGTTATTTTTCCATTACAACAAGTTGCAGGAGCTGATAAGCCTGTGACTAATTTAAAGTGTAATTGTTGTCCGTCTCCCTGCAACATAGTTTGTGTTTCATTTCCTTTAAGCAAACAGCGTAAAGAATTACAGTCAAGTTCAACACTAGGAGCTTGATTCCCAGAAACACAAGAGGGCTTGAGAAAGGTCTCTGGCTCTAAAGCAACCATGACCCTCAAATTCTCATTCGCCATTGACGGTGGCATGGTGGGTAAGACCTTGTTCCTAGATTGAGTGAGGCTTTCTGATGCTGATACCGGTGAAGGAGACGAAGCTAAGCAAAGAAGACATGTGTCACTGAAGGGGATTGATGGGTTAACAGATCATGAAAAATTCATTTGGAGGAGAGATATCATAAATCAAAGAACGTTAGCACTGGAAGGGATTACAGAGATCACCTAGTTAAGTGTAAGAATTTTAGAGTCAGGCTAAATTGGTTATGAATCCCCAGCTCCCCAGTGTACTAGATACATGGCCTTTTATTTTTCTAGTTACCATTTCTCTGGGACAGGAGACCTAAGTCATTTCACAGAGTTACTGCAAGGATTAAATATGTTAGTAAACGGAAAGTTCTTGGCCCAGTCCATGGTACACACTTAACACCAGACACGTGTTGTTAGAAATAAAATCCGGATGTGGGCTTGGGTTTCCTGAATGTGGACGGGGGTTCCTACCACGGGGCCATACCATCCCCTCTTATAATCCCACTTGAAACTAATGCTTCCAGAAAAGCTCCCCCAATTATGTTGGCATTGCTTTATATATCGGATTGCTTCCGTCATTACTAAGAAGCTATTAGAGTCAACTCTACACAACCAATCATTTAAAACAATGTATTGAGTGCCTACTCAATAAAAGGAACATGGTTTTAATGATAAATGACATGCCATCATGAAAAAATTATTACCTGTTGCCCCACAAAATATTAATCATCATTATTATTTTTAACCCGAATTAAGAGTCACTGTTCTGTAATGAAGTGCTCTGGGATTTGACGCATGGATAGAAATCAGCCCCTCCCTCGAGGGCGCTAGTCATTGCTTTTAGATTCAGTTGCAATTTGAAAAGACACATTCTGCCTATTTAGAATAGACCTAAAGAAGCATGCCGTTTATTCCAGTATCTGATATTATTATCTTATTAAACACAAGTATCCATAATATGTGGCTGGGAAAAGACAATGTCAAAGCAAGTTAAGAATTATGTGGGGAGAGGAAGGAAAGAAAAAAAAAGCAGAGTAGCCAGACTCCGGGTATAGATCATTGCCTTTGATTCTTCGGACAGTTCTAGAGGATGGGTTTATTCACATTTTATTGAGGAGGAAACCAAGCCTCAGATAAGAACTTGCCAGCCTCACAAATAGTACATGGTGAGCCATAATTTCAACTCACAGTTACTCGATTCCAAAACTGTTGTTCTCTGTTTCTTTCACAGATCTTTTTGTAGTGAGATCAAAGATAGTTACAGAAAACAGCACATAAGAAATTCAACGCTTGAGTGGATTGTTAGAAGGTGAACACATTTGTAGCCATCCAGGTCAGGAGATGGAAGTTTGGCACCTGCTCCAGAAACCACCCTCCTCTCCAAAAGTAAGCACTGCCTTGCCTTTTAGGTTAATCACGTCCTTACATTTGTTGAGGCTTTCCCAGACAAATGGGTGTCTCTATAGTATACTTGAGATGTTCGTCTCCTTTTAGGTTTTGTATATATTTGACGCATGGAATCCTCGTTCTTTTCCTTACAACTTACCTGCTGAATAAACTAGACCGTTTCATCTGTAGCGTTTAAAGCTGTCTGGAGTTGCACGCTCATGGTGTCATGCCACACCATTGTTCTGTGCGTTGTTTGTTAACTGACGTCTGGATCCAGAGGCGTAAGCAGACTCAGGTTTGATCCCTCGGGCAAGAATTTAGAGGGAGTGTTTTCACCAAAGGGCACACGATATCTGGGTTTTGCTCTTGTTTCACCTTAACATTAATTCATTGGAAGTTGCAAATGGTTAAGTTGCTGGCATTTCTTTTTCACTTATTTGCTGAAATAATTTTGAATGAAGAAGCTGACTCACCTAGGATTTGGTTACTCAGTAGCGTAGTGCATAAAAAAGGTAGGAAGAAATGCTGACTCTTCCCTCTTAATTACCCTGTTTTTAAATACATGCAGTATGTTTTGATCCACTGTAATTCTCATTCCTGTTGCAGCTCAAATTTCTCAATCTTTGGCCCTAGTCTTTTTGATATAACGCTAGATGTTTTTGATAACCTCCTGGCTCTCTGGCATGACAAGATGCTCCAGACTTTTCTTGTCTATTTTCTCCTAAGTACCTGGAATCATCCATTTATACAAGCAACCTTATTTCTTTGAATGGAAAATGGTATTTCACTATCAGAATCTGGGCCCAGAGATGCTAATTGCTACCAGTTGATAATTGTTTCTGACTTTTTAATGTACAGAGATAGGATACAATTAAAGGAGCTTGTGATTTAGTAATAGTATTTCAATTATGTCTACATAACACCTGTATTTGTTTTTAACACTTATTCATTTTTGAGAGACAAGAGAGAGACAGAACGTGAGCAGCAGGGGAGGGGCAGACAGAAAGGGAGACACAGAATCCAAAGCATGCTCCAGGCTCTGAGCTGTCAGCATAGAGCCCGACGCAGGACTCAAACTCATGAACCGCGAGATCATGACCTGAGCCAAAGTCGGACACTTAACCGACTGAGCCACCCAGGCGCCCCACGTTTGTATTTTTTGGCACCAAGAATCATAAGTTGTCAGGGCATAAGAGATACCAGAATTATAATGTGATACAAATATTCGCTTTTTCGCACATTCTATATAAACAAGGTTTGGAGTAATAATACTATGTCACCATTGCCACGACTACTCAAAAGAGTTACGCATTTTTCATTTGATATCTCATTTCTTCTCCCCCATCATAACTGAGTGGTTTTATTGTTATCTGTACTATCTGATACTCTAGCCACTATAATGTATGGTCCTTCATTTTTGATTCCCAATTTGTCCTACTTCTACAAGTAATTCTATAGACTACTAGTACTTATGTTCAGGTTTCTTTTGTGATTTTTGATTGTCTGAAGCTTGTTCTCTAATATATATTCCCTACAAAATGCTCCCAGGGAAAAATCCTTCTTGAATTATTGTGTATTATATGTTCCTTTTACAATCAGAGGTCAGTAATTCTTCATATAAAAGTAGTGGTTCACATTTTCCTTTCTTATTTTAATTATTTTACCCAAGTTTTTTCTGAAATAAAATTGCTATAAAAGAGTCTAATGAGGACACAATGATCTAACCCTTACATATCATTGATCTGTTGGTGTAGGTTACAAAAGGATGTTTCCTTTTATTTTAAATTTCAGGAAGCTTTCTTGAATTCTTATTGTGTTGGTTGTTGTTGTTTTGTTTTGCTTTCCAGAGACTTCCATCATCAGTAGGTTAGGTCTTCTTTGCCTGTATTCAGTACACACTGATGTAGACCCATGCTATTCTCTTTCTTTTTAATTTTAAAAATTTTCTTCCTTTTTAAAATGTTTATTTATTTATTTATTTTTAGAGAGAAAGAGAGAGAGAGCATGAGTGGTGGAGAGGTGAAGAGAGGATCCCAAGAAGGCTCCATGCTGTCAGCACAGAGGCTGACATAGGGCTCAAACTCACAAAACATGAGATCATGACCTGAGCCAAAATCAAGAGTCAGTTGCTTAACCAACTGGGCCACCCAGGCACCACCCCCCCCCCAAATATTCTTCCTCTTTTATCCTCTTTTCATCTTAGAAAATTTTATGCTGTGTTTTTCACTCTTGTATTCCTTCTAGTTTAGTCTTCAATTCTAATATTTTTTTCCTAATTTCTAGTTATTATTTCTAACTCTGATATGTGTTTTTCTTCCATATCATGCATTATTTTCTTAAATATTTAAAGCTAATTTTAAATTACTACATAATTTTGCTCTGTTATTGAATATATCTCCTTGGTATATTTTTATTATCGATAAGAAGGTAACTGCCCCTTGTTCTCTATTTCCTTATGGTAACTTTGTGTGGGATTTTACCCCAATTCCTCCCTCCCTCCCTCCCTCTTTCCTTCCCTCCCTTCTTTTCTTTCTTTCTTTCTTTCTTTCTTTCTTTCTTTCTTTCTCTCTCTCTCTCTCTCTCATGAGCCTTGTTGTCCTTAACATTTAGTAGGAGGCTGGATTCAAAGTTCAGGTAACATTTCCAATTTCACAGGTACCCTCTTCTGTTGTTTTTAGGTAGTGTTTAAAAATACGCACTTTTTTTTCTTCTTCTAATGTTTCCAGGTCCAGCCCAACTTTAGTTTTGACCTTTCTTTTTCTTTCCTTTCTTTTCCTTATTCTGCTTCAGTGATGAACCAACTTGTAGCAGTTTCTTGTCCCTGTCCTGGACGTAACCCCTGACAAGATAATTTCAGGAGTATACACGGTCCGATGACTCCAGCCCCTCTAAACTTCACTCTGGTGTTCTCAGTCACCCGCCACTGGAGAAGGTAAATCCTCTCCCATTTTGACTGCCATTCTCAGGTTGGCCTGCCTTCTTTTTCCAGAAATATTCAATGGCAATTCATTGATTTCTCTATTTTCTGGTCTATATAGTATTTTGCCATTTCTCTTTCCCCTAATTCAGATGTTGCTAACATCCCGGGAATTGATGGCTTCTCCCAGTCACTCATATTTTGTGGTTCTTCTGTGTATCTTTGTACTTACTTCTGTTTAAATGTTGGCTATAGATAGAGGTGTAATTTTACTACCTATGCAGGGGCTAGGAAGATGCAGAATCTATATTTTTACTGCTGCCACTATATTTCTAGAATTCAATTTTCTAAAGCCTATGCATTTATAATAAACATGCTACTTTCTCATAGGGATAGATTAAAGATCTAAAGAATAACTCAGAACTGAATTAGGATATGGGGAATTTATTTAGTATATGACATTCATTTCTGAGTAAGTTCCTTTTTTTTTAAAGAAGTTTTATTTATTTATTTTGAGAGAGACAGACAGCATGACTAAGAAGCAGGGGGTGGGGATGGGGAGAGAGAGAATCCTAAGCAGGCTCTGCATCATCACCACGAGCCTGATGTGGGGCTCAAACTCACTAACTGTGAGATCATGACCTCAGCTGAAATCGGGAACTGAACACTTAACTGACTGAGTCAGCCAGGCATCCCTCTGAGTAAGTTCTAATCAGATTCTAGGTACACCCTGCTGTTTCCTGTTGTAAACTGAGGCCCCAGATGATCTGCATCACTTTTTACTAGATAACATACAAATGTGTTCAATTGGGGCAGTGCCATATAATGAAGAGAGTGTGGATTTTGAAACCAAAGAGATTGAAGTTCAAATCCTTATTCTATCACTTAATGGCTGTGAAGATGTGGGCAAGGTGTTTATGCTTTAACACCATTAATTTCCTTATTTGTGAAAGGTACATAACTATATCTGTCTGTGAGTATATAGCACATTTTGAGTGAATTTTAGTCCTTTTCCAAATCCCAGAACCTCCAACATTGTGATGATCAAAACTTTTAGGACCCAATTAGATGCAACTTAAACAGGTACCCTACTCAGATGTGTAACAAATGTATACTTTTTCCTAAAGAATTATTTGTTTTTCTATAAACTAAAGTTATTTTTCCCTTTTCCCCTGGTATCAGTTTTGACTTGCCCCAACCTACTCAATTTAGGGAAATATGGGAAAGCAAGAAAAGTAATTCAGAATTAGAAAAACTATTACATAGATTTAACCACAATTTACAGAACTGTCTCTCCCTACAGGACAGGACAAACCCAAAGGAAGGATTTTCTTCCTTCCTTCCTTCATTCCTTCCTTCTTTCCTTCCTTCCTTCCTTCCTTCCTTCCTTCCTTTTTTCTTCTCCTTCCTCATGCATATTGTCACATAATGAATTACAAGCAGAATTCAGCTTCCCTGAACCACTAGAAGTGGGGGCAGAAGGTGTTCAGAAGATGGGCAACCATGATTAAAAATCTTTGTCAAATGCTAACTTTGAACATGCTGTGGTTTGATTTTTTTAATGTAACTATGAGCAGAAAATAGCATTTTCTCACTCCATGAAGTCACACCTCTCTTTGTCAATGGAATAGTTGATAAATCAGTGAAAACAAAATTAAATGTAAATTGAGCTTTCCATCTGGCCACTGTGACACCCTCTAATTCAAGCCAAACAACCTGTCTTTGAGGAAGTCTTTTCTGAAACACACTGGATTGACAACATTTTAAAGTTCGGTTCAGGAGAGTATTTTAGGATATCCGAGAAAAAGAAAATCCTGAAGAGGACAAAAGAAGACTATATAAAAAAAGAAAATCTAAGTATTTACCCTTACTCTGAGACAGAAGGTGTGTTTGTGTTTAAAGAATTGAATAATTCCATTGTCGGCTACCCAAGTATGGTTTGGCAGTGTGCTTATTTTCTCTAGGTTCAGACTCTTCCTTTTCCCCTTCCTTCCTTCTTGTTACTATTTCATTGATTTCAAAGAGCCCAAGAAAGAAGGGAGGGAGGAGGAGAAGAAGAAAGGGACCAGTGACAAATTCAGGAACTGAGAGAGAAATGGTCAAGAGATTCAACTTTGGAGTCTGTCATACCAGGATACTAAGTCCAGCTGGGCCATTTATTAGCTGAACAATCCTGGGCAAGTTTCTTAATTTCCATGGGCTTCAGAAATAGATGTCATAAACCATGTAAATCATATGGGTTATAGTAAACACTCGTTAAAAGTTAGTTATTTTTTATCAACAGATGGTTTGAGGACTAGGTTAGAATATTTTCTACTTTGGTAATATATTTTAAGTTATTCCATTCTTTTCTGTGGTGACCCGTCGACACAAAACGAATTCATTTTATATCACACTTAATGGTGTATCTGATGATACAGAATTGAATGAAATTATGATAGCTACTTCTCTTCATAGTTGGAGGTAACATGTATGGAACACACATATTGTGTTCAGAGGAGAGTCATTTCAATTTCTTCTCTTAGATATGACTAATGGTTCCTGGAGGGAAGACAAAATATGCAACCTTTCATGAGTGAAGGAGGGAGTCCCCACTGATTACTGTCATTGAGAGTCTCCAATGACAGTAATCACTTTTATGGACAGTTCTAGGGAAGAGATGGACTGACATGCATCAGGTGTTCTTTTCTAGGATGAAAGAAAGCAAAACTGGCACAGAGACAGTCTTTAAAATCAGAGGTGGAGATGGGGTTGAGATGTTATTTATTAGAAATGAATGCATGTAATAGAAAGAGGAAGCAAGGAAGACTGGCGAGAAGAAAGTGAACTTCTATGCCAGCCTGACAAAATCTCCACCAGCCCAGCAGGCGTGCTGGACCAAAACTTCCCCTTTGTATCATCTGTAATGGTCCTACCTTTTTACTTGGACTTTGCTCCAAATGTGGGCTGCCACGGGAAGGTGTGATGTTGAGCAAGATGGCTCTCTGTATTTCGGGCAGGTCCTGAAGGATGTGATGCTGAAGGCGGGCTGTTGACGCCACGTCCATAGCTGGCCACAAGCCCTTTCTCAGAAGGAGGTCTGTCATTGCGTCTCCAAGTTGGCCAGAGACTTTCCAGCAGTGCTACCTGCAATTTGAGAAATTTGAGAATTGTAAATCCTGACCTAGTGGACCTGGTTGAATGGACCCTAAGCATTATTATCATAATAATTAATGTCTTTGGAAAGGAAAGGATACAGGGAGCCTTAAGGAAAATCTCACAAAGGAAGAAGGGACAGTCTGGGCTGAGGGAAGAAGATGAATACAAGCACCTAGAAACTTTATTTCTGCTGGAGGAGAGCTATTTCTGGTTATGTCGGACAGCACACCGAGTCTCTAAACACAATAAATTGTCAACTTTTGGTTGTGATATTATTATTGTTTTGAATTTAACTTACTTTATGCATCATATTTTTAAAAAAAATGCATTTTAGTGTTAGCTTGTCCTAATATTGAAAGAAATAGAAGTATTTTATACTTATTTATGTATTTACTTGTTTATATCTAAGTTAGTTAACATGTAGTGTGATAATGGTTTCAGGAGTAGAATTTAGTGATTCATCACTTACATATCATACCCAGTGCTCATCCCAACAAGTATCCTTAATGCCCATCACCCATTTAGCCCATCCCTTCACCCGACAGGGTTGCTAGAAGTATTTTAAAGTCGTCATTGCCACATACTCACACTAAAATAGTCATATTCACTCTCTCCCTGTCTCCAAACGCCTATTGCAAAAGTGCAAATTCTTCCAAGCATTGTATAAAAATACAAAGTGTAGTGTCCCCTGTTTAGTACTGTACCTTGTTTACTAAATATATATATATATATATATATATATATATTTATATACATATATATGTTTAAAATATATAAAATAAAAAATCTGTATATTTAATTTTTTAAATGTTTACTTATTCTTGAGAGAGAGAGAGACACACAGCAGAGTGGGGAGAGGCAGAGAGAGAGGGAGACACAGAATCCGAAGCAGGCTCCATGCTCTGAGCTGTCACAGGGCTTGAATTCACGAACCACGAGATCAAGACCTGAACCAGAGGTGTAGACTTAACTGACTGAGCTACCTGGGCACCCAATAACACCGATAGGTGTTAATTACAGCAAAATAAATGAAATGTGTTGTCCCACTTGAGGAGAAATGACTGAGTATGTAATGAGTGAACTAAAGAAGATACAACTTTAGACAACAATGTAGTGCACCATGGTGCATGTGGGGGACCTGGACCAGTGCCCTGGAGTGGGCGAGTATCTCTGGGAAAGGACCAGGTTTCAGTTGCGATGCTATTTGGCTAGAAGTAGCAAACGCAGAGTAGGTAATCCAGCCAACACTTTCTATTCCTGTAATTGGAAAAAAAGAATGGGCCTCCTTTGGATGACGCAAATCCCTAAGGGTTTTTGGACAATTAAAAGGTCTGGATATGCAGGGAGGTAGGTATCAGGGGAGAAAACATACCTTTTGCCAGTAACGGAGGTGAGTAGTCAAGAATCCATTTGCAAATTAAAAAGAGATTACATCCATATTTATATGATGAGGTTGCGAAGCAGATCATGTTAGTTCCATATATGAGAGGAAGCTTCCTCTTCCTTCAGAGAAGATAGTTGTGTTTTTTTCCTTTTTTAATATTTAAAGATTTTATTTTTTCCCAGCAGTTTTAGGTTCACAGTAAAATTGAGAGGAAGATACAGAGATTTCTCATATCCCCCCGTCCCCACACCTCCCATGTATAGCCTCCCATACCAGGGGGACACATTTGCTACAATTGCTGAACCTACATTGACACATCATCATCACCCAAAGTCCATAGTTTACATTACAGTTCACTCTTGACGTTGAATAGTCTGTGAGACTGGACGAATGTGTATAATGCCATGTGTCCGCCATTAAAAAGGCATACAGAGTATTTCCACTGTCTTAACAATCCTCTGTGCTCTGCCTAATCCTTCCTCCTCCACCTCTCTAATTCCTGGAAACCTTTTTACTGTCTCCATAGTTTCGCCTTTTCCGAAGTATTATATATTGGAACTGTACAGTACCTACCTTTTCCTTTCTGGTTTCTTTCGCTTAGTAATATGCATTTATGGTTCTTCCACACCTTTTTGTGCCTTGATAGCTCATTTCCTTGTAGTGCTGAATAACATTCCACTGCCTGGATGTACCAGAGTTTATTTACCCATTCACCTATGAAGAGTATCTTGAGTGCTTCCAAGTTTTGGCGATTATGAGTAAAGCTACTATAAACATCTGTGTGCAGGTTTTTGTATGGACATAGGTTTTCAGGTCTTTTGAATTCAGCTCTTTTGAATGAATACCAAGGAGTATAATTCATAGATCATATGCTAAGAGTAGGAGGTTCGTTTTATAAGAAGTTCCCAAACTATCTTCTAAAATGGATGTACCATTTTGCATTCCCACCAACAATGAATGAGAGTTCCTATTTCCCACAACCTAGCCAGCATTTGGTGTTGTCAGTGTTTTGGATTTTACTCATTCTAAATAGGTGTTTAATGATATCTCGTTGTTGTTTTAATTTGCACGTTTCTGATGACATATGACAGGGAACTTCTGGTTTCCTTTCGACTACTTTAAATAGGTACTGTATTGGTTAAGTATCTTCATCATTCCAGAACATTTTCTAAGCTTAAAAAAAAAAAGGAATTGAACAAGAGCTCATGAATTTTTAAAACTTGCTAGGACTCCTAAATAAATTCTGCCAATAATATCCATATATGATTTTAGCCTCTTGTGTGGAGAGAAAATTAACATTTTATACTTCTGTAAAAATTAATTTCCTGGAACATTAAGACACAGTGTTTATAAGGAAGACTGTCTTTTCATACAATGTTTATAAAGAAGACTGTCCTTTCAATCTGTTTTTATTTTAAATTTTTTGCTGTCATGAGAACAAAATATAGCAAGAGTTAAATAATGTTGAGATCCAAACCAACAACAAAATAGGACATCAAACGAAGCTCACAGGCATCAGTTGTGGAAATTAGGCAGATCAGTTTCTAAATCTAGACAATCTTTACATGTTTCTAAAAGAATACCGAAAAAAAAACCCCACGGGATTTATGGTTACCATCTCCTATTCAACAAAGCACACTGGAGTATTTTCAAGCTCAACATTGCACTATTTTTCTCTTAAAAGTTCTAGCAGCACCTTTAGCATCAAATTCCCCTTATTCTGTCCCCTTCACAAGTGATTAGTGTTTTCCTGAATTCCTCAAATTCCTTATGACCTTTACCCCATATTTCAGTGTCATTCCTTTTCCAAATGTGACTAGGATATTCTCTTCTAGCACATTTTGATGGACAAGGTAATCCATTTTGTTGTCTAACCTCTGTATCAAAGTGGCCAAAGATTCAGTGGTTTAACAGCTGGAGAAATTTTCATTACATGAATGAGATTTAGATAACACTTCCATTAACAGAACTTAAGATCAATGTCCCTAAACATACCATTCCCAAATCAAGACTTTATTGTGTGTTTTAACACTTCAGAGCCACAAAGCTTTTCTTATTCAAGCTGCCTGTAACACAATTTGGAGAGAAGCATATTTAAGTAAATGTTCAGATAATTTATTGGAAACCCCCAGCAAGTAGCGGAAGATGCCTTCACCACACAAAAAAGTTAAAGTACAGTAAAACCAAAGAAAGAAACAAAATGATATAAAACAAAATGCTGATCTTTCAAAGGGCCTGTATGTAGCTATCCCGGTTCTCACATGGTACTCGCGGAATCCACTGTGGGGTTGGGAACGTGGAAAGGACAATGGAAAAACTCAACTATTCACTCTATCTTCCCACCCACCATTCTTTTAAATAGAGAAAGTAAGCCAGGCCTATGGCGCCATTTAAAAGTTCTATTTTATGGCATAGCTCTTCAAAAATACATTTACTGAATAAAAGGAACTCCTCTGATTTGGCCATTGATATTTCTGAAAAGAGGCTATAAATTAGTAGTAGTCCTGAAACAAATCTTACCCCTTTGTACTTATCTAGACTCTGGCATACAATATAGGGACATCTTGTGCACTTATGGAATTGTTAAAATAAAATGCAATGCTTCTGTACTAAGTAAAAAACACAATTTTCACTTTGGTGATATAGTGATATTATTTCCTGATTTGAGTGTCTCAATTTTCTTTCTAGAATTTAGGATACACTTTAATTTTTGTTTAAAGTAATTGCTTGAGTATTCTATGTGCCAAGGTAATTTTTGATCTCGTGGATTCATTAAAAAAATTTTTTTTAATGTTCATTTTTGAGAGAGACAGAGCGTGAGGTGGGAAGGGACAGAGAGAGAGGAAAACACAGAATCTGAAGTAGGTTCCAGGCCCCAGACTGTTCAGCACAGAGCCCGATGCAGGAACTCAAACTCACAGACTGAGATCATGATCTGAGTCGAAGTCGGATGCCCAACCTACTGAGCCATCCAGGCACCCCTTGCGGATTCATTTTTTAAAATTGATATAAAACAAAAATAAAGTAACTGGCTGTTACTTTAAACTCAATCTCAAGGAGCATTAAAACCAATGCTTGCTAATATAGAAAGACTATCTAGGGGTATCCAATTGAAGATGCTCCCATGAAATCTAGGGAGTACTTTCCTGACATCCAGGGAAAACAACATTTTTTTTCAATTTCCAACATCCTCCTGTCTTCAGCATAAAGAACTCTGTAGTGGTGACAGATGGACTTGGAGATGGGTAAGATAAGGGACTGGAATGGAGGGTGAATGACATTGGCAACCCTTAAAAAACAGTGAAAAAAATCAGGGATTTGTATAGCCAGAGTACCTCACGGGTTCCAAAAAGAGAAGCAGAGGGAGGTGTTAGAACAACATGCTCTCATGTGTTCTGATAAGGGGGGTTAACTTCTGGGGGTGTTAGGGAAAGCGACGTATCCCTAATTTTAGGGGCTTGATTCTCCAAAGAGCCAATATAATCTTCATGACACAAACATGGACTATAAGCCTCAGGGAAAGTCACATGGAAAGAAGACAGTTATGCACCCCTACACTCCTACTATATCATACCCAAACCTGCATGTCAGTTGTACTGTCTGGTCAAGTGTATATTCTCACACATGGAGGCTGATGGTGGGTGGACAGAAACTGATCTCTCTTCTACTATTCATGTGGTAAGTCCCTGCTATTTCCCCGACAAATATATGAAATTATTTCTTTAGCAAGCCCCTGTCAGCACTCTGGTACGCTTTCCTAGGTAGGATAATTAAACCATTGTTGATCTACCTAATGGAACAATTAGTATAGTAAAATCAAGCCCAATAATCGACATCTGCCTATAATTTCATTACTTTTTTAAGTGGGATAGTTTAGCCAGATGATTTTGACTATAACTGATCCTGGGGCACATATTTCCTGTTTTATTGTTGGATCCAGACAAAAATATTGAATCGTGGCTATTTAATCTATTTTCCTTGTATTGTGGAGGTTCATTTGACAGTAATTTTAGTTTTCGTCTTCCCTTACCTTGAAAAATGAATCTTCAGACAGTGATTATACATAGAAGCGAACCTGATCTAGTTCTCATCCATGCCATGGAAAATTCACCCGAAAAACACTGAGTCTGTAAGACTTCTCATTTTATCAATTATCTAAGACATTAAACTCATACCAAATACGTATTTTAATTCTAATGAATGGGTTTGAAAGATCTCTGTTCATGTAAATGAAACCAACAAGAGAGCTCAATTCTTCATGTTACTCATACCATATATGTGCAGTGATTCTGTGGTCCCAGCTTTCATATTTGGCTGAGATCTAAGACTTTACCTGTTTTCTGCATCTCTTTATTATGAGCTGAAAATAGCAACCTAAGTTTAGGCCAGTAATAGCAATAATTCAGGTACCTGACTGTAACTCTGAAAACTGTATTTAAAAAAAAAAAAGAAAGAAAGAAAACTAGGTGGAGAATGGTTTCTAATTTGCCTTGGTAATAGACAAACAGACTGATGAAGTTTCTTTCCTAACTCTCCTTAGAAATAGCAAAACTCAATCCCATTACCAGTGGTATAAGTCTCTGAGCAGGCAACAGTCTACCAGGAGCTAATTTTTCTACATTAAAAAAAAAAGCAAAAAAATAAGGGGAAAGCATATGTTTTTGAGTTTTTGGCATAGAGAGGTGATGCTGGAAAGCTCTGGTTTTCAGACATTTTCCAAGCGACTTCTGTGCTGTTCCCAATCTGCATGTTTCCACCATGTGTATCTCCCTGGTGTGAAACTGATTAGTAGCAGCGTGAATCTGTCACCAAGAGTTACAGTGACTGGGATTTAGGGAAACTTCAGCCTATTTTTGTTGATGCTCTACTGTACCACACACTCCTTCAAATATGACCTGGCTCTGGAAATGATGTGCTGTGATGTGTCAAGGTCTTCAGGGACAGAGATTTCTTTTTGAGGAAAAATAAAAACAATTTCCACCCCCTAGTTGTTCTCAAACAAAGAACGAACAGGTCAGGGAGATTAAAATGTCTCTCAATATGATAGTAAATATCTATAGAGCTGTATCTGTGGAAGATAACAGAAAATGTGAGCAAATCACCCAGCAAAGCCTAAATGGTCACATCTATGTCTTTATTTACATATTACTAACTCTTTTCAAAGTATGTAGTGCTTCAGATTCCTTAAACTAAGGAGGCTTTAAGTGTTTCTTCTTTCATATATTACTACTTATTTGTAAAAATATATGTCAGTACTCTGTGCTAAGGAGACGAGTTAGCTAGACTGCACTGACATTAACATCTAGTGTTGAAACGTAGTAGATTGTTACAGTCTGTCAGTGTCTTCTTGCAACCAAACAAAAATATCTAAATATTTGAATTCAATTTTCTAGCAAATGTGCATCAAATCCATTTGATTTGGTTAAATAAAATCACTGGATATCTTTTTTTAAACACATACATTTAAATTCACTTAAATTTCAATACATACGGTTGTTTGCCTAAATCAACGCATTCGCTTTGCTTTATTATTGGGATTTTCATTTCTAAAAAAAGGGAAGGGGCTGTATTTCTTGCCAAACAAACACTTTCTTTAGTTCCTGAAAATGCTTGTATAAAAACTCACTACTCTGCCATTCTTTTTTTGCTATTTTGCCATTGCAGGGGTATGGCGCTATGGTTGATTTCAGCCAGTGGTTCAAAGAAGAGAGCAGATCCTTTTGATTTGGAAAGGCCACAGATACTGAAATGCCATAGTTTGTTTTGAGAAGAAATATTTTCATCTTATTTGAAATGAAAAATTAAATGAAAAATTACACAACAGTTGTAATTCATACCTGTTGTATACTGGTGACTTTGTGCTTATTGGAATCCAATTGAGTCAGAGGCTGGAGTATGAGTGTCATTAACTTTTAAGAACTCCTTAACAGGGATTGAGAACCATTGACCTCACTCAGATGTTACTTTCTTCTTTCTGTGCCTTCTTTTTTGCATACTCCCTCAACCTCCAAGCAGACACAACATTAGTCACTTTTCTATTGTAATACCATTTTTCGGGCAGATCTTTTCTGTGGACTTATCATATTCCACACTGCGTTAGTATTGTTTGGGGGCATGTTGTATTTTCCTCACCAGATGGTAAGACCATTCAGGTTCACAGACAGTGTTTAAATCTGCCATGACATGTTGGCAAATATGAAGACTTAGGCAGACAAAGGAATGCTCGTGCATATTAAAATTTAAGAAAATCTAAATATGTGTTTCTAAAAACCTAGATGATTTCGAGTGACCAAACCCAAAAATGTATGTGTGAACTATGAAGAAAGCGAAGGTGAGGCTAAGGATCCACTTCATGTCGTATGGCAATAAATATTACCTACTGGCAAACTTCGTGGAGACCATGTGGATGTCAGATCAAGAGAAGAGGATGCCAGGATTTTGTAGGCCTTATCTTTGCTCACTCATGTCAGTTTTGTCTTAAAGATTATGGCCCCGGGATCATGTAATATTCAGTGTACAGGATCAACAGGGTGCCATTTGGATATCCACAAGAATGTAGAACAAGTGACTGCTGCCTGATTCCCTGATTCTTACCTTCACAGAAAGTGGGGGGTTGGCATGGAATCAAGCTAAGGAAGGAAAAGCAATGAACAGGAGCAAAGATGAAGTGACAGAGAAATTCAATGTGCTCACAAGTGAAACTCCACAAACACTACTTAGCACCCCATCTTGAAGTCCCTTTTAAAACAAACGAAAATATGATCCCAACTTCTACTGCCTCTAATTCAGAGAAAAAGAGTTATGACTCTAATGTTGTGAGTGTGTTTGTGATTGCTCCCTGGTTCTTGGTGAGGAGAGGGAGATCGCCTGGGATCGTTCTCCACATTGGTCATCCTCTCTGGTCACTTCCCCTATGGTGGGAATGGCTGCCCCCAGATCAGACATGGAGATTCCCAGTGAAGCCACATTGGAAGTGGGCCTGAGAGGGAGTGACTTGGATGGAAATGTCAAGTGTTGCAGGATCAGATCTGCTTTGAAAATATGACACAAAGTGTTGCTGAGTCATTTCCAGCAAATCACATTTCTCTTTATCTGGCTGTTCAGTGAGATGCTCCCTTGTTTGTTGTTGTTGTTGTTGTTGTTGTTTGTTTGTTTTTCAAGTGTCTCTTTCCCTCACACTTGGGTTTCCAGCTATGAAACTCTGTGCCTGTAGCAGAGAACAATACTAATATTGCTGATGTCACATTGGCCTCTAAATCTTATGTGCTTTGGGGTGAAAAGGGAGCATAGAGCTCATAAAATCCTCACCTTCATTAGGAAAAAAAGGTATGTGATGTAGCACCTCTCTTCCTTGCCCTGGTTACATTCCATAGCCTACTGATAATGATATTTTAATACAGGAGCATTTGTGAGCATGGCTTTTTTTTTTCCCTGCCCTCAATGCCTGGTTGTCATTCACTATTTATGTGTAGTCTTGGGGATATAGAAGGTAGTAATTCAAATGCAACAAATCCATCAAAATGAGTTAAAATAACTTAATGCTTTAACCAGAATTCTGGAGGAAGAGAATGGTACAAAATGACCACAGACTATTGTACCTGGTTTTATTAAGAAATACAGAATAAGAACATTAGCAAAAGTGGTTTTATGTTAGGCAAAATTTTCTCCAATTTACCATTTAGGCTACAGAGTGATATATTTCATGAAGGTGAAAATCCTTTAAATGTAATTCTAAGCCCTTTTATTCTTGTATTTAGTTTTTTAAAAAAGAATCATATATGTTAAGAACAAAAGTGGGTTTTTATAATAAGGCAAACATGAATGTTTAATTAATTTATGGGCCTCGGACATGGGTAATAATTTACTGTAATTATATGGCTTTTGGTTTCCTGAATCCTGTCTCTCTTCCAACATTTCAGTAAAAAGCAGAATTAACCATAAGGGAAAAATATGGTTTCCTGCATTTCCATAGCTAATCTCTTCTATTATCCAAAACCTAGCTTTTATGGCCCAGAGCAATAATTTTTATCTACCAAGGAAGCTTTAACTATGGATTACTATTGAATTTTTTACCTTTTGCTCAACTTCTATAGGCTCAGAAAAGTTTAAAACATCAGGGATAATATTCCTTTATTCTACTTTTAGAGTTTCTGTATATTATGATTATATTTCAGACAGTTATAGTCCCATGAGCTGACTACAAATTATCAATTAAATTTTCCATCTTTTCAGATTAAAATTTGATAAATTCTTTTCCACCTTTGCACTTTACCAATAATTTGGAGCTCACACTTGAAATTTTTCCATTTCTATGATTTCTTTTTTCTTCCCTACCTTCCAATTGTCTCGAAGTCCAACTGTGTCGGGGATGTTCCAAAGTGTATTGAATGGATGCCTGAGCAGCCTTTTCCTTTTCCTTTTAATTTGATAAAATTGGATTTGCTGGGTGATTTCATGGGGAGAGACTGTGTGTTTTCTCTTCTCTTTTGCTCACTCTCCTTCTCTCCCTTTAGCATCTTTAGTAGCCAAATTTTGAAGCTCAAGATGTTCAATTAGCTTCAGAAAATATCCAGAATGGAGCATGGTCTCTATAATTAGTACGTTTCATTTGTTTCCTTTTGTACCCCAGTTAGTTTTGCCTCTGTGTCTTTTCTTCAGCTGTTAAGTGCTTAATGGTTAGAGAATTAAGGATATGGTGTTGAGGAATTCTAGATAAAGAAACAAAAAATGGCTCTTCTTTTTGTTTTTTAAAATAATACATCCTTTCCACTTTTTTTTTCTCAAATCATTTTTCTAAGACCTATGATAAAGGAGCAAACCACAGATTACGAGGTGTATCTTTATGGCATATTTGTGCCCTGGAGGATACAGAAAGCTGTTCTCTGAGGACGACGGGGTATCTCGGGTTCTCCTACTGTTGTGCTTGTTCCTCTGGCCAGGCACACACATCTGGCTGGGGCAGATGATGAGTCCCACAGCTTTCGCTAGCTATTGTTCACCTGCCACTGGAGACGAAAGATGACCTTGGAAGAAGAGGATGCTATACCTTGAAAGAGGCCATCTAAATAGCACAATGAACAAGGCCATTACTCCCATCATGACCCTTTTCAATGTTGCTTTCAGCTTCCCATTCTCCATGACTGTTCTCCCTGTTTCCATTCCCTTCGGCATCTAAATACCACTCCTCTGCTTCAAATCCATTAATGAGCTCCCTTATTACACCCCATGCTTTGCCTCACATGTGGAGGTTGGGTTCATTTTCTATTTCTATTTTCTGACCACTCTTACCATTCCTTAATGCCTCTGATACCACTTTGACTTTGAGACACACACACACACACACACACACACACACACACACACACAGACACACACACGCACATTTTCATTCATTTACACTCTAGAAGTACAGATGTGAATTGGCTTTGTTCACATAATTTCCCATTTTCCCTTTTCATTTGCTTTTTCACTATGAATATCATGAGTTTAAGAAATATGGGTTTATTTATTTATTTTTAATTTAAAATGCAGAATTTCATATATTGGATTCAGAAAATCAAAGTTTTTAAAGCAGATTAAATTGTGTCTTAAGGGCAAAACTTCCATGTCTCTAAATGGAGTGCAGGGCTATTACTAATATTTATCAGAATTTCTCCTATGTGGCCAGATCACAAAAATGTTTGTCTTGCCCTCTTTTCATGATCCTCTCCTCTGCACTTAGGATTCCAGACTATTCCATGGACAGTGGCTCAGATCTCCGACTTGCCCAGATTTTGGTATCTTGTCACCATGGTATAGAACCCTAGCCACCCCTTGGCTCTGTTCTGACATCATCAGTTGTGTTCTGGTATCTTGTGTGTACTTTTCCAGCATTTGTACCCTTGACATTTTCTTGGATTGTACTCTGAATCCTTTATGAATAGGTTTAACTGCCCAAAGAGAAAGACAAAAATAATAGTAGGGGTTTATTTTCATAAATGAAGTATAGGAATAGGCAATCCAGGCTTGGCATGGAAGTTTTACAGAGTTGTTAGAGATATGGCTCCTTTTAGTTTCTGCTCTGTTGTCCTCAGCATACCCTCATGTTTGCTGCAAGTTCCAAGATGGCTGCTTCAACACTATTCATCATGTTGGCATTCCAGGAAGCAGATAAGACATACTAGGGGAGGTAAAGGGTACTTCCGTCACCTAAGTCAGTTCTTTTTGAGCAAAATGCATGAAGTTCCGTCACGCATCCACGTACCTATTCTTGTCTAGAAGGGAAATCTACTGGCTAGATGTATTATGGTTACATTCCTAGGTGACAGTTCCATGATAGCCCTGCTCCCTATGGGCTGAGCAGTCTTCATGAAGGTCTTATGATGCATATGACAGACTCTACCCATGTGCTAGCAGCCCTTATTTGAAGACTGCTGTGTGAAGTCAGCTCTGTTGCTGACATATGTTGGAAAGCACCAGATATATTCAAGGAAACCCCCTCTCAAAGCCCTCCCTTGGTGGTAAGGTATCCATCCCTGCCCTTAAAGATTATTAGTCCTCCAACAAATTCCAGCCTGACCTTCCAGAATTCTGTTCTCAGTCTTAGAGTACTAATGTCCATATGAAAGTTTACTTGTGTGAGGATATCCCTGACCTTTCTAAGTGTTTCCTTTCAGGAGGATATTTAATTTAACACCCCCTTTATGTTCCCTTGGCACAGGCATCAAAACATAACGGTGGGTCACAGTTCATTATGAAGGGCATGTTATAAATAGTAGCAAAAATACCAAATCTTGTCAATAACTTTTTTCAAAAAATTCAATGAAGTAAAATCAAATTTAAAGTATGGCTCTTGGGGAGGGCTGCCAGTTCCGGTCAAGGCAGAATAAGAAGGACCAGATTAATCTTACTACTTGAAACAACTAATAAGCAGGATAAGATATATGAATCAATGAAACTCAAGAAACTGGATGTCAGGCAAAAAAGGACAGAGACCTTGAAAAAAACCCCAAAAAGATGAGTTAAGCCCTCTGATTGCCCTAGTTTCCTCCCTAAGAAGTTTCTAGACTGCAGTGTAGGGAGGGGGCATCCAATCAGTGCCTCTTTACAACTAGACCAAAAACTTCATAATTCAAGGGATATTAGGTAAAATACTGAGGAGTGTCTGGCCTCAGTATTAGGTAATTGGACATGGGACCAATACTGTTTGGATGCCCACCTCCCACATCTTAAAAGCAAGACCTAAAAGGATCAGATTCTTTCCAGGTAAATTAACCATCACAAAACAAAGTACAGGAAAATTAGGAATGCAAAAACTATTTAGCTCTTCAACAAAGTAAAATATACAAAATCTGGCATCCAATTACAAATTACCAGGCATGCAAAGAGGCAGAAAATACTATCTATAATGAAGAGAAAAACCATCAATCAAAACCGACACAGAAATGACCCATGACAAAATCAGTGGACAAAAACATTTAAGCGGTAATTATGAATCTATTCCATGTTCTCAAGAAGCTAGAGGAAAGGTTGGACATATTAACAAGGGATGTGTGCAATTTTTAAAAGATCCAAATAGGATTTCTAGAGAAGAAAACTGCGATATCAAAGATGAAAAACCTTCTAATGGCATTAACAGTGGACATTCAGAATATCAGAAGAAAAAAACAAATGAACTTTAACAGATAGAAGCAGACACTATCTAAAATTAAAATACATAGAGAAAAGATATGAAAAACAATGAATAAAGCATAATTGAACACAGAGACACTTTAAGAGGCCAAATATATGTGCAGTTGGACTCTCCAAAGTGGGAGAGAAAGGAATAAGTCTCAATAAGCAATGTCTGAAAAATTTCCAAATATGATTAAAATTATAAACCCACAGATCAATGCTCATTATAATCACGTTATTTAAAACTGGTGAAAAAGAGAAAATCTTAAAAAAAATTTTTAATATTTATTTATTTTTGAGAGAGAGAGAGATAGAGCACAACCAGGGGAGGGGCAGAGAGAGAGAGGGAGACACAGAATCTGAAGCAGGATCCAGGCTCTGAGTTGTCAGCACAGAGCCTGACAAGGGGCTCAAACCCACAAACTGTGAGATCATGACCTGAGCCAAAGTTGGAACCAACTGAGCCACCAGGTGCCCCAATTGTGGAAAAAGTGAAAATCTTAAAAGCACCTGGGGAGCAAAGAGGGCACATTCAATACAGGGGAACAGAAACAGGGATGGCAACAGATTTCTTACTGGAAACAGTGCGAGTGGGAAGAGAGTGTAGCAACATCTTTGGGTAATGAAAGTGGAAAACAAACAAACAAAAAACTGTTAATACAGATTTACTGACCAGTGAAAATGTTCTGAATAACGAAGGTGCAACAAAACCTTTTCCGACACCCAAGAGCTGAAAGATTTTATCACACCATAAGAGTTTTAAAAGAAAATCCTTCCAACAAAAGTGAAATGGCACAAGATGAAAGCCTGGCTTTCACAAATGAGTGGAGACTAACAAGACAGTAACTGCGTGGATAAGTATTAAAACATTTTCTATAAAACTTTTAAAAACTAGTTCTATTAAATTTTTATTCATCATATGTAAAAGGAAAATGTAGGACTATAAGAACATGAAGGCCAGGAGAAGAGAAATGGAACTATGTTATTCTGTACTCTACCACACTAAACTATACTACACCATTCACAAAGTAGTGTAATATCACTGGGAGGTAGGCTGTAACAACTTAGAGACAAGTATTATAAGCCCCAAAGTAACCATTAAAATAACACAACAAAGGATTATGCTGATAAGTGAACATCATCACCACCACCACCACCACCAAAAACAACGACAAAGAAATGTTAAAGAAGTATGCTATTAAATAAAAGAAAGACAAAAAAGAGTGAAAAGGGAATAAGGAACCAATAGAATGAGGAAATAGTGAGACACTAGAGTAGACATCAATTCAGCGATACCAATAATTATATGAAAAATAAAGTGTTTAAATACCTCAATCAAGTTGCAGAATTTGTCAGATTGCATCAAAAAGCAAGACCTAACTACATGTTGCTGCCAAGAAACCCACTTTAACCATACAGGCACAAACAGTGTAAATGTTTTTTAATGTTTATTTATTTTTGAGAGAGAGAGAGAGAGAGAGAGAGAGAGAGGTCATCCAAAGCAGGCTCCAGGCTCCCAGCTGTCAGCACAGAGCCTGACATGGGGCTCCAACCCCACGAACTGCAAAATCATGACCTAAGCTGAAGTCAGATGCTTAACCAACTGAGCCACCCAGGCGCCCTGAGGCACAAATAGTTTAAAAGGAAAAGACAGAAAAACAAGCAAACAAACAAAAAACTACTAAACAAAATATATGCTAAACAGAAGAAAACTGGAGTGGCTAGTTTGATAGTAGATAAAGTAGATGTCAGAGCAAAGGATATTACAAATGATAAAGAGAGTCATTTAATAATGATATAAAGGTCAGTTCGTCAAAAGAAAGTAACAATCCCAACCACTTATGAATGTGATAACAGAGCTTCAAAAATAATGAAGCCCAAACTGACAAGTGCCAGAAGAAAGAGACGAATCTCAATTAGAGCAAAAGATTTAATCTGACTTTTCTCCCAAAGCTATAGAATAAGAAGACTTCAGTAAGTGTATGAAGGACTTAAACACTACTATCAACCAACTTATCAAATCAATACTTACAGACTATTCCACCAACCACAACAATACACATTTTCAAATGTACACTAAGGGGCATAAAACAAATCTTGAGTAATTTGAAGGGACTCAGTCATGCCAAGTATGATGCCTGATCTCAGTGCAATTAAATTAAAAAACCAGTAATAGAAAAAAATATTTGTAACATATCCCAACATTTGAGAACTAAATAACATACTGATAAATGACCCATTGGCCAAAGAAGAAATCCACAGAGGAATTAAGAATTTATTTGAAATGAATGAAAATGGAAACCTAACATCTCAACATTTACTGAAGCAGCTAAAACGGTATTTAATGCAAATTTGTAGCATTAAACACATGCATTAGAAAAAAAGAGAGGTTTCACACCAATGAACTGAGATTCTATCTTAGGGGTGGTTTAGTTGGTTAAGCGTCCAACTCTTGATTTCAGCTCAGGTCATGATCCCAGGGTCATCAGATCCAGCCCTGCTTTGGGCTCCATGTTGGGTATGGAGGCTGCTTGGGATTCTCTCTTCCTCTGCCCCTCTACTTCTCCCCTGCTTGCATGCTCTCTCTCCCTCTAATACAAATATATATATTTGTACAAATATATATGTATATATTTGTACAAATATATATATTTGTATTTGTATATATATTATATATATACACATATATATACAAATATATATAATATATATACAAATATATATAATATATATATACAAATATATATAATATATATATCACAAATATATATAATATATATATCACAAATATATATAATATATATATCACAAATATATATATATATATATATATATATATATATATATATATATATCTCAAATGAAAGATCAAGTGACAGCCAAAGAAGCAGAAGAAAGGAAATAAAAAAGGATCAGGGTGGAACAATGAAACAGAAAACAGAAGAACAATAGAGGAAAGTCAATGAAACAAAAGCTAGTTCTCTCAGAAGCTCGATAAAATTAATAAGCCTCTAATTAGAGTGACCAGGAAAAATGGGATGGAATAAACTACTGATACAATAACAGGAATAATCTGGAAACAATTAACCTGAGTGAAAGAAGCCAGACCTGAGAGTGCAGACTGTGTGATTCCGTTTATAAAATTTTAGAATATGCAAAATAAGATGTAGTTAGAAAAGCATGGATTGGGGGATATGAGTCAGTGGTGGGGCTGCTTACAATGAGCCAAGAAAAATTTTGGGGGGTGACGGATGCTGTTATCTTGATTGCTATTTAGGAGTACACACGTGCTGTGCACTGAGGGCCAATTACACCTCCGTGATCCTGTTACTATGAAATGTGTGGCTCTAACTCCCTTGAACCCTGATCCACCTCCCTCTCTATGAGGGAGACACACAGAGGGCCATAGCTGGATGTCAGGAAACCACAGACAAGCCTGTGTAGCTGCTGCCACCATTCAGTCCCCAGGGTGGCATCTCCCCGCACACAGGTGAACCTTAGGACCACCTGTAGGCTCTGCTTATGGTCACTGATGTCAGGAAGGCGCTTACATTTCCCATTCATCTGAAAGCCCTTTTCACCACCGTGAAAACGTACCAATCAGCTTTGTCTCATCTTCTCTCATTTCCATTGACATGTTTCCACCAACTCCCCTTCCGGATGGTCATTTCACCTTGTCCCACTTTGTCTTAGTTACAGAGGGGAATTTAGTGTTAGTAGCTGGTCTTTTATCTGCTGGTTTCCTTGACACCTTTTTCTTCTACTTCTCTTTGCTCCCTTTCTTGCCTTAAATCTCTCCTTCCCTTTTTTCCATGCAAAACCCCTACGTAGCCTATTCTTTATCTTAAATTGGCTACGGCTTCTAGTTTTATTGCTAGGCCCTCCTTCAGCTTTCCTCAGAAATAATATTTGGAAACATGGACTTTTCATTCCCAGTGTGTGTTCTTGTCTGTATTTTTTCACATCAGTGCTCTCACCTAAATCTATGCCAATAAATGATCCTTTTTTTATTTAACACTCTGTTGAAAAATGTCATCTCTGCTTAAAAAATATACTTCTAATCACGTAAATGCTCCATACATACCTACTTGTGAAATGGAGAAGAGTATGCTCTAACCAGGTGTCTCTGTTTTTGGACAGATGGTCTATTTTAGAATCTCTGTGACACAGTCATTTGATATTTAAATTATAAGTGACATCATACCAAGCATCCTCTATATTTGTTCATGTATAGAATTGCAATTTGTCATTGGGCATCTCCAACCTCTTATTAAACATATTTATATGTTACATTTATTATTGTTTTGAGTTGTTCTTATAAGTTTAGCTAGCAGCTCCTGTTTTCCCAGATAATCTTTCAAAAGTGAATCATAAACAGATTGATTCTTACAGCTTGAATTATATTGTTTTAGGAAACAGAACTGGTAAGAGAGAAAGATTTGTTTTCAGGGATTGGCTCATATGAATATGAAGGCTGAGAGGTCCCACGATCTGTCATCTGCAAGATGGAGGCCCAAGTAAACCTCCAGTATAGTTCAAAGGCCTGAGAGCTGGAGGGCTGATAGTATAGATTCCAGTCTGAGTCTGAAGGCTTGAGGACCAGGAAAGGAACAAGCAGAAAAAGACAGATGTCCCAGACTGACAGTCAGACAGCACATTTCATCTGCCTCCATCTTTTTGTTCTATGCTGGCGTCAACAGGTTGGGTGAGGCCCACCAACACTGGGGAGGACAATCCCCTCTACCCAGTCTGCCTATTCAAATGCTAGTTTCTTTCAGAAACACTCCAACAGACACAACCAGAAATACCGTTTAACCAATTATCCAGTTATCTTGGGATTCAGTCCAGCTGACTCATCAAATTAACTATCTCACATATCATTCATTTATGATTTGTGCATGAGTCACCACAAAAATGAATTGCCTCCATGAGTTATTGCCACAAATTTTACCACCAATATTTTCAAAAAGGAAGTCCAACATGAATATTTGCTGCCTTAGCCTTTAAGTTGATCCTGGTGATACATCAGTTTTGACTGCTCTTAAGTCTGTTTGCTATCTTCTTTCCTCCCGTGTTATTTGTTTTCACTTCTTTAAAATCAGAGGTCATTAACAGAGCCAGTTACACAAAACATAAATCTTGAATATTTCTTTAGACCACAGGTCGTCTTTGAACAAATATTTTGACAGATCTTTAGACACTTATTTCCGTCCTTGTGACTAGGGATATTTTCCGTTATGTTTAAGAATGGTGATATCTGCAGATACTATTTTTCTTGAAGTTCAGATACTATGGTCACATAGTATCTCTTTGGAAATGAGAAAGTTAATATTTATCTCTGAAAAAAATAAAAACAGTTTCAGGAAGAAGAGATTTACTCTAAATTGCAATGGCAACTCCAAGTCAGGTAAATTTGAAAATGTCTGAAAGAAAAAAATGCAAGAAGAGATAGTGTCTAGCCACTATATGTTAAAAAGAGACTGCAGACTTGGAAACCAATTAAAATTCACAGTGTCTAAGTGCATAAAATATCACCAAGATTCATCAGACGCTCACTGGGTTGCCTCAGTAGAAAAGGAATGTGGTGGTTCATTCGGTCTCTGCATGGATGGTAAGGTTCTTCTGGAAGAGCAGAGCTACAGTTATCAATAATCCCAGGGAGCAATATTTTTGGTCTTTGATAATAAAGAAACACTGCTCTATTGAAGATTCAGGGAGGGGCAGATGTACAAATACGACAGCAGAACATTTAATTTGCCATCATCTCTTCTAGTATAGAAATCTCCAAGCTGTGGGTGATGCTAACATGTTGTTGAGACTAGTCTCCTTTCTGCTTCTTGTGTGAATTTGAGTAAGTCTTTTAAAATTAATTCTCCTATTTACAAAATGGTGGGTGTGTGTCTTTCAATCAGATTATAGGAAAACTCCATAGAGTGAAAACGATTTGAACTCTTGGTACAAATGGAGAAGTTCAAGAAGGCTTTAGCAGCTTAGCTTAAACTTTCTATCCTTTGGAACTTTCCTCAGAGAACACATTCATTTATTAAAAAACAAAAACAAAAATAAAAAACACTCACTGAATCGCTGACGATGTGCCTGGCGCTGAGGACACTGAGTAATGAAAGACATTACTTTCTTGATGGATTTCACTTGTTCTTTCCTTTTTATCCTTGCTGTAGGACGTGGACATGCAGATATGAAGACCCGGAACTGTCTTCCTCATTTCTGGCATCCTATTTTCTAGCATGGTACAATGCACTGAACATGTTTATGAAGTACTATTAAATGAACAAGAGTGAGAGCAATGGAGCATCCCCATTTTCTCTACTTGTCTTGACTCCTAAAGGCTTTGAATCAATGTGGGTTTCTTTTTGCCCTTAACTACTTCTACTCTTCCATTTTCTGTTTGGCTCCTTGAACACAGTCATATTGTATGTTGTAGGGGTGTCTGTTGCTTTAAGAAGTGGGAACAAAGATTCCCTCCCCCCATACTTGTTGTGTAGCCCCTTAACTCTCAGTGACTCTTATTTCCCTAGCTACCAATAGCAATTTGGTCTTTCCATGGTTTTTAATATATTTTTTCCATCTCCTTGGGGCACTACGAGAATTACCATCTTTTATGCTGGGTTCTGTAAAAGACACCTTCAAGGTCCAAGGAGGAAAGATACTGTACATAACACAGGTAATCTTGTAATAATGCATCACAGGCATATTGCAAGGAATGCTTGAATGCTATCTATAAAATATCGTGAGTGCCTCAGAAGACAGACACAACTGCAATTTTCTTGTGTGTAACTAAGCTTCTGGTTCATAAACAAAGAACGCATATCTCCTTCTATATGTCCTTTTTTATTTGCAAGTAGTTTGTCTTTTGTCTTAAAAAATATATGAAATAAGGATGAAAATAGAAAAACTTCTATTTAAATGATAGTTAAATAAATTTCGTTGTCAGCTGTATACAGAAAGTGCACCCACGCGCTTTAATCTCCTTTCTGTTCCTGGATTACTGCAGACCTTCAGGACAGGGACCGATCTTTATGAACTTGAAGAACCTTTGATGTTAAGCCAAAGATGGAGACAGTGAACTTTAGGTCCCTTCCCATATTTTTTGATTCTGATTCCCACCGGTTCTGCTTGGAAGTAGAAACAATGCATTTTTTTTTTTCATCTCATTACACCTAGTGATAAGCATAACATCAAGCAAATGGTAGACCCTCAATAAACATTTGTTGAATGAATGTCTTACAAAATATAATTGGTAATAGACACTTAGGTAACACTATTCGGATCCAGAAATTCCAACACTTAACATTAGAGACGGCACTTATCTTCTCAAAAGACCGAGAAGTTGATATCATTAAGAGATTCTCTTGGAAAAGTAATAAAAAACTGTCAGACTATGTCATATGGACCAGCTCTGAACAGATGCTGTGCTAAGGATCTGGGAAGAGCCCCATGCATTACATTCTAAAGTTAACTGTGTGAAATTGTATGTTATTTCTGGCTGTCAAGTGGAAATGGGTTTGCATGGTTGGTCCTGCTGCTGTGTTTGGGTGAGCCCAAATGGAAGGTTTTGGAGTCCTCAGTAGGCAGAAAGTTGAAGGCTATGGCAAGCTTGCTAAAACCCCATTCGGCAGTGAGTTAGACAAGAATAGCATTTAAAAATCTTCTACAAATGTTGCTGCACCTTGGAGGCTGATAGAAGCATACATCATTATGTGCTGAGATCCTTAGAGAAGACAATGTCTGCAATTCATTACACCTCAATTTAGGGCCTAGAGTACGAAATATGTTTTAGTCTTCTGAGTACAAAATAGAAGTAAGAAAGACAAAACAAGAGTAAGCAAGAGGGTGGGCACATCTCACAGTTGACAGTCTGTGTGCTACTATACTTTTTTTCTAAATTTTATTTATCTCTAAAGGTGTCTAAAAAAATTACCACTAAACATTGCAACTGGAAGAAAGATTTATCTTGAGAATATTTATAAGATTCCAAAAGGACTTTGTTTTCAGGAAATCTAAAATAGACTACTCAAAACATAGGGCAAAACACCGATGACAAAATATTTAGGATAAGATAAAGAATAATATCTGCTTGAAAAACTTTCTTTTTTCTTTTTTTTTATTTTTAAGGAAGGATAAGTTTAGTTATCCCTGGGGAAAGACTGACTTAGAATTACCTAGGGAAGTATGTTCTAAAGGCTATATTCCCAGATTCCACTGTGGAAAATTCTAAATCAGAAAATCTGGATTTTGTTTGCTTTTCAATAGAAATTTTCCAATATAAACAGCTGCTATGCCCATGGAATGTTTGCTAATACCCTGTGAGAAACTTCTCAGGTGTAGAAAAAACATACTTGGCTTAAATACTACACGCAGCGTGACCCACGCCTACTCGGGTCTGGATCATTGCCTTGGCTAGAGGTGTGAATAAATAGAATGTATGCTGGTCACAGACAAGTTGTGTGCCTTCAATGCAGCTTATTATTTCTGGTCCATTTCATAAATCCTGGCCTCTGTTATAACTAATTTCACTCTCTTTCTCTCAAATCCTCCAATTGTGAAGACAGATTATTCTGAATATTGTTTTTTTTATTTTAAAAAATAGCCACGTCATGTGATAATTTTAGAGTAAATCTTACTACAGTCTGAGATTACTTTTTCCTCTGTTAGCATGTAAATACCTTAATTTGTTTATTAAGTAAGAATGATCTAAAACAAAAAAAAAATTAGGAATCATAAACATATGCATTCCATGACTGCCAAGTATTTTAACACAGTGATATAAACTTTATGGATAAATGGTTCTAATTAATAAGGGAAGATGTATCAAAATGTCAGTTTTTGATGCTGGGTAAATGAGAGCAGGCTAGGTGACATTCGATGACTCTGGCTGATCTTTAATATTGCAAGAGAAAGGTGACTTCAGCCACTGGTTTGTCTTTAACACATTTCCGAAGAGTTCCTGTAGATCAGTGGAGGCTACAGTATAATATAGCTGCATAAAACCTACGCAAGCGCCAAGAAGCTAAAGAGAATCATTTGTTTTCCTAATAGCTCCCTTTCAGCAGTCCATGGCCTTACCAAGAAATGCCCTGTTAGCAAAGCTGTCATTCCACGATGATCTCTGGATGAGAGAACGATGATAGAGCACAGACCTCGGCATTTGTTGCAGAATAGCATTTTTCCTTTATTTTTGAAAGAATTCATAATTTGTATTCCATTTTCTGTTGGCTATCACGGACTGAGGTTTGATTCAAGGTAAAAACTCATCCGAGTAGGGAATTATACACTGGAGAAATATTTACAAGATGCACTGTAATCTTTCCAGCTAGAGTACATTAGATTTTCTTCTCATATCCAGGCACTTGAAATTGATACACTGAATATTTTCTTTTCCCCAGGTCACCGTATAAGAATAATATCATTTAGTTTACAAATTATACCTTGGGAGTCAAACTTTATGTGGTATAAAACTAAAGATGGGTTGATACTGTTTTGGCAATTTATACACCAAACATCTTCAATACCCTTGGGCCTGCAGGAATAATGAGGAGGGTAGGGTTAAATAGCAGCCCCCTGCTTGAAATTCTTCCATGGCTTCCCATCATCTTGGATTTAATTCAAATCCTCACCATGTCCTACAAGGCCTTACTGGATTCCAGCCTAAACTCTCTCTCAGACTTCATCTTGTATCAGCCTTCCTTTCTGTTACTTTCCGGGTATACTTGCCTTCTTAATGTCCTTCACACACATCAACCTCGTTCCTCCCTTGTGGATTTGCTCTCCCTTTTCTTCCTGCTGAAATATTCTGTGCATAAAGTATTTACTTGGTTTGGATCTTTTTATTAGATAGCAATCAGCTTAAACATCTTCTCCTTTAAAAGGCTGTATGACCACTCACTCCAAAGTAATTTCCAATAAGATGCCCTTATCTAGCTTTTTCAAAAAATAAAAAGTATAACTAATTTTACACCTGTTTATTGCTTCTTGCCTCCTTACTAGAATGTAAGCTCCATGAGATCAGCTTTCCTTCTGTGTCACTGCTGTACCTAAGGCAATACCTGGTGACAACTGCCACTTACTCTTCCTTGAATGAAGCAACAAATGAATAAATTGCGTGGAATTTCAACCTAAGGACAAAATCAAGCAAATAAAAGCCAGTTCTAATTCTCTTTCTCTGGCTCCCTCTCTTTCTCTTAATGCACTCATGCTGTAAGTTCACATTTAAATTTCATGAAAGGCAATATCAGAGGGTAGTTTCAATTTTCTTCACACCCAAACTTAAGATGGAGAGGCAGAATGTATTCTGTTGTTGCTGTCATTGTTGTTTTCCTATCTCCCCAGAGCCAACATTCAGGGACTTGGGTCTATTTGCAGCAAGGATTGATTAAATTTCTGAAGGTTTGGCATTTAACTGGAGCTTCCACGTTGGTTCTATAAATCTCTGGACTTAGAGAAGTCTTTCAAATTTCTCACGGACACTTCTGGACTATTGCGATGTCAAAGAGATGAAATAAATAGAAGTTATCCAAGGATCCTGATGCAACGTGGTGCCAAAGGGAGTTGATGCCGTTGTGTTTTTATTATTTTTTTCTGGTTTCTTTGAGATCCAAACTTTTTCAAATTCTTCCAATTTATACGGTTGCTCTAACTGATAACCCATGGCAACTTGACCCTGTCATAAATAGTTCATTAGGGGGGGAAGTAAAGCAATAAAAATAATCCAAGACGGATTGTTGTTTCAACATAATATTTATGGTTAGGAGACTTTATTCTGCTTTGGAGGAAAACTGGGTAATTTGTGTATAGTTAAAACACAGATACACACACACACACACACACACACACACACACACACACACACACACAAAGCCTAAGCACATCGCTCTCACCTAAAAACTTTCCTATATCTGTCACAGTCACTTGTGATTAACCCTTAACAGCCTTCTCGAACTTTTACCCTATAATTGCCTTCTCTGTAAGTAATGCCTGACTCTGGCTCATAAATCCCATACAATGTCAGTATTTCATGTAGGCATACATGGAAAAAAGAGTTGTGGTTCTGCATGCAGCAGAAAGTTTCACCAGTATGAGATGATGCATAACGACTGAGGATTGTAGGACACAGGAACTCAGGATATAATTTTCCTGGGAGTAATGAAATATCTGAGATGTAGCTGTGGACGTGCTGAGAGGTTGATGCTATGTTTGAAATGCATAATATTTTGTTTAAAACTTAGGGACAGATAGTACAGAGCTGGGATTTGAGTGAAATAGGTTATAACCAAAGCTCTGATATTCCAGGACCTTGAAAAAAATTACTTAATTCCTACTTAATTACCTCTTAAATGTAATATGAGGTACTGACCCAAAATGTTGCTGAGAATATTTTCTTAATCCAAGAGTTCTATTATGGTGCAACTACCTGCATTGGATGTATTTTTACATATGTTTCAGAATTTGCTGTATACTGGGACTTTTGGTAGAAGGAGAGATTTTATATATGAATACATATTTTAAAGGCTTTATCTCCATCAACATGGTGGATCAAATAGTCTTGAAAAAGTTTGAATAGATATTCCAACAAATGCTAGATAAACTATTTAATAAATAAGTAACTAAATAAAACTCCTTCCAAATTGGCTGAATAGAATGGTTGAGTTTGGGGAAAAGTGAGGAAATTTTCCATGGCAGAATATAATGCAAGAACACAAAGCTAGAGAATTAAATAAGAGCAGAAGTTGTTTGCCAGTCAAATAATTACAAGCGGAGAACTTAAGTTGACCTGTACTGACAGAGTCCTGAGACACCTAGCAGAGACAATTCAAAGGATCTTTAAGAAGAAAAACAAGCTCAACATAGCCCTCAAAATATTTTTACAAATGAAGTTCCAGGTAACATATTCACTATTTAAAAAAATCTCAAAATACAAGAAAAATAAGGTTTATAATTTAGAAACATCAGTAGCCACAATCACCAGGACAAAAACAGCAAATGTGGATGTTGGAATTACCAGCCGTGGAGCATAGACTATGAAATAAGTCAAAGTATACTTACAGAATGAAAGCATGGGGTAAATAATGTAAGAGGAAGAGACCGGATAATTTTTAAAAAAAAAAGCACTAGGCAGATCTGAAACAAGTAAATCAACAAATATAACATCTAGGATAAAACAAAACTTACTGGACAAGTTAAATAATTCATCAGGAATAGCTGAACAGAATATTAGTGAATTAGAAGAATATGGCTTTCTGTAGCAACATGGATGGAACTGGAGAGTGTTATGCTGAGTGAAATCAGTCAGGCAGAGAAAGACAGATACCATATGTTTTCACTCTTACGTGGACCCCGAGAAACTTAACAGAAGACTATGGGGGAGGGGAAGGGGGAAAAAAGTTACAGAGAGGGAAGGAGGCAAACCATAAGAGACTCTCAAATACTGAGAACAAACTGAGGGTTGATGCGGGGCGGGGGAGAGGGGAAAGTGGGTGATGGGCATTGAGGAGGGCACCTGTTGAGATGAGCACTGGGTGTTGCATGGAAACCAATCTGACAATAAATTACATATATAGAAAAGAAGATATTTAAAAATAACAGAAGAAGAAGTGCATGTAGAGAAATAAATAGAACATATACAAGGGAGGAGAAGACATGGAGGGCTGAATGAAAACACCTGATATGCAACTAGTCAGAGATCTATGAAGGGAAGATGGAAAGCATTAGAGATAAAAATATTTGGAAAGTTGCTGATCAGTGATACCTGGCCTCAACTTCATGATTTACGATGAATTCCAAATAGCATAAATAAAGAGGTATCTTCACCTAGGTATTTCAGATGCATACTCAAGAATAAGAAAATATCTTAATATTAGTCGGAAAGAAAATATCAATTTCTTGCACAGTAATGGCAGTTAGATGGTTATCTCACTTCTAAACAGCAACAGTGGAAGTTAGAAGATAGCATAAAGATGTCTTCCCGGTGCTGAGACAAAACAACTATTCATCTAAAATTACATACTACCTGAAACTTTGCTTCCATTTGTGAGGTAGATGAATACATTTTAAATAAGCCGAGAAATAAACAAGTTTACCCCTAGGGACTCTTGCTTATGCTATTTCTAAATGACGTGTTTCAGGAATATGATCCACAGTGTGTAATATTAGATGACAGATGGATAATTTTTAAAAATTCTATAATCATATTGGTGAATTAGCTTAGTGGTATAAAATAGTAACTATGTCTAATATGTGAGGTTTTAAATAACAAGATTGAATTAAAATACAAGAGGATAAAGCAATCCAAAATAATATAAATTGGATTTTAATTGTTTTTAGATCTTGATATTTTCCTGATGGAGGGTGAAATTGATTACCAATAGCACTGATATTTCAAATGTGTGTTAATACTAAACAGAATGCATGGCGCTTCACATCCACTAAAGAACAGAAATCTAGAGAGTACCTTCTAAATTATTGGAGAAAAAAAGAGATTGAGAAAAAAATCTATTATTTGTATTATAAGGAGGTAAAAAGCTATTATAAGGAGGTAAAAAATAAAACAAAAAACAGAAAAAAATGTGGGAAGCATGAAATAAGATAGTAGGAATAAATCCAAACATTTAAGTAATCACAATAAATGTAAAAACACTAAACATTCTAGTTGAAAGATGAAGTTTTACTGACTGTATTAAAACACCATCCTGTTTATTAAAGATTAGTTATTGGCTGTTAATACACTGCAGCCATTTATAAAATAGGATACAAAAATATCTGGAAGTACAAAAACAGAAAAATATCTACTGGCTAAATATTCCCCAAGAAAATGTTACTGTAAGAAAATTAATAAAAATTAATAAATACCAAAGAAACGAAATAGTGAAAATTATCCCTATGGACCAAGACAGTTACCTTATGAAGTTGAATTCACTATGCAGATACAATAATCCCAACTTGAATCAATAGTGACATTGCTTCATAATACAGAAAGCAGAAATAGAAGAATTACAAGTAAAAATGTTTAAATTCATATCATAAGGGGAGATTTTAAAACTTTCTCTTTGTAATTCAATAGGCTGAGGTACAAAAAAAATCAGTAAGTACAAGTACGTAAAAAATTTGATTCAGCATTATTCACAGAGCTAGAACAAACAATTCTAAAATTTGTATGGAACCAGAGAAGACCCCGAATAGCCAAAGTAACGTTGAAAAAGAAAACCAAACCTGGAGGCATCATCACAATTCCAGACTTCAGGCTATATTAAAAGCTGTAATCATCAAGTCAGTATGGTACTGGCACAAAAACAGACACATATATATCAATGGAAAAGAACAGAGAACCCAGAAATGGAGCCACAAATGTATGGCCAACTAATCCTCAACAAAGTAAGAAAGAATATCTAATGGAAAAAAGTCTCTTCAGCAGATAGTGTTGGGAAAATTGGACAGTCACATGCAGAAGAATGAACCCAGACCAGTTTCTTACACCACACACAAAAATAAATTCGAAATGCATGAAAGACCTAAATGTAAGACAGGAAACTATCAAGATCCTAGAGGTGAAAACAGGCAACAACTTCTTTGACCTTGGCCGCAGCAACTTCTTATTGGACATGTCTCTGGAGGCAAGGGAAATAAAAACAAAAATGAACTATTGGGACTTCATCAAGACAAAAAGCTTCTGCACAGTGAAGAAAACAATCAACAGAACTAAAAGTTAACTGATGGAATGGGAGAAGATATTTACAAGTGACATATCAGATAAAGAGTTAGCATCCAAAATCTATGAAGAACATAGCAAACTCAACACCCAAAAATAAATAATCCAGTGAAGAAATGGGCAAAGGCATGATGTCCAAGAAGACATCCAGATGGCCAACAGACACATGAAAAGATGCTCCGCATCACTCATCCTCAGGGAAATACAAATCAAAATCACAATGAGATACCACCTCACACTTGTCAGAATAGCTAAAATTAACAACTCAGGAAACAACAGATGTTGGTGAGAATGCAGAGAAAGGGGAACACTTTTCACTTCTGGTGGGAATGCAAGCTGGTGCAGCCATTCTGGAAAACAGTATGGATGTTCCTCAAAAAATTAAACACAGAACTGCCCTACGACCCAGCAACTGCACTACTAGGTATTTATCCAAAGGATACCAAAATGCTGATTTGAAGGGCCACCTGCACCCCAATGTTTATAGCAGCACTATGCACAATAGCCAAATCATGGAAACAGCCCAAATATCCATTGACTGATGAATGGATAAAGAAGGTGTGGTGTGTGTGTGTGTGTGTGTGTGTAATGAAATACTACTTGGTAATGAAAAAGAATGAAATCTTGCCATTTGCATCAATGTAGATAGAACTAGACTGCATTATGTTAAGTGAAATAAGTCAGAGAAAGACAAATATCGTATGATTTCATTCATATGTGGAATTTAAGAAACAAAACATGAACACAGGGGAAGGTAAGGAAAAATAAGACAAAAAAGAGAGAGGAGGAAACCATAAGAGATTAAATACAGAGAACAAACTGAGGGTTGCTAGATGGGGGGAATGGGCTAAATGGGTGATGGGCATTAAGGAGGGCACTTGGTGGGCTGAGCACTGGGTGTTATTTGTAACTGACAAATCACTGAATTCTACTCCTGCAACCATTATTACACTACATGTTAACTAACCTGGATTTAAATAAAATTAAAAAAAAAGAAATAAAATAAAAAGAAATAAAATGATTTAAAAAATGTGATTCAACAGACATATATAGAAACTAAACTTAACAACTAGAGAAGGGTTGAGTATTTGTGAAAATTGATCATTTTGGAGCTATACATCACATCCCGACAAATTTTAAACATTTAGTCTAATACATACTATGTTCTTCAAGTAAAATGCAGTTAAGCTGGAAATTAGTACAGGAAAAAAAAATGTATCTACTCACTAGAAAAGTTACAACAAAACATATACACTTCCAAATTACTCGTGGTTCAGAGAAGAAACCATAATAGGAAATGAATACTCACATGTTTCAACAAAATTTTGACCTGCAGTTAAAGAATGTAGAGAGGGTTTAGTTTAGGATGCCGATAGGAGAAAAGAAAGTAGGTCAAAATGAAGATACGTGTCCAAGGTAAGAGTCAGAGAGTAAATGATCAAATTCATCCACATGGAATTAAATATTAAGGTAACAAATTAGTAAAGTTATATAAAAGTTGGCTGTTTGAAGCAATATTGATATAACTGACAAAGCACTGGTAAGATTTTTTTTAAGTAAAAAATTGAAAGACTCAAATAGAAAATATGGAAATAAAAATAGGAACACATAAATGTAGATATACTAGAGTAAGCAAACAATAAGAAACAAAATATTTACAACAGTTAAGTGTGAAAATTTGGACAACATAGACATTTTAAGAAAAGCAAACATGCTTTACTATGTTTTACTTAAAGTGCTTCTGAAATTTTCCATAGGAATGAAGTACTTTACTTAGGATCACTCCACTCAAAGTTCCTTCTTCTGAAAAACTGAGGTCTTTATTACTATCTCCTTGTTCACCCTCAACGGGGATGCAGGAAGTGGTCAGGAGCATCACTCTATGTCATTTGTTTTGGGTGACTCACCAAACGACCCTTTTGCCAGACATCGATGTGACATCACGGGGACTGCATTAGTTACAAAATCAACTTCTGGGAGTTAGGAAATCTATGAAAATGTAAACATCCAATGAAAGTGTCCTCGGCATGCAGATTTTCTGTTAATGATGGACTGTAAACTAGTGAAGAACTAACTAAAAAGGAGCCCAAAGTGGCAGAAGAAATCTGTGAGAGGTAAACACGCATGTGCAGTGCAAAGTGAAACCTGGGAAGAAGAAAGGCTGAGATAAAGAAGAGATGAACACAAGGTGCCTCAGCCAGCATGTGAGCACATCTGGTGCCTCACAGTTTTAGGGGGAGAGGGAAAAGAAAGTGAGACAGAGACACAAACAGAGAGAGTAGCAGAGAAAGACAGGTGCCTTCCAAGTTTCATCTAGGGACAGATATGCTGCATGTTTTACTAGAAGAAGAATCAGACTAGAAAGTCAAAAGATCTGAATGTCTCCTACTCACCATGGGATCTGCATAAAACATTTGGCCTCTCCATAAAATAAAGATGTTGTTTGTATAGGATTCCCTAGGATCCCTTCCTGTTCTAACATTCTGCTTTTGTGCATGGTTAAAGTCACTTGCCCAGCCATACAGAAAAATTCTGATTTCCAGCTGTCTGTCTTCTAACACAATGGCTGCTCACTTCCAGGTATCTGTATCTATCATTTCATTGTTTTGGAAGTTACACAATCTTCTCTCCATAAACTAGGGAGCTAAGGAATGTCAACTCATCATTATTTCCAGCGCTATGCTGCCTTTTTGAGTTATTAGTTAGCATTTCTGTATTATCATAAGTACTTTAAAGTCAACAATTAATCCTCAAAACAGCTCTTCCAGGGGGGCCCTCCAAAGATTTTACAAATACTAATGAAATTCATTGCATGCCTCCTTAGGAAAGTATGCAAATGATCTCCCTGTTGCATGACTATGATTCTATATCAAGTTTCAATTTCATAAATAGAGAACAGTCAGCAGCACATGTACTAATTAAGCTTCTGTTCCTTAGGTTTATTGTGATGTGTAATTGTTTATTAACCCCAATAAGATGCTTTGCCAGGATAAGAACTGTTGACTTTATAAAATTTGTTGATGGAGGCTTAGACCTGGATGAGAAAAGGAAGAGCAGAACTAGAATTGACAGGTACTTGTGAAATACAAGCACAGGATTGCTCCCTTTTAGGCACTAATGGAGGGAACACATTAAGTAAAATTCAGTATAACAAAGGAGCTGATGGTATAACAAAGTTAGCTGAAACTCCATCTTTTACATGAATAGATGTTACCTGAACACAGACCCTAGCAATCATTTGCGTATTAGCTCATTTCCTACAGAGGCTTGTAAACATACCAACACCACACTGTTTTTGTAGGCCGCCTACTAGGACATTGCAAAATTACAAAACATTTCTCATTAAAGATATTTTCTGTGAATGGATATTTATTTATTTAGATTAAAATACTTTTTTTTTTTAGTGTTTATTTATTTTTGAGAGAGAGAAAGACAGGTCGCAAGCAGGGAGGGGCAGAGAGAGACACTGAATCCGAAGCAGGCTCCAGGCCCTGAGATGTCAGCACAGAAGCCCCACGCGGGGTCCAAACTCACAAACTGCAAGATCATGACCTGAGCCGAAGGCAGATGCTTGACTGAGCCACTCAGGTGCCCCTTATTTAGATTTTTTAAAGTGATCTCTACACCCAATGTGGGACCCAAACTTGCAACCCTGAGATCAAGAGTCACACGCTCTACCCATTGAGTCAACCAGGTGCCCCTCTGGGAATGGACTTTTAAAATCTGATTTTACTCTGTCCCTCACACATACATTGTTCTCTGAGAGGACCCTATAGAGCTGGAGAAATTGTTGTAGAGTGTGCCGTGAAGAAGCCATGGGGCAGAAAACGAAAAGAACAAAGACAAATTGCATCCACTTCTCAGTTTTTTCCCTCCTGCTCTGTTAACATTGCTGTGGTCTAGACTAGGACACTTAGTTGGGGGTGGCCTTCACCTTGAATCTGTTTCTTAGCCTGCATTATTGAAGAAAGTAAGAGTAGCTCTCCCATAGGATGTCTTTGTCCATTTGGGCTCCCATAACAATACCAGAGGCTGAGTGGCTGATAAACAAATTTACTTCTTGCAGTTCTAGAGAGTCCAAGATCTAGGTACCCGTAGGTTCAGTGTCTGATGAGAGCCCCTCCCTCACAGAAGGTCTTATTACTGTCACTTCACATGGGAAAAGGTCTGGGGAGCTCTGTGAGGTCTCTCTTATAAGGGCACAAATTGCATTCATGAAGCCTCCACCTTCTTGACCTAATTACTCCCAAAGGCCTCCCTCCAAATACCATCACATTTCGGATTAGGTCTCAACATACGATTTTTAGGGGGACAGTAGCGTTCAGTCTATTGCACTAGGTTAGTGTGAGCATCCGAGATAATGCTTAGGAAAGTACATTGTCAGATTGTAAGGTGCTACCTACAAAGTGTTTGTTAAATCTTGTTGAAATGACCACATCTCAAAAAACTGGGATTAGCGTTTACTGGAAATTCAGATATTGCTGAATTTGAACTTTAATAGTCAAATTGTTAAGGAAATTTTGAGTAATTAAGTGATTTTGACATTTGCTACATTTTATGACCATATCTGAGTGTGCATGTGCATACACACACACACACACACACACACACACACACACCTAACTCTCGCTAATATGCTGCCAGACTGTCCATGATATACAACAGGTGAAGTGGACTATTGATAGATGTTGGCTGTCATGGAGGTGAGACAGAAGAGAAGAAAGGTTTCTCAGATGGGCCAGCTGACACTGGCTGTCGTGTGGCCTAGCTGACTCAGAGTGCTGTGTATCAGCGTGCTCCTGGCTGTGTAACATCATGTTAAATTTCAGCCAACGCTGCATCCCTAACCCTGGTGCTCACTGAGAAGCCAGCATTCTGCTTCCCATTCTGAGAGCAGGTCATAGTGTGCAGGTAAAGGAAACAAGTTTGACTCAGAGCTAAGTGCGGCTTTATACAGTCCCTTAATTGGTGACATTTTGGACCACAAAATTACCTCTCCTCACCCCACACCAGGCTAACTGGCTAGCACTGAGATCACAGACAGGGTAAAATTCTTACAAAAAAAGAGATTATTTGTAAGAACAGATTTTGCTTCTTATCTTGGGGCCTTCAGATAATGAAATCTCTCTTTTACCTACTTTAATTCATCTCCTTTAGCAGACAGGTTTTTTTTTCCCCTCCCAAATGAGTTCACATAGAAACACATCATCAAGATTAGGATTAAATTCAAGTCAAAACAGAAATGATTAAAAGCAAAAGATAATTTCAAAAGTCTGCCAACAAATTAAGTATAGAATTCTGTGCAAGTAGGGTCTAACATCCTAAATATCATAGAAAACACACAATGTGTCGTAGAAGTAACTTTGGACAGAGCAAGCCTAGCTTTTTCAGAGATGTAATATAAGTCATATATTTCAATAGATGTCTGCAAGATTGTGTAACTATGTCCACAGAACTGTCTGTGACTCAAATTTAAAGAAAAGGACCCATGTTCATATGAATCTGCAGGTACTGCAAGATCTCATTCTGGGTAGTGAAAGTTCCTTTATGTCTTATATTGTCAACAAAAGTTCTTGTGGTTTATTATATATCATAGCAGAAAGGCATCTTTTTCCAGATTGTTTTGTGTTCAAATAGCAATATTTCTCGCCCTCTAGGAATGACATGTTGTTTGGATTACTGAGCTCCAGAGAAGCCTCTGGACTTGGATAGAAGATTGAGATTTAGTAGGCAATATATTTGCCAGCCTTTTTGAAAATTGGAATGTCATTTTTGAACTTTATCAGAGAGCCTGTTGGATCCTTGAGGTGGACATCATAAAATTAATGAGCATATGGTTATACATTGTGAGTTTGCCTTCTACTAAACTAGAAGGCGAGTGAGCCAAATTAAGAAAACACCACTGATCACATATTTTTGTTTTGCTTAATGATATTATTTACATAGGTAATCATAAATAATTAACCTGATGATTCACATTCAATTAAAATTCCCCCCCCCCCCCCACACACGGCTCTATTGTTTTTGTCCAAGAATGAAAAATACAAGGACACATACAGGGTTGGATGTGCTCCTGTGACTACAGAAATGCTTATGCATGTTAAATATGAAACTACCTTGATTAAAGTTATTAGTGGCTCTAGGCAATGAAAAGGAAGCTGGCTTTGTTTTTTTATACTGCAGGTCTTATATTTTACTGTGTGTATCCATCTCTGTGAGCACACAGCATTTGAATCTGTTGTATACAGAAGCTGGCTCAGAGTGCTGTGTTAACAAGATCATTGATCTATTTTCATGCGGAGCAATTAGCTTCATTCCGCTCAAAGGCCACAGATTGCACCTAGGATCATGATCACTTATCTCGCAAATGTTTGTCATGTGTCACAGGAAGAATCTGGAGACAGAAGGAGGCTGGGTCAGTACTATTTGCCAGAGGAAAAATAACTCAAAGACATGCCTGCTGGTAGAAGGTCAGAGGACTTAACAGCGTGCGGCCCAGAGGAATTTTAGAGACTGTCCCTTCCAGCCCTCTCAGAGACATCATCTTTGAGTGTGAAGGATAGCCTGTAATGGGTAGCACACAAATGCAGAGGCAATCCTATGATACTTACATAATAAATCTAGTATCTGTAAGTCTAATGCACTACTCTCCACGCAGATACGAACGCTTGTTGGAAGGTGACAGCCTCAAGTTAGCCTAACTGTAGGAAAATTGGGGATGCATCTCAAGTGTCCTATTTTAGAGGCGGAATTAAAACTTAAATATATTGCTCTATTTGTGATTTGATGGGTCTGTGAGAGTAATATAAATCTATTTCTTGTAAAGCCACAAAACACATAATCTGTGTGATTATTATGAATCATAATAGCAGCATAATATAAATCTTTTCCAATATCAGTGTTAAAATATAGATTCATAAAGTATTTGCAGCTTCATATTTTCAGGGAAGAGATCATTAGTAGCAAGTAAAGTAATAAAATAAAACATCGTTTCAAAAATACGTACATATTAAATACCGCAAAATCTTATGATTTTATTTTTTCCAAGTAGGCATCTCTGTAGTTTGAACAATTTTATATCACTTCTCTCATTTTCCCTGATAGCTATAGTAGTATCTATAGTAGAATTAAATAAAAATCAGAAGATTTAGTTACACTGAAGTGTTGTGGAGGGCAAGGCCTACTCCAGGCCAAGTAGAGCTATCTTTTACCTATTTCAAATGCCCTTATTTAACAACATGATGTATTGTGTACGTAATAGGCATAGTATTGTACAAGGTGCTGAAAATCAAAAGTAAATTTGGTTAGTTCATGACCTCTAGTTATAAGGAAAATCTGTACATCTCACCCAATCTTTGAAAGTAATAAGAAGAGAGTAAAAGGCTTTAAGACATAGTCCCTGTAGTGTGAATGGCGCCTTAGACAGATATGCATGTGGAAAGAAGACAGACACCAAGGAGAAGGTTATGTGAAGACAGAGACGACAGAGACTGGAGTTAGACAGCTAAAAGCCAAGAAGCATCTGGAACCCTCAGAGGTTGGAAGAAGCAAAGGATTTCTCTCTAGACCCTGCAGAAGAGGTGCAGGTCTGCTCACACTTTGATGGAAAACTTCCGGCTTCCTTGTTTTAAGCCATCAGGGGTGGGGTATTTGTCATGACATACCTAAAACACGGAATAAAACCTGTCTCACGTTCTCATTTTAATTAATTGAGATTTAATTTAATTGAGTTATTTTGGATACTGAAAGCCTTTAAGGTTTAAAGGCAATGGACCTTCTACTTATAGAATTTTAGAGTTTACACTGGTTCTATTTATGGTCCTCAGACGTGGAGGTAACTGATGTTTTCACCTGTTTGTATCATCTTCTCTGTTGATTTGTTGTATTACGATGACTATCTCCTCTAGGGCCCTAATCATGCGGATCCTAACAGTAATGGTAATGATAAATGTATTGTTACTTAGGGAACTCCTCGTACATACTAGATATTATTCTTAAACCTCACAATAACCTTATGATGTAGTAGCTATTATCTCATGGGGACTACTCTATGCTGCCTTGAATTTGCTTTTTTTGCCAAAAAAAATCCCCATGTGTAATTTCATCTTTTTCCTTTGCACTTGCTGACTCTTTTCTAAAAACTGCTCAAATCTTTCTTTTCTTAAAACAAAACAAACACCAACACCCCAGCCCTGAAAACTCCCCCTAGTTATCATCACCCTACATCAACACTTTTTCAAAAGTACCGGGCATCTAGTGTCTCCACAAAGAACCGACTGCCTATCAATGGCGAATCAGAAGAAACTGCTGACCATTGGCTGCTTCTGATGAACAAAATGGCAATCTTATCCGGTCCAGTTTGGTGTCCTTCAACCCACAAGACTCAGCCTTCTGCCTTTGGCACTTGGAATCTACCCTTGAAAGACGCACAAGTAACATCCTATTACCTGCAATGGTTCCCTTTCAATTCTCTTTATATAAATAGGTGTTAAAATTAACAGTAACAGGTAACATTGGTCAGTGCTTCCTATGCAGTCAGCACAGGGTTAAGCATCTTAGCCCTTCGGGAAGAGATAAGTGCTCTTCCCCAATTAAAAGAAGATGGGTGGAAATCTTGGAGAGGTGGCATAAGTTGCCCTCCTACCCAGCAAAGTTGGGGTGCAAAGTCAGGTTCACTTCACTATGAAACCCTTGATGCCTATGGCAGAAATCTTCCTAGCCTCTGACACAATTGAGCACTCTCTTCCTGAACATTCTTTGTCTCCTGACATCTATGGGAACCCCCATCTCTGGTCTCCTTTCCCTGTGGTCACTATTCACTTTCTCTTTCTGACTCTTATTTCTCTGCCTAACTTTTAAGTGTCACTTTCCCCCCAAGGTTTCGTCCTTGGCCCTCTTCTCATGTCATTTTGTGTTGTCTCACCTTTTTTTACTTTATGCACTTGTCCTATGGATCCAATTATCACTCAGAAGGTGATGACTTTAAAATCTACACCTCCAATTCCCCCCTGAGATTCAGATGTAATTCACTGATGGCCCCTGTCCCTGCACCTTGCCCCTCAACTCATATACACATCTATTCATGCCCTAAACTCCTCTACAACTTTATCTCATTATTTCCTCTCTTGACTGAAATACTCTCACTGAAAAGTCATGCAAGCTGAGATTAATTCACAGAATTCTTTGAGTTTCCCCCCCATCTGTCACTTTTCCTCTATTTCATCAAAAACAATAATCATGAAGTGGGCTAACTGCTGGCTCTGTAATAATGCTCAACTCTACCCTCGCCCCCCCTCCCCTCGTCCTCAGTTCACCTGCTGTTGTTTGGGTCCCAGCTGCTGCTTTAGGGACTTCTGTAGCAGTCCTTTGGTCTTCCTACCGCTGTTGTGCCAGGCTCGGTGACCTCCTCGGATGCAGGTGGCCCTCCACGGAGAGCTCCCCTGGGAAGGCTATAGGTGGGCCATCCGCACCTAGTCCCAGGCAGCTGGTTCTGCTGTGTTCTGTGGCTCCCACAAAATAGTCGGTGTTCGGCAGTATTTGTTGATCAAATACATCAACCCACATTTTCCTTGCCAGGTTACAGAGCTCTTCAAATAGTGTAAAACATTTGTGTCATCATCCCGATATTTGGGGAGGTGGGCACATAAACAATCTGCTTTACAGCTAAGGAGATAAAGGCTCGGGATGTCTGAGGGGCTTGCCTGGTCACACAGTGAGTTGCAGAAATGGGATTAAACCCACATTTTCCTGATCTGTAGTCAGGTTCTCTCCTTCACTCCACCTGTGTTGAGAGAAACTGCATGTATCTGTGCTCTGCACTCCTAGAAGTAGCCCATTCTCCGACTTCAGTCGGGGTCTATTAATGAAGGCCACTTCACAGCGCCGCTGGTATTTTGAAAAAAAAATTTTAATTTGGCATCACCTCTGAGGATTTAGCTCTTCCCACTACTCCTATCAAGTCTCTAAAGCCCTCAGGCATTCTGCAACCAGAGTCTCCCTTCCCACGAGTTTGATGGCTGTGATGAACTAGAACATAAGTTTAGTTGCTAGAAATATCCTAGAGTATTTAGGCTTGTTTGCCCATATTTACATTTACTGGTAGATGGTGGGACTGTATACCCATTTGCCATGACTGAAGAACTTTGTAAATATTATTTATAATAATATTAAACATTTAGTAAACCTAATGGAAAATGCAGAAAGCAAAAATACATTACAGTGTACACCTTTCTGAATATAAGATTGAGTAAGAAGTAATTTATCTTAATAGAAAGGCATCATAGGCTTTGGGATAGGACAGGATCGTGATTCTGTCCATTAAAGATTGCATGACTTTGTGCACTTAAGTCTCTATGCCTTCCTTCCTTTATCATTAGAAGTAATCTTTTGGTGAAAAAGATTGGTGAAATGCTTTTGGTGAAAAATAACTTATTTTATCATTAGAACTATCTTACAGGACTGTGGTAAGGACAAATAAAATAATCAATTTAAAACATCTAGCTTAGTTCCTGGCATATGCAAGATGTAACTATTACCATGTTCACAGGAGACTAAAAAGAATGTGAAAAGTTCAGAAACTATGATGATCTAAAATAACAGAAATAAAGATATTGAAAAATATGGTTAAACCTCAGAGATAACTTTCTAATCAGTAAAGTCATCAGACACAAGAAATGCTTTCTGTAACAGAATGGGCAGCCAGTAGCTAGAAGGTTCAAGTAGAGGCTGTGTTATGTTTGTGGGGAGGGAAAAGCTGTAAATAAACATCTTTTGATGATGTGGAAAAATTAGCAAGATGACCTTTGAAGTCCCCTTAGAATCTAATATTATTTGATCATAAAATTGAGATCCTCATTACCTGGTGTAGCATTTAAGTCTATTGGTCATTGACATCATTCTGTGATTGAATTTCACAGCCTCTTAGAGTCAAACAAAGAGCAGGTTTGACCAGGGGCTGGTGGAGGGCTCACTGAACCTGGGAGAAGGACCCAGGAGAGTAACCAGAATGAAGGGCACAGTCCTTCGTTCCTTGGAGGAGTGGGTTAGAGTTGCTGGAAAGTGACTTTGCCTGTTTTAACTTGTTTGGATGAGCCTTTGCTTTGCCCTGGTTGTATTTAAGTATCTAATTAGCAATGGTCTTTGAGAAATCTCAGCTTTTAAAATATAATTGGCAGGCAAACATTGTCCATGGGTCCTGTTTCCCATCTCCTGGCAGCCAGGTATATGTAGATGTAGACGTAGATGTAGATGTAGATGTAGATGTAGGTGTATATACATATATATATATATATATATATATATATATATATATATAAATTTATTCTGCTGCTGAAAGAGAATTTGCTGCCTTAGCAGTTTGACACCATAAAATTTGAGAATGTTCTGGAATCCCTGGAATCTGTTATTTAGATTTAAAGGATGCAAGAGGAACAGGAGGCTGAGTTTTCTCATATCAAAGGTCAGTTCCCTTTGTGTTGATTCTAAAATAAGACTTATTTGTGGAGCCCTGACTAAATCTGGTTCAGTGAAAGCCACCCAAGTCCACCAGGATGCCAAGAAAGACTCTTATTTGAGATCTGCGGACCTAGAATCCATCCAGAATATTGCCCATCTCGTGGGAAGCAGGCTGTGGACCAGGTGACGTGATTTGAGGCACCCCCCTGACCGCTCTAAACACGCACATGTCAAGAATGCCTTTTATTGTCATTTCCTCTTAAGTCTTGCACATTAGAATTTTTCTCTGTCTGTAATACATTTTATGCAAATTTAAAATATATATAAAAACCAAGGAGAAAGTGTGTGGTTATTAGGCATTCACACATATAATGTAAACTTACCAATTCAAATTGCGTTCTTTCTCAACTAGCTTGACCCATGGATGGACATAAAGGGCAATTTCTTTCTTTGGAAGTAGTAAGAAGTTGGGGGAAAGGAAGATTTGTGCAATAGGAGGAAAGTATTGGTTCATCACATGGCCAAGGAAGGAAGGACTAGAAATGGCAGATATTGGGAGATACAACTCTTCCCTTTGCCAGGCTTCTCTCTTATTCTATTCCCTCACTCCATACAGCCAGGCTAATAACAATCACTTCCATACTTTTAATTTTCCCAACAGTTTCCAAACTGGAATCAGGGAATTCTGGAATCAGAGTATCTGTATCGAATTTGCTAGCAACAAAAATCTATAGACAGTTAGTCATAGTTAGTTGCATTGGGGCACCTGGCTGGCTCAGTCAGTATAGCTTGAGATCAGGGTTGTGAGTTATGGCCCCACATTGCTTACAAATAGAAACTTAAAAAAAATTTAAAAAATATATTTCATTTTTAATTGTAGTGAAATATATATAAATAAAATTATAACATTCACTCTCTTAACCTTTTTTAAGTGTCCAGTTCTGTCGTGTTAAGTACATTCACACTGTTGTGTAACCGATACCTACAACTTTTTTGCATCTTCAGTATGAATCCTCTATATGCATTAAACAATAACACCCCATTTTCCACCCTCCCCTCCAGCCCCTGGCCACCACTGTTCTACTTTCTGTCTCTATGAATTTGACTACTCTAGGCACCTTATACAAGTGGAATCACATGTTATTTGTTCTTTTGTGTCTGGCTTATTTCACTTAGCATAATGTCCTCAAGACTCATTCACATTATGGCATGTGTCAGAATCTGTTTCTTTTTTAAGACTCAGTAATATTTCATTATGTCTATATATCAGGTTTGGTTTATCCATTCTTTTGTTGATGAACATTTGGGTTAGCTTTCACCTTTTGCTATTGTGAATAATGCTTCCGTGAACATGGGTCTGCAAACATCTCTTTAAGACTGACTTTCAATTCTCTTGGGTGTATACGCAGAAGGGGAATTGCTGGAGAAAGTTCTGTCTTGTCACATCTAAAATGAGGATGGGAGACACGTTGTGTTTCCAGAAGGAAGCAAACTGGAGGGAGAATGCACTATAATTCAGGACAGCCTATATTATGCACTATAATTCAGGACGCTCAAGGTGGCATGAAAAATCCTGTTGTGCTTGTGCATAACAGGAACTTACTAAAAACACCACTGGCAGGCAGTCTCTGCAAGATGTCTCATTTAATGCAATCCCCACAGCAGCCCTAAGAGTGTATTATAGTCTCATGAGAGAGAGCATAGAGTGTGTGTGTGTGTGTGTGTGTGTGTGTGTGTGTGTGTGTGTGTGCGTTTGGGGGGATTGATTAACAGTATCTTGAGTTATATTGCCTGGATTTCTAACTCAGACCGGCTACTTACCCATCTGCATGACCTTAGGAAAATTACTTAACTTCTGTGTCTCAGTTCTCTCACGGGGATAATTGTTTTGAGTTGTATTCAGCTAATGCATGTAAAGATTTTAGAACAGTGCCTGTACTAAGCAATCAATATTCATTATAATTATAAACCTCCTTCTTTCCTTTTCTCTCTCCCTCCCTCCTTCTCACCCTTCCTTCCTTTTCATTTCCAACACAAATAAAGAACCTGAAGTTTACATAACTGACAGAACCAGGATTTGAATCAAGCTGTTTAGGACTCCAGTGTAAAAGCTCTTTCCAGAATTCCATTGCTCCTTCTCCTTGTTAATAAATTGCGAATCTCACTTTGAAATCAGATTATCGTGTGTGCACTTAGTTAACATTTGATTTAGTAAATGTTTATCGAGTATCTACTGTGCATAAAACAAATACTATGCTAAGTATAGAGGATGCTGTTGTAGTATAAGGAAGATAAGCTAATATATTAAATAAGAGGATGTAGAAAGGAAAAGCAAATCAAGTAAGAATGAGCTTTGGAAACAGGAGACTGAAGACAACAGAGCACCCTATTACACGGGGTGGGGGTTGAGAAATGGAGGTTTTCCATAGTTCTTAGAGCTTGCTTTTCCTCCCATCACGAAAACACATCTGTTGGTCTGGTTTCTATCCCTACTGCCTCCCCCCTGGATTCAACAGCACTTCAGTGTTTGGAAGAAAATAATTTGCACAATCATTGCTACTGTTGCTCAGAGCTGTTGTCTCATGGTGAGAGGTGATAAGTGGAGAACAAAGAGAAGGAAAACAGCTCCTTACTGAACTCTGGTCCTTCCCTTAACCCTTCCAAGGCATAACAGGGTGTAATTAACCAGCTAGCACTTACCCCGCTAACTCCAGTGTCCCACTGCCCACTGCTAAGCCCGCTTTATTTGTATTTTCTTTACTAAGCAACAAGCTTCCCAGCTTGAGATGTCTGTGTGATATGTAAATGATGCCCTGGATTGTTTTATATTCTGCTCAGCACCAGGAGAGCACTTTCACAACTGTCATCTCTGCCGAAAGATATCAAACGTCAGATGTCAAGGAAGATTCTCAATTTAATTCAGAAAAGCCGGGTGTTTGCTTCCCCGCTCTCCTGATTTACATCAGTTTGTTTCATATTTCGTTGATGATGTAAAGGCGGGTGCTGTTATCTTCACCTTACAGAACCCGAGGTTAATTAGTCTCGAAGGACAGAGGCATCTGAAAACGTTCCGGTGTGGCTGGAGCAGTAGTTGCTCAGGTACACAGAACACAACCTGAGCAAAGGTGTGCAAAGAGGGCTTGGTGGGGACACGCCTGGGAAGAGGGGGGTGGTTAGGGCTTCATCTTCTAGAGGGGAGCTCTGCTCTTAGCACTCTTTAAATGCTAAGTTGTGATGAACCACACCCCCATCAGGGGTGGGGGTGGGGGGCTAGAAATCCCCTTTACCTGTGATTCCCGGTTGCCTGAGGCTGGTTCCCCTGCCCCAGGCCCCAAGCATGCCTGGCTGCCCTTTGTCACTATGGCCTGCGCCCTCCCGGAAGATGGACTTGGGGGAGGGGGGTCCTCCAAACTGGATCTGCAGCAGGAAGGCTTGAAACCCCTTTAGTGTCAGAGATGGCGTTGGGCAACGCAGTAACTTCAGGGTCAGTTTTACCACCATTTTATAGGTTTAGGCGAATCTCTGCAGCCAGATACCAAATTCAGGAGGAGAGAGGCTGGGCTATGTTGTCCCTTTCTCAAAGCGAATCCCTGGTGAATGAAGCCCGGGCAGTTGCAACTTCTACTTTCTGTCGGCATGCTTGCCTTTGCCACTGCACCCATCACTGAGGACTTGTGTAAGCGTAACTGTGAGGGTCACCAAAACAATCCAGGTTCTTCGGACACTTCCTGAGAAGTTTCTCTGAGGCAGGTGGGACAGGCCCTTCTCGCAATGCAAACATCATACGGATAATGCAGGTGTGGTAGGTTGTCACTGCTGGGTGACAGCCTACCAGGGATGAGAATCTAAATCTCCTAGAATTAGTAGTGGTGGCCTTCTCTGGTGATGCAGTCTTGGGTGGAGAAGAGAAAACGTGAGGCCGTGCCACCAAGGAGACGAGTGTGTTTCTCTCCCCCAGAAGGGTGTCTGATAGCTGAAAGGTTAACACGCATTCCAGGCGTGGAATCCTAGGTGTTGTTTACTTGTAATTGTGGGAGGGCATGTGGTGAAATCTTCACTCAGTTGTTTGTAATGCCAGAAGATGGCTTGGAAATAGTGTGACCATGGCTTTCATCATGGCAACTGTTTCCAGGGGTGGCCTTGTACATGGACGAGCTCTCAGGGCAAATATGCTCCCCCATTTACCCCCAACAAATAGGATGGATAGTTTTTATCTATACTGTGTGATTACAAGACACCAGGCACATGGGTGCCTAATAATTAGATACACTTTCCCTTTTGACTCTCAGAAGATCCTTGTAATAAAAATTGGCAGGACTGATATCATTTGTTTAAACCCACACCATTCAAAAACTCTGGCAATCGAGCGATTCTTTGTTTTTAAGTTTATTTATTTTTGAGAGAGAAAGAGAGAGAGCGCATGCACATGCACAAGAGGGGGAGGGGCAGCGAAAGACAGAGAGAGAGGGAGACACAGAATATGAAGCAGGCGGCAGGCTCTGAGTTGTCAGCGCAGAGCCTGACGCGGAGGGCCTGAACCCACAAACCGTGAGATCATGACCTGAGCTGAAGTTGGACGCTCAACCGACTGAGCCCCCAGGCACCCTGGCAATTGAACAGTTCTTGCCCATATGTTCTCTATGTTCTTCACAACTGAACATGATGGTTCCAGAAGCACTGCTGAGGTAGGTTAGCAAGGGAAACATAACTTATTTTCCTTCTGGAGGGCCAAAAGTTAAGACTTAGATTTGTGCGTGGGGTGTCTTAGGTGGAATGCTTTAAAGTCAGGAGCAAATGGTAAGTGGGAGCACAATGGTAAGTGGGAGCACAGTTTAACTCAACTTTAATATAGGTAGACAAGCTATAGAATTCATTATGGCTGCTGCGGACTCTTGCACGGGTAGGTCTAGACATACAGCAATGCAACCCTTATCGTCCACCGAGAACAGATGTGTATAGTGGCTGTAGTTGCTTTCCGAAGGCCTGATGCTATTTGAGATTTTAGCCCCAGATTCAAAATTAATACGAAGTCACTTGATAGAAAAAAACTACTGCATTGTGGTCTGTGGCACTCGCAGCCAGACTCTCCTGGTTGTTGTTTCCAATAACTCAGCAGCAATGCCTGCTCTGAGACTGTGCGTCCAGGAATCGTGAGTTACTTCATCTCTGTCTTCTTTTCCCTGCTGGTGCCCAGTGGGGTCCTCTGTCTGGACAGTGGAGGCTGGTTGCACTGAGAACAGCTATTGGACTCACAACATTGCTGGGCTGGGGTTGGTCATCAGGAGTCACTACTCAGGGTTAGTGCCATTTGCAGGCAACACCAGGAAATCAAAATGTCATGGTGCTTCCTTATGCGGGTTTATCTTCTGTTGTTTAACTAAATCACAGAGACTTTTTTTTTCCTGTAGATATGCTTCAGTTGAGCATGCCCATTAAAAATTAGAAAGACCAAAATTAGATTGGTGATTTTATCAGGTTTCTGGCCAATGACCACACTTTCTTTGATAGCAATACTTCTGTTACTGCAGCCAGGTCCCATATTTGCCTTAAAAATAACTATACCAGGGACACCTGGGTGGCTCATTTGGTTAAGCGTCTGACTCTTGATTTTGGCTCAGGTCATGATCTCACGATCTCACGGTTCATGAGTTCAAGCTCCATGTTGGGCTCTATCCTGACAACATGGAGCCTATTTGGGATTCTCTCTCTCTCTCTCTCTGCTCCTCCTCTGCTCACACACATGCTCTCTCTCTCTCTCTCTCTCTCTCTCTCTCTCAAAAGTACATAAATAAACATTAAAAAAAATACTGTCCCACATTACCAATTCATGTCAGCCTGGGGTTCCTTATGACTCATAGGTCTCATAGGTGTATCTGTAATTTTACTTTATACCTGGAAATCTCTGAGATAGCTATTCTTTGTTTGACAAACACTTTAACAGGTCTTTTGGCTATGCCTAATCTGGATGGAAAGGTTGAGATAAAGTTTACATAATAAGAGCATACCATTTTGCAGGGAATATTTTTATCTTTTCAATATTATTAAATATACACACTCATAGAAAAATACATAAAATATAAATATAATCTATAGATATATTGAGGAATAGAACATTATCCTACTGTAGCCCAGAATTATCCTTTATTTATTTTATATAACAATCTCCTTTCATCTGAGAGGATACCTATACCAACATAGGAATATATCAATATTTTTCACTCTGTTGAGAATAAATGTTTGGGCAGTGTTCACTTTTTTGTTTTTTTGCTTTTATTCACAATATAGATACAAGCATACTAGTATATATGCCCTCATACATTTGTGAATACATTTCTCTGTGACATATATGTTGGATGGGACACTGTGGAGTCACAGGATAAGTCTGTCTACTTTTGGTAGATAGTGCCAAATTTTGCTTCCAAAGTGGACATACCAATTTATACCCTTAAGCGTAGAGTAAGGGGCTCTAGTTACTCCATACCCTTGTCTTGGTGTTATCAGAATTCCAATTTTTTCCCTTAAGTATGCACTTAACTCTAAAATAATAATATATAAAGTCTTAATAATGAAATAGATAAAATATAGGGTATACAGCTAAATTTGAATTTCCACTAGAAAATAATAATTATGTAGAATAAACATGTCCCAAATGTTACATGGGACATACATATATTAAATATTATTTATTGTTCATCTGAAATTCAAATTTAATAGAGCATCCTACTTAGCAAATTTTCATTTGCTAATATAGCAAGCCTCGATGTCATTTTTATATTATGGTAGAAATTTGTATTTCCTTAATTTCTATGAAGGTCGAGAGCCTTTTCAAATATTTTTTGGCTCTTTAGATTTATTATCTGTGAAATCTTTCTAGAAGAGTTATTTTCCTATTTTCCTTTCTTTTTCCAGTTTTCTATCATAACGTATTTCTGTAAGACTCCTACAATAATACACATCTCATATATGTGTGTGCACGTGTGTGTGTGTGCCCATGTATGTATTAGTCTTATGTTTGTTATATGTATTTTGTGTGGCCATATATCCTCTCCCAGTCTTTGGCTTATTTTTTCACCTTCTTGTTGTCATTAGTTAAACAATTTATTCACTTTAATGCTGTTGTATTTTATTAACCTTTTCCACTACAATTAATACTTTTTATGCCTTTAATGTACCCTAAGGTCATACGTTCTCTTACATAATTTTATAAAAGCTTTATGTGCACATCATCTACCTGCAGTTGATTTTTCTGTGTGCTGTGAGCTAAGAGTTCAATCTTCTTTTTTTTTTTAATGGGTAAACAATTACCCCTGCACTATATATTGAAAAAATATATTTATTTTCTCACTACAGTTCTTACAATGTTGAGACTTTCAGATTTCCACTGCAACACTGAGAAAGAGGAAAGCACGGACACAGAAGAAGGGGATTTGGAATATGCCGATAGTACAGTGGCAAGTTGCTACTGGAGAAGCCAGAGTGGTAGCCCAGTGTTCACTAATGGGCCACTTCTTGTCATTTCCATAATTTGCCACCAAAGCCATTAGAAAACTGTCAAGCTTCATGGTATCCACTTCTCAGAACAAGGAAGAGAGGACTCATCCCATTTCTTAGAAAAAAGGTTATCAGAAGGAGCTGGAGAAACAGCTTATGCCAGGAAGGCCAGGGGTGATGAGAGGCAGCAGGTGTTTAGAGCAAGCAATGATGGAGGAAAGCAAGGCTCTGCCCAAGTCACCTTCATGAATTCCCAGAAACTTCCCAAAAGTTTGGAACTGAATTTATTATTGTCAACCTGGAATATGGCTTGAATAACTGTATTTGAGTGTTAAGGGAAAAGGATAAAGCCAGATATTTGGGTCACAAAAATGAGAGCCAACGTGACGGGGATGGGCTGCTGGCTGCTCACTGGCTTTCTCTTAAGATTATGGGGCCATGGGGCACCTGGGTGACTCAATGGGTTAAGCATCCAGCTCCTGGTTTTGGCTCAGTTTATGATCTTGTGGTTTGGTGAGTTTGGGCCCTGAGTCTCTCTCAAAAAAATAAACTTAAAAAAATAATAATAAATTATAAAAGATTATGGGGCCATGAATTGTAAGGAAAGAGAAGAAATATTTATGGCAGGTTTTGAAAAACTCAAATGCCTACAGAGGACAGCAGGTAATATAAATGAGTAAACTGAATCGGGTTAAGAAAGGCAACAGCGGAATCTTGGTGATGAATGGCTGCTGGCTGTAGCCTCAGTGGGAGGGAGGTGGTGGTTAGTGCTGAGGACTGTGGCTGTCTGGAGCACAGATGTCCCCTTCTACAGGGACAGCTTATGCTTTTCTCTGATGGTGGTCCCTCATAGGAATGGAAGTCTGATGTGGCTCGTAATGCAGACTTTTCAAGAAGAACCAAGAATCTAGGCTGTTATGTGAACCATCTAAATTATTAGTTGGTAACTGGTTCAATTATTAATTTTTTAAAATATTTTTTAATGTTTATTTTTAAGAGAGAGAGAGAGAGAGAGTGAGCGAGTGAGGGGCAGAGAGAGAGGGAGACACAGAATCTGAAGCAGGCTCCAGGCTCTGAGCTGTCGGCCCAGAACCCAATGTGGGGCTCAAACCCACAAACCATGAGACCATGACCTGAGCTGAAGTCAGCCCCTTAACCAATCGAGCCACCCAGACGCCCCAACTGGTTCAATTATTTTTTTAAAAAAGGTAAGAGAAAAGAGAGGAGAGAAGCAAAGCAAAGCAAAGCAAGGAAAAGAAAACACCCTTTTGGTCAAAGAATCACTTGTATAGCTGGACTCCACGTCCAGAGCTCTGATTTGAGTACTTGGGTCCACAGCAAAGCACACTTCTTAATCACACCAGCCCAGGTAAGGTTGGGTGAGAACTGCTAGGAAGCCAGAAAGGGCAAGAAGTGACTGGGGGTTGGGAGGAGAATGGAGGGCCACTGAAACCGAACACTGTTCCGTCACAATTTTGCTTTAAACTTGTGGTTTCAATCTAGCCTGGATGGCTACAGGTTATTGTAGAAATAAACTAAATAGGCCAAGAAAGTAAATTTCTAACCACCTATAGTTCCATTTAATTAAATGCTCAAGGAGAAAACAAATACTGACCTGGAAGCAGGGTTAGTGATCACTCACTGGATATGAACACCTCCATAGAATTCCCTTTATTGGAGAATGTGTCCGTCAATAAACAGAATGCTTTTCTAGCAAGAGTTCAACATGGTATCAGGTCTGTTGTCCATTATCAATGAAATCATTTCTCCATAAAAGGTATCCAGGGATACCTTTTGGTTTAATTTGTCAACTTGTATCATATTTTTCTCTCCCGCTCTGGTGGCCCTCACATCAAGCAGGAAATTTGAATTGGATCAGCCAAGCACTTTATCAGTAGGAAGAAAACTCTTTCATTAGAGGCCAAAATTCACTCTGCACAGAAACACATATGCACCCACTCGTGCTTACACACAGATTCCTCCCAGCCAGGCTGCTTATGCAGTTAAAGGTAATGTGTATCAAGCATCAATTACAAAATTGTTGTGCTCTTCTGAGTGATGAACAATTATCAGGCAAGCAGCACAAATATCATCATGCCACAAGGCTGCCCTTCCTACCATGAGCTTTAACAATTTATCTTCAGGCCTTCAGTTGTCTATTAATTATGCACGCGTGTCTATACATTCGCCGCACGCCTGAATGATTAGGTATGTGCCATATCATGAAGGTTATGAAAGTGAGGACATGAAATTCAAAGACATCCGGTCCCAAGCTTTCCTTAGAGCTATTCCGTTGCCCACACGCACCTATATTTGTGAAGACAGTATTGCGGCAAGAGGCATGGGCTCCAGACGGAGTACTCATACTGATCAAGAACGAGTAACTTTACTTTGAAGTGTTTTTATCATGGGGTATAAGGAACATAAATCAGAAGTTGATAATTCAGAATCTGAAATGAATCAGTCTGCCGGAAAGAAAACATAAAATTAGAAAGAAAAACTTTATGATTCTTTGAACCTACTTTTTTTTTTTTTTTACTATCACATGCTTTGGTTAGTTTCAGTTGTCAGTTTCAGCTGTTAGAGCCAGTGACATTCTGACAGCCTGAAAAAAACTTTGGTGAGAGTATAGATAGATATTCGAAGTCCTTCTCCACTGCTGAGGAATCTGAACCTACGGTTTCAACCCTAAACAGATAGATCTTCCTCCCTTCTACCTAACTTTCAAGGCTGTTTCCTAATGAACTATTAATAACTAAGTAATATATCTGGCATAACTGGATGAAGTGACTTAAAGGAAACTATTATTTTTGTATCTAGGAAATAATATACCATAGCAGAAATGGACACATACTGCTTATTAAAAAATGAGAATATTTGAATTTTTAAACACTTCTTGGCTATTTGTCATGTGACCCGAAAGCTTGTACATAGTTCCTGATTTTCAGGGGTGTGCTGCAACAGGTTTTACATACGCGAGACATCTTTGTAGGTAGGTACAAGCCAGTGAAACTCAAGTCTCTTTCATAGATATACCTAATCAACAGCTTTCAAGCTTTAGCAGGGAATCATGTGGGAGGCGTGTTAGTAACAGAATCTTGGTGCCCCGCCTGGACAGTTTCTGATTCCCTAGTTCTTGGTGGAGCCAGGAATTTACTTTTTTTTTTTTTTTTTTTAAACACGGTCCCTGTTGCTGCTAAGGCTGGTCCAGAGATCACACTTGGGAGAATCACTGCTGTAAACATAAGCTCCATCTTATCAGTAGTAAAATCTCTGTTGTTTATGTCAGCACCATAGCTGGTGCTCAACAAGCAAGTAATAAGTGAAGAGCACTGCAGAAAGCCATCAAAATGCCCATACATTTTTATTACAAAGAAATGTTAATAGACCACCTTAGAGTAGAAAATCATCCATATCTGGGGGGACAAAACCACATTCCAATGAGCTCAGATGCTTCCATTTGAGCAAAATATTGGTTCTGCTTTGTTAACAAAATTCATTGAGGCTAGATTTTTTTTTATTATTTCATTTTCAGCATTTTTACCAATTTTGCCACCTTTGATTTTTGCTGTGCATTTAACATACATTTCAGAGAATCTGTATTTCCTATTCCATCTGGGGGAGGCACATTCAGATTCCTTGCAGAAACAACTAATGCCAGCATTCTTACTGTTGTCTTTCTTCTTTTCTGCCCGTTAGAACCACTTACTCCTATTGCAAGTGTCCCAAGCCACCAACAAACCACCTATTTGAGGTAACATGCAGAATACAAGGAACTTCACATCCCTAGAGTAAATTTCATCTGTGATTGGCAGAGGCTGCTGTTCAACAATCTGGGCCAGGCATCAGGTGAAATTTTTTACACGTATGACTTCATTTATCACTTACAATGACCTTTTAACTAAAACTGTTATTTTGAAGTTGCTTTATGTATAATAAGAAAGGTTGCCATCCAGTCATTTATGGACACAGGGGAAAACAGATATAGAATGGGGTGCATGGGGTGAGGGGGCAAGCCAAACATGTATATACATTAGAAAAAAAAAACTAGTAAAAATCAGTGAGTTAAGTTGGATTTAGAATCTGTATCTTCTTCCTAAAACAGTATTTTCCCCCTCGATTACTTGATCTGATGTGTTCAGAGATGTGGTTTGTCCTCATCCCCTACAAATGAAAGTCATACTCTTCATATTCAAGTTGGGTAATTCCGTAAACATCCTGGTGGAGGTAGAGAAATGACATGGGGACAAAGTCAAGGTCTGTCCTTACCCATTCCACTTTAGGCTGAAGTACAGCAGAGGTTGGGGCTCTCCGAGCCAGAAATGAAACCGGCACATCGATGCAAGACATGCTTTGTAGGCAAATTACTGCATATACTTGGTTCCGCCTTTCCTCCCCTACTTCGCCTGTCTTTGGCCATGTCATGTTGTCGCTCAGGCTATGACCAGCCTCTGGCTTAACCATGTGGGCGAGAAGAATTTAAAAAAAGAACATCCTGGCAGCTTTATGTGAGGAAGGGTTGATGTTTTTTCTAGCAATGGGACGTGTGCTAAGCAAAATACTAAAGATGACCCCTGAGATCGCCAGCCCTACTTATTCAACCAGATGCTAATCTAGGCACCATCATGAAGGGACTTTGCAGGTGGCATGAAGTTTTGTTTTAGAATAAACACTTTGTGTATGTTTGTACGTTTATATTTAGTTTTGAGTAAACCTGCTTTAGACGGGTAGGTTCGAAATAGGCAGATTCATGTGAGCCTGAAAAGTAGGGAACTGACTAGCTGGAGGGAGATGAAAAGACTGTTAGAGACATACAGCAGAAGGGAAGAGAGCCACAGGCCAAAGAACGCGGTGGTTCCACACAAAGAGTGGCAGCCAACCACCGCCCAGCGAATACACGGTAACCTCAGTCCTATAACTGCTAGGAACTGGATTGGGTCAATAGCTCGAATGAGTTTGAACGCAGAATCCCCACGGAACCTCTCAATAAGAACCCAACCAGCTGGCAACTTGATTTTGACCTTGCGAACCTGGAAGTAGAGAAGATGGCTGAGCCAACAGGAACCTCCGATCAATAGAAATATGAGATAACACATGAGTTGCCTCGTGTTTCCACGTGTGTAATGACTGGTGCCTGTAGGACACCACAGCTAAGACGACAGGAGTAAGTGTGACCGAGGACTGTGTCAGGCCCGTATTTTCCCCCAGCTCACATACATTCTGCACACCCCTCATGTTTTAGCAGTCAGGACAGGGGGAGAATCACATCTGGTACATCTCTGTACCTTTGATATCTGGTTCAGCCTTTGGCACCTGGTACTGATATGATAGATTTGTCTAATACATATTAAGATGGCACTTAATTTTTGCCACCTGATATATATTAACCCTTAATGTTACTAAACATAAATGAACGATCTAAATTTCACAGCATCCCCTTGGTGGTAGGTGTCATTACCACCCTCGTATCACATACGAGGGAACTGAGGCATGCACAGTTAATCATGTGCTCAGTTCACGCAGCTAGTAAGGGGCAGAAGCAAGGTTTGAATCCAGGAAGGCTAGCTGCACAATGCATGGTCAAACCCCTAGAGGTCTGCTGCTATTTGCTAGGTGAATACACAGACACTTATGAGCATCAGATATTTCGTAAGGGGCACTGTTGAAATTTCCCCCACCATTTTGCAGAGCTACTCATCAGTTGCCAGCAATGCAATGGGTGCAAAATAGAGATCAAGGATCTACTACAAATGTTAAGCAAACATTGTATGTTGTCCCTGGGAAGCCATGTCTTGGAAATGTTAACTTCTGAATTATTTTAACTCTCTCCAAAATGCTCCAAAGCCATCTTTTCCTATTCTCCCCTTGGTCTCTCCCAAGTATTTAGGGTTTCAGCACTACCGCTTGGCACAAGAGGGAGTTTGGAAACCTGCACTTATTTTCTAGTGCACTGATGATAGGGGTATGATGCATTCAGTGAGGGAAATGAATCAACTCACAGACACTTGGAAAATTGGTGTTGCTTGCAACTGGGTAATACATTTGAGGTATATTTTCTTGTCCCAAAGTGTTTTTCTTTCTGCCATCAGGACAGCTTCTCTGTCATCACTTCCTAGGGGGAACTATTTTTAAGGACAGAAAACAAAAGCAAAAAAAAAAAAAGTTTCCTGGGAAGAATGCTATGTGTTATTCAAAGTCGTTATAGAATATCAGTAAGAATTTAAGACAGAGCAAAGAAGATAAGCCTATTTTCTTTTTATTTATTTTTACCTGAGTATTTATAGGATATTTTTCTTTATACTTTTGATTTAAAAAAAGTGTCAAGCCTGGGTCAGGAGAAGGTATTGGTTTCTACTAATTTTGTCTCAAATATGATTTCCACTCTTACTCGACTTAGTTGGTCCTTTTTCATATTGAGGAAATTTGCAGTTATGGCTTTGAGTATTGCTTTATCCAATTCTTCTTTTTTTTTTTTTTAACATTTATTCATCTTTGAGAGGCAGAGAGACAGAGTGCCAGCAGGGGAGGGGCAGAGAGAGAGGGAGACACAATCTGAAGCAGGATCCAGGCTCTGAGCTGTCAGCATAGAGCCCGACTTGGGGCTCGAACTCACGAGCTGTGTGATCATGACCTGAGCTGAAGTCGGACGCCCAACCTACTGAATCAGCCAGGAGCCCCATACTTCATCCAATTATTCCATTTTAGGAAGAATTCTTCTAAACATGAGTTTCAACCTGTTTTCTTTATTACTCTTATTTGAAGGGATTTTTAGATTTTACTAATTAATCTATATTAGCCTTTGTGTAGTGTCTGAGATACTTGTGGTGAATTAAACTGAATTGGTGATTTCTATTTTTAATCCATGGGTAGTAGAATCCCTAATCTGTATCTCCAGGTCTGTCTGCTTGACGTTTACAAAACAGACTTCATGGTTTCTCTTATTTCCCAACATTCCTTTTCCTCTTCTGTTCACTTGTTTCCTCAAAAATAAAATTTATCCTTGATTCCTGTCTTTCTTTAATATCCCACATCAAACCCTCACCAGATCATTGTTTTATTAGAAAAACATGCCCCAGAGGCACCCAGGTGGCTCAGCTGGTTACACGTCCAACTTTGGCTCAGGTCATGATCTCACGGTTTGTGAGTTCAAGCCCTGCATCAGGCTCCACGTGCTGCCAGTGTGGAGCCTGCTTGGGATTCTCTCCCTCTCTCCCTCTCTCTCTGCCCTCCTCCCCCCTCGAAATAAATAAAACTTACAAAAGAAAAGGAAAAAAAGAAAGAAAACACATGTCCCAGAATCCACTCACTTTTCCTGTCTTGACCAAAGGTGCTTCCTGCTACAGGACCCACACCGTGAAAGGGGAGGAAAAGGCAAGAAGAATTGCAGAAACTTCTGTATTGACATCACCGTGTTGCCCAAACTGTCCCCGGGACCTGGAGGCCGAACCTAAGGGAGGTGGGCTCCACTGTTTCCTCACAGACCGGAAGTGAGGAGGCTGCCTGCTTGCCTGTCCTACCTCCTCCATCCCTTTTCTTTGTTCCATTCTCCCTTCCTTCCTCTCTCCTACCTTCCCATCTTCTCTCCTCACTCTTAATTTATTCCATCTTTAGGTTATCTTTCAGCTTATTTCTTGCATTTTTATAAAATAATATCTAAATCACATAATTTTACATTTTTCTGCCTATTTAGATCCAACGTTCAGGAGTCTAACTCCGTCATCCTGTGCATGGTCCAAGAAGACTACATTTTGTAGTTAAACTTCTTCTTTTACATTTATTGCTTCCAAAAATATTTTCCCTAAACTTCGGTACAATAAGTGAAGAAGGACCCCTCAGTGAGAAGTAGACTGTCAAACACAGACTCCCCAGCTGACATTTTCTTTTCCTTTTCTTGGGGTAGGATATGACACAGGTATGAAAAGTAACCATTGCCAAAGTGAACTAATGAGTATATTAATATTTATAAGGCAATCATTAAAGCATTAACTCTAATTTGAATGATAATGCTGTAGGCAGACTGGCCACTATACTCATTTCCATGCTCAGACCTGATCCCTGGGAAAAACATTGCCCGAGCCAACTCCCTCTTCAACTGAACATGATGAACAAAGAACTTTGCTAATCACTGCTGGAGCATGATCTTGAATTGACTGCACTGTGGGAAGACAGTCTTGCTTTTATATATTGCCATTGTTTGCTTAGTACCCATGACATTGAGAGAGAGAGAGAAAGAGGGAGAGAGAGAGAGAGAGAGAGAGAGAGAGAGAGAGAGAGAGAGAAAAGGAGGGAGGAAGAGAGAGAGAAAAAGAGAGAGAAGGAAGGAGGGAGAATTACACACTACCCTTTCACTATAACATGCTTACTGGAGAGCCTCGTCTTAGAAAATGTTTCAAATAATGAAAAAAAGTGAGGCTTTGATGACATAAAGCAATTCATTTTAGAAATACATGACAGAAGTGTTAAAATAACTTGAAGTGTTATTTAATTATTGGTTCACTTAAGTTATGTATTACAATAATAGTGGTTGAATGTAGCATCGTTATTTTAAATTACTAGTGGTATAAACACATTTTTATGGGCCCGTAAAAAAGTAAATTCCTTGCACCGGGGGTTATTAAAACTACTACTATCCTGTACTTCTTATATATTTTTGAACTGCATTGGAAAACAATTGCAATTGTGTATATTTACTCAAAGTAATATTTCCAATGTTTGTGGTATTTGATTATGAACTCTTCCTTGGCCAGTTATTTTGATAAGGATTCTGTGCATCGGAGATCCAAGTTTAACCGCCTTCGGCAGATATTACTCACCGTTAAAATCAAGATGGTGATTTCTCACTTGCTGCTGTGAAAATTAAATGCTTACAAATACATAAAGTGTCTAACAGTGGCTTGGACATAAAGTTTACCAACAAATCTTGCCCATCACCATCGTCATTATTGCTACAACTGTACGTAGTAGAATGTTCTTTATTACTATTTACTTCCTGCCTCTACTTTTCACTTTTCTTTATTCTGGCTGCAACCACATTCCAGTCAAAGCCCCTTTAAAGCAGAGATCTTCTATTCCATATCTTACCTGGTACCTAGGACTGTGCTGAGCACACCGCAGGTGTTCAATGCAATTCAGTGCATCAGAAATTTGTATTAGATTTGACCGCTGTGTGTTTAAAACAAAACCCAAGTTTCATATGGGAGCCCCAGTTCCCTTCTGTTTTGCCAGTATGATCTGCATATGAAACTGGGCACAGTCAGAAGCATGGATGAAAGCCACTTTGGTTGTGAACTTTCTAACATCTTTTATCCCACTTCCAACTTAACCTTTCTCCCGGACTATCTCACGGCCCAGTGCTCTGTTACTGACCTTTTCTTTTCTCTGTTCCTCTTCCCAGGCTGTAATAAATTTCTGGAAATGTGCTGATATTCATACTTTCTAAATTAAATTGAGCTTTACTCTACATCAGCAATTGGAATAATAACAAAATGGCAGAAAAGAGTTTCTACACATCATCCTTTCCCTTCAGGGTTTAGGGAATTATGAACTATAATAGAAATACAGATAGCCACAAGAATATTAACTTAGGCAGTGTGAATGTTGTGCAGTGCGGGCGTTACAATAATGGTGATAATAATGTCTTAATTATTGGTAATTTGCCAGGCATTTTGAGATATATAAAGCATATTATCTAGTTCATTTTCATAAGAACACCTTGTAAGATGGATATTATTATTCAGTTCAGAAAGGTTAAATCACTTGCCCAAAGTCATATGACTAATTAGGAGGTAGAGTTGGGATTCACAGCACAAGTCATTTTAATTTCAAAGTTCAATTTCCTCATACTCTGTTGTGTTGCACATCTATTTTGGGTTGTTATTTATTTTAATATTTTTACATTTATGTCTTTAATTTTAGGATTTCAATTGTACTTCCAATTACATACTTGACTGATTATAACATTTTATTATTTTATTTTATTTTATTTTATTTTATTTTATTTTATTTTATTTTAAGACTTCATATTTTTAGGGGTACCTGGGTGGCTCAGTCAGTTACGCATCCGACTCTTGATTTTGGCTTCGGTCACGATCTCGATGTTCATGAATTCAAGCCCCACGTTGGGCTCTGCGCTGGTAGCACTGTTAGCTGTTAGGGCAGGGACTGTTTGGGATTCTCTCTCTCTCTCTCTGCCCCTCCCCTGCTTGCGCACACACACTCTTACTCTCTCAAAATAAATAAACTTAAAAAAAAAAGACTATATTTTTAGGACAGTTTAAGTTGAGGAGAAGGTACAGAGATTTCCCAAATACCTCCCACCCCCATACACGCACAACCTGCCCCACCATCAACCTCCCCCACCAGAATGGTATATCTGTTATACCTGATGAACCTACGGTGACACAAGGTCCATGGTTTATACTAACTTTGCTTTATTTAGAAATTCAGAAGATTCAATTGTGATGTTCTTCCTCCTTGTCTATCTATCCATCTATCATCATTTAACTCTAATTTCTTTTATGTTGTCTTCGAAAAATGAACACCCCTCTTTGTTTCTAAAACTAACTCTTCTGTTTGCACTTTTGTCTATATCTGGCCTCACCAACTTTGTTCTCTAAAAATAAAGGCCATTCTAGTTTCACTCATGAATGTACACCTCCTCTATACTAATGGATGACGCATCTGACTCTTCTACCCTGACCAGAAGAGTGTGAGTGCTGTCTTGGATTTTAACCTAGGTTTGATTGTTCTTTCAAAATTCAACTGTGTGTGAAAAATCCTCAGTCCACATCTTAGTCTCCAAACTCCATTTCATACGTTTTGGAAGGCACCTCCAGGCACTGTCTCCAATTCCACATATGCTAAATTTCTCCCCTTTCCTACATCAGGTAATGCCACTCTTCCCAGTAGCTTTTGTACCATCTTGCCCTTTCTTTCTTCCTCAGATGCACTATTCGATCTGCCACCAAACCCAGATAATTTTGCTTTTAGAGTGTCCGTATCTCTTCCTCCCAATTTCCATGATTATTTACCTAACTCAGGATCTTGGCATAATTTGGAAAAAATCCTCTTACCAACCTTCCAACTGATCTCTCTCTCCCCTTCATCCCATGCCACAGATGTGATTTACTTCTGCTGATCTCTACCTCTCACTTCTTGTTCCCATTTCATCCCTTGACTTTCTCTTGATCTCCCAACTTCCTTACTCTTTCTACATTACATTTTCTTTGGAAAATATCTGGCCCTTTTAAGCTCAAGTTTTTCCTTTCTGCGTGATGCTCATCTTTTTTCTACATCTGTTGAAACTGTCTGCCATTCTTCAATATTTATGTCAAATATTGCCTCAGTACATTATTTACTGATCTGCCAAGCAGAATTCAAATTTCTCTCCACCATGATTCCGCAGTAATTTGCACACAGACTCCAACATTAGAGCAATGTTTTGTTACCATTTGATTTGCAAACTTAGAATGTAAGTCTAACAATAATGAAAGTCTTCTCATTTTCTATCCTAAGATAAACACAGGTTAAATAATAAACTCAATAATTGCTGGTAATGTAAAGTACTGACCCTGGGAATCAATCATCTTACACATAATATTTTACTGTAAGGAACACCTCCATAGTGACATTTACTCACGGCTTTTTCTCACTCACTTCCTACTCTGGTGCACGCACAGGAGAAATCACAGGCTTTAAGTGCATTTCAATTCTACCTGTATAATTTAAAGCTAGTGATATTGGGCCAAATTATTCACCTCCCTGGAGTGACGATTTCTTCACCCAATAGTGGGAGATTTGGTTGTTCCAAGGATTAATGAGATGACATATGGGACCTGGTTTAAAGGACCCAACATGTATGTCATGCTTTGGAGTCACACCTTTCCTCCTTTTCTGCCTCCCCCATTGTCTCAAAATCCAGTTCCATGTCACAATTAAATATTGAAGCTTTCCTAACTTCCTCCCAGTCAGAGGTTCTGATTTCCAGTCTTTATATTCTAGTGTTTTATGTTTGAAAATTTGATTCTCATCCCTAGAAGGCATATTCCATGAATTACTCTTAAATTTTCATAGTGACTTGACTAGCACTTCATACATACCAGTAATCAATAACATTTTCATGATTGATCAGCATGATTAGAAGATGAAATCATGTACTGGCTTCCTCTGGGCAGAGCAGAAACGACTACAGCGCACAAAGCTTGAGTCCCCATTTTCCTTGCAACATCTACACCACCCTAACCCCCAAAGTTCATGCTTCGATACTGGAGCTCAGTTTAGAGAAACAGAGAAGGAAGAAATAGACTTGGGAAGATCACATTTATTTAAAAATTGTACCCAACTAACAACAGGTATTGAGCACTTATTTCTAGAAAATGAATTGAACACAGATTTTTCTGTTTAATTATTTTTAGCAAGATACTTGTTTCATTCTGAAACATTTATATCACTCCTACATTCAAACAGAAAATCAGGCTTGTACATATCAAGTATACTTAGTGAAAATAAGTGACTAAACACTCAATAAGAATAGTGATAAGCAATTTTTGTTTATCCACTTACTCTGGTTGAAGAAATAAACTTCTAGCTATAAGAGGAATATGTTCTGGGGATCTGTATACAACATGGTAGCTATACTTAATAATACTGTACTTTATACTTGAAATCTGCTAAGAGAGTAGACCTTAACTCTTAAGGGAGGTGTCGATTAACCTTACTGTGGTCATCATTTTGCAAAATACACGTTTATTAAATCATCACATTGCACACTTTGAACTTACTGTTATATGTCAATTATGTCTCAATAAAACTGGGGAAAAATTAAAGATTAAACACAAATAAGAAAAAAAAGTAATTACATCTAAGAAAAATATCAGAGTAAGTTTGTATTAAAAAATGTGATAATGCTGAAGTCTGAAGGTAAAGCTAAAATAATGGATTAGACTATAGTGGACCACTGTGATTTCTGAGTTCACTAGAAGACAAATTCCCAAGCATTATCTTTCATGATGATAGCTATAGTTTATTAAGTGCTCAGCAGGTATTTTAATTCATTCCTCATTTCAGCCTAATAAAAACCTAATAAAAATCCTATGAGGGGGGCATGGTCATTATCTTCCTTTTTTATGGAAAAGGCATAGTCAGTCTAAATAACTTGCCCAAGGTCACAGAGGTATTGAGTAATGATGCAGGACCTTGAACTCAGGCTGACCTCCAAGGCCATGTGCAGAGCAACATTCTGCTGTTCTCACTCTGACTTAAATTTGAGTTCAGCTGAGGCGCTTAGTAACATTCTGACCGTCCTCCTCACCCTACTTTTATGTAATAAGAGGTAACTTAAAAACAAAAAAAACCCAGATGTTAGTAAGTGCCAAATGTCTAAACGGGCTCCATCATCAAAGTGAAGCCAACTAGATTTTCACAGGATGAATCTTGAAACAACGCTGGAGATGACGGCTGAGCTCTCAGTTTATTCCATCATCTGATTCATAATGCAGCAGAAATGTCGCCACAGACCGTTGGGGCTGAACGGGCCACGGATATCATAGAGTCCAGCCCCTTAATTTTATAGAAGAGGAAACTGAGGCTCACAAAGGTTAAATGACTTGCCTAAATGACTTTCAATGAACAACAGCACGAGAAATTACGATTGCAAACATGTAGTATTTCAGGTTTATGATGGGTTTTTGTGGGCCTGCTTGGGAATATAGCTATTGTTTATATCATTGCTTTTGCAGGAAAGTATGTGGTAAGAAGTTCAAAATAACCTACTACAACCTCATGCACTAAGGGAATGGAATAAGAATTGAGGAGTTGAGGCAGGACTGGAAGGCTATGCAAAAAAGAAACAGGGAGGTTCAGGAATCCATGTTTATAATAAATGACTAATGTGCCATAGCTAGTGTTATCTATCTCTCACATTGTTTTCTTAAAAGACTGAATGAAAAAAAAATTATTTTAATGGCCTGAGGGGTGCCTGGGTGGCTCAGTTGGTTGAGTGGCTGAATCCTGATTTCGGCTCAGGTTATGATCTCAGTCGTGAGATCAAGCCCCACATGGGGCTCTGCACTGACGGTGTGGAGCCTGCTTGGGATTCTCTCCCCCCCCCCCCCATCTCTGTACCTCCCCTGCTCTCTCTCTCTCTCTTTTTCTCAAAATAAATAAATAAACTTTAAAAAAATGGCCTGAACTTGACACAGTTCTTCAGAAAACAACAGACCATAGCAAAATATACATTTTTCAGAGATGGAGTTCCTGTGAACATTCTAGACTTCTTGCAACAAGAGAAAGTGTAAACCCAAATTAATTTTATATTCATATTCAAATTTAATTTATAGTGATTGCTTACCATGTACAAAGCATATGTGTATTTGGATGTACATTATACTACATACTCCAGTTTTGGTCTGTGAGTTTTCACATATTACCTTATGAACTGAAAACACTATTTATAATTTCATATACATTCTCCCTTAAACAAGCTTATTTTTAGCTAAGGAACAAAGGGAATTAATTGTTCAAGCACTTGCCACTGTTAGCACTTACAGCATTAATGGGAGGAAGGAGGGAACCACAGAAGAACAAAACCACCAGAGCACATCCAGGAGTGCGCATTGATGTGAGTGCTCACGGTCCAAAAAAGGATGTGAATGGCCCAAAAGAGACTTCGCCCTGACCTCTTCTCCTGCAAAGCCTTAAGCCGGAAATGCTCTGTTACTGCCTTTGCAGGATTGGTAATGGCTCCTTCGCCTGGCCTCCCCTGCTGCAGGTAATGGCTCACCCGTGCAATTACCTTCTTTTGTCTTCTCAGAGTTCAAGATAAATGATTTCCACCTCTTTGCAGGGGGCATTTGAAGCCGGAGTTATTTTTAGGGAGAAATAAATTTTTTTCATGTAAGATGCAGAAGTTGTTGCTCCTCAGGCAGCTGAGAGAAAATGAAAGGCACTTCAAGTCTTTTTAAAAGGCAGATTCTGATGTTTAGCTTGAGATCAAAGAGGAACTCAAGAAAGGAGGGGAAATAGCAGGGAGACCAGAAAGTATAGCACTGTAGCCTTTGAAGGCAATGCCATTACATTTCTGATCTTTGAACTCGGCAACTTATTTCACAAAGAAGAGTTGAATCCCTTGCAATTGTGACGCTAATAACCAGGTAGGCGGAACGGTATGTACCAAGGTTCAAAACAAGAAAGAAGGTTACATTCTTTTTTTTTTTAAGTTTATTTATTTTGAGAGAGAGAGAGAGAGAGAGAGAGAGAGAGAGAGAGAGAGATCCACGTAGGGGCAGAGAGAGAGAACCCCAAGCAGGCTCCATGATGACAGCAGAGAGCCCAATGAGGGACTCAAACTCACAAACCATGAGATCATGACCCAAGCTGAAGTTGGACACTTAACCCACTGAGCCTTCCAGGTGCCCCAAGAAGTCTATATCCTTGAACATGATTCATGCAGGCACACTTTTGTTTACACCTATAAACACACTGAAATTGATTTAAAAAACCCCTTTGTATTGATGACAGTAAGAAATCATGACTTCTGGGTGGGGGGGCGGGTATTTTGCCATTCTTTCTATCCTCACCATGTCTTTTTGGTAGAGAATTGAATTCAGCACTTGACTCTGGACTCCACAGACCTGGATTTGACTTCCAGTACTTAGCTGTGAAAGCTTGGGCAACTTATTTAGCTGCTCTGTCCTCAAAATTTACTTATGGTTTAAAAAAAAAAATGGTTAATAGGATTAGGACTGGTTTTGAAAGGTTGTTGTTAGGATTAAATGAGATAAGTGCCTGTCATATTGTAAGTTCTCAATAAATATTAGGTAGCATTATTCATTGCATTCTGCGGCAAGATGATTTTCTTTTTGAATGACTTCATTTTTCAATAGTGTTACAGGCAAAGCTGTTCAACACTTATTTCATTACCCAAACATACTCAGCTGAATGTACAATTTAAAGTATAATTCCACACTACATTACTCATAAGTGGTGGTTTACATCTAACAGAGATCCTAGTTACTATGAGTGTTGCACCACAGATGCCTCTTGTTACTGAGAGGAAATTGATTCCTCCCCTGTCTGTTCTTCTCTAATTTGAAGTGGGGGGGAAAAATAAAACAGGGACGTTTTGGCACAGAGGCAGGTTACTTGTGGGCTCTTCCTTACCATCCATCAGTCAGTGAGATCACTGTAGTTTCTGAGCACCTGGTATTGATCTCAATTACATCCCAATTGTTTCCTAAACTTATCCTACCTGAAGTGACAGAGACTGGAAATCCATCACATTTTATTGCCTCGACAATGGCGACACCCACAAGATACAATTTCGAAGCAATGTGCATGATGTCAGGTATTTCATAGTGCAATTTTATTCCACAGGAAAAGACAGGATGGTGAGAACAGCACATGTTTTAATCCCTCCCATCTCCATTTTCACCTTTGCTCCGTTGATACGTATTTATCTTTATTAACGTATATGTTAATGTATGGTTTTTATTTTATATGTTCTCTCTAAGTGGCTCCGCCAACACAATAGATACTGATGAGATTCTTAAAAATTATGGTAAATATTTAAATAAAAAGGAAGGATGTGGGACTCTGATATTAACGAAGCATTAAGAAGAAAGAATGATACTTTCATTGTGTTTTTAAGTATTTGAACCACTTTTGATTGAAGCCTATAATTTTGGGGTGATGGTATGATTTATCCAATTTGTGTGTAATCTGTTAAACATGTACACTAGGATGTTGATTTGCATACAAGTTTATTTTTTATTTTTACTTTTTTTAATGTTTCTTGATTTTTGAGAGTGAGAAAGAGTACAAGCAGGGGAGGGGCAGAGAGAGAGAGAGGGAGACACAGAATCCAAAGCAGGATTCATGCTCTGGGCTGTCAGCACAGAGGCCAACGTGGGGCTCGAACTCACAAAATGAGAGATCATGACTTGAGCCGAAGTTGGACACTTAACCGACTGAGCCACCCAGGTGCCCCTGATTTGGATACAAGCTTAAACTTGATATGTCATTATAGTATAGTGCTTTTTAAAAGTCTCAAAATATATACAATCAAATAATGTTGTCTACAAAATAATCTTCTTAGACATTATATGATAAATTTTGATCCATGCTTTCTAAGTTTTATACTAGACAAAAGTTTTTATGAGCCACATTAAAATCATTATTTTCAAGCAAATATTCATTCGACTAAATTTTGTTCTATTCATTTAGATTCTCTGTAGCTTACATTTGACGTTGGTTATGTTCGTAAGTCACATTCAATCTCCGAGGATGAAGATTTTCTACCATTGTAGATACACAAAATAACGGGCTGTAGAGTCGGAAAGCAATTCCAAGAGAGACAGTCCAGTAATTTTTGGTCAATGGTGACAGTAGCGAAATAACAGAATCGCTTCTGAAGGTGACTACTGTGGTAAAGGGGGGGGGAAAGTCACTTGGGCATATACATTTGGGATGAGTTGTTAAAAATATCAGTGTCCATGCTCCTAGACCTTTCTAGCTCCCTTTAAAGCATAATAATCTGTTTTTAAAATGGGATAGACCGGGGCGCCTGGGTGGCGCAGTCGGTTAAGCGTCCGACTTCAGCCAGGTCACGATCTCGCGGTCCGTGAGTTCGAGCCCCGCGTCAGGCTCTGGGCTGATGGCTCAGAGCCTGGAGCCTGTTTCCGATTCTGTGTCTCCCTCTCTCTCTGACCCTCCCCCGTTCATGCTCTGTCTCTCTCTGTCCCAAAAATAAATAAACGTTGAAAAAAAAAATTAAAAAAAAAAAATGGGATAGACCTCTGCATTCTAACAAAAAGTAAAATTATTATTGTCCAGGCACTAAGTTACTACTGAAAATGGTACTTCCACTAATAGTCCCAGATATAAACAAACAAAAAAAAATTCTTTTAAACTTTTTAGTGCCAAGCAGACAAACTGTGTGCCGAATGTCATAATATCAAGGACACTATCTTAAGCACTATTTCAGGGAAGGAGAGACATTAATTCTTTGAGAAGAGCAACTTTGATTTTCCAGACTTCCTTCCTCCCACCTTAAACCCTAGCTTGCACCCTGTACAAACCTCTTTTTTATCACTTATCTCAAAGTATTTAAATTATTTGTTTAGATTCCTGCCTCTTGCACTTGACCGGGGGTCTTTGCGAACACAGATGATATTGTGGTACGGGCAGGATCTTACATGATGCCAAACCCACAGTAAACCCTTCATAACTATTTGATAAATGAATGAATCAGTGGTTCACTGAAAGTGAGCTATTGGAGCTAATTTATTTTTACTTTCAAAGAGAGCAATGTGATAAAAATGTATCACAGAGCATATGGAAAACAGAATTCTAGTATTTTCTTTGTGGTCAACCCCTAGTCACTAAGTTCTTTGAAATGAAATGATCCACATGTATGATAACAAATGGCCTGTCCTTGAGGTGAAGTAATTTGCCCTAGAGCTCACAGGAAGTTTGGGAGGGAAAGTGAAATAATATATATAAACACCCAGCTTATACATATTATTCTCATACCAGTTTTGACGTGGTAAGCGCTTGGGAGTCAGCACTCTTATCCTTAAAATGAGTACAAGTTAAGTAAAATGAAAACCAATGACTTCTCTTATTCTTTCAGAGAACTGAGTTCTTATGGCAAGACACCACCTCCCCATTTGCAGAACGACTTAAGACCCGCCTACCCGGACCAGGAGCTGCTAAGAGCCGTAAACTGGTGGGAAAACTTAAATGGTAATTTCGACAAATTTCTGGGAGGTGAGTGTGGACTAACTTCAAGTGAGAAACCTCAAGTGAGGAGCTGGAGTTTGGGGCGCTCACCAGTTTCATGGGTTTACCTCTAGGAAATAACTCCACTAGCTTCTAATGAAAATCCCAGTAACATCCCCTCCTTGACTTGGTACAGAAGTAGAAAAGAAATCAGTGTAAAATATACCCCAAGTGCTCTCTAACACCAAAGGCCTACCTCCTGGGGGAAAAGTCTTTCCAAAGCCTTATCTCAGCCAGGAAGGACATAGTTCCCACTCTGGACCTGCCGATCTTTCCTGCCTCACAGGAGAAACGCTTGTGGGAGTCACAAGTCTGAGATATAGGCCTACTGAAAACCTGAAATTTAATCCGAAAATAATAGAAATCCCCCTTCCTCTCACACAAACAGGTCAAGCAAACAGGGTTTAAGTCTGATTAAGTGCATCACAGCAAGACACAGACCATCTCTGAGGAGAAGTGCTTAGGGAAACCCAAAGTCAAGAGGAGAGAAAGAAAACTAAACTACAAGAATTTAAACTTCTGACACTCAACAGCTACAGCCAAGGTCCAACAGAGCCTAATTCCTAGTCAGACTGACACAGACCCTTACCCTAAAGGTCTGTTTACCTCAGTTCTTATTACTCAGTATAAAATGACCAGCTTTCAACAACAACAACAACAACAACAACAACAACAACAACAACATTACAAATAATGCCAGAAGGAGAGAAAAAAAGATATGCTCCCAAGAGATAAAATAAATCTCAGAACCAGACATAGATATTGGACTAATCAGAAAACTTAAAATAACTATGCTTGGTATGTTAAGGGCTGTACTGGCAAAAGTATGTAACAAGAAGAAATGTGTAATATAAGCAGAGAAATGGAAACCCTAAGAACCAAAAAGAAATGCTACAAATAAAACCAGAATGCCTTGAGTGGGTGCACCCTAGACTCAGTATGACCAAGGAAAGAACCAGTAAATGTAAAAATATATAAATATCAAGGCTCCACTTAGATTACAAAGATTAAAAAAAAAGTGAAAAAACAGAATAGGATATCCAAAAACTGTGGGGAAATTTAAAATGGGGTAATTACGTTAAGTTAAAATGACAGAAGGGTGAGAAACAATAGAAGAGAGAAGAAAGAAGTATTTAAAGTAATAAGTTGAGACTCTTCGGAAATTAATGGCAGACACGAAGCAACAGATTCAGGAAGCGTAGAGAACACCAAGCAAACTAATACAAACAACCGAGGAATCACATTCAAACTCTAGAAAACAAAGACAAAGAGAATATATCAAAGGACAGCAGAGGCGGGGAAGAAACACCTTCCTTAGAGTGGGACAAGTCGAAACCGTACAGAGGACTTCCCATCAGAAACCATACAAGCAAACAAACAAACAACACAAAACGAAACGAAAAACCACACAAAACACACACACACACACACACACACACACACAAACACTAAAACTGGAACCAAAAACCACGGAGTGAAATATTAACACACAGCAACATATAATTATACATAGTGAGATTATCTGTCCAAAGTTAGAGAGAAATAAAGACTTGTCAGGAAAACAAAATCTGAGGGAATTCATCGCCAGCTGACTTGTCTTACAAGAAGTGTTAGAAGAAATTTTCAGGGAGAAGGGAAATGAAAGAGGAAGAAACTCAGATATATAAAAGAAAATGTCAAAGAAGATACAAATGAAAGTAAATAAAAATAGACATTTTACTTTTCATTTGTAATTGATGTAAGGAATTACCATTTGAATTAATAATAGTAATATATTGGGTGATAAAAGCATATGGATAAGTGAAATAAATAAGTGAAATAAACATACTGTAAGAAATAGGAGGGAACAATCAAGAATACTTTATTAGAGGGTATCTGCATTACCCTAGAAGTAGTATAGCATTATTTGAAAGTAGAGATACGTTAGCTAATGTATATTGGAAATTCTAAAAGTGGCAGTTAAAACACTTTTAAGTGATATGCCAAAAGAGTAGTTAAAAACAGATTCACTCATGGGGCGCCTGGGCGGCTCAGTGGATTAAGCATCCAACTTCAGCTCAGGTCATAATCTCGCGGTCCGTGAGTTCGAGCCCCACGTCGGGCTCTGTGTTGACAGCTCAGAGCCTGGAGCCTGCTTGGGATTCTGTGTCTCCCTCTCTCTCTGCCCTTCCCCTGCTCATGCTCTGTCTCTGTCTCAAAAATAAATGAAAAAAAAATTTAAAAAATTAAAAAAAAACCAGATACATTCAGAAGTAACAATAGTAAATACATTTTATCACCTATCTGAGCATCCTTTAGCCTGGTCAAGTTGACACATATAATTAATCATCAAAATGCACAAATCCTGGAGGCCTGGACACTGGGAATGGAGACCTGGGGACCCCTGAAACTAAAAAATAACAACAGAAAGTTAAGATTAAGTCCCTCTCTTCTAGGAGTTGAACTGGTAGTTCTTGATCTGTTGTCCTCACATCTCTATAAAGACCATGAATGAACACTGTGGAGACCACATGAGCACAGTACTTTACAAATGTATGTATTTTTCTCAATGTATAGAGGTGGCTGAAATTAATTCAATATACACTTATTTAGGAGTGTTACTGAATTTGCACTATCATCACATATTTTTTAAAAAACTTTTAAACGTTTATTTATTATTGAGAGACAGAGAGAGACAGAGCATGAGCATGGGAGAGGCAGAGAGAGGAGAAGACATAGAATCCGAAGCAGGCTCCAGAATCTGAGCTGTCAGTACAGAGCCGGATGTGGGGCTCAAACCCACGAACTGCGAGATCATGACCTGAGCTGAAGTCAGATGCTTAACCGACTGAGCCACCCAGGAGTCCCTCATCACATATTTTTTTAAATCAGTGTGAGTTAAAACTGTGATTACTAACATGTTGGAGACCCATAAAAGTTTAGCCATTCTCAAAAATCCTAGATCTAGAGCATAAAGCATAGAATGAGAAATATACAAATGTCATGGATGGAGTCAACAGACTCTCATCCCATCAATCTACTCATACCAACATGTGTGATAACAAATAAAGGGGTAGGATATATTGTTTTATTGTGCACTGGGTTTTGAAATTAATTTTCATTGTGCAACCATTTCTCCAATAACAATAAAATTATTTGAAGTGTTTGGGTTGAAAACCTTTTCTGGATGCCCACACTTTGGCTTACTAGCCTTACATAATCAGGTGAACCCCTAGTCCCCATCAGTTAGATGGGATAATATCACTTTCCTTACATTGATTGAGTTATTTTTTTTTTTTTTAGATTTAAAAAAATTGTATACATATTAGGGGTTGTATAGATATTAGGGGTGTGACATGCCTGCAAAATAGGCATTCAGATGAATTTTTTACTCAACTGTTTTAAGCGATTTACTTCTTATCCTTCTGTTATAAACATGTTAAATATAACTTTAGGATGTATGTTATAACAAAATATAAAACCACTACGAGTTAGCTGAAAATCACAATTTACATGAGAAGAGAGATGATAAAGAACAAAGAAGATGGGAAGAGCCTGAATTGGGTTAGACATCATCTGCAATCTCAATTTTCATTCTCCAGGTCTCTAAGGTTGATGCTACTCTCAGTGGCAAAGGATTTTCTTTTTTCTTTATGGCTTGGGACAAGCCAGGCATAAACTATAAGGATTGCTTACTTGGAATCTAGGGGCTAATAAAATTGAATTATGCCCAGGTGCTTAATAAAAGCTTCTATTCTATTCCTCAACAATTCCTTATTAAGTACCTACTATGTATCAAGCTCTGGAGACGTACCAGCAGACTAAATGGGTAAATATTTGCCTACACAGAGTTTACCTTTTACCAGAAGAAGGGACACAATAAACACATAAGCTAACAAGTACACAATCAAATGATTCCATAAGGGAATATTAAGCGGGATAATAAAGTAGAAAATAATGGTGTAGTGGAGGAGACAGTTTTTTAAATAGGATAGTCAGAAAGGTGTTTGCTAGGTGTTCTCCACCTGAAAGGAGAGACCAGAAGGAAGTGAGGGAAGTGGCCATGCCCAGGAGCAGTAATTCAGGTAACCAGCACAGCAAATTCAGAGGCCCTTGGTAAATTCCACTTGTGCCTGAAGAATAGCACCAAGGCCAGTGAGGCCCGAGTGGAGTGAGCACCAGGGAGATTTTCCTAAAGTGAGACAGATGGAGTTTCCAGGAACAGGATCTTTTGCACGCATCTTTTAAATCATAATAGGCATTTGTTCCTATTGAGGTAGGAAGCTGCGGGGGATGTGAGCAAAGGAGACATCATCTGACTCTTAATTCTGGCTGCTGCGTGGAGAATAGACTGTGGGGAGGAGGACCAGCAACCGTATAAAAAGGGAAACTCATTAGGAAGTTATTGCAATTTGGGCGGGAGGTAATTGGTCTACAGTGTCAGCACTGGACGAAGCGGAAAGTGGTTCTGAAGATGGGGATGCAGTGCTTGCTGACGGATAAGAGGTGGGACATAAAAAAAAAAAATAAGAGTCAAGAATGACTCAAGGATTTTGCATATGTACCGATGTGCATTTGAATATATATGAGTTTTTATACATACCAGTAAATCTGCACATTTAATCTAATACAGCAGTGATAAATGCATGGAAGACTGCCCATCATGGAAGATCGTAGATCACTTCCCTCTGGGAAGTGGGGACACATCTGCAGCGTCCCCCACTGCAGCCCCGCGTCTTAGAACATTGCCCAGGATATAGTGGGTGTTACAGAAATTGGTTAAAAAAAAACTAATGGAAATCGGTGATAGGAGAAGAATATTCTTAATGTCTGGGTGGGATAGCACAAACACCCTTCAAATTAAAAGGGGTAGATGTGAAGTTTGCAAGCATTCTGTGAAAAATAATTTACTAAGGAGTAGCCCCTCAAATCTCTGCATAATTACCATACGTTTATCAAGGTAGCGGAACAGTGTGGCTTGCTCGCTGTTTTCAACTGCTAGTGACTTTAACAAATGTGATACCAGAACACACTGTATGTGCAAAATACGCATGAATTAATTTCAGTTTACAATTTTGGCTTTGGGGTCTTTGCTTTCTTCAGAGGGCTCAAACTAGGATAATTAACATTAACTTTTCACCAACAGAGACTTCAGTTTTATAGCATTCTGACCCTAGCCTTCAAATCCCACTGTAAGTTCCAACCGCCTCTTTAATGAATGATGACCTTTGGGGCTCTCTGTCACCTGTCTATCTACCCATCTTCTTTCACTCCATTTATCTGGCTTTCTGTTTGCCTTTTCTATTTGTTTTCACTCCGCTTAACACATATGTCTACACATCTAGGATTCTTTTACAATTTCTTCTTGTTCTCCAAATTTTTATTCAGTCTTCTTAATATGTACTTTTACCTACATTAAGTTGTCAAACCCTTACTTAGGCTGATTGTTAGAACCTGCTGAGATCATGCTGCAAATAACTTAAGATGGAGATATATGGAATATATACATGTTAACTTTTCTTTCTCCCTTAATGCATGCATGATTGCTTTTATATTTATGTGTCATATGAGATTGTTATTTTTTTTTAGATTTTTAAAAAAAATTTAATTTATTTTTGAGACAGAGAGAGACAGAGCATGAGCAGGGGAGGGGCAGAGAGAGGGGGAGACACAGAATCTGAAGCGGACTTGAGGCTCTGAGCTGCCAGCACAGAGCCCGACGCGGGGCTTGAACTCATGGAGCATGAGATCATGACCTGAGCTGAAGTTGGATGCTCAACTGACTGAGCCGTCCAGGTGCCCCGAGATGGAGTTATTAATTCCAAGAATGTAAAGACAAAGATTCATTCTGTCCATTATAGCACAGGGTTGTGGAGGCATGATGACCATGAATATGAGCTGGGCAGATTTCTGACTGTGGTGAGTGTAAGTGACAGACAGCTGCAGCATTAGTAGGTTCAGGGGTGGCTTTCTTTTACAGACCAGGGCCCACAGTGGGAGAGGCAGTCACGGAGCTGGGTTTGATGCCCCCTCCCACAAAGTAAATGAGAGGAGGTGGAAGCACTTAACAACCGGAAGCCAGGAGGCCATAGTTGCCTGGCAAAACAGGAGGGTAGCCCAGGAGTTTGATCTGCGTGGAGTTGTGGAGATACTTACCAAATCATGGTATCCTCAGGGATAAAACAGACAGGCAAGGAATCGTGGAGAGTGCTGCTTAACATTTATAAAACACACACACACACAAACAAATATAAAGAGTGGAACAGCAAACTGGTGAGCCTGGTCACCCCAATTTAAAAAATTAAAACTCATCCTTCTTCATCCCCAGACCCAAATCAATATGCAGGTCCAGAATCCATGGCCAGAAGAGGTAACTGAGTCTCTAGGAGGAAGAGCTTCCAACACCATAGTAAGTGAGGATTCTCTTAATTTTGCTACAAATGCCCTACAACCATTTACTCAGTACACAGAAGGTAATAACAGAATATTTGGGAGCATCCTGTTGACTACTGCTTATAAGATTTGGGACCTGGAGTATCATCCTGTATCCCCTTTTATTAAAGTTGGGTCCCATGAGTACACAGCTAAAGTCCACTGACAGTTGGGCCCAGTATGTCTACCCATAAGTGGTCCTTTCTCCAATCTCTGACAGCAAAACTGGAATTGATATACTTGGAGTTTGGTGAAGCTGCCATATTGGTTCTTTATCCTGTCAGATAAGCGTTATTTGAATGGTAAAGCCAAGTGGAGCATAATCCCCTCACCTCCAACTCCCATCCAGCCAAGACAGTGAATTAAAAAAAAAAAAAAAAAAAAGAAAAGAAAAGAAAAAAACAAAACTATACTGTACTCATGGAGGATAGCCACCACAAACACAAATAATGCAGGGGTCTTAATTCCTATTATATCTTCATTTAACTTGCCACTCTGGTCTACAGAGAAACTGGTCTACAGAGAAACTGAATGAATCCTAGAGAATAACTGTAGGCTACTGCAGACTTAAACAAGCAGAGGCCTGATCAAGCTGCTTTGCCAGATGTATTATCATTTCTAGAGAAGATTAATGAGGCCTCAGATATGGTTCGTGGCCACTGATTTGGTGAACGTCCAAAGGTATCTGGTCTCACAGAATGCTAAAATGGCCTTATAATGGCTCAGCTGAAACACTAACTCAAAAGCAACAGTTTGATAGAATGGGTGTCAAGCTTCAGGATGCAGTTTATATATCAAGTGCAATATTTCAACATGGTACAATGTTCTCAATAGGATCCCCTGGAACCATGAGGTAGAAGCAGGAGTAGCCAGCTAACCAGCACTCTACATTACCCTCCAAGGCATTTTGTGCTTTCTGTTCCCACAACTTGGAATTCCGCAGGATTGAGGGTCCTGGCCTCCAAAAAGGTACACTCCTACTATGTCTGTCTTATTGGTCTGCCATAACAAGACAATGGGGACTGGGTGCCTTAAACAACAGAAATATATTTTCTCACCGTTCTGAAGGGTATTAGTTTAAGATCAAAGTGTCATCAGGATTGGCTTCTGTTGGAAACTCTCTTTTGGGCTTATAGACAGCCGCTTCCTTGTATCCTCACATGGTCTCTTCTTCATGTGTATTGGGGGAGACATGGCTATCTCTCTGGTGTTTCTTCCTCTTCTTAAAAACACATCAGTCCTATTAGATCAGGGTCCTACCTTAAGACCTCATTTAATCTTAATTACTTCCTTAAAGTCCCTATCTCCAAATAAAGTCACACTGGAGGTGAAAGCTTCAACCTATAAATTTAGGGGGAGCACATTTCCATCCCATAACACCTTCTATAGGAAACATTAAAGTTCCAACAGAACTACAAGGTAAGGTTGTTCCCAGGGGACTTTAGACTCACTGTATCCAGACATCCACAGGCAATAAGTTACCCAACTGATGGAAGTAATGGACCCCAATCAAGAAAAAGAGGAAAGGGGTTCCTGGGTGGCTCAGTCGGTTGGGCATCTGACTTAGGCTCAGGTCATGATCTCACAGCTCGTGAGTTCGAGCCCCACGTCGGGCTCTGGGCTGACAGCTCAGAGCCTAAAGCTTGCTTTGGATTCTGTGTCTCCCTCTCTCTCTACCATCCTCTGCTCATGCTCTATCTCTCTCTGTCTCAAAAATAAACATTAAAAAAAAATAAAAAAAAAACAAAAAGAGGACTTTAAAAATTTTTTTTAATGTTTATTCATTTTTGAGAGAGAGAGAGAGAGAGCACACATGCACACACATGAGTGGGGGAGGGGCAGAGAGAGAGACACACACACAGAATCTGAAACAGGCTCCAGGCTCTGAGCTGTCAGCATAGAGCCTGATGCGGGGCTCACGCCCACGAACCGTGAGATCGTGACCTGAGCTGAAGTCGGACACTTAACCAACTGAGCCACCCAGGCGTCCCAAAAAGAGGAAAGACTTTTAATCAGTGTTAGAGTTTAGAATACAAGTTAAACCCAGGTGATCAACTTGGTCCTATAAGTATGCCTTTGCTCCATGATGACTACAAATAGATACCAGATGAAAAAAGTGCATGCTTATGAGCACCCTCACTTCAGATGCAAAATATCAGATGTTACACCTGTGTGCAAAACGTAGAATCCTTGCATATACAAGAATGTGCATTGCGGCATTACTTTTGGTGGTGAGGACTTGGAAGCAACTTGGGATTACATCCTTGCTAAAAGAAGAGATAGGAAAAATGTGTTAGATACACACCATGGAGCAATATACAACACCTAGAAGCAGCAGAGGACTCTCTGAACCTAAAGTAATACAGATAGACCTTAAGAATATAGTGTTCATTGAAAAAAATGTAAAGAAACTAATAACATATTCAATATAGTAGTAATAATTTAATGGTAAATAGTAATAGTAAAAGCTAAAGACATTTGCCCACCAAAAAAACAATGCACATTTTGGAAGAACACGTACAAATACACACACACACACACACACACACACGCACGCACACACAAGACATTAGTATGATGGCCTGTCGTTTGTGAGGTTGGGAGGGGAGCAAGTGTGTGTTTAGGGATAAAAGGAAGAAAAAAATAAGGTAGAGACAGGAAAACTGAAACAATATTCATGCCTACCAACTACATTCCGGCCATCACATCTTTGTGTACCCAGCACTACTCTCTACTCCAATAAATGTTACTTCTAAAGCATCCTTTATTCCAACACTTGCAACATTTAAGTTCATGGTGGATTGAGCTGCCTGGCAGTCCTAGACAACTCAACACATTTTCCAGATGAACAACCGGATTTAGGCAATGACTCTCTACATCCTGCTTCACCAACTGCTTATCACACACTTCGCACTGTGTTACTACAGACTGTTGACCTGTCACTTGGCTTTGGTTTTGTGCTCACAACTCTTTCATTTCCTCAGTCTTTCCCAGTAACTTTTCCCATTTTGTCTAGTTGTACATACTTTGTACGTAGGGCCAAAAGAAGGGTCATTTTCTAAGAGCTTTCTGATAGTTTCCACCAGTCACTTGTTACCATGCAGTTTATATGATAAAAAGGGAGCTAAGCTAGAAGTGTTGATAAGAAAAGTATCATATTAAAAGAAAGTAATGTATTTCTATTCTGCAAATAATATCACATTAGCATTGCCTCCAAATTATGAATTTCACCAGGATACGTACATCCTAGCTTCCACTGGAAATACCCCATAGGATCCAGGGATTTTGTACAAGGGTTCCATCATCAGGGTATGAGAAGATTTTGTCACCAAGTATGACCTGGGGACACCATTTAAACATTGACCAGTTAAAAAACAAAATAGGACCTCTGTGAGACTTCATCCTTAAGGATAAGCCTTCAATACTCAATTGTTTACATTGCCCTGCTTAACTACATTGCATTCTTCTTCTTCTTCTTTTTTTTTTTTTTTTTGCATGAACATAAGAATTCTCATTCTGCTCTGAATCAAAGGTTTTCAGTTGATGCGTTTAAAATAAAGGGCGCTCAAGGAATCACATAACTTTTGGACCAGGTTAGTAGGAGACATGGAGAGAGTCCAAGCAAAGAAAACAAAGGCTGCATTCCTAGGAAAAAAAATGATAATCTGACAGGAACTACTGCCTCAACATTAAATATGTTGATCAGTAGGAGAGTCAAAAGTTCTTTTCCCTAAGCTCAAGCAAATTTTCAGTTAGGTGAATTTTGCTGTGCTCTATGTTTTCAAACTAAAACAAAAAGTTAATTTGGACTTGGTGAGATACAAATTCAGGGTTATGTGAAAATCTCAAAGGAGTTGACCCCTTTTCTCCTGAGATTATTATTTTTTTAAACTGGGTTTTTACTGATCTGCTGAAGTTGCCCATTTTTTACAGGGTCCTTATGATATTCAGTTCACAATGAAATTAATTCAATAGTTAGAAAATAATAACCAGACATTTTTCCTCATCTTCATTTAAAATGGCTTCACAGCAGACAGAACAGCATGGGGCAATGAACAATGGATTAGCCATCAGGGACTTTTTGTTCTGAATTCAACTTTGCCTTAAATTAACAACAGTATGTGAACTTGGGCAAGCTCCAGCTCCCTGAGCCTCAGTTTCTATATCTATTGGCCCAGTTTCTACATCTACTGGGGTTCTTAACCTGAGGCCCACAGACTCCACGTTGCCGGCCTGCGGATGGACCTTGGAGGTGGGGAGGAGAATGTGGTCTCAGACAGAAAACTGTGACTCCTGGATTTTAATGAACTTCCAACTGAAATCGAGCATTTCTTTCAGTACTGAGTATAGACAATAAACCAAAGAGGTATTAGCAATACCTGTGATTTTATCAACAACAGAAGTCACAAACATTAGGATGGTGTAGATCTTTCAAAACATCATTTAAGTTCATCCCTATTTCAAAAGTTCCATGGTTATCAGACCTCCTGGTATACCTTGTCACGAATGCATTAGTGAAAATAAATTATAATTTATCTCAATATATTTTTAATAATTCCAGATATTTTACATTATGCATTTATAAACATGCTTCTGTAAAGATGTCCATAAACTTCATACTGCAAAAAGAGGTCCACGGTACAGGAAGTAGGAAATCCCTAGACTAGCTGGTAACCACAGTCCCCTTGACCTCTGTATCTCATGGCATTTAGTCCCATAAAAGAATAGTTTTTTTCTCCAAAGACTAAGGGAAAAACAACTAGAAATACGACTAGAACTAGAGATTTCTTATGTGACTTCCTCAGCATCAGGTGACTAATTCTTTCCCTAATCCAGTCTTCTTTTCTGCTCTGACTTTTTACCAATAGAGTATATTCAAGAATTGGCAGCTAAATAAAAATCAGATTGTAGGCATTATGTGAGTGGTTCAGTTAAGGACAAATCTACATCCAAAACTAATCTTTCCTGTAAACATTTAATCAAAGAGACTCTCTCAGCTAGGCGTCCTTCTGTTTTTTCCCACCACACCAGTCACTGGAAGAACAGAGATAGTGGTAGTACCTTTGTGCCTACCACACTGGAATCTGGAGAACTCTTCCCTTGACCTCAGAAAGTAAAAGATAAGATCTGGTGCCATGGTGCACCTTAACAAAGAGGTTGTTTTTGTCCTGATGGTTAATTTAACGTCATTTTTTATTAAAAACATTTTTTTAAGTTTATTTGTTTATTTTGAGAGAGAGAGAGAGAGAGAGAGAGAGAGCGCGCAGGTGAGTGGGGGAGGGGCAGAGAGACAGAAAATCCCAAGCAGGCTCTGCACTGTCAGTGTGCAGAGCCTGACATAGGGCTTGACCCCACAAATGAGATCATGACCTGAACCGAAGTCAAGAGCTGGACACTCAACTGAATGAGCTATCCAAGGCACCTGTGATGCTTAATTTCAAACCACAGTGACAATGCCTACTGGTAATATAGCCAAACAGCAACCATAAGCATTCTCATATTGAGTACTGGCTCTGTGCCTGGAACAGTTCCATGCACTTTGTGTCTATTGGCTCATGAAATCCTTACAATGAACCTGAGGTGAGTACAATGCTGAACCTTACTTTGCTACTAAAGAAAACTGAGCCAGAGAGACTCTAGATGAATTATTCAAATTCACAACAGAGTGAGCAGCAAAGCTGGAGGTTGAACTCAGGTCTTCTGCTCTGGGCCTGTGATTCTAACATACCTTGCCCACCCCTCACCAACCTGACTGGCTACTGCTGCTCCCCTGGAGTGAAGACAAAATGGTGGGAAGAGTGGAAATGCACTTTCTCAAATGTCTCCATGTTATTGAATTGCTTCTGCCATTGTTTTTGGTGGGAATGGGTAAAGTGTGGGCTGAGGGTTTCACACTTCAACATGAATAGAAAGATGACCCACATGAATCCCAGACCTGAATATAAAACACAAATGTATAGGGGCTCCTGGGTGGCTCAATCGGTTGAGGGTCAGACTTATGATTTTGGCTCTAGTCATGATCTCAGGTTTGTGGGATCGAGCCCCAAATCTGGTTCCACACTGAGTGTGGAGCCTGCTTGAGATCCTCTCTCTCTCTCTCTCTCTCTCTCTCTCTCTCTCTCATAAATAAATAAATAAATAAATAAATAAATAAATAAATAAAACCACACTGAAATGTATAAAATTCCTAGAGAAGACACAGCAAAGAACCTAGAGGACCTTGGGTATGGTGATTCCCCTTTAGATCCAACACTAAAGAGACACAATCCATAAAAGAAATAGTTGACAAGCTGGACTTCATTAAAATAAATACTGCTGCTCTGCAAAAATCAATGTCAAGAGAATTAGCAGTCAAGCCAACAGACTGGGAGAAAATAATTGCAAAAGACATCTGATAAAGGCCTGTTATCCAAAACATACAAAGAACGCCAAAACTCAACAATAAGAAATCAAACAATCCAATTAAAAAATGGGTCAAAGACCTTAACAAATATGTCCCCAAAGAGACATACAGATAGCAAGTAAACACATCAGCAGATGCTCCACATCATATATTATCAGGGAAATGCAAATTAAAACAACAATTACATATCAGTACAAACTTATTAGAATGGCCCAAATCCAGAACATTGGCAACCTCAAATGTTATCAAGGATATGGAGCCACAAGAATTCTCATTCATTGCTGGTGGGAATGCAGAATGGTACAGCCGTTCTGGAAGGCAGTTTGGCAGTTTCTTACAAATTAAACATACTCTTACCAAATGATCCAGTGATTGTGCTCCTTGGTAGGAATTTATCTAAAGGAGTTGAAAACCTATGTCCACAAAAAAACCTGCACAGAGATGTTTACAGAAGCTTTATTCACAATTGCCAAACCTTGGAAGCAACCAAGATTTCCTTCTGTAGGTGAATAAATAAACAATGGTATGCCCAGATATTGGAATATTGTTCAGTGTTAAAAAGGAACTGAGTCACAGAATAGAGGAAACTTGCATGCATATTACTAAGTAAAAGAAGCCAATGTGAAATGGCTACTTACTGCACGATTTCAACTATACAACATTCTAGAAAAGGCAACATTAAGGAGAGAGTAAAAAGATCAGTGACTGGTGGATGTGTGTGTGTGGGGAGAGGAGAACAGAGGATTTTTAGGGCAGGGAAAATATTCTGTATGATGCTACAATCATGGATACATGCCTTTATATATTTGTCCAAGCCCACAGAATGTGCAATATTAAGAGTAAACCCTAAGTCAAACTATGGACTTTGGTGATAATGTGTCAATGTAGGTTCATTCCTGTCTAAAAAAAAAAAAAAAAAAAGCCGGGGGCGTCTGGGCGGCAGAGTCAGTTAACTGTCCAACTCTTAAACTTGGCTCAGGTCATGATTGCACAGTTCGTGATTTCTAGCCCTGTGTCGGGAGATGGGCTGACATTGTGGAGCCTGCTTGAGATTCTGTCTCTTCTTGTCTCTGCCCCTCCCCTGCTTGTGCGTGCACTCTCTCTCTCTCTCTCCCTCTCTCTCTCTCTCTCTCTCTCTCTCTCTGTATGTAAATAAATAAATAAATAAATAAACTTAAAAAAATTTTAAATTTTTCAAAAGGCACTCTACTGGTGAGTGATGTTGATAATGGGGGAGGCTATGCATTTGTGGAAGCAGGGAGTTGATGGGAAATCTCTGTACCTTCCTCTTTCAATTTTGTTGTAAACTGAAATCTGCTCAAAACAACAGTCTTAAAAAAATAAAACAGCCAAAGATGATAACCCTCCCTTCTCACCCCACACAATTAATAAAGAATTCTCTACAGCAAGATACACAAGGAATTCTATTACTGAGTAGTTTCAGCACACAGCAGACGTCTGATATTTTACACAATGGTATTCATTTTTCCAATATTGGCATTATCTATATTAGTAGTTAAAAAAATAAGTATAGAGTTGTCGTTAAACACAGATGAACAAGGAACAGAAAACTGAAGACTAATCTCTAGTTATGCATTATCTCTGAGCCTCAGTATCTTTATTTATTAAAGTGGTATACTGATGCTACTTCAGGGCATTTTTACAATGATGAAGACAATTAAAGCATATTTAGTGATTAGCAGAGTGTCTGGATGTCAAAGAAACTGTGATGTTAGCACAATTATCATTATTAGATTCCATAATAATCCTAGGGAAAGAATTAGTTGGGAGTTTTTAATTTTTATGCTTGTACTTTTGCCTTTCCTTTTTTGAGGAGACAAGAAGCACTCTATTCTAAGTCACTTCTGCTTATTTACACTAGCCAACGAACCAAGAAATGGACTTTGCCACATCAACCCAATCTATGGAATCCTAACTTAACCCACAGTGGGAATGGATACTATAATTTTTAGTGAAATGGTGCTATGTCCTGAGGAAAGCGGAAGACAAAATATCCAATATCTAAGGAGGACAGTTAGAATAGTAACATACATTTTTGTAATATGACTTGTCTGGTAGAAAGATGGATGGTCAATTGTCAGTTCTTTTCCTAACACCTAAGCCTGTTCCTTCTTCAGCCCGAATCCATCATCAGTGAATAGTCTCATCATTTTCAACTAATGGGGTAAGAATGGAAAGGAACATATTTTCAAGGTTTTCTAACTGTTAAGATACAAATGCTGAGATCACAGGGATTAAAATGGCTACATTTGCAGGAATGGTTTATCTGATGGATTAAACAGACCGGGAGATGTCGGTCTAGAAAACGAAGCTACTGATTCAGAGGAGGCTCCTGGCAATCTGCCTTCGCTCTGTTTTGCTCTGAGTTACTAATGCTTTCTGCTTACTCTCTACTCTCTGCTGACTATCTGAGAAAAGCCTAGCCTTTCCTCTAAGCCCAGAGCACAGTTCTGACCTTCAAAGTTGAAAACACTTTTTAAAAAGCAGCAAATAACAACACAGAACAACCTACTTTCTCATTTGGACCAGTTAAAGTGGCTTTAAAATTCTATAATCATTTTCACCACAACCAAAGCAGATTTTTAAAACAGATATAAATTAAACAACATATTTAGGAGTAATAAGACCTAGAGACTTCAGTGGTTGTCAGACTTCTGGAAAACAAAATTTTATGTATGAAAGGTGGAATAGTACTTAGGAGGAAGAAAAAAAGAAGCACATGCCCCCTCTCCCCCAAATATTATTTCACATATTTAATGATTGATGTAGATATATTGTCCTGTCCACCATAAATGTAATTTTGAATAACTCCATCTGAATATTTCAAAACAGATTTCATTCTGAAAAAACAAAAGCAAAAACAAAAACAAACAAAACCCCCAAACCTAAAGCATCTGACGAAGAGACCCATGAGTGGCTTTCATGCCGAGCATGCTGTGGGGCCGTGCGTACGCTCAAAAGTGGGTGGCTCCATGTTTGTTGCAGACAGATTGTTACCATGTGACTCTGAGGGCGTTTACATCAGGGTCACCATTTCTGATGTAGATTGGTAACTGCCCAGCATGCTGTCTTGAATTCTGTCCCAAGCTGTTTATATTCCTTTGGACTAATTCCATCTAATGTTTTCATATCTTCAATTGCATTAACAGTGGAAAATCAGTTAGAATGCCAAATTATACTTTGAGTCATTAAATTGATTAATATCTTCATTATTTCCTAACAATTATTAAGACTAAATCCATAAATTAGGGATTAGAACATGTTTTTGTGCCCCAAATGGAAGGTTCATGGTTGATCTCATCCTCAGATAAGTTTTGTCGGTTTTGGTGATTCTATATGAGGTCAGCTTGCTTTACTCATTCATTCAACTCTTCAGTAAACAAACATGTGTTAATGTGTTCCGTGAACCAGACTTTGGAGCTTGGAGGCAAGAAAAAGCAATAGGCATGATCTCTCTTTTCTCAAGGAACTTTGAATATTCTGGGGAAATGCCCAAGCAAAACAGCAAGTGGAATTCAGTGTGACAAGTTCTATAGAGAGATACATACACACGACACTGGAACAAAGCATTTTATCTGATACAGTGCTCATCAGTCACTGACTATCTTGTAATCTTTGGTCAAAACTAACGGTGCTTGATATGTTTTCAATAGTGCAACTGGAGTGTTTTATCACTGCGGCTTTAGAAAGGACATGTGAATTTCTTCTACTTATAAGGACTTCCTCACCGCATCCTCTCCATCCCTCTGTTTCTTCACTTGGTCAACTCCAGACCCCCAAATTGTCTGGACAAATGTTCGCTCTTTTGTGTTCACTCTTTTGTCTGGACAAATGTTCGTTCTCCATTGTCTTCTATTTCAATGTACAAACACCCCTCATAACGATTACCTTAGGGTAGTGGTTCTCATAAAGTAGCCTTAGACCACCTGCAGTGTCAGGATCATGTGAGGACTTGCTAGAAATTTAAATCATTGGACCCTCCCTAGATTTATGGAATTAGAATCTCTGGGGGTTGGGCTCAGAGTCTGTGGTTTTATAGATCCTAAGGTGATTCCTATGTAAATTAGAATTTGAAAAATACTGAATTTCAAGTTTGTGTGTGTGTCTTCCCATTAAATCATAAGGTACTTGAAAATTCAAAGACTTGATGTCTTCCACCTGGAAAAATGTAGCACTAAACACAATGCCTACCACCTGATAGGTGATAAATGAATAATTTGGGGAACATAAATTATTAAAAAAACAATAGGGTGGCTTCATTTTTTTTTAAATAAGTATTCTATTTCTCCAGGGTCCTCATCTGACATGTATATGTCCCAAAGAGATTTTGTTCGGTGGAAAAGAAATATAACCTATTGGCAAACATGAACAACTAATGGGGTATGAGGCATCATGTTTGCTGGATAGCTCCAGTCAATTAGGAATCGAACCTTGGTTCTATTCCTATTTACTAAGGGAAAATTAAATAACCTCTTGAGTCTTTTATTTTTCCTATCTGTAAAACATTGGCGATAACAAATAAATCACAGGATATCCATGAACATACAGCAAATGCATATAAATAAACCTGGTATTAAATATTAGATAGTGCAGAGTACGGGTTACTCTGGGTAGCCTGGATTCTCTATTGGAGAAGTGAATCCCTCTCTCTCTCTCTCTCTCTCATTCTCCCTCTCTCTCTTTTTTTTCTATTTTCAGTTTTTTTGCCCAGGATTTCATGAGACATAAACTTACCAGCTGCTTTGAAGGGAGAAACCAGGTAGGATACATTTCTGAGACAAGACAGTATAGTTGGCCTTACATAGAAGGGATCAGAATGGAGATCTGGGAAAACAGAATGAGGGAATGTAATAGATCTGCACCTTCCAGAATTACTGAAAATGTGACCGAATGTGTTGAGATCAATGAAAAGTACAAAATGCTGTTTGGTGTAAGACCCTGAATCCTGCACACTCAGAAAGATGGGTGCCCACATTTGTTTAAAGGGAGGGCAAGATTTGCGGCCGGGTGTGTGTGTGAGATTTGCGTTTCTACTTCTCTCTTTTAAAGTGGGTCAGTAGGAAAACCACCTTTCTATCAATTGAAGAATTAGTGTAAAAGTTGCAATAAAATAAAAGCTGCAACAGCTTGTCATTATTGAGCATATACTGTATGTTTGGTACTGTATTAATTATTCTAGCTATCTCGCATCAGGACTGCCTGCCTTTGCGGGGCTCCAGGCAAAATGAAAGTGAGAGCCACTTTGTTCAACAAGTAAGGAAAGTCACCATTAAAAGTACTAAAATTAAAAAAAAAATTCTCTTTCTTTCAATGTCCTCTCGACTCATCGTGGTGCTTTGTCTCCTAATTTGCTATTTAATGGAAAACTAGTCCTCATTTCTCAAACCAAGTGCTTGCTGTTCCCAAAGATGCAAGAATAACTTTTACACCTCTCCCCTCTGACACTTTTTCATTCGCTTTGCAGAAATGAAGTTTTAAAATAAAAAAAAAAGGTAAAAAGAGTAAATAAATAAAATAAAACAAACAACTAGTAAAGGGAAATTAAGCTTTTAAGTAATTACTGTGAATTTTGCCACTGGTCTTCATACTGTGCAACACCAGTTTTAGTGCAATTACGAATATTTGGCTTGTATGTGCCATCGCTGAAATACACAACTTGTATTTGGTAGTTTGTAGATGCATATGTCCTTTGCTCATATCCTAACAGTAGAAACGTGGCACAACATAAAACTCAACTGTTTTATTTCACTTGTTAATAGGTGTGGATTTTACCGACACTTCATATTTGGCTTACTGATGACTAACAAAATACTGAAAGGAATGACAATTCCATGTTGCCCTGTCTTTCCCTCTTAAGAGAGGGATCATTGATTTCATTGTGAGACTAGTAGGAAAGGCTATGACAGAGTTCTTCGTTTTCTTGAGTATTTTAAAGCACGTTAACTTCTTTGCGTTCTAATTAAGCTCTGATTCTAACAGAAAGAGTAGTTTGGGGGGTTGTTCATCGCTCAAACTCACTCCGTGTGGATGTAACACACTTGCCTTGTACTCACTCTGAGTCTTACTAGACTCCTATGCATCCACCAGAATTCTGTGTTCACAGGGCCTTGAAAATGCTGTATGTGAATGGGGTGGCAAGGAACAGCACACACGTGTGGCGTGTTTCTTCTGGTCACATGTATGCTCCATCACCCCACTGGCTTCAGTTACAAAACACAAGTTCAGAAACAAAATGTACAAGAATTTCAATATGACAACAACAGAACATTAACCTAACTTTGGGGTCCTTCTGAGAAGAGTGCCCTGAGCACCTGCTCAGGTCCCATGTCAATGAAGCCATCCTTGGCTCGTGCTATCATGAGGTCATATAACTATGCCAGCCTACAAGGTAAGCACAACTACTGTTCCCACTTCATAGATTGGGACACTGAGGCTCAGTTGGTAAGTCATAGAGTGGGCATTCAATTTCAGACAGCTTAGCCCCACAGCCCACATTTGTAACCATTATTTGCCATATTAGGTGGCATATTGTTGAGCATTTACTATGTTCTGTACCAGGTATCATTCCAAGGACTTTATGGGCATTAGCTCGTTAAATCTTCACAACAATCCTGTTAGATGTTAGGCTTCTCCCCAATTTACAAGTTCATAACCTTAAGTTCACATAGCATAGATGAAGTGTCAAAAGTTATCCAGCTTGTAAGCAGTGGAACTAGATTCAAATCCATGCAGTCAGACCCAAATCCCTTTCTTACCAGCAAGCTAACACTGCTTCTATGAGACTGGTGGATACGGAGGCATTCAATAAAATTATTATTTTATTCAGTAAAACAGATATCCAGTAAAATTACTTTTTTCCTACTCATTAAATTTATCTGCAGAAAATATATACTTTTTTATATAAACTTGCTAAGTAAAAGAAAAGTTATGATGGAGAAACGGCAGGGCATATCTTATGTATAAGATACTGCCAACGGATGGCTGGATCATTGAAGTGTACCTGTCATTAGCTCTTGGCTAGAGCTGTAGAGTAGTTCATGAGTCCTGGTAGAAAAATAGCAAGCACAAGCTTCCACTTTTTTATTTTGTACAGAACAAGTCCTGCTTCTGCACTTACTCGAAGCCCTATCTTCTTAAGTGATACATCACATTATAGAGCCAGAAGTCTTAGTCTGCTCGCATTGCTGCAAGAAATTACCATAGACTAACAGAAATCTATTTCTACAATTCTGGAGGCTAGGAAGTCCAAGATCAGGGTGCCATCATACTCAGGTTCTGGTGAAGTCCCTCTCCCTGGTTTGCACATGTCTGACTTCTTGTTTCCTCACCTAGCAACATGGAGGAGTGGGGAGAAGAGAGATAGGGAAAGACAGCAGTTTCTTTTCTTGTAAGTAAGACAATAATTCCAATATTCAGGTTTCGCCCACATGTCTTAGTTACCTCCCCAAAGGCCCTATGCCCAAATCCTTTCACACTGGGGATCAGAATTTCACTATATGAATTTGGGAGGGGGACATAAACATTCAGTTAAGAGCAGAGTTATTTTATAAGAAAAAACTATGCAACTTGATTTTCTCCCTAGTATGGCCTTTAAGACCAGAGTTCTTCTTTAAGAAAAAAACTATGCAACTCGATTTTCTCCTCGTATGGCCTGGCAAGTTCCATCATACACTGGGGTCTGTTAAAAATCTCTTTGTACACAGCCATTCTGAGAGGGGCTCAGTAAATTACAGTTTTCACTTTCAAACACTAATAAACATCATTGTATCTAACTGCAGAGTAAGAGAAACATCCAGTAATTTTCTTCAGCAGTATTGTGTTAGATAGCCAACCTGGAACCAATCAATTGTATTATTCTAAGTTGTATTTATATGAATTGACATCCACTGCAAGCCTACAAGTGTTATATTTTTCCATCTGTCTTTGCTTGTTAAACTACATAGCTGAAGTCTGAATTTTGATAACCTAAGTACATATATTTAAAATGACAGTAATTTCATTTGGGAGGTTAAATCTTAATATTCCAGGAATCTTAGTATTTTTATGATTTAAACATGTCTTTACAAAATGGTAATTGGGAATGAATATATTGGCTCTTATTTTTGCTGATGAGCTCAATTCTGTGCTACCTAGATACAAAGATCTCATTTGCTTTACATTACAGATGAGGTGGGTTGCACAATTAAGTTAAAATAAAAGGGTGTTGGGGCGCCTGGGTGGCTCAGTCGGTTAAGTGTCCGACTTCGACTCACGTCATGATCTCGCGGTCTGTGAGTTCAAGCCCTGCATCAGGCTCTGCGGTGACATCTCAGAGCCTGGAGCCTGTTTCAGATTCTGTGTCTCCCTCTCTCTGACCCTGCCCCATTCATACTCTGTCTCTCTCTGTCTCAAAAATAAACGTTAAAAAAAGTTTTAAAAAATGTCTTAAAATAAAAGGATGTACAATCAGTGTTTTGGTAGATGTATAAAAAAAATCAACTCACTGGCTAATATAAGTACAGTGATTATGGAATTAGTATTTATCTTTAAGAAAGATTCTTTCATAATGCTATGGTTTGACTGTTTGTGTTCTTCAATTCATGTGGAAATCCCAATCCCCAGAGAGGATGGTTTTAGGAGGTGGTTAAGTCACAAATGGGATTAGTGCCTTATGAAAACAGGTCCACTGATCACTAGCCCCTTTCACCATGTGAGCATTCTGTGAGAAGGCCCGAGGTGCTGGTAATGAGCCAAGGAGAGGCCTTTACTAGAGCCTTTACCACAGGGCGCCTCGGTCTTGGAATTTCCAGTTTCCAGAACTGTGAGAAATAAATTACTACTGTATACAATTTCTGTGGTTGCCCAGTCTGTGATATTTGGTTATAGTAACCCAAATGGATTGAGACATATGCAAAATTAGCTCAACTTCTATCCATTAATTTTCAACAGTAAGACAATTAATGTGATGAATGTTCAATGTGTGGCTGCTTTGATTCCTATTTTCTTCTATCTGTTCCTTATCTGCCTTGGAAACAAAGAATCAGGCTGACGTAACTGTAAAATGTCAGCTTTCCTTTCTACTTTGTAACTAATGATCACAAATTTAGCTTTATTAAGATATTATTTAAGTTTACTGTTTTACTTAATAAAAGACACTATTTTAATCTAAACATCTCATGACCTCAAATTTATTATAGTGGAAAGAACATAAAACTAATCTTTTTTTTTTTTTTTCCAACGTTTATTTATTTTTTGGGACAGAGAGAGACAGAGCATGAACAGGGGAGGGGCAGAGAGAGAGGGAGACACAGAAGCGGAAGCAGGCTCCAGGCTCTGAGCCATCAGCCCAGAGCCTGACGCGGGGCTCGAACTCACAGACCGCGAGATCGTGACCTGGCTGAAGTCGGACGCTTAACCGACTGTGCCACCCAGGCGCCCCCTTTTTTTTTTTTAATTCTCATCTTTCCAAATTACCAAGATCTGTAGTTTCTAACTGCAGCGTCTTATTGAACTACCCTTTATGGTCTATGTGTGTATATCTATGTATACACAGAAAGAGATGATCTTACCCTGCTTTTTGTATTTCTAATTGACAACAGGGTGAGTCTGTGAAGTTTTCTCCATTCTTCCGAAGCCCTCATGAGAGCAAAAAGAATAGCGTAGTGGTACGGAAGATACCAGTGCAGAAGAGATTTTGACTTACCTTTAAAGTACAGAAAGTGGACACGTGCCAAAGGATAAGAGAAAATAGAGGCTACAACTCAGAATAAATAGAAAGAGCGAGAAGAACCTCTCAGAGACTCTAAGACCAGAGTCAATTGATTCCCAAGGGCAGAAGAACCAGAAATCAAAGAGGAGGGACAATTGAAATAGTCTTTAAATTTTTTTTTCAATGTTTATTTATTTATTTTTGGGACAGAGAGAGACAGAGCATGAACGGGGGAGGGGCAGAGAGAGAGGGAGACACAGAATCGGAAACAGGCTCCAGGCTCCGAGCCATCAGCCCAGAGCCCGACGCGGGGCTCGAACTCACGGACCGCGAGATCGTGACCTGGCTGAAGTCGGACGCTCAACCGACTGCGCCACCCAGGCGCCCCTGAAATAGTCTTTATAGAACAACTGTGTTGGTTGGCTTTCCACACCTTGTTACCTCTAGATTACCCCCCACCTTGATCCCTATATACATTAACTCATAGCATTGTAAAAAAAAAAAAAAAAATTACTACTGGGGGAGACTGATTTCTAAATACTATTCCGCTCCAAACACAAGTAGGGCTCTTTGGTGATATGGTTGATTCCAGTGACAGGAAGGAGAATAACAACAAGCTGTTCTGGAAAGAAAGTGCTCAAAAGAAAACAAATAGACATGAAGGTATTTCCAAAGACATAGACACCAGCCAACATGAAGAACTTCTTACTAACCAAATTTGTGGAAAAAAAACCAATAATAATGTATCATAACTCCCTTAATGAAAGAAAATCCCATAATTCCAGACTGATAACAGAACAAAGAATCAAGTAAGCAAGCAAACAAACCAATAAACGGATGCAAGAGACATGACAGATTTATTATTTTTTTTATTTTTATTTAAAAAAAATTTTTTTTCAATATTTATTTTTGGGACAGAGAGAGACAGAGCATGAATGGGGGAGGGGCAGAGAGAGAGGGAGACACAGAATCGGAAACAGTCTCCAGGCTCTGAGCCATCAGCCCAGAGCCCGACGCGGGGCTCGAACTCACGGACCGCGAGATTGTGACCTGTGCTGAAGTCGGACGCTTAACCAACTGCGCCACCCAGGCGCCCCAAGACATGACAGACTTAGACACCCGCCATTTTATAACCAGTATGGAAAGAATTACTTCAGGCAAAAGTCATCAATGGATGCTAAAATTACTGAATATAATTTTATGAGGAACAAAATATTTCTATATTCCACAGTGTCTCTCAAATACTATTTAATACTTGCAAGTCAAAGACGATTTCTGGACAAAATTTTGTCCAAAGGATTGAAGGTAACATCCTCAATAATGGAACTAAGTCCTGCCTTCTGATGTGATGCACTAAGAATGAAATGATGCCACCTATATGTATTTCTACGGATTATGCATGAACTGAATGCCCTCATGAGGGTACACCAGACAAATTCAACGTGAGAGACATTCTAAAGAACATCTGCCATGCAGTCTTCAAAACTGGTAACAAAAGGCAAAGAAAGGTAAAGGGACTCGTCCAAATTAAAAGAGAGTTAGATCTTGAAATAGGCAGACGGCAGGATATCTTATTAGACATTATTGGAAAAATTGTCAAAAATATTTAAAAAATAGTATGTCAATGTTAAATTTCCTAAATTTAACTATTTTATAGCAAGAATGTTTCTTTCTAGAAAATAAAATGGGATAGTGAATTATTTAGGAGGTAAAAGGGCAAAATATCTGCCACCTACTCTTAATGGTATTAAATATGTATATATTTATGATTTATTATATATATTTATCATATATAGAAAACATATTAAGATTTCTTATTTATAATTTAGTATATATACTCATATATATGTGAATGAGAGCATGAGAGCAAGAAAGAGAAAGCAATTGTGTCAAATTTGCTTAACTGATGAACTGGGGTAAAAGACATCTGGTGATTTTTAAAAATATTTTTGAAAATATGTATTTCTTTTGACAGAAAGAGAAAGAGAGAGAGAGAGAGAGAGTAAGGAAGGGGCAGAGAGAGAGGAGGGGGACAGAGAATACCAAGCAGGCTCCACCCTAACAGCACAAAGCCCTACGCTGGGCTGGATCCCATGAACCAGGAGAGCATGACCTGAGCCAAAATCAAGAGTTGCAGGCTGAAATGACTGAACCATCCAGGTTCCCCTGGTGATTTCTTCTGTCGTATTCTTGCAACTCTTCCATACATTTCCTTAAAAGTCTGAAAACATCAGATGAAGGAATTACATTAAACATAACCAAAAAAAGGGGGGGGGGAGAAAGGGAAGGTGGCATTGGATCAGATGTACTAAATTATCTTCTGTGGCATCAGCATTTCCGATTGATAACCTGCACAGAGAGGTATAATCAGTAACTAGTGGAATAACTCCACACAGAAGCCTCTGAGAAATGATACTACAAGCGAGGAAGTTTGGAGCAGGAATTGTGGCTTTTCTTTTTAAGTTCCTTTGTACTTGTACTGTATTTTGCTCAGTAGTATTTTTAAAAACTTGTTTTAATATGATGTACTCATAAAATATTTTATGACTAATAGCTATGTTTTGCGAAACAAAAGAATTTAGTGAAGAGTGGCATTATTCTATGTTTTGCAAATGGTTCCTTGTGTTTTGTTTTTGTTTCAGGTTTTTATTTAAATTCCAGTTAGTTAACATATAGTATACTATTAGTTTGGTTAGTAGTATTAAAATACGTGCATGTAGTATTTGAATAAAAACAAAAGAGCCCTAAATTCCTCCTACTGGCACTGGTGGAAGGTAATATAAGCTTACATCTTATCCACATATTTGGATTCTGAATATTTTGATATATACTTTAAGGATCATTTTCTTTTCTCTTCATTCAGTTTCCAAATGTTGAGAAGTGAATAATTTAGTTCTAAGGTCCGTAATTATTGAGAAGAGTTATAGAATAATCTCTGATATTCAAATCAGTAATTTGGATGTCTTGATATTTCCTTAAGTTATATAATGGATGTTATATAACTTATTTTAAGTTATATATTATATATATATTATATATATATATATTTATATATACTATATATTTTTATATACTAATTATACATTATATTATATATTAAGTTATATTATATAACTAAAGTTATATAATGGAAAATTTGGAAATCTTTGGGGATTTGTAATGAGTAGGTAATATCTTGGTATCAGAAGAGTACCATTGAGGCATTTCTTATTTTTCCACATAAAGTTAATTACTGTAGCAATAATAAAGAATTACATTTCTTCATCCCTGCCTATAAAATGTTCTGTTTTCATGCAGACAAGAGTGACCTGAGTGCTCTTCTATTTTACAATAATGTAGTGGATGGAACAGGGATTTCTCTGCAATCTCCTCAGCCTCCCATCACTGAGAAGGGGGTGATACACTTTAATGCCAAGACAAGTTGGTCCCATCAGAAAATTAGTCGGGGGGGGGGGGCGGAATTCAAATGGTCCATTTGATGTCATTGGGTCTTAGTGCTTTGGAGATCTTGTTGATCAGTCAGTCAGAGATAATCCTGGGCAGAACTGTGAAGTCAGCAAGATTCATTCTTCTACCTTGTCATTATTCTTTTCCTTCCTTTTTAAAACGTCTTCCCCAAGCAAAGCTTCTCACTCTCTGTCTCTCTGTCTCCCTCTTCGTTTGTCTGAGTCACCTGCCACTGCTCAACCCTATTATTCTTTTTGTGTGTTTGTTCAATACAACCACCACTTATTTGCTTGCAATTCTGCAATTTGGGCCGGAGTCAGTGGGGTGGTACTTCTCTTGGATTTGTCTGGAGTCACTCCTGTGACTACAGGCATCTGGGGCCTTGCTAGCCGGATGGTAGAAGGTGGTCTCACTCATTTGTTGGTTAGCTGGGGCTCTTAGCTGGGGAACTCAGTTTTCCTCCATGTGGCCCCACAGACAGCACAGACTGAATTGCTATCATGGTGGTAGGAATCCCCCAGCGGGTAAGCTATAATAACAAAGCATTTATCAATCCTCGTATTTCCGAACTTCCCACTGGCCAAAGAAAGTCACATACTCAGCCCAGAGTTAGTATGCAAGGGACTACACAATGTGGAAGGCATGGTCACCCAGGGGCATCAATTTCAAAATCTCCCATGCTGCCCAGTACAAATAGAACAGCAGCCTGCATTTCACATTTGTGCTGTGGTTTCCATATACTTTTGACATCTCATGTAAGTTCCTGACTATTAAAACAAACAGACAAACAAGTCCTTGAAAGTGGAATGTTGAGAAGATGTATGTATCCATGCCCGCCCCTCCTGCAGTACAAATGCGTCACCAGTTATTCTCAATAGCTTTATCTTACAAAAACATCTCCCTCCCTGCTTATTCCTACCTCTGTCGCCTCACGCTTTGATTTACATAACAAATGTTTTACAAGTGAGGCCCTGGAGATCTGTCTCCAAACAAGAAAGGCGGAGTTCTGCCTTCAGGAAGAGAGTGCCTGGGGTAAAAATATCTTGCACCCAACAATGAATCCGAAGGTGATGTTTCCTAGGAAAGGGTAAATACAAGGAAGAGAGCCAGCGCAGGGGCATCTGCTTGGAGCAAGAGCAGGAGTCGGCCCAGCCCTAGAAGAGTTAGGGTGGCCGGTACAAGGAAAACTATGTAGTAAAGGAAAAAGGAGGGCCCAGGTGTGCCTGTGATACACACGGGAAGCATAGTTGAAGATGCTGCAGAGAGGGAAGCAGGAGCAAAGCTGTGGACAGCTTTGAGGACCCTGTGAAGGGACTGACGTTTATTCTGACAGAAGAGCCCTCTGCCTCTGAGCTCTCCTGCCCTTCTTCCAGCCAGAGCTCTTTGTCTCAGCTTCGTTTCTTCTCCGACCCCCCTCCAAATGTTTCAAGACTGTGCTTACATCTCATACGCTTCCTTCCAATGCAGTTCTGCAGGTTTTTTTTAATATAAATTATATATTCTTCACTGTCCCCTCCACTGCCCCCCGCCATCCCTGCTGCCAGGAGACAAAAAAACAAAAAAACAAAAAAACAAAAAAAAAAACCTGAAAAGCAAGAAAACAGGAAGCAGTTGCATTTGTTACTCATGGATGCTAAGGGAGAGACAGATGGAATGCCAGAGGACAGGAAGCCCAAGAAGAGTCTTGATTCAAGGTTATGTACTTGTTCACAGCACAGACCTACAGCCTGGAGGGGTCCTGGTTTTGGGTTGTTTTAACTGTGTGCGCACAGTGTGAGGAACATGTGGGAGGAGCACGGGCTCAACTCTAGACAGTGCTAAGGAAAATGATCCATCATGAACTTTGATTAGAGGTAATAAGGACATACTTAGCAAATGTGTACAAACTCCCTCAAACTGTATAAAAATGATCATTAGCAGGCATGCATGCAAATGCTTCTACAATCTTAATTTTTGGCATGATAAAAATATAAAACATGGAAATAGGTCATCTTTTTGGACGTAAATTAGTAAAATCTACACCCAAGTGAAGAGTTGAGTTGATGACAGAAATAAATAATGATATGAACATATGATTGAACTAAAATATCAACCAAGTACTACAGACAATTTGGGTTTCATCCCAAGGATTTATGATTGAAGTCTGTTATAACAAAAAATATCTCAGGGGCACCTGGGTGCCTCAGTCGGTTAAGCACATGACTCTTGGTTTCAGCTCAGGTCATGATATCGCGGTTAGTGAGTTCGAGCCCCACATTAGGCTCTGTGCTAACAGTGTGAGCTTGGTTGGGATTCTCTCTCCCTCCCTCTCTCTCTGCCCCTCCCCACCTCGCACTGTGTCTCTGTCTCTGTCAAAATAAATGAATAACCTTAAAAAAAAAACTCAGACATTGTATATCTGACAGAAAGACTACTGAAAGAGGAAGCTGCCTAGGATAGCAAAGGGGCCAAGAGAGAGAATGTGTCAATATACATACATAATACCTAACAACAACAACAAAAAACTAATTTGGTAAATATGAATATTTTGGTTCCCAAAGAGGGGTTGGTTATTGTTTAAAATGGAGGTGGCTCAGTCGATTAAGCATGCGACTCTTGATTTTGGCTCAGGTCATGATCTCCCAGTTTGTGGGTTCAAGCCCTGCATCGGGCTCTACGTTGACAGAACGGAGCCTGGTTCTCTCTCTCCCCCCTCTCTTCCCCTCCCCTGCTCTCTCTCACTCTCTAAATAAAAAAAATACATTAAAAAAAAATTAAAACGGGTGAAATACTGCTTGTTCTTTCTCTCCTCTATTGAAAGACTATTTGTATTGAAAGTCTGATTTGCGGGGCACCTGGGTGGCTCAGTCAGTTAAGCATCCGACTTCGGCTCAGGTCACGATCTTGCGGTTTGTGAGTTCGAGCCCTGCGTCGGGCTCTGTGCTGATGGCTGGAGCCTGGAGCCTGCTTCTGATTCTGTGTCTCCCTCTCTCTGACCCTCCCCTGTTCATGCTCTGTCTCTCCCTGTCTCAAAAATAAATAAAACATTAAAAAAAAAAAAAGAAAGTCTGATTTGCTGAAGTTATTATGAGTGTTTATATATTGCTTCTTAATGTTTATTTTCTGGTCTGAATTTCAAAAATTAAGAGGACCCATTAGTTCTGAAGTCATCTTCAGATATTTAAAGTGTCCTCTTTGGCGATAATAAACCAAAATCCATTTTAACATAAAAGCACTGAATAAATAGTTTAAAACTAGTTCAGCAGTGGTTACTTGGATGCTACTATTCTTTAACTTGGAATTAATTTTTAACATAAACACTGTTGGCCTCAACAGCATTCCCTTCCCTGCTATTTTAGGTGGGTTCATAAGACAACATTTTAATGTTTCAAAAGCATAAGATAAGTGGTAAGATGCTATCTTGTAATAGTTTAAGGAGTCACAAATTTTTTTTCTTAATGGTACACAGTCATATAAGAATGTGCCTTAAGGCTGATGACATCACAGATTCGATGAAATCTGACATAATGAAATATACTTCTGCCTAAAATAACTCCTAAGGAGATATGCATACAAAGGGAAAATATGACAAATCTTGATATATACGTATATGCATGTGCTCATATAAGGAAACAGTAACTTCTTATTTTGAAAAATTACAGTGTCACATTCATTTATTACTAAGTAAATAGTTTATTATTAAAAAAATAAGAACCACATGAAAAATCTTGGATTGGTCTTATTTTAGACATCAAGTATTCGAATATGCTACATTCAAAAACAATCCTTTTGTCGTCAAATTGTTTTTGATACATATTAGAAGAGAATCCTATCTGGAGAAAAAGAAATCTTGTAACTGCCATTTTATGTAAACTGTTAAATATTTTATTCTGTTTTGTATCTGCTGGCAACAGATACGAATTATATTAACACAAGGAGATTTTAATAAATCTTTCTATCATTAGGTTAAGCCCCACAAAACTCTGAAAGAAAACATCTCCACGTTTTTCATGTTTTTTATGACCTCTGTGGTGCGATCAGACGCCTATTTCTAAGCAGCAGTGTTAAACAGAATAAGAGAAATTATTATTGACACATAATGTAATTACCAATAATGTATTGGGTTCAAATGAAGAGGAGAGTTTTAATCTTCACATGAAGCAATTGATGTGTTTAGCTCCCATTTGTGTTAATGGCCAGTATTGCCATGAATCTCAGTGTCAGCAGAAGACAAATACACGCTCAAGAATCCTCATCAGAAATTCAAGCTGTTTGATTCAGCAGAAAGAAGAACAGAGCTCCCCGAGAAAAATCTATTTGTTAAACGAAAAGAGATTTCTACTCCATAGAGCATAACCAAAGACTTCCTGCCCTTCTAAACGTGCCCAGTGTACTGCTTTCTCCCAAAGAGGATCCTTTCAGGCTTCCTGTTATATGAAGTAAAATTCCCCTCTGAAAAAATAAATCATTTGAGCAGCATTGTTGCCAAATATGTGCTTTTTGAAGGGTTCCACAAAAATGGAATCTTCTGTGTATAAAACTGGAGATAGGAATGGAGAATTTGCTCTAGATCCAAGAAAACAGTCTTTTTCCCTCTATGTTTGTTTTCTGCTGGAAATGAAAGAATAATTATTTTTCTAATATTGATATAAGGACATGAGGGCACGGGCACTAGAATAAAAGTATAGTTTTCCAGATGTCCTCCTTGGTGTAATTTTTATGAAATCAAAATTTCACTCAAACCATCTTCTATCCTAAGAGCAATAAAACCTCAATAAGTTTATTTTTTTTTAAAAATTTGTTTGTTTACTTTTGAGACAGAGACAGAGACAGAGACAGAGAGAGAGAGAGAGAGAGAGAGAGAGAACAAGCAGGGGAGGGGCAGAGAGAGAGGAAGACAGAATCCAAAACAGTCTCTAGGCTCTGAGCTGTTGGCACAGAACCCAACGTGGGGCTCAAACTCACAAACTGAGAGATCAAGACCTGAGCTGAAGTCGGATGCTCAACTGACTGAGCCACCCAGGCGCCCCAATAAGTTTCTTAAGTGACACCCAAACTGCCTTAATGACTAATTCAAGCAAATATTGAAAACAAAAGAGCTTGGGGCGCCTGGGTGGCTCAGTCGGTTGGGCGTCCGACTTCGGCTCACGTCATGATCTCACGGTCCCTGGGTTCGAGCCCCGCGTCGGGCTCTGTGCTGACAGCTCAGTGCCTGGAGCCTGTTTCGGATTTTGTGTCTCCCTCTTTCTCTGACCCTCCCCTGTTCATGCGCTCTCTCGCTCTCTCTCTCTCTCTCTCTCTCTCTCTCTCTCTCTGTCTCAAAAACAAATAAACGTTAAAAAATTTTTTAAATAAAAGAGCTTGATTCATTTTAATTATTTATTACAGTTTAAATGATCTTCAAAATAAAAACAACACCAAAAAAATAAAAAAATAAAAAAGTCCACAACAACAACCCTTCCTGCTTTGAGATCCTTCAGGGAAACATTTATGAATACATTAAAATTATGTGTAATGAGAAGGCTATTTCCTGCTATTTCCCTGTGAGTAAAACAATGCTTCTAAAGTATCCCCAAAGATTGGCGAAATAAATTGTGGCATATTTAAACAACAAAATACTGAAGAGCGTGTTATAAGAGAATATGTAAATATCTTGGGAAAACATTTATGCCCTTTATTAAAGACAAGAGGAGTACAAATTAACATGTAAAATGGGGTTTTAAATGTGTAGCATCAAGGAGACTAGTTTAGATAATTATCTCTAACTTTAGAAAAACAGGGGAGGAATTTGAAATACACGAAACTATTAAAAGAGCCTATGGTGGACTGGCGGATAGATTATTGGTGACTTCTGTTTTTGTCTGTGTGGCTTTCCATGTAGTACAAACCTCATACACTCAATATGGGCTGCTACTGTAATAACCAAGAGAATGCCTTAAAATAATCTAATGCAGGTGAAATATGTCTTTACAGTACATATTTACATATGTAATACAGTTTATTAGTATAATTTTGTCAGATAAAGTACAAAAATGAATTTTATACACAGTCATCCCCATCTAAATGATCACATTTCTTATTTTATTTTTTTCATTTTTTAATGATTATTTTTGAGAGAGAGAGAGAGAGAGAGAGAGAGAGAGAGCATGCCCGTGAATGAATGGGGGAAGGACAGAGAGAAGGAGACAGAGGATCTGAAACAAGCTCCACGTTGAAGCAGAGAGCCTGATGTCGGGCTCGAACTCACAGAACTGAGAGATCACGACCTGAGCCAAAGTCAGACACTTAACCACCTGAGACACCCAGGCACCCCTAAATGATCACATTCCAATTAACCAACCTCAATGTTGCAGTATTTTTGCTTCCCTTTTTAATGAAAAATTTCCCAGGAAATGTCAGATAATGCAATTATCTTATATAACACTAGATACACGAATCCCTAAATATTTTGAGAGAAGTAGAAATATAACACTTCAAACTATAGCAAACAGGCAATATGGCTCACTTATTTATTAAGCAGTGTGAATGGAAGGACAGAGAATTAACTGATTTCCTCCAAGATTAGATAGTGAATTTTATTTGCAAGCATATCTTGTTTTCCTTCCATTTGAGAGATGTTTCAAGCTGATTAGTGAAAGTATAATATCGATATAACAGCTTCTGTTGCAAAGTTTCCTGAATCCTATTTCTAAAGACTTAAGCTATACATCTTTATTAACTTGGCTGGTCTGTTCTGAGAGCATGATATTAGAGTCTACATAAAGTTATAATAATTAGAAAATACTTTCTGACCTTGAGCTGGCCAGAAAATTTCCTTATTTAAAATAGTGGATGTTCTACGTCCGCAATAATTTGTTAAACATTTCTTTGGAAGACATGGGGAAGCAAAGCTGTCAAAGTACACTTGCCGTGCCCACCAGTCAGGGGCACATCTTCTCACCTAAGGAAAAAGATAGATTGAGACTTGAGAGGGTAAAGTTATATCTCAATGTAATTACAAGGGTATCAAGAAGAAATGTGGGAGCATAAACTTTTTACTCTAATGGCTCTAAATAATGCTATCTGAACAACATGTAACTGAAATCAGTAATTTTTCCAAAGAAACAACTGTGATTCTGGGTCATGTGAAGGTGTGATGGGAAGAAAAACTTTATACAAAGCCGAGTTCATTAATCATGATGCCAGGACAAGGGCAGAGTTGTGCAGGAAACTTCATAACACTGGGGAGCAACTTATCTAAAAGACCTTCAGATTAATTTTGGTATAATGTGAAAAACACTGGACCAAAATTGGGAGATGGAATCTTTCAGCTACTAATTAGCTAGATAGATCTGCAATGTCTTTGGATCTCATTTTTTCTTACCTGTGAAATAGGGTTTAGAAATACTATTTTCTGGGGGCCTGGGTGGCTCAGTTGGGTAAGTGTCCAACTCTTGCATTCCACTCAGGTCATGATCCTAGGACACTGAGACTGAGCCCCACATTGGGCTCCGCGCTGACAGCACCAGGAGCATGCTTGGGATTCTCTCTCTCCCTCTCTCTCTGCCCCTCCCCTGTACAGGCCCATGTTCTCTCTCTCTCTCTCTCTCTCTCTCTCTCTCTCTGTCTCTCAATAAAAATTAAAAAATAATAAGAATATACAAAAGAAATACTATCTGCCACTCAAAAATAATGTCACTGTGTGAAATAATTATTGCACTTCGTTTTCCTCCATATAACTGGGATGCATTTATGCTCGTATTGATAACTCTATTAGGGATGTATTTTAGATTTTTCTTCTCTTAAAGACCCATTGTGACATGTAATGTAAGGTAAAACTGATTTTCAGTTCAATAAAAGAGTGTAATATAAAACTGTTTTCCATTCTTAGTGCTGAGGGATAGGGGGAGACCATGCAGTGAAACAGGGAATTTCCCATAAGATAGATACGGTGTCATATCACTTCCTGAAAACAATTATTCTTTGGTGTCACAAAAGGCCAGGAAATTATTGAACAATTAAAATAGGAAGAGGGCACAGTTATAATATTCATGGAAATGGGGGGGTAATATTTTTAATAGAAGAAATCATTAAAAAAAAAGAAAATACCTATTAATTTTATCAAAACCACCATGAGTTCTATTCATTTCAGGTCAGGTACTGGTTGCCTTTTATAAACCACATGCCATGCTAGGCTTTGGAAACACAATGGTGATTTTAAAGTCAGATAAAGAGGAAGACATCAAGTTACACAAAGTGCATTGAGTTTGTGTATTTATCTTTTCTCTCCATCAAAGCACCTCTAAAATGGGCAAAGAAAATGTGACTGAAGGCAAGGATGGATGACACGTTTGACACGTTTTCCAAGTAGACGTCAGATCAAGGAGATGTAACTGACTACATACAGAAAACACACCAGAAGGACCTGCACAGGGCACACTAGTGAGAAAGTTCCAGATTGAGGACCCTGGGCATAGTGGAAGTCAGGGATGAACCCCAAGGATAAAAACAGGAAGATTCAGATAAAGTCCACATAGTAGCAAGCCAAACTTCTATAAGCCCTGAACCTGCTGAAATCCAAGGATAAATACTATGCACATGTACACTTATACTACAGGGAGTGAAAGTATTACCCTTGACTCCCCAAAAGAAGGCTTCCTGTCCTGTGAACACACTTCTGATTACCTACTGGTGAAGTGAACAGCCTACAAGGCTGATCCCCATGCTGAGTTTCAATCAGCTTTCTAGGAGTCTTGTTGTTACATATGCAATACACAGTCAAAAATCATCAGACTTTTGAAGAACCTTCTATAATAAAGGAGAGAAGGGAGACCAAAGAAACAAAAAACCAAGCAAGGTTTGTGGGGGGAAAAAAAGATAGTTCAGGAAACAGACCAAAATCTTTAAAAATATTTAATTAGTAACTTCAGATACATTAAGATATTATATCTCTGAGATCAGAGTAAAAAGGAATAATGAGAGAACAAAGAGGAATATTAGAAAATTTAAAGGATGAAACATTAAAAAAAGAATTCAAGAAGCTCAAAATATTGGAAAGACAGAACTCAGGGAAGTGTTTGGGAGTAATATTTAACAGAGATAAATCCTCAACTACAAGAAAAGAAATTCAGGAGATACTATCTCAAATTTGGAAACAAAGAAATGTCAGCATATGCACATTATTTAGAACAAGCAAAAGAGTTGAACACCTGACTCTTGGTGTCAGACCTGAGGATTAGGAAGGATGGAGAAGGAAACTACTATTTTTTATATGAAACCTTTATTATTTAAAAAATATACTTGCAATATTTAAAAGTGAACTTCCAAGAAAATAAGCAAACTTTTAAAACATGGGTTAGTTATGTTCAGCATAAATTGATGATTCAAGAATTGCAGAAGTTACATTGGGAAAAAAAAGAACAGAAGAGCATTCTAAGAAGGTAGAAATTTCTGTAGTGGTAGAAGAGAAATTTGGAACAAGAGTGACAGTACAATTTATGTTTTAGTTCCTATACTCCTGTTATGATAGAAGAAGCAGACATTCCTCTGACCTGCGCCAACATTTCACTCTGATGGCATTCTCCACCCAAATTTTAACATTGAAGTCTCTAACAAATAAAATGGCATACCCGTTCAGATGTCTTCTAGCTTCTGCACTTTTACAGCCAACTGTCCACTGGACATCTTTGCTCGGATGTCGCCAGGGTACTTCAGAATCATCATGTCCCAAACTGAACTCAGGATATTCACCCCTGACCACACCTTCCTCAAACATCTCTCAAGCAGCTCCAACCACACAGCAGAGCCAGCTGGAAACTTGGGGACCCTTTTTGTCAACTCATTCTCCCTTTCTCCCCATAACCTGTCACCACTGCCAGTTGATTTTCTCTTTAAATATCTCCTTAATGGATTTATCTCCTCTATGAATGTTAACCTGACCTTATTCCAAGCATGGACAAATACAAAAACTAAGTATTTTATTTAATGTAAAAACACTGAATAGAACAAGGGTAACGGAGAAGGAGGCTGATTAGTTCATCTAGAAGACAGAGGAAGGTGTACAGGCCTTGGACTCACCATTGAGAAGACACCAAATGTTCTACTAAGTCTGAAGCAATTATGTGTTTTGGAAGCATTTCTTACATATATATTCTTCAAATTGTTTGCAGGACCTTCTCCAATGTGTTTCCTCCACTATCATTTCCTGTTATTGAAATGTTTATAATTTACTGAAAATTACTGTAACAAAACAAGGGGTCATATAATCAGATATGTAGGGATGATGATAGTGATGATAGAAAATAGAATACCAATTTCTGAAACATTAAAATATATGTATTTAGCTCGTGACTCTAGAAAGAAATTAGCTCTCAGAAGTAAATCTTGTCATTCCCCAAATTCTTTAAGGGGGGAGACTCTGCAATAGAGAAACTCAATGCTCCCAGGCTGAATTGCCAGAATATCTCATTTTCATGGAATATTTTAAGTCTCCAAAGAAGAAAGGTTTCCAACATAGTCCAATCAGTATACTCTCAACGAGTTCTACTTGCCTGAAATTAAAATATGGCAGCACAGAAGAACAAAAGTTCTTGGGAAGCTTGTCACTTTCACCATCTTCTCTTGAGTGCAAACTACTCAAGAACCGAAAAGCAGAATTCATACTAGTAGCAGGATGAAAAGACAGCTCAAAGGAGGGGGGAAAAATCAATGGGAAAAAAATCAATGTGAAAGTTGTAAAAGCTATACCAATTAGCTCTCTAATATATGGCCTTTTGAAGTGCCAAAGAGCATTTTTAAGTGCTACTTTTTATTTTTATTTGAATAGACTCACTGCTAATGGTACGGAAGCAATCATGTGAAACCAAAAAGACTAAACCCTAAAAAGAGCCTTCAGGAGCTGAAGGAGTATTTATAGACTGTACCATGGGTCCTTTATATTCACACCCAGTTTTTCCTGCTTCTTGTGAACTACCTTTCAATATAGGTTGACATATGATTCTCAGAATGTGTTTTAATCTCTTGAATAGGGCAAAAGAACAAAATAGATGCCATAATTTGTAACTTTTCCTGATATGTTGGAATATATTCATATTCTCTTAGTCAAACATCACCATTAAGGTGTTTAAATTCTCAAAAAGAGTACTTTGGGTGCATAGAAATAATAAGAATGGATATTGAATGATTATTATTTAATACTATTGTGTTCTCTGATTTCTGAGGAAGACTATAATGAAAATATCGACGGAGACAGCCTTCCTTATTCAGTGTAAGCCATTTATTTCCTCAATTAAACCCTTACAAAGATGAGAAAGATGAAAAAATAAAAAAAAATTATCCTTGGGATAATAAATCATGCTCAGTTTTTAAGTAATAATAGCATTTATTTATATGGCTCTTATCATAACCCAGCACTGTTCTAAATGTTTGTTACTTTATCAGTTCTGCTAATTCTCACAACTACCCTACAACACAAGAGTATCGTTACTATTCCCACTTATAGATGAGAAAACAGAGTCACAGGGAGAGCAAATAACTTGCCCAGAGTCACATGGTAAGTGATAGAGTGGTGTTTCCTCTCAGGCTGTTTGGTGCTGTGCTTTTTTTTTTTTTTTTTTTTTTTTTTTTTTTTTTTAATTTTTTTTTTTTTTTTTTTCAACGTTTATTTATTTTTGGGACAGAGAGAGACAGAGCATGAACGGGAGAGGGGCAGAGAGAGAGGGAGACACAGAATCGGAAACAGGCTCCAGGCTCTGAGCCATCAGCCCAGAGCCTGACGCGGGGCTCGAACTCACGGACCGCGAGATCATGACCTGGCTGAAGTCGGCCGCTCAACCGACTGCGCCACCCAGGCGCCCCAGGTGCTGTGCTTTTAAACACTCAATTGCTTTTCAGCAAAACATCCTTTGGTTGCTAAAAGTTGTAGGACTTATTTAGGGTAAGCATTAAAGCGGTATGCTAACAGCAACTTGGTTCAAAAGTCTTTGGATTCTAGATCACTAAACTGGAGATAATAGAAATGATCAAAATCCAGAAACCCTCTTTGCACTATTTATACCTGAATCACAAAAGGGACAGGCAGAGAGCAGGCATTAAGTAACCATCTGTTGAAGAATTAATTACATAGAAAAGCCCTGCTAGTCTCTTGCAAATACAACAAGGATTTCTTATTCCTCCCCAACTCTCTTCCACTGTGTCTGAAACCGAGTAGTAGTACAGCTTCCCTAGAAAGAATATACTTATAGATACAGATTTTATAAAGACCTAGAGAAGACTGTTAGCTAACAGCCATGGTTACAGATGGTAGTCTTGTCTTTTATGTTCCTTGAAAGGGAGTATTTGCTCTTTGTTTTAATCAACTCTTTTTAGTGTTAAGAAGGAAGATATCTTTTTCTTATTTATCAAAGACCTTTTTAATTAAAGGATGATTAATTGTATCAAATGATCTCTTGGTATCTATTGAAATAAATAATTTGACTCTAAATTCATCCTTGTTACAATCATCACCAGCATCATGTATTTCTGAATGTTAAATAATCTTTGCATTCTTAATAAACTCTGCTGTGTAAGGCTACCTTAGTCTGATGGATTCCATTTGCTAATATTTTATTTAGGATATCTGCATCTATGGTAATATCTTTCTTTGCTCGATAACAATATGAATGGCACCAGAATAATTTTTCTTTGAGGACAGAATTTTATCTAAGACAACCCTTGATTAGTGTGTTTTGGGAGTAGTTGTTTGATCGTCAGTCACAGTTATGGCTCTATTTCATTTTCTTAATGTCTTTGAAAAATAGTAGTAACTCATATTTTCACAGAAATTTTTCTATTTTTTCCTGCATTTTGAAATAAATTGGTGTTTCACAGCAGTGTTCCTTTCATTAAAAAAAGGAATCCTCCTATTCCTTGAATATAATGGGTTTTTTTTACTTTACTTTGGCATTTCCTCTCATGTATTTCCGTTTTTTAGACTCGCTAGGGTTTTGGATATCTTAATGACAATTTGAGAGCACCAGCTCCTGCTTCATTTATTAATGAAATTTCTTTTTCCTTTCTAATTTCTGCCCATCATTATCCATATCTTCTGCTTTTCTTTTTATTTAATTTTCTTAATTCTTACATTAAATCAATTATTTAGCTTCATAAAAAGTTTCAATAATAGAAGCTTTTAAAGATTTAAATTTTCCTTTGAGGACAGCTGGATATCACAACTTCTGACATATTATATTACATTTCACATTTTCTTAGCCTATGGTTTATTTAGACGTACTAATTTTTAAAAGAGTATATTAATTTCGGGGTTCCTGGGTTGCTCAGTCAGTTAGCTGAGTGTCAGACTTTTAATCTTGGCCCAGGTCATGATCTCATGTTTCTTGAGTTTGAGCCCCCCATTTGGCTCTATGCTGACAGTGCAGAGCCTGCTTGGCACTTTCTCTCATTCCGTCTCTCTCTGCCCCTCTCTCTCTCTCTCTCAAAATAAAAATAAATTAACTTTAAAAATTTTTTTAAAAAGAACATATTAATTTTCTCAAGTGTTTAGATTTTTAGAAATTATTCTTTTGTTTTTAAGTTCTACTATTGTTGAGTCATGGTTAGAGAATGTGGCCTTTTAAATGTGTTAGAGAAGGAATTCAAGTCATACTCTGCATATGTATCTATATGTGCAGATGTATATAGTGCATCGTCATAGATTTTTATAGATATCCCACAATTTCTTTTTATGGTAAAGTGGTTGAATATATATATATATGTGTGTGTGTGTGTGTGTGTGTGTGTGTATGCACATACACATGAAATACCTTGATGAAATTATCTAGACACTTTATACCAATTAACACTTTTTGCATCTCAAAGTACTCTTCTGTAGAAGATACATAAAATGTATTTATAAAATATTACCTATCAATTCAAGGAGTTCCTGGCCCCCCTAAAAGAAAATCATGGATTCCTTTACATCCACTGGCCATTATTGGTAACCTCTGCTTTGTAACTTATTTATACTATATCTGCTTAAGCAGTAAAATCCAGAAAAAACATATTAAAGTTTCCTATTATAATACTGAGTTATCAGACTCTTTTTGTACTTCCAGCGACTTGGGCTTATATGCACAGATACCACATTTGGCACTGCATAAAAATGTTAAGACTAGTTTATTGTGCCTTCTGTAGCACTAGCATCTGATATCAATACACGTTCCCCCTTTCGTTCCATTTAGAATTATATTCATTTATTTGTGCTAATTTTATGTTGCTCATTTTCTCTAATTTAATGAATCTGAACAGTGTTTTACTTGATTTTGTTGCAAATTTTATGTATAATCATAGAGCATGCAAATTTACCTTCTCATTTCTAACATGTAAGTCTTTGATTTCCATATTTTTATCTCATTGCGTTGAACTATGTTTATATAATATTAAATAGTGATGATAAAATTAGGTATCCCTTTAATTGTTGTGATTTTAATGGATTTACCTTATACTATAAGTTTAATGGTAGCTGTCACTTTGAAATAGGTATTCTTTATTCTGCTAAAGTTATTATTATACACTTGGAGTAGTTAATTAGCTTTTCCTATCAATTTATATTTATCTTATTCTCTCTCTCTCTTTTTAATTCTTAACTCTGATTGAGTGTATTACTGTAGTTTGACTTTTTGATTTATAGACATAGGAGCTCTTATCTTTCTCTTCCTTGGCCTCCTCTCCTCAAATATCCAACCACCACTGCTACCAAATAGAAATAAAGCAAATTCAATGCACTTCCATTATCAGCAGTTTCTGCTTCCCTTAATTCTCCATGAATCATGGTACATCGATGTATTACTCAGAAACAACACTGCAGTTGACATTATTGATATCACATATGAATGAGGGAGTGATTTGACTGAGAGCATGGGGTTATGTTTGATAACCCACAAAATTCTTCCTGATGCAGCACATGAGGAAACAATAGTCTCTGGATATTTCCCAAAGATGTTGAACAGTTTTCCCTGGCTAGCAAAACAGCCTTTTGTTTACTATGCTCTTAATAAACTCTTCTGTATGAAAGGCACATCTAGTTGGGGGAATGCGCAAGCAGATAATGAAATCTCCAGGTGTTTGAGTTTGAAGGCTGTTCTTCATGTTATTGCTTGTTTAGAATGTAGTAGTCTTATGTTTTAAATTTTCATGATAAAATTATCATCTAGAAGACCTAATTTTAAGAAAAACTAATTTCTTCACGTACTGAGGTTGTCCTTACATTATTTTAGCAATCTGGAATGTGACCAGTGTCACTTTTAAGATTACGGTTTACATCCTTTCCAGATAAAGGAATAACACCCACTATGGCATTTGCCGCAAAAGGGTAATTACTAGATTATAAGCTTTTTGATGGTAAAGACTCAAGGAGTATAATTGTTTTTCATGATAATGCTTTTCATTTGGTAGAAAATCCATTTATGATTATTGACTTATTTCTCTTCCTTTTGCTTAATACCAGTGTATTAGAGGCAATAAACTTTTTAACTACTGTTTGGCTTATCTGTTGGTGTCCTAGAATATTTTGGTGCCCTTACACAGGTCAGAAATAAAATATGAAGGAATAGTGCCTTGCAAACTGAAATGTTTACAGAGTTAATGTTGAGGTCATTGTTATTTAGTTACTTGAAAGTATATGGTATATAATAACACTTTTTTTTTTAATGACTAGTGATTTTGTCTTAGAGAACAAAATATCCTGAAAAGAGTCCTGCCCCCACCCCACCCCCTCCACTCCATTGATTCCTTCTGAGATGGAAAGCCGAGGTTGCTTACAGAATAGGCAACAGAGCAGCCAACTCACTGAGCAGTGAGGGTTTTAAAAGCAGGATGCAAACAGGAATTTGAGCTGTATTACTCCAAAATGTATAAGCTATGGGAAAGAATCAAGGAGAATTTGGGGTTTTATTTAAAACATTTTCCAGCTTAGATTGTAATGGACTCTGAACATGCTCTGTAATAACTTGTCCTGCTGTTCTACAAAGTGTTTGAGCATTGATATTATGGGTAAAAGTAATTTTTATAGGGATATCACAACATGTGAAGACACTCTATCCAACTATGTATAACTAGGTTCAAGTTTTAAGATTTAACATTTGACGACAATATTTCCAAATATTTTTCAATTGTCCGTGATCCTCATAAACTCTGTCCCCTTTCATATTTTTCAGGTTTCTCATAATATGTAAAGGAGGAAAGCAGGAAGTTCATTTATTTTTAATTTTTTTTAAGTTAGCTCCATGTCCAATATGGGGCTCGAACTCAGGACCCTGAGATCAAGAGTAACATGTTCTACCAAATGAGCCAGCCAGGTGCCCCCAGAGATAAAGTTTAAATTCAGACCTGTTTCATACTAGGCCTGTGATTCTCAAAAGCTTCATGCTATACAGAGAAGCAACCACTGTATTCCATTTATTAATCTGAACTTTTTTTTTCCTCCAGAAATTTGTTTGTACTAGAGTATTTTTTTTTACACTGGGATTGATAAAAACATTTTTCCTCTCATTTCTTTTGCCACTGTCTGGACTCTGATGAACACAGGAGTTATACACCAGTGTCAGAAAGGAGTGTAAATAACACAGAGTTCTGAGTGCCTGCCAGTCAACTCGCAAGAAGCAAATCTCCATTTGGCCATATTCCAGGTTATCTCTGGTGATTGTTTCCTCCATCCAACGGCAGTAGTCGGTGAAGAATGAACCAGTTTGGCCCATTCTCTCTTGGTGAGTATTGAAATGATCAAAATTAAACTCTTCATCAATACCATTTTCGCAGAAAAGTTAATCCTTATCATAACTATAATGCATTGAGGCCTACTGGATGCCAACACTTTATAACACTCATAAAGATACATTCAGAAGTGGGTATTTTAACCCCCCAGTTTACAGATGAGGGACCTGAAGCTCAGACAGGTCAAATCGCTCTGCCATCATTCATCACTAGTTCCTGTTTTGACATGAACTCAAATCCAGATCTATTGTCACAAGGCACACACTTCTCACTTTACCCTGCTGCCTATCAACCAAATAAAGAAAATGAAGGCATCAGGCATCAGGAGAGGAAGCTAAGACTTCAGGTGGCCATCAAGTCATACAAATACTTTCAATCACACTCACACTGTCTCATCTGTATAATCTCATTTAATTCACTGATTCTATAAAAGCTGAGGCCAAGACTATACGGAGGGAAAATGCAGAAAGACAAAGAGGAAAGGGCCTGCTTTGTACAGAATCGCTAAGGGAGAGAAAGGTCACATTGCCAGCTGGTGCTATGCTGTCTGTCATCAGGTTTTATAATATGGTGTAAACACTGGGGTCTGTGACACTGAACACGGAGGGAATAGCTTATTACCTCCCAAAATAGCACAAATGCCAAGCAACTTTAACTGGCTTAGCCTCAGGAAATCTCTCCATTCTCCAAGAAGGTAAGGTCACATTAAATGATTTAGAAACGTAAGGCTTGAGCATATCAAGACGCTAAACCTCGGTGCTTTATTTTGATGATGGCTGAGTGAGGACCTGCCTTGTTCTTGAGTTCAGATTTTCTAAAGAGGCCTAATACTAAATCAGTTGCTGAATTATGAAAAAATAAACATAACATCTTACTAAAGGAACACTGAGCTATATGTGTATTAGTGAGAAACCTACTTGGCGTATTCCTCTTGAATTTAAAATAAAGAAGCTGTCTCCTGGGCAAAGGTTGTCATTCTGTAGGGAAGACTTGAAATGAAATTATAAATCCACAAACAGAGATTTTATTAGAGTGGAAAACCTGATGGAATCATAACCACGGAAGCAGAATGTGGCAAAGGCGATGACGAACACGAGCTCTAGGAGATTCTTAAACAATTAGGACAACGGAGGGAAGAAAACAGAAATTAAGGATAATTTAATATTTATTCATATTGATTTCTCACATTGAAATGATATTTTCCTTTTGTAAAATTAATTTTGATAATTCTCGAGAACTTGTTTATTTAAAAAAAATCAAAAGAAAAAAAAAACTCTGAAGAAAGTTTCTGACTTGGGAAAACTTTTCTATCTAAAATAATGGCTGTTTTTTAGGAAAGAGGAAAATAGCTCCCAAACTCGGACTTCAAAAATCTGTGACATTTTCTTTATAAAAAGGAAGGAGAGGTTGGGTTGTTTATGTGGTATCCATTTCTTCACTTCTTAAAAAAAAATAATAATGTTTTATTACTTATTTTTGAGAGAGAGAGAGAGAGAGAGAGGGAGGGAGGGAGAGAATGGGGGAGGGGCAGAGAGAGAGGGAAACACAGAATCCAAAGCAGGCTCCAGGCTCTGAGCTGTCAGCATAGAGTCCGGTGTGGGGCTTGAACTCACAACTTGTGAGATCACGACCTAAGCTTAAGTCAGTTGCTGAACCTACTAAGTCACCCAGGCACCCCTCCATTTCCTCACTTCTATTACCCATATGCCTCCGATCTAAGCTGATTGCGATTTATTTGGCAAGGCAATGATTTTCAATCTGCAGCAGTGGGATCCTATGTTTGAATAAAGCTGTATATAGAGACCTGATGTATAAATCAAGTGTGAAGTCAGCCAGTATAGGTGAAGACTAGAATTTGACAGCAAGGGAACAATGCTCCCTTCTGATGGCTGCCCCTCCCCACCCAGTAGTCCCTGAGTTTTCTCCAAAAAAACCCATGAGAATAATGCCCCCAAACATTTTTTTTGTTTGTTTGTTTAAAAACCTTTATTCATTTTTGATCAGGGAAAGGACAATCAATCTCAACGTCAACTTGTCACCTAATCATAAATATGAACTTAACAGGATTCACTGCCCTAGACACTGCACCGACAGACTTTGACAACATAACTTAAAATGAAAATCTCCCTTGTTCCCTAAGGTTGCCTGTTGAAAGAATAAGCAGTCCCTTGCAATAACCAACATTGGTACTTGGCCTAGGTTTAAGGTCAAACAGCAAAACAAGAGCAAAACAAGGCCAAGTGCACTGTAACTTGAGAGCTAGCAAGTACAAACATCATTAAACAAAGAAAGTTGCAGGCACCAAATAAAACAAAAGGCAGGTTCAGCAGCATAAAAATTTTACATTTCCTGGAAGGTGAGGTCAACTACTCTGCACAAGAACCCGTATGCCAATCCTAAAGGCTAATGTAGAACCACAGAAACAAAACAAAAAAAACACCTTAAATCCAAGGACACTGAATATAAAATTTAAAGCTTAAATTTACCCAGGAAATTCTTCAAAATCTACAGTTAAAACTGCTTTTTGATTCACCAGGAAAATCTGTTGTAATAACTCGGGTCACCTTAGATTTGTATTGACATACATAAAATTTAAAGTATACTTTTCCTCACTACTCCTTCCTATGTCTGAATATGGGATGTTTACGCAGCTCAAGCACTAATGCATTAAAAACGATGAAACCTACTAGCATGACTTTTTCTAAGAGCTCACACCACATTAACAGTTAACACCCAATATAGCTTCCTAAAAAACGCCCCACAAGAAAACATTTTGTTCAGTTTGGTGCTTGCTGCGACAATACCAGTAGAATACAACCGACTTCCTCAAGTCCCTACTTCAAGTATCTGCATCTCACTTTTGCTCAAATTTTAACCACCTCATGCCTCTCTGCCAAAATCCTTGTAACAATTTCTGATACTCTTAAACTGTAGCTCCAACACACTGTTTAACACTGCCTTTTCCCTGGGTATATCTGGATGTTTTAATCAAGAAAACTAGTAATGTCATGGTATCACGATTAGCCAAAGCTCTTTCTAACAGACCAGATTCTGATTGAGTGTATCATAACCAATGGCTTTCCAGAGACAGGAACAAAGCACAATTGCTTCTATTTATGAAAAGGAACTACCAACATGCTTTGTGCTAAAAAGGCACACTTCTTCACAATATAACCCAGAAGATTCATGGTCGGCTAGAAAGCTTCCACTAATGACAACACTATGACAAGGTCTCCAAATGCACAGAGAAACATTAAAGGTGTGGTGGAAACCTCAGTTAGCAGGGAAATGAACCCTCAGAATATAGAATACATCTAAGAAAAATGGGGAACAGGGGGACACTGTAGCTGGCTATTCAAAAAAGGACCACCGTTTCTCCCTATGGACCAATATTCCCTACAAAATAAACTGTGCCTTAATTATTGTTTCTTTTCAGTTACACATTTACAGAGCTTTTTAGTACTTGATGCAGAACAACAATCACATAAGGAAGCATTTATTTGAGGTTTAACATGAAATCACACAAATAAAATTTGTATAAACACAACTCCACATTGAGTCATAATACAGAGAGCAAAAGACAAAGTAAAAACAAAGAAAACTAATTGGCGGCTATATACAGTTGGACACAGTTGTGTCTTGTACGCTAGGAAGTCTTTTACAAAATAATCACCTTAGATCAACAGAAGGCTGATCTTCAATGCCATCCGTCCTGCAAGATGGGTTCAGCAATCTCCTCCTGTTTTCCCCAAAGTCCTCCTTTAGTATGGCTTGCCACCCCCTCGAGAAGCCTTGCCTTAAGTGCTCTGTTGGCCACTGTAGTCTGCATATCTGTGTCCATATCCATAGTCTCCCTAGTTATACCCGGTATAATCACAGCCACAGCCACTATGGTTTTGATCACCACCAAAGGCACTATCGTAATTTCCATATCCTTGATCATAACAGTTATTAAATCCCGGTTCCAGTTTTGGCCCTGACCTTGCCCATGACCCCTAGTACCACCTTGTCCACCAGCCACTGCACCTCTTCCTCCTTTTTGTTGTTGCTGTTGCTGCCTATAGACCTCGTTGGGTTGTGCAACTTGGATTTCACACTTCCCAGAACCAATTTGATGATATCTGCTTTCTAACAATTTCTTTCCTGGCTCTTCATCGGTATATGTGAAAAAGCAAAGTCCTCTTTCATTTGGTTTTGTCTCCACGGGAAGTGCAATATTTTCAATATCTACAAAGGCTCCAAAATATTCTTCAGTTTGTTCTTCAGAAGTACCTTGGCTCAATCCACCCACAAACACCTTTTTGGGAGGTTCTTTCCCTTTTAAAGCTCTGGCCCTTTTGGGGGTCTATCAATTTGCCATCCAGTTTGTGTTCCTTTAGTTCCCAAACCGTATCAACACTAGCAGCATCTCTGAAAACCACAAATCCAAATCCTCTCGAGCTTCCAGTCACTGGATCTGTTTTTATTGTACAGTCTACGATTTCCCCAAATCGAGACAAATATTGTCAGGTCTTTCTTGCTTGTATCCCAGCCCAAGCCTCCAATAAACATTTTGCCGTCATCCTGCGGATTCTTGCTCACGGTTGATCTCAGATCCCTCTGCGAATCCCTCTATGCTGCTGTACTCGTTCACGTCCTCCATGGTGGTGGAGCTGTGGGCTGCAGGGGGCGGGTGGGGGGTTGCTGGCGCGCAGTCTGGGTCGCGGCAACAGCCGTGGCGGAGCATTGTATGGAGCCGGATTTCAAATGGTGGCGGAAGAGCCCCCCCCCCAAATATATTCTTAACAGGATTTGACTAGTTCAGATTCTATTCCACTCTATTCTCTGTGCATAAATGCTTATTCATGTTTCTAAACTCCTGACACACGTTACTCTTGGGAAATGATAACAAATAATCACAATGATAGGCAAGAAGTCATTTTTTTTTCTAGTACAGGATTAACTGACAGTTTTAAAGTTTTTTTGGTAAAAATATAAGCATAATAGGTAGGTGTTAGTATTATGTACAAATACTGTATTAAGATGTTATATTTCAGTACTATATCAGTGGGGGTTCTCCAGAGAAACAAAAATCAATGTGTGTGTGTGTGTGTGTGTGTGTGTGTGTGTGTGTGTGTGTGTGTTAAGAGATTAATTTTAAGGAATCGACTTGTGATTGTTGGGGCTGGCAAGTCTGAAATCTGTAGGGCAGGTCTGCAGGCTGGAGGGCTTGAGGTTTTAGTCTTGAGGCAGAATTTCTTCTTCTTCTTTGGTAAATTTCAGGTTTTGCCCTTAAAGCATTCTACTGATTGGATGAAGTCTACCTGTATCATTGAAGGCAAACCTCTTTACTTGAAGTCAAATTATTGTAGGTTTTAACAACATCTACAAAATATCTTTATAGCAACACCTAGATTAGCTTTGATTAAATAATTGGGTACCGTAGCCAACACATAAAACTAATCATCAAAAATAAAATGGAAAATAATTTTTACTTGATATATATACAAAATAACTGCTAAATAAAATAACCTAGTAATTAAAAAATACAATATGTTTATTAAAAAAACTTTAAGTTTTTTTAAGTTTAAGAGAGAGACAAAGCATGAGTGGGGTAGGGGCAGAGAGGGAGATGCAGAATCCAAAGCAGGCTCCAGACTCTGAGCTGTCAGCACAGAGCCCCATGCGGGACAGGAACTCACAAGCTGTGAGATCATGACCTGAGCCGAAGTCTGATGCTTAACCAACTGAGCCACCCAGGCACCCCCAAATACAACACATTTAATATTTAAAAGTTACCATGCTTAATTTGAAGTTTTAAAATAATATGTGTGTGTGTGTGTGTGTGTGTGTGTGTGTGTGTGTACACATACATATAGGTGCCCTTCTCTGATAGTTGATTTTTGTTCCATGACAAATATTACAGATGAAGAAAATTTTCTTTCATTTTAGGATTTTGTTGGTTGAACTGTTAAGGTAAGCCCAAAAGAATCTTCTACTTGGTGTTAGGGTACTTTTGGCACCATATAAGCTCATCCCACTTTTTAAGAATGAGAATATTTGTGTGCTTGTTCTCATTTGGTTTTACCATTAAAATCAATATTACTTCTGTTAACTTAGATTTTATATCAATTTCTGCGTTCAGATCAGAGTATTATACATCATTCACATCTTCTATGTGAGATTCCACTGTTAAAGTATTTACAAAGGACTTTAGCTTTTAGTGAATAGTCCAATGCTTACAAACTCTGGAAAACATTATTGGATTAATTTTCAAATGATGTGATATTTGGATATTTTAGATAGGCTAAGAACATATATTGAATTTATAAGTTTAAAGACTTCTGTTGCTTCCAATATGGATTATTTTCTTAGAATGCATCTCATAGAACTTGTGTACATATGTACTTACTAATATTTATTTGCAAAAATGTCTCGCGGTTTGAAACAAGGCCACAGAACACACTTATAACATGGCAACAGCCACCGATAATACTAATTGAGAAGCTTGTGACCATTTCTCTGTGTTCCTATTCTGGTTCCCAGTTATGTCAGTATTAACCTTCAGCTTCCTACATCTGTAGGTCCGTCTGTCTCTTACTTTTGACATAGGTGGATTCTTTTGAAACTAGGAACCTGTTGATTGCTAAGCTTTCATTCCAACAAGAAAATTAAAATATATTTTCTCTTTTACCTGATTTGTCAACTTCAAAAAATAAACAATTTTTCCTTTCACTTAATTTTTGTTTTGACACCTCTTATAAAAAAAATCTTGAGCCAATTTTGAAATTCCCCCACCCCTTTCTCTGGGATAAGGAGATTAGCATTTGCTAAAATAAATAAGACATATTTCTTATAATAACAAAATAATCCTGATTGCTCCCTCCTGTCCCTGTATTGTCGTCATTCACTTCACTTCTACTTCTACTAAGGAAATCTACATCTACATCTGTATACACATAACACATATATATAAGCATACATAATCAAATACTTTGCCATTATCATTTTGAACAATCCATTATGTTAGATCAGTTAAGAATAAGAAAAATAGAAAACAAGAAGGTGATCAAAGTGCACAAACTTCCAGTTGTGAGAGATACAAGTTCTGAGAATGTAGCGTATAGCATGGTGACAATTCAAAAAGAATCAGAAAAACAAAAGCTTTCATTTCACCTTCACCTATTTCCTCTTTGATGCTTTTCCTTTCATTATACAGCTCTGAGTTTCCAACCTATTTTATTTTCCTTCTCACTAAAGAACTTCTTTTAACATTTCATGCAAGTAGGTCTACTGGCAACAGATGTTGGTTCACAAATTCCGTAGTTGCTTGGGTGAAATTTAAAATTGGCCTTGTACATGGAGGGCAGGGGGAAACCAAGGAAAGAGGCAGCCATCCAGATCCATGGGCAGAAGGTTTAATGCACAAGGGAACTTACTTAATGAGGCTTGTCTAAGTGGCCACAAGACCACTAGATCTCTGCACCTACTTGCCATAATCTCAAACGTTTATAGAGAGACCTTAACAGGGTTCCATCATGTATACAGCTCAGATGGCCTCCACAACACTTGCTCACTCAAGGCAGCATCTTTGGAGGTGGCCGGCTCTGGGAACAGGAGGCAGGGTGCATGTTTCAAAGATGGAGAGTGTGGAGGAGCCTCCCATGGCCCGGGGCCAACTTGCCAGTCAACCTGTGACCATGTCTTCTTGATGACCTCCCCAGACACTCCAACCCTCAAGACCTACTGGATGTTAAAATTTTTCATGCCTCCCTCTTCTGCAATGGGCCTGGCGTGGTCAGCAAGGGGCTTCACTAGCATGGAGGTGGCTCATTTGGCAGCTATCTGGCTACATTTGAAAGCAGATACCATGGAAATAATTCAGGTTCGTAAAAAAAAAAAAAAGCACAGATTAAGATAATGATTCCCAAAATAAGTAACTTTTTTCCCACCAAGAGCCCACTGATTTACTGAGTCCTCCAGGCTGAGGATTATTCAGAGTTCATTTGCATCCTCCTGCGATTTAGTAAAGAGGATACATTAGCAGACTCATCAGGTATGAACACACAACAGTCTGTCTCTATAATGACACAGGTACCTCCTTGCGAGGCAATAATAACGTCTAAGGCGGTTCTATTTTGGAGCACAGCTTTTCCAATTAGAGACCTTTCAGTGTTCACTAAAGACAGCCATTGGCAGCTATCATTTAGGGCTTGTTAGTGAATATAGTAAGGGCTTCTACATGTGCTATCACATGCCCTCAGGCTGATGGAGGGGACAAAAACTGTAGCCAAATGATCATACCAGTAGAAACAGAATGTGCCCTCTTTCTTGAGGAGAGTGAGGTTACAAATTTTTGTTACCGTGGGAGGATTCTCCTCTGTGCCCAGGGAGAACAAGGGTGCAAGTGCCCCAACCACCCAAGTGGAAGCCATGGCCACGGACTGGGCCACACAATCACTGGGTCCCATTCAGGGCTACCCAGGGAATACCTGTAGGGGAGTAATGGGTCAGTGCCAAACCACTGGCTCTCCTTTAATGTGACAGAATGACTGGATGGTTCCATTCATATCCATCCCGTATTCCTGGCACAACTGGGTTGGTTCTGTTTAGAGTGATATTTCTCTTTCCAGCATAGGGGTACCCTGATGCTCAAATGTCCTTTACCTGGTGTGAGCTACATGAACTTATTTCAATCTGAGTGCTTTGATGGTGGTATTTTAAGCACCTTCCTGGTCATCAGTTTGATGGGCTGCCCATGTAGTTTGACAGAAAAAGAATACCCTTGTCGGGTGTTATCAACAGTGTGAGCCACAAGCCAGTTTTCTGGATCAGTACTGGTGATATCAGATGAATTAAGAGTACTAGTCCTAGCTTGTTTTCCTCAATGTACTGTTCTAAGCTTTCCAGTCCCCTCCCTGGTGATACCCCCCATGGCAACCTGACAAGCTAGAGAGGGGCAGCTGCCAACATATCCAACTGTTGGTCAAGCCCACTTGGTCACTGTCCTTCTATAAGAGTTATAGCTGTGGCCAGGGTGCCTGGATGGTTCAGTTGATTATCCAACTTCTGATTTTGGCTCAGGTCATGATCTCACAGTTCATGAGTTCGATCCCCACACTGGTCTCTGCACTGACAGTGCGGAGACTGCTTGGGATTCTCTGTCTCTCTCTGTCTCTGCCTCTCTTTCTCAAAAATAAACATTAAAAAAAATAATTATAGCTGCGGCCTGATCCTTAGATGTTAATGTGGCTGCAGCTTTAGAAACTTCCCCTGGTTGTGCATCTATACATGTTGGCTGGGGAGGCAGCACCACCAGGCATGAGGAGCTATGGTGGGGGCGGGATATGCCAGATCAGGACACCTGCATTCTCCCATCATGCAATGGTGTGCGTTCCATCCCAGGTACCATGTGCTTCCACACGTCCAGCCTGCAGCAGGACAATGGGACCCCAGGGGAGACTGAGTAGCTCCCCCTCACCCAGGAGTATGAAGTAACCTACCCATCCCGATGGGAACATCCCACTGCAAATTCCAGTAGATGACATCTTTCCCAGGCGCAATTATGCCTGGTGTTCTCAGCAGCACAGCACATTGATCTGTGGTCAGAGTCCGGCCAACTTCTATCTTCTGTGACTTTTGTACCTTTAATGTGTTGGGTGTCTCTGCAGGACTCCCAGTCTGGCATAAGGGGCAACAGGATCTACCAGCTGATCATTCAAATGTATCAAAGGCTGGGCAGTACTTTAGTCCACTTGGCCAAGGTGGTTTTACCTGTTAGTAATTTAACCTGCTGCTTTAATACTTCATTTTTGCTTTCTACCAGCCCTGCTGGTTGTGGTTTATAGGGGAGACAGAATGTCCATTCAATGTCAGGTTCTTTTCCCAGTCTTGTACATCATGACCTTTGAAATGTGACCACCCCCCTCCCCCATCACTATCTTTTCAACAAGGGTATCTGTTCATGGTACTCAGTTTCTCTAATCCCCTGATGGTGGCAGACTGGTTTGCACAGTGACAGGGGAAAGCTTGGGTTAGACCAGACAATGTCCACACAAACCAAGGCATACTTAGAACCCTCATTTGAAGGGAGGGGGGCAATATAATCAATTTGCCAATCTATTACCAAATAGAAACACCAGTGGATGGCCCCAGACACCTTTGGCAGGTGCTTTGCATGTTGTTTAGAACATAGAATACATGCTGTTCCTGCATTAACCAAGCACCGTATTTCAAGGGTAATCTGGTGTCCTGGGCAACACCCACCTGGGCACTACAATGGCCACTTTCCCTAGGCACCCAATCTGCTGTATCTCCTGAAGGGTGTGGGCTCATACCTGAGCTTGGGCATTAACTTCTTGATGGCCAGGGGAGTTTGGTCTGTTTCACTGTCCATCACCACAATATCCTTCTCTGCACTCTTCTGCACTTTCTCAGGAATTCCAACCCTTGGCATCACAATTAGGCTTTGTCATAAGCACTTGGACCTTACTCCCCTTAGCTTGCACCCTCCTAGCTTTGCCAAAGAGTATGCTAGGGTCTCCAGCTGCTTCTCCTGCTCTCCCTGCTTGTCTGCTAGCCCTGAAGGCATCAGAGTAGTGGACACCACACTTCCTCTCTAACCTCAGCTCTTCTTCCAACTTTCTAACTCAAGCTTCAGCCTGATTCTGGGGCAACAGCTGGCCCTGTGTTCGCCCCTGTCTTACGCACTAAGAAGAGTTGCCAGTTTTTCAATCTGTTCATGTTTTACTCGCTGTTAGGATGGAGTGACAACTTTCAAGCTTTTCACTTGTGGTTTCTTCCCTCTTTTTTGTTAGTGTACTAGTTATCTGTTTGTATGTAACAAAAGTGGCCAAAGTGCCACATAACAAAATGCCACTTTGCCCCAAACAACAAATTAGGAATTTGGGAGTAGCTTAATCCATTGGTTCTGTCTCAAGTTCTTTCACAAGGGTTGCAGTTTAAATGTGAGTCAAGGGGGCGCCTGGGTGGCTCAGTCAGTTAAGCGTCCAACTTCGGCTCAGGTCTCCATCTCATGGTTTGTGGGTTCGAGCTCCGTGTCAGGCTCTGTGCTGACAGCTCGGAGCCTGCAGCCTGCTTCAGATTCTGTGTCTCTGTCTCTCTTTGCCCCTCCCCCGCTTGTGCTCAGTCTCTCTGTCTCAAAAATAAACGTTAAAACAATAATAATAATAAATAAATCAAATGTGAGTCAAGGCTGGAGTCATTCTAATCTTGCTTGGCGAAAAGTCCACTTCAAGCTTGCTCATGTGATTCTTGTCACCAGATTCTTGTAACCAGAGAGTTATGGGAGCAGGATGCCATGATAGGTAATGATTCTGGGAAAGGTGGATGCAAGGCAGACCAGGCTAGAGAAGTGTCGTAGGCCTTGCTGAGAAGCTTGGAGTCCTCCAGCGGAGAACACTTGGAGGTTGTTAAGCCATGGAGGGCTGGGATGCACTTAGTAAAAACTGTTCATAGAAATGGAATGTTAATATCTTCATAGCTTGATAGTGTGAGATCGAAACGTGTTAAAGAGCAGGTATAGCAAAAAGACCCTTTGGTCAGGATTTACGTCAGGAGATACAGGAGTCTCAGTGGAATTCACCCGTCCATCTCTCTGCAGATCTCAGGAAGCTCTGAGCCTTGGCCGGTTTTGTGACATTCTCTGGTCAGAATCACCTTCTGAGCTAGCTTCAGAAACGAGAGAATGTGTCCCTGGACTGGGCTCTGCCATATACCAAGCGTACCAGCCATTGCGCCCTTTGCTTTGGATGTTTTCTGGAGCTCAGGCAATAGGAAAGCTAATATGTATCAGACACTTATCAGTGCCTATGCCTGCTAGAACTGCTTTACGTGAAATAATGCCTTCAATCCTCCTAAGAGCCCTTTAATAAGTCGTTATTATTACTCAAATTTTACAGATAAAATAACTGACATGCACAGTGGTTAAGGGATTCATGGTTACACAGATAATAAAGGCCGGTGTTGAAATTCAAGCCCAAGTAGTTAAACTACAGACTTGATCCTAACGGTCTCATTGATGCCACTCGCATAAGTTGCATAAATACTCAAGCCTGGAATTGTGCTTAGAAATTTAAATCTCTACTGTAGACAGCTCAAGAAAAGTAAGCATAAACAACCTAATCTAGAAGTTAAGATAAACCATGGTGTATTTTTTACTGCTTCTAAAGAACATTTTTCCTTGGATTCCACTGAGGCCAATAGGTTAAGACGTGGACTGTCAAAGTCACGTGTAAAGGCGGAGCATCATTGGTAAACATTTTAGTGTAATTCTTTTCAACATGTTAAGCATCCTGTTTTCTTTCCACCTTCAGAATCACTGAACCCCTGAATGTCTGCCAGTTCCGACTTTCAGGAAGATTATTTGCCTCCTTCTCTTCAAAGTGAAACCATATAAAACATCTGATTAGTCCATTACTTATTGAGACATAATGTGTATGTCAAAGAAAATTGATTTTACTGCTACATGGGTATGGCTTAAAAGCAGAATTGACCAATATAATTGACACAGACAATCAGGTTTCTTTTCTGTTATACATATTTTCTAGGTAAACTGCCTGTGAAAATATTAATCCAAATGTAAGCTTGTGTTTATTCTTTTCAAAATTGGAAATTACATTATTCATTTTATATACATATCTTCAATTTGTTAGTTTCTAAATCTGTAGTTATAATCATGGCTATTTCTGACCTACATCCATTTCTACTAAACAAGGGCCTTTGGTGCTAATTTTGATAATTCTCAGCTTGTTGTATGAAGAACAAAGTTTGTCTCTAATTAGATTTGTGTACAGTATGCATCATAAAAAAAGAAAAACTAAATTCTGTTCTTTGCGTTCACTAAATTAGGTGTAAGAACTCCTTTAAGCATATTATCTTGCGTCTAAACCAGTTTTAATAAGTTTGGAAGACTAAGGGCATAACTTCTCGAACGAAGTTGGAAAAAATCAGATCCTTTTTTAGAATGTGATACAGTGTTCTTCATCGATGACAGGTATATCACAAGTTACAGTTTTCCACACTGTTTATTTTGAAATCAGAGGATTATACACTTTGCCAATCTGCTCTAATTTCACTAAATTTCCTTTTAACCAGACTCTACAGACTACAATGAAGAAAGGCCTCTAAGATCACCTAAGCACACACGATGAGCCGCCATGTTTTCCAATTCCCGCCTGTACTCACTGTGAAAGCGTCTCAGTAAATGATGGTTTCAGTGGCACTAATGGACCTTACTGTTAATGGTGACTTCTGCAGCTACAACACAGAGGCTCTGGGAATACCTTACATACTATAGGAATGACCCCTGCACCATCCCTGACAAGCGCTCATCCAGTCTTGCTTCCCTACTCAGAGCCTCTGTGTTTCTCTGTTTAAAGTAACTGTGACCTTAGACCTCTGCATGGGTAGAGCCTCAACTTTAATTGTGCTCGTAAAGTACTTCCTCAGAAACTTTCTCTGATAAATGAAAGAATGAAGCGAAATTCCAGCAGCTCCCGTGACAATGGCATATTATGCTATGGGTTGGGCATTCCTGTTGGGAGCTCTAACTGTTGAAACATCTGTATTAATTTGCTAAGGCTGTTGTGGCAAATTTCACAGATGGAGTGGCTTAAACAAAAGAAATTTATTTTCTCCTAATTTTAGAGTTTAAAACTCTGAGACCAAGGTGTTGGCAGGTCTGAGTTCTCCTAAGGCATCTCTGCTTGACTCACAGATGGCTGGCTTCCCACTGTGTCCTCACATGGTCCTTCCTCTGTGCACACACATCCCTGGTGTCTCTGTGTGTGCCCACATTTCCTCTCCTTACAAGGACACCAGTCAGATTGGATTACTGCCCACCCTAGGGGCCTCATTTTAACAATCACCTCTTTAAAGGCCCTATCTCCAAATATAATCACATCTTGATGCAGGTTAAGCCATCAACAAATGAATACAGAGGGAACACAAATTCAACTCATGATGCCATTCTTTGCCCAAAGGATTCTTTCTGCTTTCTGTATACCCTCTTCTATGTCAATACTTGTCTTTGCAGCATTATCTCATGCCCTTCATACATGGCATTTAACTAAACTTATTTGAAGATGCCTGCTAGTTTACTGTAGCAGATGAGAAAATGTGCCTCTCAGATTTCCTACTGCAGTAACCACTATTGACTAAAGGCCTCGCTAGGATGCTCTGGATCCTTTGCTGCACCTGCACCAAGGTGACACTCCAGTTGGCTGCTCAGACAATGACTCAGTGCAGCAAGGACACTAAGGCAGGTTCTTTCCTCTGAGACACAGTGCTCCTCTGGCTGGAGACTTCAGCTTGAGGACCCCCATCAGTCTCAGGAAACTGTCTTCAAACTGCACTGTAACCTAAGGCCTTTCTTTCTAGTCTTCCCCATCACAGGGGTGAGAGGTGCACCAGGCTGATGGCTTCCCACCTTCCTCTGCGCCCCTCCTCATTTTCTCTCACAGGTATTTCTCCCAATAATCTCTTGCACATCTAATCGTCTAGACATCTTCTTGGAGGGCCTGGATAAATTGCTTCCACATGTGCAGATGATAGAGGTCATCTCTTTTCTGAGAATTGACTTAAATCGAGAAAATGAATTTAAGAGTGGACATTCTAGCAGGCAAGGGGGAATAGATATATTTTAGAGAGCTGAAATGCCATTGAAATAATTCCAGATTTATAACAAGTACAATGTGAATTTAGTTATAGTGTTTTTCAGACTTATAGATAAATCAGTAGGTATTTAAAAATTTTTTAAATGTTTATTTTTTAGAGACAGAGGTGGGGGAGGGGCAGAGAGAGAGGGAGACACAGAATCTGAAGCAGGTTCCAGGCTCTGAGCTGTCAGCACAGAGCCTGACACAGGGTTCGAACCCGTGAGCTGCAAGATTGTGACGTGAGCCAAAGTCAGTAGCCTACCCGACTGAGCCACCCAGTCACCCCAGAATCAGTAGGTATTTTGAAATAAAAATTTATGTTACACAAATTTTATTCTGAACACAAAGATATTTTATTCCTCTTTATACTTACACAAAATATATTCTTTTCTGCCCAAAATATCAACAACAAATCAACAGGGGTCTGGAGGGATAAGACTACACATTCAGAATAAAACGTTCCCATTTGAGCCTCCATAACTCTATCCCCAAACCCATCCCCTGTCACACAGCCTCCCTACCACTGCTTCCTCTGAGACCAGCTAGAACTAATCTCATTAAGCCCATTACCTGTTTGTGTCAATCACCAAAGGGAGTCCCAGACTTCCGGATTTCCCCTCACTGCACACATTTTAATTACTATATATCTTTGCATATCTTTAATATGTCTCCTTCTTCTGTCTTCCCTAACTCCTAAAACCTCTCCAGTGAGCCCTCTGGAGTTTATGGTCCATCATAAATAAAACTCCCTGCTCTCTTCTCTACAAATTACCTTCCACTCACCCTCAATTAAACTTCAATCTCCCTGAAGGACGTGGCTTCCTCTACAGGTATTCAGGGGGCAGCTGTTTTGTCTCCCTGAGCCTTCACCCCACTGGGCCTGAATCTGGGTAAGTGTTCTCTTTCTCCTCACTGCCAACTGCAGGCTGCAGTACCTCTATGGCACTAAAACTCTGTAACATTGATTATGAGGCCATTTGCTTTGACCACATGTCTCCCGTCCCTAAGTCGGCTCCAACCACAATGGCCTCCTTATTTTTCCTCAGAATCACTGGAAAACTCCATTCTCAGGATCATAGTACTTCTTATTCCCTTCCTTATAACATGCTCTCAAATATTCGTCTAAGTTGGCCTGTTTCCTCTTCTTAAGATTTTTTGATCCAATGTCAAAGAAAGATACCTCGTCTACAATATTTACAATAGCAAACCACCTTCTATGGCATTACTTCTCATCCAATTGCTTGTATTTTCTCCATGGCGCTTGTTTTTGTTTATAAAACAAGTTAAGTTCTCCACCAAGTACTTAAACTTCAAAATCACTTGGGGTGCTGGGGTGGCTCAGTTGGTCGGGTGTGTGACTTCAGCTCAGGTAATGATCCTGCGGTTTGTGAGTTCGGGACCCTGCGTGGGGCTCTGTGCTGACAGCTGGGAGCCTGGAGCCTGCTTCAGATTCTGTGTCTCCCTCTCTCCCTCTGCCCTTCCCTGCTCACACTCTGTCTCTCTCTCTCTCAGAAATAAACATTAAAAACATATTTTTAAAAAAGTTTATAAACTTCAAAATCACAGATTATGTTCTTTACTGTTGTATAACCAGAGTCTGCTATATAATAGGTACTCAGTAGACATTTATTGAATGAATATGATAAATTGATTTTACTGAAATTATAGTATTTTTCCCATCCAAAGAAGGATAAATTAAATATTCTTTTAAGAAAAATAGCATTGCTTTCTTAGTCAACATCTTCCTCCTGTTTTTTTCTTTCTGTTACATGTCTGATGTTCTGCTAAGAATTCACATGTGAATAAACCCCAAATCCTTACTTTGAAGAATTCTCTTTCCAGCTATAAGACAGAAATATAGACAGATTATGATGATAGCAAGGATAAATATTTATGTATACTTAGGTTTTAATTTTTTGTGGCAACTATGTACAGGATAGGTTTGAGGGGGACAAAAGCAGAGACTGGGAAAGCAATTAGAAATGTACACAATTAGCCAAATGAGAGACAACAGTATCCTCCGTTAAACTTCTTATTTGGAATGGGAAGGAGCAAACACATAGAAAATATTTAATAGACAAAATTAGGGAAAAAATAATTTTAATTATATTTAAAAAGCGAGAAAATACAAAAGACTACATGATAAAGAGATATTAGAGAAGTCAGTTGAGAAAGACGAGAAATTAACATTTCATCTGATGAATGTTGATGTCTATGTGAGACACTTAGAAGAATATATCCTGGACTGGGTTTCAATATAAAGTTTCTTAGAAAGTCTGGGATGAGAAAATAAATTTGGGAGCTCTCAATATGTCTGCAGTAGTTTAAGACTTACAAGTAAATCAGATGACCCAGGATAATATATGAAATCAAAATACAAGGAACAAAGAATAACACAGAGAACAAAAACTTGAACACTTGTAGAATCAAGAGAATAAAATGTCAGAGAGACCACTCCCCCAAAGAGTATAGTGCATCGTGTTGTATAAGGCAAACCAAGAGATTAGACAGTGTCAAGAATGGAAAAATGAAAGTCGGCAGAATTCCCAAAAGCAGAGGAGCAGTTCAGTGAAGTCACAAATGACAATTTCATTGTATTCAAAATCAGGAGACCACCAATGACTACCAAAGCAGTTTCAGCTTGTTGGACGTAGAAGCAGACAGCATGTTGGGGCCTGGAGCACTGAATGTGCCCTAAAGCTGTAGAGGGCATGGCCACAAAGCTTTCATTAACTGCAGATGAGAGTGAGCCACAGATGGAGAAGTAGCTGGCTGGGAGATGCTAAGGGGGGGCTTAGGTATATTTAGAAGCTAAGGGGGAGAAGTAGACAGAAGAATGTTGAAGATGCAACGGAGAGAGCAATTGATAGCAAGTGAAATGCTCTGGATGCAATATTCAGAGGTGAGATAAAAAGCTGAATTAAAGGGGCCAAGAGAGACCAGGTCTTAGATGTGGATGTAGACTGGCTTCTAGGACAGGGACTGCGTAGTTGATGTAAATTGACATTGGTAGTCTCTCTCTCTCTCTCTCTCTTTTAATTTAATAAAGGAGGTGCGTTTTCTGCTGATAATTGTAGGCAAAGGGTTTGAGTATTAGGTGAGACATTTGTGGAAGCTCGGAACATTGCTAGAAGGGAATGGAAGAGAATGATAGTCTAAACAAGTCATCAGAATGAAGACACAAACCTCTTGGGGAAACCACCTGCATGGTTGTGTAATATCCACCAATAATCCTTAGTCATGCGCAACTGAAGATGATATGGCAGGCACTGACATTGCTTCTAACTTAGATTTTTACTAGGAAAGTGCAGTAAAATGAACTAATTAAGAGGCTGCAGGGCAAAGAGGTAGAACTGATGTTCTACCCCATGTTCTAGGTGGGACTGGGAGGGAAGAGAGGCCAGCAGGAGTTGACAGGAAAGGAACAAAGGGATCAAGAATCTTTAAATTTCTTGCAACCAAAGTGTTGAAATGGTGTATATGAAATCATGGGAGATTTGGGAGGATGGGAATATAAGATTAGAGAGAGGATTCCTGGAATAGAATCTCTCAGGTATATTTTTCCCAGATGATTTTACATTCAAGAAATTGAGAAGAAAAAGGGAAGATTTTATGAGTCTTAAGAATGTCCATGAGTTTGAGAATAGGTAGGGTTTTGAAATCAAAAGAAAATATAGAAATATCATAGTTTAATGTCCAGATAAGGGATCTGAGAGAGAAATAATTTGTTTGAGGGCACACAGCTACTCAGTGGAAGAATCTGGATCAGAGCAAGATCCTTCTGATGGATAGAATAGATTTTTTTGTTTATTTTAATATTGTCTATTGTGATCTAATACTGGGGAGTATGTCAATATCTTCTGGTTCTTCCCTGGAATTCAGGAATCAAGTGCTTGAGGTAAGTAGTGGGTTCTTTGTGAATAACACGCCTTAAGGAAAAATAGGAAATGGTAAGAAACAAAAATTTGCTTTTCTTTTGCTCGTAACTTCATTCTACATTTTTCATTAATAAAACTTCTCTCTCTCCCTGTTTGCAGAAAACTTTATAGAGGAGAAAAGTTGTAGGTTGATCAGAGATTTAGATGGAATTTATTATTGTCTTTTATTGCTTTCAAATACAAGTCCAAAAGGAAATCTAATAAGTGTATTATTAAAAAGGAAAATAACTTACATTTGCATATTGAATCGTGTGTACTTTTGGATTATCGCTGCAAATATTTCCCCCATATTTCCTATGTTGACTTAAAGCTATTCCAGACATTCAGAGTTGGGGTGCTGATATGCTGATTATTTATCGCCTATAAAAAAGAAAAGTCTACTTTGGAGGCATTGTTTACAAGTGGTGCTGTGCACCAATTTGCACACATTATTAGCACTTTGGCAACAGGTGCCTTGTCTCTGTGAAGAACATAGAACAGGTGCCACAACTCGCTGAGCTGACTCCCACAGTGGATTTTTAGTTAGCTTTCAAAAGACAAATAGAATTGCCTTCTCATCTCTTAAAGAAGGTAATTCATAAGCATACGCCAAATGACTGTGACTAATTCTATAAAATCAATTGTCATAAGGAGAAGTTCAGCACACTTTGACTCCTTGGTAGGGAGGGAGGTACTCTTTTATAGCAATTGTATGAATAATGTAATGTAATCTACTGCATCACTAATGCATTTTGGCTGATACGGTTAAACTCTAATCCCATTAGACAACTATTATATATCAATTAGCTAAGTAGCTTTAAGCCCTAGTGTTTGAAAATACAATAGATGATAAACTTAAATCATGAAATTAATGGTAATACTTGTATTAAAAATTTTAAAGAAATAAATTTATTTATTAGGTATTCAAGGCATATGAATTAAAAAAGTATTTGAGGTGGGTGATGCTCAGCTTGACATAAGACTTGGAATTTGGGAAGTCGAGGTCGAGGGAGCGTGGGGATATGAATGAGAGAAGTATGTCTGGGGAATAATAGCTAATTTTAAATTAATGGAATACGAGATGTGTGTGAAGTGGTGATGGAGGCAAAGCTAAGGCAATACAGGAGGTAGGCAAGGGCATGGTCCCGAAGCACTGGTTGATTCGGTACAGAGTCTGGGTAGAAGTCAGAGTGTGGATACAGAGTCTGTACCTTCTGGATAGAAGGCACAGAGGCATGGAAATTAGAAATATCATTATGCATAAAGGTTGAAGTAAAACTTGTAATTCACCAATAATATTCTCTATAAATATCATGGAAACCATAGTGGAGGTATTACCTTGTATAATCTGGTTCAGTTAGTGTCATTCTCCAACAAATGAAAATTCACAGATTTATCTCAAGGGCTATGCTTCTTGAAATGAAATCGTATGGCTTACTCTCAGTTCTTGACCTATTTGATTCTTTTTTCCAGTGTTTTAGACTATTAAATATTCTCATCACAGAAGACCTTTCCGATTGGCCTATGTAACAATATATTATCTAATCATTTCTTCAATGCCTTCTTCAAGCCTGGGCTTCTAGATGAATCTAATATTCCTCCTGCCCCTCCAGTAAATAAATCTGTTGACTCTCTGATAACCTCATTCTGGGCTACCATGACTTTCCCTGTCATAGCACACACTTCTCTTCACAGGGACAGCCACTTCCTTTTCTCTGTACTTGTCAAAATCTACTCACTCGGGTCAAGCTGAAGGGACATGCTACTCTTTACTCGATCTAATTAGCCAGGAAGAATCAGTCTTTCCCCTTGCTCCTACAGATATGTAGAACTCTTCATCCCAGGACTAGTATGGTTACTTTCTTTCTTAAATTACCTATCTGCCACTCAAACCTCCTACACAAGACGTTAGGTTATTGGGAGGTCAGGCGCTGGCAACTGCCGTGTCCCCAAAGACATCTTTCTCGTGCAAGCGCCAGTCTCTGCATCCCTTCTTCCCACACACCTAGGATCGTGAATCTCCACTAGATATGCAGTCTAACCCCAGTGCTCAGGACTAGTTCTGAACAAGCCAACTTTCAGGCGTAATGCACGTAAGTCATACTGCAGCACCGATACATTCTGTTTTATACTAAAACGTGAAACTCTCTACCAGCTACTCTTAACTCGGCTACTCAGCTGATGCTTCCTCTATTCCTTTACCCTTGACTATCCTGTTAGTGTTCATGGCAAGGGATAATACCTTCAGGTCCTTTAGTCTCCAGCCAGGTCACCGACTGTTCAAGTTAGTAGAGAGTAGGTGTTCAATAAATGTCTTTTGGATGAATAAATGAACGCAGTATGTGAAGGAATCAGTGAATGAACAATAAAGACTAGGTAGACACACGCACTGATTGTCATTGTCCTGCTAATAAGTACGCTCAAGTATAGGCTCTTCAGGTACAAAATTTTTCCCACCATGGAGTTTTCTTCCTGATCACAGAGATGTATTTTTTTAGGAAAGACCTGCCAGCAAGACTCTTTCTATAGATAAACTATCCGGTACTCAATAATGCCACTAATTACGAGTATAAGCATGGCAATATAAACCTTTTAAAGCGTATGGGAGCCTTGAGATTATTTACAATTTATCCTTTACACAAAAGAGGCTCCTGAGAATAAAAACGGTCAAGCTACTTGCCTAAGATTCAAGGAAAACTACAGTAGAATTGAGACAAAAGTCATGGTTTCCTAACTTATTATCCAGTGTGCCTTTCATTATAAGTACATTTCCTTTATGACATCAGGGATGAAGTCATTGAATATCACTTAATTTTTATATTTCCTGAATAGTGATTAAATTTTCAGTGTGTTATTACTGTGTCACAAAATTACCAAGAATCTTTATAAAGATGTATTGTCTAAACGGTGATTTTTTTTTTTTTTTTTTAACATCACTCTTTTCTGGACACTAACGGAGCTTAATATGACATTTTTGCAATAAACTTTCTGGTCCTCCCAACAGCTTCTAAAAAAAAGGCAGTAAATGTAGAGTTAAAATTTCAAAGTAAATACTCTCTCAATTCCCAAGGCAACAACTTAAAAAAGGAAAACAACAGAGGCTATCGGAGGAGCCACTAAGAGGCCTGTTTTGTGGCCCTGGCTGAACTCTGCACTTCCTCAAGTCTCTGGAGGAAGGACAGCCATTTGTGTTAGTGCCGTTGGGGTGAGACAGTCTCTGAGAGTAAGTTAGGGGACTGCTTTGGATGTTGCACTTTGCTCTTTCCAGCCCCTACGAGACTTCTTAGCACACTTGAAGAAGCAATAACAGAAGGAATCAATTCAACTTTTGTGCTTGTAGAGCAGAGCCAGAGATAATACTTGGGTAAAAACATTTCGGCTTCACATCGCTAGGATTTATTATTGCACTCAACGCCGCTGGGCTGGCTTGGTGGAGCTGTCCTAGCAAAGTACCACAGACTAGGTGGCTTAAACGGCAGTTTGTTTCTGCAGACAAGGGTACTGGATTGGCTCTGCTGGCGGCAGCAAAGATCCGGGGAATGTCGGACCTCAGAGTGCTCAGCCTCATGCCTACCCACAGCTATCCACTCCAAGGCTTGCACAACCATCCCTTCCCCCCAGTGCCCTTGCCTTCTCAGAGGAAGGGAGTCAGGGCAACGGTGGCCAAGCAGACTGCAGGGCTATTAAAACGTAACAGACTTGATTCGATGGGTTTGTGGTGTTGGCCAAAGACTGGACCTAAAAATGGCCCCTCTTCCTAATCTCTGCATCCCAACAATCCCAGGACCTGGAGAATTCCCTTGTCTGTTCCCCAGAAGGCATCCTTTTTCCCACTTCAGGATGAGTGGCAGTTCTTTTTCAGGAGAGAACTTTGTTACACCCTCCATCCGGGAAAATCCATTTTCCTTTAAAAAGCTGACACAGTCCTATGAGAATCCTTTACTGGGAATCAAAGTCAAGCGCAGTTGGCGGAGCTATGTGACCTGAGCACTCCTGGACAAAATCACGAAGGAAGGCGACAACCGTAGAACAATGCCTGTGTGGGGAGAGTTCACCTCAGAAACCACAGAACTTGGGTGAAAAACTGTGTACACAGAAAAATCCATCTTGCTGTTAACATTTGAGAATAAAATCATATATACAATGTTCATGCAATGGGACAAAATCACTCTGATTTTCAATCAGAACTCCCCCAATCTGGGTAAAACGGATGAGTCGGCCTACCAGTCACTCTGGGAACGCAGGGCAATGGCAGGATTTGTGCTTGGATTGTTCTTTCAGTACATTTGACCAAATGGCATTAATGTGATTTGAACTCTGGAATTCCAGCCAGAGCCGAAAAAAAGTCTTTTGCTCGGTTCCCCTGCTACCTGAAATCACCCAGTTGAAAATGCCTCCAGTTCTAATCCATTAAAGTTAACAACTTTCAGAGCCATTAGAGATAACAACTTCTTCTGTCACAGTTTCTCCTAGTAACCCCACTGTGAAGAATTTATGCAAAAAGTGGATCCGAGGAAAAGAAACAAATTCAAATCTTGTGACACACGACAGGAGAGATGAGGGCAAAGTGCAAGGTCCAGGCTTGTGTGCACGTGCTGCTCCAACAAGAGTCTGACCGTGTCTTCTTTACTTCAGGACGAAATCCGCACCTGGGAGTGGCAAGCCAGGCTTTAAGATGGGCACCCTTCTTCTTCTGGTGCCCACAATCAACTGGAAGATGGACAGAGAGCCCAACATGGGGGAGTCTGCAGTCCTTTGCTGGAAACTCATTCCTTCAGAGGGGTAAAGTCCCCTGGCCCCCCAACCTGGCCCTCCTCTCGGGGGCTCTTCAGAGGCTCTCCAGGGTGGGGCTGTCTCTCCCTGGAATTTGCTTGCTCCAGGGCTTGATCTTACTATTTTTTATTCCTTTCCATTCTTCAGTGGTCAGAGGATACAGCTTCTGCCTCAGAGAACATACCCTCTCTCATCTACCACATCCCCTGCTTTCTGGTCCTTGACCCAATTTTACATCTTTCAACAAGACACCAAAACCCATAGTATCGTGAAAAAGATGGCCTTCCTTAGGCTCTCCTTTAAATCTGCAAACATTCAGCATGTTTTCCTTTATATTGTCATAGAATTTTTTTAGCAATTCAATAGGAAAATGGCATTTTTAGAGTAAAGGAGCACCTGTTTTTATTTCGAGTTCAGAAACAGTAGAAACTATTGGACTACAGAAGCAGAATAGTTCATAGACACTGAAGCCAGGCTGCCTGAGAATCTATGACTTAATGGCCCTGTGCTTTGGACAGATCGCTGATAGGTCTGTGCCCAAGTGTCGCTGTCCCTAGGAAGAGGATGGGGACATTACCTACCTCACAGGTAGCAGGTGTGAAGCTCTGAGGCTGACACAAAGTTAAGAATTTCCTATTTCTATTCTGACGCTTTACATTTTAATTAATCCAGCGACTCCAAGCAAAATTGTGTTCATGTTGGCGAGACTCAAGAAAGAATCCTTGCGTCTAAGTTGGCTCGTCGAGTAGCTACCGATTTGTTAGTTCCAGAAGCAGATCACCTAACAATTATATTCATAGCCTATCTGAGAGAATCTTAGAGTCACTCTGGAATGGTGAAAAACAGACTAAGGGAATAACAGTGGCAAACGGAAGAGAACTGAATGTTTGAGAATTACGAGGGCCAGTCAGAAAAAAGGCACTGGTATTTTTGAGTATCCGAACAGGAACCGAAGCAGAAGCCAACAAGGGAACCAGATGTGGCAGTGTTACTGAATGCAATAGCAAATGAGAAAAGGTGTTTCTCTGGAAAAAAAAAAAAAATTAAATTAGCTTGCCTGCCAAAGCCATGCCTCTCTGAGTTCTAACATGGGAGCTTTTGGTGCTGGATCATGGAACAGCGCCTAGTAGGTCACTGGAGATGTCACTCTCACCTTTTTCCCTCCGGACACACACGCAGACTACACTTCTAAGATATGAGTACCTGCATGAGTAATTTTGCGTAACATTCATTTTAAAATTTTAGTGTGGAATAATTTCGGCTTACTGGAGAGTTGCCATTTTTATAATATTCTCTTAATCTGAGAATCTTCTGGTACCACAGTGCAATGAATGAAACCAGGAAATCAGTAACGCAGTGCCATTCGCTAATCAACAGAGCTGAGTTAATTTTGCCAGTCTTCCCACAATCAGTATAGCAACCTCCAGAAAACCAGCTTATTTTTGTTTACAAATTTTGGCTCTAGGGAGAGGAATCCCAAGTCCTCTGACTTGCTGGTTCCATTTTGTCTTTTAGAACTCTAACGCTGTGCTATCCAACCTGAAAAAGGGGGCTTCCTCCATCCAGCCCACTTTTGTCTCTCTTAGAACCAAGTGTTTTGAAGACAGGCCCTTCAAAACATGCACATTTTTCAGTGCCTTCCCTTTGTCTATATTTGAGATCACTTGGTTTTGTGTTTTCAGACTTGAAGTGGATTTCATATTTCTGGCAGTGATTTTAGATCATCCCTTGACCCCATCATTATTTTCCCTCTTCTCTCTTCCCAACTTTTTTTTTCTCCATTTGTCTTTGTTCATGGCACAGCCTGGCAGTGAAGTAGGAATGGGGTATGAGCAAGAGACAGCATGCGTCAGAATTAGGGATTTTTCTTTCTTTATGTACAGTTATTTAAAACATGGGTATTTTCTACCTTAAGTTAGGTTAAGGGCCCGGTTTTGTGTCGATGAACTCTTCCTTTCTTATTGTCCTGTAGTATTTCTCAGTTACCCAGGAAATCTCAGTATCTTTTTAAATAGATCATAAAGACACAGGTGGTAATATAGGCCCTGTGATCTAGTCTCCTATCATCTGGCAATATTTGCCTCCCGGAGGTGCTACGTGATGTGGACTTGCGGAAAGAAGATTCTGCTAAAAATAAGGCTTACAAAAAATCCTATCACATTCTCAAAAATCTCATATCCCTCATACCACACAGAACCTTATTAAATTGTTTCATCATGTAGATTCAGTAATTTCAGGGCGATATTAACAAAATGTGGGCAAACATAGTGTCATGGTTGAAAGTTAATTGCTAATGAAACATAAAGTTTAACTTTGTTTTTGTGAAATTATGGGGAAAGGAAAAGAATCTTATTCATTGTCAGAACTGCAAAGATGTAATCATTTTAACTAGCAAAATCTTCTTTAAAATTTTTCACTACTTACTAGCTAAACAAACTTCCATTGGAGCATTCCTTAAAATAGAGGATGCCTCGTTTTACACACTGAATGTTCGTGCTCCCCCAAAATGCCTATGTTGAAATCTTAATCTGCAGTGTGATGGTATTAGCAGGTGGGGCCTTTGGGAAGTGGTCAGTCCTGAAGGGGGAGCCCTCATGAGTGAGATCAGTGTCCTTATAAAGGAGACCCCAGAGAGCTCTCTTTCCTCTTCCTCCATGAGAGGATACAGGAGAAGTCAGCAGCCTGCAGTGCAGAGGAAGGCCTCACAAACCCCTATTCTCAGACTTCCAGCCTCCAGAAGAATGAGGAACAAATTTCTGTTGTTCATAAGCCACCCAGTCTATGGTAATTTGTTATAGTGCCCTGCGCTAAGACACCTGGCTTGCTACAAATAGTAAACTAGAGTTAAAAGTCAAAGTTCCAAGGTCTTTGTTCATATATACCACGTATCTATAATTTTCTGTCAGATAATTTTTAATGTTAGCCTCAGAGACCAACAAGATTTATGACCTCACGTTTTTTTGTGAATAGTTCCAGCAGTGGGTTAGGGGAACTCACTTGTAAGTGGACCGTATACATCCTTTAACTGTGGTTGATTTTAATCATCAGCTCAATTGGTGGTATGGCTTATCTGTACTTTAGCACCATTAATTTTCAAATCATGTCTATTGCACCATAAGGATGATAAAAGCTTAAAGAACTTGAAGTCATACTGAACATGACTTCAGGGTCATAAACATGTCATGTTGACAACTCTACAGTCTGTCAAGCATTCTGATGCCAACAAAGATCTTAAATCCTTCATCACCAACTATTTAAGTTGACACAGGATGGAAAGGATCCCAAGATCCTAAGTGAAGCCCACTATTAAACATCTTGATCTTAACCACTTTATAGATCCAGTTTTTGTTCCCAGCGTTAACAATTTTATCTTTTCAAATAAAAGCTTCTCCCATTTATGTGCTCCATGTGACGTTAACTCTCTCCTTTTAAACCCCTGGAAAGAGGTTCTCAATAAGTCATCGTGCCTCTTTCAAGTTATATCAATATTTAAAGAAGCAAATTTCTTTTAGCTCTTTAGACTGGAAATGGCATTATATCAATTATTGGCCTATGAGCCATCCCCTTATATATTTAGGGAGTTTTGATGTAAGAAGGAAATGAAGGTTCAGAATTTCAAAAGTTCTCTTTATGATTTAGCGTATATCCTCCAGATCCTTGATTCTCAGTGTTTCACACAGTAACATTTTCGGTGGTTTGTTTTAGTCTACTCATCATCGTGGGTTCCTTCTTAATCTTGGATTCACATCCTCAGTTTTATTTTTCTGATCTTCTGCCCTATTGATTCTTTCTCTTGTTTCTTGTTATTGCTTTGCCAGAATCCATATCCTTGTTTCAAGATGAAGTTTTAACCAAGAGTTCCCTATGGCCTAGAAAACAGGACTGACTCTTTTAATTTATTCATTTATTGTGACCTTATTAATCAAACATGATGTGACATCCACCGTGATAGAAACTGAGGGTGCAGTCATAATCTCTGCTCTGAAGAGATTCAGTCTAGAGGAGTAGATAAAAGAACTAGAATACACTACGGAGAGTGGTAAGATTGAGGTGTGGACAAGGTGGGGTGCCACTATAGAGAAGGCACATAGAGAAAACCCTATGTTTTTCAGCAAAAAGAGAAGACCCTACTTTAGCTGAGGGTGGAGTCGGGGGGGATTCAGAAAGCTTTACAAAGGAGGTGGCATTTCATTGGAGTCATGCGAAATTAATAGGAGTTTACAAAGCTCTTTCTCCCTATCTACCAACTCTTATTTTCAACAACAAACATCCTTGATTTTAAAACATCATTTTTTATCCTTTATGTCTTTCCCCTATTACCACCCTATTTCACTTTTTTTCTCATCAAGACTCACCTTCTTGAAAGAATAGTTTATATCTGCTCTATTTTCTTAACAACTGAGCACTCATCCATCACAGCTCTCCAGATTGTGCTCCAGCCACTGCGCAAAAACTATCCGTCAATTCTCATAGATGACATCCTAATTGCCAAATTCAATACCGACGCTTCTTCCCTATCTTATTTGACCTTTCTGTATCATTTGGCACAAGCTACCACTTCCTTCTTGAAACTCTGTCATCTATTCACTTTCTTGCTATCATTTTTCCCTCATTTTCTTCATTTCTGGATGGTCACGTAGAAGTTTTCCTTAGGTAATTTCTCTTCCACCTCGTACTACGGAAAGAATCCTAGAGGATACAGAGCTGTAGGGTTCCCTTCATTAATTAATTTGATACTTTATTTAATAACAGCTAAGTATTTGGTCCACAACTATCTAGAGCTGAGGGCCAGACCTGCATTTCTCTAGTGTACATGGCCCATCTGCAAAGACACCCTTATTTCGACATCAGGTGATCCATTTGCCAGTGTCTGTGAGGGGTGTCCTCTATGGATTCTAAGGATAAAAGAGGTCTATGTATGTGACTAGTTAACAAATTATATACCATTATCAAATGGGGTTATATTTGCTTTGCTTCTTCTGTTAATAGTCCTGGCTGCCTTATGTGTTTGGCAGAGATAATTTTGGCTTATATTTACACTCGCTTTTATTAAATCCATTGGCTTTATAGTTCTTTCCTATTTGCAATATTTCCAGCAGCAACAGACTCAATTCCTATACAGTCTTCGGTCATGTATTATTCACTCCCTCTTTGTCATTAAGAATAATGCTGAATTGGAAAAGGATGATGACCCATCCTAATAGTACCTCATTAAACACTCCTCCCCAACTGTATGGTGAGCTATTTATTCAGTTCCCGTGACCAGCATCCTCTTACCTACATTTCATCAATACTAACTTTAACCAGGCTGTCATTATTTACCAATTGCCCAAATTTCTTTCCTTCATTTTTCTCTTTAAAAAATAGAGCCATATAAAACCCATTATCAGTGGCTCATTGATTTTTATGTCCCTCCCTATTTGTTAGCAGGCCTCTATTTTCTCTGCCCTTTTTTTTTTTTCTTTCAACATTTAAAAACTCTAGTTGCCAGCTCGGTCTGTGTTTCCCTCTGTCAGTCCTCCTCACTGGAAGTTTCCTTGTTTCAGATTCTGTTAATTTCTTAACAGATTTTTGTTTGTTCATTTATCTTCTATCGTAAGTTCCACAGTAGACATTAAACTGTTGGAACGTAAGGGAAATGCAATGTGCATTCTTTTTAAGTGAGTGTTTACAAATTATGTCTTTTTGAGGTGATAATCACAAACGTTTTTCATGAGATTATCCCCCCCACATAACAACATGACAATTCTTATTTTCGGAAATATTAGTGAACTCCTGTGACGTAAAAGGGGTTGGAGGAGCTGAGAATCTTCAGCTCGAGGAGCCACATTTTAAGAACTCTGCTTTTGCTTTTCATCTTGCCGCTGCAGCAAAGACTGGTAGCCATTGATAATTACGTACCTGAGTGGTGGAGAAAAGGTTCTCTGCAAACCGACTCCACCTGCTGAGTTTCAAATCTTGTGCCACTTTCATAGTGTGTATTTAAAGATTTTAACTACTAGTACCTTTCAGTTTTCATGCGCTTAGGAATTTATAATACAAGGGGCACTACTACATGCATTAAATAAAACAATAATTACAGGGAATTACATGGAAGGATGTTCTAGAAGTTATCTGAATTCTCCAAAAAAATATTGCTTGCCTCTAACTTTGTACAGAAAAGAATTAATTAAGCCTTTCTTATAACAAACGCATCGATATGAAAGGGGGGAACCAAATCTTATAGCTCTATAAAAATTATATTCAGAAATTTTGATTTTCAGTTAAATGACAGTGTTCTTACATTTGATTTGTATCTCCTAAATCAGAGATACTTTTGATTTCTTTTTCTCTCTATACGCTTAATTGTTATATAGGCCTTATTTATTGTAATACTACCTGCTTTTTCTGTATTAACAAGCTGAAAATAATTGTGGGCTAATGTTATTAACTGCTCCCCCCCTCCCCCATCTTTGAGGATTCTCTTTATGGTTCACAATATTTGCTGATTCCATTTATTTTGTTACTCTTCCATGGCATGTGAGAACTTCTCATCTTATAGACAGCCCCATTAAGGAAGGTTTCCCTAAGAAGAAAATGTGATATATACAGGAAAATTTAGAAAATTAAGTCATATCCAGCCTTAATAAAATTACTCCCACACACTTCATCCCCACAACCTCCAATTTTGACTTTTCATTTTTTTTTTTTCCATTTTGGGAATAGATTTCTTCTGCAACTACCTTTCAACATTTTTGATTCTTATCACCTTCAAAACCGAATGAGGAATAACCAATGCTGAAATCTTTATCCCACAGCAATAACTAGAAAACAGAATGAAATATACTAAATAATTGTTTTCAGATACTGAATGACAGAACTGAACTGTGACTCTGAGTGGAAGGAAACAAAAGGAGTCCCCGTGGCCCTGGCTTTCACTGTGAATCTGCTTTCTGGACTCTAGCACAGGGAGAACAAACTCAAGTAGATCACAGAAATATTGCTGCCTTGAAGAGGCAGAGATCAGACACTGGGGAGGCTAAAGTGTCAGGTAATTATAGGGCACAGTGGCACAGAGAATGGAACTCTGCATGTAGAAAAGGAGATTAAATATTTATTGGGATCATCTAGAATATTTGATGAATACTAAGCTGTGCAAACACTGGTTCTAGAAGAAGCTATTCAACTTGGCCCTATTCTAGAAGCTTGTTCTAGGAGAACTGGCATGGAGCAATTATCAGGAAGCCTTAAGATAAATCATTCCCAGATCTGGAAAGGGCTTAGAGACATTCAAATGCCAAGAAAGCAATAGTGGAGAGAGTTAGTAAAACACTGGCATTAAGTAGAGAGACCAGAGTGGTCACGCTTTGCTGGAAAGGATAAAGCAGCCCTGAAATAAAAGAATACCATATATAAGTTCTGGAAAGGTCTAAAATGAATAAGTCTATCAACAAATACACTCAACTGCCTGAAAAAAGACGACACTATTCTACCTTTTTAAATAAGAATGCAAAAGTTAGAGTCTTAATAATGTAATTATCATGATGTCCAACATCCTATAAAAACTGCTGGATATATGATGAAACAGTTAAATCTTGACACAATTTCGAGAAAAATTATAAACAGATTCAAGACTGACATAGTGGAATTGGAGAAGACAGACACACCTTTAAAACAGTATAAAAGACCATTGAACACCAAGATATTGACATAGAAACCATCCAAACTGAGAGGGAGCAAAAAGGCTGAAATACATAAACAGCAGTTCTGAGACACGTGTGATCGTATCAAAGGAGACAGAATTTGAATCTCAGCAAGTACGCAGGAACGCGGAAATAAAATTGAATAAATAAGGGTAATATGTTTTGAAATTTGATGAAAAACTAACTTTCAGATCTAAGATACTCAATAAGGCACATGCATAATGTCAATGTTACATTGTAAAAAGAGCATGTAGGATAGAATATATATTTGTACAGTCATTCTTGGAAAAATCCCATCTGTAAGCACAAAGTCAACACACAAAAATCAAGTGTACTTCTGTATACCAGCGATGAAGATTTGGAAAACGGGTGATTTAAAAAAAAAAAAACACCTATAATAACTTAAAAATAACACGAAATGATTTGATGGAAGATAAAACTATATACGTGGAAGACCTGTACAGTAAAAACTACACACAGGCACCTACCTGGGTGGCTCAGCTGGCTGAGTGTCTGACTTTGGCTCAAGTCATGATCTCACCGTTGGTTAGTATGAGCCCCACACTGGGCTCACCGCTGTTGGCCTGTCAGCAGAGCCTGCTTCGGATCCTTTGTCCTCCTCTCTCTGGCCCTCCCCCCAAAATAAATAAATATTAAAAAAAAAACAAACACAAAAAACTACACAATACTGTTGAGATAAATAAGAGGACCTATCTAAATGGAGAGACATACACCTTACTCTTGGATTGAAAGTGTCAATGTTCTTAAAATGACAGTTTTCTCCAAATAGATTAACTGACTCAAGGGCATTGCATTCAAAATGCTAGCAGGGTGGGGCACCTGGGTGGCTCAGTCAGGTAAGTGCAGCTTTGGCTTAGGTCATGATCTCGCAGGTTTGTGAGTTCGAGCCCCGCATCGGGCTCTGTGCTGACAGCTCAGAGCCTGGAGCCTGCTTTGGATTCTGTGTCTCCCTCTCTCTCTGCTCCTTCCCCACTCGTGCTCTCTCTGTCTCTCAAAAATAAATAAACATTAAAAAAAATCAAAATGCTAGCAGGCTTTTATATTTATTTATTTATTGTAGAGGAAGGGAGTAGAAAATGACAAGTTGTTTCTAAAATGTATTCAGCAATGCAAAATATCTCTAATAGTCAAAAGCAGGCTACAGAAATAAAAGTCGTCCGCTACAAGAATTAATGGAGGAATGGTCAGCATTGGTCTATTAATATATTTAATTTATATTTTCGGAAGCTTGAAGAACATGTTAATAATACTTTCTACATGCTTACAGATTATTGTTTAATTTCTACTACTGGAGAATGTTTTATACATTCATAATTCCCTTTATTTTTTGAGTGTAAATATCTGTAACAAACATTTGTATGCAGATAGGTGATATGTAAGCGGGAATATAAACTCTTCATACTTCCAGTTTGCCCATTTTAGGTATTACAGATGGTGCTGTACATAAAGCTATTTACTTTATGCCTAACAAATATGAAATAAATATTTTTGTTTTAATAAAAAATAAATTGCACGTAGGCAAATGATTCCTTTATTTCCTGTAAAAATTAAGGTCTCAGGACCAAATATTATTTACGAAGAATCATAAGCTGAGGTACTACCACTTTACAATTGGATACTGGTTTAGGAATGTCTTCTTCTGGCTTACTTTTGATTCATAAGAGATACCTGTGTGTACAGTGTTACCTGCTTGAAGGAGACAGAAACTTAAATACTCATCTAAAATGTAACAAGGTAACGAGCAGGATGTTTTCTAAAACGTTTCTAGGAAATTATGGATACCTGATGAACAATGATACACAGACATTACTTCCTAGCCTCCAAACCAGTAGACTAGCAATATAAATCCCTTCCTACCACCTGCCCACCTACCCTTGACCAAATAAAACTGTTTTATTTCTATTTGAATTTCTAAAACCATTTTGGGTCTGTGAGTCTCCTCTGTCTCCTCTGTATGTGAGTCTCCTCTGTATCTGACCTATATGATTTAACGTTTTCCCCAGTAGCCGTTTTTTCCTTGGCTTGGAAACAAAATGAATTAATCATTTGGGATGCCCTGCTGTAAAAATCTGTATTTATTCTTGATGATTAGCAGTAGTGAAAATATCCCGGCTTCAAGTCTTCTTTGAACTGATATCTAATAATTAGGTAGAGTCTCTGAATTAGCTCAGACATATTCTTTACTGTGATGATATACTGTATTGTTTCATGTGCTTAAACATATTTTAGAGTCTATCAACCTTTAAAACTTGTATGTATTATTTTATTGCATGTTCAAAATTGGCATTCTTAGATACTAGCTTTTGAATTTTTCATTTGTGAGTTTAACTTTAACTACAATCATTCATAATTACATATATTTCCATTGAATTTATTAAATATTTAGAATTGAAAAGATGAAACATTTGAAAAGTATCTTCTTTTAAAGTAGGGCTTTCAGAAACCATTCCATTAACGTATTATATAAACGACACTAGCAAATAAAGCCAGGATATAGGAACAGTAATTTGCCTTCCCTTGAGTATTTTATGTTGGGATGGAACAGAATCAGTGCTCTGCCAGATTTCATTAGAGGGGATCAAACAGTGCTTATTAGACACTATTCTACATTTTGTGATATTATTTTGCTAATGTTGTGAAGTTTATTAGCATCATGTTTTAAGAACTAAGTAAAAGCAGAGTAGCTGTTTGGGGATATCAAATTGTACCCTAAGTTTTCTCTTCCCCTAATAGTGCTCAATAATCAATAAAGTTGTACCAGGTTTAATTTGATCTAATCACTCTAAGAGGATGTGGGTCAGGCGACCACCAAATAATAGTAACATAAGTAGATGGCATATCTATTATAAAACATATTTTTAAGTTAATCTAATAAATATTTGATGAATACTTATGTACCGGGAATTTATGAAATATCATACATATTTTTAACAATTTTTATTATTAATATGTAAACTATAATTTAAATTACATATAATTTTCAAAGGGGCGCCTGGGTGGCGCAGTCGGTGAAGCGTCCGACTTCAGCCAGGTCACGATCTCGCGGTCCGTGAGTTCGAGCCCCGCGTCAGGCTCTGGGCTGATGGCTCAGAGCCTGGAGCCTGTTTCCGTTTCTGTGTCTCCCTCTCTCTCTGCCCCTCCCCCGTTCATGCTCTGTCTCTCTCTGTCCCAAAAATAAATAAATGTTGAAAAAAAAAATTAAAAAAAAAAAAAAAGATTAAAAGTACATAAAATACTTTAGTATCCTTTCTTTTCCTGTGTGTTTTAAAGCCACTCTCCACCTGAAGGAACCTGTCGTAAAAATTTGGTATACGTCCTTCCAAACTCTTTTTATGTGATTTTACTATCACACAAACAATATTTGCATTCGTTTACATTTACACTGTAAGGTTTTATACACACATGTGTATATGTGTGTATGCACGTTTTATACACACACGTGTATATAAATTATGTTTTATTTTGTTGAGTTTTCCTGAGAGTTGTTTTTTTTCCCCCACTTAAAACATGCCCTTAATAAATAAAGTATTTCCATGTCTGTACACAGAGTTTATCAGTATTTTTAACTTCTTCTTTTTAACATCTCCATTATAACCCTCAGTGTGAGTATATCACAATGTTCCTGATTTTTCACTATCAGGTATGATGCGGAGATGTATGTCCTCATGATTTGGTTACTGTAATTCTCTCTTCACTGATTCCTGGGGTTTGACCAATGCGGTTGGCTGGACGCACAAATTCCTCTGGAGGAAATCTCTCAGAGGACACTACACGTTTCCCACAAACAGAGTGTGAGTACTGCAAATCCACATGCGATCAAGCAAGCAAGTGCTAAAAACCCCATTCACCAGAATGCAGCTCACAGGGAGTACTGCTTTCTCTGGTTTTAATTTACCAGGGAATTTGACCTGGACCCTCATTTAAGTTAGTTTCTGCACTAGGTCTCCTCTATATTTTAGATGTGGCTTTAATGTTGTACTTAGTACACTATTTCCTCTTCTTTCTCTTTTTAAGACGATTCTTTTCTGTTCTTTCACTTGAGCTATTGCACTGTTGAGGGTGAGCCCTGTGTCTCATTTATCATAGTTTCTCAAACACTTAGTACAGTGCCTGTGTGCAGTGATCCTCATGAAGTGTTGCTGAATGAATGTATACTACATATAACGTATCAGTGGTTTAATTTACTTCTGTGAAAGGTAAAGCAGTACAACTTGAATGTCATGCAAAGCCAAAATAATTGGGTTCATCAACATCTGAGCCATCTTATTACCCATTTAGAAAGTTGGTTTCAACCTGAATCTAATTCATTGCTTTACTTTTTTGCAAGAAAATAAAAGGCTACCTCTGTGTGTGTGTGTGTGTGTGTGTGTGTGTGTGTGTGTGTGAAACAAGTTGTCTTATAAATAGAAAGAAGGAGCCATTTTGTAGTTGTCGGATGTTAGTGGATTTAGATGCTTAGATACCGTTGCTCTAGTAAGAGTCTGACATTGATTTCAAACTTCAGCTCCACTCTCTCTAAGCTATCACCTTCGCTTCTCTGAGGCTGCTCTTTAAAAGGAATATAAATGTGCTTTCCTAGTATATGAGTATCGTGTGGATTAAATGAGATGTAGCCTGAGTCATATGTCAAGTACCACAGTCTCTGATAACAAAAGAATGCAATATAAATACTAGTAATCCATTAATAACAGCATATGGAGTAATGAATAACAAAGATTAGTAAAGATAAGAATAAGCATAATAACACTTATTGAGCATTTACTATGTGCCAGGAATTGTTTTCAGTTGTTTACATATATGAACTCACTCTGTCTTTATTGCAATACTTCAAGATTGGACATTGTCATATCCCTACTGTATTGAAGAGAGAACTAGGGCTCAGAGGTAAATAAATGGACTGAGATTATGTGGCTGAATAGAGAAACCTGGCTTCAAATTAAAGAATCGGCTGCTGGTGATGCTGGAGATGATCAAGAAATAATGATTGCTACCTCTATGTGAGTACTTCCTACTATTGTTCTTCAAGTTTAAAGGCTAGTGACTTGGAATGATTCTAGTTTTAAGAATAAATGTAACAATGAGTGCATAATTCTCAGAAGGTACAAAGTTACTGATCATCTATTGGCTTCTATTAGTTATATTTTCATCTTGCTGTCAGATTAAGCTATGTGGTCATGCAACACATTTACTTGAGTAAATGTTCATAAAATGACATTTATCCTGATTATGATTTTATGTAAATGTATTAATTGAATATATAAGACCATGTCTGTAACCTACATCCCTGTATTAAAGTAGTAAGACTTCCTTCCATTAAATATCCAATTTTTCCTTGTCTTGTCCCTTATGTTTGTTATCTGGATATTGATAAAAATAAAAACAGTGAATTTCTATTTATGGTATCATACATTTGGTTAATTATTCCTCAAACTGTTTAAATATTTTTTAATGTTTATTTATTTTTGAGACAGGGAGAGACAGAGCATGAACAAGGGAGGGGCAGAGAGAGAAGGAGACATGGAATCTGAAGCAGGCTCCAGGCTCTGAGCTGTCAGCACAGAGCCCAACCTAGGGCTTGAACCCACGGACCGCAAGATCACGACCTGAGCCGAAGTTGGATGCTTAACCGACTGAGGCACCCAGGTGCCCCTCCTCACACTATTTAATATGGTGTCAGGTTAGCTCTAAACTTTCAAAAATTAAGGAGAAAAATAGGAACAGAATTATATAATTAGTATTTTTCCTTTGTATGTCTTGGTCTGATAAAAAATTCATATTTCATAGATGGATATGGAAGAACATGGTAAGAAATGCATTCTTGTATTTAAGTATCAAGTTTTAATCTTGAAAGGAATATAACCACTTAATTGTCTCCTTAAAAATATTAGATCAAGCTGATGATTATATTAGAGAAATTAGATAAATCCTGTCCCAACCCGACCCACAGTGTTCCTGAGGGTGTTTGTAGTTATAGCAGTGAACATAGAGTTAATACTAACATGGTTATTTTTATTCTCTGCTGGGAAATTCAACATTATTCTTGTTGCATATGGGGTATTCAGTACATGGCTTTATGGAGGGATTACAGTATCCAGTTTTCTCTTTGTAAGTAAGCACAGGGAAAGATGATTGGCATTCTCATGGAATTAAATTCTATTTGGGAAGATACAGTTTATACCTATGATGGCTTGGAAAACATTTAAAACAACATATAATGTATGGACATATTTGAAGAAAAAGCAGATGTTCTATGTATGAGGAACACAAATTTAAAGATGTGGTTTGAACTGCAGAGAGGGAATAAAGGGTAGACGCTTGTGGAATAGTTTCTTCCAAGCTATGCTTTGAAAGAGTTGCTGTTATAATCAGAAGTTGTCTATTATTATTATTGTTATTATTACTATTTTATTTGGAGGGGGGAGAAGGAGAGAGGAGGAGGGAAGACAGGGTGGGGGGGGAGGGAGAGAGAGAGAGAGAGAGAGAGAGAGAGAGAGAGAGAGAAAGAGAGAGAGAGAGAGAGAGAGAGAGAGAGAGAAAGAGAGAGAATCTCAAGCAGGATCCACACTCATGTAGGGCTCAATCGCATGACCTGGCATCATGACCTGAGCCGAAATCAAGCATCAGATGCTTAACTGACTGAGCCACTCAGGCACCCCTATAATCAGATGTTTAAAAAAAATCATTTAATATCCATTCTCCACAAATCTACCACGTCTTTTGATGTAAGAAAGCTGCCTTGCCTACTCCCATACAGGAAAAATAAAATCAAAGCCGATAAAGAAAAAAGATTCCCCGAAGTTTCTCTTAACATTCCTACAAACTTAAATGTATGCACAATGATTCCGACTCTTCAGAGTTGGTCTAAGCCGCAGAGAGCCTCACTGCCAAGATCTCCACTTTACCAGGACACCAAACCCAGGGGCTGATCATATTAGGACTGTATAGACCTTGGACGATTTGAAGGGCCATTCCGGGTCCAGAATTCCCTATAGGATCCGCCAAAGTTGTCACTAAACCTGCCATAGAGTCTTTCTTTCTTTCTTTCTTTCTTTCTTTCTTTCTTTCTTTCTTTCTTTCTTTCTCTTTCTTTCTTTCTTTCTTTCTCTCTCTCTCTCTTTCTTTCTTTCTCTTTCTTTCCAATAATGGTTCCTTCCCCTCTTTTCCAAAGCTGTAGGTCCTATAAGCTCCCCTTAATAAGCACTCTGCACACAACGTTTAACTTTGTCAGCCATGCCTTTTGAAACAGTGTATCCCCTTGTTTTTGAAGTCAATACATCCCCTTCATTTTCTTCAGTCTCATTTTCCTTCACTTATTAAATGTTGCTCTATCCTAGGATTTGTCCTAGATCCTCATCTACACATGATCTCCCTAGACATTTTCACGGTTTCAATTACCATCCACATGCTCATAAACCACAAAACCACACCTTCAAGCCAACCTTTTTTCTCCTGAAATCAACATCTACAAATGGGACTCCATATTGGCTTTATAACTGGAATGCCCACAGTGGTCTACAACTCTCATTTATACCTTCACCATTCAGTGACTCACTGGATTACTAAGTCTTGTTGAATGTACCTCAAGAACACTTTTGTATTCTAACATCAGGGGTCAGCAAACTTTCCCGGTCAAGGGCCAGAAAGTAACTATGTAGGTTTTGTGAGTCATATTTTCAACAGCAACTGTTGCAACTACTCCATTCTGCCACTGGTGCATGAAAGCACTCACAGACAAAATGAAAATGGTTATGCATGTATCTCAATAGAACTTTATTTTCTAAAGAAACAAGACAGACAGGGTGAAGGTCAGACTTCCTTTGTTTGCCAGTGCCTGAGCTAAATCACTATTCTTCCCAAAACTTTTTCCTAACTTCTACTTTCTTTAGATCTCAACTGAGATATTACCTCCCTCTACAATCTCTACCTCTGTTCCTTTGTATGTGTTCCCAATACTTTGTTTTTCAGTTATGTATATAAGTTTCTGTTACCCATTAGCTTACAAACTCAACAAGGGTAGCAACTGCACCTATCTTAATAATCTCTGTATCCCTCGAATTTGTACAGTGCTTGGCACAAGGTGGGCACTAACAAGTATACTTGGATGAATGAAAGCAGACACACAAGTACGGATTTGGGAATAATCTATATGTAGTTAGGGGGAACCAGAATTGCTTAAAGGCAAAACAGGCTATGGACATGGGCAGTAATTTGATGTGAGATATGATTATACTTTCCTAGAATATGCATAGAATCCGTAAATTATCTTGAAAACCTTCTAAGGTTGGAAACAGCCTTAGGAATTATATATTGCAGCTGCAAACTGGACTCAAGTTTTATTTTGCTTCCACATGATTCAAAGGTATGATGCACTGCTATCAATATAGCACACCTAGTGAATTTTCAGGGTCTGGTGGAGGAGTTTTGGTATCAAGGGCATTGGTCCCAGGTCCTGACTACCTGCCTAATTTGGACTCCATCTAATCGTCCTTTCTCCAGCATATTTTCTCAAAGCCAAATGCCTCATTTCAATTACTTTCACAGGCCTTTTTTTGTTTTTGTTTTTGGCCCTGCCTGTGAATCATTTCAGCTGCTATTATTTCTGCCTTAACCAGCCCTCCCTCTGTTCTTCATTCGGCTTCTTCCTTCTCGACCTTCAAGTTTTAGAGAGGATTCTTCTGGTTGACTGACTGTGCTATACAGAACATCCCACCCCTGTAGGCCCCTTTCGCTCTATCCGATTCCCTTCCTTTTTAGAACCAATCACCAGCTACTAGAAATTGGTTGTCCTGCTGGAAATGCAATGTGCCCTTGATTCTCTGTGGAGAGAAGATAATGATGGTACTTTCCACACAGGTTTATGTGAGAGTCAAATAAATGAAAGTCTTGAACTTTTTCTGGCAAGTAACTCAATATAAGTTGGCTATGTACAATAACGATCGATTTAAACACTAATTCTATGTTATTAATGGTGATTGTATTACTTACTGATTGATAAATATTAACTATTGTTTATTACTTATCTCCCTCACTAGACTTCATAGAAAAGGGCCATATATATACGATTTTGTTCTAACTTATGTACCCAGTGCCCATGGCTGTGACTGGCACTGAAGTGACTGTTGAATGAGACAGTGCCAGCAGCCTTCTCTCCACTGCCTGCGGTGAAAGTCCTTGAGCTGACCAGTGTCCTGGGCTAGACTGGGAAGCCGAGGCCTACACAGGGATGTATCTTGCTCAGGTCATCTGATCAGCAGGTACGAAGTAGGGAAGTGAGCTTCAGAAATTTATCTTGCCCAGGCCTGCCCGTATCAGGTTTTATTTCACCAACTGCTAAATATTTACAACGTTTCGAATGCCATCCACGCCTTTCTATTTCTTTGCCGTTTTCCACTGGCAAAGCAGTTGTGCACAGAAAATTTTCATTTCACGTCCTGGCTCGCTCCAAAATGTGGTCCTATGTCCCAGTTTAAAAGTACAAAGTGGCATTAGATAAGCCAGTTATTTGCTTCTATCAGAGGTTGGTTGTCACTAGTTTCCTCTGGTGCACATGAAATTTCACAAATAGAAACTTGCGTACTTACGATAAAATTACAAATAAGTAGAAACCGATGGCAGCCAGTCAGGGAAAGTGGGGGACTGTACCGTTCACATAAAGTGAATAAAGGCATTTCTAGTACTAGAGGATGAATATTCCAAACCACATGGCTTACATCTGAATGATAAATATAAACTTAAAACATCGTACTGATGCTGAAACAGGTACTTAATGCCTGAGAAAATTGTTGTAGAAAACTATTGCATAGATACCAGAGGAAAAGCGGCTTATCTACTTGGGAAAATAAGGCTGTTCTATTTACTTTCAAGTATACTGGTAAACAAACATTCAAGGTTACAACTCACAATGTATTTTTACGGTAACAATATTTCCCATTAAGCACAACACAATAAATCTTTTTAAGGCTTTTTTGGATGTATTTTTCTGAGCCGTATTTAGCCTTGAACAAGGCATTCTGATGAAAAAAATTTCCTAGAAACCAATGTTGAAAAACAAGAACTTATGAAATCCCATTTTATCTACAAAGAGACAGCAATGAAATGAAAAAAAAAAAACAACTTATTACAACAAATGAAAAATTGTAACTCCTTTGCTACTGAAAATTCCTTTTATTGTATTAACACACCATCAGAACACATAAACCTATTTTGTATAGCAATCAATTCTAAAACAATTACAAAGCTCGCAACACAGCTCTGGAAAAGATCTTTTGAGTTGTTCTGGCTGAAAAATTCTCTGAAAACAACAGAACTATAATTTTGAAGGAACGGGCCTAAAAATTGTTTTTCCTTGAGAAACATATTTAAAAAAATATATATATATTTTAAAGCAAACTAGACAACACTGATACACATACAAATAGAAATCATCTTTAATGTTTGGTATCCAGGGGTCACTTTGGTGTGCGTTTGTTATTTTTTTCCTGCCTTTTTTTTTTTTTTCCCATCCCAAATTCCCTACTAACTCTAATGGTAATACTATCTTGAGCAAGTTTGGGAGTGTTTTCCCCTCTTCCCCCACACAGAGCTAGGAGAATATCATCCTCATAGAGAAACTCTTTTGACCATATGGTGCCAAGAAGTGGAGTAGCAATAACTGAAAGAAAGGTAGGGACAACCCTTTCAGTTTCTCGTTCTACACATAATTTGTCATGTGTAAAAAAGTTACCATGAGCATGTCTGGAAGAGCACAGAGGTAAGTGCATGAGGTTAAATCGCATATCTAGACAAAGCAAGGATTAGGACTGGAAGCGGGTTCCCTTTGTAGGACCAGAAGCCCTGTTGGGAGGCATCAGCAGCACTAAAGGAAAAGCAGAAAAGAGCAGAAGAAATGAGCTACCTATTAGAGTGGAGGATAGCACTCAGACCAGATGACCCTCCCTAGGGTGACCCAGGAGCTCTCCTGGGAATTCAGATTAATCCTGGGGCGAAGAGGAGGTGAAGAAACTTGAAATGACTGAATACCAGTGACAAAGGGACTGAGACTGCATTTGGAGTGGATGGAAGGGGGGCTCAGTTTCCAGGAATTAGAAACCTTATCTTTTTCGGAAACAGCGAACAGAGGGGTTTTGAGGCAATTTTGGCATACTTCTGGATAGTGACCTCATCGCGTAAGCAAGATGCATATTTTAACCTGTTACACATATATTCTTTAACACAACGTAGTGGTTTTTTAAATATTTATTTATTTTTGGGAGTGGGGGAGCAGGGGAGGGGTGGGGAGAGAGAGGGAGAGGATCCTAAGCAGGCTCCAAGCTGTCAGCGCAGAACCTGATGTAGGGCTTGATCCCACGAACTGTGGAGATCATGACCTGAGCCACTTAATGAACTGAGCCAGCCAGGTGCCCCATAACTTACTGTTTTCAAATGCCAATATACTTAATTTTTAAAAATTTTCAATATTTATTTATTTATTTTAGTAATCTCTACCCCCAACGTGGGGCTAGAACCCATTACCCTGAGATGGGGAGTGGAATGCTCTATCAACTGAGCCAGCCAGGCACCCCTTAAATGTCAGTATATTTTAAACATTTTTCCATAGCAGTAAATATACCTCTACCAAATAATTTAATGTCCATATAAGTTTCCATTGTATGAGTTTATTATAATATACTTAACAAATTCCTCATTCTTGGTTATGCCTTGTTTCTTACTTCTTTGTGCAGGTGTACATAAATTATTTTCATCTTTCCCTCAGATTTAAAGTCTAACTCTGTAATTACTAGATCACATGATAGGCACCTTTTGAGTTTAATGTATCACATACTCCTCTAGAAATATTGTACCAACACACATGGCTGAACAGTATCCATAATGGATCTTTTCACTGGATCTGGAGGGCATTAATACGAAAGTATTTGGAAATTTGACAAACATTTAATATTATCTCAGGTTTTTAAAGTCACTTTATTTCAGGGCGCCTGGGTGGCTCAGTCGGTTAAGCGTCCGACTTCGGCTCAGGTCACAAACTCACTGTCTGTGAGTTCGAGCCCCGCGTCGGGCTCTGTGCTGACTGCTCAGAGCCTGGAGCCTGTTTCAGATTCTGTGTCTCCCTCTCTCTCTGACCCTCCCCCATTCACACTCTGTCTCTCTCTGTCTCAAAAATACATACATACATACATACATACATACATACATACATACATAAATAAATAAAGTCACTTTATTTCAAGTAGGTTCAATGCCCAGCGTGGAGCCCGGTGCAGTCTTGAGATGAAGATCTGAACTGAGATCAAGAGTCAGACACTTAACCAACTGAGCGGGTACCCTTAAAATCACTTTTATTACAAGTGGATTTAAATGTTTGTCTTTAGGTAATTGGCTATTTATTTTTCATGTACTTATGTTTCAAATGATATATATTTAACCTGATTGTTTCTATATAAAATATTAATACTGATTCTGCTTATAATGTGTTAAAGTGTTTCCAGTTGATCTTAATTAACTTTTTGGAATAATTTTAGCTTCCCGTAACATTGTAAACAGCTTTATAAGTTTATTTATTTTCAGAGAGACAGACACAGCACTAGTGGGGAAGGGGCAGAGAGAGAGGGAGAGGGAGAGAGGGAGAGAGGGAGAGAGGGGGAGGGGGGGGAGAGACAGAGAGAGACAGAGACAGAGAGAGAAAATCTCAAGCAGGCTCCCTGCTGTGAACACAGAGCCCTATAACACAAGGTTCAAAATCAAAAAACTGTGAGATCATGACCTAAGTGGAAACGAAGAGTCCAACACTTAACTGACTGAACCACCCAGGCACCCCTCCTATAACATCAGGTAACATAGTAAACAGTGTTCCTGTATACCCTCTACCTAATTTTCCCTGATGTTAACATCTTACATAACCATGGCACATTTGAAACAAACTACGAATTACACAGCGGTACAATATACTAACTAAGCTATAGGCTTCATTTAGACATCACCAGTTTTCCCACCAATGTCCTTTTTCTGTTTCAAAGTCTAATCCTGGACACCCCATTTCCACGGTATCCTGACTGTTTAGTCTCCTTCGGCCTGTGATAATCTCTCTGTCTTCTTGTTTTACAAGACTGAAACTTTTGAAGACTCCCAGTCAGGTATTTTGTAGAATGGTCTTCAGTTTGTGCCTGCCTGATGTTTTCTCATGATTACACTGCGATTATCATGGGTATGGGGGATGAATACCACAAAGGTGAGGTGTACTTCTATAATGGTTAGTTTGACATCTCAACCTGGCTGGGTTAGATTTCCAAGGCTTTTAATCAAACACTAATTTAGATGTTGTTGTGAAAACATCTTATAGACATGATTAACATCTACAATCTGTTGACATTGAGAAGATTATGCTAAAAAATGTGGGTGGGTGTCATTCCAACCATTTGACAGCTTTAAGAGCAAAAACAGATTTCCTGGAAAAGAGGGAATTCTGCCTTAAGGCTGCAGAATCAAATTAGTTTCCAGCCTGAACTTCTGTTGCCCTACAAATTTTAGATTGCCAGTGCATCACCTGAGCCAATTCCTTTAAATAAAACTATATTTCTATATCACCATATCTATCTACTATTCATCTATCTACCTTCCAACCCACCTATCTGCTACTATTACTATTTTATGGAGAATAATGACTGATCTATCTTCTTATTGCATGATAGCACGAGATAAATATTATGAACATGACTTTTGACAGAAGAGGTTTGCCTTGGTTTAGTTGATATCTGCCAGGTTCCTTTTCCATAAAGTTTCTGTTTTTCTTTTACGACCCTTTACATTTTGCAAATGAGCTGCTAATTCCAATGGAGAGCCAAGCAGATTGGAATTAAGTTCTACCTCCTGTAATGGTGACTGGTGACTGTCTACATGTATTATTTGGAATTTTTCACTAAGGAAGACTTATTCCTTCTCCCTCATTTATTCATTTAACATTTTATTTATATCAATATGGATGAATATATTTATTTTGTATTTTGGTTTGTAATAGATTATTATCATTTATTTTATTGCTCAAAGTTTTCCAGGTGTGGCCACTGAGAATTCTTTCAATTGGATCCTGTGCCCTTTTTACATATATCCAGCTTTACTTTGCTTTCTTTGAACTTCCTTTCTGGCCCTTCAAGATCTCCCAAGTTGTCTTGTCATATTTTCTGAGCCGCGAGCTGGCATCATTTTTCCAAAGGACCTTGGTTATACTTACTAGAGAACTGTAGTTGGAAACCAAGAGCTGAGTTCTCAGTGTGCACGTTGCTACTGAGGTGTCAGTGTTTGTAGGACCTATCAGTGGACAGAGCTAAGAAATATATTTGTCTACACAAAGCTATGCATATGCACACATCTGAAGGGTCTCTAGTGTTAATGCAGTGCCACAGGACATTGTAGACCTCCTCTCTTGCTTATTTTTAACTTTTTTATTTGACAGTAAGAAAACTGGGTACCATTAACTATAATTTATTTACTTGCTTATTTAGCTGTAGAATACATATAAAGCAGCTTCAGAATTACTACCTCATACTCCTGTGGGAAATCAATTTAATAACTAGAGTGCAATCTTTATATACAGTTCTGTTTTTGTCTGTAGTCTTAACAATACTCAGTGAAAACATTATTTCCAAAGCTACTCAGGTCAGTTCCTTTTTACCTTTACTCTCTTCAATGAAGTCATACTGTATATTTGTAATACATTTGGATTTATATGTCACCTTCTGTACTCCACGTTAGGATGTCTCAACATTATGGTTGATATTTCCAATTTTGCATACAGTGAAGTTTACTCTCTACGGGTTTTGACAAATGCCAACACTGTACCTAACACTACAGTTTCATACAGAACAGTTCCACAACCTAAAAATTCTCCTGTATAGCTCCTTTATCATTAACCAATTCCCTTTTCACCAACCCCTCTGATGGTTTAGAAAAAATTGTTAATTTGCAGTTTCTTCTACTAAGGGTCGGGACGATGCTCTTTGTAAATTCGCGGGTCATTAAACTGACTCTAGAAGTCTGGAACTGTTGATAATCAGGCTTTAAGGCAATTTGATGGGAAAGTATATTATTTTCAACAGATCGTACTTGGTCAAATGGATACCACATACTTTTTAAAATTGACCATTAGTGCATACCATACTCACATATTCACTTAAAATGTATTATAGATATAAATGTTTAATCAGAAATCATAAAATTCTTAGAATAAAATCATCAAAAACTTGGGGTAGGCAATGTTTTTTCGGAGAGAACACAAATAATGCAAGCTATAATACATAGCTTTAGATCCAGGTTGATAATCACATATCTATAGATCTATAAATCGTCTGTGCTAATGAAACATTTTGCTTTCTGAAAGACATGATTATGAAAATAAGGCAAGGATTAGATTGGGAGAAAAGTCTTACAGGACATGTATCAGACAAAGAAGCTGTATATAGAATATATAAAGATCTCTTTCAATTCAACATGAAGACCACAGACCATGGTTTAAAAAAATTTTTTTTTCAACGTTTATTTATTTTTGGGACAGAGAGTGACAGAGCATGAACGGGGGAGGGGCAGAGAGAGAGGGAGACACAGAATCGGAAACAGGCTCCAGGCTCTGAGCCATCAGCCCAGAGCCTGACGCGGGGCTCGAACTCCCGGACCGCGAGATCGTGACCTGGCTGAAGTCGGACGCTTAACCGACTGCGCCACCCAGGCGCCCCATTAAAACACTGATAAAACCTCAAACACTTTACAAAATACGTAAATGTCCAATAAACACATGAAACATGCACCGTATTAATACTTATGAGAGAAACTGAAAATTAAAATCTCAATGACATAGCACCAAAAACCAATTTTTAAGTTACTAAAATTAATTTGAACAACTCTTACTATGATTTTTGTTCTCAAGGATGCAGACCTATTTGAACTCTCATCTGCTACTGGTAGAGCTATACAACCATGTTGGAAAATACGTGGCCGTTTCTTACAAAGTTAAGCATACACATATTGTGATTTTTTTTCTGGCAGTTACCCAAGAGGAATTAAAAAAAAATATATACACGTATGTGTATGTCAAAGTTATACCACCTTTATTTCCAATAGTCCCGAAATGGAAACCAAGTGTCTATCACCAGGTGAACTGATAAACTGTGGTACACTTAAGACCAAATACAAAAAGGCAGGTAGGGCTGTGTGTGTGTGTGTGTGTGTGTGTGTGTGTGTGTGTGTGCGCGCGCGCGCGCGCGCGCGTCTGTGAAACTATTGATAAATAGGGATGCATTCCAAAATGGTTATTCTGACTGAAAGAAGCCAGGGGGAAAAAAAGGATCTCCTACATGATTCCATTTGCAGATAATTCCTGGAAATGCAAACTAATCTGTAGTGACAGAAAGCCTATCAGTGACTGCCTGGGGATATATCTGTGGAAGTGATACAAAAGAATACAAAGGATTTTCTGAAGGTGACAAAAATGTTTGCTGTCTTGAATGTGGTGATGGTTTGATATAGTACGCACACACATTCTGACAAATTTTTTATGCTTCAAATACACCGTATTAAAACTGTTTTTAAAAACACAGCAAGGCGGGCAGCAGGCTGGTAGGGAGGGGTGTGGAGGGGGGATGGGAGCTCTAAGCTCCCAGCATTCCTTTCGTGCTGCCACCAAGATGGCGGCGCCCACGTCACCGCGCTCTTCCGGGGCAGGCCGCGGGTTGCTACGCTAGGCCTGTTAGAAGCCTTGTCCCTAGGACTGCACGACGCCACTTGGACGCTCAGGGGGTGCTGGCGGCGCATAAAAGTTCAAGGAGCTCTTACCTGCGAGGGGAATGCAGACAGCTCCCGGAGCTTCCACACCACGCAGGGCAGGCAACTTTCCTCAGCGGCTGCAACACCGCGGCCGACTCACTTCGGAGGGAGCACCCGCTGGCGCTGCTCGGCCGGTTCCGCTTCCAGACAGCCTGCCTCAAAATGACGGCTCTGGCGGGAGGCGCCACGATGCTCCTCCGACGGGAGCTACAGGCCAGGGAGCGCGAGATGCGATTCGCGTCAACCCTGAAAACTCTGGTGGCGGGTAATCACCAGCCGCTCTTCACCGACGGGCGGACCTGGGGCAGCTTCGTGGTGCCGGACAACCCCGCCCGGGACCGGAAGCAGCACCCGGCGGGCTTCCTGGCGGCGGTGGACGGCTGCCTTCGCGTGGGCGTGCTGCTGAGCGCGCCCTGCGTTCACCCTGGCTCAGGAGCCCCGGGCGGGGTTGGGCTTAGCTCTTGGGCGCGGGGCCCCTGGCCCTTGACTCCGACTACCCGATTTGGATGTCACGTCCCGCAGGGTGGATCCGATTAGCTGGGCGACCTCGTGTCCGCATGCAAGTTCACCCACGAGGTGGCTGGAGGGACCTGGTTGAAATCTGGGTTCCACTGATCACAACGAGAGCAGATCCGGTGACGTGTGCAGGCAGTGCCATTTGGCTAAACAGACCTAAGACGTTTCTGTCTGAATTCTGTCAATTCTTTCTCAGACCACAAGATGAGACGGTAGTGAGGTCCTGCCCCTGCCCGAGGCTGACCACGTAATGCAGCTGCAGGTCAAAGGGGCGGCGAGGCGAGGCTCTCCAGAAACGACCTGCTGCAGAAGCATCAAAACTTGTTCGTGGACAAGCAGGGCTGGATTCTGCTAAGAGGGTGTACAGAGGCCCGTCGCCCTGAGCATAGGTGCGCAGGAGCTCCTGTCTGGTCAGGAGTTAAAATGCCCGTGTAAAGATGTATTTTCTGAGTTAGCTCTTGACCTTGCACCAGCATCCTGAATACAGACCGCAAAGCAAATGCCGCGGTAGGGTGTTGGATGATAGCAGGCGGAGTCAGCATACATCACAGACAAGCAGCAAATCCTCAGCACGTGTATTTGTTGGACGACGCATTCTTAGGAATGACTGCCACTAATTAAGACAGGAAAAAAGGAATTGCTACACTATGCAATGGCTTCGGTTGTGATGAAAAATCCTTCTGATTTTTCAAACCAAGTTGTCCATCATTCGTTCTTAAGAGACGCGAAAGGTTGGCTCCAGAGCTTACACGTGTGCTCCCGCGGATCAGAAAAACGGAATGGAGCGTAGGCTGGGCCTTCAGTGTGAGTAATTTCATTATTTATATAGATTGGTTAATAACTAAAATGTTTGTGTAATGGTGGGATATTTCATTTCCGATGCTGCGGACGTTAAGGACTACCGTAGGAAACCGTGATTTCCTGGGTTAATCTCTTTCAGAGACAGTGCCTCATGAAAAAACTAAATGCTGTCTTGTGTATCCCACAAGATACTTGTTTCTTGCTCTCCTTTTTGGAGAGGAGGAAGAACAGTGAAAAAGAGGCAGCGTAAGGAATAGTGGGTACGTTTATATCAGGTACGGTAGGTACATAGCCCACTGATCTCAGTAGTGTCCTACTGTTCCAAAATCAGTGGCACCTCTAGTATCCACATTAGAAGTGTGAAGTCTGGTATTGGCAACTTGTCAATCTTTGATTTTTGTGTGGTGGAGGAAGAGAAGATAGTTCTCCTTAAAAAGCGGAAAAGTATTAGATAAAGCCAAGTTGGCATTAGAAATTACGGTAGACCTTGTTTCTTTGCAAAGAAAACAACAAGGTCAATACTTGACTTTTCAAAAAGTTGCTAATCCAGTTTTCCAGTCCCTTGCCCATGTTCTCGTATAATTAAGTGTATTACAGTCTTAAAAGAAGGTACCGAATGGAAATTACTGAACTGCAAAATCCATCTGAGATTTCAGCAGCAGCTTGGATACGACAGGTTAAAGAAATCCAAGAACTTGAAGGCGAGTAGATTGGTTATTGAAATTAAAGCGTATAGAGAAAACCAGAAAAGACAGTAGTTTCAGCTGTGGGACAGTATGAAGCCAGGTGACGCATACGGAATTGGACTAGTATTAGAACTAATATGTTTCCTGCCTAGAGTGTTTTACCAGCACATTGAACTTCTCGCTCACTATGCAGCTTCGGTGTTTAACTACCCCAATGATTTTCTGACCTCCTGTCCTCCCGTAGACAGCAGAACCTAGTCATTCCTTTGCATTTCTTAATTTTACAGTATTGTACTTTTATCTCTGTACATTTAATACCTCGTTTAATGCTTTATTTACACTTGTTTTTCTTTGCCACTGTTCACCTAACTGGGACAAGGACAGGGTTTTTTTTTTTTTAATGTTTATTTATTTATTTTAAAAAAAAATTTTTTTTTTCAACGTTTATTTATTTTTGGGACAGAGAGAGACAGAGCATGAACGGGGGAGGGGCAAAGAGAGAGGGAGACACAGAATCGGAAACAGGCTCCAGGCTCTGAGCCATCAGCCCAGAGCCTGACGCGGGGCTCGAACTCACGGACCGCGAGATCGTGACCTGGCTGAAGTCGGACGCTTAACCGACTGTGCCACCCAGGCGCCCCTATTTATTTATTTTGAGAGAGAGAGCACAAGAGTGTGTGCATGCTTGTGAGCAGGACGGGGGGGGGGGGGGGGGGGGGGGGAAGAGGGAGAGAGAATCCCAAACAGGCTCTGCACTGTCAGTGTGGAGCCCCACATCAAGTTCCATCTCAGGAACTGTGGGATCAGGACCTGAATGCATCAAGTGAGAGGAAGAATATTAAAAAAAAAAAAAATTCAAAAAGATAAAAGAAGAAAAATCCCTAAAACTCGTTACTATAAAACCTAAATGGATATGGGAAACTACTCTGTGAAGGAGAAACAGGGAAAATTATTATGGTTGACAAATAATTGATAAGTAAATAATTCCTATTCCTTTAAAATTGATCTAGGGTACCATGGAAAACAGACCACACATTTTGAGCTGATAGAGAGTATGGCTTGCGAATCAAAACAAAGGAGCTGCTTAGTGTTTGTGTCTAAAACACGTCTTTCATTGGCACTCATTTCCTTTTTCCTGTCTGATAAAAGAAGTTAAATTGGTTAGCGTAAGTCTTTCGTTTATTCTGTTAACCGTAATCTATTTGGAGGTGGAAGCGTTTCTTCTCATTGTGGAATAATTTAAAAGCAATTGTCTCCGGCATGCAACAAGGTAGCTGTGTCACCCTGATTCCTTGGTGACCCGCAAAGGATGTAGTAGTTCTCTTCAGAGGGGTCTTCACAGGGACATGCAAGTCTTGTGAATGTGCAACGATCTGAGAATTTCCTTTTTCAGAGAGAGATATAGTTTAGTAATTTTTTTTTAACATTTATTTGTTATTGAGAGACAGAGAGAGACAGAGCATGAGCAGGGGAGGGGCAGAGAGAGGGGGAGACACAATCCGAAGCAGGCTCCAGGCTCCAAGCTGTTGGCACGGAGCCCGATGCAAGGCTTGAACTCACAAACCGTGAGATCGTGACCTGAGCTGACATCAGATGCTTAACCAACAGAGCCACCCAGGGGCCCCTAGAGAGGGATATGGTTTAAATGACTTTTTTCATCTCAGAGAATTTCCATATCACCTGCTTATAAAAAGTTTCACTACCAATATGAGCCTGGATTTTTTTGTCAGCTCCCATCTGTTTATTTTGAGTATTGCTTCCTGGGTCCGGTAAATCCCCACCTCACACTTTGACCGTACGTGAGTATCATGCATGCCCTACACAGTCAGAACGAGGGGGGACATAAAATGGCCCATTGTAGGAATGCTAAGTATCAGCTCGAGGGGACTACATGCCATTTTATGTCTTTCCATGTCTCGGACTGTAGGATGCCCAGGAATAAGCAGAATCTCAATGAAGCGACAGGCAGTGCCATCAAATAATAATGCTGATGGAACCATCAAATATTTAGAGAGTACTACTATCTAACATATAGTGGCTAGAATCTTTATATTTTTTTTTCAAATTTTAGCAAAATGTATGCGTGTAACACTTTTTTTCTCAGCATGATGTGTGTGGCACTCGTGCTTACTCTCCAGAGTTTCCATGGAGACTTGGCACTATGGGTTGTTTTTGCTTTGTTCCTGTACTTACATTTTTCCTTTTAGCAATTTTAGTTCTCCTGGTGGACCAATTTGTTAATGATCTTCAAAAGTGTAATCCGTAGATTTGGAGAGATTGTCTCCTTTCTTGCCATTATCTATTTGTCCAAGTAGTTTGAAAAATCAGTCACCTTATTGTTTACGTGAACATTGTATGAAAGGGTATCAGTTATTAAATATTAAAGAGTTCGGGGTAGTTATTTACACCATGTTGCTTAGAATTGTGAAGCCTAAAAGCTGGCATGATTTGTCTAATCCTCTAATTTTATGTCTTAGGGAGCTGAGAGCTAGAGAATTGAAATGATGTATGTTAGATCATACACCAGTGTGCAGAAGTCCCGGGAGTAGCTAATTCCCTTGTTGGGTCTCTCCTGCCATGTCAGTTACATTTGGTTTGTCCCTGTAGCCTTTTGGATTGGGGAAGACGGCGTCTCCGTTCACCCATTCAGAGTTGTTCAAATGAAATAGAAAGCTTCTTGGCCGTGGGTGAACCCAGGCGTCTCTGTCGCTGAGAAATTTGCTTTTGCAAACTGTGAATCACTCTGCAGCAGCTGCTTGCGGGGGGGAACACCTGGCCCTGTGTCGGCACTTTGGCACCTTCTCACCACCTCCGGTGGTAGTTCGAGTTGCAGCAACAGCTTCTGATTTTTAGAGGACACCAAGGTTCTACCCAGTAACTTACTTTTCTCTTGGAGAGAAGTCCCTTTTTGGAATCCCTGTGCTTTAACAACATGTAAGCACCCATTTTTATGTTCTCTTTTGTCAAGTTGTGACTGGACTCTAAAACGATAGTTACTCTTTCCTGTGGTAAGCGCATCACTGAGGGGAAGACGCACATGATTCATTTTTATCTCACACTGCAAGTATATATAGCCAACAGGCAACTATTACAACCACACAACTGTGAGTTCCCAAACAACCTCACTATGACATATGCTATTTTGCTGTTGGACGCTGTGTGTTACCATCCTGATCACTGGTACTGCGAAAGACAAACGCATTACGTAGAATATAGACCAGATAGAGTACAAAGATTCTGCCTCCTGGGAACTTGAATTTTAATGAATGTTATTATTTTAACTGAAATCTATTATGCCAGAAGGTATTCCAACTCACTGTGAAATAGGTTGATGAGAATGTTATTTTTCATAACAAATTGAGGCAAATTGAACAGGCAGAGGGACCGAGCAAATGTCATAAGAAGGTATAGTGTATCTCATTCAGAGTTAAGTGTATGGGTTTCTTTCATGTATCCTTAAAGCAGAGATTAATAAAATGTTATCATTTCTCCAAATGAGACGACAAATGTAAAATTTTCCTTTATTCATCATTTCTTACTCTAAACCTATCCATACTCATTGTTATTTTCAATAGCAGGGTGGTAGATACTCTCAGTAAAGCACCTCATCTGTATGTTTAGAGGATTTTGAAGCCAGGTTGGGGTTTGAATATGTTATACTTGATGATACTTGTTCAAAGAATGAATGAGTTTCCCAGTCCTGTCTTGCCAGTCACCTCTCTTCTAATGAAATCCTCAAGGAAACTGTTAGAAGGGCCAAGAGTCAGTGAGAATCAGCGTGTCATTTTATTGTCAGCTCGGTAGATACAAAATTCTAGTGAGCAGCTTGAGGCATATGCGTTAGGTGGGAGGCCTGCATGGGCCATTATTTCCCTTAAGGTTTAAATCTCAGTTTTGAGAAAGTACAGTCCTCTGGTTGCCTGCATTATCTTGGAACCTGAAGGAATAGCCTGCACACTTAAGTGTTCAGATGGAGAAACAGAGCCAAAATGTCTTAGGCTTGGGCCAGTTTATGTCAACATTTCCTATGTGAGAATACAGGAAAGAGAACAGGGCTTTTTTACGTTAAGGCCTTCTTGGGTTTTCTCATCATATAAAAGGTAGAGAGTAGGTGGTCGTATCTTGGAAGGAGGCCAGTAAATTCAGGTGGTTTCTACACATGGGTGTATATGCCCTCAAATAACATTCTACATCCTGAACAAAATAGATTCATGCTTTACTCATTTTGAGAAAATGGAGGAAAGGGGTGCAGAGTGGTAGAGGTAGGAGAGACCTCTTTCTGGAGTGGAGAGCTTCCCCTTTCCTCCTGCAGAAACATTCTGACTACCAGTTTAGACTGCTATTCAGGGAAGTACTTTCTCATTCCTTCTTTAGAATCGTAGAAGTATGGTCATGTCTTATATTTTGAATAGTGTACTTGCTCATTAATTGGAGATAGCTTCTGTAGGTTTTTCAACTGCATAAATACTTGAGTGTTTGTGTTCTTAATGAATCCTCTGAGAACTAATAGTTTTCTATTCTCTTTTTTTGCAATTTACTTGCATTTCTTTCAATTCTCTATGACTGCCCTATACCACTAACAAACTTAAATATCCAGAAGAAGCCAAAATAGAAGAATTAAAGTCAATGGTACAAACTCATGAGAAATAGAACTCTCTTGTACTTATAGAAGAGCCTCTCATCTTTACAAACATTGTCTTATCTCAGTTTTCAAACAAGTCTAACAATCAAGATTATACAAGATCTCAGATTGTAGGCAATTAGAAAGAACAAATTAGGAAAGGGAGACTTATGTGTTGCTCATTGAGGATAGCAATGAATAGCTTACTAGCCAGAAGATAAACCTATAAAAAGGCAATCTAAAAATCTTATGAAGCATAGGCTCCAAGTCAGTTCCTATAGGAATGAACCAAATTATAGGACAATTGACCCCACGTTATTAGGGAGAGTTTGCTACTTTCATTATTGTCTGTTTGTTTTACAGATTTCTTAACCTATGTATAAACTATATAAAAATCTGAAATACAAATAATTATTTCATTTTATCCCTGCCTTATTACATACAAAAGGTAAATCACCTGTATATAGAACCATATACAAACATTAACAAATAAAAATCATTACTGTATTACAGGTGTTTGTTTCATGATGTAAGGTTTAGTTATTTGTAACAAGTGTGGATAATTCATTTTATCATCCTGGACATACGAGAAGTTGCATATGAGAATAGAAAAGGGAGCTTCAGAAGAATAATAGTTAAAACAAGGGCCTAAAGACTAACGAGCCTGTGTTCAAATCCTTGCTTTGATATTTGACTCTCATGCATTCCAGTTTCTTCCCCTAATGGCATCATTGTAGTGATTTAATGCTTATTCCCATCATTTAGACTTATTTTTTGTCATTAAGTGATAATCAGTAGAGGCTATTTGGGCTGCCTATTGAGTAATCTAGAATAGAGGAATAATAGATAATGGGTATAGCTTATTTAGGTTATCTCTAATTTATCTCTAACTCAGTAACATAAGCCTTGAGAATTAAGTACTTAGAACCATTCTCCTAAAAATAAACTTATTTATTTGTGTGAATAAATGTGAATAAATGCAGGGCATAGAGAAGAAACTGTCCTTTAGTGTCTGCAACACTAGCACCCATAGGCAGGCATCATAGTATCATGGCCGCAACACCATCCTTCAGGATGGAGGTGGCTTAAGATACATGCCAACTGTGTGACTCCTCTTGAAAAAGTGGCGTGAAAAATACTCATTTCCCAAATTTCATCACTAGTCACTACTCAGGGAAGAGTCAGGTTGAACTACAAAGCATCATGCAAGCAGAGAGTATATGCACCCGGGCAACCCCGTATCATGACCAACTCCTTTTCTCTTGGTGCTTTTCCACCCAAGGCTGTGATGTCACATGTGACGTCTCCGAGGCTGAGTCACTGGAAACCAAAGCACTTTTCTGTTTAACTACTTTGCTTAATGGAAGGGTACTAGCAATACCAGGAATTACATTATTGCTATCAGCTGATTCTCACTAGTGTCAATGCTCATTTTTTGTTTCTGTATTTTTAACTCAGAGTTCTTGCCTTCCATAAACACTGTGGCACTTGTTCCATTTTTCTTATGTATTGAAGTGTGAAAATGGCAGAATTTTCCAAATTTACCAAACTTTAAATGTAAATATTAGACCCTTTCTGTTTGAATATTAATTACATACTATTCTCCTGGATTTTGCTGCATTATCAAGATGGACTGTAAAATTCACAACAGGTACAATTGGACCCACCATGTGGTCTTGCTTTTCACCTTAAAGACCCAGTTTTGCTTTTTGTTTTTTTTTTTAATGGAATCGTTGGTTCAGAGAATTTCAGTCACATGTTAATGTATTGCCTTAAAATCCTGGGTATGTTTACAGAACATTTAACACCCCCAAATAACTGTCAGTGTGTGTGTTTAACTTTTCATCAAACACTGTTGTCAAAGTGACAATTTTTCATCTGCAGAGTTAAGGTGTTCCATTGTTAAACAAACACCTATATCTCAATAGTGGGACGAGAGCTGGTAAATTCAGTCATGCTGTGTACTGGTTGCTGAATATCAAAGTAAAAAAGCTAATTAAGTCACCGAAGGATACATGCGTGAAAGCAAGAGAAAACAGGCTGTAGGAGAAACGTGTTGCAAATTTCAGAAAAATTGCAGCTTCACAGGAGTGCCAAAGTGCACATTAAGATAAGTGCCGTTAAAATATTAAGCATAAATTTGCACTGGCACTGCATTTGAGATTGAAAACTTGTGCTTCTTAAATCTATCGGGACACAACAGTGAGGGAAGGGCATGTGTGAACTTCAGGAACAAGAGAGTCTCAGTATTAACTCCTTTCACTAAGGACTTAATCTTTACCCATCTGAAATCCCGAGATAATGCTTGTTAACATTTTGGTTAACACAGTTCTCTTTCAGTACTTTTTTGCATACGTCATTTATATTTTAAAATTTGACATTTTTAGAAATAGGTAAATACATCACAATATTTACTATATATTATATTGTTTTTAACAAATTGTTAAAATATTTTCAAAGTTCTTGAAAACTGTAATTCTACTACATTTGGATATTTAATTTGTTTCCACTGCTTTGCTATTATAAACACGAGCACCTCTGTGCACACATTTTTGTATTCAGTATTTCTAGAATTATAATTAATGGGTCAAAGAATATTAATATTTCTAGTTTTTTAGCACATATTGAACTTTTTCTCTGGATAGCTTATATCTATGTTTCTGCTGGACAGAAATGCTTTACCACACACTTACCTTCACTGGATTTTACTAACATTTTTCTTAGATTTGTAGAAAAGTCTTTCGATTTGCTTTCTAAATTAAGCCAACATATACAAGACATCATTCTGGCATAAAATAATGTGGGACAATGTCAAATTGGTGGGTTCTTGTATAGATTAGTGTCCTACCACCAGCAAAGAAGGGTGGAAAATCATGGTCCTTCTAGACACATGCCAAAACAGGACTATCAATGAATATCTATCCAAGAATAAAAGGAGAGTCACAAATTCCCCTTCCTCCTTACTCATGAAATGAGAAAGACTTTTAATGGAAATACTTTGTTATATCATTAAGTAGCTATAGCTGATAAGGTTTCAAATGACTTATGACTTTCTTGTGTCATTTAGATCATAATGTTATATCATTGAAAAGAGTCAACCTTTGGTCTAAACTAATCAGTACTTGTAGTGAAGAAAAGCTTCCACTTTCTGAATATTATGTTAAGACTTCTGGATGAATCAACATTAGATAAACAGGTAATTTGGAGCACTATGCTTTTTAATTTTTGCTTTATGTGTTTTGTGTGGGGTTTTTTTTTGTTTGCTTTTTGTTTTTTGTTTTTTTTTTTAATACAGGAAGCCTGGCATTTTTACCCGTAGCATGTTAATCTTACCACATGTAACCATGTGACTCCAACTTTTGTTTGCTATCATTTCAGACAGGAACAATCCTATCCAAAAACAACTTTAAAATATGAATTCATAGGTCCAGTGTGCTGAAGCTGAGTTAAATGAATTTAATAATGCTGTTCGAAATGATGAAAATTGATTATGAAGTGTTACTTTCAGCAAAAAAGAGTCTCATTTGACATAGGAGTGTCTTATAGCAAAATCATAATATATTAAGGACAAAAGAGTAAAGTCAAAGACAGAATCATAGTAAAACCCAAGGAAAACTTCATGAATTAACCTAACCTCTGGGTTTAGGGCGGCCATGAGCCAAGAGCCCTGATGGCAGCACCCACACGTGTACTTAGACCTCAGTGCCATGCATCCTTACGGAATGTTATTATAGCTGTGAGCAAGTGTAAAAATAACATCCATAAACACATGTTGTGTACTGAGGGCAGGCTTTGGGATATAAGAGGCCTTGTATGGCTCCTGGGAGGCAGTCAAGCTTGAGTACTAGTATAACCTTCTCCATTCATTGTCCTGGGCCAAGAAACAAACCAAGTTTACTTAAGTGGCCTTATTTTATTTTGGAAACAAAAATGAGGAATTAATTAGCTCCATGGGGGGATACTGTGCAATCATTCTCCTTGAAAACTTGTCCTTCTCTGTAGACTTATGCCTTATTCATCTATTTTTGTTTATTTGCTTTTCAATATTTGTTGCTTTGAAATATTGTATACTTAGGGTGCACAAAATAAAAATGTAAAGCTAACTGGTTTATAGCAAAACAAACACCAGGGTAACCATCATCAAGGTAAAAAAACAGATGAAACAGTCATTACACCCTCGAAACCTCCAGTGTTCCATTCCAGACAGTTATGCTTCTCTCTACAGAGAATGTACACTCTGTCCTGATTTTATGTATTTATTTCCAAGATATTTTTCAAAATAGACTTTATTTTTTCGGGTAGTTTTAGGTTCATAATAAAACTGAGCTGAGGTACAGAGATTTCCCTTATATTCCTGACCCCACTCCTGCATAGCTGCTCATATCAACAGCTGCCACCAAAGTGATACCTTTGTTACAACTGAGGAACCTACACTGACACATCGTTATTACCAGAAGTCCAGAGCTTATATCAGGGTTGGCTCTTGGTGTTTTATACCCAGTGGGTTTGGAAAATATACGATGACCTGTACTCACGCTTATAGTTTCATGCAGAATCGTTTCATTGACCTAGGAATCCTCTGTGTTCCACATATTCATCCCTCCCCCACCCTCCTAAATTCTGGCAATCACTGATCTTTTTACTATACCCACACTTTTGTTTTTCTTTTTTACCTCTTTCAGAAAGTCATATAGTCGGAATCATACAATATGCAACCTTTTCACATTGGCTTCTTTCACTTAGTGATGCATGCAGTGGAGTTCCTTCCTGTGCTTTCATGGGTTGAGAGCTCATTTTAGTGTATAACATTCCATTGTCTGGTTATGCAGACAATGTTTATGTGTCTGTGTTTAGTTTATGTGTCCATTCACCTATTGAAGTACTTCTTGGCTTCTTCCAGGATGTAGAAATTATGAATAAAGTTGCTGTAAACATTAGTATGCAGGTTTTTATGTAGATACAAGTTTTCAATTCCTTTCACAAGGGGCAGGCTTGCTGGATCATATAGGCAGTGTATTTAGTTTTATAAGATGCTGCTAAATTATCCTCCAAAGTGTCTGTACCATCTTGCGTCTCCACAGACAATAAATGAGAATCCCTGTTGCTATACATCCTTGCCGGCATTTGTTGTTGCTTATTGTCAGTGTTCTGGATTTTGGCCATTCTAGTAGGTGTGTACTGATGTCTCATTGTATTAATTTACAATTCATTAGTGATATGATGTGGACCAGTTCTTCATATGCTTATTTTCCATCTGCATATCTTCTTTAGTGAGGTGTCTATGAAGGTTTTTGATCCATTTTCTTAATCAAGTTGTCTATTTTCCCATTTTTTTCCTATTTTTTGAGTTTTAAGCGTTCTTATACATTAGAAGTTCTTATCTACTTAAGAGTTCTGATAATCATCCTTTATGAGATTTTTTGCAAGTATTTTCTCTCAGTCTATGGTTGTAATTTCATTTCTTGACAGTATCTTTTACAAAACAGAAATGTTTAATAAAGTCAATTAGTTTAATTGATAAAGTCAACTAATTTAGTAAAGCCAAGCTTATCAATTATTTCTTTCATGGATTCTGCTTTTGGTGTTTCTCTAAAAGGGCATTGCTATACCCAAGAATATTTGGATTTCGTCCTGTGTTATCTTCTCAGAGTTCTGTAGTTTTGCATTTTACATTTGTTTGTGATCCGTTTTGAATTATCTTTTGTGAAGGGTGTGAAGGCTGTGTCTAGATTCATATTTTTGCATATGAATGTCCAGTTCTAGCACCATTTGCTTAAAAGACTGTCTTTGCTCCAGTATATTGCCTTTGCTCCTTTTTCAAAGACCAAAGGAATTTTATTTATGTGAGGCTATTTCTGGATTCTGTATTTGCTTCCATCAATGTGTTTGTCTATTCTTTCATCAATATCAAACTGTCTTGATTATGGTAGCTTTCTTCTCTTAGGTAGGGCCAGTTCTACAACTTTTTTCTTCTCCTTCAATATTTTGTTGGCTATTCTGGGTCTTTTGCTTCTTCATATAAACTTTAGAATCAGTTTGTTAATATCCATAACATCACTTGTGGTTTTGACTGGGATTGCATTAAATCAAAAGATCAAGTTACAAAGAACTAACACCTTGACAATATTGAGAGTCCTTATCCTAGAATATGGGTTATTTTTTCCATTTATTTAGTTCTTTGATTTTGTTCATCAGAGTTTTGTAGTTTTCCTCATGTGGATCTTGTACATATTTTGTTAGATTTATAGCTAAGTATTCTATTTTGGGGGTGCTAATGTAAATGGTATTATGTTTTTAATTTCAAATTCCACTTGTAAATAGGAATTGGATTGATTTTTTTATTTTAGCCTTATATCCTGAACCTTGCTATAATTGCTTATATTGGTTCCAGTAGTTATGTTGATTCTTCTGAATTTTGTGCATAAACAATCATATTATCTGCAAACAAAGATTGTTTTATTTCTTCCTTTGTAATCAGTTTCTAATTTTTTCTTTCCTTTTGTTGTTGTAATAGCTAGGTCTTCTGGTACAGTTTTAGAAAGGAATGGTTTGAGGGGACATCTTTGCTTTGTTTGATCTTGGTGAGAAAGCTTCTAGTTTCTGACCATTAAGTATGATGTTAGCTGTTAGTTTTGTAGCTGTTCTTTATTGACTTGAGGAAGTTCCCCTCCCATTTCTTGTTTATTAAGATGTTTTTGTTTGTTTATTTGTTTGTTTTTTTAATCATGAATGGGTGTTGGATTTTTGTCAAATGCCTTTTCTGCATCTATTGATATGATTAGGTGATTTTTCTTTTTTAGCCTGTTGTGATAGACTACATTAATTGGTTTTCAGATGTTAACCTGTCTTGCATACCTGGATAAATCCCAATTGGTATGGTGTATAACTCATGCTTTTTATTGTTGTAGTCAATTTTATAATATTTTGTTGAGAATTTTTATATCTATGTTCATGGAAAATATTGATCTGTAGCTTTCTTTTATTGAAATGTCTTTGTTTTAGAGTAGTGCTGGCTTAATAGAATGGATTAAGAAATGTTCCCTCTGCTTCTGTCTTCTGAAAGAAACTATAGAGCATTGATACGATTTATTTCTTAAATGTTTGGTAGAATTAACCAGTGAGCCCATCTGGATTTGGTGTTTTCTTTTTTGGAAGGTTGTTAATTATTGTATTAATTTCTTTGATAGGTATAGGCCTACTCATATTGTCTCTTTCTTATGTGAGTTTTAGCAGGTTTTGTCTTTCAAGGAATTGGCCCATTTCATCTAGATTATCAAATTTGTGGCCACAGAATTGTTCATAGTATTCCCTGACTATCTTTTTAACATCCTTGGGATTTGTATTTATCTCTCCTTCATTTCTGGTATTTAGTAGTTTGTGTCTTCTCTCTTTTTTTTCATAGCCTGACATTAGACTTGTCATTATTATTCACACTATCAAAGAAACAACTTTGGTTTTATTGATTTCTCTATTGGCCTTGTTTTCCATTTCATTGATTTCTGCTACAATTCTTATTTTTCTCTCTCTGCTTATTTTGAAATCAATTTTATCTTTCTCTCTCTACTTTTTTTTGAGTGTCCTAAGGTGGAAGCTTAGATTATTGATTTTTTTCTAATATATGTATTCAATGGTACAAATTTCCCTTTAAGCACTGCCTACAGTATATCCCACAAATTTTATCAAGTTGTTTTATTCATTTTCATTTAGTTCAGAATAAATTTTAATTTCTCTTGAGATTTCTTTTTGCCCCATGTGTTATTTATAAGTGTGTCGTTTAGTTTCCCAAGTGTTTTTGAATTTTAAGCTATATTTCTGTTATTGATTTCTAGTTTAATTCCAACTGGAAACAGACATTTTATGATTTCTATCTTTTTCAACTCGTTAAGGTGTGTTTTATGGCCCAGTAAGTGGTCCATCTTGGCGAGTATGAATACCAGTTGCATTCCCATGAGCATTGTATGAGAGTGTTGATCCATATCCTTACAAACTGTGGGTTTTAGTTTAACTTATTCTGGTATGTGCTTAAAGGAATGTTACTGTGGCCTTAATTTGTATGTCTGTCTTAGGTTGAATTTCTTTTTGAAAACAGAGCCTAAGGGACACCTGGGTGGCTCATTTGGCTGGATGTCCAACTCTTGATTTCAGCTCCAGTCATGATCTCCAAGTTTGTGAGTTTGAGCCCTGCATCAGGCTTTGTGCTGACAGTGTGGAGCCTGGTTGGGATTCTCTCTTTCTGCCTTTCCTCCACTTGTTCTCTCTCTCTCTCTCTCTCTCTCTCTCTCTCTCAATAAATGAATAAATAAACTTAAAAAAGAAAGAAAGAAAGAAAGAAAGAAAGAAAGCAGAGCCTAAGAAAAGAACTTATAGGTAGCATGACATCCAAGGAAGCAGGAAACAAGGACCTTGGGGTCTGATTGAAAAACGAAAACCCAATATAAACGTGTGTCATAGAGGTCACCACTGTGGTCAGTTAGGGCATGTTCCTGTCTAGGGCCTAATGAAGAGTGCACAGAAAACCATTCAGAATCCTCTGCCCAAGGATCAACTAGGAGGATAATTATTTATTGACTAGTCCTCCTTTGGTGGACGGTTAGCCAAGCCTCCCTACACTTCCACACTTGCCCAGTAGGCTTTTACTGGTGTTCTTAACATTGGAGAAGCCCCGAAGCAGACAGAAATACATGACACACTCCTAAGGCAAGATGCTGTCTGAGCAAGACTGAAAGACATGACTGCAATTAGAGATGAAACAGGAGATATAGGGAGGTGCACAGTGGCTTCTCATGCAAGTTCAGTGATAACTAATGGAGTAAAGCACATTTTGTGTTTATTGACCATTTGGACTTGTCTTTTATAAAGTGATACTTGGAACTTTTTGAACATCGTTTTTTGCTGTCATTTCTGTGTATTTTACTTTTCATTTGTAGGAATGTTTTATATAATGCAGTTGCAGTTACTTTTATGACTTACATGTGCTGCAAATATCTTGTCCTTTCTCCTTGCCTTTCTACTTTCTTAACCATGGGTTTGCCAAACAGGAGATCCTATTTATTTATTTATTTATTTATTTATTTATGTATTTATTTTTTAACGTTTCTTTATTTTTGAGACAGAGAGAGACAGAGCATGAACGGGGGAGGGTCAGAGAGAGAGGGAGACACAAAATCTGAAACAGGCTCCAGGCTCTGAGCGGTCAGCACAGAGCCCGACGCGGGGCTCGAACTCATGGACCGTGAGATCATGACCTGAGCCGAAGTCGGATGCTTAACCGACTGAGCCACCCAGGCGCCCCCAGGAGATTCTATTTAAATGTAGTCTAAGTTTTCAAGCTTTGTGTTTGTAATTAGTTTTTTTCATGCCTCACTTAAGAAATTTTTTGCTATAAAAATTTATGGAGATATTTTATATTATTAATAGAAGACTTTTTCTTATCTTTCATGGTGAGCTCTACAATCCATGTGTATTGATTTTTATATATGATACATGAAATCATATGTTAATGCATATAGCACACACATATATATGTAATACATATATGTTTTGTGCCCAGCCTCCCCTTTCTCCTTCTATAAGGATCTCTCATACATCTCACCCCTGTATAAATGGTAATTTTGGAATTAGTGAATTCCTAATTAGTGGAATTAATGGAATTCCTACAGGATCCAGCTTTCCTGCCAAAATTGTTTGGATCACTTATTGAGGCTTGTTCTAAATTACCGGTTCTTTCTTCGGCAGTGTATGCTCCAAAGTGAAGAGATTGGGCTCTACCTCTGTGTTTAAGAAACAATGAGGAGAGACTAGAGACATTGAGAAAAGGAGTGGAGGTGGGGAGAGAAAATACTGAAAACTTTCTAGTCCTTAATTTATCGTATTTTCAAGGGAACCATCCTGACTCTCTTCAGATTTAATTCCTCAATTTGTAAATTAGTGAGTCTTCCTTTTTGCCCAAACTGGAATTAGATGTCTCTCACGAAAGCAAAAATTTCTGTGTTTGTCTATGTATCTCTATATACTAGATTACTAGTGTACTAGGGGTATACATTGCTTGTAACACATACATATTTTAAATTTCTATTTTAAAGCCTATTGTGTTCCAAAATGGGTTTAAAATAATCTAGTTTCAATCAATTATGTAAGATTAACTTTTTTCCTTATACAGTTTTCAACACACACATTACTAGCTTTTTCTTTTTAACCTTTGCTAAGTCTATTAGTCACCCTAATGTCCCTGATTGTAGTAACATTAGTCATTGGATTAATAAAGGGGAGGAAGGAACAGATGAGTCTCGGGGAAAAAGAGAAACAAGTGCCTAGAATTCAAGAACTACAAGATTAGGGAAGGTGTTTTGTTTTGTTTTGTTTCCCTGGAATTGTTTTGATTTTCTTCTCTAAGTTCACCCCTGGGGTTTGACAATCTTGGGCCTAAAAATAAATGGAGAAGAAGTGGCTGGAGATTGACCATCACAAATGTGTTGGTGTTCAGTGTCTCTGGCAGCATAACTAGACAAGCATAAGAGCCATTATGTTTCTTTATGTTCCCAACACACGACTGTTTTTTAGAAGTAATACTTAAGAAATTTTGAAATTGAGTGATTCTTATGATCTCAAATAGATATTTTATTGTATTATTTTATTTTTTTCTCAAATAGATATTTAAAAATAAATAGCTCTCTTCTTCTTCTGGCGTATCTCCTCTATGCTCAAAGCTATAATTTGAGGAGGACCTGAAATATGATTTACATGTTTAATTTTAATAAATGAATAGAGTGTAGAGGAATGAGTTGGCCTCATGATAGCTTTTAATAACAAAAACATCTTCAACAATAGCAAGCATTAACTGAGTGCCTGCATATTTAAATGGACATTATATTTGATAATTATATTACCTTCTACAATAACAATAGGAAGTACTACTAATGTATTCTTCTTTTACAAAATACTTTGTTTTTTTTTTTAAAGAATTCTAGAGAAATTCCATGGAGCTAGGTATTAACTTTTTCACCTGTCCCAATGACGGCTTCCATGACTTAACCTAACATTATTACAGGAAATGCCGAGGAACTTGTACTGTCGTTTGAAGGTGGAAGAAAGACGATGTAAGCTCCTGTATGAGGTATGAGGGTGCCAACCCTGTTGTGACCCTGACAATGTCATAGGATGTATGAAACCTAAAAACAAAATATTTTAGGGTTATAGAAGGGTATGGGCAAGTGTCTTAGTCAATGCAGAAGAGAGACATCTGATAAATGAAAGAAAAATTATTTCTCACTGTGATATGCAATTGGTGTATTCGAGGACCATAGGTTTTGTAATTGTGCTTTGGCACAAGTTGGATTTCTCTGATGCTTCCTACATTGATTCATCTTTAAAATCAAGATGGTAATATATTGATTTAACTTAATGGAGGAAAACACAAAAATATATACATATAATTTAGTCATTGATAAATACAAGGCAATGTAGAACTAACAAAATAATGTTCAGTAGTTAATTAGAAGATGTTTCCTGATTTGGTATTCTGGAGCTATGGATAATTAACAATTTCTGACAAGCACATCATCTGAACAAAGGATTCAGTGGCTGTTAATTGAATTATGTCTATGTGTTTGTTACTTCCTTTTGTCTGCTTGCATCAGTTTGAGTTCATGATAATAGATACATTAAAACTGCTTACCACCCCTATGTCTGCTGGTTAAAGGATTAATTAAGTCAGGTTGAATGCAATTCAATTAATGCTCTTTTTTATCTGGCTGCTGTTTGTTTGCTTCTAGACATTTTTGCTAGTGTCTGTAATGAAATCAGATACCAGCCATAGGTTTGAGGTATGGTGATAGCAGTCTGAATGCCTGGGCCCAGCAAGTTTATTTCTGTCGATTAATGATATCTCACTGAGGCATACACTTAGGGATATGGCAGAAAATGAGTAATACAAGATTCAAACCAAAAAAAAACAAAACCAGAAAAACCCAAAAATCAAAACCCAAAAACCAAATACACACACACACACACACACACACACACACACACACACAAAATGATGCAGCTGGCAACTTCCCACAAACAGTTGGAAGCTTATGATGGTTATAGTAGGGTTATATCCCAATAAATCCATGTTAAGTTGAAAATAACATAACTTGAGGGGTGCCTGGGTGGCTCAGTTGATTGAGCACCAACTCGGTTTTGGCTCAGGTCTTGACCTCACGGTTTGTGGGATCAAGGCCAGGACAGGCTCTGTGCTGACAGCATGGGGCCTGCTTGGGGCTCTCTCTCTTCCTTTCTCTCTCTGCCTCTCCTCCACTTGTGTGCGTGCGCTCTCTCTCTCTTTCTCTCTCTCAAAATAAACTTAAAATAAAATAACATAACTTGAAAATGCATTTAACAATATAACCTGCTGAACATCATAGCTTGGCCTGGCCTATCTTAATCATGCTCAGAACACTTACATCATCCTGCAGTTGGGCAAAATCATTTAACACAATGCCTATTTTATCATAAAGTGTTGAATACCTCATATAATTAGTTGAATACTTTACTGAAAGCAAAAAACAGAATGGCGTATGGGCACAGATGGCTGTCAGGTTGTTGACCCTCTTGATCCCTGGCTGACTGGGGGCTGAGGCTTCCTGCTCCAACCTAGCATCGTGAGAGAGGATTTCACCACATATCCCTGGCCTGAGAAAAGACCAAAATTAAAAATTCAAAGTACAGCTTTTACTGAATGTGTCACCATTGTACAGTAAGAATCGTTAGGTCGGGGACCATCTGTATTCCATATGTGGCTAGGCTTTGTATTTGGAAATCTGAGAGAGGGCACAAAATTTTGAGAGTTTGTCTTTGACATCTGAATTTTCAGAATGGTTTGTTATGGGTTGGGAGGGGTTCTACACGGTTTTATAGGCTCTCCAAAATTCTGGAATCAGGTGTTGGTGTGTGTGTGGGGGGTGGGGTGGGGGCAATTTCACAGCTTTTTATCATTTATCAAGAATGAAACAATTACTATATACATTTGAAATATTGAATCAGTGTCAGTAGAGGAAAGAAAACCCAGTAATGACTCGGTCTTTTTACTTCTTTAGAATGAATCTTTGGGTAGGCACAATAAATTGTTTCACAGCATAATTCATTGGGGGCTCTTGAGCTTTAGTTTGTATTATATATTCATAGCTTTTTGTGGCAGCCATAGGCCATGAGTCTTAGGCCTGACATGATGAGTCTACAGGGAGAAGGCTGCAGTTTGTGTTACAGATGCCCTTAAGAGAGTTCCCAGCTGTGTACTCTGCTTTTAAAATGGATGCAAAATTAAACTTACCATAATGACTTCTGTTGAAGTCAGTGAGAATTAGTCTTCAGCTATCCAGGTGCTACAAGATAAAATGACTTATTTAAGCACTCATAAGAGATTTCTGCAGTTGAGAATTGAGGAAATGAACACATGAGTTTATGTCTACTGCATCTTTTTTAATCCTTAAAATGAATATATAAACTTCTGAAAAAGAAACCCGTATCTGAAGCCGCACTAAATGAAGGGAATGAATGCTTTCCCCAGATTCTTAAATTCTGAAAGGAAGTCTTCCAAAGAGGTCAGTTGAGAAAGATAGATTTTGGGGCGCCTGGGTGGCGCAGTCGGTTAAGCGTCCAACTTCAGCCAGGTCACGATCTCGCAGTCTGTGAGTTTGAGCCCCGCGTCAGGCTCTGGGCTGATGGCTCAGAGCCTGGAGCCTGCTTCCGATTCTGTGTCTCCCTCTCTCTCTGCCCCTCCCCCGTTCATGCTCTGTCTCTCTCTGTCCCAAAAATAAATAAACGTTGAAAAAAAAATAAAAATAAAAAATAAAAAAGAGAAAGATAGATTTAGAGAAATCTAACTTAGGTTGCATCTTTGTCCAAAAGGTCTGTTGTTAGGTTTGGAGAAAGACAACTGTATTGTTCTACCCCAGGGTAGGATTGACTACAGAGATGGGTTCAAAGGGCTCTCTGTTGGAGGGCATGCCTCTGGATCAGGGTTGAGAATGGCATTATTCTTGCCAAATGCTTGGTCTTGATATACTAAGCACTCTTCCAACATTAACATCAGTTAGAGTGGTGATAGAAACAATCCGAGGGAGTATTCTGGAGAATTTGAGTGAAATAAGGAAGAGGAAAGCAAAATCCCTGTCTAGAGTTAACCTGATCTTCACTTCAGAATCCTGGAAAGTACTCCAAGAATTGTGGAAACATCAGCTCGTGAACATTGAAGAACCATGCTCAGTGCAAGTGTTTTTACAATCCCAAACCTAAGGTGCCATGTTGCTCTTAATTTGTCTGAGACTGTGAAGCCGCTGTGGCACCCTATCTTCTAACCACATAAGTAAAATTTCTCTATTTGTAAGCCCACACAGCTTTTCTCCTGGGCTGCAGTTGTGTTGGGCTTCTTTACCAATACCAGAATTTAGTGGGCACAGGTGGACATCTCTGGAGCTAGGACTCAGAGCAACCTTTCTAAATGCTGACTCTCCAAGATTCTGCAAAACACGGAAGAAACCTAGGAAACTAGAGCAGTGCTAAAATTCAAATTAAGAGTAGGGTTCCTGATTTCATCGCAGGGTTCTGGCTAGGAATTCCTAACTTGAGCATAAACTATGTAGCTGTGTCCATTTCCTGGGGGGACATATCTGGAACCTGTAAGAACTGATGGTATTTGGGGCTCAGCAAAGCCTGTTTTTGTGAGAAGCCAGTCAGAATGAACTTGCCTCAGTCTGTATTTATTTGCCTTTCCAGATGTCCTTGACTCTAGATGCCACTTTATTCTTGGTTACTTGCCCTGCTTCTTGGATGAGAGGCTCAGAAATGCCTTGGGCCACTGTGGGGTCATGAAGTTTCACCGACCATTGTTACCTCATCTCTTATCATGATCTGGGACTCAGACTTCCTGGTGTCAATGTCAAGATTTTAGAAACCACAGCAGTTCCTGATTCCAAATCGCAGTGTGATAGGACACACAGAACCTCTGAATAGCTCAGGTTAAGTCCCAGAGAGTCTGATAAATACAGTCTCCACTGGGATTCTATCTCTTGGGAAAATTTGGACTGATGTAAGAGAAGTTTTATAAAAGAACTGAGAGATAAAGTTTCTCACTTTTCCTTTCTACTTATGAATTATTCTAAGATACAACAGTTTTACATAGTCCCCCTAAAGCTATCTTGAAAAACTGAGAAAGCAGTTATATTTTTCTGAGATATTGTGGCCAGTCTATGTACAGCATTATATTTATGCATCCTTTCTTTTTATCCCCTACTTTGCTCTCCCCCTCATTCTTGTTTCTTTCAATAAAGCATTACCATGTGAATTTAGCCTCAAGTTCTATTTTGTAGGAAATTTGGTCTAAAATAGAACTTAACCACAGAAAGCGATAATCAGATGGGCAAGATTAACCTAGTCATTAGATCTTAGATTAAAGGGAAAGAAAAATATGATTATAGAATGGCATCATTTGCTTGCCAATTTTGATTCTACTGTGCCCATGTCTGCCTTCTATGAGAAAAAGAATTGAATGGTGGGGCGAGGGTCTGGATGAAAAATGAACCCAAAAAACCTCTTATTCCCTTAAAAAACTGTGGGACTGGAGCACAAACAACTCTATTTTTGAAGTAATTCTTCTGAAAGATTGAAAAAGAGGGAATTTTCTGATTCTGGGCAGTTTTCTGATTCTGGGCAATGTCCACATAATACTTAGTTGAGTTGTAGGGTGCCTGGGCCTCTGGCTCTTGATTTTGGCTCAGGTCATGATCTCATGAGTTTGTGAGTTTGAGCCCTGCATCAGGCTCTATGCTGACATTGTGGAACCTGCTTGGGATTCTCTCTGTCCCTCTTTCTTTGCCCCTGCCTCACTCTCTTGTGTGCTCTCTCTCTCTCTCTCTCTCTCGAAATAAATATATAAACTTAAAAAAAAAATACTTGAGGGCGCCTGGGTGGCGCAGTCGGTTAAGCGTCCGACTTCAGCCAGGTCACGATCTCGCCGTCCGCGAGTTCGAGCCCCGCGTCGGGCTCTGGGCTGATGGCTCAGAGCCTGGAGCCTGTTTCCGATTCTGTGTCTCCTTCTCTCTCTGCCCCTCCCCCGTTCATGCTCTGTCTCTCTCTGTCCCAAAAATAAATAAACGTTGAAAAAAAAAATTTTAAAATAAAATAAAATAAAATAAAAAAAAATACTTGAGCCATGAATGAAAGCAATGAAGTAGGCCTTTTTACCCCTACCTCAATCAAGCATTGAATGGGGGCTACTTGGAGGGGAATTACAGCCTCAAGCAAAGCTGTTTCCTTTGGCTAAGGGAAAACTCTGGGGAGGAGTTGGGCTCTGGGCACCCACCTAACATTCCTAGAAGCTCAGTGAACAAGTGTTTCAGCCCCGAAGCTGAGTATCTGTGTGGTTTACTGTAGTGCCCACCACAGATATGTTAGTACGTGCCTGATTATGATTTAGACTAAAGATCCTAGAGGGAAAAAATGGCTTCAGCAGTTCTAGGTCTCAACCACATCACAGAATCAGTAGTGATCAGTAAGATTTGGAAGTACTTGTGAGAAGGAGGTAAAAGGTCTCACCTTCTAAATTTTGGGAACAAGTGTTATGTAGTGAAATTGGTTGGGGTTATTTGCCTCGCTGGAAGCAGCAGGCTTTGGTAGAGTATGGGCGCCTGCCAGTAGATGGTGGACGATAGGAATGGGTTTCCCTGGAGGGGAAAGAAGAAATACATGGCAAATGCTAATCAGTATTTAATATTCTTTATTTACAAGAGTTCATGTTGCAGCCTTAAAACATGTCTAGGTTTTGTTGTTGTTGTTGTTGGTGGTGGTGGTGGTGGTGGTGGTGGTGGTGTGTGTGTGTGTGTGTTTATTTGAAACCTTAACTGAGACTTATACTTTCCTGGGCGTTAGTTTTTGTTGCACATCAGCCCACATGTGCGTCCATTCAAGAGGGTCCTGTTCCCATGTTTCCTTTTTGTTTCTGACCTTTGAAATGATGCACAGTGACTTGACCTTCACCCACATCCTGCTACTCATCTGTTTTCCATTTTTAAGAGGCCTTAAATAATTCCTTTCAAAGGGTCCTCAAACCCAAAACCTAGGGCATCACTTTTTATAAATCTATGCTTAAGGACAGTAAGTAGCAGTTATTTATGTTATTTAAACAGATCAGTCTTACTTGTTTCAATAATAAATTTAATTACATTCTAGGTAGTGTACTTATAAATATTTTCTAATGAAGGTACTCCAAATTGAGAAAATGTGAGTTTTTGCCATAAAAGAGTATATGCTTCCCTGAAAAAAAAAAATCACACACTCTGTAATAAGCAAGTCAAATGGGAAAACTAAGGTTGAACCGGACCACTAAAAATCTATGCAACGTCATATTCAGACTGTTATTGAAACGATTATTGATTCATCAGCAGATAGCCTGAAGAATAGACAGGCACCTCAGTGTGCTGAATGCTGCTTCCGGAGCATTAAAATGTGTTAAGAAATAGTGTCAAGATGATAGCTTTTGAGCTCAGAGAGAATACAGATGGACGTAGATCTCCAAGCCCAGGAGCAAGTGTCAGTTGCCAGAGGTGACAGCAACGTGTGCTTCTGTTTGGATGGAGCCTCTGTGCAGTAAAGTGCTCCTGTCTGTAGAGCAGCCACACTAAGAATCTTTTTCCTGAAAAAGTTTGAAATTCTGCACAAGCTGTTCTAGCTTCAAATGGCATATGGACCAACCCAACACTCAGACTGACAAAATTATCCTATTCAGCAATCACATAAGAGCTAATTCATGTAAGAGAAATATTCTGGATAGACTATAACTCCAAATAGAAAACATTGAATTGTTACTGCTTATGAGCCTCAGTGACATTGGCCATGAGCTTACAACTTTGTAAGGCAGATTCTGCCTGTGCCAATTTTACTTACAGGCACAACAGAGAACACCATGTTTTGAACTTAAGTAGATGCTTAAATTTTGATAGGAATTTTTTTTTTTTATAGTTCAAACAGAAACTAGTATCTCATATTTGCATGCTCACTAATGTTTTCCATGTATATTAACCCATGTACTAGGGTAGGTTTATTATTATATTTTTACATACATGGGTATCAAATCTCAGGGAATTTCATGACTAAAACAAGCAGTAAGCATTAAAGTGGGGAATAAAAACTCCCGCATAATAATATCCTTCTACTCCATGTTGCCTTTCATGAAGTAATTCAGGTTATTTGAGGCTTACATGTAGTTAAATAAAAGGGGGTAAGATACTATCTGGGAAGTAATTTACAGATGATACGCTATACTTGAAACATTAAAAGTAGATAAAGTGACTACATAAAACTGATGTGAAACTGAAAAGAATAAATGTGGGAAAATCACTACATTTCACATAAGCTTCTTTATATAACCTGAGTTGTTCTTTAAATACCTGCTGCCCAAAGTGATTCTTTATCAGTTGTCTTCTTATCTTTACCTATTTTAAATGTTTGAGACAGACTGGAAATTTATGAATTTATAAAAGCATTTATATACAATGAAACTATCATCCTTAAGCACACACACACACACACACACACACACACACACACATAGATACCAACACCATATATAACAGTAAAACACTGTAACATGTATCACCTAATGAAACAATTTGCTTGAAATGCAGGATGGTATTATGGAGACTTTAAGTGATTTAGGCATGACAGCACACATAGCCTGCCTGCAGTTCTCACGATTTGGGAACTGATTATCATTTACTTTAAGTGTAAACTGAATAATATTCATTATCATGAGTGTTATGGTATTTTACTGTAGTTATATATAATTTATATAGAAATTATTTAATTTATATAATTTTATATAAAATTTATTTTATATATTTTAATTATATATAAATTGTGGACCCTTACCACAATTTGTAATAGTGAATGTAGTTTAAATACCCATCTTTCAAATGAAATAATGTAAATTTAGATAAAGAACTAGAGTTGAATAGCTACCTTTCCAATATATAGAAAATATTTTGGGGCACCTGGGTGGCTCAGTAAGTTGGGTGTCCGACTTCGGCTCAGGTCATGATCTCCCATGTCAGGCTCTGGGCTGACAGCTCAGTGCCTGGAGCCTGCTTCAGATTCTGTGTCTCCCTCTCTCTCTCTGCCCCTCCCTTGCTCACACTCAGTCTCTCTCTCTCTCTCTCTCAAAAATAAATAAACATTAAAACAATTTTTTTAATAAAAAATATTTTTAGTTCTTGTTCATTCTGTAACCATTGTACAAACATGTATAAAAGATTTGGTTGCAGTCTTCCAAAATACCCTAGAGGAGGGCTAACATCATCCTGATACTAAAGCCAGAAAAGATACCAAAACACCAACATTCTCTTGATACCTAAACTAAAACTACCATAAAAGGAAACTACAGACCAATATCCTTGGTGGATATAGATGCAAAATATTTCAATAAAATACTAGCAAATCAATTACACCATTATCAAGTGGGATTTATTCCTGGAATGTAAATATGGTCCAACACATGCAAGTTAATCTGTATGAGACATCACATTAATAGAATGAAAGAAAAGAATCATACAATTAGCTTAACAGACACGGAAAAAGGATTTGACAAAATTCGACATTTATTCGTGATAATGATAAAACTCTTAACAAATTAGGGATAAAAGGAACATATCTCAACATAATAAAGGTCATATATGACAGCCCCCCAGCTAACATCATACTCAGTGATGAAATGTTGAAAGATTTTCTTCTAAGATTTGGAGCATGATAAGGTCCCACTCTTACCATTCTTTTTCGACGTAGTGCAAGAAGTCCTAGCCAGACCAATCAGCCGAGGAAACCAAATACAAAGTATTCAAATTGGAAAGGAAGAAGTAAAATTATCTTTATTGGAAGATAACATTCTATATTTTAAAAATTCTAAAGACTCAACCAAAAAACTGTTAGATCCAATCAGCAAATTCTGTGAAGAATTTAGAATACAAAATTAACATACAAAAATCAGTAGTGTTTGTCTACACTAACAATGAATTTTCTGAAAAAGAAGTAAATAGATGCCATTTACAATGGTATCAAAAACAATTAGATACCTAGGAATAAATTTAAGGAGGGGAAAGATATCTACTCTGAAAATTACAAGACACTGATGAAAGAAATCAAAGAAGACATGAATAAATGGAAAGATACCCTGTGTTCACAGATTGGAAGAATTAAAATTGTTAAAAATCAATACTACCTAAAGCATCTATAGATTCAATGAAGTCCTAATCAAGATGCCAATGACAGTTTTACAGAAGTAGAAAAAAGCACTCCTAAATTTGTGTGGAACCCAAAAGACCCCAAATAACCAAAGAACTTCTGAGAAAGAATAACAAGGCGAGAGACATCATACTTCCTGATTTCAAGCTATATTATAAAATTATAGTAATCAAAATAGTGTAGTTACTGGTATAAAAACAGAAAAGTAGACCAATGGAGCAGAATTGAGAGCCCAGAAATAAAACCAAACATATATAGTATATTCAACAAGGGAGCCAAAAATACTCAATGGTGTAAAGACTGTCTTTTCAATCAATGGTATAGGGATAATTGGATATTCACATACAAAAGAATGAAACTGAATATACTACTCACAAAAATTAACTCAAAATGGATTAAAGATTTAAACGTAAGACCTGAAACTATGAAAGTCCTAGAAGAAAACATAGGAATAAAGCTATTTGACTTGGGTTTTGACAGTGATTTTTTGGATACGATACCTAAAGCATAAGCAACAAATTCAAGCAAGTGGGACTACAAGTTGTATAAGCTTCTGCACAACAAAAGAAACTATCAACAAAGTGAAAAGGCAGCCTATGGAATGAGCAAAGATATTTGCAAACCATATCTGATAAAGGGTTAATATTCAAAATATGTAAGAACTCATATATTACTATTTTGTATACCTGAAATTAATGTAACATTGTGGGTCACGTATAGAAAAACAAACTCCTACAACTCAATAGCAAAAAATATCAATCAATGAATCAACTCAATTAAAAGTGGGAAAAGGACCTGAACAGACATCTTCTAAAGAAGATATATGAAAAGCCAACAAAGACATGAAAAGAAAGATATATGAAAGAAAGATGTATGAAAGGCCAACAAAGACATCACTAGTCCCTAGGGATGTGCAAATTACAACTACAGTATGACACCACCTAATGCCCGTTAGATGACCATCAAAAGAAAAGAGATAAATGTTCATATGGTTGTGGAGAAAAGGGAACCCTTATACACTGTTGGTGGGATTGTGAATTGTCGTAGCCACTATGGATACCAGTATGGAGTTCTCCCATATATAGAACTACCAGTAATTCCACTTCTAGGAATATGTATAAAGGTAATGAAACCACTAACTCAAGAAGATATCTGGATCTCCATGTTCATAGCACCATTATTTACAATAACCAAGTCATGGAAACAACCTGAGTGTCCAGTGATGGCTGAATGGATAAAGAAGTTGTTGTGTATATATACAATGAGATATTATTCAGCCATAAAAAAAACCTAGGAAATCCTACCATTTTGTTGACAACATGGATGGACCTTGAAGGCATTGTGCTAAGTCAAATAAGCCAGACAAAGAAAGGTAAATAATGTATGATCTCACTTATATGTGAAATGTTAAAAATAACGTAGCAATAGAGATCAGACTTGTGGTTACCAGAGGCAGAGAGTGCAGGGAGGGACATTGGGGAAGGTGGTCAAAAGGTACAGGCTTCCAGTTATAAGATAAATACTAAGGGCATAACGTACAACAAGCTGACATACAAACACTGCTATATAATAGGTAGGAAAGTGGTTAAGAGAGAAAATCCTTTGAGTTCTTATCACCAAGAGAAAATGTTTTTTTCCCCTTTTTTTCTTTTATTTTTATTTTCTCTATATGAGAAAAAAGATGTTAACTGAATCTGTTCTGGTAATTATTTCACAGTATATATAAATCAAACCATCATTCTATATACCTTAAACTTATAGAGTAATATATGTCAATTATTTCTCAATAAAACTAGAAAAAAGATTTGATCACATATTCAGGTGGAAATCATTCATACACAATTTAGAGAGGAACATTCATAGCTGACAATGTAATTTTAATTGATATGTTAATATTAAAGACAGGGTAGGATCAAATACTTGGGTAAGAGAGTGAATCAGTTGTCAAGCATGAAACATTTTGTGGGACAAAATATAATAAAATGTCTTTTTTTTAGAATCAGAATTATAGGAAATATAATCACAAAAACCTCAATATATTTTCCTTCATTATCCAAATAAAGTTAAAAGTCCTATCCTTTCTGAAATGTAATAACTATTTTGAAACTGCACATTTCTAGTAGCTATATATGAAGTAGATTTTTATAGACTTAGTGAAGACAATAATATCAATTTTATTGGTAAATATACAGATTTTCAGAAAAATAATCTGAATTTGATTTGTTTCATTTATTCTGTTATTAATGTTTCATTTAAGACTACTTATGTTGGGGCGCCTGGGTGGCTCAGTTGGTTAGGCATCAGACTTCAGCTCAGGTCATGATCTCGTGGTCTGTGAGTTCTTCTAGCCTTGCGTCAGGCTCTGTGATGACAGCTCTGAGTCTGGAGCCTGCTTTGGATTCTGTGTCTCCCTCTCTTTGCCCCTCCCCCACTCACTCCTCTCTCTCTCTCTCTCTCTCTCTCTCTCTCTCTCTCTCTCAAAAGTAAATAAACGTTAAAAAAAAAAGACTAATGTTGATGTATGTGAGTAGCATTAATATCATTTCATGTCTATGTTGTTTGTTACTGATTATGTTAGCTAATATTTGTGTTTGGAAAGATAAATGGTGAAGACAATTCTTAATGTAAACTAAAAGTGAAATGAATTAGGCTCTCAAAATTATTGACATCATAGCTCTCTTGTTTCCCAAAATCAATATAATTAGAAAACAGATTTTAGGAGGGCTTACTTACTATATGAAATAATCAACGTCATAAAAAGTGCTGTTTTTAATACCAAAGGCAGACTTTCAGAGTCATAAAACCAGAACATTCACATAAGAACTGGATTTCTTAAGTTTTTAAAAATTCTAACGTGTCTGGAAGTGGAGAGAAAAATGGTTAAACAATTAAAGGAGGAAAATCCAAGTTTTCAGACCTTTGAAAAATGTGAATTTATCATCATCATAATATTTTCAGTGATTGTTCTTAGGTAAAAACACTACATTCTCAGGATTATTTTGATTCTTACAGTCCAGGATGAATTAAACATTGGGATGAAAAATACTCATATGCACGTGTCATAAATTAGAAAAGATTTTGAATTTAACTTCTCTACTCACACTTTGTTGTAAGTACAACAAGCTGACATCTTAGATATTACAGTGTCATTTAACTCCTAGAAGTTAATAATATAGGAATTATTAAGATATATAACTACAGAGTTATTGGAAATATGAAGAAATACTCAGCTAAATCATTGTTTTTATAGGTGTTTTCTTGGTCAGATTGCTTATTGTAACGTGTAAAATTTAAATTTGTGGTGACTGATTTTCATCTTTGATAAATTTAGTAATAAATGATTCTGTTCAAATACAGCCAAGACAAAATATATATATAGCTAGAGGCATAGAAACATAAATTTTGCACACACTAATAGCCATACTTAATAACTCCAAAACAATCAGGAAAATGACATTAAAAATCCTTGTTCTCTTTATCAGAGTTTGAGTTGTGAACATTTGCTTCTAAATGAAAAATATATCTACACTCAAAAATTAACGTTAACATCCATAACTTTTCACAAATCTATGATAATGGATATTTCATGGAAATTTAATTATGTTGGCTAGTTTATTGATAAAGGCAAAATTGAATAGATTAGGTGCACTGTTCATTTTTTATTAAAATTTCTTAAGAAATGATGAAAGATTGATTATTTATACCTGTAATTCCACCAAAGGAAAATGATAACCCTGGATTCTGTCACAGTGAAGTATTTGTAAGCTATTGATCTGTAGTGGTTAAAGGTCCCACTAGAGAGAAGTTATGAGCTAAAATTTTTAGTACCTGAAATGAAACATTGACACTAGATCTGTAAAGTTGCAGACACCAGCCTCTGTCCAAATCCAGATATACTGCTGGCCATTTTGTTTCCCAAAGCAGTGGATGAATCAGAGAATGTAGAGTTGGACAACCTGGTAAATTGTGGTGTGGGACTTTTTTAGCTGAGTATATGATGACTGACTGTTGGTGCTCTGTAGGTTTAAAATCTACTATGGTATAGAAAGAAATCTGCACTCATGTTTGTGGCAGAGATCAAGCCAAGGTTTCATTCCAACCACATCCCATTTTACTTGGCAGATGATATCAATAGCTTCCGTGCTGTTGAAACAGTATGATTTCAATAGTGGCTTATGAATTTTGAAGGGGCACAAACATTCAGTCCATAATGGTTTCCATCAGATGTTCACTCTAACTGTCGAGCTGATTTCACAGTGCTTATTCTAGAGTACTCATATTTTGGTAGGATTTAGAAATGTCTGTTTTTGAGGCAATAAACAATTTTAGCCATTTGGGCAAAACAGTGTTCTTTCTGAGAGTCTTAGACATAGTGGAAATGGGAAGGGGTTGGCACCATTGGCAAGATGAAGAATTGGTATGTAGCTCATCTAGGGGAAAATCATGCTTGTCTTGTGTTTTGGGGACGATATTGAAAAAAAATATTTTTGCTGAATTAATCTTTCATTAACCCTTTCAATACCAAATATTGGTGATGGGTAAATAAGAAAAATACTAAAGACAGCTAAGCAAACTAACTTCTTTTACATAAAAATGTTAGTACAGGAGAGGAAAGTGGGAGGAAAGTGTTCTTTCAGGATGTATGTTAAGAACATGAAGAGATGATTTGGAAGAATCTGTTGAGGGTGTAAGAATACATATGTGTGCACACAGAAATGGAAGTGGAGAGAGAAAAAAAGAGGAGAGAAGATGAAGAAAAGTTCCAGCCAGTGGGTTATTAAGGAATTCCATTCCCCACTGTCAGTCTTTAAAAGACTTCAGCAGAGATTTAAGTCTGTATACAAGTTGTCCCACTAATTATATAACTCTGTTAATCCTCAAGGTGCTTCTTCAGCTTTATTCAGGTTTTTATTTTGTGTGTTTTCACCTCCAAGTTTGGACCTCTACTCAGATGTTCATTTGCACCTGAAATTTAGTGGATTAATTCTGAGCCTAGGAGCACATTGTTGCCATTGTCATCCAGGTGTTGACTGCCATGCCAAGAAATTGAGGCTATTCAGACATGAAATGTATTTTTAGACTAATAATATAAAAAAAAAAAGAGAGGAAAATAGAAGTCCCTGAGATACAAATGATAATTTTTCAAACATCCTGTTTTTATCAGAAAATGCTATATAGAGAGTTAAAATATGTCTTATGTGAGTTTATGAAAATGGAGGAAACTTAAATAGGAAAATCACAAACTAGACCTAAGTTTATACCTGAGTTTTCAAAAGCACCAATTTCTTAATGCATTTGCATCCATTTTAGAGTGATGGGGAAAGTGAATGTAGATAGCTCTTTAAGGGAGTTTTATTAAAAAGGGAGACAGTTAAACACTGGAATGGCTGACAGGGAAGAGCCAAAAGGGATCTGTTTCTTTGAGGAGAGAGATGAAAACATTTTATATACGCTTATGAGAATGACACAGTAGAGAACATAAACATCAGGGTGTGGAGGAGAGTAGAGTGTGTTACTGGTTATTGAGTTAACAAGAGGGAAGCATCTAGGGCACACATAGGGATTTTATCTTACATGGAAAGTGGACACTTCATCAATAGAAACAGGAGTGAAGACAAATCATGAGTACAGCTGCAGGTGAACAATGTAGTAGGAGTTTATGGAAGTCTTTTGATTATTCAATTTTACAGAAAAATAGCAAGTATGCCATCATATAAATATGAGCTTGTGGAGGGGGGATGGGTATTTGAGGAACAAAAAGAGAAAAACATGAAATATTTATTTAGGAGAGTGGGAGAAGAAACGGACCAGGAGATGACATAGTCATTGGCCATTAAAATTCAACCTTCTAGTTTTAAAAGACACCAGCCAAAATAGATTTGTGTTTTTCTCTAGCCATGTTTAGCTAAACAGGTACTTGTATGTAATAACAGCAAAGGTAAAAATACTAGGGTTATGGATTTGTGAAAGAATGGTCTTTTACAGAAGTTCAACAAAGCCAGCGAAGAGCAAAGAAGACAGAAATATGTACAAGGGACTGATTTTAATGTTTTTCCATAGAATTTATTCTGCATGAGATGGGAAAATAAACATCAGGTGTGTAAAGTTCAAAGGCAAAGCAAGCTGACTCTATAAGTTTTTGGTCTAGGTGAAGTTGAAGAATTGTTAGAGTTGGAATATATGATGAAATGAACTAGAAAGTTAACAGGAGATGGTCTGAATTTAGGATGTTTTAAATTGATTTTACAGAGTTTAGACTTACTGGTAATGAAATGACAAGTTCTAGTGCAGGGTCTCAACCTCAGTACTGTCAACATTTCAGACTAGATAGTGTGTGTGTGTGTGTGTGTGTGTGTGTGTGTGTGTGTGTGTGTGTGTGTAGGCTACCTTGTGCAATGTAGGATATTTAACAGGATGCTCACTAAACTCTACTCAGGAGCTACCCTTCATTCCTGACCCAGTTGTGAGGACCAACAATGTATTCAGACATGGCCAAATATTTCCTAAAGAAGCAAATTGTCTCCAGATTGAAAACCCCTGCTCTGGAATATGACCATGGGAATGAGTGGCAGAGGTGAAGTAAAGGACAAGATCACCAAAAATGTAGAAGCAAGAGCGTTGAGATAATTATCTACATGTGTATGAAATAATCAAGAATTAAGAGAAAAGTAGATTGAAGAAAGCTACAATGAAAAGTAGCTACAATTATATATGAGTGAGTGGGGAATGATGATCCATGAGGTTGTTGATAAGAGGTTCAATGGGGAGGTTTCAGGAATTATGACAGGGCAAAGGAGGGAGTGGATTATGAGCCATGTTTGTTTGAGGAGTCTAAAACTTCTTGTGGAGAGCTGTGTACACTGAATGAAGAAGGATAACCCTGTGGAGCTGGGAAGTCAGTAGTTGCAAGGCTATGAATGTTATGAGTATATAGGGATGGGTCAAGTTGAGAGGGCTCAGGACACATTATGGATCCTGAACACGGACTCTCAGATACCTAGGAGGTGAGAGGAACCTTATTTGCAGATATCGGGACTCCCTCTTGACTCATCTCTGTGAAGAGTATAAGCCTGTAGAAGTATGGTCTTACCTCAAGAGAACTGGGGTCGCTTTTGACTCAAGCAAGAAGGTAGATTCCTTCTTGAGTCCTCTCCATAGACAGTAGAAAAGAGAAAGAGGCTAGATCTTACTCTGAGTGCTATTTGTTTTGATTTCTATACTGGAGGTAAGAGGGACTAGGAAGACTGGATCTTACTCCAAAGTTTCCCACTCCTTGGGAGAAGTGATTTTGAGTTGGCCATTATCAATGCAGGAATTAGACCAGCTCCCTTGGGGCAGACAAGAAACAGAAAAGTGGGATTTGTTTGGACTGTGAATGATTAAGGGGGAGGAATCTATACAAATGTTGGAGAGAGTCACAAGCACTTGATTAAGAAATAGTATCTAATGGACAGAAGGAAGGAAATTAAATTCTTTCTTTGTCTTTGCAAGTCTCACCCTCCAAAGTAGGAAGAATTGCTGTTAATGAGTAAATTAGGAAAACAGTTAAAGAAGCATGAAGTTTAAATTGATCTACCTAATGAAGAGAGCATGGGTACTAATAAGGTTAGGGGAACATTTTTGGTCTAAGGTAGCTGCTGAGTATATGAGATATATGTACGTGTGTGTGTATATACGTGTGCATGTAGGTGTTTTTGTGTGTGTGTGCATACATATACACCTACCTATGTCTATAGAGAAAGTTCAATAAATAAATCATAGATACATCAGATATACATTCAGAGTGGATGTCACACACATACACGTGTGTGCACACACACATACACATGTGCGCACACACACACACACACACACAGCCGTATATTACATATTTGGAAAGAGAAAGAATGGAGAAACAATTCCAAGAAGTTTGACTTTCTTTATAAAAGGATGAACTTAATATATTTTGGGGTCAACTTTACTAAAAATTGAATTATTTAATTGCCTTTTAAATATTTTCAGTATTGGATAGTCTTTTCCAGTAATTTCAGTATGTCTGTGACTCCATACCAGGCCTGTACCAAGAGGTTACAATTGCTTACATACTTAGGGGTATTTAGAACTCAATAAAACTTTGGGATTAGAAAAATGTGAGGTTGAGTGACTGCCTTACTGTGATTTAATATTTTCTTTTATTTAAGTCCCACACTTTTGGGGACATGTATTCAGCAGTGTATCTAAGGAGTCATTCCCAAGTTAATTCAAACCCATGTAAACCAAAGTGAGCTCTTCTGGCATTTTTTCATAACCAATGTGTTTATTATCATCTGACCCTTTTTAAAAAAAACAACTCATGGAAATTTAGAAGCGTGCTGTGGAATTTGGTAAATGCACACTGAGGTTACATCATGTTTGAAGAGATATTGTAATATTTAATGATACTACGCAGACTGATACTGTCCAAGATTTCAATATGAAACCTGTATATTTTTACTTAATACATGAAAGTGGATATCTTTGTTCAGATTTTAGCCTCATGTTCCAAAAATTTGGTTTTTCACGAGTGTGTTAACTGTGTCAAAGATCAAGGTATTTATTATATTAATAACGTTTTCACTATCAGTAGCTAAACACTCTATCAATACAAACAAAAAAAGAAAATCACTAATTGGCATATCATATTTAAAACTAGGTTATATTCTGGAGTATATAGATATCCGCCTCTAAGAAATTATTCTTCTCACATCTCCACCTCATTTACCTTTTCTTTCCAATCTGTGGTTTATCAAAATGCTAGGACTATATACCACCTCCTTGTGCTTGTAGATACGTTTCCAGTGAATATGCTTTTTACTTACACCAAGGTAAATCCTAGTATCTCTCTTTCTTCCTCTTACTATCTGTTTTTTTTAATTATTACACTGTTTTCCAATTATGATGGTTATCAGATTGCTGCTTCTGATTTTTTTAAATGTGTTTTCTTTGAATGACAAGACAGGGGCCTGAATAGTCAGATTTACCCTGTCTGTATCTTCAGCGATCAAAAGTCTAGAGGAAGAACACACCTGCACGTGTGTATTACGTTCACCAAGTTGAGCTGCGGGCACTGTCGTCTCCACCCAGGGCAGGACTTTCTCCTACATGTCTGTCCCTTTCACTCTTTTCATTTGTAGCTGGGAGCTCTTGAGTATATTTTGCTGGATGGTGGTTCCCCAACTATACGAGACTATGAGATCCTAAGCTGTTTTTTAAAATTCTAAGATTTAGAAAGATCCTCCTTTTATTAGATGACAGACAGCAACATCAAAAAGCTTTTAACAGAAAATCTTGTAAATGCAATTATCTTGCAGTTTCTTCAAGGACACAACGATCTCCAGGAAACGTAGTGCTTTTTCAGAGTCACTGTAGCATCACCCTGGAGAGATCCATATCATTCACTTTTTTGGGTGAAGGTAACATAGCTGCTTAAGGAAATGAAAGGATTCATTAGAGGAGGCATCTCTGAATTCTTTAAAAGCTTAGCTCAAATTTTGTCTATTAATTGTTTTGTTCATGGCCTTAATAGAATGAAACTTGGTGTGAGAATGGGTAAAACTGGGAAAGGTGCTGGTAAGAGAACAGTCACGGCCGGAAGAGTCAGTCCTCAAAGTGACTTGAGGGAAGGTCAGCGTTAGTGGGGTGGGGAAGTTGTGAGTGAAAGGAGGGATATACGCTGCGGAAAGAAAAGAGGGATAATTGGAAGGGAATGGAGCAAGGCTGAAGTCAGAACCCTTCACAAGTTTAGACTCTTACCGGTAAAGAATACAGATTAAATATACTTGTGTGGGTGGAGCTGGTTCCTCTGACTCACAGTGCTTGGGGGCATCCGGGGGCCACCGCGGAGGCACCAAAACATACTCCACCATCAGTTTGTCTCACATTCTGCTTACGTAGCACATGCCAGAACTCAGGGCCACTCTGCTGTGTGCCCTTGGGGAGAAGAACATAGGAAGATTATTCATTTTTTCCTCTCCCTTAAAAGAAAATAAAATGAATTAGAGAAATAGACCAGTTAAATGAACAGATACTTAACTTGAGGTACTGTTGGTTTCACCCTGCATGGATTCTTTCTGTGTGTTATTTTCCTGTCCTCTACTCCCAAAACACAATGTCATACTTGAAGCAGAGAGATTTTCCTTCAGCACGATGAGCTCTCGTCTGCACATCTTCTGAGTCTCAATGCGGGGCATGTTACCAGGTGCATCGCAGGCAGCCTCGCACCGTTTACGGGGGCTTGTTTGTCAAAGTTCACAGCTTAGCAACATTTACTGCTACTCTAACTTTCTCTGCAGTGTTATGGTTGCAATTATTTGGTGTTATTCTGGGAGTTAATTGCCAGGAAACAAAATTAAGGGAGCATGTCTGATCCTTTCCCTCCTTTGAGACTACTGAAAAAAAGAATTGAAAAGAGGTGAGCCTTAATATCAATCCAGCATGGGCCATTTCTCTTGTCATTGGTCTCGTTGAAGGAGCTCACTTCAGGAGAGTCACAAAGAGGTCAGAAGATTTTAAACTGCCAACTTAGATCTGCATTACAACTTCCCAAGACTTTTCAACAATTTGGTGTGGATATGCTGAAAACCTAGCTCATTTCTCCATCAAGAGGTTGCAGAATAAAATTCTGGTCTTCATTGTGCTAATAGAGCCACTCTTGGAGAAAGATTTAAATGAAGCATTCTAGTCGCGATTATCTTGAAAAACCATTATATATTAAATTATTAGGAGAAAAAGATTTAAATCATTTGAGATAACTGAATGACATCATTGATAAAATGCAATGAAATGGTGACTGGGGCTGAAGAATGTGTGGAATATATGTTTGGATCGTTAAGCCTTAAAGAGGATCACCTCAAAGAGGACATTAAATTCAGAGGGGTTTGTGTCATCACTAGTATATCCATCATCGTGGGGTTACTCAGAGTTTACTGAGAAACAGGAAAAGTGCCACCTCAGCCCATTTTCCTCTTAAGAGGGAGAATGGTTTCGTTATTGCAGCCATCCCTTAATAATGCTCGGATCTGCTTTGTGTTGACCCTTACACCTCACTGTCAACGACAGAGGGTGCCTCTCGGCTCTCAGCAGCGCCAGGGTGCTCTTGCCCACGCTCAGCGTCTTCTGCCCTCAGCTTCCTATCTGTCTTGGCCTGAGCTTCTCCTAATAACCGGATGTTCATTTCACATTCAGATAATTAGAGAGGAAACTATTTGTCTTAATTGCTGAGCCTCCAACAGATGTTTTGTTAATAGTGGTAAGACATCCTCATCTAAACTATTGCGTTAAGATGGGGAAACACTGCCTGGTGCTAGCATTTGAATTGTTATAACTTTGAAAATGTTCACATTCTATTTTGAAGGGCAAATACACTTAAAATTAAGGCATCATTATATAATTTAGTAACATCCCATGAGCACACGATTGATTTGTACTTGCTTTGCACATTAATAGGATTTGTGCACACGTCAAACCATACTATAGAGATAATTCTGGTAAGGTTATGATGTAAAAATATTGGCTTTTGTGGGGAACAGAATTTTTTAAACTTTTTGGCTAGTAAAGATTTTTTGTCAGACTATAATGTAAATTTTAGATAATATAATGTTTTCATGAATTCACTAGTTTTTATGAGCCAAATATTTAGGAACATGCAAAGTTTGTTTTGTTTGTTTGCTTTTAGCTAAACAATGCAACTTCTATGTATGGTCCTCCTCTCAAAAAACTTTTTAAGTTATATTCCTTCTTGAAACCACTTAATAATTATGATCATGTGAAAGGCACAGATTTATCACATTCCTGATCAAGGGGGTAAATTTCATTTCCAAATACTGGAAATTGTCTCTCCTTCATCTGGACAAAGACACAATCCTAGCAATGTGAGACTTTGGAATTAGGCTGGAACATTTTAAATGACCTTTTTTTCTTTTTTTTTTTTTAAACCATCACCTTTAGGTTGAGGCTGTTAAGATATATAAAGTTTGTTACCTACAAGAATTTATCCACAAATAATCCTCATTGTATTTTATTTTGGCCTTGGCTTAGTCACATACTGAGTAATATTAAGAATGATGTGCCAAATTATATTGTTCATCTTGTTTCAAGGAAGACATCTATGAATCTAATAACAGACTGTGATCACCTTTACTTAGCAAAGCAGGGAGAAAGAGGCCAAAGGCAAGATATGTATATCTATACATCTATATATCTATATATCTATATCTGTATCTATACCTATATCTATATATCTATATCTATATCTATGTCTATATCTCTAGCCTTGGCATTCAGTAGATTAGTATTCCAGTTTGGGCCTTAGGTTATGATCTGATATGACATAACAGGTCATTTGATTTTTCTAAGATTAATTTCCCTGATCTGTAAAATGTCAGTAATGTAAGATTTAGTGGGAAGACTTAAGAAATTAATTTATGAACATGATTTGCAAGCTCTAAATTATTATACAGGTATTATTATTATTTCTTCTCAAGCTAGTATTCATAGTTACTGCCAACTGGAATATCAAGTCTGACCTATGGTTTTCCCAATTATAACCTACATGGCTTCTAACTTAATTGGTCAATTTCTAAGAGTAGATTGCTAATTTTTGGTGTGCTCTTGTGTTATCATAATAAGATACCAAATATCCCAGTATGATAATCATGCTTTTTCAATGTATACTTGCCTAGAATAAGAATTCTCTATGTAGGACTAAGACAAATTAACCAGATCATGTGGTGCAGTATACATCAATAACACAGTTATGTGGTTAGAGAATTACAGATTCTTTTTGAATCACTTGCAATTTACATATACACACACTTATTTTTTTAATTATTTAAAATTTTGTCAAGCAATAGTAGACATACAAGAAGATACAAATGCACGTTTGTATAAATACTGACTACTGTGTAATTTTCCTTGGCTAAAAGTATATTAACATGAGATTGAAGGATTTCCAGGAGAGGTGGTGGCAGCTCTCATGTAAGTTTAAGGAGGATTACATCAAATTATGGCCAAAGTCTACTTTAGAACAAATTACTAGAACATAGGAGAACATAAAATAACCGTAAGAAGAATCCACAAGGAAGATGTAATAATTCTAAATAAGTAGGCAACAATAAATAACACAGCCTAAAAATATAGGAAGAGAAAAGTCGTAGAGAACTCAGAAATAGACCAACACAGATATATCTAACTGATTTTTGATAAAGGTGCAAAAGCAATTCATTGTAAGAAGGATAGTCTTTTCAATAAATGGTGCTCAAGTAGTTATAAAATAAAATTTAAATTTTATTTAGGTTAAGAAATAGGAGACAACCTTCAGAATCTAAGGCTATATAAAGAGCTCTTAGATTTGAACATCAAAAACATGATCCAAGAAAGAAAAAAAAAAAGGATAACTTGAACCTCATAAAATTTTAAAAATTTTCTCTCAAAAAGACCCAGCGAAGAGGATGAAAATACAAGTGCAGTGGGAGAAATTTTTAAAAAAAATTTTAAAGTTTATTCTGGTATTTATTTTGAGAGAGAGAGAGAGCAGAAGGAGGGGCAGAGATAGAGGAGAGAATCTTGGGCTGACAGCATGGAACCTAGTGGGAGCCTCCATCTCATGAACCATGAGATCATGACCTGAGCTGAAATCAAGAGTCAGACACTTAACTGACTGAGCTACCCAGGCACGCCAGGAAATATTTGAATACCATATATCTTATAAACATCTCAAAACTCAAGAGGAAAAAAAATAAGTACTTCATTTAGAAAAGGGACAAAAATCATGAACAGACATGTCACATAAGAGGATATACAGATGACAAATAAGGATGGGGAAAGATGTTTAACATCCTAAGCCACTAGGGACATGCAAACTAAAACCAAAAAGTATATCCTTACAAAAATACGAGAATGGCTAAGGTGAAAATAGCAACAATGCCAAATGTTTACAAAGATGCAGAGATAACTGTTGATGTTTAGGTGAATGGAAAGTCCATTGCTGCATGGATTTTGTGATAAATGTGCACCATTATCATAATGTGTTTTGTTATGCCTGACATAGACACAGAGTGGTTTCATGAGCCGCAGTTTTGTGACTTGCATTGGTTGATTGGACCAACCTGGAACACCATAAACTCTGAGTGTCAGCTGTGGTTAGACATTGCTGATAATAGAGTCCAAAGTATGATGTGGTAAATGTGCTGAGATCAGACAAGATCAGTACCCCATTCAGTGTAGCCTCCCTCAGTATGAGACAAAGGGGTCAACCGTTTCTAGAAGTCAAGGGTCCAGCGTGGAGCAGTGTCTCTGCATCATAATCAGTCTATGATGGAGGACATGTTGCTGTGCTCAGGGAGAAATGCTAGTATTTTGTGTGATGCAGGCTGAAACAGCAGCTTGAGTTCAGTTGGTTTCATCAGATAAAGGGCATTGAACTTGGGCATTTGCATGAAGAATCCAGATGGTTTGATCAGTAGCTGTGATTAGGTTGTGCAGTTCATGGCCCCAACGAGTAGAGTATTAATCTGCCAGTCTGTAGTTTTCCAAGTGGCAGACCAAACACTAGGCTGTTGGCAAGCCCTCAAGTTTCAGTGAAATTATAGCAAGTTTTATCAAGGTGAGTATTGGCCAGAGTTATCAAAATGCTGTGAGTTCTGTCCACTGGGGAGAGTGATCACACCAATTCCTATTCTTCACTACCAGCATTGAGGTTGAACAGATGCAGAAGTCCAGTGGATGCTGATAGTTTTCACCTTAGCTAAACCATCCATGGACCAGGCCAAGACATTTTGGGGAACCTGTATGAATCAAGAGCCCCATGGACATAGCAGCTTTCTATATGACAGTGGTACAGAGGATTGGAATGTTCCCAAAGTGATTGTTGCACTTCTCACGTAAAGTGGAGATCTGGGGGCCAGTGCCTGGCCAGTTGGATTGTTGACTATAACATTTCTATTTGAAAAGCTAGGCTTGTTGGGTCCTTCCTACCATGTTGGTTGTTAAGTCGAAATTAACCAAAGTTAGGTGTTCGGTTTCAACAAGAACCTAATGGCAGGCTAATAACCACTTTTCAAAAGGAGTAATTCCTGGCAGTCATGTCATGGAGGGGATTAGGCTGATGCCCAGGGTTTGCCTCTACATTGAGGGTGCCTCCCTTTGACAAATGCCCAGTTGACAAAGTCATCAGTCATAGAGACTCATGGCTCAAAGAGGTCATTAGTACTGTGGAGACATAAAGATAGAGACTGTCTTATAGTTTCTTGGATCACTTCCAATGCAGACTGTTGTTTTGGGTCCACAAAAAAGATGCCGATTTGTGCAGTGTTCAATATGAAAGACCGAGAAGAGTGTCAATGTTAAGCCACATACTGTCTCTGGTACCCAGAGTTCAAGATGACACCGGGCCTCCTTTGTGGTGGTGGAGGGGGGCGGCTAAAGAGGCAAGTTTTTCCTTGACTGCCAGTGGGATCAAATGTTTTGAATCCATTCACTTAGTCCCAAAACATTTAAATTGTCAGGCAGGCCTGAAATTTTCCAAGGTTTATTAGTGCTCTTGCATCTGGGATTGTGATACTGTCTCAGTCACAGCTGTTGAGACTGATGATTCTGATTGGTAATGAACAAGATATGTGTATAGTGAAAGCTTTGAACATAGGCTTTGAACATCAGAGGGTAGAGACATTCATGCTAAATGCTGACCAACCATCAATTGCAAATGAAAGGGGGATTTAGGGAAATGATTTACATGTTGTGTTTTTCCAGGCTTTTCCTGATCTGGAGAGTCTCCTCTGGCACTTAATGTGCTGTGAAAATGTATGTATATTACAATTCTTATTCTGCTTTTAGATGGAGAAAGAACATTGCATTTAATTGACCCAAAGCATCCCACCACAAGGTCACGTTAGCTTCTTTTCCCCACCATGCTTAAACCCTATTAGTTAAATCTGGGTGCCTTTTTCTTCCATTGTCTGGAGAGGATTGTAATGTGGGCACATGCATCTATCAAAGCCATAAAAATTTGATTCTCTCTCCTTCACCAAATCCTCCAGGATACTTACAGGTGTATGGTCTTTGGTCCCTCTTGGAGTAATGGAGATACTACCTTTTCCTCTAATCATCTTTATTCTCCTTAAAAAATTGAGATCATGGTGGAGGGCATGGGAGGGATTGGTGATATGTAGAACGTGGCACCGCCCCATTAAATAAGCCTCCCCATTTTGTTTTGAGCAGCATGGTGACAGCTCACGGCTCAACTAGACAAACTTCTAGTGGGCTTGCCTAGTACTTTGTATTGGACAGTAAGAGCTTCCTAGCTGACAGCATCTCTTTTTGACTTAGAAGCCCTTGTCTCCGCATTTATAGCCCTGTGTCTTTTTGGATGGGGTCACAGGGTTTTGTGTCTTCTGGCTAAGTTGAGCTTGGATCACATGGAGTGACTTTCTTTGAGGAGTCCACCTTAATCCAAAGTATCTGCTGCCCTGTTATGAAGATGCCAATGCTTAAGTTCTCTCTGTAGGTGAGAGAAAATTTCAAAGATGTTAAACATAATTTAAATAATTCATCTAGACTTTTTGTGTCAGTTTCTATTCTATAATAGGTCGCCTTTATCAGTATTGAAAACTGAATCTGGAAAAGTAAGAGCCTCTGAATATTCATCAGTACCTCATCTAGGGTTTCCAACAGGAGTTTGTCTACCTCAGGGAAATCTTCTAGGTAGGGACAAAGCTTCCTTACAGCAAGATCCACTGCAAAAAGCTCTGAGACTGTTTATTGCTTTGTCTGAATGGATGTAAGATTGCTATGAGAGATATCATAGACACAGGAAAACCAAGCTGTTTCCATTCCATTCCATTCCATTCCATTCCATTCCATTCCATTCCATTCCATTCCATTCCATGCCAGTTTCCAAATGTTATGTACCTTGCCTCCTCATTTCATTAGTGACCCAGACAAAATTCTGATGATTCTCTTGGTCTCTGCTTATAGTTGTCACAGATTTTTTTTCCATTTTATGCTTGGTGTGGAAGCATATCTCTGTAACTATTGTCCAAAAGGAAGAAGAACCTTCTGCCCATCTAGGACACCTCTTAGGATTAGTAGTGCCAACTGCTGAGGTTTTCTTTGACTTCCAGAGGTTTTAAGTACTTTACATCAATTCACATAGTCTCAGGAAATTCAAATTGGATAGCAGGTGTCTGAATTCTGTCTGGGTTTATTAGCCCACAGCGCAGATTGGCAAGGAAGTCCTCTACTCTGAAGAGTGTTGACCATAGTTTGGACAGCCCTCTGGTACTTTGCCTGTAACCATCTCCCTAGGCTCCTCATTTAACTGGCAATAAAGTAGAGAACGTTTTATTTACCATGAGACTACACAATTCTGTTAAAATGTTTGCTTCCCTCAGCATTCTCATTCATTGGTCCACTAGACCCTCATATTTCCTTCTGCAAAAAGCCATGTCTCTTAATATCCCATCTTTATCACTAAATCTGTCGTAATGGAAAGGCTTGTGATTTCATTCTTTCAAGCACACAGTATTCTCTAGTTTCACGGATACTGATGGAAGACACAAAACCCAGGTCAGAGAAGAATGACTGCCTATTACTCACAGCCATAGTAGTAGCGAGAGTATCAGCATGTTTGTGCCAGTTCCTCGAGCCTCGTTTCCCATGGCAAATAAGACAAGGATTGGAGGATGCTTGCACAAAATTGCATTACAGGAGGACCCTGAGGCTCAGGATTTCAGATCTTTTGTAAATAGCCTAAGTATGGTCACGCTTAGCTCTGGAAGGAGAGAGTATCTTTTGTTATACTAGAGTATAGGAATATCTACCCTTTTCTATGAAAGGGTGTACTAGCTTGGTTTCCAAAGGCTGTTTGTAATATAAATAACTTTGTAAAGATAGTCTGGAACAAAGAGCAGCCAGTGCCTGGCTTGGAGGACTGGCAGCAAGGCAGAAGACCCATAAAGAATTGCCTTCTGACATTGAACAATTCAATTAAAAACTAATTCAAGTGAATTTGGTAAGCGAAATGATGCTTCTGGCAGAGGTAATCACCAAAACAGATTTTAAGCCCTCCTTTTAACAAAATGTATGTTTGATCACCTTACATTGTCTCCTACCAGTTTCTAGGCTTCAGCAGTAGCTGAAATCCTTTCTGGTTCCATAGACACATTTTGTCTCCAGATTAATTGGCCTCCACTTGGAGTCCTCAGCTCTTGCAGAAGGGTGTTTGGGAGCCTGGAGGTTTCAGAATTTGAGTTCAAATGGCGCTAGTATTGGGGGGAACTTTTAAATGGTAAAATACCAAATTGTAGAAATTTACACAGCAAAGGCATGCTTTATATGCTCACTAATAACACGTCAGAAGTCAAGGAAATGGGATACTTGGTTTATATGCAAATGATAGTAGAAAAAGGACACTTCTTCTTTTAAGACACCGTCTAGCCCTTATTATGGCATATACATAAAGTAAGTATTCTAACTGGCTAATCAGATTGTATTCCCTGTGAAAATCTGTTCCACTGAAATGATGATACATGACAGGAAATGTCTCTTTAAGATGTGTATGCTTAATATGACTCAAAGCTTTAAATCCTCAATTTGAGAGAGAACAGTATAGTGAGGCCTCATGCCCCATTTCCTCTTTCATTAATTTTTGCTAAGGGGAGCTTCTGACACGAAGGAGAGAAGTCCTAGGGCTGTGCACAATGCTATGCCCATATTGTAATATAAAGCTGCCAGATGCTTCCCCTCTAAAGGAAGGGATGAAGGTCAATGGTAAGAAGGCTTGTTGTGAAGCATTTTTACTGACTACATTATATCTGCCATGTCAGCAGTACCCGGACTCACCTCTGAGGTTCAGCAGAGGAACGATAAAGGAAAGGGGAATTTCAGGTGGTAATTTAGTGCAAAAGAACAGCACTTGGGGAATGATGGTGGTGCTGAGAACTCTTTGTGCCCTTAGGAAAGGTCATTGCATGAGGAGTATCTGTCTCTCTCTCTCTCTCTCTCTCTCTCAGATATGCTTCTAGAAGGAACAAAAAGTGTGTTTTAAATGCAAGATACATTTTCTCCTGTTTATCATTCTCCTTGACACCTATGAATATCCTGTTTTCTCTCCAGCTAATTCAGGAAACTTGTTTCCTTCATGTTAAAGAAATATAGAGAATGCATGTATGTATGTGTGTTTGTGTGTGCATGTATGAACATGTGTGTTTGTATGGATGAATTTGTGTGTATAATTGTGGTTAGACATCTTGGGAGTCCTTGGGACTTTGATTTATCAGTGTTTTCTGTTTATAGTGATTGGAATTCTGTTACTTGTCTTATAATTCTTCTTTTTGCCTTGTGGACTCTGGAGTCTTCTTTGACCTTCACTGTCCTGCTCTCTGTGGTTTTATGGCCTGGATTTTGCTGAGATTGAGAAACTGACATTAATTATGAAGGAGAGGATGTGCTCAGAGCTAGAGTACCAATTAAAGTGAGTTTAGTAAGATTAAATAATGCTCGAGGTAGAGGAACATTTACTTAATTAATATACACCAATAGTGCACATATTATATACAATCTTTATTGGCTAAGTTCTTTCAAATCTGGCTTTCTGCATGTTTGTGTGACTACAAATGGCATAATAAGGCTATAATCTTTATTGGCATAAATGCTCACTGCCATTTCGTGTGTATAACATAACCACCAAACTATGGAAGTCCACACGTGCACAGGGCTCTGAACCAAGATTGGGCCCAGGAATTGAGCCAAGGGATTATGAAGAAGAAGAAAAGAGTAAAACAAAATCCAGAGATGGAAGTTAGACAAAAGCATGCTTCGAAAATAGATCTTAGATTGCCAAGCTGAGTTCTCAGTACACAAAGAGAAGTGGGGACTAAGTGTGGGCATCAGGCTGGGTTCAAGCTTGAGCTTTGTCAAAAAGGAAAGCAGGAGCGCCTGGGTGGCTCAGTTGGTTAAGCATCAGTCTTCAGCTTGGGTCGTGATGCTCAGGTCATGATCTCACAGTTCATCAGACTCTCTGCAGTCAGCACAGAGCCCTGTTTGGATCCTCTGTGTCCTGCTCTCCCTGCCCCTCCCCCTTTGTTTTGTTAGTGTCAAGGACTGATTTACTTTTCAGGGTAAGGAATCCATGCAAATGAAGGAATTCTCTGAGTATTACTTGAATAAAAAAGAAACAGGGTTTTCAAAGCGTTACAAAGAAGGTATCACAGTTTTATGCTATTTAAGTTTTGAAAACTGGAACTCGTAATAAAGCAGAGTTCACAGCTGGTTAAATCCTACCATTTATGGGTAAAAACATATTTTCAGTTAAGATATGGCATACCAGCATGTTACCCAATGTTCTTGATCGTTTATAATTTTCAACTACTAGAACCAGTTATGAAGAAACATAACACTTTTTTTTTTGTTTTCACTCATGCAGCTATAAATGAAGAAACAATTAAAAAGAATCACAAGAAAAACTAAAAAAAACAGGAAGTGTATTTGGACCATGTGGAGTTTGGGTTTTCTAGTAGCAGATGCTGAGATGGGGGTTTGGAATGTTAGTCAGGGATCAATTCCTTTGAAAGGAAGAGAGAAAAGCAAGATTTGTAAAGAAACTTCCATAAGAATAGTGTGACTTTATAAGACAATGACGTGGCTCTCTGCATCTAAGACATACTCTCAAGTTGCTGTCTGTTGACCAGATAACCCACAGCTGGGTAGGAAGTCCTAAACTACTAATTATAAGCTACAACCCAATAAAAACATGCAAAAAGATACTTCACAAATGAAAATACAAGAATGTCCTATAATGACAATTATATTCATCATTATAAGAGAGAATATAGTATTTTCCTAGTTCATTATTCACTGGGAAAATGTAAATTAAAACCACACACACACAAATCACTACACAGCTACCTAGATGACTAATATTGCAACTATTGACATTTTCTGAGGGTTGGAGAAGATGTGGCTCAAAAAGAATGCTCATATATGGCTAATGAGATTTATAATGGTACAATAACTTTGGGAAAAGTTTGACAGCTACATAAAAGGTTAAAAACCAAAACCACCATGTATTCCAACAATTCCATTTTTTAATACCCAAGAGAAATAAAAATACATAGCCACACATGCATGTGTATGAATGTTTATAGTAGCTTTGTTCATAATTGCCTAATATTGCAAATTTGCAAACATCCCCAACACTCGTCAAGAGATGAATGGTATGTAAATCACCAATAATAGAAGCAAAAGCTGATGCATGTAGTCTCAAAAACATGATACTTAGCCAAGCAAAAGAATGTATATTGTGTGATTCCATTTTTACAAAACTCCAAAAAAAGATCGAATCTATAGTGACAGATCTGATCAATGCTTTCCAGTAGCTAAGGATTAAAAAAGAGATTGACTTCTGAGCAAAAGGAAATCTTCTATTTCATAATTTTGTTAATATAAACATTTACTAAAGGGGCGCCTGGGTGGCTCAGTCGGTTAAGCATCCGACTTCAGCTCCGGTCATGATCTCCTGCTTTGTGAGTTCAAGCCCCACATTGGGTTCTGCACTGACAGTATGGAGTCTGCTTGTGATTCTCTGTCTCTGTGTCTCTCTGCCCCTCCCCCATTCTCTCTCTCTCTCAAAATAATAAACTTTGAAAAAACATTGACTACAATTTATCAAACTGTATACCTAAAATAAGTATTTTCATGTAAATTATATTTCAATAAAATTATTTAAAATAATCTTATCTGACATTTTTAACATCTTTGTTGAGATATCATTCACGTATGCTATAATATCCATATTTTGAAATGTGCAATTCAGTGGTTTTTAAGTATATTATAGAGTTGCATACGAACAATCTAGGTATAGAATATTTTTGTCATCTTAAATGCAACTTTGCACCCAGTAGTAGTCTTTTCTGTTACCTCCTTTTTATTTTCTCCATATATAGAATAAAATACACATCAATACGATGTGCTTCATATTTACATTATTTTATAAGCATTTACTTATGCCACTAAAATTATTAGTAAATTTAAAGACTGTAATATTAGTTTATAAAGGTATCATAATTTATTGAAACATTTTGTCATTATAGGACATGTAGATTATTTTGTTGAAGCACTTTGAGAAAAACAAACTATAAGATATAGAACATAACAGTAGCGTTTTGTTTGTCTAAATGAAGACAATTACATTATTTTCACCCTGTTATTAATCTAGAAAAATCCCAAAGATCGATAATGAATAATAATGAGTAAATATGCACACAGATTGAGAAGTGGTCAGCTTTTAAACCAATACTTTTAGCATTAAATTTGTGATTAGCAAGGCATCGGGGTGGCTCAGTCAGTTGTGTTGGGCTTTTGGCTCAGGCCATGGTCTCATGGTTTGTGAGTTGGAGCCCTGTGTGGGGCTCACTGCTGTCAGGGAAGAGCCAGCTTCAGATCCTCTGTCCCCTTCTCTCTCTGCCCCATCCCCCTCTCTCACATGCTGTCTATATCTCTTTCACAAAAATAAACATTAAAAAAAATTGTATCGGCAAGACTTGGGTGGACTGGATCTTAGGGAGAACTATTTAAGTTTAGAGGTCAAAGAAAACTGAATTTTTTGAATCATTAGTTTAAAGATTATTTTGGAGTAGGAAAAAAATTATAGCAAAACAGTCAGTAGAAGTTATGTCATTTGCCTTCCAAAGAATTAATGCATTTCTTCAACATATTTCACAGTAGGAAGAGACGAGAGTTGTAAAACACCAAAACACAAAGCAAGATTTCTCCCCTTCTTTCCTTGTCTGGCCCACATAGTTTCAAGAGGAATACGAGTTGAACTTGGGGGAGGGGTATCATCTACAGGACCTCATCCTGATCACACAGAAGGAAAATTCTAAGATGCTGGGCTTTTGTCTCTACATGCTGTTGATCTTGTCTCCAATAACATGCTTTTCTGCTTGAATGATCTCAGTTTACTAGATTTTTTCATATGAACCTTTTGGGTGGTCAAGGAACTGTGTACCTGCGGCTACTGGCACAACACTGTTTCACTGACAGTGTGAACCGTAATGAATAATTGGTGTTCACTTAGGAGACGTGGGTAAAAAAAATGACATCTGTAACCAAAAGGCTGAAAGCCTGGGAAACTCTTTTCACTTAAAAGGCTGGAGAGCCAGTCTGTAAGAAAAGAAATGAATTATTTTCAAATAAATTCAAGACAAAGCTTAGCATTGCTATTCCATTTGTCAAGAGAAGTTGGATTTGTCTTTTAAGGTACACAGGTCACCTATCTGTTCTAGAATGTCCCACTAAAGGGATAAACATTCTCTGATGTTAATATTGTTTGAGATGTCAATGGTATCAACCTTTTACTTTATGTGTTAGGTTTCTTTGCAATTTTAATGTGCTTTGTTGTTGTTGTTGTTGTTGTTGTTGTTGTTGTTTTTAGAAGTAGGGAAGTAGAGAATTCAATCTACATAAGGAACTCTTGTTTGGTGATTCCTGTTCATCTCCTTCAAAAATTAACATTTCTATCCACAGGACCATTCCAATCTTGTTTCTGTTATGGGGTATGAATATAAAAAGAAACACATGTTGAAGAACATATATGTAGAGTCAGTCCCTAGAGAGTACTGTTTCTGTATTAGCTGGTTTTATTCCTGGTCCAGGTTCCAGGCGCATTTATAAATACTGAACACAAATAAGGCTTTGCTAAAATATTTCTCTATGCTGTTAATACATTCTGAAATTTGTTTATAAAATTTAATAATTTGATCCTTTTCCAGATCTCTAGGATCCTATGGGGGAAAATGATAGAAATGCCTGTTTGAAAAAGGATTAGTAAAACCCAAGGTATGGATATTACCTTTAACAATAAGATCAATTTGGAGATTTGTTGATATATAGTCAGAAAAAAATATCCTCACCCCCTTTGAAAGAAGTCTCTGAAACTTGCACAGTTCACACAGAATGGTTTTCATTAATGAGTATTAGTAGTATTTTGTTTTCTTTGAGAAAACTCTGAATGCTGAGTGCATGAAATAAATAACTTTATTATCTTGAATTCAGATAGAGCTGGTGATAAATGTCTTGCTTTAGAATTTTTTTTAAAGTTTATTTATTTATTTGGAGATAGAGAAAGTGGGGGTCCAGTAGGGGCAGAGAGGGAGGGATAGAGAGAATCCCAAGCTGGCTGTGCACTGTCAGTGCAGAGCCCAACATGGGGCTTGAACCCATGAACCATGAGATCATGACCTGAGCCGAAGTCAGGTGCTTAACCGACCAAGCCACCCAGGGACCCCAGTTTTAGAACTTTTCTCAACTTTAAATGTTGTCATCACTGAAGCTAAAATAGTGGTGCTGTTAGGGGCCTCCTAGATGTAACGACTACAGATTTAAAGATTCCAGGGATTCTCTTTTAGTGGAGTCATTTGTCTTTGATCTCTGATGCCTTTTTTCTGTACTTTCCTCAGATTACATCGTATGCTCTTTCTGAGGACTTCTGAGATTTCAGTGCACATCAGCTGTGACAACTATCATACTTAAGTAAAATGTATATTTACATTGGATTTGGGGAGGGGTTCATATTGAAACTCAGTAGATTTAGACTGGGCACTGGTGCTCTGATCTGCATGTTAAAGAAGCAACCCTCTTAGTACTGACGCAGGTGGTTAAAGAGCACTTTTCAGAGGCAAATTTTTGGCTTATGTTGGGTCTTCCCAATTAGACTGTCAGGTTCTTGAGAGTTCTGTATGAAGAACTTGGTGCTCTGCCCATGGTTGGCATTTGTTGTAGACTCTGGGTCTGGAGTTCTTTCTTGTCCAGCAAGAGAGTGGGATGCAGGATTAAAATGCGAGTGAGGCTAATGTCTGGAAGGAGACAAGAGCTCCAAGTAAGGGTCGTCGCTCCATTTTTCTTAGGATCAGATGGCTTACAAGGGTGATGGATGTGCACAAAGAGACAATGAAACCATGAACGTTAACTCGTGGACATGGGGAAAAGGGGGTTTTGAAGGTATGTGGTGTTAGGGGTTTGGGTCAATACAAAACACAACCCTGGTGCTGGGCAGAGGGTTGTTTACAGCAGATGTGAGGCACCACCTCTGTTTACCTAAACTGGTCTCAGGGACAAGAAAGACAGAGCATGCTACCTCAGGGTCAACAAGGCACCTTTATTTTGCTAATTAGTTCCCCTCTGGACAACTTTGCCCTGCTGTGGTCTAAAGTCCTATTTACCTGTTTACCTATTTTGGTCCTTCCTTCCTGTGAAAGCAGCTTTCTGCTATTGTACTAAGTTGGGGGGCATTTCTTCCCTGAATACTTAATCTTGTTTACCTCATCTTGGATGTTTTCATCCTGAGATTTCCTATTCCCATACCTTTGTCCTATACTGGGGGCCTTTGCCCCATACCTAATCTCATTTACCTAATCTTGTTTACCCAAACTTGGGTGTGTACATCCTATAGCTTTCTAATTCTTTATGCCTGGTTAACCCATTGGTGCAAGCTCAGGGAATTTCTAAATTTATTCCCCACAGGCATTGAGAATACATTTGTTAAATCAATTACTGTCAGATCCAACTTTACCAGTGGCTTCACTTGGTGTCTATTCATGCACTGTGGATTCTTCTTAGTTGAATAGCTTTCCTTCCTCCCTCCCTCTCTCTTTTTTTCTTTCTCCTTCTTTCTTTCTTTCTTTCGTTCTTTCTTTCTCTCTCTTCCTTTATCTTTTTCTTTCTTTTCTTTCTTTTCTTTCCTTTTCTTTCTTTTCTCTCCTATTCTTTCTTTCTTTCTTTCTTTTTCTTTCTTTCTTTCTTTCTTTCTTTCTTTCTTTCTTTCTTTCTTTCTTTTCTCTTCTTTCTTTCTTTCTTTCTTTCTTTCTTTCTTTCTTTCTTTTTCTTTATTTTCCCTATTTCTATCTTTATTTTTTTCCTATCTCTATTAAGATATTTAGTTTTCTTTCTTCTTTATTTTATTTTTCCTATCTCTATCAAGAGATTTTCTCAAGGCCTAGATATTCTTGAGGGAATTTCCTACACCATGAACTCATTATACCTGGACTAATGTTTTTTTTTTTTCGACGTTTATTTATTTTTGGGACAGAGAGAGACAGAGCATGAACGGGGGAGGGGCAGAGAGAGAGGGAGACACAGAATCGGAAACAGGCTCCAGGCTCCGAGCCATCAGCCCAGAGCCTGACGCGGGGCTCGAACTCACAGACCGCGAGATCGTGACCTGGCTGAAGTCGGACGCTTAACCGACTGCGCCACCCAGGCGCCCCTGGACTAATGTTTTAAGTGATAATCTATTTCACAGATTTCCAGTTTCAAACAAGATTCTTAGAAATGCTTATTTTTAATTGGTTATCAGTTGCTGCCTGGATTTAATTGTTGCTTTGATTGGAAAACACAGCATGTACTTCTGTCTAGCTCTTGTTCAGAATTGCATTATTGTTTTGGTGGGTAAAGTGGTAAAAATAACCGCCTACTGGCTTTCTCTGGGATATTTTTAGTTGGTATTAATTGAGATGTGGGGCCAAGGCCATAGACATGCAGAAATAAACAAATGCAGTGTAACAAATGTACATAATGTACATATATTAAAGAGGGATGGATTGGCATTAAAAACTTTAAAAGAACTTAAAATTAGTGATTCCAGCTGTAAATTTTTGTTCTATTCTTTTTTAGAACTAAATTTTGAGAGTTAGAAGTATGTGTTTCACCTGAAAAGTTGAAATTTTCTTCAAGTCTTCTGTGAACAAGTGTTACTTTCCAGCAGTTTCCCATTGAAATGAGCTAAAATACTGAGCCAATGCTATGTCTTTGTGGATATAGTAGGATAACTTTTGAAAATGCTGAAACTGTAGAGAAATAGCAACTTATTCCATAGCCAGTTTCTATATCGTTATTGTAAATTTACCATTCAGGAGTCACTCTGTCTTCTCTGTCACCTTCAAGTTCAGAGCAGTTACTTAGGGAGATGGTTTCTGTCTTGATGGACAAGATGCAAAATACTGTTACATCTATTGAAAATTAATGGGAGGGCAAAGGTAAATTGAATACCCTAGAGATGTGATTAATTTGTTCATTTAGAAGTTCACAGATTAGCTCTGCAGGCTCAGGTGTTGAATGCAGGTTTTCAAGAATAAGAATGAGTTATGATACACTAGATGCAAGTTACAATAAATATGACAATGGCATATCATGATAAAGTTAAAAGGCATAGCATATGAGCTATATTCTGAAAATACAGCAATACAATTAATTTAGTAGATTTAATTTTTCCTGTATCCTAAGAAAAGGCAGAATCCAATAGAATATTATTTTTAACCTATAAAGAAAAAATACAACAGCAGAACTTAATTCAAATTTCTCTTAGCCCGTGTGACATGCCTAGCTAAAAGTAACAGGAAGCACATTCTCAAAACACTTTTAAGAAAGAAGATAGATGCTTATTTGTACTACAGATTGTAGCTATTATCCCTTAATTCTTGCAAAACTTCACAAAACATTATTTTGAGGTCTGTAAATCTTGATGTTATTTGTTGTTAAAATTAGATAAATTGAGAAATGGTCATCGCTGGAAGTTCAATCATTTAGAACCCTGGAAGCAAGACAGTTTTGTGAGGAATGTTCTAAAATAGCCAAACAACATGATAAGTAAATCAATAGCATTTAAATCAGTCATTATTCAGATTTGAATGAACATGTAAAATGTAAAAAAGTTAACACCTTGTCTCAGAAGTTTAAGTGACTTGCCATTGTTTTTAAGATGATGTCCAAAACTTTTGACAAGGTTTTCAAGAAATTTTGTCAACTTGTACAAAATGTTCATAGTTCCTTATTTTTTTTTATAGCCCCACTAAAACTAGAAACAGCCCAAATGTCTGTCAACAGGTGAAAGAATAAACAAATTATAATTAAGAAGCCATATAGATGTGTCCAAAAATAATTATTTTAAGCAAAAAATAAAAGAATCCAGAAAAAAAGAGTGTGCACTGAATGATTCCAAACATGTAGAACTCTATCGTGTCAGCGAGCAGATCAGTGGCTGTCCTGAGACAGTTTGGTGTGACCTTTGGGGAGGGGTGGGAGGAAGGAAATACAAAAGGACACAAAAAATCCTTTCTGCATGATGGATATGTTCATTAACATAATCGAGGTATAGCTTATAGGGTATACACATTGATGAAACCTATCAAATTATATATTTCAATATATCCCATTTATGGTATGTCAGTTACACCTCAACAAATTGTTACAGCAAAAATTTACTCTTTATCAGATGCCCTATTAGGGAATTTGTGTATAATCTTTAATTCTTATGAATATTACTGAAAGCTAAGCGCTAGCATATTCATTTTCAAAGTAAAGAAATAAAGCTCATACAGATTATATGAACTACAGGTTACACAACAAACAAGTTGTGAATTTGGAATCAAGCTCATGCTTTCTGGCTTCAAGCCAAAATTCTACCATATCATTTTCTGTTTCCCAGTTGGAGCACCAAACTTTCCTTTGCAGGTCCTTCCCGCATCTTTTGATTCTTCCCAGCTCAGGCCTGAGGTATCATCCAGCAGACACAGGCCATTGCCATTGTGCTTGTTCCCAGTTCCTGATCCGCAAAATTTGTGAGCCTAACTACGTGTTGTCTTACACTGCTGGTCTTATGAAGGTTTGCTCTGAAGACTGAATACTTACACATCTAAAAGATAATGACTTTCATGCTAGATTGGTCTCTCCTGGATTACAATTTCCTGAACACTAGGATAAATTTCAAGGCATCAATGCTTGGTTGGGATAAGAAATAGGCTTTATAGGAGAGAGGACACATTAACAAGGGTAAGTCTCTAATGGAAGGGACAAGTCTCTTAATTTTCCATCCTCCCAGTGGCACGTGCCTGGACTGGTATGCTCTGTGGGACAAAGGGTGTATGATTATATTCCTGTGGACTTGCTCCTCTACTATTCTATTGTGTTAGTAGTAACAGAGAACCACAAATAAGTGGGTTAAACAACACAAACTTATTATTATTTTTTATAGTTCTGGAGGCTAGGAGTCCAAGATCGAGGTGTTGTTGGAGTTGGTTCCTTCTGAGAGCTATGAGACAGACTCAGTTCCAGACCTCTCTCCTTGACTTGTAGATGGCTATCTCCTCCCTGTGTCTTCGTATCATCTTCCCTTTGTATGTTTCCATGTTCAAATTCCCTGTTCTTCTAAGGATTCTGATCATATTGGATTAGAGCCTAGCTTAAACACATTTTAATTCTCTCTGCCAAGTCCCTATCTTCATACATGATCATACATGATCATAGTCAGATTCTAGGGCACTGGGGGGTTCAGACTTCAACATGTAAATTTGACAGGGAGGACACAATTCAGCCTGTGACATCTATCTTTTCTTCCTTCTTTCGTTTGTTTTTGTTTTTGTTTTTAATAGTGCAAGTATTGCAAAATATCCTTTGTTGCAAGACAGTCTACATTTGAGGGGCCTTTTTTTTTTTTAATGAAGTTTTACAGAATGTCAGATGTCAAATAACTGGGGACACTGGGATTAATGGAGTGTTATATTCCTACCCTCTAAAAGTATAAAGCCCTTTTCCATGGGAAGCTGTATCATACTCACACCATTGGAGAGTACTGACTGTACTCACACCAAACCCAAAAGAAAAGCCATGACTGCCAATGAGCCAATTAAAGCTTCCCAAAATCTAGTGTTAAATCAGATTGGAAGTGTTTAGCACACACGTGGATGTCCTTATACTTTGGAGAGGTTGAGGCCTGGGTCCCGGATATGGATTCCCTTTGGCCCTAATCAGATCGGAGCAACTCTAACACCTTTGGACTCAAGCAGACAGAGCTCTGCCCCATAAGCCACAAACAGCAAGGACAAACTTAATGTAGTACATAGGGATTTCTTTCTCACTTAATCTATTCCTAACCCCTACTCTCATTACTGACACTGTTCAGGCTCCGGGTTGCCGTCTATCCTTGGAAAAGGTGACTTAGGGGCATCTGGGTGACTCAGTTGGTTAAGCATTTGACTTCGGCTCAGGTCATGATCTTGCAGTTCATGAGTTTGAGCCCTGCTTCAGGCTCTATGCTGACAGCTCAGAGCCTGGAGCCTGCTTCGGATTCTGTGTCTCCTTCTCTCTGCCCCTCCCTGGCTCAAGCTCTGTGTCTCTCTCTCAAAACGAAATAAACATTAAAAGGAAAAAAAAAAGCAACTTAGTAGGACTATCATGAAGGTCTATGGCATGCACAACTACCAACTGTAGAAAACATCTTTTGAAGGAAACACTGATTCAAAGCAAGGGAGGAGTTCGTATGGTGATGTATTTAGGTCAGAAGAAAGAAAAATTTAACTTCTCAAATCATCTCTCTTTGATAGTGGGATACAATAGATTTGTCTGTAATCTGGGACTGTTTTCAAGTCCAATTACTTGCTGCTTTTTGTGCTCTAATTTGTTTTGGAGGCACAGATGATTAGGGAAGAATTCATATTAATTAAACAATTGAATGTGGCTGCCGATGCTGGTTGGAAACCCAGAACATTACATATTACTCTTGTGCAGTCCAGACATGATGTGATGAAAACATGTTACTGATTATTTACCTTGGCAAGTAAATGGATATTAAATACTGGAGTTGCTTTTAATGAAGATGGTTTCATTTTAATGGACATATTTAATATAATTTAATTACATTTAAAAGAATGGATAACATTTCAGCCCCTTAAAATTTTTTATTAGATTTTTATTTATGTTAATGTAATTTGTGTTTTGTCATTTGATTTCAATAGATGATTTAAGAAAATATTTTGGGGTGCCTGGGTGGCTCAGTGGGTTAAGCGTCTGACTCTTGATTTTGATCTCCTGGTTCATGAGATCCAGCCCCAGGTCGGGCTCCAGGCTGACTGCATGGATCCAACTTGGGATTCTCTCTCTCCCTCTCCCTCTGTCCCCCCCCCCCACTCATGGTGTCTCTCTCTGTCTCTCTCTCTCTCAAAATAAATAAATAAACATAAAAAGGAAAATATTTTGAAGATATAAAATGATTATTCAATTTTTAAATAGTATTATTTATAGTTTTCTAAATAATAAATACTTTTATATTTGCATATTATTACATTCTAATTTTTTTAATGTTTATTTTTGAGACAGAGAGAGAGCATGCATGCAGGGGAGGGGCATAGAGGGTGACAGAGAATCCCAAGCGGGCTCTGTACTGTCAGCACAGAGCCTGATGAGGGGCTCGAACTCATGATGACCTGAGCTGCAATCAACAGTCGGGCGCTTAACCCACCGAGCTACCAGGCACCCCTACATTCTAATTTTTGATCCTTTTGATCAGGGTTAGCAAACTTCTCCTTTGTAAAGAGAGTAGCTATTAGAGACTTGTGGTCCATGCCTTCTTCAGTCCCAACTATTCAGTTCTGCTGTCTTAGTAGGAAAATAGCCACAGTTGATACATATATGAGTAGGCTTCTCTGGTTCCAATAAAACTTAACTATGGACACTGCAATTTGAATATCACATAATTCTCATGTATCGTGAAATATTCTTCTTTTAATTCTTTTCAATCATTTAAAATGAAAAAAAAAAGGTTAGGTTTGGCTGTGTAAAAAACAAGTGTCGTGGGTCAGAGTTAATTGAACCCTTTCCTAAATCATTATTCTAGTATAGAACAGATCATTATTCTCAGTATAATACAAATTATGTGAAAACTCTGATTATAACAGGAAAAAGAGTGATTTTGTAGATTGAAATCAATAAAAACAAAGTTCATGAAATAAATGTATAGTTGCTTATGAATTATCTGTCTTTATTACTCATCCAAACAGCCAGCCCATCAACATAACTGAGAAATGTACAGAATAGATGCATTTGACTTTGATATTTTTCCCAATTTTCCTCAAACAGAAAACATAGCTGTATACATTTTGTCCATATGAATGCATATTTGTCAAGGTAGGAAGATAGAACATATTTTATTTAACAATTTGTTGCTTACTTTATAATTTTTAAAGCTTACAGGCTTTTGAATAAAATATGTTCTGGATATTTTCTCTCCTTAAGTGCAGTTTTACTGTGTTCCCTGTTTCCCTGTTTGCCCTGACCTAGTGATTCTCTTTCTGGCATTTCTTTCTTGGCCAGCCCTGGCTTTTGGATCAGGCTGTCAAATTTTTTGTACCTCTGTAGCTTCTCTGATAGATTTCTCAAGACTGTGTTCCAGAGGCAGACTTATTTTTTGCCTTGGTAGCAGTCCATCGTGAAGGGTGGTGGGGATGAGTGATGGGAAGAGGGTATTGTCCTGTAAAAGTCCCAGTTAAAACATAGAGAAGAAGAGAGAGAGAGAGAGAGAGAGAGAGAGAGACAGAGAGAGAGAGACAGAGAGGGGCAGAGACGGGGAGTGGGGTGGAAAAAGAGAGGTGGGGGGGATGGAGAGGGAGAGAGAGAAAGGGGGGGAGGGGCAGAGAGAGAGAGAGAGAGAGAGAAAGATGGAGAGACAGCATGGGTGCATGCACCTGAACACAATCTCCCGGATCTCTCCAATCTTTGGTGATTTAAATAAAGGCTTTTCTTTCACTCCCATTTGCCCCCTGCTGGTCAGCAGTGTGGATCTGCTCTGTACTGACATCCAGGGACCCAGGCTCAAAGAGCAGTAGTCACAACCATCATAGATCCTAAGGGAAATCCCTACAGGTTCTTGCATTGACAGTTAAATATATTGGCCTTATAAGGCACTCCCATATAGCTAAAACTCATTGGACAGGAGGAGTCACATGGCTCCTGCATTTACCAGGGGCTAGGAAGATGGAGAGACAAGAAAATTTTGAAAACAGCAATAATAACTACACAGATATAAACAAACTTTTACATGTCTAACATCTCTTCCTTTCAGGATGCCTTAGTCTCCAGGGAGCCTCAACCTTGACTAGGTACAAACAGGTCATGTCTTTACCATTCGTAGTTAGGGTGCCTCGCTGGTCCCTGGGAAATGTGTTACGTGATACAGGTCAACCAGGACTGTGAGATTTAAGAAGTTTAAGATATTTGAAGCATGTTGTTTTGTTCTTTTTATCTTCTTTTTTGGGAGGAGGGAATGAATGGCATTAGCCATAAACATGGGTTTTTAAATTACGCTTGGTCTTTAGTTTGATTAAGATTACTTATAAATATTTCAATTTTTATGTTATGTTATTGAAAATGGTAACAAAATGCATTTCTGGCTCTACTGAGGGCAGTGAAATTCCATCTGAGTATTTGCAGTATATCTTCTGATGTCTTAATTTAAACATTATGATTGGCAAAGATTTTTAGTGTACATGTCACCCCAGCTAATTCGGTGTAGCTTTGAAGGATGCAATTTGGGATTGATAATGCTGAACATAATTTATTTTTTGTTCATTTATATTTATTAATTTGTTTCTGCTAGTGACACCCAAATGAACAAAACAGAGGGCTTTTTTTAAATTTGTTTATTGGGGGGTTGTTTGTTTGTTTGTTGTAGTAGGCATTGATTCCCTTGAGAGTATTTGATAGCATTATCATAGCTAAACATGGTAGCCAAAAGGTGTTTTTGATAAAATAAAAAATGAGCGACAACAACTAAAAACCCCGGCTTATCACTTCACTTTTTTTTGCAAGAAGGTGAGGAATACAAAGGTCGTAGTAAAGCGACAGGGGGTATTGATAAAAGTTGCTCACATCTACTACTAACATTACCTAGCATCCACTGTAGGTTTAGGGACTGATGAAACCCCCTACATTCCTGACCTCAGTCAACCTTCACAGCAGCTCGGTGAAGTAGACAGCTACTGTCTCCACTTCACGAATGAGGAAACGGAGGCCAGCGAGGTATGTAGTTATCTATGGTCACAAACTACAAGAGTAGACTCAGACCCACATTGCCAGACCCCTGAGCTTTGGCTTTTCTATCCTGTTGGTTTTTCTATACTGTTATTCCCAATCTCGGTATTCCTAGTGACATTTTACCGGGAAATCTATTCCCTCCCTACCTGAAACCACAGTGAAACAAACAAGCCCTACAAAGTGCCCATTAGTAGATTCTGATGGGATAATTGCAAGACTAGCATCATTGGGGTCTCTGGGCCCAGATTACAGGCATTCAAGCTGGTCACTAGCTAGACGGCTAGTCCAGTCACAGTGGCCAGCACATCGCACAGGAAGGATGCGGCTGCTGAGATACTGATATTGTGTTCCCGGCACAAAATGGGCCATTCAGAAGACCGAGGATATTATCTCCACCCAGTGATTCTCATTACCATAGAATGCAATCAAGGTATCGTGGAGGCCTAGAAGACAGAAAATTTGTTTTCAGGCAGCGAGGTGGCTAAAGGAAACATTAAGTCTTGTCCAGGGGACAAGAAGTCAGTGCCATAGCTGGAGCAGCAGACAGACGGGGCCCAGAGCCTCTCCTGCATTTCAGAAAGTCTCAGACAGGCAGCCCCAGGCAAGGCTCAGGGAACCTGCCTTGCGGGACTGACCTGCCTGGCAGGACTGACTCAGATGCCAAGAGGACCAGAGCAACACTGAGATCTTGAATGGCCACACCACACACGCCTACCGAAGTACCGACCCCAGAGATATCAGATGTAGAGTTCGACAAACCAGACCCTGTTATTCAGTCTTTGGTGAATCAGAAAATAATCTGCTGCTAAGCCACGTCACAGCTACTGTGACTGGCCTGTGTTTGTGCCCTCTTTGTTCATAGTATCTCCATCTCACACCCGGTAAGCATCCTAGGGGACCTGCTCACACAATGGTGCTAGTGGTGGGCTTCTCTCAGCAAACACAGCAATTTGCCAAGCTTCAACAACAGACGTTTGCATTGAGATATTTGGGTTAAACCGTGATGGGAGAAAAATAAAAGCCCTCTTTAGTTCTCGATGAGAAGCTTTCTCTTCTGAAAACGGACGGTGGGAGGGTAGTTAGGAAGAGAAGGACAGATATGGATTCTCTACAAAGTGGTGCTTATTTTACCGGGAAGAGCAGTTTTTTTTTTCTTCTCTCACAAGATACGACACATGAGAATGTGGACTTTTCTAGAGATCATCTTATAAAATGCCTAAGTGACATTTTTCTTATTCTGTGAATGTTTACTTCTGTGCAGAAGTAGCCACGGAAAATTCCTGTCACAGAACATCTTTTCTCTGAGGTGCTCAAGTGGGGAAGGTGGTGAAGACCAGGTTGGATTATTCGAGAATGAAGATTCAATTTGCCCCTTTTACTTACACCTCTTCTTGCCTTTTGTCCATTTCAGTACTCATTAACACCTACATTAAAGGATAGGAAGGCAAAAGAAGATAAAAGAAAATTCTTTTAGGTGTTATTAATCTTTAAGGTTATTAATCTTTCACTAATGACAACTCTGATCAAAACGATGTTGAACCTTCCCCTTTGTTGGTAGGCTGATTTTCTTCTCTTTTTGTCAGGTATATTTCTGTCCTACAATCCCTTCCAGTGGTTACTGCATCACAAAATTAAAGTTATTTTACAGCTTCATATATCGAATATTATTTATTTCTTAATATGCACCTCACACAGATCATTTGTGATCTGTGATTATTTATGCTGATTTTTGTCATTATATTATTTTTATGTATGTTCCAGTTGGTGACTATTTTAGATATCTCTATTTTTTTTTTTAAATTCTTTTTGGATTATATGCTTTGAAATTCTTTTAATAATTACTAGAAATAATAACACCACCAGTTATTTGACACTGAAACAAAAAGCGAGCTAATTATTCAATAGAAAAATATCGTGAGCCACAAATAGGTCTTTTTTTTTAATCTTAGAAGTATCTGGACCTGTAAGGAAGTGGTTCTTTTGGCTGATAGGGGCTGCCTTTCATAGATGCTTCTGCCCCTCACCCATTTTCCCTTCGAAAATGTCCTATCCTCGCTCTTCTAATTAAGTAACGTGTGGTAGGAGCGGAACAAAATATGTTGCCGGTGATGATTTGGCAAAATAATTAATAATTATAATGAATAGTTTTACTGCCAATGCCAAACACTATGTTATTTGCAATGAATGCTTTATTTAGTCCTTATGAGTGATATATGGGATTGGTATCATTATTGTTTGCATTTTATAGATGAGACAACTGAAGGTTAGGGAAGGCAATTAATCAAACTGGTGAGTGGTGGCATCAGAATTTAAACCCAGGCAATGAGATTGCCGAGCACATGCTCTTAGCCGCTATGCCAAAGAGCTTGAAAGGTATATTGAAGACAGCCAAGGCAGTCTGTGTGGAAGTTGTTACCCCAAGGATTGGAGTGAGGTTAAGGTACCTAACTTGAAGAAGACTGAACACTTTTGTAATACACACTATAGCTGTCAGCATAGAGTCTAGGAACAGGAACGACTCTAACAATATCGAAGCAGATGATTCTCTGATTCTGCATGACTGGAGGAAGTAAAGTCTTCTTTGGTCTAAATGATCCTAGAGTGGAAAGTGACTTTCTGTAGGTTACCAGATACTCATGGCCCTTCTACAGAGAATATCTTCATTCCAATCACCTGTTCACCAAGCCCCTTTTCATATGCAAGTTGGTTTCCAAACTGGATATGCCTCAAAATAGAGAGCGACTATGCAGATAGCTACTTTTGGATGAAAATAAATTGACACACTGGCTCACAGATGATCCTGTTGTATTTTTTATTGTGCTGATCACCCCAAAGGAGTGTGTCAAATCAAGTTTCTGGATCTGAGCAGAGGAGTTTACGTTCTGATTGATGCCTGGTGACTTAGTTACAGTCCTCATTTGGAAAACCTCCATCACATAGGGGACTCTGTCTCCTGGCTTTTGATGTCCCTGCAGGCTCTGGGTACGGTAGAAAGTGTTTTTAATATTATTTTTAAAAATCAGCAATAACAAAAAATTCGCACTTGGAATGTACGATTTGTGTTTAGGTACTTGTTCCAGTGTTGTGTGGGGCTCTAGGGATTATCCAGTGTGTCCCCAAGTTTGCTTTCTACTTTCATGTTTCAATTTAAGCCTCTTATCAGAATGCCCTTTGCCAAATCTTTTGAACAAACTTAATCTTTTTCATAAAAGAAACTGGCTACCAGATGATATTTTGGCCTAAAACAGTGGTTCTTGAACTTGGCTACACATTAAAGTCATTCCAGGGAGCTTTTAACAATACTGATGCCCAGGTCCCGTCTCACACCAATTCAATCGGTATCTCTGGGGATAGAACCTAGTGTTTTTAAAACCCCTGAGTAATTCGAATAAACAGCCACATGTGAGCAATACTGACCTTGAGGAGATAGTAAGTACTATGTCTTAGGTTGGTTATTACTTTCCATTCTTACAAAGTAAAAATGCCAAACTGAACTTTATTATGTATTATTTACTCTTACAAAGAGGTTGAAATGTGAAATAAACATAATAAAAATAGAGCTTTAGTCAGATTTTCTAATCCGCATGTTTTTGTTTATGTGCTTTGCTGTTTATGTATTATATTCATTTGCAGATTTGGTTTTGGAAAACAAATCTGAATGGAGTTATAGTAAAGTAAGGGACCTATTTAGCCTTTCATGGCTCTGGCATAGTTGTTCTTTGTAATTCTGAAAAAGCATAAGAGCGCCACTCAGTACAGTACCCTAATGCTAATTTGTGACTGCATTTTCATAACAATTTAGTGAAATGATAAAGTGGTCCATGCATGCAAGTTTATATATGTATGTTACTGTTCTTTATTACTTTAATGCATTTTCTGCGTTTTTGATATATTTTTTATAGAATAATCAAGGCAGCCACTTTACAAAACTCTAGGTAATAACGTTTACATCACGGCCTTAGTGAATGGGTACCTTTTAGAGTGTTATGCAGAGGAGACTCCCTAAACGATGTGAGAACAAGAAATAACTATTTTGGTTTTGTTTGTGTTTTGTTCGGGTTTAAGATCTTTCTTGACAAAAAAAAAATGTTAATGCACCGTTTTGTAGGTCTCCTTCTCCTGATCAATTTAACGCACGTGCGCGCGCGCGCGCGCACGCGCGCGCGCGCGCGCACACACACACACACACACACACACACACACACACACAAACACACACACAGGCAGTCTTCCAGGACTGTCAGGAAGTCCAAGAAACTCAATGATTACCTCCAATTCTCCTCCCACACTGTCTTACTCTGATTCTGAGAGCTCAGCTCTGAAATATCTCCCGTCAGGGTCCACAGGAACCCTCCATCAGCTCAGCCATGGACTTTCGCATTCCCATCTTTCCTCCTTCTTTGCCAGACTCGATAGCGTCACCATCTCCGTCCTTCGTGTGCCCTGCACTGCTCTTTCTTGACTGTCCTCTGGAAATACTGTCCCCATAAGGTGCTCCTCTTCTCTTCTTGCTCTGGATGCTAATGGTCATTGGCATACCCCTCTTTCATGGAAGTTCTATCCATCTAGTTGGGTGTAGAAAGTCGCTATGTAGAAGACCTAAAATCTCCTTTCTCAGCCTCAGTCTTTCTCCAAAACTTCATACCTGCATTTCCAACTGCTTCCTGAAACCAGTATCCACAGAGCTTGCCTGTCCTTTCTGCACCGCACACACGTCTGAGAATCATTTACCGAGTTGAGCATAAAGCACGTCCTATCCACTGACTAATGTCTATTCTCATGTGTGGATGTTGCATGAACCCAGCCCTATCCCAGGGGCCTGCAGTGTGCTGACCTCTCTGTTTCATTTCTCTTATGTGAAACTGGAGTTGATTGGCAAAAGGAACATCGAATGAATAATTCTTATCTTGGACCTTCTAATGTGATTTTAGAGCACTCATGATTATTTCCCCGCTTTGAATTCATTCTTGTATTATCTTTTCTACCCTATGTAGGCATCTCTCATTTGTCTTCATAAACCAGTGGGTGCAGGGCAATCCTCGTGTTAGTTTAGCTGCTTCTCAAACTTCCTTTTGTGGCAATATAATTGATTGAGCCTCATATGAAAAGACACACACTCCCAAATTTCTTGGAAGTATTTTATTTCCTTTCTTGAAAAGTGCTCACAGAATTGCCTTCTTTACTGGCAGGCATCTTCCCAGGAGATGCCTCTCATTATGACTGGACTAAGTTGGACCTGTGAGGTTTCAGTCGGCATTTCCAAAACTATTGCCTTTCTGCCAGACTGTCCACTGCCCTCTTACGCCTCTTTAATTTGCTAAAGTGTTAGCAATTAGCACTGATTTGCTTAACAAGGTGCCAAGCCAGCCACATCAGCCTTTATATAAAAAGAGGAACCCAAATGTTGGAAGATCTTTATCTTTCAACTTTTTCATCTTCTTTTGCCAAAATTTGCCACAGGGATTTCTGACCAGCATCTTAAATTGCATGTGAAATTACATAAGTAATCAGATAACCAGATAACAAATAGGAATTGCACGTGCATCAGAAATGAATAATTAATCTGGAAAATTTAAGAGTTATGCCATACCAGTGTTGCTCAAGTATTTAAAAGAACAAAAGATAATAATTTTATGGCTCTGCAAGGAATACATAGCAATGTGCTTTTTATTCTGAAATAATTAAATAACTTCTGTCAATCCCCTTAGGCACGTGGTTACTGACTTCCTAATTATGAATATATTTCCCCCTGGCTGATAGCCAAACTACCTCATGATAGCCTTCTCCTTTATTTAATATTTAGCGAGCCTCAGTTATGTACAAAGCACTACACTTGGAGGAAATTCTCTGGGGTTGCCCCGTTTTCTGGCCAATCCTTTTGCTTCATTTGTAGATCTTCACAGACACATGGTCTTTAAATTAACTGGTCTATTCAGGGGCCTTTGAGACTCTTTATATTGAAGAAAGACTATTTTCTGTTTATTAATTGATGGTTTGGAGAGGAAGAAAAGGCTATCTTATATTAGCAGTGAGGGAGCTCAGCTGTTAACCAGTCATGCCTCAGGTGTTTACTAGACATTAGCACTAATGGCCTGGTGGACAATATTATTTTAATGATTTCATAAACAGTGTTAATAGGGAACTAATTACCAAATAAAACAAGAAAATAAAAGAAATATTTCCTGCCTTTCAGTGGATTTGCGCTTTAGTCTTTATTGTGGAGGGGGGGGTCATTGAACAATGGGCTCATTGTTTTTAAACTCAACACACAGAAATCTCTCTTCTGCTTTGTTTTACTGATATAAAAAAATTAGCTTAGAAAGATTAAGTATTAGAGAAATACAGTAATTAAAAATACGATTGTATTCTAAGAGAATACTGAAGAAAGATAAAATTGGCAAAATTCACAAATACAGTAATGGTAATATAGAATTAAAGAAATTTATCAAATAACTTTTCAAGGTAGTAGTCTGGATCACTGGATTAGACTATGGTCACCACCTTTCCTACCTACTAAATGCGCAGTTCCCATGGCTCAGCCCAGACGCATAGTTACCCTGCCCCAATTACAGAAAAGGTCTTGTGTTTTGGATGGCAAAGGCTCATAATTGGGTGGGAAAGGGTAAAAAAATAATTTTCCTGTTATGCAGTTTATTTTTATAATAAGCCTTAATTCACAAATATAATCTCAAAATCATTGATATCAAGCTCTTACGAAAAGCCAGTGAAAGAAGAAATACTTGTTAAGAATCTTGAAGGCTGTACAAGGCAGACAGACCACTGATCTTGATCGTCTAACTCATAGCCAGAGATTAAGCTGCACTTCAGCTCCTGAGTTGGTCACAGAGTTGCCCTTGCTGGATTATGTTTTAATGTTATTCCCGGAGCTCTTGTGGGAAAACACTGCATCTAGACGACTGTAGAAAAATCACAAGTACACCTGCTATTAAAGTGTATGGGCTGTTCCTCTATGTCCTTCCTTGTCATCTGTATGAAGTCAGGAATGTCTCAGAGGAAGTGCTAAGAGAACTCGTGCTTCTAAGGGGAATGAGGCGCTGGTTTTCGGTCTCCTGTCTGGGGAGAGACTTTGTAAGTAATCATTTTTCCTTTCACTCTGAGTGCTGCAAGATCAGGGTAAAAAACTTGAAACTGCAATCTGGCTATTACATTTGACCTTTCTATCCCTGTTTATAGTCTTCCATTCCATGGTTTTGATTTTTCTTTCTCTGCTATATTATTATTTTCTTGAAAGCATTTGAATAGCATGATCTGTGAAGGAGGTGATGTACACATCTCTGTTTTTCTGAGGAGGATTTTAGGTGTATGTTGGTGAAGTGACTTATCTAAGATTCCACGGTTAAGCTAAGACTTAAAGATGGTTATTTGTGTTAAGCTAAGACTTAAAGATGGCACATGGGTGGCTCAGCTGATTAATCGTCTGACTCTTGATTTCGGCTCAGGTCATGACCTCATGATTGGTGAGTTCAAGCCCCGAATGGGGCTCCATGCTGACAGGGTGGAGCCTGCTTGGGATTCTCTGTCTCCCTCTATCTTTGCACCTCCACTGCTTACTTTCTCTCTCTCTCTCTCTCTCTCTCTCTCTCAAAATAAATAAATAAACATTAAAAAAGGATGGTTATTTGTATACAAAGTCCTGTTCCCTTCCCATGAAATCACATGAAGCCAGGGGTTCTCAGTGGGAAGGGGGAAAGGGGGCATGATCTTGCTGTCCTTGAGACATTTGGCCATGTTTGAAAATAATTTCAGTTGTCGCCACCTAGGGGAGGATTGATACTGGCATGATGGGTAAAAGCCAGGGATGTTACCAAAAGATCTACAACCTACAGGTCAAATCTCTCCCCTCTAGCCCATAACTATATAGAAATATCCAGCCTAAAATGTCCACGGTGCTGAGGTTGACAGACTGTGCATTGAGTTTCACTCTCTTTAATAGTATTATTAAAATAACTTTTGTTAAGTGGCCATACCTTCTTTCTCTTTTTGTAAGTTTTCTTTTAACACCTTTATCTATATCTTATTAATACTTTTCAATGTACTTTTTTTATTTAAAAAATGTTTAATATTTATTTATTTTTGAGAGAGAGAGAGAGAGCGAGAGAGAGAGAGAGAGAGAGAAAGAAAGAAAGAAAGAAAGAGCACGAGCCAGGGAGAGGCACAGAAAGAGGGAGACACAACCCAAAGCAAGCTCCAGGCTCTGAGCTGTCAGCACCGAGCCTGACACAGGGCTTGAACCCAAGAACTGTGAGATCACAATCTGAGCTGAGGCCAGACACTCAACCATCTGAGCCACCCAGGCAATCCTCAGTGTACTAAAACTTTTATTACTTACTTTAACTGTGTTTTCCACTTTTCATTTTCTTTAATTCCACTTTTATTATTTTGGTGTTAATTTTGTTCCTTAACTCTCTAGGTATATATTTACTTCATGATGTACTTTATACATTAAACAAGAAAATAAATTTATAATGGAGGGATATAAAGTATTTTGGCTCCTGAAATTGAGAACACAGTCTTTGGTGGCAGGAATAGCACAAGGCCCTCCTGGTTTAAGAATTCACTAGACTAGGAGACTACTTCTCTAGTGCAGGGCTCCCTGATTACGATCTTCTGATTAAGTTCATTTTCTTCAGTGTTTCATCTCCAAAATAATTACTTTTGCCTTATTCTCTCATAAGGGACATATTATTGACAATGACTTCCAATCTCACAGATCAATGCATGATGCTTTTTAAAAGATCCGTCAGTGAACAGCAAGAGTAGAAGTGGGGAGAGAGGACACAATTGCGGCAGCCTGGGTGGGAGACCATGGTGGTTTGCAAAGATAGCAGTAGGAACCAAATTGTGGAATTTGTTTGACTGAACTTGGCGATGGATTATTATAGTAGCAAAGGAGAGAAAAATATCAGCAGTGACTTCCAGATATCCAAGTGAAGTGACTGGTTACATAGTGATGCCACTTACTGACAATGGTAAAGACCAGAAAGAGATTTACCTGAGAAGATGAAGTGGTCAGTTTGCAATGGGTTTTATTATGTTTGTTTGCCTTTCACCTTTCTATTTCTTTTTTTCCTGTATTTTTTTTCTTTTTCTTTTTCACCTTGTAGATGTCAGAGTGGATATTTCAGATAGGAAGTTAAGGAAGTATGAGTCTGAAGCTCACAGAAGGCAACTGGACTACAGTTTAAGTTTGGAGTTTTTGATAAATAGATTTCACTCTAGCCAGGGAATGGATAAGACTACCTGGAAGAAAGTTTCCAAAAGGATGCTGACAGCTCAGAATGGCACCTTCAGGAATTCTCATAGAGATCAAACATAGGTTGGAAAGGAGTAAAGGGATTAGGAAGATAGTCAAAGTCATTATCACTGAAACCAGTAGCAAAAAGTGAGTGATTAAATATAATATATTTGAATAACAGAGAACTTTGTACTGTAACTCTAGTCCTCCAAACAAAGCATCAAACTCTGTCTTGGTTGATCAAATTGTTTTCTAGATTTTTAAATAATATTTATTCATTTTACTGGTAAAACATTTGTTGTAAGTATAAAAATGAAAGTATACAGCTGGATTTGGGAATAAAAGGGAAAAATCAATTGCTGCTTAAATAATAATCTGGTAAAATATATTAGTGGAAATTTACAACTAAAAGGGAATTATAAGAAGATGTTAATCATAGATTATCACACTATTCACATTTTTTGGTGAATGGAAAGGTTATACATTGAAAACTACAGATCTATGTTATATATGTGTATGTGCATTACTTAAAATATACATGGAGTTAAACCCACACCTTCTGTTATCTGGGATTTTTAATCCATGGTAGCTCTTTGATACCAAACTACCCATTCTATATCAATCCTGGCTGATGGCTTTGATGTGTGTGTGTGTGTGTGTGTGTGTGTGTGTGTGTGTGTGTGTGTGTGTTTTGAAATATACATGATTTGACTGGAGCTGTACTTCAAAGAGAAATAGGTCTTTTAATGGAAAAAAGCTTTTCTCCCTGTTTAGAGGTAAGTGCATGAAAGTCCTAGACTAGTATAGATTAAAAACAACAACAACAACAACAACAACAACAAAAACCACCTCTCAGAGCACCAGAAGATCAGATAGAGGGGTAAACTACATAAGATTCAGAGTTCTAAATCCTAGTCAGCATCCAAGAGAATGACATTCCTTTACCCACATTATTTGAAAAAAATTCAATTTTGGTTTGAGAAGAAAGTAGTAAGGCAGGGTTTTTCCTGAGCTTGCTATATTGCATTATGGTTTCTGATTATCCTGAGAAGATTGGAGAACAGAAGCTCAAGCATTTGGAAGGCTGTGCAGTTTGACACTCACCTGGGCTTGAGACCCAGGTGAAATAAGGGTGGGCGATGAGAACAAACTAAGATTTTAGGAAACGTTGATCAATGTCCCACCCATTTTCCCAAGTCATACAGTGGTCAGTTCTAATCTTTGAATGCTTTTGTTCGATTTTCACTTATAAGGATTATTATCTGAGTCCCTCATTGAAAACCCAGAATACCCAAACGATATTATTTCCTGGTCATTAGAGCAAAGTAAAGCATCTTACTGTTTAGGCAAACAGCACTCAAGCATAGAGTATAAAGAATCAATTTTGCTTCTCAAACAAAAACTATATGAATTTTTTTTTAACTAACATTTTGGAAGAGAATCAAATAGTATATATTTTTTCCTGTGAGGCAGGCAGAATGATCAGATAAATTATTAATTCATTTAATTATCTTAATATATTCCTCTATATCATGAATTTTTCCATATATTTTTTAAAATTTCTCTCATGTGCAGAGTTGACATAGTTTAAAATATAGTCATAAAATCCCCCAATTCAGTCTCAGGGAAGTTTAATAAGTGTACTTTGGTTTTTACTGAAAAGCATAATAGCTATATCATTGGAAGAATATCTACACCTTAGAAACTAAAACTGTCCTTACAGAACATGGAATCTGCAGGTCTAGTCCAGCAACTATATTTGACATATAGGGCAAAGCCATGTGAATAAAACTTTCCAATAGACCTAAATTGTCCCTGCCTGTTTCATTACTCAGGCCCAGAAAACAATTGCAAAAAGGAGAATATAGTTATGGTGAAGATTATATGGAAAATGGATGGATGGATCTCATCCTAGTAATAATAGTATGGGTAGTTTATGTTGGTTATCTTTACTTTATGTTCCCAGTTGCTGTTTTACTCCATAGAGAGACCCAAGTAAGGATGGCTATCTTCCTTTTATATTGCCTACTACAGAAACTAGAAAAACTCACCTTGCTAGCAGCACCAAGGAGATCAAATCATTGAAGCATTGTGATAATATTTAGTCAAGCCTCCAAATTCATTATCTAGATCACGCATGCCTCAGATTTTCCATTTAATGCCAGTGTGGACCTTGACTCTAGATCCCTGGGATCACCTGACAGGTCAAAATGCTCCTGTCTCTGTACACATGTATGTTCATTTTCAAGTGCAGGCAGCAGAGAAAAGCAACCACACCAAATATCACCTACACCGTTTCTTCTAGTACAGCTATGGCTTTAAAGACATTTAAGTATTTTGAAAAAAAAAATCATTCTCAGGATTTTCTAGATACTTTGGAAAAACGCTCAGAATATTTTGGAGCAAATTAAAATGTTTATTTGGATATATACATATACACTTTAATTGGAATAGCTTCAAATTCAATGAAGCGTTCATTTAAATCTTAGCCAGAACTAAAAGAGTGAAAGGCAATAAAAAGTTAAGTGAAAATGAACTTCATTCTGCGATCAAAACTCTATTTTTTTTTTCTCTAAAAGAACAATTAGGAGCTGATTCTCTGGCAGCAAAAGCACTGAATGAAAGGACATAACTGTCCATTGCTTTTGAAGAACAGAGTGCAAATATGCTTGGGGCCCTGCCATCCTCCCACTTGAATATAAAATTAGTTATGCCAAACAAATGTCTGACTTTCTCCTGTGATGATTTCTTCATGGGGAAATGGCCTGACAGCATAGATGTTTAAAATGGGCTCTCCCTCTTGACTGTTTTATTTATGATGCAATAGAGGATACCTCTTTAAATTTAATGCCTCCAGAATCAAAACAACAAAGGCAGATCTGTAAAAAGTCTACAGACGCCAAAGACACTAAGTTAACGAGATACTGTTTTACCACTCCTTAAGAAATGTGAACTATACTGACACCAGGCACAAGAGTGAAAAGTAAAAGAACATTGAAACAAAAATGTACCAAACTGAATTCACCTCTTCCCCAGCCCCAGAGATAATAACTACAAAATCACATTACTTACAAACATCTGGCCCTGAAATACTTCCCGGGCACCTGGAGTAGTAAAGATCTGGTGTCGGGTTTTTGTCTTCAGTCAATTCATTAAGCTGCAAGGGGCCTAGAATATTAGATCACATTAGTCTCATAAAATTGCCACCGATGTTAAACAATAAGTATGTTTGGATAGGGAAGTGCCTTTCTTTTTTTTCTGCTGGAAAACAAAGCGTTTTTCTTTTAGAGTGTGTCTTTGTTCTTTAGGATAGCCAAGAAATGGGTTCTATTTATCACACTATGTTTTAAGTAGGATTTACAAATAGAATAAAATGAAATGCTTTACTTTTTAGTAATAAATTTGCTGATGTGAGTTAGAGAGAAGTGAAGAGGACTGAAACTTCTATTTAGCCCAGACAGAGGTAATACTTTCGTGGGAGTATAGATTAAGATTCTTGTTTAAGACAATGAACTATAACAACCTGTTCTATTCTTGGCCACAGAGATATTGCCTCATTATATGTGGAAAGTATGTGAAAGTAAAAAGAGAGAGAGAGAGAGAAATGCTTTTTGTTTTTTGTTTTTTAACTTATGGTACCGTATCTTGCTCACACAGTCAATGTCTTTAGAATCCTCATGGCATAAGTGGAAAGCCTGACGTTATCAGTATAATGCTTGGTTTGACATCAGTGATTTGAATATGAGAATGTATTCTCCAACTCTGTGGATATGAGGATGTGATTTGACTATTTGGAAGTAAATGATTAAGCAGTAGTCCTGTAATTCATTATCTGTTATCTGGCCAGTTCTTAAGGCAAATGATTCCTGGAGGTTAACAGTTGACACTCAGGATTAAACTAAGTAGTTTCATTGATTGCTTCAGCCGTACCTGATATGAATTAGACGATACAGGAAGTGCAGTCGGCCAAAGAGGTGTTATATGCTGTTGTAGGCCCACCTGCACACTGATTTTCAGTCCAAGTCTCTCTCTCTCTCTCTCTCTCTCTTTTTTTTAATGTTTATTTATTTTTGAGAGGAGAGACAGAGCATGAGCGGGTGAGGGGAGAGAAAGAGGGAGACACAGAACCTGAAACCGTCTCCAGGCTCTGAGCTGTCAGCACAGCCCGATGCAGGGCTCGAACTCACAGACCGAGGGATCATGACCTGAGCCGAAGTCAGATGCTTAACGGTCTGAGCCACCCAGGCGCCTCCCCCCCGCCTTTTTTTTTATGGTAGTCCAAATTTCTAAATCGTACCAGGACACTTGACATTCTCAGGTAACAGGATCCAATGTACATTTACTGTTTTGCCACCAGCCTATCCCCCTAATCCATTGAAATGGGACTGGAACTTATAAGCAACTTAGTAAAATATATGATGCTTTCATGAGAATTGCCTTCTCAGAGGAAGAAGGGCAAATGAGTTAAAAAACATACTCCCCCATATGACAAGGAGAATCTGACTGGTAAATCCAGTTAAAACCAAAGCTAAGCCCAGTCTTTGAAATCTCTGAGAAATATGTGGGTTGCTGCATCTGGGAGCATTCCTCCAAAGGTGAAAAATAGGTAGCTACATCATAGATCCTCCCCACAACAGGCTGCTCAGAGATTAGACGTTCATTTTCCTCATCTACAAACCTTTAGTCTTTGCCAAAAGTCTTGCTATGTTATCAGACAAATGAACTCTATATAACTAGACAATAAAGAACACTCTTGAATGAAGAAGCCCTTACTTATGGAAATTCCTGTGTGAATTTAGAGGAAGAATAAAGTGGGTCATGTAGTTGTACACAGGTTCTGCATAGCTGGGGAAGAAGGGCTTAGGAGAAAAGAAATGCTAGGGCAGATGCCTGAGTCAGATCCCCAGGGCCAGTTCCTTGATTTCTTGAAATGAGCAGGCTTATGGGTGCTCAGCCGTGCACTAATGAGCAGAGTCTTAGTACATTTTTGTTGTAGCCAACGAAATGACTGAATTGGTAAGAAATTGCATTCAACAACAGGGGAAGAAATCACTCAGGAATGGCTGTAAGTAAAACTACCCAAAGACTACCCTCTGAACTTTGCTGTCAGAGACCCCCAGAAGCTACAAATGAGTATTAACTAGGATTATGCTCTTAGATTCATTTATCCTGTAGCAGAAGCAACTTTGAAGAAAGCTATGAGGAGTTTGGAACAGTGGATTCTCTCATTCCACCAATTTGGACATAATACTTCTGATCTAACTCAGCACTTTACTGCTACTAACGTGCAGAATGGGCACAGATCACTGCACAGACATGTGTCATCCTCCGTCTGCCCTTCAGGCAAAGTGGGCCATCAAAACACTCATTAGTCCAAACCTGGTAAAGAGATTTTAAGGATTGGCCTAGTTAGTTTTGTATTTTTTGTGTAACGTGTGTCCTTTGATTATGGGAGGACAGTGCTACTAGGAGCAGGAGATGGCAGGGTATTGAGAATGCAAATGAGTAGCTGTATATCTCTACCAACTAACAAGATTTTCCTTTTATTTTTTTCTGACCTATGCTCTCAGGACATAGAGTAAAATATTTTCTCGTGTAAACACAATTCCATATACAATACTATTCTATTTGATGGTGAACTTTGCTTACGGTTCTTTGGGTTAGGTCATAACTTCACTCCACCTCTCAAGGCCAAATCAGTGTTGTGACCATCGTTCCTTCCATGAGTCTTGTTAGTCTTCACCTGTCAGATTACGTGGTACCTGTCTGGAGTGTGGGCTAAGAAGGAACATTAGCAAAATTGCCAAACAATACACCTGAGCTAAACAGTACAGCTGAGCGGGTAACCCCAGTCATGGGTGGGCAAGAGTGTGGGTCAAAACAGGTAATAAGTAAAAATAAAAATAAAAATATTGTTGGGGACAGGCACCTGGGAGGTTCAGTTGGTTGGGTGTCCAACTCTTGATTTCTACTCGGGTCGTGATCTCAGGGTGGTGTGATTGAGCCCCACATCGGTCTCCATGCTCAGCACGGCTCTGCTGGAGATTCTCTCTCTCCCTCCTCACTCAAATAAATACATAAGTAAGTAAGTAAGTAAGTAAATAAAAGCTTTAAAAAAGTAGTGTTGGGGATATAGCAAATAGAAAGGACCTTCATACTATTTCCATAAGTCGCATCATACTATTTCCACAAGAGCTCCTTCAAGCAAGGGAATGATACGCTTGCTTAAATCTGGTGCTGACAAGTTGACAGTGTTGAGAGAAACCTCCAGAGCTGTTTTCTATGGACAGTGGATATTGGACTCTTATGCTTTCCAGGCTCCAAATAAATGCTCCATCTGAATAATTTGGAAAAAATGGCACAGCACCCACTAATGATCCAATTTATAAGAAACTGACGACCTAACAATGTAATACCTAAAAATGAGGGACAATTAGAATCCAGGTGATTTCTAAAGAACAACAGAAGTCAGATATCCATGAATTAATACCTTCATAGACCTGAAAAAAGCTATTTTATTTTTTATTGAGGTGTAATTAACACACATTATATTAGTCTCAGGCATACACATACTGATTTGATATTTATACATATTGTAAAATGGTCACCGCAATAAGTCTAGTTAACATAAATCAGCTTATGTAGTTATAGATTTTTTTTCTTGTGATGAGAACTTTTAAGATCTACTCTTTTAGCAACTTTCAAATATGTAGTACAGTATTACTAACTATGGTCACCATACTGCACATTAGATTCCATGACTTATTTATTTTATAACTAGAATTTTGTACATGTTGATTCTTTCGCTTATCCGCCACCACTGTTTTTCATGGTGGCTGCACCAGTTTACATTCCCACTAGCAGTGCATAACCTTGCCAACGCTTGTTATTTCATGTCTTTTTGGTAAATGGGCATTCTATCGGGTGTGAGATGGTATCTCATTGTAGTTTTGAATTGCATATCCCTGATGATTAGTGATATTGAGCATTTTTTCATGTTCCTGTTGGCTGTCTGTATGTCTTCTTTGGAAAAATGTCTATTCAGATTCCCTGCTCATTTTTAAATTTGTGTTTGCTTTTACTATTGAATTATATGAGTTCTTTATGTATTTTAGATAGTAACTCTTTATCAGATACATGATTTACAAATGTCTTTGGTTCAGTAGGTTCCCTTTTCATTTTGTTGATGGTTACCTTCGCTGTGCAGAAGCTAATTTTAATTATATTATTTAATTAAAATAATGATTTTATTAATTTTATTTTATTTAATAAAATTTAATTTTATTATTTATTTAATAAAATTATAATTATTTTAATTATAAATGAAAAAAACCCCATGTGTTTTAAAAGAACAAAAGTTACATGTAGGCATTTTCAGATAAAAGCAGGGAGATATTTCTACCAACTAATCTGTAATAAATGGACTTTGAAAGTATGTCCTTCAGGAAGAAATAAAATGATCTCAGGTCTCAGATGGAATGATGAACAATGAAATTGGCAAATGTGTGGATAAATCTAGCCTAACATTGACTGTATATCATAAAAAATAATAGGACTGTCTAATTTGGAGGGCAAAGATATTTTAAAACTATAAACATACATAATCATGATATGTAATTTGGAAAAGATTCATCACATTTTATTATCCCAAGTTTTCTGGTGTTTAGAAGAGTATATTTATGAATAATGTTGCATTGATTATACAACTTAAAATTTATTTTTAATAAATTTATTTATTATTGAGAGACAGAGAGACATAGAGCATGAGCAGGGGAGGGTGAGTGGGAGGGGGAGACACAGAATCTGAAGCAGGCTCCAGGCTCTAAGCTGTCAGCAGAGAGCCCAGTGTGGGGCTCGAACTCACAGACCGTGAGATCATGACCTGAGCCGAAGTTGGATGCTTAACTGACTGGGCCACCCAGGTGCCCCGTACAACTTCAAATTTAAAGATAACTTTTAAAACAATCAAAGTAGAGATTATACATTGCAAAAGAATAAAGTAAAAATTGTGAAATGAAAAGAGTGAAGGTAGAAAAAACACCAAAATTGTTATAATGGTTATCTCTAGATGGTATGCTTAGGAATGAATGATTTTATACATTTTATCATTTCGATGTAATGGTTCAAATTTTCTACACAGAATGTATTCCTTATATAGTAAAAAAAAATAATATGAATTTATTAAAATAGTTGTTGAGGACTTGAATGTTCTGGGTAGTGAGTGAACTTTGCTCCAAGGACTTAAGATTTGAAGTCAATATCTTAGTCATATTTCTGTATCACAAAGAAGCTACCTAATTTCAAATATGATTAAAACTGATCAAATATGTGAATTGGTATTTTTAAAAGGGTGTGTGTTTTAAAATGAGAAGTCTTTCATTTCATTTAAAAATTGAATCCTGTAGAAAAGAAGGCTTTCTAAATAGTCTTAGAAATAGAATGGATATTCATTCAAAATTTTAATTCTAGTGTCTTTAGTTTATATATAATATCACTCTTCTATTTCTTTTTTATGGACTAAAAGGCAAGTAACAGTGCAAAAAACAACTGTTTCTGTTTTTATTTGTTTGGACTCTAGAGTGAATTAAGATATTATTTATGGAATGGAATCTGATTAGTTTCTAATTTTTCCAACTGTATTTCTTACTATATTTCAAGCTCTTATGTCCTCAAATCTTTTGCTTAGAAAAGAAAATCTGTCCATATTTGATGACAAGCATCTGCTTTACCTGTTGCAATGTGGATTTTTCCTAAAAGAAAACAGTTTGATAACTTCATTTCTGTGTCCTTAGAGCATTTCTTCGTACTCTCCTGCTTATTGATTTCTCTTGTTACCTGTGGTATTTGCTGTGATCAGAAAACTCCAGTGACAGAGAGCAACATTGTTTTTACAACATTGCTCTAAGGGGTTTTCTGGCTTTATTACTGATGAAACTCCTTTCATATTAATGAAAGGGAAATAACACCAATGAAATAGTGCAGAAATTGATGGGATACTCTGTTGTAGTCTATCCACATCACATTTCAAAATGAAGATTTTATATTTTGACATTGGATGTTACTTTATCATTGGAGTGAGTATACCATGGGTCTAAGTCATATACATTTTCTAAATACTATGTATTCTATGTGATCATACCTATACTAATCACTGGAATTATTTTTTAATGTTTATTTATTCTTGTGAGGGAGAGAGACAGAACATGAGCAGGGGAGGGGCAGAGAGAGAGAGGCAGACACAGAATCTGAAGTAGGCTCCAGGCTCTGAGCTGTCAGCACAGAGCCCGACGTGGGGCTTGAGCTCACGAGCTGTGAGATCATGACCTGAGCCGAAGTCAGACACTTAACTGAGCCACCCAGGTGCCTCCGGATTTTTTTTTTAAAGATAATAACTTCTGGGTACCTGGGTGGCTCAGTTGGTTGGGCATCTGAGTTTGGCTTGGGTCATGATCTCGTGGCTTGTGGGTTCGTGCCCTGCATTGGGCTCTCGTACAGAGCCCACTTCGGATCCTCTCTCTCTCTGCCCCTCCCCCACTGAGGTGTACTCGCTCTCTTGCTCTCTTTCTATCTCTCTCTATCCATGTCTCTCTCTTTAAAGAAAAAAAAAAAGAAGATGCATGGGGCACATAGTGGCTCGGTGGGATGAGTGTCCAAGTCCTGATTTCAGCTCAGGACATGATCACATGGTTGGTGCAGTTGAGCCCACATCAGGCTCTGCACTGACAATGCAGAGCCTGCTTGGGGTTCTCTCTCTCCCTCTCTCTCTCTCTGCACCTCCATGGCTTGTGCGCTCTCTAAATAAATAAACAAACAGACAAACATTGAAAAACAAATAAAAGATAGTAACTTCAAAAGGACACAACTCTGTCTAGTAGGGTGACAGAAATGTACATCAATAAATTACAGTATGAGGATTACTCTAAAAAATATGTCCTGTAAATACTATAATAAAGATATTTATCATTTATCATTTACTCATGATATATTAATGGTAAGTAAACAAACCAGTCAGGTGTGCCATGGGATTTATAGAAAAATGATTTCTAATATGCCACTTCTTTGCCCTCTTAATTCAAGACTTCACTCCCTTTAAGACATGGCACCAGACATATCACTCCCTGGAAGCTTCCCTGACCTTCGAGGGTGGCCAATAGACCTCTCCTCAGAGCTCCCGTTGCACTCTCAGTACATCCAAAACTTAGAACACATGCATTATACTAAAATCATTTGCCATTATGCACCACTGTGAGTAGATCATTGTTTACTAAGGGCATGGGCCTCACCCTTCAGCTGTGTACCCCAGCATAAAGCCTGGGATAGTGTGGGCATTCAACAAACATTTTAAAATAAGTTGATAGAGGCGCCTGGGTGGCTCAGTCGATTAAGCATCCGACTTCGGCTCAGGTCATGATCTCATGGTTCATGAGTTCCAGTCCCGCGTTGGGCTCTGTGCTGCCAGCGCAGAGCCTGGAGCCTGCTTCCGATTCTGTGTCTCCATCTCTCTCTGACCCTCCCCCACTCGTGCTTTGTCTCTTTTCCTCTCTCAAAGATAAATAAACATTAAAAAAAAATTAAAGGAATAAGCTGGTAAAATGCCTGAAATGATCTTGAGGGATATGTTTGAGCTCACTAAGCAGACAAGAAGAAAAGCTTGGAAGACTTTTTTCCACATGGAGATTGTGAAGGTGGTATGAAAAAGCATGATGTTTGGCCAGGTGAGTAATTCTTTATGACTGAAACATTGACTGTGGGTTTACTGAAGGAGAATAAAGCCAGGTGGTGAAGGGCTTTGATACTTCAAAAAGTTTGAATTTCACCCTGTATTTTCACTGGGGAGCCATTGAATGAATTAAAGCAAGAGGTGATCTATTCCTAAAGATTTCAACTAACAATGAGATAAAGTGGATTTTTTTAAGAGCATTTTTTCCATGACCTTCACCAACCTACAGTCTAAACTTTTCTTCTATTTCAGCAACATTTGGAGTCTTGAAGATCTTAAAGAATTATATTTATAATATTCCATGAATTTTGCAGGGTGACGTTATGTAATATAGGATATCACTATATCCATTTATTTCTTGTATTATTCCTGATAAGTATGTTTATTTTCCATGAAATAATTTATGTTGCTTTAGAAACTAGAAGTCTTTGGGACATCTAAAATTGTCTTACTCGGGGTGCCTGAGTGTTTTAGTCAGTTAAGCATCTGACTTCAGCTCTGGTCATGATCTCATGTTTCATGAGTTCAAGCCCTGTATGGGGCTGTCTGCTGTCAGCATGGAGCCTGCTTTGGATCCTCTGTCCTCTGCCCTTCTCTTGCTCTGTCTCTCTCTCAAAAATAAAATAAAGATTTAAAGATAAAAAATAAAATTATCTTAGTTTTGCTCACTTAGTGCATTAAATACGTACCTCATGGAAATGGTCTAGGGATGTGTTAATACACTGATTTAGCAAAATAGTCTAGATGATTACAAGTATGACTATCCATATATACCTTTTTTGTTTTGTTTTCTCAGAAGCAGCAGCAGTTAGTAGTAGTGATGGTGGTGGCAGTAGTAGGAGTCAATTGTTCATAAAATGAGATGTGTACGAATTCAGCCCTTATTTTATAAAACTGAGCACAGAACACCTCGCTTTCAGTAGGAAACATAATAACTTCTAAATGAGTGTTTATAATGCTTTTTTCCTCAGTGACAAATTGAAACTAATTAGGTAAGATTAGAATAATATTGATGCTTGCATAAGAAATAAAGAAAAACAACTCATGGCTAATTTTCATTGGCATTATTTACTACATGTGAAAATAAAACAGATTTGGCATGAGAAAAAGATATCTGGCAGTACCCTAGTGTTTTTAGTGAATTTGGAATGGCTTACCATGATGAATATTTAGAAAATTGACAATACAGCATGCACTCAGAAGGAAGTGCCTCCAATTTCTGACACAATTGGCCACCCCACAATGAATTAGATGATATTGGGAATAGGACTAAGAAATGTATAGGGTGAGATATACTTCAAAGGTAATGATAATTTAAAGATGTAAAAATAAAGATAAATAATCTGAAAAAGATGGCTTTGAATGATTTGGGTGTAACTCTACATTAGGAAACAAACATTTCCTCCTGCCATTTTATTAGCTATGTGATTTTAAGGTAAAATATATAGATATGATATATGGAACAAAAGAAGCACAAAAATGTATAAGTAGGAATAAAACTATACAAGTATAAAATTTCTATATATTAATGGAATTTAGTATATATTTTATGTAGACTCTGTAAATTAAGTTAAATATAGTAAGGCATAGAGTATCACTAAGACAATAACAAAAAATAGGGTAAAAAAATCAAGGGAATCACACTAGAAATAATCAATTATTACAAAAAAAAAGTAGTAAAGGAGTACGAGAGGCACAAAAAGTCATGAAAGAAATAGTTAACAAGATATGAGATGTCACACCTAGTCCCAACTATACCAATAGTAGCATTAAAAGTAAATGGGTTAAACACGCAAACAAAAGGCAGAGATTGTCAGACTGAATAGAAACTAAATTTCAACTATATGATCTCACAGGGAATACAATTTAGAGTCAAAAATAAAAAATAGTTTGAAAGTAAATGGATGGAGAAAATGAATTATTCATTTAGAGTTACAAGATTTTAAAACATATGTGTGTCTTACAGCAGAGTTCCAAAATACATGGATCAAAAAATGAAATAATTAGGGAGAAAGGTTCAATTCAAGAATGATTGTTGGAGATTTAAATACCCCACTTTCAGTAATGGGCAGAACAACTAGGCAGGACAACAAGAAAATGTAAGACGCAAGCAACACTATACAGAAAATAGATCTAACAGACATCTGTAGAACATTCCATACAACACCAACAGAATACACACGATTCTCAAGCGACTATGGAACATTTTTCAGTATGGACGGTGTGCTAGGCCATTAAAAAAAGAAGACTCTCAATAAATTTCAAAAAGATTGAAATTATACAGATTGTGTCCTCTGATTACAATGGAATGAAATTAGACAAATGGGAAATTCACAAGTATCTGGAAATTAAAGAAGACAAAACTAACCAATGGGTTAGCAAATAATCACAAAGAAAATCAGAAAAAACTTAGAAATAAATAGAAATGAAGGTAGAGCATACCCAAATGTATGGAATACAGTAAGAGCAGTGCTCACAAGGAAATTTTTATCTTTGGTTTTGGTTACAAAGATGATCGTTTGCAATATTCATTGTTTTGTGTAACTTACTGAATATAAGTTCTATTTTACAATTAAAAAGCTAAAGAAAATCTTCAGAAAATAGAAAAAATTTTTCTAGAAATAATTGAAGTAATAAGACACTATAATATTCAATTATGAATAATATTAAACTATTATAAAAATGTAAATACCAAGTATTGTTTTAGTTCAACCAGGACATATTATGTTGTAATTGAAATGGTTATTAGATATTCAGCTGAGGATATCAAATAGACTATTGGATATACAGGAGAAAGTTCATGGCTGGAGGTATAGATTTGTGAATTATTAATGGAAAAATGTTATTTAAAGTCATGGAACTGAATGAGTAAGGTAGGAGATAATGTTAGAGAGATGCTCTAATGATACTCTACCACACGAAGATGAAAGAACGAGAAGATGCCAAAAGAAAATGAGTAGCATCAGCCAATGAGGTTAGAACAATCTCTTGAGTGAATGGTATGACAGGTGAGAAAGGTGTTTTATTTATTTATTTATTTATTTTTAATTTTAAAAAATTATTTACTTAAATTCAAGTTAGTTAACATACAGTGTAGTATTGGTTTCAGGAGTAGAACCCAGTGATTCATCACTTACATATAACACCCAGTGCTCATCTCAACAAGTGCCCTCCTTATAATGCCCATCACCCATTTAGCTCACCCCCCCCCCCCATCCACCTCCCCACCATGGCTATTGGTGGCTACTGTTGATAACACTGCTATAAACACAGATATATATATATACATATATATACATATATATATATGTGTATATATATATATATATATATATATATATATATATATATATGTAGGTTGTGCCCCATTTGAATCAGCACTCCTGTATCCTTTGGATCAATACCTAGTAGTTCAATTGCTGGATCATAGGGTAGTTCTGTTTTTAATTTTTTGAGGAACCTCTATACTGTTTTCCAGAGTGGCTGCACCAGTGTGCATTCTCACCAACAATGAAAAAGATGTTTTAAAAAAGAGATGTGATGTACAATGTCAGATGCCCCTGCCAGTTGAAGTCAGAAGAGAGCAGAACATTTCCAACAAGACTTGGCATGATGGAAATCATTGGATTGTACAGAACCATGATAGGTGCATGGCTAGATTTGGGAGTGGGAAGCAGAAATATTACAGTAGGTTCAGTATTCTCAGTGAATTGAAAGCAGGTTTATCAGCTTTATCTAATGTATTAGCATGGATGGGTGAACAATGTTCTTGAAGGGTTTGGGAAGAAGTGTATATAGTTAAGTGCTTTATTGCAGCAGAAATTGTACTATTAAAGATTGCACTAGGAGAAACTGGAGTAGACCTAGGGTTTGTGTGAAGTGCTGAGGGACCATATTCTTTTATAAAACTAAATAAAGGGACAGAGAAATAGGGACAGTACAAAGAAGGGCCAAAGGAATCTAGTGTGGAGCCATGAGCCTCTAAGGAGCTTATGTTTTTGAGAGGAGAGAGTATGATTCCAGAGGTGATTCCAGAAGCAGCTAAGTGGATCGATCAGAGAAGGCTTCTCTGGAGGAGGATGAGAGAAAAATCGCAGCATCCTTCAGAAATACCTACATTTCAACGAAGAACAACAAAAAAAGAATATTCGGAGTGAAGTTTAAGAATTTCAAGAATGAGCTGATGACATATATTTCAGAGGGCTCTCTGGAAGCATTCAAGGAGTTCGTAGAGGTAGGAGACCAACTTTGAAGGTGTACAAATCCATATAAAGGTAGCAGTTTGGTTCATACTGGTTGATCCAGGATCCTTGAACTTCTGTGGCCGGGGGAAAACCAGAATATAAGGGATTATTTAATTTACTCTGAGAGTGTTTCAGAGCAAAGTGACTAATCAGTTCCGATCACAGTTTTCTTTTCCAGATTTGTATCTGATGTGATATTTAGTGTTGATGCTGCTGAGAGTTGGAATAGTTGGAGGAGGGGAGAATGGAAACCTGGAAGGCCACTTCCTATAAGCAGAGAACACTGGTGTTACTAGGTGAGGGGCATTGATGGGTCGTCACCCAAAGAATATCACAGGCAGGCATTACTTGGTGAATTTGACAGCTTTATTAGTACCTAGAAAGGAGACCATAGCACCTAGAAAGTGATCATTTTCATTCAGCTCCCTAAGGTAGAATGACAACGTTGATGTTTAACATAGAACGATGCCAATAACTATCACATAGAAGAGAATACACCAGCCAGCTTCACATTTGCGGACAAATGTATGCCTCGGTAGCCTGGGGTCAGAACAAAGGCAGGTGAATTAATTGTTCATGGCACCAGAGTAAGCCTCTACCCCACAAGACGGAGAAGTGACCATGCCAGAGACTCTGGATTGTCAGACTGTGTGGCTAAAGTCTTCCTTTGTTCAGAGTTTACATGGTGCCATCTATATTGATCTTTTGACTATCATTTTTGATAGTTTTCTAACTGACCACTCACATTCTGATTGAAACATCTTTTAATGTGTGATATATCCAAACATGGTACAGCCAGGCTTTGAAATCATTCTCTCATTTTGCCATGAAATTGAAAGTCTATACTTTTAGTTCATCATGTGTTAGCTTTACTGTTGATAAGTAAATGTACTGTCGTCAGTTTTGTTCTGGTGATTCAGTGCATTTAAATGACGCCTCACTGTTGCTCTAGATGCTAACAACGTGATACTTGCCTAGATCTAACTTATTTGTGAGCCCACAGCATGTAACATGGACCTGATTAAGATGTTCAAATGACTCTGAAGGGCTTGTTAGAGTACTGGGAGTCTTTAATACTATTTCTGTCCTTGATCTTTGGCACATAACATATAGCTCGTTGCTTCTTACTGCTCAGTGAAGGATTTTGAAAACTCTCCAACCAGCCTAAATTGAAACTTAAAGGACTATTTTCAGAATATTTTGTAACATATATGTGTATCTACCTATACCTTATTCATATATTCAAATCCACAACCACATTAAGCATTATATCTGTACGCATATCTATATTCATATAACTGAAATTTATTTTTCATTCTAAACTTCAGAATTCCAAAACAATGACAGTGTATATTCCTACTAATCAGCAATTTCTTTTCTTTCTTTTTTTTTTTTTCTTGTTTAAAATCAGGGCTTGGGATATCCAGTGGAAATCCTTTTTTTTCTCAGGACTTAACTTTGTCATTGGCTTTTATTTCATCTGTCTGTGATGCAAAGAGTATACAGTGGCATGTTTAATTTGAACTTTTTTCCTGGATGGACCCACCTTTACTGCTTTTAAATATAGCTAGTTATTGCCTGTCTTAAGAGGGACTTATCTTAGATCAGATTTGCCAGATGATTTGGAACAAGGTTTGATGTGCAAGTGAGTTATTAAGAAGGTATTCAGAGTACAAACTAATAAGAAGGTGAGGAAGCAACACAAAGGAGGGATGGAGGCCAACCGTGGGATGTGACTTCAGGCAAAGTCCCATAGCTGGTAGCCCTGGCCTAATTCCTCAAGGAAACTCAAGAGTGTAGCCAATGCCTCTGAGTTGCACTTTCCAGAGGCCATGGCTCAGGTCTTTCTTGCTCTTGCACCTGCCCATACTGGTTAAGGAATACCAGTATTCCTAGGTCCTCTTGCTCTCCAACCATGAGCAATGTGGATTGCTTACCCCTAACAGAGTCTTCTGTAGTCATTTCAGGTTCAGGAAGTTGGAAGCAAAAGCACACAGAAGATGGGGAAAGCTCACAACGGAACGAGGCATGATATCGAAGGAAAACTGGGCAGAGTGCTTAGGGTGTCCACTGAAATTTTCCTTGAACCTCTTGCATCAGAGATCATTCATTTTGTAATCCGTGACCTATTTAGTGACTGTTTGCTATGTGTCTGGCATTACACTGAATGCTGAGGACGCAGAGATGGTTATGAACAAGTTTCTGTCACTGAACAATTTATAATCCAGTGGGGACAGGAGAAGAGAAAAAAAATGTGCAGAATGACAAGCAAGGTCATAACAGGTTTTCATGCAAGAGTTCTAGAAGCACAAATAAGGTTGCGAGTTGACCATGGGGAAGAGTTTTAGGGAAGATTGCTCTGAGAATTTCTCCTTGATCTGGAGTGTGAAGTATGAACAGGATTATTCTAGTAGTTGCATTATCTTTCTCCTTCCTCTACTGCCCCAATTTTTCCAATACTTTGAAAATTTAAAGTTCTACAATCTGGCTTCCTAGAGCACAATTCTCCCCAAACCCACCGCTTATAGGTTAATTAATAAAGGACTCAATGACCTATGCTTAGCTGTTTTTTTTTTTTTTAAACACCATTTCCTCTGTAGCATTTTTTTTTTTTTAAGCACTCCAGTCATCACGAAACTCTCCTGTTTAGTTTGCTGGCTCTGCCGTGCCCTGGCTTTCTTTGTGCCTACCTAACCTGTCTTTGCCCAGATTATTTATCCTCCTCTCTTTACTTCTGTGTGTCATTTACTAAGGTTTAACCTCCTGCCCTCTGCTCTGCTTTCTGGTGTCTGTTTGTTTGCTTTTCGCCTCCAGCAGTCTTTCCTATGTCACTGCTTCAGGAATCTTCATAAGGGTCAGTTCTTTTTTTTTTTTTTTTTTTTTTTTTTTTTTTTTTTTTTTTACTTAACCCCATTCTTTCTCTGAAATCTCGGTTTAGTTCTACACGCCAACGTTAAAGAAAGACATGGTGAAAGGATTGGAGGCACATCAAATGATGTTTAACCTAGAGAAGAGAGTTCAATGGGACATGAAAAGTGCCTTCAATTATTTGAAGGGCCATTTTGTGAAAAAAGGATTAAATTTATTTTGTGTTTCCACAGGGAAGAGCTAGCACCTAAGCCTAGAATTTTAAGGAGGCACATTTTTGGGACTGGTACAAGAAGGACATTTATAAAAATTGAATTGGCAAAAAAAACCACGAATTGATAGGAAAATAGGGAATTTTCCTGTCATTAAAGGAATGTCAAACCCACGTTGAATGACAATTTGTTAGGGATGATGTTTAAAGAGATTGATGTATCAGATGAGGATAGTTTTAGAGGGTTTAAAGGCCATTGTAACTCAGAGATAATATTGTGCTATGATCCCCTTGGATTTTCCATTGTTCTTTCAAGCCAAGCATATCTCAGACATAATTCATCATGTTCCTTTTTAAGCTGGCTTTCCGGATGACTTCCCATCTGCCAATAGAACTATCTTTCCACAGATCATCACGCGTGCTTGAAACTTCAGCACTATCTCTGGCTCATTTTTCTCTTTTGTTTCCAATATCTGACCAGTCTTCCAGTCCAGTCAATTGTCCCTTGGTAAAACTTGCTTCAGTTATGCTTTACTCTTCCCATGATAACCGTTGTTGTTGAGAATCTTACCCAGAACTCTGGCATGGGTAAAGTGAATTTTAGCTTCGCATTTTTTTTTTCCTCCAAAATTTCTGTCTCCACAGTCTATTGTGTAGAACATGCCAGATTAAAAACTTCACTTTTATATAATAAGAGGGATATAAATAACGATACAAATAAAATTAAATTCCTCTTAGCTAATGTTAGACCATACCAAAGTATCCATCTCATCAATTTCCCTTTTAACCAGTGTGCCCTCATGTTAACTGCATAAACATCCCATTAACCAACACTTGATTATTCCCTAAGACAAGCTGGCCTTTCTATTAAGATTTGCAAAAATCCTTCATCTTAAATACATTTTTAAAATTCTTTTATCTGTATTTTACTTTTAACTCTTCCTGTACTTTATCTCTTTGCAAAAAAAACAAAAAAGCTTTCTTTTCTAGTCCTTCCAGGGAAATAGCTCTTACTTTTGAATACCCTATATGTGTAATTCATTTGGCACTTAACAATAGATTACAATATAACAATAGATTACTCTATTTTTGTGTAACTGTTGAGTTATATGCTTAATATATTCTAGAAAAATAAGTAACTTACTGAGAGTAAAACTTTTTTTTTTGAGAGCAAAACTCTTTTGCTAAACATAGTACCCAATTTGAAAACCATTTGTGTGTGTGTGTGTGTGTGTGTGTGTGTGTGTGTGTGTGTGTGTATTTTTGTTACAACTGCAGATTTGGCATACTGTTCACATAGTTTTAATTAATATTAAGCTAGTCAGTCACCAGCTTCCCAATCTCTATGCTGTTTGGAACTGTGTGGGTATACCCTGAATTAAATCTGGGAATCAGAGAACTGGGGAGGGTTGAGTATACTATTTAAGTGTCATAATTATATGTTGTATATTGTCCTGATGGGGTGTTTGTAGGGAATAAGTATTTTGGTAGTCCAATATATTTTAATAACGGAAGGACATAGATGATATACAACCTCAAAAATACGTACTTCTGTGTAGGACAACTCAGAATAGTAGACTGAATGGATGAAATTTACTATTGATAAATACACTGCAAACACCATTTAATTGCCATCAGTTACAAATGGAAGTTGCTTTTAAAAATTTGCATGCTGGCATTGCTTCCCCCAAATTTAATAGGCTTATTTCCGATTTTCATGAGGTTAAACTGTTCAATCTTATTTACTGAAACATTCTGACTTGCATTAGTGCTTTGTGGCTCCACATATATATTAAAAAGTCAAACATAAATGAAAAAAATCATAATATATGATTCTGTCTCCTACTTTCCTATTTGCTACCATATAGTTATTTTTTGACCCTATGAACAACAATAACAAAAATCTTACTGCTACAGGAGGAAAAGACATCGTTTTAGTCTCTGTTTTGTCTTGTTTTGTCTTATTTTAATAATGGAATGCTCCTGTCATGATGGATTAAGCACATTCTCTAGCTGAAGGTCGTTGGGATGACCCTTACATGATTGGCATGGAAAGCACACAGGTTGGTGTCTTCAAAGAGGCTCACCAGCTAGGTCTCACTTGGCTCTGGCGAAGCATCACTAGCTGTGTTCTGGAAACACACTCTTTTGAAATCCTGGGCAATTTCCCTTACCATATGCTGCCATCTGATGTTAAGGGTGGCACTGCAGCACCAGGTTCTAAGGTGAAATGGCTTCACTGCCCAGCGGAGAGGGTCACCCTTGCAAAGTGGCTGTTGTATCTAGTTGCTTCCTGGCTGCTTTACCGTCTTGTCAGTGATAGATTTCTTCACAGTTCTTTACTTACTACTTCCTTTTCTTTGCGTTGCAAATCAGCTAGCAAGGTACTTAAGAGTCTAGGGAGCAAGAACAATACAAGAAGTGAAGGAAAAGCCTGGAAGTGTGGTGCTGCATGCAAATGGTCATCCTGCCCGCATCAGGCATCCCTGTCTCAGCCTGCTTGGAAATGAACCGGGCCCAAAAGAATTAACAAAGTCAATGTTCATAGTACTTATTGTAACTCTTCTTTCTACCCTAGTTTTAAAATTTTGATTAAGCAAATATTCTTTGAAAAGATGAGCACGTGGAAATGAAAGAACTCAGAAGATACTGCTTTCATGAAGCCATGCTGAGTTGTGTGTTCACTGCTTCAGATTCTCCACCTTTCAATAGGTTTGATGAGGGGTCATGTTTGGTACATCCTGTGTTAAACGTAGTATGCATTTATTTGAAGAGGAAATTTAATACATGCTTCAGGCAGATTGGTAGTTTGCTTTTCCTATGTTTAGAGAAATCATCAGCCTAATCCTCAATTTTTGTAATAGTTTAAATCAGAGAAAATTCTTTTGTTAAAGGTAAGTTATAGGTCACATAGATACATAGAAAAAGGATGCTTGTTTACTGCAATTGGATTGCAGTATTAAAGCTGACTTAACAGTGTGTTCTTCAGCTTTCTAGAATGTCCTGTGAATAATTCATAGTATCCAATATACCTTTTTTTAATTCGGTATCACCAGGACATTTACTTTATGGACTGAATATGAAAGTGGTTTCTTCTTATCTGAAGAATGAATTAACTATGAATGGGAAATGAGCTTTTAAGTTAACTTTATGCTTTATTTTCCCCTTTATCATCCAAAAGGTGAGGAAATGACAAAGGATTACTTTTTTTTTTCCTTTTGGTCACCCTTTTTTTAATCAGAAAAATAGAAATATATATTCTATGGGTGATGGATATATTGTGGAATATAAGAATTTCTTTTCCTAACTAATTTTTACTTGTCTTTGGTTTTACCTTCCTTTTAGCAATTTTACCCTCCAGAAAAACCCATGTCTTCGATCCAGGGTATTTTAATTTCTTTATTTTCCCTGTGATTCTTAAATGCCCACAGTGTCCAAAGGGTTCCCCAAGGACATGTAGTTGAAAAGCTCCTTTTCTTCACAGACATTCTTTTTGCAAGTGTGAAGAAAAGGAGCCTTAGGGGTTTTTCTTCTCCCTATATGAAAATACTCAAAGTTCTTCATTTGATTGTATAATTGTGAAGATGATTAACTTCACACTAACAGCAGAACTTTAATCCCAGCACATGAATAGTACACTTTGATGTTATTTATGACTATAAAACACCACCCATTCATTTAAATATCATAGGAAAATCAATCGACTCAGGGGAGCATGTGGGTTTCCTTCTTGGCCTGATTATAATAGGTATGATATGAATTTAATGAGTTTAAAGCATTAAACATATTTTCTTTATGTAAAGATTTATTCTTTTGTTCTCATGATACAAGTAGATTTTATAAAGCATTTCCTTATGAAATATTTTCACCCATTAACTTTTTCCTTAGGAAAACTTTATTTTAGTGTTTTTATATATGTATGAAAATCCTTGGAAAACACTTTAATGATCAAACAAATAATATTACAGTCAATGTTTTCTGAAAAATTACTTTTTTTTTCCAACAGTTTAAGTTCTAATACTTTCTATGGGTAAGCTAAGTGGGTCATTATAAGGTAACTATCTTATTTTTTAAGGATAAAGGAAAGAAAAGGTTACACTGGACAGTAGTGCTTGGCCCAGTAAATATTAGAAGAGGTCTACTTGAAAAAAAATTCTCATGTAAATGAAAAATTTGATATCTTCTGCCAATAATTTTAAAAAGGATATGGAGAAAAATTCAGAATGCTGTTCTTTTCATTGCTGAAGTAATATCTTATTGGTTCAGTCTATCAAGAGTAAATAGAATTAGGTATAATCATCAAAGTAAAACACAAGTAAAAGTGACAATGACATATACATCCCAAGAATTAATGGTGCAAAGAATGGAGTATGCATATAGGAATTAATTGAAATTTGGAACCTGACTTTCTGTTCGTTCTATAAGAATTTAGTGTACTGGGGTGCCTGCGTGGCACAGTTGGTTAAGTGTCCAACTTTGGCTCAGGTCATGATCTCATGGTTCATGAGTTCAAGCCCCCCCCTTTGGGCTCTGTGCCAACAGCTCAGAGCCTGGAACCTGCTTCAGATTCTGTCTCCATCTCTCTCTGCCCCTCTTCTGCTCATGCTCTGTCTCTTTCTCAAAAATAAATAAGCATTAAAGATTTTTAAATAAGAAAAAAGAATTGCGTGTCCTTGCGGAGACTCAGTTTGACATGAAAATTAGAGATGATGATTAGAGATATCTGTGAATGTGTATGTATAAAGAATGGTCTTTTCCAATATGCTGTAAGGTATTTCTTCAAATCATAACTGATTTGCAAGATTTTTTTTAATAGGCTTCATTTTCTAGAGCAGTTTTGGAGTCATAGCAAAATAGAGTGGTAAGTACAGAGTTCCCATATACTGCCTGCTCCCATATCTGTGTAATCTCCATCACTACAATATCTCCTCCACTGAAACATGAATGGCTCTATTCCAATATACATTTAAGAGCTTAAGAGCTTTCATCTGTCAATCCTGAATATGGAGGCTGTTTGGGTGAAACAAAGAATGGGTTATATAATCTTCTAGAGCAGTGATGCTTCTAGTTTGTGTTGTTCACTGATAACATTTCCTTTTAAATATAGTTTTTAACATTTTATTTATTTTTGAGAGACAGAGAGAGACAGAGCATGAGTGGGGGAGAGGCAGAGAGGGAGGGAGACATAGAATCTGAAGCAAGCTCCAGGCTTTGAGCTGTCTGCACAGAGCCTGATGCAGGGCTTGAACTTATAAACTGTGAGATCATGACCTGAGCCAAAGTTGGAAGCTCAACTGACTGAGCCACCCAGGCTCTGATAACATTTGCGTTAAAGAGACTGATTGGTAATATTTAAACCAAATCAAAAACCAGTTTTCTCTATTGTAAACTATTTTCTATATGAGTTTTATTTTCAGACAGTAAAATATGTTTTGATTTCTTTGGTGTGGTGAAAATACAAAACTCTGTTAGTATAGCTGTATTTTATTTCTAGCTTATCAAGGCCATATTAGTCCACGGGCTGTGGACTGGCTCATCACCTCTCACCACCAGTGGGGATTCTCTGCATGCTTCCAGATGTAAACAACATATGCAGGGCAACAGAAGATGTTCCACAAAATAAAAACACTAACAGTAGAGAAATATGGGCATTAAATCAAATGGATATTATATCAAAGACTGAAGTTTTTGGTTTATTATAAACAGAGCTCAGTATCTTATGCTATCTGTTTTGTAAAAACTATGTAAGCACTATAATACCTGGTTATTTAAATTTTCATTTTTGTTGGGGAGTTAATTTGAGAACTCAAATTTATTTATGTTTTAAAGCGAGAGAGTATTTAAGAAAATATTCACCCTTGGGGTACCGGGGTGGCTCAGTTGGTTAAGAGTCTGACTTGATTACGGCTCAGGTCATTATCTCAGCTCAAGCCCCACATTGGGCTCTGCACTGACAGTGCAGAGCTTGCTTGGAATTCTCTCTCTCTCTCTGCCCTTCCCTTGTTCATGCACATACTCTCTCACTCTCAAAAATAAATTTAAAAATATAAAACTTAAAAGAAAATGTTCACCCTTAAGCTAATTGAAAATTAAGTCATAAATTACTGTGAATTTACTCATTGGATTTGTGAATTCTGAAATTAATTAAAGGCCTTTATGTTTTGCATTCACTTTGTACTAAAGACAAGGTTTCTTATCAGTTCATCATTTATTTAAAAATGTGTTTTTATTATTTAATATGTCAGACACTGTACGAGGCACATGGACATAGTATTTACAGTGGATCAGAAAAGCAAATTCTGTTCTAATGGAACTTACATCCAGGGGCTGAAAGGAAGCAGCAAATAAATGTATAAACAAAACAACAAGATAATGTTATAAAGTGATGAATGTGCTGAGGAAAATATTACAGAGTGATGTAATTCAGGGGAGCAGGGAAGGACCCCAAGCTTTTTGACGTGGGGTGAATTTCATGGTGTGACCACAAGGGAGGATTCTGGGATAAGAGAGCTCTAGGCAGACCCAGCAACAACACCACAAACCCTCTGGTGAGAACAAAGCTGCACTCTTTGAGGGTCAGCAGAGTGGTCATTGAGCAGAAGACTGTGGTAGGATACAGACTCTGGGAGATTGTCAGGGTCCAGGACTGTAGACCTTTTTCAAAACACAATGAGAAGACAGTGTAAAATTTCAATTAGGGAAGAGAAATGATCTGAGTTATATTTTTAAGTGGCCATGCTGGCTCCTGTAGGTTTAATAGATTATAAGGGGAGGGGAGGGGGATCTTAAAAAGTAGAAGCAGAATTGCTAATTAGAAGGGAACTTTAACAGTCCTAAGGGTGGGGGGGTGGTGCCTCGAACCTGTCTTGCAGCAGTAGAGATGGAGGGAAGTGTATGAGATGCAGTTTGGAAATAGGCTTGAAAGAACTCGGTGATGGTTTGGGTTTGAGAAAGAGTAATGAACAAAGAGGAATCAAGAACAGCACCCAAAATTTGAAAACTGAGAGAATCCTGGTTCTGTTTGGTGAGCTGTCTGTAAATGGCTGTTGGAAGAACAGGTTTGGGTTTAGAAATTGCTAGTTCTGTTATAGAAATGATAAATTGCATCTATGTGGAGATTTTAAGTTGGAAGTTGGAAAAATGAGTCTGGATTTCAGTGCACAGGACATAATATTACAGTTTGGGATTAAACATTTTTGGATATATTTTCATAAATCTCTCTTTTTTAAAGTTCTAACATTATTTTCCTAGTTTAGTATCAGAATATTATGGCCTTTGAAATAAAATGACTTAAATCAAAGTCTTCAACAACAAAGAAGTCATTGAAATTTATCCATATGTCATAAATTCATTGTTAATGTGTTATTAGAGCAAGGCAGCCAAGAATACATTCACTGATGAAACACAGACATTTCCTAAAGTAAATAAATAGTTGAAAGGAAATAAAAAATATATAAGGGCAAGAAATTCTTTTGATCCTATTTAGATGGATCTTTTTTAAACTGGCACAGGGATTATTAAAGAGCACCTCAAGTTTACAAGAGAGATAAAATGTAGGTCCTACACATTGTCTAGAAAGCTTTTAAATTTGGGTGTTATCGATTCATTGCTACTACCGTGGCCAAGCCTGCATTAAGAGAGATGTTTTGTTCCAACTGCATTCACGTCCTTAGAATCTTGTCAATTTTTAAAGCTTTGAAGAGTTCAGTTTATAATGTATGGGTTTAGGTTTCAAAGCCAGAGGGAAATATAAAAGTATATTTATTACAGATTCAATTTCACTGAAAGAGCCTCCCACCCCCCCAAAAAAAAACAATTAAAAAATAAACAGAAAACAACCAAACAGATTTAAACTTCTTTGAATATATATTGTTTCCAGTTTAGAAATCATAATCCTTAAAGGGCAGTGACCCAGTTCTATCAAAGGCTACCCAAGTGTTACTATCAAACAAGTGAGGATGCTCAGATGTTATTTTGATTTTCATTTTCAGGTCATAGAAAATTCCAATCCTCTGGAAATAGTAAGTCTTACCTTCATGACTTGTTTAGAATGCATTTGGCTTTCTTCCCGCTCTATGGAAATGTGCCTTCTTCTAGGTTCTAGAAGAAGCCAGGTGCAGAAAAGCTAACTGAGTTTTGCCACCCTCAACTTGAGCCTGTACGGAGGCGTCATAGATTTTCAGGTTATTGGAAATCAATGCTAATAGGAATTCTTTTCAAAGCAGCAGAAATACAACCTGGAGCAGCCTTGCAGACACAGCTAGATTTAAGTTTAACAGACCCCCACTGAACTAAATATTGTCTGCAGAGATAGATTTTTGATCATGCTTATATTTCAAGGGAAGATTCCTACTCCTTGAATTTGTATCATATTTCTAAGAGTCTGAAACCTAGAGAACTAATCATTCCTGGTTGATGGGACACAGAAAGCAACAAGATTTGCTTTGCAGCAACATTCAATTGATGTTTTCTGAATCAGTGATGCTCAAATAACAATGCCTGTTCAAAAGATTACATGTGCATATTTGAAAGCATAGTTGACCTGGATTTCTACTATCACAAATAGTAGAAATCCTCAAAATCTTTACTGGAAACACATATGGTCATGCACACATGCGTGCATGTACAGATACTTCAGCAGCTTAGGCTTGCCCAGTGGACATTATGCAGTTCCAAATTCGATAGCCCCCAAAGAAGCTGAATTAATTTTGAAGTCCAAGAATGTTAGAGGAAAGAAAACCCAAAAAATGTCTTCCCAACTTTCAAACAGCGTTTTGAAAATTAAAGATACATCAGTCCGTGGTTCATATTACAGACCCTAACACCTTTACTGTTTTACTTCTGGAATAATTTTCTGTGGTACAGCCTCACTTCCTGCTTCTAGCGCTATGTATCATTTCTAAACATGCAAATTCTTTGGCTTCCAACAAGGGAGTCCTGGAGAAAGTGAATCCTGATTAAATTGAAAGGCATACTAGAGTCGTATAATAACTATGAATTATAAAAAATGTAGCTGTTTATGCTTCATTTTTCTATGAATAAGAGTAAAAATGCATAATAATTCTTAGGATTGTTCAAGTACTGTTTAAGGCATGTATTTATGTTTCAGAATTACACTAAAAGCCATAAATGGGCAGAGAAGTCACCAGAATGACTTCAAATACAACTTAATTGTGAACATGCCTGTAGAAAAAAACCAATTTCTATCGGCAAGACATAAAATGTTTTTATTGCCACACATTTGTGTTTCCAGCTCTTTACATCCTAAAGTCCGCTACAAATGATTTTCTTAAAATTTAATTTTATACACAGTGCTTACTTTTAAAAAATGTAAGCCCGGTATTAGCCTATGACATTTCAGTGTTGATATAATGCATTCTATCAATGGGTACTGTTCTTCCTAAAGGTGGTTCCTCGAAGCGTATGGAGGTGATAGGCACTTGCTGCTTATGTTTTACAACCTTTAGTTCTGAGATGACAACACACTATCAGATTACAGGTTCCTGTCCATTGATTATGTCTATCCAAGAATATAATGGAAACCTGTGTCTTTATTTGTGTAATTGTTTTCCATGTCAGGGACCACACACCCAAGTGGCAAACTGACACCTGGAATTTCCTGCTCCACCTTTTTAGTCTGGAGAAATAAATGTGACTATACCAAAAATCTATTAACCAACAAAGGTAAAAAAAAAATTGTGAAAATCATTTTAGTACTTGCCTGCTTCATCTGATATAAGTATGTACTTTCTTTCTGTAGCTCTTTGTACTCTAACTTCTTCCCTAGTAACTTGGGTTGCTAGATGTCTGAATTCACAAGATAAAAACCTATGTTTTTTCTGGGTTCTTATATTCATTCTGGGTTCTTATAGTCCTTTTTTCTGGATTCTTATATTCATTCACATATTTTTATTAAGGAGGGTCTGTGCCAGATCCTGAAACTTTCATGGTGATCAAAAGCAGATACTATGTCTGATTTCTTGGAGCTTACCATCTGGTAGATAAAGCAAATATCAATCAATTGATTACTGAAATAAATATGAAGCTGAAAGGGCACTAGAAAAGCACAGTGCTATGAGAGGGTATGATAGAATAAATGGGGATCATCCAAGGCCAGGAAAGGCTCCCCTGGGAAAGTGATGATTTGAACCATTTCATGTTCAATGAAAATAGAACACAGCAAGGAAAACATCATGCCCTGTATATTTTTTTTTCTTTTTAAAAATATTTATGTTAGAATAGTTTTATATTGATAGGAAAGCTGCAAAGATAGTACAGAGAATGCTCAAATACTCCACATCTATTTTCTCTATTGTTAAGATATTAACATCAGTGTGGTACATTTCTCACAACTAATAAACCAATATTGTTGGACTTTTAGAATGTTACCAATTTTTTGTGTGTGAAATGAAACTAAAAGTATTTTTAATTTGCATTTCCCTGATTAGTAATAAAATCAAACGTTTTTTTTCTTTTGTGTTTGACCATTTCTTTTCTCATATTTGTAAAACATTTGCTCGTTTTTGGTGTAGATTGACTTTATTCACATTGATTTATAGGGTTCTTTATATAATCTGAACTCAGTCTTCTCTCGTTTTTGGTGTAGATTGACTTTATTCACATTGATTTATAGGGTTCTTTATATAATCTGAACTCAGTCTTCTCACTCATTGTGTTTCACATATCATTTCCTAGTTTGGGGCTTGTCTTTATACACTTATTATACTATTTGTCTTTACTTTTAATAAACAGAAATTCTTCAATGTATCAAACATCTTTTTTATGCTTTCTATTCTTTGTATAATGCTTTGAAAAATCATCCCAACCCCATGATGCTGAAGGTGTTCTGTCTACTTTCCCCTAAGTCTTTTTTTTCTTTGTATTTATCTAATCTAGATAAGATAAATTCTATCTTGTTCCATCTAGAACTGATTTTTGTTAATGATACGAAGTAGAGAATTTTTAAAATTTGTTTCTGAATAGGTAATTGATTGTTCCAGCATTATTAAATGGTCCTTGATTTACTCACCGTTCTTTGGTATCAGTTCTTTATAATTACACTTCCAAGTTTATTTAGGTCTATTTCATGGCTTACTATGCTGTTCTCTGGTCCTTTCTCTTTATCTCTGCCAAGATCAGACAGACTTTTTATCAATTCAGCTTTATAATAATCCTAAAAATCAAGAAGAGGTCATCTTTCTGGTTCTTCTACATTAAAAGTAGAAGTGTTTTCAGTATTCTCAGAACTTAGCTTCCTGATATCTGTTTCATTACCAGCTTGATCAGTTCACCAAAACATCCTTTTAACTGGGGTTGCATTGATTGTTTTTTTTTTTTTACTTTATTTATTTATTTATTTATTTATTTATTTATTTATTTATTTATTTTAGAGAGAGAACACGTGCATGAAAGCAAGTGGGCGAGGTTCAGAGGGAGAGAGAGAGAGAGTATCTTTTTTTAAAAATGTTTACTTATTTTGAGAGAGAGGGAGAGTGAGCAGGGGAGGGACATAGAGAGGGAGAGAGAGAACCCCAAGCAAGCCCCACACTGTCAGCACAGAGCCCGATGATGTGGGGCTCCATCTCAAGAACTGTGAGATCATGACCTCAGCCAAAATCAAGAGTCCTGTGCTTAAGCCACTGAGCCACCCAGGTACCCCTGCATTGTTTTTTTTAAAATCAATCTGGAGAGATGTAATGTCTTCAATGTATTGAATCTATTTATAAAATAAATATAATAAAATATATAATATAATATAATATAATATAATATAATATAATATAATGTATTTAGGTGGGCTTCTTTAATATATTTTAAAGTAATTTTATAGTGTTTACATAAAAGTCTTGATAACTTTCAGGAGACTCACTCCTGATACTTTGTATTATGTACTAATATGGTTCTTGGTATGTATTTTTAATAACATTTTCTAACTGTGGGTGGTATATACAATGTAATTAAATTTTCATATTGATATTTTATTTAGCAACAAAGCTAAAACTTTGTTTGTAATTAAATAATTTATCTTATGGGTTATTTTTTATGTAAGTAATCATATCAGCTATGAATAGTGTTAGTATTTTCCTTCCTTTCCAAATTGTGTGCCTTGTCTGTGATTTATATGTCTTATTTAAATTGCCAGGATGTCTAGTACAGTACTGAATGAAAATGACATTAGCTGTCATCCCAATCTTGTTTCTGATTTTACCGTAATATGTTATTTTAATATTATTAATATTTTTAAAAGAATATAACTCTGCCGAAGTATTGATGACTACAGTTTGTTTCATGTTTGATTTCTACATTAGATCAAGAAATGTTCTTTGGTGTAGTCAGTGTTGTGATTCAAATGGTAATATATGTCCACATTAATTGTGTTTGTTTTGTGAATATTTTTAAATGTACTATTATTAGGGCTAAAATGAATACTAATATATGCATAAAAATTATAATTCCACACGTATTTGTTGAGTTCAGTATTTAATTTAAATCGAACATATGAAGAGTCTACGGTACATACATTGATACGAAACTTTTCCTCTTTATAGATGCTACACCTTTAAGTAACACGTGAAAAAAATTGTTATTTTCTTCAGTATGTATTTTGTTATCCTGCGTATGCGTGTGTGTTGTGGATAATAGAACAGAAAGGAAAATTAATCTGGGAGTGGTTTCTAAAGAACATTAACATAGAGGCTGAGTATCTGGTTTACATTATTTCTCTTTGAAAGAGAGAATGAAAATAGGGATATTATGTAAACTAATCTTTTAACATTCCTTCTTCTGACTTTTATCCTTGCATCCTATTTGTTTTAAAAGTGGTATTCTTTTGAATAAAGAATGGAAATTGAATTTGGAAGAGAATGTTGACATACAAGTAACTGCTGTTGGCAGGAGCTCAAAGTGAAACCAGTAAAAGAGCTTTGAAAGGCAACAGCCTATCCTGTGTCAGATTTTACTTGTATGGTAAGACAGTTCGCAAGTTGAAGGCAGAGCGATCATGGAGCTGACGATAGTATTTATTCTCCTTTCTCTCTGCTTTATGTAAAGGAAGTAATCTTACATGTGTGGATATAGGGGTGTGTGTGTGTGTGTGTGTGTGTGTGTGTGTGCGTGTATTGCTATTTGTCTCGCTAGCTTCCCAGATTCTGCTGCATCACTTTCCAGTCATGTCCAGAAACGATAGTGATATTAAAATAATACTATTATGAAAATATCTCCTGGCCGTGGCCTACTCATTCTGATATGAATTAAAATGATGTTTAAGTGGCTGACTGTGCAAAGTGCATGGAATAGCCAAGAATAGGCAAAAAAGATGTTTGTTTTTTTTTTTTTAAATCAGCTATTTTGTTAAGTTGTAGAATAAGGAATTACATGTATTTAAACAAATTTTGCAATAAGTGGCTGGTGTTTGTGTATGGCTGACCCTTCAAATTCTATCCCATCCTTTCAAGATAAAACAAGATGGGAAAACCAAAAAAGAGGTTGCTCTAGTTTTCCAAAAATCTATTATTTGAGATGATTTTACTACATCTACTCTGAAGAAGCATAATGAGCAACATTTTTTGTTGTTGATCCATTATATTCCTATAGACTGGGGCTAAAAATATCACAGCATTCACCTGAAATTCAGGTTTATTTTTAGGATGAGTCGATTGCATTATGACTATGGGTAAAAATAAAATAAATCATTTGCAAATATCGTGTACCATTCAGTAGATTGCCTTTTTGTTTTGTTGATGGTTTCCTTCACTGTGCAAAAATTTTTATTTTGATGTAGTCCCAGTAGTTTACTTTTGCTTTTGTTTCCCTTGCCTCAGAAGACGTATGTAGAAAAATGTTGCTGTGGCTGATGTCAGAGAAATTGCCCCTTGCGTTTTCTAGGATTTTTATGGATTCAGGTCTCACAGATAGGTCTTTGATCCATTTGGAATTTATTTTTGTATATAGTATAAGAAAGGTCCAGTTTCATTCTTTTACTGTAGCTGTCCAGTTTTCCCGGCACCATTTATTAAAGAGACTGTTTTTCCCCCATTGTATGTTCTTACCTCCTTTATCATAGATTGACTCTATAAGCATGGGTTTCTTTGGGCTCTCTTGGGTTTCTGGGCTCTCTATACTGTCCCATGATCGATGAGTCTGTTTTTTTACTAGTACCATACTGTTTTGCTTGCTACAGCTTTGTGGTATACATTGAAATCTGGGATTATGATATCTCCAGCTTTGCTTTTCTTTTTCAAGATTGCTTTGGCCGTTTGAGGTCTTTTGTGATATATCTGGTAAGTGGTTAATATCCAACATGTATAAAGAACTTATACAACTCAACAGAAAAAAAAATCTGACTTAAAATAGGCAGAGGACCTGAATAGACATTTTTTCAAAGACATCCAGATAGCCAAGAGACACATGAAAAGGTGCTCAACATTACTCATCATCTGGGATTTCAAATCAAAACAACAATGAGCTATCACTTACACTTGTCAGAGTGAGTAAAATCAAAAAGACAAGAAATTACAGGTGTTGGTGAGGATGTGGAGAAAAAGGAGCCCTTGTATACTGTTGGGCATGTACATTGGTGTAGCCACTGTGGAAAACACTATGGAGTTTCCTCAAGAAAATAAACGATAGATGCATAGCTATGTTAATTGAAACATTATTTATAATAACAAGATATGGAAGCATTGAAAGTGTCCATTGATAGATGGATAAAAAAGATGTGGTACACACACACACACACACACACACACACCCCACAGTGGAATATTATGAGGCCATAAAAAACAATTTAAAGCATGTCATTCACAGCAACATGGATGGACCTGGAGGATATTATGCTAAGTGAAATAAGTGAGCCTGAGAAAGATGAATACCGTATGAATTCACTCAGAGGTGGAATCTAAAAGAACAAATGAATAAAAAAGCAAAAAGCAGAATCAGATCTATACATACAGAGAACAAACTGATGGTTGCCAGTGGGCAGGGGTATGAGCAAAATGGGTGAAGGGGACTGGGAGATAGGGTGTTCCAGTTATGGAATGAAAAAATCATGGGAATAAAAGGCACAGCATAAGGAATATAGTCAATGATATTGTAATAGCATTGTATGGTGACAGGTTGTAGCTACACCTGTGGTGACACAGCACAATGTATAAACTTGTCAAATCATTATGTGGTACATCTGAAACTAATGTGACATTTCGTGTCAACTATACTCAAATAAAAAACTTAAAAAATAAAGTAAATCAACAATTAAAGTATTTTGAATTTAGAATGCAATGATTTTAGGGGTGCCCGGGTGGCTCAGTAGGCTAAGCATCTGACTTTGGCTCAGGTATGATCTCATGGTTCATGAATTTGAGCCCCACATCGGGCTCTGCACTCTGAGCACAGACCCTGCTTCAGATCCTCTGTCTCCCTCTCTGTCTCTCTCTGCTCCTCTGCTGCTCTCTCTCTGTCTCTCTCAAAAATAGATAAACATTAAAAAAAGAATTCAATGATTTTAATAAAACATTTTATGTTCTTCCCTGTGTTTGAGACATTTTTCTTTTATGAGTTTTAAAATCCTCCTCATTCTCATGACCCAACTTTTCTCCCATTGCCTACAAGAACACCACAATCTGCTAATAATGATCTTACTTTCTTTAAAATACAATGGCTTCAGTGTGGTATGTTTTTTTTTCCCCATTTGTGAATATTAATTTCTTTGATCCTCAGTTTCCTATCTTTTTGAAAAAAACTTAATAGACATTTTTAGAGCAATTTGGGTTTACAGAAGTCGAAAGTACAGAGAATTTTCATTTACCCCTCCTCCGTCCCACATTTCCCCCTATTAGTAATATTTTACATTTGCCACAATTGATGAACCAATCAATATCAATTGTTATTATTAACTAAAGTTTATGGTTTACTCTTTGTGTTTTATAGTTCTATAGTATAGGCATTATGCATTTGATATATGCATTATGTTTTGTATCTACTATTATAGTATCGTACAGAATTGATTCACTGCCCTAAAAATATTCTCTGCTCCACCTGTTCCTTTCTCCTCCTTCTCCCTGGTAATCACTATTATGCTGTCTGTTTATGTGAGTTTGGCTTTTTTTACATTCCACATATAAGTAGGATCATGTAGTATTTGTCTTTCTGTGTCTGGCATATTTCACTTAGCATAATGTACCCCAGCTCTCTCTGTGTGTTTGCAAATGGCAGAATTTCCTTCTTTTTTTTTAAGGTTGAATAATATTATACTTGTGTGTGTGTGGGGGGGGGGGTTGTGTGTGTGTTTTCCTTTATTCATTCATCCATCAATGGACACTTTGAACACTTAGGTTGTTTCAATATCTTTGGTACTGTGAATAATGCTGCAATGAATATGTGAATGCATGTATCTCTTTGGGATAGTGATTTTACTTCCTATAAATATATACATAAAGTAGGATTTCTGGAGAATATGGTAGTTATATTTTTAATTTTAGAGGAAATTTCATAATGTTTTTCATAATGGATGTATCAAACCCCACTGGCAATGTACAAGAGTTCCCTTTTCTCCTCAGCTTCATCAACCCTTGATATCTTTTGATACTTTTATAATAACCATCCTAAGATATGTGAAGTGATGATATCTGATTGTGGTTATAATTTGGATTTCCCTGATGATGAATGATATTGAGCATCTTTTCCTATACCTGTTGAACATTTATATGCACTCTTGGGAAAAAAATGTCCACTCAAGTCCTTTGCTTATTTTTTCAGTTGGCTTATTTGTTCTTTTGCTATTGAGTTTTATGAATTCCTTTAATATTTTGAATATTAACCTCTTATAATTTGCAAATATTTTCCCCATTTCTTTAGTTACCTTTTTATTTTGTTGATTATTACCTTTCTTGTGCAGAAAGTTTTTAGTTTGATGTAGTCCCACTTACTTATTTTTGCTTTTGTTGTCCGAGCCTTTATCATCATTCTAAATTATTATTATCAAGAGCAATGTCAACAAGCTTTATTCTCAACACTCAACATTTTCTATTTTACTTTCAGGTCTTAAGTTTATGTCTTTAATCCATTTTGAGTTGATTTTTGTTGATTTATGAAGTAAGATAATGGTGTAATTTCATTCTTTTGTGTGTGGATTTCCAGTTTTCCCATTAACATTTATTGAAAAGAGTATCCCTTCCCTACTATATATTTCTGGCATCTTTGTTGAAGATTAGTTGACCACATTTACATGGGTTTATTTTTTGGCTCTCTATTCCATTCCATTGGTCTATGTGATCATTTTTATGCTAATATTGTACTGTTTTGATAATTCTAGATTTGTAACATAATTTGAAATCAGGATGTGTGATATCTCTGACTGTGTTCTTCTTGCTCAAGATTTCTTCAGCTATTCAGAGTATTTCTGGATTCCATATGAATTTTAGGATTGTTCTTTCTGTATCTATGGAAAATTTGAAGAGGAGGTAACACTTCAAACTCATTTTATCAGGCCAACGTTACCCTTATATCAAAGCCAGACAAGGATACTACAAGAAAAGAAATTTACAGGCCCAGTATTCCTGATGAACATAGATTCAAAAATCCTCAATGAAATACTAGCAAACTAAATTCAATAGCACATTAAAAGGATTATGCACCATGATCAAATGGCATTTACCTAGGTGTCTAAGGATGGTTCAACATATGAAAATCAGTCAGTGTAAAACACCACGTTCACAAAATGAAAGATAACCATCATATGACCATCTCAACAGAGGCAGAAAAAGCATCTGACAAAATTCAACATCCTTTTTATGACCAAAAACTTTCAACAAATTGAGTATAAAAGGAATATACTTCAACATAAAAAGACAATATGTGACAAGCCCACAGTTAACGTACTCAATAGTAAAAAGTTGAAAGTGACAAAATAAGACAAAAGTGAGCACTATGGCCGCTTTATTCAACATAGTACTGGAAATTCTGGCCAGAACAATTAGGCAAGAAAAATAAATAAAATCCATGCAAATTGGGAAGGAAAAAAGTAGAATTGTCTTTGCAGATGGCATGATCTTATATATAGAAAACCTTAAAGATGACACACACACCCACACACACACACAAACACAAACACACAAACACACATTTAAAACTAATAAATAAATTTAACAATGTTACAGGATCCATAATCAACATACAAAAATCAGTTCTGTAGGTACACTGAAAAGGAACTATCCAAAAAAGAAACTAAGAAAATAACCCCAATTTATAGTAGCATACAAAAGCATAAGCTATTTACAAATCAATTTAACCAAGGAGGTGAAAGATATGTACCCTGAAAACTATAAAACAGTGATGAGAGAAATTGAAGATACAAATAAATATAGAAAACTATGTTCATAGGTTGGAAGAATTAATATGGTAAAAATTCCCATGGTAATCAAAGCAATGTACACAATCAGTACAGCTCCTATCAATATTCAGTGCTGTTTTTTCACAGAATGTGTTTATCTTTAAAAGAAACAGACAAACTATTTTCCGTGGTGGCGGTACCAATTTTTGCCTTCTCAACAGTAATGAATGATACTTCCTGTTGCTCTGCTTCCTCACCAGCATTTGTTGTTTCACTATTTTGGGTTATAGTCATTTTAATAACTATGTAGTAATAACACATTGTTTTAATTTGCAACTTCCTAATAACATATGATGGAATATGTTCTTACATTCATTTGCGACCTATGTATCTTCTGTGGTGAAGTGTCTGTTCCGATTTCTTGCTCATTTTTAAATTGGATTGTTTTCCTATTGTTGAGTTTTAAAAGTTCTCTGTGTATTTTGAATATCAGTTTTTTATCATATATGTGTTTTGCAACAACTTTCTCCCAATCATGGCTTGTATTTTTATTCTAACAGTATGTTTTGCAAAGGAGAATTTTTTTTGTTTTCATCTTGTCAGACTTGCCTTTTTTCCCCCCTGTATCATGTTTTGTTTGTTTGTTTTTTGTTTTTTTTTTAACATAATTTATTGTCAAATTGGCTTCCATACAACACCCAGTGCTCATCCCAACAGGTGCCCTCCTCCCTGCCATTCACCCACTTTCCCCTCTGCTCCACCTCCCATCTACCCTTAGTTTGTTCTCAGTCCTTAAGACTCTCTTATGGTTTGCCTCCCTCCCTGTCTGTAACTTTTTTTTGCCCTTCCCCTCCCCCATGGTCTTCTGTTAAGTTTCTCAAGATCCACATATGAATACTGTATCATGTTTTTTGTATTATATCTAATAAGCCATTACCAAAATCAAAGTCACCTACATTTGTTTCTATGTTACCTTTTAGGGATCTTACAGATTTGTGTTTACATTTAGATCTGTGATCCATAGTGAGTTAGTTTTTGTGATAAGTACAGTTTGTGTTCAGGTTTTTGTTTTTGTTTTTGTGTGTGTGTGTCCCATTTGTTCCAGCAATATTTTTTAAAAAGACAATTCTTTCTCCGTTAAAGAGCTTTCATTTTTTTCCCTCAAAGATAATGGGACATGATGTGTGTTTGCTTATTTTTGGGTCCTCTCTTCTGTTCCACTTACCTACTTTTCTGTACTTCAACAATTTCACACTGTCTTGATTACTGTAACTTTGTGGTAAGCTGTGAAATTGGCTGCTGTTTACTTCTATTCAATGTTGTTATTTATTATAGGTCTTTAACCTTTCCATATAAATTTTAATCAAGTTGTCAGTAATAATTTGTTGGGATTTAATTTGAATATATAGATCAAGTTGGGAAGAGATGTTATCTTAACAATATTAAGTCTTGTATCAATCAACATAGAATATCTCTTCACTTATTTAGATTTTCTTTTATTTCTTTCGTCATGTTTTTATAGTGTTTCTCATATAGATCTTGTATGTGTTTTGTTCGAATTATGCCTAAACATATTTGGTTTTGCTGCCAATATGAGTCTCATTATGTTTTTAAATTTTTATTTATTTTTTATTTTTTTTTACTACTTATTTATTTATGTTGAGAGAGAGAGAGAGAGAGAGAGAGAGAGAGAGAGAGAGCAAGCAAGTGGGGGGAGGGGCAGAGAGAGGGAGAGAGAGAATCCCAAGCAGGCTAATGCTGGACTCAATCCCACGAACAGTGAGATCGTGACTTGAGCCAAAATCAAGTCAGACACTTCACTGACTGAGTCACCCAGGCACCCTGTATTTTTAAATTTTTAATCCCAATTATTCATTGCTAATATATAAGGAGGAAATTGACTTTTGTATATTAACCTTATATACTACAACTTTGCTATAATTGTTTGTTAGTTCTGGGAGATTGTTTGTTTGTTTGTTCCTCTTCCTTGATTCTTTGTGAGAGTTACTAATATTTTTATTGCCATTTACACTTTGAGGAGTAAAATCAGGAATTGAATAAATTTGACAGAACAAATGGATATTTATTATTTTGTCAAGCAATATTGACAGAACATCTACGTGCCAGATATTGTATTTGATTTTGAGGATACAGACATGAACAATATGGACACATATGTTACATTTCAGATTCACATATAAGATATTTAAAAATTACACTACAAAGTCTCTTCAGCAGTTGGTGCTGGAAAAACTGGACAACGACATGCAGAAAAATGAACCTGGACCACTTTCTTACACCATACACAAAAATAAGCTCAAAATGGTTGAAAGACCTAAATGTAAGACAGGCAGCCATTGAAATCCTCAGGGAGAAGGCAGGCAAAAACCTCTTTGACCTTGGCCACAGCAACTTCTTACTCAACATGTGTCCAGAGGCAAGGGGAACAAAAGCAAAAATGAACTATTGGGACCTGATCAAGATAAAAAGTTTCTGCACAGCGAAGGAAATAATCAGCCACACTAAAAGGCAACTGACAGGATGTGCGAAGATATTTGCAAGACATAACAGATAAAGGGTTAGTATCCAAAATCTATAAAGAACTTATCAAACTCAACACCCAGAAAACAAATAATCTAGTGAAGAAGTGGGCAAAAGACATGAATAGACACTTCTCCAAAGACGACATCCAGATGGCCAACCGACACATGAGAAAATGCTCAACATCACTCATCAGGCAAATATAAATCAAAACCACAATGAGATACCACCTCACACCTGTCAGAATGGCTAACATTAACAACTCAGGCAACAACAGATGTTGGCAAGGATGCAGAGAAAGAGGATCTCTTTTGCACTGCTGGTGGGAATACAAACTGGTGCAGCCACTCTGGAAAAGAGTATGGAGCTGTCTCAGAAAACTAAAAATAGAACCACCCTACGACCCAGCAATTGCTATACTAGGTATTTATCCAAGGAATACAGGTTTGCTGTTTTGAAGGGGCACATGCACCCCAATGTTTATAGCAGCATTAACAACAATAGCCAAAGTATAGAAAGAGCTCAAATGTCCATCAATGGATGAACTGATAAAGAAGATGTGGGGGCGCCTGGGTGGCGCAGTCGGTTAAGCGTCCGACTTCAGCCAGGTCACGATCTCGTGGTCTGGGAGTTAGAGCCCCGCGTCGGGCTCTGGGCTGATGGCTCAGAGCCTGGAGCCTGTTTCCGATTCTGTGTCTCCCTCTCTCTCTGCCCCTCCCCCGTTCATGCTCTGTCTCTCTCTGTCCCAAAAATAAATAAACGTTGGAAAAAAAAAAAAGATGTGGCATATATGTGTGTGTGTGTGTGTGTGTGTGTGTGTGTGTGTATTTGTGTATATATATATATATATATATATATATATATATATATATATATATTTACACAATGGAGTATTACTCGGCAATCAAAAAGAATGAAATCTTGCCATTTGCAACTAAGTGCTTGGAACTAGAGGGTAATATGCTAAGCGAAATTAGAGAAAGACAAAAATCATGTGACTTCACTCATATGAGGACTTTAAGATACAAAACAGATGAACATAAGGGAATGGGAGCAAAAATAATATAAAAACAGGAAGGGGGACAAAAACATAAGAGACTCTTAAATATGGAGAACAAACTGAGGGTTACTGGAGGGGTTGTTGGGGGGGATGAGCTAAATGGGTAAGGGACATTAAGGAATCTACTCCTGAAATCATTGTTGCACTATATGCTAACTAACTTGGATGTAAATTAAAAACATAAATGTTAAAAAAGGAGAAAAAGTGAAAAAAATAATTACACTGCAAAGAATTTTCTGAATTAAGTAGAAGGACTTATGGATGCAAGTAGTGTCTCAGCCCATTCAGGCGACTGTATCAACACACAAGAGACTAGTTACCTTATTTCTCACAGTTCTGGAGGCTAGCAGATTCTGTGTCTACTGAAGGCTTGCTTTCTGGTTCATTGGTGGTGCCTTCTTGTTGTGTCCTCACATGGTATTGGGGGCATGGATATCTGTGGGGTCTTTTTAATAATGATCATTAATCCCATTCATGAGGTGAGGGCTCCACCTTCAAGACCTAAACGCCTCCCTAAGATTCCACCTCCTGATACTATCATCTTTAGGGGTTAGGATTCCAACATAAGAATTGCGGGGGTGGGTTGGGGGGTACAAACATTAAGACTGCAGCAAAGAGTAGGGTGACTAAGCCACAGAGGTACTTTGGTATACTGATGTCTGAACCGAGAAATGAAAGAGTAATTATAATTAGCCAGGCTAGTGTGGGGGAAGTATTTTGAGAATGGATTAAAGACTTTTCAAATAGTACAAAGGATAAGAGAAAACATATAGTTATGAAATAGAATGAAAGCTTCGGTAACCGGGCTTACTTCAGTAGCTCTAGAATTCAGAATTTGAAATGGAAAATAGAGGAGAAGGAAGAGACATAAGCAAACTTATGTGGATATAGATGTTAGATTTATAATTAGGTAATCATGTCAGATATAAGACAATAGGGAAAGTTGGGAACAGTGGAGAAGTAAATAAAATGTTTTGCCTGGTCAAATTGAATTATTACTTTTATTACTGTATTATCCAGAAAAACCCACAGTGTGCTCCATTAGCCCCCAGTTTATGATTATTGAATATAATCACAAGAGGCTTCTCAAAACACCCTAGAAGTTAGAACTAGAGATGTAAGGGAGAAGGTTTTTTATTTTCCCCTCTCTTCTTTTTTCAAGTATAAGCATTCTGTCCATTATGGTTATTATAACAACAACTATATTCTGTAAATTCCCCAATTGTATAGGTGTCCAATTTCCATTCATTTCTTACAAATTTAGTTGTAATATTTGTACATTTTGCAATATTGAGAATAAATTAACTTCACATCTCAGTCAACAATGAGCCATCGGGTTTTAACAAAGTACCATGGTGACCTGAAAGCTAATGTATTTTCTTCTATTTCTTTTTCTGCATTAGAAATAATGTTTTTATGAGAAAATACTTCAAAGCACTCTAATTCATGTTGCTTTTGAATTCACGAGTGTTTGTGCTATTTTTCATTGCTCAGCACACTTATTATAATCGTCCAGTTGTGGTCTAAATCATTTGGTATGCTAGGCCATTGAGCATGACTAGACTTGGGAAGAACACTTTGATGCTAGGTATGACTCGAACTTTTACTCCAGGCCTTTACAAAATCATCCCAGAATGTCTGTTTAATCAGTGAGATAAATCATTTGGCCTGGCTTCTAAAAGCTTGAAACGTTATTAGGAAGAAAAATGGAGGGCATGAAATTCACAATATTGTCACCACCTGAAGGATACAAGTTAGAGATAAACATCACAATTTTAATAATAACATGTTTAATGATAACATCCATTCTTTTCCCATAGAACAATATCCATCTTTCTACATTTTTAATTATACTTGGCTTTGAAAGACCTCATGGCACTTCTGAAGGGTCCTGCATAACTCTTCTTAGGAATTGGGGGAATGATTTTATTTCCCCCCTCTATTTTATTCTACTGGGATTATAAAGACTTTATATATGAGTTTTATGACTGCCTTTCAAGCAGTGCTGACACTTCAGTTAATGGTCTAATTTACTAGATTGAAAACTGTAGTTTATAAAGGGCTATATTGTAAAAAACGCATGGTTGTAAGACTACGCGATACAATCACACACACCTGAAGGAAGATGGAGCGCTAATAAGAATGTGTGTGCGATGCAGACTAGAAACACTAATCCTCACAATATGCACATAATTCTTTATTTCCCTCCAAGCAGAGATTTCGATTCACGTTTTGTAAGCCGTTTAAGGATGAGTGGCTTGTCCTAATTCTCTTCTCAGTCCTTGAAACACATAACATAGTGTTTCCCACATAGTGGGTATTCCATATAATAACTGCTAAATACATAAATGAGTTTTATATACATAGAATATTCTCCACATACCAAGAAACTTAGAAGAAACCAAAGAAATTATGGTGTTCCACTAGATTTATTTCTAAGGAAACAGGAAACATTTGAAAGAACGTAGGCTTAGTGCATTATCATGAAATGTAGAAGTGAAAAAAAAATTGGAATGTCAAATTATTGCAAGGACTTGGATGCAAGTCTAACGTAAATTTTGTTAATTACCTCCTTCAATACCACACAAAACACGCTTTTGTGTTTTATACACACGATGGCCAGTATTATTATCAAATATATCTTATTGTTAGGCAAAGTATGAAATAGAATCTTAAAATTATCTAGAGAATTTAGTACCTATACACTCTAAAGTCAAATAGAACAGGCAAGATTATACACTTTGGAGTTTTCATTAAGAGGAAGACATAGCACCCATTTGATTATTTCTCAGTCTCGCCTGCACTCACCAATGAAATTAAGCCACCACTCTGGCCTTTTCCTCAAGCCTTTTGAGAGAAATAACTGAATAAAAAGGGAAATTATTTTTCTAGATTCAAGTAAGTAATGTAAAAGATTATTCTGATTCTCACACACTCTCAGGCACTTATTAGAGTATGCAGTGACGTGAGATAATAGATATAAAATGCTTATTCCCACACTAATGCAAACAAATGTGCAATATATGTCTGAAAACATTATCGTTGTTAGTTTTAAGTGGACGTATCCTTTCGTGAAAATTAGAAGTCTTAATCATTCCAGTCGTAGAGCTTAAAAATTAGAGACAATGCATTGGAACACAGATCAACTTCCAACCTGTCTACAAAAAACATCACCAGACTTGCCTTTTGATTTGCTGTCAAGGGTTTTCTGATATACTGAGTATATCTGCATACTTATTACCTATAGAACATGGTCAGTATATTCACTTTTTCCCCCCTCTTTTAATACAGAGGCTATTTTCTAGAATTTATTATGAATTTTAGATTGCCTAATAGAAGTAATTTTAGTTAGAATCTTACTTAACATAGAGAGGACTAGTCCTACAATCCTCCCGACTTAAAGTATTTTACATTTGTATAGGTACTGACCAAGATATGTCGCTTTTTTCCTCATAATTTTAGCTTGAGATCTCATAGAGCTTATAATTTCAATTGGTACTTTCTAGGGGATATTTCTATTTTCAATTAGTTTTAACTGAAGATAGACTATAAAACAAATTAATGACATCACCAGAACTATCTACAAATATCAAAGAATATTATTTCAGTATAAAAGGAACTACAGTTAACACTGGCTTGCATAAATGCAAGATTTAGCAGTCAATATGTGTGCATGTGAGGGTATCCTCACAGCACTAATTCCATGTGTGTCTGTGAGTAAAATCACTGCACGAAAACATTCATGTCAAAGACAGTGCTTTCCCTTCGTAGCTGAGATTTGTTAGTGCCATTTGGTTTGGGTTCCTATTTTACTTACCTAGATTATGATTTTGTTTTATTTTTTTGGAGGAAGGAATTGATACGAAAGTTTACACATACCCTGTTATGTGATTCTATCTTGTTCTAAATGCGCAGCTCTTCCACTCTCTCTAACCCTTATGTTTGAAATGCTTTGTTGAAAGCAGCATTTTTCCTCTTCTTGCCTAATAGGCTTGGGGATTAAAAGCATGCAATTCCAAGTAAAGGATAAGGAGAGAAATGAAGTATTTTTGAGCTGAAGGCTATCATTAACTGAGACACTGCCGAGATTGCAGCAGTTCAACAACACCATGTCAACCAATAATAATAATAATAATAATAAATATAAATATATAAATATATAAATATATAAATATATAAATATATAAATATATATATATATATATATATATATATATATATATATATGTTCAGGTATTGTGAAAGAAGTCAGTCTTTAAAGGAAAGATGAGCAATGTCACAAAAAATCCTGAAAAATGATGTAACTATTCTGGTTGATAGTACAAATCATGAATAAATCATGTACTGCAAGAGAAGCATGAAAATAGGTTGGTATCTAGGACATTGGATTCTGAATTCTTAGAGAAAAAAAAAAGTACACATATTGTCCCTTGCATTTCCCACAGTAGTAAAAAGAACTAATTTGTTGAAATTGTTGACTTCTGTTGGACTGCAATAGGAGTGTTTTGTTGTCTTGATGGCTAGATTAGTGTATTTGTTCATGTTTTAGAAATGTATTCAGCATGCCTTTAATCAGCATCTTCCTTTTTATCCCAAAATGATTATCTAGCAACCTCAGAACACCTTCAGATGCCCACAGATCTGTTGTGTGATTTACTCAAACCAAGACTTACTCTCAATTAATTATTGAATATTCACTTTAATACTGACATTTCTTTTTTTTAAGTGTTCATTTATTTTGAGAGAGAGCGAGAGCGAGCATGAGCAAGTGCGCATGTATGTTTGAGCGGGAAAGGGGCAGGGAGAGGAGGAGAGAGAGACTCCCAAGCAGGCTCCATGCCTGTCAGTGCAGAGCCCAACACAGGGCTCAAATTCATGGACTGTGAGATCATGACCTTAGCCTAAATCAAGAGTCAGAGGCTTAACCAACTGAGCCACCCAGGTGCCTCCTGACATGCTTTACTTTCTAAACTATTACATAGCCAATTCTAAAGGATAGACTCAATTTTCTATGATCCCAAAGGTATGAACATAAACTTAGAAAGTTTAGAGAAAGAGTGTAGAAAATTCTTTTTGGGACTGTGATTTGCATCAATCCAAGAGTCAATACTTTACCTATCTAGTAAGGAGTAAGGTATAGGCAAGAGTCTAATAGAAAAGTGACATGAAAATGCTGGGCGACTTTCTAGATCCTACAATCAATAAATGTTAGAATTACTTAATTTTGTTTGTAATTAGATTAATTCCTATTATTTCATAAATTTTGGTACTTGTTTATACACATATCTGTGTAAACAAATCCAACTTATGAATGAAATTCTCACACCATCGGTATAAACGTATTTCTGTTGATGTTACTCTCTTGTCTCCACTCTGACTTGAGGCTCTTCTGTGCTTTCCCTTGACCCTCTTTTTTAAACACATTATACAGCCACCAGTTGTCACTAGACTGTGTGTACATGGTGAATAATGAAAGGAAAGGCTATAATTGTTCCCATAATTGCTATAGCTCATTATAATAGAGCTGTGAAGATGGAGGTTTATTTGTTTTTGAAAATGTAGGTTTTTGACATAATAGATGAAAGCTGAATAAATGCCAGGGCTCGGTTTGAAGCCATACCTTCTTTCGTTATTCCATATTCTGGCTTGGAAAACTTCAAAAATCAAGCCTCTAACAACTTGTTCTTAAGCACTCAATTCAGTGCTCTTAATTCACAGACAAGAAAAGAAGCTCAAGTGCCTTCTAGATTTGTAGATTCTTTAGATACTAACTTGGAGTCAGGTCAGTAGTCATTTTGTAGGAGAGCATGACAATATCAATTCAGACTTTGGGGGTTGGACCTTCAGTTAATAAATGATCTAAAACAGAAAATCATTAGTAACATAATATTCTTCTGGAGGAAAACTTTCCCGTGTATACTTTGTGTTACTTCTTAGTTTAAAAGGCAGAATTAGAATTCATCTCTTTTTTAAAATAAAATAGACATGTATTTTATATATAAAATATACATATATATTTAATATAAATAAATACATATACACACACACATAGGTATTTTAAACTTTAATTCCAGTATAGGTAGCATACAGTGTTATATTAGCTTTGGGTGTCCTATATAGTGATTCCACAATTCTGTATATTACTCAGTACTCATCAAGATAAGTGTAATCTTTTTTTCTTATTAAAATAAACTTTATTTATTTTGAGGGGGGGGCGTGGAGAGAGAATCTCAAGCAGGCTCCGTGCTGTCAGTGTAAAGCCTGACATGGGGCTCGAACTCTGGAACCATGAGATCATGACCTGAGCTGAAATCAAGTCAGATGCTTAACCGACTGAACTACCCAGGCACTCCAAGTTAAGTGTGCTCTGAATCCCACCCACCTCTCCTCTGGTAACCATCAGTTTCTTTTTTACAGTTAAGAGTCTGTTTCTGGTTATTTTCCCTTTTTTCTTTTGTTTGTTTTGTTTCTTAAATTCCACATATGAGTGGCATAATATGGTATTTTCTTTCTTGATTGAACTATTTCACGTAGCATTATACCCTCTAGATCCATTCATATTACTGCAAATGGCCAGATTTCATTCTTTTTATGGCTGAGTAATATTCCATCATCTCGATATACCATATCTTCTTTGTCTTTTCATCTGTCAATAGACACTTGAGCTTCTTACATAATTTGGCTAATGTAAATAACCTTCCATAAACATAGGGGTACACATTTCCTTTTAATTAGTGCTGTTGTATTTTTGAGTAAATACCCAGTAATGCAATTACTGGATCATCATATGATAATTCTATTTTTAATTTTTTGAAGAACTATTTTCCACAGTGGTTGCACCAGTTTGCATTTCCACCAACTGTGCATGAAGGTTCCACATTCTCAGCAACACTTGTTTCTTGTGTTTTTGATTTTAGCCATTCTGACAAATGTGAGGTGATATCTCATGGTAGTTTTAAGATCACTTCTAATGATGAGTGATGTTGAACAACTTTTCATGTGTTTGTTGGCCATCTGTATGTCTTCTTTGCAGAAATGTCTGCTCATGTCTTCTGCCCATTTTTTAAATTGGATTAAATGGGGATTTTTGGTGTTGAGTTGTGTAAGTTCTTTATATTTTGGATACTAACCCTTTATCAGATATGTTATTACAAATATCTTCTCGTATTCAGTAGGTTGTCTTTTAGTTTTATTGATTTCTTTTTTTTTTTTTTTTTTTTTTTGGCTGTGCAGAAGCTTTTTATTTTGATGTACTCCCAATAGTTTATTTTGCTTTTGTTTTATCTTTATATGGCCTCCCTTCATGAAAGGATAATCACATAGAATAGAATAAAGTGTTAAACATAGCTTCCATTTTCGATGTGTAGAGAACATTTTTAGCAAGCTAGCATTATACTTAATTATGAAAGCCTGAAAGTTTGTTCCTTAAGATTAGGAACAAGATAAAGATGTCCATTATCTCCACTTTTATCAAACATACTAGAGATTTTGCTAAGACAATTACACAAATAAAAGCAGGTAAGATTATAGAACATAATATCAATATAAAACCAGTAATATTTTTATACATTAAAAATGAACAATCTCAAAATAGCAATAAAAAATGACAAATTTTGTTTCCAATGTAGGGAAATTGGAACTCCCATAAATTTCTGGTGGAGTTGGAAAATCATGTGGCCCCTTTGGAAGTAGTGACAGTCCTTCAGAAGTTGAAACACAGAGTTACTGTGTGATTCAGCAATTCTATTCTTAGGTATTTATACCCAAGGCAGTTGAAACATTTGTCCAGACAAATACGCATTCATTCATTTGTGAATTTTTACAGCACCATTATTTTTAATTACGAAAACCAAAACGAAACTGGAAACTCTTCAAAGAGGCACAGATGCATATGATGGGATTTTACTCATTCATAAAAAGGAATAGAGTTCTGATACATGCTACAACACGAGTAAGCCTTGGAAATTTTTATTCTACTGGAACGAAGCCAGACACAAAGGTACATATGATTTCATTCCATTTATTTTATGTATCTAGATTAAGCAAATCATAGAGACAGAAAGTTAGTAGCTGCCGCCAGGCTTTGGGGGAAGGAGAATATAAAGTGACTAACTGTAATGTGTATAGGATATCTTTTTGGGTGAAGAATATGTCCTGGAATTAGATGATGGTTATGGATGCAAGGTTCTGTGAATATTCTAAAAATCACTGAATTGTACACTTTAAAATGTCAATTTTTAGGGGCACCTGGGGGGCTCAGTCCGTTAAGCGTCCAACTTCAGCTCACACTATGATCTCACAGCTCGTTAGTTTGAGCCCCACGTCAGGCTCTGTGCTGACAGCTCAGAGTCTGGAGCCTGCTTCAGATTCTGTATTTCCTCCTCCCTCTCTGCCCCTCCTCCACTCTTTCTCTTTCTCTCTCTGAAATAAACATTAAAATGTCAGTTTTATTGTATTGAAATTATTGTCCAATAAAGCTATTAAAATGATAAGAATGAAATTATATCACCATTATACAGCTTAAGATATATAACAGGAAGTACATGGTGTCACATATGAAGTATTCTTTTTTTTTTTTAATTTTTTTTCAACGTTTTTTAATTTATTTTTGGGACAGAGAGAGACAGAGCATGAACGGGGGAGGGGCAGAGAGAGAGGGAGACACAGAATCGGAAACAAGCTCCAGGCTCTGAGCCATCAGCCCAGAGCCTGACGCTGGGCTCGAACCCACGGACCGCGAGATCGTGACCTGGCTGAAGTCGGATGCCTAACCGACTGCGCCACCCAGGCGCCCCCCATATGAAGTATTCTTGACCAATTTGTTTTATCTGACTTTTAAGATTAATTTACTATAGTTTACATAAAATGTAGAGAACAGAGGAATAAGTTAAGGTACCTCACAAAGAAACCAACAAAAATTCAGAATATAGAAAGCATTTCTACAGGCAACTGGTCTACTTTGTTGAAATAGTCATTGCCATGGTGGGTAACACCTAATGGGAAGTGTTGTAAAATTCTAGGTTAAAGAACTAGAGACACAATAACCAAATTGCTATACATGAACTTTTATTGATACCTGATTCAAAAACTAGCCTAAAAATATGTATTTTAGAGACAAGTAGGAGAATGTGAATATGAACTAGGAAACATACTGTATTAAAGAATTACTATTATTTTAATACTACAGTGCTTTGTGGTTCAGTAGGAGGATGAAGTATTGCATGCTGAAGTATTTGTGTCTGAAATAATGTGATATCTGCATTACTTTCAAATGGTTTAGCAAGATGGTGTGATTCATGGATTGATGGATAGATGTGGATGGATGGATGGATTGATGGATGTAGAGAGAGCAATATGGAAACACACATATGATTGTTGAATCTAATAGTGGGTACTTGGATTATTGTATAATTCTTCCCAATTATCAGCATGCTTGAAAACTTTCAAATTTGTAAAGCAAATATCAAAGGAAAAGGAAAGATGCGTTAAATTGGCCTTGTTAATAGCAAAGCACAAGGCAGGGATTTTTAAGCAAGAGATATATTAAGGAAATGACCTCATGCAAAATCTATGAGAGAGTGAAGGAAGCAAGATAGAGATATGAAAATAAAAATAAGGAAGGATTTGATTTCAGGTGAATTCTGTCCTCAACCTGATATTGCCAAGCACTCTGAAGTATAAATTGCAACAGTCATCCCTACCTTGAAGCAGAGGAACAGTGTATTTATGCCCTCTTACCAGTTATTGGCTGTAGGCTTCCTGTGTTGGGGAGGAGCATAATTCTCCAGGCTGATGAGTTCTCTTTGCCCAATGGTACTTCTCAAGGGAAATTTACAGGTGGAAGCTATCATGACGGCACCTGCAACAGTTTTTGGATGTATTATGCTTGTAGCCAAGGTATGCATTCCATAGTAAACAACCAAAAAATGGACAAGAATGTATAAACCAGAGTATTTCATACATTGAACAACAGGCAGTGGAGGACTTTGATTCTTGAGAGAAGGAAAACCAATAAAGTGATCACTATGTTTGCATGCCCTACTGTGTGGAGACACTTTCTAGACAGAAGCACAGAGATGGGGTTCTTATAGCTTAGTAGTCTGAATACAGAGATCAAGAATGGAGTGTTAGTACTGGTAGACATTGTTAATACGGATTGAACACGCATGTATCGAGAATCTCCTAAATGGAGTCCACGTGCTGCAAAAACACAAGAGTTTTTTTAAACACTCCTTAACCTACATTTTTAATGGTTTATTTTTTTTATTTTTTTTAACCTACATTTTAAAGACATTACTGGAATATTTGTATTCTCCTACTCATTAAGAGAAGAGGATTTTAACATCTGCCCACATCCAGATCTCATTGCTTACATAAACTATTGCTTTACATTCAGATGACTTTAATTAGTTTACTGCTTTTATGTTTTCCTTCTTTGTTTCTTTCATGTTCGTGTCCAGTCACAGAACATCCTTCCCATCCTCCCCAGCTCCATCTCAGAATCTTTTGATTAGAGGTTGTAAAGCAGCTTCTCCAGAGCTAAGAGGTAGGAGGTGGAAGAGTACAGAAAATAAAGACTCTTCATTTTAATTAAGTTAAATGGGTCTGACTTGTTGCCTTTTTAGATCAAAGGTGCAGTATCAACTGAAAAGCCTTCAAGGAGTTTGAAGATGGTTTATACACTACACAAGTATATGGCAGGATTAGCGATAATAGAAGTACAATTCATGTACAGTAATGGGTCAGCTTGAACAATACCAACATTATTCTATATGGCAAAAATTATATATGGATTAATGTGATGGGAGCTTGAGAATACATCCCTATAGAAGACATAGAACCAGTCCTTTGCAATGACAAAAAAGCTGAAAATATGAATACACTGTGTGTGTGTGTGTGTGTGTGTGTGTGTGTGTGTGTGTGTGTGTGTAATGGCAAACTTGACTCTGTGGAAGTAGTTGATGAGAAACCAGGAAGCAATACTACAAAGCCTAAAGTGTCTCCCAGCTTCTGAGAAATATTTAATGATTCCATGGCAACATGAATTTAATTGAAGAGGAAACCTCTCCCAATTTGAACATACAAATATTTTATTTCGTAACTTCTGATTCATCATTGTATTATTTAGAAAACTATACCTTTTGGTCATTAAAATGAAAAATATATAGATTGATATTAATAAACTTAAAGGCTAATGATTTTAAAGTGTCTTACTTGTTTTCCCTATAAGAGATCATAGACTGAGAAAGACAAATCCCATATGATTTCACTCATATGTGGAGCCTAAGAAACAAAACAAATGGATAACCAAAAAAAAAAAAAAGGCAGAATCATGCCTATAAATACAGAGGGCAAACTGGTGGTTTCCAGAGGAGATTGGGGGTGGGGAGGGGCAAAATGGGTGAAGGGGAGTGGGAAATACGGGCTTCCAGTTACGGAATGAATTCCAGGGATGAAAGGCACAGCATAGAAAATATAGTTGATTATATTGTAGTAGTGTGTTATGGTGACAGATGGTAGTTACACTTGTGGTGAGCATAGCATAACATAGAGAGATGTTGAATCCCTCTTGTGCACCTGAAACTAATATAATATTATGTGTCAACTATATTCAAGTGAATAAAATTTTTAAAATGAGACTATAGATAACAGTGAGTTAATAACATAAATTCTTATTCAAATTTCTTGATGAAACATTTCTTTTTACACTTTGAGTTTTTTTTTTTTTTTGGTAATCATTCTATTTGAGAAAATGTAACTTTTCAAACGAATCCCTCTTTTCATATGATATCACAGTATATCCAAATAAGACTGGCATTAAATGTTTGCTGGAACCCTCAAATCACACATATAGATAAAACAGTGTTAATTCCCTATTTGCAGGGCATCATATAGTACACACAGATTGTGTAATTCATACCCTGCATGAAGTATGTGACTGAGTAGACTATGGCATTTTCCAAGATGGGATTATTAGATCATCTAATAATAGTGCTTTTCAAAAACTGAGGGTCTCAGAGGTTAAATGACTTGCCTAAAACCACAATCGTTAGTAGTCAAGTCAGAGTTCAAATTTAGACCTTGGGATTGAAGGTCTTACCTGCTTCTGCTCTGTCACCCTTCTTCCCCAATTAGTTTGGCTGTAGCTGTCCCTAGAACTAATATAATTCTCATTAGATATTTTCCTCTCCCAGTCGTGAGGAATTAATCTGAGCTACTGGAATTGGCAGGGACAAATCTCTTGCCTTCCAAGATAAAGAAGAAGAAGTTGATATTAAATTTCTGGGCCTGAAAGAAATGTAATAATATAATAGTAGTCAAGTTGAAAACAATGTTCCATTTAAACGATTGAATTTCACTAAGCTAGAAAGTTAAGAAATAATTGTTGCCAAGTACCAAATCCTACAACTTCCCTAAGAATCCTAAATATTTATATGTATATTTATTGTTCAACTGGAAACAATGTTCTTCATTGATAATGTACAGACTATTCAAGCCATTATCTTAGGTTAATTTTAAAGACACTACATATCATAAGTGGTGCACATCATATTGAAAACCTGGAAAATGATTATTTGCAAAATATTTAAAGACTTAGTGCATTTGTTGCGAATTAGGAAATACTGTACCTATCCCTGAATAAACTGCTTCTGTAAATATATTTTAACTTGTTTGCTTGTTAGTTTACAAGTTGAATAAAGTTACACGTGACACAAACATGTGAAAGAATTATTTTGACAGCTAAATCACCATGTTAAACACTTATAAAATCATATTAATCAAACTTGACTATTCAGGATGCTGTTAATTTCACAAAGGGTAGGTTTAGTTCACTGTCAACAAAGTTGGTTCATTCATGTCTGAATGAAAACATCATTTATGAGAAAGTATTATTATAGAAGATTCTAAGTTCTTTGTTACAGAACATAAACAGGGCTATTTCTTTCTCCATTTTAGAAAATGCAATTATTTCCAGCCTTCCTTTTTGAAGAAGGTTCTTTTATATTGTGTTTATGTTACCAGTAGGGAAGATGCAGACACAGTTACCTTTGGAGTAGAGTGGAAAGGGTAAGAGCTGATTCTAAGGGTTTTCTCTAGCCTCAGGGATTCTGAGGCTTTCAGCCTTGGTCCATTCACCTTGCGACTGAATTCAAGAAATTATGAGGAGCATACCTGTATCAGATTCAAGATAAACGAGACGCTGGTTAAGGAATAGCCCCTTGCCCCCTGGTTAAGGAATAGCCCCAAGCATTGCCCCTGTTGGTCAGGATTGTTTATTAAGTACAAGCTCTGATGAGAGTGCTACCTGGAGAAGGGGTAAGTCTTGTACACTTCAGGGATTGTGTTAGGTGCCTGTCATGCACACCTGTGCATGACTAATGTGCAGACTATATGACTAATTAGGTTTGAACGCTAAAGGGGCTCCTGAGCTCTGAGCTGTTGTGATGTTTGAACATGTGCTATGGTGTTTTCTGTCCTCCATTCTGTCTTATAAGTAAATATATTTTTTGCTCAGTCCAGCCTGTTGTACCTTATCAGTGTGATTGTAAATCTGAATCCAGACCATGCAACTAATAAGGCAGAATTGGTATTTCAGGAGCTCTGATTTTTTTCCCCATGTATTAGAATAATGACCTGAAATTTTCTTACCTTATTGAAAATTCTGTTCATACTATGATTCCATGTATGCTGTGGAACACCTCTGTAATTTGAAATGGACTAAAAAAGAAATTATGTGGAATCTTATTCAATGTTTTTTTGTCACCCGTGCCCTTGGAAATAATAGTGGCTTTCAATATTTAATCCTTGCAATCAGCAGAAATATTTTTTCAGCTACATGACCGCATCCTACCCTATTCAGTGGATTATTACTCAATGGATTATGAGTGAGGGCAGCGAAGTGCTTTTGTAACAAGTTTTTCCTGTGATTCTTATGAAGAATCTCAAATGCATGAAGTTTCTTATTTTTAATTTTCTAGCTTACTCTTTTTATGTGGAACGCCTTAAAGATTTGGGGGGAAAAGAGAAAAACAAACAATCATGAGATGATCTCCAAGTACATTACTGTTTCCTAAGAGGTATATCAGGATTCCTTAATGTAACATAAAAAATGGCTCTTATATATGTGGGTACCTTATTTCTCCTTTGATGCTGGGGTGAGAGGTGGTTGCTAACAACCTGATGTGTAAAGATATGTCATTGTTCAGATAATTGCATGTCCTGGAAATCTTCGTGACTTCAGAAAGAAATACCTAAGTTTCCTGTTTCATGGGAAATATGAAGGGCCATATTACCCTGCGAAATGGATAGGAAAGGGATCCCAATGATATGTTACATTTGCCGTCAAAAGAAGCAGCAGGTAAAATCCTCAGCATAGCATAAGATACCTGGGCAGGGACCACAGCAAACAAAGCAGTGAGTGTAGAGATACCATCCCTGGAAATCAGTAACAGTGCCCACCCCACTCGACAATTCCGCATCATGACTAAAAGTTTAAATCAGCTATGTTCAATCCAAATATTATTTAAAGCTGAGAGAAAATCTTTTTCTTAGGTTTTATACATACAATGAGAAAAATAATTCAGAATGACTATGGCTGATGGATTCAGTGAAATGACAGATAATAAATTCACATTCAGTATTTTCGAAGTGAATTATGTGTGGTAGCCCTTGCCTTTCTTCTCTATAAGTGTGTCTGTTTGGTCATTTGTGTTCAGAATCTGTTTGCATGTTATCTGTCCATAGGTCTCTAGCTCTCTTTCTGAGCAAGAATGAGATTCAGAGTGGGGAGTGTTGTCGGGAGGCAAAGAACAATTAGTTGCCTGAAGCAAGAAGAAAATATCTAAATTCTTGGTGAAAAATAAAATGTGTTCTGTTCCCAACTATAGAAAATAATTATGGGCTGCCTGGGTGGCTCAGTCAGTTAAACATCAACTCAGGTCATGGTCTCACGGTTTGTGGATTGGAGCGCTGCATTAGGCTCTGTGCTCTCAGCTTGGGATCCTCTGTTTCTCTCTCTCTGCCCCTCCCCCTCTCTCAAAAATAAATAATTTTTAAAAAGAAAATAATTATGTTAAAGTAACTCATTTTTGAAAAAGAATAACCTTTTTCTGCATACAATAATTTATTATTTTTTGTAAAATCTATTGAGTTACTAGAAAACCCTACAATTCCCAATTCCCAATTGGGAATCACTGGGGAGAAGATGAGGGGCCACTGCTTACTGTTGTTTGAAAAAACATATACACACACACACACAACTCCATATATATCTAATCCTCAAAGCACCCCCCCCCCCACCGTGGAGGTAGGCATTACTATTCTTTATAAATGAGAAACCTAGGGTTCAGGTTACCTAGTAACTTGCTTATGGTTCCATAGCTAATTAGTGCTGGAACGGAGTTAAAAACAAAACAAAACAAAACAAAACAAAACAAAAAACAGGTCTGCATGCCTCCACACCCATTCTTCAACATTATGATATGCTCATCCTAGAGACAGAAACAGTCTCGTTACTGACAGAGAAATTTAAAAAAAAAAAAAAAAACAAGTACCAGGCAGACACAGAACCATATTATTGTTGGGGCGCCTAGGTCATTCAGCCGGTTAAGCATCCAACTCTTGATTTCAGCTCCGATCATGATCTCACGGTTAGTGGGTTCAAGCCCGACATTGGGCTCTGTGCTGACAACATGGAGCCTGCTTGGGATTCTCTCTCTCTGCCTTTCCCTTGCTCACGTGCACATCTGCCGTCTCTCTCTTTTTTCTCTCAAAATAAATAAATAAACATTAAAAAAGAACCATATTATCATTTAGGTTCTCAAATGATTTCTTAAAATAAGATCACTTTACCTGAGATAACTTCAATGAGTTTCTCTTTTTTCACAAAGTACATAAAATAGTTAAGGTGCAAAAGTGGCAAAATATTTTTCCATCAATGCCTTGAAAATTTAAGGCATATGTAAACAATTTCAATGCAATACTGTACATAACGGAAAGAAGTATTTCGGGGTGTAGGAAAGAGGAAAAATCTGAAAACTGCCTTTGGCTATCAAGGAATATTTGACAAAGGAAGTACCATTTCAGATGGGTATTTAAGGAAAGGTAGGAATTTGCTAGTTGTAGGAATTGGGGAGTCACTTCCTTACTTATACAAGAACAGCGATATGCTCTATTGGTACAATTAAGTATAAAAATCGTGCATAATTTGGAGGACACATTCACTTTTACAAATCATTTAAATGGCCCTACATTTTTAGGGGCTTATGTAACTTTTGAACCATGAAATAGACTGATTAACAGTGTGCAAGAATTAATTTACATCTCTAAAGTGAGGGGGAGGTTATTTTTCATTTATCAGCTTCCTTCATCAAAATGAACCCTGGCCTTCTAGAGACCTCTTCATGGTTTTGTCCTCTCTCCTGCTGATCTATGTTGTCTGATACTGAATTTAAGAAGACTCAAGATAGATTAATTAAATTAGCTGAAGCCCTTTGCAAAACCACATTGGGGGCAATTTAATTTTTCCTGTTTAGCTGGTTGAGGAAAGAAATTCAGGCACAACTCTATAAAATACTGTTTTAATTAGATCCAAAGAGGAATGTAGCCTTGGTTTCTTACTCAAGTTCCCTAATTATGAAAATTAATTTTAAAAGCCATAGTAACTTTGTTTTATGAAAGTGAAAATGATTGTGAAATTATTTTACATTGTCCATAAAAAAAAATGTTATGAGTTAAAGTTTGTGTTTTTTCATTACTTTTGATCAGTAACAGTGTCAAAGCAAAACCAAGTCATTTTCAGGAACTCCTCCAATTAAAAAAAATCAGAAATAAATTCACATCTCAAAGTGCTACTTTTCAAAGCAGGAAAGGGGAACCACCTTGTGGCTATGTAACCAAATGAATTGCTGAAGAAATGCATGAGGATATTCTTGACAAATACTATAGTCTGTTCTATCTTTTTTCTAACGTATATTTGTTCATAATTGAGTAACGCAAATCAATAAAAAACAAATGCAGTGCTAGATTTATAAACATCTCCCAAATCTCCTTATATATCTAGGTAAATTGTCTGCTCAGTGAAATAGGTGAATGACTTCTGTACTTCGGCAACTTGTACTTTCTTATTCCAGCAAATAACATAAATGTAGATCCATATGCCTGATAAGTTGCAAAACTAACCAGTTTTATGGTTTTTACATGTAAAATTGACTTAACCTTATAATCATGATGAATTTAGAATATCTTCACCATATCAGTTCCTTGGGATAGAATCAAAATATTGGCTTTCATACATCTACATGTACTATAGCCAGCTTAATTATTCGAACAAAGTCAGTTACTCTTGCCATTGATTGAAACATCAAATATGCCCAATCAGCATATTATAAAACTAAAAATGGCACGTTCAAGTAGATACAACTTTTAGGATTATTTGGTCTAAGGATATAAAAAAAATGTCATTTGAACTTAGAGATTTCCTTGAATTTGTAGATTGCTTTGTGGTAATATGGACATTCGGCAATATTATCCCATGAGCATGGGATATCTTTCCATTTATTTGTGTTTTTTTTTCAATTTTTTTTAATAGTGTATTAGATCTTTTACCTCCTTTGGTTAAATTTATCCTTAGGCATTTTATTCTTTTTGATGATATTGTAAATGGGATTTTCTTCTTAATTTGTTTTTCTGATGTTCTTAGTGTGTAAAATCATAACTTACCTGTGTTTATTGATTTCGTATCCTACAACTTTACTTAGTTCATTTATTAGACCTAAGAATTTCTTTGGTGGAATAGATAGAGTTTTTGATATGTAGAATATGTCCTCTGCAAATAGGGAATTTTACCTCTCTTCTTCCAATTTGGATGACTCTTATTTCTTTTTCTTGACTAATTGCTCTGGCCAAGACTTCCAGTACCAAGCAGAAGACAATGGGCATCTTTGTCTTGTTTGGGATCTCAGAGAAAAAAATTTCAGTTTTTTACCAGTCAGTGTGATGTTTGCTATGGGTTTGTCATATGTGGCCTTTGTAATGTTGAGGTGTGTTTTCTCTAGGCCCACTTTGTTGAGTGTTTTTATCATAAATGGCTGTTAAATTTTGTCAAATGTTTTTTTGTGCATCTACTGAGATTATATGGTTTTTATCCTTCATTTTGTTAGTGTGGTGCAACATACTGATTGGTTTTTGGATGTTAAACCATCCTTGCATCCCTGAAATAAATCACACCTGGTCATGATGTATGATCCTTTTAATGTATTAAATTTGGTTTGCTAATATTTTGCTGAGGACTTTTGCATCTATGTTTATCAGCCATATTAGCCTAAAAATTTCTTTTCTAGAATCATTTTTATCTGGTTTTGATATCAAGATAATGTTGGACTCATAAAATGAGTTTGGAAGGTTTCCTTCCTCACTTTGAAAAGGATTGGTATTAATTCTGTGAGTGTTCGGTAGAATTCACCAGTGAAGCCAGTTTGTTCTGGATTTTTGTTTATTGAGAGCCTTTTGATTACTGATTCAATCTCTACACTAATAATCCATCTATTCAGGTTTTCTATTTCTTCATAATTTAGTTTTGGAAGATTGCATGTGTCTAAGAAATTATCAATTTCTTCTATGTTGTTCATTTTGCTAGTATATAATTGTTCCTGTTATTTTTTTTTAATTTTTTTTAATGTTTATTTATTTTTGAGACAGAGAGAGACAGAGCATCAATGGGGGAGGGTCAGAGAGAGAGGGAGACACAGAATCTGAAGCAGGCTCCAGGCTCTGAGCTGTCAGCACAGAGCCCAACATGGGGCTCGAACTCACAGACTGTGAGATCATGACCTGAGCCGAAGTCGGACGCTTAACCGACTGAGCCACCCAGGCGCCCCTGTTATTTTCTTATAATCTTTTGTATTTCTATGGTATCAGTTGTTATTTATCTTTAATTTCTGATTTTATTTGAGTCTTCTCTCTGTCTTATTTATTATTATTACTATTTATTTAAAAAAAATTTTTTTTGGTGAGCCTGTTTGCCAAGTTTGTTTACCCTTTCAAAGAGACAGTTCTTAGTTTCATTGGTCTTTTCTATTTTTTTTTTTTTTATTTTAGCCTCTATTTCACTTCTTTATGCTTTGATCTTTATGATTTCCTTTCTTCTGCTTTGTTAATCTCTTCCTATTAAGTATAAAGTTAGGATATTTATTTGAGATTTTTCTTGTGTGTTGAAGTAGATCTGTATCAGAGAATTCATTTTCAATTCATTAGATGCTAAACTTCATTAGTGAATGAAGAAATTGAAAGTGTCATATTAAAATAGAGATAGATGGTTAGATACATAAAAGCACTGAGCTGACCTTTATGATTATTAAGTATTATTTTGATGTTTATATTTGTCTTACTGTTGTGGAGTGAAACATCACCTCATGAACATTGTCTGAGGAGAGATCAGTAGTGCACCATAATGACAAAAATTTAAATTTCTATCTTACTTATTTATATCTTTTAAAAGGAGCAATGACTAAAAACATTTCTTAAAACTGGTTTTCTTAATCTTTCACTGTTCACATCTATAAAGTCTCTAGGACTGAATTTATTATTTTAACTTTGTGGATTAAATTACCTTGACATGTCTCCAGTTTTCCATCTTGTGTTTGAAACAGCTTGCTATCAGATTATGTCCTTACCACCTATAGCTCAAGAGGCATTATCTTCATGAGGAGAGTTGACCTCAGTAAAAGTTGTGCAACTTAATTCAGGTAAGATGAGAATTAAGCTTTATAATTATGCATTAAATTCTAATATTTCCCACATAAAATAACTTTCCCAGTATTCGTAATTATGATATTCTTATTGCTATTGGCTATATTACAAGAGACTATCTGATATTGAACTCCATGAAAGCAATCATAGCAATTGCTTTCCTGAAGTGTTTATATAGGTTAAAAATGATTTTTTTCTCATACAATAGAGTTGTGAAAAGCTCAGTCCAATTGCACTTTAGGTAATTTTCTCCTTGCCAAATAATTTTCTACTCATCTCAAAAAGTTAAACTTACCAGTTGTTTATACACACACACACACACACACACAAACACACACACACACACGCACACACACTTTGCATAAGCCAAAAAGAATTAGGTAATTAACTAATAGTTTCTTAATAAATAAAAATGTTATAAATAAGCCTGGGAAAATAATTAAAATCAGAACCAACACAGAACTTTTTTTTTTCTCATTCTAAGAAATCCCCCCTGAAAAGTAGGCATATTCATTTATGGAAAGACATGTTGATATTATAACTACAGACAGTATTTTAAATAATAGTTTTTAGGTGTTTTGCCAGAAAATGAAAATAATGCCATTGATCTAGTGGAAAGTATTTCACCTCATTTTCATAAATTCTTATTCATTTACTTGTTTAATGTAGTAATAATCTAATGATATAAATATATCCAAATATAAATAATTTTTTACATTTACCTTTATAAAAGGATGAATATTTGTAAGCTTTTAATTTTGGAACTGGAATTTTGTGAATTAAGTTTACAAGAGGTAGAATCTTATTTTTTTCTGATTTATAATTGCATATAAGATAAATACATAAATTTGAAACAATAACAGAATTATTATAGAGGCATGGAACTTTTAGAATATCCTTAAGTGTAAGCTTATACCAACAATGCCTTAATGCCACTACTGTGTTTGAGGGCATTTGTGTTGCTTTAAAACCATTTATTTAATTTAATTTCACAAATACCTAGGGAAGTATGTATGATTTTACCTATTTTCCTTAAGTGGGTAAGATAGCAAATAGTCAGTGTGAACTGTTATATGCTCAACATTTATAATGAATTGATTTAAGATCATTTTGGGCTTTGAGAAATGAAAAAAAAATAGCTACACTCTAATATATTACTTAACCACGTAAGTAGCATGCATTTTCAGTGCTAAAAATAAGGCCATGAAACATCAACACTAGTATATTATTTATGCTTAAGTATTAATTGCTTGGGGATATAAAATGTCATTATTTATTTTTATACTAGCTAACTGAAGTGGAAAATGGAGATAATTCCCACAAGCAGAATTCACATTTGCTTCAATTATATGGATACTTCAGATGAAAATAATTAAATAAATTTTATGTTATAATTACTACACCCTTCAACTTTATATCTTGATACAACTTTCATATCCATTTCCAAGGTTAGGGACATTTTGTTTGTTTATTTTTCTTAGCACAATATGTTGCATTTTATGAAGATACATGTTCTAAAATTAAGTCTGGAAATCTTAGTTATCAAAGGCACTGTAAGAAATGGGATAATAGTATCAAAGTTATTAGGAGAAGGTATAAACCATTGGTGACATATACAAATAAGCATCTTAAAGATAGTCTTTTAAAAATGGACTCTTTCAAAGGTCATTGTTTAATGTATCCAATGCAACCAGATGGAATTTTGGAAGTAAACATCAACAGTTACTTGGCAGAACATGTGGTTTAAAGATTTCTTACACGAGGCAACAATGTTGCACAGCTTTACAAGGGCATAAATATAATTTAACACACAGTGATATAAACCTTAACTTGATTTGTGACTGCTGACAGTATCTAAACAGAAGAAATAAAGGCAACAAGGTTTCCCTAGTGGTTGGAATGCTTAATGTTAATAATAATACCTGGTACATGTATTTTTTTTTTTTTACCTGTATCATAGAGGTTTTCCTCCATTATTTCCAATATTCTCTGCATCACAATTCAAGGGCATTAATATTTGAGGCATATTTTTGCTAATCCCCTTTTTCCATAGTTGTGGCAGTATTTGGGATAAAGAATATATTTTCTCCCAAGTCATGGGAGACTAGTTTATGTTGATGTCCAAGTGTTCTTATATAAAATAATATAAATGGATTAGCATTGCTGTTTTTGTCTTATTTAGAACTTTAAAAATTGAGAGACTGTTTAACAACAAAATTGCCATAAATAACTGAATATATATATTTGACTATTAAGTATTCATTCAATAAGTATGTCTCAATTAATGGACTGCAGTGCACAATAAATGTTAGTATATCAATTAGGTCACCGAAGAGAATTGCATTATTAACATTCATTAACTTTGTAACAGATAACTTAATTGTACAAATAACCCAAAGCCATGTAATTAGGATGTGATTATATTCCCATTTCTTTATGACAAAATGAACTTAGAGTTCAAGCAACTGATGCAAGTAAAAAGGAGAATGTAAAATGAGGTTATAAATCAACTATTAAACACTTATCCTCCTTTGCTACTGACTAAGTATAAAGGGATGCTTTCATTCTCAGTGTTTTATAACAATTTCCTAGTAAATGACTTTGTGGAATTGAGCCCAATAATAGTCCCTCTTTTCTCATTACGGTCAAAATGTTCTTTCTTTTTTCATTATTTGGAAACGTTGGGACTGTTTCCCTGCTGCTGCAGTTGTGTTTCTATTCGGAAGCTAAAATAAATAAAATTTAAGCATGAGTATGGATTACCTCCTTTTTTTTCAACCTTCATTGTAAATCTTCATTTCCTGGGGGAGAGAGAAGTAATCATTTCTGAAGGACTAATTAGTCTTAATTCTTTCCTTGGACAAAGAGATGTTAAAGATGCCAGCATCTGATAAGGGCTGATGAAAGCTTAACCCCTGTTTCAGGAAAAGTACTGGTGCTCACCTGGTGCCCATACGCCTGTGCTTCGACATTCTGGGAAGGGACATCTGTATCAACAAAGCCAGTGTAGTGGAAACAGCAACAATTTGTTCTCTCTCTGTCTCTCTGTCTCTCTCCGTCTGTCTGTGTCGAGTGTGGCAAGGAATTTTTTCACTCCATAATATGCAGAACTTAGCATTTTGTATACTTCAATTTGAATGAAGAACCAGTTTGACAAATCAATTGAAGTAAGATAGATATATCTTAACCCAGAATTACTGAAAATAATACAATAAGAAGTCATGAGTTAAACTTCCTGACTCCTGAATCAGGGAGTGCTAAATTGGTGGTACAATCTAATTCCTAACAGATCAGTGTGTGTGTGTGTGTGTGTGTGTGTGTGTGTGTGTGTGTGTGTGTGTGTGTGGTTTCCTCCATCACTGGTCTTTTGTAGTCCACAAGTTTGCCAAGCATATGTGAACTTAACTCTTTTTCAGATACCTATTTGAGTATGTTTTAAATTTTAGATGTATGTGGAGAGTCAGTGTGCCTTTTATGCCTGCCTTCCACCAAAACCCCCCAGGTCTGCCTCACTAAGAAGAGGTGATATGCACCCAGATCTTCAATATGTCTGACCCCAGGCAACCATTCTTCATTTCTCTTTCTCTCTGAACATATTTTGCTGTGTGCGTTTGTTTCATTAATGTCATGCTTACTCACTTTTAACAAAGAGGTGGATGTTTGGAACGGCTCTCAAGAGATACGTGTTTTAACTCTCCCTAGTAGCTCCAGAGGCAGAAACTCCAAAGGTTTGAAGATGTAATTTTACCCCTAATGTCAAGGTGAACGGTTATTTAGAGTATTTTACTGTGGTAACAGATCTATTTTATTTAATTTTTTTTTTTTAGTTTTTAACATTTTAAGTGAAAAATAATATATATATCTACATATCTATATCTATAGATATAGAAATAGATATAGATATAGATATACAGAGAAGCACAGATGCTATAAAACATCTTTAAATTAAATTTTTGAAAATGGAACACACTAGTTCAATCAGACATAAATCAAGGATTGAAACATCAACATCTCACAAGTCCTTCCCATTTGCTACTGACTCAAGAATAGTCATGATTTGGACTTCAAACAGTATAGATTTTTTTTGCCCTTTTTTTTTCTTTTTATATGAATCATACCTTATTTTGTCAGTGACTTCTTTTTATTCCATACTATACGCAGCTCATCTAAATTTTTGCATGTGGTTGTAATCTTTCATTCTTTTTGTTAAATTGTATTTCATTATGTGAATAAGCCATCATTTATAGCTACTATATTACTGATGAACATCTGGGTTACAGCCAGGGTCCAGGTATTGTGAATAGTACATTTTTTAAATTAGTGTATACATTTCTCTTGGGTCCATGCCCAGGAGTAGAATTATGTTGCATTCTGTTTAGATATTTAGTTGTTTTTATAGAGATTATTTCACAGTATACAAAAAACGTGTGAGTAGTGTATGGAAATTCTTGCTAACTCTACATGTGTGCCAAATACTTGGTATTTTCTGTCATTCTCATTTTAGCCATTCTAGTGTCTGGAGTGGTATGGCATTGTGGCTTTAATTTGGATTTCCCTTACAAGAAGTGAAGTTGAGCACATTTTCATGTCAGTGTTTCCCCAGATTTGAATAAATCAGTTCACCAAGTCAACGTGGAGGGCTTGTCCTGGCTACTTGATTTTGGAAAACGTATTTCTAAAGGTTTTTTGAAGCATTCAAAAGCTATTAAAATCCTAACCTGTTCAGTGGATTGCATCCATGTCTAAAGACTTTGGCAGGGTTTAGTCTATGCAGACATTTTATCTTTTTAGATAAAAGATTTACTATTAAAGCAATTCTTTGTTGCATTTTAGCCCTTTCAGGTAACATGAGCACATCAATGATAAGCACGGTCCACAGGTCCTACGGGGTTACCTTTTGTGGGCCCAGGAAGGCTCTGTGACTGGGCAAACAGGTACTCTGATGGATGGTCACATGAAGTCTCCCATGGTATCTGAAAACTTATAGAAAAATGTATGGTGATACTGCTAGCGGGCTTAGAAGAAACAAATAAAAGCATTGCAGATTGAAAACAACACTTCAAAAGTTTCTTTCAGTAAAGAGAGTAACGAGTATTTCAATGTGAAGTATTACTTGACTCATTCTTTATTATGTCTAGTACTTTTCAATAAATAGAGTAATAGCATTACCTCAAGATCTATTGAATGTGGAATCAAAATGATAAAAGGCTATCAAATCTCTATTCGTTGATAATAAAAGTATAATGTGTCTTTTAAGTGGATGTTTTTTGTACTTGAATGGCAATTAAGGACTACCACTTGGCAGGTAAAAGACAGTGGGTCTGTTTATTTTCATGGGGTGCATAACTATTGCTTTCTGTTCTAAATTCCATAATGTTTGAATGTTTACAGAGAATGAAACATGTAAACACAAGACATGCTTTTTATTTTATTTACTAGAATTTATTTAAGTAAAATCTTAAGTTACTTGAAAGCTTCAGAATGGAGAAGTGGCTTGAGGAGTCCATTAATTTCATAGTGATGTATTTGTTTCATCTGGGGTTTTTCTACTTCTAGTTTGTGTTTGTTGAGGACAACAACACACCAGCTCTTCATTATACCAAGTCCTTGGACAAGGGAAACCATTGTATTTTTTCTTCTTCTATTTCTTATTTTTCAAACTACTTTATCCTACTTTCATGGTAAATAGGGACCAATTGTAGGTGATACAAAGTCTTTTACAGGTATTTTTTAAAATACCCTGTTCATTGTATTTCCATGTTATTATCCTGTTTTAGTTAATTTTTTGAAAAAAACAATTTAATGTTTATTTAATTTTGAGAGAGAGAGAGCATGAGTGCGAGAGGGGCAGAGAGAGAGAGACACACAGAATCTGAAGCAGGCTCCAGACTCCGAGCTGTCAGCACAGAGCCCGACCCAGGGCTTGATCCCAGGAACCTCGAGATCATGACCTGAGCCGAAGTCGGATGCTCAACCAACTGAGCCACCTAGGTGCCCCTCCTCATTAATTTTCACAGTGATTTATTAAAACACTTTACTACCTCAAACCCTGTTTCCAGTTTTCCCAGCTACCAGTGTGTTGGCCACATTGCTTCTAAATGGTTACACTGTGGTTTTGTTGATTTAGTTAGAACCATTGAGTTGGAGAGATGTGTCATAAGTATATTAATCCTACTTTAACACACACCTTGTGGTTTCTTTATTAGCAGTAGTTTGGGGATGCTGGACTTTGTGGGGCATGCTCTTAAAAGGTATAAAAAGATCACTAACGTGAGCCCCATTGGGGAAGCTCATTAAGTCTAGAGTACTTTGGTTTTGCCTTCTGCTCCTCAATCTGAGTTTTGCCAGTTCTGCCAGAAGAATGACTTCTCTGGGAGCATTTCTTTCATTCAGCTTTGTTTGTTTGTTTGTTTCAGGAATATTCATTAGTAGAAAGATTCTTTTTAACTTACTTTCATTACTCAGAACCACCTGTCATTAAGGATAAGGGTGGAGAAAAACAGCACATTCCCCTTGTCACCCCATCCCTCACTTGCTTACAAATAATTGAAACTCTTGATATACACCAAAAACTGGCTTTTGTGAAATTATCATGTTGGTCCAGATAAGTCAGCAACATGGCTTTGGCTTGTAGAAAAAAAACTCTGAACACATGTTAGTGAACCCAGAAAAATTCAAGACTTACCTTGTTTTCTCAGCCTACTTCAGGAGAATCTTCTCTAGAGTCTGATCCAATCTCATCGATAATGATTCCTTCTCAATGTTAAGCTTCAACCAAATAAACTCTCCCACCATCTCTTGAATATCCTGTTTTTGTGCCCCCAAATGTTTGCTCCAATCTGATTTTGGCTTCAGTATCTTTCCCTCACCATCTCTATCTAAAATCTACGTCTCTTTCAACTTTAGACCAACTGACAAGTCTTCCCAGCTTCAAGGGCTATCCTGTTTTAATTCCTTCAGCCCATTTCCTCCCACCACATCATACTTTATATGTTCTCTTAGAAGATTTGATTATAAATTGTGACCACATGCACAGTCCTTCTATAAACTCCAACACTTAGCAGAGCTTTAAGCACATAGTGAACTTCAATAAATATGACAGCACATTGTTTCTTAAGACTTTTTTTTCTACATTATGGCATCTCTGAAATGTGGATCATTACTTTGCAATCAATGGTATCTTGGAATCACAGTAGCTAAGAGATAGGTGCAAGCCAGTTGTCTTTGCTTGTGCATGCGAGAGTTTATCCAAACCTGGTGGTATTTTATCACTTTAATACAGTTGTGTGCATTCTTGTCACTTTATGTGTTGATTTTATTGCCATTTAAATCACCCAAAGATTACAAAATATTTTAGCACTGAAACAAAAATTTATTGTGCTCCTAGAAAGGGAAAGAAAGAGAGCAACGGGGCATCACATCGATAATAATGACATGAATAGCCTTCACGGGGAAAATGACAGCTGTCCCATATTGTTTTGCAAAGCCACGTCCAAATGGGTGTATGGTAACCAAGAAAGGAAAATACCCACAGCAGATAATGTTTAACTATCAGTATTCATGTGGAATGACTGACAGTCCCATGACATGGAGTGCAAACTGATGCGGTTAAAAGTTGCAAAATTTCTTTGGAATAGAAAGAAAAATCAGTGTAACGAAAGGAGTGTGTAACTGATCCATGTGTTACACAAGATTATTGTTAACTCATGCCAGATTTGAATTCACGAGGTTTTTTTTAATTTATTAATGATTCATGAGGTAATGTCATACCTTATAATTGATGGCTTATTAAAGTCACGCTTGAAGTTTATTCTGAAAGATTGAGGAGATGAAGGGGTAAGTGATAAAATCTATTTTTGGTACTGTAATTCTGAAATAACATATATAATACCCTCACGAAGAAAACATACTGTCCTTTAGTGTTTACAGTGACACACACATACACACTTACACATACTCACATATATGTGCATACATGTATATGAAATACAGGTGTGGGTGTATTTTGTCTCTCCTTGATTATACTTTTGCTCTACAATATGAAATACAGATGAACAATTTTTCTTTTTAATGTGAACATTTAGAGATCAGATGTTCCTCCATGAAATATGTCTATTCTCATAGTTGCCTCATGCATAGAAAACATAATTACTTCCCAAATTCCCCCAATTCAAGGTGTTGTCCAAATACCTGGTCATACAAAACACTGCTGGTAACGCTCACAATCACAAATAAATGCTCTGCATGAAGAGGTAAATGACATAAAATGAAAGTTCCAAGCACATTTATTTGACATATTTACAGTAAAATGTATTTGTTGAGGGATGTGTCTGTGTTTAAATGGGCCACTTCAACAGTTGAAACAGATGCAGTTTTACTCTAAGCCTGCAGCCCCACTGAGAGTTTCTTGATTGTATTTCATTTTACTTGTATTTTAGAGATTTAACATTCCCAGGTTTCTTTCCCCCATTGAGTGATAATATTTATCTCTTTTCCCTCTGAATTTAGTATTATCTCCAGGTATGTGGGGAAGCGATGACTCACGTATCAGTTTATAGTTCCAACCCAGACCAAAATGCTTTGAAGATTATCATCCTTAAGATAACCTCTTGACAGTTCACTAAAATTTAGCTTAGTGAATGAGATAAATAAAACACTACAATTTGAGTAGTTACAGAAGACATATAGAGCTTAATGTCTGAGCATTTGAAATGAGGAGAAATCTCAGGTAGGAGGGAGAGAAAGGAGAGAAGAGAAATCTCCAGTTCATTTGGTGGGTGCCTTAAAGACATTTAAGAACAGAGGCATCTAATAAAGTGTTGATGTGCTTCTATAGAGCACTCCCCCTCCCCACCAAGTACTCTTCCCCATCCCATTTAAATCACACTTCATCTCTGCTGCCTCAATGATCCTCAGTAAATACAGTAGCAGAGAATTCTCTTGAAAGAAAACTGAAGGACTGTATGTATGTCTGGAAATGGAGAGATGGTCTAAGATGAGGGACTTTACATGCAAGAAAACAGACAATCCATAAACTAACCTGATTCTGTAGAAAAAGAGCTCCAGAAGTCATGATGAGAATGTTAAGTCCGTCTGCAGAAATCTTAGGGTAGGAATTGAAACTTTTACTTGGTGTAGAATTCCAGTGGTTCAAGATGATGACGTCAATAGATTGGGGACAAGCTTATTCACATCTTAAAGACAAAGAAACTTCCAGTGCTATCTTGGTTATAGTTGCATGAAGAGAACAGGAAATCTGGCTGAACTGGCCTAGCTAAACCCCTATTTGTCCTTGCCTCTATGCCAGTCATCTTAGAAGAATGCTCCTATAGAGATCCTGTAGGCCAATTACACAAGATGACCACAATTCTGATGACTTCTCTTGATGGCTTGCAGTACAAGATTAATATTTGGATTATGATCAGGAATTGAAGACAGAATTAAAATTATACTTCTTTCTCTATTTCTGAAAATCTTGACTGAATATCTGTCTTGCTTTTAACTGATTTGGGTGGTGCCTAAGTATGCAGTTTTCACATTAATGATTAGATACACGTCAAAGCCAAACCCTCCCCGTTTTTAATCATAAATTCTCCTCTCTCTTTTCAATCCTGTCACTCTCTGCTTTGCTGAAAACTTCAAATATTTAAGGAATAAACTTTAATTTTATGTCATAAATTTTCTATGATTTTGATTTTTAAGTATAAGGAAGAGAAACAACCTCTATTTGGTCCTAATTAAACATGTGTCAGTGTAAAGGCATTTTTAGGGTGCAGTGAAAAACATCCAATGAGATTGACATGTTAAAATGAATGGGTTCTCTCTGTGGAAGCAATTTATTCAGAATATCTTAATTGATTTAAGATTGACTGACAGGATGGAGAAGCATCTACTTGCTGGTGACTCTGAGGTTAATTTTAGCGTCCCATTATTCATGTAATCTCTTGCCATCACCATGTAATTTTGCCATAACTCTTGTGTTTGACTTCATATATGAAATTAGTGTCTTTGTTGGTCGTGAAGCACAGATGGTAAATTTTCCATTGTCCCCATAGTCCTTTGACTAATTTAGACTTAGTATGCAGTAACTTATTTTCTAGTTTTTGAAAAATTGAATTAATTGAGCAGTTGGCCTTTTTCAGAATTCAGTGCTATTTTAAGTAACCTCTTTCCGATTTTAATACCACATTCTTATTAAAAATTAAAGATGACCACTATTCATAGGAAACTATTAATATTATTTGGAATGAAATATAATGTCATAAGATTTCATTAAGGAGCCAATTTACATATTCCAGTTTCTTTTAAATACTACACAGTCAGACTCAAATGTATTTGCATAGTTCTTTTTTCCCAAGGTAATGTCTGACTCCTGCCAAGTGGCCATGAGTTAGTGTTTACTATATACATACATGCTGGATTGTGGCTTCCTCTGCAGTCATCCCTGTAAGCATGTTGGGGTTCTGTATTCTTTCCTTTTTTCTGCTGTATGCAGGTTGGGATAATTATGGTTTGACCAAAGGGAAAATCACAAGAGAACTAACAATACACTGACTGCACCATGGAAATGGGCAATGTGTTGGCGCCTTCTATCAGACCAAACTTCAAAGTGTATAAAATGTTCCCCCCCCCCTTTGGAAGACATACAGGTAATTACCTAAATTAGCAGCAATTGTAATATTTTAATAGCTCTGATGTATTTTCTTCATGATAACTTATCAGCATGTTGTTGCAATTTAAGTTAAAAAAGAAATAGTCATGAAACTCATGATTGGAAAGAGATAAGATATTATTAAGAATATATTAAAATGGGGGTGTAATTATATGCAGGTAATGTTATTGTGATGTGAATATGAGTAGAAAAATAAGTCGGGAAACTCAATACACAGTTTACAAAGAGAACACTAAGGGGCACCTGGGAGGTTCGAGTCAATTGAGCATCTGACTCTTGATTTTGGCTCAGGTCGTGATCTCGTGGTTCCTGAGTTTGAGCCCCATATCCAGCTCTGTGCTGACAGTGCAGAGCCTACTTGGGATTCTCTCTCTGTCTCTGTCTCTGTCTCTGTCTCTCTCTCTCTCTCTCTGTCTCTCCCCTGCTTGTACTTCTCTCCCTGTCTAAATAAATAAATTTAAAGAAAAAATTTAAACAAATGAAAAGAGAAGTCTATGTTAACTGGTTGATTTACAAGGTGATAATGAACATGTCTGCATGGATACAGTGAGAGAAGAAAACAAGATATAAAAACATAATATACCTTGAAGTAGTACATTTCATGTCCCTGTGGGAATGTGAAAACTTGTCATCATTTTTAATAAAATTTAAAAGAGAAGTTTTGTTTTAAATTCTCTTTAGCTTGCTTCCCTTAAATATTTCATTGGACACAGATAGCATATACACAAAATATAAGATAATAAAACCAATAGTATTAAAATCATTTTACTCTCATTTGTAATGTATTTTCAGTTTGCAGATTGGATACAAAGAACCCACATATACATCAAAACAATTTTTTTTATGTTTATTTATTTTGAGAGACAGAGTACAAGCAGGGCAGGGGCAGAGAAAGCGGGAGACATAGAATCTGAAGCAGGCTCCAGGCTCTGAGCTGTCGACACAGAGCCTGATGCGGGGCTCAAACTCAGAAACCAAGAGATCGTGACCTGAGCTGAAGTTGGACGCTTAACCAACTGACCACTGTGGTGGTCTCTAGAATCCACGTATATAAAATTGTTGGTCCCTGGCATAACATGTAAAAATATTTACAGTTTTATTTGCACATAATAAGACTCTTCTAGAATAGGTTAATTTAACCCTTTCAATTGATTTTTAACTATATGACTATCCCTCTAATAACATATGAATAGATTAACTAATTCTTTTTAAGAAATTTAAGATATTTCAGTGTGCTTATTTCAATTTGGAAAATTTTAAATGTATAGCACTTTTACTTATTAATAAATCAATCTGATCAGTTTAATATTTCTTAACTAGCAGTATATATTTTAATGAAATAAATTATCCTTAAGATTTAGATTATATACAGAAAGATAAATTAGCAAATAGACATTTTCAGTGATATATATTAACAGAGAACTTTTCTATTGTTAGGAAAGACAAAATAAAAATGTTCTCATAAATTCAAACATATTAAAATGAGATTAACCAATGGAATGGGAAAAGATATTTGCAAATGACATATCTGACAAAGGGCTAGTATCCAAAACCTATAAAGAGCTCACCAAACTCCACACCCAAAAAACAAATAACCCAGTGAAGAAATGGGCAGAAAACATGAATAGATACTTTTCTAGAGAAGACATCTGGATGGCCAACAGGCATATGAAAAGGTGCTCAACGTCACTCCTCATCAGGGAAATACAAATCAAAACCACACTCAGATATCACCTCACGCCAGTCAGAGTGGCCAAAATGAACAGATCAGGAGACTATAGATGCTGGAGAGGATGTGGAGAAACAGGAACCCTCTTGCACTGTTGGTGGGAATGCAAATTGGTGCAGCCACTCTGGAAAACAGTGTGGAGGTTCCTCAAAAAATTAAAAATAGATCTACCCTATGACCCAGCAATAGCAATGCTAGGAATTTACCCAAGGGATACAGGAGTACTGATGCATAGAGGTACTTGTACCCCAATGTTCATAGCAGCACTCTCAACAATAGCCAAAGTATGGAAAGAGCCTAAATGTCCATCCACTGATGAATGGATAAAGAAATTGTGGTTTATATACACAATGGAGTACTACGTGGCAATGAGAAAGAACGAAATATGGCCCTTTGTAGCAACGTGATGGAACTGGAGAGTGTGATGCTAAGTGAAATAAGCCATACAGAGAAAGACAGATACCATATGGTTTCACTCTTATGTGGATCCCGAGAAACTTAACAGAAACCCATGGGGGAAGGGAAAAAAAAAAGAGGTTAGATTGGGGGAGAGCCAAAGCATAAGAGACTCTTAAAAACTGAGAACTGAGGGTTGATGAGGGGTGGGAGGGAGGGGAGGGTGGGTGATGGGTATTGAGGAGGGCACCTTTTGGGATGAGCACTGGGTGTTGTATGGAAACCAATTTGACAATAAACTTCATATATTGAAAAAAAAATAAAATGAGATTAAATTTTGTTTCTATAACCCCGTCAGCATTACTATCACATAGACTTTAGCATTTTTTTAACGAGGTGAAATACCTATAAAATTTAACATTCTAATGCGAACAATTCAGTGACATTTAGTACGCTCACAATATTGTGCAACTATCACCTCTCTCTGATTACAAAATATTTCATCTTTCCAAAAGAAAACGTTACACCCATTAAGTAATTGTTCCCATTCCTCCCTCCTCCCAGCCTCTGGCAAATACCAGTCTGCCTTCTGTCTGTGTGGATTTACCAACTCTGAGTGTTTTCATGGACAGTTCAGTTCTGTGTAAAGTTAACATAGAATTACTATATGACCCCTGATTCCATTCCTAGGTATACTCTGTAAACAGATACTTAAGCCAGCACTTAAACATGGTCATAGAAGTGCTATTCACAATAACTAAGAGATGAGAACAAGCTAAGTGTTCACCAAAGAATGAGTGCATAAACCAACTGTGGGATGTCCGTCCAATGGGATATTGATACATGCAACAATGTGGATGGTTCTTGAAGACATGCCAAGTGGAAAGAAGCTAGCCACAAAAGGTCACATCCTATGTGTGTGTGTGTGTGTGTGTGTGTGTGTGTATGTATATATATGTGTGTGTATATATGTATACACACACACACACACACACAAAGAACACTTAACATGAGACCTAACCTCTTAACAGATATTTTAGTGTACATAATACAGTACTGTTACCTATAGGCACAATGTTGTACTGCATAGTTCTAGAACTTAATCATATTGCATAACTGAAAGCTTAAACTATAATACCTATTGAAGTCAAAATCAGGTTTACGTGAATATCCACTAATTTTAATCATCCATGAGGTTATAGTCTAACAAAAATAAAAACTGAAAAGGAAATGTCAAGACTGTGTCAACTGCCTTCAGAATTAAAAATCAATTCTTATGATGAAACATAAATTTCATGCCAAGGAAAGAGAATAAGCAATGAAATTTTTTTAACACTGTATTTAATTAAATATTATATTTCAATATCATAGGTTTTAAGAAATGTTTTTTAGACCCTGCTATGTATGCACTACTGATATATCATAGAATTAAAATAAAAATCTATATTTCAGGGGCTCCTGGGTGGCTTAGTGGGTTAAACATCTAACTCTTGATTTCAGCTCAGGTCATGACCTTGGGACAAGGGATTGAGCTCTGCTCAGGTTTCCTGCTGAGCATGGAGACTGCTTGAGATTCTCTCTGTCTCTCTCTGTCTGTCTGTCTCTCTTTCCTCCTCCCCACCCCCACCCCCACCACCGTTCATTACATAGGGAGAAAAAGGTAAAGGGAAGATTCTCAGGAAAACATAAAATGAAGGTATGTCAAAAATGTTACTCAACTCATTAGTTAATAAGGGAACCACTAAGATAGATGTTAAAATCAGTTCAAAATGCATTTGAGGAGCTGAATATTTATAGGCAATTATTAAATAAATGTTAACTTCGCTGAGTTAGATACAACACTGGTTAATGTTCTGCAGAGTTGTAATAGTAAACTTTGGGATCATTTTTGGGGAAAAAGTATTTGCAATTTCACTAGACAGAATCTGTAAATTTATATCTCTCTTTACGGAATTATAAAATAGCCCAGTCAATAGCAAGAAATGCAGCCCAAAACAGCATCTAAAAGACCTCCAATAACGTCTTTTGTCTGTTTGCAAGTTTCTGATAACTTTTCTACAAACAGATTTTTTTAATCTTTTTAATACTTCTGTTGTAAAATGCTTGAATTTATAATTTGAAGTATTTTCTATAAACAACAAAAAATAATTTTGAATAGACTCAACATAATTCTCAACAGTTGTTTTATTTTATAAAATTTTGTCTTGCTCATTTCTCAGAAAACAATATGCCTTTTGGGCATAAAACAAGAAAAATGTGTTTTATAGTACTGATCAAGAATCCTAAAATATAATGCACATTGATAGGACGTGTGTAAATAATGCCTTGTTTATTTGTATTTAGATGAAAAAATTTTTTGCTATGCCTTAATTTATTACATAAATTGGTTAATTGCATTTCTTTTGCTTTCTGCTAATTACCTAAATGTTAATAATTAGCTCATTTTTCTATTCGATATGTGGGTTAGCTACATTTTTCCCATATTAATGTAATATGGCCTATATTCTGTTGAAACTCACTTAATATAAATGTGTATGCTTTCTTTGTCTAGAAATCATCTGTGTACATTTAAAAAAAATAGCTATATGGTAAATTACTTTTTATCCTCAAATGAAATCCATTTTTACAGTATGTGAAAATTTTATTCTTCCAATTTCCATATGCTTTGTTACTTCAAAAAATACAATTATACAGGGATGAAGGGGAAGATTTAAATAAATGTGTGTATTAATGTTAATTAAGTCAAAGTCTTGACCTCACATTATCTCTGCATACTTAACTGAAGTTGCACGATATGTTCATTGACTTAAAAAAATATTTATGTAATGTGAACTATGTGCCCGGCCTCATTATAGGCGAAGATGTGGCAGTGAACCTAAGATACCAAAGCTCCTTAGAGTCTACATTCCTGAGTGTGTAGACATATTACAGATTAATAAACTAGTAATTATACAGTATGTCAGATGGTCCTAACTATAGAAAGGGGGCGGGGAAAGCAAGGGGAAGTATTAGAGAGTTCCAGGTAGATAATTATAATTTTAAATAGGGTAGTTAGCGAAGGCCTCACTGAGATGTTATATTGTGATTTATAATAAGAAATATATAGGTTGTCTTTGCTACTGTTTCTGGGATAGAGGTTCTAAAGCCCCTTGAATTTTCTTAAATGATGAGAGCCATGAAAACATCCTTTATTATGTTAATGAGGAGTTCTGGAACTCTCTTTAGGATGGGGGCTGGTCAACAGTAGAGCCAGCTATGTAATTAGGGATTAAAATTTTCAGTCCCACTCCCATGGCCTCTGGGGAAGAGAGGAATTGAAGATTGAGTTCAGTCATCAATGGCCACTGGTTTAATCAGTCATGCCTATGTAATGAAGCCTCCATGAAATTCCATACGAAGAAGGCTTGGAATGTGGGTTGGTAACATGTGGAGATTCAGGGAAAGTGGCAAGGTCAGAAGGGCATGGAAAGTCCACACTCTTTCCCCACGTCTTGCCCTATGGATGCCTTTCATCTGGCTGTTCCTGAGTTCTATCTTTTATAATAAAACAATGATCTAGTAATGGTATAGTAAAACAATGAGTTCTGTGACCTGTTTTAGCAAGTTAAGGAGGGGGTTGTGGGAACCTCCTATCTATAGTCATTTGGTTGGAAGCACAGGTGACAACTGGAGCTTATGATTGGCCTCTGAGCTGGTGGTGGTGGGAGTCTCCTGTGAGACAACTTTTAACCTGTGGAACCTGACGCTATTCCCCATAGACAGTGTTAGAAATGAGTTGATTATAGGACACCCAGCAGGTGTCCAGAGAATTACTGGACTTGTAGGGGGACTAACCCCCAACACACACATTGGAATTGGGTGCTTAGACTTCTTTAGGAGGCAACCTTTCATTCAGGAAAAAGACCTGAGAAAGAAAAGGAATGAGCTACAAGAATATGCAGGAAAAATATACAGGAAAGAGCTAGTTCGAAAGCTATAGTTAGGAACAGGACTTGATGACTGATAAACGCATAAATCAAATTTTTGTTGATAAGCTTTCATATCTTTAAACTCAGGGCATAATCATTGAATTTTTGTTATTTATCATTTTTTGATATTTATTTTGTTATTGACAATAAGACAATTCAAGAAAAGGGATTTGGATCTCATCCTATAAAATACTTTACCCTTCTAGCCAGAAGCAATGCCAAACACAACCATAATAGATACCGAAGCAATGTCACACTCGACATGTTAAACAATTCCTGGATATGACATTAATTCAGCTTTAGGAAAGCAAAGCCTAATTCTGAGTCATTTGTGCTGGTAATGAGTACTTTTCTCCATTCTGATAAATAACTCCAGGAAGACACCTAAGGAGAGAGGGGACTCGTACACTTTCTATATGAAAAACATCATTTTCATGGTGTGATGGTGGTAGGCATTGTATGAGTAACATAGGGTATGATATGTATGGAATACTTCACTTTTGACAACATAACCTTTAAAGCGCTCATTTAAATAAATTTTAAGCCAATGAATGGATGGTAGAAATTTGTATCCAATTCATCTTTGGTCCTATTATTATCTAGCACTGTTCCTGTTGACCTGTTATGAAAATTCAGTTAACATTTTTGAATAAATGAAACATTTTTGAATAAGTGAAATTCAAATAGGAGCCATGTCATATACTTCTTGTGAAGATATTGTTCTACCCAGTTGAATGATAAATATATAAAATAGCAATGATACACAATTAATCTGTATTAATGGCAAATACTAAGCAATAAAATCTGTTCATCTTTAAATGAAGTTATACTTTCATTCAGCCTTTCTTTGTGTGTCAGAGCACAAAATAACTTTGATATCTCCTCACCATTTTTAGTGACATTAAAAAGTACTAAATCTAATTTTTCATTTTCAAATGAGAGGTTTTTTTATTTATTTTTTTTTTATTTAAAAAAGCCACATGAGATAACTTGGGCTTATCTTCAGACTGATGTGTGAAGGAAATTAAAAAGCATAATGATTAGGGAAAACCAATGAGTTCTCTGGTACCACCGAATAGCCACCATGCCCTATCTTCTGCATCTAATAAATTACATAACGTTTTCTTTGTAAATCTCAATTTATTGGGAACTTCTATGAATTCTTACTAACTTTAATTGTATCTTTTAAATCACTTACTAATTAATGCAACACCGTAAAATTTCTTTTTCACCAGGAACAAAACACTATATGGGAAGGTTATTTGTCTCTAGGAAAGAAAATAACGCCTGGTTGTAGACTGAAGTAATTATTTAATGATACTTTGGGAAAGCAAGTACTGGATAACCAAAAATGCAAGCCATTTCTCATTTTTCTTGACCTGACGCTTATTGTGAAAAGCAGTCTGATCAAGGGAAACCTAACAATGACATTTTCATGGTGAAAAAGACTGATTAACTCTTGTGGTCCTAGTGTTAACCTCTCCTTTTTTATTAGATAGCTGTGGGATCCTTGGCACAATATTTAATCTCTCCCTCCTAATTTTCTTTTTCTTTTTTTTTAAATATGAAATTTATTGTCAAATTGGTTTTCATACAACACCCAGCGCTCATCCCAAAAGGTGCCCTCCTCAATACCCATCACCCACTTTCCCCTCCCAGCCACCCCCCATCAACCCTCAGTTTGTTCTCAGTTTTTAAGAGTCTCTTATGCTTTGACTCTCTCCCTCTCTAACCTCTTTTTTTTTCTTCCCCTCCCCCATGGGCTTCTGTTAAGTTTCTCAGGATCCACATAAGAGTGAAAACCTATGGTATCTGTCTTTCTCCATATGACTTATTGCACTTAGCATAACACTCTCCAGTTCCATCCACATTGCTACAAAAGGCCATATCCCTCCTACTTTTCAAGTTAGGAAAACCTCTCTCTCTGTGCTGTAGTAAAAACTGGAGCACTAATGTGACTTTTAAGCTATAAAAGCTATAAAACTTTTACAAAAATTTCCAAAAAAAATCAAAGAGTGGTATAAACCCAATACAAATTGTACTCTGTTTAGCTGCATCTGTTACCACACTAGATTTAATATTCAGAATCATGAATTTAAAACATTAAAATTCCCAATTAAAAACTGTATTGTATTTATTCTGTTAACCAACAGAGAACATATTTATAATATATATGCAGCTATAAAATAAACTTTTAAATAAACTCTAAGTAAAATCAGTAAATGCCTCTCATGCAAATTATTTTAATAATAAAGGGCTTACTGAATTATTAAAACACATCTCTAATTTTATAAATTTACCAATGTATTTAACTTTGCAGTGTAATTTGTTTATTCCTAAGAAATGAAAATTTAGTTTTACTTCAGCCTGAATGACCTAAGTCATTCTTTCAGAATTTCTTTCAGAGAGACTTCATTGGCAATGAACCTGTTCAGATATTGCTTTACTCAATGTGTACTTATTTAATCTTTGCTTCAGTACCTTAGAGACATTCTTTTTTTTCTTTTTTGTGGTTTCAATTTTTTTTGTGATGACCATGAACTGACACTCTCGTTTTTAGACCTTTTTATATAATAGCCCCTGCCCCCTAGGTACTTTCCATATATTTATCTTTACTTTCACTTTTAGCACTTTTTTTTATAATTTTTTTTTAATGTTTATTTATTTTTGAGACAGAGAGAGACAGAGCATAAACGGGGGAGGGGCAGAGAGAGAGGGAGGCACAGAACCGGAAGCAGGCTCCAGGCTCTGAACCATCAGCCCAGAGCCCGACGCGGGGCTCGAACTCACGGACCGCGAGATCGTGACCTGAGCTGAAGTCGGACGCTTAACCGACTGAACCACCCAGGCGCCCCACTTTTAGCACTTTTTTAATAGGATGACCCGAGGTGTAGTTTTCTATTTATTTTTCCTACCATGGGTTTGTTAAACTTCTTGGAGCTGTATATTGTTGTTAAACAAATTTGAAATAATTTCAGCCAATATTCTTTCAAATATTTGTCTGTCTTTTTCTGCCTTTCTGCTAACCTTTCCTAACATATATATATAAGTTAGACTACCCTTTTATACTCTGTTACAGATTGTAGAGGTTGTTTTTATTTGGTCTCTCCCCCCCCCCTTTTATTTATTTTTTATTCTTTAGACTTTTGGTTGAATAATTGCTTTGTACTTCATTGAGCCTTTATTCTGTATTGATTAATCAATTATCTATTTGTTTTACACAGTGTATTTTTGATTACAGGTATCTTATTTTATTTGTTTCTATTTTTCATAACTTGCCCAAAATTCCCTCCTCTTCTTTCATTTTATCCATCATATCCTATAGTTTCTATAGCATAATTTTATGGTTATTTAAAAATCTTTGTCTTCTAACATACGAATCATCTGTGGCTTTGCATTTCTATTATTTTTTCATGTTTGATTATTTTTAATTGTATAATGGAGATTGTAGATGTTACTTTGCAAAGAACTTGATACTTCTGTCTTCCTCTTAAAAGAGTATTGATTTCTGTTGTAGAAGAGTTACCTTACTGACAGAAGACCTTGATAATGTGGAAGCCTAGTTTCAGGCTTTGTTCACTGGCATATTTCATTGGGGGGGGAGGGCATTGTTTTTGCTTTTGTTTTTGTTTAATTTGTTAGTGCTGTGATATAATTGTTAATTCTGAGGCATGGCTCTTTGATGGTTTCAATAGAAATCCCAGGGTGTGTATCCAGTCCTTAAATCGCTTGGGCTTGAACTTCAAAACTGTGTCGCTCCTGGAACTGAGAAGCTGTTGAAATCTCTGTTCTGTTCTTCTAGACTTGTATTTATTACTTTACTCTGGACTCTTGGATTTCTGTCCTTCATATGTGCAGGTTAACAGTCAGCCAAAATTTTGAGTGAATTTTGTATGTAACAACTTTGGGCTTCCCTTCTGTGGCATCTTTTATTTGGGGATTTCTTGCCTAAATTTGCAGCCACGTTGCTTGGCCTGAATATTTATCTCTATTTTTAAATGTAAGAATATTCTCTCTTTCTGCATGAACCGTATTGCATGAATTCACACAGGCCAGGGGACAATTAGAAAAAAAAAAATAATTCTTAAACACTGTGAATTCCACTCTTTGAGGGCTTTCAGTTTCTATCTCTGTGCTGTCTAGTACTTTCAGGCAATTTTTTTTTTCCAGACAGAATTTGTAATTGTTACTGGCAAGACAATAGTCTGATACTAACTATTCAGTCATTACCAGGAGTAGGAATTTAATGTACACATTTGAAGGAAGGGGAAACATGATATATGTGTGAGCTTCTACAACCCCTATTGAATTGCTAGCAGTTTATTATCCTGTTGAGCAAAGTTTTCACATTTGATTGATTGATGGATTGTTTCAGAAGTCTGAGAACTGGACAAAGAATTTTATTTTAATCATGTCTTTTCTAAATTTTGGAATGATGTATGTAGAAAAGACAAGATAATGATTTTCCCCTCATCCGATCACAATCTCATTTTCGCATAATGGCTTAAGCATGTCTTATAAAAAGTCATGAGGAAGTTATGCAAACATTTAGGGCTTTTGCAAATAAACTGTTGGGTGAATTTGTCTTGAAAGTGTAATTATTATAATGAAAAATATAATTGAAGATTTTAGTCATATCTTTGAAAGGAGAGACTCTTACTCAAAATGGAATCTTATCTCTGATTTAAAAATCAGTTTTCATTTAAGTTTTTGTTAGCAGAGATTGGAAAAAATGTCACTTTATCTTTTACAACTACCCTTTCACAGTCTAGTATCAACGGCAAGTAGTTCAGTAGTTCTCAAAATGCAGTCTGATTGTGAAAGCTGCTTAAAAATGCAATATATGTGGAGTCTGGAAATTTGAATTTAAAAATTCTTAGGTGAACCTCATGTATAAAATTTGAAGACAACTGCTTCAAAATAGATTATTTTCCAATATAGGCACAAAATTATGATTAATTTTCAAATGGTTTCCTTTCTCAAGGAGCTCCTAAAAAGTTTTCAAATTGTATTAATAAAATGTTAGGAAACAGCCACACATAGAAAGCCTTATGAGGAGGAATTGACAACAGTTAGCTTATGTAATGCTAACAAAACTGCTTAAATATCGGAACAAAAAACAGGGTCAAACACAATAAATCACTTACACTACACCTCTTGCTTTTGTTAAGTGTTGTTACTCATGATTACAACACAAAAGGACCACAGTGGTCCTGACGTCAAGATTAACAAGATAGTCCACAATATTTTAATCACTTGCAAAAACAAATAATAATGAAAAACCAAAAAAAAAAAAAAACCCACATACACAATATAGTGCCAAACAACATAAATGTATTCACAGTAAACTTAAGACAACAAGGAGAACCTGGGTGTGGCACAGATAAAAAGAAGGGTAGCCAAGCTCCTAGGACTGGTGTGCCTGGCCATATTAGGGTGAAAAATGCTCCACAAGGTCCCTATTCTTTGTCAGCTTATCAGGAAGAGAGTAGACAGCGGTCTGATTGTTTGTAAGCTGTAGTGAAGAAAATAGAACATTTTCTTCTGGAATATGCCCTGGGGCTTTATCATCTTGGTCACTTTAGGCAGTACTCACTATTTGGACACAGATTCAATATGCCTACATGTGGAGGTTCAAATTCAGGAGAATAGACTTAACTATGATTGTTACTGTTGTTTTTTATCTTTTGTCAAAATCTGAATAATATTTGGTGGAAGACAGGAGTAGAGTTTTTAGTGAAATTAACAAGATACAATTTTTTAAGTTTATTTATTTATTTGGAGAGGAACAGAGACAGCTCCAGTGGGGGGAGGGGCAGAGAGAGGGAGAGAGAGAATCCCAAGCAGCCTCTGTGCTGTATGTGCAGAGAGCCCAACACATGGCTTGAACCCATGAACCTGTGAAATCATGACCAGAGCTAAAGTCAAGAGTGGGATGCTTAACTTACTGAGCCACCCAGGTGCCCCAAGATATAATCTTTATATAAAATTTTTGTTGCCTCTTCCTTCTTTGTTTAAAGATAACAAACAATGCTTGGGGAGCTAGGGCATCTCAGTTGGTTAAACATCCAACTTTGGCTCAGGTCATGATCTCTCAGTTCGAGCCCCATATCATGCTCTGTGGTGACAACTCAGAGCCTGGAGTTGGCTTCAGATTCTGTGTCTTTCTCTCTCTGCCCCTCTCCCCCCTCATGCTTTGCCTCTCTCTCTCTCTCTCTCAAAAATAAATAAACATTAAAAACTTTAAAGATAACAGTGCTTTGTTATAGATTCGATAACTTCACAATACACGCGAGTGAGACACGCAAGAGTGTGATACAAATGGGAATTCCTTGGGGTTTACCTTCATTGTTAGGCCACCTGCTGTCATCCTCAAGGATTTGTGGGTTTCTCTTAGTGTCTGTTCTGTGGAGTGTACCTCTCCCCCTTGTTATTTAGAAGCAGGAAAAGACCAGTAGTGTAAAAACTGGTGAAGTCCATACACAATTTCTAGCTCAGTTAATAGTATTATACAAAAGCTAATTTCTTAATTTTAACAAATATACATGGTTACGTAAGATGTTAACATTAGGTGAGTTGGTACATGGAAACTGGCCATACTACTATCTTTGAAACTTTTCTAAAAACCTAAAATTATTTCAATAGAGGAAGGTTTAAAAATGCATCATGTGACACTAAAGAAAATTTAGTTGGGGGTCTTCTGATAATTTGCTTCAAAAAAAGTGGGAACAAATTTTCACAGTTGTCCTTCACTCCATTTTCCACCCTTTAGGGCCCTTGAAATCAGTGATTACCCCCGGTCCTATTGATGCTCATGGAATAGGCACAGGATAAATGCTTGCTGAATGAATCAGCCCTTTTGATGTATTTAAAGAACCTTTTATTATTGGGATTTGTATTGCCTTGAAAGGTGCACCTAAAATTTCCTTTTGATTCACTTAAGTTTGAATTGCCCCTGACCTGCCACATTGTATGCTTTTTGGTTCTCTTCATAAAAGACACCCAGGATGATTTAAAAAGATACATACTACACTCACCCCTCTCCCCTTCAGCTGTTGTAATGGATTCTTTGAACTCTGCTAGTTATCTGTCCCTATGTGGTTTTTATTTTATTATCTGGGTTTAATAAGAAATGAAAAAAAAAATAAGGCAGCCATTATTTAAGTTAGGATATATCAATACCGATCAAAATAGTGTAAATTGGGTCACTGAGTAGAGAAAATAAAAGAGCTTGTTGGGTATAGTACCTGATCTTGAAATTCCTTTTGAAATACTCCTTGGGTTTTCCCGGGTTTTCCCCACATTTCTCCGCATGGAGGCGAGTACTGTTTTGTGTGCTTGATTTGCATGTTTACTGTCCCCACGTCCTCCTCTTGCTGGTGTTTCAGTCTAAACTTTCCTATGTGTTCTTGATCCACTCACTCACTTCCATGCTTTTTGCTGTCTTTATCCTTCAATTATTTTCTCTGGGCTCTGATCTTTAAAAGCAACTTGTCTTTCTTGGGGCGCCTGGGTGGCTCAGTCAGTTGGGTGTCCGACTTCGGCTCAGGTCATGATCTCACACTCCCTGAGTTCCAGCCCGGCGTCAGGCTCTGTGCTGACAGCTCAGAGCCTGGAGCCTGCTTTGGATTCCGTGTCTCCCTCTCTCTCTGCCCCTCCCCTGCTCATGCTCTGTCTCTCTCTGTCTCAAAGATAAATAAAAACATAAAAAAAAAAATTAGGAAAAAAAAAAGCAAGTTGTCTCTCCTAAGTATTTCATTCAGCCACTTAAAAGTACTGACATCTCATGGATTCTGGAAAACACACACAATCCTGTCTGTGTTTCCACATCAAATTTTTAAAAAAAATCTCAAAAGCAGGATGTACTCATTATCTTGTATACTGTTGATTTTACAACTACTGATTCTTTAATTCTGCAGCATTTCTATCATCATTATTGCACTGAAGGTATTATTTAAAAGTCCCACTTACTTACTGGTAACCAAATTCCTTAGTCCTCATGCTCGTTGATATCTCTGGATACCTGGACATTATGGAAACCCAGCTTCCTGGAACCCCTTCACTGCTGACTTCTGAGACTCCCACATCTCCTGGAACTATTTTGACTTTAACTGCACTATATGTTTCCTCTGATTCTAGTCTTTGGCTTTATTTTTACTCCTTACCTGTACAACTATGCCCATACAACTATGTTCTTGCCCATACAACTGTGTACTTTGGCTTACCAATCACTTTACTAATTATACATAATAACTCTGAAACCTATCTCTGGCCTTGACATGGTTCCTGAGCAGCAATCTTACCTTGCCGAGCAAAGCTGCTATATATTTGTACCAGAACCTTACATCAAAATTTCAAACTCATGTTGTCCAAAATTAAATACATTTTCTTCACTCCAAGAACAGATCCTCTTCCATGTATCTGTCAATGTCAATGATGTAAAATACTTCTTTTCACAGTCTCAATCCTAACTTACCTTAAACAGTTGTTCTGTATTCCAGCTTTTTCAAATTTACCTATTTTTGCTGTCCTCCACATATCCACCTCTACTATTCTTTCCCAAGGACTCAGTGCCTCTTATAGATTCCAGTAGTTATTTTATTAGGAGATGCTTTCTTTGGTGGATTCATCTCACTGTAAGCATGTTGTAAACCTAGAAGTATTTAGCCCCCACCCCCCTACCTTGTAACACTGGCTGCTCTTATGCTGATGGTGGTTTGGATTTGCCATGAGTTTCAACATCTCCCTTGAGATACACAGAATAGAAATTTGTTATTGCCTTTGGTTGAAAATATAAGAAACATACAAGAAGCATAGAGTGTTCTGTAAGTGTGATGCCTCTGAACGTGCCCATTCAACTTCAGTCCTATCCCTAAATCATTTCAGCTTCTAGGCTCGTTTTTCTGCTGCTTTATGCATACTTTAATTTATCACCAAATGCAACCAGAGAAAACTTGACATGAATCATTGCCCATCACACCCTCAAGTTACTACATTGGCTCAGGCCACGCTGTTTGTGGAATAATTGAACAAAGTCTAAGGAATAAGCATATGGCATGGTGGGGATGAGAAGCCAAAGTCGGTATTGGAAGGAAGAACAGTTTGGGGTGTCAGATTTGACGAGAAAGTGTAAACCTACAGACGAAGAATCCAGAAATGGAAGGGATTCGAACCAGCTTGAAAGCTAAGTGGATATCTCCATGAAATGAAAATATTGAAGAGTCTGGCCAACAACAACAGCAAAATCCTTGTGTAGGCATGTGGGACTAGAAGGTAAGTTGGCTGAAAGTTGAGCAGGACAAGAAAGGTAAAAGTTGGACCTGGGTTTTCATTTTTTTGTGTGTTTTTAATTAATGCGCTACATTAGTATTGCATTTCTTAGGAGCTAAACTGAGACATTATCAGTGAACTAATAGGTCCAATTGTAGCCATCCAGGCCTTAAAACTCTGCCCTTAGATGCTAAAGTGGCATTAGTGTCTTTAGACTCTTTCTTATTTCAACAGAAATTATTTGATTTTCAAAGCCCCCTTTTAAAATCATTTCTGTAAGTTTTGACTTTCTATGTCTAGGGTTCTGATCAATAGCCCTAAAACTACAAATGCCATTTCACTGTGGTATAGGAATTTTTAACACGAATGTCATGGCTTTAGCAGCCCAGTGAACTCTGAAGTTGTATGCATTTCTGGATGTCTGTGCAAATGTACACATTTCTGGGTGTCTGCTAAAATATTTTAACAGATCCTTAAAGGCACAGGAGATCCGAAGAAGCTGCTGTCCCTGAGGTGTATCCATGTGAGCTGAGTGTTGGAAATCCTTTGTAAAATAAATCTGATCATGCAGTCATCTGTTTAATGAAATGTTGTGTTCCCCTTGGCTCTTAGAATGAAAACCAAATTTATGGTATGTGACCTATAGTCCTTGAGTGCTAAGTCCATTTTGAAATCTCCGGAGTGGGTTTGCATTGCTTTCCCTGTGGACCTGTGGCTTGAAACCATGACTGCATTTCAATCCCTTTAGCAAGCTGTGCTCCCTCTCATCTCAGGGTCCTGCACATTCTTTTTCTTTTCTGGAAGAACTGTCCCCATTATCATTCCGCAAGCTGCCTCCACCACCTTTTTCTCTCAGTTACATTCTCTCTCCCTCCTCATCTCAGCTCAAACATTGCTATCTTAGTCAGGTCTCTCCTGACTGTTCAGACAAAATCGGGTTCTACTTTTTCATGTGTTCATAATGGCCTTCCGCTTTTATGCCATGACATGTATCACGCTTATAATTATAAATTTGGGTCATGATTTCATTTGTATCTATTTCTCCTCTTGTAAGCTCGGGAGGGCAGATGTTGATGGTTAATTTTCATCCTATTATTTGCATCACCTAGGACAGAATCTGGCATTTGGTGCTTGGGCAGTAGAGTTGTTGAATGAAAACATGCTTTGATTTAATATTTTGGAGCTTCTAATTTGAATGTGTAGTTGTATTCACACACCCTGCGGCATCCTCTACAGAATTTTAGTACATAGTAAATTGTAATTCAATAACCACCGACTGAATGACAAAATGTTTTCATAACAAAGAAATTCTGCTTTCCTTACGACAGTTACCCTCATATTATGTTCTTGTTTTTATTTCCCACATGTAAAACTGCTAAGTGATCTTATTTCTCGGTCAGTTGTTTAAAAAAGTATTTCCAAAAAGATGAACACTAACGATCATGTTTAAGGCTTTAGAAATTTCAGACATTTTTGCCTGTCTCCCTAAGGTGTTTGTGCACATGAAGTATGTGAAGAGCTTATCATTTGATTTTTCCTATCTCTTAGCCAATGTGAGTTGATGTGCACAGAGTATAATGAGACTCTATACCTTTCTGCACATTTGGAAGGATTATATGCATGTGCCTCATTGTATGTTAACTGAAATATGGAAGCCATAAATACTGAGAGAGAGCACTTAATTGTTTAAACCATCATCCTGGTACAGTGAGCCTTTCATAATTCTTAATAATATGGTTCTGATTATTTGTTGCTTGAGTGCCATATCATAATAACTTACATGATGTAGATGTCTTTACATATGGTCACGTGCCATTTTATGTAAGTGAGATATAAACTGATAAGATTACACTGGAGTTAAATAATAAAAAGGGATACATAACCATAGAGAAATGAATGTTTTCTCAGTTATGCTTCTCCAACATTGGGAAGCATACTATTTGCAGTTGCTAGATGCCTTTATGATAAGTCTGAGATTGTCTTGAATACTCATATAACCTTGTAGTGTTTGAACAATTATATTTTGTCTCATAGAAATGACTTTAAGAGTGGGTGTTGTTAAATAGACAATGCAATGTATGTTGAAAAGTTAGAGAAAGGATATAAAAAATTAAAGCCTACAAAAGATGTTTTATCTGTATTTTAAAAAGTCTTTTTGTAATTTGACAAAGCTTATTGGCTAAACTCAGTATTCTAGGATCTACCGAGACAGAGAGGAAATGGAACTTTAGTGGCCACATTCACAGTAAGAGGGCTCTCACGATCATAGAATCTTGTTTTGATTTTTGTTTGATGAAAGCTGCCCATGAAGGTGTGTGGCTTTATTGAAGAGCTCCAATTATGCAGTCCCACTTAAGTGAGCTAGGAATCGATCGCTGTGATCCCTGGACTTTCAAACGTAAGCACCCTTTCACTGACTGCCTCTCACCCAGCCTCCCGGTGGCAATGGAGCTGAAACCCTACTTCCATGCAGGCCTTAACGATGGAAATTCATAGCAAAGGTGAAAGATTGAATATGAGTGTTGCAAAAGAGGGGGTAAGACTACTTTTTCGTGATAAGATAGTAAGTGAATGTAATGAGAGCTTCTTCTGAGTCACAAGCTGTGCTGTGGATTCTACAAGACCATTTTAGCTAGTCACAACCACCTGTGGACTAAGCTCTATTAATATTATCCTATATTAGCATCTAATTTGATAAAATGAGGTTCAGAGAAGAGTGAAACTGGCCTTGGGCAACGCAGTTTACATGGTCGAACGTGGGCTAGACGCTAGTCTCAGAATTCAAAAGGCCAGGCTTCTCATCACAGCGCAAGGAAATGAGGTAATACCGAGATGGCCCTTCATGAAGCCAGCTGCCACAGCCTATGGGAAAACTGTTTTTGAAACTACATGGTTTGAACTGTACTCGCCTATTTATTTATTTATTTATTTATTTAAATAACAGGACCCAGAGCTGTGCTATTATTGAAGTTGGGGTTTGGGGAATTTAGATAGAACAGAAGCCAGTAAATCTTCTTAGCTTTCTTCTCCTTCTTTCACTGCCATGCTCTCTCTTACCATTCTGCACATACAAAAATGAATGAACCAAACTCATAAATCCCATAAAAGCTATCCTTAATCTGTCCCTCTTTTAGTGTGCTTATAAAGAAAGGCCAATAGCTTTCAGTGAAATATGATACGGGCTGATGCAGGGAGCTCTCCACAATTTTTAGGATTTGGCTGGGCAAAATCTGTCTTTTTTCCTCTCAGGAGCAGGAAATACATACAAGGAAGTAAATTCATCCAGTGCATAAACACTTTACAGAGTGCAAGTTTTTCTGGGAAATTGGCTGGTATTTCTGTTTCACCGATGTACTTTATATAGCAATTTCCAAGTGTTTATTTCCCCTCCTGATTTCCAGATTCATAAATAGAATAGTGCCTTTGGTTTTGATGCTGTAATTAAAAAATATTACACTATAAAACTTTTTAAAATTTTTGTTAAAAAGTGAAAGCATTACTAAAATTTTTCTTGCCTGTTTCAAATTTATCACATTTAGAAAAATCGATTACAATTTATATTTTAAAAGGTACAATTAGAACTAGAAGTTTAAACTCTTTAGCTCTGAGATCAAGGGTTGTTACAATTTATACTTCAACTTTCTAGGGTTTTTCCCTGTGCTTTGGGTATGTCCAACACTAAGAAGTATCTAAAATAATGAATGATACCTTACATCAAGTGTATTTATGCCATGATCTTATACTCATTAAGGACACAACAGTCTCTCTTATTGAACTGGAACTTGATCTTATCATTTGAAAACTCCATTCTGGGCAGATACTACATAATTATAGACAGTAGTGGGGAATATGAAACTTATTGTTTTGTTATGCCCCAGTAAGTATTTAACCAGTGTCCTACTGAATAGCTATCCCATGAAAACCTAGAAAGCCAAAAGCAAACAAAAATAGCGTGAATACACAAATGGAAAATCACTCCAAAACATGTTATACATTTGCACATGAGATTTTTTCCCCCAGCCTCCATTTAGTAAAAAGTATTAGAGAAAGTGATGTAGTTCATGGGGTTAATCTGAAGGGGATGGGTAATTGAGTGAAAAGATAGTCAAGCAGCTGATTTGATAAGGCCAGTATTAACCAAGTAATGCAAACTAAAAGAAAACAAATAGCAGGGGAATCCTTCATCTGAAGTGTATAATCTTAAGTCTATATAAGTATATATTGCAAAAAATATATGTTGTGTTTAGAATTCAAAAAACGCGCGCGTGTGTGTGTGTGTGTGTGTGTGTGTGTGTGTGTATTTGAAGTGGAGTTTAGAGGATCTCAAAATTCAAGTCTAGTTGATAAAAATTATGTAAATCAACATTTAGCCATATTCAATCAATTTGCAATAAGCTTAGTAATTCTCCTAACTTTATAGGCATGATACTGACAGTAAACATATGTACCCCAATGCAAGACAGACAGAAAACACTACTCTTAATATTAAAAACATTGTATTTGATATATAATTCCATTTCTAGCATGCCAGTAAGTTTCTGTGCTATAGATTTTGGAGTTTTAAAGTTCCTTCTAGGATGTGGACTGTCAATAAAACTTAAAAAAAAAAAAGAAAGAAAAAACTCCAAACTACTTAAACTACTCAGTGCTAACAATTAAAGTAAGTAAAGAGCAATCAGTACTTGGAATTTCATTTCAACATCTTAGATATTTCAACTCTTTTAACAAATGGGACATTATATACGGAATCTTAATTGCTAGTTTGCTAATATTAATGTTAACTAGATGTATTTGAGTCATGTTAATTCTCAATAGAATATCATTCTCTGCAAAGTAATTCCAATGAGGAAAGGAAGTTTCATTTTTCAAATGTGGAGAGAAAACCTAAGTCCAGAAAAGAAATATCCAATTTGTTATATTTAAAATAATATATTATATTTAAAATAAAAGAATTGAATCAGTTAGCATCATTGATTCCATAAATTTCTGTTGAATGCCCGATCAATACAGATATAAATTCATAACACATAGGTACATGTGGATTAATTTAAAGTAATTTTCAATGTATATTTAAGTTATTTTAAAAAACAATTGAGCAGTAGCCAGAATGAGGGAACATAATGCTGGTTCATTACATATTCCATGGTTTCTGAAAGAAAAAAAAAACTTTCTGGTTCTGAGGAGTATAAATGTTATTTGAACTAAGATCTACAAATAAACCATCTAATTCCTGTTTCATTGACATATTGGGGCAAAAGTGTTTAAATGACAACTTGTAGTAATACTTCTATAATATCACAGTGATGGAAAATATATGTATATATTAGTAACATTAATAATTATTTAAACAGAATAAATACATGAATATTTGAAGAACACTAAGAGTGAAATCTTAGATTTCAGAACAGATTCCTTTAACATACACATCCATTTAGAAACTGTTTCTTAATTTGTTTTTCATTCTGAGTTTCTGCTTTAAATGTATAATTAAATTTAGCAATATGTTATACTCTATGAATCAGTTTAACCAAATTTACCCTAAATAGCTTGTCTGCATTGTTTTGAAAATACAAAACACCAAGTTGAATAGCTATACCCTTTTCATTATGTAATATGTTCAGCTTCCTGATTTTGCTTTTGTTGTGGCCATGAACACAATGTTCTTCTTCCTTTTTTTTTTTTTTTTTTGCTTCATTTTCGCTCACTTGTCTAACAAAGGAAATAATGTGGTGTTTGAGGATGTGTATCTATCCCTGTGGGTATGTTGTCTCCATAACTGTTTATATCTTCTTATTACTGTGTCAATTTTCGTAGACAGATTGTAAATTCCTGAAGCTAGGATTTTTGTTTTATTATTAAACAATTTCTCTGATACCATTTATCATAACTTGCAATCCCTATCTATCCCTATTGAGTATATTAGGTACTCAATACATTCTGTTTCCAATATTTAAGTAGCGTCAGGGCCAGAAAATGTAGAAGACAACTTAAATTGAGAGCTCAAACCACTTTTTCAAAATTCTCTTTTGAAGCTTTAAGACCTTGTCAAATATACGACTTGACTATCTGTTTTTTCCCCTTGTGTTTCTGTTCATTGTGGTTGCAGTCAATAGGAGGCAAACGACCTGCATAATCTTTTTTTTTTTTTAATTTTTTTTTTCCAACGTTTATTTATTTTTGGGACAGAGAGAGACAGAGCATGAACGGGGGAGGGGCAGAGAGAGAGGGAGACACAGAATCGGAAACAGGCTCCAGGCTCTGAGCCATCAGCCCAGAGCCTGACGCGGGGCTTGAACTCACGGACCGCGAGATCGTGACCTGGCTGAAGTCGGACGCTTAACCGACTGCGCCACCCAGGCGCCCCACGACCTGCATAATCTATAAGCTACACAATAGAGTTCTGCATTGCTCGGATTTATTTTAGCCAAGTTCTGAGTAACCCTTACCCACAGGAGGTATTTAGTAAAAGTTACTAAGATGGAATCACTGAGGGCTGGGCAGAATTTAAAGGCACTTGATAAGTAAGTCTTAAAGATTAATAACATCTCAAATCTAAAGGGATTCCCATTCTTTGCAATCTTCTTAAAATTAAAACGGTATGTAATTATATTTCAAAAGATTTATCAGACATGGTCTATAAAACAGAATTGGATAATTGTTCATGTAATATTTTGTTATTTTGTTGTGACAACAAATGGTGAAAACCATTTTCCTGCTTTATATTTAAGTTTAAAGAATTAAAGGTAGAAATTGTGCTTGTGTTTTTGTTTTTTTTTTTTAAAGTAATTATGTTCAAGAGAGGAACACATTTCTTCTTGTTATCACTTGTTACCACCCCTGTGGCCTGACCTAAAAATGAAAAGTTCCATAACTCCATTACATTAATTTAGAGAAAACCAGAATTAACTTATGAAAAGTGCAATACATGCTAAAGTAAGAATCACTGAGCAACTAATTACAAAATCAATGATATGTCTTTTACCTAAAATTTTATACTTTGGAAGAGCAAGATGGATCTGTTGGTCTACGATGGCTTTCTGTATTTTTTGAGCCAATATTATGGTATAATTGGAGCACTTCACCTTGTTTCTAGATATTGAGAAATTTTGCTTCGAAAAATGTGTTGGGAAGAAAATGTCAACTATAAAATATATGGTAAATAAAATAACTTCCCTATTTCTTTTTTAAAATGTCTTATTTATTTATTTTTTTTTTCAACGTTTATTTATTTTTGGGACAGAGAGAGACAGAGCATGAACGGGGGAGGGGCAGAGCGAGAGGGAGACACAGAATGGGAAACAGGCTCCAGGCTCTGAGCCATCAGCCCAGAGCCTGACTCGGGGCTCAAACTCACGGACCGCGAGATCGTGACCTGGCTGAAGTCGGACGCTTAACCGACTGCGCCACCCAGGCGCCCCTGTCTTATTTATTTTTGAGAGAGACAGCACGAGTGAGGGAGGGTCAGAGAGAGGGGGACAGAGGATCCCAAGCAGGGTCTGCGCTGACAGCAGGGAACCTGATGTAGGGTACATCTCAGGAATTGTGAGATCATGACCTGAGCCGAAATCAAGAGTTGGATGCTTAAACGATTGAGCCATGCAGGCGCCCCTATAGTCCCTGTGTTTTTAAGGTAATTACACCCTGTGAGGTCAACAAAGATAGCGAGCTGTCAGACCTAAAAGGCATAAGTCTTGTCCCTCTGATACATACACAAGAGTAATACCAACATGATCTCCCTCCCTCTCTCAAAAAAAAACCAAAACAAAACAACAACAACAACAACAACAAACGCTGTAAAAACCAGGGACAATAAGAAAAAGAAAAAAAAACACATCCTCAATAACAATAAATTTGGGAAACAATGGCTTAAATAATGTTAGATGTCTTTAGCAAGACATTAAAAAAATAGGCTACTGTACTTGGGAATATTTGAAAAGTAGACATAATCTACAGTAGTAGACAGTACCTTTTAAACCTCTTTTTTTTTTTTTTTTTGCATCTGGCATTCCACAGAATACATTTTAAGAAATGCTATCTTAGTGAATTTTCCATGGTTCATGTTGGCACTCAATCTTGATGGTTAGGGATTGAATTTTGTCATTAAGCAGAAACTGGAACCATCTCTTAATAATAGATTTGAATTAACCAATCTCAAAAGACTGATCTATGAAATCAGAATGCCAACAATTTAATTAAGAAGGAGAAATTTAACCACAAGGGAGACCAAATAACAATCCTTTGAGTAGTGTTCTCTCCCCTCCATAGGCACACAGCATGGGAAAATAAATTATAATTAGGAGACTAGTTGGTGAACGTGAAAACAAAACAAAGTAAGGTAGAAACATCTAGGTTTAAAATGTGTAAATGCTACTGCACTGAAATAACCTAAGCTTGCCATTTCCACTAAAAAAGATATGCTGATCATTAACACCTTGGACACTTTTAATTATATTGCCAAACTTTTATCAGCCATTAACCTTTCTCATTTATGGGTGATTATTCTCCTCCCTTTCAGTGGAGCATTCTTTGTGTAGCTATGTTAATCCATTTGATGAGATAGTATTCTAGTCTTGCAGACTTGGGAACTTATTCACTCATGTTGTCCCTTTAAGCTGATTTTGTGTACTTTGCTCCGATAAGTGAAGACATAGTAACTTTGTTTTGGAATACACTGGATTAGTGGTACCAGAAAGTCTAATTATAATTTTCTAGGAAGAATATGAAGAGATGTAACTCAAGAGCCAGATGGAAATTAGAAATAAATATTTTGGAGTCTTCTATATACATATGGTTTGGGGAAAAATGAATGGGATTGTCTGTAGAAAGAATATGATAGAAATGTACAAATAATAGAATATAGGCAAATACATCAGGAAAGAAGACCATGGAGTATTCAAAAGTGAAAGAAGAAGGAAAATTGAGAGACGGTCATGCAGCATGGTATATATTATATATCTATATCTATATCTATATCTATATCTATATCTATATAATCAATGTCTCTCTCTATATATATGTATGTGCCTACATATATGTATAATCTCTCTATTTTGCATATATAATCTATATGTCTATCTTCACCCTACTTTCCCTCCTGCTTCTTTTATGTCTGGATTATTATAGAATATCACCTTAGGGCATCAGGTTGGACTAAGAAGACATCATGAGTTCAGTAGGTGAGGAGATACTTCTTTCTGCTTGGTGATTAGAAGTAGGACTAAATCCAGAAAACCCTAATGACTTCTCAGTGTATAGTTCCTTTTACGTTCTTAAATACAGTTTCAGTAATCACTCATTAAACTGGATTTTTGTTGCTCTAGCAGAGGTTTCCTTTCCTCACATCAACATACTTTGGGGGAAATTGGTTGAAGAAATGAAGGGTAGAAATCTACATAGAAGTCAAGGAGTCTTCTGAAAGATATGGGATCGATATTGCCCTTTTATATTTTTAAGTGTATTTATTTTGAGAGAAAGAGAAATAGAGAGAGAGGGTGGGGGAGGGGCAGAGAGAGAGGGAGAGAGAGAATCCCAAGCAGGCTCTGTACTGTCAGCTCAGAGCCCAACATGGGGCTTGAACTCCCAAATGGTGAGATCATGAACTGAGCTGAAATCAAAGGTTAGCTGCTTCACTGACTGAGCCATCCAAGCACTTTATATATATTGCCCCTTTCTTTTGTGATCTAGTAGTATTGAAAACTCTCTGGGAATTTGGCATATTCCTGATGGAGAACAGCTAGAGAAAAAACAATGTGATCTTGTGTTTTCAAAGGAATCACAACCTAAAAGGATCTGGATCCAAATTTAATCTAAGGACAAAGAGGTTCATGAGGTCCCCACAGACCTGCTGCCCCATCAGAGTGCTTGAGCTTTGGGAACAATGGATAAGAAGTGTGGGTGATCTAAAGCTGTTCAAACTGGTCACGAAAGGATTATGAGAGGATGAGCATTAAGACTGTAGCATGATGAGCAGATACTCTACTTTCTGGTTGATGTTTGAAAGCAAGACCATATCCATGAGAAATCTTGGGGATGACAGCAGAACTGGGAGAGAGACACTCAACTATAAACAAATAAGAATTGAGCAATAACTTGGAGAAAGGAGAGAATTATGTTTATATCTTAGAAGAGATTCATATGTTACAATAGTCTATGTTATGAAAGCACTCTAACAAGGAAGGCATATTTACTAAGACAATTTTTCTAGAATAGTCAGAAAAATGAGACCTGAGGAAAATATCCATCATTTGAGCATTTGAAAGTTAATGGCGTATTAAAAGACTTATTTGAATGGTCGCAACAGAGTCCTAGATTGTCAGAGATTAAGCAATTAGGATTTTGGAAGAAAGAACTGCTAAGCAGAGACTACTCTTTAGGCGAGTTTTTGGTGTTAATGAGATATGTGTTTTTAAAAAATGATTATTGCCTTTTAAAACGCAGAATAGACAATGGGAACTAATAATGTGTTTTTTTCCCTAATAAATTCTACAATTAATTATTGAGCTTCTAGCATGCATTTAGCACTGTGCTATTTGCTAAATGGAAATCTTAAAAGAAAGAAAATGCATGAAAATGGTTGATGAAACCAGTTCCTAAGAAAGCAAAATGGAATGGAATCAAGTCGGCATTCTAAGAATTTCTAGATAGGCATGAAGTCCACTTGAATTTAGAAATTGGAAACACTACAGTAAATGGAAATAATGTGGGCCTTAAAATCAGATTTATTTGAATACTGCTTTGGTAGATCTTTATAATAGAGCAGGGTTTTCCAGGCCAAAGATGGATTCTCAGGACCAAGATAAAGGAAGAGTGGTATAGGGCCGCCTGGGTGGCTCAGTCGGTTGAGTTTCCGACTTCAGCTCAGGTCATGATCTCACAGTTCGTGGGTTCGAGCCCCGCATCAGGCTCTGTGCTGACCGCTTGCTCAGAGCCTGGAGCCTGCTTCAGATTCTGTGTCTCCTACTCTCTCTGCCCCTCCCCCATTCACGCTTTGTCTCACTCTGTTTCTCGAAAATAAATGTAAAAAAAAAAAAAAAAAAAAGGAAGAGTGGTATAAATTTCATCTAACTGATGTAAGAATAGTCCAATTTTTACTGTTCTAGTAGCTGTGAGAATTATGGAGCAAAATGCCTCTACTTAAAAAAAAGTATCAGTCAATCATTAACTTTTAAAACTTATAAGAAAGTATTAAGTTTATATTCAAGAACTTATAAATAAAATTGTGAGTTTTGCATGCTATGGTAGGCCAATGTGCATTGTCTAAATGTCATTATTGAATTACTAACCTATATAACTTTGTAATGTCATCATTACAAGATTGAAATGTACCCTAAGCATTTGTTCAACTGCCTTTTATAGGTACAAAAAGTAAAGTCCTAAAACATGGACTAGTTTCTTCTACCGTATTCAGTTTGAAAGAATTTGTGGCAAATTTAGATTTGTAATTCAGTGCCCAGAGTTCCAGACCACCCTATTTTACTGAAGTGAACTACAAGGTTTTAATGTATGCAATTATTTTTCTTTAGTGTATAAGTAAATTGTTATTTTCTACAATTTCTGGAGGAGTTATAGATTATGTATAAAGGAGAATCATTATTTGTGTGGACTTCCTTGTTTATTTGTGGTGATTTTTATATTCTCATATCTGAAACATTTTTTTCAGAATGCATGATAACATGAAAAGCATGGTTATTTCTTTCTTAACCAGTTTTCATACATTATTATAGTATCTCTTCAAAATTCTGGAACTACAGTTGAATCCTGTCAGACATAAATGAACAAGCTCAAGTGAATGCTTTAGTCTCCTTCAAGCATTGAATTAGATTATCCCTGTCTGCAACTTTTAATTCAAATGGAAAAAAAACACATCTCCACAGGAGATGTGACCCTATTGTTAATAGTAGACACGTCTGATTCTGGCACAACTGTACAAACATTTCTCACATTATACTTAAAATATTGACTTTGTAAGATATATAGCAGTTTTTTAAGCTATACATTTGTGCCAACTTCCAATTAAACACCTATGAGAGGGAAGAGTCAATTTCAAGTCAGACAATCTTTTAGAATGGACAAGTCTACAGTTATGACCTTGATTGCCCAATAATTCAATGATGGAAGATGTAATTTCTCTGTGGCCATTTTATTTTTATGTTTCTTTTCTGTATAAATATAGAAAGAAAGAGGAATTTTCACCTGAAACGTTATCTGTGGTATGTACAGAAAGAATATCAAATAATTTAGGTAAACATTTCAGCGAAGACTTTAACCCATGCTGTCCATTTGTTTACAATTGGAGATGTGATTATTGCGTTGCTTTACCAGTTCAGAATGCATCACGAGCTTCTGACCATTTCGACATGCATACCTGTAGTGATAACTAGAGTGTTGTCCAGAACTGAATTTAAACTCCGAAAACGAAGAATTGTGAAACCCAATTTTAGAGTTCACATGGTTAGCCTTGTGCTTCCATTTTCATTGTATAAATATATATTTTCCCCATTGACTGGTTCTTTCTAGAGTTTGCATCAAATTTAAATCAGGCTACATTTAAATATCACATTATGGCAGCCCTTGAATAAGTGTACATACATTTTTTACTGATATACATATGCCATTTAATTTTAAGGAGCACGTGTGTGTGTGTGTGTGTGTGTGTGAGAGAGAGAGAGAGAGAGAGAGAGAGAGAAAGAAAATTTCATAGACGCTTACCTTACCCTGCATGAAATAGACTACCCCAGGTGTAAAAATGAGTGTGATCCAACAATATTTATAGTAATTTATGGCTGTTCTTACCTACTTGAAAATATTTTTATGATGATATACTATAAATAAGGCCTGTGAAACAGGTTGACTTGGTGTTAAAGGACCAATAGGGACAAATTTTCTTTTGTTTGAATACTTACAGGAGGAATTAAAATTGAAGAATCATTGCACACCTGCTGTGGTCCAATCCATTTAGGAGGTATTTCACATATATTATGCCACTTAATCTTCACAATTGTGTTAAGTCGGCTTTACTTCCACATTTTAAGGAGGCAAGTCTGAGAATGAGATAAGTAAACCAACTTGCTTTGAGACGTCAAAATGAGTGATGTGACCTACAATCCAAGCCCATGTCTGTTTGACTAATGGATCACTTCAATATATTTAAGGTGTTTTATATGCTGTCACTTGATGATTCAGTGCAGGGAGTCTATTTCCTTCTATTCTTTGTTTTTTGTACTTTTACAGAGAAGCGGTTGCTTAGTTATTTCTGTAAACCCTGTAAAACTTCTTAAAACTTGAAACAAGATTAGGTCTACTCTTTTTGCTTTGGTAGGCAAAATGATGAGGGACATAAGTTGGTTTTCATAATGAATGCTTTTGAATGGAAACAGAAAACCAAGAAGAACAAAGCAATTAGAAACAGTGAAAAAGTGTCAAGGCCAAGAGAAAAGTGAAAACAGCAATGTTTATTAGCTCGAGGTTCTGGCAGAGGCGTTGGGACGCATGCAGCTGAATACTGCTCTGCTTCATCTACATTGTTGCTTTTCTAAGAGGGATCTGCAAGACGGAACGCTTTGTGCCTGCTGACATCCACTGTGCAAACCCCCTTGTTTTATTTTGGAAGAGACAGATGTAGAGATCTGACTTTTGAGGCCAATGAAAGAAGAAAGATCCTATTAAAATCCTGCACACCGGTGCAAAACGCAAGGCTTTGTCAAAGTTTTCTTACTCAAGAAACTATACAGTACTTCCACAGGGAAACAAAAAAATCTGGCAAGCATCTCTCTCACACACACACACACACACACACACACACACACACACACACACACACACACACACAAAGCTGTCATTATCAAAAGACACTTTAATTTAAAGTATATGAATACATGCGCCATGAACTCCCAATAAAGGAAAGGTGTTAGGAAGTCACCTGAAAGCTGTTACTCTTTTCATACTTCTCACGTGGCTGTGAAATTTTCCTTGTTGATGACAGCTACTGCTCACCTGCCTAAAATTGGTCTTTAAAATGACTTTGTGCTTTAATGCAGACGAAAAAATCCTTCATTCTGGTGATCACTTCCAAAGCCCCAGAAACGGCGCCATCAATCACACGTAGCGCCTGATGGATGTGTCAGGCGATAAGCGGAGCAAGAGCTGTTTCAAGGCCACTGACTCGGAATCTGCAATCTGACTTGATTCCTTGAAAGCCTGTGGCTTTGGGGTAAACTAAGGGTCAGCGAGTGTCCTCTTCTGCACGGATCATTTGCAACACCAAAAAAGCAAGTGAGGAAGATTGAATATTGATTTAGAAAGCACTTTTAGGTTATTAATGATACTAATAATTCCAATAATGAAAACATGAAATTTCATTTAATGAAAGCATTTGAACTTTATTTTTTTCCAAATACCTTTATCATGATACATTTGACAACTTGCATAAAATCAACAAAATCCCTGAAAAACATTGTCCAAATTTTCAGATACTCTAGTAGACTTTTATACATACTTGTAATAAAAATTATATTTATTTAAGGCATAAGATATGATATGATATACATAGCGAAATGATTACTATACTCAAGTTATAACGTATCATCTCCTCACAAAGTTACCTTTTCTTTTTGTGATGAGTGGTTCTAAAGCCTATTCTTTAAGCATATTCCCTGTATTCAATCCAGTATTAACAATAGTCATCATGCCTGTACATTAGATCTTTAGACTTATCCATCCTACATAACCGTGTGTTGGTGCCCTTTGGCCAATATCTTCCTATTCCCTTCTCCCCGAGCCCGTTAACCACTGTTCTACTCTGCTTCTAGGCGTTTGACGTTCTTTTTTCTTTAAATGCCACGTATAAGTGAGATGATACAGTGTTTTACCTTTTTCTGTCTGGTTTATTTCACATAACATAATGTCCTCTGGGTTCATCCATACTATTTCAAATGGCAAGATTTCCTTCTTTCTCATGGCTGAATAATATTCTATTGTGTATAATATCATATTGTATGCCATACCTCTTCTTTATTCATCTGCAGAAGGACAGCTGGGTTGTTTCCCTATCTTGGCTGTTGTGACTAATGCTACAAATGTACACAGTAGTGCCAATATTTCACAGAGGTACTGATTTTATTGTTGTTGAGTTTATTACAAAGAATTTCCAAGAAGGACATCGTATTCATTGATAAGTAGTTCGCTGAATTCTTTTTTTTTAACTTTATTTATTTATTTATTTATTTATTTATTTATTTATTTATTTTTTGGCGGGGGGCGGGGGGGTTGAGGACCAGAGGGAGAGAGGAAGAGAGAATTCCAAGCAGGCTGTGCACTATCAGTGCACAGAGCCCGATGTAGGGCTCTGTCTCATAAAGCCTGAGATCACTACCTGAGCCCAAATCAAGAGTCAGCTGCTTACCGATTGAGCCACCCAGGCACCCCAGTAGTTCACTGAATTATTTATTGTTTCTATGAACAGTGGTAGAAAGACGACACCTGTTTACATTGTCATAGACTTGGGTTTCGAGATAAATTAAGCCAAGAGTAAAGAATAAGCAAAATTCAAAATGAACAAAAGAAAAAGCGACAACAAAAAATATTTATGAAAGCAACATTTTGAGTTTGAAAAATCTAGGCCAATGGAAATACGAAAACTATTACTTAAATTAGCCATTTTAGTTTTCATTTTTTAATTTATGGACACCTTTGATATTTTGAATCACATTTTCTAATACACTCAATAACTGTTTCTATTGCTTGACTTTTTCTGGCTTTAACTTAGCTTTCGCCACTTCATTAAAAAAATATTTATTTCATGACTGGTACGCATCAGACACTAAAAATTATATTTTCATTTCTGAGGCTGAATGACCAAATATTAGGTTTCTTGTTTATAAAATACTGCTATGGAGAGATCAGTCAGAATTTAATATTACAGACATATTTTGACAACAAAAGAATCCAGTCATTAAGACTGACAACCCCTGTTGTTACTAAATCCAGGTGAATCAATACGAAGTTTTACATCCAACTTAGAGAAAGAGCAATAGCCTTTAAATTAGTCCTCCACATGAAGAAGTAATTAGGTGCTCACTTCTGGAGAGGTCGAACCATCACCAATTGTACAAATGCCTGCTTCTGAAGCTGTACTCATCAACGTAGTAATGAGCTGTTGAAATAGCAATGCAGAGCAAATCTACAATGCGGGGAACTAATTGGCTCATGGATACTTTTAGCTATCCTGCTGTTACAGAGACAGACACTCTTGCGAAGGATGGACATTTTGAATTCTGTTATTGGAAACATGGTGCTCTGTCAAGGGATCTTACACTCATGGATTTCTGAAGTCTTGAATTCTAGATCTCCTTATGTTTTTGAGCATTTTAAACACAATGCCCCATGAGACTTTCTTAGCGTTATCCCCAGGTGGTTTTTTTTTTTCTTTTCTTTTCTAAATAAAGCAGGTCTTTTGGAGTTTCACGCTTATAGAAGACCTTGTCACAGAATGATCTCGTCTGTTTTGTCCTCTGCTGTGAAGTTAGCTAACAGAACCTACCTGGAGAGTTAGCTCTCCCCTGCATGGCCCCAGACCAGTCTAACAGCCCTGACAAGCCATCCTATAAATATAGGTCATCTAGTAAGAGTTCAGAGAAAAAAGAACAATAACATTTCTGCATCATTCGTGGAGAATGATGAGAGAATTCGTGCGCATCGTGAGTTCACCTTAAAGTGCACACAGCCCTGACGGTGGCTAGATACAAAATTCTGCATTATCATTGTTAGGACATGTGTTGATAACAAGTGACAGCAGTTTTGTTTCTGCATTCTGTCTTGAAGTACCTAATCTGGTCACATAGATGTAAATTCTATGGGATGGGTAGGTTTTAATTGTAATTTATTTCCTTGCGGTTGGGCATTTAGAAACCAGCCTGCTAAGGACTAGATGCTTGTATGCATGGCTTCTAGTCTATTTGACATTCCTATGTCCCTTCCTTTTGAATCTAGATGTCCTTGGTACCAGTTACCTCTGTTTAGGAATCATATCATTGCTCCCTATCATTTATCTCATACTCTTCCCCCCACACCGACTTCCTAGTTTTGAATCATTTTCTTTCCCTTATTAGTGTCTAGAATGATTTCACAAACATTTACTCACCAATACATTATGATATGCTCTGCGTACCACAGGCTGAAAATCAGTTCTATAGAGCACAGTCACAGTGCTTGGGAAGTGCATAGCTTTGTTTTCTAAATGCAAGAATGACATAAACCAGTGGTTATTCTCCAAGAGTTTCTAAATTTTCACATAGGGGGTCATTAATACACGTTCTAGTTTAATGGATTAATGCCCTTCTGCACTGCCAAGAAGAATGACTTCCTGTACAAACGTTCTGATCTCCAGCTTAACCCTGATAACATGGTCTTCCTGGGCTTTGCAGATTTGATGCATTTGGCCATTGTCCAACGCCTAGATAGGTCATTATGGCTTGTGTATAATTGGAATATTTAATACAGCTAAAAGTGATTCAATAACAACATGATGTTACATGTCCCTATTAAACCTTGATGTAGCCTCATATTAACATGTTTCTTGTCATTTTTCCTTTGCATTCTATAGCAATAATCTGCCATGGTTTATTCTGCTTATTAATTATGCTAGTTGCTGATTTGATGAATGCTGAAATGGATTGAAGATTAGAATAGGGAGAAAATTAAATAATTGGAGAACCAACCACAAAAGATCCTTTTGAATTTCACTAATTAGCAAAACTCTATATGCTTTACAATCAATTATGTTTCACAACTCAAAGTCATGTTTGTCACAGTATTTTTAACAAATAGGTCTTGGTTACAAGATAATAAAAAAAGTAAAATTAGAAATAATTTCTATGTAGAATTCATATCTCTTGACTGTTTTCATCTCTAATCAGTTAAATTCTAATTTGTTGAGTTGCATATTGTAGTGAAAACATTGTCACTTTAGATATTTCTCATTTCTTCTTTTCAATCGTTTTACTCTCTATAGTTTTAACTTGTGTCTAAGTCTCTGAAACCAAGACCTTGTATTATTTAAAAATAGTTTTTATGAATCAGTGGGACTCTTCATTCATGAACTGACAATATGTAAGTTAGGTTCAAGTCAAAGAAAAAGAATCACAGTAGATGGGAAAGATAAAGGGGAATTAAATTAGCATATATTATGAAACTTGAGCATAAAGTATAATGTCAGTGCAGAGAGACCCAGATGATGGCATTCTCTTGCTTATTGCAGCTGAATACTGTTAATAATAATAGTGGTAGTAAATAATACTGATATTACCTACCTACTTCCCTATCTGCTTACCTACCTATGTGCCAACCCACACACAAGAAAAGCCTTGCAAACATTAGCATCAAATTTGTTTTCTCTGATAAGAACCACTTTCCTTCTTTGTGCTTTGGAGTATATCTTTAGATGGGTTGAATAATAACCAATGAAACAATAACAAAAACAATAATGGCCGCAAAGGTTTTGATTTATTGTTGTGGCAAAGAGGTCACTAATTACAAAATACATTATTTCTTTCCCTTACTATCAATAGTAAGCTTAGATTCATTTATATTTTCAGGTGTAAAATAAGCAATATATCAGTGCAAGGGAGTCTTTTAAAGACAGATTTACATAACACTGGAGTAAAATTAACTTCTCCACAAAAGAACAAGGTTGAATTGACATGAAATGAATTAAAAACTCTGCTTCCTGGCTTTCTCCTGGCAGCAGTTTGCCAAAAATCTGCCTGGAAAAGTATTGTAATCTGCTTGGTTCCTAGAAAGGCTGTATAGCTAGGATGTAAATATGTTTATATTATGGAGTTTTAGCAAGAAACAAGTATAAGATGGTTAGGATCGCCCTTACTTTTTGCTTCTGGGCCGCAGAGGGAAAGCCCAGCTGTAATCACCTGCCTTAGTCTCCAGAGTCTAACTACAAACCTGTAAGGTCTGCAAGTCTGTCATCATTGATGAACTGAATTACCAGAGATGATCAAGGCGTTTGTGAGTTTAAGATAGTAGAGATCGAAGCCATAGAGATTCCATTTTATTTTTTGAAATCACATTTTCAGTAATTTCTGTAGCCCCTTTTAAAGATATTACATCTTAACTGAATTTACCTCTTTTATAGAAGAGTGTAGCAATTAGTTGGTTTCCCCCAAACTATCTCTTCAGTGACCATATAAACTCTCATAACCAGCTAAATTAACAGAGTTATTGATAACATTTACACAGGACACAAAGTTCAGCTTTCTTCATGTTGTTTCATGAATGAAGTGCGTCCTTTTACGTTAGGTGAGACCTTCCATTCCATAACAGCATCGACTGGATATGCATCATCTTGAAAATTACATATACTTTTTTAAAGTTTATTTATTTTTGAGAAAGACAGAGAGAGAGAGAGAGAGAGAGAGAGAGAGAGAGCATGTGCAAGTGGGGGAAGGGCAGAGAGAAGGAGAGAATGAGAATCCCAAGCAGACTCCACACTGGCAGTGCAGATCACAATGCAGGGTTTGAACTCACAAACCATGACATCATGCCCCAACCTGAAATCAAGAGTCGGACGCCTAACTGACTGAGCCCCTCGTGTGCCCTAAAAATTACATATTACTGATGTCTACTTAGGATGATTCCAAACATGAAATAGAAAACAAAAAGACAGGTGGCAGATGCTATTATTTTCATTATATTTATTTTTATATTATTATATTGTATTATATTATTATATTTTATTATATTTATTATATAGTTTTATTAACCTATGATTATGAATTAGAATAAGTGGAAAAGAAATATTAGGATGATGGAACTGGAAAGAATCTGGCCTTTTATAATAGGTACGCATTTGGGTTCTTTCCTAGAGAGGCAGCTGTACTTTGTGATGTCTGATTTCTTGGTTGAGCTTAGTCATGGGAATACCTGGATTTTCCTAAAGTGAAGGCAGAGGGGGAAACTATTCTTTCACATAGAAGTGAATATTGCACCAAAATTTTTCATGCATCAGTGAACACATCTCTCTCAGTAAAATATCAAATTCACTTTTTCCATTGCTTATGCTGTGACTCCTATATTTCAGTTCTACTAAGATATACTTCTGTGAGTGCTATGATTAATTCTATTATGTTTATGAATGCCATTCTTCATTTAAAATATTCACTATGTTGGCAGGCAAGATGTTAAGTCAGAGTTTTCTTTTTTTCAGTGTTAGCACCCTTCCTGCAATTCCATTTTGCTTCCCTTAAAAGAAAAACATTAGTCATATCTGATAGCTCTCATACTGGACCATGATGCCTAATCCAGCATAGCAAGTGACATGTTCAGTTAAACCTGCTTAATCCTGCTTTTATCATATCACTCAAAGCAAACCTACTGAGTGAACTTAAGTAGGTTAGTATTACATAAGATCTCTCTTTACTTTCTAGCATCTGAATAGAGATGACTCATACAAAATATTTAGAAAACAGAATAGAGTCTGTCATATTAATAGACTACCCATATACCACACAAAACAGAAATAGTTTTAAGCCTTTCCAAGGAGATTGGAAGCTGAATAGAGTTAGTGGTTCTATAGGCCAAGAAGATCAATTCTTTGATTTGACTGGTTTATATAGGAAGTCGCCTCTGGATCTTTGAACCTCTGTATCCTTTGTGAATGACTTATGGAGCTCAAGAAGGTTGAGTGTGATAAGAGGAATGGGGAAGAAGAGTCCTCATGAATATGTGCTTTCTGTTTTCACTCTAGGAGTATCATGATATTTTGAAAAATCATTATTCATGGCAGAATTTATTTTGATGTAGTAACAAGAGTAGCACACATATGTAAATAAATCCCACAGCTACTGCTATGACATTTAAGGAAACTTCTTACAGGCATTTTCAATAGTTAATATATGTAGATCAAAACTTAATATGTGCTGGGCAGGCTTCCAAGTATCTTACAAATATTAAACAGAGGATATGTGATAATTTCATAAGAATGGTCTACATTAGAGAATTCAAGCAATATAATCATGACAATAATAATGAAGAGGATGACGGTGGTGATAGTAATTACAATAAAATACTTATTTCCAATAAAAACTATATTTGTTAAGTGTATTTGCTTAAACTTAATTACTTACATTTAATCTTAATGCAGTGAATCTCAACCCCTTTCCATAGCCTATTTGTGAGAAGTGAGTTCAGCCTTCATTCCAGGAATGATGTAAGGGAAATTTAACTCCACCTTCTAGAGAAAGGCACATTAAAGAACTGTGGATAGATCTTAAAACCATCACCATAATTGATACCTATAATTTTCAGCATTTATTATGTTTCGAGTACTCTACTAAATGCTTTGTCTGTAATTTATAATTTAATTTTCACAACAGGCATTTTTTCTTTTTTTTTTTAGCCTTTCTAGTTTGTTCAAAATATTTTATCCCTAAAATTTATGAACCATCTCTTTTCCAGCAATTATCTCTACACACCACACATTTTACCCATACCTGACTGCAGGCACCTTCCTTTCTCTGATTCTGTGTCTAGTCCAAAGTCAATAAACTTGATCTACTCAGATTCATTATGCATCTTGATCCTAATCATGGAAACAAATTAAAAGCCCTACAGCCCATCTGTAACAAAAGCAAAAGCAAAACCAATAAAGCATCGTCACCTGCCTGCCCTTTACCACCTTACGACAATACCTGCACTTTAGACTTCCCTGCCTTCTGTCCTCCTCCTCCTAATACCTGTTTATACTCACACTCTTTGCCCCCTTAACATCCTTATATATATTGCATCCGTATATACTCCCTTATATATACTGCACTCTGACTTCCATCTCCAGGATGTCACAAATTGTCTCTTGTCTTGTATTTCTTATTTCCAAAGCAACAGATCAAGCCTCAGCATTTTATTTCAACTTCTAGGAGCATTTTGCAGCTTATCACTCTCTCCTGAAATGACATTTTCCCCCTTGGCTTACACAATGCTCCCTTCCTTACTTTCACATCTCTTCTGCCTGTCGCAGTGCCCAGTCTATTAAAATTGTTTTCCAAATGCTATTTCTTCATTCACTGGGAGGATCATATGGTTCTTATCTTTTCTTTCATTAATGTGGTGTATCACATTGATTGTTTTGCAAGTATTGAAGCACTGTTACAGCCCAGGAATAAATCCCACTTGATCATGGCGAATAATTATTTTAATGTACTGTTGGATTCGATTTGCTAGTATGTTGAGAATTTTTGCATCCATGTTCGTTAGAGATACAGGTCTGTAATTTCCCTTTGTCTGGTTGTGGAATCAAGGTAATGCTAGCCTTGTAGAATGAGTTTGGAAGTTTTCCTTCCATTTCTATTTCTTTTTTTGGAACAGTTTGAGAAGAATAAGTATTAACTCTTCTTTAAATATTTGGTAGAATTTGACAGAGAACAGCATCCACTCTTGATGAAAACCCTCAATAAAGTAGGGATCGAAGGAATATACTTCAACATCACATACATATGTGGAAGGCCATATACGAAAGACCCACCACTCATATCATCCTCAATGGGGAAAAACTGAGAGTTTTTTCTCTACAGTCAGGAGTAAGACAGGGATGTCCACTCTTACCATTACTATTTAACATAGTACCAGGAGTCTTAGTCTCAGCATTCAGACAACAAAAAGAAATAAAAGGCATCCAAATAGGCAAGGAAAAATTCAAACTTCATTATTCACAGACGACATGACACTCTATGTAGAAAAATTGAACTCCGCCAAAACATTTCTGGAACTGATACACAAATTCAGCAAAGTTGCAAGATACAAAGTCAATGTACAGAAATCTTGTATTTCTATGCAATAGTGAAGAATCAGAAAGAGAAATCAAGTAATTTATCCCATTTACAATTTCACAAAAACTGTAAGATAACTAGGAATAAACCTAACCAAAGAGGTAAAAGATTTGTATTCTGAAAGCTTATAAAAGAAATTGAAGATGACATAAAGAAATGAAAAAAACATTTCATGCTCATGGATAGGAAGAACAAATATTGTTAAAATGTCTACACTACCCCCAAAGCTATCTACAGATTGAATGCAATCCCTATCAAAATACCACTAGCATTTTTCACAGAGCTAGAACAAACAATTCTAAAATTTGTATGGCACCACAAAAGACCCCAAATAGCCAAAGCAATCTTGAAAAAGAAAAGCAAACCTGGAGGCATCACGATTCTGGACTTCAAGCTATATTACAAATCTCTGGTCATCAAGACAGTAGGGTACTGGCACAAAAACAGACTATAGATCAATGGAAATGAATATAAAACCCAGAAATAGACCCACAACTATATGGTCGACTAATCTTTGACAAAGTAGGAAAGAATATCCAATGGGAAAAAAGACAGTGTCTTCAACAAATGGTGTTGGGAAAACTGGACAGCAATATGCAGAAGATTGAAACTGGACCACGTTCTTACATCATACACAAAAATAAATTCAAAATGGATGAAAAACCTAAATGTGAGACAGGAAACCATCAAAATCCTAGAAGAGAACACAGGTAGCAACCTCTTTGCGGCCATAGCAACTTCTTACTAGACACATCTCCAGAGGCAAGGGAAACAAAAGCAAATGTGAATTACTGGGATTCACCAGTATAGAATCTTCTTTTTTTTTTTTAAGTTAAAAATCTTCTGCCCAGCAAAGGAAACAATCAACAAACTAAAGGGAAATCTATGGAATGGGAGAAAATATTTGCAAATGACATATCTGATAAAGGATTAGTATACAAACTCTATAAAGAATTTATCAAACTCAACACCACAAAGAAAATAATCCAGTCAAGAAATTGGCAGAAGACATGAAAAGACATTTTTCCATAGAAGACATACCGAAGATGGCTAACAGACACATGAAGGATGCTCAACATCAATTATCAACAGGGAAATACAAATAAAAATCAAATACAATCAAAACCTCACACCTATCAGAAGGGCTAATATTAACAACTCATTAACAGATGTTGGCAAGGATGTGGAGAAACAGTTCTCACACTGTTGGTGGGAATACAAACTGGTTAAGCCACCCTGGAAAACAGTATGGAGAATCTTCGAATGTTAAAAACAGAACTACCCTATGATCCAGCAATTGTGTTACTAGATATTTGCCCAAAGGATACAGAAATACTGATTCAAAGGGGCACACGCACCCCTATGTTTATGGCAGCATTATCAACAATAGGAAAATTACAGAAAGAGCCCAAATGTCCATTGACTGATGAACGGATAAATAAGATAAATGGATAAATAAATAAATAAGTGGTGTGTGTATACATATATATATTTATACACACACACACACACACACAATGGAGTATTAATCAGCCAGCTAATGTCCATCCATTCGTAATGACATGGAGGGAGGTAGTAATAAGTCAGTCAGAGAAAGATGAATACCATATGAGCTCACTCATATGTGGAATTTAGGAAACAAAACAGATGAACAAAGGGGAAGAGGGAAAACAGAGAGAGGGGGGCAAACCATAAGAGACTCCTAACTATAGATAACAAACTTACGGTTTTTGGAAGGGAGTTGGACCAGGGAGGATGGGTTGAATAGGTGAAACGTACTAAAGAGGGTACTTACGATGAGCACTGGGTGTTATATGTCAGTGATGAATCACTAAACTCTACTCCTGACACTATACATTGACTAGTATTTAGGTAAAAACTTAAAACAAAATAATAATTTAAAAAATTAATAAAGTAAAATTTTCTTTAGTGGCCACTTTTCTCCTTCTAAGCTCTAAAAATTAAGAGCTCCTTAGTAAACAATCTTGACTTGTCTAACAATCCATGCTTTCATTCAGATCAAAATCACAAAATTAGCATGTCCCAAACCAAATCTGTGAATCTCCTCTCTTACTCTGTACCTCATCTTGGGTTCTTATCTCAATGAATGGCACCATCAATCACTCATTTGCTCAGATTATAAGACTAAATGACATCCTTGACTTTTCTTCATTCTCTAGAATGCATTACACATTCTATCCGCTCAACCTTGAAAATGTATTCTGCACGGGACCACTTCTCACTTATTCCACTGCTACTATGCTAGTCGAATCCACAAATATATTCATAATAGACAAACACTTTTTACTAGGCAGTCTCCTAACTGATTTCCCTATTTCCACACTTAATCCAGTAGTCTGTTCCCCAAAGAGTGGCCGGTGTGACTCTGTAAAACTATAACATTTTTATACTGCTATTATTAAAGTTCTCTAAATTTTCTTTTAATCCAAAATAAAATTCAAATTCTTACCATGATCTGCAAGACCTATGAGACCTGATCTCGGGCTGCCTCACCAAGTCTCTTTCTACATCTTATTTCTCTCTTGCTCTTATGTGAATGTGATGAGTTCCTGCCCCATCTACAGCACTGGTGCCTCCTTTACCTGTAGATAACACCCTTTGCTTAAATATTATGGCTTCCTCCTGTACTCCTTTTATTCTGTTGTATTCTAGAATTACAACTTTAGAAGGGGCTTTCTTCACCACCCTATCTGAAATAGCACATGTCTATACTTCTATGTCCCCTTGTTTTACTGAACTTTTCTTCATTACACTACCACTATGTGACATTATGTTATATATTTATAGCATCATTATATTATATATCCTCTCTTTGTTACTGTTATGTATCTTTACAATGATGTGGACTCTATCATAGAAGTGGTTGTGTCTATTTTAATCTAGGCCACCTGCCCAGAGCCTAGGAAGGGCCTGGTGCACAGTGAAGAACACTGAGTGCGTATTTGTTGCATTCTTTGGTAAATAAAAGAAAAGTTAAAATGATGTAAACAATAAAATGAAGTAAGTATTATTATAAAAATAATAAATACAATTAGTAAATGAGGTTAACTTTATTGTTAGATCCATGATTACCTACTACTCCTGCTTTAGTTGCTGGGTTTTCCCTTTCTTGCTTTGGTTGTATCCGATTTAGTTCCCATCCTCATTCTTACTATCCTGCCAGCATCTGAGGTCCTTGAGTGAGCAGGATTTGTCTTCCTCACAAGGTTCTTTTAGAGACAAAATTGGCTTCTGAACCTTGGTCTCCACTGGACTTATGAAGCACTGTTTTCTATTCAGGAAATAGGCTGTACTGTTATGTCTTAAGACTATTGTAATAATTAAATGAAACTGGTACATGAAAATACTTTATACACGAAAAAAGTCCTCAGACCTGTTATTTACATGTATTATTTATTGTTAGTATGTTTTATCATTTTCTACTAGCAGCCACAAGTAAATGTCTTTAGTGAGATAAATCTGCAGAGCAAAATGTAAATCTCTATGATTAATTATGTCCATTAAGTAAGATAATGTCAACAAAGCATCTTAGGTAGTGTTTGGGATACCTGATAGTTCCTTTCATACCATTTTCTGCTTCTGACTTGTCTCACTTTGTCATTTTCTTGAGAATTATTTTGCAACAGGAGCTAGAAATAACTCTTGATTTTTTTCTTCTTTGAAATATTGTGTAGAATTGTTACTTGTGAATTTATTTATATTTTTAAACTCCCACTGCAAGTTTACCTGGCTCATCCGTCTACATAAACTTAACTGTAGTGTTTTTGACCTCCTTCAAAAATGAATTTTCCCCTCAAAATGTTTTCCTTTTGCAAATTTTAATTTCTTCTAGTAAAACAGTAATAATTATCCAGTGTTCATAATCTCTACTACTATTTGGCTGTGTATCTATAATGGTTTCCATTATAGAAACAGGCTTAGAATAAAAAATGCTGCAGAATGTCTCATATCAAATTTTACACATTTATTTTACTACTTTAATAAGTCATGCCTACCACCAATGACACTAGTACTAAATCAAATACAAAGATTTTTTGGTGTGCTGTGATATTTTACTTTAACATTTCATAATGAAACATATTCTGTAATTTAAGTATATTTTTCATTACCACCAAAAGCAGATGTTTTTATTCTTTTAGCGCTATCTCAAGCATTGTTTGCAAATGTCATTTTAGATAAAGTTAGCAAACAATTCCCGTTCCATGAGAACAAGTAGACCAAATAAAAAGGGCATATTCATAACTCAACTGCCATAAAAGCCCAATAAAGCCCAATAAAATAAATTAGATCAGAAGACGATACACAAAAAAAGTGTTTTGATGTAAAGTCTAGAGACAAAGTTTCTTGTTCTGATTTTACTTTTAATTGGCAGTGTAATATTGGGAAGCTCATTTATTTTCACATATTTAAGTTTAGATATCCAATCTTAACTCAAAAAATTTGGTTTTGAATCCCAGCTCTGGCACTTGTTATTATAGTTAACTTACTTTCTTTAGACTTTGTTTTTCATCTGTAAGATGGATGGGCGGGGTAACACCTACCTTTTCAAGATATGTGTGAATACAAAACATGACATATGCTAGCTTCGTGCTTCATTTATATTTGCAAATTTAGTTCCCTAAAATTATTAACAGATGTGAAATGAGAGTTTTAATCAGAACTTACATTTTTTGATATTATATTTTGGATAAGTGACTTAGTGGTTAAAAATGACATTGTAAAAAAAACAAGCAATGGCTATGATTATAGTGTTCATGTAAATCTCTGGCTGAAAAGTCAAAAGCGAGTGGAATTGAAAATTTTAAATGCATATATGTGATCTGCAATTAACTATTTGTGATTTAATTATAGCAAAACAGTGACTACATTAAATTAATGTTGAATTAAGTTAATGTCTTGAATGGTTGTATTAAGCAAATTTGTTTTATTAAAACCAATTGGTTTATTAAACCAATTAATTTTATTAAATAATTTAAATAACTTCATTGGAATTATGATTTTAGGAATTATATGAATTAAATTAAAACACTTAATTGATTTTGTAGTTTCACTTATATTTATTTTTTTAAATACTTTGGTTTTGTAATGGCATAAGCACTGAAACCATGAATATCTAATGCCACTTTTCTGTATGAATATTTTAAGTAGCATTATCATTTTAAAAATTTCTATTCTACAGTGAAGTTTTCTATCAAATTTTCTTGTTTTAAGAGAGTTCGTGAATATTATAACTCTATTACCAATTATCTGTAAACAGTGGTGCTTGTAGTTCATCTTTAGATATCGAAACTTCTAGCTCTTGAGTAGTAGTCTCTAGTTTCTGCCTATAGGAATTGCTTGAAAAATATGCATGAATTTGTTTGTTTATTCTAAAAGCCAGCATCTATTATACATAACACTAGATATTGGAAACACAAAGGAAAGGACAGAATTTCCTGTCTCAAGTAGTTGCTTTCTAATTGGTGAAAGAGAAGAGGCTTTGAACTTACTGCAGGATGAAAGGACTAATGGTATTTTGCTTCTGTGCTTTAACTGGGAGTAATATCTGAAGCCTAATAAGATTGTATCTCTGCACCGTCAGTATGCACCTGTGCCATCACTTATTTCAATCCCTCTGATTTCAGGCAAACTAGACCTTCAGGATTCAAATATTGTAAAGAGTGTTTTGTGTTGGGTTGTTTAGTTTTTTAATTATCAGGCAGTATTGACTAGGGTAATGTTTTCCCTTTAATATTAACTCTCTGCGTTTATGGGTATATTTCTTCTAAATGATTGTCTGCAGGGGATAAAGGGCAGAGGAAGCAGGATAGCAGGATATGCACTTTCTTTCATAAGAAGTGCATGTTCCAGATCATGTTGACCTCACTGTGTTGCCTACTTAGAGCTGTACTGGCATCACCATGGTGTTCGTGCTACTTGGTATGTAGAACAAATAAACCAAACCCTCAGATGATTTTCCCCTTGGGTGGTAACAACTTTGGATTTCACAGTGATTCACAATTTTCCATGGTCACTTAGTATACCAATCCTTGCCAGACTTTATAGGGGCCAAGCTATCCTTTTAGGACTTTGAGATCTATTTTATGGAAAACAATCACATTTTATGGTCAAAAAGAATATGTGTGATCTGATTTTAGTGAAAATGAGAGTCATGAACAGTTGAAACCTGTCCTAACCGACCTCACTTTAACTAATTCAGTGGATCAACCTATCCACTCCTTTCTTCTGCGGAGCATATGGAATGATGCTCCCAGCAGGCTGTGTTCTCATGGCTCAGAGGCCACTCTCTAATGTGTTGGTGAACTTTGCACTCATCAGTCGAGCCGTATGTTTATTGAGAGTTAGTTACATTTGTTCTCAAACTGCTGTTCTTGTTATTGCAATTATATAACTTAATTAAATCTTACATGAACCAGATTAAAAAAAGAGAGAGAATAAATGTTTCTATAAAAAATACTGAGTCTTTTGGAATTCAAGTCATGGCACGGAATATAAAATCGTTAACCTAGTTTGCTCTACAACTATGAAAGCATATAAATGCATACACACAACACTGTAACGAACCCTGAATTGAAAAACTGTAGATAATGAATTATGGGTGACTTATGCTGGAAAGATGAGTCAGAACCTCAATCAACATTAATATTACCAAGAAAAGTCCCCCCCCCCTACATAAAATGCTGCCATTTTGTTGAATAAATGCACAGATAAATGTTTTCGGTTAAAATATTTGAATCCTCTCTATTTTTTCATGATTCTCATCTTTAACTTAAGTTTAATAAATGATTTATTACTACTCTATGTATTTTGAATAATAGGTCGTATTGTAAATAAGAGGGTGGAAATGGGATAAAGAGAAGAAAACAGCACTGCCCATTACAGCTAATCAAACGAAGCAATTCTTCTCAAAATAATGAAAACTACACAATTGGAAAAACAAATTTTTAGCCAATATTAACTCAACTGAATACATACTTAAAACAGAGAGTGGTAGTTTGAGACTGCACTCTCCCCCCAGATTCCTGTACAAATAGGTATTTGGAGACCTGGAGCATGGAGCATTCTGGAATTTGAACCACAAGCATCACACTTTTGATAATGCCATCTGGATGCTTTTTTTTCTTATTTGGTTTATCAGTGTTTATGTTGTATACATAATACAAAATATATGTGCATATAAAATATATGCATATATGTGTATGTATTTTATGTGTACTTTCTTCATTCTAGCAGAGCGGAGGTTTTAGTCTGGCTATTTCTTATCGAACTCAGGTTTTAAGTGTAAAATAAATTTAATCAGAAGCCTATAATACACCCAAGAATGGATTATTTCAATAAAATTCAAGAATTCTTACAGAAATCTTGCAAAGTAAGCTCAATAAAATATCACTTTTTAAAAAATTATACTTTATAAAAATACTACTCATTAAATGATAACACATCATATCAAGAAAAGGCAGGTCAATGAAGTTATTAGTAATGAATTCAAAATAATATACAAATTCACAAAATATTAAAATCAATGCATTCTGAAAATATGTGTTTTCTAACCAAAATTAGGTCAATTCACTCTCCTGTAAGTCAGTTGATTGGAACATGACAAAAACATCTCTCTGTTGTTCAACAAACATTTATACAAAAACAAATACTTTTTATTTTCTTAGAATCAATGAAATAAAATACTTAAACATAGTTTTTAATTTCTACCCATATCATTCAATATATACAATCAGATAATTATATCTTCTATTAATAATAAGTGATCTTTCTCGTCTAAATAATAGTGTTGAATTAGCATTACTTTTGTTAGTGTTATTTTCTTTGTTTTTTAACAAACCACAAGTTTCTAAAAGGCAAAACATGTAGGGGCTTACTGATTAGATAAATGTGCATTACTTTTCTTAACTTGTAATGTTATTTTCTGTATCTTGATAATGTTATCGAAATTTTAAAAGCTTCCACTTAGTGTTAGTTATATTTTGGAATACATTAAAACAATTTTTTAATGTTTATTTCTGAGAGAGAAAGAGACAGAATGCAAGCAAGAGGGGAGCAGAGAGAAAGGGGGACAGAGAATCTGAAGCAGGCGGCATCCAGGCCTGGATGGAGCTGTTAGCTCAGACCCTGACCTAGGGCTTAAACCCACGAACCGTGAGACCATGAGCTGAGCCAAAGTTGGACGCTAACCTACTGAACCAGCCAGGCGCCCCACTGAATACATTTTAATGTATAGAATATATACTTAGAAATTTAGAAATCAGAAATGGACAATTGTATAAACATTTGCAAAATGAACAGCCCGTGTAACTAGCATTCAGGTCAAGGAAGACACCATTCCAATGATCCATAATGCCACCTACTATGTTAAAGTCACTACCCAGTGAGAGGTAGACACTATGTCTTACTTCTAACACTAAAGATTAGGTTTGCCAATTTTTTAAATGTTTATAAATGGAATTATGCAATTTTTAATCATTGTGCCTGTATTTTCTTTCTTACCATTTGAGATGGAGCTATGTTGCTGTGTTAATGCTAGATCATTAATTCCCTTTACTGTGTACTATGCTAGTATCTACTATTGGGAGATATTTTGTTACTTCCAGCTTTTGTCTATATAAATGTTTAAAACATTTTAGTGCACACTTTTAGTGACATTTGCATGATGTACAAAGATAAATGGAGTGTTATAACTGGTATATCGATTTGCTCAATGTAAAATCATAATGTATTTGTCAGTAAAATTGACTCATTCATGTGTCTTTGTATTATCTACAATAATGTAAATAGTACGTTTCTTGTACATTAAGCTAAAAGTATTTTTATATTGGGTTAGGCAACAGTTCTTCAATATCATTGTTCTGATTAACATCACAATGTTATTAGCACGGAAAGAATATCTGAAGAAAATCAGAGCACATGCCATAACTTATTTACGCTAATTAGGGAAGTCTCAGATTTATCTCAGGCCCTTGACAGCTCACTTAGGGTGTTATATCTATGCCAAATGCTCCTCACCTTACATGAAATATTGATTAGAAAAAATGTTTTACCTTTATAGTAAGTGAATTAATGTGATATTTCTGTGGACGTGCATTGTTCTTTGGTATTTTTGAATGGTGGTATTTATTAAACAGCACAAATTCATCTATAACTGACCAGCATGGAAAATTATGCCTTCCTTGCTACATTACGAAGGCCAGAATTAAAGGCAGTGAACGAACACTGAATTATTTCCATTTCGTTTTCACTCCAGATGGAATTCAAGAAGTTAAGATTCATAATAAGCAATGTGCACTTGGCACGGGGGTGAGTATTGTGGGCATACCCAAGTAGGCATAGTAAAGAAACGGGACCCATGATAGTAATAGTGTCCACAGGCAAAAGTACAGTGCAACCACGCTTATGGTGTGTAACTGTTGTATTTTTGGAGCATCTCCATTCACAGGAAGTACTGAACTAATTAGAGGAGCCATGCTAAAAAGTATTTCTTATTTATAAAATCATTAGGCTTTCCATTATTGAATTAACGTTTCCTTTTCCATTTCTCCCTATTAAGCTTATTAACATTTACAGTTTTGTCAAGGTTATGAAAGCTTATTATTCGGATCAGCTGAAATTGGTAACAAAAAAAAAAGAGGCTTAATTAGTCTTCTTTTAAAAAAATGTAAACTTGTTCAGGAAATCATCACTTGCTATAATGGAAAATAGTTATCAAGGGTGCACCTCTAGGGAATGGGAGGGGTAATTTCTTTATAGTTATAATGAAGTTAAACACAAACTAGTGAGAGAAATAATATTTTCTATACTAAGTAACATTTCATAATCGACTTGAAAAATAACATTTTGTCACAGAAAGATATCTCAGTTATAAAATTCAAATTATACACCCTACCCTCACACACACACATTAAACTCATCACTTACCCTGAAGGCTGATTTCTGATAACTTCATCCAGCTGCTCACTTATTTATTAATTTTAAAAATAGGGGTGCCTGGGTGGCTCAGTGAATTAAGCATCTGACTCTTGATTTTGGCTCCAGTCATGATCTCATGGTTTGTGAGTTCGCGCTCTGCATCGAGCTCTGCACTCGCAACGAGAAGCCTGTTTGGGATTCTCTCCCTCCTTCTCTCTCCCGCTCCCCTGCTTATACTCTCTCCCTCAAAATAAATAAACTTAAAAAAATACATAGAAAGATGGACTACCTACTGCATGAAAGTCACTCTATCATGTGCTAGGAGTGCAAAGAGGGGAAATACATATATCTCTTACTCTCAAGACTCCAAAATGTCATTCATAAAGCTCGTTCATAATCAGATAATTGTAGTTCAGTTTCTAATGATGCAGTCCAATAATAGGGTTATGGACAAAGGTTTCTTCAGCTCAGGTCACTATCTCATGGTTCCTGGGATCCAGCCCCATGTTGGGCTGTGTGCTGATGGCCCAGACCTGGAGCCTCCTCCAGATTCTGTGTCTCCTTCTTTTTCTGCCCCTACCCTCCTCACGCTCTGTCTCTCCCTGTCTCTCTCAAAAGTAAATAAATGGTAAAATGTTTTAAAAAATGAAGAAATAGTTGGGATGAGTACTGGGTGTTGTAGGGAAACCAATTTGACAATAAATTTCATATTTAAAAAAATGAAGAAATGGAGGTGCTGAAGAAGATATTCAAATAGCAAATAAGCACATAAAAAGATATACCACATGATAGTCATCAGGGAAATGCAAATTAAAACAACAATGAAATATCTCAATGCACCTATTAAAATGGCCAAAATCTGGAACACTGACACTACCAGTGGCTGGCAAGGATGTGAAGCTACAGGAACTCTCATTCATTGCTGTTGAGGATACAAAATGGTGTAGCCACTTTGGAGGACCTGCATTTTCTTATAAAACTAAATATGCTTTTACCATACGATCCTGCAATCATCCTCCTTGGTATTTACTTAAAGGGGTTGAAAAGTTGTATTCATACAAAAACCCACAAACAGATATTGATAGCAGCTCTATTCATAATTGTCACAACTTGGAAGCAAACAAGATGTCCTTTAGTACATAAATGGATAAAGATAAACTATGGTACATCCAGACAATGAAATATTATTCAGTGCTAAAAAGAAATAAGCTATCAGGCCATGAAAATACACGAAGGGAACTTAAATGCATGTTACTAAGTCAAAAAACCAATTTGAAAAGGCTACATACTGGATGATTCCAAGTACTTTTGCAAAAGGCGAAACAAAACCAAAAACCTGTGGGGATAGCAAAAGATGCTTCTCAGCAGTTGGGATTTGGGAGGGGGATGAAAGGTGGGGCACAGAGGATTCTTAATGCAACGAACATACACGGCATGGTACTATAATGAGGGTACTTGTCATTATACTGGTTATCTGAACCCATAGGATGTCTACTACAAAGAGTGAACCCTAAGGTGAACTATGGATATTACCCTAAGGTTCGCCTATGGTAAAAAATGGGCGATTATGATGTATCTTTGTAGGCTTATCAATTGTAAGAAATATACCACTCTGGTGGGGAATGATGATAATGGGGGAGGCCATTCATGTGTGAGGGCAGGGTAAATATGGGAAATCTTTTTATTTCACTCACAATTTGTATATAAAACTAAAGTTGCTCTAAAAAAATGTCTTCAAATTAAAACAAAAAGAACAAGGATGTTATCCATCTATGTTTTGCTATAAGAGATAGTCTGGCATTAAATTTAGGAATAGACACTATGAAAAGAATAGAGATTAAGGCAATTTATGTAACGTAGATTTGTGATTTGAACAAAAGAGAATATGAATCTAGAGCCTATTTTTTCATTGATTCTCTCCATTCACTCCATCTTTAGAACCTGTCACATGACAAGGTACATGTTACTGATGGTGACGACGACGACTATGATGATGGTGGTGATGTAGTAGGGATTAGCTGAGTAGGGATAGATGAGTAGGGATTAGCTAGATTAAGGAAATGAGGTGGAGACAGTGATAGTGAAGTGCTTTCCTAGCAGATAGGAAATAGCAGAGGCAGATAGGAGCAGAGGTGTTTATATAAAAATATAAATGTATATAAATTTGTATAAAAGTGATATGTGTCTAAGGTTCCTGGAGTGTGGAAGGGTGGTAGGGGAGAGGTATAACCCACAAATTCACGTAGGCTGTTATGTAAAGTGTGAAGTTGAGATTTACTGTATGTCACAGGTGTTTTAAAGAAAGGAAATACACACGTGTGTCTGTGTGGATGTAATTTCCTTTCTTTAAAACGTGTGTGTCTGTGTGTGTGTGTGTATAGTCAGAATAACTTTTTTAAAGAGTTAAGTCTAGAAAATTGTAATCATCTACATTTGAGAAAAATAGTGAAAATAAGGATTCCATTTAGGGGGCTGTTGAAGTATTTTAGGGAAAAAAAGAGAAATGAATGAACTAGGATTTAACTGGTGGGAAAATATCTGTTAAAAATTTTGGAGAGAAAAATCTTCATGTCTTGGTGGAGTAATGACACGAATGACTTTATAGAGGTGGCCTTTATATACTCTTTTATTGAAATCCTCCTTATCTGAAATTCGCATAAATAGACACTTGTAAATTCCTGGAATAAGGATGAGGATGAGGATGATTTACTTAGAGCAGATTTTTTCCAGTTTCATGAATATTAACAATGTAATAACTACCAAAAACATTGAGGACGGTAATGGTTAAAGACATTTTGAAAACATTAACAAAAATAATCAAGTTTTTGTCCTGCAAATTTTCTTAGATTTTTTATATGCTAAAGCACATGAATCACTGTTTTTCAAGATTCTTTGATAGTATCTCTGATTGTGGTGGTGAGTATATAGACTTTAGAGAATTTCATAGAAGATTCTTGGGAAAATGGCAAAATATTCATTAGAAATATAATATTCACTTTTATAGTTTACCCTCTATTCTTTTTTTATCTTATTAAGATACTCTTTTTTCTCAAGTTCCCTTAATTATTGATCTCTTCTTTTTCTTCATTTCCTATATTCAATGTCACCTTCTCAGAGAGAAGTATACTTGATCATCCTATCTGAGGTAGCCTAAACTGCCTTTTCTCCAAGATGGTCCATATCATTTCACCTTATTTATTTCCTTCCTAATATTTCAATAGTTTTTTGGTTTATTTGCTTATTTACTATATTTTTCCTCTACATAGAATATGACCATCCTAAGGGACTACGTCTCTCTGTCTTATCATGATATTTCTAACACTTCAAATGGCAATAATATAAAGGGAATTCATTAAATATGTGTTAAGTGTATTAAATAGTGAAAATACTTTTAATTATAAAATACAAAATAACTACCAAACTGCACAAATGTATCTCAAACGCTTATCTTCTATGAAATTTTTGAGTTCTCGGTTAATCTACAAATTCTTGACTTACTCATTACATAAGACTCTAGGGAAATGAGAGTTTGTTCATTGCAGTATTTCCCCCAACATTCACTTTAATAAATTATGTTTCATGGTATTGTTAATTCTTGCATCAAAAAACATGTCATATTTTTATGATAGACTATGTTAGCAGATTCGCTTTTTTAAAATGATGGTTAATAAAGAGACATTTTTTTCTAAGAGTGCTATTTGAACAGCAAAAACTGAATTTAAAATATCTTGTGATGATTGAACTAATCGATGGCAGAATTTATTCTTAACGGAACTGCGGGAACACATAGATATGCTGTGATTTTCAGTACCCAAGGGCCCTAAAAATTCCTTGCAGTAAGTAAGAATACAAATCGACTTGATTTTTGTGAGATCCAAAGTACCCATGTTTCTCCTCCAAAGTTTTAAAAGGTCTTTGTGATTTGAAAAAGTTGACAACCAACATATTACAATGTGAAACATGCCTGAGTTTCCTGTTTCTCGTGCTCTCAGACCCTTGGAGCATTGTAGAATGGATGAAACTCCACATCAACTTCTGGAAACATGCACTAACGATGAAACTGCACCTGAGATGTTTCAGGTTGGTATTTCCTAGAGCTATCACACCAGAGCCTCTCTTGTCTCCAGGGCCTATACAGATGTTAATTTTTTTTAAGAAAAACAAATTAGAAAAATATTATAAGTAAATTAAAATCACTGAAAAGGCTTAGCTCATCTTCTGGCCACAGTTAATTTTCTTTTTGAAAATGTGTTCTCTACTTTTAGTGAAAAACCAGGATGCTATTGTTGAAAAACAGATTAATACCCAGAGACCTGCATTCTAGTTGGGCACTGCTTTTATTCGGGTAAACTGAGAAAGTCATAGACAACACTCTATAAGTCACTGTTGTCTCAATATTTTCATCTATAATTTCGAAGAACAATGATTCCTTACCCACTATAGTCATCTGTGAGTCTAAAGAGTGTATGATGATGACTGATGTTCCTTCACTTGTAATGAAAATCCACTTGTATTTTCTTACAAGTTACCATAGTCAAGACATTTTGCTTCTCACTGTGATAGATAAACAAAAGCACTGAAATACTCATCCATGTCTTTATTGAGCCTTGTTACCTCCTGCTGTGTGTTAGTTAGGCTTTGTACTAAGTAGTCAAGCTGTGCAGTAGGGTTTCAGGAAAGAAATAATCTCAAAACCTAATAGTAGAAGATACATGGATAAATTTTCTCCTCTCTCTCTTTCTCCCTTTTTCCCTCCCTCCTTCCTTCCCTCCCTCCCTCTTTTCCTTCTTCCTGTATCTCATTTATTCCTTTCCATCTACTTTTTCTAATATGGCTTCAGAACAGTATATATAAGTTTACGGTATTCAGAAGAATAAGAGTTATTTTATGTCTGGGATAACATAGGAATGGGAAAAGGCAGGTGCTCAAAGAAGAATCTATGGAAAATATGGCATTTTATCTGGACTTTATGAGGTAAATACACATCCGTTCTATTACTCTAACACTCCTGAAATGTTAATATACTGTATGCATCCTCAAAAGAATAACTTCCCAAAGAAAGAAGAAATGATGGCTCAGTTGTTTGTAAAATTATTTCCCCCATACTTTGCATTAATATGGCAGAGTACAGAGCAGAAAATTCTAAAGAGTTCAAAGTTGGGCATTACTGCCTGGCAGCTTGTTGTAGCTATGTGGAAAAGGGAAAAATACAAATTATTAATTGCTCACTGGAGATTATAATTTACTATGTTTTTATTTCATTTTTTTCTCACCTTGAGGGAAGAACACATTCCAGTTATAAGTGGAAAAGTAGACACCATCCGTTCTCATATTCACTCATTTGTTCAGACTTATTCTTCATAAAAGGGAAAAATTGATGGCTTCCTCGGAAGCACGGTTCTGAATATGCATAAAAGGAAATTAGGGTTCCTCTTGCCCAGCAATCAGAACTTACACAGATTGTAAGGACAACATGATTGTAGTGAAGAATCAATGGTCTGTAATTTGTGTACTGTGAAAGTGTGAAATAAATAAATTTCTGAGTTGCCATGAATGTATCTGTGTTAATGAGTTTGTAACAGCCCGAATGTATTTATGCATTCCAATTTTATGATTATCTCATTTTGATGTTGTTGCTTACCTAATGGTTTTGTATTACTCATTAAATGTTTCGTTGTGGAACCCAAATATGCCATTCCATGAAGACTAAAACCGTAAACTGGTATGCTCTGGGCAAATTATCTTACTACCTTAATTATTAGCTTCCTGATGGAAATTTCACAAAGCATAATTTTATCTATTTCTGTAAATACTACACTTTTGTACACAGAGCACTTGGAAAGTTAAACTTATTACTTTACAATTTACCAGTATTTCACTGAAAAGAAAGGGCGAAACATTATCAATGTCACAGGGAAGAGTAAAGTGGTTTGATGCAGTGAAAAGAGAGCTACTTGGGTTCAAATATTGACTCTGCCATTTTGGTTGTGTAATTTGGCAAGAAATTCTGGGAACTAACACCAGTGTGGATGGTAATTGCATAATCCTGGCCTGATCAGGCACACAAAACCTCTAGTTTCAGATATATAGCCAAGACTTTGCTGAACTGTCTGTAGGTAAGAGCTGCTATCCATGGTTGAGAAGTGCATATTTAAGAAGGCATCTTCCAAAGCATAAGAGACTCTTAAAAACTGAGAACAAACTGAGGGTTTATGGGGGGTGGGAGGGAGGGGAGGGGAGGTGATGGGCATTGAAGAGGGTATCTTTTGGGATGAGCTCTGGGTGTTGTATGGAAACCAATTTGAAAATAAATTTCATATATTAAAAAAAAAGAAGGCATCTTCTACATTGTAGATATTATATAATTGTTTATTTATCCCAAAATTTTCTGTTAGATGCCCTCAGGCTTTCTTGTTTAAACAAGACAAGAAATATATGGAAAGGAGAATGGCCTTCTGAAGATGCTCATGCCCTAGTTCCTGGAAACTGCAAATATGTTACATGGCAAAGGGACTTTGCAGATGCAACCAAAATTACAGACCTTAAGATAGAGAAATTTCTTGGATTATCCAGATGGTCACAGGCTAATCACAGGACCCCTTAAAAGCAGAGAACTTTCTCTGATTATAGTCAGAGAAATCTATTAAAAGAGACACACAAGGAAGATACAGCAGCAGAGTAAGATTCCAGAAGTGAGAAAGATTTGATGTGTTGTTGATGTCTTGGAAATGGACCTGTTCATATGTAAGGACCAGAGACACCCCTCGGTGATAAGGGCTTTCCCAGCTGATAGCCATCATGCAAATATGGACCTCAGTCCTACAAGCATAAGAAACTCGATTTGGCAACAACTTGAATCAGCTTGGAAGTAGATTCTTTCCAGAGCTCCCAGAGAAGAGCTCTTCTGGCCAAGTCCTTGTTATCAGCCCTATTAAACATGGAACAGCGAAACCTGCCAAACCCCTCTGCACATGGACTTGTGAACAAGAATGTGAAATCATAAATTTACGTTGTTTTAAGCTGCTAAGTGTGTGGTAATTTTTTTTTTACAGCAGTAATGGGAGACTAACACAGTGATTTATGTTAATTTTCCAACACATGGAAATACAGTATCTTGAGTAATTAAGTGCAGCTTTTCTTTCCCCCCCTAATTTGCACTATGGTACTGTATGGTCTAGCAGCCGCTGTGCTAAATGGAGAAAACTGTCATTACTAGCTAAATCCTGAAATGGATCCCAAGAATCATCCATGCAATGGCTAATGGAATATATCTTTCTCATTTGCAAATATCTTGGTTTGCATCCTTTTTCAATTCAAATCTCAATAAATCCACTGGTGCTTGGCCAGAAACCACTCCTTGTCTTTGTACAAAGAATACAGTCTACTTTGCCTCATAATTGAGATGTCTGAGCATCCATAAAGTTTTCTAAGTGTAGGAAAAAGCCTAAATGACTATTTGAAACCTCCCATGGAATGGCAGAGCTATGTTTATAATAGCAGGGATAAGATTCTGGTGGGGGATGAGTGCAAGCCTCTACTCCTGTGTGTTCACTCATACCTCCTTAGCAGGCGATAACCCTTGTAAGGCCTAAGTAATAAAACAGAGGTGTGTCCATGCTATTGTAAACTCTTCCATCTTGCTGTTTCACAAGCAGGGCGATGATATTATGTGTGAGATCTAGCACTAGAGGACACAAGGAGTGAGCACAGCATGATGCATTGGCCTGCCAGCTCTGCCCATTGGACCAGAGGGAGGAAATCCTGATCACAAGGCAAGAAAAGAAATAACCAGGCAGATAGTCAGGGCCGTGTAAGGAACAGCTAGTAAGTAAAACATTAGGGACTGGTGGTCATGATTCAGAAAAATCAAGCCAAGACTCTGTCAGCTTGGAGGTACTGGGAAGAAGGTAGAGAAATGAAGCAAGGGGTCAGGGAATGAGCATGTTATAGGCTTAATTGTTGGTGAATATGAACTCCTGGCTTTCAACACATTTTTAATGTGCGGTTTGGTGACTGTATTATATCGTATTGGCCTGGAGGTGAGCTCTTAAACTGATAGGACGAACGATGTTGGAAGTAGAAGCAAGTTTGATGTGTCGAGGGAATAGAATGAGGGTGATTTAGTTGCAGGTGCAGATTGGGAACTGAGGTGAAGAGGAGAAGATGAAAGGGACTTTAAAGGTCTTAGACCCTTTCTATTCAGTGAAGACTGACTTTTTTTTTTAGTGGTCCTGCTGGATGTGATGCCAGATGGATGGGGTGGCTGGGCATATCCAAATTTTAGTCAGTCAGAGGTTTATGTTTTAGAAAGGCCACCAAAGTGGCAATGAGAAGTGTTTTTCAAGCTTTAATATTCCTTAGAATCAATATGGAATCTTGGTAAAATGAATATTTTCATTCAGTCGATCTGGAGTTGGTACCACGAGGTTGCCTTTCTAGCAAGCCACCAGGAGATAACCCTGCTGCTGGTCCAGGGAGCACACGTTGAGTCACAAAGATAATATTCACTATATTGTGACAGAGTGATGCTGGAAAAGGAAACAACTTAGTGCTCCGTAGTTGTCCAAGATTGAATGTCTATGATAAACGAAACCAATGGTGAGGAGGCATGCAGAGGAGGGAACAGAGTCAAGGGCATATGTAGCAGGAGGATATTTGGCATACGGTGACCAGTCACCTTCAGCCCTTTCAGTAAGAGTAGAATACCTACTTACTGTAAGTCCCACCTAACCTCCTCACGTGGAGATATTTGCAGTATTTCAGATCGCTGCCTCACTTTTTCCACAATGAGCTCTTTTCTGCAGTGGTTCCTAAATGCAGATAAAAATCTCACTTAGACTCTACTATGTCTTTAATGTATCCTTTTAACACTTGCTACTGTTTTAACGAGGCCCGTCTCAGTTTTGGACTGTCTGTTGCCAGTAGAGGCTATAGTTAGAAATACTTGTCATGTGTGAATATTTGATACTGAGAAAGAATTCCGAAAACAAAATCTATAATGCTCACCACACATGCGTTAAATGGGTGGGTGTTAAGCAGCTTCTCTGTTTATGGTCTCGAGTTTGCAGATGTGACCGTGGCAGGCCCCAGAGGGTAGAAGGCTAGGGGCGGTCCCTGGCAGCGTGGGTCAGGGGCTGCAGTCTCAGACATGAATAATCTCCATTGTCTCCCGTGGCTTTGTTCTGGCAACACGTGCCGCTCCATCCCATGGTGCCCCTGTGGATTTTTTGTGTCCATCCATCTCTACAACAACCATTCTCAGGTCTATATAGATGTAAGAAGAGGAGTCCTCAGGGTTCGGCATCACTACACTAAAATTTCTGAAAAGCCATGTCAACCTTCTTTCAACAAAGCAAATTAAAGGTGATTGCCAATTCCTAGACAGTGGAACAAAACCTACTAGGTGTAGGAAAGGCTCATTCAATAACATTGATTTAAGAAACATGTACTTTTGGTCATTAGGTAATTGTGATTTATAAGGTTACCTAACTTTCAGACTAGCTCCAACAGCCATGCCAATCATAATTTGTACTTTAACGTCATAAGATAAATCATGGAGATACTTATTTCAGACTCACTGAGTTTTTTCTTCGATTTAATAAACTACCCAACGTGGCATAATGTCTATCTTCATTTCACACCATTTACATTTGGATTATATGGAATTTGGGTGAGGCATTAAGGTTTGAGTCATTACCATTTCCTGCAGGTGCCGTGCATCCTTTCCAGACACATGTTTAATCTTTCAATGCATCTCATTTCCAGGCAGTCTTATTATTAGAAAGAAAGTGAGTCAGAAAAGAGACTTGAGGGTGATTTTAAATGCACTAAACTCAGAAGTAATTAGAACCCCCCCCCCAATTCTATCTGTATTTCTATCCGCATCCCTATCTGTATATCTCCTCCTTTTTCCCCTATCTGCCACCCAAGGAAGGGGCAAGGAATATGACTTCCAGCTAGGTAGTAAAGCACTAGGGTGTAAGGGTCCAATTGGTAAAAATCTCCTGTGACTTCTTCATATGTTTCTCCAGTAGCAAAATGGAACTGGAAAAAGGAAGATTTATACTATTATGAATGCACATTCACACACACAAACACCTAATACACATTAGGGAATGTTGCTCTTGTTTGGAGAACTGGCAGGCTTTCTTTAGCTGGAACACTGTGGTGTTTGGAATAAGTGAAACTTAGCATTTCACTTTCAAGCTTAAACTTTTTCCTTTGCCCTTCAGCTACTTTGCATATTAAGTCCTGGGATATATGAAAAACTGCATGCCACCTCTAAGTAGAATATAAGATGGCTATTAGAAACTCGGGTCTTAGTCCATTTAAGGATTTAACGATGTGTCAGAAACTGAAATTGACTTAAATTGGTGAGAGGGAATATATCAGGTAAAATCTGTGAATAGGTCAGATTCAGAATCAGCCAGAGCTTTAGTTTCCTCCTTCCTCATCTCTTCCAATCATGTTCGTCTTGACTACACCCCCAACGTGGTCCCCCGCTTTTTATCTGTGCCCTACTTTGCCACAAGGGTGCCTACCAAAGGGCCTCCTTGGCTGGTTGTTTTTCCTATTTTAAAGTTATTCAATCTCTTCTCATCTGCTGAAGAATACCATGTGCTTCCCTTGATTGATACATAATGAATGGATTGCTAGTGGCTCCACCAGCTATTACAAGTGTAATCCTCGGGAAAAGACTTGATTCTTCAAACCCCCCCCCCCCCCCCCCCCCCCGTGGAACAAGAGTGTAAGCAGGAAAGGGCAGAGGGAGGGGGACAGAAAGAATCTGAAGCAGGCTCCATGCTTCATCTTATGACCCTGAGAGCATGACCTGAGCCAAAATCAAGGGTAAGGTGCTTAACCAAATGAGCCACCCAGGCACCCCAAGGACTTGAATTCTTGATGCCTCATTTTGTGTTTGTGTGGTTTTTTGCCTGTGAAAAAGTAATTGCCAAGCTTGTCCCAATCCACATTTTTCTACCTAATCAACCAACAGTTCTATATATGGAACTGCTGGTGAGTTCACATTTTTGTTTTGTTTTGTGTTTCCTTTTTTCTTTCTTTCTTTTTTTTTCCTTTTTTGCTATACATTATGCAGTACATATTATATATATATATATATATAATAATGTTATATATGTAATTTTATGTAAATTATGTCTACTCAGCAAAAGCAATTGGAATGCCTAAAAATAATTAGTAGAGCCTTTAAAACATCTAAACCCAAATTATTTAGAAATACTAGTCAAGTGAAGATAATATCATTATATATACGTTTCTATGCATATGTAATGGAAAAAGAGAGATGGATGAGGATAGATTGTAGATACATACATATATGCATAAATGATTTTACTAATATTTAACAGGAATTATTCAATTTTCTATTAATTGAGCAGAAAGAAATAATAATGGAACAGTATAAACTGCTAAAATTATGATAAATATTTCTTCACAAAATAAAGATATTACTTTCTCTAAATTCTTCCAGACTAAAAAAGAAAGTTTACTAAACAGTCCAGACTTGCTATTTTTAAAATTAATATTTTCATTTTAGGTCTTGGGTACAAAAAAGGAGAAAGTTTCTCTCCCACACTTTCTCCTATTCACCTACTCTCACTTTTCAATGTTGCTTCCCAATTACTATTTTTACATAGTCAAGGTTTATAATATTTACCTAGATTTCTATAACAAGTACACTTAGGCATATTTCTGATGGTTATTTAGGAGAAGTTCTGTTTCCAAATAGATAATTCATTATTTGTCTATTTCTACTCACTGATTTTTTTTTTTAAAATGTATTTAGTCCCATTTGGCTAGATTTTATTGTTAAGGAATTTTTCCAGAAAGATTCATACATCTTTCTTTCCTGTATGTTTTCTATGTAAAAGCATATTTATCTATTGTCAAAAGAGGACAATGAAAATGACCAATATTCCTATCACTTATTCACATTAAACTTTATATATGTGCACATGGTTAAAAACCAGATAGTAAAGAAAGTTATAATCTAAAAAGTTAAGGCTTCTTTCCCCCACCCTAGTCATTCTCAAAGTTGACATCTGTTAAATACTTTTTCAGCTTTTCATGTTTTTTTTTACATATATAGTGCTGTGTATTAACTGTGTGTATCTGTCTCTTTTTGTTTTCACACACTAATCATTTTAAGTACAGAAGGATCATACTTCACAATGTTCTTCACCTTTGTTTTATAATTTAATAATAGTTCTCCGAAGACTTCCCTTATAACCATTAAAAAGTCATTTAGTTAAAGGCTTCGTGGTTATCTATCATGTGTCCATTGTATTATTTACTTAAAAATCATTTCTTATGGGTGGACATACTCTCATAAAACTGTGATGACTTTTCATTTGCTCTAAGATGATTCAGAATGGTGCTCAATACTTCAGTATGTCTCTTAACCTTCTGATAGATACTCTTGTCCATAAGATTGATTATTTCCAGAAGGTATGCCACACATAGACCTGCCAAATGCACATGTTTGAGAAGGAATCGCTGATATTTGTCAAGAGCTTTGCCTCAGGATTACTCTTGTTTGATTCTGGCCAGAACAATAATTCATCATCTGATAATCTTTTGTAAGGGTTATCTTTTTCATGATATAGTGAAAATTTACAATGAATGCTTTCCTCAAAAATCTTAACATATGATGGCTTATGCGATTTATGGGAAAGACTCTTTAAGAGGAAACTATTTTAGTCCTTTTTTCCACTGAACCTTATTTGATAAGAGAAAAAAAGAGAAATGATAAATATAGGTATGTACCTTGTAGTAGTTACTGAGCTAAATCCTTTATATATTTGTCTTCTTTAAATTATGTTTGTCTTATTTGTATTTTAATATAAACTATTATTTCAATATAATAAATGTTGACTATTTACTTGGATAGTTGGGCTTAAAAAATTCAAATGTTACCAGCTTTTCAAAATTAAGGAAATGAGCATCCCCTGTGAGACGTGTTTTATGTTGTCTCTTAAATTTGAACAGTAAATTGATTTTTTTTTTTGAGTCTGTCAGCTTTACACTATTGTCTGAAAACAAAAGATGTTAAATGTCTCCACAAACTACAGATGTCCTCTAGCATTTGTAGACAGGCACCTCCCCACACACAGAGAGCTTGCTGACAGGAACTGGTGCAGGACAGGAAAGCACCGACACACTAGGATCACGCTTAATCTCTGGTCCAGGACACTGGCTTAATTATGATTTCAGAATTTCTGTATTCACAAAGATAAGCTTTATTATCCCACGAACCAAGAAGATAGGAAGGAAAACTACATGAAGCTGACTTCTCAATCATGATGTTTCTAAAGATAGAGGGATCTCTACCCCGACTGGTAGCTGTCATGCTTGAGAAAACAGTTCTACTGCAACGTAGCTTCCGCGAAAGAGTGAAATGAACATATTCTTAGGCAAGTGTTCCAGGTTATCAGTATTGCCCATTTAATCTCCTCCAGAACTATAGAGAGTATGACATGTTCCCCTTAACATTTGGAGGCACAGTTGCATCTGTGTGCATTTTTGGCCTGGGGAGTTTTAAAGGCAGAAAACATACTGGAGTATTGTGGACAAATAAGATGTCAAGAGGCTCCGGCACGGTGTGTGGTCATAGAAGTTAAGGAAATTCCTACATCACCCTTCCACTTTGCAGCTCCATCTGCTGTGGCAGGTGACACTGGTGGCCGTGGATCCCAGGGACGGAGTAGAGACAATTAGAGACACTAGCGGTGGAAATGGACTTGGTTATCTTTATAAGTGTGGTATTAGAGGAGAGAGAGGTACAGAGATCGATAGAACAGGACCAAAAAAAAAAAAAAACCTAGAAATAGACCCACACAAATATGTTACACTACATTTTCACAAAAGTATGTAAACAATTTCTTATTTATTCCTAAATGGTGCTAGAGCAAATGAACATCCATAGACAAAAAAATTTAAACTTCAAACTGATCCTCATATTTTACACACAGGTTAACTCAAAATGTATCATAAATTTAAGCTTGAAATATACAACTACAAAAATTTTAGGAAAAAGTCTTCAGAACCTAGGCCTTAATGAAGAGGTCTTAGGCTCGACAATTAAAGTGCAATTTATAAATGGAAAAATTGATAAATCAGACCTCATCAAAGTTAAAAATTCTGTTCTGCCAAAAACCTTGTTAAGAGCAGGAAAGCCAAACTACAGACTGGGAGAAAATGATTGCTAACCACATATCTTACAAAGGACTAGTATCTTTATATATAAAGCCTTATCAAAAGTCAGCAATTAAAAAAATGACGGGGCGCCTGGGTGGCTCAGTTGGTTAAGCGTCTCACTCCAGCTCAGGTCATGATCTCATAGTCCTTGGGTTCGAGCCCCGCGTCGGGCTCTGTGCTGACAGCTCAGAGCCTGGGGCCTGCTTCAGATTCTGTGTCTCCCTCTCTCTCTGCCACTCCCCAACTTGCACTCTGTCTGTTTCTGCCTCTTAAAAAATAAACATTAAATTCTTTTTAAATGATCAAGTTAGAAAATGGACAAAAGGCTTAAAGAACATTTCGATGAAGAGGATATACAAATGAAGAATAAGTACATGAAAATACATTCACCATCATTACCTTTTAGGGAAATGCAAATTACAAAGGCAGCGAGGTCTCACTACATACCCATTTAAATGGCTAAAATGAATTTTAAAAGATAATAGTGACAACATTAAAGTTGTCAAGGGTTCAGAGTAGCTAGATCACTCACATGTTACCAAATGAAAAATAAAATGATGCAGCTGCTCAAAAATAGTTTGGTAGTGTTTTGTTTTGTTTTAAATAAAACTAAACATACAATTATCATACAACTCAGCAATTCCAGTACTGGGCATTTATCCCAGAGAAATGGAAACACACATTTACATGTACACGAATATTCATGACAACTTAATTCTTAATGGCAAATACTAAAAGCATCCTGATATCCTAATATCCCCAATGGTTGACTAGTAAAAAACAAAACAAAACAAGAAGAAAACAAACAAAAAATTGCTACATCCATACCAATGCTTATCCAACAATAAAAAGATACAAATAATTGAATCACACATCAACTTCCATGAATCTGAGAAATATGCTGAGTGATAAAAGCCAAATCAAAGGCTTAGGTGCCATCTAATTCCTTGTATATGATTCCTTTGCATAGTGTTTTTTTTTTTAATTGAAAAATGATAGAGATTGAGAACAAATTAGTGGTAGGGAATCAAAATGGGGAGGTCAAAGTGGGGAGGAGATAGGAAGGATATGGTTATGTTTACAAAAGGGTAACATGAAAGTTTTTTTGGTGGTACACCATATCTACACCTCTGATAAAATGCATGGAAATAAGCATAAGCACACACACACACACACACACACACACACACACACACATAAACACAGATGAGTTCATGAGTACATGTAAAACAGGAAATCTGAGCAAGATGGCACAATTATGTCAATGCCTCTTTCCTGGTTGTTATATCGTACCACACATTTTTAATGGGAAACAAGGTAAACCACTGGGAAACAAGTAAAGGGGACACAAGATCTCTGCTTTATTTCTTACAACTACATGTTAACCTAGAACTATTTTAAAATAAGAAGTTTGATTGAAAAAAGGCATCTGGAAAGAAAGGAGCATTTGTCTACTGTATAAGAGCCATTAAACTTAAAGCTATAGGTCGTTAGGGTAATGCCTTCAGTATTTCATTAAAAAATAACTAACAGTCGAGAATTTTGTACCTTGAAAACTTATATTTCAAGAAAACGTGTGGAATAATTTTAAATATAAAAAAATCCTTGGAGATTTTATCACACATTTCATTATCAAACTTTGCAAAAGAATGACTTTGCAAAGGAGCAAAATGACTTGTAAGAGGAAAGAAAATCAAAGATTCTGAAAAATACATGAGCAAACCAAACTAAACATTGACTCAACAAAGAACAACAAAAATGGTGTCTAATTTGTGGGTTTAGAATAAAAACTTTGGACCAAATATCATGTAAATTGGGAAAGTTAATCATTGTTGAGCATTCTATGGTGCTTGTATTAATGTGTTGAGAAGGATCAAACATACTAACTGTAGACTTTAAGTGTGAATATTAAAATAGCTGGAAAAAAACATCTGAAGATAGAAAAAAATATAACCTCAAAAATGTAAAGGAAAAAGTTAGAAAAACCAAAAGAAAGACTATGAATAATTATAAAGGAACAAAAGACTGCATAAATGATGCTCAAAAGATGTTAGTAGAAACAAATCTAAATATATTATAAACTTCTGAATAAATAAATACCCCATTGAAAACACAAAGTCTTAGGGCACCTGGGTGGCTCAGTCAGCTAAGCGCCCAACTTCAGCTCAGGACATGATCTCACCGTTTGTGAGTTCGAGCCCCGTATTGGGTTCTGTGCTGTCAGCTCGGAACCTGGAGCCTGCTTTGGATTCTGTGTCCCCCTCTCTCTCTGCCTCTCCCCAGCTGACACTCTTTCTCTCTCTCTCTCTCTCAAAAATAAATAAACAAAAAAGAAAAGACAAAGTCTTGATGGCTTTAAATTTTTTTAATGTTTATTTATTTTTGAGAGAGAGAGAGAGAGACAGACAGAGTGTGAGCAAGGGAGGTACAGAGAGAGAAGGGGCATAGAGTCCGAAGCAGGCTCCAGGCTCTCAGCTGTCAGCACAGAGCCTGACGTGGGGCTCAAACTCATAGATTGTGAGATTATGACCTGAGCTGAAGTCAGACGCTCAACTGAGCCACCCAGGCGCCCCCAAATCATTTTTAATAAAAGAGTATTAAGTAGAATGAAATAAAAGGAAAATGAAACAAATAAGACTCAGGACTCAATACTGAAATGAGATTATGATAATAATTATAGGTAACTGAAAAATTTTGGAACCTGGCTAAGTTGCCAATGGGTGAAATTCACCTGGAAGAGAAAAGGTAATTATAAAGAGTACATTAAAGGAGAAACAGAATCCACCCCCCCCATATATTTCCAAGATGTGCAATGTCTCACTAAACCAAGTACACTCCTATTCTAGAATCTCCTGCACAAAGTTTCCCTCATTCCAGAATCCACAGACAGCCCCCCTCCAGGTTAAAGTCAGAGCCCGCTGCTTGTTGCTTGTGAGAACCCACCCTTCCCTGGTGATAGCTCGATCAGAGCAGAGGCTGTGTTCTCTCCTCGATCCTATGCTGCCGTGTCTTCCATTCAGCTGTGAGTTCTGTAACAGCAGGCAGCCTATGCAAGTTTCTACAGCCGCACTGTAGAAACTTCATAAATAATTATTAAATAATTAAGTGGACAAGTAATGTATAAATAAAGGTTATAATGAAGCAATTGTAGCTTTTCAGATGATTCAGTAAAATATATTTAGTGAAGTGTTTTAAACTATATTTGAAAACATATTTAAGCTAAGGTAATTTTTCCCACCCCTGCTTCTCTCTCTCTTTACAACTTTTCCCCAGAAAAGGAGCATTGATTAGACCTCAAAGATGACTTGTGTTTTTTTTGAGAGATGGCTAATTAATAGAAAAGGGGGTATACACATGCAGTTTATCTCAATAGTGCTTGCAATAATTTACTAAAGCATTTATGCTAGTGGAGGTCTCTTAATTTTCCACTGCAGGAGTTTCCAAATACCCATCTGTTGCTTAAGGCACAATAGTATGTCCCGATCTGCACTCGCTTTGACCCAACTGCATTCCTCTAAATATTTAAGTTATGAAGCTGTCAGTAGGCATTACAACTGCACGAAAAGACTAAAGATTTCACTCACTTTTAGGTAAAGCAAGATTATGAAAAGAAAAATGAAGTGGGTTTTCCCAATACACTTTTGGCAGACTGGAAGCAACAAGCTTCATTTGCAGCTAATGAGTAAGTAGACGTAAAATGAAGCAAAGAAAGGATGCAAGCAACGGATACGGAGAGAGCACAGACGGAGCTAACAGGTGGCACAGACACAGCAGGGGCTGATGATGAATGGGAGGCTGATGGTGGAAAAATATGACCAGACTCAGGAAGAGTCAGATGTATTTCGGCACAGGCTACTAAATTTTAAAGGACAGAATCAGGAACCCATCTGTGGCATTGCAGTTGATACAGGAAAGTTGCCAGCACTTGAAAACAATGCCATGCTTCTGTCAGATTGAACAAAGAATTCGGTATTAGCCACCCGGGATGGATAAATTATTTCTAAAATTTTATTGTGGAACTTGGATGGGAAATCTAGTTATTGCATAGGAATTCAAAAAAAAAGGTATTTGTACGCAGCTAAACAAATGAATATTTTGTATGGAGCAGAGTAGCAATGAAGTGCAGGATAGAGAAAGGGCGTGGAACCATGGCCATCTTTAACTTCATTGGGAGTAACCCTTGATGTGTCCCCCAGAATCTTGATTCAGTCATTTCCACAATGAAATGCATCAATATGAAGATGTTTCAAAGTCACAGTGCAGGAAAAACACTAAGACCTCTTTCATATACCATGAAATCCTATTAAGAGGAAATTAAAAAAAGAAAAAAAAATTTCTTCTCTTGAAATAGTTCCTCCTACAAATGAATTTAAATAGAAGTATTTTAAGAATTTTAAATAGCAAAGTGTTTTTTTTAAGTTTATTTATTTTTGAAAGAGAGAGAGAGAGAGAGACAGAGCGTGAGCATGAGAAGGGGAGAGAGAGAGAGAGACACAGAATCCGAAGCAGGCTCCGGGCTCTGAGCTGTCAGCACAGAGCCTGACGCGGAGCTCAAACTCACAAACCGTGAGATCATGACCTGAGCCGAAGTCAGCCGTCCAACCGACTGAGCCACCCAGGTGCCCCAATAGCAAAGTGTTATTTAAGCTCTGAATTAAAAAAAAATCAGTTTTAAGAATTTACCTTATTTCAAATCATTTGATTTTAGCATATACTGTACATAATATGTATCACTTTTGAAAACCTCTAAGAATTTGGTTAAAGGTTTTAAAGACAGTAATGAAAACACTGACTCACAACTCTTACATATTTGCCCCTCCTGTTACATGAGAGTTATGGAAACAATCTTATATTTGCAGATGTATTCTAAGTTCCTACATATCACTAAATAATGTGGACCTGGCCCACAATTAGCACAGTAGAGTCAAAAAATCTGTAGATGTGCTCTGTGTTTCCTCATGCTATAGCCAGAAAATGCCAGTCAGGACTCTGATTTATCTACCTGATGCAATATGTCGACTTCACACAGACTAACACCCACCTTGCATGTTGGCGTTGTGTATCAGCAGTTCAATATACAAATGTACATATGATGTGTGGATATAGAAAAAAGTTGTTTATTTGGGAAATTGATATGCGTGCAGGAGTATCAAGGATAGAGCAAAGCAGAAAAAGAAAGTGGAGCATGAACTGTAATTCTAGGTTTTTATTTTAGAATTGTGATCTTTGACAAATGGTGAAGATTTTATCATACACTTTCTTTTTTTCTGCAATATGTCTTTGGGAAGTTCAAGGATCAGAGATTATGATCTCTGAACACAAATAAGAATATAGGTTTATGATAATTTTCAAGGTGAATCTAAAATTTTTTCATCTCTCTCTTTCATATGATGAAGCAAAAAGGCTTAATCCATTGGCCCGTTTAGTCACATGTGCTAATCATAATTGGAGTAAGTGGGCATGAGCCCAGTACTTAAATCTCAGATTTAAATCTTAGATTAAATCAAGACTGACCACTGGCAGGAAGAGGAGTTGTTGAATCTAGAAGTAAAACTAGAGATCAAAACTCAGCCATTCAAAAGTTATTTCCTGATGACTCCCCAGTGTGACCGCGATAGTACTGGGCAAGAGAGGGGTGAAAAAATCATGTTTCCCGCTGTTGAAGCATTCTTCGATGGAAAAGAAAAATTATACTGACCTCTCCTCATCTGTAAGGGGCGGAACGTTATGATTTCAATTTGTAATTGAGAGGTACACACGGGAGAGTGCTGTCCTCTGAAGGGAATCAGTCTACCACCATACCACCCTGTAACATGCCCCATCTTCTTGTGTTAAAAATTTCAGTTGATAAGACACCACCTATCGGTAATGCTAATGATATACATCCACTTTGGAAAAACTTTTAGTGGAATTCCTATATTTAATTTAACATGTAAATAAATATCCCATGACATAGCTTTTCTATTCCGATTAAAATGGGTACCTATATTCCCTAAAATGAATGAATGAATGAATGAATGAATGAATGAATGCAGTAATATTCACTGTGGCTTTATTCATAACAACACCAAACTGGAAACAACTAAAATGTTCCACCTAGTTTCGCATATACATTTTTTTCTGTATAGATTTTTCCTCATTCCTATTATCTGAATTAAAATGCCTATTGAAATTCTTAAACAAATAAAAATTGGCATTTTAGGGGCACCTGGGTGGCTAAGTTGGTTAAGTGTCCGACTTCAACTCAGGTCATGATCTCTCAGTTTGTGAGTTCGAGCTCTGCCCCGTGTTAGGCTCTGTGCTGACAGCTCAGAGCCTGGAGCCTGCTTCAGATTCTGTCTCCCTCTCTCTCTGCTCCTCCCCTGCTGGTACTCTGTCTCTGTCTCTCTCTCTCTCTCTCTCTCTCTCAAAACAAATAAACATTAAAAAAAAATAATTTAAGAAAATTGACATTTTATTCTAAGTGATTTCAATCAATGGTTTTTATAGTTAATAATAGAATATGAAGTGTAATTTCTAAATAAAATATGCAAACATTGGAGAAGTGTTTTGAATCTCTCAACTTGCTTTTGCACTTCGTGCATAAGTTAAACTCAATGTAAAGAGTAATTGAACATGTGCTCAGAGAAGTAAGGTCACTCCAATGACAGTCAAAGGGGAACCAGGTAGTCAGGGAGGTAGACTGCCTTGGGAGGAAGTAGAGGCAAGTCTGTAGTAGCAAAGGTGCCCAGGAACTTTCTCGTCACTCAGAAAGGACTTGCACCAAACTGGATACATGACAAGAAGTGGGTAAGAAACTGGGGGGCTCTGTTGACTCACCTCTCTGTATACCTGAGCACTAACCAGTTCCCTTAGCTGAAAATCGCCCTTGGATATGACAACACATGGCAGTTTCCACAAGATGGGTTATATAAAAATGTCAACTTGAACAGATATGACTATTTTTGAAATCTGCTTTCTCTTAGAAAATTATGCAGTATTTCTCCTCAATTCATTCTTACTCCAATATAATCATTTTCCTTCATATTACTCTAGCACAAGTCCAAATTGTCCATTGTCACTTTTCACTTGTAAATCTGAATTTTAGGCATAATTATTTTCTCCCTGCTTTGCATGATTTATGGGCTTCATTAAATGTATGTATGTATATATATGTGTGTGTGTGTGTGTGTGTGTGTGTGTGTGTATATATATATATATATATATATATATATAATTTTTTTTTTCCCCTATGTCAACAGTAAGTCAGTACATTCTTTCTCCAATTAAGTTTTCTTTTTCCCTTCAGGAGAGAACAAAAGTGTATGTTCAATTATACACAGAATGCCATGTCCAAATGAGTGTTAATATTTTTAATCTGAAAGTCCGGGGTCCAATTCCTTGTGCAAGGAACAGCAGATCTTGCCACTAGATATAAGCACTATGAGGACATGATTTTTTTTTCTTTTGTTTACTGTTGGATCCCCAGCACCTAGGAAAGTTGCCAGTACACAGATGGCTCTCAGTAATCTTTGCTTTTAGCAAGTTTGCGAATCAGAGGCTTATAATCATAAAAAAACAACAACAAAAAAAACGCCATGGGGTATGGGACACCAGGGTGGCTCAGTCGATTGAGCGTCCAACTTCAGCTCAGGTCGTGATCTCACTGCTCAGTGAGTTCGAGCCCCACATCGGGCTCTGAGTTGACAGCTCAGACCCTGGAGCCGGCTTCAAATTCTATCTCTGTCTCTCTCTGCCCCACCCCTGCTCACACACTGTCTGTCTGTCTGTCTGTCACTCTCTCTCAAATATGAATAAACATTTAAAAAATCTTTAAAAATGCCATGCAGTGAAACAGATTAAAGATCTTGTGAAGAGAATGGGAGCTTCTGAGATGTGGACTCACGGTCCCACAGGGGTAGGGATTCCATGCTGGGCCCCACCACTCTGCCCATGGGGGAATGGGGCACAGATGCTGTGAGGGGTAGACCCATTTTTTATACAAATTTAAATATTTTATTTATTTATTTGTTTGTTTGTTTATTTATGAGAGAGAGAGGCAGAGAGAGGGGGAGAAGCAGAATCGCAAGTGGGCTCCAAGCCCAGCATAGAGCCCAGTGTGGGACTCAATCTCACGACCATGAGATCATGACCTGATCTGAAATCAAGAGCCTGGGCCACGCAGGAGCCCCGGGGGTGGACCCCGTCTGGGCCCAGATCGCCCATCGTTTTCGTCAAAGGGCAGAAAATGAGGGGAGTGTTCTCTGACCCCTGAGAAGACACGGAGCAGCCGGAATGTTCCAGGGTGGCACACGAGTCATTCCTACTCTCCTCCACTGGCAGTGTGGAGTGGAAGCAACATTTGTGTGCCCCTGTGTGGTTCTGAGCCTCTCCCCTTTACTGCCAACTGGAGATTAAAACGATCTGAATTCTGGCATTTTACTCCAGCTGCCTGCGTGTGCCCTTTCCCACCACCATCGCCTTGCCCAAAAAACTACAAGCCCTCTTTCTTCATCAGTGCTTACATTTATAATTCCCACAGCACTTTAGTCTCACCTGAAGTCTATTCTAACACAAGATCCAGAACCCAGTAACGACACAGACGTAGGTTCTCAGTCTCCTTATGCGGAAATATTTCTCCAAGAATTTCACATTTCCCTCTAAGCACCAGTGAATAGTGAAGAGAAAGGACAATTCAAATGGATCAATAGCCAGGAAGAGGCTGAGACAAATTGTGACGGAGGAAAGAAATGGAAGGGGTGAAGCCAGACCATTCCCTCTCTGATTAACTATGGTAAAACCCCAGAATCCCAGTATCTCAGTTACTTAAGACATTACAGGCTTATTTCTCTTGTATATCCTAGTGCAATATAGAAGGGGATTAGGACAACACTAGACTCATAGAATGAGTTAGAAAGTATTTTATCCTCTTCTACTCTTTGGAAGAACTTAAGATAAGATTTATATTATATCTTACTTAAATTTTTGATAGAATTTACTGGTGAAGCCATCTGGTTCTGGATTTTTCTTTGTACAAAGACATTTAACAGTGTGTAAGTTTAAGGTGTGCAACATGATTTGATGTATGTAGATATTATGAAATGATCACCATACTAAGTTTAGTTAACATCTATCACCTTTCACAGTTTCAAATTTTGTTCCTTATGATGAGAACTTCTACTCTCTCAACAGCTTTCAAATATGCAATACAATATTAAAAATACTACCTTTATTTTATTTTATTATTTTATTTTTTTTATTTTATTTTTATTTTTATTTTTATTTTTATTTTTATTTTTGAGAGAGAGAGTGGGTGCATATGTATGTGTGAGTAGGGAAGGGGCAGAAGGAAAGGGAGAGGAAGAATCTCACTAAGGCTCCATGCCCGGCTTGGAGACCCATGCTGGGCTGGATTCCATGACTGTGAGATCATGACCTGAGCCTAAATCAAGAGTTGGACACACTGACTGAGCCACCCAGGTGACCCCCACATATTACATTTTAAATTAGTAGACTTTATAAAACAGTTTTAGGTTTTCAAGTGGGGAGTATTTTGATTGCTAATTCAGTCTCTTTACCTGATATAGGTATTTTCAGGTATTCTATTTATTTGATATCAGTTTCAGTAGTTTGTGTCTTACTGGAAATTTGTCAGTTTCATTACTTTCATTTGTCAGTCAACATTGTTGACACACAGTTTCATACAATTTTAACTTTAATCCTTTTTTCCCCCCCAGAAGATTTGAATTAACAACACTTCTTTTATTTCTCGAACTATTTTAGTAATGAGTTATTTGCTTTATTTCATTAGTCTAGCTTAATTTCAGTTAATTTTTCATCTTTTCAAAAAATCAACTATTGTTTTCATCAATTTTCTTTATTTTCTATTTTTCTGTTATATATTTCTGCTCTAATTTTTATTATTTCCTTCATTCTTCTTGCTTTGTGTTTAATTTGCTCTTTAATTTCTAGTTTCCTAAGGTATAAAGTTAGAATTTACTTCAAGATTTATCTGCATTTATATATTTATCTCTAAAAGTTTCCCTCTAACTGTTGCATTAGGTACATTTCAAAGGTTTTTGGTATGTTGTGTTTTTGTTTTGTCTGTGTCCATGTTTTCTAACTCTTTGTGATTTCTTCTTTGGCCCATTAATTATTTAATGGTGTGTTGTTTAATATCCACATATTTGTGAACTTCTCAAATTTCCTTCTGTAATTGATTTCTAATTTCACTCTATTATGATCAGAGAACATACTTTGATTTCAGTCTTTTTATATTTATTGAGGCTTATCTTATGGGTTAATATATAGTTGATCATGAACAGTGATTTTTTTGTGCACTGGGGAGAAATCTGTGTCCTGCTTTTCACTGGAGTATTGTGTGTATATCTATTATGTCTCGTTGGTCAATAGTGCCGTTCAAGTCTTCTATTCTCTTGTTGATTTTCTGTCTAGCTGTTCTATCCCTTATCAAAAGTGAGGTATTGACATCTCTACCTCTTGTTTATGGACAGTTTAGTTCTCCCTTTAATTCCATCAATATTTCACAGGCTGTGAAACATTGTTTTCAGATTCATATGTTTTTATAATTGCTATATCTTCTTGATGTTTCAACTCTTTTATAATAGTGTCTTTTATAATAAAGTCCTGTGCTAACAGATTTTTGTTTTAAATACTTTTTCGTCTGATATTAGAATAGTCAATACAACTCTATTTTGTTTGTGTTTTCCTGGCATTTTATTCCACTTTTGTACTTTCAGTTTGTTTGTATGTTTGAATCTGAAATGTACCTCTTACTTGCCAGGACAAAGTTGGATCATATTATTTTATCCTTTTTTTTAAAATATCTGCCTTTTTATCAGAGTATTTATCCAGTTCCCGTAAATGTAATTACTAATTAGTTAGAACTATATCTGTGATTTTGCTGCTATTGCTACTTGCCATTTCAAGCTTTATTCTGATGTTCATCACAGCACAAGTCAAGGAAAGCCACACTTGGTGGGGGGAGGGCTCAGAACAACTCTCGCTTTCCCAATGATGCCATACCTAATTGATTGATTGATTGATTGATTGAGAGCACAAGTGGGGGTGGGGCAGAGAGAGAGAGAGGGAGAGAGAGCCTTAAGCAGGTTCTACACTCAGCAGAGAGTCTGACACAGGGCTTGATCCCACAACTGTGAGATCGTGACCTGAGCTGAAATCAAGCGTAGGATGCCTAACCTACCGACCCATACAATCCCTGCTGTGACCTATTTAACCTGTGTCTCCCCATCTCACAGATTTACCATGCGCTGTCTAAATCAAATGGAGACATTGCCATTTAACGTTTTGTCTTATCAAAATGTACTCTTCGGCATTTTCAAGACACTTTTGATTAATTCAAGACCAAAAATATCTGTTTAACTGAAAAGCAGGAGTGGCAATTAGGATTTATCGAAATTTTGGTACTGCATAATTATGATGTTTCATGTAGAGATTTGGCACATATTTGGGCCTACCATGGAGTCTAATACATAGTAAAAACACACGAAATATTTTTTAGCGAATGGATGAACTTTTTCGTTCACTGCTGATGTTTTTTATTGAACCACAAAAGCAATAATGAACACTTGTTGAATGTGCCAGGCAAGCCCATAATACATACTGATATGCCCCGATTCGAGAGACCCCCCGAAAACAAACCACCAGAGTCCAGAGCCAAAGCCAAGCGGCAAGGGTCGTTCATTGCAGGTTCCAACCGGGTCCTCCGCGCACTCGTCGCCGGTGACGCAAGAGGCCCCAAGCAAGGATCTTACAGCTTCTTTTATAGACAGGCACAAACAAGTTAGGGATTTTTTTTGAGGTTACAGAGTTGTTATAGGCTGACATTTAAATTTGAACGCTCAGCAGAACTTGATTGGTTCCCGCCTTTATGTCAGACTACCACCGGCGCGTCTTGGCTGGTTTTGGAACGGCGGGGGAAGGGAAAGATTTTTTCTTTGCAGTTGTGAGTACACCTGGTAACTTTTCTCTTAGCCTCTCATTACGATAAGGTGCTGAATAAAAGGAACAAAGTTCTTGCCCTAACAAAGAACACACTTAGGATGGATGAAATAGACACTAAACAACCTAAATAAGATCAAAAGGACAAGTGCTATGCAACAGATTTTAGAAAATACAACAGGGACACAATTTTATTTTTTTTAATTTAAAATTTTTTTTTTTTATTTTAACGTTTATTTATTTTTGAGACAGAGAGAGACAGAGCATGAGCAGGGGAGGGTCAGAGAGAGAGGGAGACAGAATCCGAAACAGGCTCCAGGCTCTGAACTGCCAGCACAGAGCCCGACGCGGGGCTCCAACTCACGAGCTGCGAGAGATGCTCAACCAACTGAGCCACCCAGGCGCCCCAAGGGACACAATTTTAAAAAGAGTGTTCCAAACTTCTAGAGACTGAGTTGCGGAAGGGCCTGGATGAATTGAAAGGGAAGCCATGCACACAGCTGGGGCAAGAGCAATTCCAGAAAAGAAGCGCTGCAAGGGCCCAGGCAGGGATCCCTTTGGGGGTGTTTAAGGGAGACCAGAAAGGAATGGGTAGATAAGCGAAGTGAACAGAGAAGGGGAAGAAATGAGGTCCGAGTTTTCTCATTCCTTCACACAATTGGCATGCTCAAAGTTAAATTTGTTCTGAGAGTACCCCCACACACAGTTAGTACTTCACTGTATGTCCAAGGGGTTTTCCTCTCAACAGGGGCTTGCTCAGGGCTGTGAGCAGCTGTGTCCATGTAGAGAGTCCCCGATCTGCAAAGAGACCCTCCTACCTTATACCGCTTTTGAAATATCCTAGCTGTAAATCCTCTTTGTCTCTATGTGGGATCAATCTCCCTTCACCCAGGGCAAAGGACACACTCTAAGACGGTATGAAGGGGATTTCCCCGACTCCTTGCTCACAAAAACAGAACATCTCATTGAAATTGTGATCTTCCCAAGTTGTATGATTTGGGAATAAATCAAATCAGTTAACCTAACTTCAAGGTCAGAATGTGTGTGATTTTTGATTTTGAGTCATAGAGTCTTAGTGAAAGAGAACTCACTAAATCATAGAAGCAGAAGCAAGCACCCCCTTTTTTCCTTCCCCTGTTTGAATAACTGTCATCATCTCATAGCCACCACCCTCCCATGTATTTTTTATTTATTCAGTATAGTACATGGGCAGCTATTGGAATTTTCAAAATCTTTGGTTTACAAACATACTTTTCATCAATTTAAGCTTTGTGCACATTTTGTATTTTTGAAGACCTTTGTATCCAAAATACTTTGTTGTTGTCTGTGGGCAACCTCTTTTTGAAGTCTCAGGCTGCCTCTAATGTGTTCCCGTAATCTGCTGTCAGTTGACTCAAATCCAACCCCACTGCTCGGCTCTGCATGTCCCTTCAACTTGATGTAATGCTGTTTATCATTATTCTTCAGCGCTAAGTCTCTAGCTTTGTATTCTCTTCGTGTACCTGGGCATATGTTTCTTTTCGTTAACACAGAGACAATGCCTTTGTGACTCTATCAGGAGCAGCCTTTGTTTCAAGGAAAGATGGTTTCCTGATGTTTAGATTAGGGCATGGAATATGAGCACACAGTGTTTATACTCCACCGCCCACTTCTGAGACTATTACATACTATACCCCTGGAATAGAATGAACTTCCATTTGCAAACAGAAACAAAACCAAAAACCAACAAAAAAGACAACCCTAATGTTATTATAGTTAATTACTGTTTGTATCTTATTTAACCTTTCAAACCTATATGATGAATTATTTAATTATGTCCACTGAGACATTTATTGAGCTCTTGTTTTTCTACATCTTGTCTTTAAAATATTATACTTACACTAATGCCCCCTTAATCCCGTATTAGTTGATAAATAATATCTTAATATGATTTAAACAGTGAAATACAAAATGGAAAGCATGTTAATCCTACTACAATATTCTTACTCCTACATCTTTCTAGCAACAATAAAGTTCTCAAGCTTCTTGGAGATAAAACGTTCTCCATATGAGAAATAGCATTTGGAGAATAAAACGTTTTATTGAAATTATCTATGTAGAACAATTTGTTATGTATGCTAATAAATCGAGTACAGTTTGCCTTAGACAACCTCATTATACTCTAAATCAGTGTCTGGAAATGCCTTTCCATAGAAGCTCTAAATGCAAATATTGCTCCACTTTACTTAAATCATGTTCTGAGCTTCCTAATCTCTTAAACTCTACCAGACAGTTGTTTTAAATAATTATTTATGTGACATAAACTTTATTAGGCTTTTGAGTTTCATAGTTGATTCTGTGACCTTGAGAAGATAATAGCAACAATAGTCCATAAAATCTTCTCCACCTCTTTTTTGATTTCACAGATTTCCTTAAAAATGTTCATTTTTCCTCTCCTGTGTCAAGTTACATCTTCATACGGTTTCAGTGTGCAGTATCTAGATCAGTACAAAGTATTGACACATTGATGGAATTTAAAACAAATGTATTATGAATATTTAAAAAAATAGATACAACATAGGTAGTTTGTTCAAATCAGAGTTCCACTAAAATATATTTCTTAAAATATTATTGGGGATGTGAACTTTAGTAAGAATGGTATTTGATTGCTTGTTTATTTTTTAATTCCCCTGATAATGGCTGGCTAGGGCACTTTAGATAGTGCTTGGATGAGCCAAAACAGGAATAGGAAAAAAATAACTAGTCAATGTGATTTATGTGAGGGTGTTATTGTGCACAGTTCACCCTTTGATTTAAATATCTTACTTCCATAGTGCTGATCAGAGAAATAAGATTGGATTTTCTATTTGTTAGTTTACTGTAAGTGGTTATTTACACTTTCTTCTGTTGCTCTGTTACAACCTGTATAACCTGAATTTTAAAGAATTGTGAGTATTCAACTAGCTGCCATGCTTTTTCTTTTCATCTAGTGACACCAATCTGCCTTTCAAAGCTTATTCAAATCCTCTACAGTGATCTCTTTCTGAGTGACCATTGAAATGTGAACAGCGAGATACCCACTAGAATGCCCAGCAGGATCTGTGATTTATCTTTTCTTTAAGATAGGTGATTCCTGAACTTTAACCCTGTCTTAACTCCCCAAAGGTAGAGTTGACCATACCGTATCCCATTTTGATTTGTATTCCCCTGGAAACACATCCTGAGACAAGGAATTTTCCCACACAATTATGAATACTGAGACGCCCCACAATCTGCCATCTGAAAGCTGAAAACCCAAGAAAGTTAGTAGTCAAATTTAGCCTAAGTCCAAAGACCTGAGGACCACGGGAGCCAATAATTTAAATCCCAGGCCAAGGGACAGGAAGATGACATGGAATGAGATGGGATGAGATGGCCTAGCTCTCCACCTTTTATTCCATTCATGCTCCCAATAGATTAGATGATGCTCACCCACACTGGGGAGGACAGTCTCCTTTCCTGAATCCACCCATTCAAAAGCTAATTTCATCTAGAAACACTTCCACATATACACTCAGAAATCATGTTTAATCTGGCCATCCCATGGTCAATTGAGTTGGCACATAAAATTAACTATTACAAGTCCACATGGACCTTGTCAACATGGCATCCTCACGCCTCTCCTTAAACCGTACTGAATCTGCAAATAAAAGCAGTAACAAACTCATAATTCCTCCTAACGTGATACAGATATCCTGTGTACAACCAAAAACGCACTGATCCTTTCCTCAGAAGAAGAGGTAAAGTTCTTGAGTGATGTTTATTCTTTTCTTTGACACCTCATAACCTAAATGCCCTGATGTAACATTAACAATACTGAAATACTGTGATACAATGCATTTTATGTTACATAATGAAGAAATAGAGACAAGGAAACAAGGATATAGATAGATAAACACACATACACACGTAGGTGTATTCATTGAAAAATAAGGAGGAAATACTAATGACAGTTACAGTTTTTGTTTCTATAACTAGTCCCGTGGTCATGGCTGGATTTATAATTATTTCTTCCACTACTCATTCCAATTCCCTTCGATTTCAGCAAGCACCTCAGCTTGGATTGGGCAGGTTTAGTTTTTCATTTACTTTAATCACAGGTCATGGTAATACTAAGAGACACCCTAAGGAGTCGCCTGTATTCCAGATATATTCTCCCTTAACTTCATTGTGGAGTAATAGTCTAGTCGCCTTGGTAGTCAGAATCACTGTTGATCCAGAAGCATAAGGAGTCAAAGTGGCTAGGTGGCAGTCTTACATTTTAGTTCAATGGAATCATTGTGGTGCCTCCTGATAGAAAAACTATTCCTTGTGGAACTAAGACATCTAGGCCAGCAGAGCAGTAAGTTATGGAAATAAAAATTTTCCTAGTGATCAAACTGAGTGGTAATGCTTTCATTTCCACTTCTCGATTCTTAGGTCTGTGAATCCTGGCTATCAGATGCTGATTCAAAGCATATATAGCTTTCTGGAGAATAATGCCTCAGACCTGCAAATTATTCCCACCTAGTTGGTACTGTAGCTGAGTCTTCAAGAGGCCATTCTACTGTTCTGTCAAGCCAACTGCTTTGGGGTGGGGGACATTTAAAATGTAACGTAATGTATAGTATGGTACTATGTATAACATAGTGTGATATAACATACCATAACATACTATAATATAAGCTTCTTGTTCCAGCTCTTTCAATGTAAGGCTTGCACAGTCACATTCATTATGTCCTCCAGCATCAAATCATTAAATGGTCAGAATATGGTCAACTGAGTGTCGTGGTTGAATTGTATTCCTCCCAAAAGATATGCTCAAGATCTAATTCCCAGTTCATGCGATTGTGACATTATTTGGATATGCGGTCTTTACAGATGTCATCAAGGTAAGATGAAGTCGTAACGGATTAGGCTGGTCTCTAATCCAATATGATAGTTATAAGTAGAAGAGAAGAGACACAGACATGCAAGAAGGGCAGTGCCATGTAATGATGGAGGCAGAGATTGGATTGATGCTTCTACAAGCCAAGGAACACTAAGCATTTCCAGCAATCACCAAAAACTAGAAAAGAAGCATGAAGTTCCTCAGTTCCTCCACAGGAACCAACCCTGCTGGTTCGTGGATTTTGCATTTCTAGTCTCCAAAAGGGTGAGAATATGGTTTCTTTGTTGAAGCCAGGCAGTTTATGCTACTTTGTTATGCCAGTCTTAGAAAACTTACACGTTGTGCAGAGGAGAATTTTATGTACTACTTCTAGAAGAGGCACACACCACCGTTCTTCACATTCTGTTGGCTAAATCTCCAGTCTCTTTTAACTGCCCTGTAGATAGGGTAATATGATTTAGCTGTGTCCTGGGGAGAAGAGATCTCTTTGATGAATATCCAGCTAATGTCTGCAACAGAAACTTAAAACCAAAAGCAAATAACAAAACACTTAAGAACTTAGAGGTAAAGTGAAAATGAATATGCAAATTGTAAGTTTCTAGGACTATTTTACATTGAAAAATTACATATAAATACTTGTTATGAGTACCTGATATGGAGGTATTTTATACGTAAATGCATTTATTAACAAATTAGAAATATTGAAAAGAAATGAATTAAACTTTCAACTCTGGAAAGTTTTTAAAAGAGTAAAGAGGGAAACTAAAAAGCAGAGAGCAGAGTGTAAAAAATAATTATATAAGGCAATAATTAACCAATAACTAAATATATATATATATATATATATATATATATATATAATATTTATAACCTTAACCTAAGTGTTATGTGTATATATACACGCACACACACACACACACACACACACACACACACTAAAATCAATCAAGGAAATGATAAAGAATTTTCTTTTAAAAATACTCTTTGGAGTATGTCTTCTTTGGAAAAAATGTCTATTCATCTGTTCTGCCAATTTTCAATTGGATTATTCATTTTTGGGGTATTGAACTTTGTAGGTTCTTTTTAGGTTTTCAATACTAACCCTTTCTCAGATATATCTTTGCAAATATCTTGTCCCATTCTATAGGTTGGCATTTAGTATTGTTGGTTGTTTCCTTCACTGTGCAGGAAGGAAATCCTAATTTTGATGAAATCCTAATAGTTTATTTTCACTTTTGTTTCCCTTTCCTCAGGAGTCATCTTTAGAAAGATGGTGCTATGCCAATATCAAAGAAGTCACTGCCTGTGTTCTCCTGTATGACTTTTATGGTTTCAGGTCTCACATTTAGATCTTTAGTTCATTTTGAATTCATTTTTGTGTATGGTATAAGAAAGTGGTCCAGTTTCATTCTTTTGCATATTGCTTTCCCATTTTCTCAACACCATTTGTTGAAGAGACTGTCTTTTTCCTATTGGATGTTCTATTCATCTTTGTTGAAGATTAATTGGCCATATAGTTGTATGGTTATTTCTGGGTTTTCTATTTTGTTCTATTGATATGTATCTATTTTTGTGTCAGTACCATACTGTTTTGATCACAATAGCTTTGTAATATAATGTGAAGTTGGGAATTGTGACGTCTCCAGCTTTTTTTTTTAAAGGTTGCTTCGGCTGTAGTCCTTTGTGGTTCCATATAAATTTTAAGATTGTTCTAGCTCTGTGAAAACATGCTGAGGTATTTTGATAGGGATTACATTAAATGTATAGATTGCTTTGGGTAGTGTAGACATTTTAACAATATTTGTTCTTCCAATCTATAAGCATGGAATGTTTTTCCATTTCTTTTGTCATCTTCAATTTCTCTCATCAGTTTTTTATAGTTTTCAGACTATGGTTCTTTCACCTTTTTTCAGTTAGGTTTATTCTGAGGTATCTTTTATTATTTTTGGTGCAATTATAAATGGGATTGTTTTAGTTTTTTAATTATTTTTTAATGTTTATTTTTGAGAGAAAGAGACAGAGTATGAGCAGGGGAAGGACAGAGAGGGAGGGAGACACAGACTGTAAAACAGGCTCCAGGCTCCGAGCTGTCAGCATAGAGCCTGACGTGGGGCTCAAACTCATGAATTGTGAGATTATGACCTGAGCCATAGTTGGACACTTAACCGTCTGAGCCACACAAGCACCCCGGGACCATTTTCTCAATTTCTCTTTCTGCTGCTTCATTATTGGTGCATAGAAATGCAATAGATTTCTGTATGATGATTTTGTGTCCTGGGAACTTTGCTGAATTTGTGTATCAGTTCTAGCAATTTTTTAGTGACATCTTTCAGGTTTTCAATATAGAGTTATCTGACATCTGCAAATAATGAAAGTTTTTCTTCTTCCTTGATGATTTGGATGCCTTTTATTTCTTTTTGTTGTCTGATTGCTGTGGCTAGGACTTCCAGCACTGTGTTACATAACACTGGCAAGAATGGACATCCCTATCATGTTCTTGACCGTAGAGGAAAAGTTCTGTTTTTCCCCACTGAGGGTGATATTAGCTGGGGGTGGGGGGTGCTCATTAGATGAAAAGATACTCGACATCACTGATAATCCCAGAAATACAAATTAAAACTACAATGCGATACCACCTCACATCTGGCAGAATGGCTAAAATCAACAAGATAAGAAACAATAGGTGTGGAGGAGGATGTAGAGAAAGAGGATCTCTTTTGCATGCTGGTGGGAATGCAAAATGGTGCAGCCACTGTGGAAAACAGTATGGACGTTCCTCAGACGGTTAAAAATAGAACTATCCTACTATCTAGCAATTGAACTACTAGGTATTTACCCAAAGAACATAAAAATACTAATTCAAAGGGATAGATGCACCCCAATGTTTATAGTAGCATTATCCACCATGGCCAAATTATGGAAACAGCCCAAGTGTCCATCATCTCATGAATGGATAGAGAAGATGTGGTATGTATATATATATATATATATATATATTTATATATATATATATACACACACACATACACACACACACACACACACACACAATGTGGTATATAGAAATGCCATATATATATACACATATATCTATATTTATATTTTATATATTTATTTTATTTATTTATATATTTTAATTTGTGTATATATAAATTACCATTTGCAATGACATGGATCTACTTAGAGTGTCTTAAGCTAAGCAAAATAAGTCAGAGAAAGACAAATACTATATGATTTCACTCATTTAAAAAACAAAAGAAATGAGAAAAGGGGGAAAAAGAGACAGGCAAACCAAGAAACAGACTCTTAACTATAGAGAACTGATGATTACCAGAGGGGAGGGGAGTGGGGGAATGGATTAAATAGGTCATGGGAATTAAGGAGGACACTTGTGATGAGTACTGGGTGTTGTAGGGAAGTTTTAAATCACCACATTCTACACCTGAAACTAATATTACACTGTATGTTAACTAACTGGAATTTAAATAAAAACTTAAAAAATGTTCTTTTTATCTTAAATTAGAAATGCCCAATTAATGGGGTATCTTTAAAGAGATTTCACACAGCTTATTCACAGGAGGTAATTGATCCTTTTACTGGATATTTTCATGTAAATATATTTATAATTTTGATACAGTACTTTTGCTTTAAAGTAGACTTTTGGAGACAATAAAGAAGTAGATATGTATGCGCATTTCACTGATGCAATATAATCACTATACTTTATTATCTAAAATGTAGGTAGTGTATTATCTAAAGTGTAGGTACAGTTTCTGGAGTCTTAAGTACTGACCTTTCACAAAGACAGCTAGTAAATGATTTTTAATATCTTGCAATTGGATTAAGGAAAATAGTTTTATCTTTGGAGGTGAATTCTTTTCTTTTAAAATTGAAAAGTGTTTAACATAATTCCTTAATATCTCCAGGAGATATCCTTTATACTTACATTCGCCATTTTCTACTAATCTTCATGCACTGTTTTGAGGAATGTGAATATGAGTATGATTTGGGTATGAAGCATAATTCAGAGACTCAAATGTCTGAAGGATACCCTGCTCTGTGGTATTATTAAAAGTGATCCAAATTCCTAAGGAAGATTATGTACAGTTCTAAGACTAAGAATAAATGTAGATTCTCAGTTCTACAAATGCATTTCAGTACTTACCTTTCCTGAGGACCTGAGGCTTTTGATACTTTAATATTTGCCCCTTCTTCATGTTCTTTGCATTTCATTTGCCATATTTTTCTCAGTCCCTCTTGAAAGTGCCAAATATTTCATAAATTTCTTAAGTCTCCATACCTAGGATTACTCTCTTTTCACTGTACCTTATTCTTACCAGTGCCTTCAGTGATCAAATGACTCTATGTATTCTGATAATTCAAGTATCTATATTACTAACACTAGTCATAGTTAATGACTATGGGTTTTGTTTTAAGCACTTTACAGTTTTGTTTTGTTTTTTTAAGTGTATTTATTTATTTTGAGAGAGAGTTAGAGAGTGAACAGGAAGGGGCAAAGAGAGAGAGAGAGAGAGAGAGAGAGAGAGAGAGAGAGAGAGAGAATCCCAAGCAGGCTCCACACCATCAGCATGGAGCCCAATGCAGGGCTCAAATTCACAAACCATGAGAACATGACCTGAGCTGAAACTCAGAGTTGTATGCTTAACCACCTGAGTCATCCAGTCACCCCTAAGTGCTTCATGTCTTTTAAATCATTTAATTGTCTTACACTATGAGGTGATCATTATCATTATCTCCATACTAAGCATGATGATTCTGACCCGCAGAGAGGTTGCATAAATTGCATTATGGATTGCTAGTGCCAGGATATGTTTTCAGGAACCAAATTCATGATCTTTGCCGTAGACCTGAACTTCTCCTCAAGGTCATAGTTCTTTCCTGAGCTCCAAATCTGTGTATTTAATTGCTTTTTTAGAAAATCTACTCTCCAGGATCTATCAAAGGGAACATGTCAATATATGCTACTCCTTCTCCCTACAAAAAAAATGCAAATAATAAAAATTTGTCCTTCCTTAGCTGTTAACTAGTGTAAGAGAGTCATAGACTTATTTTAACCTTTCCATTTTTTTCTCTCTTGTAACAAGATTACCAAAACAAACTCCTAAGAATTTTTCAAATCAATCATTTTTATTTTATTTTATTAAATTGTCAGGAATATATCCAGATAAACTGAAGGCATTTCTCTTTGATATGAGGGAATGTTTTTGAGTTTTATTTTTTATTTGAATTTAATTATTATTTCTATTTTTATCTGAATTTTATTCAATTTACAGAGTTCTTTTCCTATGACTATTTCAATTTCTTTTACGTTTTTATGGAATTGGTTTGATCAATCTTTTATGGTGTTTGGATTTTGTATAATACTTAGCCTTTTCTTTCCAAAGCTTGTAAAATTTATTTTAAAAAGATCCTAGATTTTCTCTAGTACTTTTGTAGTTCAGTTATGTTATCTTTGAATTAAACATGTTTAAATTTTGCTTTCACCAAAACCAGGTTGTATCTTTTCTTAAACACCTTGTACAATATAGCCCCTCCTCCCATATGGTCCTTTTACTTCCTTGTACTGTTGCAAATTAGATTTCCCAGAAAGCAAAAGCTTAGATGAAAATGTGGGTGAAAGGGAAGGGAAGAGGTAAAGGACTGGGTAGAGAGAAATGCTAAGCTGTGATGAAGTCTTTTTTTTATTGATTTTTTTATCTTTATTTTTTTTAATTTAAATATTAGTTAATATACGGTGCAATACTGGTTTCAGGAGGAGAATTCATTGATTCATCACTTACAATACCCAGTGCTCATCACAAGTGCCTTTCTTAATACCCATCACCCATCTAGCCCATCTTTCACCCACCTCCCTCTGTCAGCCCATAGTTTGATCTCTATCATTAAGAGTCTCTTGTGGTTTGTTTACCTCTCTTCTCTTTACTTGTCCCCCTTCCCATATGTTCATCTGTTTCATTTCTTAATTTCCACATATGAGTTAAGTCATATGGTATTTGTCTTTCTCTGATTGGCTTCTTTTGCTTAGTCTAATACTTCTAGCTCCATCCACTTCATTGCAAATGGCAAGATTTAATTCTTTTTTGTGGGGAATAAGCTTCGGAATTCCCTGAGCCTGCACTGAGGGGTTAACAAGGCATAAAGAATTAGAAAGCCATAAGATGTACACACCCAAGTTTGGGTAAACAAGATTAGGTAAATGAGATTAGGTAAATGGGGCAAAGGCCCCAGTATAGGACAGAGGTATAAGAATAGGGAATCTCAGGATGAAAACATCCGAGATGAGGTAAACAAAATTAGATATTCAAGGCAGAAATGCCCCCCAACTTAGTACAGTAGCAGAAAGCTGCTTTCACAGGAGGGAAGGACCAAATTAGGTAAACAGGTAAATAGAGGTGGGCAAAGTTGCCCAGAGCTGAAGCTAATTAGCAAAAGAATGGTGCCTTGTTGACCCTGAGGTAGCATGCTCTTTCTTGTCCCCTAGACCAGTTTAGGTAAACAGAGGTGGGGCCTCATGTCTGCTGTAAACAATCTTCCTCTGAGGGCCAGGATTTTGCTTTGTATTAACCCAAACCCCTAACACCGCATATCTTCAAAACCCCCTTTCTCTCATTCCTATGAGTTAATGTTCACGATTTCATTGTCTCTTTGTGCACACCCATCACCACCTTTGTAAGCCTTCTGATCCTAATATAAAAGGAACAAGAACCCTTACTTGGGGCTCTTGTCTCCTCCAAGACATTAACCTTTCTTGCATTTTTACTTCTGCATCCCACTTTCTTTCTGGACAAGAGAGAGCTCCAGACCCAGAGTCTATGACACTTTTTGATGGTCTAGTAATATTCCATCATGTATTCCACATTTTCTTTATCCATTCATCAGTCAGTGGACATTTGGGCTCTTTCTGTACTTTGCCTATTGTTGATAATGCTGCCATAAACATAGGGGTGAATGTGTCCTTTGAATCAGTATTTCTGTATTCTTTGGGTAAATATCTAATAGTGCAATTGCTGAATCTCAGGGTAGTACTATTTTTAGTTTCTTGAGAAACCTCTATAGTGTTCTTCAAAGAGATGAAGAAGGGCATTATATCATAATAAGGGGTCCGTCCAACAAGAAGATATAACAATTGTAAATATTTATGCCCTCAACTGGAAATAGTATCTTTTGGGGGAAATATAGATGGGCAGCCAAATGGTTACAATTCAGTCTGTACAATCAGAAGAAACTGAGGATGGAAGGTCAGCTAGATGAGAGTAGTTGACCCAATAGAACACTAGCAATCCCCTTCTCAATTTCTAGACCTGATCAAGTTTTCAGAATAAGAACTTCTGACTTAAGGATAAACTAGGTCCAGGAAAAAGGAACCTGTAACACTACATCATATGTATATGATAATATATATGGTAATGATTTCCCCAGATCTTCCCCAAATAGATCTGTGGACATTTTCTTAATTAACTGCAAACTGGGGAAACAAAGATACTCAAGGGGTTTAAGGACTCTTGAAAAGGATCAAAGTTGACCTTGGAACTGGGAAACAGGGATAGAAGCAGGAGAAGCCTAGTTTACCATCACTTGGAGTGAGATGCATGGAGAATTTCTGCTTCCTCTCACCCCAGATCTGTGCTCTGTGGGAAAATGTGATCATTTCTAAGAAGGAAATGCTTCTATTATAGAACATAGCAAGACTCTCATTGAAATGTTAACTGCCACTGCTCCCTAACCACTTCCACATGTTGGTGGCAAGGGACCAGCAGGTAAGAAGAGGGGGTCACTATATCAGCAGTTGCTGAGTAACTGACACCAGTCTTCTTTCAGAAGGAAATAGAAATTTCATTAAACTATGGGGAAGGGAAGAACATTTTTCAAAATGGAATTCACTTGGGTACCCAGTGGCTACCAATTCTTTGCCCAATTTTGATAATAAAGAGAAAGCTTCTCTGACCTGAGAAAGACATGGTGCCCAAGGACCCAGAACTCTCAAGGATGAGAATATGGGCCACATCTCCAGGTAAGCAAATGAAATCAGCAGAAGTGGCAGTTATGGACGGAGAGTGTCTAGAATTGATAAGAGAGGGAGCAAGACGATGAATATCCGTTATGTGCCCCAGACCAGGGTAGCAGGAAGAGCATTAGTTACTCCCACTAGCTTATTAATGTCTCCTCCAGAAACAAAGGCTCACCAGATCCAGAGGCTCTGCTCCCAGAACTTATACAAAATGTGGCCTGAACAGCACCAGTGATGTTGCAATGTGCTTCCCAAATGTCACCTCAGGAATGAAAACATGTTTGTTTTCTGGCCATGATGCAGGCATAAATATCTCAGCTTTCAACTCTTTTTGGGATTGACTGAACTGAAAAGAGTCTTTTAATCTAGAATCTAAAACCCTTGACCTTTCACCCTAAATGAGGCTATCTCTGAAGCATTAACTCATTTTCAAATCTCCCCACTGGATGAGCTGAGGCTTTGTTTAAGACTTCATCACTTTTCTTTTTGATAAGTCTGGCTAGGAGTTTATCTATTTTGTTAATTCTTTCAAAGAACCAGCTCTTATTTTTGCTGATCTGTTCTACTGTTTTGTTTGTTGTTGTTGTTGTTGTTGTTGTTGTTGTTGTTTGTTTCTATATCACTTATTTCTGCTCTAATCTTATAATTTCCCTTCGTCTGCTGACTGTAGGCTTTGTTTGATATTCCTTTTCTAGCTCCTTTAGGTGTAGAGTTAGGTTGTGTATTTGGGACCTTTCTTGCTTCTTGAGATAGGGCTGAATTGCAATATACTTCCCTCTTAGGACTGCCTTTGCTGCATCCCAAAGGTTTTGGACTGTCATGTTTTCATTTTCATTTGCTGCCAGGTATTTTTAATTTCTTCTTTAATTTTCTGGTTAAATCATTCATTCTTTAGTAAGATGTTCTTTTTTAAAAATTTTCTTTAATGTTTATTTATTTTTGAAAGAGAGAGAGACAGGAGGGGCAGAGAGAGAGGGAGACACAGAATCTGAAGCAGGCTCCAGGCTCTGATCTGTCAGCACAGAGCCCAACATGGGGCTCAAACCTATGAACTGTGAGATCATGACCTGAACTGAAGTTGGAAGCTTGACTGAGCCACCCAGGAACCCCTAGTAAGATGTTCTTTAACCACCACATATTTGAGGGCTTCCCAAATTTTTTCTTGTGGTTGACCAAGTTTCATAGCTTTTTGATCCAAAAATATGTGTGGTATCATCCCAATTTTTTTGTACTTGTCGAGGGCTGATTTGTGACCCAGTATGTGATCTATTCTGGAGAATGTTCCATGTGCACTCGAAAAGTATGTGTATTCTGCTGCTTTGGTATGAAACGTTCTGAATATATCTAAGTCCATCTGGTCAAGTGTGTCATTCAAAGCCATTGTTTCCTTGTTGACTTTCTGCTTAGATGATCTGTCCAATGTTGTACATGGGGTGTTAGAGTCCCATATTCTTATTATATTAGTGTCAATGGATTCCTTTATGTTTGTGATTAATTGATTTATATACCATGTCCTATTGTCATTTCCACAATAGTCGATGGGTCAGAAACCCTTGGCAACTTCTTATGTTACCACAATTAGGTAATTGTATGTAAGGAGCTTCTGATGGTGAAGTGTCACACCTGAACTCTAGTGCTTGGGGAAGCCTGCTGCCCCCGTTGCTGTCAGCTATAAATAACACTCCATATGAGCAGTTCTATCTAACAGGGCAGAGCTATCATTTTTTTTAAGTTTATTTATTTTTGAGAGAGAGAGAGAGAGAGAGAGAGAGAGCGAGCGAGCAGGGGTAGGGGTGGAGAAAGAGGAAAGAGAGAATCCCAAGCAGGCTCTGTGCTGTCAGTGTAAGCCCAACATAGGGCTCAATCTCATGGACCATGAAGTCCGAAAGATCATGACCTGAGCTGAAATCAAGAGTCCAACACTTAACCTACTGAGCCACCCAGGTGTCCCACAAAACTATCCTTTCAGCAGCACATTCCTTATATCTTTGGTGAATATTTGGTGTTTTGTTTTTCTTTTTGGCTTTATGTTCTATATTTGCTTTACCATGCCCACTTCTCTCAAACTTTAACCTTATTGCTCACAATCTGTCATGGCAGCTCTTGCATTTTCACATCATTTAGTGTGGCCTATCATCTTCCATGCCTTAAGAATTACCCTATAGTGTGTTTACACAATCCCTTGTGCTTCTTGTCCATTTCTTAAATCATGTCCTTGAGAGAGCACGACAGAAGTACAAACTGTCCCTTCCATATTCTTGATCTCATATTCCATGATATAATTTTCCCTTATTTAAAATCCTTAACTGACTGCCCACTACTTTTAATGTAAAACTTCCATATTATTCTAGGCCTTCAGTGCTATGAGTAGCCATTCTTATTTATCACCAAATTACCTATTTCTCTCAACTATCCCAGACATGTAACCTGTAGCTTACTTATATAGAACTAGTTATGGTTCCCCAAATGCATCCTGGCTGTGTGTGCTTCTTTGTGTGCATATTACTCTTTATATCTTGCTTAGAAGATATAAGCTACCATCTTAGTTTAACTCGTACTCAAACTTCAAGTCAAAGCTTCTGTCACTTTCTGCTGAAAATCTTTCACTTTCTGGACCATGTTATCATTTGGCCAGTGTGATTCGAAACCACCCTCTCACATACACTGTTTGTCACCATTCCCTGTCTCTGTTTTTGACCAGTGTTTTGCGAACATAGGTCTACACATGGATAAGAAACTAAGTCGAAATTATTTTTTTAAGATAAATGCAAAAGTAAAGGTGACCTAATGAGGTTTCCATAAAGTCACATCAGGAGATATAATTCATCATCATTCAGTCTCATCTTCAGTCCCTTTACATATTTTTGTTGTTAAAATGTTCTTTATAACATGATTATGATAGTCATGATAAATACAGTTTTTTTTTCCTCTTTCTTCTTTCCTTGCTTGCTTCCTTCCTTCCAAAGCCCCAATATGACATAATAAAAAATAACAATATTTAGATCTTCATTTTTAACTCTCTGTTGCGCTAAATGCCAAATTGAAGTTTTAAACAAATTGTTATCACTATTTCTCTTTATCAGTATCAAAAAACATAGAGTAGGTGCAAATATATCTTGATTAAATGAGTGAGTACACCCTCATATACATCAAGATGAGTATATTCTTAGAAATTTCCATATACCAGAATGAAATGGGTACAGAATACTGCCTGGTTTGTAGACTAAGTACATTCATGTGTTTAAATATTCTAATTACCATCCAATGGCTCCTCCAATAATTCCATTACTTACTCTGCTCAGCACCCTAATGAACCCAGTGCCTCCATAATTCATATCCAGTGTTTTTAGAACAGTCCAGTATATTCTTTGCTGTACAGCTGGTGATCGTCATACAAACTACTGAATTAGATGAACATTTTTTTACTTTAATCCAGCGCATAATTAAGTCCCACCTCAAAACCATAAGGAAAATTAATAATTACAGAAAAGGGGCAGTAGACTGTTTTGGATCTAACATGCCAGTTCAAACTCAGCAGCAGATTATAAGAGCAATAAATTATGACCTTGTAGTAGCACCTGTAAGGTAGTACTTAAAGATTCCTCTCCAGTTGTTTCACTTATTGGCAATCGATTCAGAAACATCTAGTACAGAGCAGATACAGTGAGTGAATTGCCTTTGTACTCCTGAATAGCTATTTTTTTGTGCTGAATTTGACTCCGCCTATAGATGTCTGTCTATATTTCCATAAAAATAGGAGATGGAATCTTTTGGGACACTATAGAAAAATTTTGCAGACAGCATAAATCACATAATAGAGTGAACTCATTACCTATCCTCTACCCCACTGAAGCAAGGTGTAAATTCAATTTTAAGGAAAGCTAACACTTTTATTCTATTTTAAAGCAATTTCTTACCTGGCAGATAGGTAACTCTTTCTTCACTTACATTCCTTGAAGTGCAAATTAATTTTTAGTTCAGATAGTAACTCATCTTTGTGTAGGCAAATTGTAACAGTAAGGGCTGTTCTCTTCTCAGGAAGGCAATTGAGTTGAACATAGATATACCAGATTCCAGAAATGTTTGAATTATTAAAAAATTTACCTCTACTTCTAGATTATTCCCCAAAAGGTGATCATATTTTATTTATACACTACAATCTATATATTTATTTATTTGTGGATATCAAGAGAGCAAAAATAGATATTTTTATGAAGTACTCTAATTGGGAATTCAATTGTCTAATGCAACTGTTAATTAACCAAAACATATATCATTTATAGTGCCCAAAATATTTTCCCTATTTGTACTTTTTGATATAATCAGCTTCTGACAAGGTATGTTCAAATATTTGATCTTCATTTTGAGTAAATTTAACATATATAATTTTAGTTATACATTTGTAATTTCAAGTGAGACATCACTCCCTTTATTTTGAGATGGGAGGATTTTTTGCTGGAGGAGGTCACTTTCCAAAGTGAGTATTTGAAAATAGATGATGTCATATATTGTGAGATGAAAAACAAAATATGATTCATGTATTGCAAATTTTGAATTATGGACTATCAGTGCACTATTTAGTTTGTTTTACAAAGACCAAATGCAAAGAATCAGTTTATTTCAAAATTTTGAATGCAACGGAGAACAAAAATAATTTGCAGTGCAATCAAACCTGTATTAAAACGCTTCATGCCAAGTAGACCCAGTCACTGTATTAACTCTTCTTAGGGAACTGTATGGTTTTATACAGAATTATCAGTGAAAAATGAATATTGACTTTCAGAAAGCCTCTTTATTTCCAACTGAAAGAAATGTATCCATCTTATGTGAGAGATACATTTGTTATGAATAAGTTTTAAATTGATAAATATCACTCACCTGATTAAAGATTTTAATTTTTCCATTGCCTTTAGGATAAAAGTTTAATTCCTGAACAGTGTTTGCATGATCTCATCTCACATTCACTCCTGTCCCCACCATCATCCCCACACTTCATATTCACTGGTCACTCTGCTCCTGCAGTTTGCTCAGGGAAGTGATGTTCAAAGTTCAATGTCAGTTTCTCAGAGGGACTCTCGTTAAGCCCACTACTTCAATTATTTTCTTCTATTTTCTCAAATAGCCTATTTTTCATACAACTGGTTACAACTTGCATTGATGTTTTATATATTTATTTGTGTGTAATGTCCGCCTTCTCCATTCACTCTCTTTATCATAATAAAAGGATCATACCCATTGGTTTTTTACTGTAGATACACCAACACAAAATCACACATGGCAGTTATTCCTTAAATGTTTATTGAATAAAAATTAAAATGTGTTGCCATATTGTCATAATTGTAAATGACATATGATAAAATAATAAAATCTTTATGTTCTTAATTTTCAGTTTTCAATTTTAGTACACTGAGTACCATGTACTTTCCTCAAATGTTTCATTGAAATTCCATCAGTATGTAAAATTTAGTTCTGTAACAGTGGAGTGTAAGTATTATTAAGGCAGGATCTTTAAAAGAAAACAGCACAGTTGTAACCTATAATGATGTATAGCCTTCTGTGAATAAATGGCATTAAGACACCTCTAAGAAAGAACATCATCACCCAGAACATAAATCTGAGAGCGTAACCAAAGGAGAAAATAGATCTACTCACATACTGAGAAAAAGTGAGTAATTGATAATAATCATGACTACTTTTATACGCAAGGAAAGATTTTAGTTACAATTATGTTGTAATTTCATTTATTTATGTATTATTCTTTTGAATTTTTTTAATTTAGAAATGTGTTGTATAATAATCTAGTATTTGAGATGAGCTTTAGAAATAAAATGGAAAACCACTATCTAATATAATCTGTGTACCTTCATTAAACAAGAATTTTGGGCTTCATTGGTCTGATAAATGTTATGGGTATGTGACTTATATTTTTCTTCAAGAATCCTTCCATTAATATTAATCAAAGTAAAGACAAAAAGCCTCAGGCATGAAAATTATATATAGACAGGAGAATATATAAATTTGTCTTGTTTCCACTAGAATGAAGAATGGAGAAATAATATTTGTTTAGTAACTGTTAGGAAACAACTTATTGTGTTGGGTGTTTCCTTAAACTTTGTGCTGATCCTTATAAGAATGCTAAGGCACCAATAAGATGGCAGAAATGGGTTATCTGATTTCAAGGTGAGAATTCTTCCCTTGTTGCCTTGCTTTCTCCAAATGGCTAAGTGAAATGAAATAGATGATTTTCACTTTATAACCCCTGTATAAAATTCCACAAAGGAAAATTATCTAACGAATATTAAAATAAATCATTGTTCTATCAATATTAATGTTACACTTACGTTCTTCATTCCAAATATTAAAGTGCATTATTTAAATGCTTCCTAAGTACTACTGAATTGTTGAATGGCTATTTAAAAATAATCTCTAGTGACTAACTGATAAAACAACACACATGAAAATGTAAAAGATTTTTTCTTTAATAATATTTTGAAAATGTCACAAATCATTAGCATCATTGATCATCTGTTTTTGCCAAGTGATTTTCATAATAAGTTTATGACAACTGGTCAGTAGTGCCCATTATGATGACAAGGGAACTTAAATTCAGAATGTTTCAATAAAGTAAGCATGCAGAACAGATACGAGATTAAAAAAACATATTTTTTTCTCCCACACTGGAGCCCAAGATTTTTACCTTATGTTGCATCTCAAAATCGTGTTAATTCTTTAAGTGAAATTTGAGCCCACCCCTAGGTATTAATGAAATGAATCTACAGTGCTATTCTCAGTTACCAGGTGGGTCACAGAAAAGTTCCTAAAATGTGCATAAACCTAGACGAATATAAGCACAATTTTTCTTTTTTATGAATAAAGTAGGAAAATATGTGAGGAGTAATTCTAGCTTCCACCAAGACCTTGAATGCCTGCCAAGTCCAAAACTAACAATAAAGACTGCTGCAGTGATCAAGACATCTTTTATGTTATCCAGGGTGATTCTTGTATCCGTCCTATGCTACTCCCATATTCTTCCAATATGGCGTGGAAATATCAGATGAATACGGTAGTGACAATTTAAGCATTGGGGAAGAATATAATTTAGAGACAATCTGGTGTTTCTCGCAAACGAACTATGCTTTTGGAATTATAATATTGTTAGTCATTTACCCAAATTGATTAAAATAAAGAAAAAAATTGTCTTTTATTGTATTTTATAACAAAGGAACATCTTTTCAGCCAATTGCTACTGTGGCTTCATAATTGGTGAATTAATTCCCAGATTTGCATGGTACATTTGAGATATTTAATTCAGGATTTTCCCCCCAGCTCTGTATTTGCTAAATTCAGAACTAAATCCCTTATAAAGCAACTCAGTGAAATAGCTCATAGTTTGATATTAAAAAATTATCTCAAATCTTTAGATATGCACTCTATTTAAAAGTCTACATTAACTCCTTCCCCACCAGTGTGTTCACTATTGAAGATATTTCATTACAGACTAAAACTCCTCCCAAAACAAAATGATTTCAGTATATGGTACCTGGGAATGACTTCTAGAACAGTCTTCACAGTATATTTTCTATGAAAAGAAATAAAAGGTTTTTTTAAAAAATATTTATTTATTTATTTATTTATTTATTTATTCTCCAAAGGGTCTTGGATCTCACTTCAGTCAAATTTGATGGAAGCTCTCAATATTCCTTTCTCAATAGAAATTAGTAAAAATCAAATAAAATATCCTATATATTAAAAGTGCATTGCATGATCTTTTAAAATGAATTATAGTTTCAGTACAATACTAGGAACTCTAAAGAATTTCATTTATTACAATTTATTAAGGTTAATCTCTGTTAATATTTTCATTTTTTAAGATATTATAGTCAAATTGTATATGCTACTAATTACCCACATTGAAAAATATCTCAGTTAGAACTAAAAGGCTGAAAAGAGATGGGTTAGCACACATTACGTGCCGTAATAAAAGGAAATCATAGGGAGCAAGCATGGAAGTGCTTCACTCATTCGTTTTTGTACAACCCAGAAATATACACACACATAGCACACACATGAATACTGTGTATCGTCCAGGGCTTACAGAACAACTTAAATTTGTATTCACTGAAGATATATCTCTTAAAATTTGTTGTCGAATTTACAGTTAGAGTCGTTTAAAAAAGGTTGGTTGACATTGGCAACATTTACAAATTTTCTACAAGTTTAGGTAAGGGCGAGGGGAAATTTGGTCTATTGGACCATATTACATCAGAAATTCAGAGGGTAATTCATTAATATATTGTCCCAATGGTATGGAAAGATGTATTTTCCTAAATTATTGGGTTAATCATCATCTGTTAAAAGAATAAATATTCGTCTCACTTCCCAATGGTATAGACATATATTTTCCTGAATTATCAGGTTAATTGTATGTTAAAAAGAATTAATATTCGTCTCACAGGTTAGTGTGGGAATTAAATTGATGTGCTTGTGCATAATGTCTGATTAATGGGCATTCAGACAATTATAGCTATTACAGTATTAAAAATACCTCTTCTTTTGGAAGTTGAGATAGGGATGAAGTTTTGAATCCACTGATTTCTCATGCCTAAGTTAATGTTGCTATATCACATAAGTGGTTGGCCGTGTCATCCAGCCTTTGACTCATAGATTTGAGGTCAGTATGACAATTTATCATGGCTGCATGATACTCTCCTAAGCAAGACTCTAAGAAGCACAACAAAGTGTCTTGCTTGCTAAGAAGCACAAACAAGTATCTCTACTTACCTATCCTTCATTAGTTACCAAATTCCAATTTTGTTCTGTGTGATACTGTTACCAGCTAAAAAATGTGAAGCCTCAGAATCTCTAGCTGCTACAGTAATGGATGACATATGAGTAGAAGTCTGCTGGGTCTGCATTGGTCATTTGAAAAATATTGGTTCAGTGAGTTATGAAGATCTCTCAGATGTTGACACATTTCACTATACAATATAGAACAATCACATAATGTAATTTACCACTGTCTACCTCAGAAAAATCTTTAAGCATTGAAGATCTCTCAGGGTCACAGTGGGTGGGACCTGTGACTTGTTTCTTAGCAGTAGAATACATAAGACAATCATCTCTATGTTGTAAACTCTCTCCCTTGCTGACTTTGAGGGAATAATACTGGGAACTATTCCTTTGGAGCGACCCACATCATGAATGACTGAGGGAAGCTGATGGCTTAGAGACAGCAAGGCTAATCTGTCCAACTTCATATAAAAAATAGACTCTACCAACAGCCATATGAGCTTGGAAATAGATACTTCTACAACAGAGTCTTGACATGAGACTGTAGCCCTGGCTAACATCTTGATTACAGCTTATTGAGAGATTCTAAATTAGAGACACATCTAAGCCATGCCTAGACTTCTGGACCCACAGAAAATGTAAGATAATAAATGTGTGTTGCTTTGAGCCACTAATTTTGGGATAATTTGTTACACAGCCATTGCTAATAGAGTAGCACACAACCTTCCTTCCCCGTGGCCCTTTTTGGGCAAGTTTTATTGTGAAGATACACTTTACTGAGCTGACTGTTAGAAGCTGAGACCAGCTTCTAATGGCAATGAACTTATCAATCAGCATGTCCATATATATTTTTGTACCCAGAACACCTGTATCAACGATCTATGCTGAGAATAAACCCTAGAACAGTCCAGTTACAAAGAAACAAAATAACATCCAAGTATGTACCAGTACCTAGCAAGTTCAGAAATATTTGAGCGTCTCTCTTTGAGACTAACAGGACATTTACTTCTGGTCCTCCATGATTTCCTTTATCATTTTATTCTGTACTTCTCTAAAATTGAATCTCTATTTTAGCATCCGCTCATCTGTTTGGCATCCACTTTGATCAAGTACTTCAGCCTCCATCTTGCCGACCTCTGTTATTAGATTTTATCAATTCAGTTATGAAGTATGAGTATTTTACTGTGTGTGTGTGTGTGTGTGTGTGTGTGTGTGTGTGCATCCACAAACATGCATTCATGGTTTCTGGTATCCATAGAATGTGGTCTTTCTCTTGCTGCTGGTGTCTCACTAATGAGGTTTGCTTTTTGTATCAATTCCCCTTCTGCATTTTAAAATTTGGTAGCTGAATGATTCCTCTGCTCTTTCGTGGGGATTTGATGAATGGAAACTCTGTTGCTGTCTCCCTTCCTGCTCTGGCACCTACAGTAGATCTCTTTGAAGACTTGCTGGATTCTGACCTAAGGAAGTCGGTAGTTGTGTTGGATCATTGATTAATTTGAGGGGAGTTGACATTTTTACTATGTTGTGTCTTCTGATCCATCAGCATGGTATGCTCCTCCACCTAATTAGGCCAGGTGGCTTTCTTTTATCTGCACTGTGTAACTTTCATCATACACATGTTTTACTGAATTGTTTTTTCTCAACATTGTGGGTCATGTCTTTCTGTTTATTTGCATGCCTGATGATTTTTGATTGGAAGATAGACCTTGTGAACTTTTTGTTGGGTGTTGGATATATGTGTTTTTAATTTTTTTAAATACAAATTCAAGTTAGATAACATACAGTGTACTCGGCTTCAGGAGTAGAACCCAGTGCTTCATCTCTTATATGTGATACCTAGTGCTCATCCCAAAAAGTGCCCTCTTTAATGCCTATCGCCCATTTAACCCATCCATTGCCCACCTCCCCTCCAGCAACCCTCAGTTTTTCCTCTGGATTTAAGAGTCTTTTATAGTTTGCCTCCCTCTCTGTTTTTACCTTATTTTTTCCTTCCCTTCCCCTATGTTCAATATGTGTTTCTCAAATTCCACATGAGATGTCATAAATTATATCTTTCTCTGACTGACTTACTTCACTTAGCATAATACACCTCTAGTTTCATCCACATTGTTTCAAATGGCAAGATTTCATTCTTTTTCATCATTGAGTAGTATTCCATTGTATAAATATACCGCATCCTATTTATACATTCATCTGTTGATGGCATTTGGACTCTTTCCATAATTTGGTTCTTGCTCATAGTGCAAGAACATTGGGGTGCATGTGCTCCTTTGAATTAGCATTTTTGTATCCTTTAGCAGCAGCCTCTTATTTGACATATCTCTGGAAGCAAGGGAAACAAAAGCAAAAATCAACTATTGGGACCTCATCAAGATAAAAAGCTTTTGCACAGCAAAGGAAATAATCAACAAAACTAAAAGGCAACCAATAGAATGGGAGAAGATATTTGAAAATGACATATCGGATAAAGGGTTAATATCCAAAATCTATAAAGAAACTTATGAAGCTCAACACCCAAAAAACAAAAAATTCGGTGAAGAAATGGGCAGAAGACATAAATAAAACACTTCTCCAAAGATGACATCCAGATGGCCAACAGACACATGAAAAAAAGCTCAACATTACTCATCATTAGGGAAATACAAATCAGAACCACAATGAGATACCACCTCACAACCATCAGACTGGCTAACATTAACAACTCAGGTGACAACAGATATTGGCGAGGATTCGCAGAAAGGGGAACACTTTTGCACTGCTGGTGGGAATGAAAATTAGATATATATTTTAATGTAATCATATTTAAGCTATGTTCTGAGATGCAGTTGTGTTACTTGAAACCATTTGGGTCTTGGATGGTTTCCTTTTGATTAAAGTAGGACAAAAGCAGCTGTTAGTTTAGGGTTCATTTGGTCTCATACTGAGGTAATACCCTCTAGAGGACCCTACTCATTTATACACATATTAACAGTACTTTCAACTCTGGGTGGTGGTAAAACTATTTCTGGTGCTGTGTGATAGTGAAGGACTATTCCATTGGCTTCTTTCCAGCAGTACTTTCCCTTTCTTGGTAGTCTTATCAAACATAGGTTATAACTCAGCTGAAGACTTTGAATGAACCCTCTATGGATCCCTGGAGATATATCTCTTGGCTCTGACACTGCTCTGCAAATTCTAGGTACCTCAAATTCTGAACTTCATGTCACAATTCAAGAAAACTAGTGGTCTCTGTTTGGATTCTGCCCCCTGAGATAGTCAGGAACATCTCTTTAAGAGTGAACTGTGCAACTGTAGGGATCATCTGGTTAATTTCCCCTTGCTTAAGGATTACTGTCCTCCGTTGCTTAATGTTCAATGTCTGGCACACCTTGTTTTAAATATTTTGTCCAATTTTTGATTTATTTAAAGTGGGAGAATAAACTTAGTCTCTGTTACTCCATCATGGCCAGTAATGGAATTGTCTGATCCAGTGCCTTTGAGGCAAATCCCTTTGACCTTTCATCTCTGTGCTTTGCTTTTATCCTATTTGAACTTCTGAGGTATTTTTGAACCAGTTGTAGTAATTGAGGTTTTCATAAAAAAAGACTGATTTCTTAAATTGTTCAAATACATTGAACTAAAGTTAACAGTGAATGCTATACCAAGCCACTATGGGCATGTGTGGAACACAAATGTGATTCTAGGTCACTTGATTTATCCTTGCCAACACTTTGATGCCCAGCTTTCACACCTACAACCTACTGACACAGTTGGAGCCATCTAATGCCTTGTTGTGTTCCCCATCCACTTTTTCCCTGGAGGTTTAGACTCATTAACTTTTGCAGGACAGTTGGCATTACCCTCTGTCTAGCCCTATGTGTATCACATATGGCAAAAAATTATTTGACTTACTGAAAACCTTTTTTTCTGTTTTACAGTGTTCCTGCATATCTATGATTTTCTATTTCTTTCTACTTTTATATATGATATTTGGGGAATATTGGTATAAAAACGATGATTCAAGTTAATGGCTTTATGCATGACTTATGGAAAATATTTTTTTGTTTGTTTTCTATTCCACGCTGCTATTTATTTATTGTTAATTCAACAGTTAAACAATTTTAGCGAGAACACTTAACATGATACTTACCTTCAACAAATCTTTAAGTGTGCAATGGTGTATTGTTAAGTATAGCCACTATGTTGTACAGCACATCTCTAGAACTCATTCATTTTGTGTCCTACTAAACATTATACCCACTAAATACCTTCCCATTTTCTCTCCACCCAGTCCCTAGCAATTACTATCATACTATCTCTGCATCTGTGAGTTTGATCATTTTAGATACTTCATGTTACTAGAATTATGCAGTATTTGCCCCTCTGTGACTAGTTTATTTCACTTAGCATAATATCTTCCGGGTTCATCTATGTTGTCACATATGGCAGTGTATCTTTCTTAAGGCCAAATAATATTGCACTGTATTTACATACGGTATTTTCTTTATCAATTCATCCATCGATGTACATTTAGGTTGTTTCTGTCTTGGCTTTTGTGAATAATGCTGCAGTGAACAAGGGAGCATAGATATCTCGTCAAGATCTTAATTTTAACTATTGGCTATATACCCAGAGGTTGGGTTGCTGGATCATATGATAGTTCCATTTTGAATTTTTCAGGAATTTCTATATTGTTCCTCCTAATGGCTGCATGGTTAACATTACCACTAATAATTCTCCATATCCTCTCCAACATTTGCTGCCTGCCTTCTGACCTTCCGTCCTTCCGTCCTTCCTTCCTTTCTTCCTTCCTTCCTTCCTTCCTTCCTTCCTTCCTTCCTTCCTCCTTCCTGTTTTCGTTTTGTTTTTATGATGGCTACCCTAACAAGTGTGATATAATATTTCATTGTGGTTTTGATCTTTATTTCCTGGATGATTAGTCATGTTGAACACCTTTTCATATACCTATTGGCCAAGTGTATGTCTTCTTTGGGGAAATGTCTATTTAAATCTTCTGCCCACTTTTAGTCAAACTTAGCAAAGTTGCAGGATACAAAATAGGCATTGAAAATCAGTTAAGTCTCTATACACTACTAATGAATTATCCCCCCAAAATAAGAAAATGATACCATTTATAATAACATCAAAGAGAACAAAATGTTTATAAACGAACTTAACCAAAAAGATGAAAGACTTGTGTGCTGAGAGTTATATAACACTGATGAGAGAAACTAAAGAAGACATAAAAAAGTGGAAAGATATCCCATGTTCTTGGAATAGAAAAGTTACTGTTGTTAAAATGTCCATACTGCCCAAAGAAATCTTCAGATTTAATTATATTCTCATCAAAGCCCCAATGGCGTATTTTACAGAATTGGGAAAAATATTCTTAAATTCATTTGGAACCAAAAAAGGCCTCAAATAGCCATAGCAATCTTGAGAAGCTGGAAGCCTCACACTTCCTGATTTCCAAGTATATTACAAATATACAGCAATTAAAACAGTGTGGTACTGGCATAAAGACAGACATATTGACCAATGGAACAGAATAGAAAGCTCAGAAACAAAACCATGCATATATATAATCAATTGATCTTCAACAAGTTGTTTAAACTCACTCATCTTGAAATACTGAGCTTACCACTGTATAAAAGCTCTTATAAAAGAACACACTGTCAAGAATACAATGGAGAGGGGCGCCTGGGTGGCGCAGTCGGTTAAGCGTCTGACTTCAGCCCGGTCACGATCTCGCGGTCCGTGAGTTCAAGCCCCGCGTTGGGCTCTGGGCTGATGGCTCAGAGCCTGGAGCCTGTTTCCGATTCTGTGTCTCCCTCTCTCTCTGGCCCTCCCCCGGTCATGCTCTGTCTCTCTCTGTCCCAAAAATAAATAAACGTTGAAAAAAAAATTAAAAAAAAAAGAATACAATGGAGAAAAGATAGTCTCTAAAAAATAGTGTGGGGAAAACTGGAATCCACATATAAAAGAATGAAGTTGAACACTTCTCTTACACCACATACAAAAATTAACTAAAAAAAGATTAAAGACTTAAAGGTAAGACCTGAAACTCTAAAATTCCTGGAAGAAATCATAGGGGAGAATCTTCTGGACATTGGTCTTGGCAATAATTTCTTGGATATGACCTCAAAATCACAGCCAAAAACATACATAGACAAATGAGGCCACATTAAACCAAAAAGCTTCAGTACAGAAAAAAAAGTCAAATAATTTAAAAGGCGCTGTTCAGAATGGGAGAAAATAGTTTCACATTCTGTATCTGACAGGAGGCGAGTATCCAAAATTTAAAGAATACCTCAGAAGCAAACACGCCCACACACACACGCTCACATACCCACACCCCCCCCCACACACACATGAACCATGCTACCCTTTAATATGTCTATATTTTAATATGTTTTGTTTCTATATTTGAAGATTAAGACGGCATAATTTATAATTCAGTTATGATGGCCAGAATGTTTTTAACATTAAATTGACTGCTTGACATCTGAGCAATGACCTAATATAGATAAACATCGCTATTTATACTATGGTACAATACTACTGACTGGAGTTTAATAGCAATAAGCTAGCATCTTAATAAATACATTAAAAAGTCCAGAGTTTGTGGTTATCTGAAGGTATAAAGCTAATGTGTATTAATCTTGGAAACCCCTAGAACTCTTCTAGAACTACCTTCAGATATTTTAAGGCATTTTCTTGAATATTCACTTTTAAAGCAACATTTCATATTTTGGAGGTGAGTTTAATTGTTTTTAATAGCCTTTTGGATCTAAATCTGGTAAATAAAGTGAGTAATCACATTGAGAAAATCCATTTGGAGTTCAAAATTAGGTATAAATTTAAAGTAATTGAGATTGATTTTCTTAATTCACCAGTAAAATGTCTCTGAAAGTGGTTCCCAAAGAGGAGCTCTCATGGGATTTTGAGCCATTGCAGCAAAATGAGAATAAATTTCATCTCTTAAGTCAATATTTTGCAGAAGAATTGGTATATATGTATATTGCATTATGCTATTTCTGAAACCTTTGCCAAAATTTATTTTTTATCCTTAAAAATATAAAGTATTACCTGTACATATTTATTTAGATGTTTGTACTTTTTTGTATCTTCTACATAATTGTTTCATAACTATACCTCAACTGATACGTGTGTGTGTGTGTGTGTGTATAGTGTGTATATATATATACATACGTGTGTGTATATATATATATGTATATATAAATATGATTATTTCTATCCAAATTTTATATTTTGTGTACACACAAAGCCCCCATACATCTAATGTGCATACTTGTGGTATTAAAATAGTGACAGACAAATTTTATTCTTTTGGATTATTAGAATAATCACCCATCATCAGGAAGCTTAGAGTTCTTTAAATGCCACATTTATGTTTCCTTATAACATTTGCTATCCTAAACTGGAGACCTAAAAAATGTTTATCATACCAGGTTTTTTTTTTTATTCATACATTTCCTCAGTAAATTGCTTTAAATCATTGCAAATTTTAAAGTGTTTTGAAGAACACATATTTTTCACTAGTTAGAAAATTATGAAATACTCACAAGTTGTTTAAATTCACTCATCTTGAAATACTGAGCTTATCACCATATAAAAGCTTCTATGAAAGGAAAGGCTATAGAATGGCATTTAGGATGTACTTCGCTAAATTCAGATTATGAAGGAAGGTAGAGAGGAAAGGCCATTCTTTATCTGAGTTAATCATTGTTTAAAAGCTCCAAATATTGTAAGCTTCACTATCAGACTCCAATCTAAGAAGAAAAAAGTCCTAGGAGACTATGAAGCCTAACTTTATTAAAGATAACTTCTCTAGCTCAGCTTTCATTTTTTTTTCTATTTCATTTTGTAACTCCATCTAGAAACTGATACACTCAGATAATCTTGTATAGCGCTTTTCTGTAAGAACTTGAAAATTCCTCCTACAAATTTTTCTCTCCTTATTTCTGCATGGCTGTGTTCCATGCACATTTTTTAAAATTTTTTTTTAAGTTTATTTATTTTTGAGAGAGAGAGAGAGAGCAAATGAGATACAGTGTGAGCAGGGGAGGGGCAGAGAGGGAGGGAGAGAGAGAATCCCAAGCAGGCTCTGCACTATCAGCACAGAGCCTGATACAGGACTCAAACTCATGAAACCATGAGATCGTGACCTGAGCTGAAAGCAAGACTCAGATGCTTAACTGACAGAGCCACCTAGGCCCCCCTAGGCATTTTATAAATGTCCATAACTTCAACTTCACTTCTATTAAGTACAAAGCATTTTTTCTTTTTGCAATTTCCAAGTTTTAAGTCTTTATTTCCAATATGGAAATTTCCAATATGGAAATCCCCTAGATGTTGCACTGGTACATCTTTGTACCAACTTTTCCTTGCTCTGTTAAATCTATAGTTATCCTATATGTTCTTTCTCTTGCATGCAACTATGTAGGTACCTAAGCTCAAAATATCAAAAACAGTTCTATAGACATTTATTGAAAGTGCCTACAATAATATTTTTTTCATATTTTTCATGTATTCCCCACATTTAATAGTTCACAAATTCCTGTCAGTTTTTTTTTTTACTTTTCAAATACATCTCAAGTCATTTCCTTAAGTCATTTCATTGTTATGAGGTTAGTTGAATATCTTGTAATTTTCACTTGAAGAATCTCAAGTCTCTCTTCTTTACTCCTAGTTGGTTCACAATATTGTGACTAGAGTTACATTTCTGAAATACAATCCAATCTTGTCACCAGTCTAATTAAAATCCTTTGAATAATCTTTATGGCAGAAAGAACAAAATTCAAATCCAAAGTCAGATACTCAAGACATTTTGCCCTGTTTTTAGAAAATAATGTTCTGTATTTCATTTCATGGACACTTTTCATGTCTCAGCCACAGTGGGCTTTAGTAGACTCCACTATGTCTCCTTTACTTAGAATGATCTGTCATTTATCCACATGGAAGCTTCCTTTTAAAATGACTTCAAATATAATTTTCTCTTAGAAGGATTTCACAGACTTTTATACATACTTCTGTCAAGCATTTACACCTTGGACTGTGAACATTTATTTAAACACTTGTTTACTCCTGCTGACACATTGGTCTTCCTAATCCTTCATGGCCTTGTTTCATGAACAATATCTTACAAGTGTTATTACTTCCATCATCATTCATACAAAATTGGAGATTATTATGTCACTTATAATCTTCCTTGAGATTTCAGCCTGTATTTGCTAATGCTTAATATCCCAGAAATATCTCAAAATTTGCATCTGACATGAGCTTATTTAGGGTGAAGAATATAAACTCTATACCTCAGGGTAAAAGTGTTCAATAATGCATAAGGTATCCTATATATGTATTTTTTAAAAAGCCCTTGGTATCATCAGTATCAAAGAGAAACATATATGGAATGCTTCTATGAACAAGATACTGTGATTTAGTTGAACTAGTCTGAACATTTAGATTTATCGTAGTTTAAACTGGCAAGACATCTGGGACATTTAATTCTGCTTGCATATTCATCTACCAAATTCAAATATGAAAAGTGAATTTCACCTCTGTATGTATAATTGAATGTCTGCAGTGTCTCATTCATGAGTGTCCAAAGAGACAAATTGTTCTCATCTATCAAATAGGATTTTGGCAAGGAACTGGCAGTAAAACCAGAAGACCTGCCAAAGTTTGGACTTTGCATAACTTTGTGCCTCCTTCAGATTTTATTGTAATCTGTCACCATGTGTCATTTTGAATGTGTTTCCTTTAGGACTGGCATAGATTCATGTTGGCAGAAAAATATAACATTTATTATTTTCTACTTTATACTTTATTCAAATGAGATAGAAATCCAAAAGAGACATTGATGCTGCAAATACATTTTTTAAAATGTTTATTTATTTATGTATTTTTGAGAGAGAGAGTGGGGAGGGGCAGAGGGAGAGGGAGAGAGAGAATCCCAAGCAGGCTCTGAACGCGCAGAGCCCAATGTGGGGCTCAAACTCATGAACTGCGAGATCATGACCTGAGCTAAAATCAAGATGCTCAACCGACTGAGCCACCCAGGCACCACAAGAGTACATTTTTAAAGGTGACACTTACTAGGGGAGCTCTTTTGGTCCAGAGTTCATTTAGTGCCTATTTGCTAAACATCACTATGCAGTGGGAGCCCATGGTAGTCTTTTTCAACTTACCAACTGTTCTACTAATACTGTTGAGGGCTATCACAATGATACCTACTCTCATGAGCTTTATATCATTTAATACTCAAAACCGATCTAGATGAAATACTATGTAATTATTGCACTCTTCATGCAAGGACATTGAGGCATACACTTCTGCAGTAATCAACTAATCGGGGCCAAAGCTCGGTAATGATGGAATATTTCTTTTCCAATATTATAGTTGGTAGAACTTTTAGTTGTACTGAACTAAATGTATTATCAGTAAAAATAAAGGTATGCAAACATAAGCAGCATTCTTTCACTATGCAGAATAGGTATTAATAAATTTTTCATACTTAGAATTCTGAATTAAAACATCACAGTATGAGTATTTTGACATTTATTTACACCATTTTAAGAATGCATCTATGAAGTATCTAATTGTGAGTGCTAATTTCTAAGCAATGTACATAGTTAGGAAAACAAAGCCTTTAATTTATGATGCTTTTAGTTTAGGACTAATGAAACTTTTCTGATGGGAATTCACAGGACAAAATGACAAGAAAAAACAGCGGGGTGTATATTTAATGCCATAGTTAAATAAAGGAAGATAGGGCCTTAGTATTGAGTAAACACTTCCAGACCTTCCAAATATTCTGGACACTCAGCTAATTGTTTTTGTCCAACAAACAAAATTTACAACCTACAGAATGTTTCCAATTTTCATGTAATGTGTGTATACGAATGTGAACCCAAACTGATTTCTTGCTTTGCTTGTACAGTTGACCCTCAAATACTATATACTGTATTCTTGCCATAAAGTAAGCTAGAGAAAAGAAAATGCTGTTAAGAAAATATTAAGAAAGGGAAAATACATTTACAATAATATATTTACTACAAAATATCTGTGTACAATAGGATCCATGCAGATATGATAATATAATATAATATAATATAATATAATATAATATAATATATAACATATATAACATGTATAATGAAATATATTAATGGACCATTTATTTGGTAAGGCTTCCGGTCAACAGTAGGCTATTAGTAGTTAAGGTTGGGGAAAGTCAAGAGTCATCCGTGAATTTTTTTCTACATGGGTGGGTCAGCAATCCTGGTCCCCAGGTTGTTGAAGTGTCAACTATATATATTTTACATGATTTCTCATGTGCAAATGTAGCAGGGATACAGATATTTGTTTGTTTGCTTGTTTTGAAAGAGGCTGAATGCTTGTCTTAGGAAAGACCCTACTAGTTGTAGAAAATAAATGTTTGAGTGGCAAAAAAAAATCATCTGCATTACTTTTTGTATTTTTTGTCTTTATAAAAGTTTATCTTTATATAATAATTTAAAGTTTTATTTTTCAATTTTTAATTACTGTTTTTTAAAATTTGAGTATAGTTGACACACAATGTTACAATAATGTCAGGTGTACAACATAGTGATTCAAAATTTTAGAACCGTCATAGATTCACTAGAAAAGAATGCATGAAGAATTCTCATATACCCCACACCCAATACATGATGTTATTATTAATATTTTAAATTAGCATGGTATTTTTGCTCTACTATGAGCCAATATTGGTATATTGTCATTCATTTAAATTCATACTCTCTTCACACGTCCTTAGTTTTAACTACTATCCTTTTTCCATTCTAGAATCCCATCCAGAATACCATATTACATCTCATCATCATGTCCCTTTAGACTCCTTTCAGCTGTGATAATTTCTCACTGTCCTTGTTTTTGACCAGTTTCTGGAATTCTAATCAGGTAATTTATAGAATGTCCCTTAATTGGAATTTGTCTGAAATTTTCCCACATGATTAGACTGACATTATGGTTTTGTTCTAAGGAAGACCACAGAGGCAAAGTGCCATTTTCATGGGATTGTATGTACATTAGATCAACGTGACTTATAACTGTTGCTGTTGATGTGATTACTTGACTGATATACTGTTTGTCAGGTCTCTCCACGTTAAAGGTATTTTCTTTTATCCCCTTTCCCAAACTGCACTCTTTGGAAAGAAGTTGCTCTGCACAGCCCACATTTACAAAGTGGGAAAGTTATGTTCCACTTCCTTGAAGGCAGAGTACCTACGTTAATTCTTTGGAACTTTTTTGAATGAGAGATTTGTCTCTTCTCCCCCATTCCTTTCATATTTATTTTATATTTTGAGTTTTTATCCAATGACATTTAATTCATTTTGTTGCTTATATTCTTCCAGCTTTGACCACTGGGGGTATTTTCAATTAGCTCCTATGTCCCATCAATACTCCCCCATCAATGTGGGTCGTGTTATGGGGTGGGGGGATGTTGAACACTTTCTACTTTACTTGTACATGTCATTCTTTGGTCCAAGATTCAGCCATTTCTCCAGGGAGCATTAGTTTACCTTGTTATAGAGTGATGTTAGAAACCAGTTCTGAGCAATAGTTGTGTTTACTGCTATTGGGATGTCATTGATTCTAGGTCTCTTAGCTGGAAGAATATGGATACATACGTGTGTGTGTGTGTGTGTGTGTGTGTGTGTGTGTGTACTAATCTGTATATATTCACCTATCTATAAATATTTCTTTTTTATAATTATCTCTATCTATATTAAGCAAAACATGACTTTGTACTAATGTGTCCAACTCTGATCCATAACTACATGAATTATTCTCAGGACTTCCCTTGCTTATCTGTATATTCCCATTTCAAGAGAGGAAAACCTGTCTTCCATCATCCACCATCCGTTCATTTAATTGATTTATTCCAATATGCATGATGTATAGTGTTATCAAAATTGTTAACCTGTACCCCATGAGAAAAAAGTTTGTCAACTAGAATTCAGTGCTTAAACACCATTCTTTTTGCTTTTAGTCTTACAGTCTTCAACTTTCAAAGTTACTTGCTTAGCATTTTCCTGCCCATGCCTCCGTATGTGAGGTTGTTCCATATACTTTAATACAGTTAGACTTTATCATCAAAGACTGCATTCCTTCTTGGTGTTCTCTAGCTTTCTAAATGGTATAGTCAGTTGTTTGTTTTAATTTTCACTTTCAGTGATACCTTATTGTTTTGTTTTGCTGTTACATAATTTAAAATGAAGAACATGTTTTCATATGTTTATTTTCCATCCGTATATTTTCTTTGGTGAGGTGTCCTTCAGACCATTTTCCTGCTTGATAATTCCAACATGGATATTCGAAATAACTCTGGTTTTTATTCTTATTTTGTCTCTTCAGTCTGGACTGAGTTTTGTTTTTGTTTTTGTTTTTCCCTCTGCAATTATCTAATAGGAGCTGTGGTAAGTATGCTTTTTATTAATGTGAGAATTTATATTAACTAGGAATTGTGATTTTTTTTTAATAGTGTAGGTTCCAGAAGCTTTGAATTCCTTGAGTATTGTCTCTCTCTCTTTTTCTCTCTCTCTCTGTTTATTGTTCTGTCCGTCTTCATAACTTTGGGTATCCCTAAGGACTCCTTCTTAGATAGATTCTGGGTTATGTAAGTCTTCTAGTTCCAACTTGCTGTTACTAAACTGGGGTCTTGCTGGTGTGATAGCAAGGTATGGGAGAGGATAACCATTCTATAGTCTTATAATTAACATGAGACTTTCAGTGAGTCTGTTTCCTGGCCTATGAACTTCACTTATCCCTCTCCATTAGCATCGTTTCTATTTTTTTAATCTTTAGGTGATACAGGAAGACTAGAGGGTGGAAAGGGAGAGTAATGCCCATCCTTCAGGAGGGGAAAACTCTGGTATAGTCTTTTTCCTTGTGGAATAGATTTTCACGATGGAGAATTCTGTGGGTGCATTTCTCCATGATTGCTCTTCCATTAGGCTTTCCAGAGTCATGAGTAGATCTTTTTGGCTTTTCACTGTGAGAAGCTCACGTGGCTACAGGTGGTAAACTCCATGAAAGTGTCAGGGATCTTTGGATCTGAAGCCCCAGGATTTTCTCAAGTTTAGGCTAGTCCTCATGCAGCCTCCAGTAATTTGTAACAGATCTTTGTTGTGACTCTCTGGATGTTCCTGTCTCGTTAACAATGGTGGCTTGCCCTATGACCTCAGTTCTCTGATATGAGCAAGAAAATGCATTCTTTTTCAGTTTCTTTAACATCTTGTTGTGAGAATGGAAGTGATGATATTGAAGATCAAATAGAAAGTCCACGAATCTGTTTTGAACTTTTTATGCAAACCTGGTCACTGGAGAAAACTGGGTTAATTTACATAAGTATCCCAGGGGCCTTTTGTAAGTGAAGCAATGAAAATCAAAGGACTAGTTTTTAAAATTCAAAGATAGATTATCTGTTGTGTTGGTCTCAGTGTCTTGCAGAACCTGGTAGGCTGGACTGGTGACTCAGGTTTGATGCATGGGCCCACGTAGGAGAACCTCTGTCAGAAAACACATGTCCTAGAATTTCCTCTGGGCCCTGCCACCTGTGAAGGTAGGTTTGAGAAACAGGGTCTTGAGGATCATATGGAACTGGCAAGGGTTCTGTTTATAAGAGATCAACAAACAGTTGGAAAGTATTTATTTGTACCTGCAACTCCAGTCTTTATTGGTGAGGCTGTGTAGCAGAGGGGAGCAGGGATGATTAGATTCTATACTTCACATTTCCCCAGCATTTGGATTACATTATGTTTTGGATTAATAAAGCCCTTGGGATTCACGGAAAAAATTGGGAGTTCTTCAAATTTAGATAATAGGCTTTATTCTAATGGAGCAATTGGGGGCAAGTCATTTAAAAAATGAAATATGTAAGTGTACTGTATCATAAGTTTTTGAGATATGTGAGACTGGTAAGAAATTAATTTCAGGAAATTATCTATATCTATATCAATACCTAGTTATATTTAGCATCATTTAAAATTAAGGTAAGTCTAAACATGCACACACACACACACACAAAGATATGAAATAACTTCAAATTTGACATCACTGTACATTTAAATTTATATTATGAAAGTATTTTACATGTTTTTTTACAGCTTGTTTTACATTTATTACTAATTTGAGTCAAATTCTGATTGCATTCTAGGAAAAATTCTTTGGACCATTGAGTTATGTTAATTTTTCATAAATTCACAGCTCATTTAAATTAGTGAACATAAAAAATGAATTAGAGACATATGTGATGCCTTCCGAGTTTGAACATGAAATACTAATTTCTACTATTTCAGAACTCTGTGTCCCTGGTTCTTAAGAAGGCCAAGGAACCGCAGCCAGAATGTAAACATCATAGATTCACAAAGGTGCTTCCAGGGAAAAATAATATAAACATCTAGTTTTCTGATGACACTTTTCCTTCTTACTAATAACCTTTCCTTTCTCTAAGGCAAGTACTAAGTTTTGTATTCACACAATCTCAGTTAACCATTGCAAAAACTTCAAAAGACAGGTACAATTGAGTTTCTCATTTTACAGATAAAAATCTGACTTGTAAAATAGTTCATTGGTTTGCTGACTGTCCCCTAGTCAGCACCAAACAGAGGATTCCAACCCACGCCCAAGTGAATCTAGAGTCTGAATATACACCACTCATTATTATTGAAACAATGAATAAATTGTCAATAGAAACTTCCCCTTTTCAGCTCCTTCTGAAAATTGTTGGGTAATTGTGACTTTTTGGCATTTGATTTTGACATCTTATGTAAGAAAAATATAATCGGATTTTTATTTTTGAATGGGTTAGGTTATATTGGTGCCATTCAGGTCTAGCATTACTTATGAGCTTTTTTAATAAGTAAGTAAAATAATTTGTATGTTGATACCTATTCAATCAGTTATTACCCAATTAAAATTAATGCATTCATCTGTTAAAGTAACCAACACACTAATTAAGATAAATTAGACCATAAGCTAAACTATTTATGAAAGACAGCAACTAATAACTTATAATTCAGTTGGAGACAGAGAATGGATCCTTTGTTTTCAAGGGAAATATTTTTTTAAATTATCATCAAGTTCAGACTTATAAAATTAATTCAAATAAAACAGGTCAAATATCAAGATTAAAAACTATTTTGTACAAATTAATAAGGTTTATTTTTTTTATAACTTGTTTTATTTTTTTTATTTTTTAAAATTTACATCCAAATTAGTTACCATATAGTGCAACAATGATTTCAGGAGTAGATTCCTTAGTGCCCCTTACCCATTTAGCCCATCCCCCCTCCCACAACCCCTCCAGTAACCCTCTGTTTGTTCTCCATATTTAAGAGTCTCTTATGTTTTGTCCCTCTCCCTGTTTTTATATTATTTTTGTTTCCCTTTCCTTATGTTCATCTGATTTGTCTTTTAAAGTCCTTATATGAGTGAAGTCATATGACTTTTGTCTTTCTCTGACTGACTAATTTCACTTAGCATAATACCCTCCAGTTCCATCCATGTAGCTGCAAATGGCAAGATTTCATTATTTTTGATTGCTGAGTAATACTCCATTGTATATATATGTGTGTGTGTGTGTGTGTGTGTGTGTGTGTGTGTGTGTGTGTATATACACATCTTCTTTATCCATTCATCCATTGATGGACATTTGGGCTCTTTCCATACTTTGGCTATTGTTGATAGTGCTGCTATAAACGTGGGGGTGCATGTGTCCCTTTGAAACAGCACACCTGTATCCCTTTGATAAATGCCTAGTAGTACAATTGCTGGGTTGTAGGGTAGTTCTATTTTTAGTTTTTTGAGGAACCTCCATACTGTTTTCCAGAGTGGCTGCACCAACTTGCATTCCCATAATAAAGTTTCTAATCATAATTTGTCTTAAGGCCATCAACAATTTAATAGTAGTCACATATAAAGGAATAAAAAGATTCCTTTTAGAGAGGAAGACATTATGAAGAGAATTGACTAACAACTGTAATGTCTCAGAGACTATTATGTAGTTTTATTTGAAGTACATGAGAAAACCATATAAAGCAGGTCATATCTGTTGCACAATTTGTCAAGAAGTTGCCAGAAGGGATATGTGAATGGATGTGTTCTGTTATTCCTTAGAGTAGTAAGCTCACCTTTCAAACTATGACAGGCACCTATGTTCCCTGAAATCATCATTGAGAGCTACATTATGGTTACTTCTAACTGAATCTTAAGTACCAATAAGTTAAACATAATATAATTTTTGTATAAAATTAAAAAAAAATGAAGATATTGTCATCACTGAAGGTGATAATCCATAGTCCCAAATGTGACTTAAAACTAACTCTTGGATCACTGGAGCAAAGGACTAAATAGCTTATGATTCCTAGTGGTATATTGTTAACAATGATCCTTCCCAAATTCCTTTTCCCCTTTGACAGTGAAGAAACAAGGGCATAGAAGTCTATCAGGAGCCTGAGGCTGGCAGGTGTGGCTTCTCTCGGTGGAAGAGGACTGAAGGAGCTTTTGGGTAGCATTCCATCAAGACACCAACCTTAGGAGGGGGGGTTAATTTACAAGTTTAGGAACACTGAATATTATCTCTTGTTGTTCCTAACAGGATGGTTAAGCTAATGGAAAGAAATGGTTTTTAATTTTATTCTGGCCAAAAGCCCTAAGACCTGGTATGGCATTATCTCGCTGACACCATGATCTTGAACAGCATGGTGTCCCATTTTAAGGAATCTTTAATCATCCCATATCATTTATTCTGAATGTAGAATGACATCTTGGTCTGGAAAATAGCAAATGACATTTGGGCATGTGTGTGTGTGTGTGTGTGTGTGTGTGTGTGTGTGTGTGTGTATGTGTGTGTTATGGGTTAATTTACATGAATTACATTATTATATCAATCATATCTTATTTGGTATTGGGACAAGTCAATATAAATGCCCAGGGCTCTTAAATTGCATCCTAATATAACTGAAAATGGGGTGTATGTATGTGGAAAGGATGATATAAATAAGAGTTATTTGACTTTAAAATATAATGTTAGGAAGTCCAACAAGACATGAGTTTCCCTATTTTTCTAAACACAAATCAAGATTCTGCCTAAAACCTTTACAGTCAAATTTTAGTCTATGGGTTGGCAGCAACATTAGCATCTCTGGGAAGCTTGGTAGAAAGGCAGAACCTCAGGAATTAAAACTTCAGTTTAACAAGCTGTCCTGGTAAATCACGAACATATTAATATTAGAGACAAACAAGATAAGAAAAGTGTACCACCCAAACTATAATCAATGGTAAACTTTTTGTCTAAATAACAGCCCACACTGATCCATAATGTTGTGTCACTGTCGACCCCATCATTAGAGGTGATGGTTTTGGTTTAATCAGAGACCATGTGATCTTTTGGGGAGGACCACTGCGCTAAGTAAATGCTCTGGACAATGACAAAAACTAACATTGACCAGGAATTACTATCCTAACACTCTGCAGTTGCAGTGAAAATCAAAGTTGCTATTCTTAGCCATATAGGAACTATTCACTGACTGCTTATCCACCCTCAGAAGGCCCAGCATTACCCTTTTATGCCTTCCATCTTGGTTTTCAGGAAGAGAGGATTGAGAGTGGGATCCACTAGGGCCTTGCACAAGTCCACAATTCACAACACAGACTGTCTTTGTGTCATAAAAATTAATCATCGATGTGATTGATAAATTTTTGAATAATTGATAAAGTTTGACTTTATGTGTGTAAGTGTGTATGTGTATATATGTGCGTGTGCACCCTAAATGAATCATTGGGCAGGTTGGTAAGCAGAAATACTCCTAATCTTATTAGTCACATTATCAGCATTATATAATTAGTCAATTAAATAATTATGACTACTATTTATCTGTTCATTTATCTCAGTGCTTTAATGCTAAGTCCTTTATATGCATTCGTGCATTTTATAAGCAAATCTTGGGTAAGGTATAATAGCAATAAGTTTTACACAAGTGAGCATAAAGGAGTTAAGTATGTTTCCAAAGTTAATCAGCTAAAAGAATGGTTTGATAAAAGGATGGAGGATTTGAATTTGAGTTTTATTCAAGGGGGTCATGATCTTAAATATTAAAAAATATTAAATATTAAAAATAATACAGATCTTAACATAGTCTCCATAGCTGTGTTCCCCAGGAGGCAGATTCTAGACTAAGATTTGTGTACAGGAAATTTATTATTGAGTGACTGTAGGAAAAACACCTGTGAAGGGGTGGGGGGTGCAGGATGGTACAGAAGGAGGTGAACAGAATACATTTGCAGCACAGGTCTGCCTGGTGAGCTCTGAACATGGAGTAGTTTTCATAACTGTCCTGGAATTGAGACAAGTGGGTCAGGCCTTTATGCCTGCACATCATCTAGACTTTGGATTGCATCTAGTCCTAGATAGAAAGTGTAAAAATCTTGGAGGAAGTAGTTCTCTTTCCACAGAGGAAATTCCTAGGAAGGACTTAGCCGTGACTCATGAACAGCTTTCATTCCCAACAGCTCTGGGAATAAGTGTCTTCATCCCGGAGAGAAGATTTGGGTTGCATACCCAGTCTCCACCTATTGGCCATTTCTGTATCTTCTTTGGGAAAATGTCTCTTTAGATTCATTGCCTATTTTTCAATGGAGTTATTTGCTTTTTTTGCTATGAAGTTGCATGAGTTCTTTGTATGTGTTGGATATTAAGCCCTTATCATATGTAGTTTGTGAATATTTTCTCCCATTCTATAGATTGCCTTTTCAATTTATTCATTGTTTCCTTAGCTGTGCAGAAACTCTTTAGTTTGATGCAGCCCCACTTGTTTGTTTACTCATGCTTCCAAGGAAAACAAAACAAATCCAATTATAGTGACTCAGTCTGATAAATACATTAATCCACCTTAGTTCAGTTGTCTATGCTTTGTTCAGTTACATGGGCAAGGGGAATATTCACATAGTACAAATAGGGCCTTCAGGGTTGAGAGCAAGAACATTTCAAGGGAGTTTTAGAAGGGGACAAATTAACATCTCCAGTAGATCAATCTTAATTTAGATACTAGGCATTCTCTGCTTTGGCTTTAGTAGCCTCTTCTACAAGGATTAACAATTAAAATGCATTTTTGATTCCCTATTATATTTGGCCAGGCTGTACCTGCTGCATGGGATATAATCTCAAGGTTGATGTATTATCCTCTCGGGTAACTTTGTTTCTGCATGGAAATTTTAAAGTCTTAAAACTTGAAAATCGGCTGGGTCAAACATTTGAGTCGAGAGGGCAATGAGCAGAACAAAAAAAAAGAAAATATTGGGTTTGAATTTAGTCATTCTTATGGGTAGATCACAAATCTGTACACTAGATGCAAGAATGTACAATGTGCTGGCAGAATTGAGAGACTTTCTATCTAACGGCAACAGCAAGGTCCTAAATTGCAGCCAGCCATGTTCCAACAAAGGGTCCATAGTTTAACATTAATTTAACATTAAATGATTGCAGAAATGTCTTTTACAAGTTTTCAATAACCCAAATTTTCGACAGCTTTTACTTTAACATTTTCCTCCTATTCTGCAAGGCACAGAGTTTTGGCGATGAAAGATACTTTTTAATTTCTTTTAATATTTTAAGGGAGAAAAAATAAGAATTGATTTACAAAAATCATCCAGATTAGCCATAGATATGCAAATAACTTAAAGTATAACTCTTTTATATGTTTATAAACGTTAAAAAAAACACTTTGAAAGTATCACTGATACTTAAATTCTCTAAATAGATAATTAACTTTAGCTTCATAGGCAATCCTTTACATTGTTGTTGTCCTGAATGTTTGCTGGCATTCTGAACAAAAGGGCTTATTACTTTATTTAGAGCCTCTCACAGTGACCTGTCTTCACAAAATGATACAGATGACACACACAGAAGCAGGGAAGCCAGGCTCTCATGCGGCCGGTGTTGAGTACAGTTTTACAGTCAGCACTCCAGTATTTTGATCATGTACATTCTGCTGCTTCTTTACTTGCTGCACTCAACTTCAGCCATAAAATAGAAGAGAATGTGTTCTGTCAACAGAATGAAATAACACTACTAGGTAATAGAGTCTGAAGTGTTTACCAACCTGTAAGTGAAGACTGCACCACTCATATGAATGAATATAATCAAATGCTTTTGTGATAATTGCTACGCACATAGCATAGCATAACCTGGCTATTTTTAGTATAGTAGTTGTAGGTTTTATAATCAAGGAGAAACCATTAGTGCTCACAAGCGCTAATTTTTGTGTTACAAAGGATGTTCTTGTAAAGCCTTTCCATGTCAACATCAAGGCAGTTATCGTAGGTTTCTATGGTTCCTTATGAACTCAAACACACTTGTATCATGACATATCTAACGTAACCAGTTTGGAAAGTAGACTAGGCAATCTAAAAAAACTACTCAGTCAAGATATCAAGTCAGGTGGGATTCTTTCTATTGGATCCTGACCATGTGCCATGGTCTGGGACAAATTCCACAATATCACCTGCAGTGTATGAAAGAATAGGTTTCGCTGAAGTAAAAGGAATCTTACAAGTTCAACATAAGTGCAAAGAGCCGAGAAGCTTCAGTTCTCCTGTGATGGGCAGAATCAGGCACCGTTGAGATCAGCTTTCAGGGAAGCAGTCTTAGGGAGAGTTATCAGCTTTAGCTCTCAGCTGCTCCAGGGGCTGCATAAATTGTGGAGAGACTTCTCACCTAATGTCAGACCCTTGCTGAACCTGCTGACATCCTATGACTAGTAAAGGCAGGAATGGGGATGTCATTCAGAGATTCTCTGAAGAGACCTTGACAACTGTGGAATATTACTGCCCCCATCCACGTGGACAGCCGAGCTCGGAGGCTGCTCCAATGTCTAAATACAGATGTACACCTGGTTCCAAAAAGCCAACTGTTTAGTCAAACAGTGAACATTCAGGGTCTTTATCAGGTAGAGCTCGAAGCGATACATAAGTAAATTATTCAATTGAACCAGTATGTCTATTCACTTAAAGAATGAGAAAATATAATCAAGCCAGACATAAATGAAGACATAAAGAGTATCAAGTTTACATATTTAAGCTTAAATAGATAGATACCTGAGTAGATACATAGATGATTTACTCTTTATTAAAAACCTAAGAATGAAAGGGAAATAGTAATAAAAGTACAGGAAATTGATGAAGATTGTTTGATAGCAATAATAACTTTGCATATAAATATGCATAGTAAATAATTCATGTACTAACATCAAACATTAAGAATGACTTCTAGAATTCTGTAGAATATCTAAGGACTGAATATATTTTTCTGAAAATAAAACACATATATTGAGACTAATAACATACATATTTTCCAATATATGACCTAATATTCATTGAAGGATTTGGTACCATTTACTCCTACACTGTGGACATGATTTGGATACTGTAGAGCATCTTTACAAAGCCATGGCCGAGTACAAATCATAAAAATAAATACGGGTCATTTCATTATGTGAATTCATTTGACTTAACTCTGGATTGAATCGTACACTATTACATATATCAGTTCTAAGCTCCCTTTCTTAAAGGTCTGGTTCTCCAAATGTTTTGTTTGGTCTTCCCTTGATGGTGGGTAGAAATCTGTTAAATGACATTATAAAAATTGTAACTTAAGCAGGGACAGGGGAGTAATGGCATTATATCAAAATAAGTGACCTGGGCCTGGGGCTATGGTCTTTATGTAAAGCTCTTACAAGCATTTTGTGACCTTAAGCAGTAGGATTTATGAGCTCTTAGTCTCTGCTTGGCTATTCTATAAGATTCTTCCATTCATGTATGGTTTAGCAAATAGTAAACACAACCTCAAAGGAAAGAAATCCAGCTTTACATTGTGAAATACACATTTGACTTTTCTTTCTTTTTTTTGCACTAAAAATGTATAGAGAAGAGAATCATTATACATGGCATTGTTTTCAAAATAGAAAACAATTATATCTATTGGGACATTTCTTTAGGCTTGTTCAAAAAGAAAATATTCTTCTCTCTCTCTCTCTCTTTTTAAGTATAAACAAGGGAAATGATTTCTGACTGTCTTGTTACTATAGGAAACTATATTTTCAGCAGGAGAGAAATAAGATTGCTTTCATTATTTTAATTGTATGACAGTTTTCCCAATGCAGAAAAGAATTGACTTTGGAGGCTTAAAAAAGCACTCATATGTAATGAAAGCTCCTTGTCACATTGTAAAAGCATATGATATTGTCCTACCTTTCAAAAAGATGTGAAACTTTTCTGCAGCTGTCTCACATAAAGTATTGTGACACTGGGTAATTTAACTTTTGAAATATTTCATCCATAAAAAAGTTTTTTGAGACAGAGTTACAGATAACCCAACTGCATTCATTCATACGTACTGTTTGCTTTTGTTGAATGCATAAATGATTTGCCCAATTGTGTAATGAAGTTGATTCCAAGTTTTCCCTAAACTCTATCCATTTTCCTTTTTAATGGGGTGGATGAGTCGTATAAAATCTGCAATTTATGTGCAATGAGGTAAAATGCTAGCAATGGAAGTGTTCTGATTTAACTACAAAGAAAATATTTTGTTGGGGGCAGGTATCTATTCTATATTTGTAACCTCACTTTTCTTTTTTAGGTGTTGTTTTTATTAGCACACAGTAGCAATGAAAGAGTAAATTGTAAACATTCATCATCTAAGCATTGCATTTATTGATTTTCTCATATGCAGCACTTTGCGTACTTGGTGATATATGTAAGATCCCAAGAAAAACGAAAGGTTATAACTGTTCACTGATTATGAATCTCCCATGAGAGTTTAAAGATGAGTTAAAAAAAACCTTTGTAACAGGAAAATACTCATTTAACATGCTTTAGATGCATCATCTGTGGCTTAAAGGGACAAAGAATTTTGTGCGTGTTAGCATGTGTATGTCTTTACTTACTGAAAAGCCCTCTGTCTATCCCATATTTATGTACAACCTGTCATTCTCAAATCAAGAACGGCTAGCATTAGAAGGTGACAGTGATTTCCAGATGTTAAGTTTCCATACCATAAGCAGATATTGAGAGTAGCTATCCACTTTTAATTTTGTTACGTTGACAGAAGAAGCAATGACATAAAAATGTAAATGTGTTAATGACCGCTTTGGGCTTACACTTGATTTAAATGAAAAGATGCTGTGGTTCCATGAAAATGGTTTTCCATTTAGATTTGAAAATTCATTTAATTACCATGCATAATGGGTGCACAGTAGAATTAATACATTTAGGCATTGATTAGTGATTGATAGAGATTAGGACTGAAATACTACATTAAAGTTAAATTCCACCCCTTGTCTTGGGAACAAGCTGTGTCCAATATGATTATCATCTTTTTCGTTGAAAAGATATTCTGAATTTTTGTAGCTTTTTTTAAAAATTTTTTTAATGTTTATTTATTTTTGAGAGAGAGAGAGAGACAGAGTGCAAGTGGGGGGGGGGGTGGAAAGAGAGAGAGAGGGAGACAGAATCTGAAGCAGGCTCCGGGCTCTGAGCCATCAGCCCAGAGCCCGACACGGGGCTTGAACTCAAAGACGGCGAGATCGTGACCTGAGCTGAAGTCGGTCACTCAACCGACTGAGCCACCCAGGCGCCCCAATTTTTGTAGCTTTTTGAGAGTAAAGACAGGAAGAGAAAAAAGTGATATTGTTTCCATTTATGTAAAAAAACACATTTTTAAACAAACACTGTTTTCCACAAAATATGTTCCATTATTTCCACGTTGTTCTTGTAAGCCTAAAACATTGTACTGCCTTATTAAACATCTACTAAAGTAGTTCTTTTTTTCCTTTATATAGAAGTAAATCACAAAAAAAATGTGTAACAAACAGAGAAGAGTTAAATTCATTCTGAGTATGGCTTTCTGTAACTTACACATTTTTTACCATACGATGATCAGAAGAAATCTGTTTCATGTTCTCAAATCATGCAAACTAGACTTTTTTTTTTGAGAGTACGTTTTTCAAATGCTTTTTAGAATCTAAATAAATGAGATTAAATAGTGGAAATGCACATATGTTACAATTTATAAACTTAGATTGACAAGAGGAAGTTAATGGCAGTCAGCACAGGAAGGAGTAACTGGGAATCAGAGGTCCCTGGGTGGTCCATCATCTCGTCTGTGACCTTGGGAAATGCATTGCTTTTATTTTGCCTCTGTACTTTGTAAAAGGTAAAAATATTTCTCTATTTCACGTAGTTCTAGATTTTAGGGGAGGCACTTCGAAAGCAGAAGTACTGCCTAAGTGGAAGAAACAGTACTATTAATAAAAAGTATAAAGACAGTAGGCACAATTAACTGGAAGATAAGAATCTGGTGCTTTACTGGTACAAGTGACAAACTAATCTGATTTAACTTCTGTCCATTTTTTCTACTGGATGCTACATAAAATGGCCAGCACTAATTTATACTGTGTACATTCTCTGAAAAGATCAATGTCCAATGCTATGCCACTTTTTCAGTGGCTTGTTTTCTAGAAACTTTCTCTAGCAGAGTCAAACATGAGAAAATATGCCAAACACCTAAAATAGCTATTGCCAAGCCCACCTCTAGAACTATGCTATTGTTTTTGTCTTCCCTCACAATTGTATTGACTATAGATAATTTAACATATTATTGTTTGCCAGTTGGCTATTTTTCTCACAATTCACAGCAAATAAGAAATAGTTGAGCATGAAGGGTTTGAAAATGGTGATAGGTGAAAAGCTCAGCTCAGGGATAGCAGAAATGTCAAACTGACAGGTATCAAAGAATGAGACAGAAAAGTTACAAAAAAAAAAAAATTGAAGCAGTGTGGTGAGCTTTACTACTGTTGACCCTGGCTTTCCAAGAACAACAACAAAAAATGAAACTATCTTTGATGTCCTCTGATTACATAAAGTTTATAATCCATTTCTAAAAGATGTCATAAAACCACGGAAAAATAAACCAGGGGATGATGATGTGAGAGATTATCCAAGACTACCCAAGGTTATAAATACAGATTAAAATTAATAATAACATTCCTGCAGTATTTTTACAATATTTTTTAAACTCACATTTGAGGCTGAACATATTTCTGCTATTAGGATTCACCCTACATTTACAAGTCTATATCTAGAAAATAAACCTAATTAGGTCCAGAGTCACTTAATGGTCCGTGTTGGAGTGGGAGTAAGGAATTGTTCCCTGTTATCTTACAGATACATGATAACAGATGGAATTCACTTGGGTAAATCTATTAGGTATATGCCAAATGGCAAGCCACAAAAAAGGAAGAGAAAACCAAAAGGTATTGGAAAATTTCATGCTATGAGTTAGCCCCTTATTATTGTGTGGTTCATATTTTCATGCGACGCATGAGCCACTTGCATGAGAATCTCTGCAAGCTTGTGCTAAAGGTGTAGCTCTGATATCTTTGCAGGGAGAGGAGGAAATAATGAGGCATGAGTAGCTAACATCTCACATTGCAGTGGAGGTCTGAAACACCGTGACCAGGCCAACAAATGTGACGATCCAGAGCAAAATTGACCATATGGCCCCACATTTATGGAGAATAGAATTCGGCTTTGGAAGACTTTTAAAAGGCAGAGACCTGAAGGATGAGTAGAAATTATCCAGGGGAAGAGAAAGAAGTATACAGAGAAAATAATGCTTCAGTAACAACGATTAGATTTAGTCCATGCGCATAGATGTGGAGGTGAAATAGAAAACTTTAGCATATTGGAAGAACGGAAAGCTATTCAATCTGTTGACCATGGAGCATGAGTAAGTGATTGTGGATGCCAGAGGACTAAGTCAGCTTGTAACAGAAAGGTATTTAGCAGCCTGGGCTTGGAGTCAGGCTTGTCAAAGACATCGTTTAAAATGACAGAAATTAAGTGTGTTTAAATACTGATAGAACCTCAAGAATAAAGAAAGAGAAAAGATCAGTGACAGACCATCTCTTGTAGAGATGCCCTTCACACTGACCTTCTGTGCCCTTGTAACTAGAAGAAAGCTTCTCCTTATTCCTTTTCTCTCTTCGGAGCCAAACTTCATGAAAGAGTTGTCTCCATTCCCTGAATTGTTTGTCACTCATGAGTCTTACTTGTCACCCCATTAAAATTTGCTGTTAACTCTATGCACCCCACAGAGATCGCTCTAAGAGAGTCATCAGTGATCTCCTTTGAATAAATCCGATAGTCTGCAGTACTCACTACATTTTCAGTGACCTGTGACCATGCTCACCATTGCCTTCTCAAAAGAGTCTCTTCATAATGTTTTCATATCTGCACAAGAATGCTCATGGCAGTATTTTATAATAGCCTCAAATTGGAAGTACTTCAAATATTAATCAGAATTTTAAGAGATAAATCATGATAGTTTTAGTTCATGGATCATTATACACTACTGAAAAGGAATTACATTTAGTTATTTATATGCTTTGACACGATGACTCTCACAAACATTAATGTTAAATGAAAAAAGCCACAAACAAAATATGTTTCCAGTTATTTAAGCCTCAAAGTGCAGACCAAATTATATTACGCTTAGGAACTCAGGAGAATCATAACTTTATGAGTATGAGAGAGGTTGAAGGTAGTAAGGAGTATGTGAATTTTTATCAGGGGCACTAGAAATGTTTTATTTTTTGACCTGGATTTTTTTTTGTTTACTGATTTATTTGGAGAGAGAGAGAGGGAGAGAGAGAGAGGGAAAGAGAGAGAGAGAATGAGTGGGGTGAGGGAGAGGGAGAGGGAGAGAAAGAGAATCCCAAGCAGGCTCTGCGCTGTCAGCACAGAGCCCAACATGCAACTTGAACTCACGAATTGAGAGATCATGACCTCAGCAGAAATCAAGAGTCAGATGCTTAACCGACTGAGCCACCCAGGTGCCCCTTGACCTTGATTTTTGTTACATGAGTTCACTTTAAAATACTTAATTGAGTGGAACGTTTGTGTTTCATGAACAATTATCTATGTGAGTCATACCTCATGCTTTAAGAAAAAATGAAAAGCATCAAGTCAAGAATGCTAAATGGGACCACCCTCTCCCCCCAGCTTCATGACGTTAGGCTCTTGCATTTTTCTTATTTTTCTGACTGCAGCTTCTCAGCATCCTCTCTCTGTAGGGTCTCCCATCCTTCAAGTGTTGATATTAATCAGGATTTTCACTTATGTCTGTTTTCAGAGTTCCCCTTGGTCATCTGCTACTTTAACAAGCTTCTGGTTTTTATCCACTGCCATCTCCACAGATTTCAAGTTCAGACCACTTTCTTTTTTTTTTTAATTAAAAAAAAATGTTTATTCATTTTTGAGAGAGAGACACAGAGTGTGAGTGGGGGGAGGGTCAGAGAGGAGGGAGACACAGAATCCAAAAGCAGGCTCCAGGCTCTGAGCTGTCAGCACAGAGCCTGACGAGGGGCTCGAACTCCTGAACTGTGGGATCATGACCTGAGCTGAAGTCAGACGCTCAACCGACTGAGTCACCCAGGCGCCCCCAGACCACTTTCCGAAGCCCCCAAGCCCACATGTCCAACTCCACAATTAATATCTCTTCTGGAGTGCCTCATAGCCATCTCAAATTCAACATGCTCCTATCCTACATACTGGCCTACTAGAACATCTTCCTCAGGATCTCCTTCTTTCAGTGAATAACTATTTATACCCCATTGCCCAAGCTGTGACTTTGGAAGTTATACTAAATTCACCCACTCCATGTATTCCCATCCTATAAAATGCCAAACCCTGTGGAATCTACGTCTTAAATAAGTTCTAATTTGCCTGTGTCCCTTCAATTTTCTTGCCAGCAAACTGTCCAGGCAACAATTAATTGCTTGCATTTCTGTGACAGCATCCTTAGTGCATTCCTGACTTAAGCACTGCCTGCCCCCTATCAATCTAACCCACACAAGGACCCCAGCCAAATAAACATTGTTTAAATGGAATCATGAATTCTGATCTTGTCACTCCCCTGATATATCTAGTATGTTTCTTTAATTTGTGTAAATACATTTTTTTCCATTTACTGGATAAATTTCATTAGGATAGTTAGATTCACATCCACTTCTCAAAGGACACCCTGCATACATACATTAAATTAAAGACTGAAGTTAGGCCCAACTTAAAATTACCAAAGAAAAAATAAAATCATATCTTATAAACACCAAAGTATGCATGACCAGTAGTAGATCATTCATTTCCAGAGCTCGTCCTTAGCATACCTTATTCTAGTAGAAAGAATACCACCTGTGATCTCCACATATTTTCTTCCATATGTTCTTGCCAATTCCAGACCTAACAGCTTGAACAGTGTTGGGAGCTAAAAAAAGAAACAGTTCTTCCTTTAGCTTCTATATCGTGACCCTGTAGCGTTTTGTTTGTTTGTCTAGACCTTCTCTTTAGGCTTGAGTTGGAAACCAGCTTTTATTACAGAAACACAAAAACCCAAGACTGTGAATGCAGAGGATGTGTTTGCTTTATCTACAGCTCTAGCCATAACCCCGGAAACAGTGGTGGACACAGTAACTTTTCTCTGTTAAGAGTCTCCAGAGAAGGAGTGCAACTAGAATCTGTTCTGCCAGGTTCTCTTTTGAGACTCTTTGCCAAAATTGGCAGAAAAACCTCATCAGTCAACAGTCGGCATTTAAAATGAAAAGTCATCACGTAGAAGGGTAAGGAGAAGGTGGTGATCAAACTGAAGGGATGTGGAGCAGACACTAGGAAAGAACAGAGGAAGTCAGATTCATGGGAAGTAAATGAGCATAGAGCGTAGCCGAATCTTGTGAACCGATTGGTGGTCGAGAAAGATCCCAGACATCTTCCAGCTAGGGGCTGTCTTTTCATGTTCTTACCTACTTGAACCACATGTTTGTGGAGTCCCCCTGAGCCACTGTTTGGCATTTACCCGTGGCATTCTCTCTAATAAATGGTGGCTAACTCAGGTAGTGACCAAAACGCCCAACTTACACTTGGGTCGAATCGCGTAGCCTGGAAGAAAAAGAAGAAGAGACAAGTGTCTCTCTGAAGCAGGATGGAGGAGATGACGTTGCTGGAGATACTCTCGTCCTCTGTAGAGGAAATTAAAATCAGTAGATGGTCTGAAAAGGCATGGCAGTTGAGGCGGCACATAGAAGATAAAGCAGTGAGTGAAATGGGTAAATACCTGGATTGAGAGCAAGATCTTTTGGATTTCCTTCTCAATTCTAATGCTTCCTAGCAGCAAGGCCCTGGGGAATTCACTTAATTTTCTTGGGTTTGGTTTTCACATGTGATAAATGAGGATAAAAACTACCTTGTCTATCTCTCTCTGAGGCTTTGGGAAGATCAGGCAGGGTAATACTCATGAAACAGCTTTACGAAATTTATAGTTACTTTTAAATCATCGTTTTTGTTATAATCATTATCATAAAGCACTCTACCACGTACGGTGGGACTTCCTTACTGAAACTGTGTCTTTTGTCTTTTAAGAGAAATTCTAAGATGAGTCCCACCTTTGTATTTAGTGGTAACCGAAGAGCTCATCCCTGGAGTCTGCAAAGTCAAAGCAAAGCATTAGAAACCACACGTACAGGTCTGGAAACCTGACTAAAGATCAGGGAACTACAGAGTACAGTTCAAGATAAAGCTGTCTCTTGATCACTTTCTCTGGGGAGAAAAAGAGAAAAAAAGAAAAGGAAAAGGAACAAGAAGAAATGACACTTCCGCTCAGAATGGAAGTCTTGATATAATAATGTCTGAGCCTGGCTTCTTGACAGGAGTTTAATCACTGCTTAGTTAAGGAAGAGGGGGGCTATCACCTCCGTCTCTGAGGAGACAGGTCAAAAATCTGCCTCGCTTTTTGTGGCAATTAATCCCGCCGTAAGAGACCCAGAGAATGGCAAGGGTTTTATGTGTAAGGAATCTTTCTCAGGGTTACACATCCACATTCCAAGGAGAGTGGCTGTGTGTCCATCACACTGGATAGTGACAGTATGGCTAGAAAATACTTACAGACACACACACACACACACACACACACACACACACAGAGAGAGAGAGAGAGAGAGAGAAGAGAAAATAATCTTAGCATCTAAGTGCTTAATTACAGATGCAATGTGTTTACATCTGTGGTTGGCATTTTGAAAATATCTCTATGGTATTGTCAGCGATGGCTGAATTCAAACAGTGTGGTTCATCTGAAATTTGGGTCCCCTAGTGAATTAAAATCAGAAGGGAATCCAGTTGCTCTATTATTTCTTCTTCCAGAGAATACAGAATTGGGAACGGGGATTTGATTTGGGAAAAATAAGAACGTCTTGACCCATCACACACATAACAAATTAAAGCCGACCTAGTTTTACGTCCTTTGTACACTTTTAGTTGATTCTAAGTAAAAGCGAGGAAAAAGGGAATTGTGTGATTTTGGATGGTCTCGCACTTCCCAGTTCTCAATGATTTACCACATCTTTAAGCCATCACCCTGTGCCACTAAAGAAGTCAGAGTTTTTCTGTATATAACAAAGTTACAAGAAAAGGCAATTGTAATGGAACGGTGTCTAAAGGCACATATTTCAATACCACAAAGATGTTGGAGATCATTTATTTACGTCCTTTTAATTTGCAGTTCACAAGAATGAGATTAAGAAGAATTAAATAGGGGGTGCCTGGGTGGCTCAGTTGGTTAAACGTCCGACTTCGGCTCAGGTCATGATCTTGTGGTTCGTGAGTTCAAGCCCTGTGTCGGGCTCTGTGCTGACAGCTTAGAGCCTGAAGCCTCTTTCGGATTCTGTGTCTCCCTCTCTCTCTCTGACCCTCCCCCGTTCATGTTCTGTCTCTGTCTGTCTCAAAAATAAATAAACGTTAAAAAAAATTAAAAAAAAAAAGAATTAAATGGCTTACAAGGTCACAAAAGTGATTAATATCCAAACAGGATGAGAACCTAAGTTTTCTGACTTCTGTATCAGAGAAGTTCCCTATTTGAGTTGTCTCTCTCTCTCTCTTGGCCAGACATAGTTCTGGGCTAATGCTTCCAAATGAGAACTCAGTGCTCTGTAAACATGTCATGTTCTTTAGGCGGCAAGAGTAAAACTATTGTAGTAATACGTTTTCATTTTTGTATTTTGACTGTATTGATAGGTCCAGAACAGGTAAGAGAAAACACATTTGATGCCTTTCAAAAATATCTGCTGTAAATAAACATCATCTTCTGAGTTGCAAAGATAGTGTTGAAACTCTGAACAATCAAGCCAGCAACAGTCACTCTATTCTACTGTTTTTCTATATTTTCAGTTATTGATACCCTTTTATAAATAAGCTGATTCAAAATTTTAAAGAAGGGAAATAAACATAAGATGAAATTATGGAAAACGTAATGCTTGAAAGTACAAAATAATATTAGAACAAAAGCATGAATCCTAAAATGAGCCCCTACTGCAAATATGGCCATTATTAAATTTAATTTTAAAGAGTTTAACCTGTTCATAACAATATATATTTTCACAGATAGAGACAAAAAACCCAACAGAATTATAATCATTTGTGTGTATTATTGTAATTAAGGAGGTTGCTGGTTTGGGTTTGTATGTTTTAGGGGTGAACATCTCAAAAGACTAAAAAGGAATAAAAAAAAGCGAGTGAAAAACAAGTGTTTATATACTTACAAATATTTGGCTTTTGTTAATCTGTCAAATCTTCTTCACCTGACTGGAAAGTGAAGTAGGGATATATGGGGTTTATTTAAGTTTTATTTCAATATAAGTGTATCTTGAATGCCTCAGGTGCCTGGATACATAGCTATGGTAGGCAAAATAACATCTCTCCCCACCTGCCACCTCCCACACACGTAAAAAAAAAAAACAAAAGTATCCACATCCCAATCCCCAGAACCTGTGAATGCTATCTTCTTTGGAAAAAAGAAATTTGGAAATGTGATTAAATTAAGAATGCTGAGATGGGGGGTTCATTCTGGCTGATGCCTGTGGTCCAATATGTAATCGCAAGACTCTTTGCACAAGGCGGGCAGAAGGAGATTTGACAACAGAGGAGCAGAAAGCCATGTAACCACAGGAGCAGAGATTACAGTGACTCGGCCAAAGCCAAGGAATACGGCAGCCACCGACAGCTGGGGCAGTCAAGGAAGGGATGTTGTTTCAGAGCTTCCAGACTGAACCAGCCCTGCCACCACCCAGTCATCTGGCCCCTAGGACTGCAAGACTATAAAGTCTGTTGTTATAAGCCGTTGAGTTTCTGGTGATTTGTTACAACAGCAGTAGGAAACCAACACAATAGCAACAGATAAGTGTATTCCATTTATTCATATAGCAACAGATAAATTTATTAAGATAAAGAATGATGTCATCTAATCAGAAAAATAATAAAATTAAACAACGTCTTTGCCCTGGAACTTTGAAGGAATAATCTCACCAAAAAATTTCGTATCTTCATATGATCATCTTATTTCCCTCTTATTAAGTTCATCAGGAAAAGGAAATACATAATATGTTATCTAACCTGTGCTCTGGATAGAGGAGGATTAGGCATTGGGAGAACTATGAGGCAATTCCTCATAACCTCGAAGATGGCCCTTCCGGGATACCTGTACATAAATTACTCAGTAGGAGCTGTTTCCAGTGGAAGTTAGTCCTCCTGTATCGCTTTCATAGCTAAATATTTTGTCCTCTGATATTCTCTCTACATCTTGTCATGCTCATTTAAAGTCAAATTATTATTTAAGGTTATGTACTGCACTAGTCTGCACTTGGAAATTTCCAGTAAGTGGGAATCTTGCAGGCCATAGTATCATGAACAATGCTTACCAGGCTCAGGGGAGAACATCAATGAAAGCAGGTGAGATGCCCCAACCTCTTGCTCTCACATCTGCTCCCCCAGCACCATCTCCATCTATTTACAGGGTGTTACTACCTGGTGGTAGATGCCAAATTCTAACCAATACCGAGAACTCTCTGGGGAGCAGTAACTTGAATTGGAATAAAGGTCAAGCTATTTACAAGAATGCAAAGGTGAAGTTGTCTGTTCATTTTATTTTATGGACTCTTTCAAAAATAGCCCTGGATAAGACAACAGGAGATGAAATCAAAATAAGTTTTAATAGGCAGAACATAGAATTTCGAAGCTGACAATCTGTAAGTGAATATGAACTTTACCATTTTTGCTTTCCTCATGTACTGTGGGCAGATACGCATTAAGGTGAATCCCAATGAGTCACACATATGTAAAATACCCACCGTCTCACCCTCCCCCTCGCTGGGAGGATGGGTGGAAGCTGATTTGCTTTGGGTCAATAGGATATGGTGAAGGTGATAGGATGTCACTTCACGATTGCACGACATTGTATGAGACTCCATCTCGGCAGACCAGACAGATTCTCTTGCTGGCCTTGAAGACAGTAGGTGCCATGTTGTAAGAAGGTCTGTGGGAGGGTTATGTGGCAAAGAACTGAGGGAGAAGGGTAACTCGAAGAGCTGAGAGTAATTTGTGCATGCCAGCCAGCAAGAAATTGGGATCTCAGTCAAGACAATAAGGGAATGATTCTGAGGAGCTAAGAAGAGAACACAGACCCTAGGAAGAACATAGCTAGTCATGGGGGACCCTACAGGACTCATCCAAACCATGTCTTAACCCCTGACCTGCAGAACCTATCAGATAATAAATGTATGTGGAATTAAGCTGCTTGGTTTATAGTAATTTGTTAAGTAACAATAGAAAATTAATACATGTTTAAAATCTATAAATCGGCTTCTTAGAGTCTGGCAAATAATGTATGTAGAATAGTTTGTGCATAGTGAAACTCAGTGAATATTAGTTATCAACATGCTTAATTTACTATTTTGAAAATAAGGATTAAAACCTTGTAAGATCTATAAACCTATAGTTCTAATAATTTTTTTCATATATAAAGGTGGTAGACTATCCTTAAGCTTTGAGAGCTTTGTTAAACCTCCTAACTCCCAAACCAAAATAAATAATCTAATCAATATAAAGACTGGAGGACAAACATTTTGCTACTGTTGTCAAAATGTATGCATTCCACCGTTTTACATTTTGATATATTATAGTCTTTGAAACTGACATCACATGCTTTCAATAGAAATTATTTCATGTAAATTATTTTAGAAGAATCATCTTAAAGCCAATAGATAATTGTAAGTTCATCATTTGGGGAGAAGGGTTAGTAGCACGAGCTAGACTCTCTAGATCTTAACTTGTACTTGGATACCACTTTGCAAACACATCGCTTGTATAGACTTTGAAGTCAAAGACTTACATTTAAGTTCTGTTAGTATGTTTTATGTGACCTTGAAGGCCCCTTACCTGGGACCTCAAGTGTCCTAACTTCAAATGAAAGTATCCCTCATAATTATTGCTGATGTCCATGAAGATATTTTCTAAATTGCAACCCCCAATAAAATGTTACTTACTATTTACTTTCTCATTTAACTGCTTTTTTTATAAATGTAAAAATGACGAAGAAGGAAAAAGAGATAAGTCTCTCTTGTGTTCTCATTTTCTGCAATCTCAATAATGTAGTTAAATTCTTGTTCTGTGATAGTCATTTTTAAAAGAAATTATTTTAACTCTTTTTTCTTTCTTCTCTGATGGTTGCTTCTGCGGTTCTTGTCATTATCCTTTCCATCTCCTTAGTTTCTTTCATTCAAGTGAGAAAATCCATCAAGGTGATCAAAGAAAATGTCAAACATGGTAAAAATGTTGAATTAGATCATCAGCACACTTCAAAGGCTTCTGACTATGGCATTATCACAAGAAAGTAAGTGCCTAGCAAACTGTTATCAAAATCACTGATCAGGTCTTAGAAATTAATTGTGCTACACATTAAAATTTGTGATAAAGAATCCCAGCTTTATAACTCCTGAAGAGCAGCATTGCGTGTAATGTAGCATTGTATGAAATGCAGCATGTATTAGTAAATTTGGAAAGCAGGGCCTCCAATTTTATGACTGGCCAATCGCCATAGGGATTACTCAGTTTAACTTGGAATTAGCACCTAGAAAGGCATTTATGACTATTGTCCCTAAGGAAGAAACCAGTAAATACTTTTCTTTCTAAAATATCATATTTCTTAATCATGTGGAAGAAAATATAATTCTAGAGGGCAGGTAATGGACCTATTTGCTTTTTGTTTGTTTGTTTGTTTTATGTATCCCCAGGATCCCCAGCATTTAGTGCAAAGCTCTGCACTTGGTGAGAATCCAGGGAGTTCTGTGACATAGAAGTTGAGAAGCACAAGCTTTGTCATTAGATGATGGGGGTTTTGAAGTCTGACTTATGGCAAGCTACTCATATTCTTTGAGCCTCGGGTTTATCAAATATAAAAGATAGGAAGTGATATTACATACCTTGTTGATTATTGTGAGGATTAAATAAAATAATGCCCGTAATGGGTTGGCCCTGTACATGGTAGGTAGCAAACAGTAAATACATTTTACAACTATAATCTCGGTTAACAAGAGAACAAAAAAAGTATGTGGTTAGATATTTCAATTTAGGTAATCCTTGTATTGGTTAGAGTTAAAATTGGTTCAGGTTTTTTTTAAATGTTTATTTATTTTTGAGAGAGAGACAGAGCATGCGTGGAAGAGGGGCAGAGAGAGAGGGAGACACAGAATCCGAAGCAGCCTCCAGGCTCCGAGCTGTCAGCACGGAGTCCGACGCGGGGCTCAAACTCATGAGCCTTGAGATCATGACCTGAATTGAAATCAGATGCCCAATGGACTGAGCCACCCAGGCGCCCCAGGATTTGTTTTTAACAGTGGTTGAAAGAAGAGAGCATTTGGGGAGGTGGTGGTTTCATCGTGTGCTTGTTTGTTTTCTCTGACTTACTATCTAGAGGCAGGCAGTCTAGAACTGTCTGTCTGCTGCTCCGTGGAGTCTCAGCTCAGAATCCTGTTTTCATTCTCCAAGTCAAGTCACCACCCCCCCAAGTGGATTTCCCAGCTACCAGCTTTGATAATGACACCCAAAACATTAAGAAGAGCAAAATGGAATCAGAAAGACCAGCCTTTCCCTAAAGGAACATTCCTTAGAATTGGCACCTACCAACCACTTCCTTGCATTATCTTATTCTAGTCCTTAGCAATCTGGCCACTGCAAATCATATTCAAGGGGGCCTGGAAATTGTCATCATTTTCAGAGTATACACATGTACAGCCGAAATCTCAGTTTCTGTCACTTTGGAAGAAGGGGAGCATGGGTCTTAATGGAAGATAAACATTAAGGGAAGGAATATCAGTTGTATTTTCTGTACAAGTCAATGCCTTCAATTGTTGCATACATCTAGTAAAAATTTAACTTGATGTAGTCTTTCTGCTGAGCCATTTTAAATATATTTCAAAAGGTTAAAAAGGGAAGACTCTCTTTTAAGAAATTTTCCTTCTAGAGATTTATAGTTAAAAAAATTAAAGGTCCACATACATATTTCAATAATATTTCAATAATATTTGCTGTTTTGTTTCTGTAAGAAGAAGTATACCAAAATGTTTTTGCTCCTTTTGTCCCAGTGATCAGATATTTCTCATAGATATTTAATATAAAGTAATGTTTTCTCTTGTAAAAAATTTATCAGAATAGAAAGGCGTACAAAGAAAACCAAAATCTTTTCTCCCATTCCCAGTTCTTCTTCACAAACATGACTAGCCTTAACCTAGTTTGTGTTTCAGGTGATGCCCCCTAGCAGGGAAGGACACTTACACTGAGACCAGAAACAAAGGTTAGGATGTAGCCATTGCATAACATGAAATAATATTACTATTAGAATGTAAAGGGCCCTAGAGGATGTATAAATGGTGTTGAGGAAAAGTAAAGAACTTTAGATTTCTGGAAGATATATGTTAAAGAGGAAAGTGGTAAGAAATGAATCTATGAAATTAGAAAGGGTTATGGGATCTCATGAACCATGTTGAGGAGGGTAGACTAACCTAATGGGAAAAAGGTAGTCAGGTAACCTTAAGGTAACTTAAGGATGACCGGGGGACAGACCTGTGTTGTCCGCTAAAACAAAAGAAGACTTCAGCATTTTGCTTTTGGCAATTTGGCTGCTTAGATATTCCAAGAAACAATCAGCTGGAATCATTGTTTTAAAGGTAAAGAGGAGATCACAAAGACAAAGGGAAGCCTACAGGGGAAAAAGTAAAGAAAGCTTAAACCAGAAAATTATCACAAAAACCACAGGAGACCTTGGGAGCCCACATCCTTATAACACACTGAATTTTAATTGTCTGGGTAGTGAGAGAGAAGTTTGGTAATGTTGGAGAATCACAGACGTATCCTCCATGTACAACTAGGACCACTGAAAGGCTAGAACCTTAGTGTCCTGTAGGTCAGAAAAACACCCATTCTCTGGTAAAGGAAGTTGCCAAGAAATATTTTATATCTCAGACTTTGAGTCCATTGAAAAATGCAAGGTCTCTACCAAGAATCTTAGTTATGATTGGGTATAATTTGGCAAAACTGAAACAGCTAAAAACTCCTAAGAGACAAATTAAACTTAAAATTGTCTATGGTGAGTAGTGCCATTGTCTTTCTGACATAAATAAATGCTGTCCTTCTGGAGAAATATATGTTTAGCACAGGACCTGCATCATTTCCACAGCAGACTTCTCAGAAATTTTGGAGGCCAGAAAGCTATAGGCTCATGTATTCACAGTGTTTAAAGCAAAAACAAAACAAAACAAAACAAAACAACGAAAAACCTGTCAAACAAGTATCCTATAACTGACAACCGTCCTTCAAAAAATGATGGAGAAATTAAGGCATTCTCAGGTAAACAAAAACTGAGGGGGTTCATAACCACTAGACCTATCCTGCAAGAAATCCATGTTAAAGGATTGGTAGACTTAATATTGATAAGATGTCAGGACTACCCACAGACACCCACAGATTCAGTGGAATCCCTACAAAAATCCTAGCAATGTTTTTTGCAGAAATAAAAATCCATCCCAAAAGTCATATGGAATCTTAAGTGACCCTGAATAGCCAAAGTAATCTTGAAAAAGAAGAACAAAGTTGGAAGACTCGCATCTCCTAATTTCAAAACTTATTACAGTTATTACATGGTCATCAAAATGGTGTGGTACTAATACAAAGACAGACACATAGATCAATGGAAAAGAACAGAAAGCCGAGAAGGAACCCCTTGAGTATATGTTCAAAGTATTTTTGACAAGAGACCCAAAACCATGCAGTGGAGAAAAGGGCAGTCTTTGCAACAGATGGTGTTGGGAAAACTGGCTATCCACTGGCAAAACAAGGAAGTTGGACCTTTACCTAACAACACATACAAAAATTAAAAATTCATCTGAGACCTAAAAATAAGAGCTAAACTACACAAATCTTAGAAGAAAACATAAGGGAAAAGCTACATGAAAATAGATATAGAAATGATTTCTTGGATATGACATCAAAGTCACAGGCAACAAAAGAAAATTATAAACAAACTGGATTTTGTGAATATTAAAAAGTTTTGTGTATCAAAGGACACTGTCAATAGAGTGAAAAGACAGCCTACAAAATGAGTGAAAATATTTGTAAATCATATCTCTGATAGAGATTATTATTCAGAATACATAGAGAACTTCCAAATTCAATAACAATGACAAAAAAAACCAAAAAGGTTAATTCAAAGATGTGAGCAGAGGATTCGAATAGATGTTTTTCCAAAGATGGTATACAAATGGTCAACAGCATATGAAAAGATGCTCCACATCAGTGATCATTAGGGATGTGCAAATAAAAATCATAATTAGATAACATTTCACACCCATTAAGATGGCTACTATCAAAAAATAAATAAACAAAACAGAAAATACAAGTATTCGTCACAGTGTGGAGAAATTCGACCATCTGGGCATTGTTGGGGGAAATACAAAACGGTGCAGCCACTGTGGGAAACAATATGGAAGTCCATAAAAATGAATACACACACACACACACACACACACACACACACACACACATATATATAATTACTACATGATAATTTCCACTTCTGGATGTATACCCAAAATAATTGAAATCGGGATCTTGAAGAGATATTAGTATACTTATGTTTATAATGGCATTATGCACAATAGCTAAAATATGGAAATGACCCAAGGATCCATCAAAAGAGCCAAAAGCATCCTGATTTTAGATTGTAAGTGCTTTTCCTTAAAGTCTTTCTCAATGATTCAAGGGGAAAAATAGTCCCTTAAGCTACATTCACTTTGTTAAAAGCTGGGAATCCAAAGATTAGAGATTCTTTCTTACCTCAAATGGATAAAAAACATGCAAGATGTTTTTCACAAATCTGTTTTGTTTTGTTTCGTTTTTGCTTTAAACACTGTGAATACATGAGCCTATAGCTTTCTGGCCTCCAAAATTTCTGAGAAGTCTGCTGTGGAAATGATGCAGGTCCTGTGCTAAACATATATTTCTCCAGAAATATATAGTGCATAACACTATAACAATGTTAATTTAAAAGAAAAGTTAAATCAAGGAATGGGGACGTAGTGCATCTAAATTTCATTCTTCTCATATCTAACATAGTCAATTATGTTACTCCGTTGAGGTTACTGTACAGAATACTACAGACTCGATAGCTTAAACAAGAAGTACATATTTTTCATGGTTCTGGAGATTGAAAGTCCAGGTCAGGATGCCAGCATGGTATGGTGGCGGGTGAAGGCCATCTTCCTGGTATATAGAGAGCAGTCTTCTCGTTATATCCTTAAGTGGCTAGGAAGGAGGGATAACGCTCTGTTAAGATACTAATCTTGTTAAGATAGTAATCCTATTATGCGGTGGCTAATTGTCTAATTACTTCCCAAATTTCCCACCTCCAAATGCCATCACATTAAAGCTCCAACATATGAATTTTGAGGTGGGGGGGGGGGCACAAACATTCACTCCACAGCACCCAGCAAGTCCTGTGTCCTTCATATTTTTTTGTAAATTGTGCACAAAAACTGGACAATTCCTTCATTATTTCATCACTGTCTTGTAATTTGTCATAGGTAGCAAGAAGAAAATATTTGGAATTTGCATCAGTCTGTCTGTAAATATCACTGGCCAGTTCTCAGAGATCATTAGTTACTATTTCCACCGTTCTCATTACATGTTGATGTTCTTTCCAGCCTCAAATAACGTTTTGCTCACTATTCTAATATTTCTTATCATAATGTCCTTGAGGCTCTTCCAGCTTCCACTGAGTCTTTTCAAGGCATGCCCAGCTTTCAAAAACAGTCTCCCAGAGCCCTCTCAGCTTCTATCTACCAGTCAAGACTCGGGAGAGAGAAGATAAGCCTTCCCCTTGATGAGAGGAGTATTCAAGAATGTGTGGCCATTTTTATTTTGTAATGTATGTTTGTTAATACAAACACAAGGACAGCCCCAACTGTTGAGCACATTTTGTCCTGGTCACTTTATATCACTTCTGCTAATATCCCCTTTGCCAACTCCAAAGTCAAAGGACGGGAAAATCCATTCCTCTATCAGTGGGAAGAACTGCAAAGTTATGTCAAGGGCAGGGAGGATGCATTTTTGCGGTCAGTAACTCAACCTCCCATAAGAGCTCTTAGTGTGAAAACATAGTCTAACTTTTCTTTTAAGTTCATATTAAACCCTAGTTCAGTGTCCTTTTATAGTACGAAGGCAGCAAATTTAACAGGCATGTCAATAGATATGTGTATGGAATGGGGAAGTGTTGGGACCAGGTTCGACAGAGGGAGAAGAGTCTTCCTTTTCACCAAATCTGTGTTCTGTCCTTGTATATCTACTACATATTTCAGCTCTGTCAAAAGAGAACACTGAAGAGAACACGTGGAAGCAGAGAGCTTTTTTTCAGAATAGGTGTCCTGTCTGCTCTACTTCTCTAAGGCTTCATGTGAGCTAAATAATCATACCATTTTAAGTAGAAAGTAATTTTAGTCATGAAATGAGGTTTCCTTTTGCCAGAGGGAGGCAAGAATGGAAAGAGCGCAATTTGTAACAATCGCTTTTTAATGGTAATAGAGGCATATGTGGGTATATCAGTCGTACCCGAATATAAACCGTGATGCTCAGGAAAGAAAAACTCATGATTATGTGCATACTGTGCTACTGTCCCATTAGGAAATAGAAAATCACACTTCTAGAAGAGCTTTCAATTAATGCCAGTTATGTATTATAGTATATCTAGTTTTTTATTGTGTCATCAATGTTAATATGGTACAATTAGTTCTTAAGCATGTGATTAATATTCTACTAACTGCTTAATGCTATTTGGCATTCATTACCAATGAGTAGATATTTAATTAATGCCAACTTATTCCTTAGCAACGACACAGCAGAAGTTCTCTCATTTCTGTGTGAATATACCCCACTTTTCCTATCTTCTCCTCCCAAGAAGACTTCAACTTTTATAGTGGCACCCATTTAAAGAAATATCAGTATATGTTAAGCATATGTTAACTTATAGCTTATTTTATTAGCGGCATTTTATAAATAAAATTGGACTATAAAATATTTTAGGACGTACATAATTTTTTTAACCCTGAGAAATCATGAACAATGTCTGTGCTTCCTTTTCTTCCGTAATTCATAAACTACAGCTGCTCTAGAGACAGCAAACTAAATTCCCTAATTAAAGATCACTATACGTGTGTCAAGCTGATGTCACCACTTCAAAGGACAATAGGAAGTTCAACAGTTAAACGAATATATCAGAGAAAATATTCGCTTGAGTCTAAAATACTGTGAATAAACAATTTCTGAAGCTTATTTTCTCTGAGGAAGGATACAAGTTGCTCAGCAAAAGGCAGAGAGTAGCATGTATGTATGGTCATAGAATTTTCATGTTCTGTGAATATAGCCGACATGAGCAAGGTGTTGAAAATCTGGGGGATAACACAATCAGTCCAAGCCTTTATTATTATCCTTCCTTATTTTTAATTTATAATTCATTTCATGGAAAATATGATTATTTATAAATATCTAGCATTAGGACTGACATGGAGTATGAAAACCTCCAGGTAGGGGTTAGAGGTTATTTATTTATTTTGAAAGAGGCAGAGACAGTAAGGGTCGGGGAGGGGCAGAGATAGAGAATCTCAAGCAGGCTCCACACTGTCAGCACAGAGACCGATGCGGGGGCTCAAATTCAGGAACTATGAGATCATGACCTGAACTGAAATCAAGAGTCATATGCTTAAATGACTGAGCCACCCAGGTGCCCCAGGGGTTAGAGATTTAAAAAATTTTTTTTTTCCAACGTTTATTTATTTTTGGGACAGAGAGAGACAGAGCATGAACGGGGGAGGGGCAGAGAGAGAGGGAGACACAGAATCAGAAACAGGCTCCAGGCTCTGAGCCATCAGCCCAGAGCCCGACGCGGGGCTCGAACTCCCGGACCGCGAGATCGTGACCTGGCTGAAGTCGGACGCTTAACCGACTGCGCCACCCAGGCGCCCCAGAGATTTTTAAATGATAGTCACTGAGCCACCCGGGCACCCCAGCGTTTAGAGATTTTTAAATAATAATCACTATCATTAGTTTTTTCAATCTTTACAGGCACTTTGCATCAAACCAGGCATGCTGATTTCTTGACACATTTTACTTTCAAGCATTTGTAACTTTGCATACATGTGTATGCAACTATTATTCTGAGTAATTAGATTGTAAACAGTCTTTTTTATTTCCTGGCTGGAAGCTAAAATCCAATGCAATTTGACCCCTCCCCCCCCCCCGAAAATCCACACAATTCTTTTAAATCTATAATTTAAATAAAGGAGCAGAAGGAATCACAACACTAGCAGTAGTGAAACTCAAAAAAAAATAAAATAAAAAAAAGAATCCTCCTCAAAAATACTTTCTCCTTATTTTTCTACAGCCTTGATTTCAGATGTAGTCTTGAAAAACCTACTTGTAACCACAGTATGGTAATGTGCAAGTTCTAGGTTGTCCATCTCAAAATTTTCTTTAGTATCTATCGTTTTTCACATTTTGATGCATCACTTAAATTTTCTATTTTATCATCCTATTGCATACTATAAAGTTGACATCATTGAGGACATCTGAGAAAGTGTAATATAAAAGATTAAAATCCATAAAGCATCAATATATATTTGTGTATAAATAGGGGAAGAAAAATGTTCCACAACTGTCTTTGGGTTTACGGATGGATCTTCAAATTAAACTGACAAAGAGAGAGGAATAGGAGGGAAGCATATGTATTTACTTTATACAAGTTATATATGCCAAAGGAGCCATTATAAGGAAATGAAGACTTGAAGAAGTGGTTGAACGTTAGTATTTTTATGCTAGGTGTAATGAAGTTTGGGCATCTGGGGAGAAATATGGTAGTTCAAATGGTATGAGGTGAGTGTAGCCAACTTGGGAAAATAGCAGGGTCTGTTTGTTCAGATTCATCTCAGTGTTCCTTTGTCTTAGGGAAAAGGATGCTCCTTTCCTCAGCGTATAGAGAGGCACCCTCCAGGTAAAGCCTTTCTGACCTCATTTAGGAGAGAAGGGTGAGGGGGTGACCTTCCTGCTTCTGCCATTTTATCAAACTTTTTCAGCTTAAATTATTGAATATGCTAAGGTGCTATGTTTTAGGGTAGTGCATTCTAAATCCCATCGGTTATGTATTAAGTAAGCTAATTATTAGTGTACATAGAAAAATAGTAAGTGATTAGAATTACCTGGATTTACTTCCAGTTGAGGATGTTTTTTTTCCCTCCCCCTCTCTTCTCAACACACACACTCACTCAGAAATAATCTTTTCTTTTTTTCTGCTTTATGATGACCTCAGAACAAAGAGTAAATACTTTATCCTTCACACCTTCTTTATGGTACAATAACTCAAATCATTTTATATTTTGAAATTAACTCAACAATAGCCAAATATATGAAGAAAAATATACTTTTAACTTTGTATAAATAATTATGGCATTTTAAAAAAATATAAAAATCTCTGTTCTACCATATAACACCATCCAGGATAACGTGTGTGTGTGTGTGTGTGTGTGTGTGTGTGTGTGTACTTGTGAATGCATATATGGTATGTTTATATATACGTGTTTGGATATGTATATGGGTATGTGTATGCACGTGTTTAAGGATATATAGAGATATAGAGATATAGATATTAGGATACATAGATATAGATAGATATTAGGATAGATCCTAAAAGGGCATGAGGCAGTAAGTAACTCAACCAGCAAACTCGGGCAGGCCTGTCAAAGATCAGTGCATTAAAAAAATGGGCTATGGGGGCTCATTTTTTAAACGTGTCTTTTGGCATACCATAAAAGACAAAAAAAAATCATACTGAGTTTTACTGATTTTCAGAAAAGTGGTAGCCCCAGTAGTCCTCTTGAAGATCAAAATAGATTTGTGTTTTCAGTGGGGGTGTGATGTTTGTTTTCATATTAATAGAATTTATTAGATGATCTCAGCAGAATGTTTTTTAGTTTGTCATTTAAATGCATGAAAAACAAATTCATAGTTTCATACCTCTGGGTAGATGTTACGAATCTTGAGTCATGAAAAAATGACAATTTTATTTCCCACAATGGTAATAAGACAATACAGGGGATCCTTTGACGAAAATGCTACTTTTTAAACCTGGGTTTCTGTTCAGTGCCAAAAAACTGAGGAAAATAGGTGGAATATGTGATTAACGTATCTATTCTTTCCATCAGTCTTCGTGAAAGCATATTTTTTACCTTATGTTATCTGGACTCTTCTGCTCCCTTTAATCTACTAGTTTAATATGATGGAGGTTAATTGCCCCCTGCAGGGCACGAAATAGTTAAGAAGTTACTGGAGCTCAGTGCACTTACGCTAAGTGAAAAGAACAGCTAAGATACTTGCAAAGTTTGGGAAGTATTGTTCCCATGAAGTACTCCACACTTCCAGATGGCTAAAAGCATTGAAACATGTGCCCATACGCAGCAGATCGCCAGGGCTATTGATGTTTCTAGGTGACTGTTGTCAAAATAACAACTTCAAGTCATGGAGAAATGATGTACACCTATGCAAATCATCTATCTATGAAAGGGACACATTTGTAGTGATCGTGGAAATAAAATGGATTGTTTTTTAATGAAAACATGGATTTTGTTCATTTTTTCCGCATTTAGTGTTATAGTTTGTGTCAGTTTAGATATTGTTCAACTCTCCTCCAAAGAGCTAAATACGTGTTCTCCTCTTGAATTGCTGTGGGCACAGACAAGGCAGATAGATAGTCCTCCCTCTCCACGTGGGTACGATGGATGGTTCAACTCTGACTCAGAAGGAATTTCAGTGCCTGAGATTTATCTAGAGTCATCTCCATTGAGAATGGCACCCGCTCCTTAGAAAAGATTGCATTGAATGGCACGTCCTCCCTTCTTCCCCCTTCTCTCCCGCAGCCTCCACCTTCTCTCTCTCATTTAATTTAAAACCTGCTTCCTTCCTCTAGTTGCTCCCAAAGTAGTTTTCTGAATGTTTGAGTTGAGAAGGTGTATAGGATTGGCTAAATTAAATTTACTGAAGGGAAAGATGTGACTTTCTCTAAAACTAGGTTCCCTAAATTGAATTTTCCACCGTTATTTTTAATCATATTCTTAATTATGCCTTATGAAAAATATAATATTCTTACAGGAAAAAATCCAGGATATTCTGGGAAACTATTGCTCACGCTATTGTGTAATTTTAATGCCATTTTTTAAAATTTCTAAAACAAAAGTATCTTATTAGCTTCAAAATAAGGGCCTGGGGCATTTACAAAAGAAACGGGAGTTCTTTACATAGACTTGTCTTCAAACAAAGAGACTGTGAATAGTTCCTGATTCCATGAAAATGTGGGAGAAAGAAAATGAAAGATGCTGATGAACTGTGTGCTGCCGGAACATCTTTGACGAACATGCTCGGGTCACCTTGGACATTCAGCTGCGTTTGATTTTGTGCTGCCATTTTGTAACAGACATTCCGTGATGTACTTCTCCACATAATGAAATAAAAGCATATATGTCTCCGTTTTCATGTAATGATGAAAAACATATGTAATATCTACTAAAATAATATGCATTAATATGTAAATAATTGTGATCAGCAAAAGTGGATGAAAATGGTACTTGACGTTATTCCTCACGTCCAGAGAATCTGCTTTAAATAATCTGTGAAGCAAGGGAGTTAGGATTTGTTAAGGACTTTCCAGAAGATTCTGATGTACAGCTAATGTTCAGCTCGCTGGTTTAAAATATATGTAGAATTCCTTTAAAGGTGACAGCCACAAGTATGTGTGTGTATGTGTATGTGTGTGTGTATGTGTGTATGTGTATAATCTCACATTACACGCAATTTCAAAATTCTATATACGTATGTATGATAACTCTCATTTTAGTAATGATAATTTCTTCAGTAATTAACATCATGTGGTTAATTGTCTCTTCAATATGGCAGTTCCTAAGAAAATGTAAGAAACAATCTGGCAAATTATGATGCACATGTGTATCCTTCCTCCACTGATGAAGGACCAGGACTGAAATAGATTTCATACTGAGATGCTAGCATAAAATGAACTGCAGTGTTCAGTGACTGATTTTTGTCTTAGACTTGATCCTCAGTGGTTTCTACTGTACTTATCATGGAAAGAAAATGTGCTTGTGCAGATTAACATAATGCACTCTAATACTTAGCAGATTGCAGTCACTTCGTAGTGTTATTGGTTATTTTCTTGTACGTTAGCATTGCATTGTTAACATCTTACTGGTTTATAACTTTGATTTTGTATCTATTCTCCTATAACCAGTGCAGAATGATCTATTAGAGTTTCCCATTTTAGAAAGAAAGGATTGATTTGAATTACCTCTCAAATGGTTATTTAACAAGTTAGTTTGTTTGTTAGCTGCTTGGTTTACTGTTGCCCTTTTTTTCCTTCTGTTTTGTGCCACATTCCAATATCAGTTAGATGATAACCTATTTAATAGATTTGGTAAAGCGTGTTTTCCTTGGAAACATTAAGCTCTGATCAAAATACACAATCTAGAGATTGAAAAATATAATTCTGGCAAAAACAAAGTGATCTTTTTTTAAATGGAAAGCATGTAGGCTTTTAAGTCAGTCAGACAAAATTTCATACTCCAGCTCTCTGGAGGCTAAGAACATACACAGCCTTGACAAGTTTTGTCTTTATTTGACTTTATTTTTAATCATTTTTTTATTCTTTTAAAGTAATCTCTATGCCCCGTATGTGGGGCTCAAACTCACGCCCCTGAGATCAAGAGTCAAGAGTCACATGATCTGTTGACTGAGCCAGCCAGGTGTCCTTGTAATGACTCGAATCTTCATTACCTCGAAAGTGAAGTAGGGATAAAAGTAGGCTCTGTGCTGACGGTAGTGAGCCAGATGGAGGGCTCTAACTCACGAACCCTGAGATCGTGACCTGAGCCAAAGTCGGACACTCAACCTACCGAACCACCCAGGTGCCCCAGTAAATTTTCAATAAACTAATCGCTATTAATTGATATGTATCATAAATAACGCCTGTTGTGCAGCAATGTGTATTTAAACATTACAATTGCTATTTGAATGTAAAACTTAAGATTTGTAAACTTACATCTATTTTGTTTAAATGATAATCCTTACTTAACGTTTATTAATTTATATTTTCATTTGTTTTGCTTATGCTCTAATCCTTCCTAGAATTAGAATCTCAGGTTTTTTAAAGTTATTATATTATATAGAGCAGTGCTATTTTTAAATACCTCGTAATCAGTTGATTGAAGATTTTAAAGTACTATTTAAAACATTCAATATTTAACCCTCCTTCAAAAAGTCCAAATATGGCAGGTTTTACCAAACTACTTAGGTCATTGTTTATATTTATTTTCATTGAGCAACTATTTATTGAGTACTTATATATGAAAACCTCTGTGCTTGAAATTCCTATATAACTTCCATTTCTGCTTGGGAGACAGATACTGAACAACAAAGAATGAAATTATTTTATTAAAACTGTAGTAAATGCTTTTCAAGAAAGCGATGCAGGATGGCATGAGAGGTTTACAATGGAGGGCATGACATAATTTGGGGAGAATAGGTAAGGCTTCTCTGAGGAAAATACATATGAATTGAGCTACCAATAATTTGTAGATATTAACCAAGTGAAATGTAAGCGTGTTGAGAGGGGGCAGTTCTAGGCAGAGGTACAACATGGACCAGTGTCTTGTGGCAAAAAGGACAATAGAAAGATTGAATAATTTCAAGAAGGCTAAGGTGACTGTGAAGCAGAGAGTGAAGTTTATCGTTGTTTCAGAAGAGGCTGGTGATTTTTCAGGCAGAGGATATGTAGGCTCACATAATATTTAGGATTTCTTTTTTCTTTGTCTCATGAACAATACTGAGCCATTGGAATGTTCTAGGCAGGGGGAACAAGAAACCTTAAGAATGAAAACAGCAAGGATATTTTAGGTGTAGCTACAGAAGAGTAAAAACATACAAGAACTATTCAAATAGAAAATTGATAGAACTCAATTCATGGGAAAAAATGGTGCACATACAATGAAATAACAAAAATTCAACCAGGTAAAATGTGAAGATCTAATTGGCTTTCTTAAACAATTCCTGCATCTGGCAGCATCCCATCTAACCAATAGAGGGGCGCTCCAACGACTTGTACAAAATGGAGGACATTTAGAGAAAGAAGGTGGGGCAAGAAGGTTATTAGCAAAAGGATTTTTTCAGGCGAGGTAGCTTTCCTACATGGGGGGCGGGGGGCGAAGCAAGCTATTTTCATGCAGATTGTCTCATCTTTCTTTGGGGGGTGGCAGATTCATTGGCATGGCGATTGAAAACTTCCTGACTGACCAGTTAAGACTACGTTTCTGGGAGAGGTTGAAACTGAAATTAGATTAGGTGTTAAGCTCCAGTTTGGGAGCCCCATCTAAGTGCTACCATTTGGGGCCTGTGGTTTTAATTTTAATGCTACTGAGGGGGAATCAAGCTTGAAGAAATCCAGTCCACACACTGAAGTTCTGTCCGTGACTTTTGGACCATTGACCATCCCTTGGATTTAGTTAACACTGCCCCCCTAGGTAATACCATCTCTACTCTGGATGAAAATCCTATTGAAAAGCTCCATGTTTATTCTGAAAGCAGGCGCCAGGAATTTTGAACAGAGAATTTGGGGCTCAGGTAGATAATGCATAGACTGGAAGCAGGTGGCTGGTAGACTCTGGGTGGATACATACCTTTGGCCCACAGACCTCCTGCCCTACAAAAGATGCAGGACCAGACAAGGACCAGAGTGGAGTCTTGTGAAGCATGGTTCCCAGGGCAAGTGCTATTTTTGTCATGGTTATTTCAGCCATTTTGACAGTGTGTAGCGGTATTAGTCCAGGGTTGTTGTATAGCATTCTGCTGATGAAGTTGAAACAATTTTCAAGTTTATTGGTCTTTTGGACAGTCTCTTTTGAGAGGTGGCTATTCAAGTTTTGCCCTTTTCCCTGAAGGAATGCCTGCTTTTTTTTTTCTTCCTAATTTAATTATGTGATTTCATTCTGGAAATAATCCCTTTGTTGGTTATTACAAATACCTTCTCCCAGTCTGTGACTTTCCTTTTTTGTCTCCTAATGGTGCCATTTTGATGCAAACCCCTTCATCACTTTCTTTCCATCTGGCCATTGAGAAACTTTTGATTTACCTTTAATGCAAAGGTATCATATGGAAATCATATGCCTTGAATGACTATTATCTGAACAATCAAGTTCAACATATTCCTTCACCAGCTTTTCCAGCAGTTCTCCCATATGTGTTTGAATTGCTGTCCGTTGCTCTTAGGTTATAACTATTCTGTACCCACGTGATTCTCTTGTCCAACTCGGCCTATAAGTATCATATTCCTCTTCCACACGTTACACACACACATTCATGCACACACGCTCAGAAACTCACATACACCTGTTCTCACACAGGCACAAGCTCATATGCTCACTCACATATTCCAGCCTTCACGCGCATACTCACACTTCCATACACACACACACACACACACACACACACACACACTGTGTTTCCCTAGTTTATTTTATTTTTTCATGTTTCCCTAGTCTAGAGCAACAGAAGGATTATTGACTCTCAGTAATTTTTCTCTTAACACAATTTTTAAAGATCCCTTTATTTATGAAATCATATTGCTTTTGAAAGTTGCTTCCATGTAGGAAATCCCTCCCATCACTCACTCTAGTGAATCTGCTGACGTTGTCAGACGTACTGTTATGGCCAAAGCATCAGCTCTTTTCTAAAATAGCCTCTGTCTGAGACAGAGAGTATTGTTTGGACATGAGGTAGGAAGGAGTCAAGAGAAAATGTCTATACATTACATTTGTTACAAATGAGTAAAATTGAATTACAAAGGTAGTTCAAGTTACACCGTGGGTTAAGTAGACTACTTCTGACCTGTTCTGAGAATCAAACATTTTAAAATGTCTTCTATAAGGGAAGATATCATGATTTCCAAAAAACAGACTTACAAGTAGACATTTTTAATATACAAATAAATATGTCCAAAGAATAAACTAGTTGCGATCTCAAAAGCATTCAAGACTTAGCGACTCTACATTTTGTCATCCTGGAGTATTAATTATCAAGGTGTTATTTAAAGTGCAAACAGTCATTTCTCATAAATCCAAATGCTTATGAAAGGAGGTAGTTGCGTTATAGAAGATAAAAAGAGATGTAAGAACATGGCAAGGGCATTCTGAGCCCAAGAAAAAACAGGTTCCAAATTTCCATTCTGAAAACATCCCCTCTGTTCATATCTCTGCCTGGACTCTTGAATTTACTGCATGGGTTTCATGACAGATGTAAACAGCAAGGTTAAACAGGGGTGGCAATTCGGCCTGCAATTCATGATAGATTGGTCCTAGGATGTTTGCCTTTGTTCGGTTGTTTGTTTTTGGTTAAGAGCTGGACCCTTGAGGTTCACCAAGATATGCCCTAGAGTCTCTTGTCCTTCTGACTTATCACCTGACAGCACTGATTGTACAGTGTAATTAAAAGTCAAAGCTAGCTTTTGGGATAGAGACTCTAATGAAGGAGCCATCTGAAATTAGGACTTAAATAATGAAGGGTTCAGGGACATGGAAACTGGTATTTGTTATGCATTTTAATAGCAGAAGTTTGCAACTAATTGGAGGCTAACTAAACCCCTTGGACACATTTCAAGTCACGTCAGTTAATTTTGGTCCCCAAGGAACCTGATAGGACATGCAGCTTAGTCCTGCTTTTTTCTATCTTAATTACCACATTGAGTTGTGCTAATATAGATTTACTTTGGAGACATGTTCTATGATTATAGCCAGACAAACATTGTTGGCATTTGTTTTTAATTCTAAGAGCATCAGATTCTAACTCAACATTAAAAATAATTGTCAACTTAAAGATAAATCCCAAATATTTTGAAATCATTGAAATATCTTTTAAATATGGAATTGGTAGAAATTTGTATTTATTGAATGTTGAAATAATTTCAAAATATGTAAATGGAACTCAAATGTTACTTCAAAGATTAGGTTTGCATGTTTTCATGGTTTTGATGTTCAGTTGATTCTAAGCCATGATATAACAGATTCAGTTTATAAGCACATGCTTAGATAGAGCCTATAAAATTTTTAAAAGGGAAAACTAAAATTGAGTTAGTTAACTCCAATAAACATTCTATATTCTCCTTTAAAGCAGAATTTTTTTCAGGAAATTGTGTTAATTTAATATGCTAGTTGAAATTTCTTACATTTTTTGTACAATATTTTGCAAAGCAGGTTTAAAGCTTCAGGAACTAATGCATTTGAAACAAAAACAGCAGATTTTCTGAAGTGAAAAGTTTGACTATAAGAATAATTTATATTTTAACATTGAAGAACATTTTTACTTGTATGTATGTATGTATTTTTCTTTTTTCTTTTGTTTTAATTCTAGTATAGTTAATATAGAGTGTTAACACTACTTTCAAGTGTACAACATAATGATTCAACAATTATATATATCAATCACTAAGCGCTCATCAAGATAAGTGTACTTTTAATTCCCGTCACATATTTCACCCATTCCCCCAGGTAACCAACCCTCTGTTCTCTATAGTTAAAAGTCTGTTTTTTGGGTTTGTCTCTTTTTTTTCCTTTGCTCATTTTTTTCTTAAATTTCACATATGAATGAAATAATATGGTATTTCGCTTTCTCTGACTTATTTCATTTAGCATAATACTCTCTAGATGCATCCATGTTTTTGCAAATGAGAAGATTTCACTCTTTTTTATGGCTGAGTAATATTCCTCTGTGTGTGTGTGTGTGTGTGTGTGTGTGTGTGTGTGTGTATGTTCTTTATCCATCCACTAATGGATACTTGGGTTGCTTCCATAATTTGGGTATTGTGAATAATGTTGCAGCAAACACAGGGTTGCATATATCCTTTCAAATTAGTGTTTTTGTATTCTTTGGGTAAATATCCACCAGTGCAATTACTAGATCATATGGTAGTTCTATTTTTTTTCATTTTTTGAAAAACTTCCATACTGTTTTCCACAGTCACTGCACCAGTTTGCATTCCCACCAACAGTGCACAAGTACTCCTTTTTCTCCACATCCTCATCAATATTGTGTTTCTTATGTTTTGTTTTGTTTTGTTTTATTTCTGATAGTCAGGTGTGATGTTGAAGAATATTTTTAAGACTGATATCTCTGCTAAACTTTAACAATTTTTAATATTTGGTTTTACTTAAAATACTTTGCCTCCACTGCAAAAGTAAGAAGTTTTGGCTTAAAAGTAGATTAAGGTAGTTGAACTAAACACTCTCATTTTTGGTGTGGTTTTATAGATATCTGATGAAATGTCACAAAACTGAGCACTTAAGAAAATTGTCCTTTTGCCTTATTTTTTCTTAGTTCTATGCCTGGGCTACATTTCTTGGGCAGAGGCAAGTGATGATTTTGCTTCCAGAAGTCTTGTAAATCCAGAGGACCAGGAAGCATAGCCATCACTTCCTCTCAGCCTCTTGATCCCTTCCTTCACTTTCAAAAGTTATGAGAAATATTAAGGCCTATAAATGTCATCAGTTTTCTGATGCCATTTTGTTTTCTTCTTAAAATGCTATTTTGTTTTCTTCTATTATAAGCATGTAAAATGTCCTATTTTAGTATTGTTTTTATAGAGCAGAATGAACTCTTGATCTTAAGACAGATATAAGCAGAATAGGTTATTAAAAGAGATTAAACTCTAAATTAAGAAGAAAAACAACTAAAAGTTTCAATATGGGTTCAGTCTAAATTAATCCTGTCTAGTATACTCAACAGTGAACACAAATGAATAATTCCACTCACCATTTCTAATCAGCACACCCATTAAAATACTACCAGCAGAAGAGCCACAAAGAACATAGCAAAAGAGAGAAAATGGATTTCAGAAACAAGACATATCTTGGTTCAAATATCACCTCAGTGTGAGTTTCGAAAATCACTTAGTCCTTTATCTTTGATTTCTTCATTTGGAAAAAAAAATGGGTAAAAATACTCAATGCATGGACTTACTGAAACTCTAATGAGGAGATCATGCAAGACTTTTGGAAAATATGTCAATCCCTGTTTCTCTTCTAGATAACAAATACATATAGGGTCCAACATAACACTATGTGTATATATATATATATATATATATATATATATATATACACACACAGTATATATGGTATAGTACATATGGTATATATTCCATATATGTATATGGTATAACATAACACAGAATCTCTCATCTATCTATCTATCTATCTATCATCTATCCATCCATCCATCTATCTATTATAAAGGTATTTTGGACCATACCTTTATAATATAATTGCTTAGTTAACATGTATGTGTTCTAGAAGACAATACATTATACATTTCTCACTGGAATCTAGCTTCCATATTGCACCTCAGTATAATTCCCAATATTTCCTCTACTAACAACAGCAAAAGAGCATAACTCTGCCTTCAAAACTCTTTATCTTTCTTTAGTAATATATTTAGGCTTGTCATATAATTTAAGTTATACATTTAATTTTTTTCATGGTTGTAAGTTCCAAAGAAACAGGAATGACTTTCAATAAAAGGGATATTAAGAAATTGTTGCAAGATATCCTCATTTTTAGTGAAATAATATGAAGAATAATACACAAAATTTTCTAAAGCGATAGCAGACATTTTCTTGGTATGAAACTAAGGTAGCTTTTATAATTCAGGCTTTTCTGCATGTTTCTTGTCATTGATTTGAAACTATTATTTAAAATCCCTGATTGGGCATTGGTATTGTCAAACGACTTTTCAAGCAATGATTAAAAATTTATTTAATTTCATGTGGAATATTTTGATGATCCAGAGTAGTTCTGATCCTTTTCCAGATATTAATATTTCAGAATCAAATAAGGATCTATTCTTTATGACACATTCATAGAGCTACTTTAAATTTACCCTGCATAGTTTAAGTGCTTTTAAGGTCACGTACTCTTCTCAATGTTTCCAACTCATGCACTCCTCTGCTGTTCCCTCCAGGAGACTGTCCCCCTAACTCCCCCAATTTAACATCAAAAGCTCACCCATGTGTTAAGGAGAAGGTCAAAATTTACTTCCACTGGGCTTTCTTCCCTGATTCACTGAAGAGGCAGCCACATCCAGAAGTGATTTTTCCCTCTTGTGAACTCTTACAACATACAACATAGTATTTGGTGTTTCCCTTAAGGATGTTTATCATGTTTGTAAAATTTTCAAACTTTGTTTAGTGCATAGGCCCTTAGAGGGCCATTTCTGTCTTTCTTTTTATTGAAATGTAGGTGGCCTACATTATTATGTTAGTTTCATGTGTACAACACAGTGATTCAGCATTTATATACATTACAAGTGATTGCCATGATAAATCTAGCTACCACCCACCACCATATGAAGTTGTTACATATTATTAACTATATTCCTATGCTGTACATGGGATCCCCATATTCTATGGTTTCACTTGTATGTGGAATATATATTAAAAAAAAAAACAGAACAAAATAACAGACCCATAGATACAGAGAATAGTACCTTGGTTGCCAGAGGGGAAGAGAATGTGAGGATGGGTGAGTCAGGGGAGAGGCATTAAAAGCGGTCATTTCTTATTTAATGTGTATCTCCTAGATGGCCTCACCCAACACTTCATACAACATCATGGGTACTTAGGAAATTTTGGTTGAAATAAATCATTGCAAGTATAATACACTAACACTTTTTAAGACATCTTGAAAAGTTATTTGATATACATTTATCCAGTCATTATCTACACATACAACTATAAATCAATCACTACTTAATATGCAAAAACATTTAAAGAATAGGAAAACTCTTGGATGTATACGACTCTTTATTAAAATATGTCTACATTATCAGATTTTGACAATTCTAAAGAATATAAAACATATTTCATTTTTATGGTAGGATATCCCTAAATGCAATGAAATATTACTTTGAAATTTGTGGATGCATAAAATGATACTTACCATATCAACATTGTCGATCTGTAAGCAACAGATTGCACTTTGTCAAGAGCATAAATCCAGCAAATATTCATGGGGAAAGTTATAGAGATGTAACGTAATGAAAAAATTGTTTGACCTTAAAATTTAATTGTATACTTGATCAGGATCCCATTAAAAAAAAAGATGGAGAGGAGCCAAGAAAGAAATAGAACCACTTTTTTTTTCTTTTTTTTCTTTTTGTTTGCATGTGAGATTCTGGACAGTGGAGCCTGAGACTAACTAACACTAAATAGGGTAACTCATATGAGGCACCATAGTACTAAAATGATAAAGCATTTAAGAGAAAAAAATTCAAGGTTAATGTTGTTTCAGTTGGCAAATAGGGTAGTCATTTTATCTTGGCATGTACCATATACTAAATATTTAAAATACCAATAGTTCAGGGAATGGGACTAAATAACGGGCTGAAATTTAAAATCTTATTTAATTACATTTAAATGTAGCTTACATATTTTGATAGGGCAGACAGTGGTTAGTATTTTCAATCCCGTGATCAATGCAAACATTCTATGGATATGGTGAGGGGCCAACTTCATATTTCTATGTATTTATCTCAATGGATTATGTATATCATATATTTTAAAAAGCTACAGGGCTAGAATAGAAGCCTGTGGATTGAAGGGCCAATATATCAAAACACATAAGTTTGAATATTAACCCACTTTCATGAAAGTGACAGATGGTGTCTCGGCCAGTGCCTTTAGTTAGTGATATTACCAATCCAAACCCAGCAGTCTTGCTCTGCATGATGATAATTCTCACAACTGCTTTGTGTGTCTTTCTGAAAAAAAGCTACACAAATGTATAAAATATTTTTTCTAATTGCTGAAACTTTCAAAAAAACATATTTTTTTTGGTTTAGTGCTGACATTTTTTATTGCATATTAACCAAGTTTAATAATATGTTAGGCTATTTATCAAGTAGAAAAGCAGGATCTAATCTGCTCACCAGGTTCTGCAGCTGAGGCATGAGAAAATGAATATTATTATTCTAGCTCATTTATATAATCATGCTAGTTCAACTCTGGGAAGAAAATATGGAAAATCTAGATCTTTTTTTCTGTACTCTCAAGATTAATTTTGGGTTTATTTTATTAAAAATTTAACAAATGTTAAGGAAATACTTTACATGATAGAAATATTGAATTAATAAAAGATGCCATCAGGATCAGAAAGCAATACATATGTTGGGGGTGCCTGAGTGGTTTAGTTGGTTGAGCTGCTGACTCTTGATTTTGGCTCAGGTCATGATCCCTCAATCATGGGATTGAGCCCTGTGGCAGGCTCTGAGCTGAGCATGGAGCCTCCTTAAGACTTTCTCTCTCTCTCTCTCTCTGCCCCTCTTCCACTCCCACCCCTCCTCTCCCCCTGCCTCACAAATTAAAAAAAAGCAATACGTAGGTGATTTCCTACATTTGCTTAATAGAAATATAGTAGTAGACCATCTTGTTCTCACTCCAAAGAGAAATGTAAGTGGGTCCCAAGAATACAGGCAGATGAGATGATTGAGTGTTGTGGAAAATGATTGGCTACATCTTATGAAGTGTTAGACACTGAACATATAAATGCAATCAGTAAAAACACATATAGTATATTTATATAAGTTTATTTATTTGACAGAGAGAAAGTCTGAGCAGAGGAGGGGCAGAGGGGGAGAGAGAGAGAGAGAGAGAGAGAGAGAGAGAGAGAGAAGCAATCTTAAGCAAGCTTCATGCTCTGCACTGAGCCTATCATGGTGCTTGATCTTATGACCCATGAGATCATGGTCTGAGCAGAAATCAAGAGTCATATGCTTAACCATCTGAGCCATCCCCCCCACACATATTATTTCCATACCTATTTACCTATCTATATAGATTATCTATACCTAGAGAGAGATAAAAGGAACATATTCTTTATTATGTTGGGCTATACCTTTTTTTTTATAATGTTACTTTTTTATGAGTTGAAGAAAGCCACTCAAGGTGCCACACATTCCCATTTTATCTATCATGGCTTCTTTATATTTTAGTTTGTATCAGTTGAATTGGACCCCATAGCTTTTCTCCTTATACCACCAGTCAGTGGAAATGCAGATCTACTGTCACTAGCCCCTGGTACTGCCCATTACTTGTGTTTGAAAGAAGACTTCAAACAACTGATGAGATCACACCCCCAGTCGACAACCTGAATGCGTTTGAGAAACCAATCTGAGCAGAGAACTTAGTTATGCTGTGCCTGGACTTCTGATAGATGGGTATTATTTTCAGTCACTAATTTTGTGGGGATTTGTTATGTAGCAATAGAAAAGCAATGCAGTTTTACTTACACCTAATCCTTTGAGGCACAACTAACAAGTGTCCACCTTGCATTAGCTTAGTGAGAGGAAATTTCCCGGAAGTCCCAGTAACCACGGAAAGGGTAGGGATGCTCATCTGAGATGCAATTGGGACGTGACCCTCAAGTACTGCCAGGGCACAGTTGGAAACCATCGCCGCTCTCTACCTTTGTTGCCTTCATTGTCTCGGACCACTTTCTTCCACAAAATAAGCAAAACAATTGCTGGGTTCTTGGCAGCATTGTTCAGGGTTTCATCACCGGTGAAATGATCCCTTTCCTCAGCTTTTATGGAAGATTTTCCAGCACGTTGGCCTCATCTGAGTCATCGTGGTTTTACTACAACTAGTCAAGTGTGGTGTCAAGGAAGATGATGGGTGGACCACACCCTTGAGAACCATATGCTTAGCATGTAGGCAAGATCCTGAAGCAAAAAAGAAAAAAGAAAAAAAAATCTGTTTATAGAAGTCCAGGGGAATGCTGGGAAAAGAAAAAATGATAAAAACAGTAGAAGAAACAAATATTCATTCAACAAATATTCATTCATATATGCCAACAACTCTAAACCCTGAAGGTACAGTTCACGGATCTTCTGCCATCAATGATGCTTACTTTCTGGAGAGTAGAGATACACATTACACACGTCAACAGAAAGAGGTATAATAAAATAACATTAATAAATTCTCAGGAAACAAACAATAGGATTCAGAGGTACTGTGGGTGACAGGGAGGAGTCCATTTTCTGTCCTGAGCAGTTTGCCAAGGTTCAGTTTTTGGAGTGTGGCTGAGAACTTCTGCTTGTTTGCAGATAAAACTTTTTTAGAATCCAAAGACTCGTAAGAGATCCGGACTTAATATAAGAAGTTTAAATTCTGTATCTCTACCTTTAAGCTTTTATTCTTCTTTCTTTCTCTCTCTCTCTCTTTTTTGAGAGAGACAGAGAGAGAGAGAGAGACAGAGAAAGAGAATGCATGTGGTGGAGGGCCAAAGGGAAAGGGAGGGAGAGAATCTTAAGCAGACTCCGTGCTCAGCAAAGAGCTTGACCTGGGGCTTGGTCCTAGGACCTTGTGATCATGAACTGAGCTGAAATCAAAAGTGGGAAACTTAAACAATTGAGCCACCCAGGTGCCCCAAAGATGACTAAAGTCTCTGGCTCAACATTTCTCATTAAAACTTTTTTTTTACATTTATTTATTTTTGATAGAGAGCACAAGTGGGGGAGGGACAGAGAGACACAGAATCCGAGGCAGGCTCCAGGCTCCGAGTTGTCAGCACAGAGCCCAACTCAGGGCTCGAACCCACAGACCACGAGATCATGACCTGAGGTGAAGTTGGACGCTCAACCGACTGAGCCACCCAGGCGCCCTATCAACATTTCTCATTTTAAAATTGGCATGATCATACCTATTTCATAGGGCTACAGTGAGCATTACATGGGATGATGAATATATGTGAACCACACTGAGAGGTGCCTGGCATACAATAATTGCCTAAAATTTGCTCTTGTAATTCTGCGCATGGCTCCAGTTTGTCCTGTATATTATTGCTTCCTGATTATTAAAACATGCATACTTATTAGAATTTGCATATCCAAAACCATAATTTCATTTATGTGCCTCAAAACAAAATAGAAAAATAATAAAAAGTAAAGTCTAATGAGAATATATGAAAAAAATTCAACTTAACTAAAATTCAAGTGAATACTTATATTAAAATAACAAATAGTTCCTCCTTTTCATCTACCCAAATATAGAAGATATTTGAAAAAACTTTTAATGTTTGCTTGTTTTTGAGAGAGAGAGAGAGTGCAGGCAGGGGAGGGTTAGAGAGAGAGGAGACACAGAAGCTGAAGCAGCTCCAGGCTCCAAGCTGTCAGCATGGAGCCCGGTGTGGGGCTCCAACTCACGATTCGTGAGATCATGACCTTAGCGGAAGTTGGACGCTTAACAAACTGAGCCACCCAGGCGCCCCTAGAAGATATTTTAAAAGAGAGAATAGTCTTAACTAATACACAGTAAAATAGTTTAAGTTATGGTATATTTACAGAGTAAAAAAAAAACAGTAATGGAAATAACATTTATTATATATTTTCAAAAATATTAGCTTCTAATTATGTTATTATGGTGAATATAAGTAAATAAACTATAAAATTATGAGTTCAGTATGATCCAAAATGCTTCAAAATATAAATTAAAATAAAACACACATGATGAGAAATAATACAAGATGTTAAATCACTTGCTACTTTTTTCTGAAGTTATTTTTTTATTACCATTTCTATATTTCATGCCTTCAAATTTATTACAAGAAGTGTACCTTATTTTATGTTCAGAAAAATATTTTAAAAATTAAATGTGAACTGTTTTCTTATAACCTACAGAATGCCAAACATTTTGGTAGAACTTCCTATTTTTTTATACTTCCGTGTACAGATATTTCATGGAAGTCTTTTATTTAAATCCTTTGTTCTAACATGGAATTATCCTAGATGATTTCAGCAGGATGTGAGTCAATGCAGAGAACCGTGTTTATAAAAGTCATCAGCAAGGGCTTGCAGAGACGCAGGTCCTTTTCTGGAGGTCCAGAACCGACACATGTGGGAAGCCATAGGAGTCTCTGAAGCAGCTGCTGGAGGACATTAAAACAAGGAGTCGCCCCAGGAGAACAGCAGCTTCTCTGTTCAGAGGCTGGAGTCGGAATGCCTGCAGTTCCAATTCTGAGATCATAAAGTCACAGTCATCCCCATGCTACTGAGCACCCAGAGGGATGGAGAAGCGTTTGGGTATGGCTTTCTTGGCCATTAAGAGAACATTTACATTTTTCTTCTCAAATATTTGCTATATGTAAATCAATTTTTGTATTATTGTTTTTAGTGATAGTCTTTAGAATGAAATTCAAAGGTATTGTTTTTTTAAGTTTATATTTGAGAGACTGGGGGGAGGGGAAGGGAAGGGAAGGGAAGGGAAAAGGAGAAGAGAAGAAGAGAAGAGAAGAGAAGAGAAGAGAAGAGAAGAGAAGAGATGGGAAAGGAAGGAAAGGGAAGGGAAGGGAAGGGAAGGGAAGAGAATCCCAAGCAGGCTCCACGCCATCAGTGTAGAGCCCAAAGCAGGGCTCGATCCCATGAGCCATGAGATCATGACCTGAATCGAGATCAAGAGTCAGTTTAACTGACTGAGCCACCCAGGCACCCCCAAAAGTATTATTGTGATATAGATGTGTACCCACACATAAAATCAAATCACATCATAGCCAGTATCAAAAATTGTAAGCCAAATATAGAGGTTAAAATGAAGATTTCATTAAGTAATTTTGTCTAAATTATAGCAATTAGAGCAAAACTTACATTATGGAATTATATCATCGGTTCAATCAAAATTTAAAAAAAACTTAGCCATTCTTTAAAACACAGTATGTTAGCATGTTTTTCTTAACTATACTCTTATTTCGCTTCATTTACCTCTAGATTTTGTTCTATTCTGCTTCTGTCTTCTACAGTTCCCTCTATCTATATTGTCTTAATTCTTTGCATTAAATACTCCAAAAGAGGCATAGGGAGCTTCTAAATTTCCCATTATCTAAAGATGAACTTCTTATCCTTTGTCACTAATACCACTATTGGACACATTACAAGACTACCCTTCTATTTCAGGTAACTTTATAAAATTACTGTTTCTTAGCTTCCTCCACGTGTATAGTACCCTCTTATATATAGTGCTCTCCCAGCAAGGAAACTTGACCTGAAGGGAACTATATTCTTGCCTCCCACACTCAACTTGTTTGATCTCCCATACTAAAGAAAATACAGCCTGACCTCCATCAAAACACATTTCTGCAACATCTCCTTGACTTTGGGCTAAAGGCAATATGGCTAACACTCCACTGATTTCCAAGATTGATTTGGCTGGCTGATCAAGTGTAAAGGTAGCTGTCTCCTTTTCCCTTCATTGCTTCATGTGTACACATGAGGTCAAGAGAAAGGAAAGCTTTCTCAATAAACAAACCCTATCCTTCAGTAATTGGACTTGACAAACACCATCTCCTGACAGAGCCTTCAAATACATTCTCATCAACTATGAATTGGCATAAACACACTCATGGTTTCGTTAGTTTTTATTTGCTTTAGACATAACATGTAATTTGGAAGACATTCCAAATCACTGACATAACTTTGTGTTCACATGCTTGTTTTAGGCAAACATGTCTATACCACATTATGCTATAAAACATGATGGGTAAATTTCTGATTTTTTTCTAACTTATTTCTAAGCATAGTAACATTCACAATTGGTGTATATTTTATTTTTATTTTTTTAAGTTTAATCAGTTATTGAGAGAGAGAGAGAGAGAGAGAGAGAACGTGGGGGGAGAGGCAGAGAGAGAGGGAGAGAGAATCCCAAGCAGGCTCTGAGCTATCAGTGCAGAACCCCACACAGGGCTTGATCTCACAAACTGTGAGATCACGACCTGAACCGAAATCAAGATTCAGACGCTTAACAACTGAGTCACCAAGGCACCCTTATTTTTTTAAATAGGCTCCACACCCAATGTGGGGCTTGAACTCACTACCCTGAGATTAAGAGTCACATGCTCTACTGACTAAGCCAACCAGGTGTCCCACAATTGGTTTATTAATGACTTCCTTTAAGAGATATGCAAAAAATTCAAGGATATTTATGCATGCTTAAATAATTCTCAACATAAATGAGCTTCCAGTCATTCTTTATATGTTTTCCCCTAAAAGTATTACAATTTGCTGTTAGTTCTAAAAACTCTACTTATGTATACCAAAATTACATTTGGTCTCCGATAATTATTTTTAACAGAACTACATTGCCTTTTTGATCCCATAAGTAGTAGATGATATGTTGGAACTTTTATATGGAATGATTTCAATACTAAAAATTTTTGATCTGAAATAGAATTTTCAGTCACATTTTCAAATCAGTCACATGGGTCAATAACAACACATATATGTATTGAGTGTCTACAAGGCACTGTTCTAGGTACTGATTTTTTAAAAAAATGTCCTTTAAAACACTACTTTGCAAGCTTATAATAGTGCTATATTACTTTTATAATTTAAAAATTGCCTATAGTTTTCTCATAGTTTCTAGGGATCGGAAAGTAGGATGTCATTATTATATTATTACACTGATTCATTTTATTTTTATGTTATTCATCACCCTATATACCACTTCTCTAAATTGTGAATCAGCACTTGAATGATTTAACCCTATTTTTCCACAGGAGATTTTTACACCACTAAATACATGCTACAACTATACAGCCAAGAGATATTTCTACATTGTTTTATTCATTATTAGCATGTGCAGCATTTTAATTACTGCACAGAATGCAGATTTCCCCCAAGGGCACCCACTGTGGAAAATGTTTAAATGTAATCACAATAAATCTTCTTATCCTTGTTATTTAAAACCTCCATCATTAAAACTCTGGGTTTTCCTGAAATACTGTTCCTCCCAGATCCCATTTCAGAAAAGTCATGCTTAAAGAGAACAACAATAGAATGGGTCCAAAAACATTTTTAGTTAAAACTTATGAAGACACTTTCATAGTGTGCCACTTACCATTGTGTGTGCAAGCCAAGGACATTTTTATGATTTGACAGTTATCTAATCTACTGTTTATAATATACGGAAATTCATTTATTCTCTAGGCATCTGGGCTTTATCTGTCTTGGTGAGTTTTTTATGAGTCACCCAACAAATTAAAATATTTCAGGAAGAACAAACAATGAAATACAGAAATAAAGCAAGTCGGAAAAATCAGGAAATAGTAATATAGTGGTTTGGGTAAAGTGACTCTAACAAGAATGTTATATATTTTGTATATAATATTATGCATATACTATTATGAGCCATCTACATTCAATTTGAGTTATCTTTCTAAATAACAATAATAACCCATAGTAACATTCTGACTTCGCTTATCAAGCTATTTTCAAATACAAACACAAAAACAAACAGAAATGATAAAGGTAAATAGTGGGAGTGTAAGATTACTAAATACTAATGATAATTAAGTACACAGTAGTAGCTGGGGCGCCTGGGTGGCTCAGTCAGTTAAGCATCCAACTTGGGCTTATAGGAGGATTCTCGCACAGACAGTCATGACCCTGAGGCTTTTCTTTCCAGGGAGCAACTTTATTTGTGCCGGCATTGACTCAGTTGGGTTTGTACCCAAAGCACTGAGCCCTGAAAGCCACTTGGTGTAGTTTTTCATAGGCTTTTCACTTCTTTGTCTCCCGTATATGGTAACACGCAAACAGGCAGTCTGAGTGGTCTCATGTTACAAGGTCATGAGGGATGTCATGTATGCATATAATCAGGTTGCCTTGGCTGTTTTGTTTGTTTTTCCTTCCTAAGGGAGTGGACCCTACCACAGGCTCAGGTCATGATCTCTTGACTTGTGGGTTTGAGCCCCGCGTCAGGCTCTGTGCTGACAACTCAGAGCCTGGAGCCTGCTTCAGATTCTGTGTCTCCCTCTCTCTCTGCCTCTCCTCTACTCATGCTCTGTCTCGCTCTGTCTCTAAAAAATACATAAATGTTAAAAAGAAAATTAAGTACACAAGTAGCAGATATTTCAGTAGAAAAGTAAGCATTTTCTAAGGTTATTATATTTAAAGATATGATATGTAAGTTCTAGAAGCCATGTGAAATTTAACATTGTGCTAGACATTAAATTTAAGTTTTTGTGTGATTTTGAAGAAACCTATAAAATACAGCCAGAATACGTAGTGTTATGGTGTTAATGACCTTGAGTTGGAAAGCAACCAGTGTCCACAGGTTTGGAATTAGAGACAGATTTCCAGGCTCTTTTTATAAATTACTCTTTCCTTTCTCATCTATTAGCTACATTTTGCAAAAAGTCTAGGTCACCTGATGAATTAGTTCATTTATTTTAATGAGGTACATACAGTAATGTATGAAAAATAAAAACCCTTTAAGCATTGCAGGATCCTAAGCAGAAATGCTATTCCTGACAGCAATCTAGTAATCAAGGCTTGCAAAGCTGTAGCTTGGAAAATTTGTTGTATTTCTTCCTCTTATGGACATTTTCAATTAAATATAAAGATTTTTTGCTTCACATGGTGGTTTTAAATTGGTATTTCATCATTTTATGTATTGCTGGCGCTGGCTCTGGGTTATTTAGCATTTATTAATAAATTCCATTTTGACCTTTCCCAGGTTTTGCTATTTATTAGGTGTTTTTGCACTATTGCAGAGATGACTGAGCAGAATTGGGGAATTTTTTTTACCCCTTTTAAAACCTCATACTTTATTTTTACATTGACCTTTAAAGTTGGTATGTAGCTAAGATTTGAAAGTTCTGTTTAAAAACCACCCTGCTGAAACATCAGACAATCCCAAAAGTTCAAAACAGATTGGCTAGCGGATGGCCGAAAGCTGAAAGCAAAGGAGTCCAGGAAGAAGAAGAGAGAAAAGAAACAAGGAATGTCGGGAGAGGGAGGACTTCGGCATATTCGCCATGACCACTTGTTCCGTAAAGCATTACTGACTTAGGAAGGCAGGAAGTACACTTTGCGTAAATAAGTCGTGTCTGATGGAAAGTGACTTCTGAATATGCTTGAGTATATTTGGAGAAGGGACATTTTGTTTTTCCATTTGTTTATTCTACCTTGAATAGGCCACCCTAGTTTTATTTAGTTGATTTCATAAAACAGGTCAAATTTATCCCACGTTAAAATCTGTGGGATGTTTAGTTTTTTAAGGATGCAGTCAGTGATTGGTTTATGTTTTACGCTTGGTTCATACTTGGAGTTCCAATGCCAGAGATTACAAAATGGCTTAAAGAATAAAAGCTGTCTGACATAAGGTCAGAAGGATTATAATTCTCTTATTGCTTGTGGCCAATAAAAGCCATAAACACGACTAATTGTGTTCTGCAGAGTCCCATAAGCTAGTGGAGTAATGCTCTTCCTCATTTGGAATTTTTCCGGACTGCTCGTTTTTTATCGAGGCCTTGGCATCTGCAAGAAACTATTTGTTACCTGCGTTTTCTAATGGACAACAACGTTCTCTTTTTCTTCATTAAAGTGTCATCCAGTGAAAGATGAAATCTCGTTTTTAATCAAGCAGCAAAGTGTAACTGATTATATGTAACAAAATAGTTTGATGTTTATAGAGCTATTTAAAATAAAAAGGCATCATTGACTGAGATAAACTATAGTGTAAATAACCCATGTGTAGTAATAAAATGGCTTATTACATGATGAATGGTGCCAAAGAGTTCAAGTTTTATCAAAGAGCTATATTTCAAATTTTAATCCAACTTACTCTTTCTTCTCCTATCTTTGAAGTATGGAGACTATCTCTTTAGTTAAGCTTAGAAATATGCTGTTGAAGCATCATAGCTAAAATATTTGGCAAAACTGTGAAACATAGATCTTGACCTTGTAAAAATTAATAATTCATATTGATTCTGGGTTTCAAAAGTGAATTCTCCAAACTTTGCTAGAGTGTTCTGCCACATATTGTGTTACGTACTTAGGAAGATGCAGATATAAATCAGGAGTCACATGTAGAGTTCCCATCCTCGGGACAGCCTAGGAGCCCGTGTTCACCCTCCATTTGTATTTGCTCTATTATGAAAAATCTTAACGTTGATTATAACTTTTGGAATGTGTGCGTAAAGAAGAAGGCAAGGGTTCTATTTATTCGAGTGAATTAACTGTAATAATGGTAGAACAGAACTGGAATCTAATGTACTTTGTCATATATTTTCTTTTTTCAAATAGTGTATTAAGATAATATTTATACAACATGAAGTTAACCGTGTTAAAGTGACACTTAAGTAGTGTTTAGTACATTCACAAGGTGGTGCAACTACAATCTTTAGTTCCAAAAGATTTCTATCACCAAACTCATTAATCAGCTTCTCTTCATTCCTCTACACCCCTAACCATAGCAACCGGTCTCTATGCATTCACCTAGTCTGGATATTTCATGTAATTGCAATCATATAATATGTGGCTGTTTTGTGTTTGGTTTCTTTCACTGAACATATTATTTTAGAGGCTTATATTTTCTCCTAAGAAACACCTATTCAGTACTAAATTATGTTTATCCTTGAAATGTTGGAGAGCAGACAACAAATGTTGTTAGTCCAGAGACCGGGGCAAAATTTTCGAGTTTCCAATTACAATACTTGAGGTATAGTGCATATTATTTAACCTTTCTGGGCCACATGCCTTTCCACATAATTAAGAAAGAAATAGGGGCGCCTGGGTGGCGCAGTCGGTTAAGCGTCCGACTTCAGCCAGGTCACGATCTCCTGGTCCGGGAGTTCGAGCCCCACGTCAGGCTCTGGGCTGATGGCTCAGAGCCTGGAGCCAGTTTCCGATTCTGTGTCTCCCTCTCTGTCTGCCCCTCCCCCGTTCATGCTCTGTCTCTCTCTGTCCCAAAGATAAATAAACGTTGAAAAAAAAAATTAAAAAAAAAAAAAGAAAGAAAGAACTATTTATTAGGATGATTTTGAATAATAAATGACATAATGTTTAAGAAGTTCTAGAACGTAATATGTCCTCGATTTTTATTCCATTCGACCATGGCAGAGATAAAATTGTTGCAATATCTTCATAATTCGATGATCGAATTGATATTTACTCAAATATTTCTGTTAATATTTATTGACTTGTAGGTGAGTGAATAATAAATACAACTCATCTCACGTATATCAATTTTGTCATTACTTTGATTCCATATCTATAAAGATATTGTTTTTACTTCATAAATTTTAGTAAAAGTATAGAGTTTAATGGAAATTACCCTTAAAAAATCACAACATTGTTATGTTTGGTCTGCAGCCTATTTTGCCTGAATTGGAAATTTTTTTTTAATTTTGACCCATTTTATAAGATTTCTATGTTAATGATGAAATTCTTCTACAGAAGATAATGTATTCCTTAGGAAAGAAGTTTCAACAAAGCAAAGCAATGTTGGGTCACAAAGCTGTTTCTGCCTTACATGGAGATTGTTATTCAAAATTACACATACAGTTAAGCTGCTTTTATCTAAGCTGAAGAAAAAAATCTATTTTGTGGACTTGATTATGATGCAAAGGACAGCAGGGTTTTATTTTTATAAAATGGAAATCTGATATTTTGTCTTGAATGTGAAAATGGTCAAGCCTCAGCCCTAATGTTGTTTATGACTCCACAGAATATCAGGGCAAAGGATTCTAAATGTAGACTGAAATTATAAAGAACAAACGAGTTAGTTATCTGTCCTCATCAAAGGGAGCTTTCACGAAAACTAAACTTAAAAAACAAAAGTGTCAGGGACTATTATCTTGAATTTTTAAGTAAGGGAGTCTCTCCCCACTGTGTTCAGCTATATGTATCTTTGTTGATTTTATTGTTCTTATTAGACATTCCCTTAGTTAATTTTTATTTTTATTGCTTCTTTTTTCTTACAACTATTTTAGTTTATTTCTTATTAGTTCACGACGTATATGATACATTTGTGGAAATTTAATCTGTCCTATGTCATTTTACATGATAATTTTATTGAAATGTTTCATCTGAAATTCCTTTGAAGCCCATGAGAAATAAAATATCTTTTTTGTGATGCCGTTTTATCAAATTTTATGATGATCCTCCCTTAAGGAATATCACACACACACACACACACACACACACACACACTCTCTCTCTCTCTCTCTCTCTCTCTCTCTCAAAATAAATAAATAAGCAAAATAAACTTGCATTCCCTAATTTATAAACCAGGAAGTAAAACATAATTTCCCTCTTAGCTTGGTTATATGCTGTCTGTGCTCCAGTCATTTTTCTGTAAAGTGTCATTTCTGTGGGATTAATGACCACCTATAATCAAATTATATTTCAAAACCACAGTTCCTTAATAAAGTATTTAACAGGTTGCTTTTTAAAGTGTGGGAAATAGTTATGGAACATATTTACTGTTGGCATTTACTCAAACCTCTCAGCTCAAGATTTTGTTTCTAAAATAGAAATAATACCATGCAATGTGACTGTATACAGTTAGTAATATAAATAAAGTGTGTGATCTATCTTCCATATGTATGCACCAGATGCATACATATTAAAAATATGTTAATTTTCTCCCCTGGAAGAATATTTTATATATTCCACAGCATACTTCATTAAAATATGTGTAATGATAAAATATATGTACAGGTTTAAAATGAAACTTCAAAGGAAGATTATGCTAAACTCAAGTGTCTGCATGCTTATTATGCTTGTCACTGATCTAAAAATTATTTAAAGGTTAGTTTTCTAATCTAATTGCACAGCTAAGAGTTTAAGGTCATCATAATGCTAGAGAGTTGAAAAAAATACTCTTCCAGCCTTGACAGATACAAGAGGCAGAGAAGGGAAGAAACTCATTTGAATCATACATAGGCACAAAGTAAAATAAAATAAATGGTCTCCTTGATGGTACACAAGCAATAAGATCAGTTTTGATGTCCCAAGTTAGGAGAGAAAAAAATCTTTAAAAAGAATTAAGCTGTCATTTTGAATTGTAGCCAGAGAATGTTCCCCTTTCACTTTGAATAAAACTACCAAACCAGGAAGAGAAAGATGTGAGTCTCAATTGGGCTAACAATAAGGGGAGATTTATCAGGATTGCATAAAAGTGGATTATCTCGCTTTTAAAGACGCAGGGGATAACCTTAATATCGGGACTCGCAGACATATACTACTACTGTATTAAAATGATCCCTTAATTATGGATCCTGGATTTTAATTCCAAGGGCATTTTACAGCTGAATCCATAATGGAACCTTATCATAATTACGGGAGGAAAAAAATCACACACATTGTCAACAATTGCCTGTGTGTGATGAGGCACTTATCTTTTGATGTTCAGTTACCTTCTGCTTGTTAACCTTGTCGTGGAGGGCCACTGCAGAGAGCAGTGACCAAATGCACGCCCCAGTAATTACTGTAATTCAGTGGGAGATGCAGTCACTTGAGGCAGGCAGCTCTACCCCCACCATCAACCTTATGCAACTCAAGGAAAACACAAACATGGCCAGGCTCGGACAAATTAGGCATGAACAAATGTCTCACATTAAGTGAGTTAAAGGACCTTGCTGAAAATTACAAGGGCTGCTTAGGAAAGCAATGAATCCCATTATGGAAGTAATAGGTCTAAAAGAAAGCAGCTTGTTGGAGACCATATACAGCGGCAGGATGGAGACACCTTGGTGGGAGCGGGCCCCATCCTGGACACAGTTCTTCAGCATGGCCCCCTCTGGGAGGAGTAATCAAAGTCAGGAGTTGGAGACTACCGTCCTAGAAATGTAATTAGAAAATAAAATGCTGTTTTGTATTCCCTCAAGCAATTTTACTATGGAAAACCAGGAAGAACACAATCCTGTGTCTCACTCTGAGTTTTAAAAAGCTCCGTCTTTCTGGCAATACCTGATTTGAATTCATAGACTGCACATTGCAGGGCGTACGTGGACATTTATACCTCTATCAGAAATTATTTCCACATTACGATAAATAGGCTTGGGATATGGGTACTTCTAAATAACTATCTTTATGAAATATATTATTTTAATATGCATTTTCCCTGCCTTCCACTTCACTGGCAGGTGGGTGAGAGGTTCCTATTCTTTAAACACGAATGAGACTGGGCAGTGCTCCATTTAGCTCTTTCTCCTGCTTCAGTGATAATGTAATTCATAGGAAATTCTGCCTTAACTCTGCTTTGTAGTATTTTCTAATGGCTTGCTACACTCTGAAAAAGTGCAGTTTTATTCAAGTCTATTCTGTTGTGGAAAAAAATAAAATGGAAGAGGGGAGAGCAGGAGTAAGGATATATGCAACACGCGAGCCTAAGTAGGTAGATAGAGGGGTGTAGTAGAAAATGAAGTCATTAGGAGCCTGTGCTATGCAGCGCCATGAAAAAAATATAAGACAAATCACCACCACCCTATGTTTTGCAGGCTTCCATTAAGGGAGTCTGTGTGTGTGAGTAAATGGCCCTTAAGTTCGAGACTTTTTTGTGGTTTGACTTTAAAAAGTGCTGGTGACGATGCGGAGAAAAGGGAACCCTCTTGCACTGTTGGTGGAAAAATGCAAACTTGTGATGCCACTGTGGAAAACAGTATGAAGGTCCCTCAAAAAGTTACAAATAGAACTACCCTAGGATCCTGCATTTGTCTTCCTAGGTATTTACTCAAAGAGCAAAAAAATGCTAATTCAAAGGGATACATTAGTCCTGATGTTGGTAGCGGCAGCATCGACAATAGCCAGATTATGGAAAGAGCCCAGGTGTCCATCAAGTGATGAATGGATAAAGAAGATGCGGAATATTACTCAGCCATAAAAAGAATGAAATCTTGACATTTCTAATGACGTGGATGGAGGTAGAGAGTATTATGTTAAACGAAATAAGTCAGTCAGAGAAAGACAAATACCATATGATTTCACTCATATGTGGAAACGTAAGAAACAAAACAAATGAGCAAAGGGGGGGAAAAGAGAGGGAGGCAAACCAAGAAACACACTTAACTCTACAGAACAAGCTGATGGTCACCAGAGAAGTGGGTGGGGGGATGGGTTAAAAGGTTATGGGGATTAAAGAGTGCACTTGTCATGATAAGCAGGGGGTTGTTGTATGGAGTGTTGAATCACTGTATATACACCTGAAACTAATATTATACTCTATGTTAACTGGAATGTCAATAAAAACTTAAAAAAGTAATATGTAGACATCGGTCCAGCCTTATCATTCTAGTGATGTTATCAGTCCAGCGATGCCGCCTGTTTTTAAATACATTGCAATTTTTTTTTTTTACAGTATAAGGTGCCTGTTTAATATCATGAGCCATATACCAAAATGTTGTTATATTTTTTAATGGTAAACTGAATCAGTAGGAAAAACAGTCAAATGGAACAAAGAATCGATTACAAAATGTATCCCAATTTCATCGGTTGCTTATTGGATATAAGATTTATAGTCTATACTTGTGAATGTCTCTCTTCCTTTTTTCTTCTGATCTGTGGGCCCACTTAGATGAGCAATAAAAACATCCACCTTCTCTTCCCATTTCACATTTCAGTTAAAACAATTTTCGTGATAAAAGTGTTAGATCTATCTTTTAATGAAGTATAGACTACTCACATTCCACTTGCATTGAACTTGTGTGTCAAAAGTTTAAATAATTGGGAAATACTGGTCCAAAAATATAGGTGATGCAAACATACCTACACTGCTGTAGATTTAACTTAAACAACCTCTAACTAATGCTCATACATTTCACTGGTATGAAATACACTAATAGTAATTTATAATCAAAAGACAAATATAGGAGTAATGAAACATTATGTGACACGCTCAGAGGCACATTGATGATACCCTCATCATACTAGTACTGCCACTATTCCTGGGCCTGCATGTGTGGGAGGTGACATGCTCCCTTGTCAAACATTGTCTGGCCACTATGTTTCTTACTAGGATGTTTTTATCAGCTTACTGAGATATCTTTGACAAATAAACATTTTTATATATTTACAGTGTACAATGTGGTGATTTGCTGTACATCGTGAAATGATTGCCACAATCAAGCAAATTAGTACAGGCGTCACCTCACATTGTCACCAGTGAGTGGGGGGGATGGGTGGGTCACATGTGTGTGCGGTGAGAACATTTAGAATCTGCTATCTTAACAAATTCCAAGTACGAAATATAGTAGTATTAACTACGACAACCGTGGTGTCCATTGGATCCTCAGAGTTTATTCATCTTGTAACTGAAAGTTTTTACTCTTTGAGATCTCTCCACTCTCCCCAACCCCCAGACCCTGGCAACCATCATTCTCTTCTCTGTCTCAGTGAATTAGACTTTTAGATGCCACATATAAGTGAGATTATACAGTATTTTTCTTTCTCTGCCTGGTATATTTCACTCAGCATATTGTCCTCCAGTTTATTCCATGTTGTCATAAATGGCAGGATTTCCTTCTTTCTCACGACTGAATAATTGCATGTAAACACCACATTTTCTTTATCCATTCATCTGTCTATGGACATTTGAGTTATTTCTGTATCTTGGCTATGGGATACTTTAATGAGCATGAGGGTACAGATTTCATTTCCTTTGAGTATGTACCTAAAAGTGGGATTGCTGAATCATATGGTAGTTCAATTTTTATTAATTTTTTTGAGGAAACTCCATACTGTTTTCCATAATGGCTGCACCAATTTACATTTCTGCTAACAGCACACAAAAGTTCCTTTTTCTTCCACTCCTTGCCACTTCTCTCTCTTGTCTTTTTGATAATAGCCGTCCTACCAGATTTGAGGTGATATCTCATGGTTTTGATTTGCATTTCCCTTCTGATTAGTGATGCTGGGCACCTTTTAATATACCAGTGGCCACTTGTATGTCTTCCTTGGAAACATATCTATTCATGTCCTTTGCCCATTTTAAAAATCAAGTCGTTTGGGTTTTTTTGTTTTTTTGTTTTTTTGTTTTTTTTGCCATTGAGTTGTATGAGTTCATGACCTATTTTGAATGTTATCCCCTTATTGGATATGTGGTATGCAAATATTTTTTCCCAATTCTGTAGGTTACCTTATCATTTTGTTGATTGTTTCCTTTGCTGTGCACAAGCTTTTTAATTGGATGAGATCCCACTTGTCTATTTTTACTTTTCTTGCCTGTGCTTTTGGTGTCCTATCCAGGAAATCTTTGATGTTTTCCCATAACCCGTGTGTCCTTCCTATCCACAGAATGTGGAAGGATCGCAGAGAAATCCTTTGTCTAGTGAATTTTTCTTGCAGTAAATTATTATTACTAATATTATCGTCGATGATGATGATGATGATGATGTTGTTGTAACCTAGCCTTGTTTGGCTTCTGCCTATCTGAAGTTTTCTTGCTCTTTCTCTTTTTCTCTAGAACTTTCTCTAGCTGCTTATTGTAAACAGTGGATGACTATCTATTTCCTTTTAAAATGTTCTCTTCCCTGCCACTCTTTAGTGTATAATAGATTTCCGTTGAAGTCTCATGATCAAACTTGGACTCTGGACTCCCCCACTCTAAGTAAAGAACTATTCATTTAAGCAGTTAGAGCTCTGCTACTTAATTTGTATCTTACAGATTTGAAGAGGATTTGGTTTTCAGGGATTTGTTTCAATCTGGACAAAACTGTGTTTGACTGTTAGTCCCCCATAGACTTTTGGTTGGGATTGTGATAATCTAATATTTTTTTTCTTGATAACTTGAATTTGGTAGGGGGGGTCATTTTGTGTGGCATAAGAGAAAGAATGCTTTTTCTTTATCCAATGAAAAAAATGAAATTCTTATAATACTACATTTACTAAAATCAATAAAAGAGATTTAATGGTTCTATATTCTTCCACAAATAATACTTATTAATGCCATATAGTATGAGCCTCTTCTTATACGTATTATAGCCAAACCTATCTTTAAAATTCTGAAAATTAGTTCTGATTTTTTTTCTATTTTATATATGAATGGACTGAAGCTTAGAGGAACTAAGTATCTTGGCAGAGTCAAATTAATAATTAAGATACACTAACCTGGTAAACAAGTAATTTATAAGCTTTGCCTAAACTTCCTCTCGGTCTGCTTTTTTTCTCAGTCTCTCATGTGTTTTATCCAGTCTTGCTACAAAAAATAACAACAATTCTCCGAATGAGTGATCTCTTATGAGTAACTGTTTTACATAACCCCTAATGGCCACTAAATCTAGTAGCCAGTATTTTCCCTCGTGCTGTATGCCCTATAATTTTAACACAGCCCAAACCCTTTTCTTTGGCATATTCAGAATATTGGGCTTAATTTTCCCATTTACTTGATATAGGCTGCATCATTTATTTCTTGAAACTTTTTACCTGGCTTTGAAGAAGCAAGACTATGTCATCAGAAGTCCCAATTATTGTGTCTATTTTGTCCTAGTTTATTGTCTGTGCAGGAACTGTTAAAGGATTTTAGTTAATATCACTTAATTTGTTAATTATTGCTCTCTTTTGTATATTTTTTATTGCTTTGTAACATTTTCTTGCTTCTTTGCCGGTGTGAACATTTTGGTTCTCGTTCTGTGACCTCTCTTGCCTCATTCTTTTCAACTCTAGTCTTCTATGATATCAAAATCTTGACTTTTCAGTGAGGGCTTCTTCTCAGCCATGAGGGCAGATGGAAATTGAGACAGTCTGCTCTTCTTGATATCTGTCATCTAAACACACTACGAAATCAAGGATCTGTGTAGTTTTTCTGAGTTAATTTTACCTTACTTTCTCCCCCATAAGTAAGAAATAGATGAGCCGCCTACCATGAACTGAGAACAAAAAGAGGAGACAGGGGTTACTGGTGCCATGTGCTTGTGATGCAGTAACCTGGGAATCAGAAAACTTACATTCTCATCTCAACTCTCTAATTGGGATCTTAATTAAACATTTGTTCTAACATTTCTTGGTAAGAAAATGAAAGAGGCTGGCTTAAATTACTCAGAGGTCTTTTTTAGTTAAAAAACAAAATAAAAAAAACTTTAATTTTTTTTTTGTATGTAGAAATCTTTGAAAAGGGTGAAGTTGAGCTGGAAACTCTAAAATATGAAATCTAATGTGTCTGGGGCATAGGGTGAATCCAGCCCAGAGTGAGGGTTTAGTCTGGTCTAATTAGGCCAGGACTTAACTGATAAATCTTGATGAGTTTACAGTAATGGGCAGAGTATCATTTTGAAATGAGTACTGACCAAAGGAAATGAAAAGGATACTTTAATATCTGGGCAGTGGGGTATAATTGAATAAGAAACAACTAGAAGCAAAAAGAAATAGAAAGAAAGGGCATCAAGTATTATGGATAAAAGCATCCATAAGGTTGAAATCTTAAACTTTTTTTTAAACGGTCATCCATTTTTTGAGAGAGACAGAGAGACAGAGCACGATCAGGAGAGGGGCAGAGAGAGAGAGAGAGAGAGAGAGAGAGACAGAATCCAAAGCAGGCTCCAGGCTCTGAGCTGTCAGCACAGAGCCTGATGTGGGTCTCGAACCCACTAACTGTGAGACATGACCTGAGCTAAAGTAGGACACTCAATCAACTGAGCCACCCAGGCACCCCAGTAAGGTTGAAATCTAATGATTTATAGCATTTGTTTTGCAGATAATAAAGAATTCTGAGTAAGTGATAGACAACACTACATAATCAAACAAGGTGACACAGTTTTAAAAATCGTGAGTTGTAGGGACATCCTAGAAGATCTTCCTTAAGAACTGGACTCCCACCCACCCAAATAAATAAATCCCTATAGTAATATTATGCCAATAAATCTTCCTACCTTTTCTTTCTGCACCCTGCCCACGGCACCTCCAACACCAGTAACAGGTATTTATGCTAAGAAAAGTCTACTAACAAAACTGGGCCAAATAATCTCTCTTAGGAATCTGGGCTACAAAAAATGACTTTTGTTATTAAGTTTGGGATGATTAAACTGGGAGAAGACATAGCTTCTTTCTTTTGGCAATTTGCAGAAGGAAGCAAATATTACCTGGATACAATAAGGCCAAATGGGGACTAGACTCAGCATGGTGTCACTCTAAAATAAAAATATTACAAATCCAATCCCTAAAGCAAAGAAAAGCAATGTAATGCTTTCATACAGGCTTTTGTGGGTGCCTGATGGGGGAAGGATTTTACTACATAAAAAATTTAGAGACTTTCTAATTGCCTCATTTCCACACTCTCCCCATTGTGACACTGATCACATCTGTAGCTACAAATCAATCCTCCCTCTCTCTCCATGATTTTCCAAGATGATTCTGTGCCACATGGCTGTCACTCCATTATTAATTCTTCCTTCTGCAGCACCATTTGTATGTAAAATGCTCTAGTTCTCAAGACTTTATCAAATCCTTTGATTTTCTTCCAATTTCAATAAATACAAGGAAAGCGCTGCAAGTTACAAGTTTGGAGGAAGCATTTCTGTCTGGGGGTTGGAGCAGGACATGAGGACCTGGGCATTAGAACAGCCAATATAGAAAACTGTCAAAATATATGAAATTTGTTTTACCTGACCCACAGAGAAAAATATGTCTAAAGGGAGAGCATGTAATAAAGCAGGTGCACAGAGGAGAGGGACTGTAAGACGCAAGAAAGAGAGTAAGAGATCCCTTTAATTGATGACGCCTCACCCACAATTACCTTCTTACTTTTCTGAGGCCCAGCTACACATCTGGACTTGGGGAAAGTGAGATACCCTCAACTTCTCATTTAGTCCCCGCCCCTCCTGCCTTGTGACTCACTCTAAATCAAAGGTGTTCAGTTACTCATAATTTGTTAATTATCAGGCCAGCTTTCTCCACATAGAAGTCTACAAGTTTGTCTTTCAAAAATGGAGAGATTCAAGTAATTCATGAGTTGTAGCAATTATTCTCCAAGTTCAACTATTAACCACACTTAAATCAAAAGAGAAATATAATTAAAACAGAACAGAGGAGGAAATAACTATGTCATGTAGGTTACTTTCTCATAAACTTTTAGCACCTACATTTCAGAGCAAATAACGTTTATATATAAAACATATATATATGTTTATATATAAACGTATATATATACGTTTAATATATAAACCATATATTCTGCACTGCTATAGTGCAGAATTTAATATAAGCTACATAACAATAACCACTCATTATGTTTACGTTTCCTAATATGATGCTTGAAAATTTAAGAAATTTTATCTTAAATGTTTGAGGATTTTTTTTTAAAGTCACCGTGAGTCTAGAAATGTCATTATATTGTTTATTTAATGTTCATATTAAAATTTTGCATAACAAATTTTATGATAAGCTTACATATTGTTTATGTATGTGATTAAAATTATAATCATCATGGAAACATGCTTGCTACAAAACTATCATATTTATTATCATCACCGTGTACTATTTTTATTCACTTAAGAATGCTTGAAATCCTCTTATTTGTATATTTTCTACCTCTTCCTACTTGATTTAGAGTTTTATGAGAGCAGGGGTCATGTCTGCCTTATTCTCTCTTCACACCTGAAACGGTTTCTGAGACTTGTTGAGGTTCAGTATTCAAACAGTCCTAAAAATATAATAGGAAAACCAATCATTGTGTGTCTCTGATGTTATACAATATAAATAAATAGCCTATGAAGTATTATAAAAGTGCGTAATTAAAATATAACCAAAGCTCTAGATTTAATTTTCAATTTACAGAAATATAGATCATAAGTTAAATGACATATAGGCACAAGTTAAATACTATGTGGAAGCAATCATAAATATAGAATAAAAGACATTCCATTAGACAGAGTGCCTGGGATCCCCTAAAATTGAATGTTTTGGGTGTAATGGTGTAACTCTATTTGATTTAAAATGGCTAAAAATGGAAATATAACATACCAAAATTTGTGGGAGGTGGAAAAAGAAACTGTAAGAAACAAGTTCATAGTGATCACTTCCTACCTCAAGAAAAAAGACACTCGGGGCGCCTGGGTGGCGCAGTTGGTTAAGCGTCCGACTTCAGCCAGGTCACGATCTCGCGGTCTGTGAGTTCGAGCCCCGCGTCGGGCTCTGGGCTGATGGCTCAGAGCCTGGAGCCTGTTTCCGATTCTGTGTCTCCCTCTCTTTCTGCCCCTCCCCTGTTCATGCTCTGTCTCTCTCTGTCCCAAAAATAAATGTTGAAAAAAAAAAATTAAAAAAAAAGAAAAAAGACACTCAAATAAACAACCTAACTTTACACTTCAAAGAACTAAAACAAGAACAAAAGAAGCCCCAAGTTAGTAGAACTAAGGAAACAACAACGATTAAAGCAGAAATAAATGACATAGATACAAAAAAAAAAAAACAATAGAAAAGATCAATGAAACTAAGAGCTGGTTGTTTGAAAAGATAAACAAAATTGACAAGCCTTTACCCAGGCTCACCAAGAAAAAAGGAACCCAATAAATAAGATCAGAAATGGAAAAGGAGATATTACAACTGATACCACAGACATAGAAAGGATAATAAGAGACTACTAAGAACACTTATATGCCAACAAATGGGACAACCCAGAAGAAATGGATAAATTCCTAAAATCATGAAGAAATAGGAAATCTAAACAGACCAATTACTAGCAGGGAGATTGACTCAGTAATTCAGAACCTCCCAAATAACAAAAGTCTGGGACCAGAGAGCTCTATTGGTGAATTCTACCAAACATTCAAAGATTTTATACTTAACTTTTCTCAAATGTTGCCAAAAACCAGAAGAAAAGGAACTCTTCTAAATGCATTTTATGAGACCAACATTACCCTGACACCAAGACCAGACAAGGATGCCATAAGAAAAGAAAATTACAGACCAATACCACTGATGAACATGGATGCAAAAATCCTCAAGAAAATATTAGCACACCAAATTGAAGATTACATAAAAGTCTCACAACAATCAAATGGGATTTATTTCAGGAATGGGAGGATGGTTCACATCCACAAATCAGTCAATGTGATGCACCATATTAACAAAATGAATGACAAAAATCATATTATCAGAGTGCCTGGGTGGCTCAGTCAAAGCGTCTGACTTCGGCTCAGGTCATGATCTCCTGGCTCATGAGTTTGAGCACCACAGCGGGCTCTGGGCTGACAGCTCAGAGCCTCGGAGCCTGTTTCGGATTCTGTGTCTCCCTCTTTTTCTGCTCCTCCCCAGCTTGTGCTCTGCCTCTGTCTCTCAAAAATAAACATTACAAAAATAAAACAAAATCATATGATTATCTCAATAGATGCAGAAAAAGCATTTGACAAAATGCAACATTCATTTATGATAAAATCACTCAACAAAGCAGTTACAGAGGGAATGTACCCTCAACATAATAAAGGCCACACACAAGCCGCAGCTTGGGTGCATCTTATGAGAGACATTGAGTAAGAAGTATCCAGCTTAGCTGCTCCTGAATCTGTGATTCCAGAGCCTGTGAAATAGTAAGTGTGTATGGTTTTAAGTTTAGGGCACTTTGTCACTTTGAATAGATAACTAATCCAAACCCTTGATTTTCTGCACTAGATTTGCTATGTAAAGCTCCCGAAGGGAAGAATGTTTAGTTCTTTGATAGTTTCTAGAACACCAACAATTCCATTGATCTTGTATAAAACTGTTCAAAAGAAGTCTTATTTACTGTAGGGCTATTAGGACATCCATGACTCAAATCAAATTTCTACACAGGAACAGAGACATAGAGTAAAAGGGACAGGGAGAAAGAGGCAACAAAATCAAAGGGAAATAGAGAAAAATAAATAGGCAAAAGGAAACATGGAAAAATGTTCAGAAAAGTCAGTAAAATGTTTATCTTTGGTGTTGATTGCTACCACACTTAATTCATATTGATTTTGTTTTATTCTTGAGCCAGACATTTGTGCTTTGTATTGCTTTATTTTATGTTAATTTTTAAAGTTCATTTATTTATTTTGAGAGAGATAATGTGCTCACATGAGCGTGGGAATGGGGCAGAGAGAGAGGAAGAGAGAGAATCTCAAGCAGGCTCCATGCTGTCAGGGTGGAGCCCAACGCGGGGCTCAATCTCACCAACTGTGAGATCATGACCTGAGTCAAAATCAAGAGTCAGATGCTTAACTGACTGAGCTGTCCAGGTGCCCCTATTTTGTTATTTTTTACTTGCCTCAACTTTTTTTTAATGTTTATTTATTTTGAGAGAGAGAGAGGGAGAGAGAGAGAGAGAGAGAGAGAGAGAGAGAGAGAGAGAGAAGGCAGGGGAGGGGCAGAGAGAGAAGGAGAGAGAAAATCCAAAGTAGGTTCCATGCCCAGTGTGGAACCCAAGGTGAGATTGATCAAACGACTATGAGATCATGATCTGAGCCAAAATCAAAAGTCAGAAGCTTAACCAACTGAGCCCCCACTGGCCCTACTTGCCTCAACTTCAATGATGAAAATTTAAAGACCCAATGGTTAATTGGTCTCTGACATGAATAAAATAGTAGGTAAAATGTTTATACTTTCACCATTTTAACTTACTGTTTGTAATTGGCAAATACACATTTTTTTTAAAACACCATCACATCCTTTAAACTCTTAATGTTATGTTTTTCCCAGTGGACAAATTTTAAGATCACCACTGCTACTCATCTATAAATGTGGAGCATATTATAAGAAAAGTCAGGCATTCACTTTGTGCCTTGGAGGGAGTTTGGCAGTGTTTGCACCATAAACAAGTATTCTGTTTGGGAACTGAATTCAAGACTGATGTCCTTTTCTTAGCCTTTCAGGCCAGCAGAAACATCTCTGGGGTAGCATGGAAGATTGATGGGTTAGGAGTAGAGGTGCTGAAGTGACTTCAATGTGTATATGACTTCAGTGTGTATGTGACTTCAAATTTATTTTACTTCCCCAAAATGTAGAATTAATTCCTTGGTATCTCCTTGTTGTCATTTCTTTGTAAGACCTTGTATGGAGAGGTTAATAAGGAAAATTGTGTCTTCTGAAATGATTAGGTCAGCAGTATAGAACAGAAATAAGTTCTCCCACTTTTCCAAATATAGCAGTCTTAACATTTCTGAAAACGATAAAGACAAATAACATGAGTACACTCTGAAAACTCAAACAAGAAAATAAATATAAGTAGAGAAAGGTCATAGATAACTTCTAACCCTCTTAACGTGTTTCAATTGCATCTTATTGGGCATCTTAATAAAGGAGACATTTACTGAGGGTAAGGCATTGTGGAACATTAGTCCAGGGACTGTACCAAAAGAAAGATTCCCGGTAAGTTATTTTTATTGTTAATAATATCATACAGGTAATCTCCAACATACCCTCCAGTGATTTTCCTAGCACTAATATGAATGTTAATTTCAATAATCTAATTAACATTCTGTGCGCGCGCGCACGTGTGTGTGTGTGTGTGTGTGTGTGTGTTATGTGGTATGTACTTGGTCAAGGAGAAATGGTAAACACAAAAAGAAGTTAAGGTATTTTGCTGTGTTTTGTTTTTTACATACAGAAGCTATTTCCCATGGAAATGGCAATGTCAGTCCACAAATAGAGCTTCATGCTCTTCCTTGCTTCCTGTCTCCAAGGAAAGATACAGCATTTTATGTGGCCAGAATTCCACAGAATAGATTGAACTGACACAAGAGAAGAGCTTTCTAAAGGCTGTTTTTGGCCGGTAGTGCCTTGAGATTCCACTGCAAGGCTCTGTTTCTCATGGATTTTGAAGTCGGTGAGTTAGAAACCAAGACCGGCTTTAGAAATCTGCCCTGGTTGGAAAGGGCATGGAACATGGGACCACGAGGAGCTTTGTGAAGGGCTCTGGGGAAGATCCCACCTGAGTGATTCTTTGTGCTGCTGTGTTCACTTCCTGCACCAGGTTTTTCTATCACAGGGCAGTTACATAAAAAGGGCAAGATTTGGCTGTGATGTTAGAGAGTGAGACCTTGTTTGGTTCAATGCGTTTATACCACAACCCTGGGTTGAGCCTAAACACAAGATTCCACTATAAGCTTTATTCTCAAATACAGAAAATTATACTGCCAACGGAAGTTAGTACTTCAATTTGAAACTGATTATAGGACGTCTGTATTTGGTGGTGTTGGGGGCGGGGGAGTAAACCAGTGACTCCCCTCCCCAAACCGGTCCATTAATTCAATTGAAATGGGAGTTCTGAGCACACAGGGCCAGAATCTAATGTGGCCACATGAGGAATATTTTCCTTCTCTGCTGTAACCCTGAAACTAAATGTGCATTTTTCTTACTGACTAGTTTCATGAACGGGGCCAAAAGGTAGTGAGAGCCCATCTCTCTATGAGAGAAAATCCTCTCTGATCAATAGTTCCACTCTGATCGTGTCTGTAATGTATATCACAGCCCAGGCTGCAAGCAGCTGAGAAACTCTGCCATCCACTGCATGGCTGGGAGCCAGTGGGGCACTTAACGGAGCTCTTTGTCCTCTCTGCCAGCCTTTGAAGGCATTTGATGCATCTGAACATCGGGAGTCTTTTTTTACTTCCCCAACAGGAGACGAAGATCTCACTCTAATGTTGTTACACAAGAAAGTCATTTAAGAACGTCGCACCTTTACTTTTTGGTCAGTCAATGATAGCAAACTGTTTGTTCAAAAGGACTTTTAGTGTGAGTTGGTCTACTCCAAGAAGTGCAGTGGTAATTAAAATAAAAACGGAAAAGTCAGAATACAACGCGATATAACCCAAAATTACCCCATGTGGCCCGGACCTTTTTTTCATTCTTGATAGTGTAGTACCCCAAATCACAAGTCATATTTGCTCTTGATTAAATGGAAAAGCCAAAGTTTAAGTCGTGATATGTCAAATGACACCAGCCACAGACAGGCGAAGGAAGAGAAAATGCTTGTAAAATCCCTGGACAGCACTGGAGGAAAAAGATACAACGTAAGTAGTGAAAGAGCCTAAGTTTTGAAAACAGATGAAAACTGTACACGTCTTGCCTCCACCCGACCAATAATGAAGCAAATGATCTTGCTGAACATTACTTAAAACTTGCTTAAATTATCGCTCTAACTTATAAAATCCACTTATTGTAATAATGCAGAAAAATTCACCCCGCACCAAAATTTGCTTGTAACAAAATAATCTAATAGTGTTCCATTATTGTTTGTGTGTGTGTGTGTGTGTGTGTGTGTGTAAATAATGATTTTCATGAGTATCAATATCTGGTATATTGGCTTTATCTCATACCACTTCATTTAACAATTAAAGTGTTCATGATATAAAATGGAAAACTATAGCTGACTCTGAATAAAACTTACCCACTACCTCCTACTGCTCCTTCTGCTCCTTATATACTATATGAGTTTACCTGTGATTCAATAGACAGTGAAAAATATTTCCTTTTATCTTCAGAATTCTACTTGAATTGATGTCAAGAATCATTCACTTTTAAATGACATGTTTCATGGCCAATCAAACTTATTTGATGGGGCACCTGGATGGCTCAGTCGGTTGGGCTTCTGACTTCAGCTCAGGTCGTGATCTCACGGTTTGTGAGTTCGAGCCCCGTGTCGGGCTCTGTGCTGACAGCTCGGAGCCTGGAGCCCGTTTCAGATTCTATGTCTCCCTCTCTCTCTGCTCCTCCCCTGCTCATGCTCTGTCTCTCTCTGTCTCAAAAATAAATAACAATATTTTTAAAAAATTAAAAAAAAACTTACTTGATTAAGCAGTGGTTCTCAAATATAGTGTTTGTTATATGTGTATATACACACAGACACAGACACACAGACATACACATATGTAATCACCTTTTATGTTCATAATATGAATTCAGTGGAAGAATAAGATATTTCCCGTCCCTTTAAAAATCATACAGTGTGAGACTTAAAATAGCTGTTATCACTAAAAGATTTTATAATGTAACACGGTCGTATTTCATAAATTTCACTAGTAAGTAATAGTTTATTGTATGAATAACCCAAAATATATTGATCTATTCTACTGAAAGTGGACATTCAGTATTTTTTGCTGTATCTGGATACTTGTGCATGTGTTTTTTTATTATTAGCAAGGTTTCCAAAAGGGACGTTATTTAACATGTCATCTGATAAACACGTACATATCCTGTGGTATATGTATATACATGCAAATGTGTATACGTGTATACATAAGCACATGCTCATATGTGTAGTGTGGATGTGTGTACATGTTTTTGCCTATATTTAATTGTTAGGTTGTAGTATATGTGCATGTCTAACTTTACTAGGCAATGCCTAATTGATTTCTAATGTGGCTGTATCGTTTTATACGCCCATCAAATGTAGATAAGTGATCCCATGGGTACTCATCCTTGAAAACACTTGTTATTATCAGGTTTTAAAGTTTTTGCCATATGGTTAGTATACATTTCATTTTACATTTTTTTGTTTGTTTGTTTACCAGGGTAGTTGAACATGTGTTCACATTTAATGGCCATTTGTAATTCCCTTTCTATGAAATTATATTTACACCTTTATTCACTTTTGATCTGGTTTATTTTGTCCTTTTCTCTAACTTGTGGAAAGTTTTTATATATTCTGGATATGAATAAATTGTAGGCAAAACGGGTTGCAAATATTTTACCTTTTTAAGGATTATGTTTTTATTTTTTATTCTTTTGGCATTTATTAATACGTAGAAGTTTTTAAGTGTAAGATTGTTAAATTTATTAATAGTTCCTTTTTTTACTTTATCATAATTAAAACATCCTTTTAATCCTTGTTATAAAAAATCCTCTTCCATTTTACTCTAGAAGTATCTGTTCTGTCTTTTACATATAAATTCCTAAAGCTGTTAGAGTAGGCAGTTAGTAAGTTCTAACAGGATGCCTGGAGGCCAGCAGGGAGGAAGTCAAGGTAAGCTGTGAGGACACCAGAGGCTCCTTCTGGGAGCACTCCAAAACTAAACCACAAGAAACCAGATCAAACCAGACAGGCTTAAGATGGCCCACAAAGTAGACCAAAGCTCACTTTATGCCTTCATTATACTACATCACTGTGCAAAAATCTCTCTAAGGGTGCCATGGCAGGAAACCTGTGACCAAGGAAGGAAAAAGACCCACGTTCCTGGAAGAGACCACCCTACCTCCAAGAAATCCCTACCTCAAATAATGAATATTCCACCCCTTAGTTAACAAGAGTCAATAAAAGATAGAAACCCAAACCCCCCGTTTGCCCCCCAAACCTCCGGGGCAAAACTCTCCCCGGAGTTCACCCACTCTCACATCTGGAGGGTGTACTTTTCAGCGTATGTTGCTCATCCATTGTGTTGTGTCTGTCCCTCAATTCTTTCTTGTGACAGAACCAAGACCCTCGAGCGACATCTTTTGGATGGACTGATCAAGGTCTCCCCGGTGCACTTAGCAACAAAACCATTTTAGATGGTTGTGGGCTGAAAATTTCAATTCATTTAAATTGCATTATAAGAACCATTATACAGGATTTGTTTTGTATCATAAATTTTCTTCTCTATTTTTCTATTTTTTTTTCTCTCTTTCTTCATTTTTGGCCATTTATTTGGACTGAGTTTCTCTTTCCCTTCAATATTTCGTTAATTTTTTTCTTAATCAATATAGAAGTTATATTATGTCTTCATTATTTTGTGATTGCCTTCAGAATTTTAACATTCATATTTAGCTTAAAATGTTCAAGCATAAATGATATTTTTGCCACTTTTTCCTGGACAATCCAAAGATCTGAAAATTATTTCACTCCAAAGCCCCTGCTGTCTCCTCCCCCTCCTAATCACACACAAAGGCTTATCATCCTAGAGTTTAGCTCTTTCTACCTTAGTTCCTTAAAAAAAATTTTTTAATGTTTACTCATTTATTTTTGATAGAGAGAGTGAGAGAGCATAGGGAGAGGGGCAGAGCGAGAGAGAGACACAGAGTGTGAAGCAGGCTTCAGGCTCTGAGCTGTCAGCACAGAGCCCAACGCAAGGCTCAAACTCATGAACTTCGAGATCATGACCTGAGGGGAAGTCGGATGCTTAACTGACTGAACCACCCAGGTGCCCCTCTACCTTGGTTCCTTTAACCACAAAACCTAGATGCTTTCTTTGTCTTCTGGATCCATGCTGTGTTTAAAATTTACATTACTTACCATTATTTCATACATTTAATACCTTCTTTCTGGTTTACTGAGACCCAATCTTTAGAATCCTAGATACAGATAAATACAGGCAGATGCTAACTCCATTGCTGTTTTATTTACCCTTACACATATTTCTGTTGCTACTTCTGGCCTCTGTTATTGTTTTTTGTTTTGTTTTTTGTTTGTTTAGTTTTCGTTTTTAATTTCCAAAAGTTTAGCTATGTGTTTTAAACTCTTGGTGTTAATATATTACCCAGGGAGGGGCGCCTGGGTGGCGCAGTCGGTTAAGCGTCCGACTTCAGCCAGGTCACCATCTCACGGTCCATGAGTTCGAGCCCCGCGTCAGGCTCTGGGCTGATGGCTCAGAGCCTGGAGCCTGTTTCCGATTCTGTGTCTCCTTCTCTCTCTGCCCCTCCCCTGTTCATGCTCTGTCTCTCTCTGTCCCAAAAATAAATAAACGTTGAAAAAAATTTTTTTAAAAAAATAAAATAAAAAAAAATATATTACCCAGGGAGGAGGCATTGGACTTCACATCTATTTTGCCATTTGGGGAAAAAAATGGAAAAAAAACCCCAGCATTTTGAAAGAAAAGAATGTTAAGTAAGTATTTCAGAGGAATATTTACTGCGTAAGATGCCAATATACATAACGTATTTGAAAATTTGGGGAAATCAAACAATTTGAAAATTTTAGCAAAAGATAACGTGTAAGTTTTCCAAAATACCCCTATGACCAAGTGAGTTGGGAAAGATGAAGGGAAAAGGTGGTGTATATACTTGGGTATTAGTAACAGACAGAAGAGTGTCTGTAACCATGACATCTTTGGAAAGGTAGTAAGACCTGGGCTTATGAGAATTAAAATAACTCTCTACTTGAAGACCTGTCACAATGAGGTAAATTTCATCAGTAAACAGACTTTAAAATACCATTTTCTCGGAGTTGATTCATATTTTGTTTCACTGGACTGTCATAACAATTACTGATTTCTTTACCTGACCATGGCTATTGATATTAAGGCTTAGGAATGGGATTTTTTAAATGCCACTCATATACATTGAGAAGGAAATAGAGTTGAAAGCTAAACGTTTCTCACTGAAAAAAAAATTCCTTTAATTTTCTGCCCACTAAAGTGTTGCCATCTCACGTCATTTTAATATGCAGTTAACCAGAGGATGGAAATGCTATGATTTATTGTGACAGGGTAAATAAAGCAATAAGAGCAAATCTAATTTAAGCATGCATCACTGAGCGTGCCTTTTCACTCCCGCTTGATGGCTACCCAAAATGATCCAACGAAAAATCAAAAGCGAGATGCATTAAAAGTGGGAGACTGGCTTTGGAGCACACTAAAAGCTGTTGTGTAGTTCGGGGTTCTCCTCCTAAGTCACTGAAGTCTGGCCGGGAGCTAAGAAAGGCTTATCATGATCTTCTTAAGCCTTTTTGCTTCCTGCTGCTCTATGAACCGTTTAGTATAGCTGATCCTTCCATCAGGAGCCCCCATTGGAAATGTATCTCTTCTGTGTACCAGCTGGGGGTTCCTGGACAAATTTCTTAACAAGCCACACCTCCATTCCTACATCTATAAAATGGAAATACAAATCATATGAAATTAATCCAGTGTTGTGATTAATCCAGTGAGTGTTGAATGAGACTACACGTGGAGGACTTAGGCATTGTCTAGTCATTACAAAAGCTCGGTAAATACTAGTTATTATTAATATTAAGCTTAAGTATAAGTAAAAACAGGTGCCTGAAACAAGTGAAGTCACTACACTGAATACCTTGCTCTCAAACAGAAAAGAATATGAAAACAAGCAGCTTGTCTTCCAGGCTGCCAATTAACTAGATTCAAGGGGTAAATATATAACATTCCATGTTAAATGTGTGTAACTCTGATGGCTCCCACATTCACTCTGGCTGGGGTCAGTCTTTCTTTCGAAAGCTCCAGAAGGTGGTTCCAGGATCATTCCCCTTGTGTTCTCCCTTCTGTCATGTGTCTGCTACTTTTCTCTTCAACATATTCTTGATAACATTTAATTTGTTTCCAAACACCTTGAGTAAAGCATCATCATCATAAACAAACAAACCAAAAAACAAAAAAACAAAAGAAAACAACCACAAGTTTTTCTCTAAGAAGAATTCTTTTGTTTCACAGCCAACACACTCCAATTCCACATGCATTTTAAAAATCACAACATACTTCATCTCATTACATGTTTTGTGCATGCAAAAAATGAATAGTAAAAACACATTTTTCAGGGTGCCTGGGTGGCTCAGTCAGTTAAGCCTCTGACTCTTGGTTTCGGCTCAAGTTATGATCTCATGGTTCATAGGTTCAAGTCCTGCACCGGGATCTGTGCTGACATCATGGAACCTGCTTTGGATTCTCTCTCTCCTTCTCTCTCTGCTCCTTCTCTACTCGCTGTCTCTCTCCCTCCCTCTCTCTCTCTCTCTGTCTCTCTCTCTCAAAATAAATAAACATTAAAAAAACAGCAACAACACTTTTCGATGTACGCCGAATTGGATTATTGTGGTGGCTGTTGATGTTCTTATTGAGAGCTTAGAGCATAATTTTGGCTTTTTCACATTCTGGGAATGATTGGAAAATGTGATAAAACAGTGTGTTCAAGGAACCCTATGGCTTCAGTGTTGCAGCATGAATAGAAACATGGGGCAAGGATTGAGTGAGGAAGGCTCACTGTGTGCCAGACCCTGGGCTGAGAGGTTTATAGACATTTGTTTCACACAACAATCATGTGAGAAATATTAGTAATTGCATTTCTTACAGAAGAAACTTCAGGTTTAAAAGCTTGCTCAAGGTCACACAGCCAGAACTGGAAGCTGAACTTAGGACTTACATTAACTACTGCTAGTTCTGAGAATGCTAATAGTTCTGTTGAATAGCTTGCATCGCTACTGAACAGAAAACCACGGAAGTCTGTACAGCTAACTGTCTAATGAGTTTGCCATCTAGTGAAAATAAGTGGCTTTATCAAATTCCGTGATTTGATTCTATACGCATGTACATGCAAACTTCGTTCCTACAGATTTTGTTTGCTGCTGCAGTCGTGATTGATGAAATGTTTTAGTTACAAATAGATAGCTTCTTTTACTTCCATTTTCCAAATAAGTACGCGAAAAATTCTGATTCACCAATTTTACTATCAGTCTTTTAATATCTTGAGTTTTTAAAATTCTTTAATGTTTATTTATTTTTGAGAGAGAGGGAGAGACAGAGCATGAGCGGGGGAGGGAGAGAGAGAGAGGGAGACATAGAATCTGAAGCAGGCTCCAGGTTCTGAGTTGTCAGCACAGAGCCCGACGCGGGGCTTGAACCCACGAACCGTGAAATCATGACCTGAGCTAAAGTCGGACACTTAACCTACTGAGCCACCCAAGGCACCCTTAATATCTTGAGTTTTTAATTTTACATTTAATGTGGAATATGGGTTGGGCTTCAAAATAAAATTTAAGAACGAGTTCAATTTTTCAAAAAAAGGATGAAAATACAAAGTGGCTGAAGTCATTTGAGTTGTGACACATGTTAATGCTCCTGTAGCTTTCTGAAATGAACAAATCAGAAAAAAAAATGAAGGCAAATACCATTCACTCCCAAATATTTGGCACGAGATTGCATTCTAAGATGTGTAGGATGCAGGGGCGCCTCGGTGAATCGGTCGGTGGGGTGTCAGACTCTTGGTTTTTGCTCAGGTCATGATCTCATGGTTTGTGGGTTTGAGCACCACATTGGGCTCCATGGTGACAGTGTGGAGCCTATTTGGGATTCTCTCTCCCTCTCTGTCTCCTCCTTCCCCACTTGTGTGCACTCATTCTTTCTTTTTTTCAAAATAAACTTAAAAAAATAGAAATAAAATAAAATGTGTAGGATGCATTTAGGTATTGAAGGGATAATTTTACCATTGTATTTATAATATTGCTGTATTATATTGCAGTGGAATCTACACCCTATTGACCTGGTAGACCAGATATCTTTATTCTCCAGTGCAGGCCTCAGGAGATACTGAATATACATATTTCCTAAAGGAACTCATATGTAACTAACCAATGAATGAGTTAATTGTGTGATTATGAGCAGATTTTTGTTTCTGTTTTTCACATTTTTGCCACTAAGTTTGCATTTTTTTATATGGAGATAATGAACTTTATTTTAAAGAGGCCCTTTGCTTGCAGAAGTGAGAACCCAGGTTGAATATCACGGAAGGGGATTATGCACATTTATCCCCCAAAGTTCCAAGCCCTCCAAAGCTGTGATGCTTGGTAGCTCAGGAAGCTCAGTTTACCCCCCCCCCCCCCCCCCCGTCCTCATTAGCATTCCATGCTCTGGGCGGAGCATGAAGGGGACCTTTCCTTTTCTAGCAGAAACATGAAGAGGAAGAGAGAGAAAAAAAGCAGTGAGAAGGAAAACACTTTGCTACGAGGAGAAATATCCTCAGTTATATTTCTTGATCCTTACAAGAAGAATCTAAGCATAATTATGAAAACATCAAAAAGTGTATACTTTAAGATTGTTTTCACCCTGTAGGCCATTTGATGACGAGTATAAGATTTACTGAGGAAAGATTTAACCAGTTACTCATCAACAACACAAAGTCATACATCATGAAACATCGTCTGCATTTGTAAACTCCTGGGGGCATTTTGTTACATTACTTTTCACTCTTTTCTTTGAGCTTACTGTCTTTTGTCCTATTATTAAAGAATATCAAGGTCAAATATTTTGTCACTGCCTTTGATGAATCACTCTTATACTCCAGAAATTCAACAGAGCCAAACAGATTTCTCTGCATGTGCGTATAGATCCTTGTGTGTGTGTGTGTGTGTGTGTGTGTGTGTGTGTGTTCCTTAAACTGTTTGAGAAACAAAATGTAATATGTATTAAGGTATTTAATATGAACTTTTTGCTTCTGGTGTGGACAACTGAATACTTAAATATTTATGATGAATGAATGAAAGGAAAATTCTGCCTCACTTGATAAAGGGACATTGGATTTAGATTCTAGAAGGTTTTATGGTGTTTAAACACATCCCTGAGATTAAATACCCTCTGAGCTTCTGTAAAATGGAAAATGAAGGAATTTGTTCAAGGGCACATGACTAGCATGCAGCAAAGCTCTTTTTCCAACTGAGGTAGTAGGACTTCAATGCCCATTCTCTTTACCATTACATGATGATTTGGGGGAAGATTAAATGAGACAATGCATATAAAATAATGGTATGTATTTTTAAAAATAAATAAATACGTTTTATATCATTATAGTTATGTTGACAATAACACCTGACAGGGTAGAGGGAGATGTTTGAGGACAGGAAACAGATTGATTTGAGCCGGGAATACAGGATGCAGAAGAGGACATTACAGATAGTAAGTTAAAGTAGAAAATACTGTTGCGCCAGACATTGGAGGCTCTTAAATGCCACGTTTGGTATCTTTATTTTCAATGCAACCAAGAGGACTAGTTAACATATTTTATAAAGATGCAAAATGGGCCTTAACATAGTTACAGAAACAGGTTTGGCTGGGTGGCTTTGTCGGCTAAGCGGCTGACTCTTTATATCAGCTCCGGTCATGATCTCAAGTTCCTGAGATCACGTTCAGCATGGAACTTGCTTGGAATTCTCTATCTTCCTCTGCCCCTGTCCCCCCCGCTCATGCTCTCTCTCTCTCAAATAAATAAATTAATTAATTAAAAAACAAAAACAGGACGAATGTTATAGAAGCAACATGTTTGGGGAAGGGAGGCGACAGGTTAATCCACTCGTTTGCCATTGCACTGGTTGAGGAAGAAGTATTTACGTGATTAGTGGCAATGGCAGTGATAAAAAGAGCATGAATAAAAGTGTATACAATTGGAAAGAGGTATAGCAATTAAGATTATATAAGCAGGATTAAAATTCACTGAGTGCCTTTTCTATGTAGACTCAAAAGAATCAAAATCAAGGAGGTCAAAGAAAGACCCTGCCGGAGGAGTCACCTTCTTAAGCAAAGTGCCTTGCTGATTGACTTCAGGTAACCGAGCTCTAACTTCCTCAGAAGTGTTCATGTTTGGTGCAGCAGGTGGTGTTGCCACAGCACAGAAACCTTCATGCTCAGTTAAAAGATAATCAAGGGCTATCCTATTATCAAGAGCTTTGGCCAGAGAATCTAAGGATCTTTGCTGGGAAGCTGTTGTCTTAGAAATGGATTCTGAAGTTTTAGGAATTAAGAAGTTCCTGATCATAGTCTCATTTACATTTATCCCTAGCTAGGGAAGTAAGGACCTGCCAGTACGACTGAATCCTGAATTGGGAATGCCTCCTGGTAGGCCCTTTCTAACTCGATGATGTGAATTAAGGGAAGATGACCATTGAGTTGATTAAAAGGGTAGAACTCTTAAAGAGAAAACCACGGGCCCAAAATGGTGTCACTTAGGCCAAGTCGCCAAACCTCAAGTTCTTATAAATTTTATAATCTTGATAATCTTGGTGTGGGTGAACATGCACACACACACACACACTCTCTCTCTCTCTAAAAGTTTTTTAAAATTTTAATAACTACTATCCACCAGATTTGAAGCTAGTTATAAGCCAATTGTTAACAGAATAAAATGTGTAAAAGTGGACAAAAGTTCTATGGGAAACCAATTCATTGAAATAATTCTGTAACTCAAGGATCTAGAGACCCTATCCAGTTCTACTATGTGGGGTAAGCAATTTTATTCCTCTCCGAGTTTCACTCTCTTTTCCATGTGACATGGAAAGCAAAATAATAATGCTGTCTTCTGCAAGTTGTTACACAAAATAGAGGAGACTATATAAGCAAATGTGCTAGTAATATAGTTAACACGTTTTCCTTATTGTCAATATCATGTTTTATTTTGTTGTACCTTACCTTTCTCTATAAAAGTTTGAAGTGGCTTATGAAAATATACTAATAAAGCATAGAAATGTAAATAATATTTAGACATTCAAAACAAAGAATAATAAAAGTTAGATAAGGACAAGATTATTGAATTATTACTATTAATAGAAGCATAAAAAGAAATAAATAAGGGGTAATTTGAGTTCTTCAATTTTAAAAGGATCTTACTTGCTACAGCTCTATTTTATATACCCATAGAGTTGTGCAATCTGTAACAAACAAAGATTGGTTTATGGATCAAGGGGCAGCTTCATTAAAAAAAGGAAAAGAAATCCCTTATGTTGATGGAAGGCAGTTTGCTATCTAGGTCTTATTTTATTATTTCATTTTTCTAGTAGAGGGAAAAATCAGGATCATTCTAATTTCTAATAGCATGGGATTTGGGATCATGAAAATAACAACAAAAAAACCCTACAGACATTGCAGTGGTTATTCCACATACTACTTTGTTAATACATGATGTCAGTTGCATGCCCATTTCCAGAAATGTAACAATTGCAAGGAATGTAAACGAGGATTTCAAAAAAAACCCATAACAGATGTTTGCAAGATTTTTCCCCCTACTTAGAACATAATAAACATATGGAATGGCCTATCAGGCACAATTGCTGAAGCAAAACACAAGGATCATTCAAGAAACAATTAGATTCTGTTCTAAAGAAATGGAATACTTAAAAAGGATGAGTCCTGATGGGCCTATAGTCCTGATGAGCAAATAGCTCCAACTAAACCCTTTATGATTCTATCTCCATTTGAATGTAAATATCACCACAATCTACTCAGATCAAGATTTGGGAGCACTGTGGAGATTTTTCTCCCTTGCAAGAGAAGAAAGTGTGTTGATAATAGTCCATGTCTATGTTGTAAAACGCCCACATGTGGTAACTTTGTTTGCATTCTTTTTGTTATTAAAAGGGAGGAAGATAGTTCTCATCATCTTAATGTCTTCATTTTTAGATAAAGTTTAGTGGAGCTAAGAAGATTATTTTTTTTTAAGAGTAAAATCGATTGCAGGCATATTTCAAGGCACATATTCTGAGCTGCATTAGGAAGTAAATTTGCGGAATAAATCAGGGAGTAAATAAAAATTATGAATTGACAAGACAGATTACAACATAACAGCATATGCCAAGACTAAGAGAAGAAACCTTTGGTATTCAGTGCCACACTGGTTTGTCCTCAAAGAGCTAATTCTGGTGTAACATGATTGAACATGGCTCTGAGAACATGTAATTTTATTTATTATTTTCTAAACTAACAGTCTATCTGAAAAAAAATGTGTATCTGTAGCTGGGGTTCGGGGGTGCAAGAACACCGGCATCCAGGAGTCCCAAACAATCCCACTAGTCTATCTCTTCCTTGAAGGGGGGGAACAAGGTCCTTCCCTCGCATCACAAGAGGGCTGCAGATGCCCACAAATAAAGGTGATCTCACTCTGTCTCTTCTCTATGTGAGTAAAGCATTGTTCCTTGTGTAAGTCACATCTTTCTTGATGACCTTGAAACATGCAGTGGGTTGACATCATCAGACAATTGCTCTTGGTGGTAAACACAGTTGTGCTCTCTGCTATCCTCCATGAGGTGGGGCTCCTCCCCTGGAGATGGGAATGTGTGTTACTTGCTTGACAGTTCAAATCCTAACATTACACACACTTTTCCTTCTTTCTTTATCTCAATGTGCTCTTTGTAGCTACTTCTAACTTTACACCATCCTAAAGAATAGAAGTTATTCAATCTATTGTCCATACTGACCAGGCATGTAGACTTGGTTGTATTATTTTCGTACAGTGTATATTATGAAAATAAGTAGCTTTGTGTTTCCCCAGAATTAAAATATTTGAGTGTATGTTTTAGATTATATATGGCACTACTATTCTAAGATTCGGATACTCTTTCCAGGACCTGCTAATTGTTGCTTCATTTTCCTGTTGAGAATTAATGTACCTGACTCCTAACATCAATATGTATGATTGATGTATTTTTGTAGACAACTATGATAGTGACATCTGAGAAAATAATTCAGTAATCAGGTAAAAGATATTAGCTGTTCAATATCAAAGTTATTTTAATAAAGATTGTTTTTACATATCATTCACATGCTAAGAAGTGAGCCTAAAATTGCATTAATTTGTAATATATTCTGAATTCTTTGTTTTGTTGCCTAGTGAAGTTGGATTAAACATGAAAATAGAGACACTTAAAAAGCATGAATTGTACCTTCTAAGTAAACTAAAATTGACCAACTAACTACTTATGTGAACTATTTAGGAATAAGAGGAAGAAATTTTAGTTTTCCTTATTCAATAAAAATTATTAGTGAATGTGTTTGTCTCTGCACTAGAAATTAACCTCTTGAGGGAATGGGCTTTGACCTAGTCAACTCTATGTCTCTGGCACATAGCATGTTACCAAAGAATGCTTGTGGATTGGAAATTAATTGTTAATGTAAATTTGTTTAACTTTATTGATGTATCTTGCTGAAGCATGCACCTTTATCTTATTAAGCTTTCTCAAATTAGATGCTAAGTCTAGAATGGCGAATTTTAAGGTTGTCCTTGAACATTTGTTTCTCACGATTTAAATCCACTTTGGCTTAATGAAATATGGTCTTATAAGACCTCCCTGTTTCAACCTGCCCAAACTCAGTTACTTGATGCCCTTTAACTACTAATTGTTCGCATTATTCACACTTATCTGTGTGAAGTTTTGGCATCTAGTCAACAATTAAAACGCACGCGCGCGCGCACACACACACACACACACACACACACACACACAAAGCATGGAGTATATTTTTTCAAGATTCAATCTCTAAAGCCTCATAGGAGATATACCCATAGGATATTGAATTGGTATAATACTAAATATCCTGCCTGATCTCAAACATAATTTTCATTTTATAGATGCAAATTATATGCAATTTGATTAATTGATTATTTAAGTAGATTTAAAAAAGTATATTGTGCACCTAATAGTTACACATATTTGGGTCACCTGCTTGCAATTGGACAGCTAGGTTAAAAATATCTTTTTTTCTTGGGATACCTGGCTGAATCAGTGAGTGGAACATGCAGCTCTTGATCTCAGCATTGTAAGTTTGAGTCCTATGCTGGGGTCTTTTTATCTCCCTTAATAAGCTTGGAGTTTATTTTTGTAATAGGCACAATATGTTTCTTAAGTCATTATATTACAAAACAAGTTTTTGTTCATGTAATTATTACTCTAGTGTTAAATTTACCAAGTACTTTTGATACTCATCATTCACAGAATTAAAGGAAAGACTATTCTACGGTGCATTTCTTAATATGCTGAAACAGGGTTTTGAGCTCCAAACATGAACTATTGCCATGAAAACAAACCAGATTAAACTAAGTTCATATGAATACATTGTGGTCCTCATGAACAAGTTGCCAGCATAGGGTCAATATAATGTTACTGACCAAGATGGCTTTAACTTTTTCTTGAACTTAAGTACATTTCAGACAGGCTTGTTTCAGGCTCTTGGTCCCTGACCCCCTTTTTCTTAGAGCATTTACTGCAAAAAACTTAACACTGAAAATTCTTTCTCTACCTCTTCAAAATACGAATACTTTTAAAAGGTCTTGACTATTTTACGTCTCAGGAATGTCTCTCTCCATGTCCAGAGATCCATCCCTTAGAAATGTAACCACGAAAGAAAACATCCCTGCTTCCTAATTTTCGTGAGACAGTAGTAGTCTAACTTTAGCAGATACTTTGATCCAAGTTATGCAACTACGTCCTTTTGCAAAGATATGAGAAAGTTTACTTTTCCTTTGGGTAGAGAAAATTAGCAAACACAGATAACCTAAGATTACCCAACCTCAACTTCAAAAGCTCCGCAGTCCTTTGTTTCATTACAGTTGATCTCAGACAGTCTTCTGACCTCTCTCTCCTATTGTAATACCCTTGAATAAAGTCTTCCTTACATATCTAATAATTTTTTTTTAATTTTTTTTCAACGTGTATTTATTTTTGGGACAGAGAGAGACAGAGCATGAACGGGGGAGGGTCAGAGAGAGAGGGAGACACAGAATCGGAAACTGGCTCCAGGCTTTGAGCCATCAGCCCAGAGCCTGACGCGGGGCTCGAACTCCCGGACCGGGAGATCGTGACCTGGCTGAAGTCGGATGCTTAACCGACTGCGCCACCCAGGCGCCCCTAATTTATTGTTTTGATATTACAGAGTATACCAAACACATCATTCAATAGAAGAATGTTTACTCTAGTATTTTAGCTTCACTAAACTATGGTTCCCTTTTGAAAGACTTGAAAGGTTTTTTTGTTTAATCAAGTGAAATTTCAGTTATAATTTTAAGCTAATATATGTATAAGCATAAAATTAACAGGAAGTCTTTATGCTTATATGTTTATTCAACTTCAAAGCCAAACCCATGTGTACATTAAGTATAAGCAAAATAAAAATACAAAACCAATCCAATTAAAGTTCACAACATTAATGAGCTCTGACAGATTTTTGTTTCCTATAACTTAACCGCCATTTACAATATGATTCTGTTAGTGATAATCAAGGCAAGACAATGATTCTTCTCAATCTGGGCACCTGTGCTACCTATATGCCAACATTTGGCCAATGCACTTCTTATCAGTGCTTTCATGTAATGTGCTGTGAGATCATTTGGCTTTCAGTTGATCCAAAAATATGGCAAGCTGTGTGACAATGAGCACAATTAAAAATTTTATCCCTGAAATCATATGGTGGTTCCCAGAAATAGAAGAGTCAAACAAAGGATAAGAGTTTCATTGATGTGGTAGGAATATCCTTACCTTTTCCATTGTGGACGCTTCATGGATGGCCCTATTAGGAAACACTGCTTAGGAGCGCCTGGGTGGCTCAGTTTGTTAAGTGTCCAACTCTTGGTTTTGGTTCAGGCCATGATCTCACAGTTCCTGAGTTCGAGCCCCACATCGGACTCTGTGCTGATGGTTCAGAGCCTGCTTGGGACCCTCTCTCTCTCCCTCTCTCTCTGCCCTTCCCATGCACTCTATCTCTCTCTCTCTCAAAATAAATAAATAAACTTAAAAAAAAAAGAGGGGCGCTTAGGTGGCTCAGTCGGATAAGCATCCGACTTCGGCTCAGGTCATGATCTTGCAGTTCGTGAGTTCGAGCCCTGCGTCGGGCTCTGTGCTGACAGCTCAGAGCCTGGAGCCTGTTTCGGATTCTGTGTCTCCCTCTCTCTCTCTGACCCTCCCCCGTTCATGCTCTGTCTCTCTCTGTCTCAAAAACAAATAAATGTTAAAAAAAAAAAAAAGAAAAGAAAAGACCACATTACTCTCATTTCCGCTTCCATTCATCCTTGGAGAAGATTTAGTTATTTATTGGTCTGTCCATCTGTTGGTTTCTTTGGTTATTTATTTATTTAATACATATCTATTTACTTATTTACTGTAATCATCGAAAGAAATGTTTCATCCTTCCTTTAGGTTCCTAGCCTGATTGCAGTTATGAATTTATGTTTGGGAAACCAACAGCACAAAGAGCTTCAGTTACCAACTCGCCATTCTTGCTTCCCCCACACAGACATATATTTTCTGTGTCAGTAAACACCCTGAAATGGGAAAAGAGAAAAGTTAACCTCTCAAAAGAAAAAAAATCATTTCATCTCTCAAATACAGTATGAAATCTTACAAATAATTATCTCTGTGTACTTTAGCTCAAGAAAAAGAAGCTAAGTATTTATTTATTTTTTTAAATTTTTTCTTAATGTTTATTTATTTTTGAGACAGAGAGAGACAGAGCATGAACAGGGGAGGGTCAGAGAGAGAGGGAGACACAGAATCTGAAACAGGCTCCAGGCTCTGAGCGGTCAGCACAGAGCCCGATGCAGCACTTGAACTCACGGACGCGAGATCATGACCTGAGCCGAAGTCAGACGCTTAACCGACTGAGCCACCCAGGCGCCCCAAAATCTAAGTATTTAAAAGCTCTGAGGTTTCTTGCATCTTTGTGTTTTTAGGTATCTAACATCTACCTAAACTATATTTGCTTCCTCAAGGACTTTTTGTTATTTAATGAAAATATTTTCTTAAAGTTTAACAAGTACACAAGAAAGTGCAAAAATTGTTAGTGTGCATCTAAAATATTTTTTACATTTGGGCGCCTGGGTGGCTTAGTCGGTTGAGCGTCCCACTTTGGCTCAGGTCACGATCTCGCTGCTTGGCGGGTTCAAGCCCTGCGCTGGGCTCTGTGCTGATAGGTGGGAGCCTGGAGCCTACTTCAGATTCTGTGTCTCCTTCTGCCTCTCCCTCCCCCTCTCCCCCTCATGCTCTCCCTCTCTGTGTCTCAAAAATAAATAAGCATTTAAAAAAATTCAAAAAAAAACTGTTTAAAATATGTTTTTACAAGGTGAGCACGTTAAGGTACCTTGCATCCAGATCAAAACCCAAATACCAAGGCCCAGAAACCACTTCCACTACTATGCTAACCAAAGATGCCTCCTACCAATTAACCCACCAAAGGTAAAGACAATCCACTTCTGACAGCATAAATCAGTTTTGCCTGTTTTTATACTTGATGTAAATGAATCATACAGCATGCATGTGTGTGTGTGTGTGTGTGTGTGTGTATGAGTGTTTACTCTAAACTGTTCCTGTGAAATTCATTAATTTTCTTGACACTATCACAATTTGCATAATCTCATTGTTGTCTACAGTCTGATTATTTTGTTTGTTTATTGCCTTATCAAATTAGGACATCTAAGTCATGGTATTTTTCTTGTCAGTAATTTGTGTTATATTTCTTCTTTTAGTGATTTGATTAGTCTTACTAGGGATTTACCAGCTTTCTTAATGTTTTGAAGTCACAAATTTTGGCTTATGTTGATACTCTTTATTGTGCACATACTTTCTATTTCATTAATATATACTCCTATTTTAATTTATTACTTCTTTCTAACTTCTGAGAATTTTATATACTTTTCAAACAACCCAGCTTCTTGAAATAAAAGCCTTGATCGTAAATCATGATAAAAGCCACAAAACTCATCAGGCATTTTCAGATGTTTCCTATATACAAATCTGTGTTTATGGGTGTTTTATTCATTAGATTTCTTTCTAAGCACCTATTTAGATTTTCACAAGCTGAGATATGTCACATCTAATTTCTGTGGTGATTTCTTCTTTTACCCATGGGTTATTCAGTAGTATATGGTGTGCTTTTCAACTAGTTAGGGATTTCCCAGTTATCTTTTTTACGGATACAAGAAAAATAGTATGACTTATATCAGTGCTTTGAGATTTGTTGAGACTTGCTCTATAGCTTAATAAGTGGTCAATTTTTAAAAATGTTACAGATGCACTTAAAAATAAAATATATTCTATGTTTGTTGGGTGCAATGTTCTATATATGCCAATTAGTCCATATGTGTGAATTGCATCATTTATAGCATCTGTGTCCTTACTCTTTGTGCATGCGTAAGTTTGCTATTTCTCTTAGCTATTTTTAGAAGAGTGTTAAAATCCCACTATATTTGTGGAGTTATCTCTCATTTAGTTCTCGAAGTTTGATACACACACACACACACACACACACATATATATGTATATATATATATATATATATATAAATCTAAGTTATTGGATACTTAGAGTAATATTACTTCCCTTAATCTCTAAGCTGGCTGATGACAAAAAAACCGTAACAGCTTTCTTTTGGTTAGTGTGTTCATGATAGAACTTCTTTCTTGAGTTTTATTTTTAACTTTTTTATGCCTCTTGTAAGCAATATGTACATTTTGTTTTTGTTCGTGCCTAATTCACTTTGACAATGTCAGTCCTATAATTATTGTTTTTAGCCTATTTATATTTAATGTAATTCCTGATGCATTCAGGCTTATATTACTGTTATTCCTTTTTCTCTGAGCACCCATTTCATGCTTAATTTCTTCCTTTGTTTCTTTTGAACTTTTGTTAATGTTTATTTATTCTTGAGAGACAGAGAGACAGACAGAGACAGAAACAGAGAGCTAGTGGTGGAGGCCCAGAGGGAGACGGAGACACAGAATCCAAAGCAGGCTCCAGGCTCTGAGCTGCCCACACACAGCCTGATGCAAGGCCCAAACCCATGAACTGTGAGATCATGACCTGAGTCTAAGTTGGATACTTAACAGACTGAGTCACCCAGGTGCCCCTCTTTTGTTCCTTTTGTATTAGAAATCTTATGGTCTAGGTTTTCTTTCTATTATTTCTATTACACATTTTACTAGATCTTAGTGTTTATTCTTATTAAAATATAAATTCTTCTTGAATAAGAATGTCACTTTTGTCATGTCACTAATAAAGAACAATAGAACATTACCTCTGTATTTACTCCCTTCCTTCAATTTGTGTTGTTTTAGGCACTTTTGCTCTACATATATTTGAGTATACGCAGGAGATTATTGTTTTATACTGAGAATTAATTTTCTTGAGATGCAATTCTGCTGGCAAGAAATTTTCTTTCACTTTCTCTTTAACTTTATTTTGCCTTTATTTTTGAAGGATATTTTTGTTGAGGATGTAATTTTAGGTTAGAGATTACTTTCTTCAGTACTTTAAACAGGATATTTTATTGTCTTCTGGCTTCCAGGATTAGTCTTTATTGTCATTTTTTAATGCTATTGTCGCCCACTGGAACATAATTTGTGCCCCATTTCTGGATGATTTTAACTCTTTTTCTTTGTTTTTAAGCAGTTTAATTAAAATATTCCTAAATGGGGCTTACTTTGGGCTCAAGGAAGATTCTTGGTCTTTAAGTTCATATTTGTTCTCTTATTTGCATTACAAACCATTCTAAAAAGTAGTGGCTTAAAATAATGACAATTTTATGAGCTCATATTTCTGTGGGTTGATTGATTACAGCAGGGATTTCTTTTGCGAGTCTTTGTTAAGGGTTTCTCATGTCACTACATTCAGATGTGGCAGAGTCTGGAATTGTGGATGCTAGAATGCTCTAGTCCATCTGGGATACCCAAAATGGTTTCTCCCCTCACGTATAAGGTAACACGTGGCTTCTCTATGAAATGATTCTTTGTCTACAGGAACTTGTCCTCCAGGAACTCTCTCAAGCAGAATAGCTGGGATTCATATTTGGTGGTCCAGGGCCCTACGGTCTCAAATGCAGAAGCTGACAGGCTATTTTAAGGCTCAGACCTGATGCTGACACAGTGTCCCTACTGTCACAATTCTGTTGCATTAAGCAAGGTACAGTTCTGGCCCATATTCGGTAAAGGAGGGCATTACACACCGCATGGATATAAGGGCATGTAGCTACTTTGGGAGCCAGTTTTGAAGATGATCTACCACAATGTGTTTCTTCAGTGTTTGGAATTTTTCTGTCGTGATCTCTTTAAATACCATTTCTAACCCTTTCTGTTGATAATTTCTGCCTGGAACAGCAGTTCCAGCTATGCTATTACATTCCCTCTGTGTCCGACATTTCTTACATCCTTTTCTGTACTTTCTATCCCTTTTTTATTTTTTTCTTCAGTGTGGCTATCTTCTATTGACGTGTGTCCCAGAACATCAGTCCTGTGTTCTGCTGTGTTAAATCTGTTGTTAAATCTATTGGGTTCTTTTTTTTAATGTTTATTTATTTTTAAGAGAGAGAGAGAGAGAGAGAGAGAGAGAGCAGGAGAGGAGCAGAGAAAGAGGGAGACACAGAATCCAAAGAAGGCTCCATGCTCTGAGCTGTCAGCACAGAGCCCAATGTGGGACTCAAACTCATGAACTGTGAGATTATGACCTGAGCCTAAGTGGAATGCTTAACTGACAGAGCCACCCAGATGCCCCTCAATCTATTGGGTTCTAAATTTTAATTTTTAACGGTTTTATTTTTGAGAGAGAGAGAGCAAGGAGGGGCAGAGAGAGAGAGAGAGAGAGAGAGAGGGAGACACAGAATCCCAAGCAGGCTCCAGGCTCTGAGCTGTCAGCACAGAGCCCACTGTGGGACTAGAACTCATGAACTGTGAGATCATCACCCGAGCCTAAGTGGACCGCTTAACCGACTGAGCCACCCAGGCACCCCCTAGGGTTCTTAATTTTAAAACTTTTAATTTTTTTTTCAGTTCTGGATTTTCATTACAATTCTTTTATGTATTTCAAGTCTCTGAAGTAATTCTGTATTTCTTTACCTTCTCCACCTTTCCCTTTATTTTCTGTGAACATCGTGATCATAGGTTATTGTTTTTATAAGTGTCCTGTTCTGCTAACTAAATATCTGTACTAACTCTGAGTCTGTTTCAGTCATTGTTTCTGCTCCCTTGGGTTTGGATTTTTAGGACTGCCAGCTTGCAGTTTGGGTAACGTTTATTTCCACCTTGGGCTTATCCTCCCCTCAGCCACTCTCCTCCAAGCCTTCAGATGAGCACCTGGTGTTGTCTTTGTGACCCACTCCTGACATTAAATGAAGTTAGGCACTGTCTCCTCGGCGAGGCTGGAGTTGCCCTTCTTTGCTTTGCTGAGGTTGTGTTCAGTGTTTTTAGCCTCCTCAACCTACAGGAAACCTTGGAGGGGAAACCAACCGTGTATTTAGGAGCCATCACCTTCCAATTTCTCTCTCCAGTTCCCCGAGACCTCCCAAAGCTCTGCTCATGGCTCTGTCCCAGAAGCAGCGGCCCCTTGGGGGGCAGCACCTCTTCCGGGGCAGAAGACCTCTTCCGGGGCAGCAGCCTCCCCCATAAAGGCAGCATCAGCAAATTCCCTCAGGGAAGACACTGCTGCAAAAGTCAGCTCTGCTTTCCGAGGTTCCTCTCTCTCTGGAATACTGCCCTCCCTAATTATCCTGCTTCCTGCGAATCTCTGAAGCCTGAGGCATGATTGTTAGATCTCATCCCAATTTTCTTGTTGTTTTTGTATTGGTTTGCCCTTTTTAACTCTTCTTTACCACAAGTTTATGTGTCACACGCTCTTTACTGTCCTTTCCTCAAGGGTCTTTGTAATTTCTTCTACACTTCGACACACTTCTTACACAGAGTAAGAGGGTTTGGTAGGGCAAGTCTCCCCTTAGACTGCATGCTTTTTGAATAGAGAAACACCGTATTATTCATCTCTGTGCTCTTGGGATCTAGCACCTGGCATCTGAGAATGCATAAGAATATTTATTTTTTGAAGATATTGCCAGCCCAAGTGCCTCAGTCAGTTGAGCATCTGATTCTTGATTTTGGCCCAGGTCATGATCCCAGGGTCATAGGATGGAGCCTTGAGTTGGGCTCCACGCTGTGTGAAACCTGCTTTAGATTCTCTCCCTCCTGCCCTCTCTCTGTCTCTGTCCTTCTGTCCCTTTCCCCCACTCTTTCTCTCTCTCTCTCTAAAATAAAAATTTAAAAATTAAAAATATATTGCTAGGTCAAAATGGATTCTTGTTAACATAGTTTTGGTTATAAGCTAAATATTTTAGGAGGCCAAAATTCCCATAAATATATATGGCATCCCTATGTTAAGCATGTTGGGGTATCCCAGAGCAATCAGATAAAGAACAGAATTGCCAACACATGATAACTTTTAATCAATTTTGAACTTATTCTTTTTAAGTGTTTATTTATTTATTTTGAGAAAGAGAGAGTTAGCGTGCAAGCAGGGGAGGGGCAGAGAGAGAGGAAGAAGGAGAATCCCAAGCAGTCTCTGCAGTGTCAGCACAGAACCCATGTGGGGCTCGATCTCACCAACCATGTGAGATTATGACCTGAGCTGAAGTCAAGATTTGGTCACTCAACCCACTGTGCCACTCAGACACCCCAATTCAAAAGCTACTTTTAATTATAACTTTCCCAAAACGGAAGAAGCAACCTTTTTTTCCCCCTTGGGTTCTACAATAACTCAAGTGCTGTCCCTTGACCTCTCTTCGCTGATAACCTTACCAAAAACATGGTACCCTGAATGGTGGGGTGAGAGGGAATCCTGAAGAAGCAAAGTTCACTATGAATTAAAAATTTATTTATTTATTTGGTTCTTTTTATATGTGGCTTAATGATTTACCATGAGATAAACAATATCATGTTTCTTTTAATAAAATGGTGTTGAAGACATGTGTCATCAGTTTTTACTGTTTTTCCATACCACAACCTAGAACCTTTACAAGGGAAAAGAAACATAGTAATTATAGAAATGCAAGTAAAATCACATAAAAATGAGAAGGTTGAAAAATTGGACACATTCTGAATCTTGACCCTTGTAAGTTACAGTTTTCAAATAATTTTTAAAGGTAACTGAATGAATATGATAAAAAGGATCATACATATTATTGAGTATAGTGTCAGAATGAACTTTTCTTTGGCTTTTAGAAAAAAGCAATACCGTGGGAGCACCTGGCTGGCTTAGGTGGTTTAGTGTCCAACTCTTGATATGGACTCAGATCATGATTTGGCTGTCGTGGGTTCAAGACCCATGTCAGCCTCCATGCTCAGCACAGAGCCTACTTGGGATTCTCTCTCTCCCTCTCTCTGTCCTTCCCCACTCACATGCTCATGCTCTCTCTCTCTCTCTCTCAAGTAAACATTAAAAAAAGGAGAGATGCCATGCATTTTCAGTTCTTCCAAGAAATGTATATATTTACATTTTCAAACAATAACATAGATAATATTAGATAAATATCAAAGAGTTCTATTTTTGGGATTATGGTACATTTTTCCACCTGGTTGAAGTAAAACATGAATTTTGCTGCTCATGAAAGATAGGGTTTGACTAGCTATGGTCATAGTTTTGAGGCCTCTCTATGTGGATATTTTGTAGTTATGAGTATAATATTGCACCCACGATAATGCATATTGTGGTCTTGTGGATTATCATTTTCATTATAAGAAACCCTTTAAAATATCGATTTAATTTTTATTATGGTGGGTTTTTATCTAGGCTCTTTGTTGGCTATCTTATTTTGCATAGCACCACTGGCTAATATTAGATACATATTTCATAAAGGATCACATACTTTTAGTGTTAAAATACTGTAAAATATCCCATAGCTTTTTGTCTTTATTTACTTCCTTCTTGAATAATTTCACATTGATTAATATGTAAACCCTTATAGAATTTACAGATTTTGATTCATCTGTTTATAAATGTGACAATACATTCAAAGAAAATAGTGTGACAGATAATGTATTTTAGTGAAAATAACAAAAGAAAACAAAACAAAGGTTGTTAGTGACAAATATGACAGCTGTAACTTTCAAAAGAAAATGAAAGTAGGGGATTTGTCCTTGAAAACGGTATTACGACCTTTTATTTTATAACCATTTACTTCATGTTTAATGAGAATATGGCATATTTTCTCTCAGGTTAGGAGAAAATAATAGCTTTAGACATTATCTTTGACCCTCAAACTATAGAGGGGATATGAATAATGATGAAACAAGGGGTAGAGAGCATTTTAAAATAGACTACTATGTCTCAAATAGGGGCATTCAACTATTAGTGCTAAGAATAACTTCTATAACTTTGAAATACTTAGCATAGGTCATTTTCAAAAATGGGCCATTTCATACTCTTGGAATTTTTTAAATTTTAATATAAAGTCTCTGGGCTAAAAGGGACATCATAACATGTTAATTGAGGCACAGTTCTTGCAGAAAAGAAACTGAGGCTTCGAGCTAGTAAGTGATTTCCCCCCCAGTCATTTGCATAGAGAGAACCGTGTGACATTCTCATCTGTCCCACTGTGTCACCTCCTTTCCAATTCATGAGTTCTCTGCACATCTCTTTTTGGAAGAAGCTGTTGGGTAGAATATTTAACTGGAGATCCCCTCATTTGTCTATACAGTGGTGCAAAAAGAACTTCTTTCAATGAAAAGACCACAGTCCTCAAGTCATTTTGACCAAAGTCACTCAATCAGTATGAAATCATGTTCTCTACAGGTTGAGTGAGACCTGCCCCAACAAATGACAGCCATGGACCTATCATCCAAAACAAATGTTTAACCTTGAAAGAACCCTTAGCTTTTGGTGAACAAACCAATCTCTCAAGAGACTCTTGGGTTAAACTGAAGATAGTATTTGCGGTTCCTGGATATTTATTACTTCTGGGACTCAGCTTTTTAAAAACTTTTTAATTAAGGAAGCTAATGCTAGTTAATTAATATTTTAAAGTAGTAATTAACATAAATTATTAGCAACTATTTTGAGGCAAAACGTCTTTTTAAGACATAATTCAATTGTGAATACACATGAAATTTTCCTTTTTTTAAGGAATAAAGTGTAAAAAGACCACTTTAAATAGATAAATTACAAACAAGGCCTCACTTTTAATGGCTATGAATACATCTAAAATATGTAGATTTAATGAATTGTTCATTAAAGTTACATCTAAGTTATATTTTAGATGTTTCATTAGCAACATGACTTCATCTGTATACCAAATTTATAAAATTAGACTAAACATTTCTACATATGTACATACATTCATACACATATATTTTTATTGTATAGAAAAGGTCACCTGCATTACAATAATTCCATCGGCAACACTGTCAGATCAGTTATTATTTCTATTCGGCGCATAAGGACATAAAACATGTCATGTAAATTACTCTTCTAAAGATTTCACAAGTGAATTTCAAACCAGAGGTGTTCTTGCTGTATTCTCTTTTAATTCTTAGCTCCTTCCATGGTTGAAAATTCTACCAATAATGAGTATTCTGCTGAGTTTCAGTGAGGATTCCAACTTGAAATGTAATTGCATTATGTTATACATGCTCTTTCCATTTCTAATAACACATCAAAATAGATGAAATGCCATAATTCTACCCAAAAGTATGTGTGAAACAATGAGAATCAAAATCTATTTATTGACATGTGGCTTAGAAAATTAAATAACATAAACAACCAATATCTTTCTATTGCCACCCTCTAGACTTAATATTCTAATTTTCTATTATATCCTTATTCAAATTACCTTTATTCTTTTAAGTTGTCTACACGTGTAGAATAAGGAAAGGTGAATGTAAATGAAAAGTACACAACTCGAGCAATAACAAGCATTTGTCTGGGAGCAAAACACCTAGAGGGTCTTAGATGTCAATGTTGTGGAAGTGGCATTATTACTTATTACGCAGCTAAAGGAATGCGCACATAAGAGGCAAATGGATACTTTAAAGGTGTTAACATGAGATCGATTTGCATCTTGAGGATCAGGATTTTCGGGGTATAACTGTGTTTGGTCACTGGCGTCCCTGCTGTGATTTCCCCTGTTGGTCAGTTTGGCCCTTGGAGCAGCAGAATCAGCATAACTTGGAATCTTGTTAGCACAGAATCCAGGTTCCCAGCCCAGACCAACTGAATCAGAACATGCACATTAACTAGTTTGCCAGGTGATTTGTGCACACATTCAAGGGTAAGAAGCCCTGAGCCTGACCCCATCAACCTTCTCTGTTTGCTGACTTACTATCCATTTGCAGTTCCTCCAGGGCAGGGACGCCTGAGCATGTTTACTGGCTGAGAACTTAGTGGCCATTTATTTAACCCCCCCCCCACCATTGCACCTGTGAGGAGCCAGCCTCAAACGACATGCTGACCCATCTCAGATTGGAGACAATGAACTTGATCTAGGAAATAAATTAGTGTATGTAAGCAAGTGATATTGGGCTTCCAGTCATTGTATCCCTTCCTATAAGGATCCCTTCCTATAAATAGTCAAAAGGCTGTTGCTGACATAGCTAGAAACAGATATGGAAAATCACCGTGAGGAGGCAGGCACCACTAATGGTGTCTGTCACACACACACACACACACACACACACACACCAAGTTTTATAACAAAAGATTGATTTTGGTAATAGACAATACAGTAGAAATAAGAACACTGCCAAAAATCATCATTCTCACAAATAAGTTCCAATGGCAGCTAAAGATCTCCTAAACCTCACCTTTAACCTTTTATTAATGAGAACTCAATAAGAGTTTCATTTACTTGTATTATGCTTTCTTCTATAGCTCTAACTCAAAATTTTTATTATGCATTGATGAAAACTCTGCTTTTGAAATTGGACTTCTATGTGTATATGGGCTGGGTTTCTCATATATTGTCATAGTATTCATTGATCTGCTTACTAATAGTGTATAATATAGATACTAAAGACATATTGAGAAAGAGCAAGGCACAGATTGTTTTTAAACTATTTTCTTACTCTGTTCATGTTACCCAAGGTATGGAGACTGAGAGTACGCTTAACTTTGAACATGACAATATCTTTATTCAGAGTGAATGCATATCAGTAGAAAGAATTTCTGAGAAATTAAAAGATTGGTTTATCTCACTGATAATAATGGCTGATAACTGAAATATTAATCTACATGTTTGTAAAAAAAAGAGGGCCCTCTAAAATACTAACTCAAAAATGCAGACACTAATCTATGGAACCTTGGATGCTAGTGACTATTTTCACAATGCAAATTCATACAATTTTATCTCAATTACGCACATTTATCCCAACTATGTACAAGAGACAACCTTATAATAGTAATAAAACTAACTATGATAACAATGACACATGTATTATGATACATGAAACTCACATGTAGGTTTAGCTATGGAGAAGAAATGGCTCCCGTGATACGTGTGAGGGTCACAGAACTACTCAATGTGTCCTTCTAAAAGAGGAAGTCCTTGTGAAACAAATCTGCCCCATTCTCCTCTTGAATGACCTTAAAACTTGAGATTGGAAGAGAGCCACTAAATGGCCCTTCCTTTGGTCAAAGAGAAGGAACAGAAATACATAGGCATGTTTCTAGTCCTCTAAATTATGTTTATTAAATGTTTAGCTCTGATTGGTTGGTACATATGTATGTATTCATACACATGCAAACATAAAAATAATAAAGGCACATTTTTATTCTTTTTTGCCATGTTTACTATATTTGATTTCAGTCCAATACATTTCCAAATTCTATCCCAAACCCAACAACCATTCTTTTTGTTTTGATCTCATAGGGCTATGTAGTAGTATTTCTTCTAAAATGATCTTGATACATAACTTTTATAAACTGATAATTATCTTTGATAAATAAAAATATATAATCTACTTGCAGTTTTTAAAGGCCTCATCTAAAATATCTAATTAAATTTAAGAAAGGAAATTATTTTAGAAAATAGAATACAATGCCTTGTAAATTTTAATATCCAGTTCCATCCAAGACTGGCTAATTGACCCATATGGTCAATTACAACTGCAATTATATGCAGTTACCATCTTGTGTACACAAAGATCATAGGTGACAATGTGTACACATTAAAGAAGTAGTCATTCTTAAAAATAAGATCTTTCTCAGGTTAGGTTCTCCAAGGGCATATGGATGCATGAAATTCCAACTGGCGAGCACAAGATATCTTATACGCTTGGAGGAAATTTTAATCCCTGGAAAAATACTTTATATATTACAATATAGACAGAAGGAGCCATTGCTATCAAAGTCTGATGTATCTAAACATCTTGTTGTATGAAAACCAGTTTGAAGAGTGCCTCTCACCTTTAATACAGTGCTGGTTGCTTGTAGGATTGATGTCCTACCTAGTTGAACTCTTAACTGCTTTGCTATAACGGGATGTTAACAGAGACAGCTGACACAGTAAAAAGTGCTATCACCACCGCTGGCCAGGGTGTGACCCAGAGCAGTTACAGAGCAAACCCAAAATGAATAGCTTACAGAAGAAGGAAGAAGGAAATATGACATTTAAGCTTCTCGCACCTTATAGATAATAGCCTTTAGGACAACAGAGAGACTTTCTAAAATTAGCATTTCCTTTTTGACATAACATAAATCAAGCCAAAGTAGTATATGTTACCATGTTGTTTGCGGAAATATAAAGCACCTGAAAACCACACTGATTAGCAGACAAATACCTTCTGTTTCCACAGATGCTAAGTACTTATTGATTTAGTTTTACCTGCTAGTGGTCATTAAGGCCGGAAAAAAAATGACCACAACACCATAAATCATTATCATGCGGAAACATTGATTAAGTACCTGTGTGTACCTGAAGGCATTTGGTGGAAGCAGACAAAGAAAATCATGTAAAAATATGACCAGTGGGAGAATGTGGTGATGAAAGAGAGAATGCGATACAGCCGTGGGTTCAAGCGGAAATTATGGCTTGACAGGCTCCGTGTGGGATCAAGTCTCATGGAAGAAGTTAAAGCGCCACCAATCCCTCAGTATGTGCTGTTGTCTGGCATGGGATTTATCCAAGCAGACTGTTAAATCTGGTGTTAAATCAAAATGAGATCTGTCTCCAAGATTATGAGCATCTCCATAGAAAATATCAGAAGTGTATTTATACTGTGTCTTTGGTCATTCTTGTTTTTAGTTGTCTCTATTTTAAAGTATTGCTTTAATGTTTATTTATTTTTGAGAGAGAGAGAGAGAGAGAGAGAGAGAGAACCAGAAGGGGAGTGGCAGAAAGAGAGGGAGACACAGAATCTGAAGCAGGCACCAGGCTCTGAGCTGCCAGCACAGAGCCCGACACAAGACTCGAACTCATGAACCATGAAGTCATGACCTGAAGTGAGGTCGGACTCTTAACCCACTGAGCCATCCACGTGTCCCAGTTGTCTTTATTTTAATAAATTGTCTCGAAATTTTACAATATGAACACGATGCAAGTTTTTGTGTTGTTTGGTATTGTTTTGGCTCTTAATCCTTGAGAAGGCAAGGGCCCGTCTAGAATGTTCTGGCTTCCTCCTAATTACACGTGAGGAGAGGGTTCTGTGAGAACAACAATAATTGCTCACTTAGAAGGAACTAAGATATTCTTCTCGGTTTTTAAGGAAGTTAACATAACTTTCCAAACCACGAGAAGCTGCAAAATGCCTTACCTGTGCTATCCCTTACATGATTTTTCCCTTAACAACCTGAGACTAAAGAACTACATGATTTCAAAGCGACCTCGGCTCTGCCCTCATCTTCAAAAGAGCCAGAGAGTGCTCACAAGGGCAAGTGCTTTTTCTTTCCTCTCTGCACCCTCATTGGCAAGTGCAAGGCCACACACCTTTGAGTTGATTGAAGCATAACAAAGCTAACTACTTGCTCCAAGAATCAGACTCTGGCTTTGGGCTATAGCTCAGAACAGAAGTGATCTTTGCTGAACAGAAAGAAAGTTAAACAGATGCAATCCTCAGTGACAATCAAGAGAGACAACACTGATGCAGGAGGAAAAAAAAAATCTAAGGGCGAGCCGACATTCAAACCACTGCACAGACACTGCACCCATAAACTAAATGAAGCATTAACAGGTCATACAATTTCAATTTGAGTGTGGGAATGAGTGAAACTTTTTGTACGGAAGATTCAAGGAAAAATAGAGACCAAAGTGAACATGGAAATCAAACTTTTTTGAAGACTTTCTTTCACCCTCTTCAGAAATGGTTAGGAATTTGACCTTCAATGATAAACAGTTGTGTGTGCCGTGGGAAGAATATACTAAGGATAAATGTTTTATGTTTCAAAAATGAAAGTCCTGAGTCATGATTAAAGCAAACTGGTGAGTACTCGGAATCACAATTTTCAGGTCTCTAAAACATATCACTGCTTCAAAAATTATTGGCATTACTTCCTTAGCGTATACATCAATTTGTTCAAACATTTATTGATGCCCATTATATGCCAGGTACTGTATTAAGCACTTGGTGCATAAAGGTGATAAGGACCTGCCTCTATAGTAAAGAAGCATCCAGGGTTCCAAAACAATTATGTGCAAGTGGCCGCAGTGTTTTATTTTGTTTATTGTTTGCTAAACATCAACTCTTTTGAGCCTCGAACACCTCTTCTTGAGAACCCTGCAGTGGTGAGGGATATCAGTATTGAGCTGGGGAAGAGAGCACAATATTGCACTTGGGAAGGAAACCGTGAATAAGAAGAACCCTCTTCTTGTAGATGATTTCGTGACACCAAAAGACCTTGTTTGGAGAATCCAGACCAAGAAATGAAGTGGTCATCTTCTCTAGGTAGATTTTAAGAAAACAGATAAAGATAAAGGTAAAGAACTTGATTTCTAAGAGAAATTGAATGAGCCTAATTTAAGTATGTGACTAAACTTCTACAAATTGGGAGATGAAAAGTACCCAGAGGTCTAGAATAGACTAAGAATATCTACAAGAGGAAAGTTTTTGCTATAAAAAAATAGGCTTGCATCAAATAAAGTTAATTGGAATACTGTTTTGAAGAACCCAGAAATTCAAACTTTGATTATCTTTGTCTTTTCCTATACATACTAGTTTCCATAGAGATCCCTTTTGTAAGTATCTGTTCTCAACATGGAGTAGGATGTGTTCATTCCAGTGTTCTCCCTGGGTGAGTGTGATAGCAACGCCAGTTTTAACTTCCAGCCAACACCCATTTTAGCTTTAAAATGGAAAATTCTAGCATTCACCAGAACCTCGGAGACAGAAGGAGAGACATTCTGAATTCGTTCGGAATATTTTACATATTTTCTTTCATGGAAATGAATGCTGCTCCAGGGTCTCATGTATGCTTTCATAACCTCAATTCCCAGACAACCCACCTCAATTTGATTATCTAGCAACCACGCTACTGAAAGACCTCTTACTGGCCACAATATATGGCATTGAAACTGATCACTGGGCATTTTTCAGTGTTATTTTATTTGAACTCTCAGTATCATTTGACCCTGTTCACCACTTCTCTCTTTTTGAAGTTCTTCTTCCTTTACTTGGATCACACTATATTCTTGTTTCCCCTAATTCTATCAGAACTTTCTTTTTAAACGTGCATACATGTCCCCAAGTATTCGTTGTGGCCTCTTCTCTCAATTACGTGTACTCAGTTGGGTAATTTTTGTAGCCTGACCAATTCATGTTTGTCCCTCAAGGGCCATGAAGCACATTTTAGAAGACTTCCCTTTCTTTCTTTTTTTTCAAAAATTTTTTTTTCTAAAAATTTTTTTCAACGTTTATTTATTTTTGGGACAGAGAGAGACAGAGCATGAACGGGGGAGGGGCAGAGAGAGAGGGAGACACAGAATGGGAAACAGGCTCCAGGCTCTGAGCCATCAGCCCAGAGCCTGATGTGGGGCTCGAACTCATGGACCGCGAGATCGTGACCTGGCTGAAGTCCGACGCTTAACCGACTGCGCCACCCAGGCGCCCCAAGACTTCCCTTTCTTGATGTTCCAGCTTGATACTGAACAATTCATGATTAGCATTCCCCTCTAAGATTCCATATCATCATGTACAAATTTCTTAGAAAACCACAGTGAATTATAATTTTCCACCAGTTTATTTTTCATTATCTTGTTTTCCACCAGATTTTAAGATTCTCAAGACAGGGGTCTCTTTCTCATTCATCATTATATTCCACCTTATTCTCAGTTTTTACAGAATTGCTGGACGAATTAGGTAATGTTTGTTAAATGGATGAAACAATTAAAAATGAATAAACTAACTTCAATTATTGCCCAAACAGTGTGTAATTTTCCTCAAATATTATGGGAATCTGAGAACTGTTAGCATTTTCTGCAAGTTTTTGAGGAGAAAACAAACACGGTGACATATTTTATCAATATACTCTGCTCTGAAGCACACGATTAAACATATATATTTTCCTATGAGTGTGATCATATGCAAATGTATAGAAAATGTTTTCAACTATACTGTTAATTGAGTTTTATCTGCAGATTCATGCTTCATGTTGACAAGGAATAACTCCTATGCAAAGAGTTTACAGTTTCTGCACAAAACAATATGGATAGAGAAATAAGAAATGTATTGAATAGATCTTCACTACATCTACTATACTAAAGCAAGAGTCCAATTTTTTGAAAGCTTTTGAAGAAAAAAAGGAAGGCTAAAACCAAACCAACTAAAACACAGGGCACCTGTTTCTCAAATTAACATGGGAGCAGGCTATAAACAAATGAGAGGTTTAGTTGGTACTATTTTTCATTAAACTACTGCATATTCCTTTGTCTTTAAGTCACATGAAAAATCAACAGATTTGTTCTTATTTGTGCCAGTAGAGAGGAACATTCGCCCAGGTAATAGAAAGCCATAGCCAATTAAGTCAGCCATGTAAGGTGAGTGGACCTCTAGGGTCCTGAGCCATGTGTAGGGTGCAACTAGGTAGCAAGATATCTAGAAGGTGTGTAACCTTATGTCTAAAAATAACAGATAGGTAGATAGATAGATAGATAGATAGATAGATAGATAGATATAGATAGATAGACAGATAGATTATTAAAAGGTTTAGAGTCTAAGGACAAAAAAATGCCTGCAATTGAAATGGAAAAAATGGGGTATTACTCCTCGGTGAAGTTCACAAATACTTGTAGCTCATGAAAGTGGTTTTTATAACTACATTGCAACTTAACACAGGTGACAATTGCTTTAATGCAAGGGGGTCAAAGATATGAGCGGATAAAGGGAGGTAAATATATTATTTGTTTTACAACCGATGGCAAAGGAAACATGATTCTGATTTCAGTTTCTTGGCAATGCATTTATTTAAACCAGTGGAAAAGATTCTCACAAGTTTTTTTTTCATAAGGAAAATGTTGCTTGGGACTATACCCCAAATTCAAATATAATAGATGGGTAAGAAAAGAGTCCGGGGTTGCAAATAGATACATACAGATAGAAAGGGACATGTAAAAAGAAAGTGGACACAAACAGAGGCCAAAAAGCAAAAATAAATAGCCCAGTGGATTTCAATGTTTGGGAGCAAGAACAGTTCTGTAGGTGGCCTAGATGTAGGTGTAAGGGGAAAAGTTAGTATGGAGTGGGCAATGCATAGCACTTCATAGGAGGATAGGGCTGAAAGCATCAGCTCAGGAAATACTTGTGATAACTTGTTGTGGCATCCTTGTATACTAGAGTATTGGCGGAACTGTCCCAAAGAGAAAGCAAGCAAGCTGGGGGAAATCATAAATGAATCTTCCTTTTCATTGTTGTCTCTCTAACACACACACTCTCTCTCTCTCTTACATGTACACAATGCTCAAAAAATGTTTGTGGAATGAATGAATGAATGAATGAGTTAATGAAGTCATCTAACAGATAGACATAAGGTGAAAGTATCTGCTTGCCATTCAATTCCAAAAAATAACAGGGACTACCAAGATTTTAAAAGAAGAAGAGTGAAGAACTTGAAAGTGTCATAGAGAAAAATATAAAGGTATTGGGAACAATTTTTTTCCTCTCTGAAAAGAAATGTATAGTGTAGGCCCATAGTTTGCTAATGCTGATTATTAAAGGATTAAGGAAAAGGAAAGGAATGAAACAACACATATTTCTGCCCTTCTATATTTTGCAGCCTACTTAGGACACAAGTACAGAAACTTGAAAATAGTTATGTAACAACCATGTTCAGGGGTCATTAGGCTCTTTTTTCAAAGTGGGGATATATTTTCTTTCACGTACAGTCTGTGATGATTATTGCCCTCCCCCGTCCACATAAGGATTGAGCCCTTAAAAGTGATCTCATGACTATGTGTGAACGTGTCATGGGGCTATTTCCCTGGGTTCTATTCCTCTGCTGCCCACACTCCAAATCAGAACCCCCTTCCTCTGGTGCCTGTGGTCCTGAGAGCTGTCATTGCAACCCGCACACTTTACTTCTAACGAAACTATTGCTGTCGCGAACATGTTGACCTCTCCTCTGCCACCCTGTACAAAACTTATGAGTGTACTTCTCTACATTCCACACTGTACACAGTTAAAAATTATAGACTTAAGGAAAGTAAAGTGCAGAAAAGCATTACAACTGCTTTTAGATATGAGTGCTTTTGGAGCCTGGAGAAATTAATTTTGAGTAGGCATTATCAGATACTAATAGACTTATTTATTTATTTAATTATTTATTTATTTATTATGTAGGCTTCACGTCCAGTGCAGAGCCCAACATAGGACTTGAACTCACAACCCTAAGATCAAGACCTGGGCAGAGATCAAGAGTCAGACACTTAACTGACTGAGCCACCCAGGCACTCCTAGGCTTTAACAAAATTGTCCAATCCATGTATATTCACACAAAAACTTGTCTATGAATGTTCATAGTAGAATTATTCAGTAACTAAAAAGTTGAAATAACCCATAGGTTCATCTACTGGTGAATGGAAAAACTAAATATGGTATATCCCTACGATGAAAAAGTGTACATCCATGTGAAGGAATGAGGTACTGATGTATGCCACAACATGGGTGCCCTTTGAATATGTTATGCTAAATACAGAAGCTGACCTCAAAGGCTGCATTTTGTGTAATTCCCTCCATTTGAAATCAGCAATATATGCAAATCCACAGATACAAAAAGCAGATTACCAGTTGCCTAGAGATGAGGGGGGGTGGGTATTGGAAAGTGTGGAGATTCTCTGTGGGGAGATGGAAATGTTCTGGAATTAGATAGTGGTGAAGATTGCACAACATTGTGAACATGCTAGAGACCTGTGAATTCTATACTTTAAAATGTTTAACATGGTGAATCTTAGATTATGTGATTTTCTAAAATAATAGTGGAAAAAATAAGATCTAACCTGATATCCAATGTCCAAAATGCTGTACGGTAAGCCTTTAAAAATAACTTTTAACATGAGAAACCTGATGTCAGATAAATTAAATAACCTGCTCGTGAAAAGTACAAGGAAACAGAGAGCTGAGTCTAAGCTATTTTACTTCTTTCATACCACAATGCTTCACGAGATGAATCTTTTTTTTAAATTTAATTTTAATTTATTTTTTTTCTTTTGCTTAAGTACAAATTAGTTAATATAGAGTGTAACAATGGTTTCAGGAGTAGAATTTAGTGACTCATCACTTGCATATGACACTCAGGGCTCATCCCAGCAAGTGCCCTCCTTAATGCCCATCACCCATCTAGCCCATCCCCCACCAACCTCCCCTCCAGCAACCCTCAGTTTGTTCTCTGTATTTAAAAGTCTCTTATGGTTTGCATCCTTCTTTATTTTGATCTTATTTTTCCTTCCCTTCCCCTATGTTCATCTGTTTTGTTTCTCAAATTCCACACATGAGTGAAATCATACGATATCTGTCTTTATCTGGCTGACTTACTTCCCTTAGCATAATACATTCTAGTTCCATCCACATTGTAGCAAATCACAAGATGAATCTTAAGCAGCTTCCCAGTGAGTGGGTCAGTCAATAATATATAACAAAGTAACTTTAAATATGTCCTTACTCTATTTTCCATCAATATTTTCATAATCCATATTTATTTGAAATTGCCAAAGAGTTCCTCCAGTTGGCTTCCATTGGGTTTTCTATTATCATGTTTCAAGATCATCCAGGACAGGTCTCCTACGGATCCCTTTTGAAATTTCCAGATGCATCCTCAGGGCACCTTACAGTACATATTTTTTGTATGAAATAATGTTGCTTTTTGATTGACATGTATTATTTTATTTTAAGGGCTTAATGATTCTTAAGTAACTTCCTTTCACAGGGTTTATATAATTCATATTTCAAAAAATATTTTGGTTTTGTTTACAGTAATCAAACATGTTATGAGATTTCAAATATTGCATTTTAATTTTCAGAAATTTTTATACATATGTAAATAGAAGTAACTTGTGTTATTTAAACTTAGGCCTACGTTTCTTTTTTTAATGTAGTAAATACATTTGCAACCAAACACACAGGTGTTTTTTGCTGCGAGCCTCTCACTTCCAGACTCAGAAGATTCACTTGACCTTGGAAATGTGTTCTTTCTTCTGTTTAGCTCTTTGTAGAATAGGATAACATTGAGTTCCCAGGAAGCGATGGTAATGTCAAAAATTACAGCCTCGTAAAAGCTTTAATTCTCACCATAAAAATAATATATAAAGTAGAGAACTATGAGGGTGCCTCGCATATTGCAATGTCAGGTTTAGGAGCACTACTATAAAATTTATAATACCTATCTATTTGATAGTGGGTAAGAGCTTGAGCAAGTGTTGCTTAAATATAGCTAGGTTATAAACAAGAGAATGCTTTGGGGAAAGAGAATTTGGGGCATGTTTTGTGGTACAAATGAATGTTAAAGACCTGATGTTTAAAGACCCTGTTTCTTTAAGATGACTCTGTAAAAAAATAACATTTATCATTAAACCATAATGAGTCAAAATTACAAAATATGGCATGGTGTATGGATATATGGGGGAGTGCAGAGCCATGATTAACCAAAGCTGCAAAACCAAAAGATAGAAAAATGAACCTGCCGAAAACGCAGCTGGATTGGCAGATGCGGAAACAGGACTGAGCAAAAGAACATCTGTAACGTCAGATTAGGCAAGCCAGATTAGGTAGAATTAGCTCTACTTGGCCAACAATATGCTCCAACTCCCCGCTTTCCTAGCTGGATCCCCATCCACTAGGATCCCTTTCCTACCATTCTGATTCTGGCTGCGAGAAACTTTGTCTTCAAATTCTGTTTGTGCGTTATTGGAACACAAGGCAGGTTTGGAAGGTGCAGGGCTGCAAATAGGCAGGTAGGACTGTTCTCAGTGGCTTCCTGTAGACCCCACTCCTGCACACGGGCAGAATAGCTGCTCCTTCATAGTCCATTCAGCAACAACCCCTTTCTCTCTAGGGCTTTATCGACAGGTGTCGTTGGTGGTTTTTTTGCTTTATTACATTTTTGTAAACATTTTTGCTATTTTTAAATAATCTCTTTTGGATAGGATAGTTATAAAACCTACTGTTTTGTTTCAGCAGCGTTGTCTGCTGCTTGTGAGTTTCTCTTTTCACACCCACATCATTTTGCTTTCTGCAATTAAATGTTTCACTAGGAGAAATTTTCTTTTTGCTCTGCATATCTTTTATTCTGTCTACTATCTTGAAACTATTTCTCCCCAAATTATGTTCCCATTCTTTTTTTTTCCAACTTTTTTTATTTATTTTTGGGACAGAGAGAGACAGAGCATGAACGGGGGAGGGGCAGAGAGAGAGGGAGACACAGAATCGGAACAGGCTCCAGGCTCTGAGCCATCAGCCCAGAGCCTGACGCGGGGCTCGAACTCACGGACTGCGAGATCGTGACCTGGCTGAAGTCGGACGCTCAACCGACTGCGCCACCCAGGCGCCCCTCCCATTCTTGTATCCACACCCCAACGCCTCGTGTGACCTCAGCAGCCGCTCTCGTACCTCAGGGAACTGACCATAAACCCTATAATAGTCCAGAGATGGGTGTCACGGGAAAAGCAAGACTAAACAAAACAAAACAAGCAAACAATCAAACCTCAAAGTCACTTTCCTTATTTGGGAAATTCATTTTATTATTTATTATTTATTTCATTTTATTTATAATTAATAAATAAATAAAATTATGGATTTATTGAGGGGGGAAAAAACCTATGACCCGGTCTGGTCAAAGAAACTTCTGGAAGTGTTCTGAATATTTTGGGAAAAGTTTTCTTCGTTCTTGTGAGAGGACCTCTCTATCTCTCCTTGTGTCCACAAACAAGAGAGCATGTGTTTCTGGCTGCTTCTGTTGGCCATCCCTCAACAAGCATGGGGACTAGATTAAGATGAAGTCCATGATGTGGGTGCAGAGAAAAATGAGTCTCCATCCTCAATGCCTTCATTAAGCCACCAAATTGATAAAACCTGATCTTCTCTTTAGTGCTATATATCCTCATGTGAAAATTAATTAATTTCCATAGTTTCAAAGCTGGCTTGAATCTGATTCTCTGTTACTTGTTCCAAGAACATATTATCTGACACACACATGTTCATATTTATCTTATATTTTAATAAGTGTTGCATATTCTATATTAAGTGGTTGCAACATCATAACTATTACTCTGATGATCAGAATCTTCATTTTAGAGAATGCAGTCGGCTCTTGTTCACCATGGCCAGTCTCTGGGCTTTTTCTGAGCACGTTTCTCCCTATTGACCGTACTGAGAAACTAGCTGCTTTTCTCACCATGTTGTTTTCTTCCAGAGTGTGGTATCTTAGCGTTCACCAGCTCGAGCTTTGATGTGCTTCCACTGATGTAGTGTTTAATGTCAGAAACGGTTTTCCAGTATATTTTATTGCGGGGTTTAGTACAACACACTTAATGAACAGATGATCTCGATGAGTTACAGGCCTTGCCTTCCAGGAGCTTCCAGTCTGGGGAAAGATGGGGCTAAAGCTTCTGCATGGATTTAAGGCACTGTTGGTTGACATACCACTTACCCTTCCTCCAGAACGCCACAGAAACAGAAGACTGCAAAGTGAAAGCAAAATGAAAAAGAAATCTTTGGGTAAAATAAGCCAAGTACACTGACTGTAAATTTCATCCTCTGCAACGAAACAAGCAAAATCATGGCTTTCCCAGTCTATCAAAATCACGAAGAGTTAGAGGCTCTCCTGGCAGAGCTGCGGATTCATATGAATGTCGTTTGCCTCATACAACTGGGCGCTGGAGAAGCCCTTCTCCCCACGCACCTGGGCGCAGGTTGCATATGCTGCTAGATTCTTGTTTTGCACGGGAAGGCTGTCAGGAAACACATGCCACGGCGAACACCTGCTCTCCAGCCATCTGAGTATTTTTGAACACTGCAAAATTAGGCAGAGAGTAGGTGCAGATACAATTATTGCTACAGATTTGTAATTTTCGAAGGAAAATTGCAGCTTTCGTTGCTGCTGTCTAAATTTAGATGAACGAGCGCAGAATCAGCAAAGTAAGTTTGGGATGTATATATGTATAAATTAAGAGTCTGCGACAGAATCTAGGTTTGCCAGTCTTCTCTCTTTTTTTTATTTTTGTAACATTTATTTATTTTTGAGACAGAGAGAGACAGAGCATGAACAGGGGAGGGTCAGGGAAAGAGGGAGACACAGAATCTGAAACAGGCTCCAGCCTCTGAGCTGTCAGCACAGAGCCTGACGCGGGGCTCGAACCCACGGACCGCAAGATCATGACCTGAGCCGAAGTCAGACACTCAACCGACTGAGCCACCCAGGCGCCCCATCTTCTCTCTTTTTTTTAAAAAAATAATATGACTATTTTAGAAGATGGAGATTAAAGAACAAGTTGTAAAGCTATATGAATTATGTTTTGTTGCCCTGATGTAGTTCAGTTAGCCATTTTATATCTGAGAAGTGAATGTAACACTCAGCAATGGAATACCAAAGTAATAACCTCTTCCTCTAAGTGGGATTATTCTTACATGATGTTGAGAAGCCACTGAAAGCTATAGAAACTCTCCGCAGAAAAATAAATAGTCATGCCAAACCTTGCATAGAGTTTTAGGACATTATGGATGGCTCCTAGCTATTTAATATTTGAGATGTTAGACAGCCTTCCCTCCCTCAAAACATCAAGTAAATAAAAGGAAAGATGTACATTGGGGAAAAAAAAGGTAAATGTAATTGAAGAACTATCTTATTGGCATCATCTGGCGAACAAAACATTCTTTTTTAATTTTTAATTTTTTTTAACATTTATTCACTTTTGAGAGACAGAGAGAGACAGAGCTCAAGGTGGGGGTAGGCCAGAGAGAGAGAGGGAGACACAGAATCCGAAACAGGCTGAAGGCTCTGAGCTGTTAGCACAGAGCCCGATGCGGGGGTCGAACCCATGAACCGTGAAATCATGATCTGAGCCCAAGTCGGATGCTTAACTGACTGCGTCACCTGGGCGCCCCTCAAACAAAACATTCTTAAATAGCAGAAATTTTTCCTTATATCTAATTAAGCACTTAACTTGCGGTGTATTCGAGTTTTTATGTCATTATATGTATATACAGAAAAATTCAGCAAATATACACTTTTTTTATATGAAATTTATTGACAAATTGGTTTCCATACAACACCCAGTGCTCATCCCAAAAGGTGCCCTCCTCAATACCCATCACCCATCCTCCCCTCCCTCCCACCCCCCATCAACCCTCAGTTTGTTCTCAGTTTTTAACAGTCTCTTATGCTTTGGCTCTCTCCCACTCTAACCTCTTTTTTTTTTTTTTTCCTTCCCCTCCTCCATGGGTTTCTGTTGAGTTTCTCAGGATCCACATAAGAGTGAAACCATATGGTATCTGTCTTTCTCTGTATGGCTTATTTCACTTAGCATCACACTCTCCAGTTCCATCCACGTTGCTACAAAAGGCCATATTTCATTTTTTCTCATTGCCACGTAGTACTCCATTGTGTATATAAACCACAATTTCTTTATCCATTCATCAGTTGATGGACATTTAGGCTCTTTCCATAATTTGGCTATTGTTGAGAGTGCTGCTATGAACATTGGGGTACAAGTGGCCCTATGCATCAGTACTCCTGTATCCCTTGGATAAATTCCTAGCAGTGCTATTGCTAGGTCATAGGGTAGGTCTATTTTTAATTTTCTGAGGAACCTCCACACTGCTTTCCAGAGCGGCAGCAAATATACACTTTTTCATAAACTGTAAAGTTTTTAAGATGTTGTTTATGTATATGTAAATATATTTAGTTGCATTTAGAATCCAAATATAATGCTTTAATGGAAAACATGTCTCCTCCCCCACTTCCAGGAAACCCACATGTTGGCATTCCAGAATTGGCCAAGTGACTTTACATCATATCTCAGGATCTTTCTTCTGCTCAGTTGTCTTTGACAGGACACTCACATTCTCACAGATTCCTTCCTTTCTTTCTTTCTTTCTTTCTTTCTTTCTTTCTTTCTTTCAAGTTTACTTATTTATTGTGAGAGAGCAAGCTCAAGCAGGGGAAGGGGAGAGAGGGAGAGAGGGAGAGTTAGAATCCCAAGAAGGCTCTGATCCCGACACAGGACTCAGTCCCACAAACCATGAAATGATGACATGAGCCAAAAATCAAGATTTGGTGCTTAACTGACTGAGCCACCCAGGCGCCCCATCTCACAGGTTCCTTGTGGTCATGACATGGATGCAATCTTTGCTCTGCACTGAAGGCAGGAAGGAAAGTCTAGAAAGACTGGCTTCTGTGGAAAGCAGACTTCCTGGCCAGAACCATGTCATTATGATGAACACAAAGCCAGGAAACATATCCTTAGAAGTAAGTAGGCATACCGCTGTTCCCCCAAGATGGTGACGCTGCTAGGAGAGATGGCCGTAAGGATGGGTATCCAAGGCAGTTGCTGTAATCGTTGCCAATATTTTCATTCTTCTTTTTATTCGGTCACTTTGTAAGTAACTTCTTTGGAATATATGCTCCCTAGATGAATTACAGCACTCTCTGAACTTAAAATCTTAACAAATGGGGAGGTTTCCTTATTGACAATAACAAGAGAATAATTTAGGTATGCAAGTTATGAAGGATTTGTGAAGAAAATATACCTAATTCAAGTGTAAGTGGGAGAGTTAATTAGAGGATATTCACCCAGGTAGTTTTCAGTCACAGAGCATGAGGAGAGCAGTTTTCCTGGAGCGCATCATGTTACCTATATTTATGGTGCACTTACTTTTTGCCAGACACTGGGACTAGATGTCTTATGCTTTATTTAGCCCTCGCCATGACTTTACCAGGTAAGTACTACAATTATCCTCACTTTAAGATGGGAAAAACACAAAAACAGCCATTTAGAGAAGTTGAGTAATTTTCTCAAGAATGCTCTGATATTTAAAAAAATTTTTTTATATTTATTCATTTTTGAAAGACACAGAGACAGAGCACAAACGGGGGTGGGGAGGCAGAGGGGTGGGGGGACACAAAATCTGAAGCAGGCTCCAGGCTCTGAGCTGTCAGCACAGTTCCGACGCAGGGCTCGAACTCACCAACCACGAGATCATGACCTGCGCTGAAGTCGGATGCTCAACCGACTGAGCCACCCAGGCGCCCCAAGAATGCTGATATTGATAATGCTTTGCTAAGAGTTAAACACAGTTTTCTCCAATTGCCAAAACCCACACTTTTTACCATAATGTAGCACTAATTTACCTATAAGCAGAAATGTGGAAACACGAAAGTGCTTTTGAGGGGTGGGGCATTACAAACAGGTCAGGGTAGGTAGAAAATAAGTGGACTCACGAGGTCTCGGGAGAAATGGTCAGAGAGGCAGAGTAAGCTGGCGCACTTAATAATTTCATTCCGGAGACTCCACTGGAGGGTTCATGCAGGGGGATGTCACACAGCAGTGCTTCTCAAGCCTTAATGTACATGCAAGTCATTGGAGATTCTTACTAAAATGCTGATGCAGATTCAGGGGTTCTAGGCTGAGGCCCGTGACCTCATTTCTAGGAAGTCCTCCCTCCCAGAGAAACTCCACTGCTGTTAAGGCTGCTGACCTTGAGAAGGAAGGTCACTGATCACTCTGGAAGTACGGCAGAGAGGAGTCTGAGGGCCATGGGGTGGGAAGCTCGACATATTCGTTAAAGAACAAGCCAGCTCCGAGTTCGGACCAGCAGTTAATAAGCGTGTGAGTGCGTCGCTTTGTCTGGGGGATAAGCATAAGGCAGGATGGCGTGCAGAGTCGGCCACGTGTATAAATACGAGCTGTGCGAAACAAAGACGAAAGAGGCTTTGACCGCATCGAGGAAGTTGAGGCCAACAGGAAGTATACGAATTGCACTTTCTTTGCCAGCAATGGTATGGAACATACCGATGTCAAAGATCTGAAGAAATCAAATAGAGTCAATTCCCCGTCCTCCTGCAGTCTCTCGCTCCTTTGGAAGGCGATAAGGATTGTGTATGCCCATTCAAAACAAACCCTTCTGATTTATGAGCACTTTTCTCGAATCCACGGTAAAGTAACACATTTTTACCAGTGCTTTTCAGAGTAGACCATTGCAGAAGTTCTAAAGAAAATATACACATAAGTTTCAGCCAGGAGATGATAAATATCAGCGTTAACGTGCATGGGCTGAGCAGATTTCTGCTAGGACAAATATAACAACATTAATTGTAAAGTAGCTCTTTGAAGTGCATAATTGGATAATGGCAGAATAAATGGAAATACTTAGACAAATCCAGTGGCATAATCATTTTTATTTTATGGGATATAACGCAGGTAAAACAAAACAGAAACACAAGAACACAAACTGTCTCTTGGCCAACAGGGGCTAATGTGCTTTTTTTGCTAATGCTTTTTTTGTTTTGAAAACAAAAAGAATATAAATGTTCAATAGTGTCTTGAGCTTCAATGTACTCATAACTTCTCTTAATTAAAACAGAACCCGGCTACAAGCAGAATCTGCCTAGTGAACAGCATTCATTCACCCATTCATTCAGAAAATATTTATTCAGTGTCTGTTCTTATCAGCTACTGTAAAGGGATCTGTGACTTCAGTGTAAAAATGAGACCGAACGAAGCCCCTGCTTTCATGATGCTTTTATTAGAATGTGGGGGGATAGGAAAGAAACAAAATTAAAATAAATAGAAGGATAATTTCAGGTAATACTAAAGAAATAAAGTAGGAACATTTAAGGAAAAAAACTGAGGCAAGAATCTAACTTAAATGTGGCAGTAATTAAAACATTCTTTAAAGAACTGCCAATTCAGGTGATATCTTTTTTTTTTAATTTTTTTTTCTTTCACCTTTTTTTTAATTTATTTTTGGGACAGAGAGAGACAGAGCATGAACGGGGGAGGGGCAGAGAGAGAGGGAGACACAGAATCGGAAACAGGCTCCAGGCTCCGAGCCATCAGCCCAGAGCCTGACGCGGGGCTGGAACTCACGGTCCGCGAGATCGTGACCTGGCTGAAGTCGGAGGCTTAACCGACTGCGCCACCCAGGCGCCCCTCAGGTGAGATCTTAATGCTTAAAAAGCCGCTGTTGGAAGATCTCGGGAAAACTATGTGTCGTGCAGAAGAAATAGTGCCTGGGCTTTGAGGTTTCTGTAACGTTGGTCTGACCAAGAAGGGGTGAGAACAGCAGAGGAATGCTCACACTGAACAGGTAGGAGGGGCCCCAGGAGGCAGAAAAGAAGATCCAGGAATTAAGTCCCCAGGGCAGTGGACGGTAAGCCAATGAGCTCACACTCCATTTTCATGTGAATGCGAAGGAAGTGACAGGTTCATGGAAGCAAGAAAAGTGATCTGAATTTTATTTTATTTTATTTTATTTTATTTTATTTTATTTTATTTTATTTTATTTTATTTTCATTTTTGTAATCTTTATTTTTGAGAGGCAGAGACACAGAATGCAAGCAGAGGAAGGAGCAGAGAGAGAGAGGGAGACACAGAAGCCGCAGGAGGCTCCAGGCTCAGAGCTGTCAGCACAGAGCCCGATGCAGGACTCGAACCCAGGAACCGTGAGTTCATGACCTGAGCCAGTGTCAGATGCTTAAGCGACTGAGCCACCCAGGTGCTCCTATCGGAATTTTATTTTTAAAGAAGCACCCTGGCTGTTGGATGGAGAAAGGTTTGGAAGAGGATCAGCAGCAACAGAAAAATAGAATTTCAAATAGTTCAAGGTAAACAGGATTTCTGACATGATCAAAAAGATGCTTAAATGCATGGTAGATCTCGAAGGGTGATGTCAGTTGGGCAGCTGTCATTTAGGGATGGCGTGTTGAGATAGATGTCTGAGAAACAAATGTCATGTAAATGGTTATTAGACACATTGAGGCCAAAGAGAGAACAAGAAGTCCATGAAGGAGACTGAACAGTGTGGGCAGTAGAGTGGAGAAGATCCTTCCAGAATGCAATATCATAGAATGAAAGAAGTAGTTGTTTCAATTAAGTGGAAAGAGGGAACTGCAGTTTTCTTTTTTTCTTTTTTAAACATTTATTTATCTATTTTGAGAGAAAGAGAGGGAGGGAGAGAGAGAGAGAGAGAGAGGGAGAGAGAGAGAGAGAGAGAGAGAGAGAGAGAGAGAGAGAATCCCCAGCAGGCTCTGTGCTGTTAGCATAGACCCCAACACAGGGCTCGATCTCAGGAATGGTGAGATAATGACCTGAGCCAAAATCAAGAGTTGGTTGCTTCATCAGCTCAGCCACCCAGGTGTCCCAGAACTGTACAGATTACTGCTGAGAGTTCAGTTATGAGAAGACAGATGAGTGGTCCCTGACTTTCAAACCTGGAACAACTAAGAACCCACATTATGGTTCAATAGAACCATAGGAATGAAGTCCAAAGCAAGTGAGTTGCAGGGAGAATGTGGATTGCATAAATTAAAACATACTTTGGCGGGAAAGTTGCACTGTGAAAGAAAAGAGAAAAACAAGGTAGTGTCTGGAGCAGGGTGTACAACCTGAAGGGCAGGGTTTGATCCCCAGATAGGGACTAATCAATTTTGTCCTAAAATATTTTATTTAACCCTTGCATGATACTCAATGGAACAAAATATTTCAGAGTCTTAGAGATTTCGCTTCTTCCACAAATATCATTATTTCCATCTATCAACAAATTTAGCAATATAAATCAGATCTATGGGTAAGAAATTTCTTGAAAATAGTAACTTACAGACAATATTTGTCATAGACTCTAAGTCTAAAGTTCTTTCTTGTCTAGCAAGAAAGAGGGATGCAGGATTAAAATGAGAGATGGCTAATGTCTGGGAGAAGACAAGAGCCCCGAATAAGGGTCCTTTCCTTGTATTTATTAGGATCAGGAGGCTTACAAACATGGTGATGGACGTGCAAAAAAAGAATGAATCTGTGAACATTAACTCATGGACGTGAGGGAAAGGGGGTTTTGAAAGTATTTGGGGTAAGGGGTTTGGGTTAATACAAAACAAAATCCTGGTGCCGGGCAGCTGGGCGGAAGGTGGTTTACAGTGAACATGAGGCAGCACCTCTGTTTATCTTAGCTAGCCTAGGGGATGCGACAGGTAGGACATGTGACCTCGGGGTTAACAACGCACCTTTCTTTTGTTAATCATCTCCTCTCTGGGCAGCTTTGCCCTGCAGGGCAGCACAACCATCTATAGCCCTATTTACCTGTTTACCTAACTTGGTCCTTCTCTCATGTGAAAGCAGCTTTCTCCTATAGTACTAAATTGGGGGGCACTTTTTCCCTGAATAGCTAATCTTGCTTACCCATATATCTTTGTATTGGGGGCCTTTGACCCCTCTGTCTTCTGGGGCCTTTGCCCCTCCGTCTCTATTCTGGGGGCCCTGGCCCCTCCCTGCTTTATTATGGGGGTCTTATCTTGTTTACCCAAGCTTGAGTGAGACTTTGCAAGTTTTTATGCCTTGTGAATTTCTAAGCTTATTCCCCACAAATATTTAATGTGACTCCTTTTTTTGGAGAAGCTAAAAACAAGACACAATATGTATGAATTTTAACACATTTGTAAATATCTGTTTTAAAAATGTTGCCATATTTAATTTTTTCCCAAAGAACCTTGTATTTCAATTTTCCTTTATTGTAGACAAAATGTTCATTTATTAATTGTTAATATTTTAAACGACATTCCTGAAACTATAATTTGCTTAAATGAACAATCTCCTCACTCCCTGGTTCCCAGGAACCTAGAAAGCCAATTCTGGATAGATCATACCTCAAGCTTTGGGGATGGAAAGATATTTTTATGTTCTAAAAATCTTTCAGGGGCAGCTGAGTGGCTCAGGCAGTTGAGCATCCGACTCTTGATTTTGGCTCAGGTCATGATCTCACAGTTCGTGGGATTGAGCCCCGAGTCAGGCTCTCTGCTGACAGCATGGAACCTTCTTGGGATTCTCTCTCCTTCTCTCTGCCCCTCCCCTGCTCGTTCTCTCTCTCTCTCTTTCTCTCTCTAAATAAATAAATAAATAAATATTAAAATATAAAATAAAACTCCTTCAAAAGGAAATCCTAATTCTTATAAATACCTGTTTGAACAGAGCTAAATGCTTATTAATGTATTTTCTTTAGTTCCTCAGTGCCTCCAACATTGTCAAATAGTACAATTATTTTTAAAGTGATGTGGTATAACAGGGTGGTCTTCTTTAAGTTTATCTAGTTTATACACATCTAAAATAATTTATTTTTCATAATCATGCTTGCTCAAAGTGTCACCTAGACCTGCAGGGTCTTATCTGTTAGAAGTCACTTTTGATCGACGAGTTTATGTTGTTTAACACATACCTTAGGAAAATTATGTGTTGGACCAGATAACAGCATTCTCACTGTTCTGTCCTGGAGTTTATCTAGTATTTTCATGTTTATGCTAAGCACCTCTATCTACCTACTAAGCATAGTTCCTCCAGGGCTATTTATATTTGAACACAAACAACGCTGAAAGACTGATGCTCTAACTAGCACACTTAAGCCTTAGCCAGGAAACAAGGGAGTTACTGGGATAGGACATCAGAGGTATCTCTGATCTTGAAACATAGCTATTTGTCTACCGAGCGTGAGTTCTAGAAGGAGTTTCTTCATGGGAAAGAATAAACGACATTTTACGGACGTATCATGTGTTCTCCTGATGTCATTATGCGCACCAAAATGACCAAACTGTTATAGTGTAATTTATAGGAAGTTTGATGACTCTTGATGCCTGTATCAGGCACCCTAAAAGGTGCCATTTACTGTAAAGAGTATAGAAGGATATTGGTCTTATGAGCCTTTAAAAAATGTTGTTTTTTTAAGGTAATTGTTGGTAGAGCAGATTGTTGATAGCCTTTCAACTGCGAGAGACTGGCAAAACAAAGCTCTCCTTTCTTTGAAGGTTAGTTTTTCATGATGCCGTCTGCCAAAGGGTCAGTTAAAAATTTAAATACAGTACCCAGATTACTCATGTTTTGCCAGCAGCCTACTTGTTATTGTACCCATATTTGAGATGTTTCACTAGCTTCCAATTATCCAATTTGAAAGAACTGCATTCTGCTTTCAATTTTTAATGCCCAACTCCTGTGGATTTCAGCATGAGATCTGTGGGTAGCAAAGTGTCAGAATATACTGACTTTAAGAGGGCACTTACAGCTTTACAAGGCAGTAAATGATATAAAGTTTCAGTATGTGGATATTTCACTGCATGTTACATTATTAAAGGTATAGCAGCTTGGTGTTCCATCTCAGAGCTCTAGGGTGATAAGAGAACAGTTGTTTGTGTTTTTGCTTTTTTTCTCTTGTGACACAATTAAAACTTCTAACCCTTGAGAAAAGTAAACTTTAATGTTTCATTTTATGATTAAGAATGGGTATTCTTTAAAAAAATTATTTATTTATGAGAGATAAAGCACGAGTGGAGGAGGGGTAGAGAGAGAGGGAGAGAGAATCCCAAGCAGGCCTCACCATGCCAACATGGAACCTGATGCGGGGCACGGACCCACAAACCGTAAGACCATGACTCGAGCCAAAGTCAAACACTTAACAGACGGAGCCACCTAGGCACCTGAAGAATGGATTTTCTAAACCAGATTTGAATGGCAGGTGAACTAAATGCTCTCTTATATTCTGAAAACTAATCCAGTGAAAATCAAAAAAGTAACTGTGAAGGCTCTGCCGTAATTGAAGATGAGATTCTATGCTTTTGGTTTGTTAATACCTCTAGAATACATGAAAATATATAAACAAAGGCATATAATAATATTTACTATATACATTTTTCATACATTTTGATCATAATGTCTGGTTTGTAAATTTGTAATAAGTTTGTTTCTGGCATTATTATGATAAACTCATTAACTAACATATTATTAATTCAATAAACAGATATCCTGTGGATATTTTTGCCAGGCACATATTAGCAGTCATGGGAGATGCCAAACTATATGGACAGCATCTCTTCTCAGGAAATGGAAGAAAAAACAGACGTATGAGAACTATAATAAAAGTAATGAAATGCTATATAAGATAAAGACAAATAAAATTTCAGGAGAGGGGCACCTGGGTGGCTTAGTTGGTTAAACGACGGACTCTTGATTTCAGCTCAGGTCATGACCTCACAGTTCCTGGAATCAAGCCCCGTTTCCAATTCTGTGCTAATAGCACAGAGCCTGCTTGGGATTCTCTCTCTCCCTTTCTTTCTGCCTCTTCCCCGCTCACACACACTCTTTCTCTCTGTCTCTCTGTCTCTTTCAAAATAAATAAATAAACTTTGAAAAAATTTCAGGAGAAGTTCTTTCTTGTTGATGTTGTGGAGGAAACATTTTTCTCTACTGTTTAAGATTCTCCTGGCTGGTCTAAAAATTCACCTGACATGGGACAAATTACCAGGAGAAAGTCAAATTTTAATTCTGTATGCATAAAAAACACGATTCTTCAGATAGTCAGTCAAAATGAGATCTATATGTCATTATGGATGAAGAATAAAGGGGTAAAGTTATGGGCCTTCAAAAGGGAGGAAGGATATTCTCAAGAAGAACGAAAAGGGTCAATGTTTGATGCGCAAACGTTTGCTGGTCATCTAGAAACAATGAGACACAAAGAGCCCTTTGATGAAACAGGCCTTGCTATACTTCCTGTCTAGTACACTTCTCTGTCTACCATACTTAGTTCATATTGTACTACAGTTGTCTATGGTGATAGTTCCCTTTTTGGATCATGTCCTATTTAAATTCTTTTAGGCAGTTAGGGTGAATGCCAAAGGTTCTTCCCAAGCCTTCTAGCTCTCAAGAGCAATCAGCCCAAAATAATCCACATGCCAAAGAGACATACCCTGGGGTGGTAAAGCCTGCTCCACCACAGAAAGGTATTTGAAGACGATGTCATGAGAGCAAAAGCATAAAATGGGAGCATTTAGTCTACAGAATAAAGGGTAATCCATATGTAGCATTTTATTCTGTGTGTGAAAGGAAGTAGCAAGAGATAAGCCTGAAAGGGCAGGATGGAAAGGGATTCTGAAGGACTATTTTGTGAGACTAATGATAGAAACAACACTCTATAGGCAGCAGGAATCCATTAACTGGTCTTAAGCACGATAGTTTTCTCCGTGTTTAGGAATATTAATCCCCACTGGGGATAAAATGAATTTAAAGAGGATTATAAGAGCAAGGAGGTAAAGATCTGATACAAATAGTTGCATATGGCTTTATTTGGATTCATGATGGTGTGAAAGTGATTAGAATGAAGAACAGTAACGATTTGAGACAGAGCACACCCAAACTCCGTGCAGAACTTGAAATCCAAATGCCAGTGTACAATAAGGAAGAAAAAATAATTATCCCAAATCATTGAAGAGGATGACAGAGTCAACAGGATGGGAAATTCAACAGAAGCAAAAGCAGATATAGAGAAATAATCAAAAATGATGTGGCATGTAATCATTAGGATCTTGGTAGTAAATCTAAATAGTGGTGAGTAACAGGCAATGTGAAAACCTAGCCTGGATTTTGGGAAAGGTTTTGAGTTAGAATATATTAGATAATACGAAGAAGGTGAAGTCACACGAATGGATGAAACTAATAAAAGTAAGTGTACAGAAATGTAAATGAATACATGCAGGATATTCTCACTACCTTCCTAGTGCCCGCCCTCATATAAAAGATAACTATGGCAGACTCTCCAGGTGGCCTATGATCCACACTTCTCATCCTGTGGGATCTCCTTCTCTTGAGTAGGTGGGAATTTATATATATAACTCAGACTCAAAAAAGAATCTCTTTTTGGTGAAATATGCCTTTTTGTAGCTGTGGAAATAAATATAGCATATGCTGTGGATTAGTGATATCTACATGGAGAAATTAAAATCTTTAGTAGTTTGTCAGGAGAGTTCTTGTTTTTACCCACCTATTTCAACATGCTTTTAAATTGAATTAGAAAAACAAAAGGAATGTAGATAAACCTGTGTTTAGACTTGGATCTAATTGAGAGACTTTTCTCTCTCTGAGCCTCAGCGGCTAGCAGTTACTAGCCCTGCAAATCTCCACATAACTTTTTCTTCTTCCCCACTTATAATGCTTAAATTCAGGCTTATATTTATTATTTGAGGAATTTCAATTAACAGTTTCAATTAGCGGTTTGAGGTTTCGAATTAACGTCCTTGTCTCCAATCTTGTCCCTTGCATTTTGATCTCTTCACTATTTGCAAAATTCTCTTCCTAAAATGCTGATCAGAAACAACTTCCACAAGTCAAAGATTTTCTCTCGTTTTTGTTATTTCTGATTTCCTAGCACTTGGCATGATGAGTTATCCTCAATATATTGGGCTCAATACATATGAATAAATGCTATTGAATGAATCATGTTGTTTCTTTTGCTTAAACATTTTAAATTATTCCCAAATAAATAATCTCTAAACCTTGCCCCTAGTAGAGAAGGCTCTTTACTATCTGGCTGCTACCTCTCAGCATTCTATCTGATCTTCGTGTCACTCACTTTGTCCCTCCACCTGTGGTCAAGCCACAGAACACACGGAAGACATGGAAGCATTTGTAACTTCACCCTCACATCATCAAGTTCACAATTCCTCAGTTTTGTGCCGAAAATTCTATACTTGTTTCTATATTGACTGCCTAGAACCATCATGCCAACCCATCTTTCAACATCAGGGGTTACGTTTTTTTCTAAACCCTCAGCTGGCCCACCCTCATAGAGTGAAATTGAGCTCCAGCTTCTATGATACCACAGTCCACATCCTCTAAGATGTGCATTCATCTGTGAGGGTCCTAGCAACATTTTATTGCGTTTGCTTATGTGCATACCTCTTTACTTTTCATGCTAAAGCGCCTTGTTCGCAGAAACAATGTTTTGTTAATGTGCCCACCTCCGGTGTCTAACATGGTGCTTGGCACAGATGAAGCTGAGCACTTGTGAGATGCTTCATGAAAATTCCACAACTGCTGTACAGATGGCTGGGGCTTTGCTGCTTCCCACCTGTGACCCTGGGGACATTTCCTAACCACGTTGTGACTCACCCTGCCAACTCTGTTATGAAGATATTAATAGCACTTCATTCAAAGATTTCTTGGGAAGATTAAAAGAGACATTGTTTGGTGCCTGAGGTGGAGCAAGAACCCAACAAATGATACATGCTAGTTTTTCTAGAAAATCCCTCGTTTGGTCTGAGAGTCCGTTTTCTTATTTGTAAATTAGGGGTAACAATCCCTACCTCAGAGAATGTTGGTGAAGATAAAATGAGGAAGTTATTTTGAAATGATCATTTAAACATGTTATTTTGTGAGTATTCTATTTTGAAACAAAATGAAATTTGTAAGCAAAAATGTCAGTATTATCACAATAATTGGACTAGCATCGCAAGGAAGACAAGATCTTGAAGCAGAGTGTGTCCAGGAAGAATGGCTTATGAGAGAGAAAAACAACTGACGACAGGGAGAGGAACCTGTGACAAACTCAGAAGTGCAGATGAGGACCCTTGACCTGAGTAGGGAACACACTTGTAGTCCTACATGGGGGCTCCCTGAATATCAAAATGATTAAGCAGAAGACATACTGAATGCAGTTTATGACAGTTTCAGACTACAGAATAGAAATTGTAGGAAGGCCCATTTGAGCTCAGTGTAAGGAAGCATTTTCTAAAAATTAGATTTGTCCACAAAAGGAATCTGTTTCTTCATATGGAAGTGACAGTTGAAAAGCACATTCTGAGCGGTGCCTGGGTGGTTCAGTCGGTTGAGCGTCCGACTTCGGCCCATGTCATGATCTCATGGTTTGTGGGTTTGAGCCCCACGTTGGGCTCTGTGCTAACAGCTCGGAGCCTGGAGCCTGCTTCCGATTCTGTGTCTCCCCCTCTCTCTCTGCCCCTTCCCTACTCACACTCTGTCTCTCAAAAATAAATAAACATTGAAAAAAAAATTTAAAAATACAAATAAAAGGACATGCTGAATGCAAAAGTCTTTGGGAGGCCAGAATGTTATTCTATGAAACAAATTCTTTTTTTTTTTTTCAACGTTTATTTATTTTTGGGACAGAGAGAGACAGAGCATGAACGGGGGAGGGTCAGAAAGAGAGGGAGACACAGATTCGGAAACAGGCTCCAGGCTCTGAGCCATCAGCCCAGAGCCTGATGCGGGGCTCGAACTCACGGACCGCGAGATCGTGACCTGGCTGAAGCCGGACGCTTAACCGACTGCACCACCCAGGCTCCCCGTATGAAACAAATTCTAGTTGGCAAAAGGAACTCTAGCATTCCTTTCAATTTTTATATTTTATTATATCATTTTGCTCTTTTGATGGCACATTACTTTTCATTATAATCTAAATAAATAAATAAACAAACCAATTGTTTCCATTTCCTTACCAACATACAGTAATTGGAGATAGATACTTACAATGTCTACCTCACCTACCACTGTATACGTGATAACCAGCAGGACTAATTTTATTAGAGAAAAAAACGAGGCCATCCCAATTTTAGAACATCTAGCTTTGAAGTTCCTTTAAGCATGAGTTGATTTTTCTGCTGCTCTTTCAGAAGCAATGCCCATCAAAAGGAGCCTGCCTTTTTTTAAGCTTTTAAATGAGTTTTGTAATTATTATTTTCATGAATGATTAATCTCTAGCATAAGAAAATTAAGAAGATGCAAATAAGCCTACGGAATTAACGAAAACAAAATGTTGCTTGGTGAAGCAGCAGATGCTGACTATTTCACAGTACCCCTGATCCCGCTTGTAGGGTTGTGCCCGGTCTGTGATGACAGCGGAAGCACATATTTTTCAAGCCCCAGTGAGACATTTGATCAATGTTCAAGTGGCAGATGAGCCTCATTATTACGGTGTCCGGCAGGTGTAGGCATTCAGAAGGGGGCTGTCATTAAAGTATTTTGTATGTATCTGCTAATTATAGTTCTCAGTGCCAAACAGCAGCACTGACGTCCCCGTCACATTTGTCATCCATGCAGCAGGTAGCAGGGGTACAATGAAAAATAAAATACTGTCTTCACGGTCGTGTGGAGTTCTGCCGGAATTCTGGAAAAGGTGTGATAAGAAAAATCCATCCTTTTCTTCCAAAATGTCATTAGGGAAAAGCAAGGTGAGTCAGACAGGAAGGTCCTATCGAAAGCAATCTCTGCGTGTGTGTGTGTGTGTGTGTGTGTGTGTGTGCATGTGAGTAACTTTCATCAGTGCTTTTCTTTTATTGGTTCTTGATATATATGTATATGCTTTATTCATTGCTTAAATTAGTTGTAAAAGTTTTACTTGTATTACATTATATAGTTTACAAAACATGTGCATGTGCTATTTTATTTCATACTTAAAAAGGGAAGTACTCTTAATTCCATGAATTTGAAACTGAGATCTTTTAAATGATGTGTCCAGAGACAGAGCCACAAAGGGTAGATCCAGAATGTCTCTCGAAGTGCCAGCCACTCTCTGCCTACACACATTGCATCTTTTCTGGGCTTGTTACCCAAACTTGAAATTGAAATAAATGAATAGGAAACATTAAAGAAGAAATAGAGCAATATAAAGCTTTGTGAGATGTAATTGGATTTGCCCTGTGCACATCATCAATAGTCAATTTGTTTTATTAGTTCTGAAATGTGCTCTGCAATCAGTTTTATGAACCACTCTATTGGCTTTTAGATACAACAACAGAGTCAAATGTCCAAACAGCTATCAGCAACATAACTTCAAATTTTAGATCATTTCCCCTTCAACACTTTCTTCTGACCTGCCTTGGCTAGTTATATTATGGAATTAAAGAGAAATGAAAAGGGGCCTTTTGAAAAATTCTTAAACTAGAGAATAGCTAGATAGCAATACCTCTTAAATGTTTGACTTTGAAAGAATTACTTACTTTGCAAAATAAGATTCTGATCAAAATGTTTACAAAATCACTGTTTAAAAAAATCAACGGGGTTTTAAGCAACATCGTTTCACATAGGAAATAATGATTTTGATATCTTCACATTTTAGATATTTTTGTAAACTTAATTGTAGAAAGTAAGAAATACATATTTTACCTATAATATTAGACTCTAAAGTAGACCATAATTCTATACCCCGAAGCACCTACTGTATTTGCTCTTTCTGTATTCAGCTTGCTTAAAGTAACAACTTTTTAAATTCAAACAAGGAATAAACTGAGCATTTGGTAATTATTGTGTCTTTCATATTTTTATTACTTTATTCTTTTAATCCGTATTTTTAAAGGGCAATGGGCTTGGGAGATTAGCCCGTTATCTTCCAAGGAAAACAAATGTTAACTCTTTCTTTCACTCTTGTCTCTTTCCAATTCAGTATAAATTCCAGTGACATAGCCCAACATCTAAGGCTCTTTACTGTCTGACCTACTCCTACTGTTTCAAATACAACTCCTTCCATCTACCCTGATGTAGATTTGGTCTTCCATGATAGAATAGTTATCTGGGGGCACCTGGCTGGCTTGGTGGGAAAAGCACGTGACCCTTGATCTCCGGGTCTTGAGTTCAAGCCCCACGTTGGACGTAGACATTACTCAAATCAATAAACACTTTACTTAATAAAAGAAGATAGTTATTCAAATGCTCCATGCACTTTTAACATTTTACATCTTTGCAGATGTTATTGGTTTTTCTGCCAGCCCTTTTCCATTTCTCATTCCAACTAGTAAACTATTCCTTAGTGGTTTGTCTGTAATTCCCATACTCTTTTTTTCCTGTAGTATCAGAATTATAGACTTTTTAGGTGGTACATTTCTGCCTACAAAATACTACATTTCTCATGTCCCATGAGGTTAAACATAGTTTTGTGGTTAGATTCTGGGCAACAATATGTCTGATATTATGCAGCATCCTTCAGAAACTTTCCTTAAGTAGCAGTTGGCAAGCATCCTCTGCCCCTCTATATCATCAATGCATTCTTACTGCTTTCTAGAATGGGGGAACTGAGGGTCAGGCCAGGATCAGACATCAGAGTGTTAAAAGAGAGGGGCCAAGGTCATCAGGATTTCGTGGTGCAGAACACAGAGCAGCCTTGAATCACCTACTTCCCAAATCAATTTAATAGAGAGAAAAATGTCCTTCTATCTTGTTTGAATTACTACAATATTTAGGTCACTTGCTGCAGAACCTAATTCTAACCATATATCGTTTTTCAAGATCAAGCTCAATTTTAACACTATGAGAACTAATAATATTAGATTGAGCCACATACAAATGTAATTTCTGTAGGTCAAAAGCATCAAAGATCTACAATTTCATGTGGTCCAAATTAATACTGCTAATAACAGTATTTTTTACTCTATCTTGTATAATCCTGTAACACTTATTTCACTCAATTATATCATATCATATTTAGTATTGTAATTATTTCTTTACATTCCTATCCCTGAAACAATCATAAGTGCTTTAAGAGAAAACACAAGACGTAGTCTCAAATTCTCAAACTAGAGCATAATTCCTAATCTTTAGTAGACATAATCACTTTTTAATGGAAGGAATGATCAATCAAATACAGTATTTCTATGTTGCACTTACATAATTTTTAAAATGCAAGCCTTTTGATTTAAATTTATATATATTTTCATAGCATAAAAATTTCCAAATATGTCATTAAATGATTATTTTCTTACTCAATAGTGGCTTTTATTTGGGGAAAGATGAGTGGAGTTTTTTTGTGGTTCATTGTGCCAAGTATTTAAAGGCTTTTAAGTACAATCTGTGTGAATCGACTCCTTCTTTACCAGTGGATCAAGAATCTTTGTTTCTGTAAACCAAACCTTCAGTTTTTGGCAAGTTAACTTATTTGCCAATAAAGTATAAAGTAAGGGAAATAAGTAATCCAGACTTTCCATATGAAAGAAGCTAATCCATCGCACATAATTGATACTATCTAAGGTGAAGCCAGTTGAAAAAGGCTGTCTTTGACTATTGAGTAACAGCTAAATATAATTATTAAATTATAATTATTTTCATAGATATTGGTCAGACTTTAATTTTTATATGAATTATGGTTTGCTTCTCTGTGAAGAAGGATATTCCATGTTTCACCTTTTACTTGCATCCGGTCAGACCAAATGAAACTTACAAAGGTATATCTACAGTTTTATAAATGTTGAAACAATAATTTAATGGTGCCAGCCATAACATATTAAGCTGCAGAGAAATACAGACATAAATTTGCCAATGAACACAGCGCCATTTTGTGACACCCACGGCGTAATTCAACATTAAGCTGCAAATGGTGGTTGGCTTTTGGATGTCTCCTTTTCAAGTAGTGTGTTATATTTTCAAGAAGAGATATGTGAGCCTTCTCTGCTGACCCTTTCCACTGTACATCAAGTAACTGCTTTAGTTTATATAAAAATAGATACACGTATTGATTTGGATCTTCTGAGGGGTTGTTTTTAATAACCATCCTCTCCGTTCTGTGTAACTCCTTTGCTCTTTTGGCTGATTGGCAACATGTGGGAATACTCCAGCATTAAACAGAACCTTTAGCTGATAAGAAAGTCTTCCACTCAACCAACTATCATCAAATCCACCAGGACAAAGACAGAGACAGAGACAGAGAGGGAAATCTTTTCCTGCAGGCTAAGTGTTGCTTACTGTGTTTGAAATTGCTTTCATAGTCATTATTCTTGGCCTTTCTCAAAATTATAGGTAGTGCCTATTTCTTCATCCTTTCTTTTTTTGTTTTTTTATTTTTTTTTAATGTTTATTTATTTTTGACACAGAGAGAGAGACAGAGCATGAGTGGGGATGGGCAGAGAGAGGGAGACACGGAATCCGAAACAGGCTCCAAGCTCTGAGCTGTCAGCACAGAGCCCGACATGGGGCTCGAACTCACGGACCGCGAGATCGTGACCTGAGCTGAAGTCGGAGGCTCAACCAACTGAGCCCCCCAGGCGCCCCACTTCATCTTTCTCATGCAGTACACATAGCTCTAATCTGTTTGATAAAATTCACAAAATAGCACTTTTTAGAAGTTTCAAAAAAACCTTTGAAAACTTGTTAAAAATGTATTGCTTGCACAAATTTGGCATAAGTTTAGGCCCTGAAAAAAATCAGAGGACAATGGTCTAAATAACAATTAATATGTTAAATTCCTGTTTTTCAACTCATTTCATTTGGTTCCATAGGAGCTCTTTACCTGTGTAAGATCTGAAGCTATTTTCTTCATATGCTTTGGTTCTTTTACATGTGTCTCCAAAGTTCACAACTAGTAATTCTTTATTTGTCAGATAGTTGTTAAATTACAGTCTTTTGTTTGTTAGTTTGTCTATTTTAGCCAAACTCTAGTTGTCTGAGGCACTGGTACAAGAGCCAACCAGAAGAATTTGATTCAGCAACAATGACAGGATGCCTTTGCCGACAATTTGAGAACAGAATACTGGGTTTTATTCACTGGTTGCTATGAAAAACAGACATACAAACACATAACAAAACAAAATAAAACAAAACCTTTCCCAAATACTCTAGGTTAAAAAAATAAAACAAACATTTTTGCTATGTTTTTATTTTTCCTAATTTTATTTCATTGTGGTCAGAAAGTATTATTTGTAGTATTTCTTTTTGAAAAGTATTAGTTTTCTTTGTGGTCTAATTTATGATAATTTTTGTAAATGTTTCTGATGTGGGAAATAAAGGCAAAAGAAAAACTTAAATTTCCTTACTACTTAGAGCCCACTGACAAGACCTTGAGACAGGCAGAGTGACCGTTCTCTGGAACTCAAATGCCTCAATGTGAACACTTTGCGAAGGGCAAAAGGCAATCTTAGCTTGACAAGAATCTGACCTCCAGGATCCTCTAGGTCCTTTAACATATAAAAATCTTTTGCAGATGCCTGGGTGGCTCAGTCAGTTAAGTGGCCAACTCTTGGTTTCAATTCAGGTCACTTCTCATGGTTTGTGAGTTCTAGCCCCACATCAGGATCTGTGCTGACAGTGCAGAGCCTGCTTGGGATTCCCTCTCTCTCTCTTTCTATCTCTTCCCCTCCCCCACTTGTGCTATCTTTCTCTCTCCAAATGAATAAATAAACTTTAAAAAAAGGAAATTTAAAAAAATAAAATGTCCCTTTTGGAACTTTCTTTACCTCTGCTTCCCAAATATATGTTAGCAATCATCCTCCAAGCATATGTCCCACTGATATATATACACCTGAAGGGTCTCATGACCAACACTTTAATTAGACAGTAATAAATGACCTTTTCCTAACAATAGCTAGTCTCCTCAAGGTCCTGGAAACCTTGCTTCCAAAATTCCTTAGAGATTTACATTATCCCTGACCCCTTCCCAACTTGAAAGTTTATAATCAGTCACCCCTCCCAACCCCAGGGCAGCTCTTCCTGCCCACTGGTCCTGGCCCTGTGTTTAATAAAACCAGCTTTTGCACCAAAGATGTCTGAATAATTTTTTCTTGACCGTTCGTTCTGAACCCCAAAATTTCCACATAAATTTCTTAAATGCTTAAAAAGCATGTTCATCAATTGCTACAAATCTATAATGGGCCTATTTAATTCACTGTATAATTTAAATATATATTCATTCTGTTTTTTTTTTAAATCTTGAATGGAACAGAGAGAATTGAAATAGTCAATATTTAGGGTGTTTTATTTATTGCTCCTGTCATCAACTTTTTTTGTCCTATAAAAGTTGTTGCTGTGCTATTGTGTACATAAATATTTATAACTCATACTTTTACGAGATTCATACCCTTTAGCATTATGAAGGTTCTTCACACTTTTTGGTCTGAATTCTGGCCAGTTCTTTTACTTGTGTTTGCCTAATGTATATATGTATATTATTTTTTAAAGAAATGTTCTGATCTTGACCCTTGTCCTCAGGCATGCTTCTTTTGTTCGTCCACATCCCTTCACGATAGAGCATGCTTTGTAGGAGCATCTGATTTTTCTCTCTTAAAAGTTAATCATCCTTATTTCATTGACATGATTACATTGTTTCACCAATATTTTGTTACACATAGATATATAAATGTCCATGTGTACTTTATGCCTGTGCATATGCACATATGTATAAAAAGACTGGCAACCTCACTAAGTAAAAGAAATGGAGATCAATATTGAGGACTAAAGTGGGATTTGGTGACAAAGTGCTAGACAAAAGAAAACCATAGGAAAAGTGCTCCCCAATTCTACATGGACGTTCATTCTTGGATTCTTGGCCTACTGTTTTCATGAACAAGTTCAAGGTGGGACCCTGAGAGCCCCATTCAAGAATGACTTCTAAGAATCTGAAAATTCAGATGATATTTCAGAGTCAGTACAGTATTAAAGAAATAATAGTCAGGATTTTTCTACATTGATGAAGGACATCATCCCTCAGAAATAAGAAATTCAGTAGGACACGTAAAGAAAATGATCTCAAGGTTTTGTTTACTTTTTGTGTGTGCATGTTTTGTTTGTTTGTTTGTTTTACTTATAATATTACTTCTATTACCATGATAATATACACCTATTTTTCCTTTTTCTATAGCTCATGTTTGGTTTTTGAATGTGTGCTCTATTTTTCCATTTTCTGAAAGAAAGATATATATATCTTTTTCTCACTTTCTTCTTCCTTTCTCATTTACAATTTTTTTAAATGTTTATTCATCTCTGAGAGAGAGAGAGAGAGAGAGAGAGAGAGAGAGAGAGAAGAAGGAGCAGAGAAGAGAACATAGAATCCGAAGCAGGCCCAGGCTCGGAGCGGTCAGCACAGAAGCTGAAGCAGGGCTTAAACCCATGAACCATGAGATCGTGGCCTGAGCCAACGTCAGACACTTAACTGACTGAGCCACCCAGATGCCCCTGTTCTTCCTTTCTCTTAACTTCCATATTAATATCATCCCTTTGTACTGTAGTATATCTATTTTTTCTCTTACTTTACACTTTCTTAGTTTAAAATGTAGACTTAATTTCCAGTTTGGGATTTTACAGCTTTCATTTCCAGAAGTATTATTTTGTTCTTAAATCTAATCAAATTATTTCATAATTTCAATGGCTACTCATATTACTTTAAACTTATTAAATTCACAATTATTCATGATCTCTGATAAATCCATCTTAGGTCTTTGTAGGTCTAATTAATGGTTTGTTATTTCATGATCGAGAGTCCACTCAGAGGAGCAGATCCACTAGAAATTGTGTAGAATAAGAGATCATAATAGCAATTTGGCATTTGAAATTATGAGAACTGGTAAAGTATACTGCCAAATTCCCAACGTCTATCCTTGCAGTTTTGAATGACCCATAGTAGGAGGGAATGACACTGTTCTCACAGAACCTCATTGGCACCTTGCCAGGATTTGAGATGATTGATAGATAGATAGATAGATGATAGATAGATGATAGATGGATGGATGGATAGACAGATGATAGATGGGTGGATAGATAGATGATAGATGGATGGATGGATATATAGATGATAGATGGATGGGTGGATGGATAGATAGATAGATAGATAGATGATAGATGGATGGATGGATAGACAGATGATAGATGGGTGGATAGATAGATGATAGATGGATGGATGGATGGATAGATAGATGATAGATGGATGGATGGATAGATAGATGATAGATGGATTGGTGGATGGATAGATAGATGATAGATGGATGGATGGATGGGTAGATAGATAGATGATAGATGGATGATAGATGGATGGAGATAGATGATGGATGGATGGATAGATAGATAGATAAGAGATAGACAGACAAACACTAAAAGAAGAGATGCCATGGGAGCAGAAGCTATGGGACAGGCTGCTGCCTATGCCAACAGAATTCATCCTGAAGAGAAACGGAACATGAGTAAGCCTACGTTTTGACCTTTGGAGAGTAAGCATCTACTGCACCAACTTCAAATCCCATGCAGAGCTTTTGTAGGTCTATGACTAACCAAAAGTAGTATAGAGAAGGAAAAGTATAGAGAAGGAAATTATGAGTCCTTATTTCTTCTTGCCTTAGGTGGCATGCTACGAAGCCATCAGAGTTAGTATATGGGCTCTCATTCAAGGAGGCTTGCTTACTGGTGCTTTGTGTTTTTTTTTCAGGAACCATTGTTCTTGGTGCTTTGCCCTTGAGGCTTCTCTGAGGCTTGGGTTGGTTTGCATCTTAGCATTTGTTTGGGCCATAGAGATAATGAGAATTCAGGATTTGAATGTTTGGAATTCGAATAATAGATTTTTTCCCTTTTTCTTCGTTTTATCAAAAGTCAAGCCTAAGTAGGCAAGTATTTGCATGTATTTCATTTTCTTATTCCTAGCTACCCACTGAAGTTTCTATTCCTTAAGGATCTTAGCTTAATACACACCATCTTCTTTGACCTCTCAATCTGCTCAGACTACTGACTTTCCTTCTGAATCCAGCTCAAAAAATGCATTCAAATACATGCTCTAATATGCCAAGGATTAGCATATATCCCCATCCTGAAACACAGTGCTTGATCATTCTTCTGGATCAGATTCACAAAAATCTGTTACTTTCCCAACAGTTTATCAATGAGTGATTTTAGATAATCCAAGATTAGCACCATCAGAAAGTCATTTCCACCCAAATGTTAGAAGAACAGAGGGATAGGATGGTATTACTGATGCCCAGGGGCCAATCATGTCTAGGAGATACTAAGATACAAGCTGCTATCAGCAATTCTGCCCAAAGCTGAAAGGAGCAGAGAGAACAGTTTCAGTTCTTCTCTTCTCCAGTTTTCTAATGGTACCACTCATTGACCTAACCCAGCCAGAAGCTAGCGGGCCCAGCAGTGTGGGCTTGGAGCCTGGACTATTCTGCCTCCTCTTTAGAGAGCAGAGCACAGAAAGGTTAAAGAATGAATCTAAGGACAAAGGAGCCAAACAGCCTGCCCAGAGCCTTAATGTAATTTTATCTTCATTCCAAAAAGTACAAGGGATCCAACTATATTTGGAACCAAATCTGTGAAGCAGTAAATTTTACATTTACAACTTTGAAATTTGGTGTGATTATATTCATTTTGCAAATGAGGGAGAAAAAACCCTGAGGTTCAAAAAGGTTAAATATCTTGTCTGAGTTCATATCGCTAATTTATAATGGTGCCTGGAATAAAGCCTCCTTCACCTTTCAACTGCAGCGTCTTTGTTTCTTCCTTTTTCTTTTGGTTAACATCGCCAAATAACCCCATTCCAGATGACTGGTATTTTAGCCCCATTGCCACAGAATCTAGTTCAAGGTAAACAGAGACACAAGTTACACTTGAGACTGCAGTAATAGGTTGCTGGTACTGTTCCCAGCTTTATTCTTGGGATACTCTCCGGGGAGATTATGAGACCCTAAAGACAAGTAATGTTTGTTGTACAGGTATTTGCATCTACAAGCGCCTTTGATCCTGACTACATATGCAAATATCGAAAAGAAGTGAGCAGTGGTTCCTCCTAGTAATTGGGATCCTCCAGAGATTTAATTAAAGCAGAATCCAAGTTCATCTGCCTGCCACATTCTCCAGAGGCTGGTATCTATGCTGAACTGCATAGCAAATCTGCCAGCTATTCCCAGGAAACACTTGGCAGTGGAGAGTCGAATTCTATTCCCAGTGATGTATGTAAAGGATGGGGAGAACAGGAGTCTCAGTTTCAATTGTTATCATGGCTTTCCTGTCTAGGTAAGACAGGGAGATAGGCAGCCACTCCTCCATTCACACACTGCTTACCCTTGACTTCATGCCATGATTGTTCTCCTGAATGCAGCATCCTTTGTAGCATGTAATCAGTCACTTGATTGGCCTGATCTAGTCTCTTCTGCAAGGAGTGTGATTAGAATATCTCAGGGGTTCCTTTCCATTTTGAAAGCTTGTGACGCTAGGCTACAATGTGCTTTGAATTAGACTTCAATCTATAAATAATAATGCATAATTACTACTACTGTGATTAGTACCACTACTCCTGAGACTACGCTACTAAAAATAACAATGATGTAAACTGCTCTTTAAATAATGATGTGTAGCATATCCATTGCTTTCATCAGTAGCATCTAATTTTATTTTTCCAATAATCCTGCAGCTCAGCAAGGTTGGTGAGTCTAAGGCCAAAGACAATGAACTGATGAAATGCTGTTGAACCCTACTTGCATGAACTGATAGAGACATCTCTGTAATATCAATTCAAGGGAAAATTACCCTAGAAATTATTTGAGGGAAAATTATTATAGAATGAAGGCAAGAACATTTAGTCTGATACAGAGATTTTTGTTTAACATTACGAATATATTGTTATTGGGTTTCCTAGAGACTCACAGGTCCCAGGGCCTTCTTCATGTTAGCTCTTTGCTTACCCTGGGATGTCTTACTTCCACCTTACTTTTTCTTGGCTTGCTCCTTCTTTTAATGCCAATCTCAGCTTTAAGGCATCTCCTCATACTATTTATTATTACCTGATGATTTGATATCTATCAACCTTCTATCTTAATTACCACATTCCTCTTTAATACAACCTTAAAAAAAGCTGTGTAGTCACAGCTCCATCCCCAGAGCATAAAACAGTGCCTGAAGTGTAGCAGAAACTTGATAAATATTTTGTGACTTAATTACTAAGCTATAAAATCTATACTTGAAGAAATATCACTGAAAACATTTTATATGATCTTTATTTTAATTAATTAATTAATTTCATTTTAATTCAAGTTAGTTAACATATAGTGTGGTATTGGTTTCAGGAGTAGAACCCAGTGATTCATCACTTCCATATAATCTTTATTTCAAAATGGGACTTCATCTGCTATAGTTAATTAAATTTTCCTAAAATAAATATGTCATCATCAAACACAGAAGAGAAATATTTCTTATAATATGGAGTCACAGGACTCTTGTTGGAAAGCCTACACTCAAATCAAAAGGGTTTTCCTACATGGCTAAAATTAGTAGATTTCACAAAAGAAATATTCAGAGAATTAAGCTAGTCACAAAAAGACACTTACTGTATAATTCCACTTACATGAGTTATCTAAAGTAGTCAAATTCGTAGAAACGTAAGGCAGAATGTGGTTATCAGGAGATTGGTGGAGGTAGGAAAAAAGACATTTTTGTTTCATGAGTATAAAGTTTCAGGTTTACAAGATGAAAACATTCTAGAGATCTGTTTCACGATAATGTAAATATACTTCACACTGCTGAACTGCACACTTCACAGATTTACACAATACTGTTATTTGCCTTCTCTAGCATCATTTCGTTACTTAAATCCATTATATATTTTGGGGACATATTAAAATGCAAATGCACATAAATTAATGAGCAAAGATGGAGATGAACACATATCAGATTATAAATGTACTTTGTGGCCCAAGAGCCCAGCAGGTTACAAATGAATTTGAACATGGCTACGACTATGTCACATGAGACAGCAATTCAGTACTAGCATTATTAAATGATTTTACTTGCAGAACTGGGGCTTCCAAATCACTGACCAATTTAAACTCTCTTAAATAGTCCTCCATTGTCTTCAGGATAAATTCATTCTTGGTTTGCCTATAAGTCTGAGCCCTCCACAATCGGCTTTATAATTCCAACCTCATCGCCCGCCATTATCGTGCCCACTCTTCCTAGTCACATTCATGCCTTGCAAGTTCTCAGTTCAAAAGCCTCCTTTCCTTGCTGTCTGTTAGAGCAATAATGTCTTTCATTCCATTCTCCCATCTGTTTAAATCTTACTAAGAAGGGACTTCTTCAAATCATTTCCTTGTGAAACACTTCCTTATGTGTATTCCTCTCCATTCAGACATACCCTACAGAAAAGTTACTTTCTGTTCTAGTCCCCAAAGACCTACCAAACTGCAGAGGGGAATAAGGGCAAGACAGTATTTGGCCTGGTCAGTGACTCAGGACTCCAAACACCGATGTTTTCCTTCACTAGTAGCCACTCTCCAGGAGATTCTCATGATAAATTATTTCAACAGCAGACACCAGAGTCCTTCTGGAGAATAAGTTAACTTCAGGTATGAACCTATCTCAATACTCATGGAATAGAAGTTGAGTTTATGAAAGCCATAGCAGGGGCAGCTAATAATAAATTTGAAGTTATCTGTATTGCTAAAATATAAACATTTCTTCCATCCCTAGGTTACGTCCAATCTACTAATCATCTATGATGCTCCCAAGGGTTTGGTGTGAGCATGTTTGTATGAATATATATGTGTATGAATGTCTGTACCTACTTATTTTGAGAATTTAAGGGAGTTTTGACCTTCATACTTGACTCACATGGTATGAAACTTGGTATGAAACAACACACAAATGGGAGTCCAGATCCACAAGTGACCTGCGGAACAGAATAACCCCAACACCGAATCTTTGGCCTTATTATAAAAGAACATGGTATTTTCAACAGGCATATAATAGCCATACCAACAACTTTTTAGTTTTATATTCTTGGAGGACCAACATCTGAACCTTAAGCAAAATTTTATAATAGTATTGGGTATTTTTATTTGTGTTCTTTTTGAAAAAGAAATTAGCCATTTTACTGGATGTGTACCTAGTGCTGGTTTTGATTTGCATTTATATGATAATTAATGATATCATTAATGATGTGACAATGATCAGTTTTTCATGTCCTTATTGGTTATTCTCATGCCTTCTTTGGTGAAGTGGTTTTTTTTAAACCTTTGTTCGTTTTTTTAAAAACGTTTATTTATTGAGAGAGAGAGAGAGAGAGAGAGAGAGAGAGAGAGTAAGGGGCAGAGAGAGGGAGAGAGACAGAATCACAAGCCAGTGTAGAGCCTGATGTGGGGCTTGAACTCAGGAACCATGAGATCATACCCAAGCTGAAATCAAGAGTCAGATGCTTAACCAACTGAGCCACCCATGTATCCACCCTTTGGGCACCCATTTTTTAATGTATTGTGTATTAACTGACTGCATTTTTAAATGTTCTTGTATTAATATAACAATTTTTATTAGATATACATTTGCCAATATTATATTTCAGGCTGTGGGTTGTCTTTTAATTTTCTTACGTATCTTCAAAGAGGCAGAAATATTTTATTTTAATGAAATATGATACAGCATTTTTTTGTGATTTATGCATTTCGTATTCTAAGAAAATCTTGCCTAGCTAAAGGTCACCATATTAGTTTTCTATTTTTCAATATAAATAACCGCAAATTCAGCAGCTTAGAACAACAACATTTTTTAGTTAGGTAAGTTAGAAGTACAGGCACATTGTGTCCTGGCTTGCAGCTCAGGGTATCACAACACAAAAATCAAGGTATTAGTGAGGCTATGTTCTCATCTGCAGCTGGTGGTCTTCTAGACTCCCACATTTGTGGTAGAATTCAATTCCTCGCCGAGAACTGAGTACCCCATTTCTTCGCTGGCTGTCAGAGAGGAAGTTTCTCACTGAGTTTCTAGAAGTTGCTCAAATTTCCTGCTGCTGACCCTCTCTATTTCCAAAGTCAGCTTTGGGGAATCCTCTTTACATCAAATCATTTCCATCTTCGAATCTACTTAATCACAAAGAACCCAGATGCTTTTAAGAGTTCACTTGATTGTGTCACGTCTACCCAGGATATTTCCTGATGCAGGGCTGGAACTCACGAACCATGAGTTCATGATCTGAGCTAAGAGTCAGACGCTTATTCTAAGCCACCCAGGTGCCTTATCCTGTTTCACTGTCTTACATACAGTAATTTTATATTAAATCTTTGTATCAGATAGTTCATTTACTTTTCTTCACAGAAGTATTTGGGCACTTGTAGGTCCTTTATATTTCCATAACAATTTTTGAATCATCTTGTTATATTTTATAAAACATGCTGAAATTTTAATTGGGATTATATTGGAACTCTAGATCTATTTGGAGGTATATGATATTTTCAAAATATGGAGTCTTATAATCCATGACTGTGGTGTATACCTCTCCATTTGTTTAATTTTTCTTAGCAAAAATGTTTTTAGTTGTCATTGGGTGATTTTTCTATTTTTTTTACACTTATGCCTAAGTATTTCCAATTTGTTGATGTTATAGTACATGGATTAGTTTATAATTCAAATTTCGTATGGCCTGTTGTGTATAGAAATATATTTGATTTTGTATATTGTCAATTTTCTTAACTTATTAGTAGTTACAGTAGCATTTTGGTGGATGCCTGAGGCTGGTTTACATAGGCTATCACATATGCAAATAGAGCTTTATCTTTCCTTTCTGATGTATATATATATATATATATATATATATATATAACTTTTCTTGTTGTTTTTCCTTATCTTATTTCCCTGACTAGGGAATAAGCTCTATGTGCTTATTTCCAGTAGCACATAGAGTAGAAATGATGAGTGAGTTTTCTTTCTGTTTCTTACGTTAGGAAGAAAGCTTTATTCCTTCATCATTTAGCATTATGCTAGCTGTATAATTTTAAAAGATGGTTTTCTATTGGGTTAAATAAATTCTCTTGTTTTTCATTTTAATTTTTTAATTTTTTTTTACCTTTTTAACTAATGGAGGTTGATTTTTTCTTTTTTCTTTTTTTTTTTTTTTCAACGTTTATTTATTTTTGGGACAGAGAGAGACAGAGCATGAACGGGGGAGGGGCAGAGAGAGAGGGAGACACAGAATCGGAAACAGGCTCCAGGCTCTGAGCCATCAGCCCAGAGCCCGACGCGGGGCTCGAACTCACGGACCGTGAGATCGTGACCTGGCTGAAGTCGGACACTTAACCGACTGCGCCACCCAGGCGCCCCAGGTTGTTTTTTTTCAAATGCTTTTTATGTATATATTGAGGAGATCATATGGTTTTTCCTTTCTAGTCTATTCATATAATGAATTGCGTTGATTAATTTTCACATACCAAACCAACCTTAAATGCTTTAATAAACTTCTTGCTCAGGATATAATTGCATTATGTAATCATATTCATTATGTGATATATATGTATGTATATGTATATATATACACACACACACACACACACACACATACATATATATGTACACACATATCATACATATTTGAATTTGCTTCACTAATATTCTCAAGAATATTTGGGCTGTTTTATGAAGAAAAATCATAGTTTTCTCTTTTTGGTAATAGCTTTGTCATGTTTTGATATAAGAATAACTTTGTAAAATGAGTTTGGAAAGGTTTTGTCCTTAATCTTCTGGATAATTATTGTAGAATTGGCATTATTTATCTTTAGATGTTTTATTGATTCTACCATTGAAACCATTTGAACCTGGGGGTTTCTTTGTGGAAGAACTTAAACTACAAGTTCAATATATTTAGAAGGCTCAAAACTACCCAGTTTATTTATTTATTTATGAGTGAAATTTGGAGATCTTAACTTACAAATTTATCTTTTCCCATATTATCATATTTATGGGCATAGAATTCTTAATATATACATATTTTCCATTTACTACAGGATCTACATTAATGTTCCATTGCTTATGTAAGCTGTATTTAATATGTATCTTTTGTCTTTTTCTTACAATTAATCTAGATAAAAGCTTATCAAAGTTATTTCTATTGTCACACCACCTTTGGTTTCATTTATTTCATTATTATTTAAAAAAATTTTTTTTAATGTTTATTCTTGAGAGAGAGAGACGGAGCATGAGCAGGGGAGGGGCAGAGAGAGAGGGAGACACAGATCTGAAACAGGCTCCAGGCTTTGAGCTGTCAGCACAGAACCTGATGCAGGCTTGAACCCAGGAACCGTGAGATCATGACCTGAACCAAAGTCGGTCATTTAAGCTTAACCGACTGAGCCACCCAGGCGCCCCATATTTACTCTATTATAATTTTAATGATTTCTAAGTTAATGAATTTAGTGGCATAAAACAATGTATATTTATTATATCACTGTTTCTGTCATTCAGTACTAATTTTTTCATTTTTCAACCCTAATTATTGTTTTCTTATTTATATATGGTGTGCCATATATTGAGTAAGTTTTTGAAGTTAATTCGCCTTTATACATCGTTTGGAGGTATAGTTGGCTTATGTTAAATTCTATATACTTAATTTTTTTAACACTTATTTTGGAGAGAGACAGAGTGCATGCATGCACACATGGGGGAGGGGCTGAAAGAGTGAGACAGAGGATCTGAAGCACTTGCTCAAGCAGATGTGGAGCTCAAACTCACAAACTGTGAGATCATGACTTGAGCCGAAATCAAGAGTCGGCCATGTAATGGACTGAGCCTCTCAGTTGCCCCTAAATCACATGTACTTAAATTTGATATGTAGTAAAAGCTTGGTTTGGGAACATAATTCATTCTGGAAGCATGCTTGTAATCCAAAGTGCTTGTTTATCAAAGCAAATTTCAAGAGCCTTTGGCTCAGTGTGATCATGTGTTGTTCTGCATCACGAACTACTCATATTGTAAGACATCACTTATTTATCAAGTTAAAATATATTAGAAATGTTTGCTCATCTTGTGGAACCCTGGCAGAACAAATTACTCGCAATCCAAGGAATTACTGTATTTTGATATAGGTATGCACCTGTAAAAACAGCCTCATGATGAAAATAATTAAAAAATCTCTTTACCACCACCTCATCTCCAGACAAGTGATTGATCCACTTTCTGTCACTCTAGATTAGTTTCCATCCTCTATAGTTTATATAAATGGAGTGCAGCTACAGGTACTCCTTCTTGTCTGGCTTCTTTCATTTAGAATAATTATCTTGAGATTCATCCACGTTGCTGTGTGTATCACTAGCTCCTTCTTTTTTATTGCTGAACTCTATTCCATTTATAGATATGCCAAAGTTTGCTTATCCATTGACTAACTTATAGACATTTGGAGTGTTTTCACTTTTTCGTTATTATGAATAACGTTCCTGTAAACATTCACATCTATGTCTTTGTATGGACATGTGTGTTTCATGTCTCTTGGGTGAGTTTGTAGAAGTGAGACTGTTGGGGCGGGTTACATGGTAAATTTATGTTTAACATTTTAAGGAACTCTAAAGTTGTTTTTGCACAATGGCTGCACCATCTTCCATGCCCAGCAGCAATTATGAATGCTCGGACAATTTTAAGTGTTCCCGAGGATGTGACAAAGCCATCACATTCACACATTGCTGGGCCCAGGGCTGTTGGTAGAGCCTCGCTGAATCCTCTGTTCAGGGTACACAACACTGCAATCAAGACGGCAAGCAAGCTGTGTTCTCCTCTGTAGTTTGGCATCCTTTTCCAAATGTATTCAAGTTGGAAGAATTCAGTTCCTTGTGATTGCAGAACTAGAAGCCACCCCTGTTCTTAGCCAGTTTACAACATAGCTGCTTGTTGTTGTTGTTGTTGTTGTTTTTTAAGTAATCAGGAGAGAGTCTCTGAACCTAGACCCTCTTTTCAAGGACTCCCCTAATTCAGTCAGGTTCACTAAGATAGCTTTTTTCTTCATTAGATTAAAAGTAACTGATGGGATATCTTAATTATAGCCACAAAATGTTCACCTTTGCCACATAAGGTAATAATCCCAGGCATCCCATCTCATCACCTTGGCCATATTCTCTTAGTGAGAAGCAAGTTATAGGTTCAGTCCACACTCGAGGGGTGTGTATTATACAATGGCAGAAGTCATCGGGGGTAATTTTAGTATTCTATCCACCACACCCCCTTCTGCTCACTTGGAACCTAATTTGCTTTTTATTATTAACTTCTTGAAGTCTAGACTTACACCATGGATTGAGAATTTCCTTCGCCTCCAATGCAGACATTTAAAGCTGTCAGCATCTGGGCACGACTGTAGCTGTGGTTTACGTGTTATGATGCACTACCATTTCATTTTCCTCCAGCGAAAATTGTTTTCTAACTTTTTCTTTCGAGTCACTTCTTCAATTGGGGGTTTAGAAACATCTTTCTCAATGTTATAACATTTGAGGAACTTCAAAATCTTTTTGTGATTAATTTATATTTTTATGCTATTGTGGTCAATCGCACCCCTCATAGGGTGTCAACTATTTTTAATTGATTGAGAATTTGTTTTTCAGCCCACTACATGCTCAATGCTCTGTGGGCACTCAAATGCCAATACTCTGTGGGCACTTGAAAATCATGTATATTCTGCTATGGTTGTAGGAAGTACTCTAAAATTTTTAATCAGGGCCAGTTTGAGAATATTATCAAAATCTGTTCTATTATCCCTCGGTTTTTGCCTCTCAGATCTCTTACCTTATCTTTCTGATGAAAACCCAGTAGAGGCACAGGGAAAAGAGTGGCGAGCAGGGCAGACCCCCCTGTAGTCAGAGGCTCTCAGGGATCATAAACTTTTATGCTTGCCTGCACTTGTCCTTTAAGAATTCATTAAAATTTCATTTGATTTTTTCTAGCCGGGTTTATGGTCGCCCCCTCTCCCACCAATGCTCTGCCAAAGGTGAAACAATTTTATGTGACCTGTCTCTCTTCAGAGGGGCTTTTATCACCTTTGGAATCCGGTTCACCTTGTGAACTTCACTGTGATGGAATTTGAAAAATGAGTTTTCCCGTTTTTAGGACAGCACCGATCTTCTCTTGTGGTTTTCTACCTCCTAAGTACGAGCAGAACCATAAAACTTTGGGGCTTTGAAACTGCCAGCAATGTTTCTGCACCCTCCCCAGCCAGGAGGAGCCTGGAGGGAGACTAGGTGGGCTCCCCACAGGCCTCTGTGCTCCTCCAAAACTGGTCCCCAGTCTGGCAGCTGACGGTCAAGTACGTTTTGAAAGATTGAAAATTCTCAGCACAATGAATACAAAAATGGGTCCTTGCTGATAAGTGATGGGAATGATAAATGATATGATGTTGGAAATCAGTGTTGTAAAAAGCAAACTAGTATTTATCCCACAAAATCGAATTCGTCCTTTCTCTATAGGTAATTCCGAGGGCTTTTGTGAGGAGAAAGAAACACCTGTCACAGGTCATATGGAGCCCTAAGGAACCACCTCTAAATTGTCCACTCTCTTGTTGTTTGTGGTTTTCACGAGAAAAAGAAAAAGTGGTGCAAACATCTCCAGAAAGATATATCCTCAGCCATTAACTCAGCAGCGGGGGAGGCTGGCTTGTTATTTAGTGAGTATCTGCGTGTACATATGTGTGCACACATGTGAACGTGCATTGTGTAAGAGACAGAGTTCCTCGTGGAATACTCAGTACCTAGTTACAAAACAAGAAAACACCTGTTAGCTTTTAAAGTGAGATACAATCCAGATTACATACTATCCGGAAACAGTTTGTTTCTTCCATTGCTCTTTATAGTGCAGTGCGAATTACCATAAGTAATGTATTTTCTAAAGCAGCTTTAAATGAAAACAATACTATATTATGAAATCTTATAAGCCTATAAAGGAAATAAAAAAGAGTACACTAGCTTAGGAAGGACTGTAAGGGCCACGGAGAGTGAGCCTGGAGTTTCTTCAAACCTTTAAGGCCAGACTGGCAGAAAAGACCTTCTTGTTCCATGAGCCAATCCAATCCTGATTATACTTTCTATGTGCAATTTGTTTAAAAAACCTAATCATCCTCTCCTGCTCCAGATATAACCTCTCCACCCCATGTGGTTTATATTATGTAAATGGAATCAGAAATGTAATAGCTCAAATTTGATTATCACCGCTTGCTGCCCATGGTATCATTCAAAGTGCAGGTTGACACATGGGCTTCTGGTTTATGGGACCGCATGTCATAAGCATATTAGTTAAGGCAGTAACAGCTCCTGCTTGATTTTACACCAAAACTGGCAAAAGGCATATTTGTAAAATATGCTAAGCGCCCTAACAAGTAACTTCCAAATCTCGGTGGCTTATGCAAGTTTCTTGTCTGCATCTCAGAGGTGGGTAGGTTGGCTGGGGGCAGGAAGGGTCCCGCAGTCCCGTCCTTGGGCTCTCCCAGCCCTTCACTGGGTCTTTTGGCTGATGAGCTAGAGGGCTTTCACTGAAGACCTAAGAGAGGCGCAGAGAGGCCAGCCCGCTGCACCCGCGCGTGCGCACTTTTCACTGGGCACTCCTGTCACATGGCCAGTCCTTCCAAGGGGATTGCAGAAAGCTGTCGCAGCACGTGATCGGGTCCCAAAGGGGTGTGGTTAATGGAGACACTTTTCCTGCAGGCCAATAAAATACAGACTTATCAGAGAAGTACCTATTAAAAATAATGTTTTACGTGGCCAGTGTTTTAAGCTTTTACCACAAAACATTGTCAAAACACAATGAATCACTAAGAATGTGCAAAGTTGACTTCAGAAGTGGAAAATAATTTTAAAAACGGCACATAAAAAACTGTATTCAATACCTAATCTTCCAATCGTGTAAGTCACGGGGCAGTAGCCAAGTGGCAAGCAAATGAGAGATGAAAGGAAAATGCTTCCTTATTTCTTTCCCGTCCTTGGTCCCGGCGGTAGAGTTTTCTAGCAAGTCTGCAGAGATGCTACAGATAATCACAGAGCCACTGCGGGAATTTGGAGTATTCACATCGCTACTGATCGGAGAATCCTTGAGAGCACACGTGTCTTAACCCAGCCAGACTATTCCTAAGGGAGAGTTTATGGAAACTGGCGGTAAGCACAATTGCCACAAGCCATGCGGGGCTTGCTAATGATTCACAGAGTAGAATCAGCTCCATGTAGGAGAAAAAGAACCCATTGCATCATATGTCTACCCTTAATATGAGATATTCTAGGTTTCCTATATGCATTGCTTTTTGCCGTTATTAAAGCACCCTAAATGTATTGTCATCAACATTATGTATTACAGATGATGATAGATTTTAGTAAAGGATGAATTTTTTTTTACGTATTTCACCACACAATAAATCTGAGGACACACAGAAGAGCAAAGTGTGAAATAGAATAAAATATCACAGATGATCCACTTCATGGACCCAACAGTTAGCGTCTAGGAATATAGTTTTTCAAAATCCTTTTCTCTATTTTATTGTTGATTGCACTATCTGTTGAGGATGATCTTTTGAGCAGTCCATTCATTTTATTATCTATTTCCTCTGGTAAATTTATTTTAAACATTGTTCAAATCAATTTGATTTACTTTTATTTAGTGTATTACACAATTCATTAGTTACTTATCTTTACACAGAATAGACCTCTGGCAAAAAGAGGTACTGAGACCTCTATCCTAAAGTCACCATTTCACAGGTGACTAAAAAAGAAAAAAAAAAATGAGTCACGTAGATCCTGAGCTATAAGGATCCACAAATGGCACCTCCCATTTCCCTAGGCTATAAAGAGCACCTAAATGGCTCGAACTCTCCCAAGTTCCCAAGAGCAAAATGTCTACTGGGCTCTTTTTTTTTTTTTTTTTTCTTAGAATTGCATATTTAGTCGTGTTTCTAGCAATCACGCTGTGTCATTTACAAATGGGGGCTCATAAATATTCCAGCTTGCACTGTCTTGCGTATGGAGCGTTCACATTTGATGGTGTAATTTCATTTTGGTTAAGGAAAATTTTATGCATTTGGGATCCTTTTAGTTCCCAGCATGATTAAACCTAGTGTTGTAGCTAAAAAGCTCTTATGGCAATTTATCACTTGTTGGCTTAAAGAAACTTTCATTACTTTATTCCGTGACATCGTTTTCTTTCCTGGTTGCACAACAGATTTTTCACTCAAAGACACTTTTCTCTTCTCACACTCTATCTCGGTTACTGCCCACGTCCTCTTTCCTTCCAAATGTTTTGTTACATTTTCCCTTGCGCCAGATCCAAGAGAGTACTTCTACGAAGAAACAGACAGTTTCTCCATTTCACAATTCAGCAAAATTCCTTAGTCTTCCTTTTGCTATGCACGTCTTTTACTAAAATGCATTCGTAGTTACAAAAGATAATCCGCTCACCCACAAACAATTGTACTCAAATACAAACAATTGAAAATAATCTTCATTTCCCAAAGGCCTAGCATATACTTTGATTCATTTTTGGTGTTTGAAATTAATTATTTAACTTAATGTTTGTGGCTTCTAACCTAGGAGAGTGCTTATTTTAATTTATAAAAAGGAAACTGAGGATATTAGGGCTTGTATAAGTTTCCTAGAGTTCAAATCTGATAAATAGAAGCAAACTTTACTTCCAGACTTGACTTAACTCAAACTCTTCAACTTATTACCACCTTGCGATCTTGCCTGGCTCCAGAATGTCCTGACAGAGGTGTTGTTAGTAGAAAAAAAAAAAAAAAAAGAGGAAAATCAATGATAAATTTAAGGAGCTGTGTCACCTATTATATCTATTACTGCTCCTTTCTCAGACTATTACAAAGACTTGAGAGCTTCCTGTGCCCCAAATCAAGAAACTGTTTTGGGGTACAGGTAATGTAGCTTGCTGATTGCCTCATTATGATATCTATCTGCTAATTTTAAAAATAGAAATGGTGAAAATATCTTAAAATGTTTTGTCAACAATTTTTTAAAGTTTAAAACGCTTTCACAGATTCGCAGAAAAGCTCCCTATGTTTTATAGTTCATTTTATCTCATTTTGTCTTTTGAGAGTATATATGGTTTTCAGAACATACCTGGTCTAGTTTGTTCTCTTCTTTAGCAGAGTTACGTTATTCATTTTAAATACAGTAGAATCTATTTGTTTGTATTTGTAGTGTACCTGTTTGTCACCCACATTGCTGATGTGACTTTATTTTTGTGTATGAAGCCCCTGGCATGATTCTAAAAGAACTCTATGCGGAGGAAAGCTCTAAGCAGCGTCCCTCTCTCATCCATTTTACCCATTGTCCCAAGCTCCCTGCAGAGAATCGAGTTCATTGGGTACAGATTCAGCCTCCCTGTGTTTCTTTTCTTGCACAAATATGCATATACAGGTGTATTTCTTATCCCAACTTTTTTTGTTTGTTTGTTTTGTTTTGTTTTTTTTCTTACACAAAAAGTAACACAGGACAGATACTCCTTTGAGTGTTGTGCTTACTCATATCTGGCTTTTTTCACTGCAGCCTGTGGGACAAATAAAGCCCATCACTTGTAAGCTGAATTTTTACCTTTTTAAGCATTGTAGGAAGAAAAGAAAAAAAAATGTTACAGAGATTTAACGTGCCTAGCAAGCTGAGAACCTGGCGGTAAGTTTTCCTGCCCATGACTTAGCATACTTAATTTAGGCTCATCTGTGTTGTAGCTTATGCTGAAAGTTTATTCCTTTTTATTGCTGAATATGATTCCATTGCTTGGATAGATCACATCGTTTATCCATTTGCCAGTTGATGGGCATTCGTATTATTGCCACTTTGGAACTATGAACAACAATGGTTTTATTTCATACATACGAATCATTGTGGGTACATATGTCTTCATTTTTCTTGGGTGGATACCTAGAGGTGGAATTATTGGGGTTTATGGCAAATACGTGTTGACCTTTTTAAAGAAAATCCCAAACTATTTTCCAAAGTGGCTGCAACATTTTCCATATCTACCAGCAATATAGGAAGGTTTCTGTTTATCCATATCCTTGTCAATATTTGTTTTCTTTCTTTGCATGATTGCCATTCTAGTGGGTGTAAAATAGCATCTCATTGTGGCTTTAATATTCACTTCCCTAATGACTGATGATGATGACATTCTTCATTATTTTATTTTATTTTATTTTATTTTATTTTATTTTATTTTATTTTTTAATGTATATTTATTTTTGAAAGAAGAGGGGGGAGAGAAGAGAGAGGGAGAACACAGAGGAGAGGCAGAGACAAAGGGGAACAGAAGATCCAAAGTGGCTCAGCACTGCCAGCACGGAGCCTGACGTGGTGCTAGGACTCGAGAACTGCAAGATCGTGACCTGAGGCCAAGTCAAATTTGGACACCTAACAGACTGAGCCACCCAGGCACCCTGATGGTGAAATTCTTTAAGAGCACGTTTTTTTTAAATGTTTATTTATTTTTGAGAGAGAGAGAGAGAACATGAGCAGGGGAGGGGCAGAGAAAGAGACAGACACAGAATCCAAAGAAGGCTCCGTGCTCTGAGCTGTCAGCACAGAGCCCAATGTGGGACCCAAAGTCATGAACTATGAGATTATGACCTGAGCTTAAGTGGCATGCTTAACTGACAGAGCCACCCAGGTGCCCCTCAATCTATTGGGTTCAAAATTTTAATTTTTTAATGGTTTATTTATTTTTGAGAGAGAGAGAAAGAGAGAGCAAGGAGGGGCAGAGAGAGAGAGAGAGAGAGAGAGAGAGAGGGAGACACAGAATCCCAAGCAGGCTCCAGGCTCTGAGCTGTCAGCACAGAGCCTGAAGCGGGGCTTGAACTCACGAACCACAAGATCATGACCTGAGCTGAAGTCACTTGCCTGACTGAGCCACCCAGGCGCCCCCAAAAAAGAGCACTTTTAAAGTACATTTGGGCTGGATGTCCTCTAGTTCTTGAGCAGAAAGAGTTCTTGATGTATTTTGAATACAAATCCTTATCCACATTGTGTGATTTGCAGTTGTTTCCTCCCTGTTTACGTAATGGCTGCCGGCAGAGGATCCCCTGCCTCAACTGTCTCCTTCGAGCAGCTTCCATTCCAGCACCGTCCATTTCCTGGAGAGCAGGTAAGAAGGGAGGAGAAGTATGTGTCTAGCCCCTGCTGCCTTTACCTCCGCATATTCTAGTTATTTAGTGTCCACTTGAGTTGCCTTAGTTTTTTGTCGGGTTCTTCCATAGTCACTCAGTTGTGTTCATGCCTTGGGTCTAAGACTTTTAGGATCATGACACCCAAATTCAGGGTCGTGCGTTTTCTGTTTGAAGACTGAATATTTTCACACTTGTCCTCAGGCTATTTCCTCGCTCAAGTCTGGATTCTTCTGTTTCATGATACTCAAAAGTATGGTAACAGTAACTGTGTATGTACTTATTTGTTAAAAATAGAGTTTTAACTTATTTTTATTTTTTGTTAGTAGGATTGTGAGAGAGTGAGTGGCACCTTTCAGAATGTTCTTCCTTGGGGCGCCTGGGTGGCTCAGTAGGTTAAGCAGCTAACTCTTAATTTCGGCTCAGGTCATGATCTCACAGTTTGTGGGTTCGAGCCTTGCATGGGACTCTGAGCTGACAGCACAGAGCCTGCTCGGGATTCTCTGTCTCCCTCTCTCTGTCCGTCTCCTGCACTGTCTCTCTCATTGTCTGTCTCAAAAATAAATAAACATTAAAAACAATGTTCTTCCTTGACTTTCCTTGCCAAATTTAGGAAGGAATACTTTCTCAATAAGGGGGCAGGAGATGGGGTTGGGGGAAGGGAAGAAAGAGAGAGACACGGAGAGATGTGTGTCCAATTTACTTTTTCATTGTATGAAGCTAGTTGGTGCAAAGCAGTATCTATCAACTTTTCTCTTCTGTGTATTTTCTCCACTTGTAGGTTTTTTGTTCTACCAGAAGAAATGCAACGGTTTTGAGTCTCAGAGTAAGACCATATCATTTTCTTACATGGCACTAAGTATTAAATTCGCATTCAGTAGTAGACTTGGAAAGATTCTATACAGCATTAAGTCATACCGATTTTAATTTTGTTGATTTTTCCTTTAGTCTTTACTCCTAGTTTGTTGAATAAATTAAGTTTATCTCTTCTGGTAGTGATCTGTCAGCTTTAATCAATTTTCATAAGATTTGTTTTATGTGAACTCCAGGGGCTTTACCACTACTATGCTTGTAGTTCATTCAACCAATTACCTTGATATTAGGTAGTATTTACTTAATTAGAATTATAATAAAATGATAAGAATAAAACAATATTTATGTGTTTAGAAGTAATATGTGTTGCTAAATGGAATTTTAGACTATATTTATTATGCCATAAAATGTCTTAACATCATTGTAAATAATAGTGACTTAGTAATTAACTGTGCCTGTATAGTCCCTGGAGAAAAATCAAAATGAGAGGAAATTGCAATCACTTTAGTAATTTGTGACCCAATAATTTATTGGAGTTTGGTAGGATTACAGATTAATATTGTGTTTTTAGTTATTTGCAGACAGAAATCTTGCCAAAACTATGCAAATAACAGGGGTGGTGAGATGCTTAAATATCATGTCCAAGCCTGATTGTATAGGCAGTTTGAATATTAATTGGAGTAGGTAGGGGAAGTAGAACATCAATCTCATGAAGTCAGGTCACCTTGACAATGGACTTGTGTGGTTAGGAATTCTGTCTTCCAATTGATAAGTCCTCTTTACTGATTCACTTCTGTTGGGGAATATTTCTACTTGTGAGATTGCTAAGAATTAGAATTTCAAACAGAGGGTTCACCTGACATTTACTTTTGAAACCGTACAAATGTAAGACTTACCACCTCTGGTCTTAATGGAATGGGTTACATTTGTAAAATATTTCTAATTTCTCAAATACTTAAAAAGTGAACAATGCTTACTACTTGCTACCTTAATGCATATTTGAATTTGTTATTTTTTTTCAAATGGATGTTTTAGTTTTAATTTAGTTTTATTTGGGTTTTTTCTTGATTAAAAAAACACTTGAACATATGACAGTATTGTATTTTCTTTTTAGATTTATCTTCTTCCAATCTATATATTAATGGGTTAATTATCAATATTAATTAGCTTAGAACACTATAGATCATCACATAACATGACCATCAATATTATATTAAAACGCTATTCCAATCAAATTAAATATGAAAAAGACTTATAGGACTTAGGATTTCTAGTTTTTCAGACTTATAGGATTTCTAGTTCTAATTAGTTAACTGCTAGCCCTTTCTTTGATTCCCCTCTAACATTAAACTTCCTTCATTTTTAGCTACTTTGGTTCCTGATCTGTATTTTCTCAAAATTCTACAGATTTGAGTCACTCCATTAATGGGGAGAAGAATAACCTTTGTGAATTTTCTGACAGCTTCTATCAGTCCTGTTTTTGTAATGTCAAAATAATAAAATACCATAGAAAATCATTCATGTCAGAGGTAGATTTCAACTAATGTGGTCCAGTGATAAAACTGGGACTGGATTTTTATTTTGTGGTATGTGATATGAATCTCAGAATAAGATTTAGTTAAAAAAAATACATATAAATTAAAAAAATTTTTTTTTCAACGTTTATTTATTTTTGGGACAGAGAGAGACAGAGCATGAACGGGGGAGGGGCAGAGAGAGAGGGAGACACAGAATCGGAAACAGGCTCCAGGCTCTGAGCCATCAGCCCAGAGCCCGACGCGGGGCTCGAACTCACGGACCGCCAGATCGTGACCTGGCTGAAGTCGGACGCTTAACCGACTGCACCACCCAGGCGCCCCCCAACATTTACTTTTTTTTTTTTTAAATTTTTTTTTTCAACATTTATTTATTTTTGGGACAGAGACAGAGCATGAACGGGGGAGGGGCAGAGAGAGAGGGAGCCACAGAATCGGAAACAGGCTCCAGGCTCTGAGCCATCAGCCCAGAGCCCAACGCGGGGCTCGAACTCCCAGACCGCGAGATTGTGACCTGGCTGAAGTCGGACGCTTAACCGACTGCACCACCCAGGCGCCCCTAAAAATATATATATAATATCATTGTATTATATCCACATATGAGTGCATAAACTTTACATTGATATATTTTCAATAAAAGGATATTAATTTATCATGAACTAATGTGCATAAAACATATGTTCTTCTCATTGTAATTATGTAATTTTCAGCAAACTTTTCCCTATTCATTACAAGATACACATGAACCTAATAAATAATATAAATCTGAATATCTTCATCAAACCCTGTTTCTTATCTTCTTTGGTCTCTGCATTACTGAGCCGCAGATTCTCAATTTGAAAGTCATGACAACTTTGAACACTTGATGAACATTTTTCAGATGTTGATTCACAAAAATTAAAAGAAAACAACAACAACGCTTCAGAAAAATTTCCTCTTGACTTATATTAGATCGGAAAGCTTCCTTGATTTTTCTGACAAACTTGTATTAAAAAAAAATCAGTAACCTTCAGCAGACATTCAGCAGGACTTGACAAAGTTTTGATTGAGGAAAGATTGATTCTCTAAAGTTTGAGTGGTCAGACATGCACTGAATTTGCTGCGGTTCATTGCTATATCCCAGAAAGGATTTCTAGCCATTCTCGCCTAATGAGCTTATTAGTAAAAGGCTGAAAGGATCACAGATTGTCTATCAAGGAAGATTGTCAGTCACAAGCTGTTAGCAACTCTGCTGTGATTTATACACCATGAGTAAAGAACAGAATGGTGCTAAAATGCTGCTTATTATGTCCCACAGCTTGTGCAGTAATACAAATAAAGTATGTGGAGCAAAGGTTTAAAGGGGAAAAATAAGTTCTGAAGAAGAAAATCAAAGGAAATTAGACAGAATAGTGCTTTACCACCTCCCATTTCCTTTAGTGGTAATTATAATGCAGAGGAGAAATCAAGGCAGCTGCAACAATAATAGCCAAAGTCCAAAATGACGCCATTAAGGTCGAGTTGGGGAAAAAAAAAAAAAAACTAAACAAACTAAAAGTCTGATCAACTGCTGTTAGCAACAGGTAGAACTGAATTTTCTCCTTGGAGATATTTTTTTCCCCCATATTTTTGGAATTCTCCATTCTACAGCCTTTCATTTGTGCCTTAGTTAAGCTTTAAAATTAGTATTTTGGTGATGTGTTGAGTATGATTTTATACATATATACGTATATATATGTATATATATGTATATATATGTATATATACACATATATATGTATATATATACATATATATGTGTATATATACATATATATTTTATATATATATATTTTATATATTTATATATATTTTATATATGTATATATACATATATATTTTATATATATGTGTATATATGTATATATACATTTATATATATTTATATATATACATATATATATTTTATATATATGTATATTGAGTATTTGAGTATTGAGTATTGAGTATTTGAGTATTGAGTATTTGAGTATATATTTATATATATGTATATATATGTATATTGAGTAATTGAGTATGATTTTATATATATGTATATATATGTATATATGTATATATATTTTATATATATGTGTATATATGTATATATAAATGTATATATGTATATATACATTTATATATACATATATATTTTTATATATGTATATATGTATATATACATTTATATATATGTATATATGTATATATATGTATATATATGTATGTATATATATGTATATATATGCATACATATATATACATATATACACACACATATGTATATGTAATTTGTGATATAATTATAGAACACACACACATGTATATATGTAATTTGTGATAAAAATTATAGAACACACAAAAAATTCAGACTGGAATATACGCACCAATATTTCCAGTGGCTCCCTGTTATATTTGTATTTGCTGAGACTTTTAATAACTCCATATTCTTCCAGTAGCTAATGTTTTTAGATAGGCAGTACATTTTATTTTTTTGGTAATGACATAAAAATTAATGCCTTTGCTACATTCTGTCTTTTTTAGCTTAGCAACATTCCCATCGCGCTGTGAGTTCTGTTGTATGATGTATAGGGAAGCCTGTGTAAGAGTAGGAGTTATATGGCTAAATGGCTCCCCCCCTGCCGCAGCCACTAACTGAGGATTAGGAGTGCAGCTTGGTCTCGTGGGACTGTAAACTCTCTTCACTGAGGGTGTTGAATTTCCTGATAAAAGAAGTCATCAACCGCAAGCACGATAGAGACAGCAGCCCAGGAGCCCTCAGAGAAAGATCAGAATCAGCTAAAGCTCATTTCTTGCAGACATTTCCATTCTCTTACCTGTTGGCCAGTGAAAGGTACTGTACTGCCCTGTCATCAGGCACTTGACAGGGATCTTTGTTAGAAAGCTCTCCTTTACATATAGTCAGTGAGAGTCTATATTACTAATGCAGCGATTCGGAATTCTCTGAAATCACTGAAAAGGAGCCTGACCAACAATGAATAAATGAATGAAAAAATAAAGGATAAAGTGAAGACAGCTGATGATGCGCGTGCAGCACAGGATGTGATAACTTCATCGTGGGACACAGTGATAAATATGTGATAAAGCTAGAAAACGTTCAGGTTGTAAATGTTATCACTTCTATTATATGTGCTATTCAAGAATATGGTAGTCTTTGTTTTGTGTATATTGCCTGAAAACTCACAAATTATTGATGTAGGTTACTTTTGCAGGAGAAAACGCATATTACATTAACAGCAATCACATGTGCAATAGCCTTTTTAGTTATAAATTTCTCTACGAATATAAAATCTCTGTAGATCCTGCTCATCTCATGTAAATATAAAGAAGTAATGTATACATTATCATAACATTTCTAAATTTAAAATTGGGTGCGGTTTATTTATGTTTGGTAGAACTACTCTATCACCAGCCCCAGCCTCGATACTGTACAGAATATGCTGGAAAGAGAGAACCAGGCTTAACTAATGGACTTTACTTCTAATATCAAAGATTGACAGTAACCAGAGACTCTGCGGCAATGGTAGCCTTGAAATTTCTAAAGCAGAGAGAATAGTTTGCACCTTTTCTCATATACCCAAGTCCTGACAGCATGAAGGGTTTCCTGATGGCTCTCCAAGGAGACACGATCGCCCTTCTCAAAGCTGTTAAGCTCAAACTTGTTCCAGTAGGAATAAAAGAAAACAAAACAAAACAAAACAAAACAAAACAAAAAAAAAAACAAGACATAATCGAAGAGAACATAAACAAAATGAATGTTTGGTGATAAAAGTCAAAGTTTCCAGAGTTGATTAACAAGGTGACCCCACTTGTTGCTGATAGAGCAAATAAGAATATCATTCTGAAACAAAAGATAATTTAACCTCACTCTTATGAATTTTAAAGTACTGATGTTCTGTGTGACAATAAAATGAATATACAGAATATAGCAAATAGGTCAAACTCCTTGAAGAAATATTGGCCTTTTCCTACGTCAAATTAATGTTTTCTGGAACATATGTCCTTGGTGGAAATCGAGTTTTAGCTGTTACTGTAGGTGTTATTATTTTTTTTCACCTATTGTATTGATATATGGCATTCCTAATGTGTTTTACATTATTAGAATTAAAATTTGTGATTTAGGTTTCCTGGTTCTCAGCCTCCTTCTTGAAACTACTTCTGAGATTATTTTTCTTTTTATACTGCATTGTTTTCTTATCTATTTTTTTACCTGGAATTTTGGTTTTTGAAATTCAAAGAGTCATTTTCCTAAAAGATTTTTTTCTTTTCTTTTTTTTTTAATACTGAACATTGTGGTGCTTGGGTGGCTCAGTCAGTTAAGTGTCCAATTCTGCATTTTGGCTCAAGCCATGATCTCACAAGTTTGTGGGATGGAGCCCTACATCGGACTCTGCACTGTCAGCAAGGATCCTGCTTGGGATTCTCTCTCTCCTTCTCTGTCTCCCCCTTGCTCATGCTCTCTCTCTCTCAAAACAAATAAATAAACATAAAAAAAAACACTGAGCATTGAAAATACACTACAGTTGATAATTTGAGTTTGTTTCCCTATTAACAGAACTAGCTTCATACACACGTGTCTAGGCACATTTTCATTTGAAATTGAACATTGAAAAATATTATTAAAAGATTTCTCTAGTTAGCAAAATCACTCACAATTGGTCACTACGCATTTTGTACTGAGTTTTGTCCCTTCTAAAATTCACATATTGAGGACGTACTAACCCCTAATGTGACTGTATTTAGAGACAGAGACTTTAGAGGTAATCAAGGTTAAGTGAAATCACAATGGTGGGGCTCTGACCCCATGGATCAATTGCCATCATAGGAAGAGGTAGGAACCCCGGAGATCTCTCCCTGCCTGATGAGCACAGAGAAAAAGGCCAAGTAAGAATATAGTAAGGAAGTGACTTTTGCCAACTCAAAGAGAAAAGCTTTACCGGTACTCTGGTATTAATGGGACTACTGGTGGCTCCAAATCAAGTCCTTGTCGTATACTAAGAGAGAGAGGAGGTAGAGGCAGAATGGAGCCCCCTCCAGTCCTGAAGGAGCTCTGGGCTAGCACTGGATTTGCATAAGCCTCAGATGTAAGTTCCTTCATGTACTTCCTGTTTTCACAATTGGAAATCATATACAAAATAGAAGAGGTCCGTTTGGGGGCAAACAGAATTTTGGAACTGTATGGGAATAGGGATGAGAGTCACAGGCCTCGTACAGTATTTACTAAGCAATTTGGGGTCCTCTCAGGTGAAAGCTGGAGAGGGCAATTCACCCTGCATCGTTCGCCAGTGTTGCCGCAGCTCCTAGAAGAGACCCTACCGCACGCTGAGCGCTCGGTGAGTAGTTATCACGTAAGTGGACTTTTGTTACTTTGATTACTTATGGGATCACACTGATATAAAACAAAGTTCAATTTGGAAATACCGCGGTCCCATTTGTGTTTGACAAAATTATCCCTAAGCCTGCGCAACATCAGTGGTTTTTCATCACTAAACCCACTTTTGAGTCCTTAAAGGACTCAAGATTTCTGTGTCAGCTTTACTTGCTTGTGAACTAATTAAGGCATAAAATAAAAACAGAGAGGGAGGCAAACCATAGGAGACTCCTAAATATAGAGAACAAACTGAGGGCTGCTGGAAGGGAAGCGGGTGGGGGATGGGTTAGATGGGTGATGGGCATTAAGGAGGGCACTTGTTGGGATGAGCGCAGGGTGTCGTATGGCAGTGATGAATCATTGGGTTCTACTCCTGAAACCAATACCACACTATATGTTAACTAACTTGAGCTGAAATACACACGTTAATTAGAAAATAAGTTAATTAATTGAGCTACGGCATTTTTGGAGATGTGTATATTTTTGTTCCCAGAAATATCTCCCCAAGTCACAGGTACCCAAGTTTGCATCAGGACCAAATCAGTGTTTTTCTCCTAGGCATCTTGCAGACATTCATGTGTGATCGCCACCTACCTGATAACTATTCTGTATATTGCATTGTAAGCGACTGCCACCAGGCCTGTTCATAATGACATCCGACACTCGTTATTGTGCAGCCCAGCTATGTTCCAATACGTCCCAAGAGTAATTAATCAACCTTAGTTAACATCTATTTGTTTCCTTTTTAGGCATAAGACAATCGACTCTGTACGCACCAAAAACTTGTGTGTTTTTAAACAGGATACCTAAAGACCAATACAAATTTTCCCAAATGCGCATTGTCTTTTCAAAACGAAGGGATTGAGAAGTCACCACTATAGTATGTGCTTTGTGAGAATTTGAATATGCGTTCTTCCCCCAGCCGATGATTTTGTGGGAAAAAATGTACACGTGTTAATAAAACACATTAATTAACACACAATGATGGCACAGTAGCACTGAGGCATTAATAATAATAGTCAACACTATGTGAATAAGTGTATATGTAGTTCCACCAATTTTCTTTTTTTCCATTGGCCTTTTACCTATCCCTCTTTTCTTTCTTAAAAATGTTTATTTGTGTATTTGAGAGAGAGAGAGAGAGGGAGAGAGAGAACAAGTGGGGGAGGGGCAGAGAGAGAGGGAGAGAGAATCCCAAGCAGGCTCTGTGCGTGGAGCCTGATGACATGGGGCTCGATCCCATGACAGCAAGATCATGACCGGAGCTGAAATCAAGAGTCAGATGGCCAACCAACTTGAGCCGCCCAGGTGCCTCTATCCTCTTCTCTCCACTTTTTTTTCCCTATTTTTCTCCACATCTTGTTTACTTTTCTCATAATTTTGTTCCATAGTCCCTTTCTTGCTCAGCTTTGTTTTTTAACCCATGGGCACCCATGATATACTTCTGTTTGGATTTATGAACATAAAAATAATTCACATGCCTAAAAATCCAATATTATACATGGTTCCTCGCACCATGCTCTGGATTGCCATTACTTCCCCATCCCCCAGATTCTCAAGAAATTCTTCCTCTGTTATGATGTCTCTCCCATATCCTTAAATTCCCCTTTTCTCCTATTTTAATCTAAGACATGCAACGTGCATAAGTTTTTCTTGTTTTATTTAATTTTTAAAGGGAGTTTCATATTTTATCTCTATTGTTTTAATGTTTATTTATTTTTGAGAGAGAGAGAGAAAGAGAGACAGAGCATGATTGGGGGGAAGGGCAGAGAGAGGGAGACACAGAATCTGAAACAGGCTCCAGGCTCTGAGCTGTCAGCATAGAGCCTGATATGGGGCTTGAACTCATGAACTACGAGATCATGACCTGAGGTGAAGTTGGACGCTGAACCGACTGAGCCACCCAGGCGCCCCAAGTTTTTCTTGTTTTAAAGGGAAACAAAATGCAACCCCCCCATACCCCAGAATTTCTTTCAGCCATCTATTCTATGTCTTTCTGCGTCTTTACAGCAGATTTCTTAAGCTAATCGCTTACATTATTTGATAGCACTTCCTCTCTCCCAACTCCTTCCTTTCCTGCCCCTAATCACTCCTAATCTGGTACCAGTAACTCCTGCATTAGTAAATCTTTAAACGTCATAATACTGGAAATTCTGACAGAGCTGACCACTCACACTTTCTTTAAACACTCTCTTGACACGGCACATGTGACAGTCACTCTCCTGGTTTCATTCTAACTTGTTTCCATGTCACTAGAGCATTTTGGCTGCTCTTTCTTCCTTGCAAAACCCAGGTCTTTTCCGTTTGTCTCTTTGCACTCTTTTAGCTCAACTGTGCCTAGAGATACAAAGTGGCATCTCTACATCCATCATTCCAAGCTGTTACCTTGAGGAAGGTCTTCCCTTCCGAGTAGCAGAATGTGGTGGCCAACTGCGTCGGGTATACACTGATCCTTGGTATCTCACTGGCAACCCAATCCATAATTTATAATTCATAATTTTCTTTAAAAGTTACATTTGCGTTAATGTTTCTTCTCTCCATCTGTGTTACCGCCATGCATCCAACTACAAAAACTTGAACACTCTTCTCTTTACTCCACATATGCCATAGATCAATCAATGAATTCAACCTGTAAGTACCTCTCAAATTATCTGCCTTACACGATCTCTCTACCTAAGTCCTGGTCTGCATAATGTCTGATTGAAAGCAAAAATTCTGAAGACAGACAGTTTATTGTTTTCTCCCAGTTCGTCCACTTATCCGCGTTACGACCTTGAGCAAATTATTTAGTGTCGCTTGGGCTTCAGTTTCTCCATACATAAAAGTGATACGAGCAGTCTTTTTTAATGTTACCGTGTGGAAATAATACCAAAACATTTTCTTTACACACTGCCTCGCACATAAAAATTTAGTGTTAAATGAGAGTGAGCAGTTAAAATTAGAATGCCCAAGTCATTCATAGACCATTGCTATAAATAGCTTTCTCACCAATCCACCGTGGTCAATTCTTTAAAAGAAAATGCGATCCTTTTACCTCCTTTCTTAAAATATTACAGTGGTTTGCAACGTCTCCTGGCACAGCAACAGAGTCCAGAACGCAGCCTGCCGATGGGCTCCAGCTAAAATGTGCTAGGGTCTCTCACCGCCCTCCGTCCCTCCCCACGCTGTCCCGAAGCCACGTGTTTTCCTGAGCGCCACCTGCTTCCTAAGCTGTTTCCATCTAAGGCCTGAGTCACACATTGTTTTCTCTGCTGGGAACAATTTCCCCTTCACTTTCAGACTTATTTGAGCATCTTTTAGGTGTCTATGCCCCGGAATAATTTAAGTACCTCCTCCGAGGTGACAGAATCTCTGTCGTTCTTCTTGTTGTCCGGGAGAGTTTATCTGTTTAGTTACTAATTTAAAGGTGATCACTCCGTCTGGACTAAGTTCTCTGAAGTTAGAGACCTTACCTGCCTTGTTTACTGTCAAGTCCCTTTGTAGAACATCCCACCAATTAAGCACTTGTTTGTATCTTCTAAATGTATAAATGAATGAATGGAAGAGAGTAAGAATGAATGGATGAATCAAGAAATGACTCTTTCAGCGCTAACCTAGTATCTGCAAAACTCAATTTTTCCAGACTTTATTGAATCATAATTATGAAATGGGTATTTTAGTCGCCTTCCAAAAAATATCTACATAAGGACAATTTTTTTTATTCGATTAGTTTTTTTTTTAATGTTTATTGATTTTTGAGAGAGAGAGGGTGTGAGCTGGGGAAGGAGCAGAGAGAGGGAGATGTAGAATCCAAAGCAGGCTCTAGGCTCTGAGCTGTCAGCACAGAGCCCAACGTGGGGCTCGAACCCATGAGCTATGAGATCATGACTTGAGCCGAAGTCAGATGCTTAAACAACTGAGCCACCCAGGCGCCCCAATTAAGTAAGGAACATTTTGTCTCAAATGCCTCTTTTCACAAATACAGTGCAATGAAAGTGAGCCAAAAAGATGCTGGGGCCAGCCTAGGGTCATAAAATAAACTCCTTCGTACATATATGATTAGTATACCCTGCTTCTAATGCAAAGTCTGAAATCCTTATTTTTATGATTTAATACAGTTACTCAAAATATATTTCATACAAAAACTAGTTAGCAACCATTTTAAGAAAAAATAGGGAACGGTTGCAGGCTTGCATTTTTTATGTCTACTATTACACATATCATATTCTAATAATTCTGGAAAGCGCTATTTGAATTAGTGCTTTAGTTAGCAGGACTGGAGAAGGAAAAGAAAGACCAGCATAATAGAGGTGAAGGTTACAACATTTGTCATTTATATGGCATATTTTTTACTTCCTAAGGCAAATGTTAACACTTTCCTTCTGTTACTGTTCAATGTGGGCAAAAAAATCTCTACTTTGAAGATGTATTTTATTCAGACACTTTATTTGAGACTTCTTCACAACACCTTAGACGATTTCTATTTACATTTAAAATATAAAGATACAGACATAAGCAAATCCTAAAATCAATCCATGACTACATGTTGTTGTTGTTGTTGTTGTTTTTGGAAACCTGTTTATTTAGAAGTCCTACTGAATAAAACAGATTTTTGTTTTCTCATTTTTCTAGATCACTATAGCCTCAATAATAAATGCAAAAATCATCATGTTGGATATTTTAAGATACTAAATTTAGCAACAGACCATTTTCCCCTTCTTCATCAATAACTCAGACATTATAAAAGTTAGGTATATGCATGTATACATGTACACATATAACTGTGACATATCCGCAAATATATATACATATTAAAATTAATAGGTGTACCTTCTATTTAAAATATCATCAATTTAGAAATTAAGGAGTAAACTGTGAAACAAAGATTTGCAACATACATGGCAGATAGGGGATTATTGTCCAAAATGTACAGCTAAAACCTGCATAATAATAAGACTAACTAAGTATCCCATTGTTAAATTGGCAGGAATAGGGACGCATGACAAACCCATAAATAAAACACAAAAATATAACAAAATTCATTATTTATTGAAAACGCCAATTAAAACAACAAATTAAAATTCCTGAGATTGCCAAAAGCTTAAAGTTCATATCAAGTGTTGATGATTGTGGAGAAAAGGAATAATATCTTGTAGTTATAAGCGCAATTTGGTTGTAACCTGCTGAAACTGGGAATGTGCATATTGCAATATACAGCATCTCTACTCATTTTGTATCCATACTACGGAAAAAAAAAAGTGCTGAGATATGCAGAAAAGTGTCAATAATGTTGCTTATAACTCAATACTTATAATTCAATACTGGGAGTATTTTAAAAGTTCATTATTTGGGGAATAGCCAAATCATTCATGGTATATCCAAAATTATGACCCATCAGGTGTTAATTAAGACTAACAGAGTAGCCTGTGGGGTGCTGGGTGGCTCAGTCAATAAAGCTTCTGACTCTTGATTTTGACTCAGGTCATGATCTCGGGCCCCTAGGCAGCTCAGTTGATTAAGCTTCCTACCGTTGGTTTCGACCCAGGTCACGATCTCATGGTTCATGTGTTCGATCCCCATGTCAGGCTCTGCACTGACAGTATGGAACCTGCTTGGAATTTTCTTTTTCCCTTCCTCCCTGCTTCTCCCCCACTCATGTTCTCTCTCTTTCTCTGAAAATAAATAAACTTAAAAAAAAAAAGAATAGGGTAGTCTATAGCCTTACATGAAAAAAATCTAAAAACATTTAAAGTTAACTGAAAAAATGTAATAACAGTTTTTAAAATAATATTTAAACTAAACAGTTTTATGTGCATATAGGTACACATATTAACTAAATTAAAGTATGATTTAAAAAAATTTTTAATGTTTATTTAATTTTGACAGAGAGAGAGAGAGAGAGAGAGAGAGACAGAGCACGAGTGGGGGAGGGGCAGAGAGAGAGGGAGACACAGAATCCGAAGCGGGCTCCAGGCTCCGAGCTGTCAGCACAGAGCCCGACATGGGGCTCGAACCCACAGACCGCGAGATCATGACCTGAGCAAAGTTGGACACTCAACCGACTGAGCCACCCATGCGCCCCACATATTAACTAAATTCATTCCCTCCCCCCAAATCAACAATCCGGTTATTATTTTTATCCGCATTATGCAAGCAAGGAAATGGAGGTATACAAACCTTATGTAACTAGTCTGTTACCTATGTAACAAGGTGTCAAGTTACTAGCCAATAGAACTGAAATTCAAACCCAAGTACACCAGCTCCAGGATCTATACTCTTAAGCAAACTATAGAATTATAAATATACTAGGGAAATAATGCAAACCAAATGCAAACCAATAATACATATTGCATGCACCCATATTCATAAATATATACCTAAGCTAGCTAAATAATAAGAATATATCATATTGATAGCAACTGAAACCTCTGCGGGGGCACCTGGGTGGCTCAGTCTGTTAAGCGTCTGACTTGGGGTCAGGTCATGATCTCGCTGTTCATGAGTTCGAGCCCCGCGTCAGGCTCTGTGCTGACAACTTGGAGCCTGGAGCCCGCTTCACAGTCTGTGTCTCCCTCTCTCTCTGCTCCTCCCTAACTCATGCTCTGTCTTTCTCTCTCTCTCTCTCAAAAATAAACATTAGAAAAATTTAAAACCTCTGGGAATGAAACATGTCAGAATTGGGGGGAGCTAGTTACCTTTATTATTCATGTTTTAATCAAAGACAAGGAGACCATACTCAGATATATCTTTCTGAGTAGAACCTAATAAAAAAAAATAAAAGTGTCAATTAATTTTAAATTGGCTTAGTAATAACGTAAGTTCATGCAATTAAGTTCTAACTTTGAGAAAAAATTAAGGTATGTTTTGTGCATATAAGCAGAAAGTGAAAAATTAGTGAGAATGTGACTTTTTAACAGGTTTTGAAGTGAAAATAATGTATTGACTCAAAATGGAGTGTTATTTTTAATGTGTATAACACATGATTGAAAATTTAAATCAATGAAGGTTATATTTTCTTCTCTTTATAGTTCAGAAAGATACTATTTACAAAATTGGGTGTTTTTTTGTTTTTTTTTTTAATTTACCAGAATGCTAAGAGAGAGTGACAGTGAGTTCATAATACTGCTAATGTTGATGTACAAAATTTAAGAAAGAATGAAATGAATTCCTAATTGTTCATAAGGAAAAGGAAAAAAATTGAAAGGATGCTTTGGGAGGAGTAAAATGATTTATTAATAGGATATCAGAAAGTTTTACAAACTCAGAGTTTAGGAGATGCATTTCATTTTCAGGAATGAACTCATGTCAACTTATCATGTTTACTCTTAAAGCTCTTTTTTTTTTGTATTAATTCTATACATTTTTGTTTCCCTCTCTTTCTCTGTAGATGTCTTCCTGAAATTAGATTCATATACAAGAAAACACAGAGACTTCTATAGCCACCAGATGGAGAAAGGGAGAGAAAGAATTTTTTTTTTCCTTCATCTTAATCACAGAATAAGGATGAGATCCATCCATGTTTGCAACAGGTCTCTATCCCTCTTCCAATCTATCTTGGACAGGATGCATTAGATATTGTAAACATTTATGCCAGATTTCATCATTTTAAACCATAAAGATTGGGGGCTTGGCAATTTTCAGAAAAAGGAGCACTCGGTAAATGTCTCCTACACTTACAGAATTCTTACCTTTTAAGAAGACAACTTCTCGATCACTTTGGAAGGACAGTCAAAAGATTCAAAGGACATCCATTTAAAAGTCACATTTTAAAATTTAACCCGCATACTAAAGTATTATTTTCTTTTTAAAAAGTAAATGCTTTCAAAAATTACTTCAAGAAAAATATACGACACTTTATATTTTAAACTTTACTTTTCTATTTAAAGAAAGCTTTATAATGGGGAAACGTGATAACTTATTAGATAGGAAATGAGAAACAATAAAGCCCTAAGGCACTAATCAAACTGTGGCAAAAAACAGCTAATGAAATTATTGTCATTACAGGTACCATATCTGAAATTCTGAGGTTGAATTTATTCACAGCAAATGAAAATGGATCATCTCTCCACATAATGATTTCCCAAGTAGGGTGCTTTCACAGCATGTAGTGCATTGGGTTGTGGAAGGAAGATATTAGAATTGATTTTAATATTTATTGCATATCTAACATTAGAAAGAATTTAAGCTTTGTAACATTTAATAAATGATTGACAACTATTCTCTCTTATTCTGTATGTCAGATGGTTTGCATTGCAAAGAAATTCCACAAAGAAGGATTACATGGCTTTGTAGATAACACTACCGCAGAATAGGAACAAATTATCTCATAGATTTATGCAGAACTCCCACTGCTGGCCACGACAAAGTCACAGATCCAGCATTTGCCTTCCAAAAAGTAAGTAGCAAAGTGGAAACAGTATCTAAGTTGATTCTTTACAAACATTGAACAACAGGTGGTTCAGGATTGTGATGAAAACAATTTATAAGAACATGAACATCAAGGAAATTTATAAAAGCATGAACATCAGGGAAGAAAGAAAGAATTACATTAGTCAAAAAAAAACAACTAAATAGCGTAGCTCTTAAAGCTAATATCAATATTAACCCAGATTTCAACCTTAACTCATTCATATCAAATCACTAACTTTTCACTTTCAAAACTAATGAAGTCTATTTAATCACATTGTTCATTTCAGAAAATGTTATTGATAGGCTTTGAATCATTAATATATGAAGTAAAATGATTTAAATTACTGTGTATGAAATCCTGTTCTCCCTTTCTTAAAAGTCCCATGTTTGTATACGCTTTTCATGTGGCAAGATATTGGTGCAATGTTACATATAATGAAGACATTTCATAATTTTCAAGGAATGAGACCTGGTACTTCATTATCTGATAAAGGTGATGGTGATAATGATGATTGATTGATTGAAAAGCCCTGTGTAGCTTCGTGATGTTGACATATTTCAGATGTCCTCTCTTGCAACTATACTTACCAAAGGCGTAAATCATATAATGAATACACCACTTAAGAAAACATACAGAGCTGCGCTTTGAGGGAATGACTAATTTCTTGTTTTGCTTCAATTTGGGATCCTATCCAGTGGAGGGGGACATAGTAAAGCTCTCACATGTATCGATAACTTTATTTCAAGATTCCCACTTTCTCCTCTCCAAATATAGTGGACACTCATTAGCACATTTTTCATTTTCTCGATGCATCCCATTTTTTCATTTATATCAAATTAATTGGTTTAAAATGTAGGAGGCCTTCTTAGCATGTTGGGACTTGAATACCATTGAGATAGTTCAAAATATTGTATTGTGTGCCTACAGGTTTCTCCCACTATCTAAAAGCAGAGTGTTCCTAAGAAATTGTTCCTAAGCCCAAATGGTGAAAAGCAAAGAAGCAATTACCATTAATTTATGTGGAAACTTTTTTTTTTAGCATTCCTAGACCCAAAGCATAACCTATCTTGGGCTTTTCTGATGCCTTAGGACCCATCTTGCCAATGGATGCACAAAATATATCCAGATAAAGCGCACACCCTCAGAGACAACTCAGAGCTCTGGTGACTTTCTGCTGAAATGAGGGGTATAGTTCACGAGGGAGGAGCTGGGGTGTCGCTCTCGCTGCTGGGGTGCAGACTGCCTCTTTTGGGCTTGGCACAAACAAGCACTGAATATCTTTTGGCTTTTCGTCTTTTTTGGTTTTGTTTTGTTTTAATGTGAATCACTATCGGATTTCTTTCCGATAGTGAAAACAGGTCCTACTGTAGGTCTTTCATAAAAGGAAAGGGGCATAATATGAACTTTTGAAAAGCAGGGGATATCTGTATTTGAAATGCAGAAATTCTGCCATCAAATTAGAAAATGTTTGGCCAAACAATAGAAGCCCTTTTATCATGGGAAGGATTGTGTTTTGCGTGTTCTTTTTCTTTTTAGCAGGCAGAGCAATAATGCATAATTGAATGGCTATTAAAACAGTATTGGATTCTTGACTTAGCTTAAATAATTCTCACGTCGAAAGCTGCTTTTTTTATTCTCTACTCTTAGTGACATTTCAAGCTAAAAGTATGCTTCGGAAGCCTAAGTGAGTTGTGCGCTGAATCTCACAGCATGGACAAGCTTAATTTTCCGTTTCTTCTTTCATATATACTCTCTCTGCTCCTCTGACTAACTGGACGGTAAAATCTTTGTTCAGCCTCCCTGGGTGAGAGCTACTGGACCATCTACGCTGCCAATCTATAACCAATCTACGGCATGACTGAAGGAGCAAACGTTTATCCATTTGACTAAAACAGCAGTGATTCTCATTACTCTGGTACATTCTTCAGCCTGTTTCAGGCTCTGCCCTCTAAGTTCATCCTTGTGAGTTCGTACTGGAGCGGCCTTTCTCCGAAGTGCATAGGCGTCTCAGAAAGCCCCAGCTTCCTTTCACTAAACCGTATGCCCATCACCTCCCAGATACGTTCCCTCCTTGAGACAAATGAAATTAACTGGGACCACACTTTCCCTCAGCCTGATGACAGGAAGAATTAAACTGCCTCCCTCCAGAGAGCGCTGATTCTATGGGCAAGCTTTCTCACTCTGTCTACGCGTGCTGTCATTTAATTCAATTAAATTCACAGCTTTCCACCTTTTAGCTTTAATGAAGTGTTACCCTTTACCTCCCTCCATACCATAATAGCTCCAGCCCAGGCTAATTCAAGACCTCTTCTCACCAGGGCTTCCCTCCAAGGGCTCCTTGATTCAGGGAAAGGGCTTTGGTCCTCGGGGTGGTCCCTCTTTCATATTCCACTTGGCCTGAGTAACGCTCCGACTCTATTGGAAATGAAGGGTAATAAGAAGAAAAATTGTATTTCAGCAGAGCTAAAATTAAAATATTGATTGCTGTATAATTTATGTGCGAACACAGAGCCATCTTTCTTATTTCAAGTCCAAAAGATTCCAATTGACTCTGCTCTCACATACACTTCATGCTGTATTTCCCTTAAATGCAAGAATTAAGTGCACCATACTTCCCATCAACATCCTTGAAGGACACTCCTGAGAATAAACACACTGCTGCTTTACTTTGTTTATTAATTCTCTTCTTCTGGAGGGAACTGAACCACATACTATCTGTACTGCATAAGCACTACTTTATTTTCAAACCTTTATGAGATTTTCACTTAATAAACCTTGACACATTCTGCAGTCAGTGAAATTAATAGCCACCTGAGAGCAGCTTCGGGGGGTCATGTTGGATGGCCCAGTGACTGGCAACTCCAGGATTGGTGACACTCCTGAGTGTCCCTAATTATCACACGGGCTCTTGTGAAATTCTAAAATGACTCTCAGAAGGAAATGAATTTTAATTGGCTTAATTTTGGAAAATACATCCCGTGCCACACTTTTCGTGGCCGAAATGTCCACAGTCAAACATGGAATGTGATCATGTTGAAATCGTATGTCGGGTTGCAGTCGGATTCCGTGAACCTGGTTTGAGCACGCACTTTGTACAAGGTCCTGAATCCGGCCCAGTGAATGTTCAAAGATGCGTTAGAAATAGTCACCGCTATGGAGAACTTAAACCCTTGTCGGGGACAAGCATATAAATAACTAAGTAAACCGTGAGAAAATTAATTTGCTAAATACAAGTTTTGCCATGGGAGTGCTGAGGAAGACACAATTAATTCTGATGGAACGTGCCAAAAAAGGCCTTGAGGAGGAAGTCAGATAGCATCAAGGCTTTGAAAAGTGAACAGGATGCTAGAGACTTGGTAAGAGAGCGGAGATACCGTGAGAAGGGCGTCTATGGCTTGTAAAGGAGAAAAGGCAGAGACCTGGAGAATTTATAAAAGTATGTGGTAGAAACCTATGAGAAGATGATGATGTTGCAAAACTTGAACAATGCTCTTCTCTTTTGAAATTAACATGAATTGGGATGCTTCACTGGCTCAGTTGGTTAACGTCTGACTCTGGGTTTTGGTGCAGGTCATCATCTCACGGTTCATGAGATCGAGCCCCGCAGCAAGCTCTGTGCTGACGGCAGGGAGCCTGCTTGGGATTCTCTCTCTCCCTTTCTCTTTGTCCCTCCCCCACTCACATTCATTCTCTCTCTCTCTCAAAATAAATAAACATCAAAAAACCCTCAAACATTGCAAAATAAATAAATAAGTAAATAAATAATAAATAAAACAAAATAAAATCGACAGGAACCATGCATGGGATAATTCACAAGCAAGTTTCTTCCCCCCAACACATCTATTTAGTCAATATCCAACTTGATTGGAGAGGTTCTGAAAAGTGGGCGTTGAGTTCTTGTGGCCTGTTAGTAAGTAGAAGTGTCAGTGCCTATTAATGCTATTAAATGTATTATTACTAATTAGTTAATCATTAAAAATGTGTGCTTAGAACTTCCTGGGGCACCTGGGGGGCTCAGTCATTAGGCATCTGACTTCGGTTCACATCTTGATCTCACAGTTCGTGAGTTCAAGTCCCACATTGGGTGAGCACGATCCCCGTTTTTGGGTAAAATGCGGGCCCTGTGTGAGCTCTGCTTCTCTTTCTCTATCTCTTCTCTCTCTCTATCTCTCTCTCTTTGCCCCTCACTCACTTGAGCCCTCTCTGAAACTCAAAAAAAAAAAATGTGTCCTGAACACCTGCCACGTATACAGCACCATTTAGGAGCTATTTATTTTAAATAAAGATATAACTCCCCACGACATCCTCTGACTTTCTGGTTCATACTCTCACACACACCTGTAAGCCCGGACTACTCCTTCTATCATGGCTCACGCTTGCCTATGTATTTCTTCGTTCTGACAAAGTATCATATTTGGTTGAGAAAGAGGCCAAGTTACACTGCAAAAGGAAGGAATATTACTTATTTATATACATAATTTATTAACACATATCATGTATGGTTGCATGTTAATTATTATGAACATAATAATGATCCATAAGAGAGGCCCACGGGAGTCTACTTTGTTGTAGGGGTGTGTCTGCATATTTGTAGGCATCCTGAAAATCATGGATATGTACAATCTCCATTCCATTGTATACATCCAAAGGAAGGGAGGGAAGTCTAGTTTGCCGAAGGAGAGAAACCCAGGGAAAACGTTCATGGCAATGTCCTTCAAACATTTGAAAGACTGCTAATATGGATTAGGTTGATCAGGTAGCAGTCGAATAGAAACAAATTCTGGCTCACTAGATACAATCAATTACCAACAGTTAGAGCTATGAATCAAAGGTAAGTGGAATCTTGTAAAATAACGTCGCCTCCTATATACACAAAGCATAAAGCATAAACAGTCACGAGCAGATGTGTTGGACCATGTATTCTTCCACTTTTCTCACTGGGGGGTTGGCCTTGAGTATGTGAATATGGAATTCAACTATAATGTCTCATAAATTTATGCTGTGTACCTGGCATATCCCACATTGTCTGTCGTGTATTATATGCCCATATCATTGGGATGACCATCCCCTGTGGCTGGCTTACACATATTTAGATACTCTTCTTCTTTGTCTTGCTAGCCTACAGCCCAGCTTCTAAGTTGACCCCAGCATGGGATCCATCCCTGAAGCTTCTTCCTGCATTGACTTTCATGTAATGCCAGGTTTCGGCGCATCAAGGCTTGAGTCTGTGCTCTCGCTCTAAACCATGGTTGGTGTAGTCTGTCCTGAGGATCAAATCTAGCATTCTGACTGTTTGTATAAAAGACGTTTTATCGGAACAAAGCCATTTCCATTCATTTATGGGTTGTCTATGGCAGAGCTGACTAGCTACAACAGAAAGGGTATGCCCCACCCGGTGAAACGTCCTCTCTCTGGCAATTTACAAATGTGTCTGCTGACCTCTGCTGCAGACCACATCTCAATGCTTCCTCAGAACTGATTTTCGTTTTTCTTTTTTTTTTTAAAGAAATGATTTTCTAATTCTCACACCAGAATGCCGTCTGTTGCTAATGCTTCCAGACTCCCAGGAGAATTTTATTGATACTGTTAAATATGAAATTAGATAATTATGACTTATCTCCTTACTCCATCATTTGATTTTTTTTCGCTCTCTCTCTTTCCGATCCATATACTAAAATAAGCCATAACAACTGCAGAGCGAACAAACATGAGTGCCCCTGGGATCTCATCACCCTGAAATCCACACCAGTGTAGGTCTCACGCGTGGAGACGTGGTTTTGCTGCTCCAAGGAGTAGAGCCCAATGCATTTTCCAATATCATCATAATTACAAGAGTCAGTTCAGTTCTATAGTGTTATTTGCATCCTATGATAACAGAGGCAAAAGTTCCAGGTTGTACGCTGGGTTTCAGTGTCCCAGAGATATGATAAGGTCATTGTGAGTACTTAATGAGACAAATCATTTAAAAAATGTCATAAAACATGACAAAAAAATATGTCAGCCATCCTTCTTCTAGTTTTCACATTTTGTATGTGAGGTACTGTGTCTCCGTGGCAACTAGAACCATAACTCTCTGCCTTGGGGAGTCAGACGGACTCAGAAGCCCCCCTCTTTATCTGTGAGGAACTGGGCTTAGAAAGATTGCCAACAGTTACCTCTCAAACTCATGCAAGTTACACTTCATACCCAATTCCCGGTACCAGGGGGTATAGTCGTTTATGGCATGGCCCCACTGACATAATCCAAAGTGCATGTTATTATCACATTGTGACACTCTAGAAATAATACAGAATACCGCTCTGATTCTGCTGTTGCCGAATGCTAACTGCAGGTGCCGGCATGCTTCTGGAAAGGTGGTGTGTTTTTATACTAACCCAGTCTCTTCCTTCACCCCACCCCCGCCAGGCGTCCTCACCCCTAACCAAAGACTGTGAGTCTGCTCTGATAGAATGTGATGGCTCTGGGTGAGGAATGAAACCTCAAATCAAGAAATGCCGTTTAAGATTATTCTGTTCTCCCTCTGCCCGACATAAACTCCGGTGATACTTCAGGCTCTCTCTGGAGTTTTATGCTGACCTTGGATCACCACACACAATTAGGTCAGTGTATTAAAAATAACCATCTGCCTTTTGGGATTTAAAAACAGGCCAGCACTTTGGTGCCAGTGTTTCTATTTTTTGTTGCAGTGTGATGAAGGATAATGATATTGGAGGATCCAATACGCTTCTCAGCAAAACCTGGCTCTCTTCTCTACATGTTCATTGCAAAAGGAGAGGCCTCTCGTTCATGAGTAAAAGTGTGAAAGGAAACACTCACGGGCTTTAGAGCCAGACTGCCTGGGCTCATCTGAGGCTTGACTTTGGGCAAAGACCTTCACCCTCTGTGCCTCAGTTTCCAGTCTATAAACGGGGCGATAGGACATCCTTCCTATGTTCATTGTTACGAAGATGAAATGAGCTAACCTACTGAAGGGCTCATTCAGGGCCTGGCACTAAGTGTTCAACATAAACTATTCTTACCATTGTCATTGTTGTTCCTGTCCTGACAGAATTGTGTGTCCTTAGATCTTTTAAGCTTTGATCGCTTCATTTCTGTAATGGGAAAAGTACACCTCCTTTGAAACAATTATTTTGGACAGTAAGATCTCACCGGCTGTAGAACAAATAATCGTGTGTGAACAAACAGCACCATAACGCTTTTACTCAGCATGCCACAAATGGTTGGAGAGACTTGGATACTCCCCGGGAAAGAGAGCAACCCCCATGTATACTTATCCTGCCATAGGAAGAATAAATACTTCTCTCAGTGCATTAAAAAAAAAAAGTTTCCTTTGTGTTGACACCAATCTCACCAACTGCCGCAGCGGCCCAAGAATCGATCAGGTTTTATTTAAACATGTTTCCATGTGACTAAGCTAAGAGATAAAGATGTGTCCAAATCATTTGGCATTTTAAAATGGGAACGATGTTCATTTGAAAAAACAAAATGAGTGTTGACTTGAAAAGTCAGGTGTATCAACTACGACTAGTGTTCCAAAATGATCTTAAAGGTTTCTATGAAAATGCCCAGTTAGGGCTTTCTTACCTAAATAATTGTGTTTACATATAATACAAAGACTAATCATTTCTTTAAAACTTTTTTTTTAATGGTTATTCATTTTTGGGAGAGAGAGAGAGAGGGACAGAGTACGAGAGGGGGAGGGCAGACAGAAGGAGACACAGAATCCGAAGCAGGCTCCGGGCTCTGAGCTGTCAGCACAGAGCCTGACGCGGGGCTGGAACTTACGAACCACGAGATCATGACCTGAGCCAAAGCTGGACACTCAACTGACTGAGCCACCCAGGCGCCCCCAAAGACTAATAGATTTTTATCATCATTAGAAGGAAATCAGGACTTCTTTTTCTCCCAGTCATTATTTGTGTGGTTCTCTTGTTAGAAATTTAACATTTGCTTATCATGAGCTTTTTTCAAAAGTAGTGTTTCCATTCAGAAATCTTTCATACTAGTTCAGTTTCAAGATTCACACATACGTATGCATGTATGTATACATGTATGTGTACTTGTGCAAACTCATATTTTTTCCATGAGTTTTTTTATTCTTATAATGCTTCCTGCAGCAGAAAAAGAAAAACAAACAAACAAAAAAAACACACACACACAAAAAAACAAAGAAAACAAAGGAATGTTACAGGAGGGCATATTAGCTTTACTTTACAAGAGGAAATAGTAATTAAGCAGTTAGTTTATTTGTTGTTATACCACAGAGTTACAACCTCCCTCTTTCCCACTTCCTGCTCTCTGTTCTAGGCGGATCTGCCCTTCTTTGGCTAATCAGTCTCACCAGCCTCCATCATGCCTCGGAGGTTTTTGCAAATACTTCCTCTCATCAGCCAACACTTTCCACGTCCCCTCTGTCTTTGCCTTGTACAAGTCCTACTCACCCTTCATTAGAGAAGACCCCATGACGTCCTTTTTTAGAAAAAGTTACCTGTTTTAGAAAAACACAGAGGCTGGATTTCTTCCTAGATCTTTTCATATGAATAGTTTCATATCATTTGTGTCATTTCTTTTGGTTACTGCAAGGAATACGTATTTGTTAACTGGTTATATTCTTCATTAAGGAAACGTTTCTTAGCTCTCTTGGCCCAGAACCAACCACATTACTTCTGTTTACATTCCATGAGCAGGAACTATTAATATAGAACTATCCAGATGCAAGGGAGCCGAGGCTGTGAGCTATAACTCCTATTTGGGAAGCCACTTCTCACTCACTATTCCATTAGGGAAACAAAATGAATTATTGGAGGACAGGAGTATTGGGTAGCAGTTTACTAATGACCGAGATTTATAAAACCTGAGAGAAGCTGTAAGTGATAGAATTACTGCTGACCAATATAAGAAAAACAGATAATAATATCAACACTAAAATTAGGTCTTAAATTTGTGTTGGGCTTTTGCTTTTCAAATAGATTTTTCATTCAGTACCATGTCTCATCTTCCATAAAACAAGGAGGATGATTTCCAGAAAGATTAACAGCAAATCCAAGATTATTCATCTACTAAGGTACCAGTCAGGTACTTGAACCACAAGGTTCTAAAGGCAATTGTTATTATTCTTACAATGCCTCTTTCTAAAGGAATTCAGTTAACTTTCTTTCTAAAATTATTCATCATATTTCTGTACCTGGAGAATTGCAAGACGACTACTCTTCTCTGCAACTGAATAACATGGATCTACAGTATGTGAGTCCATTGAATCTAGCACGGAGACAAATCCTGCCTAAAAACTAGAAAACGAATACAGATACGTAATGTTTCTTTTCTAAAAAACAAACAAATGAACAAAAAAAAACCCCATAAATTATTAGGAGCCACATGTATGCATTGGGAAACTGAGCTTCAGAATGCTTAAGAGTCTAGTTCAAGATCACACAGTTAAATGAGGAAGTTGGAATTCAAACCTAGCAGTTTCTGATTATGAGTTCCACAGAATCCCATTATACCCAGAAATGGGGGATTTATTATCCTGTACACATAAGACCAATGTTATTTTCTAAATGCTTATAACTTTTCATTTTCACTTAAGGGTAGCATTTGAGCATGGATACCTCTTGGATTATCTGTTCAGTACAGACAGAAAGATCTGGAAAAACAAATCAACTAGACTCAGTAGTAGATTTACAACAGTAAACAAACAAATAAAACAGTAAACAAATCAACTAGACTCAGTAGTAGATTTACAACATCTTCATGGCTCTATTCTTGATAAGTATTTTGGGCAAATGGAATCTCTGTAGTTCCATCAAATATTTTAGAGGAGTAGAAAAATGTAGAGATTCTTGTTCACTCTTAAGGATTGCAACAGTTAGTTATTCATAGACCAGTATGAGGAAGTTTACTGCTATGATAAACCTAGTGATCAATGAAATGAAATGAAATGAAATTAGCTACAGTTCAAATGAGGATGGTTAGAATGTATAATCAGTAAGTATGAACAACAGTACTACCGAAGTCATGAGTAATCCTATCTCCTCTTTTAAGAACTGTCAGGAAACATAAATTACGTGGGCATTGGGTTTGTACATTCCTTAGACAAGGAAATCTACACAAATTTCTAAAGATAATTTATACTTGATTAGGAACTCTGGGCTTGTTCAGTGAAAGACATGGACAATTCCAGTGGGTCTTTTTACAAATCCTCAATGATTAAAGGAATTTTGACTCTGGAATATTCACATATGGTACACCCATCAGAAATAGGAACACATCATCTCCTTCATTTCATATCAGAGAATGGGAATTTATCAGTATGAACTGAGAATGACAACAATATCAAACAAACCCTATGACTAAGATCCATGGGATAAAAGGCCTTTCTCAAATATTTTTGTTGTTGTTGATTAGACTTTTATCTTAAACTATGCTAATATTTGCCTAGGAATCAGAAAAGGAGAGTTCTAACTACTTAATCTCAGTTTTGTCATCTTTAATGAAAACACTTGCCATGAGTTATCCGACTAATTGGAAATTATGGAAATTACAGGAAGGGCACAAACTCTAACCAATTGGAAAATCTGAAAGAGTACCAGACAATCACCGGCACCTAGCCATGATATGAAAATGGGCAGCCCAATTTATTTTCCACACTCAATAATGCATTTTATTTTTTTTCCAGACTATTTTTTAGGGCAGTCTTAGGTTCACACAAAATTGAGAGCAAGGTACAAATTTCCGATATATACCCCTTGCCCCTGCACATGCATAACCTCCACCATTATCAACATTACTCACCAGAATGACACATTGTTTACCAAGGATGAACCTACACTGATACTTCATAATCGCTCAACGTCCATACTTTATCTTAGGATATACTATTGATGGTGTACATTTTATTAGGTTGACAACAGTATAATGATACATCAATAGAATATCAAAGTATTTTCACTACCTTAAACATCCTGCACCCTCTGCTTATTCATCTTTCCTCTCCATGCCTAAAAATCAAAGATCCTTTTATCAACTCCATAATTTTGCCTTTTCCAGAATGTTATATAGTTGAGATCATATTGTGTGTAATCTTTTTAGATTGGTTTGTCTCATAGTAATATGAGCTTACGTTTCCTCCATGTGTTTTCATGGATTGAGAGCTGTTTGTTGCTGTTGTTTGTTTGTTTGTTTTTTCTTGTTTTGTTTGGATTTTTTTTAGCACTGAATAATATTCTATTGTCTGGATGAACTACAGTTTATCCATTCACTTACTGAAGGACAGTCTCTGGGTAAATACCAAAGAGCGTGATTGCTGGATCATTTATAATAAGAGTACATTTAGTTTTGTAAGAAGCCATCAACCTGTCTTCTAAAATGACTGCACCATTTAGTATTTCCACCAGCAATAGATGGGAGTTCCTATAGCTCTCCCTCCTCATCAGTGTTGGTGTCATCCATTTCTAGATTTTAACCATTTCACAAGCAGTGTAAAGGTATTTCATTGCTGTTTTCATGTGCGTTTCCCTGACAACCTAGCATGTTTATTTGCCACCACTCTATCTCCACTGATGAGGTATCTGTGAAAGACCGTGGTCTATTTTTTAAATCAGATTATTTGTTTTCTTATTGTTGAGTTTTAAGAGTTCTTTGTTTATTTTGGATAATCCTTTATCAGATGTCTTTTGCCAATATTTTCTCCTAGTCTATGGCTTGTCTTTTAATTCTCTCAATCCTGTCTTTCATGGAACATAAGTTTTTTATTTTAATGAAGTCCGGTTTATCGATTATTTTTTAATGGATTGTGTCTTTGGTGTTGTATCTAACAGGGAATTACCACACCCAAGGTCATCTTGATTTTTTCCTATGTTTTGGCTTCCTTTTCATCTCTATTCACCTCTTTTAATGTCCTCCAAACATTACATGACAGGGATGGAATGAGATGATTTCTATGGTACCTTGCTTTATGTATTTTAAATGACTAGGATTATAGTTCAAAATATTCATTTCCCATGAGAAGCTCACTGTAATATTATGGTGCTTCTGATGTAAGCAACAGAAAACAATATGGCTCAAGGGAAAATGAATATTTCAATGGCATGAAAAGGTTCGAAGTCGAAGGGGAATCCACAACCAGTGGGATACAGGTGTCCACGTCAAGATACCTCAGATCCACATGTTTTCACTCCTTGTAATACACTGCATGCATTGTACAAAGTCCAAGGGAAAAGTGATAGAAGGGACTTTTTTGAGTGTGTCACGTTTTCACTCCGTGCTTATAGAAATGAAGAGCATCTTACTGATCTTCGAGTGTGACATGAAGAATTGATGCAGGGGTATTTCCTCAAATGACACCGAACATGTTAATAAAAATATATTACAACTTCAGGTAGTATATCATGTGTCTACTGCACTCATAATGACATTGTTGCCTATTAGTTTTCCATTGATATGTAACAAATGATCTCAAATGTGGCAGCTGAAAACAATATCCATTTGTTATCTTCAATTTCTGTAGTTGAAAAATCTGGGCAGGCTCAATTAAGTTTTCTACTTACAGTGTCACAAGGCCAAATTCATCATGGAATGTTCTTCCTTCCCTCCTATATCTTTTCAAATTCTACCAGTATCTCAAGACACTTTGAAGTATCGTCATGAAAATTTTGGGACTTCTCTAGGAATCGCTGGTATCTTTCTTCTAAGCAAATGCGGTATACATAGTTTGTAATACACAAAGTTGGAAAGTATTAACATTCCTTTACTATTCTCAAATTTTGGCACATTTAAAAAAGACTAGAGTATGAGCTATCACAGGGTGTCTATTTTGCATAAATTTTATATCACCCGCAGCATTGACCAAAGTTTTAAATACACAGCAGACAGCAGTTGTTAATTTTTACCCATATATTGACATTCCCAAGTAAAATACAAATGAAAATAAAAATCATTCCATCTGAATACTTTCCATTAAACCTGAGATATTCCCCTCCCTTTACATTCATTGAAGTACTTTTTGCAAGCTCCATTGTCATTTACTTTTTCATTCTCTCTCATTCCCGTCCATACAAATATCCCCAGCTGATGACAAGGTTAAATCTTTAACAGGAAGGTTAACAATTGTAGGCACATGAAAAAGGCCTGAATATGAAGACAAAACAAAATTGCAGAAAATCCAGTATCACACAAAACTATCATGTGGATGCCTCATAACCGTCTTTCTATGCCCTGGGTGGATATATTTTGGAACAAAGCAGTTGGCTTAATAAGAGATCTGGCGCTAAATAAAAGGTTTTCAACCTTCAGGGTTTAGCATCTGAACATACTCTTCAGGTGCCAGATTGGCCTGCCCTGGAGTTGATGGGGATTTGATGAACCTGTATGTATGTACAGCCTCAGTGGATGAAGAGGCAGGGCCTGGGAAGGAGGAAAAGCCACTGAGAGAGAGAAGTGATGGGAAATAGCATCAGAATGTACGGTAATATGACAAAATTCAGTGGGTTCAGAGCCAGCCCATTAAGAAGCAAGGTTTGAGCCATCAAGCTGAGACATCTGGCCATTTTAACTTGGCCACCGATGGCGAAATAAAGGCAGGCCATCCTGGATTCAGCAATAATTAGGATGACTTCAATGATTCCTGATATTTCCATTTCAAGACTATATCTGAATAGTTCTATGTTTGGTGTCTGCGTTTCCTTTCATTTTAATCAGTTTTATATATATTTTGAATGCATGTTTTCATGAGTATAGAGGTCATCTATCAAAGAGAAAAATGGCCTTACCTTTTTCCTTACAAGAGATTTGAAATAATGACTAAGATGGCCATATCTAAAAATCTTTTCTAGTAAAACAGTTGAAACTTCCTTCACCTACGGACTGTTGGCATTTAAGTGGAAAGCACAATGGGTAAATATTGGGTGAGTGTCCTAAGTCGGGCTTATTAGTTTGTGTTCTCTGAGGAGTCACTTGTCCTGTCAGAGCTTGTATTGTGACTTGTTGAGAGCCCTGACATGTTGTCTCCTCACTGAGGACCTCACCCTTGGATGGTAGAGAAAACAGCTCATGTTTTAGGATTTCTTATGAATGCAAATTCTATGGTCTCATTTGGAAAAGAGCAAGCACAAATAATTTCAAATGTTTTGGTTTAGGATATTTTAGGATATTAACATATACTATTTAGTATGTGAATTAGAGACAGCCTTTTCATGGTCAATGAGCAAAGCAACAAGAGTATTTTCATTCCTCATTTGCATGAAGTTTCGAATTTGCAACCAATATAAATCATTTAAATTATTAATGGTAAAGCACACTAGTTATTTGAGTAGACCTAAAAAGGAAATAAGCCAATGAAATATAGCCTTTAGTTTCTAATAGACCAGCTTTGGAAGTGGATGAACTGGTCTGAAGGAAGCCTCATTCTGATGGAAAGAGGAATCTGGGGGCAGGCATCCTCAACAATCAGCCCAAATGATGGCTCAAGGATGTTGGATCTGTGTAACCTGCATCTTTTTTTTTTTGGATAACACCATGAGGCACGATTGCATTCCTTCTCTTTGTTTCCTGGCATAAGAGCCAGAGTCCAGTGAGAGAGACTAACTGTTGGTTGTCACAAGTCACATCATTTCTGGGGAATAAGTGCTACCCTGGGAGGGGAGCAGGATAATATAAAAATAAACAGTTGCTTGTGTTTCCTTAATCCAATATGTCAAATCAGTAAGTCCATTTCCTTAGAAATAGCTCAGGCTTTTTGTGTGTGTGCTAGGTGGGTGAGGGCCAGAGAGTATTTCCTATCAGCACTTCTGGTCCTTCCCAATCCCTACACGTAACTGCAGGAAAATCCTTGAACTTCTCTATCTGATAAAGTACATGTTTACCTAGCAAAATAGATATATATCAGTAAACTCTTATGCACCAGCATGTCAGATCCAGAATTTGCCTCATTACCTTCAGCTTCATGCCAGTGTGACTGTGTAAGTCTCTGGTTTAGGGGCCAGTTCTGCTGCCTCAATCTCCTCACCCCACTGGGCAAAGCCAGTGCTTATGACTGACCTCCTGCCTTGTTCAGTGAGAGTTCTCCACTTTCTCTAGAACTTTCTCTAGAACTTTATCTTCAGTTCTACTGGAACTGAAATCTTTCTATGCTCTCCATCTCACTTGTTAGAACATTGATTTCTTAGTTAGGAAAAAAAAAGTGACATGTATTTTTTTATACTGCCAGGAATTGTGCCAAGATATTTTTGCATTTATTATCTCATCAAATCCTGAAAATGAAGTTAAGATACTAATATTATCACTGTAATTTTATCAACAAATAGAGGGGTAGCCTCCTTAATAGTTTGCTCAAATTCCCTGGCTGCCAGATTTTGGGTTGGAGGACACATACACGATCACCTAAGTTCCCAGGGTCCCCATCTCTGAGTTAGCTTGAATTTTAGATCACAGCAGGTCTTAAAACTGGCAAGTCTTTATAGATTCTAGTAATACTACTATACTATACTACTATACTATACTACACTATACTATATATACTGTATATACTGTATATACTATACACTATACTACTATAGATTCTAGTAATACTAAAGAATGAGCTTAAATAATGAGCCTATTGTTCAACCAGTAAGGCTGGCTTAGTGGTAGGTCATCTGATGACAAGATCTGAATGAAGTAACTGAATATATATGAAATTAATATAAATAAGAATTTTCTTCAATATTAATTAATTTATGAGAAAAATTCACAATGGTATAAATTGCATTAACATGTACTTTGTAATGGCTTATCTTTCTGGAAAACTGTTAGAACTGTCAGAAAATACTCCCCAGTGGTAGAAACATCATTTTCTTCCTGTTCCAATTTTTCTGACCCAAAAAGAATCACAGAAAAAATACTGATCTTGCTAATTCAGGAGAACCTCAAATATAGAAGAATCTCAATATAGAAGAATCCAGCCTCTTGTTGAGAAAATATGGCATCTAAAGTCTATCCTAAATTTGTAAAATCACTTGTTAATTTTCATAACGTACAATCTAATAGATTAGGAGGGGAGTGATATTTGTCTACAGCATCTTATGTAGTCATTTATCACAGCACTTCGTTGAAAAATTTATTCAACAAGAGTTAATAAAGTAACTAGTAGCTTTTAAGCAGTGATTGGCCGTGTTTTAAAATACCTAGTTACATTTTATTGTACGTTTTTTTTTCTAAATCTACAATTTTAAGAAATTCATAAAATATCAAAATCAAAATCATAATCAGGTTATTGTATTCTATTGTTTCTCATCAAATTTTATCCATAATGTATTTTATCAAGTTAATTTACTGCCTCTATTAGAGGCACCTTGAACAAGGTGATAGTGGTTTGTAGATTTGCTCATTTGAGATGGAAAACTCAGATGAGACTTGACCAAGGCTGATGCTTCATGACATTTGGAGGTGGTACTGCTTTTATCTTTTGAGGATAGGAGTAGTCAACGTCTCAAAATTCATACCTGTGCTCTGGAAAGAAAAACAAAAACACTAATAATCAGAACATAATTTGGGTCTAAGATTCTCATACTTGGACTTTATTCAATATGATAACCTTTATTTTTCACTGTTTAACAAAACAGTTCTACGTCAGGCATTTATACGTTTTCTCTTTTTCTTTATATCCTCCAATGTTACAAATGTCCCCAACTCCTACACAGCAATCTAGAAACTGTTGGACTCTCTTCCATCCCATGGTTGGAAGAGAGATGTTTGTCACACGTTTGGGCTTCAATGGTGCTTTCCTAATAACATAGAATGATTCTAGTCATTACTGGCCACAAAAATTTCAATGTTCATTCATCCATTTCTGGTATTCATTATGTGATTTGATTTTTCACAATTCATTCAAAACACTATAAGTTACCAGTTTAATTTCAAGAAGCTACACTTTAAGTCTTATTGTTTGTTTTCAATGTGTTCTACGCAAGATCAATTCTAGAGTGTTCAGTAACGCATCCTTGAAGTTCATGCAATAACTTCCTGATTTTTTCCCCTCTTTTGGCACTTGAGGATCTTCTTATAATCTTTTATTTCCTGAAAAACTTCTATATTATTTTATATAAAAATAGACAATCCTTTTTTCTGATTATTTAGAAAATGAATTGAATTTGAAGGTGAATATAACAGACATTGAACAGAATTCCTAGAATATAAGGAGAAAGAAGGTAGGAATTCAGACCACAAAAGACAGAGAGTCCAAGGTATTCCAACCCTGTGTGCAGAAAAAGAGCTGTTCGATTTTCTTATCAATTTTTACACTTCATTTTTATAGACTTAGTGTTTCAAAACCTTCCTACTGTGCTTATGCATTAAAAAGTTGAGTTAATAATGCTGGCATTAGAGTTAGAGAAGAATATGAATTTAAGTTATTCATAAATGTTAAAATTGCAATGCAACTAGTGTATACAATGTAAAAGAGTTATGCAAATGAAAATAATGCAAAATCACTTTAAATGTTACAAATAAATATTTTCGTGGCATTGATGAAAATGTCCAAAGTTCAGTATTATTTATTCTTTCCTACAAAGTCCATCTCTGGCAGTAAGAATTCCAGGAAATTACAAAATAATATCAAAGAGTTTTTAAAAGGAGTTACAAGTCACATGAGTTAGTGTCATGAATACCAATTTTAATTATAATATTCCCTATGAGATAGCCCAGAGATGAACAAAGAGAGAGGCAGGAGTTTTAGAGGGAGGATAGCAGTTTATACAGTCACCTCATAGCAGGTACGTCTTGTATCATTGTCCCTCTTTCTCTCTTTTTCTGTCTCTCTTTCTCGTCTTGGTTGTCCGTACTGGAAAGGGGGAACCTCTTCCATCCCCCAGCAACAACATCACCAACAAAGTACCATGCATAGGTTACATATTCCAAGGCGGAGGACTTAAACCTCCTAGTCTGTGCAAAAAGAGCCTGTCAGTTCTATGATCACTAGCAAAGTTCTGCAAGTGGAGAGTTTGTGCAGAAAATCGGTTTTGGTGTCAAATCTGCGAGTATTACAAAAAGTCACTCTGCTTGCTCTAGTTCTGTTGTGTATGCCTTTCTCTGGCTCTTCAGGAAAGGCTGAGACAAGACAAGTCTTAGAACTAAAGATTTAATCAATCTCTATTACCAAAAATATGACTCACAAGAGCACTGGAAATTGAGATACTCTTGAGTGGTTTGGACAAGTCAGCTTGTATCACTGGCTTTCAGTTTGCTCGTCCATAAATGGCAGTTTAAACTCAGTGATGTCTAAAGCACTTATAGCCCTAAAATTCTTCTAATTTCTTCTCTATCCTCTCTGTTATGTTAGAAAGTTTTCTCTTTTATGTTTATTTCCAAATGTGCGTTGAATCAAATTTCCATATGCTATTATGTTGGCACTAAAATGCAACACAGTCAAACTGTATCAGTTTGCACAAGCAAAATAATGGTCACCAGGAATTTGCTAAGAAGTATCTGAGTAGAGACTGCCATCCATATTTTCATGGCAATTGGGGCCCTGCATTGTGGGGTATAGGAAACGGTAGCAAGGGTAGTTGTGCATTGTGGTAGGCTGTAGAAATCCATACTAGAATTTTTGTCTTTAAATCACTTTTGATGGCTTAAAAAAAGCCAAACTTTGGTTTTTGTGCCATTTGCAAATAATGTCACATCTCTCAATGACATTCAAAATCCAAAGAGGTTCATTTCCATTCAACAGTAGCATGGAAATAATTTCAAATCAACTTTGGGACAGCGAGAGCAAAATGTTGTTTGGAAGTCATTGTGCATGGAGAATCATGTCTTACGCCATCTGTTGACAAAATAGAACTCTGCAGCTTGGATGGCTCCTGAATAAACCCAAGGAGGGTATTCGTGCTAGAAGCTAATTTAGAGAGGAGAAAAACAACAACAACAAGGCAGCAACAACAAAAAGCCATGGGGTGTCCTCATAAAAAGGCAAACAAAAGAAAGATCAAGAAGTACAAACCCCGAGCTTAGATGCTTCTTTCTTTGCACACATCTGCTTACTGAACACATTCCAATTTAATTATATAGCCAAATTACCATCCCCTTACAGAACTATTGTCATGGTTTTCAGATTCTTCCAAGTGTCAATTTCAGTGTAACTCCCTGTATATTTCAAAACAATGCCTGGAAATTTTCCTCTCTCTGCAATTATGCAACATTCAAAGATACGAGAATTTCTTTTCCCCCACCTAATCAAATTTTTCATGTTAGCTTCCTAAAAAGCACCTCCCTTTATGTACATATCTGCCTAAGTCATTTGTCTCCAGATTTTATTTAGACAATTAAAAAAATCGGTACTTAATTTTCAGAGATGTTAGAGATGTAGGATATGTATTTCCTTTACTTCAAACTTAAATGAGCTAAAATTTCTGCCTATATAATAAATGAAAACTTAAAAAAACCCTAATCTACTGACTATGATTGTTAAATCTCTAAAAGTATTATGAAAAGGTTTTGTTTTTTATAATAGTGGTGTCTATATTATAAAAATTTTTGTCCAAAAAAGAAATTTCCACGGAAGCCCTATGCCATCAGAAAAGGAATTAATTTGGTTGAGAAGTTCTCTCATCATGTGCTTCTCAATGAAATGTACTTGTTGTCTACAGTGATGTAGACTTAATTAGAACAATTATTGAGGCTTTAAATATATGCCTATAAAAATGACCAGCTTTACATAGAAAAAGGAACAACTTTATTTTTATCAAAGATGACTTTATATTCTTTGATCTGATTGGTAGAATATAAGATATAAAAACTAAGAAATTGTCCAGAAACTATATAATCTACTTACAAGACTAATTTATTAAATCAGCCACCTATTTATATTCATCAAGCATTTATTAAATGTGTACTTTGTGCAAAGGAATATGCAAGATGATTTTTATATCCATTATTATATTAAGTTTATACATGAATCTTTTAAGGCAAATCCTTCTTCCCTATGGAAATAATTCACTCAATATTCCATATTTTAATTATCAATGATTTGGATGCATTATGTATTATCCTCACTTTTCATTCATAGTTTGGGGTCTCTCAAATAGAATATAACAACAAAACTAAAAAAAATCAAGTTGCAATACTAATTGGATTATGAGGATTTTTGAATTCTGTTGATATTATAGGAATTTGACTTGCATTAGCAGGAACAGAGGCGAATTTTGTGTGGCCTGAAGTTCATATAATTTTTGGTCTTTCTAAGCTTCGTCTCCTTAGAGTAAGTCCTTCTCTGTACGTCATTCCTTTCCTTACTCAGAAATATATTGTTCCTAAATATCACAACGTGCAAGAAACCAACATGATTTTTAAATCTTGTAAAAGACAGAATAAGTCTGATGGAGATCTGAATGATGGTTAGATTATTGCAAAGACTACATGCTACCCTGAGGTGCTGGGGAAAACAGCCAATGGATCCAGGCAGAAGCTCATCCATTTAGCAAATAAGTGGTTTCTCCAGTGGAGGCAGCTGCTTTGCTGCCCTTCTGGCTGAAATGTACTGGCAAAAGGTCCCTGTGGATGCAAAGGAGGACAAAAATATTGGTGATACAGGAAAGACCTAACAAAATAAGGACCTAAAGCCAAGAGAAAAGCAGTTCATAACAACCTGTTTAGGAAACTGGGCCCAGATCTGTGTAGAGAAATGCCAGTTGCCTTGTCTTCCTTCCTTTCTAGTCTTCCCAAGCTAGTATTTAAAAGTATTTAACCATGAGCTCTCTTTCAATAACACAGGGTAAGAAGGAAAGCTGCTCTTCATTGATTCAGTCATGGATAATTGTTCAGAAAGTAGGAAGTGCTTCGGTAGAGAAAGAGCACCCCTCATTGATCAGCATGGCAGTTCACTTTGTCAGCATTTATATAAAAGCCATCATCCATAAAAATTTCTCAGAAGAGTTTGTTGTAGAACCAATTAGTAATTTGAACAAATGAGAGTGAATGAATGCCAAAACTCTATAATGTTCATTGTACTGTCTCGTGTATGGCTAGGTGATTCTGAGAGTGATAAAAATTATTTTTACTTATCTAGAGCCAGGATATCATGCCAGAAATATTTTTCTCTTTTTGTAAGTATCTGGTTAAAAAAGATTAGTTGTAGATACTTCAATGTGAGGGAAGGCCTCTTTACTGGGAAGGACAGAAGAATGTTCATAGAATGTGTAGTCTCTGAACAGGAAAACAAAGATATAAATAAACAATAATTAAAAAAAAACATTGCATACCAATGCTGTAGTACTGTAGAGGTGTATTTAATAAATTATCTCCTTGATTCTGACTCAGATGAATTCTTTCACCTCTCGCGCCATTGGCCTCCACCTGATTGTTGCCCCATATTTGGGAGCTCCTATATGATTGAGAGACATTCCATTTAGACACCACAAAATCTAAGTTTTGTTGCAGGATTTTTTATCTCAATACCGGGGTTCATTGTCTCTCCGCTTTGAAAAATGAAGGGGTAGACACAAAATGAGCAGCAGGCAAAAGTTTATTAGAGTATAAGATCAGAAAGAAAGAATAGTAGGGAAGCTCTCTTTACAGAGAGGGGTCATTCGAAAGTGAATGCCCATCCACAATAGGCAAGGATCCTTGTTTTATAAGGTTCTGGTTGCCCAACCTCTCCCTTCCCCCTTTGTTCCTTCTCAGGTCCTACCCTTATTGGCTGGACAACTCTAGGTCCTGGGTTGCCCATTCCTGATTGGCTTGTTTTCATTATATGAGGGGTGGTCTGTGGCCAAATTGTTCCTTGTGGGTCATACATTTTATGGTGTATTTATGTTTAGTTAGCTCGTGTGTCAAATTCCTGATGGAAACCTGAAGGGGTGTAGGTGGGGTCTGTTATATTATTAAGGGGAACCTTACACCTGAGGGGTTCTGCTCTAGTCAGACACTCCCAACGTTGTTCCAAAATGGAGGTTCCCCACCCAGGGACCTCAGGTCCTAATCTTCCTCCCCCTGCCTATTTTATCCTATTTTTCCCTACCATAGTTTGACTCTCAATAGTGCTTAACCATGGATTCAGAGACATCTAAAAATGTCTGGATGACATATGTTGTACACTGACCAAAGATAGATCTCTTGGTATAAAAGGTCTAGGAACCTCTGTGAGCAATTTGTCCTAGGAAAAGAAATGGTTGAAATGTATGTGGTAGTGATTAGGGATCTCACCTAATTCTTCTCTTTCTGGTCACAGGATAATGTAGCATGCATGTGATTTGCTTTCCTAATGAAATGTGAGTGGGAGTAATGTCTCAATTCCTGGTGAAAGACCGTGAAAGTTTGTTTGCTACTTGCCAAGTTCCCCACCCAATCTCAGCCATGGTGGAAGCCTCTGTTGAGAGGCCGATTCTGACTGTCAGCTCCCTGGGTGACCAGTGACCAAATCCTCTTTGCTATTTAGCTGGATGCGTCTTGTGAATGAGTATACCCTTAGGGGTTGCTGTATCAGAAATCTCAGTGATCCTTCTGGGACCTTGAGAACTACAGAAGAACCCCGGGTGGTGCATCCCAGGCGGGGCAGGAACAGAACAGGGAATCCCAGTAGAGAAAAGAACATGGATTACACCCCTGTATGATTTCTAAAAATATTACAGTGGACTTTAAATAAGGGCTAGACATGTCTTAATTTCAGCAAGTCTGAGTTCCAGGGAAACAAAATTTGCTGATAATGTGACCCAATAATTTACTGTATCTCTTCAGGGGATTGGGTTGTCCAGAAAAGCCTGGTTACTTGTCTCTTAATTTCAATTACTGCCTCAGATATTTCTGTTTTAATGTGAATCCTTATGCTCTTCCTTCTTTTCTTAGCTATGATCATTCCAGAAGCCATAACATCATATATAAGTTTTTGAATCTTTTCTGGTAAAGACAGGGTGTTTGATATATTTTGATCATATTGATGGTAACATGATAATGTAAATTTAAATACTTAATTACAAACCAAAAACTGATATGAAATAAGAGTAAAAATTGTAAAATTGACTCAACTTCAGCTGGCCCCAAATTTGAGCTTCCCCAAAACAAAAATTCCATACTGTCAACTCAGAATCTCAGAAATTGCCCTCGATCTTTGAGAGCTTCAATATTCTGCACATTTCAGAAGAAACGAGGCAAAATAAAATAATCATGAATTAACACAGCTTCACAGAGCTTTCTATAAGCCATTACAAGTATGCAGTCACAAAATATTTTTAATTTATCCTATAATTCCGCTTAAAATTCTCTAAGTGATCTAGTTGAACACAATGTAGTTTAATAATTATATTACAGTTTATTAATACTTTAAATAAAATGTCTCTTCAATTAAATAGTTCCAAGTGTTTGATTCTTCAAATTGTTTAAGATTATTTTTTTCTCATCTCCTACTAAATTAAACTAATTCTCTTAGGAGCTAAAGAAATTTTGGAGACACCTTGATATTAATGTAGAAAGTATCTCATTGGAAGAAAATATCCTTTGGCTCTGCCTAAAATCTTGAGTTCTACTCATTGTTTTTTGTTTGTTTGTTTTGTTTTGTTTTCCTTCCTTAATTGATTGTTTTCCTATCTGCATTAATGCAAAGTCCCCCTTAGTAATTTGAAATGGTTTTAGTAATAGGAATTATACAATGCTATGGAAATATATAGTATGGCCACTGAAGTAACCTGTAAATAAAGTTATCAGAAAACGTTAATTGCTATTTCAATGCAAGCCCAAGTTCAGTAATGCTATTCATTCTTTCCCTAAGAGATTTGTTGCTATTAGGAAGATCTCGGAGTCTGAACCTTCATGTGACAAGTACGAATGGTAAACTTCATGAAGTTTTTCCTGTCTTAAATGAATAAAGCACAATAGAAAACATCCTTTGGTTTCATTATAAATATCTGGGAACAACACCAGGCAGGCCAGCCTGAAAAAGAAGCAGAAATGAACAGCAACAAAGTTAGAGGTGCACAACAGAAGCCCTGATCAAATTGTACCTGAAGCTTGAAGTGTCTGTTTATATTGCAGTTTGATGGGTCAATAAGTCCCATTCTCTTGAGTTGAGTCATCTGTTACTTGCCACTGAAAACATAATAACCCATGCATTCAAATACGAATCCCTTAACACTTCCATTAATTTGTAAACTCAATAAACTTTGAGTAATTGCTGATTAAATGACATTTAATTTCTGTATCCATAAATTCCATATAAATGCAATGACAGTTTGCCAATCAAAAATACCATCAGTTATACAAATGGTATGTAATGTGTCAGTCATTTTGACATTTTTGCTTAAATGAGTTTTTAGTAGATTTAATAGATCTAATAATAAAACACAGGAGTATAACATCAAGCTTTTTTTAAGTTAACTTAATAACTTGACAAAAACCAACAAAAGGGGTAAAGTTCTGAAGAGGTAGTTACTATAGAAATGCTAATTAAAGTAAATGATGGTTTGAAGTGGTTTATTACATTGCCCAACATATGTATGTTTGACTATGATACAGAAACTGAGCATTGCCTCACACAGCAGGATGGGAAAGAAATTGGTCCTAATTTTATGTGGAACAAATTGAAAAATTGTGTCAAAAAATACTAAGAAATGTATTCTTTTTTTGGTTCATTGATTTGACTTCTAAAATTTGTCTTATTGAAATAATGGACTAGTGTACAGATATGTTAACATAACTTTTTTTTAATGTTTTTATTTATTTTTGAGACAGAGAGAGACAGAGCATGAGCAGTGGAGGGGCAGAGAGAGAGGGAGACGCAGAATCTGAAGATGGCTCCAGGCTCTGAGCTGTCAGCACAGAGCCCTACGTGGGGCTCGAACTCATGGACTGTGAGATGAGCTGAGCTGAAGTAGGATGCTTAACCGACTGAGCCACCGAGGTGCCCCACATAACTGTTTTTTATATGACAGAAAATATATTTAAACATCTCAAAGATTAGGATTTAGCTTTAAAAATACGTAACAATATAGTAATTTATAAAACTGGAGAAGTTCCTTTTATCGTGGCATTGTGTCCCAAAAACTAAAATAGAAAAGAAACTGGAGAAGTGAGTTGAATGCAGCTGGAGAGGGCTTTGTATGCCTGTCTTGGAGCTGAGACTTAACCTAAGGACAATGCTGAGGTGTTGTAAGGAGTAAATCAGAAGACTGACGTGATCATATGTGCATTTTTTTCTCAACTCACTCTAGCCACAGGCAGAAAAATGAATTGTAGGCTATACGTTTGTCATTGGAGAAAACTGTCAGAGAAAAGAAAAACTCTCCCATTTAAAAATAATATTTTTAACACGACTCAACTATTTAACAATCATTTCTTGAGCACATACTATATGTCAGACATAGTAGGATACTGACATAAACAACCTAAGACCTCCCCTATTAAAATGTGCATTGATTGAAAATTGATCATTTATTTCAAGTGTATCTGTAAGTCTCAAGGCAAAAGGTAATGGGTGTGCAGCAATATTTGGGCAAATTTTGCTCTACTATTTTGTAATATTACAAGCAATGATCTATGCCATATGATGTGCAAATGATAAAGGTTTGGTGCATATGAAAATAATTTTGTTACAATAAAAGTCATCTAAACCTCTCAAAAAAGTAATTTACTATGTTTATAGATATATTAGGAAAATATTATAGAAGATTATTGCAGAAATGGTACATTTAGGTGGATTCTAAAGTGTATCTTTTGGGTCACAGTAGTAATAAGCTGTGTAGATATAAAAATTAGAAATTAAAAATGGAGAGGGAGAGGGAGAAAGAAACTTGGAAAGAAAGAAAGAAAGAAAGAAGAAAGAAAGAGAAGGAGATAAGGAAGGAAGGAAGGAAGGAAGGGGGGAGGGAGGGAAGGAAGGAACAAGGAAGGAAGGTAAGTAGGAAGAAGGAAAGCAAAGAATATATTGGTGTCCAACATGAAAGCCACAACTGGTATACGAAATCTGGTTCTTAACAGCAGTAACGCTGAATTCTTCTTATTTCCACTGAAAAGCAATCTTCGACTCTGTGTGGGACAATTATCGCTCAGTTACTTTCCAGTCGGTAACAAGAAAGAAGCACCAGAGACAAGTGTTAGTAGGAATGGTCCTATCCAGTTTTGGGGGACATGTGGCCAGTTATTACACGGCTCTTTCACCTTTGGAAGCAGATTTCTCAGTTGATGGGTGACATAATTCCTTAAAATCCTAAGCATTTCTGTCCTTGCTTTTGCTATTCAACTCATTTAATCACGCCCACATGAGGACTTACTTTGTAGAAGCCATCTAAATGGGACACATCAAGGAAATTCCTGCAAAATGATGACTTTTTTATACACAGGATTAAATACACCTTGACTTGTATGGATGCGTATGGATGATTTTCGCACTCAAGACACGAAAGGCGGCAGACTGCCCACACTGACACTTGTTCAGGTTAGGCTGAAATATCTCAAGATTAATAACTTGGAGATATTTTCGAGGAAGGCCTTGGGCCTTAAAAGTGGACTTCCCCTCTACGCCTTTTCTTACACTTGGCTTGTTCAGTTTTCTGAGAATTAGCGATTGTTAGGGAGTAGATGTCTTTTGGAATATCTGGGCCAGCTGCAGCTTATCCAGGGTCCAGGTCTTAGTCCAATAAATACACAGGACATTGAATCCAACCAAAAATTCCCATTACTTACCAAAGTGGATTAAGACTGAGGTTAATGCAAAGCTGGCCATTAAAAGGGCATGCAAAAACTTCAGACCTTAGGGGTAAGTTGTGCAGTATTTAGCACAGCGGTTAACTTGGAAACGTAATTGCCGGGTATGATGGTTCCAAATCAGTGCAGCTTTTACTGATATTAAGATACACCCTTCGGGATATATAACATGTCCCAAGAGTTCAAACTCAGACCATAAGAACATTAACTCTCCTGTATTTTTATAGAGGTTATAGGGCCAGGAAGTTGCCAAGATGGTTCAGAACAGGGAATATATGACTCTATCTCCCAGGTTTAAAACCACAGCCTGGTATCTAGGAGATTATTGGAGAGGGACTTCATGAAGCTGAAGTATTTAACCCAATAGCTGAATTATTGGGCCTTGTCTGAGAGCACTTCCCTGAAGCATTTGCAAATATAAAATTTTGCATAATAGTAAAAGCTGACTAATAAACTTCAACTTATTTCAAAATTTACTAGCCTAGACCATATCTTTTGAGATACTGATCATTTAAATGAAGCTAAACCTTGAACAAAGAAATAAAAGATAAGCCAAGATTTACATCAAATTTTGGAAATCAGACAGATGATAGATAGTTCTTCTAAACAGAAGACATACTGCCCAGTAGTTTTCTCTTTTCAAGACCTTTTCTTTGCTTTCATGACCTGATTTTATCCCCTGGTGCCTCTTCCCATTGCTGAGACTCTCTTTCTATGAGTACACTTCACTTACAAATTTTTATTTATAATCTCAGAATAGATCTGGTGCTGAGGATATATACATTAAAAAAAACACACACAAGATCTCTGACATTAATGTTATGTGGAGAGACAGCCAGCAAAGAATAAATAAGTAAACACATAAATAAAATTAATTTGGTAAGTGAAGACGATTTAAAAAGTAAAGCAGGGCTATTGGCCGGAGTGAGTCTGGGAGGGAACAGGGAGAGAACATCTGACATTATCATGTAGGGGTAACATGATAGTCTCTTCCTTCTGTTCGTTTTCATTTCATCCTTTGTGCTTAGTTGGTCTTCACTGTACTTAGTATTTTGTTTTTATATTTTATGTCATCAAGGCCTGTGGGTGACTTAATCAGTTAAGTGTCCCTCTCGATCTTGGCTCAGGTCATGATCTTGGGGTCACGGGATTGAGTCCTGTGTTCGCTCCATGCTCGGTGCGGAGCTTGCTTGAGAGTCTCTCTCTCCTTCTCCCTCTGCCCCTCTCCCACTACACTCTCTCTCTCTATCTCATGCACTCTCTCTCTCTCTCTCTCAAAAAAAAAAAACAATTATATTTTATGTATTCAAGAAAGTGTTATCAATGAATATATGAGATCAGATCACTAAATGCAAGTTTTCATTTTCTCTCATTTTTGTAACGTTCCTGAGCAGACCTGGAAATCAAAAGCAGAGTAAGCTTTACAATATATATTATATTCACTGGTTGAAAGAAAATACTATTAAATGTTTGGGCTTTCCACCACCCCCCCCCCCCCACATAGCCCAAATAAAGGAGTAAATGATGAAAAAGCAATTTAAGACAAAAGGAGATATTACAAACTGTACTAAGACAGAGAAAATGTTCCTTAAATGAGCTTAGCATTTGGGAACAGTATTGAGTTGATGCTTTTATTATCTAAAGCTGTACATCAATATCTGCTGGAGGGTGTAGATGTTCTACTCGAGAAGAAATTAGCACAAACATCCAAAAACATGTGACCGCAGCACAGAAATGTAGAAACATAAAAGAGCATTTACGTTTCTGCAAAAACAATTTCTGCATGTTAAACAGGCATAACATTTCTAATCCACCAAAACCTAAGAGTTGTTTTGTTTGTTTGTTGTATCTGGTGTGCGGCGACATACTGATTGGGGGTCCACGCGGGTCCCCTACAAGGACAATAGCGAGGCCCCTCACGCACCCCAACTCTCCACACCGGGGTTCTCTCCTTTCATGCAAGCAATAGCTTATAGCACTAACCCGCACAGCAGCCTGGCCCATTGTAGGGACCGTTTGCTGTGGAGCTCCGACTCTGGGGTCGAGAGCCTGTGTTCAGTCAGTGATCACAGCTCTAACACTTGACTCTTGTGTGACTTTGAGAAAATTGCTTAAACATATGTCTGGTTTTCTTGACAGTCCCAGACGGTAAATAGTGTCAATACCTCGTATCGTGGGGTTGTGAGAATTAAGTTAGTCAATGCATATAAAGGCCTTGGAACAAGGTTTGACACGCATACATACAAAACCCTTTCCGTAGAAATATATCATCATCATCATCATCACCACCATCATCATCATCTATTTACCTTCCATCAGTCTTTCTCTACGTTATTTTCTCAATTTAGTCAGAACTCAGGGGAAGGAAAACAGACCATTATCACATATCACTATTTGCAGAATGGACCAGGGAAGTTGAAAAATAAGACTGGAACTAAAACTTAGGGCTCAACAACGCAACTAGAAGATTTAGTAAGGCCTGGGAACATAAGGTCAGAGATTCTGACCTTGGCAATGGAAAAAGATATTATGGCATAGAATACCGCTGTACGTGGAAAAATTCACACAGGCTAAATTTTCAGCAGTAGCGCCGGATGACCCCAGTGGACTTGATCTGTGAGAGCCAGCCAACGAGTCAACTGGCCACCAGGGGTGCCTGGGAGACACCAGAGGCTCACGGAAGTGCCTGCCGGGCTGCCCTGGTTTTCTTTCCTAGGAGATGTCATACCTCTGGTTTTCCCCAGGCTTCATGAATAAAAACCAGTGGGTTAGAGAAGAAAAACCAAGGGGTTGCAGGAGGAGAACACTTCCTTTCCCAGCCTGATGCTGTACCCCGCCCCGGCTTCCTGAAACCCGAAGTTGTTCACTTCCCTTAAGGGAATCCAAACTTACAAACACAAAAGTATGTACAGAAGTGAATATTTGGTTTGAATGTGGAAAGATATTACAACAAATTTTAAATTTTAAAAGGCTGGCAGTTAATGTTAACCATCACAAAAAATTCAAAAACATAAAAAATGTTTTTTGTTAAATAATGGCCCGCTGTCGCTGTAATGATCCCTCTCCCTTTTCTTGCCATATTGGTTGATTGCCTCTTTATACAGAAAAAAAAGCCTAATATTATTTGTATAGACTTAATAAAATGATAGCTTTGCTATTCTTCTAGCGTATTTATTTATAAATAAAAATGCGCTCTTATCTTACTAGTTTTGGAATATCAGTTGCACATTTACAACTTGTAGAATGATGTCATATATGTTTAAAGTTATTTTTTCTTTAAAAAATTTTTTCTTAATGTTTTTTTTTTTATTTATTTTTGAGAGATAGAGACAGTGTGAGTAGAGGGTTGACAGAGAGGGAGACACAGAATCCCAAGCAGGCTCCAGGCTCCCAGCTGTCAGCACAGAGCCCGAAGCAGGGCTGGAACTCACAAACCACGAGATCATGACCTGAGCTGAAGTCAGATGCATACCTGACTGAGCCACCCAGGCACCCCTGCAGCTATTTTCAGTATGAGACAATCTCTGACATGTTTTCTCATCAATGTGCTGTAAGATTTAAAAGGGTTTTCTTGGGGCTCCTGGGTGGCTCATTTGGTTAAGCGTCTGACTTCGGCTCAGGTAAGTTCGAATCCTGCAAGGGGTGCTTGGGATTCTCTCTCTGTGTCCCTCCCTGACTTGCGTGGAGACTTGTGTGCTCTCTCTCTCAAATAAATAAATAAACTGAAAAAAAAATAATCATAAAAGGATTTTCTTCAGGTTGAATTCCGGCTCTCTGTATTTCAAACTTTGTTTCCTCTTAGGTCTGGCTTTGGGGTCCATGGGCTATGATATGGTCTCTGACCCTGCATTTAAAATATCAGAATGCTATCGGAATCACCATGGTTACATTCCTCCTTCTGTAAGTCCAGCAACAACATAATTGGGCATGAAGTGAGCCACATACTTCATTCCAATAAAACCAAGCTTGATATTACCATCTCCAGCTCAGTTCCTCATCTGACAACTGGTTCGGATCCAAAACCAAATTCATATTAAGCCAACACTACCTAGCCCACGAGTATGTGTGATGGAGGGAAGGCAGCGTGGAAGGACACATTTGTCTATGTCAAGGCAGTTTAAACACTTTGTTTTTGCATTTTTTACAAAACGTTAGACTCCATTTCTACAGCCTACATTGCCTTTTAGGGTAAATGTGGGAAAAATAAATCGGGTGTGCTGATCTGAATTCCCTTTCTCCTTATGAGGAGAGAGCCTAACTGTCCAGAACCAGAGTTCCCTTCTGTTTTCAACATACCGATAGTCCCATCACCATCTCTACACTCACCCCCCATGCCCACCCACACCTTGTCACACACATATGGAGGGAGACCCAGTCTATCCTGAGCAGGACTAGGTGTTAGGGCTGCTAACTCTGGAGCTGAGATTCCATATTTACACGGATTTCACAGTCAACATCTTAGATACACATTTAATATTAAAAAATAAGTTGATAGCTGGGCCTCCAATTGGCCTGATACTTTAAATTTCTCAGTATGAATAAAAATTGAGAGAGAGAGAGAGAGAGAGAGAGAGAGAGAATATATCTTAGCAGTCTCTCTATGTGCGATCATACGTTCCCCATTTAAATTAGCATAGTGAAGAATTTTTGGAAGTTACTCCTTGGACTGTCGGACAGCTCTGTAAAATTGTCCGATTTTTCGGATCTCTTATTAAAGTCTTCATTTACTCTTTAATTGTGCTTACTTACTCTTTTTAAAAAAAATTTTTTTAACGTTTTTTTTTTAAATTTTTTTTCAACATTTATTTATTTTTGGGACAGAGAGAGACAGAGCATGAACGGGGGAGGGGCAGAGAGAGAGGGAGACACAGAATCGGAAACAGGCTCCAGGCTCTGAGCCATCAGCCCAGAGGCTGACGCGGGGCTCGAACTCACGGACCGCGAGATCGTGACCTGGATGAAGTCAGACGCTTAACCGACTGCGCCACCCAGGCGCCCCACGTTTATTTATTTTTGAGACAGAGAGAGACAGAGCATGAACGGGGGAGGGTCAGAGAGAGAGGGAGACATAGAATCTGAAACGACAGGGGGCTCGAACTCACAGACTGTGAGATCATGACCTGAGCCAAAGTCAGATGCTCAACCGACTGAGCCACCCAGGCGCCCCGTGTGCTTACTCTTTAATTGTGAAAAGGCTTTCCCCTGATTGCTTTAAAATGACGTTCTGGGAAAATTCAGGTCTGGACCAACACGACAAATCTGTTGTGTGGACATCATTTGTTCTGTACCCATCGCTTATGAGGTAATTTGCATTTGAAAAAAAAGCACACTGTGTAGCACAGGACAGACTTTTAGGAGACAGATGATTCTATACATGGAGAAACAAAATTTTGGCTTCTCAAACTGTATGAGAACCAGCCCCGTCACAGACACCTGAGTGAGTCCTTTGAAGAAAACTTTAAATAAGTAAAAATGGAATCGATTTTGACTAAAGTCCCTGTGCATTTTCCAAGACAAACAGGTAGGCTTTACTGCCTGCTCACAACAGTATGAAGGAAAGATGAGTGACTTCTTTGTTTTTTTATTGTATCACATTTAGATAGAAAACAACAAGAATTTGGACAGAGGAAAATGCAAACAGGAGACAGCGGTATTTAACAGGGATGACACAGCTACTCAGGAGAATGTGGTTCAGGTGCAATAAGGACTGTGGTGGACAGTTTGAAGCTTCTAGAAAGAGATACCATACTCACATTTGGGGTCAGGAGAGAGGCAGGCACGGTTCATAAATGGAGTCAGTGGACAAGAAGTTCTTATGTACGGGAGCCATTTGGGTATTCCAGTAACAATAGGGTGTGAGAATTCACAATTGGAGACTAGAGTCAGCAAAAATACAGACTATTATAGTTTATTGTATAATAGACAATTATAGATGTTGCTGATTCATGATAACTGGTCCTTTCTATTTTAGAGGAAGAAACCTTCAAAATAACCTTTCTACCTGAAGCTAGAGCTTAAGTTTTTCTACTAAAAGCTCTGTCTCCTGAAGAATATTCTCTCAGTCTGGATATTATGTCTATTAAAGTGTTCAAAAAATTAGAGGAAAATTTAGGTAATGGTAGGAAATGATGGACAACCTGAGAACTATGACCCTGCTATGAGCAGGAGGTCAAGGCTTGACTTCTTCCATAAACTTTAAGCTCCTTATAGCCCCAAAGCAAAACATTTGTCCACAACACAATGGGAGCTTACGACATAATTGTTGATTGGTGATTAAATATAGGTCATAAAGTTATTTCTAAATTTACCCTTCAATTTCTTCTTATTCATAATATATACATAGAATACTTAATTTAAACTATGAAAGAATGTTTAAATTGGAATATAATTATGTGTCATTTTAGTTAACTGAAGAGACCCTATTGAATGACTCACATACTCATGAACGAAATATTCAAAAATAGGTTCTAACTTTAGATAACTTGTGAACTAGACGTACTTTTTCTTTTCAGATCCCAGTGACTTTTTTTTTTTTACCATCAAGGAAATATTTTCCACATGATACACCTCATGCTTGTCCTTTTTGACATTCTTTTTGGTACTGATAAAATGATTAAAATATATCCATTACTGTTTTTTAAAGTAGTAATTATGGGTTTATAATGGCTTAAGATATCAATTTACCTACAGAAGATCTTTTCAACTTATTAAGAAAAAACATGAAAGACAGAAAAAAGCCTTAAGTGATAAAATAACGAAGTTAGAAGTGTATGCTAACTGCACTAAGCACATAGCCTGACATGCCCTCAACAGGTGATGGTGTCTTCCACTTGCTCATTACTACATTCTGGAAATATTTGAATTGCCGATATCTTACAGGTCTAATAGTGTCCCGTAGCCACTCAACGGGATCTCACACACATATTTCACAGTAACTGAGCACTAAATAATCTGACAACGGCTGATAATCATTAGCGCTCCCTGGCCTCCCCTGGGTCATCTATGGAATCTTTACAAAATAGTTCTAAATGGAGATTTCCCCCCAATGTTTATTTATTTTTGAGAGACAGAGAGAGATAGAGCACGAGCAGGGGAGGTGAAATCATGACCTGAGCCAAAATCAGACGCTTAACCGACTGAGCCACCCAGGCACCCCGTTGCAAAATAGTTCTATAACACTGGCAAGTTCTCTTAGGTGGGTTAGGGATTTGTAGAAAAGTTTTCATGTCTAGCTTAATAAAAATATGTTGCTATCTTTTCCTTTAATTTGAAATGTTCTCTAGAGAGGCAGATTGAAGATTTCCAGCATCTGGGATCAGAACGTAAAGAAACAGTCACCAACTGTTGACCTTACCTTTTGCTCCTCATCTTGATGAGTCATTGGAGTTTACCAGTTGGTTAAGTTATTTTTCCTTAAGATTCTACAATTCTTAAATTCCTTCAAATGAAGAACTATGGCAACTCAAAAATTAACAAAATGATGCTTCTTGCTTCACCTGAAACATGACCTACCAAGTATGGAGGTAAATAACAGATTAATAAAATGAAACCTTCACAATACCCTTAGATCCAGCTTTCAACACACACTTTCAGTTGTGTTCTGGAAAAAGATTGTTTAAGGGTATAGTGTATAATATGGTAACTCAAATGTCAAAATCTATTTCTATAAGTGGTCAGTAATAATGACTGTAATTATGAACCAGTGTTTTATTTATAAAACATTGTTTTCCTCCCATCTAGAGTTTCAAAGTGTTTCACTGGATGATATATGGATGATGATGTTGAGCTGTGTGCTGTGTCTATGTTGGCAAGAATTCGAAATGGTTGTGTGTGCAAATGGCAATGAACCCCAGAGACAGGGAATGTGTCCACCTTCCTCAGTGTATTTGTACATCCATCAGTTTCTTTCCTACCTCAAATTACTTTCCCTTTGCTGTTTTCCTCTAAAAAGCTATATGATAGATCTAAAAGCTCTAAAATATCTGTGTACAAGATATACCTGTAATTTTAAATGTTTCTCTGGAGAGGTTAGGAGTACACTCACAGAAATATTCTATTTACTGTTTATTTCTATTGCTGTTATGCTCTTGTTTATAATCTTTGTAATTTTATTTTTTTTTAATTTTTTTTTCAACGTTTATTTATTTTTGGGACAGAGAGAGACAGAGCATGAACGGGGGAGGGGCAGAGAGAGAGGGAGACACAGAATCGGAAACAGGCTCCAGGCTCCGAGCCATCAGCCCAGAGCCCGACGTGGGGCTCGAACCCACGGACCGCGAGATCGTGACCTGGCTGAAGTCGGACGCTTAACCGACTGCGCCACCCAGGCGCCCCTAATCTTTGTAATTTTAATCATCATTATAGTTTGAAAATATTTTCTTTTTTTTTTTTTTTTTTTTAAATTTTTTTTCAACGTTTATCTATTTTTGGGACAGAGAGAGACAGAGCATGAACGGGGGAGGGGCAGAGAGAGAGGGAGACACAGAACCAGAAACAGGCTCCAGGCTCTGAGCCATCAGCCCAGAGCCTGACGCGGGGCTCGAACTCACGGACCGCGAGATCGTGACCTGGCTGAAGTCGGACGCTTAACCGACTGCGCCACCCAGGCGCCCCGAAAATATTTTCTTAATATGCATATTATTTAAATTGGCATCGACGGGTTATTCATAGACCTAAGAAGGACCCCAAAATATATATTCTAGCTGATTGTTAATAGTTATGCTCCTTTTACTAAAACTATCTGTGGCAACATTAGTCACGAGGCCTAGAATGCAATTATTTCTTTAAAAAATATTTTCTTGGCCAAAAATTGCAATAATGGTAAAATGACCAAGATCATACATTATTTTTAAAGTAGATCTTAAATGTCATTTGATCTCTGAAGTAAGCGAAAGGAGAGAAACCTACCAAATGGTACAGTCTGTGGGCTGTGTTGATAAATCCAACAGAAAGAGTCTCGGGAAAAAAAGACGACCTTCATTCACTGCCTGATTTTGGCCAGATCTTTTCGTGCCCGTTCATATAATTAAACCATCTTAAAAGTGGTGTTTCCTATCATAAATATTTTATAAAAATGACAGAGAAAATATTAGTAGTTAGAGTAGCTGGAAATTTCTTTGACCATCTGTGTTATATATTGTATGTGTGACTCATCCCATACCCAGCTTATATTTTCATAATTGGCTCTTTAATCTAAATACCAAATGATCAACCATGGATGCCAGCTTGACTGGGATGAGAATTACAAGCATATGTACAGTACCTCGGGTTATTATTGTCAGAACACTACAAAATATGTTTGTGACTCTTGTATATAATTACACCCTGGACTCATTATAGCTAGTAATAACGCAGCCTTTTATTCAAGTCAGGATTACTCTGGACCCAGTGTAAATGTTGCTCAGCTATATTAAGTCATTCAGAACATAGATGACACTGCTGAAGGTTGTTTGGGAACAATCACAACTAAATTGGCAGATTCAATAGCACAGGAGAGCTGAATCCAAATGCTGGGTTGAGAAAGGAAAATGCACAAAGTGGCTTTACCTGGTCAGTGACAAGACTCATCACAGTGTATTCCCAGTTTTCTTTCTACAGATAGAGACAGTTCCTGTGCAGCTGATGTCTAATGTGTCGATGTTATTTATCACAATAATATGATGTAGCAAACATTTGGTTTTAACAGTGATCTGGGAAGAATAACGAGCAACAACTCACACCATCTAGGTTTTGAATGAGTTTACTATCGCTGTGTTTGGTAGGATAGGATGCAATACTGAAATTCTTTTCTCTATTATTTTAATCATCTACAGTTGGCAATCTCAAAGTAATAGAGAATGCTAAATTACTGACTCTCTTGATGAGTTAGAATGTCCTACAACCCAATCTCCATTACGATCTAAAATTTGTTCTCGCTCTGCTTTAGCTCACCTCTTCTCATGACTGGCTTATCTCTGTTCAAACAACACCTCCTCCAGGCCCCAAGTACACCATATTGTTTATATTTCTTATGCCATTTATCTATCTATCTATCTATCTATCATCTATCCATCATTTATCTATCATCTATTTTTATCTGTCATCACCTAGGACATTTATCTATTTATTTAAATACTAATTTGTTCAGTCTTTCCACAATATAATGTATGGTTCCTTACATAAAGGCAGGGATCCTTTTGTCTTGATTACAATTATATTCCCAAGTCCTAGCATGGGACTAGACATATTGAGTACTCAAAAAATATATTGTTAAATGAATAAATGCTTGAATAGAATACAAACCATTTGAAGAAAATTGTTTGATCCTAAAGAGTTGGATTGATCTTATTGTTGTTATGGTGATAGATAGTGTATTAATGATACCTATTAACTTAGCTCGAAGTAAGTCCTATATCATTGGATTTACAGATTGAAAATTTGGGCATTTTACAAAACTGAATATTATTGCTGTATTCAAGACTAATTTATTGCTTTGAACCAGACAGGGACATTTAGAAAAATTGTCCTGATTTACCTTTAATTTTACCCTTATAATTGAAGGAAGGTTTCCTGGCTTCTTTTTCTTACCTGAAAAAAAAATGAGGGTGGGGTAAATATGATACTAGTTCAGCTTCCTTATCAACTTCCTCATAATACTTAATTTTATCCTAAAGTCTGTAATACTGATTTCTCCTAATCTTCATATCCAGAACCCCAGGAGATAATCCATTCGATGGATCACCTTTGATTGTTCTTGGATCTGATTGTTAGATAAATGATGATGACATTAATGTTTTAAATAAAATATTCTTGGGGTGCCTGGGTGGCGTAGTCGGTTAAGCATCCGACTTCAGCCAGGTCACGATCTCGCGGTCCGTGAGTTCGAGCCCCGCGTCGGGCTCTGGGCTGATGGCTCAGAGCCTGGAGCCTGTTTCCGATTCTGTGTCTCCCTCTCTCTCTGCCCCTCCCCCGTTCATGCTCTGTCTCTCTCTGTCCCAAAAATAAATAAAAAACTTGGAAAAAAAATAAAAATAAATAAATAAATAAAATATTCTTCTTTAAAACATCAGGTATCTCTTAACATTTTTATAGGTCATCTCTCATAGTATGATTACAATTGTTTTAGTTATTCTCAAAAATCCTACTTTATAATACAAACAAATTACACAATCTCAGACAAATAGAGTTGAAAGAGATCCTAGCCACCTGGACTGCTTTTCAGATGAGAAAATGAGAAATGCTTTTCAGTGTTATTTAATAAATTACTCCAAGTCACAGAGATGGCTGGTGGGGAACTCAGGGTGAATATTCCAGGGCATTATGTTCTTTCCATCAAAATAGTATGCTGGTTTTAAATTATTACTTTAAAAAATACATCTTCTGTAGAGTATTATCTATTCTATTAAGAGACAGAGAAGTACACAAACAGGGTAAAATATTATAGCATTTCTGCAAAAGTATCTTCCTCCTTTGAGTTTTATGACTTTGTATATGATACTTGGATTACCTGCCCCATCATGTGCATTCAGACGTCTTTATTAATCCTGGAAAACCCTGTTCAATCAGGGCCATTGTGGGAGGTTCATTGAACATCCTTCCTCCATCCAACAAGAGTTACAACCCTTTATAACGAATTTGTGTATACCTCCCACATACTACAACTGCAGGGAGTATTACTTGTAATTTAGTATACACAATGGTCCAAACATTTTCAAATATATTAATTGATATTTATGCAGCAGAAGCAGTAACTGGTACCGTATTATATCTCCACTTAGTGCCCAGAAAAATTGCAGAAAATTACAAAAATTTCATAAGAGGAATGCATGGTTTGTGGGAGAGATCTAGTCCTGTCTCCCTCTAATCATAAATGTATTCAGTACAGTTAGTTTTTGCCTGAGCTGGAATAGAAACTTAGTTGAGTTCCATGAGTCCGCTGTTTAATATTTTGTAATAAAACATTATACGGCCATTTTAAGTCACAGAACAGAGCCTGAATTCAGTAATTTTAGTGCTTAATAATGATACAAACTCCAAAGCCATTTTAAACTTAAGGCTTTACCTATTCTCTCAGCTGCACCTGCCTTCAAAACGTCAGCTTTTAAAAATTGAGGTGTGGTCAGCATGTTATCTTCTCTTTCTGAGCTTCAATTTTCCCCTCTGTACCTTGACAGTCCCCAAATTTCCAGGGATTGGAGCGAGTGGGTTGGAGAAGAGGGAGGGTTTTTCTCGAAAAGCCCTGACTTGGGAAGATGGCACTGATTTGCTGCATACCTTGGAAATAAAAGTTCAAAGTTGAATCTTCCTCTAGTGGTCATGTTTGCGGGTGGCTTGGAGTCTACTAAGTTGCTGGGAAACTCTCCTCTGGATATACTTCCATCAACAACTGCAGAGAAATCCTCCTGGGGGACACAGAGACACAGAGACCCAGAGAGGCAGTGATAAACGTGTCTCAACCAAGGGAAAAAGGAATGGGGGGATTTTATTCATATGCCATTTTTGGTTGAAACTTGCTCTTAGGAGAACGTGTAGAAAGAGCAAGTTCCTGTGATCAGAAGTATGTCTTCATCCAACACATAATAGCTGCTCCCACTAAACAACCTTTAGCTCATGAAAGGTATGGGTGTGGTCCCCAGAGCCTCATCTGCTGCGCACACCCTGTTCCATGAAAGTTACTATGGGGAGAAGGGACATTGGATTCTCTGAGTTCCCTTTCTATCAATGACAGATGACCAAGCTATTAGAGAAAACTGATAACAGAAAATATATATAAATATGTTACCATAGGACCAAGTATGTCCTTATGTATGCTTCTAGCACGTTTTTCTCAAGTACGGTATTTTTATATTACAGTGAGAAAATTGTTTTAATGATGTTAAGCTAAAGTGTAGAGATGTAATCTTTCTGAGTTCCCTGGCTTCATATTATTCATTTAGTAGTTTCTCAAACATGGATAGCTGAAGGTTTATCAATTTTGTTGGTAACATCAGTGGTCAGGGGGAACTTAAAAGCAGACAAATGTGAATTGTCATAAAATTTGCTGGTCATGGATTATTAACCTTGAAAATAATTAACTAGATTTTTAAAATAATTTTTTGTTTATAATTTGAAAATAAGATAATAAATAATAATACAAATAATAAGATTTTTGTTTATAATTTGAAAAAAAAAAGTTAGGTCTTGTCTCCGTTCTGAAGTTTGTGTCAATGTCATATAAAATTCATCTCAAATGTTACCTACTTAAGAAAGCTATTTCTTACTATGGACCCGAATAGGATTAACATCTCACCACCTTGCACTAATTCTGCACCCTCTCCATACTTCAAGACTATCATTATATGTTTTTATGATTTCTTATTTAAATCCAGTTTCCTCTGTTAAAGCCGTGACTGCATATTGACTCCGTATTTCCAATGTCTATCTCAGATGTTGAGACATGTTTTGCTTAAGCAGATTACAATTCAAAGACAACCAATAAGAAACTAAAATAGACACACACGAGTATATATAGAAAATAGATTACCCTGGTACCAAAGAAAAGTAAACAATGTCCACAGATATTATATAAATATAAAAGGTCAGTTTTTAATTTTATTTTGGGTCCCAGTCATGCGAGCAATTATTAAAAATGTGGCTGTGTAGTTCTAGAACAATAGTAATGCCAATCCTTTCACTTTTAAAGGCCAAATAATAAAGAACAAGTGGAAAAATAGAAATCACCTTTGGAAAAAAGAAACACACAGATGACAAGGTATGGTTTTTCAATAAGGAGCTGTTTTGTTCCTTAGATGAACATAAGACAAAAAACAGACTTGCATTCTTATAGCTATATCTGGTTAATGGAACATCTCACTAGATAAAATGTTTTTGACAGTCAATGTAAGACTCTGTTTATAAATCAATACTTTTCCTTAATTTTGTAATTTCCCATTTTATTCTCCGTAGATAAATAAATATTTGACTTCTCAGCATCAAATATTTTCTCTTTTGAATACTCTTTGCCATCAAAGTTCATTACGTAGTTACCAAATAATTTTGTCACCTGAGCATTCTCCTTTGAGTAGTTTCAAGTGGGAAAATATTGCATTGATTCCAGCATTTATTTTATATAAAAATTGCAAATCACAACATAATGCATCTGGCCAGAAAGCGTCCCTAAGGAAATAAAGGAAAATAGCAATTGTTTCAAAAGAATCCTCAAGGCTTGACCAGATGCCATTTGAGAGATGAAGAGGTCCATATATTTGACCAAATAGTAAATAAAGTTTGCAACTCTTTGGGACATTATCCTTTATGTATATTTATTTAAATAAAGCTAATATTTATGCTCATATGAAAAGAGTGATGCTCCATATCAGCAATATTTGGGAATAGTTGAGTTGATCCAAAAATCAAAGCCTGCTGTCTGTAATTGAGGAACAAATACTTAAAAGTCTCCATTTGCATCTGTACACTTTCAAGTTTCATTAAAAGCATTCCTATGGTTAATAAATTGTTTAAATAGATCAAGGGCAGACAGTCCCCCAAATGGCAACACATATTTCTAAAAATGACGTAGAAATGCATTTGTCTCATATTTCGAAAAATGGCAACTCGTAGTTCACATAATCTTTTTTTTTTCCTGTAGCTCACTTTAAATACTGTTGACTGTCTCAAAAAAATGTACTCACTCACTAGTTCACCCATTCACTGGAACATTTATTTAATCTTTCATTGTTTTGCCCAAATGTACATTATGATGAAAGGTATCGAATGTCTTGCTGAAGTCTGAACGCTACATGTGGGCTAATTTTACCAGCTGCCAATCATAAATCCGCTGACAAAGCTATTTTGGCTTCTAGTGAGCATGAATTTCTTTTCTAAGTCATTCAGAAGGCATCCAGCTATTATATTACTTGGTTCTAGGATCTTCTCTCTTGTTATCACTGGGTGAGTTGATCTCCTTTGACTTTTTGTAAACTTCTCTGCTTTTGGTACCTCTGTGTTCCATGAGGTTCTTCAGAAAAGAAAGCTAGATTGGCGTTGTAGTAGATTTCTCAAAGTCTTGAAAATATAATAATTGTTTGTATGTATGCAGACTGATCTTGCTCATTTTGACATTTCAAATAAGCCTTATTTAGGCTCTTTGGTATCTTAAAACATGTAGCTGTGCTGGATTACTTTTTTATGTATTAGAAAATAATAGAGAAATAGAGAAATAAATTTTATTTATTATAAAATAATAGAGGGGCGCCTGGGTGGCGCAGTTGGTTAAGCGTCCGACTTCAGCCAGGTCACGATCTCGCGGTCCGTGGGTTCGAGCCCCGCGTCAGGCTCTGGGCTGATGGCTCAGAGCCTGGAGCCTGTTTCCGATTTTGTGTCTCCCTCTCTCTCTGCCCCTCCCCCGTTCATGGTCTGTCTCTGTCCCAAAAATAAATAAACATTGAAAAAAAAAATTAAAAAAATAAAAATAAAATAAAAAAATAAAATAATAGAGAAAACACGTTCTTTTGACCTTCCGCACTGTCACATGGATGCTCTGTGCTCTATGCAGAGGCCAAGTTCTTCCACAGAGATTATTCTAATGTCATTATCTAGAAGGAGAGACACAGGAATGTCATTAGGCACATACATGGCTTTAAGAAGACATATGCCTGAGACTATTATTTCCAACTTGCTGACATACTGAAGTTTGGTTAACCTTCACCAGGAGGCAGGAGTGCTCGATTTGGTGGTTCATATTTATACAGATTTTTTTCAATATATGGTGGGGTTACATCTCATCAAACCCTTTGTGAGTTGAAAGTATTATCAGAGCTTGGCCTAGCCTTTCTTAATTGTGCTCAGAACACTTTCAGTAGGCTGCAGTTGGGCGAAATCATAGAACACAAAACCTATTTGTTAATCGAGTGTTGACTATCTTGTCTAATGTATTGATTACCACACTGAAAGGGAATGAGAGAATGGTGTGGACACGGATGGTTGTCAGTGTGTTGGTGGTTGACCCTCACTGGTCCCTGGCTGACTGGGAACCAAGGTGCTGCCCTCCCAGCCCCCAGCATCACGGAAGAGGGCCACGCCACTTATCACTGGCCCGGGGAGGGATCTACATTCAAAATGCCAAGTACAATTTCTACTAAATGTGTATCACTTTCACACCATCACGAAGTTGAAAAATCCTGTCAAACTATCACAAATGGGGACTGTCTGTAATGAACTATAATAAATATTAGCATATTTTACCTTCCATCCTGTTCTCCCCAAATCAGGCATCTTTTTTTTAATTTACTAAAAATATTTTTTTTACTTTTATTCTTTTCATTTTTTGATATTTAAATTTTTTGAGAGCAAGACAGAAACAGAGCACAAGCAGGGCAGGGGCACAGAGAGAGACACACACACAGAATCCAAAGCAGGCTCCAGGCTCTGAGCTGTCAGCACAGAGCCCAACCCAGGGCTCGAAGCCACAAACCAAGAGATCATGACCTGAGTGGAAGTCGGATACTTAGCTGACTAAGCCACCCAGGTGCCCCAGGCATCTGTAATAGTACTTCTCTGTGGATACATTTTAGAAAGTAGAAACAATAGTCTTATTTTGCGTTATATAATTACCAGAAAAAATATAAGCTGATTAAAGGTTAGATCTAAAAAGAATCTGAGTGACCACGTAGGTGGAGCTCCTTGTTTTTCCAGAGAAGATCCAGAATGATTAGAGTGCATTATCCGATGGCAAAGTTCTAGGATTCTGCAACTGTCAAATCAATATTTTACACAACTCCCAGTGTTGGGCATGGATCACGTCCTGTGTAGGTCTCAGGTTGGAAGGGAAAGTGGAAGTCTCTGGGTACTCAGCTATCTTTTAATATGGAGAATTGTGGAACACCTGGGTGACTCAGTTAAGAGTCTGACTCTTGACTTTGGACGAGGTCATGATCTCACAGCGTGTGAGGTGCAGGTGGTTCATGAGATCAAGTCCCATGTTAGGCTGTGAAAACAGCACAGACACTGCATGGGATTCTCTCTCTCCCCTCTCTCCCTGCCCCTCCCTGGCTCATGTGCACGTGCTCGTTTTCTCTCTCTCAAAATAAGTAAATACACATTAAAAAAATAGAATGGAAAATTAGGAAACAGGGCTGGCTCTTTCAGACACTCAAACTCCTCATTTAAGTCTTAAAAATTTATAGCTATCTAATGGTTAAAAAACACCGTATTTAAAAATCTAGGGGCACCTGGGTGGCTCCGTTGGTTAAGCGTCTGACTTTGGCTCAAGTCATGATCTCACAGTTCATGGGTTCCAGCCCCACATCGTGCTCTGTGCTGATAGCTCAGAGCCTGGAGTCAGCTCTGGATTTGGTGTGTGTCTGTCTCTTTCAGTGCCCCTCCCCTGCTCATGCTCTGTCTCTCTCTCTCTTTCTCAAAAATAAACATTAAAAAAAAATCGAATCATGTATTCTGTTACATTATTTGTTCTGATAAATTTTCACTGGGTCATATTTTCTGTCATAGTTAGTTCATTACTAATACTTGGAAAAAATAGAATAAAGAAGATATCAAGCTATGAACTAGTGTCTACAACATTTGTCTATCCCAGACCTCTTCCCCAGGTTCTAAGCTTTACATTTAACTTGCCAATGGCCATTTCCACCTGTATGACCCACACTTTCTACAATTTCAACATGTCCAAAATTAAAGTGACTATCTTCTGTCAGGAAATGTTGCCTTTTATGATCATGTCACAAATTTTATCATCATCAACCTTGACCCTGAAATAGAAAGTTTTTATCAGTTTCACATACCTAATAAAATAGCTTTTGCTATCAGTTCTATTTCCTTTTGTCTCTGTCCCTTCTCTTCCCCATGCCACTTCCTTTGATCCGATTCTTAATATTTTCACCAAGATTGTTGCAAGAACTCCTAATTGTCCCTTTGTCTCCATCCTGGACAGCTTCAATTCATTCTTCACAATGTAATACACATGTTTTATGTAAAGGACAAAAGTGATTATTTAGTTCCATTGTTTGGAATATTTCAATGACTTTTAAGAGCCTTTATTTAAAAGGCGAATATCTTTCATAGGGTAGGTGAGCTGTGATCTGGCTCTTACTTTCCTGTAGAGTTTTCACACCCTCCACATTCTAGATCGTCATCATATTCTAGTCAATGAAACACTGTAGTATATGAGATCCTCAAAGAACCTTCTCCCTTTTTCCACAAAAGCTATTTTTCTATCAGCGTTTTAACTTTCTGTCAATCTCTATTTTTCAAATGCTTCATTTTGTCTTATTCGTCTATTCTTGAAAACACTTAGTACATAATTCTCTCAGTGCATGTTTCACACTTCATTGAAATTATTTGCTTAGCTATTTATCTTCCTCAGAAGGCTGTGGGCTTCCCCATCAGTCTCTTGAACTTAAAGGTTATGTAATCCCATTGACTGGCAGTTGCCTTACTTAGAGTGGACCTTCCATGGATGCCTGCCCACTTCAAGTGATTTTCTGTCATCTTCCAGATATTTTTGGATGCATTTTGGAATCTTTAGTATGTCAAGGAAGTCTATCATCACCAGTCATAGAGGTCCTTTAAAGGTGTCACCTTTAAAGGTGTTAATGACATCTCCTATAAAATTTGTCATTACACACACACATGAAAAGAAATCAAACTCAGTAACTGGAAGCAAGTATTTTAATCTCCCTTTTATTTTGATCTCCAGTGTTAAGTCATAGCTGTACTTGCTTCAAATAGAAATTGTGTACCGGACCTAGAGGTCAGGGGAAACAACAACAACAACAACGACAGCAACAACAACAACAACTTTATGTAGATAATTGTAAACCAAAACTCTTTCTTCAAAGTTATCCCATAGTTTCCCCTCATATTCTTTTTTTGTCTTGAACATTTTACACTCTTTCTACAAACTTAAGGAAAGATCAACATTTTGCTATGACACTCTCCTTTTTGTCCCTTGGTGAATAATTAAAACTTGCCCTTAGCCATGGCAGCTTGTGTTTGAAATCAGTTCTACGGAATAAAAAAAAAAAAAAAATTGTCACATAAGACATGCTACTGATTTAAAGACCTCCAAGCAACACTCCAAAATGACCATGAGTGGTTTCCTAAGGTCAGCAGATGACAGGCATCCCTAAGGACTGGTGTTAGAATAAGGTCCTAGCTTGGTATCAGAAAGAAGAATACAGTGCTGCTACTCTCCAGAGCTGAGCTGCCATCAAAGTCAAGTTGTCATAATTTTTTGTGATTATCAGATGCTCCATGGCACTTTCTAAAGTAAACTGTAATCCCTGGTTCTTTATTTTATTTTATTTTTTTGTAATCCCTGATTTTTGATGGGCATCGTTTGTGACTCACTATTTTCCAGGTTGTTTCCATTGTATGCAAATTCTTCCATTATACATTTAAAAAGGCCCTTAGGTCTATCTTTGAGTGAACCTTCAAAAAAAAAAAGTCCATGCATGAATCTGCCCAAAGAGAATAGTAGTACACACACTTGAACATCCAGATCGGCCTTTTCGGCAGTCTCTAAGGTAATGAAGACTATGTTCTTAAAAAAAAAAAAAATAACAGGGGCGCCTGGGTGGCTCCATTGGTTAAGCGTCCGACTTCGGCTCAGGTCATGATCTCAAGGTCTGTGAGTCCGAGCCCTGCGTTGGGCTCTGTGCTGACACCTCAGAGCCCGCTTCAGATTCTGTGTTTTCCTCTCTGCCCCTCCCCTGTTCATGCTCTGTCTCTGTCTCAAAAATAAATAAACATTAAAAAAATTAATCTAAGAAAACATAACCAAGTACAGTCAAAGGTGGACACATTACATTGAGATTACAGGTATTAGAGCTAAAGAGAGTTTTCACATTTACAAAAATTGATGTGTTTCTGTGGCTGTATTTACATTTAAATAAAAAGTATATTTTATTTCCTATTCCTTTTTTCCTATAATCAAGAATTAGCAGCATACAGAAAAATACATTAAAACAAAGTACACATACATACATAATATATACATAGACACACACAGATATACACATGTTTAATAAGAATATATTATAAAATTAATCATGGGTTTAAAGAAGAAAGAATGAAGATGTTAGAAACTTACAAAGATAAAATTCTCAAAACTCTACTGTTCCAAAACGGTTGCAAATATTTTCTTTCAAAAACCTGTAGTTTATCCTTTTTGATCTTCTATTCTGTTGATCTTTTTGTTTGTTTATTTATTTATTTATTTATTTATTTATTTTTAATGCTTATTTTATTTTTGAGAAAGAGACACAGAGCGTGAGCAGAGGAGGGGCAGAGAGAGAGCGAGACACAGAATCCAAAGCAGGCTCCAGGCTCTGAGCTCTCAGCACAGAGTCTGATGCTGGGCTTGAACTCACAGACCTCGAGATCATGACCTGAGCCGAAGTCGGTCGCTTAACCAACTGAGCCACCCAGGCTCCCTGATCTTCTTCTTTTCATTATAGGTATATTAGATAATTGATATTAAATGTATACACATTTTCATATTATTAATTTTCATACATTATTGAAAAATATTAATTTACCATTTTGTATTGTATCATTCTACATAATAAACTATAATTTATTTAGTGTAGTAAGAATATTGTTTATTTTATAAAAAATCCTGTATGATCATTGTTATATATTAATTTTGACATGAAAATTTACCTAAAATTTCTCTAAGCCATGGATCACTGGGTCAATGAAACCTGAAATTTTTAAGATTCGTCAGACATAAGAAGGACTATTTTTCTAAGGAAGGTGTGTTATCATAGTTGTCTTCCATTTATAAGCATGCATTTAGCATGATACTTTTAGCTTGGTGTTTTAAGCAAAATCTTTTTAGTTTCTGTATCCATTTTTGTCTATTTAAGTTTTTAAATTGATCTTTTATTAATGATTTAATGAATATTTTTTATTGCTGGTAACATGTAGTAGTTTTGAAATACTCATAAGCTATATCCATTTCTCACTTTGCAAAATGTCTTCACTGACATGCTTTGCGTCTATTGGATATTTAATCCAATAAAGAAAGGTATTAATCCATGATTTCTTCCAGTATTTAATGGCTTTATTTTCACACTTAAACTGTTTCCGTTCATATATTATTTATATCAATAATGTGAGTTGAAAAGCAATTTTTTCCCTGTAGCTTAATTTTCACGGAATAATTTACTTTTATAAAATCCACTATATATGTAGTCTATTTCTGGCCTTTCAATTCTTTTTCAGAATCATTACCTAGTGATAATATTATTATTGGCTTAATACTTTTTTATAAAATCTGCTAGGGTACTTGTGCACATTGTTACCTTAATAGGATATTTCCAAAACCTAAAATATAATTTGTCAAGAATTAACATCAGGCTGGTGACCACTCTTTTTATTCAAGCACTGACAGTGCCTCTCACTGTATTTAGTTCTACTACGAAGTCATGTATCACATGGTAATTTCTTGGTTTACTACGCTGGTCCTGTATTTGTCTTGAAGAATATTCTTCAAGTTCCATATCAAGTTGCTATTATGGTAGGAGATTGCATTAATTGTAAAAGAGAGAGACGGCAAAAGACAGAGGGAGAGAAAGAAACTGACTCTGAGTCTTTTAAAGGCATTCATTAAAAGGCATTCATTGACATGATTATAAATTCACAGAATTTTCTGGAATGTTGGCGGACTGGGCTGGGATAATAGAAGCAGGAGCTGTTAAGAATCAGTCCTGACTGGAGGCAAAGCAACATCACAGAAACAGTCTTGATCACAGGTAGCCACTGTCATTAATATTGGGATGCCTTAGGTGGCACTGTTACTGCCACAGGCAAAGGTGTGTGACATTGGGGATGCCTACTGAGTACACCTGAGTCACAGCTGCAGGGTGAGCTGCCTATTTGTTTCCAACACTGAGAGGTATCTCTCACAAAGATCCTGGTAGAAGGGAATTGCAAATATAAAAAGGGAGTTCAGATGCAAAATTTTTACCTTACCTACTCGGATTGTCTTGAATCAGTTTTCTATTTTGAGATGTAGAATTGTAGGATTTTTATTTGTGTCACTTCTAGTCTCCTCGTGATCGGTCACTTGAATCTGCTGGTGGGCCAATCTCTTTTGATTAACCTTCAGTCTTTGTTGCCTAATACCTTTATAACTACTTGCATCTGCCAATTAAGTGCTGCTTCTTGGCCTTTGTCACTCTAGAACTACCGTATCGTCAACGAAATCCATGAATATATCACTAAACTCTTCCCCTGATATGTCAGTTATGTATTCAGACATAACAACTTACTTAAAATTTAGTGACTGGCCATAGGTGATAATTCAGTAAGTACCTTTAACACTGTAATTAATAGGTACAGGATTATCCGTGCTCCATTCTCTAATACTAAACAGGTTTCATTGCACGTAAAGATAAGTATGTTTGATAACCAAATTTCCATGTTTCCATTTCTTTTGGTGTTGTCTATACTTTTGGCCAAAAATTCCATCTTTGTCAGCATTTTGGGGGGAAGGTTGTAGGACCCACTGCAGTCAGAGTGGGGATTGCATGACCCATAACCTCACTGAAGGTCCTAGAGGAAAGGCTCTAGGCTGAGCTTTCAGGATCAGCTTCATGAACCACGTGTCGAACTGTCATGACGGAGTAGAAGCTGACCTTGGAGCCATGCTATCTCTGCCATAACTCAAACCAACAAAATGAATATCTCATAATGATTTCTTCATGTAGCTCACTTCTGAATCAGGGTCTCATGCAAATGTGTCTTGTTGGCAGAAACAGCCGTATGTTTATGACCTAGCATCCACTGAACATCAGATACATAATTTCTGTGTATTTAACCTTGAAAAGCTAAGTTTCACAAGGCAATAAATTATCAAAATGTAAAAATGTGTTCAAAATTGTCAAGTAGACCAAATGGCATGTGACCACTACAGGGCTCAGTCTCTCTCCCCATTCTTCCTCTCTTGTTCTTTCTCTCTCAGTTTTAATTTTGGATATCATATTTACTTAATATATTTTGAAGCTATGAAATTTGTCTGTTTGTATTATCCAGATGAAATCGTCTTCCCATCTAATAGTTTTATTTGATTATGATTTGAGATTAATATCGTCATCACTATTTTCTTTCATTGTGTTTGTCTAATATAATTTTGACCCTCATTTTATATTTATGCTTGATGTGTCATTTTTTAAAAACATCTCATAAACATGAAGTCACTTACTGTTTATTTTTTAATCCAATCTGAGAGTCATTTGAGGGAGTTATTTTCCTAAATGAAGCTTTCATTTATAAGCTACATCATTAATTCAAATTCCTTCAAAGTTTAATCTGCTAGTTGCTGCATCCATCAAAATTTTAATTCCGAAATCTTATTTTTCCTCCCCATTGAATCCTTATCAAAACTAGATTGTCCTTTTTCATGACATGCTGCTTTGATTTCATAGCATCCTCTTGAAAGTTGTTGAAAACACAAAGTCATTTTTCAAAATTGTGTTTCCCTTCTTGCAGTAAGTCTATTACAGAAAAGTCATTATGTCAAAATTTGAAGGAATTGGATGCTGACCTTATTTTGCACTGCAGAATTCCTTCATATTTCTCTATTTTCTGCCCTTATTATTGTATTAGTTGGGACAAAGGGAATTAGATCCACTAAACTAATTAGATATATGGAAGAGGTGAGAAAATAAACTGTGTACAGGAAGGTGACCCCGAGAGAAGCAGGAGCAGGAAGCAGGATCATCCTGTATTGAAAAGGAGACTTGGGTGGGGGGTGTCACTAGGCCTGAACCACCACAAAACCTGCAGAACAGACATGGTCCTGCCAGAGATGCCCCTTACAAGGGAAAGAGAAAAATATTTGAATTCTCCTTTCCTCATGCTCCCCATTTGCTTTCAATACCTCTTTTTGGCCAAAACAAGTGAAAAGTAGTGACACAGGAGTCTGGGAAATGCAGCCAGAAAGCTTCATCTTTCCTTTTGTAAGAAGAAGAGCAGAGAAAAGGAGGAGGAAAGAGAGAGATAACACACAAGGTCAAGTAGGCACTACCCACCTATTTTACTAGTCACAACATTCTGCATCGGTCTATCAGTTTTATCATACAAGCCTTTATGCTCCCCACTAATCGGAGGCAACTTGCTGCCTTTAAAATGCAGATACTTTAATCCTCTTTGTAACAAGAAAAGACTCAAAGTCTCAATAATCATAATTTTCTACTTCTAGTAATGGCAAAAACACTTTTAGAGTTCTACACATTCTATCAAGAGTAACATAAAACTAAACAAAATATCAAAAATCTGTTTGAAGGCATTAGAGACTTAATAGAGCAGCACAGACTGAAGGGGCCTAGGGAATAGATAAAAAGGAAGTGAAGAGAAATGAACCTGAAAGTGTCACTACTTTTTCTCCCAAGGAAGTTAGTAATTCTCAAAAGAACAGAGAGTCCGAATAAATAAGAAGAGTTTTCAACCGTCTTATGAAGCTGGAGGGTCAAAAACCCCACCCAAGGAGTAACGATCCTTGAAAATATCTTAAGTTTTTAACTTTATTTCTTTTCTTTTCTTTCTTTCTTTCTTTCTTTCTTTCTTCTTTCTTCTTTTTCTTTCCTTCTTTCTTCTTTTTTTTTTAAATAAAGAGCATGAAAAAGTACAGCCAGCCTTCATACAGCCTGAAGCCCTGTACCATAATAAAGGAGTCTCTCATCCATTTTGAATTCATTTTTGTGTGTCCTATAAGAAGGTGGTCCAGGTTCATTATTCTGCATGCTGCTATCTAGTTTTCCCAGCACCATTTGCTGAAGAGACTGTCTCTTTTCCATTGGATACTCTTTTCTGCTTTGTCGAAGATTAAGCGATACATTTGTGGGTCCATTTCTGGGTTCTCTATTCCGTCCATTGATCTATGCATCTGTTTTTGTGCCAGAACCATATTGTTTGATTACAGCTTTGTAATACAGCTTAAAGTGCAGAGTTGTGATGCCTCCAGCTTTGATCTGTTTTTTAAACATTACTTTGGATATTCAGGAGTGTTTTCTGGTTCCATACTAATTTTGGGGTTGTTTGTTCTAGCTCTGTGAAGAATGCTGGTGTTATTTTGGTAGGGATTGTATTGAATGTGTACCTTGCTTTGGGCAGTATGGACATTTTAACAATATTTTTTCTTCCAGTCCATGAGCATGGAATGTTTTTCCATGTGTCTTCTTTAATTTCTTTCATAAGCTTTCTATAGTTTTCAGCATATGGATCTGTTACCTCTTTGGTTAGGTTTATTCCTATGTATCTTATGGTTTTTGGTGAAATTGTAAGTGGGATTGATTCCTTGATTTCCTTTACACTGCTTCATTATATAAGTCAGTCAGAGAAAGACAATTGTCATATGATGTCACTCATAGGTGGAATTTAGGAAAAACAACAGATGAACATAGAAGAAGGGAGGGAAAGATAAGATAAAAACAAAGAGGAAGACAAACCATAAGAGAACCTTAAATACAGAGAACAAACTGAAGGTTGCTGGAGGGGAGGTGGGTGGAGGGAGAGGCAACATGGGTGGCATTAAGGAGGGCACTTATTAGGATGAGCACTGGGTGTTATATGTAAGCAGTGAATCACAGGGTTCTACTTTTGAAACCAATACTACACTGAATGTTAACTAACTTGAATTAAAGAAAGAAAGAAAGAAAGAAAGAAAGAAAGAAAGAAATCTATGCTTAGATTAAGATATCTGACCCCACCTTAACTGACTGCCAGAATCAAAAATAAAGTCTCTGGAGAAAAACAGTGACATACATAACTGATAATTGTCTCTAAAATAGTTCATTTACAATGTCTAGCATCCAAACGAAATTACCAATATGCCAGGAGAGAAGATGAAATGATCAGAGAAGGGGAGGGGTGGGGAGAGTGAGAGTGACTAACAGAAATATAACCATAGGAAATTCAGATATTGAAACTAATAGAAATAGGTTTTAATTTAAATGTATAAATAGACTACAAAGATGAGAGAAAAATGAAGAATAATGGAAACCATAACAAAAAATTAAATAGAAATTCTACAACTGAAGAAAGTTATAATGTAATTTAGGTCAAAGTAGATAAGTTCAACAATATTTTAGATATAAGAGAAGAAAGCATTATTGAATTAGAAGGTCAGAAAAAATAATAAGTCTGATATATGAAGAAAAATGAAAGATATGGAATGTAATCTAATTATATGAGACCTATAAGAGAGGATGAAAAGTTTGAATACATGTATAATTCGAGCCTTAGATTGAAACACAGAGGTACACTAAGTATTGAGTAGCCAAGGGATAGTTAAAAATCTGACAAAGTCTAAGTGAATATTGTTGTTTAACATGATTTCTTAGAAGAAAATATATATAATATATATAGAATTAAAATGCATGACAATAATAGCAAAACAGTTTGGAGGGGTAGGTGGATTTGGAGCATTCTGAAACTTTATATGGTCTTGATCATGATGAAAGTATGAATTATTATTAGATATAATGAGTAAAGGATTTATGCTTTAATCTTTAAGGTAACTATTAGAATAATAATAAATAAATGGTGTTTATTAACAAGCTAATAGAGAAAAATAAATAGAATATTTTAAAAAATATATTCCAGAGAAGGCAATAGAGATGTAAGAAAAATATGGAAGAGGTGAACAAATAAAAAACCAAGAGTAAGATAACATATTTAAGCCCGAATACATCAATAATTATATTAAACATAAATAGACTACATAGTTGAGTTAAAAAAACAATGTCTGAGGGGAAAAACACAACTATAGATAGGATTTTTAAAAGCTGGCATAAATCCTTTAATGTAAAGGTACGGAAAAGTTGTCAGGAAAAGGATATACAAATATATGCCATGCAAACTTGTAACCAAAGAAACGCTGGTGTTCTGTCCTAATGTTGGGTGGAATAAATTCAATGAAACAATTATTACTGGAAATACAGACAGACACCAATGGCAAAAAATCAAACCAGAGGGAAGATTTGAAAGACTTGAAACAAGGTTTACAAACTTGCCTTAATTGTGTACCTACTGTGTAGAAAATTGCAACCTATAATTGCAAGAATGCATATTTTGCTTCAAATACGCATGAAGTCCAAAATTAGATGATATGATGGACCACAGACAGACATCAAGAAATTGCAAAGAATTAAAATCATATGTAAAATGTTCTCTGATCACAGTGGAGTTAAGGTAAAAATCAGTAAGAAAAATATAATGGGAAAATATCCAAATGTTTGAAAGTTAAGCCATATACTCCTATGTAATCCATGAGTTGAGGAAGAAATAACTATGACAATGAGAAAGAAATTGAATTGATTGATTTGAAAAAAACATAATTCTATAACTCCTACTATATCTCTTCAGAGGCTTGACATTGTGTTTTCATTTACTTCCTTTACCTTTTTGAGCTTCATAGATTCTGCTGTGGCCTAATTTATAAGTGGCTTTTCACAGAGCCTGGACTTGATACAGTCTTTTTTTCCTCTAGGTCCCACCGAAAACTAGGAACCTTAGGGATTATTGGTAAAAGGGTCCAGAGAACACACACAAATCTGTAGTGTATGTTGGTGTATGTTGTCTCCAAAAAAAAAAAAAAAATTCAAGGAGCCCCACAGGTGTTGTATATTTGGTCAGCATTAGTGCAAGATGAGACACCTCACCTCATTTCAGGGGTGATATATTGACATGTCAAAGACCATCTGCTCCCTAAAACCTTTCTTCAAATGGCAGACCTCTGAATTTCGTGGTTTTATTCTCCCTCTGGGCAAACATATGTCAAACTAGTACATCTGGGGGTTTCCCCTTTCTGCACACCAAGGACAACCAGTGAGGTGGAGCAAATGATGTTCTGTGGGATGTCTATTACACCGAAGTTCTGGAGACTTTATTTTAATAACAACAGGAAAGTTGACACATCCCTGAGGGAAGATAGTGCAATTGTAATAGGATCTCTCCCAGCTGAAGGCAAACTGCTCTGATCGTCTTTGATGATTGGTCTGGAGCGGGGGGAAGGCATTTTGCAGGTCAGGAGGGGTATATCAGAGCAAAGCTGTGTTAATTCGCTCTAACAAAGATGCCATATCTGTCACAGCAGCTGCGATTGGAGGGACTATTTAATTATACTTACAATAATCCACACTCATTGTCAGATGCATCTGACTGTTGTGACAGATGAACAGGTGAATCAAAGGTAGGTTTGATAGGATCAGAATCTGCAAATCTTTGGTGGCAGCGTTAATTACCTTGATTCTCTGAGGGGGGGTGATATTGTTTATTTGTGACAACAGTGGCATGGATTTTCGGCTGGCCGGTTTTGGACTATGTATGTTGCAACTGGTCTATGGACCGGTTTTGGACTGGCCGGTTTTGGACTATGTAAATGCAACTGGGTTTGGGCCAGATCTGCATTTATCACCTGAGCTTCCTAGTTTCACACTCTGTCACGTGAGCCAAGGCACCTCTATTTCTCAGGAATCACATCAACTCAGAGCCAGTAGAAAAATCTTTAAAATTGTGAGCATTTCCTTCCCTTCAGTATCCATTTGTCATATTAGATGGCCTCTGGTCCATCTGGAGCAAAATTTAAGTATATTCTCGTGCCAGATCCTTATTCAAGTAACTCAGCCTGTTTTCTAATCAAGAGGCTTCCGATCTGAAATGGAATGAGTAATAGTCTAGTTTGCCCAAACTGGAGGGTTTCCCAGGATGTGGGATTTTCAGTTCTGAAGCCAGAAACTGGGATGGTCAGTCACCTGAATCTGTAAATTGACTGGAAACTGGGGGGAAAGTTGGAACTTCCTCTTGCGGTGATGCGAATTGGGTTTCTCTTCACCAAATCTAGATCTTTTCCTGTTACATGGATCCAGTAATACATCAAGAGGCTGCGCATCTGTTTATTCCTAGGTACTTCTGTTCATTTAACTACCAGCACAAGCCTAGGTGTGTCAAAACATTCTGATTACCACTTCAGAACTGCTATTATGGTAACTGAATTCATATAGTCTAGAACACTCAAACTCCAGTCTCCTACTTTCCGGGATCCCATTATTACCAAGGAAATCAAGGACCTAGATTCTACTGCAACTTAACTCCACTTTTATCCTTAACCTAGGGATGTCACCACAGAACTTTCCAGAAATACTGGTTTTGTCCTCCCAGGTGCATTTATCAATTCCTTTGTAAAGGCAAAGTCTTCTGAGCACTCCCAGGACACACTCTTGAGGGACAGGGAGAGAAGCGCACTCATCAGATCCACTCCAATGCTACCATCTCCCCAAGACTCAAATGCCTTCCTCTACATTATGCCAGGGAAGTCCCAGCTTTTGTGACCTCATTAACGTAAATTATTGAACTCGGCCTTCAAGAGCCAACTGAGTAAAGACATCAGATTCAAACTTCTCTAAATTCAGAAGGAAATTTAGTGTCACATTATATTTGTCGTCATCCAAAATTAATTTTGTCCCTTTTGAAAGGTTCTATGAATAGATTAGCATGTTTTTATCCAAGTACGCACAGATAAAAATTAACGATATTTTAGGATTCCTTGGCTGTGTATGTCATATCCCCTTGGAGGACACCTATGTTTCTCTTCCTGGGGCATCTTGGGAAATAACTATTGTTATTGGTCTGGAGGCAGTGGGAGATTATGAGGCAGGCTAGAACAAACTGTGTCAGGTGACATAAGAACGCATTATATATTTATGGGAAGACTACTTTTCTAATAGTGAAGTTGTTCCTCATTCTCTTGGCAAGAAGCGTGAGGAAATTTTGGTGGTGCAAGCTTCTCAGCACACATTTTCCCCATCCCAGATCTCAGGGTCCCTCTACTTCTTCATAAATGCTTTAAACAGAAGCAATAATGTCCCAATGTTAACACAGGGGCCAATGATGCTGTGAGATCAACTTGTACTTTATTCATGCTTCTTTACATTTAAATTTTTGTTCGAATCCTCAGTCACATCTCTCTTCCTTCTAGCTTTGGGAAATGACAAGCTCTTTTACGTTTATCATAGAAGTTCTCTAGTATCTTAAGCCTGATTCTAACAGATTCATACACGTAAGTGCAATAATTATTTTTTTTTCTTTTTTGTCTGTTCTTCTTCATCTTTAGAAATGGATGGCAGCCCTCTGCGCTTGTCATTATCCTTGTTACCATAGAATAACATTACTATTACAACAGCAATTTGATTTTCCAAAAGCTTGAATTTGGCCAGCTCTCCATCTCAGCACCCGTAGATGATTATTTAAGTAAAAATGATATCCCTGCCTACCACAAATCACCCTTATCCCATTTGCCATCTGCAAGTACATCATGAATGTGTTCATATTCAGATAGGAGTTAAGCTCAGCGTTGGAATCCTATCATAAGAGGTATTTTTCCAACACCACTGTTGACATCGTACTACAACGATCAGTGTCGAACCAGGAAGCACACACCTCTCTGAATATTCTAGATTAAAGGGATTTCATTTAGGAAACTGGTACCAGAAGTGATGGGAGAGGCTGACAAGATGATTAGGGGACAATGAGGCAACCCATAGATTAAAAATAGAGGGTTATCAGAACTACACTTGGCTTCGGGGGGGGGGGGAGAAACAAAAATAAAAACAAAAACAAACAAGAAACAAATTGAGGAGACAATGACACCAAAGAGCCTTGTCCAGTGTCACCAAGCAGAAGCTGAAAGTATGGCAGCTCTGTTCCACTGAAGTTTAAGCCATGGATCCTATGTGGCCTTTGCTGGAAACCCAACACAAGGAAAGAAGAGAGAAAAATAAATCCTGATTTCTCCCTTCCTTCTACCTTCTTATTTTTCTCCAATGCCTGTGTTAACCAAACCTTGCCCGATGGCAGCTGACAAAGAGTTGGGATCAGAACTCTGTATGGGAAGAATACGGAGCAACTATGAGAACAAACAGCTGAAGTCTAGCACGATGGAACGATGGAACGGGTAGCGGTAGAAGGAGAGAATGAATGAAAGGAAAGTGAAAAAGAATAACCTGGAGGGATAGTGATGGTGGGGGGCAGGGAGGAGCTGTTCATGGTAATAGGTAATAGGGTAATAGGGTAATAGTAGTGTGAAACCAGTGAAGAGTGTATCTGTCACACATGTGACTACCTCATCCTAATTATGGATAACGGATGGCATTCCTAGAAAGAGAACATCGCCATAGAATTTTCTTCTTTAGACCTCTACTGAAAAAGGCACATTGTCTGGACCTCCCAATGGTCATGGTCTCTCTGCACTTAATACAGCAGACGACACACATCTCAGAGAAAATGTAAGGCATTTCATGGCTTTGGGTGAATATCTAATGTTAAAGCTTCACGGAGAGAGGATACAGCAATGAGAATATCTAACACCCAAGCTGCTTCATACCTTAAACCAACTCAAACCATAGGATTCGTTGCTCTGGGCGTTCCAGGACAAATTTCCACATTCAGAATTCTTTGCTTTTTCAGGAGGACGCTGGCATGTCCACTGGGATTGCAAAAAACAGTGTCAGTTAACCGCCTCCTTGCCCCCAAGGAAAGAGAATCCATTTATGCTGCTTGTAATATCAGTAAAATTTGGGGAAGAAGAGATTGATGTCATTTTTCATGGCACAATTTTGCAAGAGCTTCAGTTTTGTTTTTGAACCTAAATTTAGCTTCTTACTTTTAATGTGGATAATTCCTTTGTGACATATCCTAAATTGTTTATATATAGTTTATGCCTTATACTCAAAATAACATATGGGATGTCATCTGTTAGTTCTGAAAAGTTTGACACTAATGAGTATAAAATAGCAAGACAAAGTTCTATCTCTTATGATCAAAACTATGAAAAAACTTACCATGTGCATGTAAAAAGTCTGTGTAGAAATACTCAAAAAAAAAAAAAACCAAAAACCAAAACAAAACCCACACACACACAAAAAAACAACCTCAGCAATTATTGGTGAGTTAGAATACAAGTAATCATTTTCTCTTTTGACAGTTCTTTTTATTTTCTTCTTATCCTATAATGAACATCTGGGTGACTGTAAATGCAGCTTATATTTTAAAAGTTGTTGATCTGATGATAACAACCACATTCGCCATAGGAACTTATGTATAAAGAATGATAATTTATGAATACAGTTTTGAGCCTTTGAATAAAGTTGTAATATCTTTGGTGCGTAGATATAATGACTAATCTATCTTATTATAGATCCTGTCATAAAAGGATCTATTACACTTACGCCATCAATTATGTGACACACATCAAAGAACTTTTCCTAATTTTTATTGTTTATCGTATTATAATATCACTGTATCACTCTGCTGTTCCCCATCAATAAAAAAGTCACTAGGATGAATCTTATAATTGGAGTTCCCAAGGTCATGCAGAAATTGAGTAGTAAGTAGTAAGGTAAGGCTGATAAACGTCCAATGGCGACCTACTGCTCTCCTCTCAAATTCCCCCAGGGGACTAGATAACCTGCAGGGTTTTCATTAATTTCAAAATCACTCAGGGAAGTGTAGCTCACACTGCGATGATGGAAGTTTTTACTTTCTAATGACACGTGTTGGGCCCTGTGGAAGGAAGAGGATGTTTGGGCTGAGTTCTGAAAGCATGGATGTGTTTTTCGCCAAGCCAACAGTTTCAAGAGAGGGATTGAAGACTGCCAAACGTAAATAATCCCTTTGTACTCCGAGGTGATTTCTCTTGGTCAGGTTTAGTCACACCTAACAGATCAGTGTACAAAAACGTTCGCCCTCGAAACCTAAGCTTATCTGTCAGGGAACCTGGGGAGTTGATTTCTGATGAGGAGAATCTGGCATTTTTCCGGAAATAAACCGCACTTAGCAATGCAAATCCTTGCAAGACAAGGACCACCTCCTCATATAGCGGTGTCAAATGTCAGTAAAATCATGTGATGCCTGAATCACTACATTGTATTGACCTTTCGTCCTATTACCCAGAGACTGCGTATCATTTTCCGTCTCAGTCTGGCTCAACTGACTGAGCAACAGATCAAAGACTTGGCCTCTTGAGGTTAAAACACTAGTGTTTAGGGTTGCTCCTTTACGGCCCCGAGTAAATCAATTAACCTTTCTGCTCCAGTTTCACTCAGGTGTAACAGAAGTTGAAGGAAAATTCTGGCGCGGCCCATAATTCCTTGATCGGAAATCACACACAGGCACAATCACGCACACAAAATGCCGTTTCTGTAGTATTTGTTCTAAGTATTACTGATGTTTCTCCCAGGTGTTTCAAAGTCAATGCTGCAAATAAAATCCCCAAAGAACCACCCGTGCTCGTACTCATCAAGGTATAAACAGAGGCGAAAAGGAGAGTACTTGCTATATAAAAGGCACCATCGCTTTTCTCTGTTTCTCCAAATCCCATGTAGAATTGCATTGATCAAGCGTACTCTTGTGAAGTGTTAGACAATCCTATCCTGAAGAGAAACCAAGTCCCGTTCTCCCCGGATCTGTCACATCACATCTGAATTTGATGAAGTGTTTTGTTTTTGTTTTTTTTTTTCCCCCTGAATTGTGTGCAGCGATCACTCTGGTTTTTTTTTTGAACGCTTGTGCAAAAGCAGGCTAGATCTGCTGAGGACACAGGTCCTGTCCGTATTTGCTTCAAGGTGTCACAGGCAAGCCTGCTTGATAGTAAAATGTAAAGGCATCTTCCTTTGAAGGTGCCACTGTTCGCTTTCTTATATCCATATACATAATGCATTTGTTTTCCTTGTCAGCTTCGAGAACGTGTCGTTATTCCCCACTCTCTGCTTTGGGCCTGCCATGCCTTCTAGAGTGACAGCTCTTGGCAGCTCGCATTAGCATCATTAGGAGTCTGATGATGTGCTTTCTCACTGGGGCACTGTCAAGGTTTTATCCTAACTTTGTAGTTTCGACTTCTGTGAGTTGTGGAGACCTGCCATCAGCAGAGAAGAGGCAGTTTGAAAGACGCGAACAGAGAGAAGCCTTCACGCTAAAATAAGAAAACACCACACTTACTCTCAAATGTATCATGGTCCAGATTACCCAACAACACCTGGTGATTTCTCAATATAAAATGCTTAACAAAGTTATCAGGTAGATATATTACTTCTGAGATTTAGATGGAATATGGATTTTATTTTTCTCTTTTCTAAAGAATGCAGAAGTCACAGGATTTGAAAAATAACCCATATATAAAATGAGTTCAAGAACAAATGCTAATTATAAAGCACTCAAACAAAACCAGATTCAGTGAGAAAGTATCTGTGTTTCCCAAAATATCTTTTTTGTTGAAATAATATTATTAATTATTAGGTCTTCTACCCAAGAATATTTAAAGAAAATTACAATTCCCAGATGTAATTGTTTTAATAGTGTTTCCCCCCTAATAACCTTTTGTTTAATTTGTAAAATCTGGATACATGATAATGAACCCCAATTAGCATATTCTAACGGGTAAATTATTGCTCTAACTTGGCTTGGCTTTTATTGTTAATTTTTTTTTATTTTTCCTAACCTTTGAAAAACCTCACATATCTCTCTATATATAACCAGATAATAAGTCCAGAAACATTATTTCAGACTGTTAGAGAATATCATAATTTTTTTCTGTGCAAGTACGATGATTTCCTTGTTTCTATCTACAGTATCTAGAACAAGGAAATGTTTGAAAAAAAAGTGTTGTGTAAATAAACGGAGTATAGACTAAACATTAATTGGATACTAAACAATATAAAAACTAACACTGTAGAATAAACAGTAACCAACACCTGAGTATGACAAATTCTTCAGGTCCTTTCTTTTTCGTCCTTGTGGAAGGTGATCTCTCTGTATGCTGAATCAAGTGCTAGAAGGCGTGAGTGTATGGAATTAGCTACGTATTTTTCTGTCTACATAAGATATCCACTTACTATGAAAGATACACTGCAAAATAATTTCATCAGCACTCATCACTTGCTTTTTCTCCATAAAACCAATGTGTAGAGGAAAGAAAATGTTGACAAAAACCAAATGTGTGAAGGCCTGTATTAAATTCTATCATTTGTGTTCTTTTTTTTAATTTATTTTTTATTTTTTTTATTAAAAAAATTTTTTTAACGTTTATTAATTTTTGAGACAGAGAGAGACAGAGCATGAACGGGGGAGGGGCAGAGAGAGAGGGAGACACAGAATCTGAAACAGGCTCCAGGCTCTGAGCTGTCAGCACGGAGCCCGACGCGGGGCTTGAACTCACGAACCGCGAGATCGGGACCTGAGCCGAAGTTGGACGCTCAACCGACTGAGCCACCCAGGCGCCCCTCTATCATTTGTGTTCTAAGGATATGGGTGTATTTCTTATTTCACAAAGTCATCGAGAGATTTAAATGAACTACTGCATATGAAAATGTTCCAAAGGGAGAAAAGGAGTATTTACATACTTGTCACTTTCATGTTGTTCAGCCTTTGGGGTTTGTTGTGTTCTTTGTCTTCTGTATGTGGACATGTGTGTCTGTGATTCTTGAAATGTTCCTGTGAGTTTGCTATGGTTTTACACTCACCCGATGGCAAACTGTATAATTTACTAGTGGCCATTACACTGGTTGCACTTTTCAATCAATGAAAAGAATTCAAGTATGAATTTAATAAACTCCTCTGTTTGCTAAATATTTTTATAGTTTAACTTAGTCTATCTGACATCAGTCCTGAGGCAAGCTCACACCTATGCCAGACATTGAAAAAGTGTAATGTAAAATGGCTCTTGTTTTGAAGGCCAATTACCTTACAGCAATCTGTTTCATAAGTGAGTAAGGAAGATCCGTGGTGTAGAGAAAGGCGCATTGCAAAGAAGTGAGACAGGTCCTCGGGTTCTGCATCTAGAAACTCTAAGTGACTAATTGTGAGATCTTGAGCAAGATACCATGCATTCTCTTGTTTGCTTGTGCAAAGGGGACCAGATTATCTGGTCCCACAATAGGCTTCAAATAAAAATGAATACAATTCCATAAATTAAAGTTAATATATGTTCCTTAGATTCCAGCAAGTTTGGGGGGAAATTTCTAACAAAGCAGGGGTATCAATTTTTGAATTTTATCTGGTCTTCAGAGTTTGAAATCTTCCATTAATATCTACTATAAGTATGTACTTATATTGCACAAAAATAGGACAAAAATATTTCACAACTAGGCATCGTATTTGAATAATTATACAAATTTCTGTATCAGTGTTTATTTATTTTTAATTTTTTAATGTTTACTTTTGAGAGAGAGAGAGAGGGAAAGAGAGAGGTAGAGCATGACTGGGGGAGGTGCAGAGAGAGAGGGAGACACAGAATCGAAACAGGCTCCAGGCTCTGAGCTGTCAGCACAGAGCCCCGCGTGGGGATGCAACTCACGGACTGCGAGATCATGACCTGAGCCGAAGTTGGATGCTTAACCAACTGAGCCACCCAGGTGCCCCTGTATCAATGTTTATTAATAAATAGCCACTTCACTCTAATTTAATAACTATTGACTGGGCACATTCACTGACTGAAACATACACTTTGGCAAGGAATGTGTTTCAAAAGATGAATAAACACGGTCTTATGAAGAGAAATTGATAAATAAAAATGGTAACAACAGGGGCACCTGGCTGGCTCAGTTGCATTAGTGACCAACTCTTGATCTCAGCTCAGGTCATGATCTCAGTTTGTGGGATCAAGCCCCACATTGGGCTCCACGCTGAGAGCACAGAGCCTCTTGGCATTCTCTCTCTCCCTCTCTCCGCACCCGCCCCCTACAAATAAATAAATAAGCTTTAATAATAATAATAATAACAGAAATAATTACAAAATGTGTGATTATCACCAGTTTTTACAACCTGCTAATCGCTCCAGGCCACCATCATTTCCTGATATATTATGCAACACATAATGATGACTTTGCCCACAGTCCAATTCTAAAGAAAGCATCCAGAAGGATACTGTCAAAACCATGTCAGATCACAATAACACTATGCGCAAAACCTACCAAGACTTCCCTATTCTCCTGGAGTAAAACCTAGGTCATTTACAAGGGCCTACAAGATTGTATAGCTGGCCTCTCCACCCCCTTGACCAAGTGTATTACTAGTCACCTTCCTGAATCCAATGGCATTGGCCACATTCTAGATCCTAGAAGACACCAAATATGCTCCAGACACAAGGCTTTATTTATTTTATTTTACTTTATTTTTAATTATTTTTTAATTTTTTTAATGTTATTTAGTTTTGAGAGAGAGGGACACATCATGAGCAGAAGAGGGGCAGAGAGAGAGACACTCACACAGAATCGGAAGCAGGCTCCAGGCTCTGAGCTGTCAGCACAGAGCCTGACACAGGGCTCGAACTCATAAACCACAAGATCAAGAACCGAGCCCAAGTTGGACGCTTAACTGACTGAGCCACCCAGGTGCCTCTTGTTTATTTTATTTTATTTTATTTTATTTTATTTTATTTTATTTTAGAGAGCACAGGTAGGGAGGAGGGGCAGACGGGGAGAGAGAGAGAGAATCTAAGGCAGGCTCCATGTTCAATGCAAAGCCCCATGTGGGCTGATCCCACAAGCCTGGAATCATGACCTGAGCCAAAATCAAATCAGGCACTCAACTGGTGAGCCACCCAGGTGCCTCCAGACTAAGCTTTTAATTCCTTGCTCTCTCAGCTTGGCATACCCTTCTCCTAACTATCTCCTTGCTTCGTGTCCTCAACTCCTTCAAATCTTTGCTTATATATTAACTTTGCAATAGACATCACCATAACCACCCGTATACGTTATACTTTGCCTATTCTCCTTTGCCCCTTGTGTTTCCCTTCCATGCTCTATTTTTATAGCACTTAACATGTTTAAACATTCTATATAATACCACTCAAATATTCATCCAAGAGGCTTAGAATATTGTAGAGGTTTGTTTGTTTTCCTATTCCTGTATGATGAAAGACTACTTCCTGAAATATACAATTTATTCAGTGCATGATTGCTGAATTAATGAAAGTCTAGAGACACAAGTGTGGAAAGAATCCTTACACACAGGAAAAAAAGGAATTGCAAGATCTTTGGGGGAGATTACATGAAAGTGGATGTTTTAATGTGGATTATAACAAATGAATAAATAAGCAACTTGAAACAAAATTTTCAATAATTTCTAAGTTTCTATCTTTAAGTTATCAAACTAGATTCCACAGTATCATGACAAATTCATGTTAAACAGTTTTATGCAGAAGTGAAACAGAACCGATATTATTTTTAGGAGGTACTTAATTCAAATAGTACTGAGTAATACTAGTCTATTTCTCTATTAGTGACATTACTTATATGTTCTTTATTATTACATTCACATATTGCAAAATAAAAAGCTACACAAAATGAGATATAAAATTCCCAGTCGTCTGTTAATACTTTGGACTACATTGTACTGAAAGGTAATCAATATGTTGCATCATGCCTTGAAAGTTAACTCCGTGGAATGAGCTGATAGAAACAAAGTATATACAATGCTGCAAAACAGACTTAGAAATTTGATGAGATACTTGAGTAAAATCTTAGGAAGTTTCAGTAAGAGATAAATGAGCTGAAGACTGTAAACTTTTCAGGTATACAAGCTACCATCAGGAATTTACCCCACTCTGTCTGATGATTGCTATTTGTAACCCAAAATAACAAAATTTCTAAATCTCTGCTTCACATCCCCCCTGCAAAAGTATTCAAGATTAAATAATCTGCCTTTTACTTTCACTTCGTTATATAAGAGTTGTGAGTGAAAAGCAACTCTTATTTTTTTTTTTTCAATAATTACTTCTAAATTGTCTGTGGCAGTGTTTCACTGCATTATGCTGTTTAACCTGAAGAACACATTTCAATACTGGAAAATAATAGAAAGCGACTGATGTAAGGCTTTTTGCTTTGAATAATAGTTCTATATGGAGTCAACTTCTACTCATTCTGTTTCTTAATCTAAGAAATGCGTATGTTGATGGATTTGACAGTATTAGACAACTGTAAATAATCTCTTTATTTTATTCTCTCACGACTCCATCATCCAAAAGCAAATCAGAATAAACACTAACACAAAACCATATGACATTTAGGTAACATTGTATTTCACTTTTTTAATGAAAAAATCTTAACATTAAAGCCAATGATACTTCTCTAAAATCTTATATCTGAGAGTTTTAACTTAGTTTTCTTTGAAGTAGAGTGAGATTAAGTCTATCGCAGAGAACTAATTATTTACAAAATAACATCAAACAGTTTTACGCCAGCATATAGATATTAAAGGCAACACTGGAAACCCTTTCTTTTAACCAAGGGAATAATTTAGCTATATTGTAAAGTTAATAGGAAATCCATTAATTTTTTTTAATAAACTACTCTGGAAACGTCAGTTTTCTGGACCCAAATTTATCTCTGAAATCAGGCATTGGAAATATATAAATGGCAATTCTACATATATTATTTATTATTTTATACCTAGAATCACATAATATAATGCCGACCTAATGTATTACTTCCTGATGTATATGCAGTATAGAATGAGACTAAAAGATCAAAAAAGTCATTGGGATCATTTTTCATGCACAACTTAACTTCTGCTGCTTAATCTTTAGTCTATGTAAAAGCCAGCATCCTCTCTTCCAAAAGTCATTATTTTCACTACTTGAATGATTATATATGTTATTTGTGTAGGGAATTCTTTATAATCTGTCTTTTGAAACTGCAATTTATAAAACATTATTTTTGTTTCTACAGATTATTTTTATTAACATTTCCTTTCATTTGGAAATTTTTAAATTTAATTTCACCTTAAAGGTATCCAACCTAATAAAATAATATAACTCTATTTCAAATTAGGTTTACACCAAACTTTGCCCAGCAAATAATTTTACACGAGCTACAAAATGAACCGTATAACTTGCTATTTGAACTTCCTGTATCTTCTGTGTTTGATGTTTTTAAAATAAACGAGTAGACAGTAATATATTTTAATTGAAATAACTGTTAAAATAATATCTTTCTCATCAGTGAATCGGCAGAAGTAAATTTTTTAAAATACTTTTTATAATGCTATTCTAAAGGCGGATAGTAACCATAAATAGAAATTTTCTTCAGCCAATTAACAGTTTCTTCTCATGAAGGAAGCATATGATAATAAAGTCAGTCGCTATAGAAACTCACGGGTGATGCTAATAATGTCGAAGGTGATGTTGCTGTGTGTACATTTGTGTGTGTGTGTTTCAAATAACTTCTTTACCCGTGTCTCTTATAGAACACTTTGGAAAAGGAAGTATGTGCTGATTAGCACATAAAGAATTTGCTTTCAAATTTTTATTTTGATGGGAGAAAAGCACCATTGTCAAAATATCGTCGCTTCATGTTATTGGACGTCGGATCCACTGGCTTCATGAACACAGATGATGTCCACCAACTTTAGGATTAGAATCCTGGTCCCTGCATGCACCTCATTTCCTCCATTTATTTGCTTGAGAGAGTCTTGTTTTGCCTTAGTCTTTCAGTTTACATACCGCTTTTCCTAAAAATCCATTAACCTTAATCTGGGTTCGTTTCTTTTTTTTTAATTTTTAAAAATTTTATTTATTTTAGACAGAGAAGGAGAGGGTGCTGGGGGCGGGGAGAGAAGGGCAGATGGCGAGAGAGGGGGAATCTCAAGCAAGCTACACGCTCAGCACAGAGCCCCACGTGGGGCTTGATCCCATGACCCTGGAATCATGACCTGAGCCAAAATTAAGAGTTGCATGCTCAACCCACTAAGCCACTTCAGCATCCCTGGGTTATTTTCTCTTGTTATGGGCTTCCATATGAATTTATCCTATTTATATCATTCTGTCATGTTTTGTTATGAAGATGGTTTCCTTGCCCAGCTTCTTTTATTCTTTGTAAACTCTCCAAGGGTAGAAGGAATTAGGTGTTTCTATGGCATTGCTCTTTCCCAAATCTCAGTCATATTACCCAGCTCAGAGTAATCATTTACTGAAGAAAACAAGGGACATGGAAGAAAGAAAAGAAGAAAAATGCATGGAGTAATTTTACCATCTTCTTATGGACTCAGCCCAATGTTGCTGGCTTTGAAGATAGTAGAGGTGGCCAGGAACCAAGGACTGTGAATGCCCTTAAAAAATTGGAAAAGGCAAGCAAATGAATTCTCCTCTAGAACCTTCAAAAGAAACACAGCCATGTAGACACCTTGAGTTTAGCCCAGTGAGACTCATTGCAGAATGCTGACCTACAGAACTAGAAGATGAGAAATTTGTGTTGCTGTAAGCCACTAAATTTGTAGTAATTTTTTACAGAATCAGTAGGAAAGTAACACAGATTTGGCCAATCTGCTGTGAGGAGATCATTAATGTCCTTTTCTTTTCCATGTCTGTTTATAGTAATATCTCTTCAACTATCAGCCATGTGTGCCGGCTCAGCCCTGTGTCTATAGCTTCTGCTCACTCGTGGCCACTTTGGGTCATTATTGCCTTTTCATCTCTGCCTCCTGCTTCCATTCTAGATATCCTTTAGCTTTTTCTCTTGACCCCATTTCTTGAGCATGATAATTCAGTTGGTTCAGCAAACTAACACCACACTCTGTTTAAAATCTCAATACCAGTCCATTTTCTTAGCACCAGTTAAGTCATTCTCTATAGGTTTTTCTAATTCCAGTAACCAGGCTTAAGGGTCATATAAAAAGTGTTATGTCCACTTTGAGTGCGAAGCTAACCAAAGCTGATTCCACAGCAGATACACTGACTTGTACATTCTATCTTAGGACAATACCCTTTGACCCCTTTAACTATAAGAAGTTTATCTTTTCCATCTTTGTATCCCAGAAGCCACCACCATGCCAAATGGCTATCACATAGCAAAAGTGGGATTGGTTAAATCCTTTTTGATTGAAGGAGAATTACAAAACACACTGACATAGAACTGATATGTAGATAGAACATTTTATGGAGCTGGTTGCTTCTCCTGTATCCCTTTGATATGATGGCCTTAACAAACACTAAAACTGATAATTTTCCAATGAAAGTATAAGTCATAAAATTGTTATAGTGAAACCTTGGGTTGCAAGTAATTTGTTCTGTGAGTATTCTGCAAGATGAGCAAACGTTTCTAACAAATTTTAACTTGATAAACGAGCGATGTCTTGCAACACGAGTAGTATGTGGGGCCGAGGGTCACATGATCACAACTGAGCCAATGGTTCTTGAAATTCACTTTGATATACAAGTGCTTTGCGTTACAAGCGTGTTTCTGGGATGAGTAATGCCTGCAAACCAAGGTTTTACTATACTTGTTTGTCATCCCATCAGCTGAATGAAATATTGTTGAATATACTTCAATGACTACAGACTATTTTTCGTAGTCATCTGGTTGTAACAAAGAAATCATCTTTAATTGTGTATCTAACTTTTTGAGGATTCCCCTGTGGCTCCAGAACTGCCTGTGTGACTTTTGCATGCATCTTAAATCTCTGCCATTTTGATGGATTGCAAAAGGTACCAAGATATCAAACTGATTAGGTTAAAATAAGAAAACTCAAAATGTGAGTTTTTAACATAGCAAGAATAGAGCTGTTATGCAAAACATACTTGATTCTGAGCCAAGAAAATTATAGTACATAATGTTTTCTGATTTGTTGTGATTTGGACTTTCAATCAAAGTCAGTATCTTGGCATCAGAGTGTAAGAATAGTGTCCTCAATGTGTCTTCACATAGATTGAAATGACTTCATGAAGATGCAGTGGTCAAAAACAAATGGGACAAAACTTTATATGCAGGGGAGAAAAGAATTAAGTTACAAGATGGAAAGCTCTTGTTTGTAGAAATATGTCAAGAAAAGATGGAGAGGTCAAGCTGACTCCATTAAAAGCTGTTTAAAACTAGTTGATGATTTATTAGCAATTCTTCAAAAATAACACTCTGCTGATTATGATAAGGCTTACACTACCAGTAGTGATATTAATTTCTTTGTGTTTGTCAATTAAATTGGAGCAGGAAATAATCAACAAGATATCTCAAGTAATAAACTCTCACTTATTTAGGGACAATATGGATTAATGGTGGAAGCTAAGAGTACTGGATTCTCATTCTTTTAAAGATTTGCAAAATATTGCACTAAAACATGTCACCTGTAATTGTGGAGAAAGCTTTTCCCAATTTCCTTTTCAATATGTAAGAGGTAATAAGAAGGAAATCATAGCTCCACATAAAAATAAAATAATGACTAGTCTAAAAACTGGAATCTGGAAAGAATCAACACCAATAATTAAAAATAAAAAAGTTCAACTGAAGAAAATCTATATAGACACAACTTGGTGGCATAAGCAGACTTTACTTCATGAAAATTAGTTTATCTAAAAAAGTTGAACTGACACTTTATTTCTCCCAAAGTTCTGATTTATGACTCAGAAACTCAGGATTTCTAGAACTGGGCCACTATCCATGTTATGATTTCCCCCACGTTAACTGCACAAGGTTGAAAATGCCCCTACGCTCTTGCAACCAGCCATTGCCAAATAAAGTTTCTTGTCTAAACCAGCGAATACAAGTTCTGGGAGTGACTATTTTCTCAGCCAACAATAGTACGGAGCCACTAGCAATCTAGATTCATAGGGAAAAACTCAACTCCTTATAGTCAATGAAAACCTGAGGTCATTAGGACTTAATTCTCTTGCAATTCTAGTTGAAAACCTGTACCTCAGTTTAGGACTGAGTACCAGTACCACCTAAGGGGTGCTTTTTGAGGCAGCCAGTTATGTACGTCTTCTTCCTATCTCTCACATCATCCCAAACCATGTTTCCAAATTAATGAAGGGAATGAAAACCTTAGAAAACAGGTGCCAAGAAAATAGAAAAAAGAAACAGGATTAAGGTCCTTCAAGAATAGAACCTGTATATAGTGCATGATGCAGGACTGAGATAGAAAGGACCCAGTGTCACTGCATGATACAGATTGATGTATTGCAAGAACTGAATCTGATTCATTAAATCAGAACACGATGATGGGATAAAAAGAGAACACTTTACCAAGACAGCTGGTGTAAGTGCTAATTTGAATATGCCTGTTATCTTGAAAGCTGTTTGCAACAGTTTAACTACTATTTACATGTGTGAGGTCTGGCCGCAACAAGTAGGGGGAAGAAAATACTGTCTGTGTCTTAGACATATCGTGTGTGTGTGTGTGTGTGTGTGTGTGTGTGTGTGTATACAGGTCTTCCTGTGTTTAAGGGGAAGTAAAAACCGCCAAATTTATAGTACGAAGACAACAATAAATCCACAAGAATTTATAGGCAAATACAAGCACTATTTCTGTAAGTTTGATTTCATTGAAAAAAAAAAAAGAAAAGAAAAGAAAAACTTTGCGAAGTACAATTCAATATAAAGGAAAGAAAGGAACTTCACATTATAGGAAATTTTAAAAGTGATATACTCAGGCTAACACACTGAAAAAGTTAAAAGTTGTTAAAGTTTCCCTTAATAAATATTAAACCTAGGAAAAAATCTGGGAATATATAAATAACTAAAGTTCACTTATCAACCATAAATCAGAATATAACAATATTCTTATATATCATGCTCTTTTATGGATCAGTCTCTCATAATTTAATAACAGAATGCTTTTTAAATCTTAAAGAAATAAATAATCCCCCGTGCTTGTTAGCCTGATCTGAAGCACAGAAAATGATAACTGTTTCAAATTTATTTATATATTCCAGTATTTGCCTGATATTCTGGCTTGTAAAATATAGAGGGGAAGAAAATGTAGAGTAAAATCTTCTGAGTATTAGCAAGGGTATGTAGAAATATGGGTATTTTGATAAAAGGATGTTAAGGATATATTAAGATAAGATTTATAGAGGGCAAATTGGAGGTTTCAAAGGAAATATATATGACCAAAATGGTCATGGATATATGAAAGTGCTAGCTATGAAGATATTTACCAAACATTATTTATAAGAAAAAATATCAGAAGCAATAAAAATATGGGATACTTTGATATCTAATAAATGAGTTTTTCACCACCTAAATAGGCAACAATATGCAGCTAATAAATTTTATGTTGAAGGAATATTTATTTGATATTCTAAAAATATGAAAAGGTTGAACATATTTCATTATGTAAAAAAGGAGTTTTTCACAGTTACACGTAAAAATCCAAGTTTTTGTACAAAGCAAAAAAAACATGCAGAGGCATTGACACTAGTAGAAAATTAGACACCAAAATGTCAATAATTATTGTATCTGAAAGTTTAATTATGTATTAGTCTTATTCTTTTCTGTCATTTTAGAAAAGTTTCTAGAATTTTACAATAAATATACATTATATAATAAAAATTTACAAAATCAAAACAGAAGCGTCTCAGTCCAAATGCATCTTCATAGGTTATTTGAGAGCATTTTTATTTTTTTTTTAATTTTTTTTTTTCAACATTTATTTTTGGGACAGAGAGAGACAGAGCATGAACGGGGGAGGGGCAGAGAGAGAGGGAGACACAGAATCGGAAACAGGCTCCAGGCTCCGAGCCATCAGCCCAGAGCCTGACGCGGGGCTCAAACTCCCGGACCGCGAGATCATGACCTGGCTGAAGTCGGATGCTTAACCGACTGCGCCACCCAGGCGCCCCGTGAGAGCATTTTTAAATAAAATTCTGCTTGGTGATTATTTTCCTTTATGTATCCTGAATTTTTTTTCCTTTTTCTTTTCTTTTTTCCATAATTTTATTCTGTTCATTATTTTCAACAAATAGGTCTTCTTATGCTAGTATTAGAAATCACTTTATCGACCAAAAGGATTTCTGAGTAGAAGTTTACAAGAAGTTTAAATCACTAATGGGCTTGGGTGCTTTTTTTAGAAATTCAGACTCCTGGGCCCCTCTTCTGAAAATGCAATTCATGTGCTGTGGTGTGAGACCTGGGAATCTGTATTTATAATCAGGGCTCCTGGGCATTCTAACGACCAGGCATATATTGTCTTGAAGAATAAATCTGTAGACTGATTTCATAGATGTCTTCAGATATGTAAGTACCAGCTCACATATCTAATACCAACTACATTTTCATTTGGTGGGAATTAAAAAGTAGAAATAGGCATGTATCATACTGTCAGGGATTCTGATGAGATATAATGACAAATTTCTTGATAACAGGGGTTGCTCTATGTTGGGATGAATTTCCTCCGAAATTTTCAGAATTTTATTTGTTTTGGCATAGTTAGCTATATGTAGCCTTCTTGCTAGTAGAGTGTGACCTAAAATACATTTCAATTTATGTTTTTAATTCTAAATGATTTGGTATTTTGAATATTCTGGATAACTGCACTAATAAAATTATGTGAGTTTTAAAAATATTATAGGGGCACTTGGGTGGCTCAGTTGGTTAAGCATCTGACTTCAGCTCAGGTCATGAGCTCATGGTTCTTGGGTTCAAGCCCTGCATCGGTCTCTGTGCTGACAGTTTGCAGCCTGGAGCCTGCTTCGGATTCTATGTCTTCCTCTCCCTCTCTGCTCCTCCCTGGCTTGTGCTCTGTCTCTTTCTCAAAAACAAATAAATAAACATTTTGAAAGAGTAAATAAAAATATAATATGTAAATACATTTTAAGTTTCAGGATACATTTGTCAAGATTTTATAATGCCAAGGTCACTCATCCCTAGATATCATTTTGCTAATGATGATGGAAATGATATCAGTGTTCTCAGTAACACACGATGTTATTTTGGTAAACATTTCCTAGGCACACGTATTCTGTGGCACACTGTGCTGAGAAGTTGGGAATTGCATAAATTATTGGTAGTGTAATCATGTGTTACAGTAAAATCATGTTCAGATAGGAAGGTTTATTTGAGGACTTTTGGTAATTTTCCATCTCCAAAAGACAACGATGCTTTTCTGCAAAGCAGGGTAAAAAACAAACAGGCAAGCAAACAAAAACAAAGAAACAAAACTCAATTTTATTCCTAATATGTAAGTACTAAGGAAGGGGGGAAATACCTTTAATAGGGACAGTGTCTCATGATTTTATGTTATAGGGGAGATAGTATAGCTTTCAACCTAACAGAGATGGGTAGTATAATGGATCACCTAAGATAAACTGTAGCTTTTCTTTAACAAGAACTTAAAGATAAATTTTATAATGAAGGAAACTGACACAGGAGTAGTGGATGAGGAGGATTTTGTGATTTTCCATTTGGAAAGAGTTGAAGAGATCAATGCATTTGATTGTTGCTTTTACACTAATATTATCACTTACCCCAGACTTCTTGTTTCATTAATAACACTGGTCTGACATTCTGTAGAGAGTAAAGCAATTTTCTTGAGTCAGCTAATGTATTTTACTTGGATACATGGAGACAACTAAATTCTTGGTAGCGATGATATGGTCGCAAAACATGGGACCTCATACAATTAAAAGATATTTTTAGTTAATAGAGCTGTCTTTTAAATGGATGAATTAGACGCCTGCTTCCGGTCACATATGGTTGATTTTTCACAAACCCTACTTCTAACCCCAAATATGTTTACATCAAGGAATATCCAGTTTTCCTCTCACCAAGTCTAAAATCCTGGCCAGCGAACGTATGTCTTTAAAGATTTATTAAAGAATATATAGGGGCACCTGGGTGACTCAGTTGGTTAAGCATCTGCCTCTTGATATTGGCTCAGGTCGTGATTTCGAAATCGTGAGATGGAGCCCCGGGCCAACATGGAGCCTGCTTGGGATTCTCTCTCCTCCTCTCTCTCTGCCCTTCCTCTACTTGCACTCTCTTTCTCTCTCTCAAAATAAACATTTAAAATGTATATGATTGGGGAGCCTGAAGGGCTCAGTCGGTTAAGCCTGCGACTTGGGCTCAGGTCATGATCTCACGGGTTCGTGAGTTTGAGCCCCGTGTCGGGCTCTGGGCTGACAGTTCAAGTCCTGGAGCCTGCTCCAGATTCTGTGTCTCCCTCTCTCTTTCTGCCCCTCCCATGCTCATGCTCTGTCTCTCTGTCTCAAAAATAAACAAACATTAAAAAAAACAAAAAAATAAAATGTATATAATTAAATACCTTAAAATTTAATGTAAAATGTCATGTCTAGTCCATTCCCTACCAGCACCCAAGACCACCATTGAAATGTGCTTAGTTTCCTGAGAATGAAAGAAAAAAAAGTTGGTTTTTTTTCTCTGTTTTTCTACACTTGCACCTGAGATGCCATGTTGAGTCTATACTTACCTGAGATTCACAGGGAGCTGGTGGAGGACAAGAGAGAACAAGCTGTTATAGACGGGTTAGGAGAGAAAGAAAGAAGCAAGGCTGGGGTGGGACTGAGAGCCTCAATGGTACCTGGGCACTTGAGGCAGGAAAGCTGCAGGAACAAAGAGCTACCAGGAGAAGGTTTATCCAGAAAGTCTGCTTCACAGGATCTGCCTGGGCTGTGGAAGTCTCCACTGCTTTCCCAATTTTGCTGCCTGATGTCTCTCCTGGCATCAGCTGGCAACAACAACAAACCGCAATTCATAAGCTACCTTATTGAAAAACAGAAATTGAAAAATACAAGTCATAAGAGAAATAAGAACAACAACACAGCACCATATTGATTCTTCCATGTTTTATAGCATCAAACTCAGCAAGGGCAGGTGCTCCAGTTCTTGTGGAATCTAATAAGATTATTATAATCTCTACTGCCATATATGGAACATATATTTTGTATTAAGATTGGTTTCATTTTTGTATTAATAAAATTGTCTAAGTCTTATGCCAAACTTGTGAGGCAGGTTTCGTTATATCCCTCACTTAAAAAGTAAGGGAAATGATTCCAAGATCATTTAAACATCAAATAAAAACTTGTTTATGGGTCAAAATGCTTGAGCTTGTAGATCTTGGGCTTGGAACCACTTAACATCATGATTTAATGCCTCTCTACTTTGAAACTATTTGTCATTATTTATTCAACCAAATATATGGAGTACCTGTAAAGCACAAGGCATGATTTATGATTTATGGATAGAGTGACACAATCGTATCACTACAGGACTACCAGGTCCTTTTATGTTCTCGTCTGTGTTTTTTTTTAAAGTTTTTATTTAAATTCCAGTTAGTTAATATACAGTATAATATTAATTTCAAGTGTACCATTGAAATTGAAATCTCCCAACACTTTAACCTGTGTTCCAAGTGATCATTTAAATCACACAACAGATAGCCCAGTGAGGTAAATGCTTTATTATTTTAATTTTGCAGTTATAAGAAAATAAACAGAGATTGAAAACACTCTCCTGATCACACAGCTGTAAGTGATGTAATATTTGCTTTCAAGGGAAAATATAAATCTAAATATATAAAAGCCATATCCAAACAATTCTACTAAATGCCAAATACTAAATGCCAAACATATCATTTGTTGCTTAGATCATACAGTATATAACATTATCATACTTTCCACATTAAATTTTAATTGAGTATTCATTAAAAAATATCTTACTTATATGTATATTCTCCAAGGAGTATCAAGAACATAGCAGGAGTGAATAACTATCTTTGGTTAATAGCAATAATGGTGATAAGAAAAAAAATTGGGGGTGGGGACACCTGGGTGGTTCATCCTGTTAAACATCCAACTCTTGATCTCAGCTCAGGTTGTGATCTCATGGTTTGTGGGATGGAGCCTTGCATCGGGCTCTGTGCTGAAAGTGCAAAGCCTGCTTGGGATTCTGTCTCTCCCTCTCTCTCTCTCTCTGTCCCTACTCTCTCTCTTTCTTTGTCCCTCTTCTCTCTCTCTCTCTCTCTCTCTCTCTCTCTCTCTCATTCTCAAAATAAATAAAAAACATTAAAAAGTAATAATAATTTAAAAAGGAAAAGAAAAGAAAAAAATCATTTAAATTCAAGTTAGTTAATAAACAGTGTAGCCTTGACTTCAGGAATAGGACCCAGTGATTCATGTCTCATATACGATACCCAGTGCTCATCCTGAAACGTGCCCTCCGTAATGCCCATCACCCATTTGACTTGCCTGCCCCCCACCTCTCCTCCAGCAACCTTCAGTTTATTTTCTGTGTTTAAGAGTTTCTTATGGTTTGCCTCCCTCTCTGTTTTTGCCTTATTTTTCCTTCCCTTCCCCCATGTTCATCTGCTGAGTTTATAAAATTTCACATATGAGTGAAATCACATGGTGCCCATCTTCTGATTGACTTATTCCACTTAGCGTAATACTTTCCAGCTCCATCCACATTGTTGCAAATGGCAGGATTTGATTCTTTTTCACCACCAAGTAGTATTCCATTGTATATATATAAACCGCATCTTCTTTATCGATTCCGAAGTTGATGACTATTTGGGCTCTTTCCATAATTGACTATTGTGGAGAGCACTGCTATAAACATTGGGACTTCATTCAAACCCATAGGAGACTACATAAGGGTCTGCGTTTGTGATGTGTGATTTCGGTAAGTATAAAAACTTTCAGAAACTTTTCATCGGATTACTTTGAGGTTTATTTTAAATCTCCACTTTCAAAATTGTAGGAAATTATGATGCCCATTCCCCAAATGTTTTTTTTTTTCCTTTTCTTTGTTTTGTTTATAGTGTGGCACACAAAAGCTGAGCTTTAGGCAGGGAACCTCAGAGAGGTCTTAAGGTGTGAATACATCTGTAGGGATCGACAACCATCATAATCTTGAATTATTATTATTCCCCATGTCAGCCATCCTTTGAGAGTCCCCTTAACGACATAAATATTTCACCACTTTTGACAGTCATGAAAGTTTATATTTAGATGGGTTACAGCATAATATAATAGCAAATAACTTCATTATTTTTAATAATGCATGAATCTGAATGAATGCGTGAATGTTGGCACATGGAATTTGCCACATGATAGTGTGAGGTCAAAGTTTTAGCCTCACTTCAAGGGTTTTCTTGAACTAATTAGGTAGCGAAAGAAGTAGGAGAATGCAGAGGAGGAAAAATAAGGGTTTTAAGACCCTGATAAAAAATTGTGTCTTCTGTAGATTCTTCTTACCAGTAAAGAGAAGGTGACTTATATGCCTGAATACCTGAATGATTAAAAATATAAGCTGGCTGATCCACTTTAATGGCTTTCTATTTAAATTAATTTTATACTTAAAGTGAGATTCCGATTTCTGAAGTCATGTTTCCAGTTTTCCGATAAAATCCTATATTCTTATTTCTTCACCCTTCACCCTTGAAAGCAGAGTGCTATATTCCTATGTCTTCACTCTTTTTTTTTTTTTAACATTTATTTATTTTTGAGAGAGAGAGAGAGAAAAGGAGAGAGTATGAGCCAAGAGGAGGCAGAGAGAGAGGGAGACACAGAATCCGTAGCAGGCTCCAGGCTCAGAGCTGTCAGCACAGAGCTGGACGCGCCGCTCGAACCCATGAAGTGTGAGATCATGACCCGAGCCAAGGTCTGGCGCTCAACCGACTGAGCCACTCAGGCCCCCCCTTTAGGTCTTCGCTCTTAAAAGCAGGCTGGGGCTTCTGCAAGGAGAGAACAGGAAGAAGGCTCTCCAGCAGATTCAGGCTACACATGGAGACAAATGCATGGGACCAACTGTTTTAGTAAACCATTATTTCACAGCTTTTTAATAGCATGTGAAAGTCAACTGTAAGATTAGACAATGGTGAGCAACCCCTTCAGAATGAATGCAGGTGGCCGTGGAATTGGTAACACTGTTACATTGAGCCTCAGGAGAAGAATAACATTTGCAATTAACAGTGATTTAGGAGGTGATCTAGAAAGTGGCAACGGCTCAAGGTCACACACATACGGGAAGAGCTTGGACGGTAATCCAGACGTTTTTCTAATTGTCAAGCGAATCTTAAAAATTAACTGCTCTTTTTCCTTAAGGAATATATATTATTGTATTTCTAGTATTTTCTTAACACCTTTGAAATAAGACGTATTTCAGCAATTCTTGTTCTAAAATTAGAAATTATACACCTTCTTAGACTTCCTATTATAAATTTCTTTTATTATTTGTAACTCAATATGGTCACAAAAAAGAGAAACAAAATTCCCACATATTTTTCTTGTGTCTTAAGTATTTTTTTTTCTTTTCTTAATATTTTATTACCCAATATTGATTGGATGAAAGGTGGGTAGAGGAAGCTTTGGAAAACTACATATGTATAAGGTGCAATTTCATTACAACAATTTTTTTTAATGTTCATTTATTTTTGAGAGAGAGAGAGAGGCAGAGACAGAGAGCGAGCAGGGGAAGGGCAGAGAGAAAGGGAGACACAGAATCTAAAGAAGGCTCCAGGCCCTGAGCTGTCAGCACAGAACCCGACATGGGGCTCGAACTCACCAAATGTGACATCATGGCCTGAGCCGAAGTCGGACGCTTAACCAACTGAACCACCCAGGTGTCTCAGCGCAATTTCATTTTTAGATAAAAAGAGGATATAAAATAATTTAATAAAATGAACATACATGCTCTATATGTGTAACCAGTTTGGAATGATATTGTCTACAATATTTTCTGATTAAGTAATTTTTGTTTTCCTGCAATAATAGCTATTCTAAATATGCTTCTCTTAAATGCAAGGCTATGTTCCGGTAGGAGACAAAAAAAACTACAAGAGGTTCCAATATGGTGCTTCATCGCTCTACAGAAGGCAAGTGAAAAACATCGCACTAATGGATTCAAAATAATTTCTTTGCATTTCAAAGTTCAAGTACCAATTACTCCGGAGACTTCCCACCTTTTGTGTCTCCACAGTGGTCAACACACATAGTTCCTTAGAGTTCTTGGTTGCGAAATATAAGAAAGCATGGGCAGTGTGTCTGCTGGGAATTGTTGAATAACAGTCACAAACCTCATTTGGTAAACAGTAACAAGCTTTTGGTTTTGTTCTCAAGTGCATCAGTAGGACAGATCTGCTGGCCTGCTTTTCAGAAGGCACGTCAGTGGGCCTTGATGGGTCACATCACGTCTGGCCCTCCAGCAGGTTAGCTCGGGCTTGTTCCCATTATGGAGTCAGAGGCTGATTAGTGAACAAGTAAGGGCATGAAAAATTTCTTGAGGTCTAGCTTGGGAGCCAATCAGTTATTTTCTCCACACTACATCAGCAAAGCAAGTCAAGGTTAGACAAAATTCAAAGGATTAGGGGGAAAAAACCCAACTTTCCTTCTTGATGAGAAAAACTGTCAGTCACATGGCCAGGGACAAGAATCAAAGGAGGGGTGGAGATTTCGTGCCATTTTTGCAATCAGGTATAAGAAGCATGGGTTGATTGACCAAGATGGCCTTCAAGTTCCCCTCAGACTTCTTCCCCACCTCCCTCTCCTAAGAGTATTTACTTTAGAAAAAAAAGTAAGTACATTCTTTCCCTGCCCCTTTGGAATGTATATAAATGTTCTCCCAGCCTCTGGACAAGTTTACAGCCTACGGATGCCTTTCTCAAAGATCTGGGAGCCATCCGTTTGAAATGCCATCACCAAGGAAGAAAAGGACCTTTTCTCTCAGTTACTGGGAGAAACTAGGCACAAACTAGGCAAGCGTGGACAGTCTACTCACAGAGACTAGCATTTGCAGACTCAAGAATAATCAATCCAATGTGCCCCCCACATGCTATTGATCCATCTCTGCCCCCAAGGTTCTCCAGGGATTTCCCCGTGGCTTACTTCAGAGTTACGAACCTTCTTGCCTTTTGATTCAGGGGAGTTGACTTCAATCTCTCTTCTCTCCCTGTTACAGGAGTTTTGAACAAATTGTTCCTTACCTGTTTGACTCTGCTCAGTGCAACATAGAGGGAAAATTAGGCATTGTGCTTCTGAGTAATTCACTATAATCAGGTTTACCTTCATGGCCAGGATAAAGCTAAATTGAATTAGGTTTTTGCAAAGGCAAGCTTGGGCCTGTTCTCTATGGTCTCCATATAGCTGTAAAAATAAACTGACAGAAATAGACATGATTTTAACAATTAATGATGCTTTGAAATTAATCAAATAAGTTAATTTAAAATAAGAGGGGTGGACAATGTGCTAGTCAGCAGTTAGGTGAACTTCCAAGAATGTTAAATACTCACTGATTGCACAGTACTTATCCCTACTTTGTTGGTGGGGAGAGAGCTTCTGTTTCAATCTAAATCGTATTGAAAGTAAATCTCTGGAAGCAGCAACCTGACATCTTCCCCAGCTCACTGTTAATGGAGGTGCCTCGGTGAAAAGGAGGAATGGGATTGTATCAAAGGAAACATTTAAAACACTGAACATAAATGATGCTGCTGCAAAAACGGAAGTGGATCATTAAGCTTTGCTGCATATAACTTTCCTTCCTTTGGTCATGAGAGATATCTCAGAATGTAATATCTTCACTTCTGAATTTGTCATTCTATCTCTTGCAAAAATTTAAGAATCAGCTTATAAAATGCTTATGACCAAAGTTAAAAATAATTATTAAAAAATTTCTAATGTTTATTTATTTTTGAGAGAGAAAGAGACAGAGTGCAAGCAAGGGAGGGGCAGAGAGAGAGTGAGACACAGAATGTGAAGCAGGCTCCAGGCTCTGAGCTGTCAGCACAGAACCCGATGCAGGGCTTGAGCTCATGAGTCATGAGATCATGACCTGAGCCAAACTTGTACGCTTAACTGAATGAGCCACCCAGGAGCTCCCAAAATAATTATTTTATGTACAAAATAATAAAAGTTATTAATAACTCTTTCAAAACAGTACTGTGGAGGAAAACTGTGTTGACCTATGTCCAGAATAAATTGATTTAAAATATTTAAAGGGGCGCCTTGGTTGAGTGTCTGACCCTTGATTTTGGCTTCGGTTTTGGTCTCGTGGTTCGTAAGTTCCAGCCCTGCATCAGACTCTGCGCTGACAGTGCAGTAAAGATGGGCACCTGGATGGCTCACTTCAGTGACTGTTGTACTCTTGATTTCGGCTCAGGTCATGATCTCAGGGTTGTGGGATCAAACCCTGTGTTGGGCTCCAAACTGAATGTGGCGTTTGCTTGAGATTCTCTCTCTCCCTTTGTCCCTCTCCCCTCCCGCCCCTCTCCCTCTCTCAAATAAACATTAAAAAATAAACTATATAAAGAAAAGACATGAGAGGTAGAATTGGACAAGGTAAATGAAGATGCACTTGAAAGACGAGTGGAAGCAGAATAGTTTGAAATTAAGGTTTTGGCAAATGTAGATTTTTTAACGAAGTATTGATTTTGGGGATAAAAATAATGGAAAAATTGATAAAGTTTGTGGATGATAGATACTATTGTCAAAAAGTTTTATTTGCTTTTAGGTAACAACAGAGTTTCTCAATATCAGTCCTGTTGTCATTTGGTTCCAGATAATTCTGTGTGCACACGTGTGTGTGTGTGTGTGTGTGTGTGTGGCAGAGGAGGGAAGAACACTAGGACACTGTCCTTTGCATCATGGGATATTTAACACCATCTCTGTCCTCTACTCATTAGATGTGAGAACCATCTCCCCAGTTGTGACAACCAATAATGTCTCCATACATTTTCAAAAGTCTCTGGGAGGCACAATTCCCCCAGTTGAGAACCACAAAATTAGAGTGGAGGCATGAAACAAACATCATGTAAATGAATTAAATAAACATTAAAAAAAGCAAATGCAGTTATATTTTGAAACAAGAGAAAAGACAGCTAACATTTCCTTGATATCTATTGTGTGGCAGGTACCACACAGAGCAATTTTTAAATGTCATTCAATAACAACACTCCATGTTGTGTCTAATCACCCAAACTATACAGAGAGAAAAAAATCACCCTAACTATACTCTCCTAAAATTAAAAGACCCAGTTATGATTCACTCCATAGTCCTCTCTTTTCACCAACTGCCTTTCTTTGTTGACTGAATGCGATCAATTTTGACCTCATTTTCAAAGAACATATAGAATTTCTCCTGTAGAATAAAATAATTTTGTGCTATGACTTGTGTTGCTGAAAGTATAAACCACGTATCATCCCTTTAATTGGAATTGTTCCTTCTTTTCTATTTTTACAAGTATCTGGTTTTATTTTTATCTTAGAATATTATATTTATGTGTCTCAATTATATATGTACACAATTTTCTCCGTTAGATCACAAGCTCCCTGAAGTTAGAGCATTTTAATTTCCCTCATTGCATTCATTCTTCATTTGTTTAATGCAGAACGGTTCATATGACGGCCACAAGCCACATGTTACTGCTGAATACTTAAATTGTGGCCTGTCTTAATCGAGAAGTATTCTCAATAGAAAATAAACTCTTGTTTATTATGTTGATTTCAGGCTGAAATGGTAGTATTTGGGGCATATGGTGTTAAATGAAATATATTAAAATTATTTTCACTTATTTCATTTTACTTTATGCAGCCTAAAACATTTTAATTTGCATATATGTCTCACATTAAATTTCCATTGGATAGTGCTGGTCTAGTATTAAGTAACTGCTACATAACTATTAGGTTGAATGTCAGCCATATGAAAAATATTTATTTTGATTTTTAATTTTATTTATAGAATGTTTTTGTCATAACCTTTAAAATTTTAATAACTACATGTCAGCATATGGGTATAAATAAGTGTGTGTCTGTATTTTAAATGAATAGGCACACAGTTAATTCCATCAATTGGGTAATTTATGATCGTATTAAGACCCTGCAATAGCTTCTTGTAATGGCTTTCTGCTACATTTAATAGTTCATTTACCAAATAAATAATAATGTTCTTATTTTGTGCTTACATGGTAGACAAATATAATTTCTAACAATTTATTACTAGCATCAGCTTTAAATATATTTGAAGTTTATCTCAAAAATGAGGTCATTTGAGAAATCACCAGAATTACACTGTCACCACCATCTCTTCAGTCAACCTGCAGAAATTATAGAAATTAGAAATTATAGAAATTATCAGTTACAATGTCTATAATGTGCTACCCCTTTAAGATGTTAATTCCCATTAAGATACAATATACGCAGGTAACTTTTACCTTTTCATCAACAATTAAAGTACATGAATTTCGAATCAGAGAACAAAGGGGATTTGTTGGCAAATAGAGCTGGAGTAAGGGAGTCAAGGAAGTTTGAATGCAAGTGTTTAAATAAAAAAACCCTGGAAAACCAATGACACTAGAATAAAAGGTGGCTTACAGAAAAAATGCTGGCGAATGTTGACCTCTTTGTCACAGATACAAATCTTACCCACCATGTTGTACATCACAGATATAGACCATTTCTGTGATCTCAGAAAGTTCTACCAGACTGTGCTGGTCTAGACCCTTTGATGTGGTATCTATTTATTACTCATGATTAATCAGAATAATGGCCTTCCAAAGATGTCCATGTCCTGGTCCCCAGAACCGTAAGTATGTTACATCACATGGCACAGAGGTATCAAGATTGCAGATGGAAAAAAAAAATCAGATGACTATAAAATAGAGAGATTACCCTGGATTATCTGAGTTATTCCAATGGGATCACAAAGGTCTTTACCAGAGGAAGAAGAAAGAACAGAAGAGCAGAGTGACAGGATGTGATAAGGACGCCATCCATCATTGCTGTCTTTGAAGATGGAGGAAGACATAAGCCAAGGAACTCAGCTTCTGGGAACTGGAAAAAGAAAGCAGGATTCCCATCCGGAGTCTGCAGACAGGGATTCAGGCCTCTGACACCTGCGGTTTAGCCCAGTGAGACCTTTGTTGGAGTTTTAACAGAACCGTAAAAAACAGTGTATTTGTGTTGTGTTAAGCCACTAGTTTATGGCGATTTGTTATGGCGGCAAAAGAAAATGAATACAGATACAGTTATTTGAAGTAATTTCATTCATTGTCCACTCAAATAGCAACTATTTCATTTTTTTTTTTAATTGGGAATGAAAGGGCCAGGGTGGGGATGGTGTTGTTAATTGTTTCTATTTATCCTTAGATAAGACATGCGGAAATTATCTCATCTTTTTATCTGTGATGCACTTTACTCATTCCAATTCTGAAGCCTGGGAAAACTTCGATTAATGGAACCCAATTACAGAGCTCTCCAGTTAATTGAAAAAAAGTATTTTTCCTTATTCAAAATACTAAATGTAAGGAAACTTATCTGAGGAATCCATGCCAAAAAAGCAAATAAGCCATCCACTTAAAAAAATGATAAATGCTGCCTTCTAAAATTTCTTCAAAAGCAAAAGGAGCTTCACAGACAAGATTCTTCTAAAAAAGAAATAGATAAAATGCTAAGTTTAAAAAATTCTGATTTCATCTAATAGTCTGTCAAACTTTATAAATCAACTGTCTATCAATTCCATTTCTTTCATTTGACAGCTAAAACTATCATTTTCTCAGGATTGTTGGAAATGCATGAATCTCTATGATCCCATGTATTATTTAACCTCCTCTGCTTTGAAATGTCCTTTGAAATTTCCAAACATATCATCATGACTTTTCTATATTCAAGCTTATGTTTTAAATGAGATAGGGGCGCCTGGGTGGCGCAGTCAGTTAAGCGTCCGACTTCAGCCAGGTCATGATCTCGCGGTCCGGGAGTTCGAGCCCCGCGTCGGGCTCTGGGCTGATGGCTCAGAGCCTGGAGCCTGTTTCCGATTCTGTGTCTCCCGCTCTCTCTGCCCCTCCCGCGTTCATGCTCTGTCTCTCTCTGTCCCAAAAATAAATAAAAAACGTTGGAAAAAAAATTTTAAATGAGATAAAGCCCAGTATTTTTAAATATGCAATTTTTCTAATAAAAAATATATCAAAATCCTTTGTTTTCCTTATTTGGGGGATTTATTTTCTTTTCCTTCACCTTAAATGCAGAAACAGTAGCAAGAGGGGATTATGATTGAATTGATTTTTGGTTTTAAAGATAACAAATTAAACACGCACACACACACACACACACACACACAATATGTTCAATTGTAATTGTCCAAGTCAAACTTTTAGGGGGAAAAAGTGTGTTTTAATAAGTTCATTAGCTATAATTAATTAGTTAAATGTAATTTAAAGTTTATTTTTTAAAAAAACTAACACAAAAATAATGAAATTTTATGGCATTTTACTTTATTACCATCACATTTCCATATCAATTGCAATCTATAGACCTAGCTGATGAGCATTTCAGACTACCTCCTGTAACCACCTAGAAACTCCTCAATGACTTTGATTTATTATTCTTGGTAGAAACTCTTTAGTTCACAATACTTATGTAATAGAGTCCATTTAGGTAAAGAGAAACTTTAGTAAGTTTTTCAACTACAAGACAATTAATAAAGATGATTAATTATATAAGAACTGACTATTGAAGTGAGTAAAAGAATCTGATGAATATTTTATTTTATTTCAGAAAAAGCAATTGATTTCTATGGTAGACATTGTTGTTTGGGATTCATCTGCTGAGTGTACCATTTCCTTCTGTAGTAATTTTTTTTTCTATCATCACAACTCGGTCCATGTAGCTCTTGTAAATGGACTTCATCCACCACTCTTAGGGGTAAGACAAAATCCAGCTGTAAACTAATTTATGCTTCACATTTATTTGGCCAGATAATTGGTTCAAGGATTGGCAGATGAACCAATCAGAGCCAATAATGAACCCCCAAATTCTGAATTTGTGTTCTCAAAAAAAGACTTTCCCTTTTTAGCACTCACAAGATGGTTGAGAGACAGAGGGCTTTGTGTCCCATACGTCATACCATATGATGCTGGAGTTTATATCCAACAAGCAAGCACAGAGCTCAAATGTTGAGATAGGAAAGCCCAGCCTTAGGTAATGCCTGTCCCATGCCTTAAAATTTCAGATTATTTTAGTCAACAAATACTGCTTGAGCATCAGCCAATTCAGGTTGAGATTTCAATTACATATTTTTGACTGAAAACACCCTAACCAACTAAGTACAATATATGCTCCATATGGGGTGCTGGTTTTAAATAAATGATTCACTGATTTGTCTCATATACCAAGACAGTTTATTATATATAATAGAGGCTTAATAGCTATTGTTGGAGTTAATGAACTTTTAGAAAGTGAATTTTACCCAAGGGAAGTTTGATTTTGTAAACCTTAAAAATCACAATTAGTTAAATACTGTCATCTAGGTTTATGCATTTTCAGTCATTTCTAAATGAAAATAAAATATGCATGGTTTAATGGATTTTTATCTTTTGTTTTCTAGCTTTTACTGAGCCCAAGTTTCAATATGAACAGCATGATTTGAATAATACTTTGAATAAAAATACTTTACTTTGACAACTGATTAAAATTATTTATACTATGACATTGTTCAGTGCATTGTAGATTAATTAATTGCATTTTTGCCTTATTATCGTAAAAAAAAACTTCTAATATCTCCTCAGATATCTGGGGGATACCATTAGAATTCACATCTTTTGATTATTAATAGCTATACTTAGTATACTTAGTATCATCATCTTTCATCTATTGATGGTCCAACAATGACTTTTCCACTTTATTTCATTATACCATTGCTATCCATGATACAGAAATGGCCTTATCGAGCATACCAGAAACGTAATATTTATTTTCATCTTACTCTCTTTCTCTTCACTTTCATGCACTAGATACTCTGAAGCAATGGAGAACTTATTATTCTTTCATATTTTCTAATTGCATTGTAACCAGTATATTTAAATCCTGCATGGTTTTCAATTATGTCCTGCATTCCTCATGATCTGTTTTCTGTTTAGTCATAAGGATTCCTTTCACAAGCGTCTTGTCTGTATTTACAGTATACTGCTATATTTGAAAATATGAAGAATTTTCATCTCAAAATCTTTTTGTTTTTCTTTTTTATATTTACATCACGTCTGTGAACTACAGATGTATTTTTTTGCATCACTTGAGTTGACCTTTTTTTTTTGTTTAAAAACATTTTAATGTTTATTTATTTTGAGAGAGAGAGAGAGAGAGAGAGAGAGAGAAACAGAGAGAGTGCAAGTAGGGGAGGGGCAGAGAGAGAGGGAGACACAGAATCGGAAACAGGCTCCAGGCTCCGAGCCATCAGCCCAGAGCCCGACGCGGGCTCAAACTCACGGACCGCGAGATCGTGACCTGGCTGAAGTCAGATGCTTAACCGACTGCGCCACCCAGGCGCCCCAAGAATTTTATTTTTAACAAAAAAAATATTTGGGTACTGATTTTCCAAAACAGTCCATTCTAGGGGCGCCTGGGTGGCTCAGTTGGTTAAGCATCTGACTTTGGCTCAGGTCACGATCTCACGGTTGGTGAGTTCGAGCCCCGCATCGGGCTCTGTGCTGACAGCTCAGAGCCTGGAGACTGCTTTGGATTCTGTGTCTCCCTCTCTCTCTGCCTTTCCCCCACTTGTGCTCTGTCTCTCTCTCTCTCTCGCTCTCAAAAACAAATAAACATTTAAAAAGTTGAAAAAAAGTCCATTCTAAACATGAGAATAATTCATATAGTTGGATAGGACACCTGCTTCCCACATACATTTCCAGTTACAAACATTGGAAAGAATTTGTTACAAATTATTTAACACACATTCTGGAGTGAGAGCTAAAATGTGTAAGTGTATAGCTGATTTAGGTGTAAACATATGAAGCACTATTATGATCATGATGCATTCAGTGAGCTTCTGGTGACAACTTCTAAAAAGTGTATCTACAAGAATGATCTCATCTGACCTACGCCAAGCTCCTGCTGTCCTAGTATCCTGATGCGGATACTTTTCTAGGTGAATAGATCTCCATCTTCCTTTACTCCCACAACCCTCCAGTTAGCTAATCTCCTCAATTTCTCCCACTCCATTCAGGGATAGGATAGCATTTTATTAACTAAGTTAATTATTTCCAGAGATTCCTTGGTGTCTGCCTCTAAAAATGCTCCAATGTGACACCAAGAACGCACTTTTCAAAGGTTTACAAAATGAGGGCTATGGACTTGACTTTGAACCCGAAATTTGTGTTTATCACCCTGCATGACATTCTAACCTGGTCATCCTTTATCTACCCACTGAGATTGTCTGCCATTTTCTCAGTGAGAAAATTTCACAGTGGGAGCAGAATTCTATCCCCACTCACTATTTTTCGATGTCTCTAATCTCTCTCTGCTGTGTTCCCTGGTACAAATCATTCTCCAGAGTAGATGTATTAAATAAGTCCTTTGTAAACTGGAATATTGCAGACTAACTGTGTAGCATTCCTGGCTTTGGCAAGGTCCATTTATACACACCATTTATATACCACTTACAACAGTTTTCAGTGGATAAAGACTATTTTATTTTAAAGCTTTCATATTTCATACTTAGCGTATTTTTTTCTCTGAAAGAATTTACCCATAATTAGGCCTCTACTGTTTAGAGTAGCTCAGTTTGATTAAAGTCCTTGCTGTCTCTCCATGACACATGCTGAGTAACATTGTTCAGCAGAACATCCCAGGGATCATTCTGTCTATACACCCCAGACTTACACTGCGTGTTTATTTAATACACACGCGCGCACACACACACACACACACACACCCTGCATGTAATAGATGAAAAAATAGATCAGAAAATTAATCTGGCCAGTTACTAGATCAAGATTAGAATCCCAGTGTGTTAAACACCAGAGTGTTTTTGTTTTCTTGCTGTTTGTTTGTTCGTTTCAGTTAGACCTTAGTGCCTCAAGTACTTAAACAGGAGAGGTTTAAGATAAGTGCACAGTTAAAATGGTAAGAGTGAAATCCAGCCTCTAAGAAGGGTAAGAGTGGTCTGAAAACACCTGTAAAATTTTTGTGGAAGAGCTAGAATGACTGGGTCTCCAACCATAGTTAGCATTTTGTGAGGCAAGTAATGGGTGGGGTGATAGGCGTGCATAAGTTCAACCAGAAAGAAAAACATAATTGAATACAAGTGGGTTCATAGGGGTAAGCTTACAAGATAACATATAACCCATTTGGGGTGATGCACAAGGCATACTTGGAAATTAGTCTGCATCAACAATGCTTCATACACTGTAATTGAGAAGTCAATCCAATGTCTGTGTGCTTATAAAAAGCCTATTAAAAAATCATCCACTAAACTTCTATCAGTTTCATATATGAGGCTAAGTCTATTGTATAGATTATGGACATTAGTATTACTTTTCAAAACCAGCTTTCAAGGTAAGAAACAATTTATTTAGGAGCGGAGAGTGGAGACATTATATCGTATTATATTTGACATATTTATTATTTATATCAATTACATTATATCACATCATGTTATATTATACTGTTATTTCATCTTTCTGATGTATCTAGATGATTCTAAATCACTATATTAACACTGGGATAGTTAACCTGAGCACCACCCATACCACATATAGGGCTTTAATCATTGTGCATATCATATCTGGACTTAATTTCTTTATCCTCATAAAATGGAACTAATAGTTCATCAAAGGATTTGGAGGATATTGACCTATTATATATACATGAGGGTCACAACTTCTGCTACATGCTCAGCAATTGCTGGTTCCTTTCCTTCTTGGATGGTGTGCAGAATGTAGTGGTATAAACAAGGTACATGTATTCAGAGAACAGAAAGTCAACATGGGCTGGAATATTGGATAAGATTGAATGGAATTATATTAAATGTAATGGCTTTTTTTCCCACATTGTAAAACCTACAAGATTCTCACTGGCAGCAGTCAAGAACATGTATGTACATGGGAGTGCCTGTGTAAGAATGTGTATATGTGTGCGTGGCACGCTATTGGCATATCAACACAATATGGCAGATAAAGGAGATCCTACCCACCTAAGAGAGGGTCCTTGTGGGTGCCAGGTATTGTCATTTCAACATGACAAAGTTGAAAAGTAACTGAAGGTTGCTTCTGGGTATATGCACCCTACTCCGTTACTTACTTCAAGGACAGTCCTCACACAGAAGTTTCCTACTCTGAAGGCTTAAATGGTTTTGTCTGTATCTCAGTGTGGGAAGCTCTCCTCCCCAGATTGCCCTGCTGGGCTAGGGGGGGATTTGTTTTCACCAATTCCAGTGATTACTCCTTTTGCTGGCTTTTATGGCTGTACACTTCCACGGTTCATTAAAGAGTACAGATGTGGGCAAGCACAAAACTGAACCCACAATTTATGAGCATCCATGACATACATTGTTCTATTTACTCCCACATCAGAGCATCAGTTAGCTGCCTCAATAAACAGCAGAACAGCTAAATGTGGCAGGTTGCTTCCCAAAGAAAGAAAAGGAAAGAAGAAAGGAAGGAAGAAAGGAAGGAAGGAAGGAAGGAAGGAGAGAAGGAAGAAAGAAAAGAAATGGAAAGAAGGAAACAAAGAAAGAAAGGAAGAAAGAAAGAAAGAGAAAGAAAGAAAGAAAGAATAAAGAAGGAAAGAAAGAAGGAAGGAAAGAAAGAAGGAAAGAAAGAAAGAATAAGGAAAGAAAGAAAGAAAGAAAGAGAAAGAAAGAAAGAAAGAAAGAATAAAGAAGGAAAGAAAGAAAGAAGGAAGGAAAGAAAGAAAGAAGGAAAGAAAGAATAAATAAGGAAAGAAAGAAAGAAAGATAGAAAGAGACATAGATAAAGGATTTTCAGCCAGATGTGCTTAGTTTTTGCATTAGATAAATTTTACTTCTTTATTCTTTCTCTGAATATTAGAAATGTCACCACCTTTGAAAAGGTCAGACTGACTTTAAATTAGTCAAGAACGAAAAAAATATATAATTACTCTAGGGTATCTTTTTAAAACTGCATTTGCTTCCTAAAATTTGACAACACTTGTAAACAGTAATCTAATTTGAAGTGCTGTGTGATTTTCTGTATTTTGATGCTTATATTGTGAAAAAGGAAATCAATTGTAACAGTTTGAAATGTCCAGCGTATCTGATCTGCATGTATCTTTAATTTTTAAAATGGTCATACATTAATATTGTCATTGAATATTATCATTGAATGCTTAATTCTATAAGCCAAAATTATCATAGAAATGTAATTATAAATCCTTTCTCACATTTAAATTAGCAAAACTCTCAATTACAATATAACTAAAAAACACCCTTCTTATTAATATACTTACTAATATATTTTCCTCATTTCTGAGCTTTAGCCCCAGTCTATTGTTACATTTATTGATGCAACATTCACTGTATTACAGAATTTTGCATTCTTTTAATGCCTTGGTTTCTGTTCATAAAAAAACAGACATTGTGGCTTTGGAAATAAAAGGTGTTATTTTTACGACTCAGGGCTTTGTAGACGTCATATATATTTTCTTTTTTTATATATTAAGACGACTTCATGCATAAATCAAGGGTTGGAATTCTCTTCATATGCACTTTTCTTCGTATACCTTCATTTTGACATTGGGAAACTAGCAATTTCAATGTAAAATTTGAAATTGCTTTTCTTTCCCATGTTTTAAAGTAGAAGGATTTTTAGGGAAAGTCACATCTGATTAAAGTAGAAATTAACTTTGCTCACGACGACCTGTGCTCTTCTAAATGGACTCCCTCATTACTACGTGTAAACAATCATGTTCTCATCCTCTCGTCTCTGGTTAGGAACTGCATTATCTTTTCTTATCGTATTAGAATCTTTGAAATATGGATTTGACACACTTTCACTGATAAGGCTCTTTTTAATTCTGACTGACAGGAAATATAGAAACAATTTAACCTATTGTTTTATGCATGCCTTTTCTGCTGTCTCAGGAAAAAGATCTTGTCTTGCAAAAGAGAGAGGAAACACATGCTTTCATTTCTTAAGTCCTACTGTTTCCCATTAGGACTCCTATACATGGTGAGGATATGGAAAACAGTCTTGTCTCAGTTCTGTGCACCCCATCCATAAGGAATAAAAGACCACTGCTTGTGTGCTTCGTTTGATTTTGGACACCACAATTTCAAAACCAAATAGTCAAGAGTGTCCTCTTAGTCTAGTTACCTGTAAAGAATTATACCTGCAAGCCTTCTGTGAATTTGATCAAGGGATTAAGCCCACACATTCTTATGAACACTGTGAAAAAAATTATAGTATCTAACTATATAGGAAGAACCATCAGTGGTACATAGTGGGTCACGATGAATCTCTAGTTCCTTATTTCTAAGGAACACCCTTAATGACTAAGCAAATGATCTTGCAGAGCATCACGTTAAGCTCTTGGTCAGGTCACCTGAGATACAGTAGGATATCAATGGCTTCTTTGGGGGCCATATAACTCTAGGTGTGAGTGTAGCTCATGCTTTCGCTCAAAATTAGTTTCTACTTTCACCTGTGAAGCGGGACCCGGTGCTGGTGTTCTCCAGGCCGAGTGTGCTGGAACTACATCCTGTTTGAGGATATCAGCTATTGTTTTACTTGGTTGAATGCAGCGCCTTCTTTCCCTGATGGCTGCTTTCTATCTGTGTAGGAAGGATATTAATGAGGGTTGAAAATAGATGCCTCATTCCTGTAGAGCCATGATACTTGATGGGAAATACCAGTAAACATCCTTTTAAAAAATGAAAGCAAGGGGAAGTTCAGGGCTGTTTTATCTTCTACTAGATAAGCTAACGTATGCCTCGAATCCAGTAAACTTTTATTTCACGTTAGCTCTATGATGAGAAAATAGAACAATGGAAAATCAGAAAAGTATCAAACAGAAAATGTTAAAAACATAATAATGCCAACCCAAAAGGTAACTTACATGCATTTTTGTATGTCACTGGGCAGAATTTCTTTTTTTTTTTTTTTATTTTTTTTTTTAATTTTTTTTTCAACGTTTATTTATTTTTGGGACAGAGAGAGACAGAGCATGAACGGGGGAGGGGCAGACAGAGAGGGAGACACAGAATCGGAAACAGGCTCCAGGCTCTGAGCCATCAGCCCAGAGCCCGATGCGGGGCTCGAACTCCCGGACCGCGAGATCGTGACCTGGCTGAAGTCGGACGCTTAACCGCCTGCGCCACCCAGGCGCCCCTCTTTTTTTTTTTTTAGTACAATTTAAAAAGTGACTAGATTGTCATTGAACTGACCTCCTATTGTTGTAGGCAAGCTGTTCCTAATATTTCAAAAACTACAGTGAATCATTTTCTTACTATATCTTTGTGAAAAAGACTGAATGTATCTCTAGATTTAAAAAAAAATACCAAATGAATTGCTCCTAATTTGTGCATTTTTTAAAAAGTTTCAGGTCGGGTGCCTGAGGGGCTCAGTTTGTTGAGCATCCATATCTTGATTCTGGCTCAGGTCATAATCCTAGGGTCGTGCGATTGAGCCGCGTGTTGGGGCTCTGCTCTGGGTGTGGAACCTGCTTGGGATTCTGTTTCCTCCCTCTGTCCCTTTCCTCCACTTCCACGTACTCTCTGTCTTTCTCTCTCAAATTAAAAAAGATCTTTAAAAATAAAGATAAATAAATAAATATTAAAAAATTAAAAAGTTTGGGGTACATAGGTGAAAAAGGTTGATGTAATCATGATGGTGATTTTTAAAATATTTTATGTTAAAGGGATTATAGAATCGCAGGAAGTTGCAAAAAATAGTAAGAAATAATGTCTTTCACCCAGGTTCCTCCAATACTGACATCCCATATAATTACAGTACAATATCAAAACCAGAGAGTTGATACTGGTACAGTGAGTATATGTAGTTCAGGGCCATTTCATCGCACCTGTAAATTTGTATAACTGGTTCTGCAATCCAGATATAAGACGGTTGTATCAATACAAAGAATTTTCTGTGCTAGTCTTTTGCAGTTGTATCCATTGTGCTCCATTGCGCTCTTACCCCACCAGCCCTAAACCCTGGCAATCCCTAATGTGTTTTCATCTATAATTTTACCGTTTCAAAAATGTTAAACATATGGATAGTGATACTTTTGTTAAGAAATTACCTGGAGTTTTCACAGAGAACAGAGTGCAAGAGAAAGCCAAGAAGATGTAGAATTCAAAAAAGCGGTATTTACAAAATGTGGGAGACAATGATCTTTCAAGCACTTAGAATACCAAAGCTTGCTTCTGGTTTTCTTATGGAACCTAAGGACAGACACAGGTAGTGATAATATTACTAATAGAATAGTTATGAGAAAAAGAAGCAGTGAGCATTCAGGAATAATATTAATAACAAATTGAGAATTCAACAATATATGTTGAGGGGGGTGATTCCCGTTCCTTCTAAAAACCCATGAAGAACAAATGAACTTAAATATCTGGCTTCATCTGACTTTTAATTTGTATGAGTTTAGGTTTATTTAAATTTAAAAACCTTTTCACAATTACGTATGTAATTCTCATAACCATACATGAGGAAACTGAGCTTGGGAGGTAAAGTGCATTTAGTTTGTGGAAAGAGAAGAGGCTTCCGAGGGTGATGTACTTAAATTCCTGATCTGTCACCATTATCTGTGTGCCAAAGGCAAGTTACTCACTTTGAACCCTGGTTCTCTCACTGTTAGAATGAAGACACTAATAACAACTATCTTGCAGGCTATTCTTTATTGTTGTTGAAGAAATTGATTACATTCATATGTGTTTTATGCATCTACATGTGCAGATTTCTTCTTGCATTTGAAAACGCAGAAGTAGAACTGCATGAGAGAAATTAGTGTAAAGATAATGGACTTACAAAAACAAGTCATCATGATGTTAGATACTGGGATAGAAGTTTGCTGGGATCAGATAATTGAAACCAAGAATGCAAATCCTTTCTCATACGCGGGTCAGTTTCAGTTGGAAAATGTGTTATTCTTCCTTACATGATAGGATGCTGCAGAGAAATCCAATGAAAGTGTATCAACTTTCTCTTTTGTGAGATATTTAGAGAATCATCAGTATATGTAAATGTTTGCAACTGTTCATTTTCTTTCATGCCATCCAAAAGTTGGAAGGAATAAAAAGGATAGAGAAAGTAGGAAGAATTGTTTTCCCCAATTATAAGGATTGCATTTTCCAGTTGCCCATGGGGAGTTCAACACCGATTCCATTCACATATATCACTTTCCAAGTGATATCAACTGGCATCTGCTTTCTCTCTCTCTTTCTACTCTTACTTGTGACAGCATTTGTACAAGTGAAAATAAAATCGAGTTTTAGGTAAATAAGCTGGAGGGTTGGTTGGAGGTTTTTGCTGTTGTTGCTATTGTTTTGTAACTGCACAGACTCAGATTTTTCTTTGCAGTGTGTTTTCGAACAAATCACTTTCCTCTGAGTACCTGAATCTTTCTTCCAGGACAATCGTAGTTTTTGGATCAGAAGAAACCTGAGCCAACACCTCCCCTTTCCAGTCCTAACCTGACTGTGCTAAATCACCATCACCTCCTGCACGTAAAAGTCTGAAGCTACAAGGATGAAAAGTAAGGAGGTGATTATAAGGTGTAATTTAGCGTGCCTTTGTTAGTGTACCTCTCTGCTCTGGGGGACACAGGTTAAACAACAGAGACGGTGATATTTTCAAAACTGTGCTGTTAAATACTCACATGTGGCTTCAGAAGCGAAATATATGAGGAGATATTCTTCTTCCTGAGAACATGCTAATAAGGTTGCACTGTCCATAGTCTTTTTGGCGGCTAATGTATTTTTCCTATGGAATCAGCATGGTTCTGTGAGGTTTGGTGAGGAGAGAAGGTTCACATCTCTCGGTGGGAAGAACTTTGACGAGCAGCTAGGTCGAATACTACTATTTAATCATATCTTGTTAATTTGGGATGAATTATACATTCTCTTTTAAGGTATAATTGTATAGGTAATGTTATTCATTGTAGTTGTGGTTAATATTTATACCGTAATGCCATAAATACAGTAGCATAGAATCACTTCAAGTGTTCAAGTATTATCTCATTGGAAAACTCAGAAGGGTGTCCTCAACTGATAAGACACTTCATGTGAAGAAGGAAGTTTCAGTAAAAAAGATGATAATGTGCTGCTAGGTAGAGCCTCCCAGTCATGAAGAAGACAGTTCTTACGGGCTTACTGGCATAAACGTGAAAAGCTAGGTAAGAACACAAAACCACTCACTGGTGACCGAACGCTGTTGACCAGGTGTAGTTAGACCATGACACTATAGTATTTTCACACACTAGCAGCACATACTTATTGCTAAACACAGTGCGTGTATCTACGGCTTGCACTACTGATGGATGGATGTCAGATACCTCGTAACTTTAAAAAAATATTCTTCTGTCCCTGTTTGACTTGTTTGGAGGGTTTGAGGACAAGTGTAACTTTTCATTCGCTTTTCAAAAAATATTTATTAAAGTTTTTTGGGGAGCTCGCGTTGCACTCAGATCAGGGGTTCAATGGTGATGAAATCCAGACCAGATAAAGACCAGATTTCTGTGTTCATGGGACTTCTGGAATAGAACAAAGTGTATAGATTTCCTGCCTGAGGTTTAACAGAATTCTAATTGGAGCCTTTGGTTTCTTGTTGATGCTTTATGTTCAGGGATATCTATGTAACAGTGCGATCAATTGCAAGGTTAGGAAGGATTTCTTTTTTGTTAATGTTTATTTATTTATTTTTAGAGAGACAGAGAGACAGAGAGAGAGAGAGAGAGAGAGCATGAGTAGGGGAGCAGCAAAGAGAGAGAAGGAGAGAGAGAATCCCAAGCGGTCTCCACACTGTCACTGTGGAGCCTGATGAGGGACCGATCTCACTAACTGTGAGATCATGACCTGAGCTGAAATCAAGAGTCAGATGCTTAACTGCCTGAGCCATTCAGGCGCTCCAGAAAGAATTTATTTTTGACTCTATTCTTTTGTTGTCAAAGAGAGATGTAGAGATCAATTATGCCAATTATGTTTGCTTTTTTATTCGCTAGATTCAGGTCCAAGCTGTATTTTGTGATGAGTATTATTTTCGAGGATCAATCAATATATTAGTTGTGATATTATTAAAAGGCAATCTCCAACTTTGGGCACACTCTTTCACCCAAATAGTCAGACACACACACACACTCACACACACACACACACACACACACACACACATACACACACTATCTATCTATCTATCTATCTATATATACACACATACATATACATATATATATAGAGAGAGAGAGAGAGAGAGAGAGAGACGCACAACAGAATAAAGAAACCAATAAATAAAAGGAACAACTTAAAGCACAAGTAATATTTTTAATTATTTCTCCTTAAATACAAAAGGAAAATTCAAAAATGGATTCCAGGGGTTGATTGATAACCAATAATAAAAGCCACTTAACATTATGTATATTTTCGTAATCTGTTAGGCTATGTCATGAGGAGCTGTGCTGTGCAGAGAGCAGATACGTTTAACACAGAGCTTCAGAAAGCTCTCCTAGGTAGGTTAGATGAGCACACAAGCAATAATATAGGAAAAAAATTTGTTTGGCCAAGAAAATGCAATTTTTCTTGAACTAAAGGTCACAATTCCCCATGGAGTGACCGTTGCCTCATTATCCCTTCACAGTGCTCCTCATCTGACAAACTCACCGAAAACATCCATCTTCTCTTAATCAATAAGAAAGCATTGTTGATGAAAAACAGATACCTCTGTGTTTTAAAGCTGGCCAAATTTACTCAGTATGAGAAATACTCAGCAATTATTTCTCTAATGATGATTCATTTCTTTGCAAGGTACTTGATTCTTCTCATTTCCTCAATTTAAGATAGAAAAAAATGGAAATGAGTGGACCACATTTTGTGAATAAAGTGAATGTGTTAGATATTGTATTCAGATTGTGGTTTCAGGGTCATATTTCATTTAACATTTCATTATTTATGTTTTACAGCTACTCAAGGTTTGGGACATGAAAAATATTTTTGCTGATTGTCTTAAGTTATCGATCACATACCTATAAAGTACATACACGTTTAGAAAGAACCAGGAGTTAAATCAACTTCATTTCAAGCCGTGTGGTCTCACATCCAAACATTTTAGATTAGGTGATCCCAGGTTAACATGAGTAGCAGTCTTATAGATTTTTAAAAGAAAGTTAAAATGACAATGGATCCAGGGATGTGTATTAGAAAAGGAAAATTATACAATTCATACCTGTACAAGAAAGCCATGTTCGGCCACCCTTACTAGGATTCTTCCTTAAATCACTCTCTGGTCAGGATTCAACTGATAGGCAATCAGGAAGCTGGACCCCATGCAGAATTTAGGTCCAGGGTCACCACTCCAACTTGTTAGTTCCAACATCTATCAATGACCATCTTTAGTGCATAAGTAATTATTGAACTAAAATTTTAACTACTGCTTTCAGAAAAGTTGTATTAGAGTGTACTGTCGTGGCTAATTTTATGTGTCAACTTCAGTAGACGACAAGGCATCTACATTATGTGTAGGTGTGCCTGTTTCCGGATGAGACTAGTGTTTGACTCCATGGACTCAGTAAAGTAAATTACCTTCCCCAGTGGAAGGCCTAAAACAAAGAAAGAGGAAGAAGGAATTTACCCCCTTTTTCCCGCCTCACTGATTGAAATGGAACATCTCCTCTGATTCACTCCTGCCCTTGGACTGGGATCTACACCATTGGTTCTCCTGGTCCTCAAGTCTTCGGACTCAAAACTGAACCACACCACTTGTTTTCATGAGTCTCCAGCTTATAGACTACAGATCCATGGCACGTTGGAGTTCTTATAATTCCATAGTTGCAGAAGCCAATTCTTCATAATCTATCCCTCTTTCTATATATAAATATGCATATATTAACATATATAATATATAATATGTACACATATTTTGATACACATATGTATACATATAGGAGACATAGATATACATATACAGATACAGATACATATGCATATACATATACATATATAGATAAGGTATATCCTACTGGTTCTGTTTCTCTGGAGAACCCTAACTAATACATATACACAAACATGTCACACTCCAGATACATAATTTAGTAGAAGGAACATATTGTTAAATTACTAAAAGTAAAATAATGTTTAAAAAGAAAATAGTGAAGGTTAGTGATAAAATATTATATCAAAAGTAAATTAAAGCAAGGGGCAATATCAGACTATATTATTTTTAATAATTTTTATTAGTATTAGGGTCTAACAGTAGTAATAATAATAGCAACACAGATTTGTAAAACAATCCATCTCCTAATTTGAACCTCAGGAAATTTATTTAAATTTGATGTTATTTTCACTCTATAAAAGAGAAAAATGGATGTTGGACCAGTTCAAAGACATGTCAAGACCTACCCAGAGGCACATGCCTGAATAAAGATGAGGCATCTACCCACCTTCCTGGTATGGCTCCTGCTCTGCCTGATACCAGCAGTAATGGAAAGTGCTGGAATTCTTCAGGCACTTTGCCCACTTCTTCAAACTTTGTGAAGACCAAACTCACAGGACTGTTAGCAATTAGTCTCTGTTTCCCTTTAACATCAAAACATGTTGTGTATCTTACGCTTTTTGTTAGCTTTCGTATGTAGTCCTTCTTCATGTTATGTTGTTTTCTCAAATAAATTTTAAGCTCATTGTAGGCTCACGTGAAATCCGTTCCCAACTTTTAACATTCCAGAAGCTACTGTAGTGCTAAGATCACAGACGATTTCAACGCTTACAAAAGAAATTTATATTCACGTGTTTACTGATTAATTTAACTCCTCTCCTCCTAATTTCTTTTTCTGGAAAATGATGACAGATGAATACCACACTTTAGGTATCTAATGTTTGCCCAATTGATCCCTGCCGTTAAGTGTATTGTTAGTAATAAGATTTATTTTTAGAAAAGATACTTTCTATGTATTACATCATCTAATCTTGTTAAAATAAAGATGAAATAAAGGCCCTACTGGATGTGAATACAGAATTTTATGTAAGAAATCGTAGCCTAAAGGACAAATGAAAATGGTTTCCTAGTCTCCCTACTGTGTTTTAATGGAGTTGTATCTAAACTAGCCAGTTTTACACCAAATATTTCAATCCTGAAAATTTGTTGAAGATCAATGGATCCATATGAGGAACATATATTTCCTGTAGTACTTCTCTACAGCTTATTTGTGAAGATTAAGTGGTTATATGGAATTTCTAAGATGTTTGTTGGTTTCTATTTATCTTCCTTCAACTTAATATATATACTTCGGGGGTTATTTCAGTTAGCGATTGATTCTTGTATATCATTTAGCGATGCTGTTTTCTTTTTAGCTCTTCTTTTCTTAAAAAGGAGAGCACCTTTCTTTTTGTTAATTATGAAAATTGAGATGAAAATCACCATTTGAAAATGTTCTGGGTTGGGGGAGCCTGGATGGCTCAGTTGGGTTAAGTCTTTCAGTTAGGAGTCTTGGTTTAGGCTCCAGTCACAATCTCATGGTTCATAGTCACAGAAGAAGGAAGTGTAGGGGTGTGTGGGGGGGTGTTTATCTCAAGGGTAGTCGGGAGATTCAGATCAAAACCTTACATTCACCGTGATTCTGCTAGTTGTTACTGAGGGCTAGTGTCAAAGAAGTTTAAAACTTAAAATGTGTAAAAGTTCAAGGCTGCCACTGGTCCCTTGGCCTCACAAAATGGTGCTGAGGCAGCAATATTATGGAGTAATTTAGTCAACTCTCAATAGTGTTTCATGAATACTGTCAACATTTGCTCACATTTGATTGTTTACTGTTTAATTTTGTGTTTTGTTTACCTATTCCCAAATCAACCTTTTTATTTTGATACAGTGAGACCTGTCACCCTGTTTGTTTTTGGTGTCAAGATTTTCTGTGTTAAGATGGCCGATGTCAGCTTGAACTTTGTGCATATGTTCCTGTATGTTTTTAAGGTTTTTAATGTAAACTTAACACAGGGTGAATTTTTAAATCCATATGGGATTGCGGTGCCTGGGTGGCTCAGTCGATTAAGTATCTGACTTTGGCTCAGGTCATGATCTCACAGTTCCTGGGTTCCAGCCCCATATGGAAAACATTAAAAAAAATTCAAATCCAGGGGCGCCTGGGTGGCGCAGTCGGTTAAGCGTCCGACTTCAGCCAGGTCACGATCTCGCGGTCCGTGAGTTTGAGCCCCGCGTCGGGCTCTGGGCTGATGGCTCAGAGCCTGGAGCCTGTTTCTGACTCTGTGTCTCCCTCTCTCTCTGGCCCTCCCCCGTTCATGCTCTGTCTCTCTCTGTCCCAAAAATAAATAAACGTTGAAAAAAAAATTTAAAAAAAAAATTCAAATCCATATGGGATTATTTTTATAAACTATATGATTAATGCAAAAATAGCTCTGAAAATTTATTTATAGGAATATATGTGATAGAATTCCCAATAAAGTTTTGAAAATAAAAATAGGGGCACCTGGGTGACTCAGTCGGTTGGGCATCTGACTTCGGCTCATGTCACAATCTCAAGGCTTTGGAGTTCGAGCCTAAGTCAGGTTCTGTGCTGACAGCTCAGAGCCTGAAGCCTACTTCAGATTCTGCTGTGTCTCCCTCTCTCTCTGCTCCTCCCCGACTCATGCTCTGTCTCTGTCTCTGTCTCTGTCTCTGTCTCTCTCTCCAGGAATAAATAAACATTAAAAAATAATTTAAAAATAAGTAAAAACATGGGTGCTCTTCTGCAACTGCTTTCAAAATCGCACATGTTTCATGTGCATTTTCCACATTCACCTTCAAAAGAACAGAGGTCACAGGGGCAGAAGGGACCACCCCTGGGCACAGACTCAGTCATTTCAGCAACAGTAACTGTGTGTCCCGCTACGCTGACAACTGGTCTGTATTGGCCAAGCTCGCTTGTAAAATTCTGCGTTGCTCGACTCTTCACTCACCATCTGTAGCATTACGTTATTTTTCCAGATTCTGGTCCACAAAATAAAAATTAAATTTGGGTCTTAGTGAAGGGCTAAGAATATTATTTTCTAAGAAAAAGAGATATTTCTTTCCTACCCTCTTTATTTTGTTTTATCATTTTCAACGTTTATTTATTTTTGGGACAGAGAGACACAGAGCATGAACAGGGGAGGGGCAGAGAGAGAGGGAGACACAGAAATGGAAACAGGCTCCAGGCTCTGGCCATCAGCCCAGAGCCTGACGCGGGGCTCGAACTCACGGACCGCGAGATCGTGACCTGGCTGAAGTCGGACGCTTAACCGACTGCGCCACCCAGGCGCCCCATTGTTTTATCATTTTCTACATGGAAAGAAAAATGAACAGGCCAAGATGAAAGCTACATTTCTCAAATAGTTTTTTAAAGTTTATTTTGAGAAAGGGAGAGAGAGTGAGAGACAGGGTGCGAGTGGGGTGGGGCAGACAGAGAGGGAAAGACAGAATCCCAAGCAGGCTCCCTGCTGTCAGCACAGAGCCCAAAGGGGGCTCGAACTCACAAACCATTAGATCATGACCTCAGCCTAGATCAAGAGTCAGATGCTTAACACATTGAGCTTCTTAGGTGCCCCTCAAATATTAATACTGAGAACTACAGAGAGACCTCTTATGATTTCGAACTTCCTAACTATTCCCCTATATGAATTGCAAAAGTACAGCCTCTCCATTCTCACTAAGCATGATTGAATCTTTAGTTTCCATATTATTGGTATATCTATGGCCTCAAATTGTCAACAACAACAGCAACAACAAAACTCTAGAAACAAACAGCAAAAAGAACAAACAAATCACCACCATTCACCATTTTGCATGTTTGTGAATGAGGGGAAAGTCACATTTCAGTTTTCACAAAACCAAGTAGATTTGAGAAAATCTGAAAATGCAGAATCATTGATGTATTAATGGTTGTGGTAGTCAATTGGTTACTTATTGGAAATAAAATCCTCATTATATATATATATATATATATATATATATATATATATAAATTGGTAGGTGATGGCTTTCACCTACAATAAGGAAGCAGTCCAGAAGGCTGATTGGAAATCTACCCGAATTCCAACTGTTGTCTTGGAACAAACTGCACCTTCTCCAAGTCCTATGTAGATACCTTCAACCAAATGTCTCAGGGGTGTAATCAGGGCAGGAGCAGGAACCCCGGGACTGAGAGTAGATGAGGGGAAAAAAAAACCAGGAGTCATTTTCTCGTATTTTCTTCTTTGCAAAAACAGTGCTGATAAATATTAACCAAGTGAGCATTTTCACCTGATGCTAGTTGTTCTAGAGGCTAAAGATTAAAACCTTTGCCTGAAGAGCTGTGTTGGGTGAAGAGTGAAAAACCATAGGTTTTTGTTGCCTAGGGGTCTTACTTTCTGAGCTAGCTCATCTGCAAGAAATGTTGCTTGAAAGGGTAGCTGATACAGAGTTGAGTCTGGTAAAAGCCAAAAAAAAAAAAAAATCATTCAAGGAGCAAATTACTTCAAAAGGTAGTCAATATGCTGGATTGTGAACTTCATCAGAAACAAAAATATTAGGACTAAGACTTAGAATCGGTATAACAAACCTCGTAAAAGAGGAAGATGTTGGCCACATGAATTAAGAGCAATGCAAACAGTGGAAAAGAGACAGTCAAAAAAGTGTTCCAATTTATGGAATTTTGATAGATAGCAAAGTGGTATGTCATTCCTCTAGAGAAAGAGGATCTATTCAGTAACTGGAGAAGGGAAAATAGTTATTTATAGGTAAATGATATAACCAAATTCTCACTTCAAGCCGTGTCCAAAAATAAAATCCAGACATTTAAAAAATTTAAAAAAGTAGTAGACAATAAAAATACATATATTTTAGTCTCATATAAATAGTCTTTTAGTCTTTAGGGTAGGGAGAGATTTTAAATGAGATACACAAATTGGCAATATGTAAAAAATAAAATGATCCATAAGACGAATATAAAATTGTGAAACTTTGCTTATCGAAAGACACTTTAAAGAAAGTATAAAAGAAAATTTTAAACAAAAACATGTCTTTGACATAGAAGCAATAAATACATTAAAAAACAATTTCTATGAGTGAAGTTTTTTAAAAGCTCAGAATTCCTTAAAAAGATAAGAAAATGTATGAATAAACGTCTCACCAAAAGGAAGCAGCTGGCATCTACACACGTGAAGAGAAGGACGGCTGGGTGGCTCAGTTGGTTAAGCGTCCGACTTTGGCTCAAGTCGTGATCTCTCGGTTTGTGGGTTTGAGCCCCACGTCGGGCTCTGCGCTGACAGCTCAGAGTCTGGAACCTGCTTCGGATTCTGTGTCTCCCTCTCTCTCTGCCCCTCCTCCATTCATGCTCTGTCGCTCTGCTGAAAACCATCAATGGTCAGGGAAATGCGCTTCTGAAACATTCTGAGGTACCATATTTTTCTCTATTTGATGGAAAAACAAAGTCTATATATCAAGTGGTGCTGTGCAGTCATAGGCACTTGGCTTCTCCTCCACTGACTGTGAAAGCACAAATAAGAGCAACTTCCTCAGAAAATCATCTGTCTTATTTCTTAAAGTTGGACCTTCAAAACTTGTATTTGCCAGGAATTCTCTGCTAAGTTGTGTGACAATTTCAGCGTATACAATTCAGTACATGGAAGAGAACAGTAATGCCAACCCTGTTCACGATGGCAATAACCTAGAAAAACCCAGAATGCTCACCCAAGGGGGAACTGATGGAAAGCTATTTATATTTATACATTGGGCTATTATAGAAAATCATTGACTACACATTAATATGTAACAATATGGATGAATCATAGCATCCTAATGGTAAAGTGGAAAAAATTAATTTTAACAAGTGATAGGGTGATATGTTTTATTAAACACAGAACAAATAAAATACATAACATATTGAGGGTATTTTTATTTTAGAGATACATATTAAAACAATAATTCTATTTTTAAAAAGCAAATGGATGATTGATATGGAATTCAGGAGGATGCTTACTTCCGAGAGGGGGTAGATAGGATGGGGGGGGCATGTGTGTATATATGTGGAGATTATTTTCAAGGTATTATATCTTATTGGCAGTGGTGAGTTGTGGTGTTTGTTACATTATTAATGAATAACTAAATACAAAGGAAGTAAACAAAAATCATGTGTGTGACATGATTCAATGATTATAATTCATCAAAATTTATGCACATGAAACATTTTTTCAAATAAAATAAAAACTGATGATGGCCCAATTAATAAGACCATATCAATATCAATATCAATATATCAATATCAATATCATCAATATCAATAATTTCCTTTGGAATTAGTGTTCTTTACATTCATTTATTCTCTATAGTCTTGAAAGAAACGTGTTACGGATACATCAGTCAGCACAGAATTATATGTGGAACTGGATGAAATCATCACATTAATAGAATTACAATTGTGCAGCAACATGCCGCCTTCAAAATTACTGCTTTCTGATTTGACAAACATCACTGGATATGTTTTATAACAACTTAGTGTTTATCCACCCTAGGAAAAAGTGGAAGAGGCCATGTTTGGAGGAGGGGTACTTAATTCTTGTTCATGTGTAGTAATGACAATGTTGGATGATTACAAATTATTGTTAACGAAACACCCATTTGTCATAAATAGATACAGTTGTATGTGTTCATAAATATTAAATTTTGATCATTTTGAAAAACTTGTGAAAATTTGGCATAAACTCTGTGAAGGAAAGGAGACACAGATAATTGAGTTGGTGGCTTAAGGACACTTAACTAATTCAGGGAAATGAGTTAGAACTTAGGTCTTCTTCCTAGCTTCCTATACTTTCCATGTTTCGCTTCATATTGGCTATGAGTGAAGAAAGAAGCATGTAGCCATACGCAGGAATGTTCTGGGATATATGATATGGATATACTTCACATCTCTGTGATATATCCCATTGTTTGGGATATAAGATAGGTCTGCTTTAATATTTAAATATGTATATATGTAAAATGTATATCCAGATAGCAAATCAGCTTTATTAGCACAAAAATCTGGACGTAAAAATAAATCACATGAATAAAGCTGTTGCATTTAGACAGTCACCTCCAAAATGTACCACTTTGAAAACAAGCAACAGAAATACAGGATACTCAGGACATCAGCACTCAAAATATTAACTTTTCACAAAGACAAAATATGAGTGATAATGGTGTCCACGCTTGGAACATTTTAGTATTGCTTAGAGGTGAAGCTAAATTAATCATGATAATTTGCTTTAAATTCTCAAAAGTTCCCATTACCATTTCTTTAGCTTTTAGCATTAATATTTTATATGCATTTTTATATTGGGAAATTCTGTCAGAGAAACGGTTACTATGAAAAATATTTTTTTTACTTTGAAAATTAACTTATATAGTGAGTAATGTGAAGACCACTATTTTAATTTTTCTTCGTAATTACTTCTTAAATTTTAAATTGCCCTTAAATTGCTATTGAACAGCCAAGGGAGGAGAAAAACTGTTCGTAACAGGCAATAGATCTCTTAGAAGGAAAATGTTGAGGCCTGGAAGATAATCATAGGGAAAGTTGGCAATTATTAAATAATTCCTAAAAAACACATTCCGTACTGTCTTAAGAGTGTGCACAGACTTTTATGCTCTAGGGATAGAGAGTAAAAATGTAGTTAGGCAATGCAATTTTAGTGTATTTGTGCTATATATTTCATTTAAAGAAGCAGCTTAGAGGAAAAACCTCAAGACTTTTTGTAAGACCCTTCTTACCTCAAATCCATTTTCCAGAAATAAATTTAAATAGTTCACAAAAATGAACAAACATGTTTTATAAATCTCTAATACTCCTGAAGTTTTCATCCGGTCTGGTCCTGTCATTAACCCTATTCCCTCCCCCAAAACACTGATCCCCAAAGGGAAATAAAATAATGGTGAGAGTCGGGCGGTAACCTTAATGCCTGGGTGATGACAGAATCACTGAAAATGTTCCCCTCAGGTCTGCATGTCTACCAATTACCCTCATGGTAGAAGAATCCAGGCTTTGGTTTAAATTAATGGAGTTTTCCTCAGAGTGAAAATTTCCCTGCTATCCTGTTTAGCCCTGTTTCCTTATCAGTGATTTACCCCCATATGGCAAATCGGTCTTAGACTTGTCTTCAAATGAGCGTTTAGAAGGCCAGCTCGCTCAGACAACAGATCCTGGAAAATAGAAGTCCTGTGGACAATTTTGGCCTAGTCACCAGGGTCGATGATGTCGAATGAGGCGAGTTCACATTTTCCTGGGTAGAAAGGTGACGTTGACAGAGTTTGTCTAAGGACAAGATGTTTTAGTCTTAGGGGTTCCGTGGCGGGGCCAGCAAGCTGTCAAGCACGATGTGATGTCCCCTCTTTCACAGTGGTTGGTGGTTGGGGAGAGGCTGTCCAGCTGTCCCGTCGGGGATGAGATTGCATACCCGCGTTCGCCTGGGGGCAGTTGTCATACGCTTTGGACCGCGCTCAGACACGGAGTGTAACAAACAGCCCCGTCTTCCCTGCCCTCCCATCCTGCCTCTGCCAGACCGAGCTCCCAAGGGGAAATAAAAAAGCACACGTTGGAAGAACCCGTGTGCTTTGATTGTTGCATGCAGGAAAGCTGCCCGCAGAGAGGACCTGCCTTGGGTCTTTCTATGAACAAAATGTCAATTTTTATGGCATTGCAAGCCTAAAATTGGAAGAAGGGGTGCTTTTTAAAGCCGTCGGTTGTCGAGAAATGAACGTAAACACTATTTTAGGTTCATTGGTGAGTATGGGGAGGTCATAGCGATTGAAGAGAAGATCCTCGATTGGCCTTTGGACAGGTAATAACCGGATGCTCCTATGAGCGCCTGTATACTCCTCCCCAGATGTGCCTTCCTAACACAGACCATCATTACTCTTCATGGACCTCTGGATGCTTGATTTGTCTTTGGGGCTTTGTCATAGTTTAATGTCTCACTCCTTTCTTCTAGAGATATTCATCAGCGTACATTTTTACTTGTATCTCGGTGATTTCAGGCTTTAGGTTTTTTGTATATTTAACAACGAGGCCAAAATTCTATAACCAAGGAAGTAGGTGCTGAACTTAGCCAAGAGAATCAACAACTGAAATATGACTTCACTCCAGAGAAAGTTCATTCTTTGAATCAGTCTGACAAGCGTTCAAAAAACTAAATTTAAGAAGTTCAAAGAGCTATATGAAGAAACAGAATTGCTTAAATAAAAAGGCTGTGAAAGAATCAGGTACAAGGAAACAAAACTAGATAAAACTAAAGGGAGAAAGTCCAAGAAAGAAGAAAGAAATGTGGAAGAAATCATAGAGGTTAGTCACTTAAATTGACTCTTTACTTAAAAAAAATTATTTTATTTATTTTATTTTATTTTTTAATGATTAATTATTTTTGAGAGACAGAGAGAGAATGAGAGAGACAGGGTGAACAGGGGAGGGACAGAGAGAGAGAGAGAGAGAGGGACACAGAATATGAAGCAGGCTCCAGGCTCTGAGCTGTCAGCACAGAGCCCAATGTGGGGCTTGAACTCATGGACCGTGCAATCATGACCTGAGTCGAAGTCACACGTTCAACTGACTGAACTATCCAGGCACGCCCAAAATAATTTTATACTGTAGTTTTTATGGCTATGAGAGGTGAAACAAAATTCTGGACCACAGTAATGGATCCCCACCTAATAGAAGTAAATGGAGAATATTATATTTGGGTAGATTATTTCGTAGGAGAAGATAACTCGATGGAAAAACACATCATTAGACATTTATGTTATGAAAACAGTCTAGAGATTTCAAAAGAGTAGGGGGTAAATAAGAAGCAGTATAAAAATTATTGGAAAATTTCATTAAGCATTTATATGACAAATACAATCTAGAAATATTAAAGGAACAAACTGAGGGTTACTGGAGGGGAGGTGGGTGCGAGGATGGGAAAAAATAGGTGATGAGAATTAAGGAGGGAGCTTGTGATGAGCACTGGGTGTTGTATGTAAGTGTTGGATCACTAAATTCTACACCTGCAACTAATATTCTGCTGGATGTTAAATAATTAGAATTTAAATAAAACGTAGAGGAAAACAAAACACACAAACAAAAAAACCAAACAACAACCAAAAAGTAAAATAAATGGCATGAAAAAATTACCTAAAAAGGCATGAGAACATTATTGCCATGAGAAAATACTGTATTTTCCGTATGTTGCCAATATTACTATTTCTTGTTGAATAGCTTCGTATTATTAGAGTGAGACCTCCTTTATCCAATGTGATACTTCTTATCTTAAACAATAATAACATGGAAACAAATATGGAAAAGCAAAATCTTACATATACAAAGCAAATTGACAAATTTATAATCATTGTGGATGTTTTAAACAGTTTCATAAGGAAAATATTTTTCAGAAAAAAAATGTTCAATCTTCCAATAAAACTATCCAGATTTAAATAACATATTCTTGACCCCAATAAATATAAAATATACATTCTAAAAATCAACTTAAAATTAATATATATTTTAATTTTTAATTGACATACCTTTATTAAATGGCATTATAAGCTCTAAGAAAGATCTTAACAAATCTGAAAAAGTTAGTATGATTCAGAACAAATTCAGAACAAATTTGTTTTATTAAAACAAATTAATTTTGAAATAAAAATTTAAAAATCTTAAAACATCCAGATGCTCTTCTAAAAATCTTGGGTTAAGGAAGAAATAATCACAAAATCTTTAGAAAAATCTTTAGAAAAATAGCAAACATTTGCGAAACACAATTAAAGTCTTATGTTGAAATGTATTTATAGCTAAGCATGCATTTATTTAAAATGAATGCAAAAGATTAAAAATAAATGTTAGAAGTTCAAATTCAATTGAAAAGGTATCTAAAAGGTAGTCTAAATATTTAAAAAGTATGAACAAAGGAATAATGTTTTCAAGAATAGAAATTAATAAAATGTAAAAAAGACCTGACCAACAAAACTAAATACTGTTTTTTGGGGGAAAATGACAATAAAATAGATTCAACTGAAACAAGGAAATTTTCATAAGGAAAAAAAAGAGAAAGGAGCAAATAGCATTAATAAGAGTGGAAGGAGAAACAGAACCTCGAATAGAAATATTATAAATCCTAAGAGAATAGAATATGCAATATTATCACTATGTATTTGGATGCTTAGATGAGCTTTCTGAGCTGTCTCCAGATTTTAACAGTGGTTCCTGCTGGGTAATAAGTGATATACATTGTTTTTATATTTAATATAATTTTATGTATGATACATCATTTTTACCATTAGAAAACTTTAAATGTTCAATCAAGAAAATCTTAAAATGCAAATTCCTTTATAACTGTAATAAAGAAATAAAATGTCTCAAGAAAAGATTCTGTGGTCCAATAAGTATGGTTATTTTTATCTTTTGTCATTCTTCAGTAATGTAGAAATCCAGTTACTGAAGTTATAAACCCTTATAAATCATTTATACTCACTTTCATTCAACTGTAATCATGTGCAAAGAAAACAAGGAATAATCTTTTTTTACTCCATTCCACACTCTGATTAAATTACACTTATTAAAATTTTAAAAGTGACAAATAATACAGCTCCTTTCTTTAGAGCTTATGCCATAATCCCATCACAGAGTAGAACAGATATAATTCATGGGGCCGCTAGAAAAAAAATTATATTTATTCAATTTTAGGGAGAATACTCATGCTCAATATTCAGAAGAGGGGTGTTGTAACATTTCCAGCACTTACTTTGTTTTAGTGGGCATTAATATTAAACAGTTAACGAATACTTTTCTTCATTTCAATGTTCTTGCATTCGCTCTAGGATTTTGAAAATTGAATTAACTGTCTTGGTATGAAGAAAAATATTTGTCTGTATCTATAAAGGAGTTTGTGTTATTGCCTGGATGATGAGAACAGAGAAAAGGCATCGTAGGTAGGATGTGGATTAGGAATGGAAAAGTATCAGTGTGCACCTGCTTCAAAGGTAACGGCTTGAACATCTTTGTGACCAAATCGAGTGTAGTCTTGATGAGGAAGTTTCTCATTTCTGTAACTCTAATTGGAAATTAATATCTCTGAGAATCCAGAAAATGAATCAAAATATGTCCCTAGGAAGTCAAGTTCCCTTTCACAGGCTGTGTTTCAATTACTGACTGAGTTCATAGGAGAAAGAGTGAAGTCACAGTTTTAAACCTAGAAATTATAATAGTTAATGTTCTATACCTTAATAAAAACCAGATCTCCTCCTGTCTGACTGACCACATTGCTGTATCCCTCCAATCATGGGATCAACCGACTACGACCTGATCCCGCATTGCACACAGTCATTGAGGTGTACTTCTTCAATGTATTTATCAAAATGTGTTTAGATAGTCCATTTTGTAATTTGTTTAAAACTGGTTGGTCTTCACCTTCAGGGTTCAAGTTTCATAACGGACCGTTTTGCCAATGTTGATCTTCTCTACCTAGTAGAGCGTAACTGCTATTTTTTATTTTTATTACAAATTTTTAAAGTGTTTATTTACTTACTTTTGAGAGACAGAAGTAGCACACTTGCTTTTGAGAGACAGAGAGAGACACAGAGAGAGAGAGAATGAGACACAGAATCTGAAGCAGGCTCCAGGCTCTGAGCTGTCAGCACAGAGCCAATCACGGGGCTCAAACTCACAAACCGTGAGATCATGACCTAAGCTGAGGTGGGACGCTTAACTGACTGAGCCACCCGGGTGCCTCATTACTATTTTTTTTAATTGAATTTTAGCACACCTTTTAGGTGCCCCACACAATGTATTTTTTTTCATGTAACATATACAACATCAATATTGGAAGATAGTTGTTACTATCTCCATTGTTTTAATAAATGCAGAAATTGAAGCTCAGAGAGATTAATTAACAAGGTCCCAGCAGAAGTGACAAAGCCAGCATTTGAACTGTTTTGGCTGCCAGGAAGTTTGGAGTCTTTCTACTAAAACTTTATCCATGTGTCCCTAAGGCCTGGCAAGTGCTTCTGCATAGTAGCCACTCAGGAAATGAGACACAAAATGTCAGTGGGTTAGTAGTCTTTTCTGGAGCAACCCAAGCTAGGAATTAAGTCCTAAGCTTCCTGCTTTTCTGTTGGAAGACTGAGTAAGGTAAATAACTTCTCTGAGCTTTAATATCTACATCTGGATATCAGATGCATTGATGAAGACAATAATTACTTTGTAGGGCTTTGGGGCAGATTCATTGAGTTTCTTTATTTATAAGATAATATTTACTTGTACTTAGTAAGTGCCAGCCCTGATCTATATGTTTTATGCATAGGGTTTGAACTAATCATTGCAAGAATCCTATAAACTATGAGGAAAGGACTATTTATTCTTTCAGATTTAACAACAAGGAAACAGGAATGGAGATAATTCAGGTCCAGGCCAAAGTCACACATCTTGCAATTAGCTGGCAAGGTTCTTAATAACTACCGAATGTTCAATAAAAGCTAGCCGTTATTTGGCAAAGAAAAAGATGTCAAAATAAGTGGATGGAGTGAATCTCCATGGCCTCATGCCCTCCGAGAACTAAGAATCTCATCGGCAACGATTTGGGAAAATAAATGATACAATGACAAAGCTCATTGGAAGACCATTTTAGGTTATGGGGAGCTTACCTACGTCGTTCTGTAATCCAGCTTCCCTTCTTTCCATTAAATGCAATAGTTTTGGGTTTTTTTTTTCACCCAACTATTTTTTTCTCTAACAATAAAAGTACTAAATTGTAATCATGTCTTAGGTAAGGGTATACATAATAAAAATGTATTACGATTATAATGAAGGCAATACCCTTCTATTACTCTCGTATTTGTCTAAGAAGAGGATGTGTATCACAGCTTTACCAATTCCCCTTTGAAAAATAAATATCGCTTTACCTCTGTATTGTGGTGAGAAGCGGTACTCGAAGAGTATAGGAAATTACTGGGATATTATATGGTATTTTTCATCAGTGCAAAACCTATTTTTCAAAAGACAGAGATCCTGTAATGGGCTATTATGTTACTCTTGTAGGCAACAGCACAAGAATATGTTGGCAAGACTTTTTACAAAAGCAAAGGTGAAACCGGAAGAATGGAAATTCCTACAGAGAACTGTTTAAATTGTGTAACAATTTCCGGTTCCACCGTAGTAAAAAAGTACTTATGAAACAGAGATGACAGGGAATAGAATCTGAGCTTCCAAACTGCAGTTTTAAGTTTCAACAGTTGGAAAGTAAAAGACTCCAGAAGTGACTCAAAATAGCACCAAAGGGAGCCTTGACCCAGGAGATACATACACTACCGATGGGGGTGATTGTCACAGGTCACAGGGACACATGGATTGGGGGAGCATGGGGAAACAGCATGTTTCTCTTACAGGCAAGAGCAGAGATGAATCATGGAAAGACATGTACCTCCATACTTTCTCTAAGGGATGGGGAAAACTCTCATGCTTGAAGATTTCTTTTATTTCCATACTTAGAACATATTATCTAAGACTTTAGTTACTTGTAAATGACAATCAAAGAGACCAGAACCAATCCCTCCACCCCCCCCCACCCCACCACGACACACACAACACACAATCCCTAATCCTTTTTTGTGGACACTTCCAGTTTTGCAAACAATTCAAATAAGCAAAAGTAAATGACAGAGATGTAACTGCCTCATGGTCGTATCTGTGAACCCAATGCCTAGTGATGGATCTGTGGTGAAAAATTAATGTAAATGAAGTTCATCGTGGTATTATGCTGAGAAAAGAGAGGCTATAACTTCAATCCCATAATATGATAATTGACTGGTAGCTTTCTTAAGAAGCCCCGAAGAAAGCAGATGGGGTTATTTGAGAGAAATAGGCATCTTACAGAGTTTCTGGGAAAACAGAAAACTCACAAACGAAAACAATTGGACGCTCATATAACATGCAGTCATCTATAGGAGGGAAAAAAGGGGGAAGAAAGAGAAGGTTTTCAAATGTACATTTAATGTCATTGTTAATGAACATTACATTCACATGGAAAGGGAGAAGGTCTATAGGTTTCTAAGTAGAGCAAAAGGTGTTTGTTTACTGGTAATGTGGAGTAGTATTTTGACAAAACTGTTGACTTTATTCCTTTAGGAGCCTACTTTCCATTACTCTACCAATCCTTCGACCAAGCACAATTTTTATAAGTTGAATTTTTGTGGTTCTAGACTGCGGATCATATGGCTATATCTTTTCTCTCCCTCTGCCTCTCTCTCCTTGTCTCCTGTCTTTTTAATATCCTTGAAGGCAAGATACTATTTCTTTATATGTCTTCATATCTTCAATTGCTTAGCAACTAAATCAATGGTGGCTGAGTAGAAAGAAATGACATATTCCTGAATAAGTAAAAATATCTTTGGACCCATCTGTTATAACTACAAGTTAGTAGTGTGTGTATGATTTGACTTTACAATCATTTATATTTAAAACTGTAATTTCAAGGGCTCTTATTTGATGGCAGACTCTCAATTATCCAAGCGCAGCTCACTGAAGAGTAGCAAGGCACTAACAAATGAAAAAGATAAATAACCCCAAAGCTCTATTAGTTTCTATTGGTTCTTAGTTTCAACCTTTTCTTCATTCTCACTTTCAGGAAAAGTTGCTAATAATAAATGCCATTAAATGTAGCCATTATAATCTGCCTCGTTTCCTGGCCTATATTTTTATGGAAATGTTAACGAGCAGTGTAACAATCAGAAGGTGGGTAATCACATATACAAAGAGAAAGAAGTTTAAGGTGTCATGAAATCTAAAATGTTGTATTCCCAGGTAATTGTGATTACACGATGCAGGTATTATGTTTCATTTCTGCTTATAATCCCTTCTACCTGGAATGGTTAGAACTTAAGGTTAGACTTTTCTCCATGGTGATTGGAAACATGATAAGCTTCTGTCAAATCTATTTCTTATAGTTATTTCTGGCTTTGCATGCAAGCGAAGTGGAAATCGAATCTTGTGGGGAGGCTCCATTGTTACCAGAATCTATAATGGTACCAGAAGAAAGAAGACAAACTGTAAAAGAAATACTAAGAAAAAAGACAAAAACAAAACCAAAAACAAACCCTGAATTATAGACTCTTAGGCCTAGAATACAATAACAGATCAATGCTGCTCAGTGATTATTAAATGTTTACATTTTTAAAAGCAGATTTTTTTCTGAAGCATAAAACAGCCAGTCAGTGAAATAGACATTGGTTGAGTTTCTCTGGTTGAAGCTGTGTTGAAAGTATAGCCTTTTCAACAACCTCCCCAGGGGATTCTGAAGTTCCTCTACAAAACCCCAAGACCTCATAGAATAAAGCTCAACAAACCAATGCTTTACTTGTATAGATGAAGCAGCTTAAGCACAAAGAATTTAAATAACTTTCCAAACATGCAAGGTGCAAAAATAGCATTGTCTAGTTCTGACAAGACCTAGGATCTGGATTTTTCTACTCACTGTCTTGTGTTCCCTTTTGCTGATCCACCAGGCACCATGGAAGGACATGGTAGTTTGGGCTTTCTGATTTCTATCACCAAGAAACCTCCAGGAAGAATGGAAAATTCCTCCTTTGTTCCTCCACTCGATCTCTGCCCTATAATAGCACCCATAATCTATTATTTATTTACTTATCCATGTCTCTGTTTTAAGACTACAAAGCTCTTTGAAGAGAAGAACTGAGGATTCTTCACATCCGTATCCACACTATAGGGCACAGTGCCTGCCTCCCCACGTACTCAATTATATGAGCTCTCTTCTCTGTTATCTGCCCTATTGTGACCTAAATGAGAGATAATGCACATAGCTCAAACTTTGCAACATTTGACTTGAGACCTTTTTATGGGAGGAGAGTTCTTTAGCCATTCTAAGCTGGGTATAAATTATGTGTTATGAATGTAGGGCTATTATAATTTCCTCACAGCTATTATAATTTCTATTTGAGCCAAAGACTAAAAATAGCTTATATTATAAGCTATTAAGTGTTTAAAATAAATTTTAACAATGCTACACTGTAGGTTTGTGAGAAATGAAGGGGGAAAAACATAAAAAGGAAAAAAAGATGATAGTTCAAAACTCTTACCTAATAGTTAAACTACTCTCTGGGCTTAGGAGAAACAAAATCTCCCATTATGGCATTATTACCCAAGAAGCTTTCCGGTTCTTACCAATTAAATCAAATGTTAGCTGGCAACGTTGCGTTGTAAGATACACTGGGACCCTGATATACACCGCTGAGCTAGAAAGATAATGTCACCCCCTTGCTGAACACATTTCCCACAGTGTAAATTCTAAACTCCCCAAGATGGTTTAGATATTCTTACGTGATCTGACCCCTGGCTACCTCTTTACAGACCCTTCTCTCCACTACTCTTGCCTTCTACCCCCGATCTGATTCTATACTGCCCCAGAAATGCTTCACTTAATTGGAATCCTAACTCACACTCTGCTCTCTGGCTGCCTGCCCATGACACATACTGACTAGAACTGACTCTTTTTCATCTTCCACTTTCCTCCATATTTGCCTAGATGTCACCCTCTACTTGAACCCAAGTCTGCTCCATGCTGCTCCTTGTGTAAATTTGTCATAATACTTGCTTTCCAGATTTTAATAATAATCACACTGCTTCTAATTCAGATATTTGACCGCATCCCCTGCTAGACCATTGATTATGATGATAGGATTTTTATCTCATGCGATCGCTATATTACTTTCCCACGTGATCACAGACTTAGTTGCCTAAATGATACACATTTATTAGTTTACTATTCTGTAGGTCAGAAATTTGACAACAGACTCACTGGGCTTCAGGCAAGATGTGAATAGAACCGCGTTCCTTTCTGGCGGGTGCAGGAGAGCATCTGTTTTCCTGCCTTTCTCAATATCTCATGGCTAACCACATCCCTTAACACACGGTCCATTTCTCCACATTCAATGCCAGATATGTTTGCTCATGTCCTTCTTCCTTCTGCATCTAGCTGTAACCTCTGCTGGAAAAGTCAACTTTTAAGGAATCATGTAATTAGACCCATTTGGATAATTAGGATAATGTCCTCAGCTCAAGGTATAAATATATATTTTAGTACAGTTGACACATTATATTACATTAGTTTCAGGTGTCCAACATAGTAATTGGTCAACTCTATACATTATGTCTTGTTCACCACATGTGTAGCCACACCTGTCACCATCCAACGCTATTATAATACCATTGACTATACTTCCTAAACTGTGCCTCTTACTCCTGTGACTTGTTCATTCCGTAACTGGAAGCCTGTATCTTTCAACCCCCTTCCTCCATTTTGCCCATGCCCCCACCCCTTCCCTAAAGTTGATACTTTTAGTCACAGTGTCCCTTTTGCCATGTAAGGTAATACACGTATTTATAGGTTCTGGGGATTAAGGTGGGGACAACTTTGGGGGCGTGTCATTATTCTGCCTAACATAGTGATGTAGCCTATGGTGTCAGTGAACTCAGTTAAAGTTTTGTGTTTTCACCATCTCGCTAGTCTATAAAAGAAGTTCATAAATTGACATTTGGGAATATGCCACAAAAGTGTAATGACAATATTTTCATTTGTTTTTAATGTTTAGGTTCCAAGTTGGTCACAAGGTATTACAGTAACAATCTACAATGTTGTTTTTTTTTCCATAGCTCACATAGAAGCAAGGGAAGAGGTGACCCATGACAGCATCCACAATAGATGTCTGACATTATAATACCATCATGGCTGAGCAGGTGGGGTGCACAGACCCTAAATGTCTATTTTGCACCAAGATGTACAATGAATAATTTATCTTTACACATTTAAAATTATTTTAATATCATATGAAGGATAGCTTATTAACCTGCTCAGTGTATCAAAATAATAAAAGATACTACTACTACTAATAATAATAAAATAATAATAAAAAATAATAAAATCCAAAAAAATACAACAATATTTCTAAAATTGATGACTCAAATGATGATTCATCATGTTCGATTCTGAAAGGATCAAGTTGATATTAAACAAGCTATTTTATCTGGTGCTATTAAAGCCAATATCACAAATTTAGTTTATAAAATGTTATCATCAATCACATAATATTAATGCTACTAATTAGGATTTTGATGGTTATAGCTTTAGATTGATTTAATCTGTAAATTGATTTGGTCTTATGGTAGTAAACGATCAATAAGTATAGGGATGTATTTGCAATTTTTGGTTTTAAACATATTTATGAATAATTGCATTTTTGCCCTTAAAGGTTCTTTTTTTTAAATTATTTTGAAATATCTTTTTTTTAATTATTATTTGAGAGAGAGAGAGAGAGAGAGAGAGCATGGGAAAGGGACAGAGGGAGAGAGAGGGAGAGAGAGGGAGACAGAATCTTTTTTTTTTTAATTTTTTTTTTTTCAACGTTTATTTATTTTTGGGACAGAGAGAGACAGAGCATGAACGGGGATGGGTCAGAGAGAGAGGGAGACACAGAATCGGAAACAGGCTCCAGGCTCCGAGCCATCAGCCCAGAGCCCGACGCGGGGCTCGAACTCACGGACCGGGAGATCGTGACCTGGCTGAAGTCGGACGCTTAACCGACTGCGCCACCCAGGCGCCCCAAGGGAGACAGAATCTTAAGCAGCCTCTGCGCTCAGTGTAGAGTGGCCACGGGCATCAATTCCAGGCCCTGGGACCATGACCTGAACTGAAATCAAGAACTGTTCACTCATCTGACTGAGACACTTGGGTGCTCCCCCTCAAAAGTTCTTGAGAATAATCAGTTGTACTGTCTCATGTTCTTCAAATCTCTTGTTTGGATGGATTATTATCTGTTCTCTGATCCGCAGGATTGAATCCCAAATATTATTGTTAAAATGCTGAAAGGTTTTTTTTTTTTTTTAATATGCAATATCCTACGAGAACTATTGCATGAATCCATTCTAAGAAACAGAGGATAGAGTAAAAATTCAGTTCAATTTTTTCTTCGGCAAGAATTCTCTCTCCTAGTATATTTGTGTCTTAAAAGAACATGCAAATTAATACTTTTTTTTTGCAACATTCTTAACGATACTACCCTTAATTCAATGTTGAAAACACTAGCTCTCATTATTGAGTCTTACAGTGTGCTGCTCTAACACTAATCGTTTTGCAACCAAATTAACTGGCAGGAGAGGCAGTCTGTGTGGGTTTCAAGTGTTTTCAGCTGAGTCAAAGTTATTTTTTTTAGGTTGGTTACTAAAATCTGACTAATTTTTAGCTCATACCATATTGTATGTGATTTAGAATCTCCAGAATGCTAAGTGACAGATTTCTTGACTCTGACATTCTACATTTTCCCTGATGGATCGTACCCAAGCAGATTCAAAATACATCTATTTATTAGCAGCATAGAGCTATCAGAGACAATTTCAAGCCTTATGCAACACTATTATTCAGTTGTTCAGCCCCCTCATTTGCTCTTGGTAACTAAAACATAAGGGTTTGCAACACTGTATCCTTAAGCATTCCCAACATCCTATCCCACCTTTCTGGTACAGCAGAGATATCAAATGTTCTGATAGCTGGGCTGTTGCCAACTCAGAGAGCATCTCATGCAAAATTATTTTGAAAAATTAGATCAGGTCTCTGTAGAGTAGTTTTCTGAATGTTGAGTTTCTTACATTTAATACTAGTGATCCATCATAAAACATTTTTATTGCCTTGCAAAATTTTCTTTTTTAAATCTCATTTGGTATTTCCTGTTGTAGTACTTTGAAAGAAATTTACCACCTAGGCATATTTCCCAGAACCTGGGCTGAAGCTATGATTATCAGTTTCAAGTTGTGACCTATCTTTTAGGTGCAGAAAATTACAATGTGCTACATCATTTTACTCTGGGATTTGGATCATTAACCTTATGGACATTAATATCTTTCGGAGTCCTTGTAGATTTAACTTCCCTCTTGGTGTTTCAGTTGTTGTATGTTGAGACCAAAAGGGAGAAAACTTTGGCTTATATAACCTTTTAACTTTCTTTCCTTTTGGATTCATCTCTACGTTATCAAGGGATTAAAAAGCAAGTTGTCTATGCTCCTACTTCTAACACTGAAAGTTTCTATAATCCAGTAGATCTCAACAGTGTTATTTCTATCCATGATCCACAGCAACTTTATGTTTCTCAAGTATGAAAGCAGCCATTTAGTAGTTTTCTTAACGTGTTAGTCATTTGTTTACTGAATGCTGAATTCATCAGAAGTTCTTTTTTCGTCTTCATAAACCCAAGCAACAAAAACTTACGTTAGATATGTTAAATACGTAACATTGAATTTCCCCAAAGGATCGTGAATGCATGAATGTAGAAGGTTGGCATCTGTTTACGGGAAATGAGTAAAGGGACTGGGATGGGCAAGTCCATTCTTACCCATACTTAACTCTGTCTTCTCGCTCCCACAATCCAGGGATTAAGCGCTATTTTGTTACAGTGAGGAATTCGTCAAAGTGTACCCTTTAGATCAAATCAAGGAACAGATCAAGAGACAAACTTGGACCTCACCTCCTACTTATCTCCTACAGCGAAAAGAGTCATCAAACATAAATTTACCCCTACTACCACATGACCCTCTACTGCGGGTTGTATCCCTACTTGTCTTCTCCATTTCCCCATAACACGATAAGTAGCCACCCCTTTCTTACCACATTACCCTGCAAGGCTAATTTGTCTACCTTCTCGCTGATTCCTTTCATCCTCAGTTATGCTTCTGAACCTTATATCTTTGACTTCTGCCTTTCTACTATTATTTCCCCTACTTATGAGATATTTTTAACTTTTCTAATAAGAAATGAAAATCACAAAATAAAGAATACTATACAGTTTCCTCTGGTTAACAACCTTCTGACTTCTCTCTTAGAGTGAGTTGTTATCTATATTTGCTTTTCCATATGCTAAGAAAACCCCCTTTACTTAAATCCAACATATTATCCATCCATCCCTAGTATTTTATAAAATGTTTTAAAATAATCAGTGGCCTATTAAGTTTCAAATTAAATGTGTGTGTGTGTGTGTGTGTGTGTGTGTGTGTGAATCTATTTAATTAACCTGAATGTTTGGTTTCACTGAATATCATGTGTCTTGAATTTTTAAACTTTTGAAAATGATTATTTAAAAATCTTCCAATAATTCCTCATCACTGACAGGCTATATTACAACTCTTTAATGTGCCACATTTTGTTGGATGAACATTTATTCAGTAGCCATTGTCCAGCAGGCACTGTGGCTTGTACTCTCTATTCATGTCTGTATCTCAAATATAATCATGCACCATTTGTTTTTTAGAAAGATCACTGTGTTTGATTCTAAGGATGAGAAAATTGAATGGTGATTTAGGGTTAACTAAGAAATTATTATATCCTGGTTGTACATGATTAGGACTTGGTATAGAGTAGTGTCAGTGGAGATAAAAATAATAGATTCCATAATTATTTCACATTTAGAGTCAGTGGGACTTGGTGAGTTCTAGAATGACATCTTAGTTGATGGTTCAAAATTAGGTGGATGATATTACTAATAATCAGGATGAAAGCATAGGGGAAGAAATAATAATAGACACAATATGGTAGTGAATATTATTTTAACCTCTTGAGTTTGAAGTGCTGGTTAGCAATCTCAGTGGAGAGTTCTAGAAGGAAATAGGCTATGGGGTTTTCAGCCTTAGAAGAAGTAACTGGGCTGGTGATTATGATGTGGAAGTTAATAATATCAGCTGAAATAGAAATATCTGCTGAAAAAAATTTAATTTATGATAAGGATAATCTGACAGCAATGAAGTATATTTTTTTTAAAACTAACTGCACATTTTGAGTGATGGGAATATATTTGTATCCATAGAGATAATATTTCTTTGACTTTAACAAAATAGTAATACCATTAACCATCAATTATGCTCTCCTTCTGAGATATCATAGTCAGTGTTGACTCTTGCAATCCTTGGATTTTAATTCAAGTCACTTTCCCCCCAAAATAAATTATTTTATTCAAATCCTATTTTAATGAAAACAAAATGGATTACTGAATATCAACCCAGAAAAAACAAATATAAGAACTATTTCAGGAAATTAAGAGCATCAAGATAGTGGGAACAGAAAAGTCTTGAAGAATTTCAATTATTTCTTCTTCTACAGATAGGGCCAGGATAGGGCGGGGGCTGTCCGAGATCATAGCTTTTACTGGATTCGTTCCATGGTAGGGGTGGAGATGTCTGGGGTCATGCACGGTAACATGTGATGAGTGTCCATTTGCAAGACAAGCAGCCATTACCAACCTTACCTACATCGGAAGTTGAAATTAGCAGCACATTGCTTTCCCTTAGGAAAATGCCATGCAGTCAGGCAAAATGGCAAGCGTGTTGCATTTACTGCATCAGATTTACAGCCTGCTGCTCCTTCTGAAATTCATCCCTCAGTGTGCTACTTATCAGCCTGAAGCAGGAAGCTGGTGAATATAGAGAATCATCATTTTTTTGGTTGAAGGTTCAACTTGGGCAGCAAGGCTTGCGATGGAAAGATACATTTTTCTAAAGAGCCAGCTCCTCCTAAAGATAAAGCCCTGGGGTGTCCAGCTTAGAAACAGCACTACTTTGTGCTTATGTAAAGAAGGATCTTAAGATTCATCTACATTTCAGAGGGGAACTCAGAGGGCAGTTCTGACCACTTTGTAACTGGGCCAGCCGTCATCAGGAAATCTGTGATAAAATCCTGAGCCGGTGTAAGGCTGAGAAGGAATGGTGATAGACATTATTGGGGTCTGAATGGTAATGGTGGAACACACATTTTAAGAACGTGTTTGGGAAAAGGAAAAAAAGTGCTTTTCCCTTCTTTACATGTTACCTGCACCTTCCTATATTTTCAGACCCCATCCCCCCACCCCAGCAATAGTCTTGAGTACAGAATGAAAGCAAGGCAGGGAAAAGGGTAAAACAGAGGAAGGATGAGCCCACTACCATCTCCAAGAAGAGTAGTGATTCTGAGGTGGCCATGAGATGCTCTAGGGCCACATCTGGAGGGTAGAGTTTGTGACCAGCTTTGCGTTGCCTTAAATTGTTAATAGTAAGAGCTAAGTGAATACGTAAGATGTCTTAGACCTTGTAATAAGTGCTTTATGAACATCATTTCATTTATTTCTTACTCCCGCTGAAGTAGTATGTCTGCTTAACAAATGAGCAAAGTCAAGTTTATGAGGCTCCATGGACAACTCGCATGAGATCACACTCCAGGGAAAGGATTGGGGATAAGAATGTGTAATTTCACTTTGCTTCTGAGCCTCTGTTCCTGCACACTCAGGTGCACTGTTTACTAACAGAATGGTGCCTGTCAGTGTCTTCAGGTGGAATTCTAAAACGGAAAACAAACACACCTAAACGACTCCCTCGGACAACTGAATAAGAAAGAAATTAGGGGAAGTTCCAAAGGGAGTATCAGAGATGACAAAAAGAAGTATCAGGAATTTTAGTAAAGGGACAAAAAAGGACACACTCCAGGGCTGGAAATACTCTCATCAAGAAAACAAGAGACTTGAGGTTTCCGTCTATCAAATTTCCCGGTACTTCAAAAATCAGAGTCCTTGTTTATGTCATGTTGTCTCTTTGACAATATTATTATCGGGGAGGAAGAAGGGAGCATAGATTAGGACCCACGCTTCTTTCCTTCTGAAGGCTGTGGTGGGGGGGGGATGCTTTTTTTTCTGGAAGACAAGTGACCTTTGCTCCCCATGTTTTAGGCACTGGTACTCATCCCCTTCCACGCACACATTAGTGAATTACTACTCTCCGTGGTTCATGCCACTAAACAGCGGAAGCTGTCCGAAGCTGCTACTGTTCCTTTTTACCCCATGTGGAATTACAAAGAGAACAGCCATGCCCCAGCCAAGTAGCCCTTTCCCCCATAACTACGGACAGAGACTGTTGGGCACATCTTTTAACATCCACCCTTTTGTATCATGGTTGACATGTCCAGCTGAGCAAATGGAACAGGTAAAATTAAGACACAAATCAATGGTTCAAGATTTCTGGAGACTATCAGGAATGCAGAGTGTTTCAGTTTGAGAGAAATGGGATACACGTGAGCACCCTTCCTAAAGGGGACAGTCACCTTGTCAGCTACTCTGGAACTAGAATATCTACTAGTAGACACATCACCTCCAGAACGTGTCCAAGGCAATACTCAAATGGGATCGTCAACTCAGGATTTCATAAGGCTAATAGAAAGATATCTAGAGACAAAAATGACTCTTCAGTATGAAATAAGCTGTGTGATAATAATGGAAACTTTTATTAAACTTGACTCTAGTCAATTATGTACAGTATGTGAATCATGTATCTTGGAGAAGAACCTCTTCTGGCCGTCTCTGTCCTTTGCCTCAAAGTTAACTTTCAGGTACTCTGTCTATAATATCTTCAAGTAAGTGCGTGTTTATATTTATATATTTATGTTTATATATTATTTTATAGACATTATTTAACAATACCTCACTCATCTTACTTCTGCCTAGATCCATACAAATACTGCAAATGTGACTTTCAGCGGGATGTTCTGGGAAAGTGCTTGTTTTAATGTATCTACCCTGTGGTAGTACTAAGAGTCTTTGACAAGTTTACTTGAATTTCGTTAAGGCAAGCATCATTTCTGTGTTCAATGTTTCCCGAAAATATTTTTTTTTAACTCCAAATGAACCCTTGGCTTAATGGTTAACTTTTGATTTGTGATATCAAATATTAACTTGCTTTCTTGATAAAGTTTTACTGCTTCATCTGGTAAGAAACACTTGTAAGGAAATAGAAAAATGTTGCTTTGAGAATCATCACATCAAATAATATGTTCATGAGAAGTACTTTATTTTTTTTTAATTTTTTTTTCAATGTTTATTTACTTCTGAGACAGAGAGAGACAGAGCATGAACGGGAGAGGTTCAGAGAGAGAGGGAGACACAGAATCTGAAACAGGCTCCAGGCTCCCAGCTGTCAGCACAGAGCCGGACGCGGGGCTTGAACTCACGGACTGTGAGATCAGGACCTGAGCCGAAGTCCGACGCTCAACTGACTGAGCCACCCAGGCTCCCAGAGAAGTACTTTCATATTTTTTTAATTCCTTCAGGAATGGCAAGCTGTTATTAAAAGCTATTACTGAAGTGATATCTTGCCTTATTCTCCTTGAAAGTTATAGTCCATATTAGAAATGTAAAACTGAAAGGAACTGACCTCTCTTCAGGCTAGAAGACTCCTTTTCTTTATATATTATCTTCATCGAGAATAGTTTATGCAGACAAATAAAGAATCTCCAATTGTCTCCTTGAAGATTACACATCTTGCTAGAAGGAGTTTCACGGAATCAGTCTTACAAACTCTGGTTAACGTCTCAGTCCGAAGTGCCTTCAGCACTTACACCCTCTTTTATATCTGGGTCATTGCCTTCAAACAACAGGCTGAGTTTATCCTCATTTTGTTATACCAAAAACTATTTTAAAAGAGAGAGAGAAATAAAGGATATCATATGACTCTTACTGTAAAATAACTATATTCCACAAAGTCAGGATGACCACTCTGCCTCCGGACCCACCCCAGTTGCCCACAGTACTCCTGGCTGGTGCCCGGTGCCCTGCAATGATTATTAGTATCACCCACTCTCACTCACAGATATATTTTGGTGGGGGTGTGCTGGATACTGCACTGTAGGGTCACCTACCCTAAAGGGAAACAAAAAAGGATTTCGTTAATAAGAAAGCAAGTAGAACACTCGCTTTCATTAGCTGTCACTTAATAAGTGGACTAAAAAAATGTTTCTTTTCAGGTTCTTTTTAAAAAATATTTATTTATTTTTGAGAGAGTGCAAGCTGGGAAGAGGCAGAGGGAGGAGTACAGAGGATTGAAACAAACTCTGTGCTGACAGCAGTGAGCTGATGTGGGGCTCGAATTCACGCACCCTGAGATCACGACCTGAGCCGAAGTCGGACACTCAACCGACTGAGCCACCCAGGTACCCCTAAGTTCATTCTAATAAAGATTCTATGACAAAAAAAAATGACCTCTCTGCCCATTTTGCTTTGGGACCAGGTTCCAGAAACCAAAAGAACCTGACGTAAAAAAAAAAAAAAAAAAAAAAAAAAAAAAAAAAAAAAAAGAGCAAACTGCACAAGAGAGACCCTGTTCTGTGCTCTGACTCAGTCTTGTTGCAATCGCTCCCGAAGCAGATGTTGTCTTTATTCCAGTTGCCACATTTCAGTCTTCATCCAAGAAAAGCACTTCGGTTGTAAAGCATTTAAGAATATAAATGGAAAATGATTCAGAGTCGAACCAGAAAAGAAGCAAAATATAACAACCTTACTCATCCCCTCGGTGATTTTATTTCTGGAAGGAAGATTCTGGAAAACTCCAGATATTGGGTCTCTGAAGGTCTTTAAGATGAAACCTTCTGGGATATGATGGGTTTACAGCCTGCAGGATCCTATCCTTTCAACACAGGTTATCCTCACTACCCACGGGATGGCTTTGCTGTGTCACATGACTTTAGGGGGGGAGGGAGAGAGAATGTGGGTCTCCCGTGGGCAGGAGCACGCTCTGAAAACTAGCATTTTGGTCTTCTTTGGTAGTTCTGTTTCTCAGTTGTTTGAAATTACAGGGAGGCCTTTTAGCATAAGGACTGGCATAAAAGTCTTTTTAAACAATGCTAATCATAAAGATTTTACAGGGAAAAAAGAAGCTGAAAAAAATTAGAAAATCAGCCAAGTCATATCTGATCTGCTGTGTCCTTCCTCTGTCAGTTGAGTCTCCGGTCACTTTAAATTAGAACTAAAGCATATTGCCACACTCAGAGTGTAGAGCTGAAATATCTCTTGGTGACACTAGACTTTATAAATTGAATTCATAATTAAGCTTAATCTTTTCAGAGATGGTAAAATTCTCTTGCTAAATGTGCCTCATAATTCCTTTTTCTTGCCAATAGGTGATACTGGCCTGAGAGGAAATCTAAAACCTTCATCATTTCTGACAAGGGGAAGCCACGGATTTTTTTTTTTATGTGAACTTTCTAGGTCAGCAAAAGCTGCCTCCTACGTATGGCTCCTGAACTAGACGATAGACAGGTTTCTACTCTCTCACCACACCTAGACACAAACAGAAAATAATCAGAAGTGTTTTGTTTGTATTATGAAAAGAATTGTAAATACAGGGTTCGAAGACCCTTCTTTAAATCTCTTCCTTCAGTTTTTCAAATAACAATTTCAGAACTGATGACGGGCGATTTCACGGACTGGTGGTGTTGATGGAGGCTACAACCAAATCTCCCCATTAACAAATATCTTCCACTCGTTGATACTGATCATGTTTGGATTATCTCGAAGAGTAAGGGTCTAAGTCTCTATGAGAGAGAGCACAACGTACTGCGAGATGGAACGTGGATTATCATCTTGTCTCCAGCTTTTACATTATTCTTACATAATGGGTATAGGTGCCATTACTGGTGGGAAAATGTGGTATGTAGCCTAGAACTCTGGGGAGGAATGAAGGTCCGTGAATGAGGCACTATCATTTCCAATAACCGTTCTTAATATTATTAATTATGGAGCTTTGTCTATTAAATGATTCTTATTTTTCAAACTCTTGAAATAGACGAAGAGCTGCTTCTGTGTCCATTTGTAGTAATAAACAACTCCAGTGGAAATGTCCATGAAATAAATACATAAAATTAATTAAAATAAGTACAATAATGACACTAAGTACTGTTTACTGGGAGCCCGACATGCACCACGCATGATTCTATCACTTTGCGTACATTGTTATTGCTAAGTCAGCCTTATAACATCAGTGTTACTTACAATTTTCCCACTTTAGAGATAAGAATTAAAAATATTTGGATTAGTAAAAATACAATTTTATTTTATTTTATTGTGAAAATGATTGACTTTTGCTATAGGAATGTGTCCCCTTAGGGAATTCATGAACCTCATATCAATATTGTGGTTAAGAAGAAAATAATAGTTCTTATTAAAGAAGTGTTTATATAACTTTTGTTGTTAATGTACTGCTTTATCAATAGTAATTTTAACCTTCTGATGTCTTGTCTCTTTTCTCCTCTTCTCTTCTCTTCTCTTCTCTTCTCTTCTCTTCTTTTCTTTTTTTCTTTTTTTATTCCCTGTCTAATATTTAGGGATAAACATCTATCTTACCCTTACTTCAGACACATCCTGGGCTAATGTCCTCAGTTGCAGCAGTCGAGGCTTCAACCTTCTCCAGTGTTACAGGTCACCTCATTTGGTCAGTCTGTGCCCCAATCAGTGATTACAGTTCAATTTTTGCAAAGGACACAGATTATAAATGTGTATGTGTATACACCACATGCATACACAGAAACACAGAATCAATGATAGAGCATAAGATTAAGAGTACAGTGTGGTTAAGGGACAATAATAATAATAATAATAATGATAGGGGCGCCTGGGTAGCTCAGTCCTGTGAGTCTTGATTTTGGCTCGGGTCATGATCTCAGGGTTGTGGGATTGAGCCCCATGTAGGACTCTGTGCTGGGCATGGAGTCTGCTTGTGATGCGCTCTCTCTCTCTCTCTCTCTCCCTCTCTCTCTCTTTCTCCCCTTATCCTTCTTTCTTGTTCTCTCTCTCTCTCTCTTTCTCAAACATAAGTAAATAAATTAACAAATCTTTAAAAAAGGAAATGAGGCTTGTCTCAACAAAATTCAGCTAAACTTGTAAAAGACCACCAGATAAATTAAAGCAAGTTTTCCAGAACATTCCACTGAAAGTCATAGGCTTATTATTTGTATGGCCCTACGTAGAAGTTAAATGAAACTAGTATTATTAAAGATAGATATAGATATAGATATAGATTGGGATATCTATCTCTCTCTCTACCTCTGCCCCTCTCCCCCACTCATGCTTCCTCTAACAATTAATAATGATAATAATAATAATAATAGAAGAAGAAGAAGAGGAAGATGACAAAACACCTCAATAAAACCGAGAAAGGCACAGAGTCCTCGTCACTGCTTTACATATCTTGCTAAAGTTTGTTAACTTACATCACCAGGTTCTAACAATAATGTTAACCATTGTTAGTACACTTTCCTTTTGCTTCTTTTCCAGAAAGGTTGTCCTTCCTCCTTTTGTTGGTGGAATCATCAGAAAAGGAGAAGTATGACCTCGACTCTCCATGTGGTCATGGAGAACACTCCTGATAGTTAAAGCCTAAAACTCTGATCTGAGCACTTACTACCAAGACCTTTCTCTGACCGCCAGCTTCCGAAGTGCCCTTGCATGTATGTGTGACTTTAGGGAATGGTGACACAAAGCAATGGAACAATCGGTCTTTTTTTTTGGCAAGAAAAGAATCCACGCTGTCATTTGTCTGGATTCTAAGCAAGAGGTGTTAACATCAAAACTCGTATAAAACAAAATCTTACTGAGAAAGGCTTTTGCATAAAGGCACCCCCTTTTTATTCTATATATAACTCAGCTCTCCGTAAGTGTACTTAGTCCCCTTCATCCATTTCACCCAGCTCCCGCCACCCCCCGGGGGAGACCTCCAGTTTGTTCTCTATAGTTAAGAGTCTGTTTTTCTTGTTTTTCTCTTTTTTTAATTTGTTTGTTTGCTTCTTAAATTTCACATATGAGTGAAATCATATGGTATTTACGTTAATGTTAAAAACTTGTGTAAAATGAATTCTTGTTGAGAGTCTTCTCCAGCTGCTTTTGCATAAAGACAACCCCCTCCCCGCCCTTAATTCTCAGTTATCATCCTGGCTTGCTTCTGTGTGATTGCCTGAACGTTTCCGTGCATTTTTTCCCCTACTTGAGTCAGTGGGAAGAACATCTTGAATTGTGCTGAGTCACAACGGTCCACAGGACGTTGTCGTGTGTTGTGTCAGGTTGGTTGAGGAGAAGGGCTGAAGGGAGGTGGCAAGCCAAGCTTTGGGGACAAGCTGACTCTGGAACGAACGCTGATTTAAGTTCCAATTTAAATTAAAGGACTATGAAGGGGGAGCCGTGCCAAGCCATTTCTATACGACTGCAAAATGTGGACCTACCGCAGATGCCATTTACTGAAAAGTGCATTTAGTGTCCTCCTCAAGCCATCCTTAACAACGAGTGACAAGACAATATGGTCTTGGCGCCTCGCCAGTCCCCAGAGCTAGTGCAAAGTTTGTCAGAACATCACTTTGCAGGGCAGGAAGCGTGAGGAGAACAGCTGACAGGAGGGGATGATGCAGCTGTCACGTCTGCTCCTGAAGAGGTTGGCTACTACCAAGGAGGGCAGAAGAAACGCCTCAAATAGAACAAAGCCTGACTTCAATGTTGGAGCTTAGCCATGGCCCACCTGGATCAACAATATGGAAACACTGGGCCGACACAGGGCAGTGAGGGATGAGTAAGGCTCTGTGAGGAGGGCATTCAGGACAGTGGAGTCTCAGTCTCCAACCATCACTGACCTTCACGGCTTAGGCAGTGCCTACACTCTCCTTGTCCCATTTGTGACAAGTGAGCACCTCCAACGGCACCCCACTCTTCACGTTGGGTTCTTTAGGGAGTCTGTGTGTGGCTTACCTGGGCTTCCCAATCTGGGGAAACAGAAAATGCTCTTTTGAGCCCCACATTCTGGAAGGAAAGAAAGGAAGTATATAAAGTTTATTAACATAGGGACACCTGGATGGCTCAGTTGGTTAAGCCTCTGACTTCAGCTCAGGTCAAGATCTCATGGCTTAAGAGGTTGAGCCCCTCGTCGGGCTCTGTGCTGACAGCTCAGAGCCTGGAACCTGCTTCAGATTTTGTGTCTCCCTGTCTCTCTGCCCCTCCCCCACTCACATTCTGTCTGTCTCTCTCTCAAAAATACATAAATGTTAAAAAAAAATTAACTTATTAATATGTCCTAAGCATGCCTTGATTACAATGCTGAGCAAATAGATTGGTGTGTTTAAATGCTCCAATTTTCATTTATTTATTTTTGACAAAATAAAATTCCTCGTAGAATCACCCGGAGCAGTGAAATGGAAAGGAGACATTGGGTTGGCCAGATAAAGGAACCAAAATACCTCTAGCCGCAAAGAGAGACATTTCATAGCCAGATTATCCCCATAGCCTATAGACAGATCTAGAGGCTTTAAGATGCATCTTGAAGAAATCTTGTAAAGTCTTGGGCCAGTAGCGCTTAGGGAGACGTCTGACTGATTTGTCCCAGAAAATTGCAATTTAACAAACAATATTAAGTGTGTGCTGTGTTTAGGGGTCTTTGGTAAGCCCTTGGGATACCATTTATCATTAATAAAAGCAGTCACAAAACGTTAATGGTATGCCAAACGCCTTTCATCGTGTTCTACATCTATTGGTCCAATCGATTCTCATAGCAGCATCGAAGCTTTATTATTGTAAGCCACTTTATTAGTTTTAACTGTAAATTACATTCATAAATTATTATCTGATGCTTGCTATTAATGTGAAGAAATTGAGAGATGAACAACACACGGATTTTCCAAAGTTGCGTTGTCTTGCATATACTTTTGCTGACGCCAGGGCTCGGGTGAGCGACCGTGGCACTAATGCAGTTTCCCTGAGATGCTTTCTGTCCATTAGGGTTTGCCCCGGATCCTCTTCTCTCCTGCGCCGTTGATTGTTACATTTTTGCCTTAACTATTAATCTTTGAGGTTCTGCGTAGGATCAGCTACTTATACGTTTCAAACTGATCTTCTACAGCCCTTTTTAATCACTAAAACTAAATGTGTGTATCACAAAAAATATTTTTTGCTTCCTTTATATACATATATATAATAGTATGTATCATTATATATATATATATATACACACACACACACACACACACACACACACACACATATATATATATAATCTGCAGATGTAGGTACATGAATTGAGCTCCAGAGAAAAAGCCTATATAAAAATACCAGTGGATCAATTCCATGGCTATGGGAGGAGAATTAAAAATATCTCTTTATTTTTTTTTAGGTTATTTATTTATTTTGAGAGAGAGAAAGAGCACGCATGTGCACGGGTGGGGGAGGGACAGAGAAAGAGGAAAGAGAGAATCCCAAGCAGGCTCCACACTGTCAGCGCAGAGCCCTGCTCAGAGAGCCCAATGTGGGACTCGAAGTCATGAGCCATGAGATCATGACTGAGCTGAAAGCAAGAGTCAGACGCTTAACTGACCACCCCACCCAGGTGCCCCAGAAACACTTCTTTAGTTTTTGATGACTGCCTGGCTGGGTTATATCTTTAAAAACTTCATTACCCAGAAGCTCTTATGCTAGGATGCTTCCCAATGTCCAATGACAAAGCCCAACCTCCTCTACTTGACTTCTGATCTAACCGTATCACCTGGGGCCAAAATGTGTTTGCGGGGTCACCCAAGCTTAGCTGATTAACTGTCCCATGCGCACCTACAGATAAATCACATTTACATGCTGAAGAGTACCCAAAGTAGTTATGGGGCAGTGGTATCTCCTATTCCTTCCACAGAAGCAGCTGTCGGTAAAAAGCCTCCCCCCTCCTTATGTAAAGGATCTAATGGGAGTTTTCCCAAGTGCCACGTCTTAAACAGCAAGCTCAGTGCTGCCAAATTATAACCACATATCTTTCATATGGAATTAACCTATCGGGCTTTCTGTTGTCCTTTAGACCTGACACTGGAACATCACACCGAGATTCAACAGCAGGATACCGTAGTCATTAGAGCTCCCATGTCCTTCTGCAATAGACCTGGGCTAGACTGCTCTCCTCCAATTAGCGTTCTTGTGTCTGCATTCCACACCAGAAGCGGCCTTTTCTCCCCACCTGTCCTGGATCCATAAGCATATAGAAAGCTAGAAAGCTATTTAGTATTTCTTTGTTTTTTTTTTGTTTGTTTGTTTTTTTACCTAACACTTTCTTTAACTGACTTCAGCTCTGGGAGGGCTGGATGGCATGTTCTTTCTCGATCTCACTCAGCATCTAACACTATGTCTGATGCCTATAAGACTCAACAGAAATTTGATACATGGATTAATGAATTACCAGTTGGGATATTTATAAATATTAATGGTCTTGACAGGCCAGAGGACACTCTCTTCTTCTAGCTGCATTAGATGCATTCTTTCCTAGTTTGTTTTCCGAGCCCAGAGAACTTCCTTTAAGACTTGCTTTTCTGAGTTATAGACAGTCTTGGAATTAAAAAAGCATTTTTTCCAAGGACTCTGGTCTTCATCACCTAGACTTTATCTATGAAGTAAAAGGGGTTCTGAACCCAGAGGAAATGCTCCTCCTGCCTACTAATCACTTCTTCTGGGTCTACTGGCTTTGGCATCTCTGATTTTAATATATCTGAAACTCAGTTTCCCTCATGATCCCTACACTTCGGACCTTAGCTATCTTGCAGCCTTATCAAAGACAACATTTTCTAGTAGAGTTAAGTTTTCTTCAGTTTTTCCCTCTTTGTTCTCCGAAATGCAAGCATGAGAGTTAGCCCTTATGAAGAGAGATCGGCAGATATGTAGGTAAATAGTATGCAGTAGGAATTTGCATAAAGCTACTATCTAGGGATGTTAATATGACATATTGCTTAATTAGGATAGTAAGCCTTTAGCAGTAAAAGCTCATCTTTACAATTACTTCTTTGAATCAAATATGCTCACATACAGTTCAAGGATTTTTATATAGCATGCCATTCCTGAAACATTAAAATGTGTTCATTTCATCTTTTATTATTAGTATTTTACATTAGTGTCCCAATGTACATACGCTTGCCTCCTAAGGAGAGGAATTTTTAATATAACATAACTTAAGTATAAACCACACACATGTGGCCCTTGCATTATTGCCCCCCTATATTTTGAGAAAGAAATAAAAGATGTTTTCTCTAAATCATTTCCTATTTCCCAACTTGCCTGTCTACATTGCTTTCTCCATGTGATTTGTACTTAGTACTGTGTTTTGTGTTTAATGTTGCCAGGACTGATAAAAGGTTAAATTAAATTGGGCTCTAGTGTGAGAATTAGGTCAGTGTAGTAGGAAGTTTTTTGCCTATTAGAAAAGCTTAACTTCCTTCTCATTTCTTCTTCTTCCCCAAATTATAGGGATTCGGGAATTGGTAGGCTACTTTTCTATAATAATCCATGATCCCACAGAAATCACTCAGCTAGAGCTATATAATCTGGCTTCAGCTTCTTGCCTAAAACCAGGATACTCCATTCTCAAAACTCAAAGAGAATGACAAACACACATATAACACAGTTTTTCCCCCTAAACTATATTATTTAACATCAAAGGGTACAACTACCATGCATGGCCAAGGCCACAGAACAGTGTAGTCAACACAAGAGCTGTGTATAATACTGTTCTTGAGGAAGGACACGGAAGAAGGGTAGTTTTTTAGTGTTTCAAATAAGAAAGTAAGTTTGGAAAGTTAATGAAACAGCTTCCATTTCTGGAAATATGACTAACTGAATATGCAAAAAAGACCATCTTGCCGTAGATATATCCAGCTAAGTGAACAACAGATAAGAGAAATAGCAAAGGACAAAAATCCATTAGATTATCCCAGAGAAATAAATGGGATGACTCTCCAGGGTCACAGTTAGAGTGTGCCAGAGATTTTATTTTAATAGACTGAAGAATGGGACAGTTGACAAGGCCTGTGACCCATTTAATGTGATGAGCTGTATCAAAGGCACCATGTAAAGTGGCATCTTCCCCAACAGCCAAACCTATTGTGTGTGCACTGGAAAAAAAGCCACACGCCACAGGGGAATAGTATGAAAACTTGCTGGTTTCAAACTGTATTCTAGGTAGAGGGGAAAATATCTGCCATGTGATATTTTAATCACAAGCAGCCAACTTCATGCACATACACAACTCAGAATCACCATATCTATGGAACCCGACAAAACCCACAGCTAAATGGCAAGCAGTCATAGCTTGATGGTGACACTGGCACTTGGGTGGAACAGACACGTGCATTCTCCGGAAGAGTATTCTTAGATATTCTTAAAGCAAAGACGTGAAGAACTCCCCCAAATGAAATGTCAAGGGGTGTGAGCTCAAAACAACAACAGCGAATTGCCAAACGTGACCAAAGAGACCACTGACTATGTCAGTGCAACCAATAAAAAGCAGATTCAAACATGCAAGAAACACGCCTTGCAATTAACGGGTAAATAATAAAAATGAATGTGCTTAAATATGTAAATATTTAAACTTATTTATCTTTACAAACCTATTTTTGAATTTATTTTTGACAGTAACATGAGAATACTGACCTTGGGGATACTCCTGCTGTGGACTCAATATTGTCTTCTCAAAATTCAGGTGTTGAAGCCCTAACTCCAAAGTGGTGGTGTTTGAAGATACAGCTCTTGGGAAGTAGTAAGAGTTAGATGAGGTCATGGGAAGGAGGGGCCTTGGTCTGATGGGATTCGTGCTCTTACAGGAAAAAACAGCAAAGAGCTTGTTATCTATCTCTCCACCATGTGAGGACACAGCAAGTAGGAGCTGTCAGCCAGTTAGGAAGAGGGTTATCACTAGGCCTGGATCACACTGGTCCCACACTGGCCCCCAGGCAGTTGTTTGTTGTTTAAGCCTGTTGTATTTTGCCCATGAAGACTAATACAGCTGCAAAGACTGCTTCCTTCCAAAGAGGATTGTGCTTACTTTTACCAGATTCCTTGGCAACAATTTTTGCGTTCTTACTTTCTGATCCGTATTTGCTTTATATGAACACCTTAGGCTTAATTTCCCATATTTTGAGAATCGTAGGCTTTGGACCACTGCACAGCTCTTAAGGCAACAAGCCCTCTGCATCAATGAGATCACCACTTCTCTCTCCCCCATGTAGCCAGATCTTTAGTCCAAGACCTCCATCTCTGGTTTCTAACGATTTCTACATTTCAGCATCTTCAGGTTGCTTTTACTCTCTTAAGAACGTAGTTACCTAGTTTAATCATTCATTCATTCATCACGTAATCATACATTTAACCAACATGTAAATATTTAAAGTCCAAATCTGTGTCAAACACTTAAGGTGTATCTGTTCACCACCACCCCCCAAAGATGCCCCCTGCCCTGTCTTGTGACTATACCATTATTTTACTTTATAGTTTGAGGATACATGAAATATAGAATGACCTTAGAAATAAGTGAGCTTTCAAACATGCCAGAAGGTGAACAGCAGAACAAGAAAATTGTACTGGGCATGTTGTAATTTTAGTAATTTGCATTGATCCTAATAGATCTCGTTAGGAACGTGACAGTCACACAGAGACCAAAAAGGGGCAAAGGACTTGCCATGTCCAAATCTGGGAGAAGAGTGCAGCCCACAAAGCGAACAGTCCTTGCCAAGGCTCTCAGGCAGGAGCATGCCTACATTCGAGGAACGCTATCAAGGCCAGTGTGTCTGGGGGCTGAGATGAATGAGCAAAAAGGAGAGCAGGGAGGAGGCAGATCAAGAAAAGTAACAGGGGTAGGTAGAAAAAGGATAGCGAGTTATCAAGGCTGGATAGAAGGGTCAAGTAGGCGTTTTGTTTGTTTGCTTGTTTGTTGTTGTTGTTTAATCCGTTGCTAGATGTTTTGTTATAATTTGCCTACATTTCTAGTTGTTTCTAGATGGAAGTCTCATGGGCTCTAGGATTATTATTGTTGTTCTAAAACATTTCTCCCTTTTTTTCTTTTTCTTAAGTTTATTTATTTATTTTGAGGGGGGTGAAGGGCAGGGAGAGAATCCTAAGCAGGCTCTGCACTGTGAGCACAGACCCCAACATGGAGCTCAATCTCATGAACCACTAAGTCATGACCTGAGCCAAAAATCAAGAGTTGGTCGCTTAACCCACTGAGCCCCCCAGGTGCCCCTCTCCCCTTTTTTAAACAAAGCATCTAGTTTATGAACCATAGCCTAATAAATATCAATTCATGACAATACTCTTCTTTTACACATAAGGGGGTGATATCAGGATGAGTTAAGTAACTTGGCTACCACATCTTGTTAGGACTGGAGTGAGTGCAGTGATCTTTCCATGCTAACATAATAGATTTTACAATTACATTTTTAGTCTCCTGTGGGAAAAGATAGGACGTAGTGTCAGCACAGATAAGTAACTGACAGAGAGAAAATGAATACATTGGAAACTGAGAAGGTTTTCTGGCATTTCTATTTTTCTGGAGCCATAGAGAGTAAATCTTATCTCTGAGAGATGTAACAAATTTTTCATTATACACTCTGATCATTTTCTGTGTTCCTTAAGGTTGCATGATTTATCTAATATTCTCATTCTCCTCTAAGCACGGACAGTTAAAGGATCTTTCCTGTGATATGACACTAACTGCTTTGTGCAACTTTTCATGATTTCCACATTCAACCGTAAGCATCTTGAAAGTGTTACTGGTACCTTATTGCTAGGGACTGAAATTTCCTCCCCCCCAACCCCCAACATTCTTATGTTGAAACTCTAATTCCTAATAAGGTTGTATTTAGAGGTGAGGCCCTGGGAGGTAATTAGGTTTGGATATGGTCACGAAGGTGACATCCCCAGGATGGGATTAGTGCTCTTATAAGAAGAGGAAGAACCCAGAGCCCTCTCTCCCCAGACAGGAGAATGTTGCAAGAAGCCACCCATTTGCAAGCCAAAAAGAGAGTTTTTACCAGAACTCCACCATGCTGGCACTCTGATCTTGGATTTGACAGCCTCCAGGACTGTAAGAAATAAATATCTGTTGTTGAAGCCACTCATTCTATGCTATTTTGTTATAGCGGCAGATGTTATTACTGTTTTCCTGTACTCCATGCAGTGTTTGACTCCAAATATGTGCTTGATACTATTTGTTTAATGAATGATGCCGTATTGAAACCACATCGTAATTATAATACTTGGTGGATCTGGGCAAGGAGTTCAATGCAATGAAAGAAGGCAGTTGTGTCGAGGGCGTATTTCCTTTTAAAAATTTGGCTTCATATCATTCTGAATAATAAAACTTAGACATAATGGAATGAGAACTACTGAGGATAGAAAATCTTCAAGACAAATAATCCATTTTGGGTGACTACTTTTATTCTAAGATGTAATTTGCAGTTAGTTTGAAAGTTTTTTATGTGGTTTAATTTTTGTACAAAAAGATTAATAGAATCTTTGCCAAAGCTCCTAGATTGTGACTATATTAAAAAATATATATATAACAAATAATAATGTTTAAGTGAAAAGGTTAAGACAAAGTAACATTCATCGATATACCCAAAGAGCAAAATATCTATAAAAAAGAAATTTTCTCAAGGGAAAAATTTTACTAGAAATCCTATCAATTCACATTTAAAAAATAACATGTACTCATTATTTTCTTCTAAATATTGTATTAGTAATTTAGATAGATCATTAGATATTAGATAGATAAAATAGAATAGGATACCTACCTTGTATTCTCCCCCCCCACTGTTTCATGTAATTTATTGGAATTTTATCAACAGAAAATGACATCCTTTATTTATTTATTTTAATCACTACACTAATAGATTATTTCTATGTCTCATGTAGTGTTACATAGCTGGAGAGATTTTTTTTTTTAATGACATATAATTGTGGCTATTTCATGAGATTGATAGTTCAACATAGGGTCAGACAGTATGATGAAATTTGGATATAAAGAAGTTAAATAATCCTAACTCCAGAGATACCCGTTTTGGAACATCACGAGAGAACTCAAACTTGTCTTCCTTCTCTCTCTCTCTTTCTCTCTCTTTCTTTCCCACATGAATAATTTTCAAATCCAGGAATTTCCCTGAGAAGTTGAAGGGTTGGATTAAAGTGACTCCTCTGAACATGTTTTCCAGAACTTCTCGAAATCAAGAACGTAAAATTCTCACAGTTGGTTTCATGGAACTTGAGGTTTCCTTAAAAATCAGGCATGCTGGATGCTTATGATTTCCTGTGCAAAAATCTCTCTGTATTTGGAATATTTAAAAAAAAATTTTAAGTTTATTTATTTATTTTAAGACAGGCACAGCAAGGGAAGGGCAGAAAGAGAAGGAGAGAGAGAGAATCCCATGCAGGCTCCCCACTGGTAGCACAGAGCCCAATGTGGGGCTCGAACTCACAAACTGTGAGATCATGACCTGAGCCTCAACCGACAGTCAGACACTTAACTGACTGAGTCACCCAGGTGCCCCATTTTTGAATATTTAAAAAAAAATTTTAATGTTTATTTACTTTAGAGAGAGAGAGAGAGACAAGCTTAAGCGAGGGAGGGGCACAGAGAAAGGGAGATAGAATCAGAAGAAGGCTCCAGGCTCTGAGCTGTCAGCACAGAGCCTTATGGGGGGCTCAAGCCCACAGACCACAAGATCATGACCTGAGCTCAAGTCAGATGCTTAACCGACTGAGCCACCCAGATGCCACCATTTTTTTGAATATTTTAAGAAAGAAATCAAACAAATCACCAATAGACTTCATTGATTTATTTAATTTTCAGATGTCAACATAAAGGTTCTCCTTTCCTGTCATTGAGCACAATACATATAGACTTCTTTTAGATGCCTTGTCAATTATGAAAATCGTAACACTATACTAGCTTACTTTTTTTTCTCTTTCTCTGTTTTCTTTCTGACCTGGTATGTGATAGCATTCTTTTTTTAGTACAAATTCTGAATCAGAATGTGTAACTATGATCTAGATTCCTCAATTCCAAGTTGTTGTGTGTATCTGTGGAGATTAGCTAAGTGACTCCATGGTATGGCCACCTTGGTGTCCATTCCGTCTGGCCAAGCAGCCAGCAGGAAGCTTAAACTTACACAGGTTCCCCTGTGTAAGAGCACGCCCTGGTTAGCAACCACAGTCACAGACAAATCCAAGCTCCTGCTAGAACATCCTCGACAGCCCTTATCACCAATGGGTCTCCACCCACTTCCCGGTGCCTGTATGCCTTAGGTGTCCCTTACAGAAGACCCTCTTGGGGCTTACAAAACTCCACTCTTGGTTTGATGGGACTCATCTGGTCAGAACCCAAAAGCATTCCACCCACAGACCTTAATCATAGCATGTGCCCAGGTCCTATACTCCCTCTGCTTTGACCTCCGTGTGTGGCCCTCGAGGCCTTCCAGGTAGTTTCTCCAGGACCTGTGAGTAAGAAACTACTCTATTTTCAATTTCTCTTGTGGTCTTTTGTTGAACTAAGACTTACCATCCGGCAGCCATCTGGTTCCACCTAACCAATGCCAATTTCACAGCCATGACACCATGAAAGCAATGTCAGTGTTTTCATTAATTCACATTCCAATAATAGAAGTTAAAATAGAAGATACATTAATAAGTATCCTTGCAATCTAGGTATTATGTTCCGAAGACTTTCTGTGGGAATTAAGTATTCGCCCCTTCCCTCTCGTTGACTGCACCATATAAACTTGCTTTGGCCAACAGAATTTTAGTCTGTTTAGCCCACTATTTTTTGCTCAATTGTGAAGCGCTGGCAGTTGGTAAGGAGAAGGACTTCCCTGGGGTAGCTGTTACCTTTTCAACCTGAGTCCCAGTATAAAAACTAGGTGAAGCAGGGGCGCCCGGGTGGCTCAACAGGTTGAGGATCCAACTTCAGCTCAGATCATGATCTCACGGTTTGCGAGTTCAAGCTCTGCGTCGGGCTCTCTGCTGTCAGTGGCGAGCCGGCTTCAGGTTCTGTCTGCCCACCACCCCCGCCCTTCTGCTGCCCATGCTATCTCTCTCAACAATAAGTGAACATTAAAAAAATAGGTGAAGCAAACATGAACATAACCACAGTCTAGAGCCATCCCTGAAAACCAGCAGACTCCTCACCTGCTGTAGGACCACTGCAGGTGACCCCACTCTCATATGAAGGGGACAGAGAGCTTCTGGTCATAGGCCACTGAGCTTTGGTTTATTATTCGGCAACTTTGGGTAAATAGATGAGTGAAAACACTTGTGAGTAATTTTAAAACACTATCACAATAGAGCAAATAATTTTAAAACCTTTTTTTAAGCCATAGGAAGGAACGAAGGAACGAAGGAAGAAGGAAGGAGGAAGGAATAAGGAAGGACTGTAGGGAGGGAGGAAGGAAAGAAGGCAGGGAGGGACGGAGGGATGGAGGAAGGAAAGAAAGAAGGAAGAAAGGAAGGAAGAAAAGAGGGAAGGGAGGGAGGGGCAGTAGAATAAGCAAGAAAAGAAGAGACAACTTGTTATACTTATGTTAAATCTAAAAAATAAAATATCTGATTGAGCCTTTCACATATAATCGTAGGGGATATACTAAAATCAGGCTGGCTTTGAGAATGGAACTTTTAAAAATCTTGGGAATTTAACGGAAGTTTTAATATTTCAGTAGTAAATTTATGAGAAAAAATTGAAGGGGTCTTTTGTCACTTTTCAGGTCTTTGCTATCGTAACCACCCAAATGTGCTGATAGGGTAGAAAAATCTGATGTCTCAGAGAAGATTTTCTTTTAGTGCTTATAAAATTAACCTAAGGCATCTCTTTCTATGTTTATGCTGTTATGTTATTACCTTGTTATGTGTACAGGCCCTGACTTTTATAACCTTAGTATGCTAATGATTCCTTCACTTGGGATCCATAAAATATATATGAATTTCTTTCCCATTAACTACTAGGCTTCCCATAGTTTTCTGGTTTTCTGAATTATTAATAACAGCCGCCTCAGCTAACAGTCGTCGCATTCACCCGGGCACATTCATGAACCACATGCCCGCTTGTATCGCTGTTAGGTGCAGTACAAAGTGAGGCAGAGACACCTGGCCCCTGCGGTCCACAAAAAGTCGATCTTGTAGGGGGGACTGTGAGTGGCATGGTTAAAAGGAAGAGCTTGTTGCTGTTTTAACTTGTAAAGACTAAAATATTCTATACGCGAGGAAGGAGATTGAGTTTTATGTCGCAGGGAAGGGTGGGGCCTTGACGGGAGTTTCATCGATCTAAGGAATATGTTCAGAGACGTTTGAAGGACAACGTTTCGGAACCAGATGACACTGAGTAGCTTGGCAAAAATAATGGAAGTTGGGGGTGGAGACGTTAGCAGTAAGAGGGAAAGCCGAGTTTATCCCAATTAACTATTATTTATTCAGGTCTGAGGAGAAGCCTTTGGCTATTTGGTTCTTTGGATGTTTGATCCTTAAACTATTATCCTTGGAATATAACATAGAAATGTTCGCCCCTTAGGAGTTTGCTGAAGGTCCAAAAACAAGCACACACACACGCACAAGCAATCAAACAAAACGAGCATTCTTCTTTTGCCTCAAAAGATTCAACAGCAGGGCGCCTGGGTGGCTCAGTCTCTTGAGCGACTGACTCTTGATTTCAGATCAGGTCATGGTTCCAGGGTCCTGGGATCAAGCCCCTCATCAGGCTCCATGCTGAGCATGGAGCCTCCTTAGGATTTTCTCTCTCCTTCAAAGATTCAGTAGCTAGTATGATGGCAAAAACCACAAAGTACCTTTATCCCATTTCACATCCTCTCTGTCACCATCGAAAGAGAACAGTTACAGTAATTGTGACAGATAATGAAAGTATTGATGAAACTTACAGTTTACTAAAAAAGATTTAAGATGACATCAGAGAAAATTCAAAGATTTGTCTTCCCATGAACCCCGGGCAGTTGATGTTCCTGAAGTAAGTCTGCTTGTGTCGATTTGTTTCCACCATATTCCCTCGTATTGGAGAAATACGATTGAAGAAGTGAGGCTCCTGGGGTGTGTGTGCTGAATGCTGTTCTCTTGGGTTTGGGAACAAGTGCTATGCCACAGGATTCTGTGTAATCTGAGGTTAATTTCATCCTTGATATCGCTCACCTTTTGAAATCTGACATAAACTCTCAGCTTTCCAGAGAGGAATAAAACAGAATATTTCATGCACTTACTTGAGACGGCATTAAAGGAAACTGAAGCAAGCCATGAATGTGTCATGATGCAATTTAGTGAAAATTTATCTTCACAGGGAATTGTTCAATTACAAGCGAAATGAGATTGGAAATAATCTTTTCTTCTATAAACCTTACACCTCAAAGACAATACATCTGCTTAATACGTTCTATTTATAAAATTCCGATCTTTACCTACCAGACTGAATTCAACAGCAGCCCTATATAGTATCATTGACACCTTCCCCCAAAAACCTGGATCATCACAGTGAACCAATCTCACTCATTTGTTGTAATTAGCCTTTTCATGACTCAAAATACACTGATTACTGTTAGTATATTTTACAGCTGAAAACATTTACGCATTTGAGATTTAGACATTTTACTGTTTCAATTTGGCCAACAGAAACTTTTGTTTCCTCCTGTAATCCCCAAACGCAAGCAAACATATGTATATACACACATATATAAATACAAATATCCTTAGTTTGGGAAACCTCAGTATTCCAAGTGTTTTTATAAATTATTCTACCATCTCAGTGATTGCCACTATAAGCCCGCCACTTTATTTTAAAAGCAAAAACAAAAAACAAACAAAAAAAGCAAAATTTAAAATTTAAAGGTAATGAGAAAAATCTTAGTAGGGAAAACTGTGCCTTGTCAATTGTATCGCCTCTATGCTTGAAACCTCCCGTAAGATGGTGAATGGGACCAGGGAACATCTCCTCTGCTTTGCGACCCTTTCTTCTATCAGTCCCCCCATCTTTGTATCAGCAAAATGGGTCCCATGTCCTGTCCTGCCCCCTACAGTGCCCTGCTCCCTTGCCCCTACTCTTGTGTCAGGCTGCTTCCTTTGTTGAGTTGGTATTTATTTCACTTTTTAAATTTCCGCTCTTAAAGTTATATAGATTATTTTATATTATCACCCAGGAAGAATGTTTCATGAATTCTTTGCTCTCCAACTGAATACAATTTTGCTTTTAATGGAAGGTCCAAGATTTCTGTGTATCTCTTTATATTTGTTTATATATTCGTGTCTATCTTTCTGTATGTATTTATGTATACATACTAATCTTTATGTGATGGTTACAGATGTACTTGTACAATAGATATACATTTTTAAATTCGAAACCAATTCTTTATCCCTTACAAACCTCTTTCGGAGCTAATCACAGAGAAATTGTAGTTTATGATAGTTATTGCTTAAGTCAAAATAACTGTTGTAGATATCGATATTATTGATAAGGATTTTGCTTAGCTCTGTGGAATTATTATATTATGTTGTTTTTAGTGAAATACTAAACTGGCTGCTTCTTCAATCCATTAATAATATCACAATGTTATTGCAATTACTTTATATATTATCCCAGGTTTCCTAGATTTATATTAATTTGGGAGAAAACATTTTTCCTAAGAAGGAAAATATTAATTATAGAGCACATACGAATAGACAAATTACTGAGATTACTAAACATTTTTAATGAGGCATTTTCCTTGTTTGTGCCTGATTCTACAAGCCTAAATGTTCTTCGATGGGTCAGTTTCATTTGGACGTCATTTTGGAATTGTACAATGGAAAGTTCCCTTAGGGAAGACTCCAGGTCAGCAATTTTCCTCCATTCACTAAAGAAGAAGCACAGATAATTCAGAAGGTAGAAAGTCAGATTTTGTGAGACTGAGAGTCAATGACAGCATCTAAATGTTCCTTTCATTTACTATTGTAATTTCAATGAGCTGGGGAATAGTTAGAAGTGTACTAATGGAAGCAAAGATAAAAAAACAAAATAAAACAAAAACTAAAAAAAAAAACCCTCCAAAAACAAAACAAACAAACAAACAAAAACACATGCTTTTACAATTGTTACCTTTCACAATAATAAAAAAAGGATTGCTTGGCTATACATTCTCCTGGTCATGGCAAGTACAAGGGAATTATTTACAAAATGTAACATTTACCCTTAACATGAATGCATTTCTTTTTATTTTGCCTGGGTAATGAGTTTCATTTATTTTGTGCCTCTCTGGAGTTAAAAGCTATTTTTTCGTTAATATTTTCAGAGCCAGTATCAAGCATGTAAAATTCCCAACTAAGAATTTGTATTTTGCTTATTCCTAAACTCTCACATCTTCCTCCTAAGTGTTAGGTGACAGCCACAGGTGTTGTCAACATCACGTACTTCTAAGGATTTTAGACTGAATCAGACGTCTGTTCTGCCCTCTAGGAACTAAACAACACACTGTCAGCACCTAGCATTCAATTGTAAGTTGTGAACAATTGAACCGAAAAGGTGGGGGGAAGTCACGAGTTTTGTGGGTCTCACAGTTCACTATAGGGAATATACACAGAATTCAGAGAGTCATTCTGATCAAAAGACAACTGGGAATGTCTGAAAAAGGCTAGACAACAATGCACATATGTTCTGATCAAACGTTTTAGTTGCAGGGATCAGGCACCAAGTGGACCTTGAATGGGAAAGCCTCCGTTGCCTCATTTCAGTCTTGGGCTGTCCCAGCAGCATACTTGTTTAGAGGCTTCATCGAGGGAGTAGGTTGCAAAATAGGTATTGATGGCCAGGTTAAATGTTAACATACTTCATGAATATTCACGACTTGCCATTTGATGCTCGTCTATATAAATCACAGGTAAAGGCATCTATAACGAATTCTCTTATTCCCAGATTATCAGGAAGGTCTGGAGGACTGAGTCTCGACAAAGCCTCCACACTTACAGGCAGAGAAAGCTCAGGTGCCTGTTTCCTTCCAGCTGCTCTCGTCCCTGGCCTTGTACATTATCCAATAATTGCTCTTTCTATTTATTACTTGAAGTTTATTGCTTTTCTTTCGACCATGTAATCAAAACTGTCCTTCCTTGTGTATGTAGGGATCTGAGCAGTCCTGAACCTAATCAGAGTCCAAATGCTTAACAATTTCCATGAATGAGAAATACCTCCACTGAATACATTTCAAGGTAATTCTGAAATTCAAATAAGCTTCCTTTGTTAAATGAAAAGTAAGTATGTAAGCTTCAGGTATTTAAAAAAAAAACTTAACATTTATTTATCTTTGAGAGAGAGAGAGAGAGAGAGCAAGAGTGGGAGGGGCAGAGAGTGAGACACAGAATCCATAGCAGGCTCCAGGCTCTGAGCTGTCAGCACAGAGCCTGATGCGGGGCTCAAACTCACGAACCAGGAGATCATGCGCTGAGCCATAGTCAGATGCTTAACTGACTGAACCACCCAGGCGCCCCACTTCAGATATTTTTCTTCTAGGAATATCCAAATAAGTACACTGAAAAAAAAAGTGGAAACAATAATACTATTTCCAAAAGTTTCCTGCAAAAGAAACAAGCTTGTAAATTCAATCAACATCAATTATAATTCATATGAGCCTTACAAAAATAAGATTTGACTGTGCAAAATTGAGCACATGCTTACTTAAACCTTCTTTGCCCATCAGTTTTCATGATACTGACACCCTTTTAAAGATCTCTCAGTTAATTGTTTATATTCTTGAGAAGACTTAGATCAGTACATTTTCTATTACAAGTCTTCACTAATTCACCAACATTCCATTTCCATTCTATTCATAAGATTAACTATTGCTAATTGAGCTATAATTCCAGTAATTTCATTCCTTGCACATTCTTTCTTGCTCCCAAATGCTAAGCTATCTCTTCCCTCACTCTAGTTACCTTCTGATCCTTGGTGTTCCTTTCCGGGATAACAAAAGTCTTGGATGGATGAAGACGATGGATGACTTCATTCAATACAATCTCTTCCAATTGGAAGTGTCAACATTTTCTTCATTCACCTCATAGATTTACTCTTACACTGCTAAGCGTGTATCGTTTTCAATGTTTCCATTTACTTTGTATGTGAAATCTGAAAGTGAAATAAAAACAAAAGTTGCGATTACATAATATAAGAAATAATTACCTCGAAGATGTCTTCAGACACTATAGAAGGAAGATTTGGAGAATATGGATTATGGAGGCTTTTCATTTGTTTGTTTGTTTATTTATTTATTTTGCAGTTGGGTTTTGTTTTGTTTGTTTTAATTTGTGGAGTAAGAAGTAGTTTCAAGAAAGGGAAACTGATTCTCAATATTCAAAGGGATTTTCTTCCATCTTAAAGGAAGGTAGGTACATATATGAGCATTCCTGTGTCAATAAAACAATAATTATATATGGATTTCAAAGAAGCAGCATTTAGATATGTTAATTTCTCTGTCACTCTTTGTAACAGTTTTGATCCTTAACTGTTTTGGTTTCTTCTTTAACACAGACTGCTGAAGAGAGCATTGGCGGCCATACACCTATTTTATTTTCATTTCTAAGCACTGGAAAATCACACATTGTAAATGGCGGACTCTCTTACAGCTATGAAGGAAGTGGAACTTTAACATGGATGCCACAAAAGTAAGGGAGAAACACCAAAATTAACCTGGGATTTGGAAAGTATCCTGATTTCATTTTACTTCAATCCTGGAAGTCAGGAAAATATAATCTTCAGATTAAAAAAAAATTTGTTTCTCAAATATAACAAAGCACCCACTAGATAAAAGGAAATACATGCATTTATATTCTTTTCTGAATGTAACATTAACTTTATCCTTCAACATTTTGTTGATCTTTATTTTGTGGATAATACCTATGTCAGCCTGGATGATAGTATGGTTTACAAACAAATTGATAGTTTAAACCACATTTTTTAGCCAAAATGATTTCTTTAAAATAATATCATTGTTGTTGCCAGTGTCCCTACAGTTGATTGCTTAATCCCTTCTTAAGATTCTGTTTTTATAAACTCACTTTTTTACAGTACACATGTGTTTTTTTGCAATTAAAACACACAAAAGCTGGGGCATCTGGGTGGCTGAGTTGGTTAAGGGTCCGACTTTGGCTCAGGTCATGATCGCACAGTTCATGGGTTCAAGTCCCATGTCCAGCTCTGTGCTGACAGCTCAGAGCCTGCAGCCTGCTTGGGATTCTGTGTCTCCCTCTCTCTCTGCCCCTCCCCTGCTCGCACACTCTCTCTCTCTCTCTCAAAAATAAATAGACATTTAAAAATTTAAAACACACACACACACACACACACACAATTTTACAGACTGGGAAGAATAACTGGACATTCTCAGATTTAATACTTTTTCATGAGCTCAAGTAAGATTAATACCAAGAAATACATATTTGAGAAATTTTTAAAAGCCTGATACTTATAATTGTTTTTGAATTTTATGTGAAGTTTGGTGTTATTACATTTTCTTGAAGTCTAGGCATTTTCTGAGACTCTGCTTTTGGAGCACACACAGGTAAACGGAACACTACGCATCACTCCCATGGCGAATGAAACCAAAATTTCTTACTGTGGGTCTGAAGTGGAAATTGGTATAAAAGTGAAAGAACAGGACAAGGAGAACAAGGTCAGGTCTGTTACTCCAGAGAGGTTAAGAAATTATTGGAAAAAAACTCTAAAGAACAGGTTTGATAAGTGAGAGAAAAGACTAGTTGACAATAACACCAAAGAGACCTGATCCTCTGGGTGACTCAGTCAGTTAATTGTTGGACTCTTGGTTTCAGCCCAGTCATAGTCTCAGGGTTGATGAGTTTGAGCCCCGTGGGCAGGCTCTGGGCTGGCAGGGTGGAACCTGCTTGGAATTCTCTCTCTCTCTCTCTCCCTCTCTCAAAATAAATAAATAAACATAAAAAGAAAAAAGAGACCTACGTTCTGAGCCAAAATATATTCAGTGACATTCAGTTCAAATGCGAACTTTGAGGCCAACCTGTATATTGGAGATCAGATGGGAATGTGACATAAATTTTAATGTATTACCATGTGAAAGTTTAATCCTGTAGGAGATACATTTTTTTTTTGGTCAATATGGTGGTAGCAGGGATTTTTCAGATGCACATAAAATTAAAATATATGTATTTTAAAGTTATTTATTTCCTTCTTGATGTCCAGAATACTTGAGCACTCTTACAAGATAAGGCACTGAATAAAAATGAAAAAGGCAAAAATGGAATAAGTAACAATGGTAGTAAAGGAGAAGAAAGGAAATAAGTATATTAGAAAGTCCAGAACAAGAAAATCTAGTGAAATTGTGTATAAAGCTCAGCTCTGCTTTTCTGGGCAATGAAACAATGAAGGAAGATTAAACAGATTACACTTCATTATATCATGTGTTTTGTCAATTTCGCAAATATTCATTACGTTCAAATTGTGAGCCTAAAACGATGTCATGCATTAGGCAAAGGTAATAAAATATGTGTCTTGGCTGTAAGGGATACAGAATCTGTCTTAGTTTACATTTATTTTATTCCAAACTTTCAGTAGAATCTTCACTCACCATTTTCCAATGTAATCGGTTGCTAGGGCTTTACTCTGTTAATCACGGATTCCTTTTTGATAACATGGTTCAAAACTTCAACTTTATAAATTTAATTTTCTCTAAGCTAAAGTCTTCCAATTAAATATGCTTAATTTGTATGACAGATACGTACATGGTGGTGGAAATAAATCAGTTTGCCAATGTAGCTTATATCTTTAACAGAGACACTGTGTGATCATATGAGGACTACTATCCTATATGTATACTTTGTTCCACTTCTAAAATATGACTGTGTGAAATACCACAGTAATATAGTTAAAATAAGGGAACGGCCAAAATTCATGGTATACAAGCAATACAGCTTCACACCAACTTACTGCTAAAAACTGACGCAAGGTTAAAACAAGCTAGCAGTGAAAAAAGCACATGAGCATTACCACAAGCAACGTGCTTCTTCTAGTCTTCCCACATTCAGTGAATATGCCTTTGAACTTCATTGTAGGGGAATAGATTAAAACAATGAGGTGTAGTTTCTATGACTAATGCAATTGTAATGTAAGAAAGTGTATGCATTTTTATTTATTTATTTTGGGCAATGGAGAGACAGTGAGCATGTGTGAGCAGGGGAGGGGGAGAGAGAGAGAGAGGGAGAGAGAGAGGGAATCCCAAGCAGGCTCTAGTCTGTCAATGCAGAGCCCCACACAGGGCTTTATCTCACAAATGGTGAGATCATGACCTGTGCTGAAATCAAGAGTTGGATGCCAACCAGACTGAGTCACCCAGGCACCCTGAGAAAGTGTATGCTTTTAATTATAGGTGTTCTTTTTTCAGGTCAGACCATAGCTCTTTGAGAGTAGAGCCACTTTTTTTTTTTTTTTTTTACTATAATTCTCCATCCAACTTAGAACCTCTGGGAATCTTGATGTTAATTTATGGTGATATGAGCACAGGTGGAGTAGGGGGAAGTACAGTAAACTATTAGAGAAAGCAGAATGTCTTTGCCATTTAGGACTCTCAGTGTTGGAAGGCTGAAATGAAATATAAGACAGGTAAACTCAGTGTGTCTGTAAGATAAAGCAACCCACTCTGAAAGAAGTTTCTTCTTTGCCAAAGAGCCAGCGTTGCATTCAAAACATTTGGCTAAAAACTCCTATAAGCAGAACGTTAGAAATGTTTGCTCAAGTCTGTGTGAATAAGGAAGTGTTCATAAATATCTTTTGCATACACACAAAATAAAATTCTAATTTTTAGTAATATTTAATAAAACTTTTCAAAAAATACAAATGGCTAGATTCTTAAAGGTTGTTGTATTAACTAATAACCATTTTTTTTCTAGATCTTCATTTTGCACATTTCTCTGAAGCATAAATGTCATTGACCACCTCCTTAAAGCGTATCTTCCTTGGTCTTTGCATTATTACATTTTCATTGTACACATGCGCCTTCTTTGTCTCACTCTCTTTTGCTGGCTGATATTTCTTCTTCAGACCTGGACAGGGCTATGCACTGTTTATTCACTGTTCATGTACTTAACAACCGTCCCTCCCCCTCTTCCTTTCCCTCCCCCACCTTTCTTCTTCTTCTTCTTCTTCTTCTTCTTCTTCTTCTCCTCCTCCTCCTCTTCTATCTTCTTCTCCTCCTCCTCCTTCTTCCTCTTTCTTCTTTTTCTTCTTCTTTCTTCTTCTTCTTCTTCTTCTTCTTCTTCTTCTTCTTCTTCCTTCTTCTTCTTCTTCTTCTTCTTCTTCTTCTTCTTCCTCTTTCTTCTTCTTCTTCCTTCTTCTGCTTCTTTCTTCTTCTTCTCTTTCTCCTTCTTTTTCTCCTCCTCCTAATCCTCCCTCTCCTCCTCTTCTTCCTCCTTCTCTTTCTTCTTCTTCTCCTTCTTCCTCTTCTTCTCTTCTCTTCTTCTTCTTCTCCTCCTCCTCCCCCTCTCCCTCCTCCTCCCCCTCTCCCTCCTCCTTCCCCTTTTTGTCTCCCCCACCCCTTTTCCCCCTCCCCCTCCTCCTCCTTCTTTGTCATCTCTTTAGTCCAAACCACTCTACAGATCGGCATTCATGTATATAGTTTATGTGCCATAAAACTAAGCCAATAAAGGGGCACCTGGGTGGCTCAGTTAGTTAAGTGTTTGACTTGGGTTCTCATGGTTCTTGAGTTTCAACCCTGCATCAAGTCTGCTGTCAGCACAAAGCCCTCTTCAGATCCTTTGTCCCCCTGCAAAAAAATTAAAAAAAAAACATAAAAAAATAAGAAAAAAATTAGCATGTATTTTTTACCCTTGTCCTCACAACTGTCCAGGTTCAGCAACTGTGATTCTACCTAAATCTAACATCATCCCAGTATTTTTCTTCATAGGAAATATTTCTACGTATTTCTCCCCTAGCCTACATTCTCACCACCACATCCTGGTGTGGCCATTACTTCCTTATGTTAATGTAACCATTATCTCCTTTTCACAGATTTTTTCCTGTGGATCACTTTATAAAAGTTTACTAATGTGCCTTTTGCATCATGTTATAGAAAATTTTTTTATTTTTTATTTTTTTATTAAAAAATTTTTTTTAACGTTTATTTATTTTTGAGACAGAGAGAGACAGAGCATGAACGGGGGAGGGGCAGAGAGAGAGGGAGACACAGAATCGGAAACAGGCTCCAGGCTCTGAGTCATCAGCCCAGAGCCCGACGCGGGGCTCAAATTCACGGACCGCGAGACCGTGACCTGAGCTGAAGTCGGATGCTTAACCGACTGAGCCACCCAGGCACCCCAAAAAGTTTTTTTAATTTTAAAAATGTTTTTACACATGAAAGTAATTTAAAACTAATCTATTATTAAATTCATTTATTATAAGTCACAGTTATCATTTTTGAATAAGTGATCCTCAATTCTGTGGCATAGCTATTGAAGCATAATATAGGGACCAAATAAACAATGGATGATTTCTGAGTGTATTTTCCTCAATTTTAAGGACAATAATATAGTTGCATATATTGAATATAGAACAGTAGTTAAAAGGGAGTCTTTGGAGTCTTATATGGCTTTGTATCATGGCTCTGCCATTACTAACTTTTAAAAGTTGATACAATGATTAGTAGAGGGCCTAGCAGAAAGTAAATGTTCAGTAACTGATAGGTGTTATTGTTGTTATTATTATTATTATTCTCTCTCTCTCTCTTTATATATATAAATTCGTTTTCTGGGTGTTATGATGTTTTGAGATCTTAAAATCTTTCTGGCTGGGGAGAGACTGAATTCCTCTTCTAGGTTTAGCTAACTCATAGAGACTTTCAAAGGGCTCAGAAGAAGCAAGTCTTTGACATGCAAACTAATCATTCTACAGCCATACTCCTTCCTCTGTGGGGTGCATGACGTGGCTGGAGACAATATTTGTGGGCATTTAACAACCCTGGGTGGCAGGCAACTAGGGACCACCCCTATAGCTGAGTCCACCACCATTATTCAAAGTAGCCAATCCTAGAGTCTTTACTGTTTTCTTTTCTCAAGGAAATCTCAATAAAGGATCCGACTTCTCCCACCTTCTGCCTCTTGATCACCTTAGTGTCTTTCCTCTGTGGCCTCGCATGTGCTGTGACTCCTGTCCCTAGGACCTGTGTGTGAGTATAATAACCTCTGTCCTCCTGAGCCTCTCTCCTGTCTCCTCCTGTGGCCATATCTGGCTGACCATCTCATTAAAGAACACAAAACATTTACTGTTCTGGGTTTGGGGCACAGTATTCAGCTGGGAGCCACAGCAGTTCTTATGGTCTGGGGTCCTGGAAATTTTCCATTTTCTCTCTGACTATTTTTCTGGTTATTAAATGGTATTGCTTGAAAATGCCAGCTTGCTGCAGAGGTTTCTTTTTGAGGCAAAATGTTTTTAATCCCTTGGAGTATCTTCTACATAATGGATTATTCGAACGTCCCAGAGTACTGTCCAAGGTCAGTATAGCAATGCATCAGAACAGGATGCTGAGTCACAACGTAGGAAGACGGCTCTGTCACAGAAAACTGCCACAAAAACCACACCAAAAAAAAGTTGTTGAAACTACTTACGGTGTCAGCATGATTTCGAAGTAGTACATATTTCATTTGTTGACATGTCATTGATAGGAAAGCCATTCTCCTGCTGCCCTGTTTCGTGTCTTTCCCATTCTAACTTTTTTTTTTTCAGTTACATTGTCTGCAGGTGCTCCATTTCTGGTCCTAAAAGTAGCAAACAAAATCTAACATACATGTGGTTCCCCCCCCCCGCCCCCCAGCAATCTTGAAAACAGAGCTGGGTAAGCAGTGGTATTAATCAGATTCTGACTATTAAACTGTTACTAAGTTGGTGAGGTGCCAAATTATTTTTTATCATAGTTTCATTAAACACAAACGTTCATGTATTTTTTAATGAATTTTTACATATTTCAAGCAATGTGTAAACCAGAAGGACATTATTTTGGCAAGCAAAGGCAAACTTACCGTTTATATATAATGCTGCCAAATTTCCATTAAATTTGGTAAGACTTAACATCTTTCTTATATTTGTATTTTGTAGAGAATAGCCCATTTTTAAAGATTTTATCTTTAAGTACTGTCTACACCCAATGTAAGGCTCAAACTCACAATCCCAAGATCAAGAGTTTCATGAGCTACTGACTAAACCACCCAGGCACCCCAAGAATACCCCATGTTTGTTTTCTTGAGTTAATCATGGATTTATATATAACCCATCTTTAAAGTGATATTTTTTATATAAAATGAAATGTATAGACTATTGGATTTGGACAGAACATTGAAAATTAGTGAGCTTAACTTGTAATTTTCAGTCTGATAGGATTACCGTAAGTTTTGTTACTGACAAAGTTATGTTACTGACATAAGGGATCCTTTAACAAAATATTTTCAAGTTATACCAGTGGGCAAACCTAGGTCATCATGAACATATAAATTACTAAACTGGAATTCTCGGTAAGAGGGAACAGGAATCATGCACTGCAGAGACCTTCTCTAATTTATAGCCCACGCTGCCCTTAGAACCATTGATTTATCAAAAATATCGGATTATTTTCAAAAGAAAGCAGCGTGGCCCCAGAATGATTAAAAGTCTATGTTATTCTGAGACCTCCCAGAAAAAAAAAAGATATGAAATTTGGCAAAAATAATTTTGGATGATTTTTAATTTAAAAAATGAAGAGACGACTTCCAATGCTGGAGATGATCAATCAGAGTAGCTGTCATCACCTATGGCTAGGTATAAAGGTCTAAAGCACTTCGTAGCTAATAAGTACACCTTGCTTGCTAAATAATAAATAAAAGAACAAGAGTGCACAATGGCAGTATCTAGAGATGCTTAAATCATGTTTCCTCCAGTGCCTCTGGGCCATTCAGGGCATTCAGCTTCCATCTGGCAGCCTTTCTTCTCCTTGACTTTTAGTCCTTGTAAAACACAAAGCAGACACAGTAGTCAACAAAAACAATTTATGTCACTCAGTGAAGATCACAATTTTCCTAGGCTTCTTTATAAATTGGAATGCTACCAAACATAGAATATTGATGCAAAATTTGGAAGAGTCTACATCCCTATGCCTACTTGTGTGGGAGAAGCTTTATGTTACTCATGCAACACAAACATATATGCATATACGAGACTATAGTACATACTATACTCATGATATGTAAGACATGAATCACATAGGACACATACAGAGCTTAATCTCAATTTTTTATGTATGAAAATGCTAATCGAGTTAGCATCACAAGCATATGATTCTGTCATTTTGGAGGTTAAGCCTAAGAGTCTTCAATGGTTTAAAATGGTATGGACAATCATAGGTGTTATCATTTATTTAAGGAGAAACTTGTTTTATGTCTTACAAAGATATCTGCTAAGATACAGCTGGGAATAATTTAATTTTCAGTGATTTGAGGAAGAGCAGTGGCTTGAGTCTCTCTATTCTACTGCTTTTCTCATCTTGATTAGATCTCCTTGTGTGCCGCTTGTCTGAGACTAAACCAATCTGTCATTGACTCTCTGGCTCTTGCAAACAACTTTGTGGAAGGCTAAAACTTTTGTTAGATGGTTTCTATTGTGAATTCTGCCAGAGATGCCCAGGTCCCTGTCATTATTCTATGAAGCTTTCCTTTTGCTTTTTTGAAATGAAAAATTAAACTATTACAGGCATGTGACGGTTACCAATTTACGGGTCTGTAGGTAGATCTTGCGATACTAAAAATAAAAATAAATCCACTTTAATTTTCGATGTGTAAGTTCCATACACTTTTATATTCAGTTCTTTAAAAGTATTTATCATGTGTATTCATGTTTCTATACCACCCTACTATCCTGGTTCTTACATCAAACATTAAGTTCCTCAAATGTACAAGTTATCTTTTTTGTCCTCACCATTTTCTGCCTGTATTGATTAAGCAGCTGTGTTACAAACTTAAAGAGCAGGGTTTGTTACCACGTGAAAAGTCAAGGTTAACTGGGAGTGTTTCTATGTCAAGTTTACCATTCAAAATCTCAAAATGGAGGGACACCTGGGTGGCTCAGTCGGTTAAGCGTGGGACTTTTGGTTTTGGCTCAGGTCATAATCTCATAGTTCGAGGGATCGAGCCCCACGTCCCACTCTGCACTGACGATGCGGAGCCTGCTCGGGATTCTCTGTATCCCTCGCTCTCTGCCCCTCCCCCACTCATGCTGTCTCTGTCTTTTTCAAAATAAATGAATACACTTGAAAAAAGATTTAAATCTCAAAATGAAAACAAGGAGATAATGTGTTCAAGATTTACCTCCTGCATAACTTTTCAATTCTACACGCGAACTTTCTTTTTTAAAAATAGTTTACGTTTTGTCTTTGACCTTTAATACATTTTCCCATAAATGAAAATATTTATTACTTTGTTATAGCATTTGTTATAGCATTACTTGTTATAAACCACATTACCTCCTATAACTCCAATAACTGAATTTTGGGTGAGTATAAGTAAAGCTCTATTTGAAATTGTTTGCTAACCACCTTCTGTCCCATGACAAAAATCTAAATGGAGGTCATCTAAAGGATGTGTAACCACTCATCTCTTAATTCAATAAAACTGTATTCTCATATATTAATCAGATATGAACTGTTGTGATAAACACACTTAACATGTCAGTGGTTTCATATATAAAGATTTGTCATTGCAACCATTGAAGGTTTGGGGGGAACTTTCCTCTGTGCTGTCATTTCATCACTGAGCTATTCTTCATGTACACCGGGGCCCCCAGAAGTTTCCACAGGAGCCGGGAAATGTCATGGAGCACCAACGTCTTAGTTCATTAGGTCTGCTGTAACAAAATACCACAGACTGAATAGTTTATAAACAATAGACATCTTTTGCTCACCATTCTGACGACTGGAAGTTCAACATTAAAGTGCCGGTATGATTGAGGCCTGGTGAGAGCCCTCTCTGATTGGTAGCCAGCGTCCTCACGGGGTGAAAGGGGATAGGGATCCCTCTGGAACCTCTTTTATAAAGGTATTCATTAAAGGCCAAAGACACTACCTCCTAATGGTATTATTTTGGGGTTTGGGATTTCAACATATGAGTTTTGAGGGGGGACACATTCAGACCATAATAGCTGGGAAGAAGCAAGCGTTGATAAGCAGCAGCGGCCATGGCTCTACCATGACAAGGTAGAGCAAATGAGTTCAACAAAATGTATCATATTACTTTAGTTTTCAGGAAAAAAAAATCACAGAACTGTGACTTGCATACTTTTCTGTATTTTTTTTGTAGTACACAGGTACAAAAAATGTATTTCTTCACCTTTCTGTATTTGCTGTTGAAGACACTGGTATAGTCTTTCAACTCAATTTTCAGATCAAATTGTGGTTGTATGTTTTACTATGTTATACTTCAAATTACTTTTTCATTTTTCATTTTGTAAATGTTTATTTATTTACTTTGAGAGAGAGAGAGAGAGAATGTGAGTGGGGGAGGAGCAGGAAGAATGAGAGACAGATTGAATCCCACGCAGGCTCTGCACTCATAGAGCTCACAGCACAGCACAGAGCAGTAGGACAGTGTGCAAAATGGCACATATGCTTCTCTTATCCATGGTCATCTTTACTGAGCAAGTTGACCTGAAAGGCCTTCATAGCCTGACTAAACTTTAGACACCAGGCACTTGACTTCCCGTTTCTTAGAGCTTTAGAAAACTCATCATTGTAAATTCTTTCTCTGTCCCTTTAAGATGTAAATATTTTATAACCTCATGACTGTCTGTCTTTTTCAAGTCCCCAGAAGCCGGAAAAATAGCGTCTGTATCACCCAGCCTCTGTGGGAGGGTAGGAGCTAACTTTGGTGGGCACCGGTTGGTAAGGACAGATGGCTTGTGACCCCCTCACCCCTACCCTATTTCTTAAAAACTCCCCATCCTTTTGTTTTAGCAGAATTGAAATCAGACTGAGTTCTGCTTCGTGAATTCTCCCTCCCCCAATGCAATAGCTTTGAATAAAGTCTTCCTTACCTGTTTAACTTTGCTGTAACTTTTGCTTTGATGAAACTTTTGGTTATCTGTCCATTCAATATTTCCCAATATGTGTATCAAATAAGATTGTTGGTTAATGCCACTTTTAAAATACAGTTGGATTTCACCTATAGATTGAGTTGGTATTCTTCATCAAAAGCACACTTGTCTCAAGTAAAAGTACATAGTGCTTTATTATTACCTCTTACCTGATGCAGCTACTTAGGTACTTTCACAGATTTAAAAGTCATCTATTGGTTTCAGAGCCATCGCATTTAAACTGGAAGTTTAATAAATTTATTTTTCACTGAGCTCACCATCATTTTTTTAATTCTCCTGATAGTACCTTTACTTTTCCTCTCTAGGCAATGATGAAAGTTATGAATAACAGGAGACATTGTTTAGAGGTAACCTTTAAGGTTTACATTTAATGGTCCAAAACAAAGCTATCCAAAAGTAGGGACATCTGAAAAAGGCACAATTTAGTGAAGGACTTGAAGGAAGACAGTGAAATGCATATGACTAAAAAAGACACGTTTTTATTTTCAGTGTGCCATTACTATTCCTGTTACAGCTACCAAATTTGATAACGTACGTGCATTATAGGAAAGGATTGGTTAAGCGTTGTATAGAATTTAAAAAAAACCTGAAAAATGAGGGTAAAACATCAAGTAATCATCAAGTTATTTAGCTGATTAGTGGTTTAAAAATCAGTGGATCAACGTTAATTGTTTTTCTATCTTGCTTGGCTATTTGTCAGTCTTATTTTTCCATACTGCATATTGTACCAGGAAGGAATGCCGTTTTCAGAGCCACAGAATGTTGGCTGCCCAGGTCTACATGTTCCAAAGACAGAAAAGATTAAAAAGCATGGGAATTCTCAAAAATGAGTCAATTACTGTTCCTGAATCCTTTGGGTGCTCCCCAAAGAATTTCCCTGGCAGGAGTCTTTCTTAGTATTTTTATTTAATAGATAACAGTTGTGACAACTGCAAACTGACGAGCAGAGAACACATTGCAGGCTTGAGTTTTTCTGGGGTTATCAAATCTCTTCTGGTCTTTTTGGTTGTGCAGATTTATTTGTGCAAGGAGATTGTGAACGGAAGACTGAGCTTTGTATACATGCAAATTATCAAGTTCCCAGGTGCCAGCATTAACTGAGCACGCACATTTAATTGCTTACAATGTTAGAGACTTCAGGCTGGGAACTCCATGCGGTGAAAGAGCATTTAATTTACAGCAAAGGGTAAAATTCATGACACCTGTACCTTGTCTCTGATCTATCTAATAGCTGGCAATTTCTAACTGGCAAAAAATTCAGTTTCTAAATTTTAACTCGAGCCTTTTGTTATGTGCAGACTACAGTGAAGAAGCCATCATGTGATAGCCATAGATTCCATCCTGGAGTTTTTTGCATTCAAGCATCTTTTAGTAGTCAAGGTGCAATGGGATTTAAAGATATACGGTTATGAGATTACACTGAATCAAAATCCTAGATATTGAAAATGAAGGTTAGCCTTTGTATTTGATGACTTATTACTTTAAAATAGTTTCACGGCTGGGAAACTAAATCTAGACAATTAACAGGGTATTTGTACATTTCAATACATTACATTACATGTACATGACATGTGCATGTACATTCAGTACATTACATTACATTTGTGCATTTCGTTACAGTAATTCCTTGTTACTATTTGTTTTCCGAAGCCATGTATAATTTTTCTTAAAGCTGAAATAAAGTAAATGTTGGAAGGATGGAATGACTACATTGCACTCATTTATCTTCTTATCTAACACTAGTTTGCATTTAATAGTAAGAGCAAAGACATTTACCAGCGTGGAATTGTCTCTGCGATTTCAACATAACATTTGTATCTTCTGTGTTGCCAAATTAGTGCGTGGAATTGCTGTATGGCTTCTCTCCGTCTTAGAGAGTGAGCTGTGGAGTAGCATTACAGCTAAGTTTACCCATAAATGTAGAAACTTCATTCATTACCACCCAGCTGTGTTTGTTTAGCCAAGTGATAATAATGGATTGCAGTGGAATGCAAAAACAATGGCCTTATGGATTGGCTAGGAAAACAGCAAGCTAGTAAAGGACACATTGGAATTCAATTTGAAGTTTTTAGCCTCAATTACAATGGCTAGGAAGTAGCAGAACAAATGCATCATGCTGCGATGAAATAATCTAAACTGTTTTAAGTCTTTAAAGTACATCAGAGTTCTCACAAAACATAAGAAACAGAATATTCACAATAATGGATTCTCCGAGGCAATATATTCATTTATTCAATTGTTTTTAAACAAATGTTTATTGGGTCTCTCCTATATCTCAGGCAGTGTGTTAGAAGCTGAATATACTTAACACTATCACATCAGTGTAATGATCTGAGACAAAAAGCAAGCTATACTTCTTTCAAAACAGTCTTGTCTAAATGCAGGTGGTCTAAGTTCAGTTTTTTTCTTCTTGAAAAATCACGCGATTCAGAATTAACTGCAAAGCGCCCAGAATAATCAGGAAATTTTTTCATTGATTACTTCCACCTTATTACAATTAGACCTCAAATTATCAGACTGTCGATTAATCTTCAGAGCAACAATGAAACAAGAACCTTTTTCTGACACATCCATAGGAAAACTGTGGTCGCTGGAGTAAGAATTAATGGCATTAAAGTACAGTTGCAATCTACTCTCATTATCTCAGGCTTCTAATTGGTCTGCATAGACTGCCAGGAAATTTCTCTTTGAGTTATAAAATGTTTTTTACTTGGAAAACTAGATGGCAATGGCACTAAACCATTTATTTCTCCTTGCCTCGTATTGCCCACACCTGCAAATAGTAAGTAAGGCACCTCTATCATTATACCTCTGTGAATAAGTCTTATAGATCTGTCTCTCCATTGCTGTGACAACCTTTATTATCTACTCTTCTTTTCTGTCCTGGAAAAAACATCAGATTCCTAAAACATCATGCTAGGCTCACATGAATGATTATTCTCAAACTTGTGAGGCATAGTATAAACAGAAGCCACCTAAGGGAAAGTTTGGCAATGACCTCACCTTTGTGGGTTTGCTTTGAGGTCTTTTGGGGCACTTTTTATTTGGATGCTGCATTTGATATGAAATGACATTTGCCTTGAGCTTTCCTCTGCTAATGCTGATGCCACTGGGGTTGTGTCCAGAGTGAACGGGGCATGGCCTTTTGGGACAATATTTCCTTTAGAGGACTTTCAGTCTCAATTAAATACGGGAAAATAAAATACTGATATGAATCAGAAGTGCCATAGGCATTTTGGAGGCATTTTAACAAATGTTATCCTTTTACAATTCTTCTGTTGTCACGTTTTCAACATTACAAATCGATGATTCCATTTTGAGAAATTTATACGAAGCACATAATATTTATTCATTCATTTATTGTTTTGAGCATCTTTCATATGCATCGCATAAACAAGCTGTAGACAAAGTTACAAACCACCGTGTGTTTAAGTAAATCTGAGGAGCAAACAAATTGCACATCTCCTTATGGTGTTTCAAGCACTGTGCTGCTTAATAACTTAATTGGATTAGGGGTATTTTTGTAATGAAGGTAGGATTCGAACATAATCTTATTTGATTCAAATCATTTTCATAATGATGATGGCACTTAAAGCACTCCACAAGAACAAATAACAGTAGCAAAGACAGAATCATGAAGATTCACAAATGTTTATAAATTTGGAGGAAATCCTAATGGATAATAAATACCTTTAAATCATTCACATGAGCATATTACAAAATTAACCCAAATAAGTCTTGGACAGCATAATGAGGGTTTCCAGTTTTCTATGTTAAAAGCAGCCACCCATATTAAAATCACTCCATTTCTTATCAAGAACCTTATAGAAGAAAACTGACAACAAATAGAAATCACTTCAAACTAGAGTCTTGGGTAGAGCTAGAGGAAGGAGATTATATATGATCAAGTAAATATAGATACAAGCAAGACGAGAAGAATTGACTGTGGACGATACAGCATTTGTAGGTTTTTGGTCTAATGCAGAGTGAAGAAGGAAAATGTATTCTATAGTAGAATGACCCAGATAACAACAAAGAGCTCACTGAAAGATAGAACCGTTTAGGACTGGATAGAAAGTTGGCTACTCAGAGCAAGTCAATGAAAAGAGTAGGTTCTTGGAATGTTCAGGGCATAAGCAATGACCATATTTCAAAGATTCCGCTTCTGGAGAAGACATAGAATCATCTTAGAAAGCTGTGCCTCTTAAAAGCAGTATCCCTAAAGAAGGATAGGAAAAAAAACCTGGCTGATAATAAGGCTCTATTGAACAATGCAAAATCTAAGAATATATAATAGAATAGAGACTATATATATATATATATATATATATTAAGACATACCATATTCACTTGCACCTACACACACACACACACACACACTCACACACACACACACATAGAAGGGAACATATCATAAAGAAATTGCTCTACACCCTAGTGACAGACCAATGAACTACTGTATCAAGGGAAATATAAAGAAAACCAAACTTCTCTCCCCATATTACCCATAAGACTCTCCTGATAGTCACTTGTTCAAAGAATTTCAAAACATTAAAAACCTAATAGGAAAACTATTAAATAAACTAAATAATAAACTAAAAATAAATAATAATAATAAATTATAAATTATAAAAAGTACTAATAATAAAATAAAACTAAATAACAGCTAATAATACTAATATATAATATAATATAATACAATATAATATAATATAATATAAAAGTCAGTAGTCCCCTCTTATTTTTGAGGGATGCATTCCAAGACCACCAGTGGATGCCAGTTGTGTGGCTCAGGCAGTTAAGTGTCTAATTCTTGATTTTGGCTCAGGTCGTGATCTCGCAGTCATGAGATGGAACCCCACATTGGGCTCTGCATGGGGTGTGGAGTCTTCTTAAGATTCTCTCTCTCCCTTTACTGCTCCATGTGTGTGGGCTCTCTCTCTCTCCCCCTCTCTCTCAAAAAAACAACAAAAAAGAGGTCAATGACATAGCATTATGATGTAAACATTAGGCTAATTTGACCCTATGTCAGAAGGAGGATCGGTCTGCTTTCAAACTGCAGTCGACCTTGGAAAACTAAATCCACAGAATGCAAAACCATGGATAAGGGGGAAGTACTATTATGTAATAGCTGGGAAATATAAAGACTATCCAAAGAAAAGGAAACAAAAGAACAGTAAAAGTGAAGCAGCAAAAAAAGTAATCTGGAAAACCTTTATGGCAGACAAAAGCAACCTAGAGAAATCCAGCAGCAAAATAGAGAAAGGAACATGAAAGTCCAGGATCATTAGAGAACAATGACACAAGTTATTGCAAATACAACAAAAAGGAAACATATCACAAATACAAGATTTCAGAAAATATAGCATAAACTAATATATTTTGATATGGTAGATGACAAAACCCAGGACATAAAGTGCAGGGAAAAAAATTCTCAGAAATGAATATTAAATTCAAGGTACCCAAAAGAAAGTAGATTTGACTAAAAGTATAATAAGGGACGTAGAAGATATAAATGAGAAAAACTAAGAAATAAAATCGACATAAAAAAAGTGAGGAGGGACTCCTGGTTGGCTCAGTCAGTAGAGCATCTGACTCTTGATCTTGGGGTCGTGAGTTCAAGCCCCACATTGGGCCAGGAGACTACATAATAAAAGGTGATTGAAAAGGATCAAGGAAAAGGCAAGTCTGCAGTCTCTTGCATGCTGTATTCCACAGACTTCTTACTGGAGGCAGATGAGAAAGACTGTGGATCTGAGCAATGACCAGAGAGAGCCTCTCACACAATGATCAGTGTCGGGGAGGGACTGCCTGTCTTGAAAGGAAAAGCAGAAAGCCCTGCCCACCCCTCTTGCTCAGATGATTCTCTCAAATGTCTTAGGTTTGCAGTAAAGGACAGGTGTGTTGCTAGGCAAAGAATCAGGAGAAGACCAAACAGAGTGGAGAAGAAAACTCAAGAGCCTAGGATCCCAGATAATTAAAAAAAAATTATGTTTATTTTTTTTAAGAGAGAGAGAAAAAGCCATCAGGGGAGGGGCAGAGAGAGAGAGGGAGACAGAATCCTAAGCAGGGGCTCGAACTCACGAACGCACAAACTCACCAACCGTGAGATCATGACTTGAGCTAAAATCCAGAGTCCTGCACTTAACTGACTGAACCACCGAGGCGCCCTAGGATCACAGATAATTTTACGAGAGATAGCCTCCTGCAGACAGAGGGGCAGAAAACCCTATTATACAAGACATACCACATTTCTACAACAAAATTTGCCAAGCATGGTAAGGAGAGGCAGAAACACTGAGAAAGCTTTGCTGAGATTTATGGAAAACTCCAACCAGCACCAGCAAAATCAACACTTTTCTGGGGAACAGATTTTATTTTTTTAGAGCAGTTTTAGTTTCGCAGTAAAACTGAGCATGAAGAACAGTATTCCCATCTACCCCATTGCCACACCCACACAGCCACACCCTCCACTGGCAACATCCCCCACCAGAATGCTCCATTTGCTACTATTTAAAACCCCGCACTGACTTATCAGCATTATCCAACCTCCACAGTGTATATTAGGGTTCACTTTTTGTGTTGTACACTTTATGGATTTTGACAAATGTATAGTGACATGTAGATGCCACTGTAGTGTCACACAGAATAGTTTCATGGCTTTAATATCCTCTGTGCTCACCCACTCATCCCTTCTCTTCAACCCCTGGCAACCCCTGATCTTTTAACTGTCTCTGTAGTTTTGCCTTTTCCAGAAGGTCATATAGTTGGAATCATAGTTTGTAGCCTTCTCAGATTGGCTTCTTTTACTTAATAACATGCATTGGCATTTCTACCATGTCTTTTCATGGTTTTATAGCTCATTTCTTTTTATCTTTGAATAATATTCCATTAACTGGATGTACCATCGTTATTCTATTCACCTGCTCAAGCATCAATAGATGCTCATCTTGGTTACTTCCATTTTTGACATTTATGAATGAAACTGCTATAAACATCCAAGTGCAGATTCTTTTGTGAACATAAATTTCAGCTTATTTAAGTAAATACCAATGAACACAATTGCTGGATTGTTTCATAAAAGTGTGTTTAGTTTTGTGAGGCATTGCCAAACTAGTTTTCAAAGTGGACTTCTCATTTTGCATTGCCACCAGCAATGAATGAGAGTTCCTTTTGTTCCACATCCTCTCCATCATCTGGTGTTCACAGTGTTTTGGGTTTTGGCCATTCTGATAGGTGTATGTATGATTCTATAGTACTATCTCATTGTTTTCATTTGCAATTCCCTATATTTATTCAGATCTTTTGCCCATTTTTAATTGGGTTGTCTGTTGTATTGTTGAATTTTAAAAGCTCTTTGTATATTTTGGGTAACAGTTCTTCACTTTTATTAGATGTCTTTTGCAAAGATTTTTCTCCTAGTCTATGGCTTGTCCTCTCTTTCTCTTTACATGTTTTATTTTCAGAGCAAACATTTTTTAATGATGTCCAGTTTATCAATTATATCTGACATGAATTATGGCTTTGTTTTTATATCTAAAAAGTAATTGCCACAGAAAAGTCACCAAAGTCTCCTAAGTTTTCTCTTCACTAGTCATTTTGTAGTTTTATATTTTCCATTACAGTCTATGATTGACTTTGAGATGTATTTTTTTCTTTTCCTCTCCTCTCCTCTCCTCTCCTCTTTTCTTTTCTCTGGTATGTGGATGCCTAGATGTTCTAGCACCATTTGTTGAACAGAAAAAGAAAATATCTATAAGAAAAAAGGATAAGGATAAGAACATTTACCCACTGTATTGCCTTTGCTTCTTTAGACAAAATATACACATCAGTAGATGATATATAGGCGTTCTTTTCACATCTCTGTGAAGCATTTAATAAGATAGAGCACATTCTGTTCCATTAAGCAAGCAAAAAACATTGTTAAAAAATTTAAAACATGCTAAATAGTTTTACTACGATATAATTATACTACAAATGAATAACTGATAGCTAGAAAAAGTTCAAAATATGTGAAAATTATACAACTTTAAAGCAACCCATATTCAAAGAGGAAATCAAAAAAGGAAAAAAAACCTTGAATTAAATGAAGTATAAAACACAGTATTTCACAATTTCTAGTAAACAGCTGCAGCAGCTGTTTTTATATAATTAAAATGCTATAATGTAATATAATAGATCTTATTGAATTAAATGCTTACATTAGAAAAAAAGGCCTAAGATGTGCAATATAAGCTTTCATATTAAGAAACTAAAAACAATGGAAATTTTAAAAAGAAGGCCAATAGAAAAACTGAAGGTAATATAAGATAATAAAGTTTGAAACAATAAAGGAAATCAATGAAACAAACTACATTTCTTTGAAAAAAGAAAATTTATACACTTCTTGCAAGATTGTTTAAGAAAAAGACTGAAAAAAATCATCAATACTAGGAATGAAAAAGGAGAAATCACTATAAATTGTAACATTACAATAATAGTAAGGATATATTATGGATGACTTTATACCAATAAATCTGATGACTTAGATAAAATAATAGTGTAAACCACAAAGTCTTACTCAAAGGGAAATGGGAAATTGAATATTTCTGTCTCTATTAAAATCATTAAATTTTTAGCTAATATAAAATCACTGTCAAGAAAGAACATTCCATGCCCAGATAGTTTCACTGGCAAATTCTACCAATAATGTTATGAAGATATTATATCAATTCTAAACTAACTCTTCCTGACTTAAACATACTAGGAATATTTCCTAAATTATTCTAACAGGTCATCATTAAGTTAATACCAAAACCGGACAGAGATATTGCACAAATAAAGGGCGACTGATATCTTTCATGAATGTATATGTAAGCAACCTCAACAAAATATCAGCAAATCATATTGGATAACATATTAAAAAAATAATACATCATGACCAAGTAAGAATTCCTGAGGGAGGCAAGCTTTGTTCAACATTTAAAAATCAGTTAGTAAAGGGGTGCCTGGGTGGCTCAGTTGGTTAAGCTTCGGATTTCAGCTCAGGTCATGACTTCTAGCTCAGGTCTTCGTGAGTTCGAGTCCTGCGTAGGGCTCCGTGCTGACAGCTCAGAGCCTGGAGACTGCATTGGATTCTGTGTCTCTCTCGCTCTCTCTGCCTCTCCCCTACTCATGCTCTGTCTCTCTCTCTCTGTCTCAAAAATGAATAAACTTAAAAAAACATTATAAAAATATAAAAATAAAAAAATAAATCAGTCAGTATGATTTGTCCATAAAATAGTGAATAAGAAAATCATATAATGATCTCAGTGGATGCTGAAATAGCATGGAACAATATTCAATATCTAATTAAAACTCTAAGAAACAAGTAGCTAAAATCTACAAAAAAGTGGAGACTGGGTGGCTCAGTTGGTTAAGCATCCGACTTCGGTTCAGGTCATGATCTCCCAGTTTGTGAGTTCGAGCCCTGTGTTGGACCTCTGTGCTGACAGCTTGGAGCCTGGAGCCTGATTTGGATTCTCTGTCTCCCCCTCTCTCTCCCCCTCCCCTGCTCACGATCTGTGTCTCTCTGTCTCTCAATAATAAATAAATATTAAAAAAACTTAAAAATAAAGTAAAATCTACAAAATGTTTATCGATATAAATTCTTTTTCTTCTCCTAAGTTCAGAAACAAGTGGAGAATGGCTGCCCTCATCAGTCTTATTCAACATCTTCCCAGAGTCTCTCACCAGCATAATTAGGCAAAGGACAAAGTGTGTGTGTGTGGGGGGGGGGGGGAGGCAAAGGTATACAGATTGGAAAGGAAGAAATAAAACTGTTTACATTTGAAGATAACAGGATCATCTATGTACAAAATACCAATGAGCCACAAAAAGACTTGTATTTCTAATAAATGAACTCATCAAAGTTGTAAAACAAAGGTCAGTAAAAATCAGTTGTATTTCTTCATACTAAAAATGAACAATTAGGTGTGGAATTTTAAAAATACCATTTACAGTAGCACCCAAAATATGAAATACTTAGGTATAAATCTAGCAAAATATATGTAAAATTTGTCTTCTGAACACTATAAAACATTGCTGATAGAAAGCAAATAGAATATAAATACCAAAAAGGCAACTTTGTTCATGGTTGTTAAATGCACATTTTCTCCATGTTGATTTATAAATTTTACAAAATTGCAAACAACCTTCCTTTTTTTAAGATATTGAAAAGCTGATTTTATAATTTACATTGAGAAGCAAATGAGTTAAAGTAAGCAACACAATTTTGGAAAAGAACAAAGTTAAAAGACTCAAAATATCAGAATCTGAGGCTTATTGTAAAGCTATAATAATTAAGATAGTCTGCCGATTCATATGCTAATCTCATCCAAAGCTTCCTCACAGACACACCCAGAAATAATGTTTCACCAGCCCAGTCAAACTGACACATAAAATTAATTATCACAGATTCCAAGCAGACAAAAACATATAACCATTATAGGATCGGGAGAAGCTTTCCAAGCAGAGGGTCTCGTAAATGCAAAGTTCATAGAGAAAAAAGCATTAGTAGTGTTAGAAGAAAGATTTTAATAGAGAGCATGGTTAAAAGCAGCAAGAAAAAAAAATGTCAAAATACACATGCAAGATCTCCGAGATACCGTTAAGAATTTGGTCTATATCCTGAGAACAATGAGAATGCATTCAGTATCTTTTGTTTTAACAGGGGAGGTAAATTCAGATTTGCATTTAAAAAAGATTACTTTGGTAGCATGGAGGGCAGAAGTGTCCTAGGGATTTCTATTGGGAAGCTATTGTGGGATGCCTAGGGAAGAAGTCTTTTAGTTGCATCATAATTCAAATTCAGCTCCTGACCTTGTTCTGCCTTCTACAGAGTCGGCAATGCTTTCCTTATTTTCCTTTTTTGTATTTCTCCCAGATTATCTTTCCAATTCCCTCCACTTCTTTGTCTCAGACCACCTGGGCTAAACATTGCTCCAATGTTAGCTTCCCATCAAGGATCCATTACCTGAATGCTATTCTCCTCATGGGTTGTAACCCATCTGATCTCAACACTCCTCACACGAGAGGTTCCTGGGCAACTCTGGGGAAAGCTAAAACAGAGATGGGAAAGACTTTCTCTAATTTTAAATCATACTTTTGTGGTCTGAGAGCTGCTTAGGCAGTGGAATTAGTACAGAATAAGTTAAGGTTGGAGGACTAGAGGAGATGTGGGCAGCTAATTAAAACAGTTAATGAATTAAATTCTGATGGAAAAGAATTAGGAGTTGGATATTTTCTGTATCATCTCATTCCCTCTCTCCCTCCCTCTTTTCCTTCTTCCCTATTTCTGTTCTTGTATTTGTCTATTTCCATTCCCCCAGCATAATTGCACTTGAATCCAGAAGCTCAGTGGGACACTTTTAATATGTTTATTATTCTGTTTACCCATATTCTATTCTCCTTAGTCTCTGCCTTTCCCCCTCTATCTTCCTTCCTTACACTTTCTCAATCAGCTAAAATGCAATCTGACTGTGAATAGCTTGCTTTCTAAGGCATGCAAGATACCAAATGATTTGCAGATTTAGATAAGATAATGTGATTCACATTGATGATGTCATTATTCTCAACAGCTAGTCTTGAACATCTATTTGGTAAGATCCTGTGCTGAGTATATAATATGTAAGTGGTCACTTTTACAGGAAGATTAGTCAAAAAATACTAGAAAATCATTTCACTTAAATTTGATGAAGATTTATGTGGGGCACTTTAATAACACAAAAAGTGACATGAGCTGATGAGATAAATGTATTAAATTTCAGCACATATGAGAAGGAAAATAACTCCAGGTAACATCAGTATATACTTGCATACACACGTACACACACACACACACACACACGTGTAATTTACCATATGCTACTACTTCTAAGAATCTGATATGTGAGCAGTGATCAAATCTAAAATGGTAGGATTATCCACAACCCCGTAGCGCTCATCCTGGGATCTCTTGGCTTGTACTTTTTCTGATAGTGCGGCACTGAGCTCAGAGGGAATTGGTTGGTTCAGTGCAACTGCTCATATTCTCTTTGTCGGCCTTTGGATTCTTTTATTCTACAAGTGTCATATTCCTGTTGGAAATTATTCATTGTGTCAGTGGCTTCAGGTGGGTGATGTCAAAAAATGTTGTAGGAGTATAACTTTTGAAATTATATTTTACCTTATGAATAACCAGGCTATAATGCAGACTGACTCAAGAACCTGTTCCATCAATAGAATATACGATGGATATTTATCTTTTGCTTATTTTAACATAAAATACCCTAGTCCTTCCATTGTTGCTACTCAAAATGCATTCATCTTGCCAATCTTTGTGGATTTGTAGTCTACTACTAGTTTTTCTTTTTCCTAGTAAAAGCAAAGAACAGTTTAATAGAATAAAAATATAGGGAAAGTAGCAGCCAGTTATTCTAAATTTTTCCTGAGATATAAAATTAAATGTATAATTATTCAACTATATATGGAAGAGTATACCATGAAGTAGATATTGATGCCCAAAGAGTTTTCTGATGCACAATTTCAAATATTTATTTATTACCTTTGCTATGCTTCTAGAATAATATTGAGTGAATTATCATGTCATATAACCTATTTTTTTTTTGCAGGAATCTTTAAGAAAACACTTCTGAAGGGATTGTAATTAAATATGTACATATGAGTTGGTCTGTTTTTACATAAATCTCTTTCTTATCATATTTAAACAGAAACACAACATGCAAAGTATGAATGGATAGAATGTGCTAAAAAGGAGAACAAATATGTCCCCCAAAGACACATACCTGCACACTTCAGAGTAAAAGAACATCCCACTGGATACCATTGCATAAAAGGCTTTTTGATTTTTTTAAAAGAAAAAAAACACATATTATGTAAAATTAAAGGGAAGTTAAACTGTAAGCTTCCTTTAAGTCCTAAACCATGGTGATTTTTTTGTTTGTTTCTGTCCTATTTCTCCCATACTTGAAATAATCATATCTTACATATTGATGAGACATGTACACTCACAATGATAATACCACAGCAATGTGGCATAATGTGCTTCTTTAGGCTTTTTTAGACACTTAAAATGCCTACAGCACAAGTCACTTCCATTTCTTGATTTTCAGGCTGTCTAGAAGTCGTATTCTTGAATTTCGAAACAATAGAATCCTTCCCTACGCAATAAAATGTGTTTGGAAAACCTAAGAAGTTTCCTATTCCCGTGTTACTGTCTTCAATTCTTCCAGTCTCTATGGAGTAGTGGGTGCCGGGAGGTGTTAGATTAATTAAACAATAGGGGTGCCTGGGGGGGGGCTCAGTAATTTAAGGGTCTGACTCCTGATTTGGGCTGAGGTCATGACCTCACGGTTTTTGGGTCTGGAGCCAGTAGAGTGAGGTGACTTTAACGTGGTGATGGCAAACCCAAATCTAAGCCTGGAAATGTCACAAGGTTGGGAAATCAGAACGCCAAGAGCAACCAAGCACAGCCAACCAAGTTTAAAGCTGTAGCCCATCAAACGTTTCCCTTTTTTTGCTCCTGCACTTTTCCTTAGGGTTTTCCCCCTGGCTCTTGTCCACGGAGTGCGACCAACAACTTGCAGTCTGGCGCTGCCTGATCCAAATGGAGAAGTGCTCAAATACACTCTTAAAAATTTTAATATGCCTCAATTTATCTTTTATTGGAGTGCAGGCTCTGACGCAGGCTCCTCAATAGGAGGACCACGTGGTGTCATTACCAGGACGGCCTCTCTAAGCCTCGAGGTCCCGTGCAAAGATAGGGATACTTATGACTTCCCCTCTGTGTTGGAAGTACTGTTTGCAACGTGCTTTCCACCAGCCTACAAATAACCTCAGCTATAATTATCCTTATTATCAGCTCTCTTCTCTAGTACTTAACAACCAGAATAATCTGATATTTCAGTTTAGTTAGGCATCCCTAGTCCAACATATCCCATCTGAAGGAAGGTGAAGGGAGCCTTGGGATGATCTTTTGTTACACTTTTGTTTGTTTGTTGTTGGGTATCCACTGTTAATACGGCTAATTACAGCGGTCAACTAGGATTGTTTTAAAGTCAAGTGATAGAGTGTTCTCTTTATTTGATATTGGTCTTCTTCTTCTATGGGTCATGTGCTAAGAAGACACCTTCGGTCTTCAGCCCCTGAGAAAAATCAGAAATCAAAGTGAGGTCTGTAAACAAGGGGCGACTCAGATGGTAAAAATCGTGTGCCAGCTCTACCTGGGTCAAAGATCCATCTAGGGAACGGTATACAGTAAAATCTTGGATGGCAAGCACAATTCATTCCAAAACCGTATATCCAAAGCCCTGATATACCGAAGCGAATTTCAAGAACCATTGGCTCAGTTGTGATCATGCGACACTGGGCATCGCGTACTACTCGTATCGCAAGATAGCGCTTGTTTATTTAGAAAGGTTTGCTCGTCTTGCAGAACACTAACGGGACAAGTTACTCGCCATCCAAGGTTTTACTGTAATTTTCCTGGCGGGGGTGGGGTGGGGCGGGGAAGTTAGTGGCAAACTTGTCATGTGTTGTGGTGATACACGATAATGGTATTACTCTCCTGCCTTTGCTGAATATTGGCTGCTTGATATGTATATCTATGATTTCATATACCAACAAATTGATGAGCATGATTCTCCGATTAGGTCTTTTCTTGTCATGCCTTTCCCAACAATTTGTTCCTCTTTATATGGTCTTCTTCTGGAAGCTTACTTGTTGTGTCTGAAAATTGTGTGCTGTGAAGACTAGAATATTTTTGTATAGAATCTACAATGGCTTTTATTTGCTTTCAGTTCCTGCACGTGTAGTGTCTGTTCCCTCATCAGACATAATTACAATAGGCAGGCTTGGAATTTACACACCTGGAAAGGTCACCTGAGTTAGTTCCAAAGCATCACACCTTTACCTAATATCATTTCAACACTGCCAAGAAGGCAACCACCTATTGTCACAGTTTAATTTATGCAGTTGGTACGATATTAGCACCCTTAGTTATTTTCCATGAGTGGTGTGAACATAAGCTTTTAAAACAATGGCATGAATTAAGGTTACAGAACACTTTCACCCTCATGCCTGAAAGTTCATTATCAGAACCTGTTTGAGAGTGACAGGTCGTCGCCCTTACTAGTGCTCAGTGCCCTGCATTTAAACAGTGGGGGCTTTAATCAAAGAGACACGCTTCCTCCCTGTTAGAGCACTGTAGTTTCACATCATAGTCACAGCTAGTGACACGGTGAAAGGTCTGTGCCCAACTCTTTTTGACATTAGACATCAATCACTTTTCCATCTGAGACGGTGCATGCACTATTAATCACTGAGAGAAATCGTAAATTTTGATAAAATGAATCATATTAGGTTTTAAACAAATGCCATGCCAGGACTTTGTTTCCGCAAAGATGTTTGGTTGTTGTATTTCACCCCTGTGTACATATGGGTGTTTTGCTGTTGTGGGTATATATGTGTATTTTAATTTGTGAACATATATCCAATCACCCTGGGACACGGTGATACAGTGATTCACGCAGGTGAAGTGTGAATATACTTGCATTGTATTCCATAGGAGAAAGCAGGCATTATTAAGTAAAATTTAAATTGGAGGCGCCAGTAAATACTCCAAGCAGAGTAGAAAGGCTGAAAACATCATAGAATGACAAGCATATACTATGTGGTGACTTCACCCTGAAAAGATGCAAAGGGTCAACCGGTCTAGCTCTTGTTTCATGCTGATGAGGTATTTGGCAGAATTGCATTAATTCACAGGAGTTTTCCTTTAAGTGAAAATAAAAATGAAAACGCGACTGGAATGCTGAGTTTGTATATTAGTGCGTGTAAAGATTAGGAGAGGGAAAACCTCACGTGTCTCTGGATACGAAGGCAGACTGCTCATCGCTTGTATGTCAACTACGAAAGGCCCAAAGGTGTGACCAGTTAGAGCCCAAAGGTAGTTGATAAGTAGCCTATTATACTCTTCACTGATGCAATAATTTCTATTGACAACTGAGCAGCAAAAATGTTGTCATTGCCAATGGTGGACAGAGGGGTTGCCTGAAAATGGGGCAAGGGCAGAGGTCCGGTGATAATTCTGTCTCAATCCAGAAATGTACACCAACTTGGTCAATACCGCTGGAGAAGTTTCTAATCAGAAATACTTTTTGTTTTTATGCAGGCACCTAGAAGACACTTCAAGGGCACATACACATGGTGATAAATGTTCACCTTTAGTTAAATGTATAATGTATTTTGTAACTCTGTATTCCTGTGAACCTTGAGGGTCAGAGTGATTTTGATCTCAGGACAATAGTTCTTGGCAACTGTAAAATATGGGTAGGAATTGCTGGGGACAACAAGTCATTTACAGGGATTCTTAATTGCCTATTAACACTTATTTAATGAGTGTTCTTCTTTTCCCTCTAGGCCTTTCAGCATCTAACTATTAATATATGGCCGGTAGTAGGGAAAAGTAAAATAGAGCCAAAATGAAGTAAATACTGTGTTCAGGATGAAGAAAACAAAAAAGTACTTGAGCAGGTATTTTTTAACCTAAATTAATTATATTAAAGAAGAGTCAGTAGTCAGCTTGGGGTTGTTTTCTTCACAATTCACATTTTCCTAATAATTTTTGCATATTTATTAATGTTAGCAAGAATGCCTTGTCTTTCTACAAGATAATATATGTACTGCCACAAGAAAGCCTTATAGTTTTTCTTCTGATACAATAGAAGATTTTATGAGAAAAATAAGCTCAGAGCATCCCGATACACACAGCCTAGTTAGGACTTCAGATAAATCAAACACTTTCCTTGAAGATGCGTAACGTTCCCAAAGTACTCTACACCTAACACAACAGCTGGGACCAGATAATTGAGTTAGATGCCTGGTGGGCAATAAATCTAAGTTAGAGTCATCCAAGATTTATGCTCAGAATAAGGTAGAAAGCCAATCATAAACAAAACTAAACTAAGAATAACAACCACAATACCCCACGAAGGAAAAGAAACGAGTGAGGGAAAACAGTATCTTTTTTCCCAAGACTCCTTAAGTTCCTGGCAAAGAATTTGTGCTTGGTTATTTGGTTTCAGATCAGCCACACTGCTGGTTCTGAGATTTCACTCAGAAATTGAGATTTCACCATTTCACCCTGCATTGCAGAGAAGTCAAATCCCCCAGGATCCCCTTCCTCAGGCAAAGAACACGGTAGAATCTGCCAACAATAGGCAATTACAAAAGATTTGGGAACAGAAGAAAAAAGCAGGTCATGATTCTCCAGATGCAGTTTTAGGTGTCCATGAGCAGATATGAGGTCCAAAATAGCTGCGTGGAGATTTTCTTAAGCACCACTGATGTAAGTGATGGAGATCAAAATAAAAGGTAGAACTTTCCTGAGGTTGGTGAGATTGACAAGCGCTTCCAGGTGAGATGATCTTGGATTTTCAGCAATCGCTGGGTGAGATTTTTAGAACTTCCTGCTTTAGTGCAGCAGGCTCATATCACTGGTGGACAGCTTCGCTGACCTCTGTTCCCTTAATCTGTAAAAGATATTGTAAGTCTCTAATACTTTCTGTTAAAACTGCTCACGTTCACACCCATATTCTGAGGGATACGTTGTGCTCCATACATTCTCTTCCTCCAGGCAGAAAGTGGAAGTTGTGCTCCAGTTTAGAATTATTTTTTGGAGACAAAAATCTGAAAAAAAATTGAAGTTTGCTTAGAGGAAGAAAGTAATTTTTGCATTCCTCCATTCAATCACTCGGTGTTTGTTATGCATCAAGTAAGGGTCCAGAAAGTGAGGAATATATCAGTGGTAAAAGTAATATCCAAACTCTCTGGCCTAATGAGGCATCCAATCCAGTGGAGTGAGAATACATTGAACGTGTAGTAGTGATCTCAGGAGAGAAGTGTCAGTAAGGAATTCAGTTAAGCAGGCAAGATTGTGCACAGAGTCTGGTTAGGAGGGAACTGCAATAATTCAGGGTGAGAGAGGATGATGGATTAAACCAGAATGGCAAAGTAGAATCATAAATTTATTTGATTATTGACTAATTCGTTCATTCAAAACACACTGAATGCTTGCTATGTGTAGGAAAGAACTATACAAGTCACTGGAGATAACACAGAAAAAAATGATGCCTGACATGGTAGAATTCAAGTAAGAAACATGAAAAACAAGTAAACCATATATTACATTATGAGATTATGTGTTATAGAATAAAGAAAAATCACAGCATGTATGAGAGAAATGCTGGGATTAGTGTGAACAGTATTAATTAGGGTTGTCACATTAGGCTTCTTGTCCCTGCGACTTTATGAACTGGTGCCTAGAGCTCTTATTTCCAGAGAGAGGAATGCTTCCACCAGGAAATACAATAATCCCATCGAGGGGACGTTAGGACTGTTGGACTGATGGCTCCAAGTCAATAGGCAAAGAAGAGAATTTCTGTGTTGTCTGGGGTGAGTGATCCTGACCACCAGGGGAAACTGGGCTAGTGCTCTACCGTGGAGTTGGGGAAGAGGTCTCTGAAGTGTAAGAGATTCTGTGGACTGTCTCCTGGTATTCCCATGCCCTGTTATTAAAGTCAATGGGAAATTATAGCAATCAGATCCAAGCAGGATACTAATGGCCCACACTGTTCAGGAGAAGGTTTGAGTCATCCTACCGGGTAAAAACCAAAACAAAAACACAACTTTATGGAGTGCTTGTTGATGGTAAAGGGAATTTGGAATGGATAATGGAATAAGGTGGTTATACATACCAGCCACAACCACATGACCAGTTACAGAATTGAGGACTATGATTGTCATGAACATTTTTCTTATTTTATTTCTTATCTTTGTGTTTCTAGATATTTGGATAGATAGAAGATAGATAGATAGATAGATAGATAGATAGATAGATAATAGGTGATAGATGATGGATAGATAGATGATAGATTGATAGATGATAGATGAAATGATAGATAATGGATGATAGATAGATGGTAGATAGATAATAGATGATAGATAGATAGATAATAGACATACAATATCCCCTTAATAGGTAACATAGATGTATTGACTTTATATTTTATATTTAAGTATCATAACTTCATTTAATTTTTTAAAGTTTATTTATTTGTTTTGAGAGAGTGAGAGTGCGAATGGGGAGGGACAGAGAGAGGGAGAGAGAGAATCCCAAGCAGGCACCATGCTATCACAGAGCCTGATGTGGGGCTTGAACCCATGAACCAGGAGATCATGACCTGGGCTGAAATCAAGAGTTGGATGCTTAACCAACTGAGCCACCCAAGAGCCCAAGTTTTGTAACTTTATATCACTACATTTAAGATATGGAATATCAAGGAGAAGAGTAAACATCACTGAAGAACTTTACCTCCTCATGGGAAGGAAATTACTGCACTTTTTATCATACATAGGATATAGTTGTATCATGTTAGGTAGAAATATGACTTATTATTGCCTTTATTCGAAGATTAAGTATGGTCTAAGAGATGGTTTATCAGGGGGTCCTGGGTGGCTCAGTCTGTTAAGCATCCGACTTCAGCTCAGGTCATGATCTCACAGTTTGTGGGTTTGAGCCCTGTGTCAGGTTCTGTGCTGACAGCTTGGAGCCTGGAGCCTGCTTCTAACTGTATCTCCCTCTCTCTCTGCCCCTCCCCTACTCATGCTCTGACTCTCTCTCTGTCAAAAATACATAAACATTAAAAAAATTTAATAGATGGTTTATGGATGCCAAGATAATTTACTAGTGGACTTTGAGTATAGCAGATTGTCCTCCATAATGTGGGTGGGCCTGATCCCGTCAGTGGAAGGTCTGAATAGAAAAAAAGACTTACCTCCTGTCAGCAAGAGGGAATTCTCCAACAGACTGCCTTCTGACTTTACCCGCACCATAGTCTTTTCTTTTGGATTCTAACTACAATTCTTTCTTGGGTTTACAGCCTACCTGTCCCCCTCATTAAGTTTTGGATTCACCCAGCCTCCACCATCCTATGAGCCAATTCCATAAAATAAATCTCTTCTTATATGTATATACACACATTCTATTTGTTCTGTGCTTCTGAATAATTCTGATTAATAGAGAGAATAAGGAAATATGGCAGTAGCTGATGCATGGAGTGGAATCCAGAAAAAGTATCTCACTATGATAGAAATAACAGTATCTTCTTATGTCTATGTGTATAGTCCGACAGAACAAGGAAACAGATGTGAGGTAAGAGAAAGCATAAAGACGAGCTGTGGTGATGTCCCTGAGTAGATGTGAGGGAATGTGTCAGGGGCACGGACAGATCAAGATGGTGGTGAATGGGCAGCTGAATACATTGCTGATATAGTGGGAATATTGAGAAAATGGTGGAAAATGGTGGGATTCCAGAAACATTCTGAAGGTAAACCTACAGAATGCACGGGGGGTGGGGGTGGGGGTGGGGGTGGGGTGGAATTGCTGAGTCTACAACATTTTCAGTAAAGAAATGTATTACTTTGTCCTAGCCATTCCTTTTTTATATAACTGATTTGAATGGTCAACTTTATTATATTGTGTTATATTATACTATATAGAATGTAAATGCTGCCTTTCAACAAGTATATGTTTTAAATCACCACTAATTAATTAACTAATACCAATTTAGTAACAAGAGTTAGAAGAAAATACTCCTGTGTGAATACATTACCAATGACAAATTTAGAGGTAAAATTCACCATTCACATGATATTCTGCACACAGACATATTCTATATTCCATATACAGTTTAATGTGTGATGGGTTAGGAATTCCTTTCTACTGAGATGCTTTGGGATGTTTTTGATAATGGCCAGACTACAAAATGGGTTTCCGATTTCGTTTTGATTATTTTATTTTATTTTTTACAGTTATGGTGTTTATCGGGGTAGCACGAACATATAACATTATATTTGTTTCCAGGGTAAAATGTAACGATTCGATACCTGTGTATGTTGTGAAATGATCACCACAATTACTCTAGTTAACATCTGTCACCATAATAGCTACAATATTTTTTTTTCTTTGATGACAACTTTTAGGATTTAGTCTCAGCAACTTCCAATATGCAATATAGTATTATTAACTCTAGTCCTTATCCCTTACACTAAATTCTTAAGACTTATTTATTTATAACTGGAAGTTTGTACCTTTTGGTCTCCCTTCACCTATATTACCCTCCCCCCCACGCCCCAGCAACCAGAAAGCTTTTATTTTAAATTATGTATTTTCTTTCTTTTTTCTCTTTGTTTCTTTCTTTCCGCCACTCCTTCCCCCTATTTTTACTTTTTCCCTTTCCTTCTTTTCTTCTTTCTCTCTCTTCCTCTTTCTTCCCTTTTCCCTTCCTCTATCCCTTTTAAAATATCATTTAGCATATCAACATTAACAGATATTTATTAAGAATTCAGTATGTGCTCCACACCATAAGTACTTTAATTAAAGTTTTTGAAGTGTAGACAAGTTGCTGTCCCTAAAGATTTCGGTCTTTATTAAAGAGACAAAATTAATGTTTATGGAACAATTAAAAGATGAGTATGAATGTTTAATTTTGTCAGTGCAAGTAATAATGTCTCTAAGAAAGGGGGAGTTTGGAAAAGGGAGAAATCTTTTTAGACAAAGTTTCATGAAAAGGCTGGCACTTGAGAAAGTATCTGGTATCATGTTAACATAGCTATGAAATATAATACATCACTTGTGGCTACATTCTCTTGTAATATATTCTTTTCTCCTGTCCCCTGTAATATATGGTACAATCCTCATGGGGTTTTCTGTAAGCTATATTCTTCACATAGACAGAGTGAATTTTAAAATAGCTCTTTCTGAAGTTGTCTCCTGCAAAAATTAGGTCAGACACATACTGGTCAAAGGAAGAAAAAAAATGAGGGGATTACCGAGTTTCTGACAAACAATATGTCTTCTTACAGTTTTTGCTTTGAATTCTCCTTCTCCTTCTCCTTCTCCTTCTCCTTCTCTCTCTCTCTGTCTGTCTGTCTCTGTGTCTGTGTGTGTGTGAGAGAGAGAGAGAGATAGAGAGAGAAATACATATACCAATATATAACAGTGCGTAACCATAAGTACAACATTTAAGAATAGCTGAATGTGGATTTGACTACGATATGCCTCGTTGATGGTCGGTTTTTGTTGAATCTAATGGCGGTCCTCGGAAACAAAAAAATAATATAAAAACAGGGAGGGGGACAAAACACAAGAGACTCATAAATATGGAAAACAAACTGAGGGTTACGGGAGGGGTTTTGGGAGGGGGGGATGGGCTAAATGGGTCAGGGGCACTATTGCACTATATGCTAACTAATTTGGATGTAAATTAAAAAAAAATTAAAAAAAGAATAACTGAATGTGGGTAAATGGTTATGTTCTGTTAAAAGTGACTTAAAAAGACAATTTAGGTGATACAAACCAACTTTAATTTAACACTTTATGGAGAGGGCAGTCTTGTTCCCCAAGGGTCCGGAGAACTGCAAACTAGGGCAAAATGCAGGAAGCTTTAATAGGAAAAGTAGCGAACAAATGAGGAACAGGGAAGTGAATGTAGAGCCCAGTTGGCTTGGGATCTGGGGACTGGCTGACTGAATATGCAGGTTCCTGTCATGCATTTACAGGGACGTGGAAGTTATCGAAGTTTCGGTTTGCTGATGTGGCTTCCCAGGCAGAAGCGGCTCCATCTTGGGCCTAGAAATTTGTTTCTAGATCACAAATAGATCTAATGGGACACGGAATGAAAAGACTAAATCAGACTGGCACATGGAAAGCAGAGAGGCATGCCTGGTGCTGAAGCCAGACTCTGTTTTCCTTCTGATGGGGAGCATTTGTATTTGCCAAGTACAGTATTTGCTTAAAAACTCTACCAACCTGTTATCTCTACTCATCTTTTCCCTTTAGTGAAATGTGTTGTTTATCAAAACATGTTCGCTTTATTTGTCAGGCTGTAATTTCTGCCATGTGTTCAGTAGGTCAAAAAAAAAAAAAAGAAAGAAAGAAAGAAAGAAACTACTTTGCTTCCTAACTACTGATTTTGTAATAGAAACCAATTTGGTACATCTTCAAAGAAAGTCAAATTTTACAGTGGAAAAAAAAAAAAGGAGCCAGTTGTTCTGGATTTATTCTTTTCAACTTTTACCCAGATTTATACCGTCAGCTGCTGCTAAAATTCTATTTATTAATCAGAATAGCTTTCTTTTCTCTATTTCCCTTCCAGGCCAATGTATCTTGGATGGGCTTCCTTTTCAGAAGTGATCTAAAATGTGGCACAATGGGAATCAGCCTTTGCTTTGTCGTGCTTTACACGTTTCAGTTCTGAGTTTTTATGCAGCGGCACACTGCGGCTAATGACCTCAGCGCACCCAATCGTCTTTGGAAGACATCAACGCCTTTCTTTCTCCACTGCATTTCTAGCTGTTATTATTATTAGTATCATCATACGCACCGGCCTACGTAACGTTATTGTACAGTTAAATGACCCCTCGGCATACTACCCAGGCTGCCCCTAAATCCTATATTCTGCAATTCGTAATACATAGACTTAATTGGGTGCAATAATCTATTTGAAGATGGAATTCATTTCAAATGTTCCTGGTAATTAAAGCAAAATTCAAAGGCTACTGTTTCTAGGTTTACACACCAAAGGTTATATTGAGAACACGAGAACAGCGAGACCCAACGTAGGCGGCCTGATTTCATACATGAAAGACCACTCTCCCCGGCAGAATATCTCCTCATCTGCAAAGCTGATGCCTGCAATTCCTTTAATGAGGACACATAGTATTTGATTCCACAATACCACTGGAAACTAAAAATACAAGTACATCGGAGAGGTAGCTCAGTGATTTATATTTATTCTATGCCATCAATGCCCGAGATCAGATCCTCTCTTGCAAGGAAATTTTGTTATGAGGGAATCAGAATGCTGAAAAGGAACAAAAGTGACCGTTCCTGAAGGAGGTGAGTTTGTTGAGCAAACGAAGACAGATCCACTCAAGGTCCGGCTTGAACATACTGCACGAAGCCCCCTTGACAGCAGTACTGCTTTTTTATTTTTATTTTTTATTTTTTTTATCTCTTCTTTCCTTTTTTTAAATTGCGGCATAATTGACCTGCGGCGTATTAGTTTCAGGTGTACAAATGTAACGGACCGAGATTTGTCTACACCAGGAAATAATCACAAGTCTACTCGGCGTCTGCTGCCAGTAAAGGTTACAAGTTTGTTTTTCTTGCGATGAGAGCTTTTAGGCTTTGACCCTTTTGGCAGTTTTCAAGGGTGCGTTACAATGTCATGGACCACAGTCACTAGGCTGCAAGTCTGTACCTCTTGACTCGCCTCCTCTCTAGCAACCTCCATTCTGTTCTCTGCATCTACGAGTTTTGCTTTATTCACTCATTTTTTTTTAGATTCCACATTTAAATGAAATCATACAGTATTTGTTTTTCCGTCTGACTTATTTCATTACTGCCTCCATAAGCATCCCGAAGAAGTAAGTGCTAGTGTTCCTTGAAGCTGAGAAGGCAAAATGCTCACGAAGGGACCGTATCCTCACCATTTAACATCTATGACCATTTCTGCCTAGCAGCTAAAGTACTCTTTTCCTGGTCACAGATGTGAGAAAGAGGAGGGAGCTGCTTAAGGGCGCCTTGGTCACTCGGTTGGTTGAGCTTCAGACTTTGGCTTGGGTCATGATCTCACAGGCTTGTGAGTTCCAGCCCTGCCGTCGGTGTGGAGTCTGGGTTCAGATCCTCTGTCCCCCTCGCTCTCTGCACCTCCCCTGCTCCCTCTCTTTCAGAAATAAATAAGCATTAAACAAAAAAAGGTGAAGTAGGCACTTACGTGTCTGCTAATTTTTCCTTTTCGCCCTCTCCAGGTTAAAAAAAGTGAAAAGTTCACAATCAAGAACATTAATAGATATTATCCTTGTGTCCTATATATTTTTTGGTGTCTGTGTGTATCTCTCTCTCTATCTCTATAGCTAATCTATAACTATATCTATATATCATCTATATCTATATCTATATCTATATCTCTCTATATATATCTCTATATATATCTCTCTATATATATCTCTCTATATATATCATCTATATCTATATCTATATCTATATCTATATCTATCTATACACACAAATTGGGTACTATGCCTTACAAAGATAAAATTTTGCCTTGGAATGTGAACTCTTTTTTTTTTTAATGTGAACTCTTGATTCAGGATCTAAAACCAACAAACAAACACAAATAGTTGTATGTTAGTTGTGATTATATATACAAGCGAATTATTTGTGTAATCAGTATTCAAGAAGCATTTGCCAAAAACCTTTTTTCATACTTAGGTACTACTTTGTTATAATATTTTGCCACTGAGAGTTCCATCCAGAAGGGTTCCACTTGTTTTGTAATGACAAAATCATGAGGAAAGACTTGATAATATTTTATAAATAGTCAATATGACCGTTATTTCTGCCATCGGCTATGAAATGAATTGCTGAAAAAGAATTCCTGTCACTTCCCGGTACTTTCTAGCCTCTGTATTATTTTGTCTTGCTTTTATTTGCTTCTCTTGGCCACAAGTGAAGAGTTCCTAAAGACTTATGACTTGATAAACATCTGAGGGTAGAATTTAGCCTTTTGTATCGTAACAAAATTCCCTGAGGTATGTCGACAAGCAGAATGAGACCCAGGGCCATCTACCCCATACTTGTCCTGGATGCTGAAACCCAAACTCAAATTCACAGTATACTTCAACAGGACTTTGCTATTTCTGGCTTCACTCACATTTATTCACCCTTCCAGGACTGTCCTGGAAGCAACCGGTTTGATTGTTTGTTACTGGAATATCCTGACACTCCCAACAACTAACTCTTCAGTGGAAAACATCAACGGGCGGTTTGTACTCTAAAATTATTTGAAACCCTGGTCGAAATCCTAACCTTACCATTTTCACAAATCCTGGGCTGTTGCGTTACGATTCGTACCCAATGTTAATCAGTCTCCTGCAATGAACGATGCCCTTTAAACCACACATCCAAATCTCAATACTTCTGACTTTCTCTTCTTCACTCAGAGACCATCCTTTGTTGTGGAAAGTGATAATGAACACCTGGAAAATAGCATGAGCCATCATGAAAGCGGAAAATAGGTATACTGTTTAGCACATGGCAGGGGGCACATTCTGGCAAAGATGTAGATTGTCTGAAAATAGTTACAGAACATTGAAAAACTAAGGTAAGTTTATCTGGACAAGAATCTTAAAGCTTATATTATTTTTAGACCAATAGTTTCCCGTTAAACCAATTGATAAACTGGTCTATTTGACAAAACTAACATGTAATTGTATTAAGTTTTAGAAATAATTTACTTTTCAAAAAATAATAAAACCTGATTTAAAGTTTTCCACGTTATTTTGATTGTCCTATGCCTTCTTTAATGGGTCTGAGCTACTGATTTGGTGATCGTTTTCCCAAGAATTGCTGAGGTAGTAGACAGGACAAAAGTTATTTTTGAGCAGAAACGTTTCAAAATCTGCACTTTGATATGACTGTGACAATAGTAAACAAAACCCTAAGCTTTTCAAAACTATATAAACAAAGAACACTGATATTCTAGAATGTGTATGCCTGTGGAAAGAAAAGTAAAGGAAGTCACAATCGATTTCCAGTCTGAAAATTCCTGGTAGAGTGTTTGATTCTACTTTCTAATGCATTGACTACATAAATAAATAAATAAATAAATAAATAAATAGAAAAGAAAAAAATGCCTTAATTGTGAATGGTGCCACGCTAGTCATAATACAAGGAGAAAGTTTAGATATACGTTTATTCTCTAAGAGCTCCCAATGCTTCTGGAAGACATTGCTCATGATTGGAATAGAAGAACAGAATGAATTTGAATAGAGCTAATGCTCTCTCTCTCTCTCTCTCTCTCTCTCTCCTTTCTTGTTAAAAAGGGAAAGGCAGGATCATGGCAACTACCTTGAACACTTAATTCCATATCTTTATGATATGTTAGTAGGTCTCTGTCTACACTGGGGGTTTTTGAGTAAAATAATTCAAACAATCAAGTATAGGAAGGTTAAGACTGTTTCTATCATATCCGCCTGTGTTCTATGTACCTGGCATGACACCAGGTACATAACAATTTCCAATGAAAATATTGCATATATATCAAGTGAGCCTATAAATAAAGGCATTAAATTTATACCAGAATAACAGTTGGCATGATGGGAACAACAGAGAATGGGAAGTGGGTGGAATTCTCTCCTTCTAGGATATGCCTCTCCCCCCACAGACCCAATGCTGTCCTCCTTCTGTATTTGGGGCCCTAAGTTCTCTATCGGTTTTGATATTCTGCCTTAGTCTGGTTGAGCTGCTATAACAGAATACCGTAGAGTGGGTAGCTTAAAAATAACAGAAATGTATTCCTTACAGTTCTGGAGGCTGGGAAATTAACCAAGGTGCCTTTACATTTGGTGTTTGGTGAAAGCTGGATTCCTGGTTAATAGATCTTTTCCTGTGCCCTCACATAGAGAAAGGGAACCCTCTGTGGGGTCTCTTTAATAAGGACACTAATCCCCTTCATTAGAGTGGAGCTCTTATGACCTAGTTATCTCCCAAAGGCTTCACTTCCAAAATCCACCACCCTGGGGATTAGGTTTCAACATATGAACTGTGAGTGGGGACAAACATTTGGTCTATAGCACCTTCTTTCCAAGTTAATTTCTATTTCAGCTCACAAGTGATAAACTAACTTTAGCTTCAACACTAATGTGTTAAAGATGGACAGCGACACTATCCCACATTTGGGATGTTGGTGTTTTATAAAGCTTGTTAAGCAGTGGTCTGATACAATCTTATGCTTTGGAAGGAATGGTGCTGGAGGGGAAGACTTTTGGGGATTTCAGTTATTTTTGCAGATTTTCAATCTGTGCTTGTGGAATGTAGTGAAAAAAGAGACTGGAATATGGATGTGAGAAATTGGCAAATTGCACGTGCTTTTCCCATTTAGTTCTTATTTATATAACTTTGTGTTTCCTAACTTGAAAACAGTAATCTTATTTCATGATATAGGCATGATACCCACAAAAATATGCAGATATGTTTAAGTAATTCATTGTTACTTCACCTAGAAAAATAGAACTTCATTTAAGTAAGAGATTAAAAACTTAAATATAGTTTTGAATGAATATTGCTCCCTAGAATGAGAAGGCTACAATCTTCAAGTATAAGAATTATTGCTTAGGCAAGGACAATATTTAAAATAATTTATAAAGGAGTTAACAGTCATTTTATTCAGAGGTGATTCTGTCTTCAAAACATTCCCCTTGGGGCGCCTGGGTGGCTCAGTCAGTAAAGTGTCCAACTTCGGCTCCGGTCATGATCTCACGGTTCGTGAGTTCGAGGCCACGTCAGGCTCTGTGCTGACAGCTCAGAGCCTGGAGCCTGCTTCGGATTCTATGTCTCCCTCTCTCTCTCTGCCCCTCCCATGCTCATTCTCTGTCTCTCTCTGTCTCAAAAAATGAATAAAACATTAAAAAACATTAAAAAAAAACATTCCCCTTCATTGGGTCCTGACTGATATTTTTTCTATAAAGATAAATTAGATTCTACACCATCGTTGAAGTGTTTCTCAATCTGCCATGACAGAAGATCTCTTCCAACGAAATCCTACAGCATTTTCTTTTATATCATTTTCACTGCACTAATCACATATGTCCTCGTGTATGTTAAAGGAGTTTGGGTCTGTGCCTTATGTTTCCTAGTCAATAGTATCTTCAAAGGAACAAGCAGTATCTTCTTTATCTATATGCCTGCCAATTAAGTTTTCAATAATTTTCCATTAAATTTAATCAGATACTAATAGCAACTCACGTAATGCTAAGTGCTAGACAAACATTTTAGTGATATATACATATAATTTATATATACATATAATTTATCATTTTAGTGATACATACGTATAATGTATTTCCTACAGTAAACCTGAGAGTTGTTACTAACTCCTTTACATATGGAGAAACTGAGACAGTGATAAGTTCTGTGCTTTGCCCCTGGTCGTGCTGTCAGTAGAGCGCCAATGTAGGATTTTAACCTAGGCAATCTTCCTAGACTGCACACTCTACACTCTATGCTTTTCTGCCAGTTGCATGACAAAAGGCACATATTCAGGAATTTATGTAGCTTTTAATTCTGTATTTAATTTTCTTTTTTATTAATGTATATGAATATGCATTCATATACATTCATTTATATACATACACATATGCATAACCATATATAAAATCCCCATTACAAATACATGTACATTGTAAAAGAATCAGTATAAGAATTTTTTTCATAGAGAGTTCAATGCTCTCTAATCCTACGTAGGAGGAATAACCACTGCTAATAGTGGAGGGTTATTCCTCAAAACTTTGCGGCATATGCTGAACTTGAGGGGACACGTAGAAGAATGCTCACAAGAGCAGTGTTCATAGCAATCAAACAGTGCAAACAACATAAATGTCACTGATGGGGAGGGAATGCATGCACTGAGATATCATCCGGATGGAATACTATATTTGCCTTAGTTTGGGTATGAGGGGAGACTCTGAGAAGAGGAGCAGGTGATTTATTTGGAAGTTGAACCCAGAGAGCCGGTTTGAAGGCAAAGGGATAGTAACAAGAGGCAGGAGGAAAAGTCAATAGAGTTCATGAATGAGTGGTTTTCCAGTGTAGGCAATTGGGGCTCATACCCCCTAGAGAGACTCTAGGGAATTATGTGCATTGGATGTCAGAATTTCAACAGTAAAGTTCAATTAATTCCTTCAATAAAGACAGCCTAGCATCCACGAACATGTTCTCTGTGGCATCAGCAACCTGATGGAAGTCAACGAGTGGCCACTTTCAAATGACCATGTCTTGATGACCACCTAATTCACTTACTTCTTACCTGCGAAGTGTCTACCTGTTAATAACCTTGCCTTGCACATCAAGGGGCTTCAATAAATACGTGAAAACATGATTGAACAGGTGAACACATTTAGTGTATGATTTGGTAATCAGGTTTTGTTTTGTTTTGTTTTGTTTTGTTTTGTTTTGTTTTGTTTTGCAATGGAGTTAACCTCTAACACATGTCCTGTGATTTTCTTTAGACCTGTTGTAGCCAATGGCTCAGGACCTTCTGCTTGAGCTGTGCCTTCCAAAGCCTGAGCGCATCTGTGTTCACTTAAGATGCTTTGAAATTTGAGCAACATGATAATTCTGACAAATATGAGATCATTGAAACAGAACATGCCATTATGTTGTCATGAGAAACAAAGATATGAATGCCTCCCAGGTGAGTGCAGGGAGGTTCGTTTGACGAAAGTCAGGCTTCATTGGCAATAGGTAAATAAATGAATCTCCACTCCAGTCATCCCTCACTTAACTCATGAGTGATGAGAGAACACAAAAAGCAAATACCTTTTAGATTGCTTCTCAGTCTATCAGAGCATAATCTCTTTGATACTTCAATGTTTTATAATCTGTATTTTGTCCTTTTTGATGTGTTCTTGGGATCTAGACACTGCTTCTGACTTATCGTCTTAGTCCTCCCTATAAATTGGGTTCACATTATTCCTCTTGGAAAGATATTCACCTATATCAAATGAACATTTCAATAAGATGTTCCCATTTCATTTTCAGCTGATTTAAACCAGCAGCTGGGCTCCAATTTGCAAGTTGAATTTGCCTGCTCTAAAATGCCACAGCTACAAACTAATACAAAATTTGCTGTCCTTAATTCTCCTAGGATTTGATAACTTGCAACAGGGGGTTGGGTAAAGGAACATTCATATTTATTTCTTGAAGGGCTGGAAAATTATCTTTCCTTAAAAATGGAGAACAATTTCAAGTGATGTGCATGCATGTATAAATTTAAACTGCATATGTACACCCAGAATAAAATCACACAAGGCAAGATGATTATGTTTTATAATTGAAGGTTTTGCATTGAATGTATTTCCCTACATCATATTTATGATATTTAAAATACCCAAATCCAGAAAGCCTGCATAAGTAGACAGTCATAAAAAGAATACATTTTAATATAGTAAAAAACGTAAACAGCAAAAAGCTTCTCAACCATTTTTAATATTTTACCTATTAACAGTCACCTAAAGAATAAGTGGCAAAATACTGTTCATGTATTATATTTTTCCATTTAATCGTTTCAAATTTAAATGTAAATACTCGTAATTGAATAAATAAATAAGTGGAAGTTTTATAGTGATACACAGTCAGTATGTATTGAAGTGTCATTTTATCAGTGTTAGTTATTTAAATTATTTTCTTATATATAGTATTTCCATAATAAAGGAGTAAATTATTTTAAAAATAAATAATTATAGGGGAAGATAAATATATGTACTTACCATCAGACATAGGTTTCTTTATCACAAAATATATTTTTGAAAAGCTATCCACAGGGCTCCTGGGTGGCTCAGTCGGTTGAGTGTCTGACTCTTGATTTCAGCTCAGGTCATCGTCTCGGGATTCATGGGATTGAGTCCCCCACTGGGCTCTTTGCATGACAGCATGGAACCTGCTTGGGTTTCTCTCTCTCCCTCTCTCTCTCTCTCTCTCTGCCCTTCCCCAACTCACGCACACACGCCTGTGGGCATGCTCTTTCTGTCTCTCTCTCACTCTCTCTCTCTCAGAACAAATAAACTCAAAAAGTGTTTAAAAAATTATCCAGTGAACAATTTTTTAAGAGTTTACTCATTTCATAATCTCTTTATAGTTCCCCTTAGAGCCATACAAAGTGCAATGAAGTGTTTGGCCCTATCTCTTTTGAGGATTTCACTAGTATACAGTAGTTACCCACTTTCCCGAACACCGTTTTACTCATCAAAAGCTCAGAAGTAGCCAACCGCTACATCCCATCTCATTCCATTCATCTCATCCCATCTCATCATCTCATCAGTGGGCATCTTATCACAGAATCACAAGAAGAAGGGCGAGTACAGTACAACAAGCTCTTTTGAGAGCGACCACATTCACATAACTTTTGTTACGGTATATTGTTACAATTGCTCTCTTTTGTTATTAGTCATTGTTGTTAATCTCTCACCGTGCCTAATTTATAAATTAACTTTTATCATAGATGTGTATGTATGTATAAGAACACTATGGTCTACATAGGGGCTGGTACTATCCATGGTTTCAGGCATCCAGGTGGTCTTGGAAGGTAGGTTTGCACCATGCCAATCTCAGCCTTTCTCTTCCTGGGGCTCCGTGTGTCAACAAAGGAACAAAATTATAAATTCCTTTGCCCCTTCATCCGCCCAGAAGAATGCAAGCAATCCCCTGTTTGCCGGCTTTGCAAAGACAGTTGAGATTACACGTGTGGCATTTGTTTCGGACATTGCATCGACTCAGTTAAGGGACGGTGCTGCGTGTTATGGTTCCTCCCTGAAGTTGCTGACCTGGATGGCAAGGGAGCTATGCATTAGAAAGTATTTAGCATGGCTTTGACCATGATCGAACTGTCCTTCGATGAAGCCCCTTAGTCCAATACCTGCAAAACACTGAATGCTAAGTGATTTTGTAATTGAAACACAAAGAGCAGAAATGCCTTTGAAGAACACAGCTGAAACAATGATTTGGTATTGACAAATGATCACAAATTACTGAACTACTACATTATGTCGTCTTATATAATCTAAAGTACATTTTTTCATAATATTGTTTACACGAACGTTCTGCTGTAGGGAAACACTAATGACACTTGGCCACTGCACCAGGCCACTATTATGCTACGAATATTTGTGAAAGAAGGGACGTGACTTTAATACATATGAAATAGTAGACATTTGTCAGATCAATAGAAGTAGACATTCTAAACGGCAATGATATTTTATTCCTTCTAGAAAATTGGAATGAAATATAGTCAAATATATTTTTAAAATTCTCACCTAAGAAAATATTATGCAGAGTTCTCAGAGATATAAAACTGTTAATATTTGTTTAGTAGGGAAATCATGTGATTAGTTCATTAGACAGTCTGTTAGAGCACATTTTTCCCAAGAGCTCGGTTTCATAGATTTAGAAACATACACAAAAGAGTTAAAGTCATAGCTGCCAGGATCTCACTAAGGAGCAGTTCTGGTGCTCGCAAGATCCCCAGTGCCCACACACCTTTCATTTTCTTGCTAAGATAATTCAAGGAAACCCAATAAACATATTTCTTTTTGGCTAATGTGCTCAAGTAAATTAGAAACACGCATTAATTTAAGAAATGGTATTACCTATGTAAGTATATATCAGTATGTGTATGAATTGGTAGATAGACATACTGTTTCCTTCACTAGTATTAGAATATTTGACAGCATTATTTTAGATATTTAAGAGCAAATATTTTGGCATAAGAGCTGTACTAATTCCACTTATAGGTTCCTTGGCTTGCAGCTTCAAGACTCCAGTCCACCTCCATCATCACGTGGTCTTCCCTGTGTGCGTCTGTGTGTCTTTTCATCTAACACACCAGTCAATGAATTTACGGCTCCACTTGAATCCGGTATGACTTTATTCTAACTTGACTAATTAAATCTGCAAACACCCGATTTCCAAATAAGGTCACATTCTGTGGTTCTGGGTAGGTAAGAGTTTGAGGAGGATGCTATTCAACCTCGACAGCTCGCTACCGAAGAACCAGAAGAGGAGTAAACTGGTGTTCTGGAAACTATGTGCTGTTACAAGCTCTCTTTCCCTCCTCTCAGAATATCTTCAGTGGTTTTGACTCTGAAAACAGATTGCCTCACATCGGTGTAAGGGAAATAGAGGAGACTTTTATATACGCTGCCTTAAGTAAAGCATCTCATGAAATACGTCGTTTAATTCTATTGGAATATATGGCTTTTTAGAGAGCATTTTGTTTGCCCGTGAGTCCAGCAATTGTATTGGCACAAGTTTTTTTGTTTTTTGTTTTTTGTGTTTTTTTTTCGTATCAGCATCTAAACTCTATGCCAATCATCTTTGTGTAATTTGGGAAAAAGATTAGAGAAAGACAGTTCTTGCAAATTTTTAGTTATTTGACTTAAAAATCCTGGTGATTTCTTTCTAGTCATTGCAGGGCACTGAATGGTATGTATAATTTAGGAACAGAGAGAAAAAGAAACATTCTTATGCTAAATCTTACAATATATCCCTCTCTGAAATACCCCCTTGGCAATCTGAAGAGAGATAATTCTGTAGGTTGTCACATCATTACTCTTAGGTGACCTCTGTATTTCTTTTCTGGAAAATAATCTACTTGTGGTTTCTAATTATCTAATCATGGGGCATGCTTTAAACCCATATCCTTTGAACCTTAGGAATAAAACAAAAGAATTATTTGGATCTGTTTATAAAAGTATCTTCACTTATCAATTTACATAATAAACAGTGGTACTTTATTTCTTTTCCAGCAAGTTGTTCTTTAAGAGTTGTTTAGGAAAACAAACACTTGTGAAGATATATTTCTATGGACTGAGTATATGAAACACCATGACATTTGGAACTGATTTCAATAGATATTGAATCCAAGAGCCTACTCAGTTTTTTGTTTTTTTTTTTCAGGAATTTTTTTAAACCTCACTTAAAGTTATTTGGAAAACATAGGATTCTTGAGGTAATTGAGGAACACCTTACAGTTACATTAAGTGAGGAAGCTGGCATTCCACAATCTGCCCTCGTGAAAGTTCTTCAGACTCCCTGGTGGGTCTGTCCCTAAAAAGATGGCAGGTGATGTTTCTGATTGACTGAATATAATTATGACTGAATAAGCATGCTTATTTTGTTCTGGTTAAAGAATACATGATGTGTGGATGATATTCAGTTGGCAAAATGTTTACAGTCATTTGCAAATGTTTTGTTGAACTGAACCACCAAAATTAATTTGAATATGGGGAAAAGTGAACAACATGGAAAACAGCCTTATAACATTAATCCAAACTAAAGTTGTTTTGTAACTAAACTTTAATTAAGTGCTAGGGTGATTTTTAGGAGACAAATAACTTTCCAAAAAAGAAAAGAAAAACAAAAAACAAATGACCTCAATTCTGGATGTTTTTGATTGTTTGTTTTCTGGGTAGTCATGCCTAAAACACATGAACAGCAACTGACGAAATCAATATAAAATTGGGAAATACCAATAAATAAGGCAGCCCGGCATCTGGTACACCTCAGACAGTGGTTATATTTTCAGGGAAGGAAAACTGTTCTATTAGCCAAAGTGTCAGTAGCAGGCTACTCTATAAATAGTGTTGTAGTTATAAACTGCAGAAGAGTTTTTACATGTATCTCACAATTGAAAATGCTGGTCACATCATTCTTTTAAGCCATATTTTCATATGCTTTCCAATTTTGTTACATATTTGGATATTATTTTTCAGAATTAGTCTCCCTTTAAAAAATAAATATATTATGGTTGTTCCATTTAAACTCATTCAATCCTTATGTTGATATCTTTTGCCTAATTTTTAGAGAAGGAGACTTGTGAGTCTACACTTGACCTTCCTTACTGTCCTTGATTTTTTCATCAAAACACCTTACATGTTGACTGAATGATTTCATAGGGAAGGAGCCAGTGCTGAACATAAGTGCTGTTGTGAGAGACAGCGTAAGAGGAGACTGAGATCACCTTTACTTGCATGATGTGGTTTTGGAATAAACTAGGATTTTCTAACATCAACCACTTCTGCCAGGAGCTCGGTTACTTACATGTCAAATGATTCACGGTCACTGATGATCAGCCCGCCGATGCATAACATTGGCAGAGTGGTTGAAACATTTGTGATTTTGAGTAGTTAAGGGTCGTCTAAATAGCTATATTTATTGCAAGTATTATGTTGTAATATTGTGGGTTTTGGGATTGAATGAGATTGAATGAGGATTGAATGAGAGGATTTTTCTTCATTCAAGGGAAAACATCCAAAGGTGTTTGAGGTGTTGAGAAAGAGATTTCAAACAATTATGGGGTCATTAAAAAAAATAAATGTTCTATTGGATCTTCTCTTGGAGCAGATTTTAAAGAAAAATAGAGTTTTATGTCGCTAAAATTATTTTGTTAAAAGCAGGACAAAATGGGGAAAATGATAAAGGCTTCATGTGAAAATTTAATGCATAAGAGAAAAAAATACTCAAATTACAGGAGAGTTTTAAAAGAAATGCTCGCCCTTTATATCTGATATCACTGGTGGCCCATGTGTGCCTAAATGTGGACCCAGCCACGTCCTTGTCCTGTAATGAAGAATTTGGAATGAAAGATATGAGATAGTCAAGATCACTAAAATAAGTTAATATTTTGTTATTTAAGAACTTGGTGATTGAAGTAGATCATACCAAACCATATTCAATTAATCATTTGAACCTGATATGCTAATATTTGAAAAAAATACTCAGCATCTTGTGATAGTTTGTGTTTTTAAATCAGCATTTATAACTGATGGTTTTTTTTTTATTGTTTCTGTTTTTAATTGATAAAATACTATACTGAAAAGCAATGAGAGGGCTAATAGAAAAAGGAACCAATTTTTGTGTGTGTGTGTTCCAAACAATTTTTAATGCTGTTCTCTTAAATAAGAATTGATGTCCACGGAGCACTAAATATTGTAGAAAAAACCCTCTGAAATGAAAGAAAGAGACAAAAAAAATTGAAAGCACAAAACTCATAAGATACAGAAACAACATAAGATCTGGAGGAAACATCAAAATAATTGTAACTAAAATACTTAGGGGATAAGATTTCACATCCATGAGTCTAACAAAAAGATTACTAATGTATATATTATTATATTATTAATTAGCAACTAATACATGAATAACAATAATTAATCAGTATATTATATATTTAAATGCTTTTTCCTTTGACATATATAAATTGAATAAATGACATTATATCCCAGAATGTATTTTTTTTTAAATTAGTGTTTATTTTTGAGAGAAAGAGAGACAGAGAGTGAGCAGGTGAGGGGCAGGGAGAGAGGGAGACACAGAATCCGAAGCGGGCTCCGGGCTCTGAGCTGTCAGCACAGAGCCCAATGTGGGGCTCGAACCCATGAACCCTGAGATCATGACCTGAGCTGAAGTGAGCCTTAACTAGTTGCCTAACCATCCAGGCATGCCCCCCCCCCCCCACCGCCAGAGTTCTTTCTTAAGACATATATTTCATGAAATGGCAGTAGATTTTCAAGGAAAAAGTGATCTGGTGAACAAATAACTTTGGTAAATGTTGTAGGTGATAAAATTAACAGGTCTCAATAAGGAAAAGTGTTTTGTTCTATTTGAAATGATTCTATGAAAAATCTGTCCCCCAAACAGTGCAGTGTGCATAGTTTGCCACAGTGTTTGGCAATGGAATGAGCCACTTTGAACAGATCATCTAAAGGGAATAGTTTACTCAAAACAGGCCCTGGGAAATGCTGACCTGTGCTTTACTGAGTTATTTTACAATACAAATTGCTTGTTTAATTTTTGTATATAATCTGAAAGGTTGATGTATTTCATGAAGTGTCCATTTTTAATGCAATATGTTAAATTTTCATTTGTTTTTTCCCTTGGCTTATATCTTAACTTTGCCATATTCAAGTATCTTATATAGTGAATGATTTAAATGGTACTTATTTTTTCACTAGCTTCTGGAGTAAAATGTTTACTAAAAGTAATAATGGAAAAAGGTAATACGTAAGAGCAGAGGTTTTTTTTGTGAATTATTTTGTATTGAGCTTCTATGATTTCATAGCCTTGGGGGCAGTGTAATGTAAGCTAGCTCTCAATGACCCATTTACCTCTAAGCTGAAGATTCTATGCGCCCAAACTATTTCTCAAGAATAGAATATCTAAATAAAGAAGAAACCTTAAAACCCTTACAGATTAAGTGATATAAAGAAGAATCTAAATAAAAATAGTCCATATAGGCATGAAACAAACAAATTAAAGAAACGAAAATATAACCAATGGATTTCTAAAGTCCAAGGCATTTAAGACTTTAATTATCGAAGAAGTAAACTGCATTATGGTTTTTTTGTTTTGTTTTGTTTTGTTTTTTGACTTAAGCCTTTCATCAAGATGTGCAGGAACTAAACCCTTTAGAGTTTGATAGTTGCTTCAGCTCCATGGTGTCTGTCACTTCAAGGTGACATGGATGCTATTCCTCTACATCCAAACCTGCTTGTTATCAACCTTGAACACCCTGTCCTGAAGAGTATTTCTTGGTTTTGCCCAGCTGGCCAATGGCATATAGCCCTCTTCAGAAAAGAGATGATTTCAAAATTAACAGTGGCTGGTTTTCTGTGAAAAGAAAAAAACAATACATAATCTCTTTGAGAAATGTTTTCTTTCACATTTTCTACCCCCACCCCCGACATCCTCCACTGGCAGGGACAGTGTGTAGTTCCATCAGAATTCCAAAATGTTTATCACGAAGACTATGTTAAAAGTGTCCTATATGTGAATATAACTTTGTATTTTTGGAAAGGAAAACATTAAAATATGGACTTAAAGGAAAAAAAAACACCAAAATTTGGCAACATTTTTAAAGAATCAAAGTGATCTCGCAAATTATTATTTCTGTATGATTTGACAAACATTTGTGTTCAACCTACATAAATACACAGTCATCCGATAGATACACACATATATTTACCAACTTCTCAGTATTATATGTATCACCATGTTCTATTTTGCCATTTACTTCTGTGGCATCCTTTTCAAAAAGCATTTAAATTTCATGTTTTTTTTTAAGTTTATTCATTTATTTTGAGAAACAGAGAGAGAGAGAGAGAGAGAGAGAGAGAATCCCAAGCAGGCTCCACACCATCAGTGCAGAGCCCCATGCGGGGCTCAAACTCACAAACCATGAGATCGTGACCTGAGCCAAAGTTGGATGCTCAACCGACCGAGCCACCCAGGCACCTCTAAACTTCGTGGTATTTATATTGTTCTATAAAGACAAATTTACAAGCATTTATTCTCATCAGAGAATTTCATATGATCCGAGACAGACTTTATGACACTGATAGAAGGAAAATGAGCAGGACACTCTATCAGTAGATACTGTTTTCAAATTGCATTCATAATAGATATAGATGTATAGATGGCCAAGAGAACTGATGACAAGTTTGTAGAAAAAATTAAAAAGCATGAAAATTCGATATGTGATGCCAGTTCTAGAATGTACAAACCTTACTTCAAACCAGAAGCACAAAGTGGAATCTAATAATTCCCAATTTCAGAAAGCTTCTAAGTCCCTCAGATTGGTGCCTTTCCCTCAGAAATTACGGGTTCCAATTCCAATCTGGCATCATACAAGAGAACACAAGTCCTTATTCTGGCAATACAGTCTTCAAATCAATGAGCTCGCATGGTTTTCCCAGATCCATCATATGTTTTATGGCACCGCATATGAAAATCGGAGTAATGTGGGATGCCTGGGTGGCTCAGTGGGCTGAGCATCCAACTTTGGCTCAGGTCGTGACCTCATGGTGCATGGGTTCGAGCCCCACATGGGGCTCTGTGCTGACTGCTCGGAGCCTGGAGCCTGCTTCAGACTCTGCGTCTCCCTCTCTTTCTGCCCCTCTCCTGCTCACCCTCTGTCTCTGTCTCTCTCAAAAATAAGTAAAAACATTAAAAATTTAAAAAAAAGAATTGAAGTAATGTAAACATGAACACAAATAAATATGTTAAAAATCCCTAAATGTTCTTCTTTTGTCTTTGTTCTGATTTCTGCTGGAGATGAAATTGCTACTACATATGAAGAACAATTTCGAAATTTGAATTGTGAATATTTGATTTGGAAACCTAAGTTTAACATCATGAGATTTATTGTGATTCATCCCACATCTTTAGCTATATGCACTTAAACTCATTTTCACAGGGTTCTCCTATTCTAATAAAGCCTCAGTCTACTCTTTCTAGCTAATAATGTTATGGAATATGCATATTTAAATATCATAGGCATTAAAACTAAACCTCCATTTCAGGAAGAATTTACTGTGTTTTAAAGTGGATTATGCTTGATCCCCTTAGTGTCTTATTGACTTAGTAAAAAAAATGTTTTCAGCTCTTTTAGCTTTTGAAAACATTTCAATTTTAATATCTTTTGCTTCACAGCCAGTACTTAACTATAAACAATGCAGAATTAAAGAAAAGTAAGCATGTAAAAACAGAACGTACATTTGGACTGACTTATTATGATATACTTTATTTATTTATTTTTTGCTTAGTTTGTAGAGGCCTACCTTCCTAATTATAGGAAGTAAAAATCCTTGCTTTACAAGTAGGGAGTATAAGTAAAAGTCTGTATTACATAGGATACAGATGTTGAAATATCTGTGGGTGCTTCCTGATCTTATAAGATATAAAGGGGGTTTAAGTAAAAAAAAAATGCTTCTTTTTGGTCTTTTAGCTCCTGCAAAGTTTAACTATGTTTCCTATAGTAAAAGAATGATGCATAATTTGGGAGGTTATATTTATCAGTGAAAAGTGACACTATCAGACAATGCTCTGCGCTGGTTTTTTACCTCGTTTGTTTCAAATTATGAGTCCACCCTAACTTAGTGTTCTTACTGCGGTAAAACAATGCTTATACGATCATATCAAAACACACAGTACCTAAAGAGCTAGGAAGAGTTAAATATGGCATTCAAAAATTAGCTTTTGTATGCTTTTGAAAAGTAATTAATGAGATCAGATGTTTTATAATATAACTCTCTTACTTGTCATTTCTTCTATAGATAATCTGTCCCCTTTTGAGTATTTGCAGTTTTATTCATCATTGTATTTATTTATGCTCTATTTTCTGGACTTTATATTTAAAAGGTGTTACAGTAATAAAAAACTAACTAGAATATGCATTCTATTGTAATCTATACTTTTATTCTATTTTGTTTTAAGAAATTCATTTTCAATTCCTAAACATACATGCGTACTTGAAATATTGCCCTATGCTCTGTGGACAATGTACAAAGCAAAGACAATATTTTTCAGGAAATTTTCATTTGAAAAATGTAGGAGAGAATTTATACAATGCTATCCCTTGCCACTCAATTCTTAAATCAGGACTATCAGAAGACCAGAGTGTGATTATTTCTATTCTGAAACCAGAAAATGGAAACAAAAAGGGGTAGTCTTATAGCTACACTCGGTTGCATATGTGAGCATTTATATGTGCAATCTACAATGGTTATTCATCTATACGTATAATTATGTATATATACATTTGTATATAGTGATAAATTTACATACGCAATATGTGTGCATGAATGGTAGATGCTTACAGATGTCCCCATATGTCTGCCTTTCTCCATGGTAATCAGAGACTTAGCTAAGCTGTTGGTGCTAAGTGTTGCCATGTAAATAGATCCCAGCTGATCGGAGGGGATATGAATGAAATCTTTAAATCTGCATTTCCGGACACACTTAGTGGACTTGCACTCTTCAGTGTAGAAGAGCTTATCCTTTATTTCTTCTATCACGTTCCACAAGCTGGAATGTAGATATGTAGCTGCAGCCTTTCTCATCTATGTATAATAGAGGGTAATACCATACACATGGTGAGCAAGAACATGGAAGGCTTGGGGTAGCCTACCCCAGCCAGGAACCATGCCAACTGCTGTAATATAGAAATAAACACCTTTCATGTTTAAATCACTATATTCTTGCCTTTTTAGTATAACAGCTTTTCTGTAACCTAAACATCATGGCTATTTGATATCTAGAAGTGGGGAACTCTTACAACAATGGTCAGCAGTCAAGTTAGAAAAAAAAGACACAGCTATAGCAAACTGGAAAACGTGGAACCATTTTTACAGTAGAAAGGGAAGCCAGATAAAGAACTGCATTCTCATTCAAGACATCACTCATTTTCACAATTCTTTAAGTAGTTCTGCTACTGGAAATTTCTTACGGGTTATCCTTCTCACCCGGATACCAGTGAGAGCTATGTTGTGAGATGTCTTCTCTCACCCATTGCTGCCTACACACACTCTCTCTCTTGAGTTACTAGGGCTTTTAAAATATCCTATAATATCATGCCATGTTTTACATATTCCAAATGTGCAGCACTTTTTCTTCCCTTGGTTCATGAGATAATCAATGCACATGTTTATCTGAGTAACTAGTATTTACAATATGCTAAGATTGGTGCTGGAAAGGGAAATATCAAGCATATAGGTCTAAATAGCCTATTTCCAAGAGCCATAGTACAAGATTTGAGAACTAATTGGGTAAAGTTATCTGCCTTACATGTTTAATGCTTGCTAACGGTGTTGGTGTCGTTTGTACATTACTCCTTTGAGATAGTATTTGTATTTTAACAGCTATTGTCCATGATTTAATTTAAAAAAATTTTTTTACCTTTATTTATTTTTGAGAAACAGAGTGAGACACAGCGTGAGCAGGGGAGGGGCAGAGAGAGGAGGAGACAGAATCTGAAGCAGGCTCCAGGCTCTGAGCAAGAGGTCAGCGCAGAGCCCGACGAGGGGCTCGAATCCGCGAACAGGGAGATCGTCACCTGAGCCGAAGTCGGACGCTCAACCCACTGAGCCACCCAGACGCCCCAGTTTTTTTAAGTTTACTTATTTATATTGAGAGAGGCAGAGACAGCACGTGAGCAGGGGAGGGAGAGAGAGAGAGGGAGAGAGACACAATCCCAAGCAGGCTCCGCCCTGTCAGCACCCAGCGTGATGCAGGGCTCGAACACGCAAAACTGAGCTCCAGACCTGAGCCGGAATCAAGAGTCAGACGCTCAACTGACTGAGCCACCAGGTGCCCCTGTCCGTGTTTTAGCCAAAATATTAGGATGATGACCACCTTGCCGTGGTCTGAAGAAGAGACTCTAGACATGTAGTCCTTATCACAGCACATGCATTGAATTAGCATCTGTACGAACCACTGGCCACATTATTGACCCCTTAAAACGTCACCAGTCTGCATAGAATGGAACTCTAGGCTTAGATTAGAGGTCGTATTTCAAAGAATCTTAACATGAGAAAAATAATGAAAAATATTTTGTTAATGATTAGTGATTCATATTAAAATGATAATATTTAGGGTTAACTAACTTGTTGTTACAATGAACTTCATCTTTTAAAAAACTTTTTACAAATGTGGCCACTGGAAAGTTAAATGACACACAGAGCTTGCATTTGTAGCGTGCATTGCATTTCTGTTGACCAGTGATGCTCTACAGAATTTTCTTGTTTCCTCACTTAAAAATTTGATAAAATGAAGATATGCAACTATGTACTAATGAGTTTATTTTAGAATTCTGGACTCTCATTTAACAGAAGAGGACTTTGTCTGCTAGAAGGTAACTCAGCGAACCTTGAAGGGGTATAAAAAATGTAATTTAAAATTAATACCTAAAGACACTTCAAGTGAACTCTGATTTTTTTTTCCTTAGTGTTTATTTCACGCTGCGTGAAGGAACAAGTCTACGTATACTATAAAGCAATTTATGTATTTATAATCTTTTTGAAGTTTATTTATTTATTTTGAGAGAGAGAGTGTGGGGGGAGGGGCAGAGAGAGAGGCGGGGAGAAAGAATCCCAATGAGGCACCTCGCTGTTAGCCCTGAGCCGGGCCTGGGGCTCGATCCCACAAACACTGAGATCATGACCTGCGGTGAAATCGAGTCAGCTTCTTAACTGACCGAGCCACCCAGGCGCCCCTAAAGTAATTCTTAAAATGCTACCTGTACTTAGGGTCAAGCATAAAGTTAGGCAACATTCGAATATAGTGTTTTATCCAATATGAACGCGTAGTTCACACAAGGTGGGCACAGACTCTGGAACTACTAGTAAAATTGCCGAGACTTCCGCAGAAGTTAATTCAGTTGAAGGAAGAGAGCTGGTTAGGAATTCACTGGGTTCTGTGCCGTGGGGAGCGCATTTTTGAGATTTCACTTATAAAGACAGGAGTTCTGTTCCTGGCAAAATGACAAAATTGAAATAAATTTCAAAGGAGAAAAAGGCCCCTCTAACAGGCCTCGTCCTGGTTTGGTCAAGGCTCAGAAACAAGAAGGAAAAGCACCCCCGGGGTCTAGCCTAGCCGGCAGGTACAGGACGCTTGGCATGAGAACAGGTACTCGCAGAAGCGCAGATGCTGTGGGTGCGGTAGTCGGCTGAGAACACTCGGAAACAGCAGAAGGAGCAGCTGAAATTCTCCAGGCTCGATATCTTGTTCCGGCAGAGGAGAAAAGCCACTCCTAGGCAAAATTAAAGGGCGTTGTGAGACAGAACCAGACAGCAGCTAGCCAGCAATCCGGAAGGGACTTTTAGGAGCGGGACAGGAATGTGTCCCCTAACCACATGCCTAAGTGTCCCTCTAACACGAGTGAGGAAGAAAGATACATTTACATGGAGCCGTGATGCTCATTAATTATAGTATTCTGCCCATCTGTCTCTCTTTCTTTTTCTGTTTGGTAACTTAGAAAATGACATCCTGTTCTCATTATAGAGAGTAGATTTAGGCACTGTCAATGAATTTTTCTTTCTTTTCGTTTCTCTTTATTTATTTATTTTTTGTCTTGAGTTAAATAACTCCTTCAGCTATTAAAGCTATATTGGAACGCATCCAAATATAACTGCATATGTAAAAATAGAAATGATATTTGGAAATTTCACATATTACAATTGCTGCCAAAATTACTCCACTCAGTGGATAGACAATACATCAGTACACCTTACAAACTGCTTTCTGAAGGAGGCTGTTACCATCTGGGCAGACTACACATGACATCTACAATAAACGCTCAATGCACATTTATTGAATCATGTCTAAAAATAAGGGATTAAACCGTTGTAATGAGGCATCAGATCTTAAATTATAGTATATTTCTATATTGTCATTCCTTGGGTTTTGAAGAATTAACTGTAAGAAAGTTGCAACAATTCATGTGAATCCAAATGCTATTCAAGACATCACATTCCATCTGAGAAATGTAGAGACTTGGAAAAGCCTCATTCTCTTCCCCCACAATGATTAAAAAAAGAAAAAAAAAAGGGGACAAATTGCCAATTAATAACATTTCTTGAAAGGATCAGCACAGCAGATTCAGGGCCAGCAAGTCAGCATCTGGGGAGAGATAGGTCCCTACAAGGGAAAGACCTAAGCATTTATATGTACACCTGGGACAGGTGCTGCTGAATGCCATCTAAGTCAGGGAGAAGATCCAGCTAAATATTTTTAATGAATCAGTAATGACCAAGTCTGGCTGGTGTGAGAATGTCGATTTCTGGGGGCTTCTGGGATAAGAAGGTTTGTCTGCTCTTACCATCCTTTCCTCTCTTAAACCCACTAGCCATAGAGAGGAATCTGAAGAAGCTTTCCTCGGGGTTTTGGCTGAGGGTAGGCACAACAGCCAAGCTGAAAACCTACTCTTCTCCATGTGTCCTGTCCACCCTTTGAATCAAAAGCCTTATTATTCAGAGGAAAGAAGAAGAACCCTTAGGGCTTCTGGAAACTGAACAGACAAAGAGAATAGGAAGGAAAACAACCAACCAACCAACCAACCAACCAAAGAAACAAATAACCCAAACTGCATCTCTGGGAAAGGGACAGAACTTGTAATGCTATAGACCTAAGAGTGGGTACACGGTGCCTGCCAATGACTGTGGCTTTATCAGAGAAACAGGATGCCCCGCCTTCAAATTTGGAATGGTGGGCACAGAGACAGAGAGGTTAACCTTTGAATGTTTAAATTTTCCTTCAGTTCTATGAGATATCTCAGTGTCTTTCCACCATGTTATATATATTTTTTCTCATGCCTGATATTACCCATTTCTCGCAACGAACATGCTTACAATGGTATATCAATCTTTGATATTTCACTGGGATATGTTTTTTACCCATATCTTCCTGTTAACTTCCCCTATGTCTTAAGCTCTTGAAATTAGGACCATTATTTCCAACTTCGTACTAAGCCTCTTTTTTCTTGAATATCCAGAAAAAATCTCAAACAGAATATGTAAAATGGCATTCATAACATTCAATTCTTAACTCATTCCTTACCTTGCATAGTAAATGAATTCCCATTTGCCGATTTGCCCCAGCCAGAAATCGATACCTTTATCTTTGATTTTCTTACTCCAGTGAATTCTCCAATTGCCCAACATCAAATAAATCACCAACTTTTGTCCGTTTTCAGAAAAAGTTTTGCATTTACAGTCTTCTCCCATTACTGCTGTCCTTGTACTTTTCCGAGACATAACTGTCACTTCTGAGCTATTGCAGAAGCCTCCAATCTGCTCGCCCCTCTCTACCGTCTTCTAACGTCTATCAACATAACACAGCTGTCCTTTCTGTATGAGTTTGTTATCATTGCTGTAACAAATTACCACAAACTCAGTGTCTTAAAACAAAACAAACGTATTACTTACAGTTCTAGATATCTGGTATTTTGGACTTCTGAGTCCACAATCAGTTCCAGGAACCAAAATTAAAGTGCTGCAGGGCTGTTTCATTCTAAGATCTCTATCTGGGGCAGAATCTTGTTTATTTGCCCTTTCCAGCTTCCAGAGGTGTCTGTGTTCCTTGGCCTTGGCCCCTTCTTCCACCATCAAAGCAACAAACCTTCTTCAAATTTCTCCTTTCTGTCCCTTTTCATCATCACATTACTTTCTCTGATCTGCTATCTTGTTTTCCCCTTATAAGAATGCTGGTAATTGCATTGAGCCTACGTGAACAATCCAGGATAATCTCTCCATCTCAAGATACTCGACTTCCTCATATCTGCAAAAGTCCTTTGGCTATATAAAACAACATGCTCACAGATTCTGGGGATTAGGATGGGGACATCTTAGTAAGCCATTATTCAGGTTGCCACAACATCTACTAAACCAAATATGAACATATAGTACTTGCTTATATCTTCCAATGACTTTCACCAACACCCAAAAAGTGCTACCACATTTTTTTCAAGTGCAAAAATTCAATAAGCTGGCATATTATTTATTTTTTTAAGTCATTGCAAACTTCCAAATGTTTGTGTTATATATTGGCTTTACTATTATAACTGCATGCCTTATTTTTAATATTTCATATATCTACATGGTTATTTTTTTCTTCTCATCATACCTCAAAACTAGATACAGACATTCAAAAATATGTATTACTGGGGCACCTGGTTGGCTCAGTTCGTTAAGCTCCTGACTTCAGCTCAAGTCATAATCTCACAGTTCATGGTTTGAGCCCCATGTCGGGCTCTGAGATGACAGCTCAGAGCCTGGAACCTGCTTTGGATTCTGTGTCTCCCTGTGTCTCTGCCCTGCCCCCGCTTGCTCACATGCTCTCTCTCGAAAAAAAAAATAAACGCTTGAAAAATTTTAAATAAAACAAATATGTATTGCCAGCCATAGCAATACATATGCTGGGGATATGGCAGAGAACAAAACATAAGGAATATATATAATAAACAATATGAATAAATCATAACATAACTTAAAATTAGTTATAAGTGTCATAAAAACAAAGTAGGATAAGGGAGAGGGACTGAAGGCCACAAAAGAGGCATTCCAAACAGGTGATCAGGTGGCAGTTGACGAATATCTTAAATGTTGAGAAGAAATGAGTCACACAAACGTTTGGAAGCAAATTAACCCAGGGAAAAAGGAAAGAAAATATTAAAGTTTTTATAAGTCTCGATAATGTGTGTTAAAGTATCTCAGAAAAGTCCAGAATGGCTGGGGCATAATGGATAATAGCATGAGAGGAGATTGGAAAACCAGGTAGGGGGGCTCCAGGTCATGGAAAGTCTCACAGACCATGAACGATCGCTGGGGGGTTGTCGAGGTTTAACGAGAAGCCATTTATATTTAAGTAGAAGAATGATACAACCTCACATAGTTTTGGAAAAATGATACAGCTGTTTGGGAGAGAGTAGAATAAATGGGAATAAGATGGGGGAAGAGCTATTGCAGCAAATCAGGCAAGACGTGACTAGGAACCAGGAGAATCATCCACTGTATGGACTGAACATGTAACACGTAAGAATATTTTTCTGGCTCTGGGGATAAGTGCTAAGAAGACCAGAGTAATTAGTACCTCCTTTCTAAATTATGACATGAATCCTCAGAACAGAATTTGCTATTTCACTCAAGTTTCCATTACTCTTTATCTGTCTTCTGACATATAATTGATCAAAGCAGCACTTATTGAAATGTTTGCTCCCTAAATCAAACTTCGGTCTTTTCATGGATAGGATTGATTATTTTAAGTTCAGTGTATCTTCTACACTTTTTGTCCCCAAATCAAGCAAAAGTAGAGGCATAGCAGAATGTTTTTATTTTGTTTTCCGTTTTAAATAAGGAATGCAAACAAATGGTCTTCAGTGAATTGCAATCATCACTGACAGGACCAAGTCAAAAGAGCTTATGGTAAATAAAATTACAATGAAATTACATCCTTACTAGTCCAAGGTAATTAATTCAAACAGATAGGTAACAGTTGATATTTTACATCTATTGCCCTTATTTGTTAACATGGGAAGATATGTGTGTGTGTGTGTGTGGGGGGGTGTTATAAGGCTTTTAATAAAAATCGAATGGCTTAGGTTTCTTCAAAGTCAAGCATGTCTTGATAAGCAGAGAAGTGTTTCAAATACTTTGTACCTGTGCCGAGAGTGAGTGGTGAATTCCGTGTTTGATCTCAGTTGATTCAATTTTTTAAATATAGTGTACGCAATATTTTTACATTGATTATGTTATTTCCTACTCAGTATTTTAGCTTGTGGTGATGTGTAAATTAATATTTGTCTTTGACATGTATACTGATCGAATGAGAAGACTGATTCAAACAATGACTTGGGATAGGAAAAAATCATATTTGTCAAGTTCTCACATTAAATGAGTGGAATAAAGAATGAATCAGTAACTGTGAAAATATTGGAGGTTGGTCTAAAATTACATGTCTTGTCCGAGTGGGAGAATTGACAATATTTTCAATTACTTTTCACAGCAAGAGTCCTTGAGCGAATCTATACCATTGGGTTCATATGCTAAGTTAGATGTTCTTGCTGCAATATGATACAATATTTCAGAAAACCTCAGTATCTGCCCTTCAAGAATAGTTATATAAAGATGTAGGCTTATTTCTCAAGACTATTTAGTAGTATCAGTTTATAATGTTCACAAATGATGTATTAGCTTCTACATAAATTATTAATATAATCACATTTCAATGCAGAATCACAGCAATAATCTCACCAACTAGGTAAATATTTTCCTAGCTATCCCATAACAATGAATACAAGGATTCTTCAATTTTAATATACAAATAAAGCCAGCTATTGTTTTTATGGTCAAAATTAAGTTTGTAGTCAGGTAATGCTGATCATTTATTTGATAATAAGAGCTAATTCTACTTATATTGATATTTAAGTATCATGTTTTTTTAAATTGGGGTATAAAGGACATATTACATTAGTTTCAGGGTGCACAACACAATGATTCAATGTTTGTACGTATTGCAAAATTATCAGCACACTGAGTCTCGTTAACATCCATTTGCCTGGAGGATTTTCGTTTACATTTTCTACAGGTGAGTCTGCTGGCGATAAGCTCTTCTAGCTTTTGTGTATCTTTAGACATCTTTAGTTTGCTTTAATTGTTGAAACATAACTTTCGTGGGGCAGAGCCATATCAAAAATCACAAGAGGTGTTTTGAAAATACCTTAGCTACTGCTTGGTGTAATTTGCGGTAGTCTCCCATTACCTGGCACGACCTACCCAGTTACGCATGGGGCCAGACTTCTACATTAAGTACATCCTTTGAATCTCTTAGTGTGGGTATCTACTTGGGTCATTCCCTTGGGATACATTATTGCTTTTTATGTGTTATCTTGAGAGTGGGGAAGGGGCAGTTTCAGAGGCTTCCACATGTATTTTCCCATTATAGTAGCTCTTGTCTTATTGAGAGTATTATAAACAACCAAGAATGTCCATGTAAGTCATTTATGTGTCATCTGAAGAAATGACTATGGAGTGCTCCATGTACGCAGTAGGCAGATTTGGGGATGGTTCTGGGTAAAACTCCAATTACTGTTCGAGCCTCATGTTTGCCCTATATCCCACTGCCCTCGAACTTGACAGCCGACTTGCCCAGTGTATGGTTACCCCAGAAAATGATCATAGGTTTCTTGGAAGACTGGGAAGATAACACCTGGAAAGGTAACTTTCTTCTAGTGTTACAAGGGCCATCTAATGGGGATCGGACCTCTCCATCCATGGAACTGACTTAGATCTAGAAATGGATAAAATGTTGGCCTCAGCATCTTCACTCTTAATCTCTTCTAATGATGCATTAAATATTTTTCACTGTCCATCAGTGCAGCTCTCGGAGACACACAGTGCAACAATCCCATCTTTTTTTTTAATTATTATTATTTTTAATGCTTTATTCATTTTTCAGACAGAGAGAGACAGAGCGTGAGCAGGGGAGGGACAGAGAAAGAGCGAGACACAGAATCCAAAGCAGGCTCCAGGCTCTGAGCTGTCAGCCCAGAGCCCGACGCGGGGCTGGAACTCACACACCGCGAGATCATGACCTGAGCCAAAGTCAGACGCTCAGCCGACTGAGCCACCCAGGTGCCCCTATAATCCCATCTTTACAGACACTTGCTGGTCATATCCCTGATTGACATTCCAAGCTTGTTTCCAGCTAACACCGTCATACTCACCTTGCTTCTGATGGTTAAATGCTGCCAACTGGCTTCCGCTCTTCCAGGATCTTATTGTTCCTATTGCTACTGGGGATACCGGAGGCCCCAAATGGAATCACTTGTACTAAACTACACATGAGCCACCTAAGATTTAGTACCTAACCTAACTGTAGTTTCAACCTTCCAGGAATGTAATACTTTATCAGTCAACATTAAGTTACCTGGTCAGCACTAGTGAGATAATCCACCCAATAGATCCCCTTCTTTTCCCCTTAGGAAGGTAATTTTGCCTCAAACGGTGTATTCGCTACTAATGATTTTCTTCTGTTCTGCTCACTTTCTATTTTTAAAAACTATTCCATTTTTGCAGCTTGACAGGGCTTTCTTTTCTGTTGTTACGTGAGATGACGACCAATTCATGAATTGTTGGATAAAGCCAGTTTCATCCTTAAATTTACTCAACTGAATTTTTTTCCATGCGAATGAAATAGCTACCACTGGGGCACCTGGGTGGCTCAGTCGGTTAAGCCCCCAACTTCATCTCAGGTCATGATCTCACAGTGCATGGGTTTGAGCCCTGCGTCGGGCTCTGTGCTGACAGCTCAGAGCCTGGAGCCTGCTTCCAATCCTGTGTCTCCCTCTCTGCCCCTCCCTCTCTCGTGCTCTGTCTCTCTCTGTCTGTCAAAAATGAAACAAAAAAAATTTTTAAATAAAAAATAAAGAAACAGCTACTACTGAGATTTTCTGGTATTTTAGAATCTCTCTTCCCATTGCATTTACCCACTGGTTATTGGAAGCTGCTCAGAGCCCACGCAGAGTCCACTTAGAACCATGTTCTAAGTTGGATTTATGATGGATTGATTCTAACACACTGATTTCTCTGAGACTCTTGAACCATTTTGCTAGCTTGTTATGACAGTTCTGGCGTCTGTCCTCCATTTATTATTAACCATCACTTTTGTCACTTTTTCTAAGCTTGCAAGAGCCAAGCATAATAAAATTGTCAACTGGGTCCTCGCCAATGTGTTGGATCCTGTATAATGTTCCTGTATAAACTCTTCCTTACAATTTTATATTCCCCCTTTCTTGTTCTAACAACCACAGGATTCATTCTCAGACACATTCACTATTGCATGTTATTCACAGTATCAGCACCTTTAATATACAATCTTTCTTCTCCATTTATAGTTTTGCCATTTCCCCAGGACAGTTATGCTGCAATTTGATCCAAATTACTCTATCATGGTCAGGGGGAGAGAGGACAAACTCTGTGGTGGAAAAGAATTTTCTTGTAAAGTATCTTCTGAGTTTAAATGCTCTGCTTTTTCTTTCAGCAAGAGGGTCTCTCTGTTTTTACAAGGGAGGATGGACCATATTTGGAGATTCAAATGGTACAGCAGACGTGAAGGATTCAACATTCTCAAATGCATCTACCAAGATATTCTCATACCATCGTGAAGGGCCCGGCTCCTTCCTTGTCAAAGAGACTTGAATGTGTGAGACTTCCCTGAATGTTTGCCACTCTCAGAATTAAATGCTGTACCCGGTACTGGGCTTTGTCTGTTTTTGAACAGAGATGAGGATCTATGTAAATACCGTGAAGTCTTTCTCTCACACTTGGCTTTCAATTGCTAATCTGATTATTGAAGGTTGTTATTTCTACTCTTAAATGAATAAGTCATGCTGAGAAATAGCCATCCGGTTCTACAGTTGCTATTTCTTCCATACTTCTCAAATTTCTGAGACTGGCACCTGTATCCAATCCAAACTCAAACACATTGGAATCACATTGCTATGGACGCCATAGACGTTCATTACCCACCTACCACCAGAGAGGGGGGAGTCCTTGTGATTAGCTGGCAAGTGATGAGGATCCAGGACATTATCCTTTGAGTCTGTTTTCTAGGAGCACTTACAGCACCGAGTGCCTTAGATCAGCTTCCCTAGAAACAGAGTGTAAGATGAGAATTCCTGTTTGAGTGATTTATTGCGGGAGTACTCCCAGTGAGAAATGGACTCTGGAAATTCCTCCACAGAGTTGGTCCTGCCTTGAGGCAAGGAGTCTGCATCTTGTACACAAAGTCCACTCCAGGTGGAGAGGGATGGTTCCCTGAGTGAGCTGGCTCTCTTTGGCTGAAGAAAATTCTCTGGGAAAGGAGGCAGCTGTGAATTTTTCACAGTTAACACCAACAGGCTGAGGGACAGATGCCCTTGCTGGTAAGAGGGAACTTGGTGGGGTTCCCCCAGCAGCCACTTTGGAAGTATAACACCATAAGCATCTTGTGGTTCTTGAGGCTAAATGCTTTTAGGGCATCGATTTCACTCAATAATTATTCACTGAGCACTTACAGTATGATAAATTCTGTAATTGGCCCTACCTTACATACAAAGCATAGTTCTCTATTCTTACAGAATTTGACAGTGGAACAAAAGGTACTCCAGTTATCAAAGTTAGGGCAAAAGGCAGAAGTTGCCATAGGCCTAAAGTACAGGAAGATTAGGTCAAAGAATTTTTTTTTTAGAGATATACTTTAGAGGGTTCATAGTGTAATAAGAGGGCTTTTTTTTTATATTGCAACATATAAGAAAAGCTACTGTCCTTCATTATGAAATTAACAGTTTTATGATAGTCTGTTCAATATACTTCTATATTTATTTATTCCACATCAATTTCTGTGGATATAGAAGTATATAGGAAAATACATAGTTGCTGATTTCATGAAGTTAGTGTCAACATTTTATTTTGAAGTAATTTTATCTTCATTTAACTGAAATGATTAAACAGCGATTTTTTTAAATTAACGATTTTGTTGTTGTTGATATTGCTTTTAACAAAGATTCTCTTAGTTTCTAGAAAGGAAGTGAAGTTTTGTGAAGTGAGTGAGAATAGGTGAGGGGCTGCAAAAATAGGAATTCCTTGCACACGTTTCTTATCTTTATTTGTATACATTTTAACAACTACTTTTTAAGCAGTACTAAAATACATTACCGATATTCTATTATTCCCAAATGTCAGTGGATATTGGGAGAATGCAAGCATCAGGGGGATATTTCATTTAGAAAACAAAACAAAATACTGCAGTGTAAAATCTAAGAGTGCCTAGAGCAGGGTAAGCCAAGTCAGAGGAAGAAGGAGCTTAGAAAAATGTATAATTATCCTGATTTTTCTTTTCTTCTATATGATTGTTATAATTCCCCCCTCTCTCCTTAAGAACCCTCTGAGGAATGTGCATGGATATTATGATATTTAGTTTATAAGGCAGAAGATTACATTAAAAGTAAATTATCTTTTCCAAGTTATAGATATTTGATGTTAGTTGATATGACAGTTGAGATAACACTATTTGCACCTCAAAGCTTTTTATAAGAACTATTGCTTCATGAAATTAAAATATCCTTCACTTCTCAGGATAGTCTCACAACTAGTATTTTTTAATTATTGTACAAGCAACAGATTATGTCCTCTTCCATGTATCCTGTCAGTCTGTGTTGATAGATGTCAATTCACAAGCATATCCCGGTTTGGGTTGAAGTCAGTCTCCATTTCATGTTTGCATTTGAATTTAGGTCTGTCACAAGTGATAAAGAGTGATGAATGTGATATTGCCATGTTGAAAGATCATTAAATGTCACTCTGTGTCCTGGCAGCCAAATGGCTGGCAGAAAGTCAATGATGCAAACTCGGTTTGGAGAGTGGAGAGTCGAGATGAATCTAGGGCAGCACAGTCATGCAAGCTGTGAACAATCAATCAATCATCCCATTCAAAGGACGAGTGAAATGAGATTTGATAAAAATACCGTGTGAGTACCCACAGTGGTGGACATCTAGCTTGGAAGGGTTTTGATTTACACTTACAACTACCTAGTTGCCAGCAGCTAGAACAGTAGGCTGGGCAAACTATGTAGTTGATCAATTTCTTGGAATATCTTTTGACTTCAGATGTTCTTCATGCACCTTAAGTCTTCAACAGTCTTAAACAACTTTCTTGCTTTCGAGAAATGGCCTGTAGATGGGCTAAAGTGAGTCAAGTGTACAGTCAACCTATTAGAGGTACAATTTATATACCCTGATAAAGAAAGCATTAAATGTGAATGGCAATGCTATTTCACTTCCTCAGTGGCTTTCTACAATTTGCGTATAATTTATTTAGCTTTCCGCTTTCCCCGCTGTTCTTCCATTTCTATGAATTGATTCCGTGAAGTTCCTAAATATAAATTTTACTTAAAACAGGGAGGAAATGCTTACTCAATATTAATATTTATTTTCAAAAAGCTTTTAAGGCCATAACACAAAATATGGAGCACGTTTTATACGTTTATCCAGTAAATTACACCATTTGCGTTTTAAACGTAGGCTAGAAAATGAAAAACATTGCTATTGACTACTACCAGGTATCTTTTAGGTTGATAAATCTGTTTAATCAAGCTCACTTCCATTTGTTGAAAATGGGGAGTATAAAATATACAAAGTGAGAGGTGAATCAGGGGCATTATGACAGAAGAAAGTTGCATTAGTGAGCGCTTTCTGTACTCAGATATTTGATGCAGACTATTTTAGAATGACTTATGAATTTGTCAGTATAAGTATACTGAGAACAATATTATCTGTTTCAAGTCATAGCCATATTTTAAAATCTTTGCTAGACTGTACAGGTAGCAGACATTCTAAATCAAACCTTGATAGTTATTTTCTGAGGTAGAATTGGAAACTCATTTTTTGCCCTAAAATTAATGTCAATGAGACTCAGAAAATTCAGCAGTTTTCATAAAAAATGTCCAGTTTAACATAACCATCCAGGGGCTTTTGGGGGGGGAGGTACGACTAACACAAAAGATAAAAATAACTGGATGGATATCTTAGTTTAATTCCATTCGCAATTAAAATTATCTGATCAAATTCCCGAATTCTAATTTGTAGGGAGCAACATGTATTGTTTTGACTAACACTTAGATTCCCACGTAGATTCTCCTATAGGAAGAATGCAGAATGTCTAGGTGGTAAAGATAATATATAAGCAAAGATTTGAAGGAGATGAGGCCATGAAGCAAGGAGAAGCCTATCCCAGCCTCAAGTCTGAGGGCGCGTGGGTGGCTCAGTCAGTTGAGCATCCAACTCTTGATTTTGGCTCAGGTCATGGTCCTAGGGTCATGGGATTGAGCCTCGAGTCAGGCTCTGTGCTGAGTGTGGAGCCTGCTTAAGATTCTTTCTCTCTCCCTCTGCCCCTCTCTCCCACTCACGCGCGCTCTCTCTCTCTCATGGGATTTTGTGGCAGTCAGGACTTAAAGGGACTCTTGAGAGAGTTTGTGAAGTGAGAAAAAAACTGTATTGGAAGGTAGAGAAAAGAAGAAAAGAGGGCTCTGTTACCATAAGTAAGCATACATATAATTCTGAAAGTTGTGATTAACTTTTACAACAAAAAAACAACTACGTGTTGCCATAAGTGTGTAGAAGGTGGCAACTCAACCAAGTGTCTGGATTCAGGTAAATTCTCTGTGAATAAATAGTATTTAATCGAGGCTTGGAAAAGAATCTGGCATCATACAGGTAAGATGGGGGAATGGGAGTGGAAATGCAGATTGTTTCCTAGGCAGAAGGAAAGCTTGGAAGGAAATGCACTGTGTTTATTATGTAAAACATTTTTTTTTCCTTGCATGTGTATGCCCAGTTGCTCCACACGATTTATGGGGAAAATGTCTGCTCTATTGTATTGCGTTTTCCTTTATCTAAGATTAGTTGGCTATGTTAATGTGGCTCTGTTTCTGGGATCTCTATTGTATCCCATTTATTGCTTTGTCTATTCTTTTACCAATACCACAGTATCTTAATAACTGTAGCTTCCTAGTAAGAATTGAAGTAAGGGGCAGTGTCAGTCCTCTAACTTTTCTTCGATATTGTGTTGGCTATTATGAATAAATTTCGTTATTGGTTTTACTATTATTTTGTCATTTTGATTTTTTCTTCTGCTTAACTCAGTCTCAGGTAAAAAATAAATCCCCCAATTCCTTTTAGATTTGTGGAGATCAGGGATTATGAAAGTGAATTACATGTAGCTCACTGTTACCTGGAGAGGAAAGCCCTTTGAGTCCTCAGCTTAATATGACGAGGAGTTCATATACAATTTCCATCGTAGAGGTAAATTATCACTCTCTTTCTGCCCACTCCATGAGACTTCTGAACCAAGACCTACCTTTGCTGAATTATCAGGGCTAAGAGGACAAAAACATTTTTATGCTCAAGGATTTTGCCTACATCTCTTCCTTTAGGACTTTTCTGAGAATTTGTCCGACCAGTTTCCCATTATCCTGACAGCTCTTCTATGCATTTAGGTCATTAAGACTATTTGCCTGCAGTTTTATTGTTTTCCTTGTGAAAGTTGGTTCTAATAAAGGACTTGATCCAAATTATTAGCAGCAGAAACCCTCATCTCTGAATCTCTAGTACTTTATAGTGTGCTTGACACAAATTAAAACACTTTATAATGAAAAACTGAATGGTTGAGGAGTGCTTTTATCAATGACTTTTGGGCTTTTGTTACAAAGTATGCATTTTGTAATTTAATGCATTTGAAATCAATTACTCCTGAAGTTCTGAAAATGGATAGTTTTTATAAAATGAGAATCTCCACTTCAGGTGTATGTTGAAGCTCAAAGGCTTCTGTTAACTTGTAAAACAATTTTCCTATGGTTGAATTTCCTTGGCATGAAGCTTTCTAAAACCAACTTTTATGATTCTCACTAATGTCTATCAGCTGGAATTTAGATACGGTGGTAAAGTAACATTTAACAGAGTTTATTATTTATAAATAAAGATAATTGATGTTCAAATGCAAGGTAGCATAGTCTTTTGGCATCCATAATTATCTTGAATCATAACGGTGTTGCTTCATCCAAACACACTGGAGCTCAACGTCGGTTTCCTGGAATACTTTTCATATACCTAAATGAAGCATTTAAGTTTTCGCACTGTGGTCAGTTAAGTCATTTGTGTAAGTGAATAAAAACAGATAACTCATGAAGTTGCTATGAGACTTTTGAAGGTGTTTTAAAATTTTACATCAAGAGTACTCCATAAATATTGTGATTCTATTAAAATATCAGAGAACTTTTATAGAAATTTTATAGAAACTAGTGGATAAAATATATCAAGTAGTCAGTTTCAGCAGATGGGGACAACAGGGATACTCACTGAGAATTTTATGAATGTCTTTTAAGTACCTTATATGTTTTATAACATACCCTGAGATAATCCCCATTGAGTCATAATATGGTACTGGATTCTTCTGGTGTGTAGGCAGTACCTACGATTTGCTTCAAACCAATATAATGTGGCACTTTCTTGGTTAGGTAATGTTATATGGCAAGAATGAAGGGATTTTACAGACATAATTAAAATCCCTAGTTAATTGGCTTGAAGGTAACTGATAAGGGAGATTAGCTTGGGGACTCCTGACCTAATCAGTTAATGGAACCTCTTGGTATCAAAAGCAGGAAGCAACAGAGACTCGCTCCTATTGGCCTTGAAGAAGCAAACTCACATGTTAAGAAGAGAGTCCCCCGTTGTTGAATATCAAGCAATCTCCAGGAACTGAGGCCTCAGTCCTACTACGTCAAAGAACTGAATTCCACCAATAACTCGTCAGTTTTTAGAAGTGAATTCCAAGACTCAGAGGACATCACAGTTCTGGCCAACATTGTGGTTGAAACCTAATGAGCTCCTGAACGGAAGGGCCAGTTAAGCTGTGCTCACACTCCTAATCCCAGAAACTGAGGTGGTAAATGTGCATTGTCTAAAGCTGCTACACTTGTCATATTTTACTACACAGCAGCAGAAAATAAATATGCAGATACTCATTCACATGTTCTTCTAGAAACAGAGGTAAAATCAAATTCTCTCCTTAAATTCTATGTAATAGAAAATTTTAATAAGCCTTTTTGAATAAATAATGAAATATAAAGTAACTTAGATTAAAAAGAACGGAATCAAATTATTATAACATTTTGAGATCATCATCCTTTACTGTAGCCAAAGACTAATTATTGACAAGATCATGGTAGTGAATTATGATAAACTGATATCTGAACTGATCTCAATTATTTCTAATTTTTATCTGATTAAGTAATTAGTTAATTTTCCTTTCAGAAAATATTCAAGCAAATTAAAAAAAAAAGACTATAATCATTGCTTCAAGTCTTCACTCAAGAAGATAATGAGAAAATTTTGATCTACAACTCTATTTCCTGGGCTTTTATGTAGAAAACCACACACACACAACACACACAAACACACACACACACTTAAGTATTTATAAAATTTACTATTTTCATTCACTGAAAACATTTTTCAATCCATGATATATCTACACAATTACTTAACATAATATATTTCAATTAAATATGCATCTATATTATCTTTAAACTTATTTAAGAGTCTCATAAGTGACTTCAAAATACATTAAACATATTCTATATTTCTGACTATATATTTCTAAATTTCTTTTTATTTTAAAACCATGAAAAACCCTTATTCACATTTATCTTAATACATTTTCTGATTAGGAACCTTTCTAAAAATAGAACTGCTAGATCAAATTGTAATAATACTTTATGGACCTCTGATGGGCATAGTCAAACTTCTTTCAAGAAATGTATCAATTTACACGCTCCCAAATAACATTAAAAAATGTCTCTTTCCTTATAGCATCACCAGCACTAATTATTAAAATAAAATTAAAAAAAGTAGACAGCATATTACTTTGGAATAGTTTTCATTTGTAATTTTTGAATACCTTTAGTATTGAATATTTTTATTTTTATGGACCATTCTTTTCCATTAACAAAATATTCATTATACTCTTTGTCTATTTTTATTGAGTTATAGGAAATAACTTTACCATGCTTTTCTTCACATAGATTATATGTTTTTGTCTGAATGTTGTTTCCCTGGTCATCTATTTAGAGTCTTATCACTTTGATGGTTGTTAGTATTATTTTTGAGGATTTGGGTGATTTATTCACTTGCTGGTTGGTTTCTTGGCTTCCTAACAGATACTTAAGTATGGGATTGTGCTTTGAAAGACTTAAACCCCTTGGCAAGATGTATAGATGTAATATTTGTGAAATGTTGGGTTGGGCCTTAACGAAATAACTATATATAGTTGCACTTACAGTTATGTAATTAGCCATATCTATATATAGATATGGATACATATATAGATATAGATATAGATATGGATATAGATGTAGATATGGATATAGATATAATTTACCTTGTGCCAACACTGAGAAAATAATTTCTCTAATAATTTGATGTTACATTAATGCACATGCATACTCTGTTGAAAACAGCATATGTGTTAAAATACATTATAAATCTTATATGCTTTGTAGAATTAGCTTAAAATTATATATATAAATGTGTGCATATACACACATATATAGATTATATCTATATGTATATACATATATATGTATGTGTATATATGTATATATAATCAACTTTAATAGGTTGGTTATGTTATCCCCATATTCTCAGGTCTAGCATATACTGTAACTAATGTCAACTAGCTTAAGGGCTCTATTCTATACTCTGGACAAAGGAATGACAGGGCTTCCATGACTATAAACATTTTTCAGCCAGGATACCCTCTGTCGTGGTTTCCTGAGCTGGTGTGCCAGTGATTTCACTGTGGCCTCCTCCTATGCCATTTATTTCATGCTCTGATAAACCATATTTCCTCTTGAAAGCTGACAAAGTCTGAGAAAGGAATGCTACTAGGCCTCCAGGGAGATGGGATACAGGTATTATATGTTACTCTTTATATTAAAATACAAGATCTTTGGTTTCTGGAGACCATCCCAATGGAGTTGCTTCAGGAAGGCTATGAGAATCGGAGCTGACTTTGGTCCTTTGGTGTTACTAAGTTCTCCGTGAACACCGCCACATCAGAGAAAGGCTTCATTGGAAAAGTGGTGGCTACAGTTGTCATGATGTCAGAGAATACGCAGAGTCCACAGGTATGATTATTAAGGTATAGTGCCAGGAACTCCTCTCAGTAGGGGCTGTGACATCACGTACCCTGGTAATTAATAATCTATTAAGCCTCCCTACTGTCAGAAACTCATTACTGAGAGCTGCCTCCTCCAGACACGTGTTTATTTCTTGTTTGTGTTCCAGTGATTTGTCAGATGGATTCTTTTTCAACACAACATGTTCTGGTCACAATAGTGCTTAAATTTGTTTTAAAATATAGTCACAGTAGCTTTTAAAAGACATGCAGGGTCATACCTCATTTCAGATCACATCAGAGACTTATATTTCTTGTTGATAAGATACTGTATATGAACATAACATATTATACCAAATATGTTTTACTGAATGAATCATTAGGTACAATTTGTATTTACGTGCATGATAAAATAGCATCAAATGTCCATATTAGTATTAAGTTTCATGTTCTGTTTCGCTTAAATATTCCCACACAAATGTTCATATATGGAAGGAATACATAGTAGGGAATGTTATTTGCAATAACATAATGAAGGACTGTGGTCAGTATCTACTGATGCCGAGCTTAACGATGGCACACACAGAATTCAAACAAATTAAATTTTAGCATCTATACCAAATCCTCAGTGTTTCTCCTGAGTTTTTTTCAAGTTAAACAAATCAACTCATCTTTGAAAGTAATCCTCGTTCAAATGATAGTTTACAGTAGAATATGAAATAAGATCTATTTTAGATTATTATTTATATCAGGACTTATGAGTGTTCTTTTTTGGATAATCATAATGGAAATCAATATGCTGTACTGTACTCTAAAAATAATCCAAAGCAATAGATCAAATTGCAACGGTCTTTTTATTTATGTATTTGGAGAGGGTTGTACCTTGATGTGTTTTCACGTGTCTTTGCATTTGCCGAGTTTTATTATTGAATCAGTGGATGCATTGGACGTTAAAGGAAGCATATCATTTTGCTGAGAGAAGAGAACAAAAGCCACCAAATGGTATTGCCAGGATTGTCTGGGGACAAAATTTCCTTGCCGTCTCTGTATTCGTCTATGACCTCCATTCTTAAACGTTTTGGTGTCAGGACGACTTCACATCCTTAAATCATACTGAGAGATAAGAAACCTCTCAAGGACAGCAGAGTATGGACCTCTGCAAACGTATCCCTCCATGAACAGAGTGTGTGAGCTCTGGCAAAAATCCTCAAAATCAATGCATTCTGAACTTTGAAAACTAACAGTAGGGGGAACCTTTATTCTAGAAATACTGCCGAAATTCTTTGGAACAGTGAGCTTTGTGGCATTTTGACTCATTTTTATCTCATGCCCTTCTCCCTTTCTGAGATAGCATTGAAAAGCAACGGCCTCACAGCCACAGAGGCCGTGAAAACCAGCAGCCTAGCGTCCCAGTAGGGGAAGAATGGGCTTGGACCCTGAGATAGTTGTCACCATTTGACCCTTCTGGCATCTCACAGGAAAGCTCTATTATCAAGGTTTGCCTTAGCTGACCTGACTCAGAACTTCCTTGGTGTGATCAGCTGTGGCCCTAGGACTTTTGTCAAAAACAATCAGTGGGAATTTGCTGAACGTCACCGCTGCCTCGGGTGGTGTTCCCAGTTGGAACTACTATGGGACTCACCAAAAAACCTTAAAGAACTAGGAACTGCGATGTTCACAGGAGGGTCTGACAAAGCTCTGACATATTCCTGGCAGCACAGAAGTCCACAGGCGCGTTCAGAGCTGTGTGTCTGACCAGGACACTGAAGACAGACTTATGTACCCAAATGCGCACATCTTCATATACACAGATAATATTGGGAAGGATGTATCCTAAGAAGTTCACACGTATTTCCTCAATGGTAGAGAATTTAGTGGCTCTTCTCTTTCTCCCCCACTCGTGCTTTCTCTTTCTCCTTTCTTTTTTCCTTTTTTGCTTATCCATTATTATCCATAATAACTCTACATTACTTTTATATTAAAAAATAGGAAGGCAAAGTGCATTCTTACCCAAATTATTCCTGTGTGATTCATTACTGGCTGCAACCTAAATTAGTCAAGAAAAGATAACTCATATTCCTTTGGTCACCTAGTCAATTGAGATCTGCCAGAAAATATCAACATTTTATCTGATGGCCTTCTCAGCCAGTGACTTGCATTTGTTCCCCTTTAAAAGATGTTCGAAATGTAGCTCATATTAATTGACATCAGAATATTGTTTTCCATACCGTGCCATATTATTTACCATAAAGAGTATTTGTCAGTAAGGTTTTGCATAATTGTGGGGCCTGAAAAAGTTAATGTGGCTTTTACGTACATTTTAAGATACTCAAGATCCTTAACAATCTGATATAGATAATTCGTATTATTGCCCTATTCTGAGACTTTTAGACACTTTTCTATTTTAATTTTGTTCATTTTAACAAATATTCATGTGTCTGCAAATAAGTACAACTCTCTGTTATAGGTGATAAAAATCGAGAATCGAAGATTAATAAAACATTATTAAGGAAGAATAAGCCTAAATAGCACAGCATATTTTGAGCTGCCAATGCCTCAATTAAAGATGGAATAGTTTTTCCTGAGCTGAAGTTCATTTTTTCTTACTATTATGTAGACTACATCCTCTCATTGGAAAGTTGCTTTTTCTATAAATTGTAGCTCAGCAACGTGATTAGGACATACTCACCTGCAGCTTGTTCTTATAAGTAACATTAGAAAACAACTACAGAAAATATACAATTTTACTTCACTTCAGTTTAACATGTGGAAATTTGCTGTATTCCCTGAAGATACGCTGCTGTTTATACAAATGCAAAGTGGCATCTTCAGTCAGACAAATCCGTTCCCATCTAATGGAAAACACCAAATCCTTAATTGTGCTAACAACATAAGTTTGCGCATAAGTGGCTTAAGTCACCTTATAAACACGTGTTTATAGAATTAGATGATCAGTTTATTACGTTAGCATCCTGCTGACTCTAAAGCAAAAGTGCAGTATATTCATTATTTTGTTATTTTATTCTTTATGAGTAATGTGGTAGTCGGTTAAATATAATTAAGAGTTTAGCAAAAGAAAAACGCTAGCAGAATTAAACAATGGACTAAGAGCCATTTCTTATTATAAAATAACCACTTGCAAAGATTTAATAGAAGAATCAGGTTCATTGTGGAGAAGAGAACTCTTTTAAACCAAAACAAACAACCACACAACAACAACAACAAACCCTGGAGCTTAGGAATTTAGCTTCTTGTTGCAAAAAAGCAGCACTCGTATTCAGGAAAAACGACAAAGTCTCCGAAAATGACACTAACTCTCGGGATCAACACTTAGGATAAAGACAAAACCAAAGTAGAAACTGAAAGTGATAAAAAAAGAGAATTAAGAAATTGGGGCGCCCGAGTGGCTCAGTCGGTTAAGTGTCTGACTTCGGCTCAGGTCATGATCTCACAGCTCGTGTGTTCAAGCCCCGCGTCGGGCTCTGTGCTGACAGCTCAGAGCCTGGAGCCTGCTTCAGATTCTGTGTCTCCCCCTCGCTCTGCCCCTTTCCTGCCCTCTCTCTCCTTCTCTTTCTCTGTCTCAAAAACAAATAAACATAAAAAAAAAAATAGAATTAGGAAAGTACTTGATGTAATGACCATGCTCAGATAACCTTACTGCCATCCTGTTGATGGGTATTTCAGACACTAGGGTTGTTAAAACTCACTTACATGTTGGTTTAAGAACATGAAATTACCTGCAGTTTCACTACAAAACCAGTGTATGAGGATGGTCCTGGCCTGCATAGAACATAAAGCACCATTGAGGAAGAAAGAGACACAACTGTGATTAAATCGCCTAGGATTTTAAACCAAGTGAGAAGTTTGTATTCAAAGTGAGGTTTAATACGTGGCAGGAGAGTCTAGACAAAACTGAGAGGACTGAGTTTGAGGAACCACATTAGATTGGGTGATTAGGGATAGCAACACGTGTCCTGGAAGCTGAAAAGAATCTTGTTATTTAATTGATTTATTTTTAACCACTAGTGGAAAGTTTGACATAAGGCGTGTGAGTATGTGTACTTTATTCCTGTCCCATAATCGGTATTAGGCAATGTATTTCTTTTTATCTCTGCCTTTAAGGCTAAAGGTAATTTGTAATTTTAGGATTTATGGTAGGAATTTTAAATTAATGCACGTGGATAAAGTATTATATGAATAAAATGTTAAGTGCCATTACATAAATTCAATTTAAAGTGGTTACATTTGCTTTCTAATCTGCTGATATTTGTTTTAGGAGGCCCTAGTTACCCTGCATTAGGTATATTCATCCAAATAAAGTTAAAAGCAATTCTTGTAATAGAGGAAACATAACTAATAGCGAAAATCAATACAGAATTACATTAGTGTGTGTACAATCTGTTTCATTGTTGAGAATTAATTCTAATTACAGTAATAAAAGACATTTAACTGACATTTTCACCTATCACTCGTTTTGCTAAGGAGAAGATGCATTGTTCTCAAGTCTTTTCAGAGACAAATGTTTTACTGAATTCTAAGTGTGATAACCTTTATAGACTGAGAAAGATCAGGTCAATGAGAAGCACATTAGTATATTTTTCTCTTATTTCTAAAAAGGCAGATGCTAATTAAAAGTACTGTGGTCCTTAATTCTATGCTTGGGAAATTATATGCATCTTCTTATCTAATATCCCTATTTATGAGCACTATTTAAAATTTCTGAGCTAAATATTAAAAATCTTGTATTCAATGAATTGTCGATAATTAATAGAAGTTACAAAAGTGACAATTCCGAGTGTAATATTTTAAATTATTAAGGGTGGAAATTTAATTCTTATTAAGTACTCACAGTTAAGTTATCAAAATGTTATTTATTTATTTATTTATTTTTTTTTTTTTTATTTAAAAAAAAATTTTTTTTTTCAACGTTTATTTATTTTTGGGACAGCGAGAGACAGAGCATGAACGGGGGAGGGGCAGAGAGAGAGGGAGACACAGAATTGGAAACAGGCTCCAGGCTCCAAGCCATCAGCCCAGAGCCCGACGCGGGGCTCGAACTCACGGACCGCGAGATCGTGACCTGGCTGAAGTCGGACGCTTAACCGACTGCGCCACCCAGGCGCCCCTCAAAATGTTATTTAAGTGAACATCTAAGTAACATTTTCTGGTTCTAGGTAAACAGAGATAAGTATGTCGTTCAGTTTTGTACTAGGTACAGATTTAGGCCAAAACGCCCAGTGCCCGTGACTTTGTGTTTCCGTCACTTCTTTCCGAGAATCGTGAGATAACCCTTCCTTTTGCAAAAGTTTAGGATGAGAGGGGCGCCTGGGTGGCTCAGTTGGCTAAGCGTCCGACTTCAGCTCAGGTCACGATCTCGCGGTCCGTGAGTTCGAGCCCCGCGTCGGGCTCTGGGCTGATGGCTTGGAGCCTGGAGCCTGCTTCCAATTCTGTGTCTCCCTCTCTCTCTGCCCCTCCCCCGTTCATGCTCTGTCTCTCTCTGTCCCAAAAATAAATAAACGGTAAAAAAAAAAGTTTAGGATGAGAAATTTGATGAGTAAGTAGACTTATTAAAATGCCTTGACTTTAAAATGTTCAATGCAAGGCTCCTGGGTGGCTCTGTGGTTACGCCTTTGACTCTTGATTTTGGCTCGAGTAGTGATCTCTTGGAGGGAAGAGTCAAACCCTGCATCCGGCTCTGTGCTGACAGTGCTGAGCCTGCTTGGGATTCTCTCTCCTTTTGTGTCTGCCCCCACGCCCCCCACTGTGATCTCTCTCTCTCTCTCTCCCTCTCTTTCGCTCTCTCCCTTAAAATAAATAAATAAACATTTAAAAACAATAAAATTTTTACTGCAAATTGTCTTTGGAATTCTGCTAGAGCTGACGATTGAAGGACAGACTAAGATATGAGGAAAATTGATTAAAAATAAACTTTGCTTCAGTAATAAGTTTGAATAGCTCTGGGTGGCTTTAGGAGAGTAAGAAAAAACATGTAAGTTTATTTATTTATTTATTTATTTATTTATCTATTTGTTTATTTAAAAGTAATCTCTACACCCAATGCGGGGCTTGAACTCATGACCCTGAGATCAGGAGTCACACATTCTTCCTGACTGAGCCAGCCAGGTGCCCCTAGGAGAATAAGAAATTCTGATTAATGTTCTAAGTTGGGACTAGAAGGTAGCACTAATAGCTGGCTGAATGAGAAGGGGTCGGTGAAGTAGCTAGTCAAATAAAATAGGACTATCAGATGGCTCTGATGTCCCACTAAGAACTTTTGTGCACATTACGTGAAACAGTGAACAAGGAAACACTTGATTAACACCAACAGAACCGGGCATTGGACTACTGCTTTTGGATTTTGCTTTTGAATGCTCTGGATATCGTCTCTGTGTGAGCCAGACATCCACGGCCCTATGCAGGGTCCCCAGTCAGTGATCTGGATCAGAGCCACAGTACCATTTGGCAGAGTAGCAAGTGTTATAAATGAAGCATCAAACTCAAGGCTAAAGGTTTGTAAACTGATGTGTGGCTTGCAGTCTGTTCTGCGTGCGAGACTTGAAAGCTATCGGAGTCATCCCCTAAACAAATTGCATTAGTCATTCTCGTGAGTCATAGTTATTCGCAGGTGCACTCACAGGCTAATACGTAAAATCAAACCACCAAACTGGGTAATGGAGAGCAGCATTCAAAATCCCAGCTTCATAAAAATCAGAAAGTTGAAATCGCCCCTGGGGAAAAGCCAGTTATTGTTTATAAAGGGCCGAGAGCCACGTGGGTGGCTCGGTCCCTTACCATTGGACTACTGGTTTCAGCTCAGGTCATGATCTCATGGTTTGAGAGGTCAAGCCCCACATCGGGCTCTGCACTGATAGCCTAGAGCCTGCTTGGGATTCTCTCTCTCCTTCTCTGTCTGCGCCTCCCCTGCTCGCGCGCTCTCTCTCTCTCTCTCAAAATAAACAAATAAACTTAAAAAGAGTACATAAAAAGGGCCAAGATGCAGCATTGCAGGCAGTGATGGGCCTTTCCAGCGGGGATCCTTCTTTCCTCAAGGGGGCGCTGTGCACGTGAATGCATGGCCAGTTACCATAGTTCTTCGTTGTTGGGGAACCTGAGAAATTCCCCGCAAAGCTCAGAACGAGTTTTCAATTTAGAAAGTTATGTTGAGCAAGAAACTGAAGAATTTTGCAATTTATCTCAATTTTATGATTCTGAGAGGGCCATGACAATTTTCACTTTTTGTCTATTTTGTTTTTATTATTTTTTTTTAAATTTTTTTTAACGTTTATTTATTTTTGAGACAGAGAGACAGAGCATGAACGGGGGAGGGTCAGAGAGAGCGGGAGACACAGAATCTGAAACAGGCTCCAGGCTCTGAGCGGTCAGCACAGAGCCTGATGCAGGGCTTGAACTCAGGAACCGCGAGATCATGACCTGAGCCGAAGTCTGACGCTTAACCGACTGAGCCACCCAGGCACCCCTCTTTTTGTCTATTTTGAATAAAATTCACTTTTGTTAGGAATGATGTAAAATGGAGACCCTCACAAGTCACCAGAGACAAAGAGAGTCTTGAAAACATTTTTAGTATCATATGGTCGCTCAAAGAAACAAAATTTGTATCAGCACGATCATTTTATTTTTGTTGATGCAATTGCTTTGGTTGTAATAAACTTGACTGAGCTCATCTAAACAAATAATTAGAATGAAAAAAAAAACAATCATGAGCTTTTGCATAAAATCAATTCAAATAAGACTCAACAAAATCCGGTGTTCTTCTCTCCTGTCAAATTTTCCTGGGACATATTAAGTGCTGCATGGTGCCCCGAACGTTCCAGCCGAATATTCACTATTTTCTGATTTATAGTGAAGTCCAATATCCAAAATTATGCGCCCAATGTAATTGTTGTGCAAACTGATCAAAAAAATTATACATACTCAGCTCAAAGCTTCAAGGCAAGACATTTCTTTGAGATACTGTATTCAGAATGTATTAGCAGTTACAAGCCCATCTAATTTAATAAAACAAATATGTACATGTGAAACTTTTCATAATGTAATTTCATCATTATTGAACCATATAGTGATCCTTTTCCAGGTGAGAATTCCTTTTACTATTATGTCAGAAAACTGAAAAGCCACGAACCAGATTAGTAGGTGATACACTTGAAACAAATGGCAAAAAGTTTGAAGGATAGCTTGACGGCATACAGAATTATCAAAGATAATGCCACACTAAACTAAAAAAAAAAAGGCACAAATACTTAAAGTAAGTAAAAAATGATGGAACCTCTAACAGAAAAATGATGTCTGGTCAGCAGCCCCATTCAAAGCTCTTTTCATCTTGTCCACACCCTTCCTATCTGCCACACAGAAAAATTCATGAGAGCAACTCATGAGAGAAAATCAGAAACCAGGAGTTAAGTTGTCCTATCACCAGAATCAGGGAGGAATTAAATAAAGGAGAGTCTAGCTAAATGAGGTTGCTCAGAATCTAAGAACAGTACGATCTGCATTTAGGTCAGAGGTACTCTGTGCTTTCAAATTCCCTTGCCCCACATTTTTCAGGCACTCCCAAGAATCTAGTAGAGTCAAGTGCAACTTTGGACATGTTTCTCCACTTCGTGACCATGGATTTTGCCATCAGCCAAAATGCTGATGCCAGATGATGACTCTCTGTTCACCTTTCGTCTTTGAGAACATGACACTCCGAATAGCAATTAAGCAGGAAATAAGATTGAACTGCTGGAGTGAAACAAGAAATTCGAGAGGAAAATCTGACCAATTGAGTTCTGTGGGCAGGGCAGAAAGATACCATTTGGAAGCCGTGCATTTTGGATATTGAAATCTCCATGTGCTCTGGTGTTCGGTGTATAAAGATCCTACACTTAAGAACTTTCAGTCCAAAAAAATGGTATAAATGGGAGAAAACTTAGAAATGCACCAACTCTGCAAATCACTTCTACAGATGAAAATACAGAGAGGTTGCCAGATGAGAAGCAAAATTTAAGCTCATATTAATCTTGAGTTTTACAAAGATCAAATGGCTTTGTTAGCTAAAATTAGAGAAGAAAAATAAATTTAAAAAGGCCAATCATTAACATACTCTACAGTATTCTAAAATTGAAACTATGAATTAAGTAATACTACAAACACCCAGTCATTTGTGAATGGTTTTTCGAAGAATGACATTTTTAAATTTGATGAAACCTGCTGTACCTGTAATTGTTCTTTTTTGTTTTTCTTTATTTTTCTATCGAGAAATCTTTGCCAACTTCATTTCCACTTCTAACTATGTTCATGATTTCTTTTAACATACTGGAAAAATTGAGTATATTTATAACTGGTACTTAACTGCCCTTGTCTCTTAAAAGGGCATTGTCTCTTGTCTCTTGTCTCTCTCTAAAAACATGTTTCTATCATTTTCTGGTTCTGTTTCTATTTCTTAATATTTTTATCATGGTCATAGGGCAGAGTTTTCTCTTTTTAGAAATGTATAGCAATTTTTGTTAGATGCTGGAATTTATGATTATATATTATCAGAGGCAGAATTTTGTTGTACTTTAAAAATAATCTTGAAATTAGTTTTAACCATAACTTCCAAAAACTAGAACAGCTATATCTACTAAAATTTCATGGAATCCTTTTTGTACAAGGGGATATTAATAAAGTTCCTGGTTGTGAAACATTTCCTTACTTTCAATATTTTATGTGTCTTTGAGACTATAATTTATACCATGTGAAAAAAAAAACAAATATAAAATAACTCTCAGTTGGTGTGTTTGTTCAGCTCTTTTTGTCATGGAATCTTAACATAAATACATCAAAAAAGAATGTGAAAGAAACTACACACACTTTTTTTTTTTGTAATTTCAAGATTAAGAGTAGCACCAAAGTGCCCTGACCCTTCATCTAGAATGTTCTCCATGATATCAAATTCTTGCATTTAATGATATGGGTTTGTTCTTCCAATTTTAGATATATTTGATTTGGCTCTTCACAAAATTCCCTTACAGACTACATATTCTGGTTGCCTAAAAATGACTCCCTATTTCCTCCAATGTTAGATAATAGAATAGTCTGGAAAGTGTGGAGAAAAAGTGGAGTATTTTCTTGGTTTTCAAAAGAGTGACCAGAGTTTTTTTTTGTTCCCTTTCTTTTGTGAAAAATATGGTCCGTGAATGTCAACAGTGAATGATGTTTTTTTGCATTGTCTTTAATTGAATTATATGTTGAGCCAATTGGTATTTTAAATCAAATTTACAAACTCAATTTTAAACAGCTAATTCCCTACATAGAGGTGCTCCAATTCCTGAAATTGATTAGCAGAGCAAATATAGCTAGAGATGAAATCGAGGGCAACTTTGCAATTAAAGTGCAGTTGAATACAAGAATTAGATTAAAATGACTTAAAATACAAAATTAAAATTTGAGGAAATGAAGCTGTTAAGTAATGTCTGTATTCCTATAATGTATTATTACTTTTGTTAATCATTAGCAAATAGTCTGAGCAACTTCATAAACTTGTATGTTTAATAGAAATAACAATGAAGAATGAGGTGAGGTAGATATCTTATTCACATAGTGCTTATCCACAGTATTTTGGGCTTCCTTTCCGAACGCATTCATGTTGCACAGAGTATAAGTACGATGGAAATACATTCAATCTATACAAAAATATATCTAATCAATATCTATAGTATATTCTAATATATTTACAATGTTAATATTTTACATGAGAATAAACCTATGTCTAAAGTATCATGTGTTTATACAGGGTAATATATATATATACCCACATATACTTATCACATTATATATTACATTACATGCACATAATATATATATATATATAATATGTATTATATATCATAATACATTAGATATACTATAGATATCTGGTATCTGAATATATAAAATATAGCATATGTTATATATTCTGAATATATATAATATACACATATAATGGTATATATAGCATGATTGTATATTATATTACAAATAATTGATATTATGTATTATAATATATGTTATATTATATATACTATGCATAGTATATGTGTATGTGTCTATGCATATATTGCATACATGCATATATTATCCATGGTACAGTTTATTAAATTACTGAAACCTTGTAAGTGAAGACATGTGCATTGCACTTATGGTTTTGTACGTGTTGAACTTATTCAGGTCTTCACTCTCTCCATCTATGTGACAAGAATAGACTCCTAGGAATTCTTTTTGCTAAAAAGTTCTTTGTTAATTGTTTTAGTGTACCAGCCTTTTATAAGATCTTATTATTTAAAAATAATAACTTTTACAAACACTTATTTAAAATTAATTTCTGTATTTTGATAGCAAAAAGTAAAACCAGATAAGGACAAATCTATTTCTTCATTCTTGCTTTATATGAAACTCTGTAGCACAATACATAAAATGTTAAGATTGTTTAATTGACAGAATAGTCTAGACAGACTTGTTAGAATGGCTGGTGCATGAGGGAGATGAAATGTTTTTTCTTAAGATCGGTCCATTTACTCCATTTATCTGATTTTTTGTAGAGTTTCATATTTTCTGCATCATTTTGGATGCACTCCAGCCATGAGAAAGCCTTGAAAACAGTATGCAACAGATCTCATCTGAACCGTGTTAGAAAAGTCACCTGATCGGGCCACATTGCCTAGACAGGCCAACGGCACTGAGGGAGGAAAAAACGGCCAAGCACTAAATGCTAAGACGGCCATGTGTGCCATGCAGAACATGAACTAAAACCTGAAAACAGTTTATATTCCAGGTATGTATCAAACTGCAGATGTCATGTAAGGGTATTTGCTGATGGAGACTACATGTCACACGGAAAGGTCCTTTAAGGAAACTTCCAAGGTGATGAGCCATCATAATAAATCAGCCAAATGATCCCAGCTGATGAAAGGAGATTCTCCTTAAGATCAATCATCATGAACAAGCTGCCAACAAAGTAGCCTTGCTGCTGATCTGATGCCAGGCTCTCTGGAAGATTTCACACATCCTTGAAATGCAACTAGTGTAAAAATTGCACACTCCTCACATAGACAGTTTGGCTCAGAGAGAGGTAAAGAGAGAATGGTAGCCTTTTGACCCCCGAAAAAGAGGTGCATAAAGCTCTGTGAAAGAGACAGCGTCTGTGTGTATATGTGTGTGAGTGTGTGTGCGTGTATGTGGGCGTGTGTGGGCGTGAGTCTGTGTGCACGTGTCTGTGTGCATGTATGTGAGTGTGTGTGTGTGCACTCATGTGTATATGCACGCATGTGTATGCACATGCATATGCGTGTGCACGTATGTGTGTATGCGTGCACGCATGTGTGTATGGGTGTGAGTCTGTGTGCACTGTCTGTGTGCACGTGTGTGTACGTGCATGTATATATGTGTGTGCACATGCATGTGTGTGTGTGTCTGACTATCAGGAGGAGAGTCGAGTCAAGAGTGGCATAACAGAGGTTGAGTAGAGGAGACACGGGAGGGGCAGGGCAGATAAGGGCTCTGACGGTATTTCCACACAGTACTGACTTCAACCAGCCAGAAAGGACTCACCGAAGAGTCAGCAGCAAGGAGCTGGTTGGACTCGTTGAATTGCCACAGTCCCCAACCACACCATGGCTACACACATTGTTTAATATGAAAAGTTGCCGTGTTCCCCACCATGGTGTCTGTTTGAACCGCAGGCATCACTTGCGGCTCATGGGCCCTAAAACCCTCCCTCCACATAGAAATGCTGGTGCGCCAGGGTGCCTGTGGTTCAAACCTGAAGAATTCAGTAAGTGATTCTCAGGATGGAAAACAGAGGTTTTTGCTGGAATCACAGGGAAGTTGCATGCTTGGAACACAATTTAAAGTGTGTTTGTTTTAAGCATGACAATCCATTCTGAATGATCATGACTAATCATGGCCTTGAAGGTGTGCGTACGTGCTCAGGCTGGCTCAAGAAAACAGCCAGGGCTGGGACCATTACTGACCAGGGCCGGCATCAGGAGAACCGAGGCGTGCTCTTGGCTCTGCTACTAACTGGTCCTAGACATTGAGGAAGTCACTGAACCAACCTGGACTTCAGTTTTCTACCCTCAAAGGGAGATTCTTGCCCTTGATGAAAACCCTTAACGAACTTGGTGAAACTTACCATGCTCTGCTCTCCATTATTGCAATGAGTTGCCCACGTTGTGGATCTTGCCAAGGAAAAATATCACACAGAAGAATATCTTATTTTCCTATCTAGAAGAGTATCGTGTGTTATTATCTAACCTAAGTTTCATTTTTTGTATATAGCTTAATTTGAATATTCTCTTAAACGTCTGTGAAGTTTCTTTTTTAATTTTTAATTTTTTTTAACGTTTATTTATTTTTGAGACAGAGAGAGACAGAGCATGAACAGGGGAGGGGCAGAGAGAGGGAGACACAGAATCCGAAACAGGGTCCAGGCTCTGAGCTGTCAGCCCAGAGCCCGACGCGGGGCTCGAACTCACGGACCGTGAGATCATGACCTGAGCTGAAGTCAGCCGCTTAACTGACTGAGCCACCCAGGCACCCCTTGAAGTTTCTAGTGACGTGATTCTTGATCCCTTATTTTTATCACATAAATTGTGGTCAAAAATCATACAATCCCCCTTAATAATCAACCAGTGAGTAAACATTATTGTAAATCTTTCTCCATCGCTTTTCTGTAAAGATTCGACTTTACCCTTAATCGTCTGACTTGTTTTCACAGTTATTTTAAAAAGCCAGACACTCAATTAGGAAATCTAATAATTCTAGGCAAATGTTTGAACAAATACCAATGTGGTTATTCTTTACTAGTGTTTGAGGTCAAAAATCCCACTGAGGAGACTTCCCAGTGTGCCATGTGAATGCTTGTATTAATGAATAAAACATGGCATATTTTCAGAAATATGATTTATTGAATGTCAAACCTTTGCAATAGTCTAGGTCCTTTAATTTCCTCTCCTCATAATGGACATTAGTGAAATGAATCGAGAGTAAGGAGAAAGAGAACTGAGAAAAAAGCCACTTGTACAAAGTGAAGTACAACTTCCCCTCTGTACAGATTAACTGGTCACATTTGGGAAAATAGATTAAATATACTTTTCGGTTCTATCCTATTTCCTGGTATGTGCTGATTGCTTATACAGGTTTTTGATCATGATGAATCTTACTTCCTAGTATATTTTTCTCCTTTCACTGAAAACGTTTTCCATATGATTTTAATGTAAACACTTCCATCTATAATGTTTCATCATGACAGCTGAGCTGTGTTTCGGAAACTGAAAGCGTCATGGGCACTACTTTCTATCAACTGGAAATCTCTGCATCTGTTGCTAGTAAACTCAGATTCAATGGGAGAAGAAGATGAATGACCTTGTCGATATTTCTTTTTCTCATCTTCCATGTCAACAGATTCTGTGTTTAGGGTGAAAAAAGATATGTCAGAGGGATTATCAATTCCAGCATATGTCGTGTATGTGGCGTCGTTGTGCTATTTGCTCTGGGGAGGATGGAATCTTAAAGTGTGCAATTGAGTCTTGGGACAGACCCTTGATGTTGCTAGTGAGACAGTTATAGTGGACTAAGAAGCACAGACGTTTGGCTATAAATCAGGCTCTAGTGTCATAATAAAGTTTATAGAAACTGTATAAACAGCATACAGCTTATGTAGGAGGAGCGATCTTTGTCCTTTTCTTGCCTTCTTATTTTTATTCCTACAGTGAGAAGTTTTGAGTAGTTGGGAAGCTGGTATGTAATCCTCATGAGGGAGGAGGAATAATATTTTCAGTGAAATAGGGGAAAAAAAGCGCACAAGTCACCTCTGCAACTCAGTCCTTCTGACATCTCTCTTTCAGTGAGCTTGTCTCCAGAATGGCCACCCATCGGTCCATGCAGGAAAGAAATCTGGGTAGAATTCTTGCCCTATAGAGGTAACTGTGAAAGCCAGTCTTTCTTTGTTTCTGTCTCTGTCTGTCTGTCTGTCTCTTACTGCTCTCTCTGTCTCTGTCTCTGTCTCTCTCTCTCTCACACACACACACAAACACACACACATACACACACAACAATATGTAGTTGTATTTGCAGATTAGCAAACCAGATTTTCATGGGATTCCAGTCAAGGAACATTCAAGTGTCCAGTATTCAGTACTCAGGTGAAAATGACACCTGCTAATTTAAAGATTGATACCGATAAATGCCAACACATGCTATTCTGGGCTTTATTTTCAAAGACTTTCTGAATTTAAATTTAGAATTTTTAAAATGTGTAATGTTAAACTTATTTGATTTGCATTTGATTAAGTTTACACAATGAGAAATCTTATACATATTTCTGAAGGTTTACATACTTAAACAAATTCTCTACAAAGTTTGAGCTAAGCCATCAGGCAAAAAGTCTAATATTATATAAAATGCCAGTGAAATATTAGGATAGACCAAATTAACTATTAATGTTAAAATAAATCTGTAATAATGAATATGAAATGGGAATACAGGAATAAATGACTTTGGAAATGAAATGGAGAGCAAAACAATACACGACCGCCAACAAAGATTAATCAGTATACTTTAATCCATGTACAAGAAGACAGCAAAACAACAAAAAAAGGTTTATAACTTGTATTATAAAATTAGATTCTGAACATTTTTTCCCATCCTTGATGCTAAGAAATCTGATGCTACTTTAGATTTTCTGGAATACAACACGCTCCAATTTTTTCCTGTAAGACACCCCAGGTATTACGCTGGCAAATATTCACAGCAAAAATTAAAAAAAAAATGATTGACCCATAGTCATTTACTATAAAGTTTATATTGAAAAGAAGATACTTTCTTACATATTTAGATTTTTTCAAACAGGATCCCCAAATCAAACTTGTGACAGAATCTGCTCTAAAACTTTATTTAGTCAGAGAAGATTTTGGTTCTCTTTAGAGTATGCTTATTGGACTTTGCGATCAGGGAGGTAAAGATTTATAATATAAAACTCAAATCTGCTCATGTTTAATTAGCTATTATTTTCAAGTGTTTGCGATACCTGTGTTATATGCTGTCTGTAGCCAGCTGTCTTGATGTACGCTGACATCGATAACATGTCCATGCCGGGATGCCTGGGTGGCTCAGTTGGTTAAGCATCGGACTTTGGTATGATCTCACGGTTCATGAGTTTGAGCCTCCACTGGGGAGCCTGCCTAGGAGTCTCTCTCTCTCTCGGTCCCTCCCCCACCTCTCCTTCTCCCTCTCTCTGTCTCTCTCTCTCTCTCAAAATAAAATCCAATAAAACCTTTAAAAGATAGCATTATATTTCCTTCAGGACACTAGCTATGGTAGGAAAAGTCTCAGGACAACATCGAAGGATGCTGGAAAAGATTTAAAGATTTGGAGGTCCTTATCCTGCAAAGAACTGGCTCATTTAGAGCCTATTATACTCAGAGTGTGGAATTGGATACTGTTATCTTGACAGGCTTCACCAAACCACCTTCATGACCTTCAAATCACAGTGTTCTTAGCAGATACATAAAGATCGTTTGAGAAAAGAAATGTCTTGAGAGTATCCTTTTTTTTTTAAGTTTATCATGTAGCAAAATTCATCTTATAAAAGTCATTGTGTATATTTTACTTTCAGTATTCATGCATTTGTTTGGGATTGTGTTTCTGTAAGGACTACATATTTATAATTTACATTTCAAATATTCCACCAGTGTCTTTCCCTCATCATTTATAACCGCTGTAGAGATTACTGAATACATCACAGTTCCATGGAGCAAGTAAGACACTTTAAGCACCTACTATTATGTTAGGAAACAAAAAGAAACGTTGGTCGGTGGTGAATAAAGTTAGGGAGACAAATTTTAGGAAAGAGGACTCCATTCACAATATGACTCTGTAGCATTTCTACTGAATAGTCATCAGTAACCGACAGAGTGCATATAGATGAAGGTAGGTTATTGCTTTTTGAAACTCAGAAGGGGAAAAATCAGTATGATAGATAAAGATTTCAATTCCTGTCCTCACTAGCCTACTTTGCAATTAAACCAAAGTCATTAATTTTTAGCCTCAAGTACATGACAATTCAGAATTTTACCTCTGTATGCAAAAACTCAATAAAATGGGCCATGGTGGGAGAGCCACTGCATATGCAAATTCGCATGCATTAGAAATAGATTTCACTTCACAATGTCATGGTAAGTCACTGTAATAGGGAACTACTGCGATTTTATAAGAAAATCGCATTTCTAAGCATTCTGTGCTAAACTTTAAGTTGCTTCCTAAATAATTTGGCACTTGAGAGTTTGGATTCGTTTCTGAAATATTCTGCCAAATTTCTGAGCCCCAGATGATCACTTTTGATGCTTATTGTTATTACCTTTAGATTATCTTTCAAGATACGGAGACATAGGGTGAAGTAGGAGACGTGGGTTCTGTCCCAGCTTTGTCATCAGCCAACTGTGATTTGGAGGAACTATTTGGGCTTCATTGCCCCCCAAACAGTGAATGTCTTGGGATAAATGACCTCTAAATGAATCCCTTTGTAATTAAAATAAAAGATCATTTATCAGGATCTTGCCCAGATTCACACAATTTTCAGAATCTTCAATTACACACTTATCGATAAATCCCAAGTCAGGGGCACCTGGGTAGCTCAGTCGGTTAAGCATCTGACTCTTGATCTTGGCTCAAGTCATGATCTCAAGGTTCATGAACTCAAACCCAATTACACACTTATCGATAAATCCCAAGTCAGGGGCACCTGGGTAGCTCAGACGGTTAAGTGTCTGACTCTTGATCTTGGCTCAAGTCATGATCTCAAGGTTCATGAACTCAAACCCAGAGTCAGGCTCCTCACTGACAATGTGGAGCCTGCTTGGGATTCTGTCTCTCTCTACTCCTCCTCTTCTCTCTCTCACTCTGTCTCTCTCAAAATAAATAAATAAACTTAAAAAATAAAATAAATTGCAAGTCAGTGGTTAGCGTCTGAACAGTTACAAACCACTAGATAATTAGTTTTTTCTGTTTTCTAGTTAATGTATTCCTAAATCCAGAATATTCCTAAATGTACTTGGCAATATCAGTGGCTACGTGAGTCTGTGGCCCTGCTAAAGATCCTGGAGAGGGAAGATTTCTCTCGACACAGTTGCATTTAACTGCAGATGTGAGTACTTTTGTCCCCAATGAGTTTTGTAGTTAAAGGGGCAGGGGATGGGTTATTTCTTTTGATTTCTAGGTGCATTTTGTATTAAGTCTTCTGGAAGAATCTAATTTAACCTCCCTCTTAAGAACACATTCATAATTCACTGGAAATTGAAACTCTATAAAGGTAAAAGTGTATCAGCTATAGTTGGGGTGATTTTCGTGGATTAATCTAGATTTGAAGACTTACTTTTTTCTATAAAATTAATGAGAAGGCTATTTGCATTGATTTTATTAACATTTAAGGAACAATTAGTACATATATTAATATCATACTGTCTTCTCCAAATGTATGCACCATCTAAGGTGTTTTCATCTTTTTGATTCCGTGTTTTCATTTTCATTGGATAGATATCCAGCAGTAGAATTGTTGGATCATATGGTAGCTTTATTTTTAGTTTTTTTTTTTTTCAGATGTCTTTATTTTTTGAGAGAGAGTGCAAGTGGGGAAGGGGCAGAGAGGGGGGACAGAAGATCTGAAGCGGGCTCTGGGTTGACAACAGTGAGCTCAATGCAGGGCTGGAACTCATGAGCCACGAGGTCATGACCTGAGCTGAAGTCAAAAGCCCAACCGACTGAGCCACCCAGGTGCCCCAAGTTTTTGTTTCTTTCTTCCTTTTTTTTTTTTTTTTTTTTTAGGAAACCTCATACTGTTTTCCACAGTGGCCACATCAATTTAGTGAGTTATAAGGGATGTAGTTAATAAGAAGGAAACCAAACTTCTAATTAAAAAGGGAGGGATCAAAGACATGATACTGAACAAATAAATTGGTAAATTTCATGTTAAATTTAAATAAACATCAACCACAAAAGTCCATATAAAGATAATGGTAATTTAGTTATAAAAGGGGAGCTAAAATTCTAGATGAATCAGGAAACCAAAGATCACATTTAAGTATCATGTGAAGGAAGAACTTCAGAGCTCTTGAAAACATTAAACATTATTAGGCCAAGAGTGGTTGTTAAAAGTTTTAATGGTAAATAGAGTGTATAATGTCCAAACAAGAAGGATCAAAAGGGGAAAATAAAATACAGGAAAATGGATCCATCCAAAGTCTTGCCAAATAAAACTTAGCAGAATCTTACAGTGCAGATATTAGAACTTGGTGAAATGATAAAATATTCCATTCAAAGGCAACGTCTACTGTCACTGTCACTTTTCTGCATTGCACTAGAAAACCAATTCAGCTAAATAAGATATGAAAAAATATATAAAATATACTATAAAGGAAATAAAATAGTCATGGAACTTCTATGATGTGATCCGTTGTAGCATACAACATCAGAGAAACTCTAAAGACAATAAACATGACCAGTAAGCTTGTGGGGTATAAAGAGTCAATATATGATAACCATTAGAAATTTATATACTAGAAAAAAGTTATGGAATATTATTTAAAAATACATTTCTAGGGGCACCTGGCTGACTCGTCAGTAGAGCATGCAACTCTTGATCTCAGGGTGGTGAGTTCAAGCCCCACACTGGGCATGGAGCTTTACTAACTCAATCAATCAATCAATCAATTTCTAATAGTGACAAAACAATCATTAGGATAAATTTCACAAAATCGTTCCAGTTTTGTAAAAAAAATTCATTTTATTAAATAAACATGTAAAAATTTAAGTAAAAATACAAATATCCATAAATCCCAAATCACAAAGAGAATCACTTTTTTCCCCCAAATATCTCATAATTGCAGTGCAATCAGGCCAGCCGATCCAAAAGTTTGCATAGAAGAGGAAATGATCAAGAGACAAGTTTCATCAAGAAAAATCATGGTCAAAACTTGCCATGTTAGATAAAGTTTATTACAAAGCCAGTAATTCAAACACTATGTGGCATAGGAGAGACATAAAATTTATAAAGAAGAAAGAAAAAAAGCCTTATAGGTATAGGCACTTAGAATATGATGAAGATATCAACAAAAATCAATGGGCAAAAGATGATCTGGTTAACTATTTGTAAAAATACTGTTTTATGACATATTACAATGTATTTTAAGTAAAAATGCAAACAATATTATTTATATTTGGTGGATATAACAATACGTTAATAGGACATACACACGAAGATTTTCCTATATATAAATGTGAACTCACACCACACCCATCCATTATAGCATCATTTCATAAATGGTAGTTACAAGTGTGTCTGATATTCCTTGTTGTCTTGTATTTTTGAAATTTTTCATGATGAAATATTTTATTTTATATTTAAGGATAAGTGAAATGAGAAGAAAGAGAAAATAACACATCCCAACCTTCTTCACTGCTTCTTCTGAAGGCAAGTGCCTATGACATAAGACACGGCATTTATTCTTCAGTCCTCACCATGGAGTGAACTACCAATCCTCTACCCATGTAATGAAAACATCTACTGGAGTTTTATAGATTGAGTAAAAACGTTGAGTTCCCGCCCCCCTTTTCTATACTATTTTTTTTTAAATCTCGAATGGTATTTTGAATAATTTCTATTTCATCTCTCAAACTTGAGTCAGCACAATTTCACTTTCTTGCTGTAAGAATGACTTTTTTTTTTTTTTTTTTTTTAACCTCCAGAAATCGTTTGAGGGATTAGAGGCTGGGAAGAGTAATTGCCTACAACATTAAAACCACCCACTGTGATTTGTAGGACTTCAGCCAAATCGGGTGACTCAGTGACAAACTACCACCTTTACAACTCCAGGTAATAGAAGACGAGCGGATCCTCACCATCTGTACCTAATTTTATTTTCCATGGAGAGGAAGTATTATCTCTAACCCTCTCTTGCGGCTTAATTTGCCCTCTGAAATGGATAAAACCATACTGCAGTTACAAAGGAAATGGACATATGTAAGTGATTTCTGAGAGAACTTGGCATCCTTTTCTCCCCAGCGCTGCTGCTTTTCATGAACCTGCATACTCTGGCCTCCTTTCTGATCCGTTCCATTTTGGGAGCCAACCGTTAGCACCCCCTCATAGGCCACTTTTGGCAGCTAGAGGCCTGTAAGAACGCTGGCCAGCCTCAGCTGCTTACGGAGCAGATGTTTGGGCAGTCACATTTTTGAAATTTACATTCTCTGTAGAACAGAGGGCGGGTTTTGAAGATAATTTTGTCCACATTGCACTTTCCTCTCTTTTGATTATTAAGCACTTAAAAGGCCTAATATTTGGACATTTTCTGCTGATACCGTTAGGTATTCGTGGCCATCAAAAACGGCATGAGGGGCGCCTGGGTGGCGCAGTCGGTTAAGCATCCGACTTCAGCCACGTCATGATCTCGGTCCGTGAGTTCGAGCCCGGCGTCGGGCTCTGGGCTGATGGCTCAGAGCCTGGAGCCTATTTCCGATTCTGTGTCTCCCTCTCTCTCTGCCCCTCCCCCGTTCATGCTCTGTCTCTCTCTGTCCCAAAAATAAATAAAAACGTTGAAAAAAAAAAAAAAAAAAACCAAAAAACGGCGTGAGAGTCTAAAATGTAACAAGCAATCCGTAGTTCTGATGGTACAAACAAAACCAAGATGTCAAACTATGTAAAAAGTTCACTCACTAAAAAATCGGGAGAAAAAACAAGTTAACGTATTATTATACCCATGCTATAAATTTGTTAAGTTAATAATAATATTTTAGGAACATTATTCTTGGACGTTTATAAAGACCAATTCTCCCCGTACAGGATACACAGACGATTAACTCACGGCCTCTATCTTCTAAAGGGCTAACAAAGTGGTGGTCACAGAAAGCGAATAGAAATAATGAAAATACAAGTCGGATGAAGAATGTATATACATATATATGCTAACATATATATAGTGGAAATAAAATGCCACTTGTGTGCGATATGCACATAGATAGAATGCCACCTGCGTCTTGTACGAGTATAGTATACTGTATATAGTATACCACGGTTTGAAAAGAAAATGTTGGAATTATTCTGTAATGTTTGGTTGCTTGTTTTATATCTTGATATTCACAGTTCTTTTTAAAGATTGAGTTGGTTACTTCTGACTATATGAGGGGGAAGCACATCTGAGTTTTCTGTGAAGCCAATTCTGAAGTCTAAAGAAAGAATAAAACATTGCTGTTTTCTTTAAAATGGATAGAATATGCATACGCAGACACACAGAACGTTTGCGCACAGCTAGAGGTACCTCGGAGAGAATCCGCTTGTACTGGTTTAAACAAGATTACTGCCCCTCCTTATTTGCCAAAATATCAGATAATGTCTTTAGTACTTGGGTGTATATCCCTATAACAGCTAGGAGTAAAGTGATGTAGATTTCACCATCACAGTTAAGACTGTGTCACCCCTTCAATTACCATACTATACTGTTAATGCTTTACAACTTAGTCACAAAGTGTCCTTCCCCTCTGAGGGGGAGGAAAAAAAAAAAATAACTTGGCTCATCAGGTCCCAGAAGGAGAAGAACGATTTTTAAAAAGTGATTTTTTTAAGATGGGCCATTTTAATTTTAGAGCATCTTTGAAAGAATGTTTTAAGGACATTTTCTACTCCAGAATTTTTAAAGGGGGAGTGGTTTAAAATGCATTGAGCCTTAGCTATGGAATAATTGCTTGAAACTGGGTATATTTCTGATGTTAATATTCTTTCATTTCTATGATAATTAAAGTCCCAGTTCAAAGACACTGTGTTACATGCTAGTAATGATGATTTAATCGCTCCTAAGAATCCTCTGAATATTAAAAAAAACAAAAAACAAAAAAACAACCACAACAACTGAGAGAACCATTCGGAATTTAATCCCTGAAACTTACGTGCAACTAGCTACATTATGGACAGCAGCAAAATTTCTAACATCAATTTTCCACATAAACTTTATTTTGATGAATGAAAATAGCACGTAGTCAGGAATTTAACCTTGTACCAAAGACGTCTGGCCACTGCCTTTGGCTTCTGGGAGAGCATCTCTAAGTGCTCGAATGTCATGCCTGGCTGGAGTGGCTTTGTCTGCCTGGGGCCATGAACCAGCCAGACAGTAGCAGTGTGCTTTAGAGTGAGGCTCAGAGCAGCACCAACAAAGGGATGTGGGCTGGGGCTTTGAGTCACGTGGTAGAAGCCAACTTCTAGAGACAGCTGCCACGTGGACAGACCCTCGTGCCTACCTTATGGAGCGCTATAAATACCCTGGACGACAGGTACTGCCATGCATATTGTTGCACAGACAGAGCACGGCCGGAAGCTGTACATTTGGTATTCTCCTGGCTTTCTTCTTCCCTGCATTTATTTTAATCTTTATTCTTTCCCTATGATAAGCCACAGCCACAAGTAAAACCACTTGCAATGAGGTCTACGCGTCCTAGGGAATTGTTAACCCCAAGAGCCATTTGGGGAACCTCCTGAACGGCGATTGGTGTCAGAAGTGAAGATGGTTTAGTGTGGACTGTTTCTTGGAACTTCAAAGTTGGCGAAACTCTCCCGGACACTTAAAACAAAACAAAACAAAACAAAACAAACAAACAAACAAAAAACCTTTCTATCGAAGATGTATCTTTTGCATTGCCAACTGCCTCATGATTTGTGAACCCACCACTGGAAAAAGTCAGAAATCAAAATTCCCATAAAGAATTTTGTGTGTTTTTTCTCCTTATGGTAAATTAACCATAAACTGTACAGTCATCTTAAAAAAAAATTTTAATGTTTATTTTTGACAGAGAGAGACAGAGCATGAATGGGGGAGGGGCAGAGAGAGAGGGAGACACAGAATCCGAAGCAGGTTCCGGGCTCTGTACCGACAGCCCAGAGCCTGGATCCTGCTTCGGAATCTGTGTCTCCCTCTCTCTCTGTTCCTCCCCCACTCACACTCTGTCTTGCTGTCTCTGTCTCAAAAATAAAGAATTAAAAAAAAATTAAATAAATCTTTTAATGGCTTCTGACATGGAATTGTTCTTTGTTTCCTATCATCCTTATATGGGCTATATTTTCTTTATTTTACTCTACAAGGAATTTATATATATATATATATATATATATATATATATATACATATATATATATATATATTCTTTTTATTTCTAATTCAAGATAATTTTTTTAAAAAATGCATTTGAAACTTCTTTTAATAACATCCAAAATATACACATAGGGAAATGGAGACGTTTATACTACTTTTTTTATTGTTTCTACTTTCTCAAACAAAATTTTGGTTCTTATTGCCATAATCTCTAAATACACTACCATTATTTTTCTTTTTTTATTGGACTCATCTTCATGAATTATCATCTTGCTGTCTCTTCATTATATGTACATCTCCACCTGCGTCCCCCACGCCTTCCATATTTTGGTCCAGTGAATTCTGGGAAGAGCTGTCTCAAGTTTGTTCTTCACATCACTAATTTAATTTTCTCTTTGGTATCAATTTTCCATTCAATTTACATTCAAACACAAATTCTAATTCTACAGTTTTATCTTTATTTTCCTTGCAATTCTATTATATTTAAACATCTTTATTTTCCTTACAATTCTGTCATGTTGAAACTCAGTAAGCTTACTTGTCTGGGTAGAAGACAAAAGAATCATGAATCCTCTCATTTTCATCTTTTGTTTCCTAAGAGCACATTTCAGCAATTTCAACTGAATGCAAAACAGATGTTTTCTAGCACACGCTTCATTCATGCTCTGCCATCAAAATCACCATCTCTCTCTGCATTTGCTTTCCTGTCTTTGTGCAGAAGTTTTCTTGGGCTCAGGTCAGGGTGTTTGTTTATTTATCTATTTATTTCTCCTTCAGGAATTGCTTGTGGGTATGGAATTTTTAATAATACTGGGTTTGTAGATAATTCTTGATTTCACTCAGTTACCAGTTAAAACACTCTTTTCAGAGCTTAAACTCAAGTGCTGCTTACTGTAAACATTTTCAACCCAAGAGAGATGGTGTTCAAACTGTGTTAAATATGAACTCATTGACCCATTGCCTAATTATAGAAAATGGTGCATTTTTTTTCCTGGATAGTAAGGGCAAGTAAATTGGGAAAAAAATATAGGCACAGAGACCATTTTTTGTCAGATAAATATTAAAATGTAACATTTGAACATAGGGGTAAATAAACACATATTTATGTCCATGTATGGGTGTGTGTGTGTATATACACACACACATATAATATATATATACACACACATATGTACATATATATACATATACATATGTACATATATATATACACAAAAATTTTATACGGTAAAATTGACAAAATCCTAAAAATCCTTGAGCATCTTATAAATGGGTTTTCCTCAAAGGTATAGGATGTTAACAGAAGACATCCAAACGGCATTTATTCTATCTATATATTCGATATACATTTATAGAATATACATTCCATATGTATTCCTATATGTATATACATATATATTCTATATGCAATCAACATTTCTTCCACATATAGATAAATATATAATATATATAATGCATGTGTAATATATATAATACACATATATAAGATTTATGTGTAATGTACATATAAAATAAATATTGAGGGTCTTCAGTTAACATCTCATACCTTTGAAGAAACCCCAATTATAGGTTGTTCAAAGATTTGTAGGATTTTGTTACTGCATAAAAATACGTATATATATATGTATATATATTTATGTACACATTCATATACACCTATACACATGTATATATCCAATATGTATATTTATTGATTCTGTATATAATTCCACATGCATTATATATTATATATTTCATTCCATCTGTAATACACGAATATGGAAGATAGGGAGAGAAAGACAGACCATTGGTAGTGAAATCAAGGAAAAAAAATCTAACCAACCTGGAATGGAAGTAACGAGTCAAGCAGAAACAAGAATTAAAACAAGAGGCTCCAACTATTATGCCATTTCCTATATGAAATAGCTCATGTCTTTTGTGAAACACTGCAGTGATGACATACTATGATGTCCCAAATTCCCTGTGGCCTGATCAAGACTGATATCGAAGTTATTGATATATTTCAATATAAAATCAATATTTTTATAACAAAACCTTGTTTTCTTATATTCCACGTATCTGTTCTTTCTTGCATAAAATGCGGTCCTAATTTTTAGGATAGCATAAGATATATCGATAATACACCATAAAATTAGATTTGAGGGAAAGGGGACCTCAGGTAATTTCATAAAATTTTGACCAAAATAATTCACTTTTCATAAATGTATTATCTCTTCTGATAAAAAACCTAAAGGACCCTGAAGCTGGTGATGCATAATTAAATCTGTGAAATATTTCATTCTGTATTGCAAAATCAGCCAATATTCCTCTTAAAGTTTAATGCAATGAGTTCGAAAATGGGAGGAAAAAATAAACCAATATTTTACAATGTGCTTATCTGAATGCCTTAATACTGCCTTAATTTTTTTTTTTGTCCAATTTCCCCTTTGGTTTACTATGAATCTTTTGTTATCTTTCACAGTCAATGTTTAATATCATCCTATTCAAGGCCACTTGTGGTGAGCAGAGCAATTAGGTATGCCAAGGTCTAAGCTCTAGTCCAATAGAGAAAATATTTTAGGCTGTGTGTGTGTGTGTGTGTGTGTGAAACCAAATAAATACACAAACAAAAGATTGGTGCTCTTGACCTGCCAAGTTATACTGTTGATGCTATATGTTCATTAATTATTTATTAAGTTCCTCCTTTGAACATGGCATTATGCTATTCACTGCTACCTTGTACAAATGAGTAATGACTTAATTCTTGGTCTCCAAGTGGTCACAGTTTAGAAGGGAAGATTTGAAATAGACTCAATTAACAACAATGCCCGGCTGACTGTGATAAGTACCTGAAGGGAGGTGGGCACTAAATGCAGAGTAAGTTTAGGAGAGGCAGGTCTGTCTGCTCTACAAGGAAGGATGAAGGCTCTGAGGAGAAGTGACATTCAAACTGAGTGTTGATGAATGGGGAAGATTTGGATGGACAGATAGAAGAAAATTACATTCCGGGTCTCGTGGAATGCATTAATAAAGAATCAAAGTATGACAAACGTTTGAGAATAAGCCAAATGTGAGCTTCAGGTAGAGTATTTGTATGGAGCTCAGAGGGTTTGGGGACACACTGTGTAAGACTGTGAATGCCAGTCTGAAGGGTAGATAGTTATTTGGAGTCTGTGTACAACAAATGTTAGCATATGAGTTTTCTGTTGATATCTCTTTGTGAAGGACAAAAATGTATAAAAATAGACGACGTATTTTCTTTAGGAAAATTTTAAAGCCAGCTTGTTTAGTTAATAGTGAGTCCTGTGACATCTAGTTTTGATTTATTTTTAGAAATTTCATCTGAAAGTTGTTCATTTAGACTGTTTATTAATGCACTTTCACATTTAAAATGTAATGGTTTTATTTTCATGTTTAAAGGGAACGATTTATCGCACCCAGATGGAGAGTACGTGCATAGCTGATATTTCAGCTACCCACTTTTATATCTCTTTTTTTAATGTTTATCCATTTGCTTATTTATTTATTTAGAGGGAGAGAGTGAGCAGGGGAAGGGAAGGGCAGGGAGAGGGAGAGAGAGACAATCCCCAGCAGGTTCGATGCTGACAGCGCAGGGTCGAGGTGGGGTTCAATCTCACCCATGGTGAGATCATGACCTAAGCAGAAATCAAGACTTGGGCACTTAACCGATTGAGTCACCCACGAGCCCCCCATTTTTATTTTATTTATTTTTTTTTTTAAATTTTTTTTCAACGTTTATTTATTTTTTTGGGGACAGAGAGAGACAGAGCATGAACGGGGGAGGGGCAGAGAGAGAGGGAGACACAGAATCAGAAACAGGCTCCAGGCTCCGAGCCATCAGCCCAGAGCCTGACGCGGGGCTCGAACTCACGGACCGCGAGATCGTGACCTGGCTGAAGTCGGACGCTTAACCGACTGCGCCACCCAGGCGCCCCTATTTTTAATGTTTATAGGTCCTATTGCCTTTAGAAATCTGAGCTATTATCATCGGCTGGTGACAGCCATCCACATGTAAAACAGAATATTGGGAGGAAGAAGGAAGCTGTGCCTGGAGACTTCACACTTTTTAAAAGCTGGGAACACCCCCGCACAATCCATTGTTCAATGAAGTGATCATGTAAATGAGCAGAGCGGGAGCAAAAAGGAGCAGGCACCTTCCGCCACGTCCCAATCAGACCTGTGTAGCTCGAAACCAGGCGCGCTGGACGATTCCTTCCAGAACGAAATGAAACGATGTATGAGCAAAGAACAAGGCACAGCTTATATTTTTATGACCATTAGCTCTGTGCTTTCGCATAACTTGCGCATAGTCGGATGTGAGGTGCGCTGGCTACACGCACCGCTTTGTGTCTCATAGGATAATGTTTTTATTTCCAGTTTTCTAGGGTAAAATTCAACATAGCAATATATCTGGAATAGATGCTCAGAATGGGCATAGTAGCAGGTGTATGGAGGCTCTTTCCGATCTCTGATTGTATCTCTCTGACCCAAGTGTCAGTTCCTTAGCTGTTGGCTGATGGGAGGGTGTGCGGTGGTCCACGTGGACTGGGGAGGTGGTAGCTTGCTCGGGGAGTAGGCGCTGATTATCAGCCAGCCGTGAATTATTCACTGTTTAACAACTGCTAGGCTGTCCTGAAGCATGCCTCTGTATTTTAGAGCAATCCAGAGCCTGCTGATAATCAGAGCCTGCTGATTATTATTAATTGCATTAATTAATTAAAGATATGAATATCTTTGTCTTTTAGTAAGCAGGATGTCTCTATGTTGGCTCTATAACTTTTTAATGTGATTATCCTATTGTACAGTGACATTTAAAATGATCATCTCAGGGCTGCTCTACAAGGGGTCTCCCCTAAATTTATGTAATTTGGGCATTTGGAGAAGGGTTATTGGTGATCCTGTGAAATATTTTTCCCCATGTATGGTTTATTTGCTCTCGGTTTCGATCTAAGTCCCACAACACTGCCTTTCCTGCTTGTTAATGTTTCTCAAAGCCCCACAGGTATGGAGCTGTGTATCTAATTACATGTTCTAAAGTACTAACAATTCTCTGTCTCATAACAGCCCTTATATATGCCACTCAATGGCACAGAAAAAAACACAACTGGAGAATGCATGTTTTGGGGGGAGGGAAAATGAGGAAAGAGGGGAATTCAAGGAAGTGAGAGAATCAGAGCACAAGAGAATGAGAAGAATAGAAAGAAGGCCAAGGCCAACTCTGAAGCCAGAGATCACACTTCCAGGAACAGAAAAAGGCCACAATGCAAATATCCATGACCAGCTGAAGGGAACACTCTGAAAAGGTTAAAGAGGAGGAGGAGGGGGAGAAGGGGGAGGAGAAGGAGGAAGAGGAGGAGGAGGAAGAGGAGGAGGAGAAAGCAAAGGAAAAATTGGGAGGAAAACAAAGGAGGCTTAGAAATAAGAGAAAAACAACACAAAAGATAAAAGGGAGAAAAACATGGAAGGAAAAGAAGAGATAGATGAGATGAAAGGAAGTGAAAGTGATCACAGGAGGGAGGCTGGGAGACAGGCAGGCTTAGACAAGACACTAAAGGGGAAATCAAAGATTTTGAAAGAAGAAAAATAGGAACCCCACAAATGGAGTTGAGAACAAGGTAAGAGGCCATCCCACTCTGGGGGAGAATTATATCCTTCAATGTTACTGAGTATTACCGAGTTGATGCTTCAGAGACCGCGGAGTGCTTAAAAAGAAACCCCAGCATTCTATAGTAACTGAGAGAGTTTAGAGACTTTAGCTTCCTCAATAATTGTCTAAAAAGAAAATAAATAAACTAGAAAGAACCACCCTGGGAAAACCTCCATAGATAGTCCAGTGATTAGTTCTAGAATGTTAATTAGAAAAAAAATTATTTGTTCTTTTATCCACCAGTCATAAAGAGATACACTGATAATATCAATCAGCAGCCATTTGATTAGATCTTAATACTCAGATAATACAAATGACTACTGAATCACACATGGGCGGGCTAGCTGAGCAGCTGGGGGAACAAGAAACAGTAAGGGAAAGATTTAAGCTGCTTTAGGCAGCATAACTGCTGGAAAGAACTAGAATGTGAAATGTACCTCTGGCTAATTATAGCAATCCATGAAATAAAAATTTAAATTTACTAGAAATGAATTAAGTCCATCCACTTAAAAATATATCAATATAGATTCTGGGGGCATATATAGCCTGGGGTTGTGCTTTACTGATTTTGTTTTCAGTTATTTTGTTGCTATGAGAAAGGACTGTGGGTCATCCGTAGATGGATATATTGTTTCTAAGTCTGCAGGCAAGAGTGGCAGTCAAGGCCATAAGAATATATATTAAAATGTACATTTGCAACAAGGTTAAGTTTTAAAAGGATGACTGCTGTTGAAAGAACAGGTGCAGGAACAAAAATAACTTATTTCGTCTGGTCTTCACGCTGTTTTGCTCTTTACTCCCATCATGCTTTGTATGATAGCAGCATTGCTCTGTTACCTAATGCGGTTTGTTGTGGATGGTGCTTCCTTAAATAAGTGTTGTTTCAATAAATCCATGGATTAATTATGTAATATGTGTTCAAGAGATTGGACACAATCATTGATCAGACACACAGGCAAACGAAACACAGGAAGAAATAAAAAGGAAGGAAGGAAAGGGAAAGAAGGAAAAAGGGGAAGAGGGAGGCAAGAGGGAAAATAATTGGATTGAACACTTTTAAACAATTTGAATGTGAATCAAAATTCGATAAGCAATTTGAAAAAGATACTATAGTCAATATGGAGCAGGCTCTAATAGGACATGGTATGTTGTTTTGAATATTTGTGAGGGTTTTTTTTAAGAGCATGGGAAAAATGAAAATGATCCGATACAGATATTTAAAGAGAAAGAAAATAAAGTCTTTAAGCAGGGATGAAAGCAAACAACATTTAAGCTGGAAAAATCAATACTGATGATCCGAATACAACTTTTTTTCTCTCTCCAAAACTCTAAAAAGAGTAGCAGCCTGCCCTAATCCACATAGTGCACGAATTCTCTGCATTTTTTTCAGGTACACTTAGAAGGATTTGTAAAACACCCCCATTGGATGGTGCTTCTAATGAATTCCTATGGCATTATTTTGCTTACAATTCCAACTTGAGCTACTAATTACAAATATGACTGAAAACAGATAATGGCTAAACAGGATAGTTCAGGATGAAGAGGAACAGATAAACCCCCAAATGTCTAAGTTTTTATCACTTGTTCAACAAACATATGTTAAGTTCCTATTATGCACTGGATGCAGGAGTTAAACCACGCAGGGGCAGTGAGGAGGGCAGCCTGGGCACTTTCATGGCAGAAGTTGATAGCACTTGTGAAGAACGTGGTCCTGAGTAAAGAGATCTTTGAGACTCAGTATAGTTCTGGTAATCCATTAACACTAGTCTTAGCTGTGTAATTAACAGGTAGATCTATGAAGGGCTGCATGAGAAGGGGGTTAGGGCTCCCCCATGCTGGATTCCAAGCCAGGCAAGAAATAACATTTAGACAAAGTGGATTAACATAAAATGTTGTAAAGTTCAGAAGAACCTTGATCCAAAAATTCTGAGAGTCACAGCAAAAAGAACATTTCCCGTTCAAGATGGCTTCCTTTATAACAGATTAGCTAATTGAATCTCATGAGAAAAGGAGACAAAACTCTTTTAGATTATGGGTCAGATATCTTTTTTATTTAAAACAAATTAATGTTTATTTTTGAGAGAGAGAGAGAGAGAGAGAGAGAGAGAGAGAATGAGAGGGGGAGGGGCAGAGAGAGAGGGAGACAGATTCCGATGCAGGCTCCAGGCTCTGAGCTGTCAGCACAGAGCCCAATGTGGGGCTCCAACATGCCAACCAGGAGATCATGACCTGAGCCGAAACTGGACACTTAACTGACTGAGCCACCCTGGTGTCCCAGGTCAGATATTTTCTATTTAAAAAATAAAACTCTGTTTGGCAAGTTATTCCTAGAAAAACATCCTGTGGCATAAATGGAGTCACTGTGTAGCAGTCACTGATTCTCAAAGCGAGTTGTACTACTCAAGGATTGAGTGTGTGTGTGTGTGTGTGTGTGTGTGTGATTTGATTTCTGTAGGGACCAGATGGAGGTACTTCATCAAAGTTCTTGAGGTGAATTTAATGTGTATCCAAGGTTATGAACAGGGTTGTGAATTTAAATATAATCTACTGTAAGAAATTCCAATCATGTTGGGGCACCTGGGTGGCTCTGGTGGTTAAATGTTTGACTCTTGGTTTCAGCTCAGGTCATGATCTCCCAGTGTGTGGGTTTGATCAGGGGCTCTGCTCTGGCAGCATGGAGCCTGCTTGGGATCCTCTCTCTCCCCCTCTCTCTGACCCTTCCCTTCTCTCTATCTCTCTCAAAATAAATAAATAAACTTAAAAAAAAAGAAAGAAATATCGATCATGTTTTGGGTCAAGTTTTATCCTTTATGTGCCTGTTAGTGTGTGTTTGTGATTCTGTGTGTGCACGCACATGTTTCAGTCTGCCTTGAGATTGTTGGGTTAGGAGTGAGGAGAAGTTATTCTCAAAGGGAAGTTTCATAAGACAGTTGAATTTTGGAATTAGATGAATTTGGTAAAACTACTGGTTATTCAACTTTTGAAGTATAACTTGGATATATTATTTAACCTAACCATATCCCAATTTTGCCATTCATAAAAACAGTATAAAAATAGGGGCAGCCTCTTAAGTGTGTTATGATAATTAAGTTAATGTACATAATAACCTCCTTTGGACTTTGTGCCATTATAAGGCAATGGGTAATGGGGAGCACATCTTGAGAAATGTGGGAGGGGCAGTGCAGAAAGTGAACCTTGACTCTTCTTGTAATTCAATAAAAGAGAAACTGATAAGAACATAGACACAGGGTAAATGAGATGTTAAGAACCAAGTGTTTATAGTTGTACTAAGTATTGTGATTGTCTATTAGTGTATATAATAGGATGCTCTTTTTTTAGTGTTAGGAGGAAGGTGGTAAGTATCTCCTTCCTTAAATTGTCTTTTGAACTAGAATCTTTCCTGGAATAAATAAAGCTCAGAGGAAATTTTCATGTAACATTATATCATGCTAAACAATTGATAGTCAAAACAGCATTTTGATGTGGCAGATAGAAGACAAATAAGATTTACTGTAACAAAAATAACATTTGTCTTTATAGTTTGTGTATTTCATGTCCCCAAGGCTAGCAGTTAACTTGAGAAGCCATTGGAAATACTAGATTTTCTAATTTTATATTTCTATTGTATTATTTGCTCCAACAATGCTTCCAAATGTTTTAACATCATGTTGAAGGAAAAATTGAGGAAGTCTTTAAGAAAATGTTTTTTTAATGAGCTTCTTGACTGATCTAAGTAGCAATACAAATAAATCACGCAAACATTATAAGATATTTCCAAATGCCTTTTCTATACTTGCCCATGTGGTTTGCTCTGTGATCGATCAGAGGAATGAAGCGAGAGTTGACCCCAGCTTTTGTCAATTCAGGAGATGAGATGGCGATAATGTTGATGAGAGGATTCTTGAGCATTCGATTCGATGTTTCTGACAATATTTACAACACATTTTGAAACAAGAAGAAGAGAGAAGAAGCTGAAGTAAACAAGGGGCCTCACAAGGAAGTGGGATTGAAGAAGAGTCATGGAACTAGGGTTTGCAAGATGAATGGGATTTGAATAATGAAATCCACAAAGGCAAGAAGAATGAATAATGTTGCAATCATTTTTTTAGGCCACCCAACTCTCCAGGAGATAGAAATGTATTTTGTATTTCACCTTTTTTCCATATATATTTATATATCCACCTCACCACACACACACACACACACACACACACACACACAGATAGATGATAGATAGATAGATGATAGATACAGTAAGAAGGAATTGGTACTGTGAGAAACACTTTCATGTGCTTAAGTTTCTCAATTTAAGAACATCCCACTTCCAGAGATTTGACAACCTTTTACACTCTGCATAGCCCATGCCCTAGGTGTTTGCTACCAAAAAAAAAATGTGACCAATTACATGTGCTCTTGTTAACGCCAATATGGCTGGTGAAACAAGCCATATTTTCTCTTTTTTATCAGTGAGGCCCAACTGTAATTTCATAGTTTTTGACCGTTTGTATTTCCTTTTTCATGAATTGCTAATTCAGGTTCTCTACTAATTTTCATTTATTTGCTCTTAGTTATACATAAAACTTTATATTATATTAACTTTTTACCATTTCACGCATACCACTTTCTCTTTCTGTGTGCTTTTTATGTATATCACACATATTTTAAAGCAGTTGATTTTCTGTGATCCTTCTATCTTAAGAAAATTTCCTTCCACTGTAAGAAAATGGAAGACACGTACACGATATATTTTCTCTCGTGGCTTAAAGTTTCCTTCCTGCTGTGACTTAAATTTTCCTTTTCCTGATAAAGAAGTTCTTCCCAACTCCAAGTGTATATACATATGATAGAAAATTGTTAGGTAGAAATGACATTTATACTATTAATAGGGAGCATTGACTATATTGATTTATGTTTAAGAATATACCACAATGCTTGTAAGCATGTAGAAAATGTGTTAAAAATGTAAAGTGCATTCTATCAGTCAGCAATTGCTGTGTAGCCAAAACCCAAACAAACAAACAAACAAAAACCAAAAATCAAACCAAGAAAACCCCAAACCCAAACAAAAACCAAACCCCTCAGCGATATATGACAATAGTAATTTTCTTCCTAAGGATCTTCTTGTTGTCTGAGGCGTCCATGTTCCTGCAGCTTGGGGTTGGCTGTGAGCTTGTGGACTGACCTACTACATTCCACTTGTGGCCCAGGTGAAGCTCTCTTTGTGGCAACAACCGCAAAAGGGAGATTTCACTGCAAAAGTATATTTCAGATTTCAACTAGCATTACGTTTGCAAACATTCCTTTGGCCAATGTACGTCAGGGGCTGATAATCAAGTTCAAGGCTGAGGAAGAAAATTTTACCTTTAGCGGAGAGGCTTTAATGCAATGTGCATGGGGAGAGGGTGGGGTAAAGAAATAGCCCTACGATTCCATCTAATTCGTATATACACATCTAAATACACACACATTCACATGAGAATAAGTATATATGAAAATAAATAGAAAGTGTGGTGGAATTTGTTGACTGCCAAATGCTTAATCATATTTTTTAGAGATAATCTCCAAAGAGCAAACTTCTTCTACAAAGACTGAAATTAGTACTTCTGTACTAAAAAGTCACATTCTATACCTTGCTTTAAGTATGAGTCTTCGGAAAAGTTTTATAAGAAAATGAACCATGCCCATATAACTGAAATGATTCATCCGTTCCAATAGTTGCTTTACCCCACTTGGACTGTCTCACCACTGAACTACGTTTACCTGTGTCTGCTTAGTTATAACACGTAGAACCCATGTATCACTCAGGAACCTAGACTGCGGTCTTCTATTTCATTTACTTTTTTTCTACCCAAGTTTGATAGTGAGAAACTTCAACAATGTATTTGCTATCTGATGTATATCCAATGCTGTATTGTTGACCAATTTTTTAAAGGTATCTGTAATATCATCCCTTGGGATTGTGTTCCATAAAGTTACAGATTTGGGGAAGAGTTTTCTATAACAATATGATCTCCAGATATTTTTCGCATTTCAGACTTTAACTAAAACTCAGAGGCACTTACATGCCTGCGTCCCTGTGTGTGCACACGTGCATGTGCGTGCACACGCATGCACACACACACACACACACTGCATTTGACCTGATAAAGGCAACTTTGATTAAAAAGGAAAAAAAGGGTAAACACAGGTTAAATGGTAGCCAAATAATCCATAGACCTTTTAAAACGTATTATCAAGCGATCAACCTGGAGGTAACTAACGGGTGCCAAATAAATGCCTCAAGAGTTGCCAAGGATCCAGATGCTCCTACTGCTAAATTATCTCCTACAGATTGGCACGGGCATCTTACAACTGGCACAGCCACAGGTATCACTCACACCACACCGCCATATGGTTTGAGCTAATTATTTAAAAATAGTTTGCTTCTTATGGGGCAAATGTGATTATTCTGTGTACATTGATTTTATTCTCCGAGGAAATCAGTGCTTTTTTTTTTTTTTTTTGGTATGGCCTGAGAAGGAAATAGTATGTATGAAGATAGACTTGTTTCACTCAAATAGATTATTACATAAAAGTGCCAACGACCATTCATCGGTGCCAGTTCTCGCTATCCGTGCGTATACATTCTCTTCCCTCAACCCCTTTCGTAGGTTGTTTTCTAGGACTCCAACAAAGGGGGTGAAATATTAAAATGTAATCATGTGTTTAAAATATTGATATGCTCTGGAATGTGCAGCTCAAGAAACAAATGCACCTGCTTTTGATTTGTAATCTGTGCATTTTGTATCTTAGATATAAGATACTAGATATAAGATACTGAGGCAAGTGCCCGTACCACGGAGAAGTTAATTGATTTGTATGTAATTGAGAATGCTGGGATGTATTAGTAAGAATTAAAAATCATTGACACTCTTTCTACTCTATTTTCCCATTATCCAAATAGCATTTTGAAGTGTGTTAAATGCATGACAGTATTTCCTACCAAAGCCAGTGAATTGAAGAAAAACATCTTAGTGTGGTAGGGCAAATTTCAACAACCACGTTACTTTCGATTCTGTACAATGGCTACACTATTATTTTCCTCAATGTGTCATCAATTGTTCACAACATTGGCTTTTGTTTATCTAGAGATAGAAAAACTTTAAAAACTCTTATCTTATTTTAGACATATCTCTTAGTTCCTTAGATATTACGGAGCACTGTGCCAAGAGAGAAAAAGGCCTAGAAAGAACCAGAACAACACTTTTGTAAGGTTCATACAAAATAGAAGAGCTGAGGCACTTTGCTATAAACACATCTTTTTCATGTATTCAAAAATATTTTATAGTGTAGGTGGCAAATTTATTTTGGAGAGAATTTTGAGGAATGAAAGAGTTTAACATGCCACAACAGAGCAGCTTGTGCTGGTGATAATCACTGGGTAATACAGAGCATAAAGACACATGAAAGCCCCCCAGTTTCGTTTTCCATAGGCTGTTGAAAATTAAAGGCAGAGCTCGCTTCATGTAATGCCAAGCATATTCAAGAACACACCTATTGAAATTAAATCTAAAGGAAAAAAAAATGAGTTATTTACATGGTGTTGTCAGGATATTCGTATCCTTACTTGACAAGGATTTCTTAGTCAGAGGTTTAAAGTGAGTGTTCTCTAAGACTTAACAGAATTGGAATTCTACAAAAGAACAAAAAAGATTGCCATTTTCCTACGATGCTCCCTGCAGAGTGCAACGGTTTTTGCAATGTCAGCATATACCCGAGAACATACATGCATCCAAAGTATACGCATACAATATATCCATACAGATCTAAATTTACCAATCCACTGTATAAGTTATTACATTCTGAAGTTAAATAGCTTATATTTTAGATGGCAAGTGTACACACTTATGTGCATCTCTCGGGAAATTTTGTTTCCTGTGTCATTCACATGCAATATTTAACCTAAGATTAAGCAACATTATAATAAATATATTGAGGTGCGTGTGTATATATTGAATCCAGTAGAGAACCAGCTACCATCTGAAACGCGAGCATGGGATTAAAAACATTATTACTATTAAAGCAACGAATGCCAGATTTTTGAAGAGACTTTCAGAGCGCAGGATGGTTTTCTTTAGCCAGACGGAAGACTTTTCCCCTGGGACCTTGTTTGCCTGGAAGAATACTGGGTGGGAAAGTATCAGCAGCTGGCATGATAATGTGTCCACCTCACTGCAAATGAGTTCATTATTATTCCATTCCTGCAGTCTTGTAATTCACAGTTGCATGTCATTTATACATAAATAAAAAAAATAGGTATTATATATAGCTAGACTCTGGCAATCTACAAGAGCAACATTTACAAACAGAAGGGACAAACTGAGAAACATACAAATGATAATGGCAAAACATGAAGTTTAAATGTTCCATAGCACAGCCCTGCTTAGAAAACAAAAAAATCAGAATCAAATCTGTATGAATTTGGATTTCCCATAATGGGGATTCAGCTTCGTGTTATCATGCGATCAGCCAGAGGTTGGGAGATAGTATGGCTTTTTGACAGTAAGTGGTTTCTCAGGAATTCCTTTGTAGGAAAGAGAATTCCAGGTTAGCTTAATATGAAAAATAAGGCCACGTACACACGGCAATTAACCTTAACAGTAATTGGAAATAAGCAGAGTTTTTGTTTCTTAATGCTGCCTGACTTTGGCATATAAAAGGGCAGAATTTGGGAATAAGACAGAAAAAAAGAAGCTTTGAAATAGATGGTTCTGGGATTTGGCAATGCACAGCTCATTGGGGACAGAACGATGAAAAAGTGAACATCCACACATTCACACCTGGTAGAGACTTTGGAAATGTAAACCATTTAAACAAAAGGAAACCCAAACATGGCTTTGTTATAATGAAAAGGAAATAAAAAATGAGTGTTTTAGATAATAGGTGGCGTCAAAAGTCTGTTGTGGATGTCACCAAACATATGCAATATGTAAAAGGAAAACAGTTTAAACAGTTTAAAGTAAAAAATAAGTATAAGAAATATAACTTAAGACATCATATCCAACAAACTAGAAATACTTTTTGCTAGTTAACATAATACATAGAAATAGAAAAATAAGCTTAATTGTAGGGCTCTTGATAAAAAGATAAGGTATAAAATTAAAATAAATTAACTTTGTGACAAATTTACTGAGTGATGACACCACTCAGAAAATTTACAAAGTGTCAGAGTAGAATGATCTGCGTGTTAACACATGAAGAAAAACAATGCTGACACACAGCAAATTACTTATGAACCAGGAGAAAAAAATATATCAATATTTCCAGTAAAGGCAAAACAAAGTTATCCTGAAGGTTATTAAAATATTTTCAAATAGAGGCGCCTGGATGGCTCAGCCGGTTAAATGTCCAGCTTCAGCTCATGATCTCATAGTTCATGGGTTCAAACCCTGCACCGGGCTCTCTGTTGACAGTTCAGATCCTGGAGCCTGCTTTGGATTCTGTGTCTCCCTCTCTCTCTGCCCCTCCCCTGCTTGTGCGCTCTCTCTCTCTTCCTCTCTCTCTCAAAAGATGAATAAACATTAAAACAATTTTTTAATATTTTCAAATAAAATTGTGTTTGAGAAATTAAATCAGTATTTGATAAAATAAAAATCTGTTTTAAGCTTTTCAGAAAAAATGAAATACAATTAGCAAAATTTATGTAAATTGAGTTCCTAGAAAATATAATTGTTTACCTAACTACAGAAAATGGGAAATTAATATTAAACTATTATCCACGATCCAATTATCCTCATTATCTACAAGTAAAATTATGTTTTAAAACACAATTTGTTTCTCTTTCATTATTCTTCGAAAATTGAAACCATGTGGGGCGCCTGGGTGGCTCAGTCAGTTAAGTATCCACTTCAGCTGAGGTCATGATCTCCCAGTCTGTGAGTTCGGGCCCTGTGTCAGGCTCTGTGCTGACAGCTCAGAGCCTGGAGCCTGCTTCAGATTCTGTGTCTCCCTCTCTCTCTGCACCTCCCCCACTCGCTGTCTGTCTGTCTGTCTCTCTTTCAAAAATAAATAAACATCAAACAAAATTTAGAAAATTTAAACCATGTGAGCATATTGCAAAGTAGTCTAGGATATAAAAAATAAGGAAACTACTAACAAATTAATCTGATGAGGTTTACAGACCTATGCCTCTTTGGCAACAACCAAGGGACACAGCTGGACAATAAGAAATCTTGTCATAAGAGAGACATAGATAAACTATAGGGAATTTAGGAAATTTAACAGAATCAATAGCAGGAGGTATTGATTTATGAAACAATATTATAGAAATAAACATGCTTAAAACAGTAAGCAAAGGTTAACCAGCCATTGTCAACAGTGTATAGATATTTAAAGAATACAAGCAAAGAGGAAGGGTACTTATCTGGAATACAAAATGCTAAGACAAGATGGGTTTTCGAAAGTGGGAAATTTATTTTATACATACATGCAAAACATTTTCAAATGATAAAATTACCCTTGGTTTACAACGATTTAAAGTTATTACTGGTACAGAATATCTTTCCAAAAAGGTGAGAGGGATATTATTTTAATCTCACAGAATAACATGGAGTAAAGGTGAAAGCATTAGCTACTTGTTTACTCATAATAAACAGTATCATTTGACAGACTGCACTTTGAAATCCATACTCTCGACCCCAGAGCCATTTGTATACTTCATAGACCACCAAACCCCTTCTGGTTCTGGTCCAAACATCTCATTTAAAATTACCTTGACATGATTTGCACCTAAACCGCAATAGCAATAAGAGAATCAATTCAAAATAGCTAAAACCTCATTATGGCACTTATTGAATAAGTATAGTTATAAGTATAGTACATAATACATCTATTTTTTCTCATTCTTTTACTCTATCTACACTTGAGAATTCATGGCCTCCTTATCAAAGACTGAAACAAAGAAAAGTCTTTGATAGTTCTCTTCTTCTAGGACTTTCTTTGCTATCTTCTTTGGAATATTCTTATCTCTTGTGCCGTTTCATAATAATTAAAGAGAATTTTAGGCTCTTCGAAGACTCAGTAAGACTAAGCAAGTCCCTTGGAGAGGGACTAACTGAAATTTGCCTTCTTCCACTAAATTCTGCACTTCGTCAGCCTGGTTATTCCCCACCAGTGGCGTATCTTTGCCTGAAGCTACTGTTCCAATCAGCATTGTCTTTCTCTGGGTGCCCTTCATACCATATTAGCGGGTCTCTACCAGACTGCTTCGGGTTCAGGAAATCCCAGTACTGAACAAAAGTTTTATAGTTGGTCTGAACAGAAAATATTATTCTGTTACAAGAAAGTCACAAATGTCATGATGCATTCTGTATAATACTGGAAATTTTCCCACCTGGCTGGACAGCCTGGTATTTTATGGTTGATTTGTTACCCACTATCATGTAAATTACATTCCTCTAAAACTGGAATATCTTTTCTAAATTTTTGTAATGTGTATTCTGCAAACCTTTGAAATATATAATATCTATTCATGTGACATGAATTTGGATAAACTCTGGTATCATCTGAAATTGTGAAACACAAATATCCTTGCAAACATTTCGATTCATTTCATATATCCTAACACACCATATGTTATTCAAACACTCTGAATATCCCCATAGAATTTTTGCTGCCATGAATGCTTTCCATTATTCTACTTAGAAAAGCCAAAAGTAAAAAAAAAAATAAAATGAAGGGAATCTTTAATAACTAGGAAGAATATAAAAGTCACAAGTTACACCTGTTGGGAATTAGATTGTTAATAAACAAAAACATACCAAGTTGAGTGTGTGCGCAAGCCTGGAATGGAGATTCTCAAGGGTAAAATATTATTGCCTCCAAAATTTTTTTTTTTGGATTCAAGAGAGTAAATAGTTGGTCCACTCCTTCCAAATTGTAGATGGATAACATTTGATTCATACATTTTTTTTCTTTCTTCTAAAAATGCACTTAGTACAAAGGATAACAACATATAGTTTCTCCTGAAACTGTGTTTTTTTTTAATTTGTAAACTAGAGTTTTAGAGTCCTCAACTTATCATTCTGTGATTTGTTTTCTTCTACCCCTTGTATTAATATTAACATCCATTACTTGCCTTAAAACATCAATGTCTTGATTAATCATTAGCTTTAAAATGCATGTATCTTCTGGGTCCATATCCTCCTCCACTGTAGTTGTAAACCTGCAAACCACCGTCCCCCCTAATCACTGACTCTGTGTCTTTCTGACTCACTTTAACATTACACAGAGGCAGTCTGGCATGTGCCCGGGAACAAAACAGCGCACGCACATCAGCTACGGTCTTTTCTTAGGAGTCCACGAACAAGCCACTGGAGGGGATCACCAGACCACTGCACCCACAGACGCTTTCCGATGTTTGCAGATTTGTCTTGGATGTCTGCCTAGCTCGCGCTTGGAGTGTCACCAGCTTCTCAAAAATGACCCCTGTCTCTTCCATCTGTACTTCTCTGCAGGCTGAAGACCGCGTGGTGTCTCAGACAGGCCACTCTCTATTCCCTCGCCTTCTCCATCCGCACTCTTCCCCAGACGCCCCTGGACACATTCATGGTAGGCTTTGCTCCACCGAAAGTAAGTAAACAAGTGGATGCCCACAATTACAGTCCAGCAGGTGGAGCACCAAAGGAAGGGAATGTTTCCACCTCCAGGGTCCCACACCGCTTGGACTTCGTGAAGCACGCTTCTCCATAGAGTTCCAAACGCATAGACAAATAGAGGACCATGTGTTTCAACGGTACAGGTTTTATACCTTTGTGGGCACTCAAAATCATGGGATAATTCGTTCGGGGCTCAGAGTGTTGAGTATTGCTCTCTTCTTTCAGGCATATTTGGGAAGAATGTTTTGAATAATCGGGACACAATACTCAAATTGTGAAGTTGGAATTGGTGTATAGAAAGATTAGCGATGCTCTTATATTTAAAAAAAAATTTTTTTTAATGATTATTTGTTTTTGAGACAGAGGGAGGCAGAGCATGAGCAGAGGAGGGGAGAGAGACAGACGGAGACACAGAATCCGAAGCAGGCTCCAAGCTCCGAGCTGTTAGCTCAGAGCCCGACGCGGGGCTTGAACTCACCAGCTGTGAGATTGTGACCTGAGCTGAAGTCGGACGCCCAACCCACCGAGCCACCCAGGCGCCCCAGCGATGCTCCTATCTGATGGAAGTGACACGTTGAAGAAAGTTAGGGAAGGTTTGTCTCGCCTTTGACACAAACAGAGATGGAGAGTTACCCTGAAAATAATTAACTAAAAAAAAAATTTATTAAAATAAAGATGAAGAATTTAATTAAAGGGATGCTAAAAATCACCTCAAGTCATATGACTATTTAAGGAGTAAGAGAAGAAAATATAATATTTATTAAAAGAAGATAAAAATAATATATCCACATTTTGCAAAACCTGTTACATTAAAATATAAAATCTATATAAATTACAAATGTGCTTTGTATACATAGTAATTTATACACATACTTTATATACATAGTAAATATGCCATTGTTCTAAAAAATTGCACCAAAATCTGTGAGCAGACTGAGTCCATTGTGTAAAATAATTAACTTTTATCAAGAAAGTGAGAAGTGGTAATAACATGTAAAACAAGATCTTTTCTGTATAAGCTTAATATAATTTTTCTTTTAGTGAATGAAAAAATATGTACTGTTTTTGTTGTTTATGGCTCAAAGTGTTTTCATAACAGACAATTCCATGTGTAGGCCTATAGCATGCTGAAGAAATCATAGAAGAATTGCCATATTAGCATAAAGTTTCCGATGAATGAGCAGCCGTCCTAAAGATAATATTCACGTCCAGCAACAGAAATGAAACTAAGATAGAGAAGTGACTATTGATATATTCAAAAGCAGGAAAACTATAATTAAGATGTTTTAAATCTAATAGTAAGTTTAAATCAAATGTCAGAACCCCAAATCCAAATGTAAAGATTACATAATCTGGACAGCAAACTGGCAACAAACAAAACAAGTGATTACTTTTATTGACAAAGGAAGAACAGAAAACAAATCAAGAGAAATAGTTACTGATCATTGTTTTCTCCTAAGTAATCTTAAGGAATTCCCAAGAAAAAAATAGGCTAATTTTTCTTTCTTTACTCTTGAATTAAAAAAGCAAAAGGAAAAGAAAACTCAACAGATGTCCAAGGATTGGCATGTTTTCATTAAATATTATTCATATCCAATTAGTCATTTTAATATCAAGTCTCCTGGTCTTTATCTAGTTCTGGTTGTGTTCAGTTGTGTTTTTCATTACGTTTGTTTGCTATTTATAGCATGTTATTTAGCTAAAAATTGTCTTTGTTATGTCTTCTAAGTCGTTGATACTTTGTTCAACTTCTTCATGATGTTCTTTTCTTCCTGTTCAAGCATCTTGTTTTATACATTAATGATCACATGGTCTGTCATTTTGATTCTGCTCTTTGTTCTAATGAAGATTTCAGCTACATAGTTGCATTCTTGTTTTCCTACACATTTCTTCTGTCCTATGGATATTTTAAAATCATTCATAGTTATTTACATGGTTTTTGTTTCCTCTGGATTTGAATTTATCACCTTGCAGCTCATATCCATTTTATAATTCAGTGAAATTTTACTGAAAGCCCAGAACAGACATTTTCTATATTTTCCTTCCATTTCCTTCAATATATTTATTTCAGAAGTGTGTTGTCTTCTGCGTTGGCAGTACTCTGTTCCTTCTTCACGTTACATCTTTCTCTCCTTGCTTGTAAGTACTTATACTTGATATTGTTTACCCTCAGATTGTAGATCTTCCTTTTGGTTTCCCTCTGGTTTATAAGCTTGTTATTCCAATCTTCCTTTCTGATCTTAAACTCCCCAGTTATCTTATTGTCAATAAGCTGTGTCAATAGCTACTGACACTCTGCCAGGCAGCTTGTTGCCACATGCTTCTAGCTGTTAGTTGAAACTTCATTGGGATACATCTTTATCGGAGACTTTTTCATGTCTGGCCCCCATGAAAGATACTATCTTTTGCCATGCTCCTCCTCCTCCCTGATGCCGTTACCTATAGTGTTGTTTTTAAGCCATGCAATATCTCTCTGTTTTCACTACCTTTAACCACTGTGTGATCTCTGACCCTCCCAAGGGCCAAAGCCCTAACATGCTGCTCGTTCACACAAGTAAACGTTTTCCCAAATGCTTGTGGTCTTTCCTACCTCAGCCCTTGCAAGTGTTCCTACAAAATCTCTTTTCTTTCCAGTAACACTGATTTTTATCAGTCAGGGCTCGTACACTGACACTCAATGCCCATTGCATATGGCACTCAAAATTTCTTTGGCCAGTCTTTTGATGCTTACTAAAAAGTTCTAAAGTTATCTTAAATTATTTTGGTGTCATTTACTATCTAATTGTATCAAATTATTTTCCTTTAGCTTGCCAACTAGCTTTAGAGTATTCATTTATTTCCTTGTTTCTTATTTGTGAATTCAATCACTAAACCATTATGGAGGGCCCACCAATAGATTTTGATTACCAAGAGAAACACCAGGAATTATTTGTTAGTAAGGGATGGAAGCTTGACTGGAACTAGCCTAAGTAAAATGGATACTATATAGATTAAAATAACAATGTACAGAAAAGACAGGAGCACCTGTCCTTGAAAATCCTCAAACCAGTGGCCATTATGGAAATCTTTCTCCTTTCCCCCAATATATTTCCAGTCTCTTTCCCTTTGTATATCGGCTTTATTCTTTTCCAGGGAAGATTTATTTCTTCCTCCCAAAAGTTGCCGACAGTGTGTATTCTCCTGTTTGGTTGAGTGTTCTATAGATATCTTTTAGGTCTAGCCGGGTTATATTGCTTAAGTCTTCTGTTTTCCTATTGATCATCTGTCTTCTTTTCCTGTCATAACTGAAAATAGTGTATTGAAGTCTCAAAATATTAATGGTTAAATTTTTTTTTCTCCCTTTAGCCCATCCAGTTCTTGCTTCATGTGTTTTTGGGTAATGTTGTTGGGTGCCTGTTTATGTCTTTTATCATTATTGAACATCCCTTCCTATCTTCAATACTATATATACTATAGTACTCAATAATATATATATATATGTTTTGTTTTTACATTTATTCTGTCTTATACTAATATAACTCCTCCAGTTTTCTTATATTTCTACTTGCATGGCTTTTTCTATACTTTTATTTTTACTTTATACTTTTACTCTTATAACCTATTTGTATTTTTGAATCTATACTGTACCTCTTCTAGACGCCCCCTCCCACACACACAGCATCTTGATTTTTGTCTAGTCCAATAAATGCTGCCTTTGATTGGATTGCTTAGTCCATTCACATACAATGTTATAGATACAACTGGATTATGATTGCCATTTTACTTTTTGTTTTCTATATGCTCATGTATTTTTGGTTTCTCTATCCCTCCTCTATTGCCCTCCTTTTCATTAAATGAATATTTTCTAATGTTATGATTTAGCTCCCTTAATGACTTCTTCACTGTATTTTCTGAGTTATTCCTTGTGGTTAATCTAGGGTTTACCATATACATCTTATCAGAATTGATGTCAGATTTATATTAACTTAATTCTTTTTTTTAAATTTTTTTTTTCAACGTTTATTTATTTTTGGGACAGAGAGAGACAGAGCATGAATGGGGGAGGGGCAGAGAGAGAGGGAGACACAGAATCGGAAACAGGCTCCAGGCTCTGAGCCATCAGCCCAGAGCCTGACGCGGGGCTCGAACTCCCGGACCGCGAGATCGTGACCTGGCTGAAGTCGGACGCTTAACCGACTGCGCCACCCAGGCGCCCCCAATATATTAACTTAATTCTAATGAGGTATTGCTCTTATATAGCTATATCCTTCTTCTCCCATAAATGTTACTATTATTATTATTATTATATGGTAGAAACAGTAATGCATTGCTATAATTATTACTTTATGTATTATTGACAGAAGGTGATCTTGTACATTACTTTATGTATTATTGACAGAAGAATATGTTGTAACTACGCCTGTCCTTGTCAAACTTAATCATTTATAAAAAGAAAAAGAAAAAGAAAAAGTTTTCTGGCCATTTTGGGGGCCACAAGACAGATGGTTTTTCTGATACTCTCCCTAGCTTATTACTGGCAACAAAGTCTTAAGTGGTGGCGTCCTACAATACATGAAATAGTGAATAAAGGACTGTGTCTTAACAATAAATTTAGGTAGGGTTTTGTTTCCTAGATGTGAGTTTTTACCTACTAAGATATACGGGGTATCTTCAAAATAACATCTGGTTGGAGATGAAGCAGATGGCCAACAATGAGGCTTTAGCCAAGAAAAATAATAAAAATATTTATGGGGCGCCTGGGTGTCTCAGTCGGTTAAGAGTCCAACTTTTGCTCAGCTCATGATCTCACGGTTCGTGAGTTCCAGCCCCACATCGGGCTCTGTGCTGACAGCTCAGAGCCTGGAACCTACTTCGGATTCTGTGTCTCCCTCTCTCTTTGCCCCTGCCCTGCTCACACTTTGTCTCTGTATCTGAAAAAGTGAATAAGCATTAAAAAATTTTAAAATATATACATTTGACAGCAATAATTTAATAAAAAAACATTTTGTAGACCAAAACATTGTATTTTCCTAGCTAAAGAATAAAAATTCATGTGACACGCTTGATGTTATGCTTATCATTTGTTTTAGACAAAATATAAGTGAATAAAGGCATAAAAAGCTGTATTCAAGTTAAATCTTGACAATCCTTGAAATGGTACTTTATTCTCAAAGTATAAATTAACATTCGCATACTTCGCATTTACCTAATTAGAGACTCTCAGACACGATCAAGTTGATTCTAGAGTAAAGAAGATACACTTGTATGTTATCATGGTTTTCGTGTTAGTTTTCTAGGAGTATGCTAAATATTGAAAACACACAGTCTACAGGATTTGTGTTTTAGGTCAAAGAGTGCATTTTGGGAACATATAAGGAAAATAAATGTCTACAGAGTAATTAAATTGCTCTCTTTAATAGGTTGGGCAAAGAAAGAATTTCACCGTATGTGATTGAAGCATTAGTTGCTTCATGCAAGACAATCATGAATATATTGAGTTTCATTTTCTTGCATCAACAATTCAACTTCTAACATTTACTGATTTTGTTTCTTATAGGCCAGAGCCCACTCTAAGCACTTCCTGGGTGCTGTTCATCAATGGTGACTCCAGGAAGTCATGCTATTATTATTTCCATTTTATATCCCAGAAACAGAGACCCATAGACTAGATCCTCTACCTAGTAGCTGATAAATGGAAATTCTGTCAATGTTGCAAGTTTTATTTATGATGTAGGAAAAAGTGGTAAAATTCATAAAACGTGTCATGTGTATTTTTCAATTAGAGAGGATGCTAATTAGATCATATAGCCACAGAACTCACCTGGGTCATGTTGGATGTAATTCTTTAACTCGATTGCGTTTGTGAAATTAATGTCCTCACATGTTATTGAATTGATCATTTTCTTTCCTCATTTTGCAACTGTAAAATATTGTAAGGTAAGACCAAAAAATAAAGACTTGATTCTTATCCAAACTACTTATTATGTGCCCATTATAGAAACACATTATTGTCATTGTATTAGGTTTTACTTACATGTCACCTGATCAGTAGTGTTGCTGGATGATTCATGACAGAGTTTGATGCAATGCTATACTGAATGTTGTGTGCTAATATTCAAGTTGATAGAAGCATTGCTTCCTCTTTCTGTTCCTGATATGAGAATATAAATGGTAAACTCTTTCTTCTGTATTATATATATCTTATATACATGACATGACAATGTGACATTCATAAGAGTTTTTATTCATACATGTAATATATCAGTGATATATCAGTGATAGCCGTCGCTCATTTTATTGGCAATACTTATATCAGAAAGCTTACATCAGCAGGTAAATATTTGATTGTATATATACTTGTATGATACATATTTTACAGGACCTTTGAGAATGTGCTAAGTTTTAAAAAATTGAAAAGTTTTTAAAGGACAAGACACATGACCTGATTTTTTTTAACATGACCTGAGTTTTGACACCAGGGAGGACAGATATATCCACCTGCTGGTAATCAAATGTCAATCAAAAGTTGAACAGGGTGTCTCAATTTAAGTATCTTTTGATTTCATCTTGTGCATCGTCTCAATACCAACATTATTTGAATTATTTATAAATTCCTAGCTAACTAATATTGATAGACTTAGGAAGAACATAAATAATTACAAAAACTATACATTTCAAACTGTATTCCATTGCTAGGAAGCATGTCAAAGAAGATACCCATACTTCAAATGTTCTCTTATACATTCACATTATTTAAAAATAGTTTCTATTCTGTTTTTTTCCCTCTTCGCTCAGCTTCCTTTTGTTACATTTATTTGCTTGACTAGTTTCTGACATTCAGGTCAGAAAAGCTTTTCGAATGTTCTTAAAATTACAGCTTTTGGGACTTGGCTGCACAATCATAGAAACCAAACGAGGAGGAAATCTTCCAGATTATCAACTCCATTTCCACTGGAAAAGTACCAGCTGACTCCTAATTTAGATTAGAGTTTTATGTAGCTTAACTACAGTCAAGTGGTGGTTGTTGCTTTCTTCTTTTTCTTTTTTTTGAGAAAGACTACTAACAGTCATAAACCATCTTCAGTTTACTTTTCAAAAAGTTCCCTTGTACACATAATTCAAATTATATTAAAAGCTAAAAACTTTTCGTGGCGAAGATGAGTAGCTGAAATTTGTCATAAATTTGGCAGCTTTTATTGCTTTAATGTTATATCATTAATTACGTAAAAATTAATCAAAATAATGAATTCAAACTAGAAACTAGAAGTTTACTTTTAAGGTGCATAGTTTTCATGAAAACATCCCATAGAAGAATTTTCTATTACATCACCTATTGTTCTTTGACCATTATTTTGCAGGTTGAGGTTACCGGCACAGAATGTGATTTTCTCAAATGGATTGTTATTATATAAAGAATAATTCAAGTCTGAGGACTGCCCTTGAACTTCAAGAATCTTCAAGAACTTCCAGTGGAAATGGAGTTGATGATCTGGAAGATTTCTTTCTTGTTTGCTTTCAACTTATTTGGAATCAAATAAATCTGTTTCATACACTAGAAAATTATCTAGTATATTAAGTTGTGACCAGAAGCTCAATGAAGTACGGAGCCACATAAGTTTTGTTCACCATTATAAATGCAGCTTCTAGAAGACTAGAACACAGTAGAGAAGGTTATTATTAAAACTTACAAGGGAAACAAAATATGAAACATTGAAAGTATATCAGCCTCTTCTCTGCAAGTGTTTCCAGGCTAACCAGTGTGTTTGGAACAGGATTATCTGGTGGTTCTCCATTGAAAGCGTGAGACTTTAGCTTCATCTTAAAGAATAAACATATTCAGGGAAGTGAAATAAGGAGACAGTGAATCATATTTAGACACGTGAACAAAAGAGATGATTTAAAGGCAATGGTCAATGGTCAAAGTCACAGACTTGATGATAGTTTACAGGAGGAAAGGACTCCTTGGAGAACATGTCTTGGGCATATGGTTGTGTAGTGCCTTCCGGACAGCGTGTCAGGATCCTTGAATGGTGGATTGAAGAGTTGAGGCATCAATATAAGGGTTTACAGGTTTTGAAACAACTTTTTTTGAGGAGGGACAGAGTAAAATGAACAAGTTTACAAGATTTTTCTAATAAATATATCTTCCGCAAATTAGAGGAAAATCTAGAGGCAAGGAAGCTAGTTAGGAGCCAGACTCGATAGTGTTACCATGGGATAAATACAATTTTATCTTCGAAATTTTTTAGCTAAGATTATTTTGTGTTTTGCAAACAGGGTGTAGCTGGAGCCCATAGGTGTTCTAGGTGGCTTTGAGCGCGTGGGGGGAGTCGATATGGGAGAGGCAGGCAGTGGACAGGCTGGGATACTCTAAGAGTCAGGTAAGCCCCAGAGAATGTCTGAATCAGGCCCCAGCCTGCTGCCTGACCACATTCTCAGAAGAAGCCCCATCTCTCAGGATCTTAGAAGTGTCACAGAGTGTCATAGGGAAGTCCTGGATGCCCGAGGTATCTGAGACTCTATATTAATATCATTACAAACATGCACAATAAAGTGCTAATCACATGAATGATATTCTGGAGATAGGGTCAACAAGACTGGTGATGAGGGAGGTATGAAAAGAGAGAAGGGACGATAAAGAAGAAATTGAATGAGTGTTTAGCCCAGAGAAATTGACAATTATGGATAAAAGAGTATCACATAAATGGTTTCATGTGGGGCTACAGTAGTGAAGAAATTTTGACATTGAGTTCTTCTTTACTAAATATACCCGGATACATTTATTATTGTGCATACACTTAATTCAAGGCGCATGCTAACTTGTTGAAAGAAAGACGCTTTTCAGCGAGCAGAGGGCACTGAAAATTGTTCCTCAACCTATTCAAGGCACATTGTTATTGATTTATTTCAGAAATTTAAGCCTTGGCATTTTCTAAGTCATTGCAGTATTTGAGTATATTGTGATAATAATAATAAGCAACCAAAAGCTTCAGAAGTTCTTTAAAAAGTTACTGGAAGTTTCGGTCTGAATATCCAAACGGATGGAATTGCCAATAAGTTCATTAGTTATTTTCTGCTTTAAAAATATCATAAAAATAAAAAATAAACATACCTACATATCAAAGCAATTAGATATATCTATTTCAGCTATGTTTGTAGTTAATGGCATTTCGCTGATAACTTGTAAAAGAAAATTGAGCCACATACACAGCTCTCAAGGTGAGTATGGCACGCTCAAGTTGTTCGTATTTTAAATTTGCGCAAAAATACTACTGACAACAAAGGTAATATGTAGTTACTGGGCTAAAAGGGAACTAGAAAGCTCCTAAAATATAAAATCGTATTGCAAAACAGTCTTGACCTTAGTCATACTGGTCAGATGTGGCATTTTCCTATTTTTAAAGCCGTGGTAGAGCAGAATCCGTCTTGGTAATGCACAGCAATTCTGATCAAGTCCTACCGTCAGTGTAGGCTGGTTTGAAAGAGAACCTTAGTTTCTGCCGAGAGCCAATCCAATGGAGGAATGAAATTCTATTATTTATAGTTATAATCACAATCAAAAGAGAAGTAGTTCAGTCAGGATCATTTTATGTTAATAGAATTTGGGTACATGAAGAATACATTTATCATTTTTCTTTCTTGAATGGCGTGATTTTTTAGGGCATGCGCAGCAAACTACTAGCAAACTTCTTGGTGCGCCCACTCTGATGAGCTCTAAAATGGAAAGTATCATGCTGAGGTAATAAAGGTGAAATTTCCTAGGAAGTGAGAGAGCCAATTATTCAGAAAATACCGTCAGGTCACCTTGCTCATAATTCTCGAGCATGTCTCCGGTGCATAAATTACCAATTCTCAGTTTGTGTTCAATATCATCTGATCTAGGCGGAATAAAATGTTGGCTTTGACAGTCATCTAAACTGAAAAGCCATTTTCAGAGTCACGGTCATGAATAATGGGGCTGGAGAGACCACCAAGTAGACCCATCCTCTTCTGATTTCTCACGCCCGCCTCTCATTATAGCCACCTGACCCTAAAGCTCACCTCTCACCTGTGACCTTTATTGCCCCTTCTCTTGTCTACCTTCGAGAAGAAAATGTGCCTCACCCGTTACAGCACCAGAACCCTTTGGAATGATGTAGGTAATAGATTCTAAAATATTATTTGAAATATAAAATAGAGGTGACAGGAGATATTTCCATTCAATAGAACTTCCACGCTTTAATGTTCCATAATATTTGATGAAAATTACTCAAAATGTTTTAACCCCATTTCTCTGCCTAAAATTGTAAGCACACTTTGTAATAATGTATCGTTTGTATATATTAAGAAGATTGGATAACAACGGAGTAATAGTAAATCTTGGTTCTTGAAACAGTCTTGCTTTGGGTTCAGATGTGGTCCACGTTTATTTATTCATTTATTCAACACGCTACTTTCTGTAAAAGCTCCTAAAGCAGCATATTTACTAGCCCGCAACTTATCAAAGGCTTCCTAATCCTTTGCTCTGCCTCCTTAACCTGAATTAAGTATTTTCCTGAATCTCATGATTATCATTTCCTTATCTACTTTATTTTATAGGGCTTTATTTTATCTCTAGGTATTGCTCAGACACAGGTTGATGTCTTAGCTGTTTTTGACATGTTTAAAAGTGCATTATGTCACATATCATTTTTTCAGAGTGTGTGGCTTAATTTTACTTTACGAAGATTTATCCATATTACCACTTAGAGCTGTGGTGGGTATTGACTGCTACCTAATATTTCATTATGTTCCTATATCATTGTCTTTCTTGTTTAGGGATATTTTAATTATTTTCAGTTTTGCTATTATCGAGAATGCTGTTGGCAGTATTGCTTTTTAACTAATGAAGGTGCATCTGGGTGGCTCAGTCAGTTAGGCATCCAACTCTGGAGCTCAGCTCAGGTCCTGAGCTCACGGTTGGTGAGTTCGAGCCCTGAATCTGGCTCTGTGCCGACAGTGTGGAGCCTGCTTGGGATTCTTTGTCTCAGTCTCTGTCTACCTGTCCCTCCCTGTCTCTTTCTTTATCTCTCAAAAGTAAATAAATAAACACATAAAAAATAAAATATATGTAAAATTTTGGCTAATGAAAAGTGATAACATTGCTCTGGCTTTTATGAAATAATAAGGAGGATTTTATTTTAAAAATATATTCTAGAGGCTCCTGGGTGGCTCACTCAGTTAACCATCCAATTTCAGCTCAGGTCATGATCTCACAGTGCGTGGGTTCGAGCCCTGCCACGGGCTCTGTGCTGACAGCTTGGAGCCTGGATCCTGCTTCAGATTCTGTGTCTCCCTCTCTTTCTCTGCCCCTCTCCCACTCACGTTCTGTCTCTCTCAAAAATAAATAAACATTAAAAAAAATTAAAAAACAAAAGAAATAATGGATGAGCAGAGGAGGAGGCAAAGAGTGAAATATGTCTTTATCTGATGGTACAGAAGCAGAACAGTGAAATTTCTTATTGTCAAATGTGAAATAGCAAAAATCTGGTGTTACATATGCACAGAATACTCTAGCATATTGATTTCCTACTGTGCTCTTACAAACTTGTGGTCTCCTGGTGGTATCTCTAAGCAGCCCAGTGGTAGGTACTGTGCTAATTGAGATGAGAGTGGGAACTCCAAGTTGTTTTTCTTTGTCCCTTGAGAAGATCCCCTCTGTCCTCCTACATGGTATGCCCGGGTACAGCTTCAGATTTCTTCAGAAATGTGTTGTTGCTAAAAATAATTAAGAGAAACAATCTAGAACATTGCCATTTTACCTTTTAGAATTTTCAAATATCCCAACAAGTTTGGCAGTAATCAGACTAGAACTAACCAAGAGAAAAGTGAATGCATTTTGAAGTACATTCTTTTGCTTTAAAGATTATTATGCATAAATTACTGACAGTTGTAAAAGCAACCCCAAATAAATATCTTTACCTTATGTTTATGTATTTTATAAAGAATAGAATAAAAATAATAAAAATGCTGGGTAAGAAAAAAAGGAGAAATATTAACAAAAACTGTCTTGTTTAATAAAAAATGTGAGGTATGAGTTGACATGGAAATATGTTTCTATTGGAGGCAGACACTGTAAAATCAGACCCGGGCACTTAGTGTAGAACCATGGGGAAACTATTTCAAGTGAGTAGTTATTAAGCCCCTAAAAGAAAAGGTTACTAGACACCAAAAGGAATTTCATTAGAATAAAGATTTCTTGAAGATTAACCTCATTTCAAATTATAATTTGCTTGTAAATGGATAGTCTAACCCACCATCATAGAGTTGATCTATCTGAACCTCAGCAAAGTTCTAAAACTATTACTTTTTTCTGAAAAAAAAAAACAAAGCTACATGACCCCAAATTTGGAAAATGGAAATAAATATAAAGAAGAAAAAAATATTCAGAATTCAGGAATTGAGATGTAAGTACTTTTATTTTTTTTTTTCAACGTTTATTCATTTTTGGGACAGAGAGAGACAGAGCACGAACGGGGGAGGGGCAGAGAGAGAGGGAGACACAGAATCGGAAACAGGCTCCAGGCTCTGAGCCTTCAGCCCAGAGCCTGACGCGGGGCTCGAACTCCCGGACCGCGAGATCGTGACCTGGCTGAAGTCGGACGCTTAACCGACTGCGCCACCCAGGCGCCCCGAGATGTAAGTACTTTTAATATGCTACTATCTGATTTTCCAAGATATGCTTCTCTCTTATTGGATAATGTATAGTTTACTATATATATATATACTATATATATTTATTTATATATAAACTATATATATAGTTTTTATTATAATATAATAATATTATATTATATTATATTATATATAAATTAGCTCTTTATATTTGTTTGGTCTCGATTCTCTTTACAAGTACCCTTACTTCATAAGCATTTTCCAATTCATTAATTTTTTAAAATTATAGTTGCTATTTCTACAAAATATTTTATCTATGACTACACCATAATGCATTCACTCCACTCCTATTAATGACCATTGAATTTTTCCACATCTTTGCTTTCATAAATAATGTTGTTATTAACATAGTTGTCAATTTCTCTGGTTATTTCCTTAGAATATATTTTTAGAAGTGGAATTTATGCGGTATGAATAATTTACGACCCTTAATTCAGGTTGCCAAATTACTTTCCAAAGTTCGTAGCCATATTCACTTACACCAGTTATGTGGAAGTATCTTTCTTACTGCACCCACATTAGCATTTAGAATGATATATTTCTAAACCAGTAATGCACTTGACAAAGTCTTTAATAAGCCCCATATGGAATGTGGGCTGGATGATAACATAGACAGGAAGATTCATAACTGTTACTTGTGTCTCTTATGAGGGCACAGCTATGATCTTGAATACTTGAATCCGGGGTCACCTCCTGCAGGTTCTTGAAAAATATTTTGCAGACAGCGGATACTCCAGCCAAATGTACCTCCTTTGCACTGAGTAGGATACTGACTGAAAACTCCAGGTAGATTTTTGTCTTGGTAAATTGAGTTGAAGGAGATGCTATAAATATAATCTTGGCCAGACAAGATGTAGTCTAAGCAGCCTTGTCTGTGTTTCCCGGCAGTACAATGTGGTACCCATTCCATGACTTTCTATAGGTGACTTTGTGTCCTCCCAAAATGTTAATGGGAGGTGGTGACTCTATTCCGTGAGTGCATTAACTATTCTGGTACAAGCTTCACGGGTGATTCTGTGACTCTCAGATAACTTTTCCACAAGATGGAAAATGTCCCCAAATAGTTATTACTACCTACAAAGAGCTTAGTGCGTGCTTGTCTTTGTTTAACTGCTTTACGTGTATTTACTTATTTAATCCTCAAATAACCTAAGCAGTATGTAACATTATCATTTTCATTTTTTTTTCAGATTAGGAGAGTGAGTCAGAGCCATGGGTAACATACTTGTACTCTCAACAGTGAGGAATCATGGAGCCCAGAGTTGAATTCAGGCTCCTCGAGGCCAGTGCCTTCATCCTTAAGCACCTAAGTACTTCCTGCACAAACACATGCAGACGCACTCACACACTCACACACACACACACACACACATATGTCAAAACATATGACACTGAATCCTGTGATCACAGGTAATTCATATGTTTGTGACTCACTCAGACATATGCGGAGGGGCGTGGGTGGGACCCAGCAATAAGGAGACTTTGTGAGGTCCTGATGTTGGGAGGAGAGGAGGAGAGAAAGAGAGAGAGACAGACAGACAGAGACAGAGACGGACAAAGGGAAAGGGAGAGAGGATAGATCTCGGGCACAGATTGCAAGACAGATACCCTCTGTGGGAGTTTTGATTAATGCTGGGGTACACTGATTTCTGAGGCCTATCCTTATCAGGAGGATCAGAGGGACCGGGAGAAATGGTTGTCTTTCATGTGACCTTACCTGATATAGCAGAGTAAGTGCAAAAACGTTTGCCAATTTCCACCCTAGCAGATGTTTAAAGGTTTAGCCAAGTGTACTTTTGTTGTGAGTGATTTAATCCTTCCAACTCTATTTCCCTTTCCTTCTCCTAGAACTGGGAGTGTGTTTCCAATAATTTGCTTTGCTTTCTTTTTTTCTTTCTCACACTCTAAATAACTGAGATTTATAAGAACAGTGAAATGAAAATATAAGGCACGACGGGATGGAGATCTCGCAAAAACCATTCCTCTGAACCTTTACCACAGCAACGAACAGACCTCAAAATCAGGGCTTGCCACAACAAACATTTGTGTCTTGCTCCCTTTACAGGGGGCTGTGGGTGGCTTCCTCATGGTCGAAGGAAAAGCTGAGATGGGGAGCAGGGGGAGGAGTGGACAAGGCCCACAGAGTCTCCAAACTTTGGGAACACATCAAGCTTCTGCTGGGGTGTGGTGTAGATTACCATAACTTACATCACACTGGCCAAAGCATGACTCACCAAGCTAACCAAAGTCCAATGGCCAAGATGTTCATCCTGTCTATAAAGCAGAAGAGTAAGAGGAGAGAGCACATTCGTGCTGAAGACCTCCAGTGTTCATTCCGTGGTAAATATTCTACTGGGCAAAATTAAGAACTAACTACCTGCATTGACTTCAAATTTTCCTTTTAGTGAGGTTTTCTCTGGTGTTTTCATTGTGTATCTGAAAATCCACAGTTTGCGGAGGGGCAGCCAAAGAGCTCCAGTGGCAGGACCTGGGACCTGCTTCTGTGGGGGAATTGACCTGTCTGTGATCTTTTATCCCAATTTTGGGCAGAGATGTTTGACATCTGACTATTTTTTTCCTTAATCTAAGCCCTGAAGAGTAAGCAGCTTGTGTCTAAGGGCTAGCTACTTCCAGGCTCTAAGGATAAAAATTGTGAAATTGTATACATCTCATTATTTTATGGGAGAAAGAACACTTGCAATATGGCAAAAGTTAAAATCTTCCTGTCTTCCAAACCATACTGATCGTCTAAAATTTCCCCACATATTATCAAGTGGAGCACAAAATACTATTTGTATAAAATTCATAATTTTCTGAAATCATTTAGCTTTGGAATCACTGTTCCTGTTTCAACCCAACAGATAATTTCAAGCCTTTAACTTATGGAGCATTGTATCACTTCCAATTTTTTCTTATTTTTCGTCTTTCTCAATACAACCATCAAATCTGATTTGCCTGACGGGAGCAAAAGTTTCCCCTTGAGCAACTTCTGCTGGGCATCATCTGTTAAAAATACTCTTTGTCTCCTCAGTTCATAAATGTTATATTAATATTACCCAAAACCGAGTTCTGGACCCATCTTTCCGGAGTTTTGGTACAGAGTCAGGGAATACATCATGGTAGCCTTATAAATTAGGCAGCTTATTTAATCAACCCCTACATCTTCTTTTTCTAAGTTCCTCTACATGCCTAGGAATTTTGGGGAAAAAATGAATATCATTGATAATAAAGTTTCGTGACCTTTAATTGTCTTCTAGTATTCTAGCCATTGATGCTTATTCTACTGGAAGTTAACTCACCTAGATGCCATCTGAAAACGGTCTCTCTCATGGGCTTAGACACCTCTTCTCTCTCCTGTCTTCCTACCATTGTATTTTTAGCCTGGCCCTTGTGTAATTTGGTGGTCAGCCAAGGTTTGGAGCAGCGATTACACTCAGATACATGGGCTTGCCCTCTGTTTCTTTGCTTCTAGGAATGTCCAATTAATCTCCAGCTGCTTTGGCAGCCTTGGACAATATCCTCTGACAATTCAAGCACATATGACTTTAGCTGTCTACTAAGCTTTACTCTGTGAAGCAGAAAATTTACAAATCTTGCCTGACGCAATTCTTTCTAGAATAGATTCTATTTTGGTTTCTGCCTACTTTTCCACCAGATCCCCTATTGTTTTCCTGCACATACTTAGATTACCTTCAGCAATGATGTGGGCAGAATTTCGTCTTTGTAATCTGAGTCTTACTCCTTCTGTAGTCCTCTTGCTGCCAGGATTTTTCCCTTTCTATTTTGGCTGATCCATCAGTCTTGAGCTCAGATTTTCTGTTTTGCTTTTTTTTTTTTTTTTTCAAATTAAACGACCAAGTTGCCTCAGTTGTTTTACCTTCAAAGCCCTGGGGGGTAAGCCGTTGTACTTAGGTCAGATCCTTACACCTTCCACTGGCAGTATTTCTTACTTTTCTAAAAATGTTTTTTTTTGTTTATTTTTTTGAGAGATAGAGAGAGAGAGAGAGAGAGAATAAGTGGGGGAGGGGCAGAGAGAGAGGAGAACAGAAGGCTTGAACTCACAAACCAGGAGATCATGACCTGAGCTGAAGTTGTACACTCAACCCACTGAGCCATCCAGATGCCCCCCAATGGCAGTATTTCTTAAATAAAATTTAGATTTTTATTTCTGCCTTTGATGCCTTAAATAATATTTAACTATTTTTCGTAATGATTATCTGCAGACGGTTCAAGTGAACATTTCTCTCTGTCAGTATTACTGAGTTTATTCAAATCTCACTGTAATTTCCTATAGATTGTTAAGTATACACTTCCCAGTAAGTTATTATTCTATTGCTCAAAGTTCTTATATTTTTGATCTCACGACTATTTAAACAAGTGAGATTATAAATATATATATGATATATATGTATATATACATCATATATATATATATATGTAATGAAATTTAGTATCTTAATTTTCTTTTATTTATACAGTCATTCAACATCAGAGTTCCAGTCTTCTTCTAACTTTGTGACTAAGATTACAAACTGCCCAACATGCTCTGTGCTGACAGCTTGGAGCCTGGAGTCTGCTTTGGATTCTGTGGCTCTCTCTCTGCCCACCCCCCACTCTCTCTCTCTCTCCTCAAAAATAAAATAAAACATTAAAGAAAAAAAAACTACCCAGCATGATATTCTTCTCCCAGTGGGAACTTAATACATTTTGACCGCCATTGGAATATTCTTCGGTTATTGAAAACCAAAGCAAGGCTGCTATATATTAACTATGTACAAACAAAGGAACACAGTACTAGAACAGTAATATACAATCAGGATATAAAAAGCCTTGAAAAATATGTCATGGTTAGGGAAATATTTTTTCAGTGAGAAATTAGAATTCTACTGAAATGTTTTATCATGGTCATACCTTGAGTTTATTTTTTATTTGACTGCAAATATTTTAATGAATTTATAATCTTGTTATAGATATTTGTAAAAATCATTTCATTTCATTTTATTGTTTATTTTAATGTTTATTTATTTTTGAGAGGGAGAGAGACAAAGTGTGAGCAGGGGAGGGGCAGAGAGCGTGAGAGACAGAATCCGAAGCAGGCTCCAGGCTCTGAGCTGTCAGCACAGAACCCAACGTGGGGCTTGAACCCACAAACTGCGAGAGCGTGACCTGAGCTGAAGTCAGACGCTTAACTGACTGAGCCACCCAGGCGCCCCCAAAATCATTTCATTTTAAATAAGTGTAAGGCCTAAGAAAAATGGAAAATAAGATACAAATATAGTTCCTTTTATTTTGCAGGACAGTAGCAAAAGCAACCAATAATATAGGAAGAATGTTACCGATTCATATGTATGTAACCACTTCTTGAAGAGTTTGATTATGTGTTTCTTTTTCCCCACCAGCTTTATTGCGGTATAATCGACAAAGGAAAATTATGTTTATTTAAGGTGTACAACATAATCAAGCTAATTAACACATCCATTACCTCACATAATAATAATAATAATAATGATAATGATAATGACAATGACAATGATAATGATAATGATAATAATTTGCGTTGGGGGCAGAACACAGGATCTCCCGTCTTAGCAACTTTCAAATACACGATACACTATTATTGACTAGAGTCCCCATGTGACGCACCAGAGGCTTATTGCCATATTCTGATGCCACAGCTATTCCAATGGGAATAGGAAGCAAGAAATTTAAATCGTGATTCACCAGCTAAGCTTTTCCTTTTGTAGTCATTTTATTAACTATAAACTTAATGTTGGCCTCACTGATTTCTCCATAATGAATTTGTTTAAAGTAATTAAAGTAATAACTGAGATTAAGAGAAAACAAAAGTAAACTTACTTAGCATCAACATATAAATCAGTGAGCAGATTTGGATGAAATGGATTTGGGATTCACTTAAGAGAAATTAGTAACAAAAGAAATAAGCTCAAGATGGATAAATAAGGGCATTTGTTATTTAATATGTTAATAATTCTATTTACAGGCCAAAAGTGAATTTCAAAAAAAGGAAACTAATTAATTGCCGCAAAAATATGACTGATGGAAATGGACTACAAATATATAGGTTATTATGTATAATGATAGATAATATAAATATGATATGTAAAAATGAACACCTTCCTATGTGATACATAACCATTATAAAAAAGGCCAGGAAATTTTAGTTGATAATTCCTACTAGGAGTTAAGTTAATTAAGACGTTGATCTCCTGTATTTTGACATAAAGGAGGCAAATAAGATAATTGTTTTCTTGATGTACAACCTAAAGAAAAAAAAACAATAACGGACTTACTTGTCCTAGATACGTCAAGTGAGCATTATCAGAGTACTGGCATGTACTGAGTAAATGTCTTTTTCAATCAAGCCCCTCCAACTGGAGGCATTTGCAAGACTATGTAGTGGTTTTTACTTCCAATAGGAATTTGGTAATCCCACCATACCTGGATATTAGCCCATCATAATATTTGAAGGTAAATTACCCGCTATCCCCATAGTAAACAGAGAGATAGTCAATCTGTGAAAAAATTCACAGGATTCGATTCAGCTAATTGGGTAACATCTAGATGTTTGAACTGATTTTTATTTTTAGCGAATGATTGGTATTATGCAAACTAAACTGTGCTGTGATTTTAAATTTACAGCCCTACGGAATGCTTGCTGAAGCATCATAACTCCTGTCTGGTCGGCAGCTCCTGAGTTGGTTGCCAGGGACGCCAGCCTCCTGACACCCACATCTTTGTGTTATCTCCTCCTCTTGAATGTGAGCTGGGCCTTGCGACCTGTTTCAACAGACGATGGCAAAAGTGATGGGATGCTACATCCAAGCTTAGGTTACAGAAGATTTTGACTTCCATCTCACTTGCACACTCTCTCTGTTGCTTTTGCTCTCCTTGATTCCATGAAACCAGCCGCCATGTTGCCAGCTGCTCCTGTGGAGAGCAGGCTTACATGGTAATGGAGTGCGGATGGCCTCCAGCCACAGCCAACTGGGAACGGAAGCCCCAGTGGCATAGAAGGAACTGAATCCTGTCAACAGCCACATGAGTGAACTGGGAAGCAGATCTTTCCCCAGTCAAGACTCGACTGACCACCTGCCAACATTTTGACTGCAGTTATGAAAGAGACCCAGAGGACCCAGTTAATCTGTGTCTAGATTCCTTACCCACAGAAATTATGGGCGAATAAATACTGCTGTCTTAAGCAATGAGGTTTTTGGGTAATGTGTTATGTAGCAATAGATAAGTAATACAATGTCTACAGGAATCTCAACAAGTTTGGCCAAAATTATTACACTGCTTTTAGTTGAGGTAAATGTCATGATGGATGTTAGAAATACCAGGAAAATCTACAATAGTATATTAGAGGTATATCAATATCCGAACATAATATATAGCTGTTAGTATATGAGAGGTACATTAATATTAAAACATAATACACAGCTATAAACTTATGGATATAAGGTTAGCTGATTCATCCATGTCGTTGTTTATTCAAACTTTACAGTCTTTCTTTTTTCGACAATGAAAAAAGTTATTCATTCTGAACATTTCTTTCATTTGGATGCATCATACTAAGAAAACAATTGCATTTTATATTAATATTATGAAATGAGTTGCCATAGGTTCTCTTAATCATACCTGTAGTTAGATTATATGTTCTCATTAGAAACAGAGATTGAGAATGGTTCCTGTGATAGGAAAATGAAAACAAAAGCAAACAGGTAAAACAATACAAAAAACCAAATTACCTTGCTTATTTTCTAAGTTACTACGAATACTCTCTCCCAACAGTTTATAAAACACGTATAACTCATCTACAGATTCTCAGGTCAATGCTCTTAAAATATAGGTTATTTTAAAAACAAAGGCAACCAAAAAGTCGTAACTCACAATCCCTTTAGTGATAGCATCAAGTTTATGGTAATATGTAATTTCAAACAAACAAACAAACCTATCATCTTGGGAAACTGAAATTGTATTAAAAAAAATTAACGTTTATTTATTTTTGAGACAGAGAGAGACAGAGCATAAACAGGGGAGGGTCAGAGAGAGAGGGAAACACAGAATCTGAAACAGGCTCCAGGCTCTGAGCAGTCAGCACAGAACCCGACGCGGGGCTTGAACTTATGGACCACGAGATCATGACCTGAGCCGAAGTCGGACGTTTAACCGACTGAGCCACCCAGGCGCCCCCGGAAATTGTATTTTTTAAAAAAATTTCCCTTGTAAGAGAATTATCTTAGATTACTGATTGCTCTTTTTTTTTTTTTCTGCTTGATCTTTTTGAGGCATGCAATTAGGGGTTAAAAACATAATTGCTGAAAGTGCTGAAAATTTTTCAGATTTATTTTCAAACAGGAAGAAAAGACCCCTCTCTGAGTATAGCTTTTGTATATATTACACAATGCTGCCCAAATCCTAAGTAAAAAATATCTAAGCATATGGCTTCACCTTTCAAAGGGGCTCTATTATTGCCCACAGTCAGTGAGTAATACACCTCTACAATTTTAATACATATGAAGTTATTTATTCTGTCAATGGCTGCTTTATCCTGGATTAAGACTGTCTTCACAGTAGATACAAGCGGTAGCCATGTGAGGTGAAGAACGTGTTAATCAACTTGGCTACGACAAAGATTTCACAATGTGTATATATATTAAATCGTCACATTGCCCACCTTTAAAAAAAACACATTGCACCATGTAAGTACATACGATGTCCACCACACCTCCACAAAGCTGAAAACAAAAGATAACCCTGATTGCAGAAAATCAAAGCTAATTCAGGACACTTAAAACTAAAGCACGGAAGTGGAAATCTAACAAAAATAATTTTTCATAAGAAATTTAGCAGACTAAATTTGAAGCTACGCACTTTTATTCCCTCTTTCCATTGCAAGTCGCCTGACAAGTACGCAGAATTGTCTGTTGCAGTGATTTTTAGACCATAATTGTTTCTTATTTTTACTTACAGATCCTTTTCTTGTAACAAAACCTAGGTGCCCAGTATATCAACCAGGCAAACCAGTACTTATTTTAAGATCTCATAACAGAAACCGTTAAATTTCTACTTACAGTAGTTTGAGGACTTGACCCCAAGTGGACCCTGAGTAAAATGATGCTTTTATTGCATTACTAGGCTTTCATAAAGGAAAAGAAATGTCAAAAGAGCCAAGAAAAGGAAAGGGAGGAAAGGGTTTGAAAAATTAAGAAAAAGTAAACCCAAAAAAGCAAACACGTAAATATAAGCAAACATCATTATTACAAACTAATAAAGCTTGTGTGTAATTAATAGGGCCTCAAAACAGGGTAAAACTTAAGTGCTGAAGAACAATGGAATGTAAAGCAGTGTGATGAATGGATAAAGAAGATGTGGTTTATATACACAATGGTATACTACTTGGCAATGAGAATGAAATCATGCCATTTGCAGCATGCCATTTGGACGGAACTGGAAGATATTATGCTGAGTGACATAAGTCAGTCAGAGAAGGACAGATATCATATGTTTTCATTCATATGTGGATCTTGAGAAACTTAACAGAAGACCATGGGGGAAGGGAAGTGGAAAAAATAGTCACAAACAGAGAGGGGTGGAGGCCAACCACAAGAGACTCTGAAATACAGAGAACACACTGAGGGTGGATGGGGCCACGGGGGAGACGGAAAAATGGGTGCTGGGCATTGAGGAGGACACTTGTTGGGATGAGCCCTGGGTGTTGTATGTAAGCCAATTTGGCAATAAATTATATCATATGAAAAAGAATATAGAGCAGTGAGGGTCTGACTTGAGCTTGTATTCTAAAGACTTATTGCTTAGGAATCTGATTAATATGCACACTTTATATTCCCTTCAGTTCATGAGAAAAACACTGAAGAATTATTGTTAGCAAATTAAAACAGTTTTTATAACTCCCCAACTGGAAAGAAGACAGAAAAAAACTGAAACAACCCACAAAAAAAGCAATAAAGGTCTATTCTAAAGCAGCAAAATACATTCAAAATAAGTATAGTAAAGCATAAGTTCAAATTTATTATTAAACAACAGCAAATGTAATTGATCTAAGTTGAGAAAAAGAGGTTGAATAGATTTTTAAAAGATTAGTTATAGGTTGTGTATAAGAAGCTAATCCCCAAAGATGTACACAGAACTGGAAGCTACTGAAAAGGAAAAAAAAAAAAAGATACATAAGGGAATTTTAGCTTAAAATTTGAATTATTTATGTAAAATTTTCAATTAGCCAAAAAGTTGTAAAATAATAAAAGCATGAAGCTAATAAATTATTCTGAACATTTACCAATATCAACAGAATGTGAGTTCCATGAAGGCAAAGTTTCTCACTAGCATATGCATGTATTAAGCTAAATACTTGCCATGTAATAGGCACTCAATGAATATTTGTTGCTTGAGAAAAAGGCAATGGCATTTTCTGAGTCAAATCAATTAAATCAGATGTCAGTAACTAAAAACAAACACATAAAAAGCATATATCATAGAAGTAATTCTAGATAACACATGTTGAAGAAATAAAGATAAAATTTGGGGCGCCTGGGTGGCGCAGTCGGTTAAGCGTCCGACTTCAGCCAGGTCACGATCTGGCGGTCTGTGAGTTCGAGCCCAGCGTCAGGCTCTGGGCTGATGGCTCGGAGCCTGGAGCCTGTTTCCGATTCTGTGTCTCCCTCTCTCTCTGCCCCTCCCCTGTTCATGCTCTGTCTCTCTCTGTCCCCAAAAATAAATAAAGGTTGAAAAAAAAATTTAAAAAAAAGATAAAATTTGAAATTGAACTATTGAAAACTAAATGATTTCGAAAATATTGCACATTAAAATGGAAATTATCATGTACATATCATGTACATATTATGTACATATCTAACAAAGATTGAAGTTTAATGAGAATAACATAAAAATGCACTTCAATAAATCTGAAAATTAAAAAAAATAACTTCCAAAACCATGTCTAGAAGAATTTTTTAGAGTAAATAATTTTAGAATTATTAAAGAAATTTATTCAGTAAGGTGATATGGTGATTTAAAAATTTTTTTTAGATTTATTTATTTTTGAGAGACAGAGTGAGACAAAGTGAGAGTGGGAGAGGGACAGAGAGAGGAAGAGAGAGAGAGGGAGACACAGAACCTGAAGCAGGCTCCAGGCTCTGAGCTGTCAGCACAGAGCCCGACGCAGGGCTCGAATCCACGGACTGTGAGTCATGACCTGAGCCGGAGTCAGACACTCAACCAACTGAGCCACTCAGGCGCCCCTAATATTGTGATTTAGAACAGCAAATATATACTTGATCTTCGCCTAATTTGTGGCACAGAACTAGCTCCTCAAACCCTTAGCAAGTGATGAGAACAGCAAAGGCATCTTGTGTTATGTTACCGAGGTGACTTTTGGACTGCACCCAAGGGGTGGGAGGGGGGTGGGAAGAGGAGGGGCTGTAGGTGGAATCAGGCGGTGGGACTGAAAGTTCCAACCCTCTCATCTTGGTTGGTTCCTTTAGGGGCTTTCCAGAAGTCACCGCAATACATAAACCCAGTTGTGGCAGAAAAGGGCTCATTATGAATAACAAGACACCAATTTCACCTGTATGACTGAAGTCTTTCGGGATTAGAGGACAAGAGACAAATATTCTGAAATATAATGTTCCCATCGCTCTTACTGCTCAAGAAGGAAATTCCAAGGATTTGGGGAGCTGTGAGCTAGGAATCATGCACGGGGAAGACAAATGCATATGAGAAATACTTTTTGGTCATCTGAATGACCAAATATATATTTCTTATAAATTACAATATGGCACATATTCAGATTGACTACCTCACGGTCAATAGAGTCTGGGCTGTCTGAGCATCTGTGTTCACTGTCTGGGCATGACCCCAAGTTAGGGTGGTCTAGGTCTGCTGCACATCTCTGGTTCTCAGATCCAGGCTAACAGAATAGCAACTATCTGGGCATGTCTTCCTCATGGAACATTGGGGTCCAGAGCTAAGACAAACCACCCTAGGACTTTAAGTTCATTAACATTCCATTGTTCAAAGTTGTCACATGACCAAGCCCCAAAGGAGTGGACCGGAGAAGTATATTCCACTGTAGGAGAGGATGTTTTTTTCCTCTACCCTTTTAGGTTCTTTTGGTCTGTTAATTAAATTGACCTAAGACAGATTTAACAGGGGAAAAACAAAATTCAGTTTTGTATGTATGGGAGCTCTGCAAAGACACGAGAGGCTCAAAGACAGACAATTGAAGTTTATATGCCATTCTGAGCTAAAAAGCTGGCTTCAAAGGGAAGGAAGACAGGAAGATAGGATAAGCAAATTGGCCATGTCATGCAGAGACAATGGGACCCAGAGAGGAATTTGAACAAACAGGCTCTGCCAAGCTCTGCCCCCCACCACCCCACTTTACCATAGTTAACCCATGTGTTCTGTAGTTATCTCTGGTGATAGTTATCTTCCTAAACCAGGCCCTCTTTCTAAATTTTTAGAGGCAGTTAAAGGGGAGATAAAAAGTTCTTCCTGAGTGTTTTGGGGCCTTGAGTGTCTTCAGCTCAAAATCATCCAAATGCCAAAGTGGCCCATTTTGGGGAGGCTTGTTCTGAACCTCTTCACTACCACAGATGCCTTCAGAATAAGTCTTTGCTTACCAATAATCCAATCGGTAGCAAAAGGCAATACTCATGTTGACATTTTCATAACTTTACAAGAAAGCATAACTAAGCGGTAAATTATAATGATATTGACACATATGGTTCACACTTTATAAGTTCTTTTATTTTTATTTTTTTGGAAAAGCAAAGGAATGAGAAATACTAATCTAATATAGCACTTAACTTCCTGGACGAGGTGCAAAAAATGGGTTGGATAAAGGAAGTGAGTAGAGTTAAGAACAAAGTTATTAGTAATATTCTTAATTTTGGGGTGATGCATTCAAAGTATTTATTTAATTATTAGGCATCATATTTTCAAATATTGAACATATCTGGCATGCGACAATTGTTGTTACATAATTTAAAACAAAATGTGAAGTGCATAAGTTCTGCGGACATAAAAATGAGGCCTGGCTCTACTTACCATGTGGCTTAGAGGAAGTTCCTAAGCTGTGTGAGCCCTTTTTTTGTCTTACAGACACTTATATAATGAAAGTAATAATGCACACACAAAAGTTGTTATAATAATCAATTGAGACAGCATGTATAAAATGTTTAGCACAGACTACATGCTCAGTAAATAGCTCCTGTATATTAAGAGTTGCACTGTACATCTATTCTCCCTCTCATCATGAATATTTAATACTATCACTAAAGCTAACAGAAGCATTTATGTAGTTCCAGAGAATAGCCCGCTGCAGAGAACACTCCTAACCGTTCTCTCTGGGAGTCTAAGTCCCATGCAAAACGCACAACTCTGGCAGACAAACCAATCCACGTGCCGCCAATGAATAGCAGATACAAGGAGAGTTCGCAAAACCGTGCTAAGAAAGTGGATGCTCACACAGCTGTGGTGTGCTGGCGTGCATCCGTGGAGCAATGGATGGGAGAAACGGAAGACAGCAAAGCATGATAGGGCGGAGGGAGTGATGCATGAAGCAGGGGGGCTGGGTATAAAACCCACTCTGCCACTAACCCGTAAGGGGCGTTTAGCTTCCATCTCTAAGTCTGTTTGCATGTATGTAAAAGAAAGTTAATAATAAGAATTTTCTGAGGCGCCTGGGGGGCTCAGTCGGTTGAGCGGCCGACTTCGGCTCAGGTCATGATCTCGCGGTTCGTGGGTTCGAGCCCCGCGTCGGGCTCTGTGCTGACAGCTCGGAGCCTCAGAGTCTGTGTGTGTGTCTCTCTCTTCCCCACTCGTGCTCTCTCTCTCAAAAATAAATACATATTTTTTAAAAATTAAAAAATAAGTAGAGTTTTCTGGGGCGTCTGGGTGGCCCAGCTGGCTGAGCATCCAACTCTCCATCTCCGCTCAGGTTGTGATCCCAGGGTTCGTGGATTGAGACCCGCATGGGGCTCTGCGCTGACAGCGTGGAACCTACTTGGGATTCTCTCTGTCTCCCCCTCTCTCTCTCTCCCCTTCCCCTGTTCGTGTGCTCACTCTTTCTCTCAAAATAAATGAATAAGCATTTTAAAAATAGAAAAGGTAATAGTTACAACGTGATATTGTAAATATCTTATCAGCATTAGAGGGAAGCGTTATATTTCTGAGGCAGATACCAGAAGATAGAAATTGTGGGTAAACCCACACATTCTTTGCCAAAAACTGCTAAAGAGCACAACTTCAGACTGTACTTTCATTATTAACTTTTACTTCAAAAATGTTTAGGACGTGATGATAATTTTATTTTATTTTTTAACGTTTATTCATTTTTTTGTGAGGCAGAGAGAGACAGAGCATGAGCAGGGGAGGGGCAAAGAGAGAGGGAGACACAAAATCTGAAGCAGGCTCCAGGCTCTGAGCTGTCAGCACAGAGCCCGATGTGGGGCTCGAATTCACAGACTGTGAGATCATGACCTGAGCCGAAGTCGGGCATTTAACCGACTGAGCCACCCAGGAGCCCCCATAATGATCATTTTAAACAGTTGAACCTATTACTTCAAGTTTTTCGTTAAAGTAAAATATTAAAAAAAAATATTAAAAAATGTGGTGATGTAAATATATTCTTGAGTGTGCATCAAAACACTGTAACCTTCTAGAAAGTACTGCCACATAGCCAATATGTGCATGAGAATGTAGTAAATACGTAGGGGTTGGATTTTAGACGTTCACTCTAATGGCTCATAGAGTTGAGACCAATACCAGTCTCAAGATCTGTCATAAAATAAGTCACATAGTATTTGTTAAAAATATAAGTAAAAAAAAAAAATTAAAAAAAAATCTAAGTGAACCAAAATAAGATCGTACCTGCAGTCGCTTTCTAAGCTCTGTCTTCTGCTTGAAAAATTCTAATAACAAAACTTGTTGTCAATAACAGCAAAGGGATACGCTCATGTAAAAATAAATCGATAGAGAACAAGGATATGAGAATTTCATAAAGTCATTGTCAGAGTCAGCATTTGAACCTGCATCTTCTGACTCAATCCACGTCCTTAAGCTTTGGGTCATACACCCTTCCTTCCATTTGGGAGAAGTTATATTGTGAAGGGTTATCACAACCCTATCCTCGTCCAAGGAAATTATGTTTATAGAGGTTACAAAATCCATTCCTAAAGGTTCGGCCTCAGAATCCAGCCTTTCTCATAAAATCCAGTCCTCATTCTCATAATACAGTCTACCAACAGTTGGAGTTTCTAAAACTGTTTCAACTCCAGCTTTCTGCCACTACATAAAGTATACACTTAGATAGAAGAATAGTGTCTTGTGTCCAGCAGACCTATCGTTTCCTGAATTCGTGAGAGTCCTGATCCATCTATTTTCCAAGCTATTGCCAAACATCTCTAAAAATTTTCAGTGTGATGCCATACAATGGACAAAGGGTAGAATCTGCTTAATTATTTCGAATTCTAGCTTTACGATTTTTCATATAATTGCTAAGAACATAACCGCATGCATGCTTGCATATCTCCTCGCCAGATTTGACGTCACGGCTCCACAAATGCTGAAGGTGTCACCGTACCAATATTCTCCGTGGTTCTAGTAACACGTACAGTATTGGCAGATTTTCTAGAAGTACACTTGCAAACAGAATACGGCAAAGGAGACAACTGAGAATAGGGGGAAAGAGAGTATGAGTAGTTGATCCAAAGCTTTATAATGTTGTGTTTTTGGGGATTGCCCGTGATCTAAACCTGTACTAATCGAAAAGCATGCTGTAATATTGTCCTTGAAACATAAAACAAACAATTTTGGCCACCACATATTTTTTTTTCCTCGTCAAACATTTCAGCGATTAGGGTCCTGTTGGCAGCTTTAAAGCCTCTGCCAAAGTTAACAGAGTCTCATCTCTTTCTTTCACATTTGCTCTGGCAAAAGATGTGGATCTTTGATAAGTGTCTTTATCTAATTGCAGCTTGTCTTGTCATTATTGACCCTACTTTATGGAAGAGCAAATAAATTTCATGAAGACCTTAAATATCCCGCAAAAATGTATACTATTGCTTTGTACTTTTGATCACTATTACACAAATGATTGATAGACTAATTGTGGGGAGTGAGCTTAGTGATTATTTCTTAGATCCCATGCCTGCAGAACATTCTGTCTGAGCCTAGCATTGCACAGACTGGAAGAGGTCGGCAGAAAAGTATTAATTAAAGGAAGTTCTGAAGAAGCTACAGAGACGAGACCAGAACCCGGAGGCAGCAACAGAAGCCTCTTTAAGGAGCGAGTGCATTGCTGTAGAAAGATTACCCAGTTTGGAGTAAGATAGATTTTAAGTCAATTCCCAACTCTGTCACTTACTGCCTTGGTGAACTTTGACAAATTACTCTGTGCGTAAGAAGCTCAATTTTCTCATTAATAAAATGTGATTAAGAGTAGTAATCTCTCTGGGGGCGCTGGGGTGGCTCAGTCAGTTAAGGGTTCCACTTCCGTTCAGGTGGTGATCTCCAGTTCATGAGTTTGAGCCCCACATCGGGCTCTTTGCTGTCAGCGCATAGCCTGCTTCAGATCCTCTGTCCTCCTCTCTCTCTGCCCCTCCCCTGCTTGCACTCTGTCTCTCTCAAAGTAAATTAACAAACTTAAAAAAAAAAAAAAAGAATAGCAACCTCTTAGGATTTTTATGAGGATTACATGGGAAATTCCGTATAAGTCCCTTAGTTCAGTGCGGAACACACAGTAGGTCTGTTAATTAGAGCACAGGCTAAGCTGTTTGGACAAATATTAAAAAAAAATACAGTGCCTCAAACTGATGGCAGCATATTTCTATTTCATATCACAGTCTGGTGAGCAAGGGTCCTGGGAGGGTAGGTAGCTCCTCTCAGTAGGAAATTCAAGAGCAGACACAGGTTCCTTTCATCGTGTTGCTTTGCTGACACCTCAGGTGTAGTGTTGTCTGCATATTCAAAGCTGGCTTTCACTGTATATCAATCAGAGTCCCAGCAGGAGACAGTGGACATAATCCATTGGTATGTTTGAAGTGACTTTCCCCCTAAGGTCAAGAACAAGACACGATGTCTCCATTCTCACCATTTTAATTCAACACAGTACTGGTAGTCCTAGCTGCAGCAATCAGACAACAAAAAGAAATAAAAAGCATCCAAATCAATAAGGAAGAATTAAAACCTTCACTATTTGCAGATGACATGAAACTCTATACAGAAAACCCAAAAGGCTCCACCAAAAAAAAGCTGCTAGAACCAATAAATGAATTCAGTAACGTAGGAGGATACAAAATCAATGTACTGAAATCTGAATGCATTTCTATGCACCAATAATGAAGCAGCAGAAAGAGAAATTAAGCAAATAATCCCATTGACCATGGCACCCACAATAGTAAGACATCTAGGAAGTGACTAATAAAGGCACACTTCACAACAGCAGGATGAGGTTAAAGGAAACCAAAAAGATATGGTCAAACACACAAGAGGAGGCCATGGCACAGAGCCTCTGGCAACTGGTTTGAAGGGGAAGAAGGAGTATTTACCAGAATCCGTAGGAGAAAGCCATTCGACAGCACTTGTGATATCTGGCAAGGCGAAGCAACGACACACAGCAGTCCTGAAATGGACAGAACCGGAGAAATAAATACCCAACCTTGTTTTCCTCCCACCCTAGATCAGTGTCTCCTAGTGGGGGACATCATCCACATCTTCATCCCAAGTACAAGTAAGCCCGTGGGTGCTGTTCAGAAGGTCAGTCTCCCAGAGCACAGAATATCAGAGGGACAAAACAAAAACAAAAACAAAGACCATGCATAGTGCAAGACTTTGTCCATCAGAGGCCATTTTTATCATTTGTCCTGAAGAAAAAATATGTTTCCCAAACAGCATAGTAAATCCCACCACCTACTGTGTATTCGCAAAGCAATGTCCGTTTGGTCATGCTCTGACAACCAACTGCAGTTACTATCACATTTATAGGACTATTGTCATATAAGGTAACAGGGAAAATGAACAATGAACTAGCCACCATTGCCCCTCTCCTTTATTTTCCCCTTCTTTCTGCTACTAAGTTGGCTGGACTGAATTCTTTACGTGATTATCTAACCCAATCATCATATCTTCAGTATCCATTGGGCCTGTCTTATTGGTTTACCATGTTTTTCCATGATTGAGACTGCTGGACAGGAAAGGACCAAGCACTGCTTTAGTGAATATTCTTTGTTCCATAGAGTTCTCCCAGCCACGCCCCTCCTTGTTTTACAACAGCCCAGTTTCCCTTCAGTGACTGAGTTAGAACATGCCAGCCAATGGAGAGTCTGCCTTTTTCTTTTTCCTTTCCTTTCCTTTCCTTTCCTTTCCTTTCTTTTTTCCTTTTCTTTCTTTCTTTCTTTCTTTCTTTCTTTCTTTCTTTCTTTATTTCTTTTTAGAACCATAAGGAGATAAATATTACCAAGTTCTGGTCCCAGTTTCCCATTTAGCATAACTACATTACTGTCAAAAAAGTAATTACTGTCAAACAAGTAATTCTCCTTGGGTACCAGAACCTTTAAATAAACTGAAGTTCTAGTGATAGAAAGATAGAAAGCAAAAAAATTTTACAGTATTTTATGTGGAATAATAGTGAGAGGGGTCATTCCCACTGCTACCCCATTTGGTTATGGGGAGGAAGATAACCTTGCAAAGGGTTGTCTCCTATACATGATCCTACAAGTGAGACTTTTAAAGTAAATTTACCTTTATGAGAAGACAGTTGCTTCTGTGTGACAACATGAGAAACAGGCCATACAAAGGGGTCAACTCAGTAAAAGGGATGTACTTGTGTAGAAGCAATGTTGTGTGTTATACTCTGGCAATAGTAAGATAGTTGCTAGGTCCAAGGAAGGACCTAATGCATTCTGGGATGTATATGTCTTGCTAAGTCATTTATGATATTTCCTACCTCTTGTTAGGTATAATTAAGGTAAGATTATTAAGGATAATAGGTATGAATATAAAAATTCAGTTTGGGCCTTTATAAGAAAACCATAGAGTGGGTGGCTTAAACAAATTTTGTTTTCTCACAGTGACAGAAGCTGGAAGTTCAAAATTCAGTTGCTAATTGATTCAGCATCTGGTGGGAGGCTTCTTTCTGGTTTGCAGAGGCCATTGTCTTGCTGTATACTCACATGGTAGAGAGAGAGAGAGAGAGAGAGAACGAGCTCTGGCCTCTCTTCCTCTTCTTTCAATGCCAATAATTCCATTATTCCATTCATCTAAACTTAACTGACCTCACAAAGGCCCACCTCTAAATACCATCGAGTTGGAAGTTAGGGCTTCAACATATCACTTTGTGGGAATACAAACATTCAATCCATAGCATTTATTAATATAATAAACAAGCACGGGAGGTCACCTGATTCTCTTTTCTTTTACTGATGCAAATGGGAGCACAAGTTTTATGCTGATTTTCTCTAGTAACTACAATCTTTCCAGAACCACAGCTATCGATGGCATCACCACCAGATTGTTTGCTATAATCTCCTAACAGTCAAAATGCAACACATAACCAGCAGCATTTGTATTTGTCTACTGGGAGTGTGTTAGAAATGCAAATTCTGACACTTCTTCCTAGACCTTTTCAATTAGAATATGCATTTTTAGCAAGATTCCAGAGATTTTTATGCAGATTGAAGTTTAGAAGTACAGTTAAAACTCATATTTTTTTTTCCCACAGGACCCATTTTGGTCTTGGGCTAACCAATCAATTTAGTGAGGATCTTAGAGAAATCAACGTCTCTAGATTTTTCATCACCTCGAGGTGGCTTCTAATTTTTGCAGTTCCCCAAAGCAGCGATATTGCTGTTGGTTTACTATATTGTATATTGGTGTGAGTGTGGAAGGCATTTCCACTATTTTCCTTTTGTCCCCTCTACTGTGATAGGCATCATTTCAACATTCAGAAAGAAATATCCTCTCACATAGGTCAAACCCCTTAGTAGTCTGCTTATCAGTCTCATTTGTAGGAATTTCGGGAGCAATTAACAATTACAAAGACTTCATCAATCAAAAAACTTTGAATACCTGGCCATGCTTGTGACTAATTGCTACCACTTTATCCTTCTGACCACTTTGTCTCTGATTTTAAGTGCCATACGAAGGTCTTTATCTACTTCAATCCCATTCTTCTCATTTAAATCAAGAACCCAAACTGGTGTGGTCTTCCCATTTTCATATCCCACCTAGAGAGGAGCCACCCTTGAATTTTGCTTCTGTCTCTAAGGTATTTTTTGCTTGTTTTATGTGGAGATAACGCCCGTGGTGGATTCAGCCATTCCAGTAGATATGGCTTAAGACCAGGTTAGCAGTTTGCACGTAATAGATCCATTTCAATATTCTCACATTTGAGCCTGTGAAATCGTTTCCGTAGAATATGCCAGAACGCTGCGGATATTTCATTTTCATTGACATTATGTGAAGCAATTAGCCCCACCCCCACAACAAAAACACCACTCTCCAGGGCTCAAGCTAACACTTTAAATCCAGAGGCTTGAGCAAGTGCATCTATGTCCAAACAACTCCAAGTTGATAAGGTATATCATGCTTTGCATGCCTCCTCTAACACCTTCAGCATACGGTCTCATTAGTCAAGTTCATGTTGATCAAATTTGACAATGTCATACAAGTCTTTCAGTTTATAGGCTATTTTCTGCCAGGTCTTGTACTTTTTATATTGGCAATGGGCTAGGAACGAACTCTTATTGTGAGCGTGGAGGAAAATGAGGGATTGTCAGGGTGGGTTCTGGGGACAATCCCCTTAAATGGCAACTGCCCAAGATGGAGTAATTAAAAGGTTTTTCAATGAAAAACAAAACAAAACAAAACAAAACAAAAAAAACCCCAAACACCTAGCTCCCTCAGACAGAGGGGAGACAGAGAGGGAAATTCCACATAATTTGAGAGTTCAGTTTTTCAGCTTCCAGTGTCTCATACCCAATATCCAGGTTTCAGGCATTCTCCATCACTTCCCTTAGCCTAGCATTACCTTACCTGGGGGGGATAAGCATTTAATTGGTAGGATGGTTTCACAGCCCATGAAATCAGACGCCGAGCCTGATCCTCGGGCTTATCTTCCCCACAGCGATTTTCGGACTTGGCATTCACAGTTTGAATTAGACTGCCAAGGTCATCATTTTGGTAGTTTTCCTCTGTCTTATTTTTAGGCCAACAGAAGACACCACTTGCCCTACAATCCTTACATTTACTATGATCTCCTGAGCAACTCGATCATACCCGCTTTATTTCTAGATGCTTTTATCTGTATCCTTTTTTCTCTCAGCAAGGAAGACATTGAATATGTGAGAAAATATATCATAAATGTATTTAAGTGTTTGTTTCTTGGTGCTACTTATGGTATTATTCACGGTGTCAGTGCAGGGGTCAGAAAGTGGCGGTGGTGGGTTGGGTCCCACGCAAGCTAGTTACAAAAGCATAGGTAGGATTACGTGAACCCAACGGGAAAGGAGCTATTACCAAGCCTATGTGCTTCCATGTTAATTTCAAAATAGAAATAAATTAGTCGAATTAAAGAAATACAATTTAATTATGCGGAGCTGCCACTTTTGCCTAGTTGAAATAGTATACAGGCTTTAAACAGTTGGACACCCAATTTCTATGAAGAACACAAGAGATTCTTTTCAGTGAATTTGTTTCCAAATTCTACAATAAAAGAAAACCTAATAGCTTTCCACTAAAAATAAAACAGTGTCCATCACTGGCCTCGATTTATTTATTTTGTTTTAAATCATTCACCTTCTAATGAAAGGCAAATTTAAATTGGTGCTCTTGATAGATATGATTTACTAAGTCACATTTATGTTTCAAAGAGGTGAATGGGTCAAAAGCAGTCAGTGGAGTGAGCTAATGTCTTCTTGCATTCTATTTTTCTTACGTTTTCTGTGCGAGATGATGTTCATTTGTTTGAAAAAAAAAGGAGTGTTATTTGACTGAATTGGGTAACAGAACTGACATCAACTTAAATACTTTGGTGCTCAGTGATTTTATACCCCATATTTGGGTTTTACAATAGTGTGAATTAATTCAATTTGTAAGGTGCTATAATAGAACAAAGGTAATTATGAAGGATGTGTCAGCCTCAGCTAAAATATGACTACTTTAATGTGCCTCTTGAAAAATATATCTTACCATAATTATGGTGAAAGAAATAATATTTTTTATAAATCTCTTTTTTGGAGGTAACACACATCAAAAGTGCATATTGTTATACAATAATATGCAAATAATAAATAAAAACATTTCTACCTTGCTTTATATATAATCAGAGGGAGTAAGCATAGCTACAGATTAGTCTCCCTGGAAATAGGAGACAGAAGTGAAAAAATATATATGCATACTTATTTATAAGGGTTAGCAGATATAGCTAACTGTAGAAACATTAGGTAGAAATAAATTTTAGTTTAAGTCCTTAAAGAAATGTGGAAAATACTCAATGAAGAAACTTCAACAAAAACCATAACTAAAGTTGACTTTCTAATATGTGCTCTTCTTATAGAATTCATCTGCAAACATTTTGCCACACACACACACACACACACACACACACACACACTTTTTCTTCTACACTGATTCTCTATTTCCAATCTCCATTGGCTATTTTGTAATTTTTCAGTTAAACAAAGCAATAAACAAAAGACAAATAAAATAAAATGAAAATAATGTCTATTTTTCAGTGGAATACATTCAACGCTGGGAAAATTAAATGCTGAGTATTTACTTATAATACAATAAACATTTTCCTCTGTGATTCCACTATTTATGGTTTTGTTTTCTAGCTTAATTAGCAGAACTTCTATCAATCATGTGCTTTCGGGGGGAAAATGTTTCATCTGTCCTCATGTCGCTTGGAAGTGACTTTTACAAGAGTTATTCTCCTCTTTCTCCCGCTTGACTAGAGTCCTAGAAGTTAAGTTAAGCAATCAGGGGTGCCTGGGTGGCTCAGCTGATTAAGCGTCGGTCTTTGGCTCAGGTCACGATCTCATGGTTCGTGAGTTTGAACCTCACATTGGACTTCCTGCTGTCAGGACAAAGCCTGCTTCAGATCCTCTGCCCGTTCCCCCCCCCTTTTCTGCCCCTCCCCCCCTCAATAATAATTAATAAACATTAAAAAAATAAGTTAGTAATTTTAGATATGTACATCTTTTGTGCTAACTCAAACTTGCTCTTGGGCTGTTCTGACCTCTATATCTTGGGGGTATGATAGGATTAAGAAATCTATATACATAGGTCCAAGCCATATTTAATAACGCAGCTTTGACAGATATGAGGATTTTATTTTTATCTCAATGTATTCTTTTTATAATGACGCATTGATGTGTAACAAATCACTTTAAGATCTTGTGTCTTAAAGCTAAAACAACAATAACTTATCCTACCCCAGAACTGGTACTTTGTGCCAAACTGGCTGCAAATGGCTCATCTCAGCCACGCAAACATCAGGTAATGTGGCTGACCTGAACATGGAGAATCTGCTCCCAGACTGGCTGCCTCACATCTTTGGTAACTTGGTAATTTGCTGGTTGTCAAGGGACAACTCAGCTGGGATTGTTGGCTTGTCCTCTGTATGTGGCCTTCTTTATAGGGTTCCACAGGTGTGGTGCTGGCCATTCTTCACAGTATGGTGGCTGAGTTCCAAGATAAAGTGTTCCACAAGACTGGGAGTGAAAGTGTATTAATTAGCGTTTTCCAGACAAAAAGAACTAATAAGATATATATGTCTTGGAAGAGACTTATTACAAGGATTTGGCTCACACGCTTATAGAGGTTGAGAAATCTCAACATTTACCACTTGCAAGCTGGAGCCCCGGGAGAGCCAGTATTGTAATTCAGCCTCAAATCCAAGGACCTGTGATCTAGGGAGCCAAGGGCAGGAGAAGATTGATGTCTCTCAGCTCAAGCCATTAGGCAGGAAAGGCCAAATTCTTTCTTCCTCAGTCGTCTTTCTCCCATTTAGGTCCACAATGGAGAGTGGATGATGCCCACCCGCATTGGAGAGGGAAAGCCACTTTACTGAGTTTCCTGATTCAAAGGCTAATTTCATCCAGAAAGAGTCTCACAGATATTCCCAGAAATAACGTTTAACCAAATATCGGGGCACTCCATGATCCAGTCAAATTGACACATATAATTAACCGTCATGGGAAGCCACCTGTTTCATAAGGTTTGGACCCAGAAAATAGCAAAACACAACTTCCACCATATTCTGCTGATCAAGGAGTCCCTAAGCCAATCCAGACAGCCCAGGGGGAGGCACGGATCCCCCATAAGAAGGAGGCACATCTGTAGCCTTCTTTCATCCATCAGTTCTTGCCCCAGGAGGGGATAGAAGAAATGCTCTTTATCAGCTACCTGGCAATATCATCCATTATCATTTTGTGTATCTGTGTAATATAAACTGGTCAATAATAGCTTTAGTGTTTTATTTATGCTTTTCTTTATAAATGATGAAACATAACTGATGAATTGACTTTATCTGGTTCTCCCAGTGAATCCATGGCTCAAAAATAGTGAACAGACGACGATCTAGAATATTTCAGAAGTAATTGAAAAGCACATGCTTGCTTAATTCAATTAAATATACATTGAAACCCTTTCATAGATTTTAGGACCTGTGCGGCCAAAGAAACGTCTGACCTCAAGAAACTGACAACACAGGATAACGACTCGTGCGAATAGTCACAATACAAGCCTGAACGAAATAAGCACTGCATTCAGCTCCATTATATACTCAGGGATGTTCTACATTTGTGTTTTCAAATGGAACACATGCTAGAATTTCTTTTTATACTTTGCATGAGCATGTTGGAGTTCCTCAAAACACACATTGAAGACCTTTTCCCTTCTTGCTTTTTTTTTTTCTATTTGAAGATCTCATTCACGATGCTGCTTCATTCAGCCAATCAATGACTTTGAAGTTTTTGTTTCCTGTCCTGATTTCTCATCTTAGCTCCAGACAATATATCCAATTGCCTTCTTAACATTTCCGCATAGAAGCATTAAGCACACTTCAAATGCTCCCAAACTAACTCATGGTGTTTGCTCCCAAACCTAACCTGGTCTGTCTCCAGCATTCTTGTTGTAGAAATCATGGATCTGAATAAACCCAGATTAGGATTTATCTTTGACAAGCTTATCTCCCTCAACCTCCCTACCATATTTATTTGTCTCCTACACTGTAAATCCCACAAAGGCAAATATTTTGTCATTTCTTGTTTATCACCACGTCCCCTGTGCCTTGCAGAGTGTCGGTATACATTTTGCAAAATGAAATCATTGTCGTGACTCTGTCTCTATTTTGGAAACGTTTCCGTTAAATTCAGAAAAGCAAATGGAGCTCTGAAGTGCATATGGCCAGAAACACGTAAGAATCTATTTTCTTAAGTTTGAACATTTATAGAAAAGAATCAGAGTACAGTAAGAATTGTTAAGGACAAAAACATATATATTTGTGGAAAGAATTACATCTTACAGATAGTGGGGTAGTTTCAGGATTCTTTAGGGACTCTACAGGCTTTTTCCCAGAGGAAGCACTAAATTTAGGACACTCTGAATTCACATCACAAAATAGTCAGGAGATTTTATAGTTCAGTCACCAACAGAGAGAAATGGCAAAATAGCACAAAAGACTGTTTCTCACACAGTGTAAATCATGTAGCAAGAGTAAGATTTTCTGTTTTCTATATTATCAACAGAACTGAAAGAAATTTCCTCAGAGACAGGTATCACAGAAGTAGACAGGCCATTCAGATGTCCTTTAAACCTTAAATACTGATGGGCCAGGTATTATTATTGTTCCTCTTCCTATTCATCAAGTTTCAAGTCACCTCATAATGTTTTTATGCCTTTTTGTCAGGGAATCATTTCCCTAGTCTCTGGATAAAATTTCTTTACTCCTAAATTCCTGTAAAAAGTGGGTTTCTGACAATCCTTTTTTACTTCTCCGTGGCTCCAGTGAGTTCCAATGATGCCTCTAGTTGAGAAATAATTTGTTATTTACTTTTTGTCTGCAATAGTCAGGTTCTTAAAAGTGAATGTAGTGTTTATCTCTCTCTTTCTCCATATATATATATATATATATATATATATATATATATGACATAGACCTACTTGAAAGGAAGAAAGAAAGAAAGAAAGAAAGATGCTATCCAGATAAAATTTAAGAAATTAAAGCAGCATGCTCTTCTGTAGGACAAAATACAGGAAGTGATAGAGAATACCCCATAAGAGAAAAGTAATAGAGAGAATATGGAGGCAAAAACTGACATTAGTTTTTAGCAAATGTCTATTTAATGTTTCCTGTAGATATAACAAAATAAGCTCATCAGATATTTTGTAAGTTCATTTAGAGTCGTGTTTTTGAGCGTGTTTTCCACAATGTATGTAAAGAAATATATTATGCATAAAGACTCTGTATGCAAACACACACACAACTGAAAAAACATTCATAAATGATACATATCCTTACTTTCTGTGATGAATTCCAAGATGTTGCCATTATATTCTGTCCTATGTTGGTTTTATAAATTGATTTCACAAATCATTAGCTGGTTATGACTTAGTTTGAAAAGGCAGTGGCAAAAAATGTCCTGGATTGTGTATACTCAAGGCAGCAAGGTGTTGTGCAAAGTACCTATAAATAACCATTTGCAATAGTAGGTAACCCTGCAGTGTGGTTCTTCATTAGCCATTAGCCGTGATGCACTAGACATAAAGGTGAAATGCTGAGTCCAGGGTCTTTAAATGTATGGGACTTAGGCTTTTGCGGAGTCTCTGTTAATGGCAAAACCACAAAACTCATGCAAAGAGATTTCCTGACTCATTTCATCAGTTATGTTTCAGGTAAATAATTTAGGTAAGTGACTTTGAGTCATTATGTCTTAAATGAGTCCAAAATCTTTTAGGGGGGGGGAAAGGACATATTTGATTAATGCCCGATTTATAAGTATGAAATATTTTTCTTTTCCCATCGAAAGTATTTTTCTTAAACCTATTTGTTGTGATTAAATTCTACCTTACTAAGTTTCACAAGCTGATTTTTGTCGCAAAGAAAGATTTTATACGTTTATAGTATAACAATTTTGAATTAAAACCACTGAGTTAGGTAGACATTTTGTTTTTCTGATAACATTATTGATGTGAGAAAAAGTAAAAATTCTTTAGATAATTTTTAAAATTTTAATACAAGATTTGTCATTTACATTTTAAATTAAACAGAAACAATTTTAAAGAGGCCAAGACACTTAAAAGTTTATAAATATGAGGGTGCCTGGTGCCTCAGTTGGTTGAGCGTTTGACTTTTGATTTTGGCTCAGGTCAAGATCTCAAGGTCGTGGGATCCAACCTTGTATCAGGCTCCGCCTGCTGAAGAACCTCTCCTTCTCTCTCTCGCTCTCTCTCTCTCTCTCTCTCTCTCGCCCTCTTCCCCCCTCACACACTCTCTCATTCTCCCTCTCTATTAATCTTTTTAACGTTTATTTAGTTTTAGTTTTGAGAGACAGAGACAGAACAGGAGAGGGGCAGAGAGGGAGACACAGAATTGGAAAGAGGCTCGAGACTCTGAGCTCTCAGCACAGAGCCTGATGCGGGGGGGCCTCGAACCCATGAACTGTGAGATCATGACCTGAGCTAAAGTCGGAGGCTTAACCGACTGAGCCATCCAGATGCCCCTCTTTTTTGAAGATTTAAATAAATGTTGGGGAGTTAACAGAATAAAGAGAAAGCGGTCAGTAAAAAAAATGAATAAATACAATTACTCAAACTACAATAGGGGAAATTTAGGGCAGTGCACCCAGACCTGTGCACTGCAGTAACCTAAAACACACAATTCTTGAGCTACTACTTATGTTTTTAGCTCAGATCTGGAATGCAAGAGCATGTCCACAAGTCAGAATTGAAAATGTAGTTTTGATATACCTCACTGTGGCACATTACACTTCTGAAGGTATATTCACTTTAGATATTTTTGTGAAAGAGTAAACTAATATTTTATAATATTATGTAAGGACTTGCTGAAAATGTAAGTCTCTCAAAGAGCTGTGCAATTTATGGAAAATCATAGACAGAAATATAATGATCTAGAAACAGAGGTGACAATTTTACTAAGACCCAAATTATCTGCTAATATTTAGGAAAGGCAAAGGCCTTTTTCTCCGCAAGTTCTCATTAGATTTCCACTTTGCCTTTGACTTATTGCATATTGAATACTGACGACACCAGCTACAAATGGACAGCATTTTTGAGGCAGAAATTAAACAGAAATATGTGTCAACAGGAAATTAAACATACAAACATAGAAAACATTCATAGTTGCTTTCACCACATTTTAAGATATTGTTAAGGCTATCATATATGGGAAAATAATGAGAAAGCTTTGTAAACAGCAAAATATTTAAATCTATGAGGATCGTATATTTCAGAGATTTCATTATGTTACGTATGTCCATGTTAGAAATGTCTGGTCAATTCAAAATGAAAATAAATGTAAAAATGATCAAATGAGCAAAAAAAAAATAGCAAAACTATGATTGATAGTTTTATCAATAGTTAATCAATGGTTAACATAGTAAACAAATAAATATTTAGTATATGTTTATTAAACTTCTATTTCAGTAGTTGAAATTACTGGAGGGCAGTAGTTAAGGGCATGATCCCTGAGTCCAAACCCTTGTTCTAACTACAGTGAAGAGAAACACTGCAATTTTGAAATTACAATTTCATAATGACCAAAAAAAACCCCAAAACCAAAAACAAAACAGTTGAAATGAAACAAACAATCAAAAGGTTGCATATGTGATTGTTTATTCCCTCTCTTAGAAAATAGAAAAAGAGAATATATCAATAACAATTAATTAATCCAATTGTCCTGAAATGGAAGACGGAACGGTACCAATAGTCCCCCAAATAATAATGTAGAGAGTTTTTCAATAATGATCAGCTCAATGAAAATATTCACAAATATAACCACATAAATCACAGTTCTCACCTCTCCGGAGGTGTAGAAGGTGGCAGCAAACTCCATAGGGACAGTCCAACAGGTCACATTAGCTAACTGAGGCTGAGACGGTTTCCTTGTCTTGCATTTGGTTCGGCAAGAAGATCGTAACCCTGCAAATACGTCCGTAGCCATAGGAAAGTATCAAAAATAGCTGAGAAGTTAAATCTAGGAAGCCATAAAGTAATAAGAGTGATAATAGTAGCAATAATAACAGAAATAAGTAGTGGTAAGAATAGTAGTGATTTGAAAAAATGCAGGTGTAGAAAAGCGAATATTAAATTCAACCAGCTTGTTTTTGCTCTGCGACCATTGAAACATCCTACAAGTTTAGACTATTTTTAAATGGAGCTAAAGTAAATGTATAGTTTTCGTAAAATTAAAATTTTAAAAATTAAATTATGTAAAATAACGTTAAGAAAAATCTTACTGAATAATTAACGTTTATAAAACTGGGAAGTTTAAATATTAACTTTTTTTCTTTATTATTTATGCTACTTGCTTTTAAATTTTTATTTTTCATTATTTATTTTTTATCACTGAAGATTTTATTTTTTCTTGTTTTTTTTTATATGAAATTTATTGTCAAATTGGTTTCCATGCAACACCCAGTGCTCATCTCAACAGGTGCTCTCCTCAATGCCCATCACCCACCCCCCCTCCCTCCCACCCCCCATAAACTCTCAGTTTATTCTCAGTATTTAAGAGTCTCTTATGGTTTGCCTCCTTCCCTCTCTGTAACTTTATTTTCCCTCTTCTCTTCCCCTCTGGTCTTCTGTTGAGTTTCTCAGGATCCACATAGGAGTGAAAACATATGGTATCTGTCTTTCTCTGCCTGACTTATTTCACTCAGCATAACACTCTCCAGTTCCATCCACATTGCTACAAATGGCCAGATTTCGTTCTTTCTCATCGCCAAGTAGTACCCCATTGTATATATAAACCACATCTTCTTTATCCATTCATCAGTTGATGGACATTTAGGCTCTTTCCATAGTTTGGCTATTGTTGAAAGTGCTGCTATAAACATTGGGGTACAAGTGCCCCTATGCATCAGCACTCCTGTATCCCTTGCATAAACTCCTAGCAGTGCTATTGCTGGGTTATAGGATAGATCTATTTTTAATTTTTTGAGGAACCTCCACACTGTTTTCCAGAGTGGCTGCACCAGTTTGCATTCCCATCAAAAGTGCAAGAGGGTTCTGTTTCTCCACATCCTTGCCAGCATCAATAATCTCCTGATTTGTTCATTTTAGCCACTCTGACTGGCGTGAGGTGGTATCTCAGTGTGGTTTTGATTTGTATTTCCCTGATGAAGAGCGACATTGAGCATCTTTTCACGTGCCTGTTGGCCATCTGGATGTCTTCTTTAGAAAAGTGTCTATTCATGTCTTATGCCCATTTCTTCACTGGATTATTTGTTTTCCGGGCAGGGATTTTGGTGAGTTCTTTATAGATTTTGGATGCTAGCCCTTTTTCCGATATGTCATTTGCAAATATCTTTTTCTATTCCGTCAGTTGCCTTTTAGTTTTGTAGATTGTCTCCTTTGCAGTGCAGAAGCTTTTTATCTTCATGAGGTCCCAATAGTTCATTTTTGCATTTAATTCCCTTGCCTTTGGAGATGTGTCAAGTAAGAAATTGCTGCGGCTGAGGTCAGAGAGGTTTTTTCCTGCTCTCTCCTCTGGGGTTTTTGATGGCTTCTCGTCTCACATTCAGGTCCTTTATCCATTTTGAGTTAATTTTTGTGAATGGTGTAAGAAAGTGGTCTAGCTTCGTTCTTCTGAATATTGCTGTCCAGTTCTCCCAGCACCATTTGTTAAAGAGACTGTCTTTTTTCCATTGGATATTCTTTCCTGCTTTGTCAAAGATTAGTTGGCCATACATTTGTGGGTCCAGTTCTGGAGTCTCTATTCTATTCCATTGGTCTATGTGTCTGTTTTTGTGCCAATCCCATGCTGTCTTGGTGATTACAGCTTTGTAGTAGAGGCTAAAGTCTGGGATTGTGATGCCTCCTGCTTTGGTTTTCTTCTTCAATATTACTTTGGCTATTTGGGGTCTTTTGTGGTTCCATACAAACTTTAGGATTGCTTGTTCTAGCTTCGAGAAGAATGCTGGTGCAATTTTGATTGGGATTGCATTGAATTAAATTAACATTAAGAAAAATCTTACTGAATAATTAACGTTTACACAACTGGGAAATTTAAATGTTAATACTGTTTTTTTTCTTTATTGTTTATGCTACTCAAATTTAAATTTTTAAAGGATTACTGGTTAAATAATTTTGTAAAATGAATCAATTGCACAAATATTATCTTGGATTAAAGAATTTAGTAATATATGCTATTTCTATAATAACAACCCAAGGAACAAGTTCATAATATCAGTATATCTGTATCCTTAGTGTCCTGTTTTCTTTAATCCTATAAAAGATTGTATCATATCAATAGGTTGAGGCAGAATGAAAGAATAAATTTTACAATATTTTGATGATGTCTAATAAATTTTCATCAGAGATGGAAATTATGGTACAAAAAGAGTAATCTTCTTAGCTAAATTATAGCTATTCTGAAAAAGATAGAATCTTTTTTTATTTTTGAGAGTTAAATTCTGAACTAAGTTTTTCAATTAAGAATTAAGAGCAGATTTCAGTTGTATAACCTGAAAATGATGACGTTGTAGAGCACTGAAAATTTAAAGTCTGTTGGATTTAACTTCTTTTTTTTTTGTTATCTCATAGTCATATACACTTGGGACTGTATTCTAAAATAATAATTGATATGGTCCTTCACACTTTATAACACTTAGGAGTAAAAAAAATGATACTGATAAAAATATTAATATACCTCTTCTCTTAAAAGATGTCACATGATTTTAAAAGTGTGGAAAGGAAATCTTTTGCTCTTGATATGACCTTTATCTTGTCATTTAATTGTAATATTTAAGAATGATCCATCAAATGATGGTAATGCTATCATGGGTTAATCATTCCAAACTGTGTTCAGAATGTGTAAGGATAGAAGAGATTAGGTTTTGTGGAAAGTAATTCTAAAACTTTCTAGAAAGTTTTTACAGACTGTAAACATCATTTGAAAGCATTTAGGAAGCCATTTTGCCTTCTTGAAATAGCACGGTCTCTTTTCTTGCTATGACAGATACATGGCTTATCACCCTGGGATATCTGGTAACACGCAGACAGCGTTCCTTCCATTCTGCAAGAAGATCCCACTTTAATAAAGGAAACTAGATTGAAGGACACATTGAATTTATTTGCATAGAATCCTCATGGCTACTTGATGGGGATTGTATTTGGCTACAACCTGAAGCAGGTCCTCTCTTGGAATGAGGCAAGCCGTGTTCAATGCACACAAGAGCTGGTGTGGAGATACTCAGCTTCTAGACCTGGCTCCATCACACCTGGAGCCACCAGTCTGGGTTCGTATGTTAATCTCCTTGAGTTTTGCCATCTGGAAAATGATAGCGAGATTACATCAGTGCTTTTCAATCCATGTTCCGCAGAATTCTGAAGAATTCAGTCACAACCTGGGGGCCCCCCATGTGGTCTCCGGAGAAGAAACTGAGCCTTTATATGATTTTTATATTAGAGTTTGCCCAAAGATTTTTGAAGTTCGAAAAGGAGTACAAGCTGGTGGAAATAAATGGATTAAATGATATCTAGGAAACGTGTTTTCATTCTCACTATACGTGTTTCATGCTATTACATGACCTCAACCCGGATTTGACTTACTGTATCTGCTTAGGGGCATGATGTCCTATTATTATTTTTTTTTTAAACAAAAGCTCCCTACTAAGGTGTTCCAAAGCAGATCTCCTGTGACTTATTACACAATGGGTATTCATCTGAGAGTTGAATATATTTGACAATGTCCATTTTTAAAAATTAAACTTTTTAAAAAAGAGTATCTTTCTCCATATATCCCATCATTACCCTCAAAGAAAGCAGGTTATAACAAACGTCACTTGAATTCACTGCTTCTACTGATCTTTTGAATAGTTTGGCACATGGTCAAATATAGAAACTTACTGAGCTGCTCCCCCCAAAATTAAAAAGCAAAAAATAAAAAAAAAAAAGAAATCAAACTATAGAGGCAAGTCAATATTCATTAAAATTAAAGTGAGTCATTTAATGTTTTACAAATAAAAAGTAAAATTTAGGGTCCAAAAAACTGAGTAAATTAATGAGAATCCCTAGAAACTCTAAACATTCCTTTTTCAGTTTTTGTCCAAATAACCCAGTAATTTTTAATTTTGCATAATTACAAGAAAGACTAAAAACTGTTTGGGGGGATAAGACACAGGGTATAAAATCTTCTTTATATTCATATAAATATAATATAAATTTATAACATTGTATATGAGTAAACATTATGTACACACACACACACGCACACACACACACACTTTGTACATTTAAATCAAGCAACCACAATCTGAAGAAGCAGCCACTGTCATTGACCCACTCTGGAAAAGGCCATCTCAAAGACCTTTTCTTTCTGTGTCTTTGCTTGAAGGCTTTCTGCAATCCCCTGAGAGTTTTCTCAATCTTCCCTCAGGTCAGACAAGAAGCACCTGGGATTTAATATTGCCCAGGAGCAGTCTTGGACCAATTAAGGACAGGATTTTCTGGGAAACTGTAAGGTTTTGTAGTTGGTTTCTCAGAAGGTCCCAGTGAGACTGAGCCCCATTGCTCACAATGGCAACCTGATCATTAACATGCCTTTTCTCGGCTTTTCTCTTCTCCCTACTTCCTCTCTTAGGCTTCCTGAAGTCATATCTCAAGTAAACTACCTGCATTCAGATCCTGTCTCAGGATCTGTTTTAAGGAAACCTAAGGTAAATAATGAGTATTAACTAAATTATCAACATATTTCCAAATAAGAACTTACATTTGTATAACGGGCTATTGCTTTATGGAAATATTACTTTAAATGGAATCCAGAGATATTCCTTTTTCTCAATTTTATAGAAATGCCAGAGGAATCTATAGCTGGAAACACATTAACAACTATTAAATCCAATTTATAATCTATGTGAAGAAACTGAGAACCAGAAAATTGAAATGTACACGCTACTCAGGGGCAAATACTAATTAGTAATTGAACAAGAATCTACTATTTCCTTTTCCAGAAGAGTTTTGTCCATTCTATTGAATCTGTTTTAACTGTAGATATTCTGTTTTTATAGAGGGATATCAATATAAAGTATAGAAATACTGTTTACTTTCCAAAAGAAAAATCATTTATGATCTTAATTTTTTACTCTATGGTGCACTAAAATGATACTCTCCTTAATTTAAGTGGCCCTTTTTCAAAGTCATCATGTAATGTTTGAAAACACAGATGGAAAGTCTGTGTTAAGTACGCATCCCTATAAACCAAATCTAAAGCCATGAACTATTTACAAAAGTTGCTCTGAGAAATAACGTTTTTTTAATTCATTGACTACCCTTCTGGCTGTTTTCATCTTCCTATTATTTCTCAGTGTCCTAAATGATGGTCTTTCTAACCTTTTAAACCTACCTTTGATAAACCGAAGTTCTCTCTTTAAGATATACATAAATATAAACATACTTCAGGATATACTTTCCAAACACCTCTAAGAGCAAAACAAATAATTCCGAGGCCTATTTACTTGGCTGAAAAAATTCAGGCTGTATCTCTTTTGTAGTGAAGCAGCTAAAAGTGCTATTTACCTCTTTTAGGCTCAGTCAGGCACTTGGACTCTGCTTCATGAATGCGATATTTGGGGATCATCCCAAGATTTGAGTAGAGTTTATTTTCAGAATTGGAAGATATCCCTTTCTAGCTTTTACCTTTTTCAGATTTTTGTTGTCACATTCCAGCTACTGAGTTCACCCTAAAATGTCCATTAAGACTTTTTTTTTTTAAGAGAGTGATAGGTTCTATCATATTTGGGTCTGCCTTTGGACAGGAAGCCATGAAAATGGGAGAATGATCTGTTTTTGTGTTAGCATCAAGTCTCCTCATGTTTCTGCCTGTTTTTGTTTGTTCATTTGTTCATTTGTTTTTGTTTGTTTGTTTGTTTGTTTGTTTTTCTCACTGTCCTATGCCTTTAGTAGGTGATTTTTTAAAACTTTTTTTTCCCCAGAGTTTAGACTTATTATCTCTCAGAGGATTGTTTTGGTAAAACGACTCCCTCTAATATTAGAAGTGTAATGCCAATTCTGTTTCGTTTAGCTCCTAGCAAAACCTTTGTCTACTAGCTGATTTGAGTTGGATACTATTAAAGCTTTGTTAACTCCACAGGGCAGATGTTAATAAAACTTTCTAATAAGTTTTAGCCATCCCCTGCCTTCCTTCTATCCAATTCTCTTAACTCATAATAACCAACTGAGCATGTTTCTCATCAATTGCGTGTTTACTCATTCGGGTGATTCGGCTCCTTCCAGAGGTCCTACGTTGTCAAATGTTGAAAGCTTGTAAGATGTTATATTCGTAATAAATCTCCTCTCCAACAGTTTTCGTTGCATTTACACATCTGTCATTTTTCTAGTTGTTTATAAAACCAGGATAGCCTCTCCATTAATATTTTAATTAACTAATTAACTAATTGCATCCAATAACTCTTCAATCCTCTGCTGCCACATGCATAGTTGTCATTGCACAAGAGAGTTTAGGTGAAACTTCCATTAAATATTCTTCTAAGCTTTCAAAATGAATTAATTAAAAACCCAAATTATTCAAGTATCTATAATGATCTCTCCAGTCCTACCCCCTAAAAACGTTTTGATATCCAATGATCCTAATCTTTGGTTTAAAATTTTCACCAGTACATTTAAGTTAATAATTAATTCACTTTCACCAGAGCTTCCAGATTTTTTAAATGTGAGAATGTAACAATACATGTGAGCTACGAAATGCCTACTCTGCAGCTTATATCTTATAGAATGTTCAACCAATGATGGTAAAGTTCGTAAAATAAATTTATGACTTTGTAGTGTATGGAAACACATCAAAAGCAACAACCTTTGCATTCTAAGTTGGAAAATTAATTTTTACTGAAGTTTTATGTTGTCTAAAACATTCCCTTGCAACTGTCAAATACCAGGTGAAAACCGATCACACACATACAAGTGAAACACTTACAGATTTTGATAACTTCCATAAAGACAGTAGGAGGCAGAACAAAAGAAGGGCTACTTTCATCAGGAGGGGCAGAGAAGGCTCATTGAGCTGTCACTTAACCAAGAGGTCATTTGTGATGAAAATCCAACCATGCAGAGAAGGATCAGTGAGTGAGGACCTGAGAAAAAGCTAATGGAGCCAAAGCATTGAAAACCACTGTGATTCAGCATTTTATGAAGATTTTATTTTTTAATGTCTAGATTCCAGAGAAGGAGGGAAGAAAAGAGAGAGGGAAATGTGAATGAATTGCAGGGGATGATTTTGAGGGTGGGTAGGAGCCAGATCATAGCATGACTTGTAGACTAATGTAAGGAATTTAGATTTATTTTATTTTATTTATTTTGTATTTTACTAATTTTGTTTTTTGGAAAGAGACACAGCAGAGAAAGCACAAGCAGGGGAGGGACAAAGGGAGAGAGAGAATCTGAAGCAGGCTCCACGTTGAGCGTGGGGCTCACGACGTGGGTCTCGATCCCACCACCCTGGGATCGTGCCCTGAGCTGAAGTCAAAAGTCGGATGCTCAACCGACTGAGCTACCCAGGTGCCTCTAGATTTTATTTTAAATACAATCACAAGCCTTTGAATGATTTAAAATTGAGGAATGATATGTGATCTCCAAACCTTCTGGCTTCTGAAGGCAGATGAACAGGAGACGGATCCCAGGTCAAGTTGGAGAACGAGTTTTTTCTCACAACCTCCGTTATGTTTCTTCCCTCAGCTCGGATCAGACATGCCCATCCTTGTAGCCCTTCTCTCAGAGAGGCCTGCTTATTCCCCCAAATCCTGAGCCATCGGGTCCAAATTTGTTAAATTAAGCTTCTCTCTCAGAGGATTTAGTAACCACAGTAACACAGCATACAAAGTGTCAGTTATCTGAGCTTCTTTCTAAATGCTCCACTTTGTAAGAATTAAGCCCGGATAAAACTTTTGGTGGAGAATCAAAAGCCATGCTCTCCAGTAGACTATTCTTTAATATATGCTATTTTCTCCAGAATGAATATCAAATAGGACTGGAGAATTGCATTTAGTTTTAAATATATGTAATAGTTACCAACGCTTTACAAGTAGAATGTGTTACATAAATAATGTAACCCTGGTTCAGGATTGACTTGTCTTATCTGGCCCACACAGCCACGATAAACAGCTTAGGGCTTTCTCTCTCCTTCTCCGGAGTTCCTTTTACAGCCCTAAAGTCTACTCCTCACTGTTGTTGTTAAGGAAAAAGAATTTTTTATTCTGACAACTCTGATAGCCTGTGCATTTTCTTCAAATGAGTGAAAGAAAGATATTGTGGGGAGGGATTTGATTTGTGACACAAAGCTGCGTTGTCTTGGCTAAAGGAGAGAGCATGGAGCAAATTTACATTAAGTGTGTGCTCTTTTGAAGGAAGAAATCAGCATTTGGATTCGAAATATGTCGCACGCTATTTTGATGAAGGGAAAGCCATTTCATTCAACTGTGATTTTAGTTCTCACTAACAAAGGCTCACTCCAAGCATTCATTTCTACTTCTGGATGTTTTGTTGGTTCAGCTTTAAATCTTCCACGGTGTCCCTTTCTTCCCTGAGAGGTAGATTTCAGACGACGTTGGCTCTGCTGTTAAATTTTACAGCTCGGTGGCAATAAAATATCAAGGAAGCTATTTCATGGCCTTTTAGCAATGGAGATAGATGGATTCAGAACAAAAAAAATGTATCTGGTCATGTAACTCATCTAACATATGCCCTTCTTTAATTGATGCCAGATCTGTTACCTGTACAATACAGGCTTCAAAATGGATTTTGTGCATCCACCCTGGTTACATTTTTTTTTTCTGTCAATGAAACATTTGAAAAATACCGAAAGGTTAAACCACTGGTGGTCATGGTTAATAGGAAACATTTGAATAGCAGATGGTGGGATAAACCACAAATGCACAGCTTGTGTAAGTTCTCGGGCCCCAGGAGACCGAAAAATGGACTCAAGCATAGCTGTGTCTCATTTACTAAAACACATGTTACTTTTCTTGCTTTCAAATAAAAGGAATTCTGGTAACATGGCTATATCCACAGCAATAAAAGAACACTATAAATATGAAGATAGTCCCCCGGTCTTATTGTCTTTCTATTTGCTTTGATGATTGCCAATGACCCTGAACTTCATACATTGTCTTTGTGCTAGACCAGGTGATATGACTTCCAATGTAGCTTTTGGCAATAAAAGAAATTACTTCATATTTAAGGTCAGCTACATAGGTTAGTCTGTGTGGCCACAAACTCCAATAGTTTCTTCACACCGTGGAGAAATTAGGTTGCTTTTGGCTGTAACAACATGAAAATCCAACTCAAATTGCTTTTGAAAATATAACAGTGATTCCTATAAATGGGAGTTTAGAGATGGTTACCTTTACAGTTGACTTAATTATTGAAGATTTCAAGCTCCATTTAATAACATTTCTCTCATCTTGGCCCTCACTGTTCCTGGTCTTAACCTTCGTGTGCCTGGCCTTAATCACAGATCACCAAAAACGGCTGGATAAATTCCAGGTGGCACATCTGAATGGCAGAGACTGTCTCTTTCTGTTAGTCTCAATTCCAAGTGAAGATATATTGCAGATGCTGGGCAGAAAACTTCTCACATCTCATAGGCCCAAATTAAGTCAAATGCTAAATCCAAAATGATGCTTTTAAGCATGAGCGATACCACACACTGACTGGCTTAAGCCTGATTTCTGAACAAACCAGTAATAAGATCAGGACATTTCCATAACTGACTTTAAATAATTACAGCTCACTCTGAATGGTTATATGGTCATCAAACACACTGTCAATGCGCCCTCACCCATGCCTTAAAACATGGGGGTTTCTGAGGTGAGTAAACATACAATCATTAGGATATAGAGTTTTCATTGAGCATTGGAAGCTGGGGGACAGAGGAAATAAAGTTCCCTTCACTCACACCCTCTTTGGTTTGGTCGATCTTTTATTCTGTCAGTTCAGTTATTTCTATTTGGAAAGCTGGCACTGAAAGGTCTAGAAAGGCCCAGGTGTTGTAACAGAAGACATACAAACGTGCCATCTTTATTGTAGACCCATGGAATGAAAGTCTCTCTTTCTTGTTTTATGTAACAGACATGGTAGTAAGAGCTAAAGGAACAAAAACAGACTATACCCTAAAATATAGTGGCTAAGAAAGAAAGGAAGGAAAAAAAAAGAAGGAAGGAAGGAAGAAATGAAGGAAGGAGGAAAGAAAGAGAGACAGAAATGAGGAAAGAAAGAAAGAAGAAATAAAGGAGGGAAGGAAGGAAGGAAGGAAGAAAGGAAGGAAGGAAAGGAAGAATTAGTCTGTTTTATATGTAGGTCAAAGCAAAACAAAATTGTGTCTCATATGTTACCCAGCATATATTGAGAGAATAAAACACTGTACAGAATTAGAATCATCATTCATAGCTACTTAAAACAAAACAAAACAAAACAAGCAAAAAATGTGAGGGGCACCTGGGTGGCTCAGTCAGTTAAGCACCTGACTCTTGAAGTCATAGTCTCATGGTTCATGAGTTGGAGCCCCACACAGGGCTCTGCACTGACAGTGAGGAGCCTGCTTGGGATTCTCTGTCTCCCTCTCTCTCTCTCTGCCCCTTCATTGCTTGCACTCTCTCTCTCTCTCTCTCTCTCTCCCTCTCCACATCAATAAAAAGAAGGAAAGAAAAAGAAAGAAAGAAAGAAAGAAAGAAAGAAAGAAAGAAAGAAAGAAAAAAGAAAGAAGGAAAGAAAAAAGATAGAAAGAAAGAAAGATGATATCTTATGAATTTGGTGCAGTGGAAGATGGGGGATGTAAGGTCCTAGCCTCATTGCTCTCCTTCCTAAAGTCTTTAACATATCTATGTTCATATAAATGTATAAGATTCCATATTCTACCTATGTCGTACATATAAAATATGAAATCTCGTTCATACTCATCTACCTTAAATTATAAAATACGATATTACGTTATAAAATTATATACTTGATTTTTATTTACCCTAGTATGTAGCAGCCTTTATTTGTTTGTTTGTTTGTTTATTCATTTATTATTATAATGTTAAAATGTAATCTATTCAATCATTATACAATTCTGAGCATTCAACCTTCCTGGTCATGGATGATACATTTTTGCTAGCTTTTCTAAAACAAGAGAGATAAGTAACAAAATCTTGTCATCATAATTGGTTTTCTTTTGGTAGCAATTCATGAGTTTAAATATTATTTTGAGCATTCTCAGCATCAAGGATAAATGAGTCAGAACAGAGTATAGTACTGAATTTTCACTTAAATGGAAGTTAAGTTCCAATGTCGGGAAATAAAGTATAATAAACATTGGAGGAATTGACAAAAGATAAAGAAAGACAAATAGGGAGAAATAAATTATATCCAAAGCCTTCTTTTTCCTTATCTGAAAATATTCTATGTAGGCATCTCTGATTCTAATGTGCTATGAACCAATAATTATAATCCCTTCTGGATAACACATGATCTACTACAAAGCGGAACAAAGTGAGTCTATCAAGTTTTCTTGAACTCTTTTGTGTATAAATTTATTTTCTTGCTCTTGATATTGTCCTCAATCATTTCCAACATTATGATTACTAAAATTAATTAATTGGGGCTTGTCTTTTAATAGGAACAAGAAGAGATTCTAAATCAGTGCTGTCCAAAGAAATATAATATGATCCACAAATGCAAGCCACAGACATAATCTTAGGGGCACCTCGGTGGCTTAGTCAGTTAAGTGTCTGACTCTTGATTTCAGCTCAGGTCATGACCTCACTGTTCTGAGATTGAGGCCCACACTGGGTATGGGTATAGAGTTGGGAATAGAGCCTGTTTAAGATTCTCTCTCTCCCTCTCCCACTGCCCCTCTGCTGCTCTTTTTCTCTCTCTCTCAAAAAAAAATTACTATAGAATATTTAACATTTTTTGTATAAAGTCTTCAAAGTCTATTATTTTTTTTTGCACTTATAGCACATCTGAATTCAGACACATTTCAGGCTCTCAATAGCTACATGTGTTTGGTGGCTACACAGTTGAATAATGCAGCTCTAAATAATGAAATCTATATGAACTTACCACATTATTGAAAAATAGAGTATATGTCAGGAATGAGGTAGCACAGGGAAGAAAAGCCAACTGTCTTAGCTCTGGCTGCCAAAACAAAACACCATAGACTGGGTGGCTTAAACAACAGACGTTTATTTTTCACAGTTTTGGAGGCTGGGAGTTCAAGATCAACGTGTCATGATCATCCAGTTTAGATGAGGATTCCCTTCCTGATTTGTAGATGGTCACCTTCTAGTTATGTCTTCACATGGCAGAGAGAGATAGACAAGCAGACAGAGAGAACAAGCTTTCTGGTATCTCTTTTTATAGCGACATGTATCTCATCTTACAGACCCACACTTATGACCTCATCTAACCCTGGTCACTTCCCAATGGCTTCATTTCTAAATACCATCACACTGGGGGTTAGGGCTTTACCATATGAATCTAGCAGGGGCTGGGGAAGACACACACATTTAATTCATAGCACGGTTGCTGTGGTTCTATATCATTGTAGTTACTCCCCTGACGTGTGAGTTTACGGTCATCATGACCCTGCGAATGGTTTTCTATTGGATTTTTTAGGAGAAGAACATTTTCTTTGAGATGTGGGGTTTTTTTTATAACTCCTTTTATACATATCTGTAACTGCAGACTCTAAAAGAAAAAATACAGTTAAGTAGAAACATATGCTCTCCTAAAAAGTGTTAACAAGAAATTAAGTGGAAATTGTTTTACCTAGGAAATGGAACTATCCTCGTTGGTCTACTTATCTTCTTTAGCATTTTTAAAGCAGAAATTATCTTAATGAGAAAATATTTTAATTAAGGAGGAATAGTTCATTTGGGGGAAATTAGCTGACTGGTTTGTGATTTAACTTTTCAAGCACAGATTTTTTTTCCTCCTGAGTTCCCAGATCTACTAGCAAATTACCTTCTATGATTCACAAAAAAGATTGAGATAAAGCTGGTCAATATCTGAATTTTGTTTCACATTATGGTCTCTGTGTACTGACCTCGCTAAACTCATTCACCAGTATTTAGAATATCTGACTCAGGGCTTAATTGGTTCTGCTTTTTATAATGTCTGATAGTGTGAGTTGTAAAGTGGCTATAAATGACTGAAAAAATAACTTCAAATATATCCCTATTACTCTGTAAGTAGATATACAGTTTTTATTGTTAAAATACAATTGAAGAAACGAGGGAAAAGTATTTGTTTAAAGTCAGACAAATCAGTTGTAGTGTGTCAATGCTTATGTGTCCCGGGTCCCAGGGCCATGTTTGATCACTGTGTCTTCCTGAACATCCAGACCATTGAAATCTGATTATCTGCCAGTGTTGGCATATTACTGTTAAATCACATCCTCAGGTTTGGCGACATGGGCATCAGGATGAGCTCTAATCAAGGGTTTTCAGATTTCCCACCACTTCATCTGCGGTCAACCCGCACTTAGACCCAACATTTAACAAGTGCTGGAAAAGGACTTCTGCCTTTGCCTCATGAAATCTGAAGAGACTTCAGTGCAATTGAATGAGATCAATTTCCCTTTTTGTTTAAGTTTATTTACTTTGAGAGAGATAGACAAAGGGGAGGAGAAGATAGGAAGAGAGAGAATCCCAAGCAGCTCCTTGCTGACAGCACAGAGCCTGATGTAGGGGTCGATCTTACAAACTGCAAAATCATGACCTGAGGAAAAATCAGGAGCTGGACACTCAACTGACTGAGCCACTCAGGTGCCCCCTATTTTCCTTTTAATAAATAGATATTCATATGTATCTGAATTACTAAATGGCCACTTTTCTTAGCAAGCACATTTTTAAGAGTAAATAAATGTAAAGTTAAGGAGGATGGGGATGCCTGGGTGGCTTGAGCCAGTTGAACGTCTGACTTTAGCTCAAGTCATGACCTAACAGTTCGTGAGTTCGACCTCCATGTTGGTCTTTGCACTGACAGCACAGAGCCTGCTTTGGATTCACTGTCTCCCTCTCTCTCTGTCCTTACCCTGTTCTCTCTCTATATATCATAAATAAATATTTAAAATTTTAAAAAAATTAACGTTTATTTATTACTGACAGACAGAGAGAGACAGAAGATGTGCATGGGAGGGGCAGAGAGAGGAGGAGACACAGAATTCGAAGCAGGCTCCAGGCTCTGAGCTGTCAGGACAGAGTGCGACTTGGGCTCAAACTCACAAACCACGAGATCATGACCTGAGCTGAAGTCGGACACTTAACCAACTGAGTCACCAGGCGCCCCTAAAATTTGTTTTTAAAGATAAAGAGGAGAAGGAGGAGGAGGAAGGTAGATGGTGGGGAAAAGGAGAAGAGTATGGGAAAAAGTTTAGATCTCATAAAAACAGTAAATTGGTGGAAAATACTCCATTCTTTACAGTTTCAGAAGTCTGATAATTTAGGGGCACTCAGAAAACACTATGGATTACATCAAAGAAATGGTCATTGGTGAACTAAACTGGCAGAATATTGCTCTCATTCTTCCTTATTTATCTTCAGAAAACAGTCAAAATAATAATGTCCCTGATCCATCAGGATCAAATTACCAAGTTACCCATCTACAGAAAGCATAGGGTTTTTCCCAGTTACTAAACTAAATCCTTTAGATGTTTTAATAAAACAAATAAATCCAAAATGTTACAATTTTAATTTCCTCAAGTAACTTTACTGTGTGTTTATCATTTTCACATTGATCATTTAAGGAGTGAAGGAATGAGAATTGAAAATTGTTGCTCAGCAAAGCGCTAACAGATTTATCTTTAAAATAGTTTCCAATCATTTTGTTAATTCAAAAAAATAAGTTGTGTTTTTTGTTTTTGTTTTTGTTTTTTAAAGGTATGATGCACTAGGTCAAGGATTCCATTTCCAAAGCCAGGGGAAATATGTTGAATGTTTCATTCTCTTAAATAGCACTATGCTTTATGATTTGAGTTGAGTATCTACAGAAATGTGCATTTTTCTACCGTTTCCACTTTAACAAGCCAGTGGGGAAGGTTGAGATTGTGTTAGCTTTTTAGGAACTTTCTTGGTCTCTGGTGTAGAGGATCAAAGGCAAATAAATAAAGTCAGGTTATAAAAATGAAATTAAAAACTGCATCAGGAGGCTTGGATATTAAAGCAGCTCCAGAGAACAAAGTTCCCTTACTTGTCAAAATTAGTGTGGGCCCAGGGAAGTTAGGGGCCTATTTAATACATTTCTTCCTTTTGAACTGAGTTTATGGGTTCACATTATTGAGTGCTTGCTGTATATACCAGGTACTTGACTTGTATTTTCTCTTTTAATATCTTCAAATAACCATATTTAGTGCTGATATTATACTAATTTTATAGAAGAGGAAACTGAAGATCAGAAATGGAAAGCAAGTATCCCAAGGCTACAGAGTTGGTAACTGTTAGTCTAATCCAAATGGGTATAACACCAGAGTTTAGCTCTTCAAAATCTTGCTAAATTTTCTCTCTACTCCCTCCAAACCTTAGTTATGATTAGTTATCTGGAAAATCTGTGTTGCTTAAAGGCAAACCAATGCACATTAGAATAAAGGTGAATTATACCCACCCACCTTCACAAGTGAGAAAGCAACTTGAAATTTTCAAATGAATTACAAATGTGCCCTTTGATACACTAAGGGTACCATATATATTTCTTTCTCATTCAAATAGCAAACACTGGAATAATGGTTTCATTGTCATGTTAAGTAAGTTCTAATCAGACTTAATTAAAGAATCTACATCTTGGCCTTTCAGAATATAGAGATACAATTCATATTAGAATCCCAGACATTATTATGAGTGATTTGGCATATTTGAAATGTTAAACTGATTTGAGGTAGGCAACATTACAAATAAAAATCGAATGCCTTTCCAAAGGATATCTTTGACTTGCAACATGGTTAGATCATTGCCAAGTCTTTCTGTCTTCTATTACTTCTCAGGTAGCAATAACAGCAAATGTAATGTATCTACCCCTTTAGAATGATGCCTTATAATTTTACTTTCAAGAATTGACAACTTCTAATGAAAGCATATTTTAGTGAAGAAGCACACAGGTGTTCAAAGCAAGTAAAATAGAGTTTAAAGTGTCTTACTTGTAAGGTTGTATCATTCTTGGGAGCGAAAGAAAATGTCAACAGGGTGCTACTCTTTTTTCTTTGAACCAACTTTATGTGTTGAATTGACCTCTTCAGTGCATATGAAGAATGAGGCGTTGTGTTCAAGATCGAATGAGATGGTAACCCAAAGGATAAAAACCAAAGTTCTTTTTTATTTTTCGAGAAGAAGGAGGACCTACCATTTCTTAAAATTTTCTCTTAGTTAAGTAGAAAAATTCAATGACAAATTTTTTTAGCCTATCTTTGAGCACAAAAGACGAACCAGTTTCTGCAGTGGTGCTGAAATTATAAAAATGAATGTGACATGGTCTAAATATTAATAGAGCCTAGACTTCGAACAAAATGAGTTGAACTCATTTTGTTGAACTGTATCTCACAGATTGCACATCTGTGTATGTGCAGTGAGCTAAGGGCTTGCAAAGTCCAAATTATGCCCCAATAACTTCCCTAAGGAAATTTTCACCACTGACATCATCCTTTTGAATATAGTTACCACTTCCAAGATGCTACCATTTCGAGGAAAGGATTTAAACAGCATGTCTGTGCTCCTCCTAGGAAAGAAAGAAGATAAGAGAACAGCTTCAATTTCATGGGGAAAATAAGAAAGGCAGGATTCTTGAAAAATAAATGCAGTGGATTTTCCTCACAGGTGGGTCGTGATCTATGGAATGCTTTTAGCAGAATATGCCTCATTCTTTCTTTTTTGTTTCAGCTTCATTGAGGTATAATTAACATATAAAATTGTAAGATATTTGAAGTGTATATCGCCGGTGATCCAATTTATGTATATAGTATGAAAGGGTTCTCTCCATTTAGTTAACACACCCATCACCTCACTTTTTTTATTCTTGGGGAGAACATCAAAGTTGTACTCCTAGTAAATTTCAATTATACAATACAGTGCTATCAGCGGTAGTCACCGTGTTTTGCCTTAGATTCTTAGACCCTATCCGTCTTATAGCTGAAAGTTTACTCACTAATTCCCTCACCTCCCAGCCCTTGGAAACTACTTTTCCACTGTTTCTGAGTTTAAATCCTTTTTTTCTTGTACATATAAGTGATACTATGAAGTATTCGTCTTTTTCTGTCAGAATTATTTCACATAGCATAATGTCTTCAAGGTCTATCCATGTGGTTGAAAATGGCAAAATTTATTTTTTTTCCTAATGACTGAATAACATCCCATTGTATATGGATCACATCATCTTTATCCATTCACCCCTTAGGTTGTTTTCACATCTTGACTATTATAAACAATACTTAAATTAACATTAGCAGATTAACTTAAATTAATTAACTTAAATTAATTAACTTAAATTAATTAACTTAAATTAACATTAGCAGGTATCTCTTTGCTATCCTCTTTTATTTACTTTGGATATGCTTATTTCTTTAGAATTGCTTATGGTAAGCAACTTACTAATCTATGGTTTCTAGCACCTGACTCCCAGGAAATTGTCTTACCAGCCATGTATCTATACGAAAACAAAATGAAGACGTTGAATGAACTAAATGTCATTTTGTGTGTAAGTGAGGTGATCACAGTGCCAGCTGGAAACTGCATATATTATCTTGGGTGAAGACACATCAGATATGCAAAGAAAGGATCTGGGGACTTTCACTAGTAATGCCCGGGACTAAAAAATATCTTTGATTATGCTTAAAACTGGCTTGACAGTTTGATCCTTTGTGTTACCTCACATCCTTGAGAGTATGGGATACAGATCATCTAGCAGAATAATGTACTGAAACATGTATATGTGGTAGTTTTCTCCATCTATTTTGACCTCTTCTCCCTGCCTTTGTATCATCCCACATATCAATTGCTGTCCAAATATTTTATGAAATTCCTTGACTTACACATTTTTGTAAGAATGTAGAAAGCAGAAGCATACTAAATAAACTTTTATTTCTTAAGAAATTGTTGTATTTATCCTGGAGGAAAATGAACTGTCTTTAAGAAGCAAAATGGCAGAGGCACTCTTGGGGGACTCGGTTGAGCATGTGGCTCTTGATTTCTGCTCAGGTCATGATCTCAGGAAATCATTAGATCGAGCACTGCATTGGGCTCTGTACTGACAACACAGAGACTGCTTGGGATTCTCTTTAGCTCCCTCTCTCTCTGCTCCTCCTACCCGCCCCCCCCCCAAATAAATAAATAAACATTAAAGAAAAGAAGCAAAAGCTTACCATGTGCTGTAGAATGAGGGGAAAAGGTTGCAGCTCTCAGAAGAATGGAACCTTGGCGGTGTTACAAAGCAGTGCTTGCTGAAGGAGCCATGATTCCAGGTAAGCTGGTCTTTAGGCATAATGCTCCTAGCTTTAGCAAAAAGCATAACAAAAACGAAAACCTCTAGTCCCTGACTGATATGCCAGGAAAAAGACTGTTGATACGTTTAACAGGACTAATTCAAGTTTTAAAACAAAGCTATCAAACATTTGTGATCAGAAGTTCTTCCCATGTACTCTGTGTATTACCAACTTATCTTAGATAATGGTGAAATTCTGATAGTGGGTAAGAGTCCCAGTAATGATTGGGATGGAATTTTTCATCAACTTAGCAAAAAAAGTGGTTTTAATCTACATATAAATGATAACAAAGAAAATGTATTTTTTCTACCTGGATTTTTAGACTGGTACATATAGGAACCCAAGATCTGTGCACTACCGAGTAAGAAATAATTAACAAGAGGATATAGAGGTAATAAGCAAGAGGGTTGATATATATTGTTTTTTTAAACATCAAAGAGAGATAAAGAGATATACAGATATCATCATATACCAACACAAAGATTTTTTTTGCCCTTTTTAAAGTTTTTATTTATTTTGTGAAAGAGAGAGCACACAAGTGAGAGACAAGCAGAGAGAGAGAGAGAGAGAGAGAGAGAGAATCCCAATCAGGCTTTGTCCTGCCAGCAGAGAGCTCGATGCAGGGCTTGAACTCACAAACCACGAGATCATGACCTGAGCCAAAATCAGAAGTCTTGCACTCAACTGACTGAGCCACCCAGATGCCTCCATAAAATGATTTTTAATATTTGTTCTGTGGAATCTTATGATTCTATGGAGGCTCCTAACGGTTGTGGATATTAAGGTATAAGTGGACAAGGCAGTGAATATTCTGTCCTGACTTTATTCTGAAGATCTCAAATTTCCTTCAAAAGCCCACAGAGGTTTGCCAAGTCTTTGCCATACTTTAAGTCAGTGTCACTTCTTTTTCTTTCATCAGCCAGAGAAGGCTTTCTGCATTGAAGAGTTGAGAGGATTAGGTCAGGCCAACCTGGAAATTTCCCTCACTGAAAATCACCCATACCAAATATTGCAACTGAATCACCAGAGTGATAGCTCATCGTATTCACAGTATTGGGAGTCAGGTATGGAATCTGAGGGTAGAGGCATGCTTTTTTAGAATTCTGCCTTCCACAGATGTCATGGTTGACTAAAATGGCCCTGGGTTTGAATCCTTATCTGCTCAAAGTTGTGACCATGGGCAGAATTCCACAGTTCTAAGGGCACATTCTTTGAGGCACTTTTAACTAAGAGTTGGCAGAAGATAAAAATGTAAATATTTGCTATAAGAAATTTTTGACGTTACCTTGTCCAACAGTGAAATTTCCATGTAATAAACTTGTTATTGTAGAACGTATTTGACTGATAAAAAAAATGAACCCCCAGTATGGATATTGATATTAAGTCTTTGCTGTGAGGAGAAAGACCACTAAGTGGTCTTAAAGTTTCCTTTCAACACTGAACTTGTATGGTTCAATGACTTTGAGGATTATTTGTTATATAGCCTCTAAAATGTGAATTTGCATGGTTTTAATATCAACTTTGAATCAGTTAACATGGAATTTTAAAAAAATTATAATTTTAAGAAGAAAGGCATATCATGGCATTATCATGAAAAGGAAATGGGCAGTTTCTCCAATAACAAATTTCAACTCTAATTTAGATATTATGCTCTATTCACATACAGCTTTGAATATGTTTGGCTTCCTCTTGGCCAAATTATAACACAGGGAAAAATGTCATGATGAATAATACCTAATTTTGACAGTGGACTTTCTCATTTTCCTTGCAATCTTTACAGCTAAACACTTACTTAAAACAAAACAAAACAAAAAAACCTGATGAGGCCAGCAGATTCACCTCTACTCTGAGTGCACGGAGACTCAACAAGGACAAGATGGACTTTAAATGAGAGGTTAATAAGAGAATTCCTCACTAAGTGGATATAAAAATAATTAATTGAAAGAAGACATATTGACTTTTGCTAAAGACATTTCTGGAAGGAAGCTGAAATTCTCCCGTCCTTATGACCTCGGATTTTATAGTTGAAAATGATGAAATTGTTGGAGAAAAGAGATGATACAAGCAGAAGGCGTGGAGCAATAGGTTAGAATATTCAGCAAGGTGAACTCAGAGGGAAATGTGTCATCGATATTCTTTCAATATGTCACGTAAGCAAATGGGCACCGATCCCAGAATAGTAGATACTAGAAGGAAACAAATGCTGTGGCATAAAACGTTAACTGTCTGGCACATGTTTATGGATATTAATTTAATTAAGTAAACATTTATGAGAGGCTACTATGTACACATCTTCCACTTTGGCACTGGGAAATTACAAACAACAATAACAACAACAACAACAACAACAAAAACCCACAAGAAAATAAAGAGCTCTCGATATAGTGGAAAAAAGGTAAGTTCACGGGTAACCAGAATACATTATAGTTACAACAAATTACGTGATGCAAATATAAATAATTATGGAAATCACAAATGAAGGAGTAGTAAATCAGCACAGGAAATTCATAAAAGGACTCCCAAATGTTTGAAATTTGAGAGGGCTTTTAACAAGATTTCAAGGGGCTAAAATGAGTAGGATGAAATGCCAGTTAGATGGAATAGAATGGAATATGAGCAAGACCATGGAGCCATTCCCAGCGCATGCTCTGGTCAGAAGACATAAATGCTAGGGGGAAATAGACAGGAAGGTATTTTAAATCCAGAGTGGGAGGGTCTTGATTATTGAATACATTGAGACTTCTCTATTACTTAAGGGGAAATCTGACTATTTGGCCAAAGAGATACAAAATATACTATCTCTTTTTTTAATGTTTATTTATTCATTTTTGAGGGAGAAAGCAAGAGGGAGAGAGTGCAAGCAGAGCAGGGGTAGAGAGACAGAGAGAGAGAGAGAGAGAGAGAGAGAGAGAGAGTGTGTGTGTGTGTGAGAGAGAGAGAGAGAGAGAGAGAGAGAGAGAGACAGGGACAGAATTCCAAGCAAGCTCTGCACTCTCGTCCACATTAACTCTCAAACAGCAAGGTCATGACCTGAGCCCAAATCAAGAGTTGGATGCTTAATCCACTGAGTCACCCAGGTGCCCCTAAGATATACTGTTTCTTAAAATATAACTTTACTGGAAGTGTGAAGGACAGGTACACGAAGGACCTTGAATGTAATGACACGAAGACCTGTTGTGGCACTATTCCAGATATTCAGGCCGCTTATAACAAGAAATTAACATCAAATGATGTCGGACAGTATGAAAAAAGGCCAAAGGACTGAAAATATTTCGTTTCTTCTTCTCTGTTTCTATATTACCTTTCTACTTGTATTCACTTTTTAGTTTGAATTAACCTGATTAGAAGAAAAGATGTAATAAAAAAAATAGCTCTAAATTTCAGAATGGTGGTTTCACCTTTAATAATTTCTGTCTACTCTCATTAGATTGTGTTTCAGCTTCAATTATATGAGATCATTTTCTGAAGATTTAAAAATGTGTAATAGAAGACAACCAAGTTTCTATCCATAGGTAGTTAAGAAAACATATGCCTCTCTTTATTCAGAATTCAAATAATAATGCAGGCTTTAACTAGGCAACTCATTCTCTGTGGATTTGACTTACAATGGTTGATATGTACATACTGTGTAAAGAACCTCAGATAATAATTAATTCTTTCTTAAAATTCAGTAATGCTGTAGATTAATATAATGCAGTTTTTAATCTTCCATCTTTGTTGACCTGTTTTCAAAGAAATGTTCTTTTTGAAATAAGGCTCATAAAACACAAGTGGTTGAAAATTCATTATTTTATATTACTGTGCTTTTATAGAACATAGTAAGGGTACAACATATTTAGCATTAATTCTTAATAATGTTTTTGGGAGAAGTAATGAGAAAAATTCTCACACTGGGCATGTGCCTTTAACAACAGCCACTTGTACAGTATAATTTTAAAATCATTTTTACTGATTTCAACCTCTTCTACTGCCACCTCTAGACATAAACCATACATCTTCACAAGCCTAACCCTTCATGTAAATCAGCACAACAATGACAACACAATAGGATTCAGGTATTTCACTAATTGACTGATACTGTCTTCTTAAATTTTCATAACCACACAGAGAAATATATACTATTTCATCATTTACTAGATGAGAGAATTGGTTGAAAGTGACTAGAAAATCTAGTAAAAGTCTCCATTAGTAAACTGAATTATCATGAGGGTGGTGGTTGAAAAAGCCTTATATCATACAAAGAGAGAAATGATGGGTGGGGAAAGAGAAAAGAAAAAAAAAATGAAAAAAAAAATTGACCAGGCAGAGAATCAGAGAAACTATACAGTTTAATCAAGAGAGAGAGAGAGAGAGAGAGAGAGAGAGAGAAAGAGAGAGGAAACTAAAGAAGGAGATCCAGAAGAGGTGTAAAAAGAACAGATTACAAATGTCTGCTTAAACAAACCAAAAACCAGAACAGAGAAGGGAAGAAATAAGAGTAGGAAAAGAAAGAAAAAAAATGTTTCCGTATAGCGACCATTGTATATGCATGCATGGATGTTGACTACAATACAATATTAATAAACTCTTGTCATATACTGTACTTAACGTAACTGGCAATATGGCAGCAGAGGAAAGGGTCTTTATCTGCTGGCAGCTTGGCCAAGAATGAAGCTAAGCATTCCTAAGCTTCCTCTTGTATGGAAAAGCAAAGGACTGTCCATAGTTGCTCAAAGTTATGGGGCCTATCCATCAGGAAGAGCTAACAATTGTAAATGTTTATGCTCCCAACTTAGAGCACCCAAATATATAAATCAATTAATCACAAACATAAGCAAAATTATTGATAAGAGTATGGTAATTGCAGGGGACTTTAATACTCCACTTACAGTAATGGACAGATCATCTAGGCAAAAAAATCAATAAAGAAACAATGGCTCTGAATGATACACTGGACCAGATGGACTTGTCAGATATATTCAGAACTTTCAATCCCAAAGCAGCAGAGTATGCATTCTTCTTGAGTGCACATGGAACATTTTCCAAGATAGATCACATACTGGGTCACAAAACAGCCCTCAGTAAATATAAAAGAATTGAGATCATACCCTGCATATTTTCTGATCACAACACTATGAAACTTGAAATTAACCACAAGAAAAAAGTTGGAAAGCCTCCAAATGCATGGAGGTTAAAGAACATCCTACTAAAGAATGAATAGGCCAAACAGGCCATTAGAGAAGAAATTAAAAAATATATGGGAGCAAATGAAAACACGACAGTCCAAATGCTTTGGGATGCAGCAAAGACAGTTTAAGAGGAAAATACATTGCAATCCAGGCCTATCTCAAGAAACAAACAAACAAACAAATCACAACTACAAAACCTAACTTCACACCGAAAGGAACTGGAAGCAGAACAGCAAAGAAACCCCAAAGCCAGCAGAAGAAGAGAAATAATAAAGATTAGAGCAGAAATAAACAATATAGAATCCCCCCCCCCAAAAAAAAACCAGCAGAAAAGATCAATGAATCTAAGAGCTGGTGTTTTGAAAGAATAAACAAAATTGATCAACTTCTAGCCAGACTTCTAAAAAAGAAGAGAGATAACCCAAATAGATAAAATCATAAATGAAAGAGGAGAGATCACAACCAACACCACATAAATACAAACAATTACTAGAGAATACCGTGACAAATTATATGCCAACAAACGGAACAACCTGGACGAAATACACAAATTCTTAGACACCTACACACTTCCAAGACTCATACAAGAAGAAACAGAAAACTTGAACAGACCCATAGCCAGCAAAGAAATTGAATAAGTTATCAGAAATCTCCCAACAAATAAGAGTCCTGGGCCAAATGGCTCCCCAGGGGAATTCTACCAGACATTTAAAGCAGAGTTAATACCTATCCTTCTCAAGCTGTTCCAAAAAATAGAAATGGAAGGAGGGCTTCCAGACTCATTCTATGAAGACAGCATTACCTTTATTCCCAAACCAGAGACTCCACTAAAAAGGAGAATTACAGGCCAATATCCCTGATGAACATGGATGCAAAAATTCTCAACAAGATACTAGAAAACTGAATTCAACAGTATATTAAAATAATTATTCACCATGATCAAGTGGGATTCCTGGGCTGCAGGGCTGGTTCAATATTTGCAAATCAATCAATGTGATACATCACATTAATAAGAACCATATGATCCTGTCAATAGATGCAGAAAAAGTATTTGACAAATCACAGTATCTTTTCTTTTTTTTTTTTAATTTTTTTTCAACGTTTATTTATTTTTGGGACAGAGAGAGACAGAGCATGAACGGGGGAGGGGCAGAGAGAGAGGGAGACACAGAATCGGAAACAGGCTCCAGGCTCTGAGCCATCAGCCCAGAGCCTGATGCGGGGCTCGAACTCCCGGACCGCGAGATCGTGACCTGGCTGAAGTCGGACGCTTAACCGACTGCGCCACCCAGGCACCCCACAGTATCTTTTCTTAATAAAAACCCTCAAGAAAATCGGGATAGAAGGAACATAACATCATAAAAACCACATATGAAAATCCCACAGCTAATATCATTGTCAATGGGGAAAAACTGAGAGCTTCCTCCTGAGATCAGGCACGACAGGGGTGTCCACTCTCACCGCTGTTGTTGAACATAGTGATGGAAATCCTAGCCTCAGCAATTAGACAACAACATGAAATAAAAGGCATCCAAATTAGCAAAGAACAAGTCAAGCTTTCACTTCTTGTGGATGGAATGATACTCTACACGGAAAACCTGAGAGACTACACCAAAATACTGCTAGAACTGATACATGATTTCAGCAAAGTCACAAGATATAAAATCAATGTACAGAAATGAGTTGCATTTCTATACACCAATAATGAAGCAACAGAAAGAGAAATCAAGAAATCGATCCCATTTACAATTGCACCAAGAACCATAAAATACCTAGGAATAAACCTAACCAAAGAGGCAAAAGATTCATATGCTAAAAACTATAGAAAGCTTATGAAAGAAATTGAAGAAGACACATAAAAAAATGTGAAAACATCCTATGCTCATGGATTGGAAGAAAAATGTTGTTAAAATATCAATACTACCCAAAACAATCTACACATTCAATGCAATCCCAATCAAAAGTGCACTGGCATTCTTCTCAGAGCTAGAACAAAAATCCTAAAATGTATATGGAACTAAGAAGACCCTGAATTAGCCAAATTAATATTGAAAAAGAAAACCAAAGCAGGAGGCATCACAATCCTGGGCTTTAGCCTCTACTACAAAGCTGTAATCATCAAGACAGTATGGTATTGGCGCAAAAACAGACACATAGCCCAATGGAATAGAATAGAGAACTTAGAATTAGACCCACAAATGTATGGCCAACTAATCTTTGACAAAAGCAGGAAAGAATATCCAATGGAAAAAGACAATCTCTTTAGCAAATGGTGCCGGGAGGACAGAACAGCAATATGGAAAGGAATGAAACTGGACCTCTGTCTTACAATATACACAAAAAGAAACTCAAAATGTATGAAAGACCTAAACGTGAGACAGGAAACCATCAAAATCCTAGAGGAGAAAACAGGCAACAACCTCTATGACCTCAGTTGCAGCAACTTCTTACTTCACACGTCTCTGAAGGCAAGGAAAATTAAAGCAAAAAGGAACTATTAGGACCTCATCCAGATAAAAAGCTTCTGTGCTGCAAAGGAAACAATCAACAAAACTAAAAGGCAACTGGTGGAATGGGAGAAGATATTTGCAAATGACATATCGGATAAAGTGTTGGTTTCCAAAATCTATGAAGAACTTACCAAACTCAACACCTGAAAAACAAACAATCCAGGGAAGAAATGGGAAGAAGACATGAATAGACACTTTTTCAAAGAAGACATCCAGATGGCCAATAGACAGACACATGAAAAGATGGTGGACATTGCTCACCATCAGGGAAATACAAATCAAAACCATATTGAGATACCACCTCACACCCGTCTGAGTGGCTACAATGAACAACTCAGGACACAATAGATGTTGGGGAGGATGTGGAGAAACGGGAACACTCTTGCACTTTTGGTGGGAATGTCAATTGGTGCAACCACTCTGGAAAACAGTGTGGAGGTTCCTCAAAAAATTAAAAATAGAATTACCCTACAACCCAGCAATAGCACTACTAGGAATTTATCCAAAGGATTCTGGAGTGCTGGTTTATAGGGGCACACTGGCCCCAATGTTTATAGCAATGCTATCAACAATAGCCAAATTATGGAAAGAACCCAAATGTCTATCAACGGATGAATGGATAAAGAAGATGTAGTTTATATGTACAATGGAATACTACTTGGCAATGAGAAAGAATGATATCTTGCCATGTGCAGCAACGTGCATGGCACTGGAGGGTATTATGCTAAGTGAAATAAGTCAGTCAGAGAAAGACAGATATCATATGTTTTTACTCATATGTGGAACTTGAGAAACTTAACAGAAGACCATAGGAGAAGGGAAGGTGGGGAAAAAAAAACAGTTTCAGAGATGGAGACAAACTATATAAGACTCTTAAATAAAGAGACAAACTGAGGGTTGATGGGAGGGGTGGTGGGGGAGAGGGGAAAGTGGGTGATGGGCATTGAGGAGGACATTTGTTCGGATGAACACTGGGTGTTATATGAAGCAATGAGTCATGGGAATCTACCCCCGAGGCAAGGTCAAACTGTATACACTGTATGTTAGCTAACTTGACAATAAATTATATTTTAAAAAATTTAGGGCAAATAACATCAATTGAGTAAATACAAAATGCCAAGAATATCACTAGAGGTTGTATGTATATTTTCTCTTTGTAGAAGTTGTGTATATATTTTCTCTGTGCTTTCTCCATTACCTACAGAGACTAATTGGTTTTAAAGGTGACCTACTTGAATCAAGGTAAGAGTCAGTGTATAAATTATTCAAATTTAAAGTAGCATATGGGAGAGTCCATGTCCAAAGTTCTTTTTATTTTTTTCATTTTGCACGTTTTTTGTTGTGGTGGTGGTGGTTTTTTTGTGTCTTTTTTTGTTTGTTTGTTTTGTTTTGTTTTGTTTTTTACTTATTCCATGTGCAGGTGCATGAAAGAAACAAACCATGAGAGAAGTTTTCTCTTGGAGGTGTGAAAAGAATTTCACATACATCATCTCATTTAGCTTTTATAACAAGGCTTAAACCACTACCTCCATCTTTAAAAAAAAAGTTGAAGATAAATTGAAAATCAGATAATCAAACAGGAAATCAAACAAGAAAGATTCATGATAGAGGCTTGGCCACACATCTAATTTCCATGATGGCAACTTATTTTGAATGACAATTTTCAGGAAAATAGTTATGATCTCATTCTTTGTCACAAAAGGATTTTAATTCAAATAAAACTTCCTTGACAATCCATTTTTTCTGAAATGGTACAATGAACAATAGTACAAGCTGGAGAAAGTTGAGGCCAAAGAGTTCTATGTTACAGAAACTCCATAATTTTTCCAAGCTCCCCACTCTTTTCAAAATCATGAAAAGGGACTATTTTTAGAAAAAAATACAGAAGATAGAAAACACTGAATATTGATATGTCTTCCTCAAAGTGACTGCTTTATTTTGTGCCTGTGTATGGAGAACTAATAACCCACTCCACAAATTCATTCAAGCTACTGTAATTTAGCAGGGATCTGCATCTGTAAGTTTTAATTATCTGTTTAATCAGGCTGTGAATAACCTAAAGTAGGTTAATTTTTGAAATCCTACTTGGAACAAATGTTTTGACTAAATTTGAAACTTAGCCAACACCTGGTGAGATTAGAGGCAAGAAGCAAAGCAGACAAACTGACTGAAACGATGTTCTCCATTATCCATCACTTGGCTTTGTTTTGAGAAATCAACAGTTTTACAAACACAATGCTCGCGATTAATTAAAAGGGGGTCATTAAACCAAACGTTGTGTTCTTTTAGATATGATTATTTGATAACAGTGTGTTGTTATGTTATGCCAGCTTCAAGAACAGACGGTTGGAAATGTTAGCTGAGACAATATTAAGACGGACAAGCATAGCGTGGTACACTCTGAAGAGTTACGGGACCATGTCTTCTACTCCGAGGCCTCCTAGGTCTGTTGGTGTACCTGAGTCATTAGAATATTTGAACTGTTCAAGGGCTACATATGTTTATATAACATCAAGGCATAATAGTCCAAGATGTCCTGATATTTGTAGTTAATCTCAATGCTTGTTACTACAGTTCTTTAGAGACACAGTGCACAATGCCATGGGAATGCTAATTTCAATATTCAGTACTTAGAAACTGGTCTCTTTTCAAGAGTATTTGCCACAACTATTGTATGGGAAAAGCAAAGGAATTATTTTCACCTGCAGAATTGGGAAAGGAGACTTAAGTTCACTCAACGTTTCACTCAACGCTAGGGAAAATACTGAACATTTATTGCCGCAACACGCGATACTGAAGTTCTGCCTTTGAAGGTTATATATTGACCCCCCAGAGAAGCAGTAACCAGCCATTTTAGTATGATAAAGGAAAGAGTTGTCTTGTTTTAGTACTTGATCGAGGTACCTACATTTGGAAATTTTATGATCAAAACTCAAGATACAGCATTTTATGGCAACTATTTCACTTAAAAGCTAGAGGCTGGATTCTCCAGGCACATTATTCTCCTTGTTGTGGGGAACATCTGTTGACTGCGAAGAGAAATGGCATAAAAAGACAATTAAAATCCTAACTCAGGTTGAAGGGAATTATACAAATTTTGCTATCAGGAGTAGACAAAATAGCCTATTAAGCAGTACCGGGACAGATTTATTATTTCTAGGTAGGTGATATTCATTATAACTACATAAAATACAGCTTAATAAACTATTATTTTCACAATAGACGATAACTACATAAATTATTTTATGCTGAATATCTAAAGTGACTGTAATTGATATGTTCTTATATTTTATTAATTAAAATTACCAATTTAATACTGAGTAGGAAATATTACTTAAATGCATATCTACTTTCCTAAATTACAGCGTGTACTTTATAGAATCAGTCATATGTTCACTTGAGATATTTTTCTAGACTTTATAAATATAATTAGTATGGATTTAGTCAAACTTTGATTTTAATAGATTTTTAAATGTCTCTAATGCCAGTTGTAAATTACTTTTATTTATTATATCTGCAATATGGTCCAAATGTATGATTCTGTTTGTCGTGATATATGTAGTTAACTTTAGAATGCCTTAATTTAGACAGCATGGCATTATTGTTTGTTTTAGGTTTACCCAAGGGAGATCCACTCTCCACTTCAGAAACACACAGTGCAGAAATGATTAGGTGGTGTTCAACACGGGGACCCCACTGAAGTGTAAGCTGTTAGATGTCGTCATTTTCTTTCCTCTGTTATCAACAAAATAGGCCTTTCTAATTAGTAGCATAAATATTTAACATGAATTTTGGATGATGAAATCACTGTCTTGTTAGTCATCCCCTTAATGGGTATTAAAAATGGTTTTCACTGGGAAAATTAGTATTATGAATTGGATATATGAATCTAGCTTTTCACCTTCACCCTTAGGGAAAGAGGCCCAGCTTTGATCTCTAAATAGTCCTTTGACTCTTGATCATGTGAGCCTGATAAGATGGTTAGTCAAATATTGACAATTTTGCCTTAAGGGGATCTTTCATTCTAGGTACTTTCAGAGTGACAGAACAGGCAGAGCACTGAAACTTGAGGGAGATAATAGACTTTTTTATGTCTGCCAAAGACTTCTGGCTAACTTGTCTTATGGAGGCACAATTTGCCTTCAGATTTTTTTTTCCATTATAATCTTGAAGGGAGGTTGTAAAAGAATAGCTCATTTACATTTAAAACTATGTCTACACAGTGATATCTACCAAGGATTATCTAATATTTTTGTGTTCCAAAATTGTCTTAAGTCAGTTCTCAAATCTACTGACAGAGTCTGGTTTCTGTGCACAGAGTCCAGGTTGAGAGGGGTTAATTTGCAGTTCAAATTCAATCTTTTTCCCTCTCAATAAGCTTTTTGCTTTCAGGATTATATAATCCCATAGGAAGGAACTTTATCAATTCATATAAAGGCCACTGAATTTCCATTCTGGCTTACCATTACCTTCTTTTCAGCCATAGCCCTAAATCTTCTCAAAGAACTGTCACAACAGGATCTCACTGTATACCTGGTATTCTCCACAATAGACAAATATACACCTTATCTAAAGTAGTGAAACTAGTGAAGAAAAGACCCCAAATAGGGGATGATATTATAAAGTTATAAGGGAAGAATACCTGGGTAAACATGAAAAATATAACTAAAAAAAATACAGAAAAGAAAACGAGAAAGGAAACAAAATGGTATACTACAGAAGCATAGATATAAAAGAAGGAAGTAATGGAGGAATTGAGGAAGAAAAAAATATGATATATACAGAATAACAAAGTGGCAGAAGTAACTTCTTATCTGTAGTTACTTTAAATGTAAATGGATTAAACTCTCCAATTAAAAGGAATGGCCAAATGGACAAAAAACAAAATCCAATAATTTGCTCTCTATAAAAGACTCAATGTATATCCAAAAACACAGAAAGATGAAAATGAAAGGATAGAAAAAGTTATTCCACACAAATTGTAACTCAAACAGAATTAGAGTGGTTCTACTAAAAATCATTTCTAATAGACTAATTCGAAAATGATTACAAGAGACAAAAAAAGGACATGACATTATGTACTGATAATAGGTCAATCTGTCTGGAAGATATGAATTATAAACATACAAACAACTAACAACATTGCACCAAAAAATATTAAGCAAAAAAATGTGATAGAATTGAAGGGAGAAGTATATGATAATATACCTGATAATAGCTGGAAACCTCAATATATCAGTTTTAATAATGACTAATAAAACCAGGAAAAAGATCAACATGGAAATAAAAACTTGATCAAAACTATAAACCAACTAGCCTTAACAGAAAAATACAAAGCACTGTACCCCAAAACATAAGAATAATGATTTTTCCCTAGGATACATAAATATTCTCAATTATTAATCATACGTCAACTCATAAAACAAGCTTCAATTAAGATCAAAAGATTAAAATCACAAAAAGTATGGTTACAACCCAAAAGATAAAATTAGAAATAAAAATAAGGAAAACTGGAAAATTCATAAATCTGTAGAAATAATTACCCACTTCACACCCACTAGGATGGTAAAAATATTTAAAAAAAAAAGAAAAACACAGGAAAATAGCAAGTGTTGGTGAAAGTGTAAAGAAACTAGAACCTTCCATAAATGCTGGTAGGACTGTAAAATGATGCAGTTTAATGGTACGCCAAAGAGTAAATGTAGAATTACTCCATGAGTCAACAATTCCACTCCGAGGTATATACCCCAAAGAATGGACCCTGGGGACTTGTCCAGATCCTTGAAGCACACTGTCCATTGTAGCACTGTTCACAGTAGCCAAAACCTGCGTGTCTATGATAGATGAATGGAAAAACAAGATATGGTGGGTGCATGCAAGGAAATATTACTCTGCCTAAAAAAGGAATGAACTTTTGTTGCATACTAACTACCGTGTAGATGAACAGTGTGGATGACCCTGAAGTATCCAGACTCAAAATGTCACCTATGTATGGTTCCATTCATTTTTTTTAATTTTTTTTAACGTTTATTTATTTTTGAGACAGAGAGAGACAGAGCATGAACAGGAGAGGGTCAGAGAGAGAGGGAGACACAGAATCTGAAACAGGTTCCAGGCTCTGAGCTGTCAGCACAGAGCCTGATGTGGGGCTCAAACTCATGGACCACGAGATCATGACCTGAGCTGAAGTCGGACGCTGAACCGACTGAGCCACCCAGGTGCCCCTGTATGGTTCCATTTATATGAGATATCCATAGTAAGTACATCCAGAGACAAAAAGAATGACTGGGGGCTGCCAGTGGCTGGGAGGAATTGTCAACATGGAGTGACTTGTTGGTATGAAGTATTCTTTTAGAATGATGCACATGTTTGGAAACTTGACAGAGGTGTTGGTTGCACAACATTGTGACGTACTGAATGCCCCTGAATTTATGTTTTAGATGATTAAATCTATGTTATGTGAATTTCACCTCAATTAAAAAAAAAAAGCAGTCAGTCCTTTTCTTCAGTGTCGCAGTATGAAGAATAGTCATAGCAAAGCTTTAGGGTCACTGGACTCATGTCCTCTCAACCTCTAGAAGACATATTTCAGAGTCTGTATTCATGTCACTGTCACATGGCAATACCAGAGATAGAAACTATACAAACTATAAACTCCCTTTTATGTAAATGAATAACATCTCATTTGTTCTTTTACTGCAATTAAGTAAAACCACCAAATGTAGAAACCTTTCCCTGGATAATGACTTCTTTTGCTATCGGTTTCATTAACACTTAGTTGTGTTTAGTATTATGCCTTAATGAACTTACTTTTCAGCTATTTTGTCAATACATATTTATTAAGCACTTATTCTCTGTTCTTAGAATACCTCCGTGAATTAAAACAAAGATTCCCCATTAAACAGAGCTTGCATTCCAGCAAACAGAGCTAGACAATAAAGAATGAATATTATAAATAAATTATGTAATATGTTCATAGAAGCAACAGGAAAAAAAAGTTTAGATTACAGCAAGGAAACCGTGTGATTGGTGTATAATTTTTAACGGAGTATAAGGGCCGATTGGGAAAAAAACAATTCTGCCTTCTTTCATTTGATTATAGAATATTATGAAAGTTCATAAATTAAAAAATAAACTATGGTGTCTTCAAACTTTAATTTTTTACTTACATGATTCCTCCTTTTGCATTTTGGAAAATTAAGACCAATTTTTGTTATATTTGTTCGTTTGTTCCCATGGTAGTTTCCTACCTAAATTGTTACATAGAGCATATAACAAATTTATGATTTAAAACCCACCAAATCAGTAAAAAGTAAAGAATATACTGGCATAACATTAAAATCTGTGTAGTAATTAATCACAAGGTTGAACCAATCTTTTGCGTGCTTATTTGTCTCTGGGATTTCCAGTTTTGTGTAGTGCCTGTTCATTATTCATGATCAGTTAAGAGGTAGATTGCCTTTGAAAATCTGAATATTTAAATTAACCTTTGCTTAAGATTCTCATTAAAATAAATATTTATAAGTAGTTACAGATATGTTTTACACTTGAAAATCTAAATTACTTATTAACACATCATTTTACTTTATTCAACACTTCCTTAAAGCAAGCCAGTTCAAACAGCGTTTACCCACATCTTTGAATCCACATTTCACTTAGGTATGCGGCACCAGCATTGGGAACCTTTCTAGGGTCTTCACGTCCATTGACACAAGTAAAGTTACATTAGAATCAATATCCCACATTTTCTATTTCCATTTCACCAGCAAAGAGAGGACCTTCAGGACACTGGAAAATTTACACTAATAATATCTGAGGAGGTATATGGAAAGTTCACAAACAGATCTACCCACGAGAGTCCCCACTCTGTTTCTACCTTGTTCTTTGCTCTACCCCAATTCACCATGGGAGCCCCCTGGGGCTGCTTCCCTGCTCGGGTTGCTTTTGTGACTCGCAACAAGTAGAGGGTATCCACGTCAGGGGTGGTGCCAGCCAAGGCTTTCAAAGTCTTCTATCCGCCTCCTGGCAGTCACTGTTGAGTTCCTTTACAGAAGAGCAAGGGATCCATTTCCAATGATTTTGCAAAATCATCAAGAACCTAAAGCAAGTATGATGGGCACACATTCTAAAAATTTCCTTCAAGAAAATGACTTCTTCGGCACCTTGCATTTATTTCCTCCTTTCACAGAGAGCAGCACTTAGTTCAAAAAGATCGGGCAGGTGGGGTGCCAGGGTGGGTCAGTGGGTTGAGCATCTGACTCTTGGTTTTGGCTTAGGTCATGATCTTGCGGTTTGTGAGATCGAGCCCTGGGTGGGACTTTGTGCTAACCAGTACCAGTGCAGAGCCTACTTGGAATATTCTCTCTCTCTCTCTCTCTCTCTCTCTCTCTCTCTCTGTCTCTCTCTGTCTCTATGTCTCTCTCCCTCCCTCTGTCCCTCTCTCTCCTCTCTCTCCCTTCCCCTTTCCTGGGTGTGCACTCTGTCTCTCTCTTTCTCTCTCAAAATAAACAAATAAACTTAAAAGAAAACTTACCTTAAAAATAGTCACACAGGGCACAGATTCCGTAACCTACTTCCTCATCTATTTATTTTGTCTCACTCTCCTGGCTGGGGCATCTCCTTATCCAACATAACACAAGCATTCGAACAAATACTTCTCACATTTGCCCACTCTTGCCGATAGATGATGAGGCAGTGTCGGCTAGCTTTCAGCAGGCACTCAGTCTTCAAATCTCCGGTCTGCAGCAGGTGCATACTGGTTCACTGGGACAGGTGCCCTTCGGGGCCGCCAATGACGGGCCGTGACAGTGGATAAACTTCCTGATCTTCTCGTTTCTCAGTTCCCCTATTTCAAAATTGAAAAACGTAATAAGCCTGTATATCAGTGGAATTAAGCAAGATGACTCATAGCAAATGTTTCCGGCATTGGCAGGTGTATATTTGTCCTATTTAGTACATTTTACCTTTATTTATCTTCAGGAAAAAGGATGAGATGGATTTAGATGCTAGGCATTTTGAACTTGAGAGAATTCAGAACTGTTTTTGCTACTTTTATTTGTCTTTGTTATAGTCTCCTCCTTAAATGTGAAATATAAGGTATAATAACATAACATTAAAACTCATGAATTCATCAAAGTATTCTGATGGTACAGCATTAAAATATTTTATGCAATGAATAATGCTTACTGTTTCCTTGGATTTTCACCCATTTTCATAAGTTTTTTTTTTTTCCTGCTGGCTTTTAGGAGCTCTTTATGGATTTTATAAATGAATTTTTTGTCAATTATGTTTACTTCAAATATCTTCTCCCACTATACATGGAATCTTTATTTCCTTCATTTATCATGTCTCGGATTTAATTTGGTTAAATTTATCAATAGTTTTCTTTGCAAAATATTTTCTTTACTTTCTGGCTCATTTAAATAAGTATTTCCTACCCTAAGATCATGAGAATATTTGCCAATCTACATTTTTCAAAGCTTTGTAGTTGGGACTTTTCCTTTAGTTCTTTAATTCACCTGGAGTGTGTGCATGTGTGTGTGTGTGTGTGTGTGTGTGTGTGCAGTATATGAAAAGGGTCCAAATGTTTTGACTGGTAGGGGTTTAGATACATATTATTTTCAGCACTGCTCTACAGTGTCTCCTGTCATATATTGAAGGGCCCATATATAATGCATCTCTAGGCTTCTCTCTTTTGTACAATTAATTGGTACATTTGTTTCTACTAGTCCGTAGCCATATTTATCAGAATGTCTTTAAAAATAATCACTTCCTGGTAGAGTCAAATTCTTCCTTCTCTTCCTTCTCCTTTAATAAGAGAGCTATTTATACTTAACTTCTGATATCACATGTTAATTTAATTTTTTTAAAAAAATTAATGTTTATTTATTTTTGAGAGAGAGAGAGAGAGAGAGAGAGACAGAGCATGAGTGGGGGAGGGGCAGAGAGAGAGGGAGACACAGAATCCAAAGCAGGCTCCGGGCTTTGAGCTGTCAGCACAGAGCCAGACGTGGGCTCGAACTCATAACCCGCAAGAGCAAGCGCATGACCTGAGCCGAAGTCCGACACTCAACGGCTCAACCGACTAAGCCGCCAGGAGTCCCCATCACATGTAAATTTTAGAATTAGCTTGTCGATTACAACAAAGTTCATATAAGAAAACTTAAAAAGACTTTGATAATTTGTGCCAAATTTATAAATAATTTTTTGTTGAATGTACACCATCTTATATTTTTCCCCAGCATCATGGTATGTTCCTCCATTTACTTACCTGCTTGACTATATTTCCTTGACTTATATATTTTCCCCATAGAATTCTTGGCAACTTTAAAAAATATCTGTATTTAGTAAAACTTCAATTTTATTTATTTATTTATTTTGTAATGTTTATTTATTTATTTTGAGAGAGAGAGAGCCGGAGCAGGGGAGGGTCAGAGAGAAGGAGAGAGAGAATCCCAAGTAGGCTCCGTGATGTCAGCACAAAGCCTGATGCAGGGCTCGATATCACCAACTGAGAGATCATGACCTGAGCAGAAATCAAGAGTAGAACACTTAACCCACTGAGCTACCCAGAAGCCCCAAGTTCTATTAACTTTAACTGGATCTTTCTTTTTTTTCCTTTTTTTAAATGTTTATTTTTTTTAGAGAGAGAGAGAGAGAGAGAGAGAGAGAGAGAGAGCAGGAGTCAGGGAGGGGCAGAGAGACAGGGAGACACAGAATCTGAAGTAGGCTCCAGGCTCGGAGCTGTCAGCACAGAACCTGACGCAGGGCTCAAACCCACAAACTCTGAGACTGTGACCTGAGCAGAATTCAGATGCTTAACCAACTGAGCCACCCAGGTGCCCCTGGAATCTTTCTTAATGTGAATTTTATCAGTTTGTTGTGAATATGTATGTATCAGAGTTGGCAGACTATATCTGGTCTTTTGCCTAGTTTTATAAATAAAGTTTTATTAGAACACAGCCACACACATTCGTTAATGTATTGCTAACACTACCCTTGTGCTACAATGATGGAGTTGAGTAGTTTTGAAAGAAACTTTATGGATTGCAAAACTTAAAATATTTACTATCTGGCCATTGACAGAAATATTTGTTAAACTTTGGCACATAGGGATTTATTGAAAATGTTTTTGTTTTTTGGTTTTTGTTTTGCATACGGCAACTCTTCCAGTTCCATTAATTAATTGTAAACGATTATCTCATCTGCAAGAAATAACGGACTTATTTCCTTGTTTCCAATTCTTTCTCTCTCACTTTACTAAGTGACTAGAACCTCTAGTACAATGTAAAGGGGAAAAAAATGAAGTCTATCACATGGATAACTTTGTTTTTTATATTCCTAGTCTGATAAAATGTTTTCTTTTAAATCTGACTTTTTTCAATGTGCTTTTTTTTAATTTTATTTTTTATTTTTTTGCATTGGTTGAGAGGATTACTGGACATTCTTGATTTTATCTACTAATGTGGTAGAATATATCAACTGGTCATTTGCATTTCTGGAATAAATCGAACTGCATCGAGATATATTTTCTTTTTAATCCTTTTTAAATTTGGCCTAGTTAATTATAATTTATTTTCAAATTTTTGATGTCCTCAAAAATTCTGAGTTATTTTCAGAGGGATGATTAGTCTGAATAACCTAGTCTATATTACCAGAAATGAGATCCTGTTTTTATGATTTTGAATACATTAAGATGTTCCAAGTAGTATCATCTTCTGTACAATTTTATCTTTAGACACTTCCGGAAAGGAAAGCTGACTTAAAATCAGTAACTTTTTAAAATTAAGAGTTCAATAAAGAATTCTTTCAGTTTATGGCTCAAATTTTAGTTTAGGAACAATGAACCAATTTTCTTTTTATATTAACTGAAATGTATAACTTAAATGTTAACGTAAGTGCTTATTTTTTTTAAATGTTTATTTATTTTTGAGAGAGAGAGAACACGGGAGCAGGGGAGGGGCAGAGAGAGAAGTAGACGCAGAATCCGAAGCAGGCTCCAGGCTCTGAACTCTCAGCACAGAGCCTGATGTGGGGCATGAACTCACTAACGGTGAGATCATGACCTGAGCCGAAGTCGGACGTTCAACCAACTGAGCCACCCAGGCGCCCAAACTTAAGTGCTAATTTAAATGTAAACTTAAGTTAACTATATCACAAATACTATTGTCCATGTATTTATTTCAACATAAACATAAAGCAAGTATCATTTATAAAACATAAAACATTTGGAAATAATAGTTTTCTCTCTAAAATAAAAATCTGTGGGGCACCTGGGTGGCTCAGTCGGTTGAGCATCCGACTTTGGCTCAGGTCATGATCTCGCGGTCCGTGAGTTCGAGCCCCGCGTCGGGCTCTGTGCTGACAGCTCAGAGCCTGGAGCCTGTTTCGGATTCTGTGTCTCCCTCTCTCTCTGACTCTCCCCCATTCATGTTCTGTGTCTCTCTGTCTCAAAAATAAATAAACGTTAAAAAAAATTAAAAAAAAAATAAATACAATAAAATAAAAATCTGTGACCTGCACTTTGCTACACTACATTGATATGACCATGATTTTGGATGAAATTGTCTACTCTACTAACCCTGAAGTTCTGTGACTTTTATTGGTAGGAATACAAATTGACTCTTTTCTGCTTTATGTTGGGTGCTTACCTAATTTTGCCTCCACACGGTATTCTGAAGCCTGCATTTGTGATCTGCTTACTCTAATTTTAGGTGTTTATTCTGTTGATTTAATCTTAGGACTGAGGAATTTATTCAACCTTCTACATCGCCCCCAAAGATGGCTTGAAGTTTGACTCTCCGTACTATTTCCTGAACAGAAATCTTCGTGACATGGGGCGCCTGGGTGGCTCAGTCGGTTAAGCGTCCGACTTCGGCTCAGGTCACAATCTCACTGTCCGTGTGTTCGAGCCCCACGTCGGGCTCTGTGCTTACTGCTCAGAACCTGGAGCCTGTTTCAGATTCTGTGTCTCCCTCTCTCTCTGACCCTCCCCCGTTCATGCTCTGTCTCTCTCTGTCTCAAAAATAAATAAAACGTTAAAACAAAAAAACGAAAACAAACAAACAAAAAAAGAAATCTTCGTGACAATAGACCGTTTTTCCTTCTTGGAACTGATAGGACTACGCTTTCCAACACTATGCCTACAACACAAATACGGTCGCCACCTCAACAAGAAACGACCTGTCGGTTCTGTTTCGTTTCCGAGATGCGGTTAGGAAATAGTATATAATACAAATGTGTGTCAAATGGAATTAAATGTTAGTTTGGAATGACTATTTTGCTTAGATTCACATAAATTATATTTGAACTAAGTAAACTTAACCACATCAGGCATTTCGTTTTGCTTATTCATCCTTAGCCCCACTGTGAGAAGTGAAACCTGCTATTATGCAGGTCATTCAATAGCTATTAACTTCAGATTTTTCTAGACCACGAATGTAGCACTTTTTTTTTAATTTTAATATTCTCAGAGACTAGCACAGAAACTTGTTTGATAAGAGTGGTAATCCCCAGCTTTACCCAAAACTTTAATTAATCAAGTAGGTGCTTGCCAAATTAATTTGCAGGGGTTTTTCTTATCTAATCTTATGTATCATCAAATAACGTTTCCATACTTGAGTCAGTTTGTAACCAAATTCTTGTTGTAATTAGCCTGGATTGTGAGGGTAAGAAAATAATATATTATGTGTTATATGGATATGTACTTATTAACACAGTGTCTGCATATGTGTGTATAAGTAATGTCAATCATTTTTAGAGTTTGTGTGGAATCATTTAGAGTTTAGGGTTGTATGGAAGCAGTCAAGGCCACAAAATGTTTAAATTTGGTAGCACTATCTACTGACATTGTTGTCTTAAATGCTCGCCTATATTAAGGAGATTCCTTAGATGCCTCTCCTTTTAATTCTATTTGGCCTGTAGAGTAGCCAAAATTTGAGCCGATAACTTTGTGAAAATATCTTCCGTAGATCAGCATAGGCAAGGACAGGAGCTGCAGTCACTGAACATTTCCATACGATAGTATATGTATAAAGATTTTTCTTAAACATTCATGTTATAAGCAGAGCAGTATTGAGATTTTAATGCCATTGCTAATGTCACATTTTATTTCTATGTTCAAGGAAAAGTGAATCAAGAGGAAATTCTCAGGGCCATATTTACTTCTATGTTTATATCTTAAGAAGAAGATAAATATTCAAAATTTACATTTCCTCCTCGAGGTGAAACTTTTAGAAAAAGTATCAGTTAGGTCTCTTTGGGTTAAGCATGGTTCACTAAGATATTAAAAGTACTTGAGATTCATTACTTTCTAGAGGAGGCTGTTTATAGATGATCTTTTCTATTATTGCACCAAGTTTTACAGTAACTAAGCTATGGTCAAAAAAAAAAGTCTTTGAAAATAGAAGCTACGTTTTATATCATTTTTGGCTAAAAACCATTTAAAAGCTATAGTTTAGGGGTGCCTGGGTGGCCCAGTTTGTTAAGCGTCTGACTCTTGATTTTAGCTCAGGTCATGATCTCATGGTTCGTGAGTTTGAGCCCCACATTGGGCTCTGCGCTGACAGCAGCGGATCCTGCTTGGGATTCTCTCTCACTCTCTCTGCCCCTCCCCTGCTCATGCTCTCTCTCTTTCTCAAAACAAATAAATAAGCTTAAAAAAAAAAAACAACCTACAGTTTAAAAGGTCTCATTGGAAAATGTGATCTGGCTACCACTATATAAAGAATTTGGATTCTAAAATTCTAAAACTCCAGGGGCGCCTGGGTGGCTCAGTCGGTTAAACGGCCGACTTTGGCTCAGGTCATGATCTCGCGGTCTCTGAGTTCCAGCCCCGCGTTGGGGGGGGCTCTGTGCTGACAGCTCAGAGCCTGGAGCCTGTTTCAGATTCTGTGTCTCCCTCTCTCTGACCCTCCTCTGTTCATGCTCTGTCTCTCCCTGTCTCAAAAATAAATAAAACGTTAAAAATTTTTTTTTTAAATTCTAAAAGTCCAGCACAGAAATTCAAATATGCATTTTGAAAGGCATAAAGAATATAGAGTAAAAAAGACAATGTATCTCAGGACTTCAGCATGTATAGGGAATTTTTCTTTTTATACAATCTAAAAATACCATTAAAACAATAAAAAATAAAAATACCCTTTGACTCTAGAGAATCCTTAGAAACAGCAGAACAGCTAAGGAACTGGCTATGCTGGTCAAAAAGAACAGAGCTATAAATTATATCCCCAAACTAAAATGACCAAATGATAAACACTGCCTCTGTGCATAAAAGATATGCATTGTTTCTCCTCCCTCCCCCTGCCCCATTTTGTAAAGCTCTAATTTTATTGAGGCCATAAACAGAGATTTCAGATGTTGAGTTCAGATACATTACTGTTGAGTCTACCTTCAAGAAGATCTTTTTATAAGGTGGGAGTTTATTCTTTAATGTTTTATGGTGATGTCTGGGTTGCTAAAAGAATTATAGCATTATTTGAGGAGTTAGAGATTATTGACAAATGCATATGGTGACAAGACCAATAGATCTAGGTCTAGAATAACCAGATTATGAGGCCATAGTTTTACAATAAAATTTAGAGAAAAAAGTAGAGGAAACTGGCCTTCATTTTCACTACAAATGCTACACTAAACTGACAGCAAAAGAAATGTAAATTAATACACATGATATAGTATTTTAGGAATATGGAAAAAGTAAGGGAAAGGATTCACCAGCCACCCATAAATGCAAAACTAGTCGGTGAAAAGCATTGCTTTAAAGGTATGCTTTAAAGTATTTTTACTACAATACCTTGTAAATTATTTTTCCACTTAGGCCAATACAAAATTAAACGAAGTACACAAAGCATTATCACTATTAAGTGGTAAGCCCGAGGTTTTATCTGGACTCCAAAAGCTGTGCTCTTTCCTATGTACCACATCCTTGAATAAATCAGTTTTTGAGATTAAATTTCAGAGCAATCTTTACTTTGCAGATGAAAATGAGTCACTGTGAGACATACAAAGGCAATCCAGGACATGTGATGCATGTCACAGAGCACACTTGGTACTTTTTTTTTTTTTTTTTTGGCTTTCAGAGTGATTCACTAATATGGCACCTTAGCTATAGAGTGGAATTATGGTTCTTTGATCAGTGGGGGAAGCTCATTCAATCATGCCAAGTTTAAAGTCAAAAACCATAAAACTACTCACTTGGTATCTTTCTTCAAATGGAAAATAATTTATCATGAATCGTTGTACCTATCTATAGGCTTTAAGCCCGACATTTTATGGTTTTTTGGCAAAAATCCAGTCATGTGGCTTATTACAATGCTGCCTATGTAACGTGGGCAGAAGTACAAAATTAAACATTTTGCTCAAATGTCCCTTCAACGATTAGAGAGGAAAGTAGTTTTTTAAGTGCCACGCTAACCCAGAGTATATCATGTCTTATTTTCGAAAAGATACGTACAGAATACAACCTCCTAATAGTTAATGACTGTGGATCGTGTTAGAGCCAGGAACTGCAAGATGTGGTGTGAATACTTGAGACGGGTTATCTCTTAGGAACAGACCATAGGACATAGATGATTTATTTCTCCTAAACACTTTGTAATTTTCTAAAACTGTTTAATATCTGTGGTGTCAGAAGATAAATATAAAACTTGTTTTAACATTACGACAGCAGTACTCTTAAGTTTATATTCCTGGAGTGGAGAGGTGCCTGCCTGGACTAATAAGTTGTAAACACTAAATACATTTAAAATGGCTTCTTAAATTATGATGTGGAATTCAGAGAGTTTTTCTTAAGATACTAAATAAATATTTGTATATTCATGCTCTTCATTGATACATACAGTTGATTTCCATTACTGAAAAGTTAATACTCACCAATATTCATTATATAAAAATATATCATTATGTGGTGTAATTATTAAAATGCATTATTAGAGAATATTTTTTAACATATGAGCCGATCTTCAAAAAAATAGCAATTCAATATGCTTTGTATTATTTACTACTTAGTTTGTAAGAAGAAAGACAAAAGTCAGAGAATACATTTTGTACGAGATAAGTGACCCTATTCGTCCCCAGGGATCAGCTTAGTCCGTTTAGTCAGAGACATGATTGAATATAAATCTGACTATTTGAAGCACTAGAAAAAGCAAAGAAATGGAAAGAGAGAAAATCCTTGAACTCTAAATTCTCTTGTAGTCTAAAGTGATATTGATTTAAGCAACAACAACAAAGAAAACACACAAAGCGATTCACACTACACAAGAGAGCCAAAGCTTGAGTTTGTGGAAATGATGTGGTGGAGACTTGTGGGAGCTTTCACAGCAGATGGCCGTGGGTGCAAAATTTGGCCCTTGTCGAATTGAGCCTCACCCTTTACCCCTTTATTCAAATCCTTGGGTCGGGATCCCATAATTACCCACCCTCGTCAATGTGAAAGTCATTGTTTCCTAATGTTTACATTTTGAAAATTCAAGTAGTAATGCCACTGAGTAAATGAGATTCATATATATTAAATTCCTGATTAAATACAGACATGCAAAATGTTGGTGTTCTCTCTGTGCCTGTGTATTTGAGATAGAGTCTATATAATTAGATGTTTACACACAAGTGTACTACAATCACGAGAATACTATTTTCTAATTCTGGAGCTTTATTAGTTATGAAATAGGTAATTTTTTCTTGGTCATTTTTTATTAATATGAGTAGATTATGCAAAGAAGCATAAGTTTAAGTTAATTAAAGGTTTTTTCTTTTTTTTCTTTTTTTTAGTTTATTCATTTATTCTAAGAAAGAGAGAGAGCACAGTGTAGAAGGGGCAGGGAGAAGGAGAGACAGAATCCCAAGCAGGTTCCACACTGTAAGTGCAGAGCCCAACATGGGGCTCCAGCTCACGAACCCTGAGATCGTGACCTGAGCTGAGATTGAGAGTCGGACACTCAACCGACAGCCACCCAGGGGTCCCTAAATGAGCTAAAGTTTTATATGCAGCTTGACACTTTGCCAAATACTTGCTGTAGCATTAACTTGTTTAATTCAAGCATGTTATGGCCTTTAGGTGTACTTCCGCTGTATGAGATGATGACCTTATGGAAGGGCAGCTATTTGAATGCCTTGAGCAAGATCGTGTAGCCTAAATTAAACCAAACAGCCTCTGAGGACAGTGAATTCTTGCTCGTACACATGTTCCACTTTACCACACACACTTGCATGAGACGTTGTAGATATGGTGGCGACAAGTTCTGATTGATCACTTATGCTGTTACCTGCTCAAGATAGTTGGAGGTTAGAAGAGAAGAGAGTCAACAGTTACTTCAACAAGAGAAAACATGAAAATGTCCGTGTTTAGAAAACTTCGCAGAGAACTTTAAAAATTTTACTGAAGATAAGGGGTTAGGCCCAACAAATAAAGGAGGAAGAAATAACTGAACACTTACGATGACAATTTCCAAATCACATCCTCAGTACTAGAGAGGAAGCAGAAACCAGGTCAGAGATGCTTTACCGGAATAGAAAGTTGTAGTGATCTGGGTAGAAAAATAATGCTCTTTTCCCTCGAAGATAGGAGTAACGGGGAAAAGAGAAGATTTATGGCAAAGATTTTTGCATGAGAATGACTTTGTCTTATTTATTTGTCTCAATTTTTATTGGCTTTCATTTTAATGGTATTTAAGATTTCCTTTTCTTTCAAAGAAATTTTATGTGTATGTAATATGATGTACATATTTATTTTACACAAGCCAATAGTTTTTGGGATAAGTATATATCCATGAAATATCACTAATGGATTAGTTAATTAATTAATTGGTTAATTCACTCACTCATTCATACATTCTACCTGCCAGCTTCCTAGGCTCCAACTTGGAAAGGGTGATGAAGCCATTAGGTAAGAGCCAGGAACCTGCAGTTTAATAGGGGCACCTGGTGAGCCTGGAGCAGGGGAGAACCGGTAACAACACTTTGAGAAACTGCCTTCCGTGGTGGGAGGTTGAGGAAAAGCTAAAGCGAATGTTTGGATGATTTCAGGAAGCGAGGTTAAAATAGGAAACTTTTAGATTTTACAAAAGTTGAGATATTTATAAATGCACACATACACATTTATTTTTGTAGAAGACAGGGGTTAACGTTTGACATTGAGTTTCACATGCCATTGAGTAAGGGGCCAACTATACTCAGGAAATCATTGCATTTGGGTAGAGAAGTGTCTTAAGGTTTTAGCGTCTCATTCAGTGACAAGGATTAGGGGCGCCTGGGTGGCTCAGTCAGTTAAACACCTAACTCTTGACTTCGGTTCAGGTCCTGATATGGTTGGTGAGTTCGAGCCCCCCATCGGACCCTGCGCTGATGGCCCTGAGCCTGCCTGGGATTCTCTCTCACTTCCTTTCTCTCTCTGCCCCTCACTGACTCTCTCCCTCTCTCTCTCTCTCAGAATAAATAAGTAAACTTAAAAAAAAAAATACAGACAGGATTAGAGCAGTTTGTTAAGAAAGGAGAGAATATCAGACAGCATGGCGAGTGGCAGAACCATGTGATGTAACCGTCAGGCCCGTGCTCTCAATAGCGTTCATGTGAAGGGCATTTAGAATACTGTGTATTTAGAAGCTGGGCTCCTCCAGCCGGCGTCGTCAGCAGATTTCGCCCATTTACTTGCATATTCAATTTCCACTATTAAAACCACAATCTTCAGGCCCCTCACCGTCTAACAATCTCAATACACATATTTTTTAAACAGAAATCTTCTTAAAATATATAAGCGAAGATCATGTATACTTTTGCGAATTGTTAAAATCTGCAATTTAAAACTAGTGCAATTATACATTTAATCTCTTTCAACTGAATTTCCCTGCAAGACAGGAGAGAATGGAAGGACAGGTAAAGAGTAAGAGCTTCTGAGTCTGAGCTCCTGGATTTACATCCTGGATAGAGTCCTGGGAGATATTGGCGTGGGTAAGTTGCTTAGCGTCAGTACTCCCATCTATGAAATGGAGGTAATAAGATCACCACTTATAAGTCTGCTCTTAAATGAGTTAGGGTTTAGGCCACGGCCTGGTACAAAGTATTCAGTGTATTTTTCAACGTTTATTTATTTTTGGGACAGAGAGAGACAGAGCATGAACAGGGGAGGGGCAGAGAGAGGGAGACACAGAATCGGAAACAGGCTCCAGGCTCTGAGCCATCAGCCCAGAGCCCGACGCGGGGCTCGAACTCACGGACCGCGAGATCGTGACCTGGCTGAAGTCGGACGCTTAACCGACTGCGCCACCCAGGCGCCCCTTCAGTGTATTTTTTAGCTGCTCTTAAAAATTAGTTATGATTGGGTGGCTCAGTCGGTTAACTGTAGCACTCTCGATCTCGGCTCAGGTCATGATCTCACGGTTCATGAGTTCCAGTCCCCTGTATGTCTCTGTGTTGACAGTGTAGAGCCTGCCTGGGATTCTCTCTCTCCCTCCACCTGTACCCCTCCCTCTGTCTCTCTCAGAATAAATAAACATTTAAAAATGTTATTACTAATGCCCTCTGAATTCACTTTCAACTCCTATTTTCTAGATTCCTTTAACTGAGATTAACTTGATTCTTAGATTCCTTTAACTGAGATTTACAGATTTGCGCATTCAAAACAGTAAAAACATCCATTAACTGTCTTCCATCCATTAACTCTCTTCTGTCTTTCTGAGCCCTCATGGGTGGCTCCTGGTGTTCAAAGGTCACTTGGAATCGTGAGACATGAGAACAAAGATTCAATTCAATTCTACAAGATTCAGTTCATTCTGCTATTTATTTACATGACTGAGCCTGTGGGAAAAGCAAAGATAACTAAATTGCAGTTTCCAATCTTGAGTTCATAGATGGATTGGAAATGTCTGTAGCTCATGAAATGTCTCTGATATGAAGCAGCGTGTGGAACTATAACTGGGGAGCACTGATGAGGGAAAGTGGGTTTTACTCACTCTAAGATTTTGCCGCTGACAGAACACCCTTCCGAAAGTTAGGGGAAAAAAGCAGGTCCTTATCAATTAGGTAAGATAGAAGGTGCTGGTGACCTGAGAGGAAAGGCAACAGATTAAACATCAAATAAAATATTCCAAGAAATCCCTAGAGCATACCAATTTTTCAAATGGAAAATTTTCAAAAACTTTCCCCTAGTTTATCCTCCTAAATGGAGTGGGGGGATAAAAGATGTCTGTGTCCCATCCAGATCTCCTTAGTAGTGTATCCACATGACATTTAAAGAAATAAATCGGTCTCTCTGAAAAGATTACTTTCAGAGCACAGCACTTCTAGAAGAGCAAAAAAGAAGTTGTATAAACACATTCCTCCATTTGTGTATAAATATGTTACATTTCAACGACAAATCATCACATTTTAAATGTACCATTTAAAAAAATGAACCCGTATGCAGTATTTCAAAGCAAGTTTTGCTCTTTTATGGCTTGTTTAAGGATGACTAAGACCTGAATGTTGACTTTGATAGTTTTGGAGATTTGAGCTAAAACAAATATTATCTCGTATCTGAAATAGATGCAACAGAGAAGGGCCGGGATGATCAAAAAAAAAAAAAAAAAAAAACAGTACACCTGATTCCATTCAACTAGGCAAGAGGGGGGTAGTAGAAAGTGTTTGGGGGGTGTGGGGAAGATTAATGAAGATTTCCTTGAGATTTCAAAAGAGAGATCTTTGAAAGCTAGCTGAGCTACTGTCCACAGGGCAGCAAATGACAAAGGCCCGGGAATGGGAGATAAAAACACGTAAGCTTAGGTCCTTCTACAAATTTAAGAGTCATTTACTCATACATTTTTCACATGGCACTCTTGCAATTGGAATGATTCCAAAGCAAATGACTTTAACCTGAAAGCTCATTTATAGAAAAAAGCTGACATCCACCCCACTTGAAATCGCTCTGCAAACGTTGATAAACAACAAATCTCTATCAAAGCATCATTGTGACATAGAAAGTGGAAATCTTTGAAGATCTATCTGCGGATATTAAACTAAGATGCTTCTGTGGTAATATTCAAAGTTTGGGTTTTACCTCCAACATACTATTTACACTAAGAGAGTAAATAAACTGTAGTTATTATTTGTTGCTTCTTCCCATTTAAACAATTAATAACCAATTACTGATTACCTGTATCATGCTAGGTATTGTATTAAGTAAGACACACACACACACACACACACACACACACACACACGAAGATAAATTCATAGAAATTGTGTCTTGACTTAGTTTGGAACTCACTTATTTTTCTAATTTTAATCCCTGAAATTATGAGCGATGGAAGCCAGGTTATCATCTGAATTTTGCTGCAGGAATTTTTCTAGTACTGGTTGTGGCCACTTCGATTCACCTTTAGGCAAGACTGCTGTACGTTTTACTTTAAAGAAATCGTAAGTTATCAGCCTTTTGTTCAAGCTGAATTATATATTTCTGAATTTGTTGTCTACATTGTTTTGTTAAAATTGGGAAGATCTATTGTTTTGATTTTGCAGGACGTGGTTTACAGTGTTGTTTTGTTCTCGTTTTCTTCTTTGAAAGAATAAAGATTGCACTCTGTGGAAATACAGATATTTGCTTTGGAGGATAGGGTGTGTGTGTGTGTGTGTGTGTGTGTGTGTGTGTGTTGCTGCTATCAGTGTGTCAACGTTTGGGGTTACAGGCTGAGAGAACAGGATGTGGAGCATGAAGTCTTTGGCTTAGCAGGTTGATTCAGAGCCTAACAAAGCACAGCTTAGAATGTCAAGAAGAGAGTCTCTATTCCTGTGCAACGTGAGTGCTGTCTGACAGCCTGAGCACTTTTTATATTGACACGAGGATGTCATCTAAGGCACCTCCAACAGTGGCAGCACGGAGGTTCCTCGGGGTCGGTTTAAGGACGGGTGGAAGTGCAGGGCAGGGCAAAATATACTAGGTGTATCTGGAGACTGTGAAGGATGATGTGGCATGCAAACAAGAACACGTATGTCTGGGTAATTTGAGCAATCATGTCAAGAACACTTTTCATGGGAAAAGGGATACAACCTAGCAATGTTTGAACATCTTACTTTTTTGATTAGGAAATGAAATAACTCCCTAACTTTTCAATTAATTGTATATTGCCCTTTCCTCAATGCTTCTGGACCTTTGCTCTTATTGCTTCCTCCACCTGGAATATTCTTTTCCCAGACCTTTGCATTCCTGTATCCAACACCTCATTTATATGTGCTTCTGTATTGTTTCCCAGAGAGATTCCCAAAACCACTCTAATCCGAATGTTTCTCTTTGCTTATGTTATTCTTTCTTAGGACCTTGTGTTTCTTCATATCACTTGTCACTATGTAACAGTATATCACATTTGATATGATATATAATATAGTAATTTATTTATTTTTGAGAGCAAGAGAGACAGAGCATGAGTGGGGAGGGAGCAGAGAGAGAGGGAGACACAGAATCCCGAAGCTGACTCCAGGTTCTAAGCTGTCAGCACAGAGCCTGATGCAGGGCTTGAACCCATAACCTGGGAGATCATGACCTAACCCGATGTCAGGTTGCTTAACTGACTGAGCCACCCAGGTACCCCAGTGGTCAAAATGATTTTAAACAAATAAAAATATCAACTTGTGTTTCACCAATTATCTTTTTTCTGTCTGTCTAGTCTACTGTTCACCTTGTTTATTGAGTTGATGTTATTTATTTCTCTATTTCATTAGTAGAATATCTATTTGATCTGGCAAACAATTTGAAGAGATTGACCTTGATATCTTAGCTGAACAGAAAATTAGGTAAAGAGGTGAAGAACTTGTTAGTAGGAGGAAATGACATAAGTCTAAGGGTAGAAGGTTTGGATATTTTTAAAAGCCATTGTACATTTTAGCCACTCTGACTGGCGTGAGGTGGTATCTCAGTGTGGTTTTGATTTGTATATCCCTGATGAGGAGCGATGTTGAGCATCTTTTCATGTGCCTGTTGGCCATCCGGATGTCTTCTTTAGAGAAGTGTCTATTCATGTTTTCTGCCCATTTCTTCACTGGATTATTTGTTTTTCGGGAGACTATAGATGCAGGAAAGGATGTGGAGAAACAGGAACCCTCTTGCACTGTTGGGAATGCAAAGTGGTGCAGCCTCTCTGGAAAACAGTGTGGAGGTTCCTCAAAAAATTAAAAGTAGATCTACCCTATGACCCAGCAATAGCACTGCTAGGAGTTTACACAAGGGATACAGGAGTGCTGATGCATAGGGGCACTTGTACCCCAATGTTTATAGCAGCACTCTCAACAATAGCCAAATTATGGAAAGAGCCTAAATGGCCATCAACTGACGAATGGATAAAGAAGATGTGGTTTATATATACAATGGAGTACTACTTGGCGATGAGAAAGAACGAAATCTGGCCATTTGTAGCAATGTGGATGGAACTGGAGAGTGTTCTGCTAAGTGAAATAAGCCATACAGAGAAAGACAGATACCATATGTTTTCACTCTTATGTGGATCCTGAGAAACTTAACAGAAGACCATGGGGGAGGGGAAGGAAAAAAAAAATTAGGGAGGAAGCCAAACCATAAGAGACTCTTAAACACTGAGAATAAACTGAGGATTGATCGGGGGGTGGGAGGGAGAGGAAAGTGCGTGATGGGCCTTGAGGAGGGCACCTGCTGGGCTGAGCACTGGGTGATGTATGGAAACCAATTTGACAATAAATTTCATATTTAAAAAAAAACATTGTAATGAGGGGCACCTGGGTAGCTCAGTCAGTTCAGTGTCCTACTCTTGATTTCTGCTTAGGTCATGATCTCACAGTTTCGAGTGTTTGAGTCCCATGTTGGGCTCTGTGCGAACAGTGAGGATCCTGCTTGGGATTCTCCCTCTGTCTCTCTCTCTCTCTCTGCCCCTTTCCTGCTTGTGCTGTCTTTGTCTCTCTCTAAATAAATAATCTTAAAAATTAAAAAAAAGTCATTGTAATTACAATAAAGAGATATGAGGAGCAGAAGATTTGGAGGGTATATTACAAGAATGGACATAATAATATTTTAGAAGCAGAGGTGTTTCAGGTGATGCCAAGTGTTAGTATTCAAGATGGTAGGAGGCTAGAGTAGAAAGAGAGTGAAAACTGATAGAAATGAGGAGGTTAAGGAAATAAAAGATTCCAAAGAAGCTGTTCATTATAGAATGAAATAAAGTGCTGTGAATGAGAAACAACAATTCAGTCATTAGTCAGAAGATCATAATAAAATATAAAATAGAAGATAGTATGGAGGAGTAGCAGAAGCAATATTTTTATATGAAGCTAAAATGTCTTTCAAATAGAATAATTTCTTAGGTAGAAGGGGACATAGGAATGGGCTTACGTTAATGTGTAGTTTTCGATATAAATATCTTTAATTTATTAGATTTAAAAGGCGTATTAGTCAGAATAGGTAGAAGTGCAGGTGATACAAATCAATCCCAAAATTGAGGTTTTATTTTGTACTCATGTTATATGTAACATTCGGGATAGTGGGATGTCTGATCCATATATCAATCAGGGACCCAGACTGAGAGAGGTGTCACTTTCTCGTAGCTGCATGATCTGGAGAGAGACCTCCCACTGTCACAGAAGCAGAAAGAGAAAGAAACAGAAGGTGATCAAAAAATCCTAAATGCAAAGATCCAAAAGTGACACAGACCACTCCTCCAAATCCATTGGCCAGAACAAATCACATGCCCCTAATTAAGGAAAAGGTTACTGACGAATATGGGGAAGCAATAAATATCTTTTCCCATAAGGGATAGTTGAAATTAACTAAAGGACAGACAGGAGAATACAGTAAAATCAGTTTATATTTACCTACAGTAATGTGTTGGAGAACCGAAATATGCGAATTATGTGTAGCTATCATTATCTGGAAACATAGCCACATGGATAAACATTTCAGTACCCGCACATGACGAAATATGTAGATTAATCTTGCTATTTACTCATGACTTCCTTTTTCATTTATTTTCTTTCATTTCATTTTTTATTTCCTTCTACACACGTATTAGTCACTAGTCTGTTTCTGAAAGTATGTGTGCGTCATCTGCTACCCAAGAACAGATGCTAAGGAAAGGAAATACTTTGTTACAGCTTTAGCTACTCATATGGAATGATGTAATTGACAGCCATGTCCATCCCTTTGTTTCACTTCCTGGATAAGTATTGTTATATTAATTTATTTGGATTGGCCTTTCATTCAGGCAAGATTCACCAAGAAGCTGTACATTTCACAACAGCAGTTATGAGACACATACTTTTATACTGGATAAGAAAAAAAGATAATAAAATTGTCAAAGTGTATTGGGGGAAAAAAAAGATTCATTCAAGATATTGACCTTTCGATTTCTGAATCAGACTTGCTTACTGACAGGAAAAAAAAAGAGAGATTTCAGGACACAAAAGAAGTATAATACCCAAGACGAGTAAAGCGAATTGATTCCAAACTGAGTAAAAGCAAGTAAGAGAACAAGCCAGAGAGGGGTCACATTAGGCAGCTTCAATTGGAGAAGATTTTATTTTATTTTATTTTATTTTATTTTATTTTATTTTATTTTATTTTATTTTATTATTTTAAAAAAATTTAATATGAAATTTATTGTCAAATTGGTTTCCATACATCACCCAGTGCTCATCCCAGCAGGTGCCCTCCTCAAGGCCCGTCACCCACTTTCCCCTTCCTCCCACCCTCCAATCAACCCTCAGTTTGTTCTCAGTTTTTAAGAGTCTCTTATGGTTTGGCTCTCTCCCTCTCTAACTTTATTTTTTCCTTTCCTTCGCCCATGGTCTTCTGTTAAGTTTCTCAGTTTCCACATAAGAGTAAAAACATACAAAATCTGTGTTTCTTTGTATGACTTATTTCACTTAGCAGAACACTCTCCAGTTCCATCCACGTTGCTACAAAAGGCCATATTTCATTCTTTCTCATTGCCAAGTAGTATTCCATTGTGTATATAAACCACAATTTCTTTATCCATTCATCAGTTGAATTTTATTTTGTTTATTTTGTTAGCTGGGTTGGAGAGTTGCCTAATTTAAGAACTGGCAATTTGAATTTTGTTTCTGGTTTGTGTAAGTGAAAGTTTCCCTTTCATAGTGCTTGGGAGATGTTAAATTAAGCTGATTTTCTCATAAAAAGCCCCATCTTGAAGGGTAGGGATTGCTTGTAGGGAACGACTTTCAAACATCATCCGTAGCCATCCCCCAAGAAAACACTGTCTTTTCACCTACCAAATATCTGCCCTATTTTCCTCATTTTTTTCCCCAAAGTATTCATCATTGTTTCAAATGGGAACTGTCACTATTTCCCAGCACTGCTTGAACAGATGACCTGGACTTTTATGTCTCCATATAATTAAAGCTTTAAGTTGTAATATCACCGTTTGAAGATTTTTGATAATCTTACTGAAATGCATCTATGTTAAGCCCAAACATAGTCTGTTCTCTTGAACTATTCTTTGAATGCCATTTTATACTTCAGGTGCTGTCAATGGTTTATTGCAAAAGGATAACATTTCAATGGTAGGCTTCTTTTGAAAATGAGGAGTTTTCCTTAGGGATGACTTCTCTTATGTTGTGGTTGGAAGTCTCAAAAAAGGTGACTTTATTTCACATCTTCAAAAAAAAAATGAAAAAGAAAAGGCAGGTTTTCTAGAAGAAGTAAGAAATAAGTGAATTTTATCTAGTAGTACCAGAACATAAACACCCTTCAACAAGCAGGGCATGAATTTTTAATTCCTCCCTTGATATGCAAACAACACATAGAAGACAGAATAGATTTTACCATATCTATACTTCTCTTTAAGGTTTGACTTACTGTCCTGTTTTGTTTTGTTTTTAATTCTTGATTTCTGCCTTTTATTCGTTGGACCTGAGGTGGTCACACCAGATGTTTCACCAGATTTCTTGGAGTGGGGGTGGAATTCAAAGGCTGTTTAGAAACATGGTTGCCAAGTAAGTTGACCTCTTACATCTACTACAGTCCTTCACCTTCCAGTTCTCACTTAGGCCTTCTCTTCAAAGCTGGACTTCTACAAAACCTAGAATCGATATGACATTCTGGCTACTTACATATAGTTTGTTGGTTTTTTTTGTTTTGTTTTGTTTTGTTTTGAGAAGGCAGCAAAGACCAAAAAAAGATTATTGTACTAAGAAAAGCAGTCCATTGTTTCTGGCATAGTGGATGAAATAAATGTAATGTGTTGTGATGGAAAAGAATTCTACAAATTTCCTTCTGAATCCCTGGGAAAATAGTGAGTAGCCTTAGGGAGTGTGTTTCAGATAGCCAAACATCTCAGCATTAGTACCTGCTTCAGACGTGTTTTTGGTTTTTAAAATGGTTCAGTTAACTCTCAAATATCTCCTAAATGAAGAGAACAAGGGATTATAGTCGGATGAATTCCTATTATAAATAATTAAAAAATTTTAATTGGACTTTATTTTTTTAATTATAAGAATATGTAATACAATAATAGCTAGAATCCTCCTTTTCATAAGTTCAGGTATATTTACAATGATGCAAGTAACGTTCTAAATAACGACAGCTGAAAAGTGTATAAGTAAGATTTGCATTTGGAAACCTTCATACTTGGAGCTGGCTGTACCCAATGTTAGTAATTCTCACACTCTCATTCTGCTAGTATTTGATTAGTATTAGTATTTTTCATGTCAAAATGAATATATATATATATGTATGTATATACATATTATTTTTTGAAAACAAGATGACAGAAAATTTTAAGAGAATAAAAAGTGAAAGTATTTATTTTCTATAAGCAACTTTGCTCTAGCAACTGAGTATGCACATGTTAAGGTGAATAGATGTGCTAAATCCTTCTCTACAAGTAGAAGAATCACTCCAATATTGCATGTGGATGTTAGAGAATCTTATCATTATATTTAATTCTGGAAAGAAAAAATCCTACCTTTGTTGTGCTTTAATTTGCTTTTAATGATGAGTAGTGAGATTAAGGAACTTTCTAAATTTGCATTTTATTTACTGCTCATTTCCTATGTAGCTATTACTCATTTCTTTGGATTGTTGTATTTAATTGCATGAGTTTTATAATATGAATTGTTAATAACATGAGTGTCATGACTATATGTACCCTATATGCATGCTTTATATAATATTTTATACTTATATTTAGAATATGCAGATATAAATCTATGGATTATATATATGTAATCCATATATGGATTATCCAAAGGTGTGTGTGTGTGTATATATATATATACACATATATATACATATATATATACACATATATATATATACACATACATACATCCAAATGTGTGTGTGTGTATATATATATGTGTATATATATATACATACTTTATAATATTTAATCATATACTAATCCTTCAAATTTAATTATGTTGTCTTTGGTTATTCAGATATATTATATTTTCATAGGGCACATTTTTTTGTCATTTCTTTATAGTTTCTGAATTATATGACACCGAGAAAGCCTTGTCCATATTAAGAAAGGAGAGATAAGTCGCATTGCAATAGAAACCAAAGCACTCTAAGTTCCCTTCAGGCCGCCTGACTCTAGCCTTTCTTTACCTTTGAACTAATTTCCAAAAATTCATTGTCTCCTAGAGCACTCCTTTTTGGGTTATCCAATTCTAGCCATGTTTCCTTTCTCCAACTGTTTTCCAACTCTCCATACATATGCCTTTTCTTTGGTGGGAAGTAGGGTTTTGTAGTTTGACTATTTTGTGGTCTCTGGAAATGGATTAATGATTTATAAAGAGGTCTGATGGATGGGAAATGAAAATGAATCTGGTTCATTAGCATGTTGTTCTCTTTTGTTTGTTTGTATATTGTTCGATTTTGATCTTAAAACAGTTAAGAATTTGTGCCCGCCGGGAAGGGAAAACACCATTTTCATAGGTTAAACTAGTGAATATTTGTGTTTCTGTATTTCATCTTTACCCATGGCCAAAATTTTAGAATTTAAACTACAGACTCTTTCTGTCTGGATTTGTATGTCTAAATGTCTGTGTTTCATAAAGACCTTTACCTTTCACTGTGTGACCAATTACTATTTTCCTATTTTCAAATGCTCCTTAGAAATTAAATTGTAAAGTCTCTAAAATTAAAGGATCTCTGTCTGGTTGGTGCATAGAGATAAATAAGTGCTGTTATAAATTGAAAATTCCTAAGATACCCACAAAATAAGGAAATTTTACTCCTAATGTGCTTATTACAATAGAAAAGAAATACACGTTTACAAAAACGAACGCAAATGGTTTTAGAATTGAAGTTCACAAAATATAGGTAAATCTTTGGCAAATAAGACTAATATTTTGGGGGTGCCTGAGTGGCTCAGTCAGTGAAGCAACCGGCTCTTGCTTTGGCTCAGCTAAGCTACAGACTCTCGGTTTACGCTTAGGTCATGATCTCACAGCTAGTGAGTTCAAACCCTCATTGGACTCTGCGTGGACAGTCCGGAGCCTGCTCAAGATTCTCTCTCTCTCTTTTTCTCTCTGCCTCTCTCTCTCTCTCAAAATAAATAAGTAAACTTAAAAAAAAGGACTGATATTTTCACTTTAAGAAAAACATCAATCTCTTCCCTGATTTGTCAATGTTAAAGTATCATACAATCATATGTTTATATTCTACTTGTGTATGTTCTTTCTAAACTTATAAGGTTCACTGACCAAATGAATTAGCACACTTCTGGTTAATATTTAAGCCTGTGAAGAAAGTAAATTTGTATTTAATCGCATTGAATTATTATTCTGACGGTTTCAATATAATTGTACGTGTAGAATGTCACCTTAGATAGCCTTTCCCAAGATTTTAGCCAAGAGCACTTTGGATCGATATTATGTTGTGTTAATTTATTGATAATTATTGGATACCTGGGACGTTTATATGCATGATAAAATACTGAAATGTTGATCACTAACCAATATTTTAAGTTTATATCCATTTGGGTTTTTTCTTTTATTTTTCTCTATTATAAAGAAGTTCTATCTTTAGAACGTATTTTATACACCACAGAGCAGGTCGGCGAGTGAACATGTTCATTTTTGCTTCTTTCAGAAGTTGTTTAAAGGATAGTTGTAGCTATTGAAACTTGCGTTTTGTGTGTTCATGAGCTCTGTTAGTCTATTAAGATGCTGGTGTGTGTCAGACAGTTCACAATGGTCCATTCTATAGTTTTCTTTGTGAAATAGAAGTTACTTTGATTAAAAGTTATAATTAGTGTACATAAATGAGACTGCTAGGAACAATAATAGCAGAAAGGTCCAAGTTTGTAGAGAAGATAATGAAATAGGTTTTTGTTTATCAAGGGAAAAGCAGGCAGTTTTGTCCTAAAGCAAAAGGTTTGCCCATTCCAGAATGAGAAAGAAGAGAGTGAAGGACAAAATCTGAAAGGTGATAAGAGGTGTAGGTTCATGCAAAGGAATTTTATTTGGCTTGTGTTGTCGTAGGTGCAAATGAGTCCGAAAGGAAGCAATAAGATGTGTTAAAATTTTGCCAAAACTTGTAAACCAAGATTCAGTGAAATCTTGGACTAATTACATAGAATTGAATGAACTAATTGAATGAACTGTAGCTTTTATGTTTTGTTTTGAGTATTGTTGATGTTGCTTTAGTATCCTGTTTTCTGGATATATTAGGAAACCCTCTTTCTTCTTAAGCAATCTATCACCTAAAATAATTTAATTATTTTCTGATTTTGTAAGCCACAACAAATCATTTTAAAGTGATAGCTTATGTTCCCTGCCTGACCCTCTCCCCTCAGAATTGAGAAACTCTTCTTAAGTCTCACTTCGCATAGCAATACAGTTATTTGCAGAGGTACAGTAAGAAACCGTTCCCTTTCATACTAGGATATAATTTGGAAAAATTGGTTTAACAACCAAGGATTTTCCTGGAATGTCATATTTGAGAGTGATGTTCATTTGGTTAGACACGACTGGTGATTTTCCAGAAACCAAGGTTGACCTTACAGAGCAATCTCACACAGCCGTCTTGGGCAACTGGACTGGTACCTGGCTTACAGGGTTCTCAGCCTTATAGGTGAATAGAAAAGGTCACTTCCTGACAGACTCAGGAGCCTTAGGATATTTGGGGACTTTGAGAATTTAACTAAATGTATAGTTTTTACAAGTAAAACCTGGTGGAGTCCCTTGGCTTGGATTCTTAGCCCGAGTATAACTCAAAAGACCATTTTATAATGCTTATCTGAGATTCCTCATAAAACTTGCGGCAGAACAAACTTGCAAAGGACTCTGTGGCAGATTTACATTCTTGCTACAGCTATGTAAATACTCAGTACAGATCTGATGAGAAAAGCCTTGTGTAATTAAGAATAATCTTTCTTCCAGACGGTTTATCACAGAATGAGGGGCAAACACGTGTTTCAACAGAACCCTGCACTGTCTAGACCATACGAGGTCATCCATGTTTGAGCTCTTGTACAACTGTTGTCTATATACGATACACTTTCAGATTATCCATGTCTAAAACTCTTCATGGTTTTTGAACGATTTGACATATAGGGATAAATACATGTGTTTATTTTTTTTAATTTCCTTGAACCATTTATAATGTCTGCCTGGTTTGTTCAGTGAATGAGTTAAATAATCTTTAACGCATGTTCACTTTTACATCTTTATGACGGTCATGATTTCACCTTTTCATGAAAATTGCCTTTAAACGTGAATATTTCTCTAAAAGTATGTTAGGTTTCATTTTTCCTCCCAAAATTAATATGTATGCATGTTATTGGTGTTTCTATTTTGTTTTTTTGTTGCTTATTTATTTTTTAATAGACTTTGTTTTCTAAAGATATGCAAGCCATTTATTGAATAGTCTATAATGCTTCACATTTTATCATTTTCCAGATACCCCTATGTACATTACTATGTTTCCCAACCCTTTTATCCATAGCATTGTATTTCTCTAAATATGCCCACAACCAGACTATTGGGTGTGTGTGTGTGTGTGTGTGTGTGTGTGTCTGTGTCTGTGTGTTACTTTTTTTATTCCTATAATTATAGAGTAGCATTTATTTATTTTAATTATTTGTCTATTTATTTTTGAAAGAGAGCATGAACAAGTGCGCACACATGAGCAGGGGAGGGGCATAGAGAGAGGGAGAGAGAGAATCCCAAGCAGGTTCCACACTCTTAGTGTAGAGCCCAACGTGGAGCTCGATACCACAAACCATGAGATCATGACCCAAGCCGAAAACAAGACTCAGAAGCTTTACCACTTGAGCCATCCAAGTGCCCCCATAAGAGACTCTTAATTATAAAGAACAAACTGAGGATAGATGGAGGAAACGTGGGTGGGGGATGGGCTCAAGGAGGGTATTAAGGTATTAAGTAGGGCCTTAAGAATGGGTGGTAAGTGTGATGGGTATGAAGGAGGGCCCTGGTGATGAGCACTAGGTATTATATGTAAGTGATGACTCCCTGAATTCTACTCCTGACAGCTCTATTACACTATATGTTAAGTAGCTTGAATTTAAATAAAATTTTGAGAAAAGAAAAAGAATCTGCCAGGGAAGGTTTATTTTTAAAAAAAAATGCCATCAATTTTTTTTTACAATGACTGACAAGAAAAATAAAATAAAGCTCTTTTGTTGTAATCCTCAGTGGAAGCCTCTCAACAGACAAATTATATCAAGAAAATAGATATTAGGTGAAATGAAACACATATTTTTGAAATTTTAATTGGAATTTATTTGTATGGAATGGAAATTCTTAAGATGTTGATGATCAGTATGGCAGTTCTAATGTTATTTTTGTGTCCTCAGATGCCCTTAGTACAATATAAGGCAAAACAGATTTTTCATACAAGCATAATTAACATAGAGTGTTAGTTTCAAGTGTACATTACAACGATTCCACGATTCCGTACATTTTTCAGGGCTCAAGATAAGCGTCTATCCAAATTGGTGTGGAAGAATTAAAACTTGCACCATTTTCGAATGACATGATACCATGATACCTGAAAGATTCCACCAAAGAGCTACTAGTACTGATAAGTGAGTTCAATAGAGTTGCAAGATATAAAATTAATGTATAGAAATCTGTTGCATTTTTATATACTAAGAATGAAGCAGCTGAAAGGGAAATTGAAAAAAAAAAAAAAAAAACAATCCCATTTACAACTGCCCCAGAAAAAAAGTAACTAGCTAGGGACAAACTTAACCAAGGAAGTGAAAGACAACCTCTACTCTGAAAACTGTACAACACTGATGAAAGAAATTGAGGATGACACAGACAAGTGAAAAGATTTCTACGTCCATGGATTAGAAGACCCAATATTGTTAAAATGTCCGTACCACCCGAAACAATTCATAAATGTAATGTCATCCCTATCAAAATACCAACAACATTTTTTACAGAACTAGAACAAATAATCCTAAAATGTATATGGAACCACAACATACCCCAAATAGCCAAAGCAAGGGTCAGCCATATAAACATAAATGTTCAAATATAAAAGTAATAATCACATCATTATTACTTAGACTTTATAGGGCTGAAATGTCTCACATTATAAAACATTTACTCTTCAATATTCCATTACCTCAATATAATAATAACACATAAATGCATTTCCTATTCATACCAAAGAAGAAAGTGGGACAGGCAGTTCTTGGAGTTGCTGGCTATTAGAAAATAGTAAATTCCTTCTTGAGGTTAAAGGAACCCTCTTGATTTTGGCTCAGGTCATGATCCCAGGGTTTTGAGATCAAATCCACACCAGATTCTGCTGAGCACAGAGCCTGCTTAAGATTCTCTCTCTCTCCCTCTTCCCCACTGGTACTCTCTCTTTTTCTCTAAAATAAATAAATAAGTCTTTTAAAAAACACATTTTTTTTTACCATGGACCTAAGAGAAATCTCTAATTTGATAACCAAGGTCAGATAATTATTTGTTTTAGATGGCATTCACCCACACCTTCATTTAAGCAATAAATTTCAGCCTCTTGGCCTATAACTAATGGTAAAAATCTATAATTTAGAGGTGGTATATAGGAATGGAGAAGGTGGGGCGCCTGGGTGGCTCAGTCGGTTAAGCGTCCGACTTCAGCCAGGTCACGATCTCGCGGTCCGTGAGTTCGAGCCCCGCATCGGGCTCTGGGCTGATGGCTCAGAGCCTGGAGCCTGCTTCCGATTCTGTGTCTCCCTCTCTCTCTGCCCCTGCCCGTTCATGCTCTGTCTCTCTCTGTCTCAAAAATAAATAAAACGTTAAAAAAAATTAAAAAAAAAGGAATGGAGAAGGTATACATTGAATTAGTGTGAAAACAAAATATTTCAAGTAATTTTTCCAGATTTATTAGGATATATAACACTGTATAAGCTTAAGATGTACAACATGATGATTTGATATAAACATGATTGTAAAAAATTACTATAATAAGGTTGAACACATCACATGTTTTATTTGTTTGCTTTGTTTTGTTGTTTTTGTTTTTGATGCAGTAGAAACATTTACGATCCAATCTCTGAGCAACTTTCAAGTACACGGCTTAATATCCTAACTATAATCACCATGCTGCACATTAGATGCCCAGAACATATTCTTACAACTGAAAGTCTGTCCCCTTTAACCAACAATTTCCCATTCCCTCCACCATACACATACAAGCCTCTGGGAGCCATCAGTCTATTCTTTTGTCGCTATGGGTTCAGCTTTATTAGATTCTACATGTACGTGAGATCATAAAGTATTTGTCTTTCTCTGTCTGACTTATTTCACTTAGACAACTGTCCTTCATGTTCATCCATATTGTCATAAATAGCAAGAAGTCCTTTCTTAGGGCTCAATGATATTCCATTATATACTGTTTTCTATAAGGGATGGACCAGCTTACATTCCCACCGACAGTTGATAAGGATTCCCTTTTCTCCACATCCTCGCCAACGCTTACCCCTGCTCTCTTTGATAGTAGCCATTCTAAGAGCTATGAAGAGATATCTAATTGTGGTTGTGATTTGCATTTTCCTGATGATAGGTGACTTTGAGCACTTTTTCATGTACCTGCTGGCCATTTGCATTGTCCTCCTTGGAAAAATGTCTATTTAGTTCCTTTGGATTAGACTGTTATTATTACTATTTGCTATAGAGCAGTATGAGTTCCTTGTATATTTTGGATATTTGGCCCTTGACCAGAAATATAATTTACAAATACTTTCTCCCATTCTATAGGTTGCCTTTTCATCTTTTCATTCTGCAGATTGTTTCTTTTCTGTGAAGAAACCTTTTAGTTGGATGTAGTCCCACTTCTTGATTTTTGTTTGTTTGTTTGTTTTGCTTGTGTTTTTAGGATTACATCCAAAAAATAATTGTCAGGAAAAATATCAAGGAGGCTCTTTCTTATGTTTTCTTCTAGGAGGTTTATTGTTACAGATTTTATATTTAATTCTTTAATTCATTTCAAGTTACATTTCGTGGGGGGTATAAGATAGGGCTCCCATTTTATTCTTTTGCATTTGAATATCCAGTTTTCCTAACTTGGGAAAGCTCTCAATTTGCTAAAGAAATTATTTTTCCCCATGGAGTTTTCTTGACTTCCTTGTCAAATATTAGTTGACTATATATGCATGGGTTTATTTCTGGGCTTTTGATTCTGTTCCACTGATCTACACGTCTGTTTTAGTGTCAATATTGTTTTGATTATGAGAGCTTTGTAATATAGAGGTGACCCTTGAACACTGCAGGGCGTTAGGGGTGCTGACCACCCCTCTTCAAGTGAAAATTCATGTAGAAATTTTAACTCCCTCAAAACTTAACTATAAATCACTATTCCATTTTTTTTACATTTATTTATTTTTGAGAGACAGAGAGAGACAGAGCACAAGTAGGGGAGGGGCAGGGAGAGAATGAGACACAGAATCCGAAGCAGACTCCAGGCTCTGAGCTGTCAGCACAGAGCCCAACACGGGGCTTGAACTCACAAACCGCGAGATCATGACCTGAGCCATAGTTGGACGTGCAACCAACCGAGCCACTCAGGTGCCCCCTGCAAATCACCTATTGTAGATCAGAAGCTTTACTGATAACAGAATCAATCAACACATATTTTGTATGTTATGTGATTATATACTGTATTCTTACAATAAAATCAGCCAGAGAAAATAAAATGTAAGAAAATCATAAAGAAGAGAAAATACATTTACAGTACTGTACTATTTTTATAAAATATATCTGTATATAAATGAACCCAAGAAATTCAAAGCTGACTTGTTCAAGGGTCAACTGTAGTTTGAACTCAGGATGTGTGGTGCCTCCAACTTGTCCTTCTGTCTCAAAACTGCTTTGGCTGTTCAGGGCCTTTGTGGCTCCTACAAATTTTAGAATTGTTTGTTTCTATTTCTGTGAAAAATACCATTGGAATTTTGATAGGGATTGTATTGAAGCTATAGATCATTTTAGGTAGAATGGACATTTTAACAATATTAATTCTTCTTAAACATGCACATAAAATGTCTTGCAATTTACGTGTGTTTTTTTATCTACTTGGTTAAATTCATTCTTAAATATTTTGTTGTTCTCGATTCTTTTGTAAAAGGGATTATTTTCTTTGTTTCTTTTTCAGATAGTTTGTCGTTACTGTACAGACGCTTGACCAATTTTTGTAGGTTGATTTTGTATCCTGCAACTTTATAGAATTTGCTTATTATTTGTAACAATTTGTTTGTTTGTTTTTATCTTGAGAAAGATACAGAGAGCAAGCAAGGGAGGGGCAGAGAGAGAAGGAGACAGAATCCCAATCAGGCCCCACACTGTTAGTGCAGAGCCCCATGCAGGGCTCGAACTCAGGAATCATGAGATCATGACCTGAGCCAAAATGAATAGTCAGACTTAACTGACTGAGCCATCCAGGCGCCCCTGTTTGTTTTACGGGTCTTTAGGGTTTTCTATACACAAGACCGTGTCATCTGCAGACATAGACTATTTTATTTCTTCCTTTCTAATATGGATGACTTCTATTTATTTTTCCTGCCTATGTGCTCTGGGTAGGACATCTAGTACTATATTGAATAGGAGTGACGAAATGGTCACCGTTGTCTTGTTCCTGATCACATAGGAAAAGCTTTCAACCTTTTACCATGGAGTATGATCTTAGCTGTGTTCTTGCTACATATGACTTTTAATATGTTGAGGTGCATTCCCTCTTTATATAATGTGTTATCAGAAATGGATGTTGAAATTTGTCAAATGTCTTTTCTGCTCTGAAAATCTGAGGCTCCGGATGAGCTTGCTGGTCAGGTTGGTTTCCTGGGCTCTGAAATCTGGAGTTAGCTGGGGTTACAGGCTTGTAGGGTCTAATAGAGCAGGGCTGCTGGCTAGATTCCACAACTGGGTGGGGCTAAAGCCTGGGTTCTGCAATCATCCCTGGTTGGGTGGGGGGGGGCTTAGGCTATGGTCCCCAGCTGGATGGTGCCACTGGTTTGACTCTTCCTTTGGCATGACCACAGACAAGGTTTTAAATTTTTATAGGGACATGGCCTGTGCTTCATGATCAAGTGGGTTCAAGGTATACTCCTAAGTTGGGTGGGGCTGTAGGCTATAGCCTACAACTGGGCAGGGTCACATGCTGTTCTCTGTTATGAGGCAGGGCTGTAAGCTGGTCTCCATTGCTAGGGAGTACTGTAGGCTGGGTTCTGAGGCTTCAAGGATCACTTCATGGGATCATGGGCAAATGGGACCAAAGGTTGTATTCTATAGTTGGGTGAGGTTGTTCACTAAACTCTCTGTCCCAGAGGGTTTGTAAGATGTGCTCCTCAGCTGTCCAGGGTCTCAACCCATGCATCCTGACCTGGTGGGGCTTGAGGTCATGATCAGCAGATGGGCAGTGTTGCTGATGGCTTTCCTATCTGGGTGGAACTGTAGGTTGTGCTCCACAGCCTGTATGGCCCATTTACTGGGGCCCCAAACCAGGAAAAACTGTCACTCAAGATCCTTAGTTAGACGAGAGCATCCCGTTGGCTCTGTAAACAGGCAGTCATTGGCCAGGACTTCTGTTTGTGTGCCACTGCAAAAGCACACCGTCCACCAAGATCCACGTGCTGATTTCTCTAAGCCCCACCCCCTTCCTCCTCTCTAACTGATCTCTGGGGGTCTCATCCTGGTTATTCCACAACTGGTCTTTTTAAGGAAAGACCTTAGTGGGGCTCCCAGGAAGTATCCTATATTGTTGAGGAAGCTAGATGTTCACCAGAAGCTCTCTATTTTTCACCTGGAGAAAGGTAAGCCCAGGGGTAGCCTCTCAGTGAGGCACTATGCAGGCCTCAGGGAGGGCAATGTAGTCAAAGCGAAACCTCTTTTTTTGGTCTTCTAATGTGGTGTTTCTTGGTTTTTGTGGTCCAAGGAAGCACTTTAGCCTCACACTCAGGTACTGAGAATTTCACAGAAGCATATTGTCTATGGATATTTTGGTATTTCTGTGAGGAAAGCTTAAGTCAGAAATCACCTATTCTGCCATTTTGCTGAGGTCATTCCATTCAGGTGATTTTTCAAAACCTTATCCCACTAAATTCAATACGATTATATTTATCAATAGAGTATTTTTTTTAATCTTGAATTTTTACCAATTTTAATAAAGAAATTCTTTCTTCAGAAATTTCGTGGCCAGGAGATCACTTTGTCCAGATATCTCTTTGCTCTCATTTGCTGTGGTTTGTGTTAGTGATAGTAGTTTCCACAACTTCCCACTGGATTATTTCATTCAAACTCAGAAACTGATTCTGAAGTGGTTGCTTTCTCCCTGCAAATGAGACTCTTGCTCCTTTTTCATTAACTGAGAAATTGCATATGTCAGTTGCTCAAAAAACCTCTAGGGTAAGGTTCTAGGTGAATCTTTAACATTGTGAAAAACAGCTTGCACAGAATTTGAGACATGACCAAACCTGCTTCTATGGCATTTTGATTTGATTTTCATTAGAACCTGCAATTGATAATTCATTTTTTTTTCAATTGGCAGACAGGGAAATAAGTAAATGTGTTTAATCAATAGATGGAGTGATACTGATGACTGCAGGTAAGGTCAACAAAATATTCAAGAAACCAATTCATTTTTTTTTTTGCAGCTGCAGCACTTTTTGAAAACAACAAATATGGTAGAATGAATTCAAGCCAATCTATTTTCTATTTTACATTGTGTCTCACTGCCTGAACCATTCACCATCTGTGCCTTGATTTGTCAATTACATCTTCTAGACTCATATTTTTACAAGTTTCCATAAGAATAGAAATGTCACAATTACGTCAATGAAAAGGTAAGGTTTCTAATTCTCTGCTTAGTTTTTTTTTGGCAGAATTGGAGAAATAAATACTCAAAGCAACAATAGATGACACCCACATCTCTATCACAAATATAAATAGTTTCATCAATTGCATGATTCACACTGGCCAAAACTTAATATCAAGCTTGAGGCTCCCTGAAGCTGACTGAACCAGCCCTCTAGTTAAAGCATGAATCTCTTTCCAATAATACCAATAAGTGGTCATACACATGAGGAAGTCCATTGCACTTGCACATAATTTTACTTTTTAAAACCATTCTACTTTGGTGATGAGTTGAATTTTTCCCTCTAAGGAACCCTTCCATGCATTTGATATGCATTATTCCCATAATTTTGCAAGATGTATTTTATTACTCTATTTTGCAAATGAGATGCTGAGATTCAGAAATACTGATTTTCTTGCTCAAGTTCATAGAACTAGTAAGCAGCAGAGCTAAAATTCCCATCCCACTCTGCTTCACTCCATATTTTCCCTTTGTTAGTTCTCTGATCGTATTTCCCTGTGTGAATTTCTATGCCTTGAGCTAATAGTGACACAAGAGAAATATGGAAGGCACTTGTTGGGAGGAGAATACTAAACATTTATTCATAGTGTATTGATGTAGTGCTTGGTTTTGAATACAATTATTTTTAGAATTGCCATATGCAGTCCCCTAATGGATCGCTCCTGACCGCCACTAATAACAATTTTTATTTATTAGCGCGAACTGATGAGAACGAATTGAAATAGAGAGCTGAATAGTTGTTACCTAATGCACATTTCCAGATAATAAAAGCAAAATACAAATTAAATTGCTAGGTGATTTAAAAGCTATTTTATACTCTACAGACTTGCCATTGAGTCATTTTTTTTTTGGAGTATAAAAGATCAGATATGGTTTTATCTGCATATCAGATAAACATTTTTCAACTTTCATTCTTACTTGAATTACTGGTACCATTTTTAAATAAGTATAAAAGCATAAACTACTGAGCTATGTAAAGTAATGAAAGCTGCCAAATAGATTTCAATAAATAATCTTGATAAGACTTGCAGTTTTTAATTAGTTCAATCAGCATTCATGGAGAATATAATTATCACAAAGGACTCTCTTCTGAACAGTGCCCCAAGTTTATAAGTATTTCTGAAAAAAATGCCTTAAAGGCCATTTTTAATTAAATGTAGACTTCATTTCCCCTTAAGAACAACTTGTGAGGCAAAAAATAGGTATAAATACATTAAAATGAGGTAAAATAAAAGTATTCTAGCATTCAGTGATTTTTTTTTTCTGTCCTTCAGGGAAAGTTCCTACCAAACATGAACAAAGAGGGTTTTACAAGTTTAGATAATTGTTTTAGTTACAGAGGTGAAATATGTAGTAGACCTCTAATTATGTAGAAGATCCTCTCCTATAGCCACATGAATAAACCTGTCTCTCTGTACATATTTCACATATCAAACAGTCTTCCTAATGTCTCCCCACCCCATGAGGACATGACACCCAGAAAAATCTCAGAAGTCAGTATGAAACAACGAGTCAAGTTATTAGTCATCCAATACAAACTCAAAAAAAATAGGATTTCTTCTAATTTTTGTGTACGATGACAATAACAATCACTACAATCATTTATTGAATATATTCCAAGTAGTGTCATTTCCCCTGTATTAAATTTTTAATGCAACAATCTCTGAGATAAACATTATGATTATTAGCTCAATTTTATAGATGGGGAAATGGGACACCTAAAGATCGATCGACTTACCTATAGTCACGATCGGCAAGTAGCGAAACAAGGTCATATGGTTTTAGAGCCTGAACTCAGCCACACCGCAGACAGGCTATGGGATGATTGCCTCCATATCTATCTAACTCTTTGCATCCCTTGAATGTTGACCACCTTGATATATCATATTTAAGCAGCTACTTAATGGTAAATCTCACTACTTATTCTAGACAATGAAATGCTAACATTTCTAGGAATTCAGTTTTACTCGCTTACTAACAATAATGTTTATAGGAAGACTGGAAGTGATCTTAATTAAGACTAATACTAAAGTATCTTTTAGTATCTATTGTTTTGTGTCATAAAGATCTTCCATTACATAATAGATGTATTCTGAAAATGTATCTTTAAAGAAAAAGCCCATAGCCATATCATTGCCATTATAGACTTAGAATTACATTGAATTACTTAAGAGCTCACGTCATGAAAAAAAATCAGTAATAGCATAGTTATGCATGATTAATGAAGAACTCATATTCCCATAAACCAAGTTCTCACTCTGTAAATTATATATGTATTGGAAATTCAGTAATACTATAAAACATATGAGAATAAGAAAACATGAATTATGGGCACCTGGGTAGCGCGGTGGGTTGAGCTTGGTTTCAGCATCTAACTCTTGATTTTGGCTCAAGTCATGATCCCAGGGGTGTGGGATTGAGCCCCATGTCAGGACAGGCTCTGCACTGAGCGTGGAATCTGCTTAAGATTCTTTCTCTCTAACTCTGTCCTTCTTCCCTGTTCATGTGCGCACACACTCTCTCTCAAATTAAAATTAAAAACATGAATTATTATTTTCATTTCAAGGGACCAGAACAGAGTACTATTTTTAATACATTTGGATATATTTTTAAACTGTTTATTTATTTTGAGAGAGAGAGAGAGAGAGAGAGAGAGAGAGAGAGAGAGAGAGAAAGAGAGAGAAAGATGGGGAGAGAGAAAAATCCCAAGCAGGCTATCAGTTCAGAGCCCAATGCAGGGCTCAATCTCATGAACCGTGAGATCATGACCTGAGCTTAAATCAAGATTCAAACACTTAATTGAGCCTCTACATGTTGATATTTTAACAGTACATCCAAATTTATTTAAACTCAACCAATTATTCTCAAATATATTCTAGCAAGGATGTAGCTAAAAATGAAGTTGATATATATCATGTATTTCATTAAGTTAGTCATATGTATAATACAAAATTATTTTTACTCCAGATAGAGAAATATCAAAGCACTTAAACAGAAAACAGTAGTGCTGTAATCATCCTAGAATGCTGTAGGAATATCCGAGTATAAATTATTGACAATTAATATTTACAGTTTATCCCAGTTCCTCAAATTTCAAATTCTAGTGCTAATATAACTTGTTTACACTTCTTTTATAAACATAATAGTCTCTTTTCAAAATTTTTATTCTTGTACTCCTGGCAAAATATAATTTATGTTTCGTTACACTTGTAAGGTGGAAAATAAAAACAGTAAGATAGGCTATAGTAGGAATAGAGAACAAACTGGGGTTGACGGAAGGAAGGTGGGAGGAGGGCTGGTCTAAGTGGGTGATGGTGGGGGTACTAAGGAGGGCACTTGTTGGGGTGAGCACTGGGTATTATACTTAAGAGATGATCACTAAATTCTACTCCTGAAACCAATTTTATACTATATGTTAACTAACAAGAATTTAAATAAAAATTTGAAAAAAAGAAAGAAACTATAGTAGAAAACACAGAAAAAGAAAGCATTGTTGCTTTCCAGTGGTTTTTAAACAATAATTTTTCAACATAAAAATAATCACATCAACAGCAGTAACCAAAAAAACTTTTTCCTGAAAAGATGAGTTTTGTAAAGTGTCTATCCATATACCATTGAAAACAAAGGCTCTTTGACATGATAAATCCCCACCCCTTCCATTCACATTTAGTACAAAAGAACTTAGAAATATAGAGACAAATTAAATCACTCACCAATTTCTTTCATATTTCCTTGACAGATATGTTTAAATCTTTACCTCTGTTTTAGGAAAAAAAGTAACCTTGAGTTTGGAATCAGAAATCCTGGAGATAAAACCATGTCTTGCTTTTAAAATGTAGGTAATTTCAGATGATTTTTTTGATATCTTCATGTTTTGGTTTTCTCTCATGTAAAATGAGATAATGAAATGATCTTGCAAATATTTACTGAGAATTAAGGAAAATACCGCCAATGGCAGGAGAGCCTGTCAACAGTAGGCATATAAGAAATATATTCTGAAAACAAACAATTTTAATTAAGTGTTATTACAGTGTAGAAATAGAAAATATTCTAGTATAGAATTTTCTATTTTTACTGATTTTATATACAATTTTCCCCAGTTAGGTGCCTTGTTGATCTTAGTAGGTCTGATACAATAATGTATCAGACTTGAATAATGTAGGATTTCCTACCAATTAGAAACTTTTTTTTAACAGCTTTATTGAAGTACAGTTGATATACAAAAAGCAGAAGGCTTTGGCAGTGACTGGGATGGGCAAAAAATTGCTTAAATTCTCACAGTTGCATTTGGTTCTTGGTTGCTGATCCTAAGATAGCATGACTGTTGTAGATGACTCACTCACAGGGTAGCTGTGAGTGGGAAATTTTTTTTTTCTTCAAGTTTGTTTGCTTGTTTGTTTGTTTGTTTGTTTGTTTAGAGAACAGAGAGCGCAAGTAGGGGAGGGACAGACAGAAAGAATGAGAGAGTCTCAAGTAGGCTCTGCACTGTCACTGCACAGCCTGATGTGGGGCTTGAACTCATGAACGATAAAGTCATGACCTGAGCTGAAGTCCAATGCTTAACTGACTGAGCCACCCATGTGAGTTGGGAAATTTTAATGACAAGAATGTTTTAAGAATAGATGTGACTAGTTTGTGTCTTATTGCCACCATTTGTTTAGCAATGTGTCCTTAGACAAGTCATTTGGCTTCTTTTTTTAAAATTTTATTATTTATTTATTTAGTTAGTTATTTACTGAAATATAATTTATTCTCAAATTGGTTAACATATAGTGTGTATAGTGTGCTCTTGGTTTTGGGGGGTAGATTCCCGTGGTTCATTGCTTACATACAACACCCAGTGCTCATCTCAACAAGTGCCCTCCTCAATGCCCATCACCCATTTTCCCCACTCCCCCATGCCCCATCAACCCTCAGTTTGTTCTCTGTATTTAAGAGTCTCTTATGGTTTGTGTCCCTCCCTCTCTGTTTGTAACTATTTTTTTTTTTACCCTTCCCTTCTCCCATGGTCTTCTGTTAAGTTTTTTAAGATCCACATATGAGTGAAAACATATGATACTTGTCTTTCTCTGGCTGACTTATTTCACTTAGCATAATAACCTTCCAGTCATTTGGCTTCTTTTTGTTCTGATCCCCTTATTTATAAAACAAAAGGGTGGGAAGAATTGGTCTTTTGAATTGCCTTTGGTTCTGTAAGTCTATAATCTTACGACAACTAACTGTATGTATGTTGTGCCTCTCCTGTGTACTCATTTCTTCTTTAAGTTGATAAACCTCCCAGTTTAGAAGCCTCCTTAGCATTATGTGGTGTCCGAACACTTCCCAAGGGTCAGAAATTCCAGCAATCACCTAGGAAGCATTGTGAGATATTTTGCATGTTCCTTGAGCACGGATTATATGCTGTGCTCACTCCAATGTGTCCTAAAGATTTGGTTCTTAATCTCAGAGGCAGAAGAGGGCACTAGGTTTTAGTAGGGACAGAACTTCCCACAGCTACCTCATAAGTTTGTTTTATCTTTTTTGTAGTCTTTAAAAGCAAATCTTGGTCTACCTACTGGAGAGTACCATACACGTAATTATTACCTAGCATATGTGTTGAAACTGGCAAAAACATTTGAACCACTGCCTAAAGTAGATAATGTGGTATCTCTTAGAGAGTACATAATCAAAATGTAATTGAAACAACATAAAATACTGCCTTTGTGCTAAAGTCGATAGTTCTCAACATAATATTCTTTTTTGTTTTTTAAAGTAAGCTCTATGCCCAACAGAAGACTTGAGCTCATGACCCTGAGATCGAGAGTCACATGTTTCACTGACTGAGCCAGGCGGATCTCCCTGTAATATTCTTAAACCAAAGATTTGCTTTAGTTCTAGAGTACAGCTCACCGGAGCACTTTCTCCCTCGGAGTATTATCTGGAATTAAGAACAAAACTATACAATTAAGAATATCTTTCAACTTTGTTACTTAAATGTATATTTTAGTTATAGTTCATAGCGTAAAGATGTCAGAACAATAAGTTCCTTATTTTCTGTGATATTTGATAAAAGCATACCTATATATTATTTACATCAAATATGTGTTACTATCTTATTAATTATTCAGAAATTATTGCACCAGACAAGGTCCAAACCCTCCATTTACTATAGCAACTGTGGTGAACATATTCTTCTCCATTATTCATACTGATTTGTACTGAAGATTTTGGCAAGGGCACTGTTTCATAGAGAATGAATGTTATAAAAAATTTTAAAAAGCTGAAAATTCACAATTGTTCAAAGAATGGTACAGAACAAAATACATTTCTACGCAAAAAAATATTAGAAAGACTTATTGATATCACTTAAGCCTTCATAGAATGACAAAAAAATAGTTTTCTTCAAAACTGACTGCCAAATTGCAGAACTTTTAAATCATCAAAATCTATTCACGATATTCCTGGTGTGTTTAGACACTGCTTGATATAAGGTAATGCAGCGTGACTCAGGCTAGCTGAAAATAATCCTCAGGGGACTCAAGTTATAGGGCTGTTTTGCCTAGAGCCCATCTTCATGACAGAGACTGCCAAGACAAGAGATTGAGAAATTAATACATTTAATGACAGTAAGTAATAAAAATCGTGGGTGCCCAATGATTTGGATTTAATTTTGCAGGAAACTTTTCAGTGTTGAGGTTTGGTTATTATTATTATCATTTTTTTACCTTGTGTTCTTTCTCACTCTCCCTTATCTTAACCATACTTATTCTTCTCTTATATTTAAACTATATCATAACAATTCTCACCGTGAGTTATTAAGCTATTGGAGATGTTGGAGGGGAATTGGGTCAGATAGAGTTCTAACTGTATTTCTTTTCAATCGTTTGGACACCACTTGGTGAATATGATAGTTCCTTCTTATTCACGGTTTCACTTTGTGTCTGGAAGAGATGATTCTCTTTCTGACTTATCCTCAGAAGGTTGCTAGTAGTCTCATGCCACGTTATAATATCTATGTCATTCACTTTTCTTCATTTCATCTGTGGGCATCTTATTATCTCACAGCATCACAAGAAGGGTGAGTAAAGGGCGGTAAGATTTTTGGGGGGAGAGAGACCACATTCACATACTGTATATGACTACAGTACATTTTATTAATATTTGTTGTTAATCTTTTACTGTGCCTAATTTATAAATTAAACATTTTCATAGGTTCATTGTGTAGGAAAAAATATTGTGTATATAAGGCTTAGTTCAGTACTATCTATGGTTTCAGGCTGGAACTGGGGATCTTGGAACATATCTGCCACTGATAATGAGGGAATACTGTAGACTGCTTTCATCTTTTGTTTTTAATGCTATTAAGGCTCATTGGTTATTCATGGAGCCTCAAAAGCCGTAATCATCAGCCATGGCTTCCTGTTAGATCAACTGAGAAGCTTGTGAACATACCAATGGCTGAAACCCACCTCAGAAATTCCAACTTTATTGGTCTGGTGCAGGGTCCATGTGTTAACGTTTCAATCACCTGCATTATTTGAAATGTGACCAGGTGGAACCTGCTGGAGTTTGAAGTGGGTTCTCTCTCTCCCCCTCTCTCCCTCTCTCTGTCTCTCTCTCTCTCTATATATAGCTGAAGGTGGGTTTTGGTAACGGTATCTCTATGTGTTAGAAACTATTAATATGGTAATGTTCTTACTGAGCACACTGAAGTACAGAGACATATGTGTATGTATGTATGTATGTATATATATATGTGCACATATATATGTATATATGTATATATATTTACACATACACATACACAAAGGCTTGTGGAAGAGAGTCAGGTAATGTGCGGAAGGGCTCTGTTCTTTTTTAGGAAAGAATGCATAGATATACAAAGAAAGGTTTAGTCAATCACACCGGCTAAGGATGTTTGCTAAGTCTTGAAGACTGTTAGGCTGGCCAGAGGGGCTAAGGTGGCTTCAATACCTCAACAATTACATGACAAAATTTGGAAATAATTAGACACATGAGAGAGGTAGTAGTGAAGGAAAGGATGTAGATATTCCCGAGGAAGTGACATGGCAAAAATTCTCATTAAAAAGAACTCAGAGGTTTTTTTATGACATTGGAAGTGCAAAGGAGAAAATGTTGGATGTTGACCCAAACTTAGAAACGAGGCAATCTGTCTTACTCCATATCATAAGTTATATAATGAGAAGGTTAGCACTGTTCAAATTGCTCTTAATAATTTACAAAGGCATGAAATAGTTTAATTCTCAGTATTTCTGATGTTTTCCCTTAAGATACACTAAATATATATTATTTTTACTTTTTTTGTTCATTTCCCTCTACACTGATAACCAGAAATAGGAGAGTATTTAATGTTTTCACGGAAAATTTCATAGTAGTTAATGTTTTCACGGAAGATTTCACAGAAAACATCATAACGTTTTTCCCTTAACTATTTAAGATCACCTTGTATTTTAGGAATATAATATTGGAAACCCTTAGAAATATATTTGAGTCCTTTATAAAATGGTTCTTCAAATGTGAATGGAAAGAAGGGAATAAAAGATTATCATACTTTTGGAATTATATCATTGAGTACCGATAATGGTAGCCCTTTGAATTGTGAATTTATTTAGAATATTATGTAGTACTTGAAATCTTTGTAAGCATTTCCGTTTACCTACATATAAAACACCATTCTGTGTGTGTGTATGTGTGTGGGGGGGGGCGGCGGTGTGTGTAAAATTACACAACCTGACCGACATTTTGTTTTCCTTACCGTCACAGTTGGTTTTGGTTTTTGTACCACAATTTTTGTACCCAGAAACAGTTTTCATTGCTTTATTTGAGCAATATTCCAGGCATTTTTCTAACAGCTTTGTTTCTATTAACTAATTCAATACACAGAACAATCCTCTAAAGAAGATAGGTAGTTTTTAACCCCCTTTAAAAACAAAGAAATTAACATTAAGCCACAGAATGATTATATACTTTGTAGAAGTTCACATGGCTAGAAAGTAGAGGAGTCAGAATTTGAAACCAGGTAGTCTGACTCCAGAGTCAATATTTTATTAGTCTAGCTGCCTTTCAGAATTATTGAGGAGTGCCTGTGTGGCTCAGTTGGTTAAGCGTCCGACTTCTGGTTTGGACTTTGTGGGTTTGAGTCCCACGTCGGCTCTGCGCTGACAATGCACAGCCTGCTTAGAATTCTCTCTCTCTCTCTCTCTCTCTCTGCCCCTTCTCCATTTGCTCTTCCTCCCTCTCTCTGCCCTTTCCTTGTCCTCTCGCTCTCAAAATAAATAAACATTTAAAAAATTATTGAAAACATTAAATATGGAATGTTGAGCTCAATTCAGACAGCCTACTCTAAGTCAGCATTTATATTCAATAAATATTTTGATAATGACCAAAGAAAACATTTTTATTCATCCTATTATAAAAATTCCTGTCATATAATTTACGTTCATATACTTGTCTCTTTACATGAAAGACTTATGGCATTCCATTCTCTTTATGTACCATGATTTAGGGCAAATAATACCTTGATTATTCAGCTAATAGATAGATATGGTAGTTTGATAAATGGTCCGAGTTACAGAAATTTTGCTTTTGATTTTCATTCTCACTTTGCCAGTGGCAAGTATCTGTTGATAACTGCCGTCACTGATATCAGTCATTTTGTTAATTTTTCTTGTTTTAGTGTTCCCCATAGTCATCATTGATCATATGATGTCTATCATAATTTGGTTCTGATGCCTTGTATGGCGACATTTGTTTCATTTCTTCTTCTTTATTCGGGTCATTAGAGTGATGACAGTCCGTTGTTTTGTCACTAGGTAACTAGCCTGCTGGTTCCTATCTGTCACAGTATCATCGGGCAAACTTTTAACAAGACCCAAATGGCGACCCCTACATCATAAAAAGAAACAAATTAGGACACATTTAAAAAATAAATTAAAGGGGGAGGGCACCTGGGTAGCTTAGTTGGTTAAACGTCCAACTCTTGATTTTTGGCTCAGGTCATGATCCCAGGTTTGTGGGAACAAGCCCCACCTGGGGCTCTGCACTGAGCATGGAGCCTCCTTAGGATTCTTTCTCTCCTTTGGCCCTTCTCCCCGCTTGCATGTGCTCTGTATCCCTCTCTCTAAAATAAAAGCTAAATAAAACTAACTAACTAACTAACTAACTAAATAAATAAATAAATAAAAATTAAAGAGAGCAAGAAAGGATTCAATTGGGCTGTAAGGAATATTGTGCTCAATGAACACAGGCCTAAGGTATAGATCATGACAGTCATAACTAATAACCACAGCTCAGGTTTATTAAATATTTACCTCTATGAGGCTCATATGCCTAATCAAAATATGCAACCCCCAAAGTGAGTTTCGTTCCAATTTCTTGTAGAGCTGTGCATGGGAAAGTATTTCATTTAAGTTTTAAAACGTTTGCCTCTATATGATGTTTAAGTATGCTTTAACGCTATCTTTAGTTATTATCATGTACTTGAAGACAGATCAATCAAAACCCAAACCTAAAGTTTTCTGTCAAGTTTTCATATGGTCCATTAGAATTTACAAAACGACTCGAAGCCAAAAATTAGCAAATCTATAAAAGGTATCTAAAATGTCGTGAGATTTGTGTAACTCCTTAACTGCAACACTCCTGTTTTAACCTATTTTAACCTATTTAACCTTTCAAGGAAAGAAAAGAGAAACTTTTACATTTAGACTGGGGACTTTTTGCAGTCAAGATGGAATAATAGAATTTGGATTTATATGTCATTTAAAACACTTAAATATAACACAGAAAATGTACTACACAATTATATTTACATATTAAATACCACACAAGGCAGACAAATGATCCCTGAGAGAGAAGAAAGGAAAGATGAGAAAGAAAAGAAAGGAGAGGCATTGATGCCCAAGTAAATGCCTTGAGAGAGTCATGAGGCTGATGCGTAAGTAGGAGACCCCATGCCAAGTCTGGAGATCTCCTTAAGTTGAGGAGAAAGACCTCAGAATGCAGAGAGGTCAGGAGGATATAAACCACAAAATAGAGTACTAAAGGAAACAGAGGAGCATGGAGAGAAAAGTTGTTTTCTTAAATTTTTAAAAATATTTATTTATTTTAGAGAGGAAGAGAGACAGAGACAGAGCGCAAGAGCAAAGGGGCAGAGAGAGGGAGGCACAGAATCCCAAGCAGGATCCAGGTTCTGAGCTGTCAGCACAGAGCTGGACGTGTGGCTCCAACTCACAACCCGTGAGATCACGATGACCCGAGTGGAAGTCAGATGCTTAACAGACTGGGCCACCCAGGGGCCCCTGGAGAGAAATTGCTTTTCAGTAGAACTTTGTTCTGCTTCAAGAATGTGTCATCTGGCCAACCTCACTGTTCCATTGGTTTCTGGTGGGGAAGGAACGGCGTCTTTATTGTAGCCTAAGAGAGTGCGTGTGGACTGTTTTCTTGTGTTGGCTGTGGGACAGGATCTGTTGGCCCTAGTGAACCAATGCTCACTATTGAGGCTGACTTCGCTCTGTGTCCTCCCTACATGACTAAAGTGTTGATTCATCTAGCGCCTATGTGATTCCTGTCTTTCTTGCCGTTCTGACAGCTGCAAAACCCACATTGGGTTGACTTCCTGGTACTGCTGCTTTTGCAGGCAGGCAGCCTCATTGACAGACCTTAGGGTCACCCCGGGATCTCCATCCTCTGATGTTTGCATCCCCCCTAGAGTGTGGGCAGAACCTGGAACTTGCTTTAGCAAACAGAACGTGTCAAACATGAAGGAATTTTGTAGATGTAATTAATCATCAAGATGTTGTCAGTTGATTGGGAGGGAACCCAAAAGGTGATCTTTCTGGGTGGGTCTAACTCACAGTGGAAGTGCTAGGCCTTTCCTGAGGAGAGTGGCCCTCTTTGAGAGCTGGATGGAATGAGTGGCCATGTTCCAGAAGCCTACACAAGGAACTATCACCTATCATCGGCCTCTGGGACCCAAGGGTGGTCTCCAGCCGACAATGAGCAAAATGCCAGAGACTACAATCATACTGCTGCAGAAAATATAATCTGTGAACAACCTTAATGAACTTGAGAGCAGGTTCTTTCCTGATCAAGGCTTCAGAGGAGAATCCATTCTAGCCAACACCCTAGACTCTTAGCAGAAGTCACAGATGAGTCATGCCTGGACTACCAATAGAGGGAAACTACAGTTGTATTAAGTCACTAAACTTGTGGTCATTTGTTTTGCATCATTAGAAACTGAATGTAATATCAGATAAAGCAGATTGAATAGCAAAGATATTACCAGAGGTAAGATTAATTCATAAGGAGTCGGTTCAGCAAGAAAACATAATAATTCGATTTAATATCTTAATAATCCAACTTCAAAATACATCAGGCAAAAACTGACAGAAGTACAAGAAGAAATTGAGAAATTATTGTAGTTGGAGATTCTACCCGAAGAAATGAAAGCACATGTCCACACAAAGACTTGTACATGAATGTTGATAGCAACTTCATTTGTAATAACCCCAAACTGGTAACAATTCCAGTGGTCATACACTCGGATGCATAAGCCACCTAGGGTATAACTCTAAGTGGGAATCTGTTCAGGAATAAAAAGGAATAAACTACCAATACGCACAGCAACAAGGATAATCTCAAAATAACCATCATGAATAAAAAGAAAGTCAGACAAAAAAGTGTACCTAATATATGGTTCCATTAAAAAATTACAATTCTAGAAAATGAAAACTAATGAATAAAGTCTATCAGAGTTGTTTGGCACTAAGTGGGGGAAAAAGGAGGAAGGGGATTGAGGTACCCCAAAGAGATCGGAGGAACTTTAGAGGGTGATGAACATGTTCACTATCATAATTTTGTTACTGGTTTCATGGGTACATCTGTCAAAACTTATCAAATCAGATACTTTAAGTGTGCAGTTTATTGAAAGCAATGATACCTCCGTCTAGCTACAAAAATGTTTTAATGTTTATTCATTTTTTTTTTTTTTTGAGAGAGAGAGAGAATGACTGGGGGAGGGACAGAGAGAGAGGGAGACACAGACTCTGAAGCAGACTCCAGGCTCTGAAGCAGACTCCAGGCTCTGAGCTGCCAGCACAGAGACCCAGGCAGAGCTCAAACTCACTAAACCAATCGCAAGATCATGACCTGAGCCGAAGTCAGACGCTTAACCGACTGAGCCACACAGGTGCTCCAAGCTACCAGAATCTAAATTGGAGTAAATTTGATTGTAAAATCAGAGTTTACTTGTAAAGAATTGATTTATAGCTTTCTAATCAAGTTAACTTTGATATACTTATAACTTGTCCAATAGTTTAGAGGTCAAAATTTCAAAATGGTGGAAGTGAAACAAAAAAAATCTAAGTAAATAAAATAGTATATAGGATTCTCTGTACAATTAATATTTCAACAGAGATTCTTCGGCTCATCTTTTTTAATTTTTTTCTAGTTCACCTGTGTTTTTCAATTATAGATAAGAGAACTACAAATTAAAATAACCCTCGCCCTGTTTTTCAGTACTTCTGTAATACCAGAGAGATTTTGCAAGCCCTTGTTTTGACAACATCCTCCAAAATGCAATTGTGTCATATTCTCTTGAGACAAAACTTTATTGTTTTACTTTGCTAAGGACATGACTTCCACATCTAATGTCCATAACCTTTTCCTGCTCAAATAGATTTAAAAAAAATTGCAAATAATTAAAGGCACCTGTAACGAATGAAATAGGAAACCCTCTTGCTCCATAAATGTTACCCTGAGTTGTATTTAGAAATTAAGAAAATGGATATTTTCCGTTTAACAGAAGTTTATGTGACTACTCTAATAGGAGAAAATATAGAAAGAGAACACAGCCACCTCTGTTTCTCTGGTGGCGGAGAGGGCCTTGCTCAGAGTAAGTGCTCTAAATCTCCCCCATCTCATGGCATAGACTTGAGGGTCAAGGGAGAGGTGGCCACTGGCCCCTTATTGCTTTATTTGCTGCATAACCCTTCTTAGTGCTGGTTCTGGTACACAACTCAAGCATAATAAAGAGAGAACATTAAGCATCAGCTTTTCTTTTGCAAAGGGAAACTATGAAGACACAATATTGAGATTGAAATGTTTCTTACATCTATCATAGAAGAGCTACAGGGAGCCCATATAATGATGTGGCCCTAAAAGAGAAAGAAAACTTCACAGCTATGTGTTCTCCTTTTAGAATGTTCTTTCAGAGGGCCTGATTCTTCTAACAGAGCTCAGGTCCTATCTGTTCATTGGCTGTGGGGTAACACAGCACCTCTTTATCCCACATGCCCCCTAGATTTCAACACACTATAAGTATTGTATTATCGTTTTATTCTGAATTCATGCGGAGAAAAACTATTTAAAAATCGCTATTACTTGAAGGGAAAACATCAGAAAAAAAACAGTCTTTTCTCTCTACAAGTGATAAATTTTTTAAGACACCTAACAATGTTTGAAATTATCATTTTATATTTTATACTCCAAATATTATAACAATAAAAGCAAAACCAGTACTTCAGGCAATATGATAGATTATTTTGTCTTTATGGAAATACAGATATCGGGGCCCTGGCAATGTGAATTATGTGTAAATTCTCTGTATTGAATCTCTAAACTCTGGGGTTTTCTATTATCTCTGTAACATACGAGTCTACTAGAGAATATTTCAGCTAGTTGAAGATCAAAATGCACACCTTTAATAATTTATCATTAAATACAAACAACTATGTGATATTCATGGTCATACTCTGGAATGTTGACAAAGGCTTCTTCCTAAATAATCATGACTCATATTCCTTCTGGTGTTTGGAAACCTCCAGCAGCCTTTGTTGTTCAGCTGGTATACTTACCTCACATGCAGTCATGAGGGCAAGATGACCCTTCTGTAAGCAACTGACCACTGTGGTCACTGGGCGTTGCAAGCCGTGCTGTTTATTTAATCTCGTTTAAGAATCACAGAACTAGACCCATTTGCTTAATGTGAAATTGCCCAGTTTTAGAGCCATTTTCTTGCAGACATGTTTCCCAGAAAAGATCTTAAAATTGCTTGCTAGTGGAAATAAGGGGCTATAATAAGTGAAATAAAAATAGTTTTGATAAACATTGATATATACAATGATTCTTGCTTTTTAGTTCCTAGGAATCAGTTTGGAGATTTCTTTTAGGAAAGAGAACGGGATTCTTTAAACTTCTGGTGTGCCCTGTCTGCATGATAACCATATGCTGATGGCTCAAAATCAGATTAAGAACTAAACTCTACCTTTCAGTTGATCATTTCTTGGTATTGACCATGAAAAAGCTAGAAGGTCTAATCAGTTACATTCCATAAAACTGGATTCTTGTCCTTCATTCTAGGTTGAAGTGTTTAATAACAATAAAAACATGTTGGCCCCTGTCCCCATCCTATGTTTTTTTTCTAAAAGAAATTAATACACTTTCCTCTATTCTGTCTGTATGAATATTTTAGTAGTTGATTCCAATATCATATATAATTGTATTAAGAAGATATCAAACAAATGTAAAGCCAAGAGAAGTAGAGAAATATGTACATCAATGTAATAGGGCCATATATATTAGAATACATGATTTTCCAAACATATACAACACATTTTTGCATAACTTATTCTCTTGTGCATATCCATTGTGCCAATAGTTTGCCATACTTGACCTATGGCTGTGGAGTCAACGTAAATTTATATTTAAGTTATCTATTGTTACATACCTTTTAAATAATCCTTGAAAATATATTCCAGTGTATAAGGTTTCCAGTGATATCTGTGCATGATGTTGTGCAGTCAAGCGATTAAGGTTAAAACTTATCCACTGAGGTAGAATTCTAGAATTCTGGAATTGAACTTATTTTTCACTCACGTTTTTCTGTTTACCCACTCTGAATTCCAATAAAATTCTTTGAAGAAATATCTCTGGTTTTCCTCTTTGCATTCTAAGGAACATACTGTAGTCCGGCTGTTCCCTGCTCCGGCCCCAACTCCACCAAAACTTCTCTGAAGAGGGCCAACAGTTCCTCCTCCATGTTTCTAAGTTCAGCGGTCAATTCTCAGCTTTCAGCTTAGTTGCAACAACTTTGGAGCTCGTCATTCCCTCCTCTTTGATATACCTTCTTCTCTAGCTTACCAGGATCCCACTCCCTTTGGGTTTTCTACCTGCTTTCCTAACAACTTCTGAATGTTTCTTAATTGCCGGTTCCTCCTCGTCTCCTGGACTTTGGAACGTAGGTGCCCAGAAACTGTCTCCTATCTCTTGGTGATCTTGTCCGGAATCATGACTTTACACACCAACCACTCCAATCCCAACACCGCTGAAACTCCCTCTCTAACCCAGATTCATATGTATTCGTACACGTCTTTGATTTCCCCTCACGAATGTTTAGTGCACACCTCAGATTTAACATTTCAACACTGAACTGATTCCTACCAACCTGTTCGTCTGCAATATTACTCATCTCAGTTGACAGCAAACTCAATGTTCCAATAGTTCAGACCAAATAATTTGGAATCATTTTTTTAATTTTTATTTTTATCTGGTTCTCCGACTATGCCCACCTCACCAAAATTCCCGTTGGCTTGAACTCCTAAATATATTTAGAACATCACTATTGTTTACGTCCCCACTGCTGCCACCCTAGTCTGAGCCATCATTGCTGCTTATCTGGATGTATGTCAATTAGTTTCACAGGTTACCGTGTTTCCTCCCTGTAGCCTGATCTCAAACAAGCCCTCTTAAACCACTCCTACTCTTTTTTTTTTTCAACGTTTATTTATTTTTGGGACAGAGAGAGATAGAGCATGAACGGGGGAGGGGCAGAGAGAGAGGGAGACACAGAATCGGAAACAGGCTCCATGCTCTGAGCCATCAGCCCAGAGCCGGTCACGGGGCTCGAACTCACGGACCGCGAGATCGTGACCTGAAGTCGGACGCTTAACCGACTGCGCCACCCAGGCGCCCCAAAACCACTCCTATTCTTAAAACCCTTTAGTGGCACCCCAGTGAACTCAAAATAAAAGCCAAAGTGCTTCCATGGCCTTCCTGGCCCTACATAGTATACATTCCCCACTTCTTCAAGTACATCTGATTTATCTTCTACTTCCATCTCCCTAACGCACTCAATTTCACTGGACCTAGCATCCTTGCTGTTATTAGACTTGACCAGAGAGTGTCCTGCTAGTATGTGTTTTTGCGTGAAATTGAGTGCGTTAGGGAGATGGAATTAGTTCCATTCCCTCTGCCTGAAATGCTTTTTTTTCTTGGCTATCCAGGCTACCTACACTTTCTTTATGTCTTTGCTTCAAAGCCACCATACCAGCGAGGCCTTATCTGCCTTGTGCACACTACTTAAAATTGCAGCCTGCTCCCTGTCCTTCTGCACCTTTCTACTCCCCTTTATTTTATGTACTTTGATAGTAGTTATTACTCTCTTTTAGATTATATACTATGCTCATTTAGTATGTTTATTATTGATTTTTTTCCCTGTCTCCATTACAGTGTAAGTTCCACAGGGGGAAAAATAATCTTTGTCTGCCTTGTTCACTGCTGTCGCTCAACCTCCACAAGGACAATCCAGGCACTTAATTAAAGGCTGGTTGTATTGGATTGACTCAGCTACATTATTAAGAAAAATGCAATGCCAAAAAGCAGGCCGTTCCTTCATCATCAACCATCCTTCTAGAAGAGAGTGTTAGATAACACAAAGTGGGACCAAGAACCCTACAGAGAATTTATGAGCACTATCTTGAACACCCAGTTCTATCCTATAACTGTAGATCCTCAAATAACTACTTAAAGGAAATAAGCCTTAATTTCCTTAATAAAGTAGCTCAAAGAGAAAAACATGTAAAACAAGTAAAAGGCTAAAATATGATAAAAGTAGATAAAAATATGTGGAATGCCCAGCACAGTGCCAAGAGATGAACTGGCAACTAATTCAAAGATAGTTTTCTTTTATCCGTCACTCTCTCTGTTTTCTTTCTGGTTTTCAGTTTCCTTGTCATGGGAATCATGACTTTAAAGATGAATTTTTATTTTTGCCTGCCTTATTTTTAATGCATTTTGTTAAACTCTTTCATTGTACCAGTTATTATGTTATTATAATGTATATTAGTATCTGTGATGAATCTGAACTCTTAGAAGTAATCTTCTAAAAATGATATATGTTCCTCAAGAACAAATTAGAATTGGTCCAAATGTCTTCATTCACTACCACACTTTAGGAGGCAAATTGAACTTTTTCTCTGAGAGAAGATTATGATTTATTATTAATAAGAAGAGATAACTTTTGAAGAAAATGTGAAAATCTCCAAGTTTACTACTGCAATAAAAAAAAACAAAGTCGATTTTAGGAATGATTGCTTTTGATAGACAGCATAATTTATCTCAAGTTATAGACAGAAGCCAAGTTTACGTGAGCTTTTTATATAAAATCAATCAATCAACCAATAAGTCAATCAACAAGCAAATCACTCATGTTATCCTTAGAACTTAGTTCACTTCTCTGACAACCAGAGGCAATAGCCTACGCAGTTGAAATATAACACTGTTACCACATATTCAAGGAAGAACTCTTGTCTCTACTGTTTCAAACAGTGTGGAAGTCTTTGGCTTCAGTTAACCTACCTTATCCATGAGGACTGCTAAAAGTATTTTCATGTAGAATACATTGAGATTAAGTTGAATGGGATATATAAGTGTGTGCATACACACACACACACACACACACACACTATTTTGAAGCCTTCATGGAAAAGTGACCCACTTGCCTATATAGCAAACTCTCCCTTCCATGTTTTGAAAGTGTAAAATAAAGTAGAATAATGGAATTCAGTCTTAAAAAGAAGTATGATTGATGACTCTTTCCACCCCTCTTCTATCCAATCTTACCATGAACACTTTAAATATTAGAAGATTAAAGTGTGTGCCATATAAGTTAAGTGTGTTTTAGATGAGGGAAAAAAAAAGTTACCTTCAGTATCTCAGAAACACTGACCTATATTTCTTTCCTATATTTCTCAGATCACAAAACTCAATGCTTCTTTTATGTCATGTTTTCTACTTTGGAGCAATTTTTAAAAGACAAGGTAAACCAGACAAACAACAGAACAAAAAAAATGGAATAATATCTAGGATAATGTGGTATATATTCCGAAGGAACACTACTACACTGAACCTAATTCTAAGACTCTTGAAGCTAAGAAAGAGTAAAAGCTCTCCCACATTTAAGGAACAAAAAGATAATGTGAAATAACTGATCAACTCGTGACCCGTAAGGAAGTGATTTAATGAGACTGAACTGTTCACTTCCTATTAGTTCCAACCTGAGTGTTGTTAAGTCTTTATGAATGAAAGAGAGAAGGAAAGATGGAGAGGAGACAGAAAATAACATATTTTAGCACTTAGTATATGCCAGGAACTTGGCTATGAGATTTTATATTAAACTGGATTTATTTTTCTCAACTGATCCTGGCGGGGGGGGGGGGACTGTTATAATTTGGTCTATTTTTCTAATGCTTAGATACGAACCTTAGCTTAATCAAGTTTTGTTAGACCTTGTTGAGTCTTGACCTTGTTGACACAGCTCGTAACTGGCAGAACATCAAAAGGTGCATCGAGAGGAAAGAAATCTGATAAATACTATACAATTAGAAGAGAAGCCTATACATTACAGTCAGGGCCTGTGATACTTGATTTATTAACAGTATTCAATATATGATTACTAAATCAGTTGAAATGTTACGTAATACCTTTAAAAACTTGTTTCTGTTGAAAATAATTAAAACACTAATTTTCGTGATGGAGTAATAACTTGAACATTAGTTAAACCAGATATATTGGCTTTTCAGTTATCAAGGGTTTTTGTTTGTTTCCCTATTCAGGTTTTTGGTAAAGTTATCTGACACAAAGATTGGGAAAAGAAAAAAAAAAGGTGATTATAACCCCTTAGATTCTACTAGAAATGCTGATTGGTACAAGAGGTCTAACAAGACGGGTGACAAAAGTGCTTGGGGACCAATAAACCCTGCATGGTTGCTTCTCTTAGACAGGTGGCTGCCGAAATCGCACACTATAAATTAAGGAAACAGTTGGAACTCACCTTTCAACATCAGCTTAGCTGTCAAAGTACTGACAAGGTGATCTGTGGTACCGACTCACTTTTAGCAACTGTTCAAAGGCACATTTTTAGTATCAGATGCTCAGTTTAAACAAAATACATTCCATTGCTACAGAAGGGTAGCCTAGAGTCTATTCTCTTGTGTCTGCTTTTACAAGTTGAGTGTTCGTTTGGACACAAAGGTTATGTTTTAGTGTAATATGTGAATTGAGATCCCAGGCTGGAACAAAGAGAGAACTACTAACAACGAAGAAAACGCTGTGGTTTGAGTCCTAATGATTCAAAAACACCACAGTTTCTCATACGTGTGTTGGCTTTGCTTTCATTTTAGAGACGAGGGATGCTTGCTATCACTTTACACATTGATGTATATTTTGTATTTACATATCCTACAAACTTTTGTAGTTGCTAAACAAATCTAGATATCAGGATATTGTATACTTTTGGGAGATGAAGCATACTTGGGCCTCAGCTTTTCGTGTGTCTTTAGAACTTAACAAAAATAAACATTTAAAACTGGCTCTTTTCTAGAAAGTCTGTCGAAATTTCAAACTCATTTTCTTATCTGTAATGTGATGATAACACCTAACTCACACGGAGTTGTTAAACTAGACCGATATTTGTGAACCCTGCATATAGTTACATATATTGATTCCCACTAACTAATTACATATGTGGGGCCAACACTGCCAACTAAATGATACAATGACTGAAATGCACACAGTGCATTGTCTGGCACATAGAAAGTTCTCTACGAACTGTAGAGATGGTGATGATGATGATGGTGGTGATGATGGTTTTTTTTATTATGTCAGCAGGCATTTAATTACCCACTCTAGTAAATACAGGATAGATCTTGAGATCATATTAATACTGTTTATATATCATTAGCCTGGTTTTTAACTGAAATTTGGTAACATCAGTGGTATTGCTTTAAGTGACTTGGATGACAGGTGGACATAACTTGGAGAGTGAATGGTGACTATTTAATGAGTGAACTTTAGCACTAACTGAGAATTGCAACTGGGTACCTGGAGGAAGGCATTGGAGAGCAGTCAGCTCTGAGAGCCAAGTTGGAGAATCAGTCAGGTGAGAAGGGAAAATTACTTCCTTCTGATTAGAAACAGAGAGCCATGGGAATATGTTCTGCTGATGAGCAGACACATAACATAATGGAGATCTTTTATTTTTTTTTTCCTGCTTTTGCCTGGAGAGAAACAGACAGTGTTCTAACAAAGGGTAAGAGGAAATAGAGCAGGGACTTTCTAGATGATTAGGAAGACCAGGAAAGCAAAAAGGGTAGCCATCTCCCTAATGGACTTAGGAGACTGAATGGAGGAAAACCACCAGCAGGAAACTTGCTCATAAATTCTTTTACACCCGGTTGCTTCGGAATCCCCAAACTACTGTTACATAAATGACCTGAAAGACTGTTTTCGTCTGAAATTATCTCCTACATGCAGCATGGTGTTGTGGGAAGCGAAATGGCTTTGGATCCAGGCTGACCTGGGTTTCTGCTGTTGCTGGATCCCTATACTGATAACCTTGTGAAAATTATTTACCCTCTCTGAGGTCTAGCTTCTTTTTTAGTAAAAGGTAGGTAGTAATGAAATCCCAAAGATATCGTGGTTAAGAACAAATACAAACACAATTTGTGCACGTAGCTTGTTGCAGAAAATATTGAGAAAATGCCAATTAGAATCCAACAGCTGCTACTATTCCTCCTTTATTTCTTCTGCTGATTCACTTTTCCCTTCCTTATCCTCCAGGAGGTTCTCTCCTCTTGCTCTTCCATTACCGTCATTCCCAGTCAACATCAATTTGTTCTATGTCTTTAATAATCAAATATGTAATGATGCCTGGCTCTAAAGTTGTTTCCTAGCTCCAGATCTGCATTTAAACTGCTAACTAAGTCTCTGTCTCCACTTGTATATGCTGCAGACATTTCAGAGTCAACATGTCCCAAAGTAACAGCATCAGATGACCTCTTAACCTTTTTCTTCTCCTCCAATAATCACTAGCTCAATTAATGGCTATTTGTTTTGAAAGAGTAACCCAGAGGTTGGCTTCCTTGTTTGTCAAAGTTGGTTTTTTTTGTTTGTTTTTTTGTTTTTTTTTGTTTGTTTTTTTACCAAACTTCCAGTTTGGTAAAAAATCATATTCTTTCCAGTGTTTGGAAGCAAGAACCATTGCCAATCATGTAGTTTAAGTCTACATCATCACCTGGACAGATCTTTTTTTTTTTTATTTTAATATACTTTATTGTCAAATTAGCTAACACACAGTGTATACAAGGTGCTCTTGGCTTCAGGAGTAGATTCCCATGATCCATTGCTTACAGACAATATCCATTGCTCATCCCAACAAGTGCCCTCCTCAATGCCCATCGCCCATTTTCCCCTCTTCCCCGCTGCCCCCAATCAATCCTAAGTTTGTTCTCTGTATTTAAGAGTCTCTTGGGGCGCCTGGGTGGCCAGTCGGTTAAGCGTCCGACTTCAGCCAGGTCACGATCTCGCGGTCCGGGAGTTCGAGCCCCGCGTCGGGCTCTGGGCTGATGGCTCAGAGCCTGGAGCCTGTTTCCGATTCTGTGTCTCCCTCTCTCTCTGCCCCGCCCCCGTTCATGCTCTGTCTCTCTCTGTCCCAAAAATAAATAAACGTTGAAAAAAAAATTAAAAAAAAAAAAGAGTCTCTTATGGTTTGCCTCTCTCTCCATTTGAGATTGTTTTTTCCCCTTCCCTTCCCCTATGATCTTCTGTTAAGTTTCTCAAATTCCACATATGAGTGAAAACATATGATGTCTGTCTTTCTCTGACTGAATTATTTCATTGAGCATAGTACCCTCCAGTACCACCCACGTTGCTGCAAATGGCAAGATTTCATTCTTTCTCATCACCAAGTAGTATTCCATTGTATATATAAGCCACACATCATCTGGACTAATCTTTTTTTTTTTTTTAATTTTTTTTTTCAACGTTTATTTATTTTTGGGACAGAGAGAGACAAAGCATGAACGGGGGAGGGGCAGAGAGAGAGGGAGACACAGAATCGGAAACAGGCTCCAGGCTCTGAGCCTTCAGCCCAGAGCCTGACGCGGGGCTCGAACTCACGGACCGCGAGATCGTGACCTGGCTGAAGTCGGACGCTTAACCGACTGCGCCACCCAGGCGCCCCTGGACTAATCTTTTAAACAGTCTCTTTGCCTCAAACCTCTTTCCTCTCCTAAATCAGCAAAATTGGCCCTGGGTTCTGTGGAAGTCAAATATTTTACAACCAGGCATTATTAAGCTATAGAAAAGAGAAAAGTCAGTAAAAGAACCAAGATAAAGTAGACATAGAAAGAAATGATATATCATTACAATACAGTGTGTTGGCTTTAAGTTCTTATATCTCTTCTCAAGTAAGAACTATAATTATATATACAGCATTTGTTCATAATGGAATAAATAGGAAATATTGAAACTGTTACCGAAGGCTTAAATTCCTGCCCCTTCACTCCTAGCTGATGGCATTAACTTGCATTTTCTTGGGAAAAAAAATGTTATCAGTCAGTATGAACCCATTCATCTTCCCTAGTTTCTGTAATAAACAACTCAGTATATTGACCCAAAATTTTTTCTCTTTTTTCATAGGAAGTAGTTTCTCTAGTTGTTGCTGACAAATGTGTTCTTTAGCAATAGTGGGGGAAAAGCATGCTCACATATACTGATAATCCACAATATGCAAATCATGAATTTAGCTTTTGCTATCCAGGTCACTGCTCCATAAATAATTTCCTTCCACTGTTAAACTTTCAAACATTTTCATAAATGGTGCTTTGTTTTCTAAAGCCTAAGAACGGATGCTCTTCCCTAAGTGAAAATCAACATAACATAGCAAACAAAAAAACAACAAAAGAAGTTCTGTTAACCATATTACTCCCTCCCATACCCTCACCCTGTCTGCTTTGAACATCATGAAGTCCAGCCGGTGAAGCTTGCGCTCCCTGAATACTCTCTCCTTTCATTCTGGCTTATAGTTCCCCAATTTGTTAGAAAATAACTCTTCACACTGTATCTACTATCGTTAGTGGTTTTAATTCCTTAAATCCATTTCACTTGTATCATTTTTCTCTTTACATAGCATTTCTGTGGCATGGACCATTTAAATACATTTCTTAAAAGTGTTATCGAACTTACAACATTATTGTGGGATTGCCTGAATGGCTCAGTTGGTTGGGCTCCCAAATCTTGATTTCAGCTCTGGTCATGATCTCATGCAGGTTCATGAGTTCGAGTGCTGCACTAGGCTCCAAGTTGACAGTATGTAGAATGCTAGGATTCTTGCTCTTTCCCATTCTCTCTGCCCCTTCTCCACTCACATTCTCTCTTAAAAAATAAATAAACCTAAAAAAAATAACATTATTGTGTCTGTAAAATAACTTACACAATGTGGAATGCTGATAAATATATGTTATTCTAAGAGAATCTTCAGTATTCACACTTGATAATTAGAAGTACATCAATGAGGTCATAGTTGGCGAATTACGTAATACACAGCTGGTGAGTAAATTCATATTTCTATGGCAACCATTGTTTACATTCTTAATTTAGTCACTCATATTCTAACAAATGTCAAAATTATTAAAATGTTCACTATTATTAAAAAAACCCGATGTGAACCTTTAGTAAATAAGTGTAAAATGTAGATATGTACTTGTATTTTAGCAGTGAGATTTGCTGAAACTATGAAGTTTCCCAAATTGGCAAGCTCCCAAGTGCCCATTTTAGACATGGCCATGGAGGATATGGAGGAAGACAAAGTATCTATTCCAGAGAAAGAACGAGGTATCATGAAGACAGGGGTACCTGGGTGGCTCAGTCGGTTGAGCATCTGACTTTGGCTCAGGTTATAATCTCACAGTTCATGAGTTCAAGCCCCGCATTGGGCGCTGTGCTGACAGCTCAGAGCCTGGAGCCTGCTTCAGATTCTGTGTCTCCCTCTCTTTCTGCCCCTTCCCCGCTTGCTCTCTGTCTCTCAAAAATAAATAAACATTAAAAAAAATTAAAAAAAAAGAACCATGAAGACAATGAAAAGAGAACTGAACTAGAGAAGAGAACTGAGTGTTGCCATATTGGATGACCAATCTGACAAGCCTGATTCCTTCAAAGCTCATCCAATAAGATGACATTTATGTTATAGAACAGTGTATTTTCCTCCTTAATTTTTTTTAATTATTTCAGAGAGAGAGCATAAGCAGGAGACAGAAGGAGAGAGAGGAGCAGAGGGAGAGACAGAATCTTAAGCAGGTTCCATGCTCACCACAAAGCCTGACATGGGGCTCAATCCCATGACCCTAGGATCATAACCTGAGCCAAAATCAAGAGCTGGATGTTCAACCGACTGAGTCACCCAGGTATCTCTCCTCATTAATTCTTTTTCTAAACATAAGATTGAACTATATTTTTAAGTTCCTTTACTGTATTTATAAACCAAGCTTTTTAAAAAAATGTTTTTTATTATATTTTATGTTTATCTTATTGAATGACTCTAAGTCTAATCTAAGCCAATTGAAGCATTTCTCTTGTGACTGTTTTTGTCCTAAGACATGACTAAATTGGCTTATTCACACTGAAGAGAAGAGTGGTTCCCATGAGTTGGGAGAAAGGTTCTTTATCTTATGCAGGATGAAGACAGGGAAATACTTTGGTGTGGATTTTGTTGACAGTTACAAAACCACCAAGAGAAATTACCTTTAGAATGAGGTTTAGGCTGCCAACAGGAAAAAAAATAGAGGGGGAACTAGTTTGAGGACTGGATGGCAATATTGAAATGTTCCCACTATGGACTTACGTATTCTGTAGACTGAGGCATGGCTTTCATTACTTATAACAGAAGATATCTTAATTCAGACATTATTTTAGGCCAACTCCCTAAACCTCCCTCTTCTACCCAACTGGCTCTTTAATGTTACTTCATTTCTTTTTGTTTCATTGTTTTCCTCAGTAGTCTGGCCTAGAATCTTGGAGTCAGTCTTGACTTGTCCCCTTTCTGCATCCTGAACATTCTATTGCATAAGGCAACCCAGCAATCCTTTCCCTTAAACATCCTTACAATGACCTTAGCCAGAGCTAACGTAATATAAGTTACTTAATTAGTTAAGTTACTTACTATGAGATCCTTTGGGCATGCTGAGATTACAGAAAATCTCAGATATGCAACTGTTTTGTTTGTCTATTTTTAGTGGAGTGACATCCTGTTGCCCATGTAATGCCACCAGTATGATCTTTTAACATCTCTGGTATAACACCCTATTTACAGTGTCTGTTTATTTCCAGCCACTTAACCAAGGCTGTGTGAGTTGGAAATAGCATTAACAAGACAATCTTGAGAGTCAGTCAGATGACAGGACCCAGGTTTCACCAAACAAGACAGTTTATCCTGCCTCTGTGGCTCTTCCTAAGCACTTCTGTTTCTGGCGATCGATAAAGATTTCTCACTTTTTCTTTTGTGACTGTTTACCTTTCTGGCTATAAGCTTTCTGAAAGCTTCAAACCGTGTCCCATCTTTTTTTGTATTACTTATGACACGAGTATCCACATTACCTATCAGTTGGATACTCTGAATATTGAAAACTAATGAAGACCAAGAAAAAGAACTATGCGTTAGTTTTCTACTACTGAGTACCAAATTGCCACAAATTTATAGGGTAGAATGCCACGTATAGTCTCGTGTATCCTGTTTGTTAGAAGTCCAGCACAGGGTACCTAAATTCTCTGCTAAAATCACCTAAATTCACCCAGCTAAAATCAAGACATCGCCCCAGGCTATTGCTCCAGCCTAAGTCTCTGGATCTCTGCACAGTGATTTTGGGTAGAAGGTATCCCCCTCCCTCACAGTTTGCACATGGTCCCTCGACCTTCAAGCACGTCAAATCTTTGTCTTGCTTCAAAAATCTCCAGCTTTCTCTTCTGCTTTTAAGGGCTTAAGTGATTATATTAGGCCCACCAGGATATCCAAAATAATCTCCTTATATAAAACTCAACTGGTTAATAACCATAATTGTATTTGTAGAGTCTCTTTGTCATGTATCATAACATATCCACAGACACACCATCAAAGGGCAAATTTCATGGGGGCCAAGATTCTGACATAGCGTTCATAAGGCACATGTTGGTCAAGCACAGCAGAAGACAAAACGTATTATACTGTGATTGCAAATGTGTAAAAATATATAGGTGGTCGGAATCAGGCGACATTATTCTAAACTACTGATATTTAATAGTTTTTTTCTATTTACAAAATGCTCTTTGCTCATATGTAGTTTATAGAATAAATAGAAAAATGTGAAAAACCACCATAAAAAGTTATCGGGTTAAATGCAACTGCATTTTTATTGGTAGCAAAGCTGAAAATTGTAACATTGTTAGCCAAGGTTGAAATTTTTCCATGATTCGGAAAGGCTAACTGGGTTATTTTTCATCTTATTGGGTAATGATAAATAATCTATCTGTCAGAATGACCCAATAAGTCAAATATCTAATTTCTGTAGCTGAGGCAGAAAATTAAAAAAAATATATATATATATATATATATATATTACAGTGCTAATGGAAGTAACACAGCCATATATTAGCTCAGCATACGTACCCTGGGAAGTGGACAAGAGATACTGTGATATGTTCAAAGAACAGATGATTCTCATTGTGAGCTTGGCATTATGAAGCAAAGTTTACCACTGAACAAGGCCTCATTGTTGGGTAAAAGTTATCTGTAACAGCAACTGTGTAGAAATATTGACTTGCTTTAATCGGCCTTCCACTTTCAATTCTTTCAAATTTTAGGCTTGAGGGCTATTAATAACTTGTGGATAATAATGGATAATAGCCATTATGCCAATCCACAGATTAATATGATGATCTTCAAGTAAAATATATCATCACGGGCGGTACGATATAGCATGGCAAAGCAGGGGAAGTTATGAAATCGTCTTTGACATTGTGTAGATTAACGGTTGTCCAAATGGAAGTACACTTGAAGAACTGCTTTCATTTTCACTAGTAAATCATGAATTATTTTGAGGCTTATTAATTTAAGTTGTATCACACTCCGTAAAAATGTAGCTGTTGCTACACTGCAAATAAGCCCTGAAAATACCCATGAATAAGCAAACAGCCCTTGGGACTTGTGTGACAGTATGTGTGTGAACAGACTTTTAAATAACCTATTTTTTAAATAAATGTAAATTTCCTCATCATTGTTTTCTCTTTTCCTCCCCACCTCTCAATAACCAAACATTCAGTGGTTTTGTGTGAAAATAATGCAAAGAGCAAAAAGGCCGCATCAGGTCGTGGTAGGTGAGATTTATTCCCCAAGCTGTTTGGAGCTGAGAGAAACCAAGGGAGTTGACAGAGGGCGATCCTTTGTCATGTATCTGGAGATAATCAAAAGATTTTTACACAGTATTTACACATTGTTTCTATCAATCCAATGACACTAAAAAGAAAAAAAAAAGAAGCCTATCTGTTTCTTCTACAAAAAAAAGTTAAAACAAATATATTTCTATACAATACAGAAAAAAATTGTGTGAGGGGCCCCTGGGTGGCTCAGTCGGTTAAGAGTCCTATTTTGTTTCAGGTCATGATCTCGCGGTTTGTGGGTTCGAGCCCCGCGTCCGCTCTGCGCTGACAGCTCAGAGCCTGGAATCTGCTTCAGATTCTGTGTCTCCCTCTCTCTGTCTCTCTTTCTCTCTCTCTCAGAAATGAATAAGCATTAAAAAATTTTTTTAAATGGTGTAAAATTCACATTTTTTAATATATCACGATTTAAAATATTGTAGAATATTATTTTTACTTTTAATTATAACCAATGGTATTTCTAGGCAAATCACTTCCTGTTCTATGTGATATAATTGTTCCTATATATAGAATGCTCTTCATCCTTATATTATTTTTATGATAAAAATAGGTAAATTATTAATGTAAAAATAGAATTTATATCAAAGCAATAAAATTCACATACTCGGTAGTATTTTATTTTTTTAACTGTAAGATTTACCTTTATTCAGTTTTTGTCTATCAACCAAATATTTTCTCATTTTATTTATTTTTTTAAGCTTTTAAAATTTTTATTTATTTTTGAGAGAGAGAGAGTGAAAGAGTGGGATAGAGGTAGAAAGAGGGAGACACAGAATCCGAAGCAGGCTCCAGGCTCTGAGTGGTCAGGACAGAGCCCGATGCAGGGCTCGAACCCTCAAATCTTGAACTCACAACTGCAAGATCATGACCTGAGCCGAAGTCAGATGCTTAACTGACTGAGCCACACAGGTGCCCCAATCTTTTCTCACTTTAAAACTCCAATGGGAGGATGACAATATGGAAGCCAATACTCAGGCTAAAAAGGTGTTGAGAGCTGATTTGAAGAAACCAAAAGAAAAACAAGAAAGCATGTGGAAAGTAAAAACAAAAACAAAAACCTAATTCTTTAGGCGGCAATGTGATTGAATATTGAAATGATCACCTACAATTAAGAAAAATATTAAAATCAGGTAATGAGATAAAACAGAGAATAATGCAGCCTTGTAGATGGGTTAAGGAAACATTTTTACCAAATGAAATGATTGCCTTTTTCTGTACTCAATATGGCTATAGGTCTTCTTCACTTTGTGATCTATCTCTCCCTTGATGCATCTGTAATTTTTAAAAGAAGAGTATACCATTCATTTGTATCAACTTTTTCCTTTTCCTTTTCATCTTTATATAGATAGATGGATAAACGTATATTAAAACCTTCTATATGCTAACTTATGAAAATAGATCTAAAACCTAGTGGCTGAGTAGGAACATGGGGTAAAACAAGTAGTTACATAAAGATGTGAAGAGGTGTAAAGTGTGGGTAAAGAAGGAAATTTACTAGAAATTTCCTGGGAAGCATCTAACTGCTTGGAATGGTCTGAGGGGTATGAACAATAACTATATTAACTTATGACTAAATGGATAGATGAGAAAAATACCAGGCATTAAATAAATGCTTCACCTGGGAAAACATGATTTGAAATGTCTACAAGACATTTTCATAGTGACCCACTGGGTAGAAGGAATACACGGATTATTATTAATATTTTTTTTCTGAAAAATGCATATAAGGTGCTATCTTGACCTGGATCATCATTTAGCATAGTTTAAGTGGTAACATAAAATGACTGAACACAGTGTGTTATATGCCCAATTTCTCTGCCCAAATATGTAGTTTTTAACCTATTTCTGCACAGATGGAAGTCTTGAATCCTACCACCTTTCCAAATTACATTGTTAGATGAAGAGATATTAGTGTATTTAACGGTCGTTGATTCAAAGGAAAATGGTAATATTCATAAACTTTGATATATTTAAGGTTTCTATTTACACTTTAAAATATAAAGTATAAAAATAGATTCCTTACAGGTCCTAGAGTAATAATTAAGGACCAGTCTTGGGTGTGCGGGTGGCTCAGTGGGTTAAGCAGCCAACACTTGACTTCGGTTCAGGTCAAAGTCTCATGGTTTGTGGGTTGCAGCCCCATGTTGAGCTCCACACTCACAAGGAGGAGCCTACTTGGGATTCTCTTCTCCCCATCTCTCATTCCCTACCCCTCTCAAGCTCTCTTTATCTCTTTCTTTTTCTCTATATGAAAATAAATTAATAAACTTAAAAATAAAAAGAACCAGATCTCTTAGAGCTCTTTGTAACAGTCTGGAAATCACAAGTTTACAAGAGCTCACAAATAGCAGGCGAAGGGACATAAGAGCTTTGAAGGCTTCTTAGATCCATAGGTGTAGGGCCAGGAAGCTACAATAAATAATACACCGAGGATTTAATAGTGGAAGTGAACAATTAAACACAGAGTAAGTGTAAAAGTAGAGTGATAAGTTCTGGCGAAATGCATGTTAAGGGTCTCACAACTATATTTCTGGACTGTGGCAAGACAATTAATGAGGAAGCCTGGAAAGTCGGCAAGTAATGCATTATAATTATCAATCAATAAGTGCAATGAATACATTGATCAAAGTCTAAACATCTCCTGAGTTAAGTAAGGGGCATAATGGAGCTATAATTACTAGTATGGGTGGAATCCCAGAACAATTTCTTCAAGGTCAATCATAATATTGAAATGAGAAAATGTTGGGCAAATAGCCCAATTAGAGACTTTTAGAAGTTTGAGGTAAAGGAAGCTGAAAGACAGCTGAGTCAGGAAAAGATAAGCATGTCCCATGCTTAGTACTTACTGAGGTTCTGATGAGCCAATGTTTTAAACTGAGACTCATATATCGCTAAGGGGAAAAGAGCCATCCTGTTGTTTACGAGGGGAAATTGTATATTATACAGGAGTGTGTGTGTATGTGTGTATTTGTGTGTGTGTTGAGAAATACACACACACACACACACACACACAAAGTCATTTATCCTTCAAAGGGATCACCACCAACAAAATAAATTACTTGCTAAAATTGAAGGGAACGTGAATGAATACAAATATTTATTTAAATTTTACTTATTATCAGAAACTTAAAAAGAAGAATTATGATACATTTCCAAATTTATATCACCCCTTGTTTTGAAAATTGCTCCTATGTACATCTCTTTGGTGTGTCAGTATTATTGATTAGATTAGATTTGGTTTCCTTCAGGATGCCTCAAACCAATTTAGTTGGCTAGCCTTAAGTGTTCTAGCTGACAGATTCCTCTTCTTGTTGTCAGTTAAAGGGAATTGCAATGATTTTTTTGAACTCTGTAAAAAGTGTCATTAAGGATTTCCTCCATGCTAGGCATGACTGTTGCCTTCAACCCTGCTTTGACATTTCATTTATTCAAGGGTGTCCTTGTTGCCTCTCCCTCATCTAAACTCAATAATTATGGTGCCACACTATTTAGCCTGAGAGATAAATTTCCAGAACAATTCCAGATAGTCAAACCTCAGGAAACTGTCAATTCACTCGCTCCAATAGCCATAAAATCATTTATACTCTAGAAGAATTTATAGCCAATGAACCCCAAAATGACATTTTTTACCAAAAATTTAAAATATCTTCCCTGTTTGAAAAAAACAACTTGTAGTTAAGCTTCTCAGAGTGATGTAGCTTTCAAAATTTTCCTGTCAATATCTATTAAAAATTCTTATTTGAAATGGGATCCATGAGTGAGAATTTAATTCTGCACCAATACTGACGAATTGCACAATAAACAAAAGTATTAAATATGGATTAACATATGCCCCTTAACATATTTCTTCCCTTCTTCAAACACTATATATATATATTTTTTAAGCTTATGACCTTAAGTTGTAACATTTACTACTTTTATTTATTACTTTTAGCTACCAAATCAACTAGTTCTTTCTCCACATGGATTAAATGACTGGATTCCCTTCCAGCACTTCTGGGACCATTCCTGAAAACTTTAATATCACAAATATGATCCATTAACACATTGTGTAATTCCTTTTCCTCCTCATATGTTCTCTTTACCTCCTTCAACAACTTACTGACATGAGCATGGCATAGGTCTTTACATGACCAATAACTTCACCCCCAAATCGAAGATGTCGCCCCATTTCCCTACCTAGCTCACAAACTCAGTTACTCTCACATCAATGATCAGGGACTGCCTCTATACTGCTTAGTTTCCTTGGTTTTATAGAACCTGTCCCTACCTGATATTATCTTACATATCAATTCACTTTTTTCATATCTCTTTCTTCCCATCTAGAATTTATACTTCAAGAGAAAAAGGCCATTGTCAATATTGCTGATTGTTGAAGCCTCATAACCTAGAACACCTAGTACATAGGATGGGCTCAGTAAGTATTTAATCATTGAACTCAATACACGGCATAATTGTGAGTATTATCTCTTTCTAGAATCAAGTTAAAGTCTTGTTATAGATTTTTAAGGCCTTTAACACCAATTTATCTTTGTAATCTATTTTAATTTGATAAACTCAATAGGAGTAAATGAATAGATCCAATGATTTCTAGAATTTCCTAAAAAAAACATAAGAAAATGAAGAAATATCATATCATGAATACTAAATTCAAAAGGCTGACTGTTCTATTTCAAATTTCAAATATAGCTCATGTTTCCTGAATTTCCCTTATTTAAGTTCAGGTATTTATTTTGTCAGTGCAGAGCCCGACGAGGGGCTGAATCCACAAACTGTGAGATCATGACCTGAAGTGAAATCAAGAGTCAGATGTTCAACGGACTGTGCCACCCAGGTGCCCCCTGAACTTCATAAAAGTTACGTATCATTGTCTTTGTCAGAGGTCTCCTAAAGCATTAAGTCTCATATTCTATTGGCAGTGGTGGCCCTTTATAATTTCTATCATCGATGGCAGCTCTTATTGTAATTTCTGTCTCTCCTTCCCTTACCTGGGACTTCCTCTCACCTTATTCAGCCTGTGGTTACTTTATCCTCTTTGAACTTGCACTAATGTTTCTCACCCTTAGTACCACTGTCATTGGGGTAGACAACTATCTGTAATGGGGACCTTTCCTTTGTACTATAAAATGTTTAGCAGCATCTCTGGTCTCTTGCCACTAGCTGCCAATAGCACCCTACCCAGCGATGTCAACTAAAAATGTTTCCATATGTGTCCAAGTTTCTCTGGGGGCAAAGTCACTACCCCCAACCCCCATGTTGAGACTAATTGTTCTCAACTGTCATTGTTCTAATGGACAACTCACAGAAGGAGAATTTATAGAAAACAATTCTTCTCTTGACTTCCATGGACTGACCCCTCCTTATTTTCTACCTACCTGTCTGCCTTTGTTTTCCTAGGGAAACAATATCCTAGAGTTCCTCAAGGTTAAATCCTATGTTTTTCTCTTCTCATTTTGTATAACTCTTAGGAAATATGGTCATCCATAACTTCAACATTAACTTAAAAGCTGTTTTCTCAGGAAAGATCCCAAAATCCCCAATACAGGACGTGTGTTTTTGTTGCACACTCTTATAAGAAGCTGTTGCTTCCTTTCAGAGCATGTATCTCACATTGTAAGTCTTACGTAATACATTCATAATTATGATACTGCTTTTATCAATGTCTGTCTCTCACACAAGACCACAAGCTCCCCGCGTCCTGGAGCCATTACATATTTTGCGTGCCATATGTTTCACTACAGCTCAAAGACACTAAACTGAGCCCTTGGAGCAGCTTGGGTTTCCCCAGCTAGACAGAAAACAAACCCTTGAATGGCCATCTAAACCAAAATTATTTCTGACAAAACTCAGTTATTTTCAGTAAACCCAGTGAGTTCCAACTCTGTAGATTCAGTCTTCTCCCAGTTGTAAGATTTGTCTTGACTTGAAGCACTCAATGCCATCAACAACTCTATTCAGAAAATGTGGCTATTGTCTTTCTTAGGTTTAACCAGGACATAGGAACCACCACTCATTTGCTTCATTTTGGTCCCACAGGATAGAGCCCTTTTTCTATATTCTCCCTTTAGATCTGTTATTTTTTATACTAGATTCTCTTCTTGTGTCTATTCTCAGAAACTGGCTTAATTTTGACCAATTTTCTTCTTTTGAGCCTGAAGACTTTGTCTATACCTGTTGCCCATGAGCAGATATTCTAGCATGCTAATGGCCTGCATGATGAGTACGGCTCGTACTCTGACAACATGCTTACCTACTGGGAAACATTTATTATGGCTCAAGCTGTATCACCTGAGCTTTACCTTATCTTAACATAAGCTGAAGTCAGCACATCACAGCCCCCAAATGAACTTGCAAGGTGAAAGCAAACGCTGAATGCCTTACCTTACTACAAAGAAACTGATATGCCCCAAATATAACTGATAATATGGCAATTATTTTCACTTATGATGTGTTATTAGTTACTTACCATTACTAGCAGAAAGAGCAATGGAAATGAAGCTTCACCCCAGCATCAAAATCATTTTGTCCATTTAACAAATGCGAATTGAGTGCCAATTATTTGTTAGGCACTCTTTTAGGCTTTGGGATACACCAATAACATTTAAAAAAATTAAAAATAAAAACACTTGTTATCAAGGATTGTCTCCACCAATACCTGATCGCGAGGTTGTAGTTGAGTGTTATTTTTTTTCCCTTTCAGACCCTCAGGTTTCTTACTTGTAAAGTAGACATTAATAATACCTAATTTAAATTGCTCTTGAGAAGACTGAATTTAAATGTAAATTTTATTTAAAATAATACCGCAACAGGTACAGTGCCCAGAAGAGATGATTAGTAAGTAGTAGCTTGTTTGTCTGCTTGGTTGTTTAATTTTTGGATGATTTCCATGTTCTGTTCCAAACCTAACACGTGACAATCTGACATATTCATTAAATGGGGGAGAATATCATGATCCTAACTCTCTTATGTTCTATTACCATATATACATTTAGACTGAAAATATAAGAGCCTCTTCAAAATATTTGACATACTTATTATTCAAACCTCATATAAACTAATAAAAACTAAACATAAACTTAATATAAACTAAAGTAATACTCATTTTGCAACTAAAGATTCATATTTATGTACGTATGTATTTATGTAACAGAAAGAATTAAAATTCAGTCATAAGGATGGCTGTACTTCTGGTATAGGGGAGTAAACTAAAAACTGATTTTCTCCCACCTATGCAAAAGCATCTGCCTCATAAAGCAGCACTCACTTTCAGGGTCTTGTAAGCATAGGGTCTGCATTTGGTAGCACTGAGTGCTTGCTTTTTCTTTCTTTCTTCTTTCTTTCTTTCTTTCTTTCTTTCTTTCAGGACTTGAGTTTGTTGCTTAGCCCAGCATTTATTTATTTTTTTATATGTGATTTATTGTCAAATTGGTTTCCATACAACACCCAGTGGTCAGCCCAACAGGTGCCCTCCTCAATGCCCATCACCCATTTTCCCCTCTCCCCACCCCCCATCAACCCTCAGCTTGTTCTCAGTATTTAAGAGTCTCTTATGGTTTGCCTCCTTCCCTCTCTGTAACTTTGTTTTTCCCCCATCCCTTCCCCCCGGTCTTCTGTTAAGTTTCTCAGGATCCACATAGGAGTGAAAACATATGTTATCTGTCTTTCTCTGCCTGACTGATTTCGCTTAGCCTAACAGTCTCCAGTTCTATCCACATTCCTACAAATGGCCAGATTTTGTTCTTTCTCATTGCCAAGTAGTACTCCATTGTATATATAAACCACATCTTTATCCATTCATCAGTTGATGGACACTTAGGCTCTTTCCATAATTTGGCTAGTGTTGAAAGGGCTGCTATAAACATTGGGGTACAAGTGCCTCTATGCATCAGCACTCCTGTATCCCTTGGGTAAATTCCTAGCAGTGCTATTGCTGGGTGAGTGCTTTCTTAACTTTTGCAACTTCAGGTGCCTTGCCTACCCGTCACTTAATCTTTTATTATTATTATTAATTATTATTATTTTATTTTATTTATTTTGAGAAAGAGAGGGAGAAAGGGAGGGAGGGAGGGAGGTAGGGAGGGGCAGAGAGACAGAAAGGGAATCCCAAACAGGTTCACAGTGTCAGTGAGGAGCCCGATGTGAGGCTGGGACTCACAAACCATGGGATCATGACCCAAGTCAAGATCAAGTGTTGGATGCTCAAACAACTGAGCCACCCAGGTGTCCCCCACCTACTCTTTTTTAATAGATCTTTGATATGCATTTTTTAAATTTGATATTTTAATCTGATATTTAATTTGATATTTTTAATTTGATATTTTTAATAGGTCTTTGATACTAATTATACTACATACTATTACCTTACTCCTTTTAAAAAAAATTACTCATTTTTTAAAGCTTTTATTTAAATTCCAGTTAGTTAACAGTGTGATATGAGTTTCAGGTGTAGAATGTAGTGATTCACCACTTACATATAATACCCAGGACTCATCACAAAGAGTGCCTCCTCAATACCCATAAACCTTACTCACTCTTAATGTTGCTATTCAGCTTGCTACTTATAGTATATGCAACCAAGCAAGAAGTACATGTGAAAGTCACAAAGATTGGAGAGAAAAAATGAAACATTTTTTGTTGATGATTAATTATGTATGTGTCCATTCCTAGGAAATTATTGGAAGTAATAAATGAATTAGGTAAGGTGGTGAATTGCAAGGGCAACAAAATAATAGATTGATTGTGCTTCTGCCTAATAGCAGTAAGCTAATGGAAAATGTCATAAATATGTCATTTACATTGGCCTCATAAAATACAAAATATGCAGCAAAGTATGTGGTAGATATTTCGAAGACCAGGAAACATTGCTGAGAGAAATTAAAGAAGACAAATAAATGGAAAATATGTCACCTGCATGATTGGATAATTTAATGTTGTTAGGTTAGCAATACTTTTTGAATTAATCTATAGTTTCAATGAAATTCCAATCAAAATCCCAGCAGGTGTTTTTTTTTTTAAATGATGACCATATTCAAAAACTAATAGGAACATAAAAAGGGCATAAATAGTCAAAACAATCTTTTGAAAGATGAGCAAATTTGTTGAACTATACTACCGGATTTCAAGACTTTCTCAGAATCTACAAAAACTGAGAGACTTGTATTGATGTAAAAATAGATAAATCAATGTGATTTATACCACAATAAAAAAACACAGAAAAACAATTTGGAAATAGGAAAAACATCTGTCTGGATACATACAAATTAAAAATAAGAGGCTTCATTTTCTCTGTTGGAAATTAGGGAAGAGATTTCTCGCCACTCTATTTTCCTAGAGCATTCACTTTAGAAAACTTGTAATTATAACTTCCTCCTCAGTCTCTTTGAAATGTATGTAAATCATTTCGAAAGCTAAATAAGCCTCTCACCAGCTTAGCAACCTGGGAATATCTTCCTCAAAGACCTGGGAACCATCTCTTTGAAATGTCATCATCAAAGAAGATAACACCCCAGTTTCTGGGGGAGGGTGGGAGCCTCACTTGGGCTGAGGCCTTGCACCAAAAGTACATCCTGTCATAAAAATAGAGGAAATGAAAGAAACAGGTGAATTATACATATACTTTCATTAGGTCAAGAATACATGACTGTAAACTGCGTCTTGCTGAGTTCTTCTAAGCGCACAGCTGTAGAATTTAAACTTTCTTCCAAATCCCACCTGTCTTCACCTCCATCCTTTCTGAAGTAAATTAATTATAGAATCAAGTCTGTGAGGGTCTTTCAGGTGAGACAGTAAAACCAAGGTCTTGTCGGCCGTGTGTGGATATTAAACATCCCCAGGCACTCTTTTACAAAAATAGAGTTAATCCTGGTGTGACCTTGATCAAATGTCTTTTTTCTCTTCCATTTGTGGATTGTAGCAGGCTTTAATAGCATGTCATTAAATTCTGTATCATGACACTGTTGTTTTCACAAAAGTTAGTAAGTCTTAAAGATCTAGGTATCAGTCGCAATTAGAAAAATGCATACATTATCTGGCTTCTTATGCAGCACTTAATAAAGTGCTACAATGTTATGTATATACATATATATATAACATATTTGTATTCTACTACATTATACATAGGTGTAATCCTTTATAATAACTAGAGAGGTAACTAATGTATCAAATATACACTTAACCATATTCTCCCCATCAATGGAAATTGCTTATTCAACAAATAGCTTTATATATCATAAAATTAATAGTTATGCAGACTTGATTTGGTCTGGTATTTCAGGATAACACCTATGACATAATAGGAATAATATCCATATACTGGAGGAAACTGAAACTCTATCCCATAAAGTAATTGAATAGCATTTTTGAGAATTAGGAAGCTAGAACATCTTGAATACTAAATAATCGATGATCAGCAAATCTGTAACTTTAGGCGATAGTCAATTATTTTTTTTTAATTTGAGAAAAATATAAGTAGAAACTATCCTCTTAAAACAGGAAACACCAATCTCAAAAAGTATGTCTGTGACACATGAAAGATCATCTTCAATTCGGCTACATTTTTTTTCCAATGGTCAGTCAATCAAGTTTTCAGGTTTTCAGGAACTCATCCATTCATTTGTCAAACGCTATTAAAGTTGTACTCAGTTTGGTAGACATGACACTGAATAATTATTAATTGTACCCATAAAAGATAGAAAATATGATTTGCTAATAATAGCATCACTGAACAATGAGTTTTAGTTAATTTTTATTTGAAGCCATCACTAGAAATTGGAAGTTTGCAAAAACCTGATTAAGAACAACACGATTTTTTCACAAAGTTGCTTCATTAATATTTATTCTACAATGGTTATTACATGCTTTTTGGGGGGTTAAAAAGTTTTTAACTTGCTTATGAAACATAAACACCCTCATGTTGATTAAGTGTTCTTCTAGCATAGGTGATACATCATGCATTCAGTAGAATTTACTTTCACCTATTTGAAATATTGTTATTCATTATTCTTAATTTCTTTACAACTTCCTTATTCTCACTACAATTCTAAAAAGGTGTTCAAAGGAAGCATATAGATGAGTTATGGATTTCCACTGGCAACTTTACAAGGACCTTTGCAAATGGTAATATACTGCAGACTCAAACTTTATTCTGTTAAAATCTCTATAATTTATATTAAAGATCAAATTGAAACTCTTTTGTGTTAAATAAGTCGTATAATAAATGACATTTGGTCAAAGGCAGAGAACCTCTGATCTAACCTTTTATGATATGCTGAAGTGTCATCTAATTATAGTCTCGCGGTTTGGGATTAGATAGGGAAAAAGCCAAAAAAAAAAAAAAAAGGCGTATCATGGCTTTTGACTTCCTATCACCTGATGCACTCAGCTCAGCAAATTTGCAGAAACGAAATCCATGTTCCATTCTCTAAAGAAACCTTTCTTGTGCTTCACTAACCTGTTTTTTACCAAATCTTCATATATTATTATAAATTTTAGGCTGGTTAGGAAGGAAAGACAAATGCATACTGTGATTGCTTAGGGATCCCATTCAAGAAAGGAACCCTGGGTGATACAATAGAGGGTACATAACCTTTGAACTGTTTCTTCTGCCTGAAATATTCTTCCCCCACATACCCATGCAGACTGTTTCAGCCATCAAATTGTCTTTCCGAAACTACCACCATCCCTTTAAAGCTTTTTCTAATATTTTTATTCAAATTCAGACCACCTCACTCACCAATTCATACTTTCTCCTGCTTTTTTCTCTAAGTCATTTATCACCATATGATATACTAAACATTGTCATATTTTTTCCATTTAGAATGTATGCTCCATGAAGACAACATTGATAGAGAGAGAGAGAGAGAGAGAGAGAGAGAGATGGATAGACATAGATTGATGAGGCTATCCCCCTTCCTGTTTGATCTGTCATGACTGACAGAGGCATTCTAGAGTCTCTGATTATAATAGTGATTTGTCTATTGCTCCTTGCAGGATCTATAAATTTTTGCTGCAACATACTGACACATGATGTTAGCAGCACGTATGTTAAGAATTCATATTTTGGGGCGCCTGGGTGGCTCAGTAGGTTGAGCGTCTGACTTCGGCTCAGGTCATGATCTCACTGCTCTTGAGTTTGAGCCCCGCGCCGGGCTGCGTGCTGACAGCTCGCAGCTCAGAGCCTGGAGCCTGCTTTGGATTCTGTCTCGTCTCTCTCCGCCCCTCCCCGCTGGTGCTCTGTCCCTTTTCTCTCTCCAAGATAAATAAAACATTAAAAAAATAATTGTTTTAAAGAAAAAAGAATTCGTATTTCTTCTTGGAGAATCAGCTCCTTTATTATGATTTTTTTTAACGTTTATTTCTTTTTGGAGACACAGAGCGTGAGTGGGAGAGAGGCAGAGAAAGAGGGAGACACAGGATCCCAAGGCACCTGGCTCCTAGCTGTCAGCACAGAGCCCAGTGCAGGGCCCTGACTCATGACCTCAGCGAGGTGAAGTTGGATTCTTAACAGACTGAACCACCCAGGCGCCCCATTCGTTCCTTTATTGTTATGTAATGCCCCTCTTTATTTCAGTCCCTTTTCCACTTTCTGCAGTCTTCTTGGCCTAAAATTATAACAGTCACTCAAGCCAGCCTTTGGTTAGTGTAACATATCTGAGTCTTTATATTTAATGTGGGTTTCTTGTAGGAAACATACACTGAAGTCTTACCTTTTATCAATTCTGACAATCCGTCTTTGAATTGGTGTATTTAGAGCCTTCTCACGGCAATTACTGATAGAGTTGAAGGAATGTTTTAGCCTGTTGGCAGTGTTCTCCATTCATGGCACACGTTGGTTATTTCATTTTTCTCCTCATTTCTGGTGCTCTTTGGCTTTATTGAGTTGCTTATCTGATTCCATTTAATCTCATTTAGCACATCGCTTATACTTAAATATTGACTGGACTCCCTGTATTTTGCAACACATAGTTTTAATTAATCTATCCCTTAGATCTATTAAGAATAGGACAAATAAAAAGTTATTTTAGCTTGATTTATTCCTTCACCACTCTTCTTTCCTTATTTGATCTTGTTTCGTACCTATATCATTCTGCTTCTACCTGAAGACTTTTTTTAAAAAAATGTATTATTATTTTTTTTAGTATATCCTACAATGCAGTTGCCAGCAATGGGCTCCCTTGGTTTTTGTTTGTCTGAAAAATTCCTTATTTCTCCTTCACTTTTGGAGGGTAATTTTTTTGGATATAGAATTTTAGGTGATAGTTTTTCGTTCAACACGGTAAATATTCACTACATTATTTTTTCATCTGCGTAGTTTGTAAAGAGAAATCTAATGTAATTCCCATCCTTGTTATTTTATTGGTAAGATGCATTTTCCCCTCTGGCTTTGTTCAAGATTTTTTTTCTTTGCCTTTGTTTTTCTGCAGTCTGAATATGATATGCTTAGACGTAGATTATTTCAAATTTTATTACACTTGGTGTGTTTTCCCCGTGAACTTAGTTCTCTGGTTTAAAAAAAGTTGTTGATTTTAAGTTGTTTGTTTGTTTGTTTGTTTCGGTATCATTTGGTTTTTGCTATTCGTTATTTTCAGCATGGGAGTGACAACTTTCAGGCTTTTTTCATTTCAGAGCTAACACCTATTTTTTTTAATAGCCACAACGATGGTAAATAGTATTATGTTCATGTTTCCCATGTCACAGATATAAGAACACACACAGGCAATGAACTTTCTACAGTGAGGTAAGCCTCACAACATAATGTGTAAACTTTAAATTAAATAATTTTTAATGTTTATTTATTTGAGAGAGAGAGAGAGAGAGAGAGAGAGAGAGAGAGAGAGAGTCTGAAGCAGGATCCAGGCTCTGAGCTGTCAGCACAGAGCCCAACGCGGGGCTCAAACTCATGAACTGGGAGATCATGACCTGAGCTGAGTTCGGATGCTTAACCAAGTGAGCCACACAGGCACCCCAAATTGAATAATTTTTAATAAAAATACTTAAGTGTTAATTTAAATATTTTTATGGAGTACCTGGTATATTTCATAGAGAAAAAATTTAAATATGCTGAAATGACTATGATTTTGTAAATAAATGTACTTAGGATTCTATAAAAATAGTATAACCCAGAAACATACGCTTAAACACTGGGGAAAAATTCTACTTTGTATTTACTATTCATGTGTCTATCCATGTGGCATCATTTATTGTATGATGAACAAATACACACACATTTTCTTTTGTACTTGAAACAATTTTGTATTAGAAAACTAATTAAAGTTCTCCCATGTATCAGACGATGTGCCAGATATTGGCGATTCAAAGAAGTGGGGAAAACACACCTCCTATTTTCAGATGTTTGTAATTTAGTAGGAAGGAAATAGATACATGATTAAGTAGATAATTTAAAAACAAACAAAAACTCTGTGGTCCCCCTGCCTCTATGTAGCACACAGTTAGAATTCACCACAATGGTGTTTGGTAATCCTGATGACACTTGCTCTAATAATTTAAATATAAAACCGGATCCCCTTCATATTCCTTAAAAGGTCATCTCACTACAAATGTGATGAACATGCCAAGAATTAACAAGACGTATGAATTTGCCAAGAAACTTGCAAGTTTCATGTATCCATGTGGGTTGATGGCCATGAACCACTGAGAGTCTCATTCTTTTGTTCAGCCCTGGGCTCTTACATCCTGTGAAATCATATTTTGAAATGCAATTCTCCACGCCTGGGTGGCTCAGGCGGTTGAGCGTCCAACTTCGGCCCAGGTCATGATCTCATCGTTCATGGGTTCAAACCCTGCGTCAGGCTCTGTGTTGACAGCTCAGAGCCTGGAACCTGCTTCAGACTCTGTGTCTCCCTCTCTCTCTGCCCCTCCCCCTGCTCATGCTCTGTCTCTTTCTCTCTCAAAAATAAATAAACATTAAAAAAAAGAAATCAATAAATATTTATTGGGAACCAATTGTTTTACTCTGAAATATTTGTCTATAATTTTATTTAATAATTTAGGTACTCACTATGAAGTATCAGAACCTTTTCTAGATGGGCAAATAGGATCTTCTACTGAGTTACTGATTCCATTAGACTACTCCCTCTGCACCCTGTTAAGAGACACTAACATGGACACAGACATACATTTTTACTCTACAATCTGTGTGTTTGCATATTCTCATATGCTGTTTCATATGCTGCAAAGTAAATCCTCACTAAGGTAATTATTTTGTAAAATACCGTATTGCCAAAATTGAAAAGTGAAGATTGAATAAGAGATTGAGTGGTGTTCTTTCCAAAATCATATTGACAAACTCATCTCAAAAATCTTAAAAATAAAGTCTTGCTGAAATGGTAGATTTATCTAATTAAGATAACCACATCTTACTTAATTAAAAAGATCCAAAGGCTAATTTGGTCTTTCTGTCTTTTACTGAATTATACAAAGCTTTAATTTTCATTTTTTTTCACCAACATGTTCAATGCTAGAGGAAATTCTAAGCAAAACAATTTCAAAAGTGCTAAGATCATTTTACCATTTGTAACTCTTTAATCTGATTTGGAAGTGTGCACTTGAAAATGTTAACACTCCAGAACATATACAACGTTTGCTATTTGGAGCAAGACTGCAAGCTGAAAATGACCAATGACTGAAAACTGTCTTTTTTTTTTTTTTTTTGGCACGCTGATGAGAGATTCTGGCTGTTGTTTCTACAGATGGTACTCCATCTCTGATCTTATTTCATCGCCGTTTTAGAAGAGAAGGAAGTCTCACTAGGCTTATCTCTAGCATGTGTTTGCTAGACAAACACAAAAGCCAAAATCCTAGTCCTATGTCTTACTCGTTCGGTCCTGTGGTGCCGCTCGTATAAGTGGAGTATCTCTACATAGGTGCTGAAAATGAAATGAATAACTCTACCTCCTTATTCCCATAGGAGAAAGGAGATTTATTAGTGCTTATGATAAAGAAGGCATTATTAAAGTATATTTCATTACTTTCATAATTTTCTAGTTCTCTTTCCAGGTGTCAGAATGTGCTTCTGCAAAATAACCAGGAAAGACTAAAAGGGACAGAATCTGAAAGCTGGGGTGATGGGGCCGACTTCCCTAATAAAGAACTTGGGATTTCACTATATGCTTCAGTTTTTGTTACTTTGATGAGTTATGGAATTCTGTAGTTCGTTCATTATTAGCTATACACCACAGCAAAGTAGAAAATGTGTCTGTGGTTGGTGGCAATACAACCTCAGCTTGTAGAGAAAGATATCCCTTCAACACCGCAAGAAGGCAATTTAAGAGCAAATAGCTGTATGATTGCTGAGCTTTAGTGGGAAGAGGAAAATAAAATGTATACATTGTAATGATACAGAGATGTTCTCTTCTTACATTACTGTTAAAGAGATTAATACTGTGATGTACTACAAGAGTATGTTTTTAAATTAGAACAGATATTATGAGGCATTTGGGTTACAGATGAATCTATAATCTAGATTAATATTCTAACACAAATGGCAGTGTGTTTAAGATTGTTGAATTGTATGAAGCCCAAAGATTTATTGATGTAAAAGAAACAGTTCTTCCAAAAGACCTTTTCATTATTTTATTTTCTGCCATAATGCAACTGAAACAGTCCATAATAAGTGAAAATTTAAAGTGAAATATTGCCTGATACTGGTTTGCACCTCTACAAATGGTCCTACATAATCTAGTAGGATATGGGTTTATAGGCAGGAAATTTTCTACATGGAGAGTGTTCAGAAAAACCAAGTCTTCGCCAATCTGAGCTTCCTGTGAAACAGGACAACTTGGTGGATTCCCAGTCACAGCAGGTGTATGTGGAAGCCAGACCACCCCACGATAGTCTGCCACTCGGGTTGTCGAGGAGACGTGTCGCACATGATGTTCTTGGTATAAAGCTTAGTAGAAAATGATCACAGAACAGAAGCTTGGCTGTTCTTTCTTTCCAAACGTTTGCTCTATGAACAAATATTGAAGTGTTAAGGTGAGATTGAATAGCTCGACAACAAGTGAAACACATCCAAATAACACCCTAGGAATGAGAAAAGAATGCATTCTTCTGTGTGTGTGTGTGTGTGTGTGTGTGTGTGTGTGTTTTCCCTCAAACTCCTGACACATTTGTGTGGGAAGCATATGCTTTTTGTGGCCTATCGTCTTCTAATAGTTGAGGACAAAGTAACTTCTACATGTACAAGGTAGATGATGTGGGAGAATATAACAATACTGTCAGGTACTGAGTGACAAGGACTAATTCAGAAACGAGTTTCTTTTCTTTAGTCTCCTTGTAAAGTGCTTTTGGCATATGATTGATAGATATTGTGTTAAATCTAGGGTAAAAGTTCCAGGTAAAACTTACATGTAAACTCTTATCTTTTTCTTTATACCCAAAACACACACACACAAAGAGAAGTGAGTGAAGGTCTCAAAGCTACAGTGTTTCAGATACAAAAGGACAGAATACAGTATCCTGTAAAACAAATGTCTTCAACCCAATTCAAGCATATTCGTTATGGGAAAGGCTAGAGGATATAGAATGTTTTTCTTTTAATCTATAAATTGTGCTAAGGCCATGTGGAGTTATATGTTAAAGCCAAAATCCTAGTATTAAATTTAAAATTTTGAAAACCATTTGTCTTTCATCCATGAACGGTTTCATTTTGTTTAATTGGAGTCTGATTGCAGTTGCTAAAATTAGAAATACTATATAATTTATACTCCCTGGCCTATTGCATGAACTGTCAAGTAGTTTCTGTTTGTGTTACTTACAAATCTTTACCTCCATCTGTTTTAAGGTGTCTCTTACGCAAAATTGCAATCCACGTGTGTTCAGTAAACACTATTAGTTAATAATGTAATTGGTCATTTAGAACTAAAATGTTGTTCTTATTGATATACTCTGCTTTAGTAGATACCATGATCATAAGAAGTAGGAAATGTGTTACCTGATAGGACCTATAAATGTCACTTAAAAGTTGTTTTCAATCTCTAAAATTGAAAGCATAGATGATATTCTGCAGACAATTAATTTTAAGTTTTATTACATATGTTTCATATTATTATTTTTCATACTATGCTGCATAAAATAATCACTATCAAGGCGATTAAATTCTTCCGAGTAATGGCTGAACTCTATGAAGGGTATGAAAATAGAAATGATGAGACTGCTGGATATTAGAATGAATGCAGATGATTAAGTCACTGACTTTTTTCTACCTTGACTTTTACCTACATGTTGTAGTCTGGCCACTCATGTGGCTTTATACTCTGTATATATTTCAACAGATAACCCCTTCTTTGATTGTGAATACCCTTCTGCTCAGCCCTGTTTTCATATTCAAGTTCCTCCCGATCTCTGATGATTATTAGGTAACAAATTAATGGCTAATAATTAGTGGTACAATATATGTAATATGACCAAGAAGACGTTAATTTGTATAAAAACTTGAAGTCATAAATACGCATGTGCAGGTTCCAGGTTATGTATGTCATAGCTCAGTGCACTGGCCTTGCTTCCTGGCTGGAGTGGGCCTTGCAAAGGCTTGGTCTGTTACCAGTGTCTTTGGGACAGGACTGTGATGCCTCATCAGTGTTACACCCCCACACTTAACTTCCCTTGGGGGATCTTCTGTTTCTACTGAGGTTCTAGGCTGCCGCCATCCTCTCTCAGTGAACTTGTGCTAAAGGAGACAAGAAATGGTGGAAAAACTCTTCTGCTTTCCTAAACACCAGATAGATTTTGGAGCCTGCAACATTGGCACATTTTTAGATGATGAATGCAAGCGTTTTGAACATTTGTAAGTTAAAAGATAAAATGTTACTCTTCACAAGGAGAGCACTTGGTCAGACTCTTTGATTTCAAAATTTTTCAGGTTTGTTTGTTTATTTAGACAGAAAACACACATGTGAGTGTAAGCAGAGAGAGGGACAGGGAGAGAGGGGGAGAGAGAGAATTCCAAGCAGGATCCATGTGTTGTCAGCGCAAAGCCTGATGAAGGCTCAAACTCACGAACCTGTGAGATCATGACCTGAGCCAAAGTCAGCCGCCCAACCGACTGAGCCACCCAGGTGCCCCGTGAGTCATTTCTTCCTAATAAATCTCCATATATACTGTTCTGCTTCTCTGGAGAACCTTGAATAATACCCAAGGTGAATAATTCCCAGTGTTGCCTAGAGAGAGAAGGGGCTCTACATACAATCGGTCTGAGTTACAATATAAGCCGCCTTATTTCTTAGACGATATAACCAAATCCAAATAATGCTAGTGATTTCCCATTGTTAAGGATCTCTGACAGGCACCTATAGGAAAGTTTCAGAGCAGACATGTAAGGTTGAGAAGTACGGCCATGCCATTCCATGTCATGGGACTTTTCCGTCCTTTAATGCACAAATACTTCTTCCTGTGCTATTGGACTTCTGTGAAGACAGAATCCCTGACCATGGAACTCTAGGTGATTATTCACTGTGACCTGTGCATTATCAGATTATCAGATCCACCAAGGGTAATGTCAGGCAAGTGCACAGGCATTCGATTGTCGGGTGGAAATGGGGTATTTGGAAAAATTGAGAAAGCGTATGTAAATTGCATAAGCACGTGGCTCGTGTGTTTCTTACTCCTGTCATCAGAGCAGTTATACTGGTGCTTCTCCCTCAATTTGCAGGTATGGCCAACTGACAGGAAAGCAAGTAAGCAAAAAGTCTGGATCCGTTTCACACGGTGGTTTGGGTGTCATGTTGGTGGTCGTCGACATTGGGTGCCTATCAGCTTAGAACCTTCTCAAAAGTGGCTAACGGTTGTGGAGAGAAATTCTTCCTGTGGGAAGAGCTGTAAGTAGTACACAGGTTGTTCCTTGGATACCAGTGAAGAATCAGGCAGAGGATGTATGGGCATTAACTCCTGAGCAGTAGTGAATGGGTTGGCCGATGGTAAGAGTGTTGGAGGAGACAAGACTGGGAAATGGAGAACGAAGTAGTAAGAGGAAGAGCCGTGTGCATGTCCCCATGGGGATGGATACAAAGTATATAGCACATATGTTAACAAGTTAATAACCACCAGAGAGCATCCAAACAAGGAGAGACTCTCAACTACTGGGTGGACAGAATGAGTTGATTTGGGATGTTGGCCAGCCTCAGCTTTATCCTTGGCCCATAAGGGGTTTCCATGGTGACAACTATGCCTGGGTCCTATACCATAGCTCTGCCTCCTCAGGGCTGATGCAGATGTTGGCAGTCCCAGACAACAGCAGAGAACAAAGCTGGGTCCTCAATATGGCATCATTTCTTCATGAAACTTCTCTGATATCTATCAGCTATTTGGGAGAAATTCGATTAAATTGGTCCCAGTCTCCTTGTTCCAGAGAGGAGGCAGCAATTTTTCGTTACCAGAATTAATACTTGCTCTGGATAGAAATTTGTTTCTCTGTGCACAGAATGGCAGCTCTGGGGACTTCATACGCCACATACGTCACCCCGGAACAAGAAATTCTTTTTTAATGGCAGATGGCAATGGTACTCACTTGCCTTATCTTGTGCATGATTAGCCACACATAGGCAACCTGAAGTCTCGGCTAAAACTGCCAAAACAGGGAAGATGACTCGTGGGTTTGGGACTCTTATCTCCACCGTGAGGTGTGCGCACTGACCCCACAACTGGTCTCAAGTACTTATGTCCCCCATATCTACAATATATAGGTATGGGAACCAAAGGGTAGCCAAAGTTCTGACCTCCATAACCTCCACATTCAGGGATTTAATTCTGCAACTTAAGCGTCGCCATCACGAAACTTACTCTGCCAGTTGGAAGTTCCGGTGTCCAGGGTCAGAAAGCTTTGTCAGGTTCCTTTGAACGGAGAGAGCCGTGACTACCATCTGATCACTTTAGTACCCTCTTGGTGAAGGACCAGAGAGCAGGTGAGCGATTGTAAACCTGGAAGGGATAGTCACCTCTGGTCACCATGAACCTCCAGGGCCGCCAGCACACAGGAGCAGAGACAAGTATGTCTGTAAGCAGATGCGCTTACTGGGGTGGTCTTGATGCTTCTGTGCCTAGTGACAGCCATCAACAGTTTCTTTCAGCAACTCTGCCCCAACAAGAGTAAGACCACTAAGAACACAAACACCCCTCCAAGTTTATGATTTGGATTACGCAACCAGACAAGCTAACCAAACCAGCTGAAATGCTGTCCAGGTGAATGGAGCTGAGTTTTGAAAGCAGAAGAGGGACATTCTGGTCATCGGTGATAGCCTTGGGAACAGATGCACAGCACTTCTTAGATCTTGCTTTACTAAGCAGGTTTCTACCACCTTGAGGGATTTGAGTCCCCACCGTCATATCCCGCTTCGGGGGAAGAAAAATCACTTTTTTTTTTTATTCCAGGAAAGATTAGCTATTGTAAGAAGGTGCAAACTGGCCTGAGTGGCCTGCAAGGCGAACCGTATCAAATTCAAAGATTTCTGAAGTTTCCTTGATTTGAGGCTGGAGATTTTCTAGAAAGAGGTGGTGCTCTTTCCATGCTTCTGTTGCTGCTGCTGCTGCCATAGGAAGTCAGGAGTCACCAGGGCTTGAAGCCAGCAGGGCAGTGGCCGCTGTCCCTCGGGGGGTTCGCAGGTAGGTCCCAACGGGGTCTCAAGTCCTGCTGTACCGTGCGCAACACTCAGTAGATTCCTTCTCCCTCTCTCCCACTATAGATCTGTGTCGGTGATGCATTAGCTGTATAGAGCCTCGATGGAGATGGCTCGTGAGCTTGAGAAATGCTCATCGCAAATCACTCCTCTGCCTCCCTGTGAGCACACCCACCACGAAGCATTAACACCTGAGCTTTTGCCGCAGGCTCTGATTTCTAAGAGCTTTTGGCCAGGAAAGTCTTTTTCCCCATTCTCACCCAGCCCTTCAGATTTGTTCAAAGATCGGTATTATCATCACCTTTGTGAGGCCCTATAATTGAGAGTTTGAGGTATTGAAGCAAAGGGAAAGTGTATTTTTAAAAACTGTGTTAGCTCATGGGTTTCATTGTATATACAGATGGTGAGAATATAACAGATAAACAGCCTTGTTAGTTTTCTCATCCTCAAAGTTGTCCGTTAACTTTAAATACGTTCTGGTAGATATTCCATATGACCTTAACGGTGATACTTTAGCATTTTCTTTTTGTTTTCTCAACTCGTAATGCTTTTAAAATAACCTGATTGTGTAGTCTAATTTTTAATTACTTTTAATTTTTCTAATTTTAAAAATAACTAAAAACTCTGTGCCAGGAATATATCTATCTTATGGAGATGGGCTCTGAACCTCATTGGCCAAATTGCTGTTGTTATAAGACATATATGGTCTATGGAGAAAAACTAAAGTTATAACCAAGTTAAAACAAAAAAAATAAAGCTAGGTAAAGGGGATAAAGTGACACAGGAAGGATAGGGATAAAGTGACAGGGATAGAATATGACCCAAACCGCCTTAAGATTCCCCATAGTGTCACTTGATTTTAGACGGCCTTCTTCCAGAATCCAAGTCCCTCCCTCCTCTTTTCTTTCCTTTTTCTTTTTCTTTCTTTCTTTCTTTCTTTCTTTCTTTCTTTCTTTCTTTCCTTCCTTCAATATATGCATATTGTTTAATATACTTTATTTTTTAGAGCAGCACTAGATTCACAGCAGCACTGAGAGAAAGGTAAATAGATTGACCATATGTTCCCTGCTCTTACACACACACAGCCTCCCCCATCATCAATATCCTCTACTAGAGTGTTACATATGTTACAGTGGATGAACCTACACTGAGACGTCATTATTGCCCAACTTCCATAATCTATACTTGGGTTTACCATTGGTGTTGTAGTGTTGTACATGCTATGAGTCTGGGCAAATGTATAATGGCAGGAATCTGTCACTATATTACCATACTGAGTATTTCACTGCCCTAAAAACCCCTCTGTGCCCTCCTACCTAATTATCCTTTCCTTCTACCTCCCCCTGACAACCATTCATCTCTTTACTGTCTCTATAGTTTGTCTTTTTTAGAATGTCATATAATTGGATTCAATTATAGCCTTTTCAAATGAGTATTTAATTCTTACTATTATGAATTTAAGCTTCCTCTATGTCTTTACATTTGACTTGACACTTTATTTCTTTTTAGCACAGAATAGCATTCTATTGTCTGGATGTACCACAGTGTATCCATTCACCTACAGAAAGCCATCTAGATTGGGTCCACATTTTGGCAATTATGAATAAACCTTGTATCAATATGCATGTGCAGGATTTTGTGTAGACATAAGTTTTCCACTCATTTGGGCAAATACCAAGGAGTACAATTGTTGGATTACATGTGAACGGTATGTTTAGTTTTGAATAAGACAGCCAAACTTTTTTTTTTTTCCAAAGTGACTTACCATTTTGCATTTCCATCAGCAATGAATGAAAGCTTTTGTGGTTCCACATCCTCACCAGAATTTGTTCCTGTCAGTGCTCTGGCCATTCTAAATAGGTTTGTGATGGTATCTCATTGTTGTTGTGACTTACATTTTTCTCATGACATATAATGTAGAGTATCTTTTCATGTGCATTTTTGCTATCTGGGGATCTTTTTTGGTGAAGTATCTATTAAAGTCTTTGGCCCATTTTCAAATCAGGTCGCTTATTTTCTTAAACTCTTATTTTAAGAGTTCTTTGTGTATTTTGGATAACAGTTCTTTATTAGATGTGTTTTCACATATTCTTTCTCCTGGTCTGTGGCCTATCTTCTCATTCTCTTGACTGCTTTTAATTTTACTGAAGTCTAGTTTATTCCTTTCATAGATCATGCTTTCTGTGTTGTATCTGAAAAGTCATTGTCATACACAAGGTCATCTGGGTTTTCTCCTACATGACCTTCTAAGAGTTTTATATTTTTTTCATTTTACATGTAGCTTTGTGATTCGCTTTGACTTAATTTGTGTGAAGTGCGGAAGGTATATTTCTAGATTCATCTTTTTGCATGTGGATGTTACTTGATCCAGCACTATTTGTAAAAGAGGCTAACCTTTGCTCCATTTCTTGTCTTAGCTCCTTTGTTAAAGACCAGTTGACCATATTTGTGAGATTCTCTTTCCTGGCCCTCTATTCTGTCCCATTGATCTGTCTGTTCTTCCACCAATATCACCTTGTTTTCATTTCTTTAGCTTCGTAGTAAGTCTTAAAGTTGAGTAGTGTCAGTCCTCCAACCTTGTACATCTCTTTCAGTTTGTGCTGGTTTTTCTGGGTCTTTTGCCTTTCCATATAAACTTTAGAGTCAGTTTGTCAGTATCCACAAAATAACTTGCCAGGATTTTGGTTGGGACTGATTTGGATTTATAGACCAAATTGAAAAGAACTGACATGTTAAGAATATTGAATCTTCTCACCCATAAACTTGGAATACCTCATTCACTGAGATTTTGATTTTGTTTATCAAAGTTCTTTTTTTCTCATATGGATATTGTACACATTTTGTTGAATTTTGCCTATGTATTTCATTTTTTTGGTGTGCTAATGTGAATGGTATTGTGTTTTCAATTGCAAATTCCACCTGCTCATTGAAGTATATAAAGAAGTGACTGACTTTCCTTTTATGAAATTTTACTTTAGAAAACTTGTAATCACAAACTCTTTCTTTACCTCCTGTAACATGTATATCCTTTAAAGCCTCCTTCTAATTTTACAATCAATTCTTGTCAAGGACCTGAGAACCATCCTTTTGAAATGTCATCAGTGAGAAAATAGGTTAGGAGCCTAATTTAGGTAGAATCTTGCTCCCAAGTTGTAAAATTACCTCCTGTTGTCAACATATGAAAAGCTTATTTTTCCTTTGGATAAAGCCAATTAATAAACATAAATGGCCTACGATTTGCCTCCATTACCCCAGCTCTTACAAATTATATTCTTTTGCTTCAGTGAAGTTGACTTCACACTCAGTTGTGGTCTTTTTCACCTATATCAGTCAGTATCCTTAAATATGGTCTTCCTTACCTGCTTAACGTAGTCTGCTACATTTTTTTGCTTTGAAAGAAATCATACTGTTTAGGGTGAAGTACTCAGGAAGTCTTTTCCTGAGAAGGTGACGTTTAATTAGAAGTGTAAATAATGATGCGGAATGGCCATTATAAAATATCAGAGGGTGTAGTCTATGTAGAGGGAAAAGCATGTATTCTCCGAGGCAGGAATGGACGTGGTACGTTTTAGGAACAGCATAAATTCAGTGTCACTAACATAGGCTGAAAGAAGAATATTCAGTGAGGTGTGAAAGATCCAGGTTGTGAAGGACCTTCTAGGTCATGTAAGACACTTGACTACTCTTTATGAGATGAGAAGTCTTCTTCACTGGGGAGCGGCATGCTCTGATCTGTTTATAAAAGATCATTCTGGATGCTAAATGAAGAACATACTGAAGGAAGGTGAAGGTCATACGTACAGAGACCATATAGGAAGTAGTCCTGGCAAGTGTCACATAATGGAGGATTGTGCCAGAATATTATTAGCAGTGAATGTGGAGCCCAACTGGGCTATGGCTTAAATGTCAATGTAACAAAATTTGTTGAAAGATAGGATGTGGGATGAACATATTAATAAACATTTGTAACATGTTTAAATACAATGATTTAGAATATTCTATTTAAAAATCTTTAATTCATTTTTGGAAAAAAAAATTACCCTAAATCTAATCTCCAACTATGGTGCATTTTATCTATCTTGACTGGCAGTCTTCCTAACCAGCTTCCATTAAGAGGAATAAAATATGAAAAATTGCAGATTTTTACTTTGTTTTAAACGTTATTTATACTAACTAAAGTACTATCATAAATCTAAGAGAGTAGATCCTGAAAGTATTCGTCAAAAGAAAACATGGACATTAACTAGACTTATTGTGGTAACCATTCTGCTAATATGTGCAAATATTGAATCATTACATTGTGTACCTGAAGCTAATATAATGTTACATGTCAATTAGACCTCAATAAAATAAAAACTCAAAAAATATGCATTTGCCTGAATACCGTATAATGAGGTCCCCCCGCTAAACTTCTGGCCTCATAGACTTCTTTGATAGAAATCTGAGGCTACAATGTCAGTGTACTGTTAATATCTTCTCAGAAAAGTCTTAAGTAAATGTGACAGTTGATGGTAATTATTAACCTAGCACTGAACCAGTAATTAAACGATGCAGTCCGTGTGTGGGGGTGGGGGCAGTACACCATCAGCTTGCCTACTCTTGCGTGGTGATCTTTCTGATTCTGTGTTTCCTAATCTGACATCATTTAAGCTCGTTATTATTTCCCGTCAGAGCTTAAGGTTTAAATCACTACATAGAACATTTCTTTATACTCTACACACCCATTTTTTTTCCCCAAGCATATTTGTTATATACCTCAGCTCCAATATAAATGAATGGATAGATGGGTGAATGGATGGATGGATGATTTTTTTTTAAAGTGAAATAAAGCTAAAATCAAACTTAATTCAAGTCTCAACTACTTTTATGTACAGTGGTTTGGCTAATTCTCCAAATGAATTGGAAATGTAAAAGAAGACAATGTTTTTTGCCTTTGAGGCCTTCCATGATTGTTACAGGCTTCCTATTTTTACCATGATCGATGTATTTTGTCTCGGCTAACTTAAAGTATGTACATGATGAGGAGGGAAGAAGGACCCAAGAGGAGATACATTAAGTACCTGTCATTTGCCATGTGCTCTCAGTACTTTATTCTCATTGGCCCATCAGTCCAACTTGTGCTTTTACTGAATGACAACTGAGGCACAAAATATTTATGTTGCTCGATCAAAATTACCAAGTTTTGTATTGTATTTTACAATTCTGTCTCTCTAATGATGCTATATGATGTGTACCTTCTCTACTAGATGGTGAGCGATGGGGCCAGGATTTTCTGGATAAAAAGAAATTGCGTACAAATTATAAGATCACTACGAATAGTTGGTATCAGTTCACTGAAAAGGAAACCTATCTAAAAGCACAGTCAGTGGATCTTTCTAAATCATCGTAAGTTAATATACAACTAAGAAACATTGTACTCCTGATTTATATAACTTATTTCTTCTGAAAACCTAAAATACTAGAAGTTATCACTTACTATGCCAGCACCTATCTATGAAGTATCTCCTGTAGGCCAGACCCGACTTCGGAATGCAGGAATTTATTATGTCCCTCACAGGTAAAGCTGTTACGTTTTGCAAATAAAAATACAGAATTCTGGTGAAAGTTGAATTCCAGATGAGCAACATAAATGTGTTTTTATCTGAAGTTCAGATTTGACTGGGCATCTTATATTTTACCTGGTCCTACTCCTATGACCTAAGGTGGAATTGAGAAAAATAGGACATAATGAAATAAACATAAAATCTGAAAGGTGAGGAAGAGTTAAGGACACAAAGGTAGAAGAGAAGGGCCTTCCAAGAAGAAGTAAAAGTATGGCCAAAGATCTATGGTAGGGGTTGCAGTGGACAGCCTCTAGGAGGACCCCAATGGTTCCTGCCTCCCAGTATTCACGGCATGGAGTTATTCTAAGAAAGAAAACATGCAAAAGTGATAGCCTGTTACTTCTGAGATAAGGCTACAAAAAACAGTGACTTCTATCTCTCTGGGCCTCTTTCCTCTCCCCCACATGTAGCAGATAAAAATACGGGATGCCCAGCTGTGAATTATTCAACGTAGTATCTCAGAAGTTTGACCGATGTTACTGGCACTGGCCTTAGAGATGAAATTAAAAATATCGTCAGCGACCACGAAAATACTTCTGATTCGTTTGCTTGTTTGTGTGCCTCAAGATGTGAGCACATGTTCATCCACAACATGATGTTAAGTTCTATTACTGTGGAAGACAATTTATGCCTCAAACAAGTATTATTCTTTCTTCTTTAATGTGACTAAATCAAATACTCAGACCTGTTATTTTTCCAAAGCCACAGAGAACTGAAATTGCCCTGCCTTCATTCAAGCCCAAATCTATCTGACTTTAAAACCCAAATGATTTGATATCCACCACCCACTTCAATTGCCTTGGGTATTGTGGGTTCTAACTAACATTATTTTATTTATTAAATAAGCTTTTCATGAAAACATATATGTGTAAAAATGCACACAATGATAAATTTGAACAAAATAAAAGCAGACATGAAATGGGCACCCAGACTAATAAATAGAAGATGAACAGTGCCTCAGAAACTCCAGCTCTTATCCTTCCTGGTAATTATTTTTTATTTTTTTATTTTATTTTATTTTTTTAACGTTTTATTTATTATTGAGAGACAGAGAGACACAGAACGTGAGCAGGGGAGGGGCAGAGAGAGAGGGAAGCACCGAATCCGAAACAGGCTCCAGGCTCCGAGCTGTCAGCACAGAGCCTGATACAGGGCTCGAACTCATGGACCGCGAGATCATGCCCTGAGCTGAAGTCAGATGCTTAACCGACTGAGCCACCCAGGAGCCCCCTTCCTGGTAATTAAACGACACATAAAAACTAACCATTATCGTGAATTCTAACACTACAGATTTGCTGCTCTCTTCAAGGTTTTTGTTGTTGTTGTTGTTGTTTTTAATAAAAGGAGTTATTCAGTACACGTGTATCTCTTTTCACCCATTCAGCATTGTGCCTGTGAGATTCAAATTTGTTTTGAGTACAGCAGCCATTCATTGCCTCTCGGTGCTCTATGGCATTTTGTTGTAATATACTGTGTATCTTTCTCTGTTCTAATATGGATCATTTGGTGTCAGTTTTTTGTTTATGACAACGGTACTGCTATGAACTTCCATGCCGCGTGTCTTTTGGTGAACTGTGGAAACAATTTTGATACATATTTACCTAAAAATGGAAACTGCTGCATCAAAGCATATGACAGAGAGTTCTCCGAGGAGATGTGGCTCAGAGTAATCAATATTGCTTGGGCATTCCAAGTGGTCTTCAGTTTTAGCAATTGCTCAGTCTTGATTGTCAGACGTGTTCCTTTTGCTAGTAGAGTGGCCGTCACATTGGTGGTATCACGTTGTGATTTCAACTTTTTTTTTCTTTTTTTGTGACTTCAACGGTTAAGCACCTTTTTGTGTATTTATTGACAATGTGCATTCTTGTTTGGTAAAGTGAGTATTTAAGGTCTTTGCCTATTTTAAAACTTGGACTTTCTGTGTTGTTCTTATCATATGTTATTTCTGTTACCAGAGTTTAACTGTTTAACTGTGAAATAATAATCTCAGATGGTCTCTTTTTTATTCACCCTATCAAGAGTGCTCAAGGGTGCCCTGAGTATAGAGAGAGATGTTTCTCATTGGTTTTAGAAAAGTATTAACCATTATCTTTTCAAATATTGTTTTTGCTTCATTTTCTCTGTCCTACTTTGCTGGGACTCCAATTATACAGCTGTTAACTTTTTTTTTTTTTTTACCATGTCATGTATTTTTTTCTAAATTTTCATTCCTTTCATTCCTACACTACATTGTTCACACTGCCTACTTTCAACTAGTCTTTTTAATGCTCACTGATTTCTTTTTCATCAATTCCAATGTATAAAATTATTTATCTAATTATAATTTATATGTGTGTGTGTGTGATACACATATATCACGTATATAATACATAAATTTCTAAACTTTCTATTTGATCCTTTTTATAAGCTTTAAATCTCTGATAAAGGTTTCCAACACATCGTATATTTCTTTGGATATTTTTTTCATAGTTTTTGCGGTAATTATAATAACTGCATCATTTGTTCATCTGAATCTGCTATTGACTTTCTCCACTTCTATTTCTTCATATTCCTGACAATATATAATTGAATGCTAGTGTGTTCATTTCCTTGGGCTTCTATAACAAAATACCTCAAACTGGGTGGCCAATAGGTGTCTGTAGGGCTATGTTTCCACTGAAGATTCCGGGGATGAATCCTTCCTTGCCTCTTCCAACTTCTGGTGGCTACTGATGATTTCTGGCATGCCTTGGCTTGTAGCCGCATTGTTCTAATCTCTGACTCCATTATCATAATGCTTTCTTCCCTATGTGTGTTTCTCAGTGTGTCCTATCCTCTTCTTATGAGGACACCAGTCATTGGTGTCTAATCGAGTATGATCTAATCTCAGTTTAATTACATCTGCAAAGACCCTATTTCTAAATGAGGTCACAGTCACAGGTACCAGGATTAGTACTGAAACTTATCTTTTTGGATTATACAGTTCAACACAGTAGCGCTGGATGTTGTGTATGGAATGCCTTTGAGAATTCTGAGAACACTATTTTCCTCTAGAGTGAGTTTAGTCTATTTCTTTGAGGGGTGGGGGGAGATAGAGCAGGAAATGAGCTCACTTAGAGTTAAACACGGTTTTTGTAAGATTCTCTGTCTGACTGATCCCTATATTTACGTTTTATCCTACCATGGTTTCCCATTGGGAGCTGGGATCTTGTAGATTCTTGCCTTTTTGGCAGATTCTCTTTCCAAAGTTTGTCTCCCAAGCACTACAGGACTAATGAAAACTCCTTCTGCTTTTTAGACTTTTTTACTTCCTTGTTATCTCTTAGCCCTGTGCAGCTGAAGAAATGGACCTCTGCATCCAGGGGAGAACTGGAGTGTCAACCTTACTTCTCTACAGCTCCATTTTCTCTGGGATTTTGGACCTTCAAATTTGGAGCTCTTTGGCATCTCCGAACTCAAAAATTTGTTTCTCTAGCCTTGTGAAATGGCCAGAAACTCTCACAGTCTGTCCGCTGTGTGCTGTGATCTTCTGACATGTTCCAAGAGCCCTACGTTTGGCCATCCCGTGTGGATCAGAGGCAAACTGAGCAACTCACCATTTCCTAAATTCCATAGAAAATTTTGAAAATAAAACCTGAAAATCGAATACAATTATTTTTAAACCACTAGATTCTGAGATAGTTTGTGAACTGTATTTTTTACATAGTAGTGAAAAAAATAGGACAAAATGAAACAAAAGGATTTGACAATGTTAATTCACTCCATGTCTATTACCAACTTTCTTCTTGCTTCCTTTGTCCTACTGTAGAAGTCAGTAAGTAAAATTCTCCATCTAATAACACCCTTTCCAACTGGGGGATTCATTTATAAATTATACCAATTTCCAATGAGATATAGGTACAAGCCCCTGAATATGGAGCATCCTCCCGAATGAAAAGAAGAAAGAAGAAAGAAAGAAAGAAAGAGGAAGAAAGATAAAGAAAGAAAGAAAGAAAGAAAGAAAGAGGAAGAGGGAGAAGAGGAAAAGGAGGAAGGAGGAAGAGGAGAGAAAGAGAAAAATCTCGTCGTGAAGAAACTTTCCTTTTCTCTTAAACATGTTTTTCCTCCTTCCTGGAACATGCACATGAACAGCAGAACTCTTCCTTCCATTAATTGGCAAGCGTGGTGAGAGCAATCTACCCACTCTTGGTGGCAGACAGAGAAGATAGAAAGAGCCGATCACTGAAGGCATAGCTTAACAGCTGCCTCAGCCCTGGATTTCTATCTGTCAGCATATGATGTGGAACAAATGAAATGTTATTTCTTTAAGACACTGCTTAGGTTTTCTGTTATATAGAGACAAATGTATTACTAAAAATATAGGTGTAATATATGTATATTCTTCGAAATGAAACTAAAACTATTCTAAAATATCAATTCCATCACTAGATTCCTGTAACTAATTCCTATAATGACAAAGTATATATACCACTTCCTGCAAATGGTCATTTTATAAATGTGTATAACCTTTTAGAAGCTCATTGAAATGAATAATTGCAAATGTGTTTCAAATCTTAGGCCATCAGTTTTTTTCTTGAAAGAGTTGTGCATGTTTTCTTCACCTCTGGAGTAATCCAAAATACAAACATTGTTTGAAAATTTGTAAAATATTGTATTTAAAATTATACAGTGACAAAGTATCTTGTGTGTTGTGGGCTATAGATACTCACTGTTTCAGAAACCTAATATGTAACTATTTGAACTTGATATAGTTATGAAATAGTAACCTCATTTACTGTCTGAAACCATAACACTCAATCTTAAAGAATTTTGAGGCAGGAATAGCCATTGTTAAATTCCTTTAGGCAATATAAATACTATTATGAAACAGGAAGAAGAAATCAATTTTCTAAGATTAGAATCAGATGCTCATCAAACTATTCATTATGTATATGAGGTATTCTTGTGGTCCACAAGAGTACCAAACTGAATGATAGAAAAGATACTGAGACCAAAATCTTGCAACACTGGGAACCTGATTTTGTAAGTTACAAATCTCTGCATTTAAAATTGACTTCTGTCTTACATTATGCAACATGCCAGAAAACCCCTGTCATGTCATTGTCTTTTCCCAAAACTTTTTACTGTAATTTTATTTTCATGATGAAATCACATTGGTAATCCATGGACTAATAAAATTATCTATGTCTATATTACCTATCTATAATTTATAGTAAATTTGCTGGAATATGCATAATCTACAAACTATGAGATTATATATAACTATAAAATGTGACAAGAGATTTCCTTTATAGTCTCTGTAGCAGAGAGAAATTATTTCTGAAAGAGTTTTTACTTTGTTTCTTAAATTTTACTCCATTTAGCATGCCTAGAGTACAAAGGAAATTGACAGCATTATAAGGAGGCAGACCTAAGTGAAATGTGAGATAATTTCCTTACTGTAGACCCTTTGAAAAAAAATCATTGTGCTGGATCTTGGCCAGGGCCAATATAAGAAATGGTTTATCCTTCTCTTGGTGAAAGTCAATGGAAATATGCATTAAAAAACGATAGGTTTTGAATAAATGGTGTTGGAATAACTAGTTATCACTTGGAAAGAAAATAAAATGAATCTAGACACAGACCTTAAATGCTTTATTAAAATTAACTCAACATGGATCACAAACATAGATTTTAGAAAAGTAAAACTTCCAGAAAGTAATGTAGGAGAAAATCTAGATGACTTTGAGTGTGGCAATAGCATTTTGGAAACAACACCAAAGGTAGGATCCAGGAAATAATTGATGAGCTGGACTTCATTACCATTAAGGTTTCTGCTTTGAAAAAGACCCTGTAAAGAATAGAAAGATAAGACACAGACTGGGAGAAAATATGTCCAAAGACACATCTGATAAAAGATTATCATCCAAAATATACAAGGATTCTTGAATTTCAACAATAAGAAAACAAACAACCCTATTAAAAATGGGCCAGAGACCTTAACAGACACCTCACCAGAGAAGTTATCCAGCTGGCAAATATTCACACGAAGAGACGTTCCATATCATATGTCATTAGGGAAATGCAAATTAAGACCAAAGTGAGATAAAACAACATACCTATGAGAATGACCAACAGGTAGAATGCTGACAAAGCCAAATGCACGAGACTGTGGAGCGACAGAAACTATCACTGCTAGTGTGACTGTCAAATAGTACAGCCACTTGGAAAGACAGATTGGAAGTTTCTTAATAAATAGACATACTCTTACCACATGATCCTGCAATCGTACTCTCTCTATTTACCAAAATGAGTTAAAAGCAATGTCCACCCAAAAGCCTGCACACAAATATGTATAACAGACTTATTCATAACTGTGAAAACTTGGAAACAACCAAGATGCCCTTCAGTAGGTGAGTGGATAAACTGTGGTATATCCAGACAACAGAATATTATTCTTTCCTAATAAGAAATAAGCTATCAAGCTATTTGGAGAAAATAGATGTGGAGGGAAAGGTATGGAGGAAACTTAAATGCATAGAACTAAGTGAAGGAAACAAATTTCAAAATGCTATATATATATATATATATATATACACACACACATATATATACATACATACATATACATATATGTGTGTGTATATATATACATATATACACATATACATATATATACATATATATATACATATATATACGTATACATATATGTGTGTGTGTGTGTATATATATATATATATATATACATGTTGCAACGCTACATTATGGAAAAGACAAAACTATGGAGACAGTAAAAAGATCAGTGGTTGCAGGGGAGGGGAGTAGTGGGATGAATAGGCAGAACACAGTGGATTTCTAGGGCAGTGGAAATACTCTGTATGAAACTAAAATGATGGATACAAGCCACTATGTATTTGTCCAAACTCATAGAATGTGCAGCACCAATTGTGTGCCTTAATGTACACTATGGACTTCGGGTGATAATTATGAGTAAGGCAGGTTCATCAATTATCACAAATGTATCACTCGGGTGGGAAATGTTGGTAATGGGAGAGATTGTGCATGAGTGGGGACAGGAGATAGACGACAAATCTCTGTGCCTTCCTCTGAATTTTGCTGTAAACCTAAAACTGCTTAAAAAAATAAAGTGTTGATGAAAAATAAAATTGTAAGAACTCTCTATTGAAGCTTAGTCTCTAAGTTATGGTTCAGAAATGTGTTTTCTTCAATACAGGTAATGTTTATTAAAAGTTTTATACTAATTATCAGTCAGGGTTCAAGCCTAGAAGCAGAACCTATAGAGAAGAAAGATCAAAAGAGATAGAGACAGAGAGAGACTGAGAGGAGAGGGAGAGAGATAAACAGAGATAGAGACAGAGATTGGTGATAACGAATTGGTTGACCCAACCGCAGGGTCTGGCTAGGCAAGTCCCAAGTCCGTCATCTTTAGTCCACAACGCAAACAAGAAGGGAAGATGGCTAGCAAACTGGAGCCCACAGGCATGCAGTGGAGATATCATCCAGAGGCTGAATTTGATTGATCAATCCTTGTTTAGTTCCTTCTCTCCTTTCTCTCTGTCTCTCTCTCTCCGCCCCCCCCCTTCCCTCCCTCCCTTTTTCCCTCGTGGAGAAAATCAACACTGTTCTAAGCCTTCCTGACTAATTGTATCCCCTGCAAGATAATCTGTCTAATTTAAAGTGTACTGTTTAAGACAACAACAATAACAACAAAAAAAGTAATACTGCTTGTGTAATTATATCGATACAGTGCCTAAAACTTTAAATGTTTGGGGACTGTAAGTCCTCCTGATGACCTTTACACAGCAAACAAACCAAGAATATGTGCTTCTGTTTTATGTATTTCATATTTATTCTGAAATCTATAAATATCATCAATTATCTAATTTTTTAATTAATTTAAGCACCAGCATTAATGATGACGTGGGAAAACATTTCAGAGAAATATTTTTAAAAAATGATAGAGGGGGCGCCTGGGTGGTGCAGTCCGTTAAGTGTCTGACTTCAGCCAGGTCACGATCTCGCGGTCCGGGAGTTCGAGCTCCGTGTCAGGCTCTGGGCTGATGGCTCAGAGCCTGGAGCCTGTTTCCAATTCTGTGTCTCCCTCTCTCTCTGCCCCTCCCCCGTTCATGCTCTGTCTCTCTCTGTCCGAAAAGTAAATAAACGTTGAAAAAAAAAAATGATAGAGCTTCACAGTTGGGAAAACAGGTATGCAAAATGAGGAGTCAGGAAGTTCAAAAATATTTTAAATTTGGCCATATTGCCACAGTACATAGGAATCGTGAAGATTGCTATGGCTATGTCCGAACTTTCTTTTCCTTAATGTGTTCTGCGCTTCATACAGGTGTCAGAAACTCTAATTTTGTCTTCGAGGTAGATAATTTTTGTTTTTTCAAATTTGTGAAGAATTTAATTTTCCTAAGTCCACGTGACAGAGGATACTAAAGAGGAAGTCTGCAATGGTTAGTGTTACGTAGCTGATGTCTTTTATGGAGCTGTGTAAGTAAAAGACATACAAACATGCGCGTACATCTTTGAGTATGAACTAGAAGAAGATATCTTTCAGTCTTCTATCTTACCCCTACATTCAACCTCTCCTAGTTTCCTGTGCCAAATGTCGCCCCACAAGGCACAGAGAGTTTTGGAGCTTTACTCTGTTTTCCATATTCATAGGAAACATGCATGAACAAATAGGGGCAGATGGTGATTTTTTTGTCTGAAGGAAGAACCAAAATGCAAAAAAAATGTAGTCTACGATGCCAATGTTTCAGGTATATGAGCCTCAGTCAATGGTGTTCATTGTTACTATCACATAGCGAGGTCTCTGATTTTTCCATTACTGAGAGCAATGAGGATTCAGCCTTAAACATCACCTTGGTCTCAGTTTGACAAATAGTGCATTGCAAAGAAAGCTTCCAGGAAATAGATATGCTTATTATTAAAAAAAAAGTTTATGTTTGAGAGAGAAAGAGAGCAAATGGGGGAGGAGCAGAGAGAGAGAGAGGGAGAATCTCAAGTAGGCTCCACACTGTAAGCATAGAGCCCAACATGGGGTTCAAACCCACACACTGTGAAATCATGATCTGAGCCAAAATCAAGAGTTGGACACTTAACAGACTGAGCCACCCATATCTAGGTGCCCCTCGATATGCTTATTCTTTTCTTAATTTACATTTTTTAACGTTGATTTATTTTGAGAGAGAGAGAGAAAGAGTGAACAAGTGGGGGAGGGTCAGAGAGAGAAGAGAGAGAGAATCCCAAGCAGGCTTTGTGCTGTCAGCATTGAACCGAACTCCAGGCTCTACCCCAACAACCATGAGATCATGACCTGAGCTGAAACCGAGAGTTGGAAGCTTAAACCACTGAGCCACCCAAGCACCCCTAGATATGCTTTTTCGTATCAAAGTTTTTTAGACTGCCCTGTTTTTAATTGTATTTTTGCTTTCGTAAGCAGCATCCGACTTTGCTGAAGTTCAGAATTCTATCAATATGCATTTCTTGCATAAATGAGGACCTGAAAAATAAACAATTATTAAAATAGATTTTCTACTTTATGTAAACTTAATTTCCATAATAATGAAAATAATAGTCAACAAAACTACCATCCCCAGTAAACCTCATCTTGTTAGATTTGGCCTGTGATTTTTGTTCGAAATTTGTTGACTGAGTTCCCAAAATATGTTTCTGGATCCATCCAATGTCACCTCAGTGCGTACTTGGATATGAGCAAATGGACATTAAAAACAATGTTTGGTCTGTACTCAGATTAGAGGGTTTATTATAAATTTAAGTATATTCAATAAGGAAGAAGAAAATAGAGTAACAGTGAGTAAAAGACAGTCTTTGCTTTTACTCGTCTTTGGAAATACATTTAGGCACATGGTCCTATATACAGGCTCACTGAACTTCCGGTTTAATCTTTCCTGGTTCAACTCATTTCAACTTGTGTCAGAAGTCCAGATGCACCAATTCACAGTGCTTTCAATCACTGTCTTTTCCATGTAAAATTTGCAATTGTTTCCTACAAATAAAAAATATTACAGTTCAAATTTTCAATTTCATTTCCATTTACCAGTTATTTGATGCCTAATACTTCAATATATTAATTCAGAGAGATGTGATTTCTCCAAAGTGATAGGATTTTTTTTTAAATTTTACTTAACATCATTTACATTTCAATTATATATAAAGATTTTTGGGGAGCTGATACTTGGGAGGAACACTGTTGAAATTTAGGATTGAAAGATAAAATAAGAGATAAAGAAATAACAGAAAAGTATATATACAGAGTAATTTGAACCAACATTCCTGCTGAGGATGCATAGAAAGTTTACAATATTTTTCAATATCTGCTTAATGTCATTTGAGAACTAAAAGCATTATGAATAATTATGGGTCCACAAACTAGACAAACCACAAAGACACCTAGAGGGGTCAGTCCAATTAGCAGAGATTTTTTTTTCTTCTAAGTATTTAATTGATCTGGGGGTTGCCTGGGTGGCTCAGTCAGTTGAGTGTCTGACTCGGGCTCAGGTTATGATCTCATGGTTCTTAAGTTTGACCCCAACATTGGGCTCTATGCTGACAGCTCAGAGCCTCAAGCCTGCTTCAGATTCTGTGTCTCCCTCTCTCTCTGCCCCTCCCCTGCTCGTGCTCTGACTCTCTCTCTCTCTCAAAAATAAATAAGCATTAAAAAAATTTAAGCTTGATCTGGAAAAGGTGATGTGAATCTGAGAAACTTAGGGGGCATATTTGAAGATTTTGTGAGATAGGAGTAAATAAATTAGAGACGAAGCTCATCAAGAGATAGAGTGTCTGTTATAACCACCACTTATGCTTTGGGTTGAGACTTCAAATGTACATACTTTAAAAGTAAGAGTGATCTGAAAGAGAAACTATTTTTAGAAACTAAGTTTTTTGCTTCAAATCATCTTCATATTTGAAATTGGATTAAAATTATTCCAAAATTCTATCACTCCCAGACACTTTCCAAATGAAAGTAAAAATTCTACCTGGAGGCTATCACATAACCATAGGCGTCAAATTATTTCACTAGTTTTGCATAAGCGATATCCAGCATTCACTCAAAGTTAATTAGGCACAATAGGAGATAAGACTGAATTAAGAGAGAACAACAAAGACAAGGTGAGACAGAGACACAGAGAGAGAACAACTTAAAAAAAAAGCGAGGTGCCTGGCTCAGTCAGTTAAGCGTCTGACTTCCGCTCAGGTCATGATCTTGCAGTCAATGTAGAGTCCCGCATCGGGTCCTGTGCTGACACAGCTCAGAGCCTGGAGCCTCCTTCAAATTCTGCGTCTCCCTCTGTCTCTGTTCCTCCCCCACTCATGCTCTGTCTCTCTCTGTCTCTCAAAGATGAATAAATGTTATATTTTTTAAAAGCATATAGGATTCCATTTATTGCAGTCTATATATGAAGCCCAGACTTTAAATCAGCTATCCTTAATATAATTTAAAAAAACGGTATGTAAGACTTCAAAATGTGGCAGAATATAAGGAACCATAAAAAAGAAACAAAAAACATAGAACTTAAAGACACAATAACCAAAGTCAAGATCCCACTATATAGTTCTAATCGAAGACTGAACACAACTAAAGAGAGAATCAATAAACTGGGATATGATATCAGAAAAAAAAATCCAAACTGAACCCCAGAGAGATGAAAGGGAAGGATAACACAGAAGACAAATTAAGGGATTGTAGCATTTTACGTGCAGCTCTGTAGCTGTGAGGGGTTCAGCAACAGTATATAGGGAAGGAAAATATTTCCAGCAGAAGGAAGAGCAAATGGAAATTCCCTAAGTTAACAACTTCTCTTGTTTTCAAGGAAAAGCCATGAAGCCATTCGCTTGGATGAGTTTGGTGATGGAGTTATAGAAGGAAAGGAGACACAGACAAAGGAGACAGAGAAGTAAAAGCCAGAGAAGGAAAATAGTAACCAAGAGATTTGCATGTCATAAAACCCTATAAGAAAAGCCTAAAGAGAAGGTTGACGTTGAACACTCATATGTCAAGGTAGAGAAGCTTTAGATGTGACCACTGGCTTCAGCAAAGTGGAGGTGATTTGTGGTCATGAGGAGGGTTGTTTGACAAGTGTGACAACCCTCTGGGAGTTTTAACTGAAGTTACCTTTTTACGCTATTTTACTAGGAAGGACAGGAGAGAATGGGGTAATAGCTGAAGGTAATAATGAAGCCAACAGATTCTTCAGGCGACGTAATTACAGTTGAGTGTATATTCTGATGGGAAACATCCAGTAGAGGGGAAAAATTAATCTGCTTGAACAGGGGGAACATTGCCTGAGGAAAGTCCTTGAGTAATTGAAAGGAGACGGAAGCAAGGAAGCAGGTAGGTGTGTGAGTCATTGCTAGAAGCACAGAGAGTAAATCCATATTATTGGGGGGGAAACATAAATTATGTTAGCACAGTTGCAGGCAAGTGGGAAGATAATGTTGTTGTTACAGAATTAATGGAGGTTGTACTCTGGTTGTTCCATTTTCTCAAAGAAATAGAAAGCTAAGTAATCAGTGGAGGAAAAAGACGGGGAGGGAGTATTGGAGATTTAAAGAGATCGGACGGGGGCGCCTGGGTGGCTCAGTGGGTTGAGCGACCGACTTCGGCTCAGGTCATGATCTCACGGTTCGTGAGTTCGAGCCCTGCGTTGGGCTCTGTGCTGACAGCTCAGAGCTTGGAACCTGTGTCAGATTCTGTGTCTCCCTCTCTCTCTGTCCCTCCCCTGCTCATGCTCTGTCTCTGTCTCAAAAATAAATAAACATATTTAAAAAAAATTAAAAAAGAGAGAGAGAGAGGACATATCAGTGAATAGTCTTCTAGGCATGTGTGAGTTTGAATGAACCAGGAAAACATTGTGTGATTGCCAGGGTTATGGAAGACTGAATTGAAAACAAGGAGGGTCCTGAATTTAATAAGAATAGTCAGTTAATTATGTTTCCTTTTGTTGCATTCAGCCAGCCACATGGTTTCTGGTGTAGATGCATGGAGTTAGATTTGATCAGGGTTGTGGTTTAGCCAAACAAAGACTAAACTCGGAACAGGACAAGAGAGGTGAGGTGGGGGGATCCAAGAAAAGGCTGATGATCATCCGACTCTAAGCTTCCTGTGGGAAGCAGTGGGACAATGAAGGGGTGAGAAATGCAAAATCAGGTCTATAAATCCTAACTTCTGGTGGGACCTATCTACTCATAACAGAACAAGGGAAAAGCTCCGAATTGTAAGCAGGATGCTCCTGTAGTTACTGATAATGGCAAGGTCTAAAACACGATTTGGAGTTGAGAGATTGAGGAATGGGGGAGAACAGAATCATCGAAGGAGAGCAAACGTGCAAGAGAGGCCGCAGAGTATTGGAAGGGTCACACATGTCATATTTACTTCACCGAGAATGGTCACAGGAATAGTGTGCAATAAGACGGTAAATTTTGGTTAGTGCAGTTCGCTGAAACTCATTTTTACTAGAAGACACAGGCTTTATCATTATTCTATACTTAAGATTAACTGTGTTGTATTTCATTTACTCTAAACCTTAAAATACAATCAAAGGAAAGGAAAGGAAAGGGGTCACAGTTTTTTGTTTAATTTTTTTAATGTTTATTTATTTTTGAGACAGAGGAAGGCAGAGTGCGAGTGGGGGTTGGGGCAGAGAGAGAGGGAGACACAGAATCTGAAACAGGCTCCAGGCTCGGAGCAGTCAGCACAGAGCCCGATGCGGGGCTTGAACCCACGAACTGTGAGATCCTGACCTGAGCCGAAGTTGGACGCTTAACCGACTGAGCCACCCAAGCGCCGAAAAGGGGTCACAATTAAGATGATCGCCTGAAGGCAGCAGGTTTTACCAAACCTATTTACTAACAGATGATGTACTTTCACTTATTAGAGTTGGTTAAAATGGGTACAAAATGAAAATTTAATATTACAAAAAATCAGTTCAATTAATAATAGTGGTAGCTATTATTTGCAAGATTTTTGTTACATGTTTGCAACAAACTTATGAAGTAAATATGGTTATTGTTTCCTTGTTGGGAAACTGAGGTATGGAGAGTTCAAACGGGTTTCCAAGGTGAATGAGCTTGTAAGTCAAAGAGCAGGGGTCTTAACTTGGACAGACTGACTCCTGAGATCTTATTCTGTACCCCATGACCAATGCAAAGTGCATATTAATAGACTTTACACAGACCATTATTCTCATCGCGTGCTTTTCCATTTCAAATTTCTTTGAGTTTTCAAATTCATTACGTCCTTTCAAATGGTATCCTTTATTTGTCTGTCCTTAAATGAAATCATTTTATAGGATATATTATCAATTATGAAGGTAATAAATTGCCGCATTACTTTTCAAAGAGCTGTTTCAGCAAGCTGTCAAGTATAACGTTTCTTCCAAAAGCACTAAGGTCACGATTTGTCCTGTCACAGCCCGAACAAGGACTCTTCCTTTGCTAGTGATGCAATTAGTGGTGAGCTCTCATCAAATGTTGTTTCTTCATAATTAATTCAGGACAAAAATTGAGTAGCATGGAGGTTCCTTCTCAAAAACGATTCCAAGGGTCTTTTGAGACTCATTGATGTGTAGATGGGCAAAAGTGGGTGTACGCTAGGTATTCCTCCACATATTTAAGTATCTTCCATGAAGAATACTCTATTAGAGGAAGTATTATAAAAATCTGTTTAATTATGGGGCGCCTGGGTGGCTCAGTCGGTTGAGCGCCCGACTTCGGCTCAGGTCATGATCTCGCGGTTCGTGAGTTTGAGCCCCGCGTCGGGCTCCGTGCTGACAGCTCAGAGCCTGGAGCCTGTTTCCGATTCTGTGTCTCCCTCTCTCTCTCTGACCCTCCTCCGTTCATGCTCTGTCTCTCTCTGTCTCAAAAATACATAAACGTTAAAAAAAAATTTTTTTAAATCTGTTTAATTAAAACCAAATGTACTTACCAAATTACTTTGGTGATACAAATTACCAAGTGTTTCTCGTAGAAGTATTAAGTAAGCACAAAACTTAAAAACACCCACTTATTACCATAGATTTTGTATTTGCTCTCTCCTATGCATAAATAACTTCCTGGTATTCTTTTCATGTCTGCCTCCTTCTCATTATTTAGATATAAAATTTAGTTCTCATTCTTAGGAAGGTTTTCTTACCTCCTTGCACCAAATAGCATTCCTTTCCTCCATTATACTTTATTACAGGGCTCTGTTTATTTCATTCGTTATGTACTATTTTTTTTTCCATTATGGACCGAGTGTTTGTGTCCCTCCCAGATTCATACGATGAAATCCTAACCCTCCATATGAGTCTATGAGGAAGCGGGGCCTTTGGAAGGTGATTAGCTTGTGGGACGGGGCCCTCATGGATGAGATTAGTGCCCTTAGGAAGAAGAGATCCCAGAGAACTCTCTCACCGTATCCACAGTGAGCCAGGGAGTGGAGAAGGCTCTCGCCGGACATTGAATCTGTCAGTGCCTTGAACTCGGATTTCCCAGCCTCCAGAAGTGTTAAGAAATATATGTTTGTGGTTTAGACCACCCAGACTATGTTATTTTTGTTATAGCAGCCTGAATAGACATGTACAACCCAAAACTGTATTTATTCCTTTATATTCTGCCCAAGCCCCACTGAAAGAAGGGATGAGAAGGTATCATTGAGCATTATAGCTAAAAGCCCTTAAGAGGCCGCCTTGGTGGCTCAGTCAGTTCAGCATCTGACTTCAGCTCAGGTCAGTTCGAGCCCCGCATGGGGCTCTCTGCTGACAGCTCAGAGCCTGGAGCCTGCTTCAGATTCTGTGTCTCCCTCTCTCTGCCCCTCCCCCACTTATGTTCTGTCTCCCTTTCTCTCAAAAACAAATAAAACATTAAAACAAAAGAGTGCCTAGCACTGAGTAGATATTTCAGACATTTTGAAGAAATCTTGGTTTCCTGCATATTTCTATAAAATTGTTTAAAAAATAACCATTACCTGTTTTTTGAAGACTTTCCCAAAGAAAAATCTTGTACAAATTTTAAGAAATGGCCATGATAAAACTCACTTTGGGTTTAGTCAGTATTGCTTTGTGAAATCTCCTGTTTGAAAGCATCTCACACAGTTTAAAGAAAAGCGTTCTCTTTTGTAAATTCATATATTCTCACTACATTCTTCTCTTTGTTTTTAATATGCTTAGCTTGGCCTGAAAAATAGACAAAGACAAATGCAGATCCAGATTTGTGAGCAATGAAGCTTATATCTATGCAGGGATAAGGAGACCTTAAAAAATAATACAAAATAATAAATACAAAACCAATAATAAAATGAACTGATTGTGAAGGTATATAGCAACAAATTAACTGAGACCTAGAAAATATTAAACGTCATAAAACTGAGGAAATATATATATATGTATATAAAAACAATATATATAATATACATATACATATATATTGTATACACGTATATATATTATATATGTGTATATATTATATATATATATTGTTTTTAACATTTATTCATTTTTGAGAGAAAAAGAGAGACAGAGCGTGAGTTGGGGAGGGGCAGAGAGAGAGGGAGACAGAATCTGAAGCAGGCTTGAGGCTCTGAGCTGTCAGCATAGAGCCCAATGTGGAGCTCAAACTTAAGAACCGTGAGATCATGACCCGAGCCAAAGTCAGATGCTTAACTGGCTGAGTCACCCAGGCGCCCCGAGAAAAATAGATTTTTGTTAATTAATCCCTGACACATTTTTATAACACTTTTTTCTCTAATATTTTTGCCTTAATATTCCTTAAATGACTCCTCAGTTTTCAATTTTGTAATATTTTCTCCAGACAGACCAGAAAGACAATATTTTCTCTAGAAGATTTTAGGAAGTTTTTGTTATTTACAACTTCTAGCGATTTCTCATTATTTGTAAATTCAAGTATATTTTAGAATTTTTATTCAAATTTCAAAAGACTGCTATGAGTATCTTTCACATGTAATATGTAGGATTCCAGGACATTTCCCATTTTCCTCTGTCGTACCTAGTCTTAAACACTGCTTGAATCGATAAAAACAATTAGCTCATTTGTCACAGCTGTCATGGTTTTAGTGTTATATTGTGATTTTTCTGTTATCTGGTCCATATCAGTATTTCACGTCACATCAGCAAGAAATTTAAATATTTTTCCAACATGTTTATATGATTTATGCCACTTCATTAATTGGATTATCAAACAATACCAAAGCCTATTAATTATTCTTATTCAAAACTTATCTCTTCCTTTACATGAGTTACTACCGTTGGTGTCATCTGAAATCATTTTTCACTGCAATTAGCTCCTCAGTGTCAAAATTATTTCAATTTATTATTGTTGTTGTTTTGCATTACATTAATTCTATCTGCATTTTCTCTCAAGTCTTCACTAAGTAATTTTAACATTCACGTGTACTTTCAATGCGGGAGTTTGTAGTTTCTTACTTATTTTATTGAAACTCTCCCACTGGGATTTTTAAAAATCCTCCATAGTATGACACTGGGTCCACTCCTGTGCAATCCCAAATAAGGAAGAACATTGCGGAAGAAAGTCATAATGCGAAGAAGCAGTGATCTTAGCCAATTTTGGTTAAAGTATGTAATTTTTTTTTTTATTTAAACAAGATGTATATGACCATGTGAATACACTGATAGGACCCTTTTGAGGGCATTTGAAGTTTCAGGCCTGTGGCTGAAGGTTCATCACCTCCATGGTCTATCTCTGGTCGAAAGTAAAACGAAAAATATCATCCCCCTCAGTAAGTGTGTTTGATGGATAGGTTTTGGCTACTTTTTGTTTTTCCTCTTCTATCTTTCCTGGACAAAATTTCCCTTTATGCTTGTCACATTGTTTTTTTCTTTAGATTCATTTACTTAGATTAATAAAATCAATTAGGGCCATACCAAGGACTAGAAACCCAGTAACCATGTTCTTTCACAAAGTGATTTCACTATCTGTTCTAATCCATTATGTGCAAAAGCCCTATTTATTAAAATTGTTTCTGTTATTCACATGCTATGGAGAATCTAACCGTTTGAATTTATAGCTCAACACCAAAGACAATGAAGCTAGGAACAATCAGAACAATGGTGATGAGAAGAGGGCCATCCAGATAGGATTGTTATCAATACCAGAGCACCTGCTAGAGCTGCCCTGGTCCAGGTTCCCAATGACAACGTGGGAACTTTCCTCCCTCCACATACAATGTGGCTATATCAAACCGTTTGCCATATCAAATGTGTAGATTTAGAGAAACAGAGTTGGTAATAGCTTGGTTCTAATTGAGAGCGAATTGAGTATAAAAATGGAGCTAATTGAGCATAGAAATAAGACAGTGGTGAGAATTGTATAACATAAAGCCAGTTGCATCCATAGGAGAAAAGGTGGAAGAGGAGTGAATTATGAATGAAACGTTGAATGATATCAAAGCACACATTCAACGGGATTAAACCATAGGAGTTTTGTGACCAGAGGTTATATAACGCGTGAATTGGAAACAGTTGTTGTTACGAACCGAAAGTACAACTGGGTGGCAACAGTGGGCTAGGAAAATGAGAGGTGTGGTCCTGAACAAGAAGACTAGCCCAAGTCCTCAAAGAGTATAGGTGGAGTTTGACTCCCAGGTCAAAGATGACAGCAGTGGAGTCCAGAGGATGACTACTGAAATCCATGACACCCAAAGCAGAAGACTAGCCCGGGGAGAAACGATTAATCTTCGATAAGTGTGAACGTGGGTTCTAGAGACGAATGTAAAAAATTCATTAATATGACAAGGGAGAGTGATGAGAAAGAGGGCAGAGTGTAATAATGGGGAAAATATTAGAATAGAATAGGAGACAGGCAGCTGGAACAGTCACAGTAAATCCTTGTTTCCCAAATTAGAAGAGTAAAGCATATCAGTTGTTTCATTAGAAGATGGAACTCTTCACTTCTATGTCAATAAGGACACTTCCTGGCTGGCTGTGAAGGAGAATACTTCCTCAAACAAATTGGCATGGCCACACATCAAAGGTCCTCCCCAAGAGCAGAGTGACTGTTATACAATGGCCCTTAGATAGCCAAGATGAACTACTTAAGCCTGAGAAGCTTTACCAAGGCAATGCTTTCCTAGAATTCACAGTATTCTTTATTATCCTTGATGTCACTTTTCATATTACCTATTTCAGAAGCTTCTTTAAAGGGATAAAGGAGACAACAAAGGAGACCCCAGCTGAGTCACGGGTTTCCGAACAGTATGTCGGAGACTCTGTAAGAGAATATTAATTTTTAAAACTTCTTACATTTTTAAAAAAAGAAAGGAGAGATGGCAGTATTTAGGTGGGGATGTTTTGTTTATTCTGCTTAATAAAGACTGAACTAGTTGCAAAAATAATTTTAAATTATTCATTCAACTTGGTCATCATTCAATATTTATTCAACAAACCTTTACTGAATTTTAGCTAGCTCTCAGGCACACTACAAGGTTCTGTAGTCAGAAATAAAAAAGAAATTTCTCACAAAGCGTTAAGTTAAAGCAAGACCCTGACAATCAACAAGGGAATTAAATAGAGTGTGGAGGGACTTTCCAGAGCCCCTCCACCGCGACTTATGTGGGGAGTATTGGTAGAGATAGAACATCCCAGCCAACCTGTCACCATCCCTAAGTAACCAAGACTTAATGGAGTTGACCAAATATGAGAACATAGAAGGGAACCATGTGACACATCGATACAACAAAACTGACTAATGTTCCCCTTCCAACAAGTTTGTTTTTTTTCTTTCTAAAAAATTCACTTCCTGTAGGAATCATCCCATCTTTGTCTCTCAAAAATTTCAGATTCTTTCTTCTCTCATTCATACAGTTTCACAAAATCCAGTGACGCTCACGTGCCTCTCTGCAAGATGACAATTAGCTAAGAGAAGTGGTTCTCAAACGTGGCGGCACACGAGAATCACCTGGGGAACTTTTAAAACATGCTTTGCCCGGACACAGCCCAGACCGATCAAAGCCGAACGTGGGGGTGGACGGAACTCAGGCCTCAGGGTGTTTTTTGTTTTTACAGCTTCCCTGGGTGCTTTCCATGTGCAGACACTGCCGCAGAACATTCATCAAACCCGAAGCTGGTCATAATTCAGACGATGATTCCTTGTGCCTCAAGCATGACCCCGGTAAAGAGCTTAAATTCCTGGTTCCTCCGAACAATCCAAGTCAAGCGTGGTGGTATTCTGAATTCAAGTAAGTAAGACATTCTTCATAGCTTTGAGACTAGGTGGAATCAGAGGGTCCTGTGGTTTCTGGTCTGAGCAGGCAGTGGAGAAGGTAAGAGCAGCTAATTGCATGTAATCTGTATATGTTTGTAGTAACCAACGGTCACTGGAATATTTAACATGAATGCAACCAGGTGGGTTTAGAAACTTAGTTTTGTTTTTTTTAAATGTTTTCTTTTAATGTTTATTTATTTATTTGGAGAGAGAGCGTGAGCGGAGGATGATCAGAGAGACAGAGAATCCCTAGCAGGGTTTAGAAACTTAGTTTTGTTTTTTTAAATATTTTCTTTTAATGTTTATTTATTTATTTGGAGAGAGAGCATGAGCAGAGGATGATCAGAGAGACAGAGAATCCCAAGCAGGCTCCACGCTGTCAGTGCAGAGCCTGAAGTGGGGCTTGACCTCATGAACTGCGAGATCATGGCCTGAGCCAAAATCAAGAGTCAGACGCTTAATGGACTGAGCCACCCAGGTGCTCCTAGTTTTGTGGGTTTTTATTGGAAATAAGAATGCAATTAATTAGGGGCCCCTGGGTGGCTCCCCTGACATGGTCTCAGCTCAGGTCATGATTTTGTGGTCGTTAGTTCAAGCCTCGCTTTGGGCTCTGTGCTGGCAGCATGGAGCCTGCTGGGGATTCTTTCTTTCCCTCTTTGTGCCTCTCCCCGACTCATCCTCTCTCTGTCCCTCTGTCTCTCTCTCAAAAATAAATAAATAAACTTAAAAAAATAGAATGCAATTTATTATATTATTCTTGAAGCAAATTAAGAGAATATTACATAGTAGTATGCTCTATTTGAGGGGGAGATTAAGGGTACACTATAGAATAAACCATGTTCTTTGGCAGAAGATATCTCTGTCTTGCAATAGACGCCACATTCTTCTGACCATTGAATCTTCAAATCTCAGTAGTGTTCTGAAAATAATAATGTTTTCTTCCAAGCATATTTGTGTGGGAGTTTTATTTTATTTTATTTTATTTTTTTCAACGTTTATTTATTTTTGGGACAGAGAGAGACAGAGCATGAACAGGGGAGGGGTAGAGAGAGAGGGAGACACAGAATCAGAAACAGGCTCCAGGCTCCGAGCCATCAGCCCTGAGCCTGACGCGGGGCTCGAACTCACGGACCGCGAGATCGTGCCCTGGCTGAAGTCGGACGCTTAACCGACCGCGCCACCCAGGCGCCCCTATGTGGGAGTTTTAAACAAAAGGAAAATAAAAGCAATTATTATTTTATAATTGAAGAGGCCTGAATGCATTTCCACCCTTCCATCAATGTCATGCCAGAATTCAGTAACGCATAACATTCTCCTCAAATTTCCCCACACTATAATTTTATGTACTTTTCTTTATAATTCCCCAAGATGTCTTAGAATTTCCCCCATTTTTTTTTAACATACCCTTTATGCTACTCTTACCAGTGGAGGTGTAAAATAAAGCCATTCTAAAGCTTCTATCCAGTTAGGATTTCCTCATCTGGGGCATAAATACAGTGCAATGAGTTTGGTTTTAACAAACAATGTATGTGTCATAACTTATAATTCTTTCTTGGCTTTGGCTTCACATAATAAAAGAGGAAAAGGCACACTAAGAGCTCCTTTCCCTTTTCTACCAGGCGTGCAATGTTCTCCAAGAAGACAAATGACTGGATTACATTTTGGTTATTAAAGTGAGGTTTATTATGCTGTTCAACAAAAGTGCGTTTAATAGCATTTTCATTATATTCAAATCATTTCCAGAGTTGCACACTTAAAAAGTAAATGAAGTGTAGTCCTGTAGAGAATTACTCCTGTGTGAATTCAGGCAAAGTAAGAATAGTATATTGTTCTTAATGGAAAATCCCAAATACATATTTGAGCTATAAATACATGTAAAGATGAATGATATGTTTTCCAAGCATATTTTACTGTGAAGTTAAAGGTGGTTGAGGCAAAGATTCATAAAGAGGTTTTAAAATTTCTTATGGAAAATGGGAACATGCTGCTCAATTTCTGCAGGCTTTTTGCAAATCCATCCCTCAAGCGGCAACCTTTGTTCCCCGGGACACCTGAGTTTTGGGCATCTTGATGTCGATGTGCTGAGTAGACACGTTTCTCTTCCCTTGGAAGACATCAGTCCTTCCTGCTACCAGAAAGAGCCCCGAGTACATTTGTACGCGTATTTTTTTCTGCTGCTACTTGCCCTTATTCTTCGGATTAGGTGAAATCCTTTGAAATAACTATGTCCAGGGGCCCATGGGTGGCTCAGTCGGTTAAGCATCCGGCTCCTGATTTTGACTCAGGTCATGATCTGATGGTGGTGAGACTGAGCCCCTTGTTGGACTCCCCACTGGGCGTGGAGCCTGCTTGAGATCCTTTCTCCCTCCCCCGCCCTGCCCCTCCCTCACAAACTCTCTTCCTTGGTCTCAAAGATAAATAAATAAATAACTATGTCCCAAGAAGCTGGGTAACCAAACAACATCCAGAATAGAGAGAGATAATGAGAAAGAAAAATAATGATATTTGGTTTACTGCTTGTATAATATGAATCACAGTATTTTTCATTACCACCTTTAAACACCTTTAAAGGGGAGTCCATCGTATGCACTGAAATCAAGGAACGGCCAAAAGTTAACTCAAAATTAACAAATCACTTATACTCTTCCAATTTTTACAATTTAAAAATCACTTCGCAATTAAGTAAAAGGACTGATGAAATAACTTTTTACTTTATCATTTAATACCCCTTGGCAGAGGTTCTTGCTCTATATTGGCAATGCCTTCTGCTTTGTATTATAGCTGCACATTTGTAGGTAAATGTAAATCTATGGAATTATTTGATAATTTCAGGGGCTTGTTTTCCTTTCTAGTTTCTTGCATTAGACACGTAAACCCGTATCGATTTATAATCTGAAATAAATTAGATCAGGCCAAACAGAAGTAAGGTTGTTGTTGAGAAAACAAACGAAAACAAATACTGAAAACCTGACCCACGACACTATTCTTTATTTCAACAATGCCCTCTACCACTAGCTGTTTATAACTGTGAAACTGGCAAGACTATTGGAAAGGTGTTTTCAGAAGCCGAGGCTCTTAAGAAATATCATTGCATTCTGTTATTTTGAAAAGAGACTCTATTACAGAATTGAGCCAGGTGTATATTGTGGTAAACACATATCTGGTCAAAGAAGAATATTTATAGCAAAATAGTACCTAAGTGTCAGAATCCAGTTTTTAACATGCCCATTGGAATTAAATTATATTAAAGGTTTTCAGTCAAAAATCCAGCAAATACGTCACCGAAATTAGCTTTATGTCTTTTCTTTAATTTTTAAACCACTTTAAAAAACTAATCGGATATGTATATAAAATTATATTTCTGTGGTATGGGTTTTAAGCCATTGTAATTTAGGCCTACCCAAAGTATGTCTTTATCTTAATATTCTTTAACATTGTCAGTATTATTATCACTCTATTTTTTATACTTACAAGTTTTTAAAAAATGCTTATTATTTATTTTTGAGAGATAGAGCACAAACACAAGCACGGAAGGGGCAGAGAGAGAGGGAGAGAGAAAATCCTAAGCAGGCTTCATGCTGTCAGTGCAGAGCCCGACGTGGGGCTCGAACCCTCAACTGTAAGATCATGACATGAGCTGAATCAAGAATCAGATGCTTAACCGACTCATCCACCCAGTGCCCTGGCCCCATCCTTACAATTTTCTATACAGCAGTTTGGTTGTATGTAATTTGAACACATATGAGGAACTATAAACTCAAGTCAACAATCATTCTAACCCAATGAGAAACACTAACGAGCTTTAATTTCTTTAAAAACAAATTTTAGTTTTAGAGTAAAAGTATCAATTTAATTTTGATAACAGATCATTTTGGATGACATTATTAATTTATTAGGTTTTAAGATTAGTGTTTTATTTATTTCTAAGGAGAGTGATACTAGTCATTTTGAAAATGTCTCCAGATTTAAAAATGTTGAAATATGAATGTCTCATATGTGTTAATCTTGTCATATTACAAATTTGGAAATTATTATTTTAAGATTAGTTAGAAACAATAAGAGCTAAACTTTTGAGTCCAGTTCTGATGGTTTTGATGGGACATACAGTGAAAAATACTTTTTCTAGAAAACAAGATGTTCTATTAAAGTCCTTTTAAAACGTCAGTTACTAAATCTCTTATTTTTTATGACACTAAACTTTTATTGTACATAAAATAAAGCTATATCCGATTTCTAGTTCATATATAGCAGTAGTTAAAAGGAAAAAATAAAATCACATAAAACAATAATTTATCCAAATACCTTGTAGTTTTTTTTTTAATAATCTCCACTATTGAAAAGATATGGCAGCGTATTAATACCAGGTAATATAATTACTAAAATGACTCAGCATGCAAATTAGGTACATTTGAATTTGGAAACCATCTATATTCTTCCTATTGTCCGGTTCAGTGAAGCTCAGCATTGAAATCACGAAATCAATGCTGCATTTTCGAACTCCATTCTCCCAATGCCCAGTTTACTCCATGGAACAGATATGGTCCTTTTGACAAATGCAGCAATACTCCCAATTCCCCGGGATTTAATGCATCAATTGTGAAATGCAGTGCATGACTCCCCAGAGGCATGAAAGAGTTAACACTCTTTAAAAAGTCCCAAACCCTCAGGGACCCTGGGTGGCTCAGTTGGTTGAGCATTGACTTCGGCTCAGGTCACGGCTTGTGGGTTCAAGCCCCAGGTCGGGCTCTGTGCTGACAGCTCAGGGCCTGGAGTCTGCTTCAGATTCTATGTCTCCCTCTCTCTTTGCCTCCCCCTGCTCATGCTTGTGTGTGTGTGTGTGTGTGTGTGTGTGTGTGTGTGTGTGTCTCAGAAATAAATAAATAAACATGAAAAAAATTTTTTAAAAACATCCCAAACCTTCATGGGAGAAATTTATGTACTTGGGAAATTAAGTTGAGTAGGATTTTAGTTATGTCATTTTATTCAGCTATGGCTTTTGGGGTTTAATAACTGCACGAACTAGAAACTAGGGGCCCGTTTTTCATGGTATCTCATTTAATGTTAAAATCCAAGGTTGGGACTGGGGATCTTTGTCATTTTCCATCCTGTGCCCTGTGGGAAATGGAGTCCAATTTAGTTTCAGTGGGGTTAGTTGCAACTTGCTATGGAAAAATCTTCAACCTGGTAAAATGAAAGATTGAACAAATAACTCTCAAGTAAATATGTATGTATTTCTGAATCAGTCTCTAATTGGGAGCCATGTGAATCTCAGTAATAGTGTATGTAAAGGTTAAGCTCAATAGTTTTCTTTCTTTTCCTCTGTTGGTCTTAGAGTCTCCACCTCTACCCCAATTTCTGTTTTAAGATCCTTCCTCTCTAGCAAGGATCCCACAAGTAAGAATTGGTCCAGCATATTAATAGATGAAATTAGTCAAGCTTCTTTTCACTAAACCAGACTATGTGGCCATCCATTCATACCTACTATATTGTTCTCTGTAGTGTCCCTGGAAATTTAAAGCACCTAATATACTTGGCAAATATCATCATAATCTCTAGACTTCCATCATGGTTATCAGTGACCACTGCGGCCTAATGTTTCCTTTAGCTTGACTAAACATTAGACAGGTTTCTTCCTGACCTTCTTCGAACTTTAACTTTAGAAAACTTGGGATTATAAATTCTTTCCTGCCCCTTTGAGATGCAAATATTCTACAACCTGGGAATTCTCCGTTTGAAGTGTAATCCTCAAGAACACAGGGTCTCTACCTCTCAATCTCTGTGAGAGGGCAAGAGTCTAACTTCCATAGTGACAATGAGCAAACACAGTTGGCCTGATCGCGTTGAACATCTTCCCCACTAATGTCCTGTGGTATGTTTCTGTTAGCTAAGCCCAGCATTTGAAAACCCTTCCTTCTTTTCATCAACGTGAGTTCAACCTCTCTCCTCCATTATAGTCTCTCCTCTGTATAGTCTTGCAATAGTCTGGAATAAAGTCTTCCTGGGCATGTTTAACAAGTGTCCAATGTGGTTTTGCCTTTATATCAGGTACTATGTTTTTCTTTCTCTACTCTATATTATTCCCTTAATCTCTTAGTCTTATCAATAGTTTGAAAAGCTTTGAACTAGTAAGAACCATGCTTTGTAGGTTTCATCTCTTGAAACATGAATGAATTTACTAAGTAAATAAATAAGTAAATAAAAAAATATAAATGAAATAAAGGGAAAGGACACACCAGGTAAGCTCTCAATATGATCTTTGCAAACATATAAACAAGTTCATTAAGTTATGAATACAAATTTAATATTTTCACAGTTACTAAGGGAGAGGTTACCAATTGTATGACAATAGCCCCAGGGTGGATTTTATTTGACATGTTCGTTGTGTTTAAAAATCAGGCTAGAAGTTTAAGGTTTCTAGCATCTTTTTTTTAATGTTTATTTATTTTGAGAGAGTAGAGTGTGAGCAGGGGAAGGCCAGAGAGGGAGAGAAAGAGAATCCCAAGCAGGCTCCATGCTCAGCATGGACCCCAACACAGGGTTCCATCTCATGACCTTGAGATCTCGACCTGAGCTGAAATCATTGAGGCAGATGCTTAACCGACTAAGCCACCTAGGGGCCCCTAGGTTCCTAGCATCTTAAACAAACTATGCTCTCTCAACCCTAGGTATCTATTCCGGTATGACAGAAATCAACTGGGGAAATGGAATAACAACAGCCTTCATGTAGAGGTAACTAGAAGTTTGCTAAAAGATGTGCTTCAAACTTACTTTTATTTATTCCACAAGCTGCATTAATCATGTAATATGTTCAGTTCTGCCAAGTAGTTAAGGTCCTAACTGGCTTCTGACAAAATATCTGGAGTTTCTGGTTCCTGGCAAACTTGCACTTTACATTCCCTGCTTTTATGATTTGTCAGCAAAACTGATAACCTGTTAGACACTCAAATTTAATATAGAAATTAGAGTGGTTTTCCATCTTTTACATTTTCCCCCATATAACAAAGCACACTTAGTAGCATTCTTTGCTCTTGTCTTATTTGTACAAAGAGACATGTTTTGTACATTTCTACTAGTCTTTTATTGCTTCAAGATAAGACAAAATCGAGTTCTGAGCTTAATTCTCATTGTAAAATAAGTAACAAACAATTGATAAACAAGATTAGTTACAATTGTTATGTGTTTGTGTTTTAATGGGAGAGGACATAAACCAGCATGCTTTAAACTGGCTTTATCTTTGTTTCTTTATTTGGGGAAAGACAGAGAGAGAGAGAGAGAGAGAGAGCGAGTGAGCACATGCATAAGCAGGAGAGGGGGATGGGCAGAGAGATGGGGAGAGACAGAATCCCAAGAAGGTTCAGTGCTATCAGCTCAGAGCCTGATGTCAGACTTGATCTCACCAACCATGAGATCTTGACCTGAACCCAAAATCAAAAGAGTCAGAGGCTTGACCAACTGAGCCATCCAGGAGCCTCTCAGCTGACTCCCCCCACCCCCCACCCCCAGAACACTGGCTTTAAGTCAATGTTCCTCTATTCGCTAGTTGGGTAAATTTAGACAAATCGCTTAAGTCCACTCAGACCGGTTTCCTCACAGTAGATTAAGAGGCTGGAGCACCCTCTTTCTAAGGGAAGATGATTGCTATGGCAAATGTTGTATTAGGGCAGCTCGAGTTTTGAAGTGAGGTGAAGCTAGGTTCAGTGCCTGCTGTACTTGTACTATCTCAGCGATGAAATGTGATGCTTACTGTAGATTTTTAAAAAAAATTTTTTTTCAACGTTTATTTATTTTTGGGACAGAGAGAGACAGAGCATGAATGAGGGAGGGGCAGAGAGAGAGGGGGACACAGAATCGGAAACAGGCTCCAGGCTCCGAGCCATCAGCCCAGAGCCTGACGCGGGGCTCGAACTCCGGGACCGCGAGATCGTGACCTGGCTGAAGTCGGACGCTTAACCGACTGCGCCACCCAGGCACCCCAAGATTTGTTTTTAATTGTAGAGTTTTGATTTATAGATTTTTGTAGGTTAAAGAAGTTTTCTTTTGTTATTGAGGTACACTTGACATGCAATAGCACGCTGATTTATTTTATAACTGGAAGTTTGTACCTTTGGAACCCTTTAGTCATTTTTTCCACCACCCCTCCCCCACCTCGGGCGAGCACCAATCTATTCTCTATCTATGAGCTTGTTTTTTGTTGTTGTTGTTGTTCTTGATTTTTATGTTTCACAAACAAGTGATACACAATATTTGTCTCTATCTGACTTACTTCTCTTAGCATAATGCGCTCAAGGGACGTCTATATTGTCACACATGGCGAGATTTTATTCTTTTTAATTGCTGAATAATATTCCGTTGTAAATATATACCACATTTTTTTAGTCTATTCATTTGTCAGTGGACATTTATGCTGTTCTCGTTTTTGGATATTGTAAATAATGCTTCAGTGAATACAGAGGTGCATGTGATTGTTGAGTTCGTGTTGTTTTCTTCTTTCTCCAAAGTCAAACTGGTAGATCGTGTTGTCATTCTCTTTCATTTTTTTGAGGGAACTCCATACTGTTTTTCACAGTGGCTACACCAATTTACATTCCCACCAATAGTGCGTGAAGGTTCCCTTTTTTCCACTTCCTTGCCAACACTTATCACTGTGTGTCTTTTTGATGATAGACATTCTGACAGATATAAGATGATATCTCATTGTGGTTTTGATTTCCATTTCCCTGATGATCAGTGATGTCAAGAATCATTTCATGTGTCTGTTGTGCATCTGTATGTCTTTGGAAAAATGTTTAGTCAGATCCTCTGCCCGTTATCTAATTGGATTGCTTCTGGTTATTGTTGTTTTTATATTAAGTTGTACGAGTTATTTATGTATTTTGTACATGTACGCCCTATTAGATACATGCTTTGCAAATATTTTCCCTCATTCAGTAGGTTTCTTTTTCATTCTGTTGATGGTTCCCTTTGCTTTTGCAGAAGTTTTTTGGTTTGATGTGACTCCCTTTGTTTATTTTTGCTTTTGCTGCCTTTTTTTGGTGTCAAATCCAAAAAGTCATCACCAAAATTGATGTCCAGGATTTTACCATCTATGTTTTCCTCTGGGAGTTTTATGATTTCAGGTCTTCCATTCAAGTCTTTACTCCATTTTGAATTAACTTTTGTGTATGGCGTAAGATAGCAGTCCAGTTTTATTATTTTCCATGTCCAGTTGTCCCAACACTTTTTCTCAAAGAGACTGTTCCTTTTCCCCATTGTATTTTCTTGGCACCTTTGTCATAAATTAATTGAAAATACAAATGTGGGTGTATTTCTGGGCTCTCTGTTCTGTTCTACTGATATGTGTCTGTTTTCTGCCAACACCATACTGCTTTGATTACTACATATTTAGGATATAGTTTGAAATCAGGGAGCATAATAGCTCTAGCTTTGTTTTTCTTTCTCAAGATTGCTTTGGGTTTTCAGCGTGTCTCGTGGCGTATATAAATTTTAGGATTCTTTGTTCTATTCCTGTGCAAAATGACATTGGAATTTTGAGAGGGGTTATATTGGATCTGTACAGAAGTTTCTGTTTCATATTTCTAAGGGTTTATTATGAATATATATTCAGGTTTACTGAATGATTTCTCATTAAATGGGATAATACCTTGTTCTGTTAATATGGCAAAAATACATATTTTCTGATGCCAATTCTTACATGCTTTAACTGGGATGAATCCTCTATAATCAGATTTGACAAACACATTGTGCTGGTTTAATTTTGTTAATATTCTATCAACAATTTTTATATTTATATTTCTTATTGACTTTAGAATATAATTTTTCTCTCACCTACTGTCTTTGGTATAAAAGTAATATAAATTCATAAAGTAGGTTGCTAATGTGTGTGTGTGTGTGTGTGTATGTGTGTGTGTATTCATAATCTTTGGATAAATGTTTTCAAGGTGGTGATTACATGGTCTTTTAGGGTCCAAAGCATTTGTTTGTTTTGTTGATAGAATCTAAATGATTTATTTGACTTATACGTTTTTTTTCCCAATGATTATAAATCTATTTAGTGTTTTATTCATTTCTGAGTCCGTTTGCATACTCTGTAATATTGTCATTAGAAAATTACCTATTGGAATGCCTGGGTGGCTCAGTTGGTTGAGAGTCTGACTTGGCTCGGGTCAGGATCTCACAGTTCATGAAGTTGAGCCTCATGCCGGGCTCCGTGCTGACATCTCGGAGCCTGGAGCCTGCTTCAGATCTGTGTATCTGTCTCTCTCAGCCCCTGCCCTGCTCGCTCTCTGTTGCTCTTTCTCTCTCAAAAATAAATAAACATTAAAAAAAGGAAAAAAGGAAAATTGTCTATTGCCCCATACTTCTTAATACCTATAGGGTTAAGGTAGTTACAGAACATCCTCATATACTTAAAATTATTTGCTGATATATATTCTTATATCATCTTTTACTTATATTTTGTAAATGCTCTATATTATATCTTATTTGATATTTCATTGATGCCATTGTCATGCATTGCTAGGTGCTTTTCTCTCCCTCCATCTTGAAAGTAAGCTTCTTTCAGGGAATGGGTGTTCTTCCCTGCTGGTCTTTACCATAAGTCGTTCAGGGCTGCCTGTGCCCATGTGTCATGGCACTGCTATTTGTAGGGAGGATCAGTAGAGCTTAGATACTTCAAACCTCATAAGTGCTCAGTGCTCTGGCCACCATTTACTGGGGGAAGAAGAAATATGAACTAAGAAAATAAGAACTATGCAGATTATTGGGGGACTGTTTGATACTGATTGTGAGTCGGGAACAGCATTCGTTTGGGACCAAAAATAACTCCTTGATTCACCTGTTGGAACGGAGGCCAGCTGATGTCAGGAATGAAATGGAGTTTTTACCTTATACAACGAACAATATTCCTGGTGGAACCACACCCTGACCCCATGAGTTCCTTCATTTCTGAGCTCTCCAAAGGTCTCCCCTGACAAAGACCGTGCATATCCAAGGGGGCACAAGAGATCTTATTCTTACTATATGGATTGAAATGATTCAGAGAGACCCGTATTTTCTATCACATTCCCATTTAACCATCAATTTTTGTAAGTGTGAAAGATGGAGGGCAGATAGAGAACGAGAGTGAATTTCTAAGCTTAATTAACTGGTGACTCCAATTGAAGCTATTGTTTCCAGATGCTGTCTGTTTTCACTAAAGCAAATAAACACCTTTGGCAACTGGTACAGCCAGAGATCTGGTGACTGTTGATTGGTGACCAAAACCACTCGAAGTTGTTTGAGGTTTATACATGGCAAGTACAGCAATATAGCTCCATTCACTGTGCTGTCTTCCAGCTCGTGTCAACCTTAAGTGCTTAGTCCAAAAGGAACGTAATTGTCCTCATCATGAAGATAACACCAAACCAAATTATTCTATTGATGCTAACATGTTAATAAAAATTAGAGAACAGAAAACATCGGGACTTAGATGACAGAAATGAATCCCATGAAAATATTGGGCCTTGATGTAGTTTCTGTGCAGAGAAGAGGTCTACGATAGTCTGGAAAATATCTCGATATTGTTTCTAGAGCCTGAAGAAAGATGTTTTACTGTATGACACTACCCCTTTAAAAAGCATGTGTATTTTGCTAGAACTCTTTGGATTGGGGAAGAAACTTACTCTAAAGTTAAGAATATTACACATTATATTAACAAGTGGCACAGGAAGCTGTATTTTACTTGGAAAGCAGAACAAGAAAATAATAAAAGCCCCCAGCTGATTCAGATGAGAGTGAGAGCAGGTCTAACTTTGGGCTTTCATAATCAAGCCAACGGATAGGATATTTTATGCAAATTTTGTCAAGCATTTGTATCTGAACCCTAGTGACTGGACATAAAGTTTTGGAGCACAGCCATGTCACCCAAAGAACTACTGTACTTTGGAGAAACGTTGCTTGCTCTGCTATTGAGTTCTCGAAATGATTAAATGCCGTATCACGAAACTCCAGGTGTCCTTGCAAACAAACCCACTCAACATCAATTTGTTGTCATTTGATCCACTTAGATACAAATTTGGGTGCGCTGAGCAGTACTCCTGGCCCTGGTCCTTCAGAAATAGTTTCTATGGCATAAATTTTATGTCAGTACTAAAGCTAAATAAAGTTGTATCCGAAATTCCTGGCTGCCTCCTTCTGCCACAATACTGGATGGCCGCTCCTTCTATAATCAAGCTTTGAATCTCCAGAGGACTTTCCTGTAATCCGTTTACCAAAGTGGAAAATATCTGAAACCCCTGGCTTGGAGAAAGCCCTGTCTCATGAAAGGTGCCAGCTTCAGGATGACATTAACAGAATGACTCCCCTACTCAGGACCAGCCTTGATTAACACATCTCGCTACTCGCTTTGCCTGGAAAGAACAACGATAATGACCTGAGCATGAACTAAACAGTGACTTAAGATTTTGACTGGACGTTCAGGAACTTGATGCAAGATGACATTCCTGGTAACAAGAAGTCTTAGGAAAGAGAAATGTCAATGCACTCAGATACCCGACATTGTGTGTCTGGTGGAGATGTTCTCCAAAGTCCCCACGTGCAGATGACGCGCTTCACCATCAGCCAAACAAGGTGATCAGACTTGTAGATGTTGGACTCCCTCTCACCTATCCTGGGTTTGCAGCCTCCCCTCATCCTGTGGGGAGTGTAGATTCTAACCTCAAATGTGACAGAGGTGGGCTGTGGTTGTCAGGGTCTCAGGAGAATGGGAGAATACTACCGTATTTTATTATTTTGAACATAGACACAGGGCTTAGTCAACCTTTCCTTTGCCCCTGGCAGACGGATGTGGTAGTCTTTTCTTTCCAGAATCCCAGGTTTTGCAGAAGTTTTGGTTCTGACTTCCCATCTTGTAACCTAGAATACTTGTCCCTTTTCTTTTCCCTGCTTTGAGTTTTGAACCCCAGTCACCATTTCTGCACCACCTGACCTTTCTCCCCTCAAATTAAGATGACCCATCTCCCTCATCAGTTTGAGAGCCCAGCATTCTTGCTATCGGGGACCTTTTCATTTCTGGTGCCTGTGACTTCCCTTTCTTTCTGGCAAGCATAGCCACGTATAAAAATATATCTTGTTTGTTTAAGGTTTAACTGCATTCTTAGGTGTTTTACAGAATTGTTTGAGTGTTGCCCTGTTGACCTGTGAAATGACTCATGTTTTTCCAGTACAGCAGAACTTCTAATACTCATTTATATTTTATTCGCATGACTGAAGTTCACCTTTATAATATATATAGCTACATAGTATTGATGTATCTAGATTTAAGGTATCGTGCCTCTAATCATGGTGATTTTAATACAGAATTTAATGCGGCTTGATAATAAATTTTAAATTATCAAGTTAGGGGTGCCTGGGTGGTGCAGTTGGTTAAGCGTCCGACTTCAGCTCAGGTCACGATCTCGCGGTCCGTGAGTTCGAGCCCCGCATCAGGCTCTGGGCTGATGGCTCGGAGCCTGGAGCCTGTTTCCGATTCTGTGTCTCCCTCTCTCTCTGACCCTCCCCCGTTCATGCTCTGTCTCTCTCTGTCCCAAAAATAAATAAACGTTGAAAAAAAATTTATAAATTATCAACTTAAATGTGATTGCAAATCAGAAAACAATTTATTGTCAAATCCTGTAACTATTCAGAAACAAAATAAAGCATAAATGCCAGGTCATAACATTTTTAAAAAATTTTTAATGTTTATTTACTTTCAGAGAGAGAGAGAGAGAGAGAGAGAGAATGCTAGCAGGGGAGGGGCGGAAGGAGAGGGAGACACAGAATCTGAAGCAGGCTCCTGGCTCTGAGCTGTCAGTACAGATCCCAAGTCGGGACTCAAACTCAGCACCCTAACATCATGATCTGAGCCAAAGTCGGATGCTTAACCAACTGAGCCATGCAGGCACCCCTATAACATATTTTCTTAAAAATAAAATTGTAGGGGCGCCTGGGTGGCGCAGTCGGTTAAGCGTCCGACTTCAGCCAGGTCACGATCTCGCGGTCTGTGAGTTCGAGCCCCGCGTCGGGCTCTGGGCTGATGGCTCGGAGCCTGGAGCCTGTTTCCGATTCTGTGTCTCCCTCTCTCTCTGCCCCTCCCCCGTTCATGCTCTGTCTCTCTCTGTCCCAAAAATAAATAAACGTTGAAAAAAAAAATTTAAAAAAAAAAAAAATAAATAAATAAATAAAATTGTAGATACTGATATGTATCTAGAATTTGAAAAGTATTGGTCAGTGCATGGATCTAGAATAATATAGTTTGTCATATCATTAATATAAATTATTTGTCACAGCAGACTTCAGCTTTATTTACTGTACTATAACTGCTGTGTAAAATCCATACTGCTCGAGTACATAAAATAGATGTAAACAAACACATATTAGGAAGACTAAATGAATGTCCCTGCAGGATTTTTTTTCTTAAAATGATATCTTCTGGAACTTTCTTGAAAACCAGACTCTTAACATATTAAACCATGATCGGGTAGTTTGAAGAAGTACTAATAGTAAAGGGCAAATATAGTGACTTTTCCTTTCTAACTAAATATTAAGTTAGCTCAACTTCATCGTTGCTTGAGTTGCAACATGCATTATAGAATACAGAGCTAATTGCTTTAGTGTTTCAACCCTCCAAGCAGTGCAGATGTTATGCAAATGGTTTAGTGCTCATTTTCAGAAAGTAAACAATTGTGGTAAATTTTGCAAGGGTATTTTCTTTTTTTTTGCATTAACATTAAACTTTCCAAAACTGTTGTTAGCTGCAATGTTTGTGCTCCAATAAATTGAAATTTTTGTGGGGCAAAAACCTGTCAGATGTAAAAGTGTAATGGGTCTTATTCCAAATGTAAAACGCTATTACATTAGAAAGCAGCATGGAGTTAAATAGAACAATTAGTATTAAGTTGGTTCCATAATTTGATGAAATGTATTAATGCTATCCACAGACAATAAGAACTTGTCAGGTGTGTCTATAAAATAAAAATAGGTTTATTTCTTCACATGAAATTTATACTGAGCATTTGATTTTTTTCATAACTCTACACTTATGTCAACAACAAAAACAAATTTAGAAAAAATATTAATAATAAATTCTTACGAAGATGATTTTGAGGGGCCCCTGGGTAGCTCAGTTGTTTAAGTGTCCAACTCTTGATTTCAGCTCAGGTCATGATCTCAGGGTCTTGAGATCGAGCCCTGTGTGAGGCCCTGAGCTAGGCATAGAGGCTGCTCAAAATTCTCTCTCTCCCTTTCCCTCTGTTCTTCCCCTGCTTGCTTGCATGCTCTTTCTCTCTATATATCTCAAAAAAAAAATTAAAAAAGATGATTTTGAAATGCAGTAACAAATAATTTGTAATCATTTATGAGCATATCATCATTGTGGATTAGAAATCTGAATCTTAACAGTTTGTAAGGATCCCTACTGTAAGGTAGAATATAGATACTTCTTCTATGAGTATGTATTTGTCTCTTGCTGCTACTATAGAAAAGTACCACAAATTTAGAGACTTAAAACCATATACATGTATTATTTTAGAGTTCTACAATTCAGAGTCCTAAATTTAAATGGTCGCTAGGACTGTGTTCCTTTCAAAAGCTCTGGGAGAATCTCTGCGTCTTGTCTTCTACAGCTTTTAGACGCGATCTCCTTCCTTGGTGCCCAGCCTGTCCCTCCATCTTCAAAGCCATCACTGTAGCATCTTCAAATCCACCTCTGCCTCTACCTCATTCTCTCTTATCTTTTCTTCCATTGCCACATCTCCTTTACTGACTCTAATTCTCCCGCCCCATCTCTTCCCTTATTGGGCTCATCCAGATTATCCAAGATAATCTCCCCATTTCAAGAGCTTTGACTTAATCACATCTGCAAAGTCTCTCTTGCCATCTTTACTGGGTGGCATAGTAGCCTCCAAAAGACACATTCACCTGGAACTTCAGAATACAGCTCTTTTTAAAATAAAAATCTTAGGAGCACCTGGGTGGCTCAGTCGGTTAAGTGACCGACTTCAGCTCAGGTCACGATCTCACGTTCTGTGAGTTCGAGCCCCGCGTCAGGCTCTGGGCTGATGGCTCGGAGCCTGGAGCCTGCTTCCGGTTCTGTGTCTCCCTCTCTCTCTGCCCCTCCCCCGTTCATGCTCTGTCTCTCTCTGTCTCAAAATAAATAAACGTTAAAAAATTTTTTAAATAAAAGTCTTTGCAACTGTTACTGAAGATCCCCAAATGAGGTCATTGTGAATTAGGATGGATCCTGAATCCAATGAAGATTAAGACCATATAAGTTACAGAAAAGGAGTAAACACAGAGGCACAGAGTAAAAGGTGATGGCGATGGGTTCTTAGTATCTCGGAGCCTACAGAAGTAATCAAACATTTCACCACCTTGGTTTCAGACTTCTGGACTCCGTAACAATGAGAGAATAAATTTCTGTTGTCCCACCCCCCCCCACCCCTCTCCAGTTAGTGGTAATTGTTTATTGTAGCCATATGAAACAAATACACTATTTAAGGTAACACTATTACGGGATCGAGGGATTATCAGATCCTTGAAGGGGCATTATTCTATCTGCCATGAAATGTAAATATCATACTGAATTTGAGGCATTGCCCTCATATTCTGGAATTTTGTTTCTGTATCATCACTGTCACTGGATGCGTGAAACAATGTCTTAACATCTCTCTTTATGGGTGTTAATGATATAATTGATTGCTACCCAAGCACAAGTAGGTTTTTGTAAAGATATTATTCCCCATGGAACAGCTTGCTGAGGGGCTGCTGATGAAAAAAGTTTGGTAAGTTCACATACAGAGAGACATACTCTGAAAACTTGATATATGAGCCTATAAATTAGAAATATTTGCAATTTCTCCCCATATATTCATCACTAGTTGCAAGGACAATAAAATTCACAGAAAGCAGTTTATCAAGTGAAATTCTCTGAAAAACAAACAAACAAACAAACAAGCTCCCATACAATCGCAGTGTCTTCCCTCTGAATTTGGATTGATATAAACAGAGACCACACTGATTTAACGATTTCTTTTTCATTTGTATCCAGAGGCTAATAGCTGCATCTAAAAGGCCCCAAATTTAATTTGGCAGTGAATTATAGTTGAATCTCTCAACGGACTCCGCAGTGTTAGATTTTTTTTTGTTCACAATTACATGTTACCAATGGTTTATAGCAATTATAAATTCCTGTTATATCTCTGCATGAATCCTGTCCATACAAGACCAAGATATTGATTTATGAGTAGATCAGTTATAACTGATTTGATCTACTATCAATAGCAAAACTACAGGTTTCATTTTATGTGTTGAACTTGAATAACCTCAAATCAACAATGAAAAAACATAGAAATCCTTTTGAACACCTGCTTAATCACTGGTTTATCCAATTTGTCAATAGTTCACCATAGGTATATCCAACTTAATCAACTTATCTTTTCCCAACTGCCAATTAAGTCTCTTTGCTGGGTTGTAGAAATAATAACTTAATGCTGGCTGTTCTTATACTGTCTCATGCCCCCAGACTTACTTTTTCAAGCAGTAATGGCATACATGCAAGGAAAATAAAGTATGCTTTCTCACTGTTTGATATCGTACAATGCAGGTAATTCGATCCAAGAAATATTATCGCACATTTAGGTATAAATATTATAGATAGACATAGTCTGAGAGTTAAGCGTTTAATATATGTGACTGCAATTTCTTGCTGCCTTAAATTTCTTCCTAGAAGAGACATGAATTATAGTTTTCTATGGAATCTATTTCTAGTTGGCTGTTAAAAGAACATATGGGACTATGTTATAACTAATTGGACTTAATTGAATTACAAGAGGCTCACTATTTCTCAGAAATGCTATTATCTTTTGGTCAGGCAGTAATATATAACAAGCAAGGGAGTGACTGACAGAGTATTCTGAGAACTACATGCTGCCTATACTTCCAACAATACTTTTTGGAAGAGAAGTCATCTTAACTTGTAGAGTAAAATTGTAGAATATGAAAGTCCTTTCAAAAGTGAATAATATGAACAACTTCTAGGGGCGCCTGGGTGGCTCAGTCAGTTGAGTCTCTGACTTCGGCTCAGGTCATGATCTCATGGTTGGTGGGTTTGAGCCCTGTGTCGGGCTCTGTGCTGACAGCTCGAAGCCTGCTTCGGATTCCATGACTCCCAGTCTCTCTGCCCCTCCCTTGCTCACACTCTGTCTGTCTCAAAAATAAATATTAAAGAAATTTTTAAAAACATATGGACAACTTCTGTAATGGTAGTTTTCTGTGGTTTAGTACAAACGTTTACCAGAGGTACAGACATATTTAAAATACTTTAAACTACCACTGAATATTGCGAGAATTTATTAAAAATTATATGAATCAGATACCACTCATTATTAGACCATAGTAACTACCTGCTAATGTTCTGACATGTTCATAAAAATAGTAAAATTCGAGGTACCCACAGTAATACATAATAATTACCATTAAATATCTTACAGAATCTGCATTGTTATTCCAATACATGATGCCATAATTTTCCCTGATTGAAATAAAGTGTTTCTAATTACATACCAGTTTCTTAAAAACACATCTACATGTATGCATCTTTTAAGCTAATGAAAGTAATCATCAAAAAGAGGTTTATATATGCTTAGCTAATAAAATCAGTAATACTTTCAAGGTACAAATGAATGACACACCTTGTAAATTTATTTTCTGAAATGGGGTAAGAAAAGTGAGTTTTCATAGAATCTCTTATTCTATGGACAATATTTTTTTGAGAAACTTCCTTTTGATTATCACAAATCTAGAAAATATGGAGAATAAGAGAAGCATGAAAGTAGAAACTTCTAAAAAAAAAGCAGAAGGGGAAAAGAATAGAAAGAAGGGAAGATGAAGGATAAAGAGTGATTAAGAAGAGAAGCAAAAAGAAAATGATCTAATTCCTAAATCAACAGAGAGTGAAGACTCCAATAGACCCCCTAGTACCCTCCATTATATGAACAAACAACCGCAATCTGATCCCTTGGGATGTGGTCCTGACCACCTTGTGGGCTTTCCATTCCTAGTTCCATGTTAGTAACCTGCTATTCTCAGAGCTTGCAACATCTACACTCCCATCCTAGACCTACTAAATAAGAAACTCCGGAAGTAGGATACAGAAATCTGCTTTTTCTTTTTCTTTTCCTTTTTGTTTTTCTTCTTAGCACACAATCCAGAAAGGTCTCATGTACACTGAAAACTTCTATTCTAATCCAGACCATCATGATGTCTTCCTCAACCTCTCCACATTCATCCGTCTCCATTGAAGGAAACCCAACTCTTTCGAAGGCTGAATGGAGCATGGGGTAATTTAATGTGTTTGTTCCCTCTCTCCCTCCCTTTTCTAGAATAGAGCAAGACATTAACGAACACATGACAATATTAGGGTGCATTCCTATATTTGACATTTAACGAATTTTAAGGGAAATGCAAGTAAGTGAATATTAATGAAATGAAAAATTCCCTAACTAGTGGGTTTTCAAACATTCAGGATTGCCAAAGACGGGAGTTCTGGGACTGACTTCCAATCTGTCCTCCCTTCACTACAACTCTGTCTAAAATGCCAGGAAAATTATCTTCCTTAAAACTAGGTCTAGGAAGGTCAACATATGGTCCAGATTGTTGAGTTCACCTGTTTCTTTCAAAAATAAGTACAAGTGATTTGGCACATTTCACATCTTCCTTTTCAAATCTTTTCTACCTTCTACCAACTTTCCCCAACCTTATCTCTTCTCTAAATTTTCCAGCTCATTACTTCCCACATGACTTTCTTTGCATTGTCATGCCCATAAGCTTATTCTCATTGTGTCTATACCCATGTGTAATCATATTCTCATTTGAACCTGTAAAATGTCTACTCATTTTTTTATTATATGAAATTTATTGTCAAATTAGTTTCCATACAACACCCAGTGCTCATCCCAAAAGATGCCCTCTTCAATGCCCATCACCTACCCTACACTCCCTCCCACCCCCCATCAACCCTCAGTTTCTTTTCAGTTTTTAAGAGTCTCTTATGCTTTGGCTGTCTCTCCCACTCTAACCACTTTTTTTTTCCATCCCCTCCCCCATGGGTTTCTGTTAAGTTTCTCAGGATCCACATAAGAATGAAAACATATGGTATCTGTCTTTCTCTGTATGGCTTATTTCACTTAGCATCACACTCTCCAGTTCCATCCACGTTGCTACAAAGGGCCATATTTCATTCTTTCTCATTGTCACGTAGTACTCCGTTGTGTATATAAACCACAATTTCTTTTTTTTTTCTTTTTTTTTCTTTTTTTTTCTTTTTTTTTTCCTTTTTTTTTTCTGAAATTTATTGACAAATTGGTTTCCATACAACACCCAGTGCTCATCCCAAAAGGTGCCCTCCTCAATACCCATAACCCACCCTCTCCTCCCTCCCACCCCCCATCAACCCTCAGTTTGTTCTCAGTTTTTAACAGTCTCTTATGCTTTGGCTCTCTCCCATTCTAACCTCTTTTTTTTTTTTTTCCTTCCCCTCCCCCATGGGTTCCTGTTAAGTTTCTCAGGATCCACATAAGAGTGAAACCGTATGGTATCTGTCTTTCTCTGTATGGCTTATTTCACTTAGCATCACACTCTCCAGTTCCATCCACGTTGCTACAAAAGGCCATATTTCATTTTTTCTCATTGCCACGTAATATTCCATTGTGTATATAAACCACAATTTCTTTATCCATTCATCAGTTGATGGACATTTAGGCTCTTTCCATACTTTGGCTATTGTTGAGAGTGCTGCTATGAACATTGGGGTACAAGTGGCCCTATGCATCAGTGCTCCTGTATCCCTTGGGTAAATTCCTAGCAGTGCTATTGCTGGGTCATAGGGTAGGTCTATTTTTAATTTGCTGAGGAACCTCCACACTGCTTTCCAGAGCGGCTGCACCAATTTGCATTCCCACCAACAGTGCAAGAGGGTTCCCGTTTCTCCACATCCTCTCCAGCATCTATAGTCTCCTGATTTGTTCATTTTGGCCACTCTGACTGGCGTGAGGTGATACCTGAGTGTGGTTTTGATTTGTATTTCCCTGATAAGGAGCGACGCTGAACATCTTTTCATGTGCCTGTTGGCCATCTGGATGTCTTCTTTAGAGAAGTGTCTATTCATGTTTTCTGCCCATTTCTTCACTGGGTTATTTGTTTTTTGGGTGTGGAGTTTGGTGAGCTCTTTATAGATTTTGGATACTAGCCCTTTGTCTGATATGTCATTTGCGATTATCTTTTCCCATTCCGTTGGTTGCCTTTTAGTTTTGTTGGTTGTTTCCTTTGCTGTGCAGAAGCTTTTTATCTTCATAAGGTCCCAGTAATTCACTTTTGCTTTTAATTCCCTTGCCTTTGGGGATGTGTCGAGTAAGAGATTGCTACGGCTGAGGTCAGAGAGGTCTTTTCCTGCTTTCTCCTCTAGTGTTTTGATGGTTTACTGTCTCACATTCAGGTCCTTTATCCATTTTGAGTTTATTTTTGTGAATGGTGTGAGAAAGTGGTCTAGTTTCAACCTTCTGCATGTTGCTGTCCAGTTCTCTCAGCACCATTTGTTAAAGAGGCTGTCTTTTTTCCATTGGATGTTCTTTCCTGCTTTGTCAAAGATGAGTTGGCCATACGTTTGTGGGTCTAGTTCTGGGGTTTCTATTTTATTCCATTGGTCTATGTGTCTGTTTTGGTGCCAATACCATGCTGTCTTGATGATGACAGCTTTGTAGTAGAGGCTAAAGTCTGGGATTGTGATGCCTCCTGCTTTGGTCTTCTTCAAAATTCCTTTGGCTATTCGGGGCCTTTTGTGGTTCCATATGAATTTTAGGATTGCTTGTTCTAGTTTCGAGAAGAATGCTGGTGCAATTTTGATTGGGATTGCATTGAATGTGTAGATAGCTTTGGGTAGTATTGACATTTTGACAATATTTATTTTTCCAATCCATGAGCAGGGAATGTCTTTCCATTTCTTTAAATCTTCTTCAATTTCCTTCATAAGCTTTCTATAGTTTTCAGCATACAGATCCTTTACATCTTTGGTTAGATTTATTCCTAGGTATTTTATGCTTCTTCGTGCAATTGTGAATGGGATCAGTTTCTTTATTTGTCTTTCTGTTGCTTCATTGTTAGTGTATAAGAATGCAACTGATTTCTGTACATTGATTTTGTATCCTGCAACTTTGCTGAATTCCTGTATCAGTTCTAGCAGACTTTTGGTGGAGTCTATCAGATTTTCCATGTATAATATCATGTCATCTGCAAAAAGCGAAAGCTTGACTTCATCTTTGCCAATTTTGATGCCTTTGATTTCCTTTTGTTGTCTGATTGCTGATGCTAGAACTTCCAGCACTATGTTAAACAGCAGCGGTGAGAGTGGGCATCCTTGTCGTGTTCCTGATCTCAGGGAAAAAGCTTTCAGTTTTTCCCCGTTGAGGATGATGTTAGCTGTGGGCTTTTCATAAATGGCTTTTATGATCTTTAAGTATGTTCCTTCTATCCCGACTTTCTCAAGAGTTTTTATTAAGAAAGGGTGCTGGATTTTGTCGAAGGCCTTTTCTGCATCGATTGACAGGATCATATGGTTCTTCTCTCTTTTTTTGTTAATGTGATGTATCACGTTGATTGATTTGCGAATGTTGAACCAGCCCTGCATCCCAGGAATGAATCCCACTTGATCATGGTGAATAATTCTTTTTATATGCCATTGAATTCGATTTGCTAGTATCTTATTGAGAATTTTTGCATCCATATTCATCAGGGATATTGGCCTGTAGTTCTCTTTTTTTACTGGGTCTCTGTCTGGTTTAGGAATCAAAGTAATCCTGGCTTCATAGAATGAGTCTGGAAGTTTTCCTTCCCTTTCTATTTCTTGGAATAGCTTGAGAAGGATAGGTATTATCTCTGCTTTAAACGTCTGGTAGAACTCCCCTGGGAAGCCATCTGGTCCTGGAATCTTATTTGTTGGGAGATTTTTGATAACCGATTCAATTTCTTCGCTGGTTATGGGTCTGTTCAAGCTTTCTATTTCCTCCTGATTGAGTTTTGGAAGAGTGTGGGTGTTCAGGAATTTGTCCGTTTCTTCCAGGTTGTCCAATTTGTTGGCATATAAGTTTTCATAGTATTCCCTGATAATTGTTTGTATCTCTGAGGGATTGGTTGTAATAATTCCATTTTCATTCATGATTTTATCTATTTGGGTCATCTCCCTTTTCTTTTTGAGAAGCCTGGCTAGAGGTTTGTCAATTTTGTTTATTTTTTCAAAAAACCAACTCTTGGTTTCGTTGATCTGCTCTACAGTTTTTTTAGTTTCTATATTGTTTATTTCTGCTCTGATCTTTATTATTTCTCTTCTTCTGCTGGGCTTAGGCTGCCTTTGCTGTTCTGCTTCTAGTTCCTTTAGGTGTGCTGTTAGATTTTGTATTTGGGATTTTTCTTGTTTCTTGAGATAGGCCTGGATTGCAATGTATTTTCCTCTCAGGACTGCCTTTGCTGCGTCCCAAAGCGTTTGGATTGTTGTATTTTCATTTTCGTTTGTTTCCATATATTTTTAAATTTCTTCTCTAATTGCCTGGTTGACCCACTCATTCGTTAGTAGGGTGTTCTTTAACCTCCATGCTTTTGGAGGTTTTCCAGACTTTTTTCTGTGGTTGATTTCAAGCTTCATAGCATTGTGGTCTGAACGTAAGCATGGTATAATTTCAATTCTTGTAAACTTATGAAGGGCTGTTTTGTGACCCAGTATATGATCTATCTTGGAGAATGTTCCATGTGCACTCGAGAAGAAAGTATATTCTGTTGCTTTGGGATGCAGAGTTCTAAATATATCTGTCAAGTCCATCTGATCCAATGTCTCATTCAGGGCCCTTGTTTCTTTATTGACCGTGTGTCTAGATGATCTATCCATTTCTGTAAGTGGTGTATTAAAGTCCCCTGCAATTACCACATTCTTATCAATAAGGTTGCTTATGTTTATGAGTAATTGTTTTATATATTTGGGGGCTCCGGTATTCGGCGCATAGACATTTATAATTGTTAGCTCTTCCTGATGGATAGACCCTGTAATTATTATATAATGTCCTTCTTCATCTCTTGTTACAGCCTTTAATTTAAAGTCTAGTTTGTCTGATATAAGTATGGCTACTCCAGCTTTCTTTTAAACCACAATTTCTTTATCCATTCATCATTTGATGGACATTTAGGCTTTTTCCACAATTTGGCTATTGTTGAGAGTGCTGCTATAAACATTGGGGTACAAGTGCCCCTATGCATCAGTACTCCTGTATCCCTTGGGTAAATTCCTAGCAGTGATACTGCTGGGTCATAGGGTAGGTCTATTTTTAGTTTTTTGAGGAACCTCCACACTGTTTTCCAGAGTGGCTGCACCAGTTTGCATTCCCACCAACAGTGCAAGAGGGTTCCCGTTTCTCCACATCCTCTCCAGCATCTATAGTCTCTTGATTTGTTCATTTTGGCCACTCTGGCTGGTGTGAGGTGATATCTGAGTGTGGTTTTGATTTGTATTTCCCTGATGATGAGCAATGTTGAGCATCTTTTCATGTGCCTGTTGGCCATCTGGATGTCTTCTTTAGATAAGTGTCTATTCATGTTTTCTTCCCATTTCTTCACTGGATTATTTGTTTTTGGGGTGTGGAGTTTGGTGAGCTCTTTATAGATTTTGGATACTAGCCCTTTGTCCGATATGTCATTTGCGAATATTTTTTCCCATTCCGTTGTTTGCCTTTTAGTTTTGTTGATTGTTTCCTTTGCAGTGCAGAAGCTTTTTATCTTCATGAGGTCCCAATAGTTCATTTTTGCTTTTAATTCCCTTGCCTTTGGGGATGTGTCAAGTAATAAATTGCTGCGGCTGAGGTCAGAGAGGTCTTTTCCTGCTTTCTCCTCTAGTGTTTTGATGGTTTCCTGTCTCACATTCAAGTCCTTTATCCATTTTGAGTTAATTTTTGTGAATGGTGTAAGAAAGTGGTCTAGTTTCATTCTTCTGCATGTTGCTGTCCAGTTCTCTCAGCACCATTTGTTAAAGAGGCTGTCTTTTTTCCATTGGATGTTCTTTCCTGCTTTGTCAAAGATGAGTTGGCCATACGTTTGTGGGTCTAGTTCTGGGGTTTCTATTTTATTCCATTGGTCTATGTGTCTGTTTTGGTGCCAATACCATGCTGTCTTGATGATGACAGCTTTGTAGTAGAGGCTAAAGTCTGGGATTGTGATGCCTCCTGCTTTGGTCTTCTTCTTCAAAATTCCTTTGGCTATTCGGGGCCTTTTGTGGTTCCATATGAATTTTAGGATTGCTTGTTCTAGTGTCGAGAAGAATGCTGGTGCAATTTTGATTGGGATTGCATTGAATGTGTAGATGGCTTTGGGTAGTATTGACATTTTAACAATATTTATTCTTCCAATCCATGAGCATGGAATGCTTTTCCATTTCTTTATATCTTCTTCAATTTCCTTCATAAGCTTTCTATAGTTTTCAGCATATATCTTGTATATCTTTCGTTAGATTTATTCCTAGGTATTTTATGCTTCTTGGTGCAATTGTGAATGGGATCAGTTTCTTTACTTGTCTTTCTGTTGCTTCATTAATAGTGTATAAGAATGCAACTGATTTCTGTACATTGATTTTGTATTCTGCAACTTTGCTGAATTCATGTGTCAGTTCTAGCAGACTTTTGGTGGAGTCTATCGGATTTTCCATGTATAATATCATGTCATCTGCAAAAAGTGAAAGCTTGACTTCATCTTTGCCAATTTTGATGCCTTTGATTTCCTTTTGTTGTATGTTTGCTGATGCTAGCACTTCCAACACTATGTTAAACAACAGCGGTGAGAGTGGGCATCCCTATCGTGTTCCTGATCTCAGGGGGAAAGCTCTCAGTTTTTCCCCATTGAGGATGATGTTAGCTGTGGGCTTTTCATAAATGGCTTTTATGATGTTTAAGTATGTTCCTTCTATCCCGACTTTCTCGAAGGTTTTTATTAAGAAAAGATGCTGAATTTTGTTAAAGGCATTTTCTGCATCAGTTGACAGGATCATATGGTTCTTATCTTTTCTTTTATTAATGTGATGTATCACGTTGATTGATTTGCAAATGTTGAACCAGTCCTGCATCCCAGGAATGAATCCCACTTGATCATGGTGAATAATTATTTTTATAAGCTGTTGAATACGATTTGCCTGTATCTTATTGAGAATTTCTGCATCCATATTCATCAGGGATATTGGCCTGTAGTTCTCTTTTTTTACTGGGTCTCTGTCTGGTTTAGGAATCAAAGTAATCCTGGCTTCATAGAATGAGTCTGGAAGTTTTCCTTCCCTTTCTATTTCTTGGAATAGCTTGAGAAGGATAGGCATTATCTCTGCTTTAAACGTCTGGTAGAATTCCCTAGGGAAGCCATCTGGTCCCAGACTCTTATTTATTGGGAAATTGTTGATAACTGATTCAATTTCTTCGCTGGTTATGGGTCTGTTCAAGCTTTCTATTTCCTCCTGATTGAGTTTTGGAAGTGTGTGGATGTTTAGGAATTTGTCCATTTCTTCCAGGTTGTCCAGTTTGTTGGCATATAATTTTTCATAGTTTTCCCTGATAATTGCTTGTATCTCTGAGGGATTGGTTGTAATAATTCCATTTTCATTCATGATTTTATCTATTTGGGTCATCTCCCTTTTCTTTTTGAGAAGCCTGGCTAGAGGTGTATCAATTTTGTTTATTTTTTCAAAAAACCAACTCTTGGTTTCATTGATCTGCTCTATCGTTTTTTTGGATTCTATATTGTTTACTTCTGCTCTGATCTTTATTATTCCTCTTCTTCTGCTGGGCTTGGGGTGTCTTTTCTGCCTGCTTCTATTTCCTTTAGGTGTGCTGTTAGATTTTGTATTTGGGATTTTTCTTGTTTCTTGAGATAGGCCTGGATTGCAATGTATTTTCCTCTGAGGACTGCCTTCGCTGCATCCCAAAGCATTTGGATTGTTGTATTTTCATTTTCATTTGTTTCCATATATTTTTTAATTTCTTCTCTAATTGCCTGGTTGACCCACTCATTCTTTAGTAGGGTGTTCTTTAATCTCCATGCTTTTGGAGGTTTTCCAGACTTTTTCCTGTGGTTGATTTCAAGCTTCATAGCATTGTGGTCTGAAAGTAAGCATGGTATAATTTCAATTCTTGTACACTTATGAAGGGCTGTTTTGTGACCCAGTATATGATCTATCTTGGAGAATGTTCCATGTGCACTCGAGAAGAAAGTATATTCTGTTGCTTTGGGATGCAGAGTTCTAAATATATCTGTCAAGTCCATCTGATCCAATGTCTCATTCAGGGCCCTTGTTTCTTTATTGACCGTGTGTCTAGATGATCTATCCATTGCTGTGAGTGGGGTGTTAAATTCCCCTGCAATTACCACATTCTTATCAGTAAGGTTGCTTATGTTTGTGAGTAATTGTTTTATAAAATTGGGGGCTCCCGTATTCTGCACATAGACATTTATAATTGTTAGTTCTTCTTGATGGATAGACCCTGTAATTATTATATAATGCCCTTCTTCATTTCTTGTTACAACCTTTAATTTAAAGTCTAGTTTGTCTGATATAAGTATGGCTACTCCAGCTTTCTTGTGACTTCCAGTAGCATGATAAATAGTTCTCCATCCCCTCACTCTCAATCTGAAGGTGTCCTCAGGTCTAAAATGAGTCTCTTGTAGACAGCAAATAGATGGGTCTTGTTTTTTATCCATTCTGATACCCTATGTCTTTTGGTTGGCGTGTTTAGTCCGTTTACATTCAGTGTTATTATAGAAAGGGGTTTAGAGTCATTGTGATGTCCATAAGTTTCATGCTTGCAGCAATGTCTCTGGTACTTTGTCTCACAGGATCCCCCTTAGGATCTCTTGTAGGGCTGGTTTAGTGGTGACAAATTCCTTCAGTTTTGTTTGTCGGGAAGACCTTTATCTCTCCTTCTATTCTATTGACAGACTTGCTGGATAAAGGATTCTCGGCTGCATATTTTTCTGTTTATCACATTGAAGATCTCCTGCCATTCCTTTCTGGCCTGCCAAGTTTCCGTAGAGAGATTGGTCATGATTCTTATAGGTCTCCCTTTATATGTTAGAGCATGTTTATCCCTAGCTGCTTTCAGAATTTTCTCTTTATCCTTGTATTTTGCCGATTTTACTATGATGTGTGTCGTACAGAAGATCAATTCAAGTTACATCTGAAGGGAGTTCTCTGTGCCTCTTAGATTTCATTGCCTTTTTCCTTCCCCAGATCTGGGAAGTTCTCAGCTATTATTTCTTCAAGTACACCTTCAGCACCTTTCCCTCTCTCTTCCTCCTCTGGAATACCAATTATGTGTAGATTATTTCTCTTTAGTGCATCACTTAGTTCTCTAATTTTTCCCCTCATACTCCTGGATTTTTTTATCTCTCTTTTTCTCAGCTTCTTTTTCCATAATTTTATCTTCTAATTCACCTATTCTCTCCTCTGCCTCTTCAATCCAAGCTGTGGTCGTCTCCATTTTATTTTGCAGCTCATTAATAACATTTTTTAGCTCCTCCTGGCTGTTCCTTAGTCCCTTGATCTCGGTAGCAATAGATTCTCTGCTGTCCTCTATACTGTTTTCAAGCCTAATGATTAATTTCATGACTATTATTCTAAATTCACTTTCTGTTATATTGTTTAAATCGTTTTTGATCAGTTCATTAGCTGTCGTTATTTCCTGGAGGTTTTTTTGAGGGGAATTCTTCCATTTCATCATTTTGGATAGTCCCTGGAGTGGTGTGGGACTGTGGGGCACTTCCCCTGTGCTGTCTTGAATAACTTGCCTTGGTGGGCAGGGCCGCAGTCAGACCTGATGTCTGCCCCCAGCCCACTGCTGGGGCCACAGTCAGACTGGTGTGTGCCTTCTCTTCCCCTCTCCTAAGGGTGGGATTCACTGTGGGGTGGCGTGGCCCCTCTGGGCTACTTGCACACTGCCAGGCTTGTGGTGCTGGGGATCTGGCGTATTAGCTGAGGTGGATCAGCAAGGTGCACGGGGGCAGGAGGGGCAGGCTCAGCTCTCTTTTCCTTTGGAGATCGCTTCGGGAGGGGCCCTGCGGCACCGGGAGGGAGTCAGACCCGCCAGAGGGACGGATCTGCAGAAGCACAGCGTTGGGTGTTTGCACACAGCAAGCAAGTTCCCTGGCAGGAACTGGTTCCCTTTGGGATTTTGGCTGGGGGATGGGCGAGGGAGATGGCACTGGCGAGCACCTTTGTTCCCCGCCAAGCTGAGCTCTGTCGCCCGGAGCTCAACAACTCTCCCTCCTGTTGTCCTCCAGCCCTCCCGTTCTCCAAGCAGAGCTGTTATCTTATAACCTTCCAGATGTCAAGTCCCTCTTGCTGTCGGAACACACTCCGACCGGCTCCTCCGCTTTTGCCAGCCAGACTCGGGGGCTCTGCTTGGCCGGTGGGCCGCCCCTCTGCCCCAGCTCCCTCCGTCCAGTCCGTGGAACGTGCACCCCCTCGCCACCCTTCCTACCCTCTTCTGTGGGCCTCTCGTCTGCGCTTGGCTCTAGAGACTCTGTTCTGCTAGTCTTCTGGCGGTTTTCTGGGTTATTTAGGCAGGTGTGGATGGAATCTAAGTGATCCACAGGACGCGGTGAGCCCAGCGTCCTCCTACGCCACCATCTTCCCAGAAGCCTCATTTTTAAGTTCAATTTCATGATGTCCTCTTTTTAAAATTTTTTTAGAGAGAAAGAGAGCACAAGAATTGGAGAGGGACAGAGGGAGGGAGGGAGGGGGAGAGAGAGAGAGAGAGAGAGAGAGGGAGAATCTTAAGCAGGCTCCATGCTCAGTGCAGAACCCAATGCAGGGTTCAATTCCACAACCCTGTGATCATGACCTGAGCTGAAATCAAGAGTGGGACGCTTAACCAACTGAACCACTCTGTCACCCCTATGATGTCCTTTTTTAAATAAAATGTAACTACTTATGTGTCCTGTTTTATTTTTGATCTTCTATTTTAGTCATGTCTTCCCTTCTGTGTTCTATTGGATCATTTGCTGACTCACAGAGTCTCTATATGAATGATGTTCAACTTTGACCACAGAAATACTTCTTGCACGGCTTTATATTCAGTTATATTTTAGAGACAAGGTGTCCTACTTAGATTTCTGTCATTCAACCATTATTAGATATTTTTAAAGGCTCTTTAATTACTTCCTTTACTTATGATGGGACTACAAACCCATCGTAAGTTGAAAATACACTTAATACATTAAACTTGCCAAACATCAGAACTTAGCCTAGCCTCCTTTACACATGCTTAAAAGACTTACATTAGCTTATAGGTGGGCAAAGTCATCTAACACAAAGACTACTTTATAACAAAGTCTTGAATATCTCATGTAATTTATTAAATACTGTACCGAAAGCGAAAAACAGAATGGTTGTATAGGTACAGATGGTTGTCAGTGAATCAGTCATTTACTGTCATGATTACGTGGCTGGTCTGGACCTACACCTCGCTGCCACCGTCCATCATTATGAGAGAGCGATTGTACCTCATATCACTAGGTCAGGAAAGATCAAAATTCCAAGCTTGAAGGATTTGGTTTCCAATGAGTGAGTATGGCTTTTACGCCATTGTAGTCAAAGAGTAAGTCAAACCAACCTAAGTCGGAGACCATCTGTATATAAAACTGTGCTTTCTTTTCTGTATTAGTTTTCTAGGGCTGTTATAAGAAAGTACAGGAAAACGGAGTGGCTTAAACAAGAGAAATTGATTTTTCTCTTACCCCCAGAGGCTAGAAGCCCAAGGTCAAAGTGTCAGCAGGGCTGGATTCTCCTGAGGGCCATGAAGGAAAAGTCTGTTCCAGGCCCCTCTTCTTTGGCCTGGAAATAGCTGTCTTCTCCCTCTGTCTTCATGCCTTCCCTCTACCTGGGTCTGTGTCCAAATGTGCTCTTGTTGAAGGACACTAGTTATATTGGGTTAGGACCCACCCTGATGACTTCATTTTCAGCTTAATTACCTTTTTAAACACCTGATCGTTAAGTAAGCTCGCACTCTGAGATACCGAGGATTGGTACTTCAAAATATGAATTTGGGGAGAGACACAATTCAGTTCAGACACCGTGCCTTAATTCAGGCAGAATGGCATAATGAATAATAACATGTATAAAGTGTAATATAGAGAGTAAGACCAGTTATTTGGATAGTTTCAGGGTTAAATAAATAAAAACCAAAAAACAAAAAAACAAAACAAAACAAACAAACAAAAAAAACGAAGCCTTGATGGTTAAACCAAGATCATAGTATTTAACCTCCAGTCGAAATCAGTTGAGAAGCATCATATAGTTGTTGTTGTTGTTTTAAATTATTTCACTTTCTTCCAGTTCTCTCTATTGGCAAAGTTTAAAGCCACAGGAAATGCGTAGAATAACATCAAGTTTACACATTTGTTGTTAAACAAAATGCCTTCTTAAGAGCCACAGCAGACCTTTAGCAAATTATTGCTGAGCTGTTACACTGCAGACACTGAAAAAAAAATTCAATCAATTTCTGCTATATTCAATTGCAAAAAACACAAAAATACCATTCCTGAATAGGCTTGGTTGAAAGGAATCCCATCCTATTTAATAGGGTTATTGTTTGGCATTATTTCCTACAGAGAATTGGTTTGGATGGAAATAATCTGAACAGAATTGTGAAGATTTTTCAGTCATATTCCTTGTCATCAGTTATTAAATGATCAGCATTTTACCATGTTGTTTGTAAACCACTGATAGCATTTAAATATAGCTAATACCTTTATTTTTTTATTTAAAAAAATTTTAACATTTATTTATTATTGAGAGACAGAGACAGAGCATGAGCAGGGGAAGGGCCGAGAGATGGGGACACACAGAATCTGAAGCAGGCTCCAGGCTCCGAGCTGTCAGCACAGAGCCCGACAAGGGGCTCGAACTCACAAACCGCGAGATCATGACCTGAGCAGAAGTCGGACGCTTAACCGCAGCTTAACCGCGGAGCCACCCAGGCACCCCCCATAATACCTTTAAATAACAATCCTTTCTCTGGATAGAAGACAGAATGCGTGGCATATTTTAACTAAGAGTGAGTCATCTTAACAGATTTATGTAGAACATCTCTAACAAATGTAAAATAAATGTGAAACAGCAGTTTTCTTTTGTCATTGACAAATAAGACTAATGGTCAGTCTTAGTATAAATGTATTTTATCTTCTGTTTGATATAATATAAAACCTCCATCTTATAAAACTTTTAAAAATCATAAAAACAATCAATTCATATAAAAAATTGACAGGATCATTAAATTTTCAATTCAGGGAGATCATATAGTTGGAAAAAAAAAACACATCAAGGATTGTATAATTTAGCTCCCTGTTCACTAATGAGATACATACTATGAAAGATAGAAAGGAGAATTTTATATAACTTGTCTTCCTTAAGAATTTATAATCTATGCAGTGGTGCCTGGGTGGCTCAGTCGTTTGGGCATCTGACTTCAGCTCAGGTCAAAATCTCACAGTTTGTGAGTTTGAGCCCCGCATTGGGCTCTCTGCTGTCAGCTGGGAGCCTGGAGTCTGCTTCTGATTCTGTGTCTCCTGATCTCTCCGCCCCTCCCCCCTTGTGTTCTCTCTCTCTCTCTCTCTCTCTCTCTCTCTCTCTCTCAAATAAATACACATTAAAAACATTTAAAAAAAGAATGTATAATCTATGTAGAAAGGAAAATATAAGTATGTTACAAGTTAAATAAGGCAAAGATAATCATAAAGTGAGGTAAAAATAAAATCTTTTGGGGAGCCTGGGTGACTCAGTCGATTGGGCGGCCAACTTCAGCTCAGGTCATGATCTCGTGATCCATGAGTTCGAGCCCCACGTTGGGCTCTGTGCTGACAGCTCAGAGCCTGGAGCCTGTTTCAGATTCTGTGTCTCCCTCTCTCTGACCCTCCCCGTTCATGCTCTGTCTCTCACTGTCTCAAAAATAAATAAACGTTAAAACAAATTAAAAAATAAAAGTAAAACCTCTTGAATCACATATATTCAATTTGTTAGAAAATGAAACAGACCTAAGTCATTTCTATACTAATCTCCTAATGAAGGCACTAGGGTTAATATATTAAAGAGTTTTTTTTATAGATTGTCTTGGCTACAAAAAAAAAAAAGTAAATGGGAAAATGTCAGAGATTTTAAAGTCTAATCTGTCCTCACATTTTAAAGATATCAGATTACATGGCTTGTCAAAGATCAGAAGTTAGCATATTGAAAACTGTCAGGATTGGAAGAAATCATCCAGGCATTCCAGTTACTGACAAACTTCTCAATGGCTGGACTGAAACTGGATCATTTGACTCCTAATCGAGCATTTTGCTTTTGTTTTTGTTTTCTGCCGTAAAGTAGGTTATAGATAGTGGCTTTGATTTGGGGAGGACCAAATTGACTTCATCTGAAATGCCTTTCACCTTTGTTCTAAAATGCCCTCTAAAACCCCTGAAATAGAAGACATAGGAACCCCTCACTGTCCACTTTCAGTTGCCATAACAACTGTGAATTTATCCAAAACTCAATGTCTCCTACATCAAATCTGCATGCTCACGCAAGACAATTATTCAAATTGTGTGAATCCAAGGAAGAGGCTGTGAGGCGAGCTACAGTCATAGCTCCTATGTCCTCCTGATGGGATCGCATCTTTTATTTGTGCTTTTGTGCATTAGTATTTTTTAGTATTTTCATAGGCTCTTTATTTTTAAGTAAAAACTTAAAAGAAAGTTGTATGAAGGGTAAAGTCCTGAGAATAAAGTGGCCTAGAGAAACTGATTGAACAGAAGAAAATTTTTGAGAAACTTATTGAGATGAAACTCATGTAACATGGGGAGTCAACTATACTTCCATTAAAAAAAATTATTCAGAGAGATGTGTACCCATGAAAAAGTTTAGCCGTGCACAAGTTGCGTGAAAGTGTTGTTGATTCTGGATATTCTCTCTAAGATACTTGAACACTTTGTAATATTTTTGAAGCCCCAGATAAACATCATTACAGAAGATTGAAAAGCCATAGGCAGTGGGGGTACCATTGTATATCTTGTTGATGTTGGAGCAGACATGTTGGAAAGACTTTGAAGAGCTGAAAAAGAAAAAGGTAGCAGAAAGAAATGATTGAAAGACTGAATTCCAAAGCAGCTTTGAGATGGTTTGGGAAATTTGAGACTACTTCGTGATTATAATTTGAGGATCACAGGTGAAACAGCTTATGTACAAAATTAAGCTACATCACACTCTCCTAGTAGCATGAGTTGGCTGCACTGCAAAGAAGATATTCTGATTTGTTAATACAGGGGTCTTTGGAAATATATGACAATTTTTTTTTCTGATAATATCAGAATGTGAAAAAATGTACTGGCACCTTCAATGCCCAAAGATAGGCTCACCCTGCTCTCGAGTAGAAATTATGAATGTGGATGTAAAATGTTTGTCGGTATATAGCTCCAAAAATTGCAAGACCCTTTAAATAATATTGTAGAGCACACAGCCTGTTATATAGAATTCAAATCATAAAGCCTAAGTGACAAAGGAGGTCATTCAATGTTGAAGAAATTTATAACACAAGAAGGAAACTCTTAAAGCTGTACTCTTTGACAATAGCACTTCAAGGATGTATTGATTTACAAAGGATTTATTGATTTACAGAGATAATACTGAAGTGCATTGTTTTCCTCATGATTATCGTAACTCTTTGGACCAAATTGTCTTCACAACGTCCACAGCATATTCTAAACTGTGGTTCAGCTGCTAATGGAGATGATACTGATTCAATGAAGAATTTACGAAAGAGCTTGGGTATCAAGGAGACACTTTAGGCTTGAAAGAAAAGCAGCAAAATAGAGAACAGAGAATAGGAGAAACTATTTGCTGTTTTCTTGATTTCCAAGGTGTTGAGGAACTGTCTGCCCAGCCTACTCTCAAAGAGTTGAACACATCTTAGATCTGGAAATGGCCGGATTTAATGCATGGGGGGGAACATGTTGCAAAACTGTTAACATCAAATAATGAAGAACTCACTCCTGGGGTATTCAATTTGATTCATCTCAGTGATCAGAGAACAGGAAGATGAGTAGTCATGAATACTGAATGCCAATAATTTAGTTGAAATTTTAAGTAATGAAAAAAAAAAATCTTAGTGAGCATCATCATAACATGAGCAGATGTACCACATTTAAAAAACTGTAATGACAAGTTGGTCTTAAGCTATTAGGATTCTTGGAGTTATCAAGAGTCTTGAGTATAGGTTTCTTGGATTTGATCATCAGTGAGCCTCTAGGATTTACTGTTGGCCTGGTTCCATCACTGGCACTTAATCTGCCACCCATATGCATTGTGACTGTTTACTTTGTCTCTCTCCTGTCGTTACCAAACCTCACTGAAGCAATTCCACCATCATTAAGTAGCAATTTTACTTAGTGTTATTTGAATCCTTATGTATGCTTAACATGTTATTTTGACTTTTAATGACATTGGTGTTGGATGACTATCCATCACAGTTTATGACTATAGTCTTAGTGTAATTTTAATACCACATCACACTCAAAACTGATGTGGTTTGTGTATTAAGTGACAAAATCGTAGTACTTATGGCATGTATTTGTTGTATTTTAGGAAAAAATGAATGTGTGTGATCATTCCATGCCAACAACAACAAATTTCTAAGTTCATTAAATGATAAATAATTGGGTAATTTGTGTTTTATGGCTCCACTGTGGGCTCTGCACAACGATTTTACAGTGCTTTTAAAAATCTTTTTCAACTTATTTTTATGTATTTTCAATGAGAGGGAGAGCGTGAGCAGGGGAGGGACAGAGAGAGGAAGAGAGAGAACTCGAAGCAGGCTCCATGCTGTCAGCACAGAGCCCGACATGGGGCTCAATGCCACCAACCGAGAGATCATGACCTGAGTCAAAATCAAGAGTTGAACGCTTAACTGACTGAGCCACCCAGGCGCCCCTGTTTTATAGTGTTTTTAAGCTATTTGAAAAAATTTGAGGTTTTATGTAGATTGGAAATATATTATCATCGTTCCTGTTCAAATGAATGGTATATAGATGGAGATGACCACTGTCTGAAAATTCGTTATCTAGTTAGTTTTCAGGAACTGATTAATTTTGATACGTGAGGAATACTTGAACTACCATTTGGTCAGAAGGTGAATCACAGATTTATAAAATAAAGAGGGCTCACTGATCCGTATGTATTGCAATGGAGCATTATTGAGTTTGTTTTGTTCATGGAAATAAAGTCCAAAAGGGATGGGAAGTCCAATCCTTTTTGCCCAGTATCTCTGACTCAGTCAACAAATAGAGTCAGGGTTTCTGGTCAGCATCCTGAGGTGAAATTGAGGGATGAATTGTATTTATGGATAATTAGATTAAGACACTGTTTGTTTTTATCTAATTTGTGTGACATGCTATTTTTTTCTTTCAATTATAGAACTAGTAAGGGCAAATTTATTAATCTTCTTGGAAAGAAAATTATTTTGTTTTGTTTTCCTAACGTGGCCTGGATTAAGTCTACTGGCATGACTAACAGAAAGATAATTGTTATAAAAATGTAATGGGTTATCAAGATTAGTATTATTGAACTACCGTTATACGCTGACACAGCTTTCATTTAAGTGCACAGAATAAATGAATAGATCTCTTCTGTAACTGAGATTCAGCTGGGCTTTTATTTGATCATCTCATTGCCTGTAATAAACTAGGGCTTATTCAAACAGAGTGAGCTAGCTCTTCTCTTTTTAAATCTGAATTAGGAAGCATTTTAATGGGTGAAATCATGGAGCTTGCATCTAGGATGCACTGCTTCCATCGGTGGGGGAAAAAACCTGATGCCGATTGAGGACATAGATGAATTAGCAATACTTTCTCCTTTTATTAAAAAAAAAAGAGAGAGAGATTTGCATTTGCATCATAGGGACATGCATATTTGAAATGGATTCAACCTTCACATAAATATTGATGTTTCAAATTTCATAATTATTTTATTGAAGAATTAATGTATCTACTCATCACATTAAGCAAGAATATAGGTGCTGCTTTCTTAGGGCTAAGCTTGAAGAAATTATGGCCGATTTGTGATCCCATTAACCATTCAACTCGTAAGATTCAGTGGAGGTATCTATCCATATCTCATACCTGTTTCTGTATCTGTATCTATCTCTATATCTATATAATCATCTATATCTATATCATCATCCAAATCTATATCATCATCTGTATCTATATTTAGTTAGCTAGCTAGATGAGATTGGTAATCATGTATGAGTGGCACTTCTTGCCAGAATTTGACTTGTCCCATTAGGTAAATTGGTGACCGCTGGCAAAGAAAAAATAATATGTAGCCAAGGTAGAACTGAAAATTATGTTTTAAATTAAAACATAAAATATCCCCTGTATTCCTAAAGCAAAGCCTATAACCAGGCTCTAAATTTATTTGTTTCTTTGTCAGGTTCACTGATTCACTTAATGTGACAGTCAATTTCCGACAGGAAGTGCTATTTATACATGATTACTAGTGTGCTTAATAGTCACCAAATAATTTCAGCAATCATACATTGCAAATTTCCAATTGAAATGTGTTGGACAAACAATTCATTACAGAGTACAAATGATGATAACAAATCACCTTTTCTTCTGTTGTTCCTCATCACCATTTTCCTTTGGCCAATAAGCCTATTTAGGAGGAAAAAAATAAGTCGGTTCACAAATAAATAACCAATCTTTAAAAAGACCTAAGGAAGGTATCACATCTGTTGATATAAACGTATAAAACAAAGAAGAGAAAAATATTGTTATTAGCTCTATATACATATATATTAATTCACTTATTCAATTATTCTTTCAATTGTTCATTCACATCTTCTGTCAATGAATATTTGAGGAACCCTACCATGTGTAAGCCATTGTGCTGAGTGTTGTGATATAAACAGAAGTCTGCCATATACCTAAGCTTTTAGGTTTTCCAGATTTGAGCAACATAAATACATAGGCGATTTTAATATACTAAAATAAGCACTAACATAGAGGTAAACTCAGGGAAGAAGCTACTCCATGAGCATAGGTCACGTGTTTGACTTGGGTCCCCCTGGGCTAAAATCAAGATATAGTTGGGATGTGTTCCTTTTTGGAAGCTCAAGGTTAGGATGCATTTTCTTGTTTATTCTAGTCATTGTCAATGAGGTCCCCAGTTCCTTGGTGACTGACATCATTTCTCAGCTTCTAGAAGCCACCCACATTCCTTGGTTTGAGGTTTTCTTCACTTCAAAACCAATGACACAGTCCTTCCCATTGCTCATCTCTCCTGTTTCTTCTTCCATCAGCAGATCTCTCTGACCAATTCTTTGTCTTCCTCTTCCACTTTTTAGGGCCATTGTGATTACAGTATTCATAGATTATAGGGATTAGGACATAAATATCTTCACATGACTATTAATCCGCCTATCACACTATTCCTGTTCATTTTCACTGTATATGCTCTTAGGAAGATATAATTATCTACTAATGCTTTAATATAAAAATCACACATTCTTCTAAAAGTTGACAAACTTCTTACTTGAAATAATCTCTCATAACTTCACTATACATTATCCCCTCAAATGCAAGAAGTGATTCTGCTTCATTAATCATTTGGTGTCAAAAAATACTTTTTTTAATTTATGGTTTTTTTAATTTTTTTAATGTTTATTTATTTTTTGAGAGACAGAGAGGGACAGAGCCTGAGCAGAGCATAGGTGGAGAGAGGGAGTAACAGATTCTGAAGCAGGATCCAGGCTCTGAGCTGTCAGCAAAGAGCCTGACCCTAGGGCTGGAACTCACAAACCACAAGATCATGACGAGAGCCGAAGTTAGACTCTTAACCGACTGAGCCACGCAGGTGCCCCAAAAACTATTTTTTTTGTATTTTACAGTTGCTTTCCCGAGTCCCTTCTGTTTGCATTACCTCAAAGTAGTATTGATCGCATATATTATATTGCACATGTTGCATATATTATATATTGCATAATATATTTTATTAATATAATCTTCATTACTTTGTAAACTATTCATATAACCTTTGATTTTTACACCCTCTTGGAACAAATTAGTTCTTATAATCTTAATTAGTACATATGTGCTTTTCCCATCTACTTTTATAATTTCAGATTTATTTTTGTTTTTCTCTCTTATCGAATCATTGTTTTTGTTTTTATTGGTATTTGTTGAACACCAGGTAAGTCTAGCCAACCAGAATGACTTCCTGTCAACACCAGCATTCTGTCAATCACATAACCGCTTTCTATCTTTCGTGTATAGATTCTAGAAATTAACCAAAAGCTATCGTTACTTGAGAAAGAGACATTTTGACAGTGTTTAATCAACGCAGTAATATAACGACACCCTGTTTTGGGAATCTTTGCCACCCGGAATAGAAATAGGATGGTTACATCTCCAAGCTTAGTGACCTAAGAGCATGTTAGGAGGACTGTCCAGCTGCAAAGCAAGAAGGTCCTAGAGATGAAACACAGAGAAAGTATCAAAGAATGTTTTAGAGACCGAAGCGGGGAGAGTCAGTCATTTCATATTTGATAAGTGGGGAAGGAAGGAGTAAAAGTTGAGTCTCATGTCAGTGCCTAGTTTACTGATGGTGACTTCTCAAAAATAAGGTCAGAAAGGAGCAGGCTTTTGCAGGTTAGGTAAATCGAGTTTGCGACATGTTCGGGTTGTGGTGCCAATGAGCAACGCAAGTTGAGCCCTGGATTTGGGAATCATCCATTCAAATCCATTCAATCCATAAAAGCAATTAAGATTATGCAGGGAGAGAGAGCAGAGGAAGAGAGAACGTGGGGAATGCTGATATTTAACATAGGGGCAGAAAAAAGAGAATTCAGAATGGCATATGCAGAGCACAGTCTTAGGGTGGTAAGTTACATTGTAGGCAAAAGTAGGAAAAACAAATCCCAGTAGACGCGATCTTCTACTGAAGGTTTCAGTTAGGTCAAGGAGTTTGAAAATTAGAATGTAATTATGGACATTGGTAAAGCTCGGGAGCTATTAGGTTTTTATCATCTTTGGTAGATGGACTTAGGAAGTTTAAGTAATATGCCTACAGTTACCCAGCCAATAAACCAGAGAATATCATTTTAGCCAAGGTTATTTGACTCCTTGATCTTAAACCTTAGAGAAAAAAAAAAACCCTCAAATAAACACAACGCTAAGGCAAAGGACTGACAAACATTTATTGGTTCCGGTGGTGGAAAGAATTTTCTACATGTGAAAGCTTTTGAAGAAAGCTAAATTAGAGGGGAAATTTTTTTCATAAAAATTGATTCCATATGTATATATATATATATATATATATATATATATATATATATATAATGGCAACCTAAGAGGGAAACATTCACATTTTTAAATGACATACCTGTGAATTTTAAATTAAAATGTACTGAGCTTCTCCCAACTTTTTAAAGCACCTAAGGTGACTCAGAAACACCAAATCTTGCAAGAATACCGAAGACTCTCCGGCATTACAATAATCTGAGAGGAAGTACAAGGCCTACGGGGCTGAACTGAGAATCACAATTGGCAGCTGACATGGGCCTTGCCAACTGGAGCAGATGGTATAGATATGATTTGGTTCTGTGCCACAACCTCCCCCTGGTAAGAGACCAGACTTTATGCCAACGGAAAACTTGGAGGCTGCCCTCCCACTGCACAGATAGAAGATTTTCAGGGGATCAAAGCCGACCTGCTTTCCTGTTGCAACCCTGTGGCAGGCAAGGAAAAGGGAAAATTCTAAAAACAGGAATGAAGGCGGAGAGCCTGGGTTTGGTAAATCATATCCTGTGAGGTATTCACACAACATGTTCGATTCTGTGGGAAAGATCAACAGATATGCCACTCGCGATGTCTGCCGGAGACAAAAGTTTTTTGTTGTTGTTTTGTTTTGTTTTTTTGGTTTTTTTTTCTGAATTCTTTTTGCATAGTGACCGAAAAAGGTGCCATGGCTTTTGGAGAACATCTACCTCAGTCAAGTAGAATTAAAGAACCTTAATATATATAATATATATATATAATATATATACCTTAATATATATAATATGTATATTATATATATAATATGTATATTATATATAATATATATATTATATATATAATATGTATATTATATATAATATGTATATTATATATAATATGTATATTATATGTATAATATGTATATTATATGTATAATATGTATATTATATGTATAATATGTATATTATATATATAATATGTATATTATATGTATAATATGTTATATATTATTAATATATAACATATATATATATAATATATATTAGCACAGGAAATAGGTCTAAGAAGCCTGTCAACAATCTAATGTGTACAAACCAAGAAGCACAGCGTTGTTTGCTCTCTTCCTTCCTCTCTACCAGACAGGCTGGAGTGTGAGTTTTCTGGTCAGAAAACAAATGCTTGGTCTCCCTTAGTCCATTGGCTTGAACCACACAAAACTTCGCCAAATTGAGGCTTGAATATGAAAACATAAAGCTTTAGTCCAGCAATTCTTTTCTGATGCGATCTGAGAAGCATACCCAATGGACAGTGAGAAAACACAGGATAAGCCAGAACACTTTTTTTTTCTTTTTTAACTCGAAACACTTAATGTGCCAAGCAACTCTTCATTTTATGCGAGCAAACAAAACCAAAGCTCCGTGTGAGACTTGGCAGGGGCTGGGGGCTGAAGTGTGGGGCTGTGAATCAGGAACAAAGTGCCTTTAAGATTCAGAGGAAGATTTTGCGCACAAAGATTAATTTTCTGAAATCATACAATCAGACATCCTCTACATCCCGATGTTTCCCGCTGTTCTGCCCCATCATTGCCTTTACTCCCGATTTTCATCCTCATTGAGGATGAAATTCCATTTCCTTCCTCTAATGCAGTTTTTCTTCATTACTTCCTATCCAGTATGTATACATATATGAAGAGTATGAAAATAAATCACATCATTATAAATATGCATTTATTATGTATATCATATATATGTCACCTTATACATATATTATATGTATGTATACATATATTTATGTTCCTACTCTTTATATAGATGCTTCTTCCTCATAGAGTGGAGTGGTTTAGCCATTAAATTAAATTTAGTCAACTCTCTTGAGACTCATCCTGATCTCCCCCTCCTTCTCAGCACAGGACCTTGCTTTACAAATTGATGAGTACTCATCAGATGAGAACATGTTCCACTTTTTATCACCAGACTTAAAAACTGTATTGTCATTAGTCTTTATTTCTTCTTGTTGTAGAGGGAAAAGTGTCTTTCTTGTCCCAATAGGGACACACAGTGGGAGCAGCACCACTTCTAAGACGGATTGGATGTTTTAGGGGATGGCTATTAGTTGTCATGGCTGATGGATGAATATTACTAGCATCCACTGGGTAGAAATCAGTGAAACAGGAAGTTCTAACATTTTAAAATGTTTATTTTATTTTTTTTCGAGAGAGAGACAGAGTGTAAGCTGGGGAGGGGCAAAGAGAGAGGGAGACACAGAATCGGAAGCAGGCTCCAGACTCTGAGCTGTCAGCCCAGTGTCCGACGCGGGGCTCGAACTCACGAACAGTGATATCATGACCTGAGCTGAAGTCGGACACTTAACCGACTGAGCCACCCAGGCGCCCCCAAGACGTTCTAACATGTTAAGGGAAGTCCCTTCATCGAAATGGCTCATCTCTTGCCATGACTTTCAAATGTCTCTCTGGAGTTCAACTAGGTGAAAAATTTGTTTATGAGTGTAGAGCCTAATCTGATTTAGGTGTAGCACATCACTTTTTGCAGGTGTGTAATATACTGAGAGTTCCAGAAGTACAACCATGATAAGTGTCCAGGGAAATTTTGTGTCTTGTTCAAATTTTACTAAAAATTGTTCAACTTTTCCTTTTGGGGTGGATGTTCCGTTCTTATTATACCTATGGATTATGTGAGAAAGTGATGAGGGCAACAGAAAATAAAACTAAAGTCAGGAGAGTGAGGAATCCTAGAGATTTGTAATTTAAATGCATGTCAGTTTAGGCCTAGGAGAAAGTGACTTTTGAGCCCGCTTTTGAGGAAGTGAAGGAGGTATCCATTTATGAATTAAGGAATGCACAAGAAAGAATAACCACTAGTAGGAACCTCACACACTCATGCCCTTGAAGGTCTCAGTAATGACAGCTAGAATAGCTCTTGTTACTGGTACAGTTAATAGGATAATCTCGGTTTGAAAATAGAGCGTGTCCTAAAAGGAATCTGTACATTTCTGTCATTCGTCACAAGAAATGTGATTACTCTGTGAATACTGAAATGCTTAGTTCAAGTATTGTAATAAAATATAATAATGAAAATTTGAAAACAATCTAAATGCCCATTTAAGAGCTAAAGTATTATGAAGTAATCGCAATTTTGTTTAATAAACTTTAAGTAAATAAAATATGAATTTTACTTTTTCTATAGTTGACAGAAGTTGTTGGCTTACTACAAAGAGCAATAATAAAATATTTCTAAATGGGCTTTAAAATTTAAATGATAAAGTAACAACAAAGTTTTCTCGTTTTATTGTAAATGATTGTATTAGGTATTTATATTTTATTAATATTTTGGTTTTCATTTGATATAGTTAATTTCATATTATAAGCATAATATATATGTATATATGTTATTATGTATCATTATTGTACTTCAGTATTTAAGTATGTAAGAACTATGAATAATTGAGACCAAATGTTTGTAGACATCCTATTGACATTTTCATTAACCAATAGGATAATTCCTATTGTAATATTTTTTAATTTAATTTTTTTACATATATTTATTTTTGAGAGACAGAGCACAAGCGGGGGAGGGGCAGAGAGAGAATGAGACACAGAATCCAAAGCAGGCTCCAGGCTCTGAGCTGTCAGCACAGAGTCCAACGTGGGGCTCAAACTCACCAACTGTGAGATCATGACCTGAGCCGAAGTTGACATTTAACTGACTGAGCCACCCATGCACCCCTCTATTGTAACATTTTTATTAAAAAATAAATGGATACCTACTCATACATTTAAATAACAATGTTTGCAAATTGCAGAACACTGAGACTACATAATAGATCATACATTTATAAAGATTGAATTTCAGATTAGATTTTTGTATTTTAAATTGACTGTGGGTGTATTGAGGGGTGATATAAAAGAATGAGGAAGAAGCACCCCATCATAAAGACTTAGAAATAAGCACCCCATCATGAAGTCTTAGAAATAAGACGTAGGAGTTATATCTGCTTCCTCACCGCCATTGTTTTTACCCAACAGTTAAATGTTTGTAAGCATTTCAAAAATTTCTCAAAGGATGTCTGTGCTCCTTAAAGTAGATGTCATTTGTGAAATAAAATATAAATATTCATAAATGTAGTGTGTGGGTATATACAATATTGATTTTTTTTAACAAGATCTCAAAGTAGACCATTGTTGAAAGAATAGTGAAATGCCAAAGGAAGAAATGTTTCGTTGTCTATTATACATTGGCACAAAAAGAGAGGTCACCAATGTGAATACTCTCTTTTCTTGTGGCCAAAGAAATTTTTAGTAAAGAAAAAATAAGCTAAAATGCATCTGTGAATCTTAATAGAGATTCAGGGAGACATTTTACAGTTTGCTTAATAATGTTATGCAAAGATCCTTCTTTAAATACAAAATAAAAGTGTAGCAGATTTATTTGTGATTGAGATGACACTGATTACTCATTCAAATCAAAATTAATTTCTTTCAGAATGAAAACATACCTTTTGCATATAGTAAGTGATAATTCTGTTACAGTTGTCTGCAGAATCTCAGACCCCTGAATGAAATGTCTCAAAATCTAGTGGTTTGGCCTCTTATAAATATTTTTAAGTGTTTATTTATTTTTGAGAGAGAGCGAGACAGAACATTAGCAGTGAGGAGCAGAGAGAGAGAGAGAGAGAGAGAGAGAGAGAGAGAGAGAGACAGAATCCAAAACAGGCTCCAGACTCTGAGCTGTCAGCCCAGAGTCCCATGTGGGGCTCGAACTCATGAACTACGAGATCTGAACTGAAGCCAGACGCTTAACCAATTGAGCCACCCAGGGGCCCCTGTTTGGCCTCTTATTAACCAAGCTATGGACACAACTGATTAAACTGTTCAATTTTCACTTAAATATTTTACAATTAACTAATAGTACTCTAAGTTAGTGCATCATTGGTGCTATATCCCGCTGCTTATATTTTCTTTAGAGTTTCGAGTGTTTTTGTTTCCAAAGCATTGATATTTTCCCGAAGTTTTCCAACATCCTGTTATTATCTTTTACTTGCTAATGTAGAACGTACACACGATGTATATGTATAGTGCTCTTTAAACACTCACTTTTTTGCAACAGTGCTCTATACATAATATAATTAAAAATAGATATGTTTTGTGTTGAGCATTTTATTTTAACACATGACTGTACCTTTTTGTTTTCTTTTGTTTGACCTTCACACACCTTTCAATCATCCCTTTTTAGTTGGCGAAATGAATTTCGTTATTCACGTAATCATTTCATTTACTTAGCAGAGCATTCTTTTGGTAAAAAAAACTTTTCTAGATATAAAAATAAGTGATGGCATATGATCATGTTATCTCCGAAAGTCAAGTGGCTTTAAAATGAAGGGGACCCTTGAGAGGACACTGGAGGCAGTGTCTGAGAAATTGTGCAGAACTGCTGACTGAATGGACTGAGTCTGCTGTGTCCCTGTCAATAATAAGGGTATTGTGTATTTTCACAATGGGTCATGTGTTTGAGCTGAAACTGAGCTAAACAATGGTTAACTCAAACTGTCTGACTTACTGCTCAATCATTATTTTTCACTGTAGCTATTTTAGCTGTAATTGTAGAATTAGTTGTGTAACTGACTAACCCCATTAAAGGGTAGTACGTTTTAACATATAAATTTATTTATCCCTCCCCTTTTTAAAATTAATTTTTATTTTATTCCAGTATGGTTTCAGGTGTACAATATAGTGATTCAGCAATTCTGTACATTACTCAGTGCTCATCATGACAAGTGTATTCTTAAACCCCATCACCCATTTCACCCATACACCTACCCACCTCCCTTCTGGGAACCACCAGTTTGTTCTCTAGGGTGAAGAGTCTGTGTTTTCAGGGTGTCTGGTGGCTGAGTCAGTTAAGCGTCTGACTTTGTCTCAGGTCATGATCTCGCAGCCCGTGAGAGTTCAAGCCCCGCATCAGGTTCTGTGCTGACAGCTCGGAGCCCGGAGCCTGCTTCAAATTCTCTGTCTCCCTCCTTCTCTGCCCCTCCCCCACTTGCACTCTGTCTCTCTCTGTCTCTCAAAAATAAATAAACATTAAAGAAAAGAGTCTGTGTTTTGGTTTATCTCTCTCTTTTCCTTCGCTCATCTGTTTTGTATCTTAAATTCCACATATGAGTGAAATCATATGATATTTGTCTTTCTCTGACTTACTTCACTTAGCACAATGCTCTCTGACTCTACCCATGTCATTGCAAATAGCAAGATTGCATTCGTTTTTGTAGCTGAGTAATATTCCACTTCTATAAAGAAGCTGTAGTAAATACATAAATTTATTTTTTGTGGTTTGTTCCTCTTTATTTTTAAATTTCATTTTTATTAAATTTTTTAATGTTTGTTTATTTTTGAGAGAGAGAGAGAGAGAACGTGAGCAGGGAGCAGCAGAGAGAGGGAGACACAGAATCTGAAACAGGCTGCAGGCTCCGAGCTGTCAGCACAGAGCCCCATGTGGGGCTCGAACTCACGAGCAGTGAGATCATGACCTTAACCCAAGTCAGACGCTTTACCAACTGAGCCACCCAGGTTTCCCTAATTTTATTTTATCAACGTTTATTTATTTTTGCGACAGAGAGAGACAGAGCATGAACGGGGGAGGGGCAGAGAGAGAGGGAGACACAGAATCGGAAACAGGCTCCAGGCTCTGAGCCATCAGCCCAGAGCCTGATGTGGGGCTCGAACTCCCGGACCGGGAGATCGTTACCTGGCTGAAGTCGGACGCTTAACCAACTGCGCCACCCAGGCGCCCCTCCCTAATTTTATTTTAATAAAAATTGCACATATTTATATTTTGATTATGACATGTTCAGAAATTTAAAAGTCATTTTGAGAATTCCAGTTATTTTGGATATAGTAAATGAATATCAGCTTGTGTAAGTTACTTTTTTTTTAATGTTTATTTATTTTGGAGGGAGACAGAGAGACAGTGTGAGCAGGGGAGGGACAGAGAGAGAGGGAGACACAGAATCTGAAGCAGGCTGCAGGCTCTGAGCTGTCAGCACAGAGCCAGATGGTGGGGCTGGAACCCACAAACCGTGAGATCATGACCTGAACCGAAGTTGGACGCTTAACAGACTGAGCCACCCAGGTGCCCCAAAATTAAAGATAAATATTCCTGCTCTGATGACATGTTGAGAACATTTTGCAAATGTTTTCGATAAATTCTAGTTATTTTATAAATAACAAATAAGTATTTATTTGGGGAAATGTTTTAAATATATATATTCCATTCTCTGTAGCTACAATACACTTAGTTTACAAATAGGACAGCACTCATATATTAATATTTACATATAATGTATGAAGGTTTATGTGAATTAATAAAATTTGATACTTCTGTTTATGAATGCGATATGATCTCAACCTGAAACATGGTATTACAAAAGGGATTAGTATAAAATGATGAATATTTTATTGACTACTCAAGAAATAAATATCAACATCTTACATTAGAAAAATATGGTCTTAATATTATAAACTTTACACAGTTCATATTTGCTTTATAGGGAACCTCCCTTTGGATTAGTTTCACATATAGTTGTAAAATTTTACAGCCCTTCAAATCTAACCTTCTAAACGAAAATATTCATTAACAGGAGCAAAGAGAATTTTATGAATAAATGCTAAAGAAGGTAACTTCAAGACTAAAGTAGCATGTTAAAGGCCGTGGAATTTCATTCAAGTACATTGTTAAATTTGCTTAATTCCAATGAATTGATCGAAGTTGTATTTGCAGATTGTTCATGCATCCATGAATGGCTAAAAAAAGGAAGGAAAATTAATAATGTACTAATTTGGCATTACTCCCTTCTGAAACATAGGAAACTTTTGATATTTCAGTAGATTGCCTTGAAAATCTGCCATATTGTACACAGAGATTATGTCAATCTTAATTAAAAAGGGACACAAGTCCCTCCAAAAGTAATGGGTTCAGAATGATTTTAATTATTTAAATGTCTTGGAGATACACCATTGTAAGATGCTGACATAAAAACAGAATAGACAGATGGAAAACAATAGAGAGTCTAGACATAAAACCACACATATACAGTTAACTGGTCTTCGACGTAAGTGCCAAGGACACATTGTGGAGAAAGTATGGTCTCTCCATCAAATGATGTTAGAAAAACTGGATATACGTATGCGAAAGAATGAATTTGGAATAGTATACTTACACCATACAAAACAAACTCAAAGTAGATTAAAAACTTCACCATGAGACCTGAAACTATAAGACTCCTGTAAGAAAACATAAGAGAAAAACTGCATCACATTGATCTTGGCAACGATCTCCTAGACATAACACCTTAAAAGCACAGCAATGAAAGCAAAAATAGACAAGTTGTATGACATCAAAATAAAAAGCTTCCGAACAGCCAAAGAAACAATTGGCAGAGTGAAAAAGCAACCTACAGAAGAGGAGAAGGTACTTGCAAACCACATATCTCGCAATGGGTCAACATCTAAAATGTATAAGGAACTCATACAATGCAATTGTAATCACAAACAAAACCAAATGACTTGAATAAAACATGGTCGAAGGACTTAACTAGATATTCTCCACAGAACACATACAAATAGCAAACAGGTCTATGAAAAGATGCTCAACATTATTAAATTTTTTTTAACGTTTATTTATTTTTGAGACAGAGAGAGAGAGACAGAGCATGAACGGGGGAGGGGCAGAGAGAGAGGGAGACACAGAACCGGAAGCAGGCTCCAGGCTCCGAGCCATCAGCCCAGAGCCCCACGCGGGGCACGAACCCACGGACCGTGAGATCATGACCTGAGCCGAAGTCAGACGCCCAACCGACTGAGCCACCCAGGCGCCCCAGCTCAACATTATTAATCATCAGGGAAATGCAGATCAAAAGCACAGTGTGATGTCATCTCTTACCTGTCGGAATGGCTATCGTCAAAAAACACCTGTTGGTGAAGATGTGGAGGAACGATGTGCACTGTTGGTGGGAGTGTGAACTGCTATACCTGCTCTGGAAAACAGTATGGAGTTTCCAACAAAAATTAAAAACTAGAACTGCGATGCAATCCAGTCATTTCACTTCTGGGTATATTTCCAAAGAACTGAAATCACTATCTTGAAGATATATCTGCACTCCTGGTTTTATTGTAGCATTGTTCACAATAGCCAAGACGTGGAAACAACCAAATTGTTCATTGACGAGTACATAAACAAAGAAAATATAATATATATACAAATGTGACTGGCGGTTGTAGGGACCAGGAGGTGGGGAGAATTGGAGTTACTGTTCAATGCGTGTATTGCTTTAATTATACAAGATAAATAATTTTTAAAGATCTGTACAGCACTGGGCCTGTAGTTCACATTAGTGTATTGGGCATTTAAAATTTTTTCCAGAGGGGCCTCAGTCTAACTGTCCTCAACACAATATAAATGAATGAATGAATGAATGAATGAATAATAAACATTTTAAAAATTAAATACAACTATTTAATGAGAACACTCGAGAAAAATGCAATGATATAGGCATTCTACTTCACAACTAGTAACTGTAGAAACTAGTATGCTTTTAGAAAAAATTATTTGGTAACATGTCAATATGTTAATTGAATTAACATACAGTGTTATATTAGTTTGAGATGTATAACATAGTGATTTGATATGTATATGTATTATGAAATGGCCACCAGAATAAGTCTAGTTACCCCCTGTCACCATGAAAAGTTGGGATAGTGTCATTGACTATATTCCCTGTGACATATATTACATTCCCATGTCTTATTTATCTTCTAACTAGAAGACTGTACCTCTTAATCCCCTTCACCTATTTTGTCCATCCCCTAACTATCTCCCCTTCGGCATCCATCAGTTTGTTTTCTATATCTATGACTCTGTTTCTGTTTTGTTTGGTTGGTTGGTTATATTTTTCGATTCCATGTATAAGCAAAACTACAGTTTTTCTCCACCTGACTTATTTTACTTGGCATAATACCCTCTAGGTCCATCCATGTTGTCCCAAAGGCAAGATTTCATTCTTTTTTTTATAGCTGAGTAATATTCCATTGTACATATATTTCACTTCTTTATCCATTCATCTGTCAATGAACATTTAGATGGATTTCGTATCTTGACCATTGTAAGTAATGCTGCAATGAACATAGGGGTGCACATTCTTTTCAAATTAATGTTATCATTTTTTTAAAAATTTTTTTTCAACGTTTATTTATTTTTGGGACAGAGAGAGACAGAGCATGAACGGGGGAGGGGCAGAGAGAGAGGGAGACACAGAATCGGAAACAGGCTCCAGGCTCCGAGCCATCAGCCCAGAGCCCGACGCGGGGCTCAAACTCACGGACCGCGAGATTGTGACCTGGCTGAAGTCGGACGCTTAACCGACTGCGCCACCCAGGCGCCCCAATGTTATCATTTTTTTAATAAATACCAAGTAATGGAATTACTGAATCATATGATAATTCTATTTTTAACATTTTGAGGAAACTCTGTACTGTTTTCCACAGTGGCTTTGCCAATCACATTCCCATCAACAGTGCAAGATGATTCCTTTTCTCTATATCCTCAGCAGTACTTGTTATTTCTTGCGTTTTTGATAATAGTTATTCTGACAAGTGTGAAAATAATATCTCATTGTGGTTTGATTTGCCTTTCTCTAATGTTAGTCATGTGAAGCATCTTTTCACGTGCCTATTGGCCATCTGTATGTCTTCTTTGAAAAAATGTCTATTTAAGTGCTCCACTCATTTTTTTAACTGGATTTTTTGTATTAAGTTGCTTGTGTTCTTTATATATTTTGGATATTCACCCCTTATCATATATATCATTTGCAAATATATTCTCCCATTCAACAGTTTGCCTTTGTGTTTTGTTGATGATTTCCTTTGCTGCGCACAAGCTTTTTATTTTGATGTGGTCCCAATGTTTTTTTTTTTTTTGCTTTTGTTCTCTTGCCTGACAATGCTAGAAAAATATTTCCACACCCGATGTCAAAAAAATTGCTGTGTGTGTTTTCTTCTAGGACTTTTACGGTTCCAGGTCTCATATTCAGATTTTTAATCCACTTTGAGTTTATTTTTGTGTGTGGTATAAGAAAATGGTCCAGTTTCAGTTTTTTGCACATCACCATCCACTTTTCCCAACATTGCTTCCTGAAGAAATGCTCTTTTCCCTATTGGATGTTCTTGACTCCTTTTTCCTAGGTTAATTGACCATATAAGCATGAATTTATTTCTGGGTTCTGTATTCTGTTCCATTGATATATTTGTCTGTCTTTGTACCAGTGCCATACTGTTTAATTACTATAGCTCTGTAGTATATTTTGAAATCTGAGTGTGTAATACTTACAGTTTTCTCTTCTTTATTAAGATTGCTTTGGTTATTCAGGATCTTTTGTGGTTCCATGCAAGTTTTAGGATTATTTGTTCTAGTTTGTTAAAAAATGCCATTTGTATTTTGATAGGAGTTGCATTAAATCTGTAGATTTCTTTGGGTTGTATGGACATTTTAACAATATTAATTCTTCTAATATATAAGCACAGTATACCTATTTGTGTCACCATCAATTTCTTTCATCAATATTTCATAGATTTTGGGGGATAAGTTTTTCAGTTCCTTGGTTAAGTTTATTCCTAAATATATTGTTATTTCTGATGGAATTATAAATTGGATTGTTTTCTTAATTTCTCTCTCTGAGAGTTTGTTATTAGTGTATGGAAAGGCAACAACTTTCTGTATTTTGATTTTGTATCCTGCAACTTTACTAAATTTCTTTTCTAGATCTAACAGATTTTTGTGGAGGTAGAGGGTTTTCTATAGATAGCATTATGTCATCTGCAAATAGTGACAGTGTTACTCCCTCCTCTCCAATTTGGATGCCTTTTCCTTCTTTTTCTTGCCTAATTGCATTGGCTAGGACTTCCAACACTGTGTTGAATAAAAGTGGTGAAAGTGGATATTGTATTATTTTTGGTCTTTAGGAAGAGCTTTCAGGTTTACTGTTGAGTATGAAATTAGCTGTAGGTTTGTCAGATATGGTCTTTATTATGTTGAGGTGTACTCCCTCTACATACATTTTGTTGAGAGTTTTTCTCATAAATGGCTGTTGGATTTTGTCAAATGTTCCTTCTACATTTATTTAAATAATCACATAAATTTTATCTTTTGTTTTCTTTTTTTAAAGTGTATTTATTTTTGAGAGAGAGAGAGCAAGCATAAGTTGGGGAGGGGAAGAGAGAGAGAGGGAGAAAGAATTCCAAGATAGTTCTGCACTGTCAGCACAGAGCCCAGACAGAGGGCTTAGCTCACAAACGAAACACTTAACCAACTGAGCCAGCCGAGTGCCCTCTTTGGTTTTCTTAATGTGGTGTATCATGTTGATTGAGTTGACTGAGTCTATGTTTGTTGATAAACATAAAGGAATTAACTGTAAGTTAAAAAATTACAGAGCTAGAAAAGGAGACGCTAGCAGATGAATGTACAAGCTAAGAGAATGTGGCATTAAGGTCATAAAACTCATGAGAATCCACATGATTTACACATTGGCTTACTTAGCCTTTACAATCTTTTATATTGTACATTTAGTGTTAGAAACCAAACAGAAAAGGACTTATATAATAAAACTGATACCAGACAGCATTTAACTTTTTTCATTTATAAATATGTTTTAATATCAATTATAATACAATAATAATATCCAAATCTCATTAAAATGTTACACATATCAGAAAATTTAGAAGAATTATCTTAGTCTACAAATAGTACTATTTTCCATTTAAATAGGCATCCATTAAAATTGCTAATTTGAATTTGGAGAAACTAAGACATAAAACATTCAGAAGTCAGTGATATAATTATCAATAAAATGGAAAATTATTATTTGATAATATTTAGATTTTCATAGTGCTTGATAATTCAGTTCACTTGTCAGTGTGTAATAAGGTGATATTGAAAGTGGGTGTGAAATTATATTTAATAGACAATAAACTGGGAAGAGAGCATTTCATGACCAATTCAGTTTTAAGAGCTGATTGTATAAAAAAATGACAAGGCAATTAGCATTATAGATTTGTTCAGAGTATGAAATCCTGAATGGCTGATTCTTCCCAAAATACAGAAGAGTGTTGTAAAAATTGGATTCCAGAAATTATAAGACATTCCATTCCCAATAAAAGCAAGATATAAGTTAAAAATTCTGTAGGATTTCAAATATAAATGAACAAAGTAATCATAAAGTTATGCTATTCGGCATGTAACATATAAAGGGATGCTTTGTAACAACAACATAAAGGAGGGCTGCAGGACAGAGGTATATAGGTTGGTTCATGGATTTTGTATGCTATTGAAATTTAATTGGACTATTATTAATTTTGGATGTTAAATGTAATCCCTATGTAAATGTTAATCCCTATGAATATATATATATATATATATATATATATATATATATATATATTTAAAATGTACACAAAAGGAAGTTTGAAATAAATCAAGGGTTCACTAAAAATATCAACCAAACACAAAAGAAGGCATTAATAGATGAAATAAGGGACACCTCCCCCACAAAAAAAAAAACAACAACAACTATAAGATATATAGAAAACAAATAGCAAAATGGCAGAAGTAAATCCTTCCTTATCAGTAATTGTTTTAATGGAAATGGGTTAAGCTTTCCAACCAAAAGATAGGGGTTGGTAGATAAAATAAAAAATAAAAAATAAATAAATAAATATATGCCATCTACGTCTACTAAAGGCATGGTTTAGTTCCAAAGACACAAATTGATTAAAACTGAAAAGATGGAAAAACATTATATACAAATAGTTACCAAAAGAGAGCCGGTGTGGTTATACCAAATTAGATTTAATAAGGGAAAAATTGTTACAAGAGAAAGGATATTATACATTGATAAAAGTATCAATTTATCAAGACAATATAACAATTAAAAACACATGCACAAGAAGATTCTGTGACCTAGGAAGCACCAGGAATTTGTCTTCCATCTAGACAACAATTGTATTAGCAGAATCTGTCTAATGTAACCCTTTGGGACTCCTCTGGAGTGTATTGAAGGCTTGGAACTTACAGGAGATGTCATGGAGGGAAGATTGCAGTTAATTTCAGTCAATTTTAGTTCTGAGAACAGTTGTAGCTAAGAACACCCTACCCTTCAACCTCCTGGTTGGCAACTATGCATGTGTTCCTGGATCAGCTTGCACACACTTTGCAGGAGCTAGGGTGGGCAAAAGGATCCTGTCCTAAAAATGGGTTGAGCCTGTGCTCTCTTTGGTGATTGCTGCTTCTGATTACAGAGATAAAAACAAAGAGGTCAGGTAGGTAGCCACTTTTGTTTGCATCTGCCCCATTGTTACAAGGCCCTCCCCCTTCTGTTAAAGTGACTTCCAGGGAATTCAAAAGGTCAGTACTCATTATCTGCCTTTCATTTTTGTCCTTTTTTTTTTCCTATTGGAAGCCAGACTCTGAAGACTAGACCATTCAAAAACAGCTACATATACAGGATAAATTAGAAAGTGATTGCATACACCCAGAACAAAATACCAACTCAGAGGAAACTGAGAAGACCTATAGCTTACACCTCAGACTGATTCTTGGAACAGAAACAGCCTATAATAACCAAACAAATACAATTTTTTACACAAAACAGCCCAGACGATGTGATTTCCAGAGAAACATCATTAGATTCAAATATCTAATATTAAAAAAAAATCCAAGATATACAATAAAACAGGAAAGTGTACCCTATTTAAAAGAAAGAATAAATAAATTAACCAAAAAACTATCCCTGAAAAAGACCCACTGGCAGATTTACTAGACAAAGACTTTAAGACAGCTCTCCTAAAGATGCTGAAAGAACTAAAGGAAGATGCAGAAGAAGTCAAGAGTACAATATATAAAGAGAATGAAAACATCAGTAAAGAGATACAAAACTAAAGGAAAAAGAAGAAATTCCTTTTCCTGAAGGAATGAAAAGTTCACTAGAGAGAATCTGAGGCAGATATGAGTAGGCAGAAGAAAGAATCAGAGAACGTGAAGACAGGATGATTGAAATGATCAATTCTGAGGGACAGAAAAAAGACAGATTGAAGAAAAGTAAACAGAACTTAAGGTAATTGTGGGATACTATCAAGCCAACCAACATACACATTGCGGGAGTCCCAGAAGGAGAAGAGGTGGGGAAAGGGGCAGAGAGGATATTTGAAAAAACTAATAGCTGAAAACTTCTCAGATTTGAGGAAAGACCACTAATATAAACATCCAAGGAGTTCAAAACCCAATATGAAATAATGTAAATATTGAAAAAGGTCAAAGAATTGCAAGTAAGATGAACTAAAAGGGTTTCACCTCAGGAAACACTATAATCAAATTTTTGAAAGACAAAAACAGAAAAAGTTGAACATCATTGGCAGGAATAAAAAATGGTACAGCTGCCATAGAAAACAATGTGGTAGTGCCTTTAAAAGATGAAGATAGAATTACCACATGACTTATCAATTTCACTATTATATATTTACCAAAACAAAACAAAACAGTTATAGATGGTCTTGGATTTACAATGGTTCACTTAATGATTTTTCAACTTGACTAATGGTACAAAATTGATACACATTCAGTAGAAACCGTACTTTTTTTCAAAAAAATTATTGTTTATTTTTGAGAGAGACAGAGCATGTGCAGACCTGCCTGAGAGTGGGGGAGGGGCAGAGAGAAAGGGAGAGGGTGGATCCAAAGTGGGCTCTGTGCTGACAGCAGAGATCCTGATGTAGGGCGCAAACTCATAATCTGTGAGATCATGACTTGAGCCGAAGTCAGACACTTAACCAACTGAGCCACCCAGGCGCCCCCTTTCAATTTTGAATTTGGGTCTTTTCCAGGTTAGTAACATGTGGTCAATACTCTTTCATGATGCTGGGCAGTGGCAGGGAGCTGTAGCTCCCAGCCACTCATGCAAATCACAAAGGTAAACAACGGATAGAATTACAACTGTTCTGTCCCCATACACCATTCTGGTTTGGTTTTTTTGTTTTTCGTTGTTTACTTTCAGTATGATATTGTTACATGAGACATTCAACACGTTGTTACAAAATGAGCTTTGTGTTAGATGATTTTGACCAACTAGAGGCTAATGTAAGTGTTCTGAGCACATTTAAGGTAGGTCTGCCTAAGCTATGATGTTTAAGTAGGTTAGGTGTATTAAATGCATTTTGTACTTACAATAACTTAACTTATGATGGGATTATTGGAACAGAACCCCATTGTAAGTCAAAGAAGATCTGTACAACAATGTTAACTGCATGATTATTCATAAGAGCCAAAAGGTGGAAACAACCAAAGTGTCTATCTACAAATAATAGATAAAGAAGATAAGGTATATACATAACCGATATCAGCCTGAAAAAATGAGATTATGATACGTGCTACAGCATGGATAGATGTTGAAGCAATATGCTAAGTAAAATAAGCCAGATACTAAAGGACACATATTGTATGACTCCGCTTATATGAAATATCTAGGCGAATCATATAGATAGTAAATTAGAGGTTATCAGGTGCTGGGGGAAGGGAAGGATAGACAGTGATTTTTGTTTGGGTTCTTGTTGGAAACTTGGAGATAGTGGTGATGTTTGCCCAACATTGTGGATATGTATAATGCTACTGAATTGTATGCTTAAAAGGGTTAAAATAGAAAAATCTGTGTTATATATTTTGCGCCAATAAAAATAAATGAAATCCCCCAATTTACCAAAATATAACATAGGCAAACAAAACAACAATAGCAACAAGCATGGGAATCAAGAATTAGATGCAGCAACATTAGAAATCTTTGACTTACAGAAATGTATCTATAAGAAATTTATTAACAGTTAGGGTGGTTGGGTGGCTCGGTTAAGCGTCCGACCCTTGGTTTCAGCTCAGGTCATGATCTCATGGTTTTTGAGATCAAGCCTGGCATTGGGCTCTGAGCTGTCAGTGCAGTGCCTACCTAAGATTCTTTCTCTCCCTCTCTCTTTGCCCCTCCCCTGCTGAGGGTCTCTACCTCATGCTCTGTAATAGACTCTGGGACTGGAGTTCTTTCTTATCCCATAAGAAAGCAGGACACCGAATTAAGAAGGGAGAGAGATGGCTAATGTCCAAGATGAGACAAGAGTCCCGATTAAGGGTCCTTGCTCTGTTTTTATTAGGATCAGGAGGGTTACAAACATGGTGATGGCCATGCGCAAAGAGACAATGTATCGGTGATCATTAACTCATGGGCGTGAGGGAAAGGGCGTTTTGAAGATATAGGATGTTAGGAGCTTGGGTCAATATAAAACAAAATCCTGGCACCGGGAAGATGCTTGTTAACAGCAGACATGAGGGGCCATGTTTATCTTAGCTGGCCCAGGGGATGAGACCAAGAGAGCCTACTACCTCAGGGTCCACAGGGCACCTTTCTTTTGCTAATTAGCTCTTCTCTGGGCAACTTCACCCCACAGCAGTCTATAGCCCTATTTACTGGTTTACCTAATTTGGTCCTTCCTTCCTGGGAAAGCAGCTTTCTGCTATTGTACTAAGTTGGGGGCGTTTCCCCCCTGAATACCTAATCTCCTTTACATCATATACCTTTGTCCTATACTGGGGCCTTTGCCCCACCTGCCTCACCTATTCTTATTTACCTAATCTTGTTTACCCAAACTTGGGTGTGAGCATCCTATGGCTTTCTAATTCTTTATGCCTTGTTAACCCATCTGTGCAAGCCCAGGGAATTCCTCAGCTTATTCCCCATAGCGTGCTCTCGCTCACTCTCTCTCTCCCTCTCTCCCTCTCAAAAATAAATAAATAAACGTTCAGAATATATTTTTTACATCTATAAAAAATGAAGTTAGTTAACAAGAATGAAAAAGGAGTTGATTAACAAGTTATTTCATCAAATGTAATATTTCACATGAAACAAAAACAAAAATTATCTTCCATGAAATCTGATTTTTCTGAAATGCATTAAAAGCATTACAATGCATGAAATGCATTTTAAAAGCATTAAAAATATGAATTCATTATAAATAAATATATAAATATAAAATATATTAGGGGTGCCCGGGTGGCTCAGTTGGTTAAGTGTCCGACCTCAGCTCAAGTCATGATCTTATGGTTCCTGAGTTTGAGCCCTGCATTGGGCTCTGTGCTGATAGCTCAGAGACTGGAGCCTGCTTTGGATTCTGTGTCTTCCTCTCTTTCTCTCTCTCTCTGCCCCTCCCCACTCATGTTCTGTCTCTTTCTCTCTCACAAATAAGCATTTAAAATTTTTTTAAAAATTTAAAAACAGGGGCGCCTGGGTGGCACAGTCGATTAAGCGTCCGACTTCAGCCAGGTCACGATCTCGCGGTCCGTGGGTTCGAGCCCCGCGTCAGGCTCTGGGCTGATGGCTCGGAGCCTGGAGCCTGTTTCCGATTCTGTGTCTCCCTCTCTCTCTGCCCCTCCCCCGTTCATGCTCTGTCTCTCTCTGTCCCAAAAATAAATAAACGTTGAAAAAAAATTTTTTTTAATTTAAAAACATAACATAATCTATATTCAATAATGAGCTTCTAAGGGCAGGAATAGTTTCATATTTTAAAAATTATTGAAGACCTTAGGAACTTTCAGTAATGTGTGTTATACTTACCGATATTTGCTATATCGTAAATGTAAATTGACATTTAAAATATATGGCTGTATTAACTAATTAAAAAAATAGAGATCCATTCATGTTAACCTAAGTACTTTGTGTAAAAATATTATTGGAAAAAATATGGACCTCATTCTTTTACATTTTTGCAAATCTATTTAATGTCTGGCTTTAAAAAAAAGACACAGAAATTCTAATATTTGCCTCCGTATTCTATTTGTTACGATGTGATGTTTTGCTTAAAGAATATGAGAAAAATCCAACCTTACATGGATAGGTAGCCAGATAGGGAGAATCTAACTGACCCCAGAAAATGTCTCAGAGACCCCAGGGGACTTCTAGCCACACTTTGAAACCACAGATCTATCTGTAAACAAAGTTATCCAAAAGTCATCATCATTTATGACAGAGACAGATTCTAGCTAGAGTTATACTGATTCTCCAGAACTTAATACGAATGACACATTTATCTGGAGACAATCTCAGATATTCATATTTCAGGATAGCTAAGTCTCTTCTGTTTTCCCACAAAACCTGGCTTGTCCCCTTCCCTACTGTATCATAAGCAATTTTACTTATGGTTCTTCTCGCTCATCAGACCGCCAGCTCTCCAGGGGCTTCAGAAATATTGTCCTTTCACTAGTTGGGATCAAGTCACAAGCGAAAGGCACAATGAATCAGTCTTTAATGAGTGCACGAACTAGCAGATGAAGGAAAATGTTTGAAATTCTGTTTAAAAGAGAATACGATGTCTTCTTATAGGATTTGGAGATAATAGAAGTGTCTGTGTTCTCAGAGGTTTTGGAAAGACAGAGAGTGAGAAAACTGTATTCATTGACACTGGTGAAGAATTTGATATCTTACAGACCTCTGGCCGTTATCCCAGACAGTTAAAAACAAGTTTTGTTTTGTTTTGTTTTGTTTTGGTTTGGTTTGTTTTCAGTACGCTAAGGTGGTTTCAATGGTAGATAGCACTGCTTTAATATTAATCTCAGTGTGTACAATCTGAAAAAAAGAATTATGAAAACAATTTAATCTAACAGTAATTCTCTAAATTGAAATAATACGGTAGAAGAAATAAAGGAAAAAAACCAACGTATAATAAAAAAATACTCTGTCTAGTCCCCTAGCTAGATAGCTAATAGTCAGACTTCTTATACCTCCATCCAACCCCTGAAAGGATGATTCCATCATTGTATTTCATTTATTTGTTCCTTTTCCTGCGGTTTTGTATTGACTGTAAACTTAGGTCTCTGAGTCTGTGCACACGTGCGTGCACATGAGGGACACGGGAAAAATAACGTGCGGCCTACAGAACACACATACAAAATCTTGCAATATTTGTAGGAATTTTACCTTTTCCCAGTTATGTTATTGTAAAGTTTGTCATTTCTCTCCCTATGCTAATACATGAGGAGGGAAAACATAACCCTCTATGTTTTAAAGATACGGAAACAGGGGTCCCATGAATTGTCCAAAAGCATTTGGCGAGCCTAGAGTAAAAACTTCTGCATCTGTAGTTTTGTTTTCACTTCATCGTTTGCCTCTTTCCTCCTCCTCTTACCGGTCCAACTTTATTAACCGAAATGTGTGTTTCCTCTTCCCTATCATGGTTTGGATGAATGCGTAGCTGACTTTGTAGATCTTCTTGTATGATGAAGCATCTGGTGGTGGCCCCGAAGCTTCTGACACTCTGGTGAGTTCGCCCCACAGCTCAGTGCAGATGGCAGAATTATTGATGGGAACGACAGCCTCCTGTGTGAATGGCAGCCACAGGGACAGCTTCTGTCCTTGTCTTCAGCACCAAACCCCACTCTCTTACTCATGGGAGCCATTCACCCGGCAGCCGTTGGGTGGGGCAGAGGTGAATCCTTTGTAAGAGGACAAGGACTTAGTTGACAAGTGTGATAAAGTGTTTTCCCCAGTTCATATCTGGAAGCAAACTGGCAGTCTCAAATTCAGATGCGGACTTAATGTCCGAGGTTTCGTTATCTAGGATACCGTCTCTATAACGCGTTATTAATTGCAGAGATCTTTATTCATGTTAAAGAATGTGTCACACACACACACGCTACACAGTCCCAGGACTAAACATAATCATTAATTCATATAATAGCGAGCAGAATGCCAATTTATCGTTGTCATTGACGATAAAATTTTCTTTCTGATAGATCTTATTCGCTGGGCAATTTTTGTCTCTTTGAGTATGTATGTGATAATTTTGCTTCAGTGTGGCAATTTACAAAAATGATAGTTTATTGCATTTTTTCTCCTTACTTCTGGTGCTTTGTGATTGTTGGAGTTACATTCATCAAACAGCACATTCATACGCAGCAACATAATTGTGGCCGTTTAGTATCTATAATCACTTAAAGAGAATGAGTGGGGATTAGCCCTTAGCTGGAGTGTTTAAAGAGGGAAAGAGGGAGCTTTAGTGTTTAAAAACAGATGAGCCATTTTCTACCTCCAGATTTCTTGCAGGATTTGTGCCTCGTCTGATTTTCTTTAGATTGAGGAAAATGCTTGTATCTATGAAGAATTTAAATGAGTACATTATACAAATGTTGTATTCAGGTGGAATGTAGTATTATATAGTAGTCTATTTAGGGGATTCAATGCCTGGAAATCCAGCATGCTGGAAAGTTCCATACCCTCAGACTTTTGTGTTTTAGAGACAATGTGAAAGAATTGCTTGAAAAATTCACTTCGCATATAAGAGAAAGCCGCCCCCCCACCCTTCTCATGTATGCTTGTAACAAGTGTGGAAATAACAACTGAAAATGGTAATACCACAAGAATATTGGCATCAGATTATAATCAGGTGATGTTCTAATGGAGAAACATCAGTGAGTGGTGTTGCTGAATGTATTATTTTGTGTTTGTTTGATTTTCCATCGGAGACACAACACTCTACCGTCTTTTCAATGTGAGGAGAAGGGCGCAGGGGTATTGGAGTATCTAATTTGGAAAAAGAGGTCAATTTTGAATGATTTTTTCTTTTCTTTTAAAATTGGCTTCCTTGGGGTGCCTGGGTGGCTCAGTTGGTTAAATGTCTGACTCTTAGTTTTAGTTCAGGTCATGATCATGCAGTTCGTGAGTTTGAGCCCCACTTGAGGCTCTGCGCTGCTTGGGATTCTCTCTCTCTCTCCCTCTCTCTCTACTTTTCTCTCCTCTCTCTCTCTTTCTCTCAAAGGTAAATAAATAAACTTTTTAAAAATCGTAAAATACAATGGTCCTCATTTGCTTATTGTCAAGAATGCCAGCTTTAAGATGAAGTGTTTCACAAGAAATATTTTCTTTTTTTTTAATTTTTTAATGTTTATTTAGTTTTGAGAGAGAGAGAGAGACAGAGACAGAGAGACTGTGAGTGGGGGAGGGGCAGAGAGAAAGACACGCAGAATCCGAAGGAGGCTCCAGGCTCTGAGCTGTCAGCACAGAGCCCTATGAGGGGCTCAAACTCACAGATTGCAAGACCATGAGCTGAGCTGAAGTGGGACACTTAGCTGACTGAGCCACCCAGGTGCCCCAAATCCCTCTACTTTCTATTTTAAAATTCTTTTTTATGGGATAGAGAGATTTATCAATAACTATAAGCATAGTGAGCAAACAAGATATTCAGCTTTTCCATATATATCTCATTTTGCTTAAGCATGTTATGAAAAGTGTCGGAAATAGGTGAAAATTGCATTTAGCAATCAAATGCTATCTTCAACATTTTCACTATCCTACTGCAACTGAATGGATAGCATGGTTCTTCATCTGTCTCATTTATGGCCACTGTGTAATTCTACAGGATGCTTCAGTAATAACTTCGGGATCTAAAATAGGAACAAAATGACCCATCCAAATATATCATGGAAATGTGATGGCTATAAAGACATGAATAAGGAAAACTAGAAAATCAATGAGGATTTAGGGAAGTAGTGGTAGGAGTAATAATAATAATAATAATAATAATGATAATGATAACGTCTAGTTATTCATTGAACTCTGTGCCTGCTTCTATACTAAGAGATGCATATGCCTTAACTTTAACCCCCATAATTCTACAATAAAGGTTTATTTTTTTAGCAGATGGGAAAGCAGTGGAGTGAGGAAATGCAGCTTGCCTAAGATTTCCCTGAAATGGAGTGACAGGAGAGAGATTCCAAAGTGCATTTATTATGACTATGAAATTGAATGTAAGGAAAAGTAGATATTTTACTCTTGTCCAATGCCCTACAGTCCACAAAGTGCATCATACTACCATTTGCTCCTTTCAAGAACTCAAGGATATACAGATCTGACTACCCCAGTTGTACAGACAAATAAATAAACACTTAAAATAACAATAATCACACGCTAATAAGGCACCAAGCCTCAAGTAGAGACAAGTGCACTGTCCTCTGTATGAAGTCAAGCCACTTGGCCTAGAGAATGGATTGAAAGTAAAGAATAGAGACATACAGGGAGAAGCAAGATATACATTCTGGAGGTCAATTAAGTTGGGGATTTGTGGGTTTGTGTATTTATTCTTGTTCTACGGGTTACTAGAAGAAATGTGCCTGGAGGGGTACCATGGGAAGAAAAAATATTTGAGGAAATAAAGGTGGCTTACAGAGGCTTTGTGTGTCGGCAGCGTTCTGGAGCAGCTAAATCCGCCCCCAGTGAAGGGAGGCAGTGAGTTACGAGGAGAAGAGAGCACTGGGTCTGACGGCAGCTATGGTGGGTTCCAGGCCAGGCTCAGACACTCCCGAGCTGGGGGATCCCGGGGACTTATTCTCCCTGCTCGTAAAACAAGAGGGTTGTATTCTATGATGTCTAATGAACTGGACGGCTCTAAAAAGTTGTTTCGACCCTAGAGTTTCATTACATTTCAAGCCTCATTAAGAAGTTATCGCAGATATCGGACAGCTCAGCGGGCTCTCCAGAGAAGGAAGAGGCCTCTGAATATCTCCTACCTGCTATCATGGGGCCTCCACCGAAACATCAACTTGAAGCCAGGGTAGGCTGTAGTATTAGCCTGCTACTTTGTCCCCAGTGGTCTGCCTTGCCATTCATTCTGGTGAAAACAGAAACATTCAGAGGAATTAGAAAGATCAAGGAGAGAGAAAATGGGGTGCAAAAGACACCCCTTGATTTTGTAATTCTCAGAGGATTATCTGCAGGCTGCTTTCACACAAGACTATAGACCTGTAGAAATAAACAAGTAACAGCATATTCTTTAAGGCGAGCGAGCGGCGGTGTTTGGACGGTATGTATACTTCCCAAATTTTCTGATGATCTTAACTCTAGGAAACCTCCGTTCTCTCTATTCAAGGGCTGATCAGGTACCTGTCTGCCCTTAAATACAGCAAAGAAAGGGCTGTATGTTCTTGAGACTAAGTGTTAGGCACTGTGTTTCTTCTGAATGCATCACAAAAAGCCAGGGATACATTTTCTGGATCCCCCAAAACACAATCCCTCTGCCCTTCCGAAATGCATCTAAATCGATCACTTGCCCTGTAGGCACGCTGGAACTGGTGAAGCAGTCTTGCCCCACCCCAACCATTTCCGTATGGAAATGTCCATTATTTTAGTATAAATTGCTTTTTCTGTCTCATTTATTTTTTGTTGGAACATCATATCGATTTTTTTTTTAGTTATTATAAGTGTATAGGTGGGTTTACCATCTATGAATTTCATTTCAGGATATTAAATGACCATTAGAAAGCACTTATTCAGGAAGAAATCACTGGGCCTCATAGAAGTCAGGCTCACTGGTGTAGAATAGCTTACATTATTTACTGGAGTTTTCCAAGTTGGGTAGGCGATGCCACCGTGAGCTCCAGGGTTTCCTTAACATCTTTGATTAGCCAGCTTCCTAATTTCCAAGCTTAGCTGGTCATCTGATTTTTTGTTGTCATTGTTGTTCATAGACAGATTAGGAACACATGGGCGAAAAAGGCTGAAATCAGAGTTGTCCCCTTCTAAGCCCTGTAATAATCTGCTTAGCTAACATTTACTGAAAACATACACTGTGAAAGCTATCTGTTCAAAGGATACCACACGGTCACTATCTCAAGAAGGTAATACTTATCGTTGGCAGGGTAGAGAGAGACACGTGAACATAAACCATAAAGCCATATGTGAGAAAACAAATGACATGCTATAAAATTGCAGGAGAAACAATTCTTACAACAGCATTCAGGGTAAGTTTTAGGAAAAAAATAACATTTGAATAGAGGCTTAAGGGTCGAATGAGGTTTTGATATAGTAGGAGAGCAAACAGTCTGAACAAAGTTAATTGCCATAAAAATGTGGCCATGTCCAGGGAATAATAAGCAGTCAACGTGAGCACTGAAGTGTGCTCCCAGATGGGGCTCACAGGCAGGATGTGCCCAGATCTCGGGCAGTTTTAAATGCCACACTTAGGAATTTTAACCTGTCCCCTTGGACAATAAGGAGATCCTGCATGTTTTGGGGAGAAGGTGCTGGCATCATTGAAATTGGTTTGGAGAAGTTGACTGGCGGCCGTGTAAGGGATAAAAAGGAGAGCAAATGAAAAGAAAAGGGGCAGGGAGACGATGAGGGGTTGCTTCCATAATCCAGCGGTGGGATCACCTGGGTGGCCCAGTGGGTGAAGCCTACTGACTGTTGGTTTCAGCTCAGGTCATAATCTCATGGTTCTGTGAGTTCAAGCCCCGCATTTGGCTTTGCACTGCCAGCATGGATCCTGCCTGGGATTCTCTCTCTCTCTCTCTCTCTCTCTCTCTCTTTCTCTCTGTCCCTCCTTCCTTATGTTTACTCTCTCTCTCTCTCTCAGAATAAATTTAAAAAACAAACAAACAAATAAACAAAACCACACATAACCCAGAGGTGAGTTAACACAGCAGGACTGAAGTTAGGCACTGACGCAAGAGTGGGAAGGAGGAAGGCAGATGGGAGGGAAAATGACATATCCTAACTGTGGGTGTAGCGGGCAAGGAAAGTGAAAGATGAGGAAATGACCCCAAGCCCCCTCATATGGATGATATTAATAAGTGAAGGAGACAATTATCACTCTGGAGGACTGAATGTTTAGAAAGAGGACAACGAATTTGGTTTGGAACACACTGAGTGTCCCCCAAAGAAGCTTTCCCCTCGATAGAGGTAGCATCAGCACTGAAAGCAAATCCCACCCCCCAAGTCAATACAAACTTGTTTTCATGGCCAGTCATGGCTGGCTTAAACAGTCACTCAAAATATAAAGGGGGTTCTATTAGGATTTACAGAAGAGGTCATTGAATCATGGGGGCATCAGCGTCATTGGTGGACTTGATGAGCAAATATAAAACAAAGCTCTTGAATGAATGCTACCCTCGAAAATATGTTTTGTGTACATCATCTGCCAATACAACGCAGCTGTTCACACTCCTTAACGTGGTGGTGGGGGGGGGGGATGTGACAGGATATGACACTATGCTGAGGACTACAACAAAGTTCACGCCAATGGAGCAGATACTAATGTGCAGGCACATCCTCACTCCACTTTAAGAAACTCGCTCTGAGGGTAACATTCTGTCCATCACCAAGTGTTAATATTTTCCTTTTTTTTTTTTTTTTTTTTTTTTAAATTTTTTTTTCAACGTTTATTTATTTTGGGGACAGAGAGAGACAGAGCATGAACGGGGGAAGGGCAGAGAGAGAGGGAGACACAGAATCGGAAACAGGCTCCCGGCTCTGAGCCATCAGCCCAGAGCCCGACGCGGGGCTCGAACTCACGGACCGCGAGATCGTGACCTGGCTGAAGTCGGACGCTTAACCGACTGCGCCACCCAGGCGCCCCAATATTTTCCTTTTTTACTCTTGTTCCTCGGAAGCATTTCGGGGGCCCCTCACTGAGACACCAAGACTTGTTTTTATGTGATGGCCTAATTTTACTATCCTATAAAAATAAGTGACTGCAACGATCTGGCTTTTATATCCGGAATGACCTACCATCCCTTCATCTCACAATCCCAGGGAAATGTTCTTGCTTGGGCTTCTGGCACTGTTCTGAGTGGGGGTAGTGGGGAAGGAAGGACTTCAGAACTGGAGAGACGCCCCCTCCCCAGCACTCGGTGGATTGAATTAGCTGAATTAGACATCAGCGAAGCCATTTCATGCACTTATTTTTTTTTTAATTTATTTTTATTTCTTTGGAGAGACATAGAGAGAGCAAGCAGGGAGGGGCAGAGAGAGAGGGAGCGAGAATAACAAGCCGGCTCCACACACTGTCAGCACCGAGACCAACGTGGGGCTCGAACACATGAACCGTGAGATCATGACCTGAGATGAAATTCAGAGTCAGGTGCGTAACCAGCTGAGCCACCCGGGTGCCTGTGAAGGCATTTGAAAGAGAGGACAGGAGCACCCAGATGAGACAGGGCTTGGGGAAAACAACACATAACTGATGGCTGTAACTAGAGAAGTCAAGTGTTAATAAGAAAAAAGAGGCTAGTCGGAAATGGAAGCACAGTGGTAAATACGAAGCTATTGGGGTAGATACGCGCGAGTCTATTTTAGCCAGACGCCTTTACACTTTTAAATCACATATTAACAGTCTTCAATCTGACTTCATGCTCACCAAGTAGCAGGCTGATAATAATGTGGCTTCCTGTGTGGTATGCCGGCAGGTAGACTGTCTGGTTGCCTCTCCAATTAGACGGCTCATTATAAATTGATAAACTGGTGTACATCATTCCTTTTGAGCCTGGAGAATCTGAGATCACCCCTGCTTCTGGTATGTTGATAAATCAGCTTTGTAAGCCACCTACACTTAGAGCCAGTCCTTGAACCATAATGAATTTGAGGCTGCCTCCCTATGAAGCTTCTTTGGAGATAGATAGAAATGCATTCCTTTAAGGCTGCCAATATCTCATTGAGCACAACTTTTTTTTGAATCGAAGTGTAATCATCGTCACCGTTGGTAGATTGAAAGTCAGGATTAGATAAACTACATAGCAGCACCTCGGACCCAGTACCGTCTTAAAGCCAGGGTAAGCGTGCAATGTAGAGTTCGACAGCAGGTCACATTTGAGGGTGAAATGGAACACTCACCAAATTTGAGAATAGGATAGGGGCGCCTGGGTGGCGCAGTCGGTTAAGCGTCCGACTTCAGCCAGGTCACGATCTCGCAGTCCGGGAGTTCGAGCCCCGCGTCAGGCTCTGGGCTGATGGCTCGGAGCCTGGAGCCTGTTTCCGATTCTGTGTCTCCGTCTCTCTCTGCCCCTCCCCTGTTCATGCTCTGTCTCTCTCTGTCCCAAAAATAAATAAAAAACGTTGAAAAAAAAATTAAAAAAAAAAAAGAAAACAGTTTTCAAAGAGGACTGTTCTAAGAAAACAATGGTATATGGCCACCCTACTCAACTCAAATCAATCTTGAGACTGAAGTTGAGATTTTTCTTAGGATTCTTTTGTGAATCTATAATGAACCAGTACCGAAAGATACAGCTTTTTCTCTCTCATCCAAACATGAACCTCACTCAAAACTTCCTGGGACAGCTCCCTTGTGGCTTCTGCACTTGGCATTCCATAGGACAAGCAAAATTTATCCATTATGATGACCTCCCAACCTGGTGACCTAAGTTGTGCACGTAGGTTATTCCCTACCTGCTGTGTCTTATCTGAGCACATCTATTCTCCAGGGAGAAAAAATCAAGTTTAGGTCTATACAAAATTGCCAAAGATTTAAAAGTGGCTTTCTTTGGAGAGAGGCAATGGGAATCCAAAGGAAGGTGAACCATTTACTTTTTATTTATAATTTTTGTACTACTTGAATTTTCTTGAATCATTTGACTTTTTTCTTGTTTTTTTCAAAATGTTTACTTATTTATTTTGAAGAAAAGAAAGAGTGAATGGGCGAGGGGCAGAGAGAGAGAGAGAGAGAGAGAGAGAGAGAATCCCAAGCAGGCTCCATGCTGTCAGCACTGAGCCCAATGAGGAACTCAATCCCACCAATGGCAAGATCATGACCCAAGCCAAAATTAAGAGTCGGATGGTTAACTGACTGCACCATCCAGGAGCCCCTTGAGTTCGTTTGGTATTTTCATGACAGTCTTTAAAGAAAAAAAGTCACCTTACCCTTTCTAAAATTCTTTAAAAAATTTTTTTTTCAACGTTTATTTATTTTTGGGACAGAGAGAGACAGAGCATGAACGGGGGAGGGGCAGAGAGAGAGGGAGACACAGAATCAGAAACAGGCTCCAGGCTCCGAGCCATCTGTCCAGAGCCTGACGCGGGGCTCGAACTCCCGGACTGCAAGATCGTGACCTGGCTGAAGTCGGACGCTTAACCGACTGCGCCACCCAGGCGCCCCCCCCTTTCTAAAATTCTTACAGACTTGTGCAACTGTGCAATGAAGGCCCCTATAGGAGGCCCACGTGATTCTGAGGAGAGCGGAAGAAATAATAGGGTCTATTTTTTTTAGTATCCCAGGGTCTTACAGAAGGTTTTAGTAGAGAGAAAAATCATATCTTAAAAATAATATAATATGTATAACATAATACCAATATGCATTATATACTTAATTTTATTTATTTTACTAGCTTATTTAATTATAGCAATGTATGTATATATTTTTGTCTCTATGCATAACATATATTACATATATGTAACATACTCACATATTATGTTATATATAAATGTATACAAGCACGAATATATATGCAATATATATAATGTAGGTTATATATATCATATATATGTATTCAGAGTTGCTACCTCCTACTGTGTCATTTCTACACTGGATTTCCCTGTCTCTCCTGATTATCCTTAGTTCAGGTTTATCTCTGAGAACAGTCATGCTGACGTCCCCATGGTATGTAAACTGAGATGTCTGGATACAGACTTCATTTGCTGAGTAAGATTCCTCTGAGCATACTTTACAGATGGAGACAGCTGCTATAAATCATGTGGAATTAAAGAGTACATTTTAAATTTCTGAAAATGGAATTAATTAAAATGAAAATATAAACATGTGGGTGCATCAGTATAGAAAAGCAATTTAAAGCTCAACAGCAAATTGTTATGGCTTCAAATCAACTCCATGTTCAAGGTTGCTTTCGGGTACCATATCAATGATGGTATAAAATACATTATGAAGGTGAAACCTAAAGAGAAAAATTCCAGTATAAGTGACTCTGGCAATGGAAATCATGGAGATCACAGCCCAGAAATCAGTTGCATACACATCTTCTTGGCTTCTAATGTAGATACTGTAATTCCTCTGAAACAAGTCGTCTTCCAAACTTATTGACTTTCAATATATGCCCAATCTTAGATAGTTTGTGATCAGATTAAGAGCACCTCAGTCTAGTAGTAGCAAAAGAAGAGGGAGAAATTTAAAAGGGAAATGCTAGAAACTAATTGGGGAGGATATATTTAAATTTAATATGTTACATATATTTAATGCATTTTTCAAAATATCACATTTAACAAGTAAATAATTGTATTTGTAGTATACTTACAGTTGTTTAGAGATTTTGAATTCCTATGACAGAAAAACAGAACCTGTGAAAATGAAAATTGTTGATGCATTAAGGTAGATAGGTAAGATGATAATGGAGAACACCCAAAGCCATGGATCAAAAAGATAGAAAGTTATTTGTCTTTCATGTTTAGGGAAGATGAGCAGGTTCTGAGCAACAAAATGAGCCAGTGTCCTGGGCCTACAATGGTTCTGCCGTATTTACCATAGCTTCCAAGGCCACTCTGGACACAATCCTTTCAGACAATGGGAAGGGGAAGAACAGAAGAGTAGAGGCAGGGATTCCCTCATACGCAAGAGAAGTGGACGTTACACAAATCAGTTCTACTCACATTCCATTGAGGAGACCTTTGGGCTCCTGACCTTGTGCAATTCAAGGCAGACTGAAAAATGTACCCTATTCAAAAGCTTACTAGAGGAGAAAGATCAGCATGGGGAGTTGCCAGTCTTAGCCTCATGGGCAGGGTGGATATCTTTCGTCTTTTCCTTGTATTATTACTATTTATTCAGTAAAGTAATAAAAAGTCAGTGGGAATTGGGAACCATCTCCAAAACAATCCACGATTTGTCCCTTTGGGTCTTCAGTGGAAACTCAGAAGTCTTTAGGAGTTGAGAATCGGTTGTGACATAAAAGTAAAGATCACGTGACTTCAATTGCCATATGCAATCCTTTTGTGAGAAAAAATATGAGTTACCATTCTAAGCAGGCAGAGGGTGCATCTCATCTGGTGGCCAATACCAGATGTTTCACTAAGAGGAATAAACCTCCCATCATATACTTAATTTCGCAATATTATACCATGGGGGGGCATATCTTCCTGACCCATCTGGTGAGCAGTTTCTGCCCTCAAGCATGAAGATTGATAGCGGGTGTAATTCTATCCTAGCTCATGTACTGTGACTGCAGATGCCAGCCTTCCTCACATGAATCTCTAATTATCTTTAGGATCATTTTCTCTCATTCGCCTTCGGTTGCCTGGTATACAGGTTAAAAATGTTGCTAATTCTTGAACATTATTCTAAAAAAAAAACTACTTATGAATGTTTAATACATTATTCTGTCTTGTTTTATTAGCTACAGGTCACCTGTGTCTTTTTTTTTTTAATGTTCTATTTATATTTTATATTGCCCCCAGTGATTTGAGAGGTGCATTGACAAAGTAATTTTTCTCAAAATATATCATTGTCTCCATTTCCCCTATGCTGAATGTCTTTGTTTATTTTCCATGACAATTTATAGTCATGAACTAACTTCCTTGCTGCTAATTTCACTGTAAATTTCATTGTGTTACCAGACACCCTCTGGACTCAACTCTAACAGATCAATACACTGAATTTATATTTGGTACGGAGCTATTAGCACCAGTATCAGCAGGGTAATTAACTTCCCAAATAGAGATATCATTCCCCGTCCTCATTATTAATAGCGTGTATATCTTGAGGAAATACTTCTGTTTCCACCTAACACACATCAAAAGAACTTGTGACTCAATTCCAACGTCCATGTGAATTCTAGACTTGGGGGACATCATTTCTTGGCACAGGATAATTTTAAGATCTATTAGGACAGGAATAGAGAAGAATAGAGAAATTGCCAGTCATGAAAAGAGCTACACACAGAAACAAAGTATAGAGGCTGCATGGAAGAAAGAGCTCGATATGAAAGACTACTCAGCATTTTGATCATCCTTCAGAAATAATAGTCAATCCCTATCTAAATGACCATGAAATTCACTTGAAGGTCAGCATTCACTTTGGTAAAGCAAAGGCCGATGACTTCTCATTGACAAAATAAGTTGCCCTTCATAATTTAAGAGGTAACTACCTTGGTTGAAAAATACGCTATATGCTTAATGATAGTTGGAAAAAATGTGCAATGTCTTCCACATATGTGCATCTGTTTCTTTTTTTGTGTGATGGCATTATATACTAATGTAGTATAAATTAATATTTAAACATGCTTCATGTACTGAGTGCATAAGCTATGCAAGATTCTCTACTGAATTCTTTGAATAGAACTCAGCAATATTACCCATCCTCGTCGGGATAAGAAGAAAAATATTCTGAAGCCAAAGTTCTAACATATAAAAATTTCACCACTATCTATGGATGGGAGATCTGGGATTGAATTGGGCTCATGGAATAATCGCCCTGGACTCTGACTCACTAATATATGTGAAAACTGAAAAGTGTGGTATTGACAATACGAATTTAAGGAATATAATTCCACCAAAAAAAAAAAAAGAATCTCACTTATACTTAGATAATATTTGCCTAATGTTTTTATTTCAATGAATGGATCAGGAACATTTTATATTAAAAGTAAATGCGATTTGGATGCAAATTAAAAAAACTGAAACTAAAAAAAAAAAAGTAAATATGAGATCTTTGAAACATGTCCTCCTAAAATTTCTTTCTTCCCCCCAACCATTTCAAAAGCCCTGATTTAAAATGAGAGTGCCATTTAAATCAATTTATGCTCATTTTCATGTAATTAATTTCTGTTGTTATTCGACAATACTTTCCTTTACTCTTTGTTTTTAGAATAGATTTATTAGGTTTAAATTGCTTATATACTCCTATGCTTAAATTGGGAGACAATCCATCCAACTTTGCCTAACCATTACTTTGCTTAAGATCGCTTCCTGCCTAATGGATTTTTTTTTTCTTGATAAATGTGTTTAGCCCTCTGCATATGTCCTGTGCACATAACGAGTTTGTTGTCGAAGTGACAGTGAGAATTCCACAGATGTCACGAAGACACAGAAATGTAAGGCGCTTGATAATTAGTTGTAACTTCATAAACGCCCAGGTACTGTTTTCTCTTATGGTCATTCATATAACTATCTTGTAGATTCTTATGTCATTATGGCCTCCCTCTCAATCTGGCCATGTCTTAATATCCAGTGTATCAAATCTAATCCTACAGTTTATTGTGGGCCACCCCAGTTGGTCTGTTCTGAGCTCTTTCCTCCCTTCTGAATGAATAGGAGTTATACTTATGCCCTGCTGGTGGCTTGAATCACCTCAATTTGTTCTGGCAATCAGAGGCGGCCACTTCAAGGGAAAGGCGTGAGGACCACTGAATACCACATTAAGATTGACCTCAGGCTGAATGTAAAAGGCTCAGTCCTTTCTGCCAGGCCAGCAGAGCATGTGCAAACAGATTGGCTCAAGTGCGAAATGGTCCAGTGATGGAAAGCAAGTCTTGGTCTCTTTTCTCCGTTTCATTCTCTCTCTCTCTCTTTCTCTCACTTTTCTTTCTTCCTTTAAAAAGGAAACAGGATAGTGGACAGGCTAGTATAATCTTTGCAACATCTGTTGCCTTTCACAAGGGTCTTAGCTAAGGACAATAGGTTTCAAAAGGGGACTGAGATCCTGTTGATGGGGGTAAAATAAAAGCTCTCCACTGAAAGGAATACATGTTTCCCCACACGGTTGAGCCCTTTTGTGCCTTCGGTCAGAATGGACACGAAGAAACTTTTCTTTTTTTTCCTGATGAAACCGCCAGGAAAAAAAAAAAATCTTTCCCAATTAGTGCTTAATGGACTTAAAGAAGTGAAGAAAAGTTACATTTTCCCCCTCCTTGCTTTTAGTCTCAATACCTCAATCTTAAGCTTGGTTAATCAGAAGTGTGAAGGAATTTATGCTTTCCCTTCTTTCACATCTGTTCTGTTACTTCTGAGCTTTCTAACTTTTTTATACTAAGTCCAGAAAGTTTAGAGAGAGAATGTTAGGCTCTTACATTTTTTTTTTTTTTTTTTTTGGCCAAAATGAGTATTTCACAGTGATTATTCTTTCTTTTGAATTTGATGTGTTCATCTGACTCCAGTGATCATCCACTGGGCATTAAATTTACATAATTTATATAGTATCAGTAACCTGCTTTTTGTTGGCAAGATATTTTTCATAAGCAATTTTGTCCACTCCAACCATGGCATCCTTTCCTATAAATGAGATACGATACAGCTGATGTGTGTGTAACTCCTGCAGCCTTCTGTTTCTTAAAACAAAAAAGCAAAGCAAACAAAAGTCAATTGCAATATCTATACTTTTATTGACCTTGTGTATGTTTCGGAACCCTTCTTATAGTTTTGAAAAAAAAACAGAGAATATCTAGACTTAGAGATTTACGTCTATCAAGAGAATAATTGGTTTGTATAGATTTTAATGATTATGATCCATGTTGTATTTATAACAAAGATATATAAATAATTCTGAGCAAGTGTGAATGAATTCAAGTTTTTTTAAAAAAAATAATGTGATGGTGGGGCACCCGAGTGGCTCAGTCGACTTCAGCTCAGGTCATGATCTCGCGGTTTGTGAGTTAAGAGCCCCACGTTGGGCTCTGTGCTGGCAGCTCAGAGCCTGGAGCCTGCTTCGGATTCTATGTCTCCCTCCCTCTTTACCCCTCCTCTGCTCACACTCTCTCTCTCTCTCCTTCAAAAATAAATAAACATTAACAAAACTTTTTTTTAATAAGATAAAATAAAACAATATAATGGGTCCTTTGATACTCATATGCTTTTACCAACATAGTATATTCATACATGATATATGTAATAAATGTTTAAAATGCCCTTTAAACATATTAGTTAAAATGGGTATAATTTATTTTATTCCAAAATGAAAATGTAAATGCCTCAAAAGTTTTAAAAATATTCCTTGTAGTTTAAATGCATGATTATATATCCAATTCTATTTACATAGGCACTATTAAAAATATAAAATACAATGTTGTACAATATCTTGTATGATTCTTATTACTGATTATCAAGTCATCCTATTTGTAAAAAAGCTTTAATGTTTACTTATTTTTGAGAGAAAGAGACAGAGGAACAGAATCGAAGCAGGCTCCAGGCTCTGAGCTGTCAGCACAGAGCCCGACGCGGGGCTCGAACCCATGAACCATGAGATCATGACCTGAGCTGAAGTCAGATGCTCACCTGACTGAGCCACCCAGGTGCCCCTCAAGTGATCCTGTTTTTAAACTCAAAGTAAAAAATAACAAAAGAAAGTCAACGTAAGGAGTGGAATTTAGGAATATAAAGACAATATATTACAAATATGGAAGAATATGAGGGGCATGATTGAAATGACTATATTTTCCAAAAAAAGGAATCTTTATAAACTGGGCTTTAGTTAACATCTCATAATCCCATTAGGATAGGGGAAACTAAAATTACTTGGGAGTATTTCAGAACTAGTCTTCATGAAATGAGATAAATCGTGTTTTGCTTTTCTCACTTCTGATACTTTTATGTGGATGCTAAGGTCCCATTTAAATCAATAGGAGTACCAAGACTAGAAAACATTGATAGCATAAATAAAATAAGGGAAAAAAATAGATCAGAAGTCTTTTGCAAACTTACATATAATAAGGTAGATATGTCCCAGTGGGTGGTACTAAGATTTTCCAGGTAATGTAACAGGGCAGATAGACTAACACTGAGGTTTTCGCTCACTTCCAATATATCCTACAGATTACTTCTATCACAAGAATGATAAAATCTCATTATGTCTAGTGATTAAATGAAAAAAAAAATGTCTGAAGACTTCTTTTTTTTAACTTTTTCATTTTGTAAAATAAGACACACTTTATAAAAATTCTTAGACTTTTAAGTCTGCCTACTCACATGATATGCTATGGACTGAATGTTTGTGTTCCCCGCCCCCTACCCCCCAAATTCATATGTTGAGGCCCTAATCCCCAATGTGATGGTGAGTTTGGAGCTGGAGTCTTTGGGACATAATTGGATTTGGATGAGATCACTGGGGTGGAGCCCTCACCATGGGATTGATTTCCATGTAAGGGGATGAAGAGGGCATATCTCACTCTTGGCTACATGAAGACACCACCAGAAGGTGGCTGTCTCTAAGCCAGGAAGAGAGCTCTCACCCGAACCTGACCATGCTGATACCTTGACTTCAGAGTTGTGGCTCCTCGAATTGTGAGAGATTAGTGTTTGCTGTCTAAGCTACATAGTGTGTGGAATTTTCTTATAACAGCTTGAGCAGACGGAGACATTGTACCCTTGACACTAGGGATCATTATTTGTACACCCATAAACTGCTACCAGTTAAATTACGGACTAAGATGACTGTGGTAAACAGGAGTGTACACGTCCCATCTCAAGGCAACAGAAAATGCTCAAGTTCAATCATACTTTACAATATGAAATTGCAGCCCAGCTTGGTCAGAATTTTGGCATATAAAAGAGAAGTCGGAAATAGGGACCTGGATGCATGATCTTCCAATAACAAACACTGGAAGATACTTACGTAAAAAATGAAAACAAAAAACTCTGTGGGCCAAAGTCATGTGGAAGATGGGCTCCGTGTAAATCCGAGGAACCCTCAGTTGGTACACCTTGGTTACACAAACTAAAACATCTGAAACACTATTGGCCTTGCTCTTTTCTGGTATTCACACAAACAGGAGACACAACCTAACCAAATTTTCAAGAGCAGTTAAGGAGCTGTTTTTCCAGAAATTTAGAAATATTTATTTTGTCTTAATCTATTGGGGAAAATTGGAATGTTTAAAGGACTCTAATCATTTTCTAAAAAGTCATGAGCTATTTCTATTCCTAACTATGATTTAAATAAACTTACTTTTTTTTTTAAATTTGTTAACTTTTGGGTGGAAACTACTTGACATTTCATATGATAATGGAATTGAATTATCAATAAATATGGATTCTAACAGCAAATGGCTTTCTTGCCATGAGCTAGTCCTTTGCCTTTTTAGTTCTCCACCATATAGGCATTTTGCCCTGAAGCAAATGACTCATTCAATTCTTATTCTCATAAGAATGAAAATTATGATGTATATTTGTATTTAAATAAAATTTTAAGGTGTGATGGAAATCCATGTTTTCAGAATTATTTATAATATACATTCAATTTTTGTAATTATATAGTCACTACAGTCTGAGCTGTAAAACATATCATATTAAAAATGAGAAAGGCTACAACCAAATTATTTTTCCATTGCTCAGACACACTATGAAATGTAAACAAAAATCTTTCTTGGTATTTGAAATGCAAAATATCAAATAATTAAGTACCAGGATCTAAGATCTTTAAGAATCCTGCTTTGGGTATTGCGGGATAGACCAATCAGCATGCTTTCATTACCGGGTTTTGATTCTTACTTCCATACTTGAAATTTATCCTAAGAGTATGAACCAATCTCGTTCCCTCTCTGAATTTCAGTTTCATCATTGATAAAGTAAGGGAATATGATTAAATGTCTTCAAAGGTGTCTTATGTAGGTCATTTCATGCATAAGGTATTGGTTCCAATTATCCTCAGTGACTGGTGGTAATTTAGTGGCTTGCCAAGACCCATTAACCCTTTCAGACCAGCATCTGTATCCACAGATATATTTGCAAGGAAGTCTTTAAATTACTTACTATAACATTTTTTTTTTTGTCTCTCAACATTAAAAGTAAAAATCCCTAGCTAACAAACATGGCATAATGAGAACTCATTTCAACCACAACTGTTCTCACACGAACACGCGAAGGTATTGGGAAATATCGTGCCTTATTTTGCCCATGAAGTATGTTTGCTCCTATTGGTCCTAATGTAACTGCATCAGTCTGAATTGGGTTTGTTCTTTATTTAATCATTTGCAGTCAGGGGACCTCCTTTAATTTGGACTTTAGAGTGACCATTTTGTTAGATGGGGAATGAAATAAAACAGAGACGCTTGTTCTATTCATTTTTAATCATTCAGCCCTCAAAGTGGAAAGGGAAACCATTTGTAGTTCACAAAGATAATGACTGCTTCAGATTTTGCCTTTGTGCGTGTAGTTCAAGTTCATAAAAAGACTGCTGCTCTCCTTAACCCGAAGTATCTTCTAGGGCGGTGGTTCTTCACGACTTTATTAAGCATGCTTGACTTCTTAAAAAACTCACCTTCGAAGAAACTGGCTCATTTCATCTAAGCTTTCTCACTGAGGTATATAGTTTCCCCTCCTATTTTCTGATTCCCCTTTTGAACATGAGTGTGGATTCAAAGTCACGTAGCTCCATGCAGCCGCTGGAGGTAGGGTCATTCCTACATGCACAGTTTATGTGTGTTAGGAGAGCACTAAGTATAATTGAGTGGCGCCAGCTGTAAAATCTGCAGAACCCAGGGCACACCCGTTCTCTGGATCTCCACGCAGGGAACAACCAGGTCAGTGTTGAGCTCAGTGGGCATGGGCGGAGGAATAGTGTCCCAAATACAAGTGGAACAGCTGAATGCATGCTTAGGGAGCCCTCTTTCTGTCTTGGTGAGAAGAGGATTACGTAGAATCTAATTTTATCTGAAAAAAAAAAAAATCCCTTTGCTCCTTGGAAATGGTTTCCAGTTCTGTGAATAATCTCCTGATTTGCTGTTGACTCCTACTGGCTCTAGTCACGTCCTAGACCCAAGGGAAATGCCATCCTTTTTTCTTTTTAATTATTATGTATGTATGTATGTATGTATTTAGAGAGGGAGATGGGGGAGGAGTAGAGAGAGAGGGAGAAAGAGAAGCTTAAGGAGGCTCGATGCCCAGCAGGGAGCCCCATGACGGGGCTCGATCTCACAGTCATGAGATCATGACCTGAGCCGAAATCAAGTCAGACTCTTCCGTTAACGCTCCAGTAGAAACTATTATCTCCGCCTTTCAAATCTGGTAACTCACTGTGTGTGCACTGTGCCCTTCCTGAGTTTAGCCTCATCTCTCCCTTCTTTTATATCTATGTGCCGGGAATACAACTGTGGGGTCTTGGCCTTTCTTTCCCTTCTGGTGCCTGCCGTGTGTGGCATTAAACCTGGAGCGCAGTTCATACTCAAGAAATATATTTGAAATGAGTTTATTGAGAAAATCCACATTTGTCCAGAGATTCTATTGCTTATCACAGAGAGTGCACTGTTTAGCAGAAATTTGCATTGTTGCTTTTCTCTCTGAAGGTTTTCAAAGGCTTTTATGGAACCACTGTGATTCAACAGACAGCGCAGGCCTCGCCGTATTATTTCTGACAATTTTGATTTGAGCTGCTTTTTAAAGAAGTCATTTGTGTTCCAACCATTTTCAACCCTGAGATACAACTGCATCGGTATATGCCATTTAAAGAAGTAGGTGTTCCCTTGCTTTCGCATTTAATACCAAATCCAAATCAGATGTTTATCTGCTGGAGTTTGTTCTTCAGAAAGAAAATGTTGAGAAATTTGACATGTAGCAGGAGAAAATTCTGCTTCTGCTTTCAAATCATACCCAATGGCCGACAACAGCTCAGCTATTCTCAAGCCTCGACGGGAAGCCCTGAATATCTGGAGGAAACTGGATGGATAGTCAGGACCACCTCCTTTGCTTAGATCTGGGGAAACACGAATTCATCACTTTTGTATGCCATTCCCGCTACGTCCTTTTGTTCCCATTTTCTCTCTGTGGGTGTTTTTGTTTTTGTTTTCTAAATGGTTTGCGGGAGGAGTGAGCCACCTGCAATGTCACAGCCAACACGGAACCTTTGGTGGCACAAACTGAGAGTCTCAGGGAAATTTTCCGTGTAGATTTTCACTTGCCTCCTCCCAGACCATGGACCATTGAGCATCCTGCATTCTTTTTCTTTTCTTTTTTTTTTTTTTTTCAAATTTTTAATGTTTACTTAGTGTTGAGAGAGAGACAAAGCTTGAACAGGGGAGGGGCAGAGTGAAAGAGGGAGACACAGAATCTGAAGCAGACTCCAGGCCCTGAGCTGTCAGCACAGAACCCGACACGGGGCCTTGAACCCACGAACCATGAGATCATGACCTGAGCTGAAGTCAGACGCTCAACCGACTGAGCCACCCAGGCACCCCGAGCATCCTGCATTCTTAAGATTTGAGGCTCCTGAAAGTCCTGTTGCCCTCCTCTCCACACGGAGAAACTTCTAAGGGATGACTTCCTTTGGCCCCAATAGACATCTTTGTATTTCCTAAATAATTCTGTGCTGACTTCGTATCTCTCCTGTCTGCGAATATCTTCAGGGCCCTTCAACTGAGTACCACACCCTGCAAGTATTCATTTTTGAACAGACTGACTTTCTGGATGATGAAAAAGGAGCCCTTGAGAATATCCTAAGCAGCAAAGTTGTATTACCTCAGACTGTGGATTCTTCCGGCCCAGTGTTCTGCGAGGGATACTGTCACCAGTAGGAGGTGATTGGGGGCGATTCCATGATGCGACTTGTAGGCACATGTCTATCATTTAGTGTTCATTTATGCTCCCTTATTGATAACTATATATCTATAGATAGATGATATAGATTTAGATACAGATTTTCTGATTTCAAATCCAAGAGATATTCAAACATTAGTGTCCCAAGTAGTGTCCAGGCCCAGATGTTTCTTACCTGGATTTCTGGAATAATTTCCTAAACATTTCCTAAACTCTAGTCCAGTAATGTCTTCCAAGGCTGCCGGAGTGTTCCTTCTTCTACTGGAATTATGGTAATGACTCTCCCTCATAAAACTCTTAGTGATACCTTATTGTCCTCATGGCACACTCCAAATTATTTTTGCGTTCAAGACTTTCTGTCATATGGTCCCTTTTATGTGCTTCCACACTTGACATTTATGCATGCTTCATCACAACGTTTATCATGGTATATGGAGATGTACCCCCTGCCTGATTTTCACCATAGGTTGGAAGGTTCCTAAGGGTAGGAACTACATCTGAAATTCATCTTTGTAGTCCATCCTTCAGCAGGGGTTCAATTAATGCTTACCTAATTGGCAAATGAGTATATTGAGCTAGAATCTCTCCTCCTAAAACCTTCATTTTCTAGAAGATGGAAGCATGCTTAATTACATAAAATAAATTGAAGAACATAGACACCCTCTGGAAAATGCTAAGCATTACATAATGAAAAAAACATATTTATTAGCCACTGGCTTATGTTGAAGAAACTATAAATTCCTCCCCTTCTTGACAGTTTGCCTGATTTAGGTGCTTCTTTCTTCCTGTCACATCTATGTTTTCCTACCAGAACCCCCTGAATTTCTACAGCTACTCAATTCTCAATGCTTAGCTGTCTTCAGCTCTTAGCTGCAAGATCCTTGAGCCTCATTTGGTTTTAGAGTAAGTTCAGGATAGAATGAATATAACCTAATCAGCAATCTCATCAGAACCTTCTTACTTGTACCAAATCTGCTTTGAGAGATAAAATATGTAGGGAAGTACCTTCCATGGTGACACAAGGCATGACAGAGTTCGCCTACCTTTTCTGACTTCTCCTTTTCCAAAATATAGCTCTGGTACAGCTGATTTTATTGATTTCATCAAGAGTAAAAAAAAAAATAAATTGAAAGGAGGGTTGCTTTTTTCAACAGAGAAGGGAACATTAATCAAATTTGTGTATACCATATTATATGACACTGAAGAAATAAAACCTTCCACTGAAGGGATTTGAGAAAGGTTATTATATATAAGAATAGAAATATGAAAACATAAATTTGAAAATTACATGGAAACATTATGAAGTTTCTTAAGTAAGCATATGCAGTTATGACTTACATTTGTATTTCATGGAATCTTAAACATTTGCCAGGCACCTTAGGGTTTATCTAGTACAGTAAATTTTTATTTGTGTTTCTCAGGAAACTAGGTTTTCCAACCAACTAGAGTTTTAGGAAGAGGAGGGGAGAGTAAAAGAATCTAATAAAACAGGTCTCGTCCCTGGACTTGACCACAGCCTAAACCTGCGGAGTTCTTGTCTTATTGGCTGTTCCGAACAAATGTTGGGCTTCTTCCTGAGAATAAAATAACGAACACCTTTCAGGGACCTAGAGGGACCTGGGAATGTGTCCCTGCCCCAGCAACCCCTCCCCCCCCCACCCCTCCCCACTTGATCCATCTAGACTTTCCCCTTCCTACAATACTTCAGGTTTCTCAAACATGCCCAAAGCTTTCCTTCTGTAGATATTTGACTTTATTCTGCCCAGGTTCTTTTTCCTTCAGATCTTCACAAGCGCGACTCATTCGTATCATCACCTTGAGCTTAAGTGCCACCTCTGCAGAGAGGTCATCCCAGATGTCCTAGGAAAAGGGGTGTCCACGATTCTTTATCTTGTCCCTGAGGTAGACAGGCACTTAGACCTTCCTCTAGGATGAATGGCTTGTGACTCTAAGGACCAGAACTGGTATTCTGTTTAACTGAGCTCATCTCACCCCTTCTACAATCCCTGTAAAAGTTATGGCTTCAGGATTGTTTTGTTTTGTTATTTATTTGAGAGAGAGAGAGAGAGAGAGAGAGAGAGAGAGCGCGCACACAGGAACGAGCAAGGGAGGCACAGGGAGAGAGGGGGACAGAGGATTCAAAGTGGGTTCCATGCTGACAGCAGAGAGCCCAAAGCAGGGCTCAAACTCAGTAACCAAAGCCCAAGTTGGACACTTAACAGACTGAACCACCCAGGTGCCCTAGTTTAAGAGATTTTTTTTTTTTTTAAGAAGGCAGTTTACATGGAAGCATGTGGTTCAGGATAGAAGCCAAATTTGTGATCAGTATTTATGGGGAGGCACAAAAAAAAAAAAAAAAAGGATAAGTTGTGGGAAAAAAAACCTTAAAAAAAAATGATCTCCAATTCATTTTTTTTTTTTCGATTAAAACAAATATGGCACAGTACCTATTTCCTCATATCATCTCATAGATGAAAGACCCAGGAGATAAATGAGCAGGTTACAAATAGCATGGTGTCCTCAGGCTTGTGGTAATTGCTGGATGAGATATAAACATTCTCTTCTTTATTTAACAGATATCTATCATGGCCCAAGTCTGTGTGATGTCTTGATCCTACTGAATATCAATATGAAACCTTTGTTTTCCTGAGTCTTTTAGTCCAGAACAATTATAAGAATTGGTCCCATCCCAGCAATGCGTTCATAAGACAAAGCAAGGCACATGCTTGTATGGCCATCAGAAAAATGTAAAGTTCTAGATTGTATGGTATTAGCCAGAATAATTAAGGATTTTAATACAGAAAAAAAAAAACATGTCAAAGGCCTCAAAGATGAAGCCCATGTTTAATGTCTGGGTACCTGGAAAATGATAATGCCCTTGGCAGAGAAGAGAATACTGGGGAAATCCAGTATTCAGATAGGTCTGTTCTGAATATCCTGAGTTTGGGCGATGACCGACAGTTGAGTGGAAGTGAACTATGAAATGGCCATCCAAGCGGGCCTGGACTTGGGGAGGTTTCGGGTGGGAGATCGAACTTTAAAAATGAAGCAATGTTTAGTAAACAGCAACGCTAGGCATCTGGAACTCAACAGGAGTTTAAAAAAAAATGCTGGTGGAATTATTAGCATACGACTGTTTTAAAGACTACGAAGATGCAAGCTGAACGGGCAGGATGGACCGGATGGGGGAGAGCCACTGTGCCTGATGAACAGGAAAGCAGAGGGTGCTGACAAGGACAAGCCTTGCACCCACATTCGCCGTTAAGGATGGATAAGAGAAGCAGGGCACGTTCCCCCGACAGAATAGGAAAAATGAACGCACTCAGAAAGGATCTGTTCACCTCCCGAACCCCGACGACAGAACACCTAGCCGTCAGGTGAAATCAAGCACCTGAGCCGAGGAAAACAAAGCGGGCTCAACTCTCCTGGCTGCAGCGCGCTCTCCGTACAAGCCCGGATCCCCTTCCCCAGCTCCCGAGGGTCCTTCCACCCCACCCTGCGCGTAAATCGCACCCCTCAGAAGTTCCGCGTTAGAGAACGCAGCGGGGAAGAACATTTTCTGCAAGTAAAGAAAGTAGAACTAGGGCAGTCCGAGGAGATTGAAAGGGCAACACCATCACGCAAGAAACCTGTAAGTTCTGATTACTTTCATGACTTTGCCTTCATGCCTCAGGAGCTCCATTGATCACGGCCTCCACGACAGGTTGGGGGTGGGAGGGGAGGGCGCTCGGGGAAAAAAAAAAAAAATTCTCAAAACTCTCCTCCAGCTTCCGCGCTCTCAGATGCAAATACCTGGCGGAGAGATGGATGGGCCGCAGCCCCTCCTACTTTCCCCGCTCCCCTTGATTTCCCCGCGAAGGACTCCATCTGTACGGAGCCGTCAGGAGGGCGCTGGAGGAGGGGTGCGCGAGTGTGCGCGCGCGTGTGTGCGCGCGTGGCGGCGGAGCGGCTGCCTCTTCAACAGCCCTCACTGGGTCTCCAGGAGGTGCCCAAGTCTCAGTGGCTCCCCGGGCCGGGGTCGCCCGGCGCCGACCGCAGGCCTCCGCCGCCGACCACCCTCACCTCCTCGCCTCCCTCCTGCGCTGGCCCGGCGCCCTCTCGTCTTCTCTCGGGCGCTCGCCCTCTCGCCCTCTCTCCGGACGCGCGCTCCCGCTGGCTCCGGACCTGGCGTCTGAGCCGCTCGGGGAGAGGCGGCCGGCCCCTTGGAGCGGGCGGCGGCGGCGGGCCGGGGGCGCCCGCGGCCCGGGCCGGGGCAGGGGCCCCGCGGCCCGCGCCCCGCGGAGAGGGCTGTGATTGGAGCAGGAGCCCGCGCCCGGCCGGCCGCAGCGGGTGCCGGGCGGGCGCCGCCAGTCCGCCCCGCGCGCCGAGCTGCGCGCACTGGGTCCCGAAGCGCACGCGGGCGCCCGGCCGCTGAGCGCGCGCCCTCTCGGATGCCAACAGCCGGGTCGCTGGCGCCGGACGCCGCCGGGAGGGCAGCGAGGCCCCAGGTGAGTGCGTCCGCCCGCGCGGGGCCGGGGAAGGCGCCGCCGGGCAGGAGCGCGCGCCCTCGCCGTGCGCCTCCGGGGGCCGGACTCGGCGGTGAGCGGCAGGCGGGCGGGGGGGATCCGTGCGGAGTTTCCTTTGGCGTCCCCAAGTTTCCGCTGTGCGGCCGGGAGACGTGGCTCGGCGGGGCAGCACAGACGTGCGTACCGAGCCGCGGGCGCTCGGCCCCCCGAGAGCCCGAGCCGACCGCCGCCGGGGGCGGCGCGTGTTGGCGAGTTCGGGGCGAGAGCGGATCCGCGCACGCTCCCGATGAAGCGGTGAGGCCGGACTCTTGGACCGCCGTCCTCCAGGAGGGACGCGAGTGGGCCGCCGCTGACCTGGGGTGCAGGGGTGGGGGGGCCGGTCTCCGCGCTGGCGGGGCCGCCGGCTGCGCGGCGGTCTGAGACTGGAAGGGGGTGTGCGCCGGCGTGCACGGGAGTCCTCGTAGCCGTCCACGCTGGACTCCTTTTACCTTTGGAGAAGGTGCCACTCGTCTAAGGGTGTTTTGCTCTTGCCTGTAATTAGTATTCTGCTGCGACGGTGCGTCTGCAGGGCTTGCCTCTGCTCGGCGCCCCCGCTTCCCCTCCGCCTGGCGGTACCTTAGGTTTGCGCTGGGAAAAGGGCACCCTGTTTCTCTGAATGCGCGGTGGACGTCTTCGTGGGTGCACCTGCTACGCGGCTAGTTGCCGGTATCCAACCTCCCTGCGTGGATTAATGAGAAGGGACCTTTGGTCTGTATTGGCTTCACGTTGTAGATCGTTAACCTTTTCGGATTTCATAGATATAGTTCAGGTGAGTAAAAGATTGGCCGTGAGTTCACCCAGCCTTGGGCAGTTGAGAACTGTGAAGAAATCATCAAGGACTGGGTGTCTCAAGGCTTTGGAGATCTGCAGACTGAACCGTGAATATACTTATGTTGCAAGAAATATCTTCCTTTTATTAGAGGAGTGAAGTGAAATATCTTTAAGTAGGAGCCATCCTTCCTAATTCCTGTAACCAGACAGGTGTTCAGCAGATCATTTTCCATACAGAAGTAGATAAACAGAACTTTATGACAAGCGTACATTTAAAAGATCAGGTTCACGGCACAAAAGGACACATTTTAGAAGAGTTTAGGGGCGGTAACATCCCGTGTTTTAAAGGAAAGTTTGCATTGATTCACTGCCAGCAACATCTAAATAGTTTGTGTCTTTATAAAGACAAGTTGGTGGGCGGGGGGGGGGGGAGAGCTAAGGAAAAAAAGTAATTACGTTAGGAGGCTTTCAGTAACTCACCAGGAATTACTTTTTTTTTCCCCCAAAGAACTAGTCAGACTTTATGTTTACCCAAGCTCTTGGCTCGTTGCGGTATGTGACAGGAAAATACATCAAGAATCAGTTTCTTCATTTTTAGGGCTATTTGGAATAGTATGAATGAAAATGCAAAAGAATCGAGACCACGTAGCGAAACTGACAACTTTGTGGAAGTCTTGCTTATAGGTTAGTGTTTAATAAGGAGTGGAGTGGGAAAAGCAATTAGGTGGCCTTCAGTGTTAATAGTCTTATCTGGTAATGTCTGTGGACAGAAAAATAAAACAATAGTCAGTAGTGCAGACCATCACCCTGCAAAAAGCTATTTCGGATTGCAGCTTTAATAAAAGGGCATTGTGCGCTTACAACGTGAGATATTATTGTAATTAAGGGCTGCGATAGGTCATTGGAATTGTGTGAACAATCAGCTGACAGGCTCACAACTCTCCTTAAGTCTACTTTTGATACAATAGCACAGAGCTTTCCCCTTTTTTATAAAAGGAATTGTAAAGCATCTGTATTACTGCAGTTTACCCTTGAATTGACTCTAGTTTTTAGTGTCCAATGAAAAAGACAGGGTGGGGAGCATACTGAGTTTTGGCTACTGTTCAGCCTTCCCTAGATGTAAAAAACCAACCCCACTGTGTCTCCTCAGGCATGATTTCTTTGCTGGTCTCCCTATCGTTCAGCACTGTAGTTAATTTGACGGCAAAGCTGTTATAAACTTCTCTGCATAGAGTCAGGTACTTTGTCACGTCTTTCAGAAATCTTTTATAAAGTAAAAGCCCATAGATTGTTTAGTGTTGTGAGTATTTATGCCTCAGTGATCTTAAGCTTCCTTGATTTCACAAGGTTTTGCATTTGTTGTGCTAGGGGTTTGTATCCTATCATGGTTCTCTCTCACACGCGCACACAAACATTTTTTTGCTTGGTTGGAAGGCTTCAGAGCCTTAGTTTAAAATGGGAGCTTCAGGAACTTCTTTAATAACTAACACGCATTAGCGTGTTGCAAAGGGATTGTGATGGGAGCTTTTCTCCTTGGCGTAAAGGAATCCGTTGCTTCCAAATGGGGGGATAAAGGGGAGCTGAGGACAAGGAAAAAGACATGTGATCAGAGTCCTGTGTGTGACCATCTCCTCAGCCTCTGACAAGCAGAGCACATTTAGCTGTAACCAGCAATACGCGAGTGCCTCCTCTGGGGATTTGCCGGTTTTGCAGAAAAGCTACCCCTGCAAACATTTTCCCCCTTGTTGTTCGCAAGACTCCTCCCTGACAGAATTATCAGTGCAAATGACTATGCAGACATCTGTCCATATATTCATCTCAGATTATACTCTAGATTTTCATTCTGGTAGAATTTCTTTTCGGTTGTTTTGCAAAATGTTTATTGAAACATGATGCCTTTAAAAAAAAAAGAAAAAAAACATGATGCCTTTTATTGAAGTCACATACATCATACCTGGCTCAGTGTAAATGCTTAGGTAAATTACACAGTAAAAATGAGATGGCTGGGATGTTGTAGAAGCATAAAGGAAAAACACTATAAGTATATTTTCACTGTTATAATTGTACATGCATACGTATGTTTTATATAACATATAAATAGCTCAGATGGACTGTGGGATGTCATTTTGTTTTCTTTTTAATTTGCATGGGCTTCTTCTAGTTAATTATAAACTCTTGCGCCTCTTTTCTTTTTCATTCCTTTTACCCGTGACAAGTTATTTGTGCTTCGTTGAAATCGACTCTGTAATCCACTTAGAGAAGTTTTCATTCCATGTCTGATAGCCAGATGCACGCTACAGGCTGTGTGATTCATTTCCAGGGCCCCTGCCTGAATATTTAGGCCAGTTAACGGTGGGAGGCTGTGGTCTGTGGTTGTAATGTTATCTGGCCCAGGGAGCTAATGGAGTTGATCACAGTTTCTTTACGTGAGAAGTCGCATATCACGGAGGGTCCCCAGCCTCACTAATTAAAATGGAAAAAATTATACCTTTTAAGTTAAAAAAAAAAAAAAAAAGAAGAGGGCTGTTTCATCAGTGTTAACATTACTGAAGCTAATCCTAAACTTTCAATGGTATATGGATAGAGAAGTTAAATGATAGTATGTTTTATAATAGAAGCTGAAGATGACAGTATTAAATCTAAATAGTAAATGGCTATAGATAGGAGCAGACAGTCCTTTCAAAATATAGGATTTGTAGCAACAACCAAATAACCGTACATATACATCCTTACATCTTAAGATATTGAGTTGGTAGCCTATTTCTGCAACATTCAAAGAGCTATTGTTTAAACTTCAGTGGACATCTATAGTGTCACAGTGCGGTAGGTATTCTTTGATCACCAGATTTGGAAAGGAGAGGAGACTTTAAAGTTGGATCTTCCTCAGTGTGCCTTTTGGGTAATATGGAAATGACAGTCCTAAATGGATCCGTTCCCCCTTATTCTCACTCTGCACTCATGACCCTTCTGGATGGAGTAATCCTGCTTGGAGAATTCCAACTCATGGTCCTATAAAAATTGGAGTAAGATTAAACTTACTTTTCTTGGCTTTTGGAGAATATAATCTATTCCAAAGATGATACATTAGAAGGATCTTTAGTGTCAGAATGAGAAATGTTAATATTTTAAGTTTTCTGGTGTCACCAATGATGCCCAGTGCCATTAAGAACTTGTCGCGTGACCTTGGGCATTTCACTAGAATTCTGTAGATACCGGTTTTCTTAGGGGAAAAAAAAAAGGCCACCTTAGGTTTTTCTAATGTCTGTTCCAGTTTTGTGGTTCCACCACTCAAGGAACCTTCAAACATCAGGGGGAACAGAGGGTTTAGGGACTTCTTTACTTTTTTTTTTCTTCTTTTTGCACCATGAACCCTCAGGAGAGCCAAGCAATTACCTTCCTCAGCACTGAAGTGACATTCTCTCTGTCCCATAAACATTATCCTTGAAAGCCCTGCTTATGTGTGGTGGTCAGAAAGTGTGGCCACAGATCTTGAAATGCTCCTTGCCCTGGATTACTTTCTGTCTATTGTGGAATTATGACATCTGCCCATTCATGAACAGGAGATTAGACTGTCTTTTCTTTCTTTTGTATTCCCTCAAATGTATTCAGTGGTTCTACTTTAAAAATAAATACAAGTAACAATGAACAAGTACTATCCTTTTTACCAAGCAGACTGCTCTAACTTTATGGACAGAGATAAGTCACAGTGAGGACCTCAGTGGTGACAGGTGGCTGCTGTCCTGGGGAAAGCAAGGGCAAAGGAAAGTCTTTTAAGAAGGCATTGGGTGAATCAGGAGGCAGTCTTTTCGTTGAATTTAAATAATGCTATTAAATGCTCAAGGACTATTTTAAAAAGGCATATTTTTTTTTGTCAGACAAAAAGGTACAAAAGAACGAATACATGGAACGTTGTTCTTAAGGCAATGGTAATATTTTCATAGTGCCCTCTAACCACTGCTGTGAAATGGTATCATTTCCACTTTTGAGCATGTATATTGTTCTCTCTTCATAAGGATCCATTAAAAATATGTTGCTTGTCAGAATGTAGTTCCACTTTCAATCAGTCTGGGAAATGACAGTTTCTTCCCAAAAGGCCAACAGCAAGATTTTAAAAATTTTTGTTACTGTTACAACTGTGATTTCTGGTACTGTTATGTTTTGTAGATTAGCGAGCAAAACATCTTAGGGAATATCAGTTAGAGTCGAGAGATGTTGGACAGTCATCCATTATGGATTTTTCGCATTCTCACTGATTATTTTCTGTCAAGTACACGGAGTCCTCGAATGTCATTCTTACCACTGTTTTTCTAGAAAATTCAAGTAAGAATTTACTTTGGGGATATCATGATCCACATAATTGTGAACTGTACCTGTTTTTAAAGGAGAGGCACAAGTTGTTTGAATCTTCATTAACTTACCAGGAGATAAGAAATTATGTGTTCATGTGGTATATAGTCAGTACGTTTCAAAATAGTTTCAGACCCGTGTGTGATGCAGCTCCAGACACAGAGAGCATGAGTGTCTGTCCCTTGCTTGTCATTTAGAGAAACTGTTGATAGTATTTAACTGAGCTAAGCCATCGGTTACTTATATTGAGCTGCAAAGAGAATATTCCACCCTAACTTTGCCACAGAACCTAAAATACGAATATGTTTCCCTTTAACATAACTGATCATCCTCTTGCATAGCTCAAGTTATTTCTAGAAGGCATGTAGCACTTGGAGAGACGCAGTTTAGCATGTATAAGTTAATTGGTAATCAGGCATGTGTTTAAAACTACTCTTGGTGTTTGTATGTTAATGTGACTCGCTGAATATGATACATTTCATGCTATTTGTCATGCTTTTCGCATGTTGCCTGTAATTTAGATGGAGCAGGTCCTGGCAGATTTATGCTTTTGCTGATTAGCACTTGGGATGCTGATGCATACAAAATATTTTTTTGTTGTTATGGGATTTTTAGTCCTTGTGTTTAGGTATGAACCAAACATTGTTTTGAGCCTATGATAGTCACTTGCTCTGATTTTGAAAAGTGGCTTCCCCGAGATGTTAAGTGGAGCAGAAAATCCAAGAAAATTTTATACTAATGAATTTGTTTGGGTAAAATAATAGGAGCTATTAAGGTTAAGTGAATAATAAACCATCTACTTGGAAATAATTCTTTGCCACTTAGTTGAACAAAAATAATTGGAACAAAAAAGTAGCACGGTAAAAGTGGTGTCAGGTCAAATAAATGATGCTCATGTAGTAAATAACTACTTGACTGATCCTTACCACGGACCTTTTTTTTCTTTTCTTTTTTCCTTTCTGCTTCCATCCACTTAAAATTTCCTTTTGGAGGTTCTCTCTTCTGTTCTTTTGATTAAGGTGTGTTGTGTTGTGTTGATCCCACTATTATGATTTTCATGTGCTTTTAGTTTGGCAGAAAAAAAAAAGTTATATGTTAAAAAATACGAGTTTTATTTTCTGATAGGGATTGCGTTCAGTGTGTAGATTGCTTTGGGTAGTACAGACATTTTAGCAATATTTGTCCTTCTAGTCCGTGGGCAGGGAATGTCTTTCCATTTCTTTGTCTCCTCTGGAGTTTCTTTCATCAGTGTTTCATAGTTTTCAGGAAATAGGCCTTTCGCCTCTTTGTCAAGTTAGGTTTTTTCCTAGGATATTGGATGGCTTTTGGTGCAATTGTAAGTGCGCTTCATCCCTTACAAGTTTTAGCTTTAAAATGTCAAGAGGAAAACATTTTAAACCTTACTCAGATATGTGTGTGTGTGTGTGTGTGTGTGTGTGTGTGTGTGTGTGTGTGTGTGTAATCTAAAATTTAATGTATATATATGTATATCTTAAATTTTAGATTATATATATTAGATATATATGCATACATTAAATTTTAAATTACCAGTCCGGTAGCAGCCACTACTGTCTTTCAAACATTGATTGGCTCCTATTCAGTTCTTTTCTCCTTAGGTAGAACCTGTTGTTTTTCTCCCCACAGCTATAATGCTACCCATTTGTAACTGTCTGGAAGTTGACATAGATCTGTAGAAGTTACCTAAAGTGTGTACATATCCCAACACATCGTTGTTCTGCACTGTCTTTCTTTCTGAGCCAGCAATAGTGAACAGGTCAGCCCTCCAGACCTCCAGTGGGTCACCGCCCCAAGCTTTCCCACATAAGACATAATGACACACAACGCCGCTTGGATGCAGGGGTCTCTGCTTGTTTCTGATGGGACTTTCCCTCTGTTAATGGGGACTGTTGCTGATGGGGAAACAGTGGGGACTGTTTCCCTCTGTTAATGGGGACTGTTCCCTTGTTTCTGATGGGACTTTCCCTCTGTTATTATGAAACTCAGGAGGCAGAAAGAAGGGAAAAGACTAGAGGGATGGAGACCTAACTAGGCAGGGTGCAGGGTTTTGCTTTGGGGCAAAGATTTGCCAGTCCGAATTTAACCCTTTGTGAGAAATGGCAACAATTGTGATTGGTTGTGTGCTCAAATTCATTTAAATGTAAAAAACAATGTTATTGGGGTGCCTCTCTAAGTGCGGACACTTGTGGGATGATAGGAAGCCTATTTGCAGTAGGGATCTCAAGTTCATGCTTTGATGACTTCTCTTTGAAGACCACAAATAACGGAAGGTTTTTCATAATGCTTCAGAGCCTATCATTTCCTTCATGATCTCTCAGGTCAGGTCAGGATTAGTTGGGTTGACCTGCTGTACTGGTCTTTACCTTGAAAACCAGATCTGGTCGTAAAGGAAGGCAAGGATTTGGGGAAGCCTCATGACGAAGGGTCATCTGCCCTGTGACTTTCCCCCTGCTGTTGTCAGTTGTTCATTCCAGGCAGAGTTATTAGTCACTGTCAACAACGTTGATCAACAATGAATCTCCCCTACTCCAATCACAATCATTCACATGGGAGATTCTGACTATATGAGTGCATTTCACAGAGGGTATTGTAGAATCATTTATCTGCTTCATAAAAATGAGAATTTTATCCTCCAGTAATGTACACAAAGTCCATTAAAATATTCTTGTACGCTATTAAAGACCTTTAAAGAAAGGTAAATAAAATTTGGGTCAAGAGCCTTCAACTACTGCAGAAAAATATAATGGACTTTTTTTTCCCCCAAAGTGATTTTGAGTCATAAACATGGAAGAGTTACCAAGGAATTTATATATTGACTTACATGGTTAATTTCCCATATTAAAAACATGAAGTTGATCGTAATGAAAAGAAAATTTGTAAATATGTTCTCAGTGCCAATTGCGTGTGTCTACTTCTGTTCTAGATACTAGGGTGGGTCTTCCTATTCACCAAGGTTTTTATTAATCACCGCTTTTAAAACACTTGGTTTTAAATAGGAAAATACAGATCTCCGGTCTCTTTCACAAATATTAACCCAGTGACTATAAAGTAACCCATGGTGTGTTTTGTAACTTACAGCTTTTGTATGTTCTGGCTCGTTTGGTAACTTCACAGTCTTGGGTGGAAGAGAAAAGATCTTCAAGAGGCAAGAAGAGTAATTTAAACATGTTAAAATTCCTGCTAAATTTCATAAATGTAAAAAAAATGCTTTTATATTCCTATGGCTTTCTTATATCCTTCTGCCCTTTCATTAACAATGTGTGCTTTTTCACAGCTTAAAAAAGGCCAGCAAAACCAATTCTATATAATTGTCAAAAGCAGAGAAGTGACATCTGTTAAAAAAAAAAAAGACTTTATAATTTAGTTCATCTCCCTCATTTTGCAAATGTGGAAAATGAAATCCCAGAGGGATCTAAGGTCATCTAGCAAATGGTGGAGGTTTTAGGGCAAAGACCCCAGTGATCCTGTTCCTGGTCCAGATTATATTTCTTTTTCTTATTAGCGAACATTTTGAGTGAGCTCAAATCTCTCCAATTCTGATACCAGTCTTTGACGTATGAAAATCACAGAGGACATGCCTTTAGGAAAGAACGTACTGCATTCTTTTTGTAAAAGTATTTTGGTGCCATTGTCCATATTCATCTAGATTTTTGGGTTCATGATCCATATGGTTCTCTGGCGGTGACTGGACCTATCGAGAGTGTTTTCATTCAGTGTAAGAGTTGTCTAAAACATCTTCCTATAAAGAACATTAACATGAAAACTAACATTACTTCACAAACTAACTTTAACATAACCAGTATCAAACTAAAAAATACCATCAGAATAATAGATAATAACCCCAACAGCTTTTTTTTTTTTTAAGGCTGTTAGTTGCATCAGGGATCATCCTTAGTTTTTCATGATTTGCTTATTTAATCCTATGAAGTAGATGCAGTTGTTATCTGTTTTGTAAGTTAGAGGCTTACGGCTTCCTCTCTGGAACGTATGTTAGAATTGAAATAATGTGTCCAAGGCTGCATAGCTAAGACAGGGCAGACTCGGAATTCGAATCCTTCTCTGGTGCAGGTGCCCACACTTTTTCTGGGTGTATAATTTTAATAACTCCCCACATACTGGATTCCATTTGCCACTCAGGTTCTTAAAAGTTGGATGTATTTAGGGGCGCCTGGGTGGCTCGTTCGGTTGGGCATCCGACTTCAGCTCAAGTTGTGATCTCACAGCTTGTGAGTTCAAGCCCCGTGTCGGGCTCTGTGCTGACAGCTCAGGGCCTGGAGCCTGCTTCGGATTCTGTGTCTCCCTCTCTCTCTGCCCCTCCCCAACTCATGCTCTGTCTGTCTGTCTCTCTGTTTCCCTCTCTGAAGAATAAAGAAAACAGTAAAAAATTTTAAAAATAAAGTTGAATGCATTTCACCGTGTAACAGTGTTCTCAAGTTCACTTGAACCATTAAGTGGCCTTAATAATATAACTTAACTATGTTACCTTAAAAAAAATTGTCTTCGGGACCAAAGTATTTATCTCCTTGTTTTTCTGAGAAAACACCTTCTCTCTTGAGGAAGTAGAGCAGCGAAACTGGAATATTCTTAGGCCCCAGATCTCCTAAGCTCAACAGTCCTGTGACCACACTCTAACCACCCCCCTCCGCCCCCGGAACATGGTTTTTTGCCACTGGCACGAAGGGAACCACATGACCTTGGCCCTCCCCATGATGACAGCCATTCCCACAAAAGCCACTCAGTATGAGTTCCTGGCTCATCGTAGACTAGTCCGTACTAGTTTCTGTTTCCCAGCAAAGAAAGAAACACCTATGTGCCTTCTTTAACTACAGATAACCTGTGTCTCAGGTGGGTTAGCTCAGACCTCCCTGCAGTGAACTTTCCGCCTGATGGGGGAGTGTGGTGGCTACATGGGAATACAAAGATACGACCCCACATTACTTCTTGTTTATAATTCCAAGTCTTAGAACAACTAACCCTTCCATAGTGGTTTCTAAGTGGACCACATTCCTTTTTGATGCTGAGATGACCGATCTGGATTTTAGGAGAAGGTGTTCATTGCCCAGGTTATGGTGAATATGCTCCAATAATAATTGGCCTATTCTGGTAGTTCTCCACATATGTCAGCTGTATGTTGGATTATTCTGCAGTGCCCTCTTGAATTCAGAAGTTGATAGACATATTTTTAACACGAATGTGTTCATTAGAACAGAGATCAAAGTGCAACCTGTTTTTACAGGTGGGTGGACTATTTTAACGTATTTAATACGTTTAATACATTTCATTTTTCTTCTACAAGATAAGACATTTTCCGTAAGCAGGCTTTACTGTCAGAAATCATCTAATGAGTTACAGACACTCTTGTTACAGGAGAGACAGGTAGAAAGATGGAAAAGCTTATAAGGTAAAGACAGTGTATTTTCTACTTTGATTGGGAACTATCTTTTGGCTTCATGTTCCTAAAACTGTATTTTACCTCCTCTCCCTCAAAAAAAAAGAAAAAAGGCAAATATTAGCCTTCACCTTCATTATCCTATTGATTTATTTATAGGTAGTCGAATGAATTTACAAACCAAAGTGCAGCATAGTGATTTAAGCATTTTGCCATAAATCCTCATTCCTCTGTGTTTTGGGGTATGTTTGGAAGTTTCTCTTGTAACTGACCTTGTATCTCTTGCATCGTCAAGAATTCTGCATCCGACACAAGTGGACTTGAGAAGAAAAGTTGTTTTATTCCCATGCTGCTGTTGACGCCTTCTGGGTGGACGCCTTCTGGGTGGACGCCTTCTGGGTGGACGCCTTCTGGGTGCACGCTTGCTGTGAGCGGGGCTCACAAAGACAGCTGAGTCTTCAGACCCCTCTAATGATCTCTTCGTAATCCGTAAATATTTAGGCGAGGAGGCCCTACTGTGTGCACAAGCCCTGCTCTAGGATGTTCGATAAATATCCGTGGGGTAGCAAATAACGGCCATCCTATGGCATAACGTACCAGGCCACACAGCCGACGTGACAATAGGTTTGAAGGGTGGAAAATGGAAACCACTGAGCTTTTCAGCTGATCGCAATCAAATCAGAACACATCAAAACAGCTGGTGTTCTGTGACTCAGAATCAATCAACCGGTTTTGAATCACCTCATACCTCTTTATTTCTCTTTACAGTTTCACAGAAGAGATTTAAGCCAGCATATGTCCTTCCCATTTGGTTAAATCCCTGCTTTGAGCAGCTTGGCTTTCATATTCTAATACCAGCGAATGAAACTGACTGTAACATAAAAGAAAAAAAAAAATAGTGATAAAGGCCGGCATGAGGATGATTTCTTTAACCGACGTTGCTCCATTTGTATTAAGTAAACCGGGTAATCCTGCATGAGCAGTCTTGGTGTGGTTTAGAAATATGGCACCAGTCTTTGTACGTCTTGAAGTTCATCATCAATATTTTAATGATTATCCAACTCCCGGTATCTGGGGAAGATCAACAGTAAGTTAGCAAATGAGAGTTAAAAGTTACGATGCATTCTGGTTTCTGACACTGGCTCTTCCTTTTGTTCTGCCAGGTACCTATTACACCATTCTTTGGCGAAGGTTATTCAGCAGTGGTGACCCCTTACAATCGAACACTCTACAAATTATTATCTCTGGACTCCCAGCTGACACCCTGCCGGAGGCAAGAGCTACTGAGCCAACTGGAACTGTGCCTTTTCTCTTGTCAAGGTTTTTTTCTTACACAGGAAAAAGGAAGAAAAAAAAAAAGATGAAGTTGGGCAAAGTGGAGCTCTGCCATTTTCTGCAGCTAATAGCGCTTTTCCTGTGTTTCTCTGGGATGAGTCAAGCAGAGCTCTCCAGGTCCAGATCAAAGCCCTATTTCCAATCAGGGAGGTCCCGGACCAAGCGCAGCTGGGTGTGGAATCAGTTCTTTGTGCTGGAGGAATACATGGGTTCAGACCCTCTCTATGTAGGAAAGGTAGGGCATTTGGCCTTTCAAAGTCGCAAATGATTATTGTGAATGTCTGCGATTGGATGGAGAACTGCTCTTTTTGCTTTGGGGATGGAACACGTAAACTTGTCGCTCCTGTGAAATAGTTCGTGAAGTTTTTGGCATTAGTTCCTCTGAAAGTAGAGCCTGGGTTGGTATCCGTACAGTGAAGCCATAATTTAGGGAGCGATGCTTTAGTCCTGCATCCAGATGAGTCCGCAGATGTCTAGTTTACCAGGATTGTGGCACACTGATAAAACTTTTATTTCCAAAATTAGAACAAGAATATTCACTGATAAATGAAGAGTGGTGGGTGCTTCTAGCCAGTCGATTTGTTTTTTAGCTTCATTTTTGGGGGTCGGTACGGTGCACACACTAACTTTATGCGTATCTTTCCTTTTCTGATGCTTGCATTTGAAAAACTGCCAAGTGACATTATTGGGTCTGTTGTCCCCCAGTCATGAGCGGTTCTGACCCCCCTTTCCTTAGTGGTGGTCTTGTGTTGGTGGATCTGTGGTTTTGTTTTTTAGGTTTTCTTTTTGGTTAAAAAATGAATGCGAACAGAAGTCAGTTTCTAATCGACATTAGACCAAAGGTGGGCACCTTGTGGTACATGGGTTCGGTGGCCACGTCGTCGTCGGAGCCAAATTGGGATGTTTCCCCTCCCGCCACAGATTCTTTCCCTTTGAATACTTGGGCATGGGATTTGCATTCAAAGGCTTTCTGAACCGAGGGGCCTTTGGAGAGAGCATGGCCTTTCCCGCTATCATCCTTGTATCCTGTTCCCAGTCTGTAGCCTACTGCAAGTTTGATAACGTTCATATTTGTAAAGATATTTGGAATTTCTCGTGTTGGTACTGGTAAAGAGTTTCTAAGTAGAATGCACTGGCAAGATGTCTATACATCCACATTTCTGTACTTTGCCAGTTTTATGTGTCTATTCTTGATAAAATGGAGCGTAGCACACGGATGAACTTATCTGAGAGAATTTTCAATTTTGAGTGCTTGAGGAAGAATCTTTGCCGTTTATTCCACGGATCATTGTTTCATTTGAACACACCTTAAATAAGAGTGAAACATCTGTTTTTGTTGATGAGTATCTATATAAGTCAAGGTAATCTTCATTATGTTATTTTTCTTTTAATGCCTCTATATTTTACAAATACCGATACTATATTATAAACAAAAAGGATGAACAAGTTAAGGGTTTCCAGGGATGTGGAGTAGGATTAGCCCAATTGTAGCATTTTTCTGACCTAAGAAAGAATATGTAAGTACACAGAGCCATTCTGCCTTAACCAGTAGGGTACCATCATATATACTGTGCATGTACTAAATCTCTCTGTCTCAGTCTCTCTTACCCATATTCTCATAAATGAAGTGAGAGCAGTAATCATTATGCGGTGTTATTGACGAGGAATCTAGCTTTTAATTTCATTCATTTGTAATGAATATTTAACAGATTCATCAAAGTTTGTTTTCAGTAGATAGGTGTATAAAAATCAACTAATTCATAAAGAATCAGTGGTTATTAGCTGAAATCACACTTTTAAGGGAATGTAAAATTTTCTAAAGGCAACGAAGATATTCCCATTAATTGAGTTTTAAATGGAGTTGCTTGAATGAGGTTGAGATTTTGAAATCAACATTACTTAAAATTTTAAAAGTGCTCTTATTTTAACTTTTAAAGTTTTCACATCATAATTGAGAGTGCGTATATAGAAATAATCCCTGTAAGTCCATTTAGAATTCTGGAACTTCATGCCCCTAGGTTAAATTCCAAATGCACATAAAGCTACTGGGCAATGCTGATGTCATTTTTCTAAGAGAGATTGTGGGATTCCTTGATTGGTAATGTTATCTGTGCTTCTCTTTCAATTAATCAGCGACCATTGTTTAGTAGATTTTATGTGACAGGAAGCAAGTTTGTGTTTATCTCTTGCAGGCTATATCCTGGGAGTTCAGTATTGCCATTCACAGTAAAAGAATGTCCAGGGTGGTAAATAGGTTAAAAAACCAACCAACCCATGACTGAAAAAAATACAGAAAAAAAGACAGTAAAATAATTTGAGATGGAGAGGGAATTTATAGACAAAGCACCAAAGTCTTCAAAGGAACAATTTACATTTGCTTAGGAGGAGGTGGCAGAGAACTTGAATACTTTTGGATTGTATGTATGAGATGCCAAAATGAATCTCCTTGGTTTGGTGGTCTGAATAAGCAGTTATAACAATGAGTTTGACCTTGGTACATTTTCGATCACTTGGGGTATGTGGAATAAATAGATTTTCCTTTTTTTTTTTTTTAACTTGAGGAAGGTAATGAGTGTGACCAAAAGTTTTCACAGGACATAGAAAATGAAAAATTATAGATGTAGACATGGAAGAATGGAGAGACAGATGTTCATGGAAAGGAAAGAAGGAACGCAGTCGTTACTTTTTCTGGATGCATATTTAACCTGTAGTAATTGGATGGTCAGACTCTTCGCCTTCCTGACACAATCCAGCTACTTAATTTGGAAAATATAAATAATGACTTTGATGAACGTGATAGTCTAGTTTGATCACATAATGGATAAATACAGTGTGTGTCAGATCGACTTCAGTTTTATTGCGGACTCTATGACTTCCTGCTCATTGTGGAACTTTGGATAAATTGCCCAATATTACTAAATTTTACTAATATTATTAAAATTTACTAAATATTACTAAAATCAGCTCTAAAATGGGAATAATGAAGGGCGCCTGGGTGGCTCAGTGGCTTCGGCATCTGATTCTTGATTTCAGCTCAGGTCATGATCTTGTGATCATGTGATCGAGCCTTGCGTCAGGCTCCATACTTGGGGGTCGGTCGGTCTCTCTCTCTCTCTCTCTCTCTCTCCCCCCTCTCTCTCTCCCCCCTCTCTCTCTCCCCCCTCTCTCTCTCCCCCCTCTCTCTTTCTCTCTCAACCGCATTTCCCCACTCATGCTCTTTCTCTGTCTCTCTCAAAATAAATAATAAGCATTAAAAAAAATAAAGACAGTGGGGTTACTAATACCTATAATCCAAGTGTCTTTCTGAGAATAAATGAGATCAAAATATTTGAAACATATATTAATTTAATCTAGACATTCTATTTATCTACTTTACATATACTGTTTATAAAAACAACTGCATTCCAGATGATCTGTTGTGTGTCCAGGGTTGTATTTGTTATCCTTCAAGTGAAAGCAGACATTATTTTATGTACTAAATAGTACTTAAACTTTTTGCAGTCATTTAGGAGAATGGTCTGTGTAGGGTGTGCTTAGAAATACAGCACATCTTCATATTTCTTTCTGAGTAGACTATGGCAAAAATATGGTTAGTAAGCAGGTGATTCTTTAAACACAGGGAATTCACATGTCAGAGAGATCGTATCTAATTCTTTAGACCTTCAAATTTGGAGACCATATTTATGGATGGTGGGCAACAAGATGTGTTAAATGAGATTTGGTCATTAGGACATTGAGGCTAATGTGGTTAGAAGATGGCTGGTGCTATTATTATTATTATTATTATTTTAGGCAGTTTCCTGGGTTTGTGTAACATAACAAGTCAAGACCAAAGTAGAACAGTCTGTGGAAGGGGACCAGCAGTGCTTCTAGAACCCTCATCAAGAGACCTCCTTGGTACATACTTCTGGGCTGTGTTAGAATCTGACATTTACCATTAGCATCCCACTTTATTCTTGTGATACAAATTGATAAACTCATGGATCTAAATATATAGACTTAAGGAAAGAATCACTAGACATTACTGTGGCAGGACTTTTTTATTGAGGTGTAATTGATATATAACATGTATGTATGTACATAGATACACATATATACATGTGTACGTACATATACATACATATATATATATAACGTATTATACTGATATATAATATTAGTTTTAGGCTTACAACATAATGGTTCAATATTTGTATGTATTATGAAATGTTCACTATAGTAAATCTAGTTAAAATCTGTCACCTTACACTTTACATGGCTACAATTTTATTTTCTTCTTGTAATGGGAACTTTTTAAGATTTCCCCCCTTAGGAATTTTCAGATATACAGTGGAGTGTCATTAACTATAGTCACCATGCCGTACGGAATACTGTTTCAAAGACTAATAGTGTGCCCTTCTCTAAGAGTAGCTCTTAATTACCGTCATGACTGTTTTCTTGTCCTTTTACAGGGAGAATTAGGTGGAGAGTCCTCCCCCGCCCCTCCCCCCCCCCCCCACCCCGTGACTTAATGTCACCCTGAACTGGCTATTTGAAGTACACAGGAAGTAGCAGTTTCCAGCCTTCTCATTGCATCACAATGCACTTTTCTAGATTAGTCTTTTCCTTGCTTTGGCATTTCTCACTAAATGTCCCCTTAACCATCTGACACAAAAAAATTTGTCTACAGAACCACTCGGCCTCTGTTCCAGGTATTAAGTGTTTTTCATCTCTTCTGCCCATAATGGGCTGCTAGCTGATGGCTGTGCTCTGGGCTGTTACTTTCCCTGAAATGTGTGCTTCGTGCCTGTTCTGCGGTCGGCTCTCTAGCTGTTAACATCACTCTTGCCTTTTAGGCTACTCCCCTCTCTTCCCTCCTCATTCAGGCAGAATTTATACCTGTTACCCTGGTCGAAATCAAATATATAAGAAATATAGTGTGGGATTCACTCTGCTTTAAATTTAAGCTTGCTGGAAAGCGCTGGTGAGCATTTTCCGTGCATTTGATTGCACCTCAGCAATATCTCCTACCAAGAGATTCTCTGTCTCCTGATAACTCAAGCTATGTTCAGCGTTCCAGAAAAGAAATATTCATCTTGAAAATAGGTTGTGTTTAAAAACTGAGTTCTGCATTAGATTCCTTAATGGGGCGAACTTATATTAGATGCACAAAAAGAAAATAATCACAAATATTAATTCCTTAGGAAAGAGCATGTTCATCATAGTCAAATTTCTATTTTATAGATTTGGGAGAGCAAGAATGCAAAAGTGTCCTCCAAATCTATAGATGACTTAAAGTTGGCTCCGGTCGTAGAAGACAGCAAAATACAGTTCGTTTGCCCTCTGTATGTATGGAAAACCCCCTTTTCGTATTGTCTTCATAAGCAGAGTGAATTAAGAAGACTCTTGTTCTTATCTTTTTGTTTCTTTGCTAATAGAAATGGAGGGCTCCTGTGGCTTCAAAATGAATTTGGACTTGGATCAGCTCTATGGGATACAAATACGTTTAGATACTTAGAAATACTCTTTTGACAGTTATTTTCAGCTTTTATACTCCAGCATAACTAGGAAGTATTAAATGCATTTTCTTCGCATAAGATCAATGATTCAGAGTCTTTGTTTATTTCCTTTAAACTATGATGGAAATAAAACATGTCAGTTTTTGCCACTAAAATGAAAAATCCTACCATTAATTTAGTTTAACATTGGTCGTTTTCTCTTTAAAGTTATCTTAGGTTAGAAATGAAGGTTACGATTGCCAAAGGCTTTATCAGGGGAGGCTGCACAGCTCTAGATGGAGGAGAGAGAACTTACAGTTATCAGCCTAATAATAGTCAAACTAGATAGTGTATAGATTGGCTCTAAATTTTGTGAGTATCTGTGTTGGTCAAAGTCACTTAAAAATGCTGTCATTTTTAATGTGTTTTTTTTTTTTTTTGGTACGTATTTTACTTGTTGCCCATTGATGGGAGAAGCAAAAATTAACGTTCATTCTATACCACTGTGTTTTTATGTAGTATGAAGCTGTGTTTTTAAGTGCAAACGACAAGAGATAACGTAAAATGATGTTATCAGGCACTTTCTATACTAAGTGCACTGTAATTGTTAGACAAGCTCTATATGCAGGGCTCATTGATAGAGTCACAAAAATTGCAGCAGTCTCTGTAACTCACCAAGATAATTGACAGATTTAGATAAATAGCAGGGCGGTCACTGAGCCTTTGCTGGTTCAAGCGTATGGATAAGAACTGTATTGGAAGAAATTTCATCCTGATCATTTTGGATGATTTGTATTGATTATCTGTCATAATGATTATGGTCACCAGAGCGAAATTGTAGTTTGTATGAATATGCTTAACATTATCTCCCCCAAACTCACTTTGGCATGCTGTAAAGCCTCTTACGTTCTCTTCTTTTTTTCTCTCTCCTTTTTCTTCTTCAAATGCTTACCAAGGTCCTGTTCTATGATAGGTATTGTGTTAGGTAGGAGAGTTAAAACACACACACACGCGCGCGCACACACACACACACCCCACTCTTCTCCTTCATAAAATTTAGTCTGGTTGATAAGCCAAGAAGGTAACCAGATGGCATGGGGAAGCAGTAAATTCTACAGGTAATCTACAGCTGTGGAGGTGGGAAAAACAGAGGAACTAATTCATGCATCCGTGAACAAATGCTTGCATGAGGATACCTGACATACCTCTGTGATTTCATAATCCTTTTATACAATCTTCAAACCAAAGCAATAAAAAATTACTTTCTTTTAATGTAGGACAGAGTCTTTTAAAATTATATTGGGGGGAAACTTTATGCAGTAGAAAGATCAATAAATAGAAACCCTAGGTTATATACTTACAAGTTCCTTGTTTTTGAGCAATGTTCTAAAACATAATAAAATGTTATCCTCACAAATATAAAATGGAGATCAAATAGGTAAACACTTTAGAATTTTTATTTTAAAATAACTTCGGACTTACAAAAGGTTGCAGAGTACTTTTCCCAAACCCAGCCTTTCCAAATGTTAGTATTGGACACGACTATACTTAATATTTAAACCATGAAATTAACATGGATATATTACTATTTACAATAAATTGTAGTCAAAAATTTCCAACTATTACAATAAAGTAAAAAGTTTGGAATTGCGAGTAGCTTGTTTTGAGAGTATTCTGCAAGTCGAGCAAACGTTTCTAACAAATTTTAACTTGATAGATGAGTGATGTCTTGCAATATGAATAGTGCATGATGCCGAACATCACGCGATCACAACTGTACCAATGGTTCTTGAAATTTGCTTTTGCATACAAATGCTTTGGATTACAAGCATGTTTCCAGAACCAATTAGGCTTGCAAACCAAGGTTTTACTCTACTTTGTCTGATAGGAGCCTACCTAGTATCACATTTCACACTTATTTTGTGATCTGGGTCTTTTCCAGTCTGGGATGGTTCATCAGTCTTTCATTGTCATTCTTGACCAGTGATTTGGTAGCATATTTAAAAAAATTTTTTTTAATGTTTATTTATTTTTGAGAGAGAGAGAATGGGGAAGGGACATAGAAGGAAACAAAGAATCTGAAGCAGCCTCCAGGCTCCAAGCTGTTAGCTAGCACAGAGCCCGATGTGAGGCTCGAGCCCACAAAGTGTGAGATCATGACCTGAGCTGAAGTCAGACGCATAACCAACTGAGCTACCCAGGAGCCCCTTGGTAGCATATTTTCCGATCTGGCGTAGTTTCATGTTTCTTCCTAATGGAGACATTTTAGGTGATGTATTGACAAGGATGCCACAGAGGGGATGTTGTTCACTCCTCAGTGCCTTTTGTCAGGAGGACGTTGATACGATTCATTAGTGGTGATGTTGACTTTGGTCACTTGGTTAATGTGCTGTCTCTAGGTTCTTCTGAAAATACATGTGAAAGTTTTGAAATCTTAAAGGAGGTATAAAATTATTTAAGCTGTCACTATGGATTAGAATAAATACTACCATTGGTTTGAAGGGGCTTCTTGGGTGACGGTCCATTCATTGTCCATTTTTAGGGATGAGGGCGTCGTTTCATGGGTCGAATTTAAATCTATAATACAATCAGGTAATGTCCACAGTTTTACATAGAAATTGATCTTATTCTCCCAAAGCACATCAATTTAGTATGTCTCAGGGAAATTGATATTTTTTTTTCTTTTGAACCAGGCAACAATAATCTCTAAAGTCCAGGATTCCAATAAGATGTTTACTGACATAGAGTTACAACAAGAGCTTTCTCTCCCATTGTTTACAAAAAATAAAGAGCTGTTTTACATTGGAAGGTATGCCACAAATACTTAACCCTCGTAAATTGTAAATATCGTTTGAGAAAATAATAGATACTCAGGTTTGGCTAAGGTGGAAAAAGCTCAAGAGAGTGCCATCAGATGTCTTACATTTTAATATATTCACAGGAGATTTGAAATCTAAACAGTGAAGAGAATTATATTTAGTGTTTGAAAAGATTTAGTAATGACAGTTTCTTCTAATGATTCTTTTAAGAGCCTATAAAATTTCTGTTTCATAGTGAATGCTGATTAAATCTTCAGCGTTAGAAAGGAACCATTCTTCTATCAGAAATGAGATTATTGATACATTTGGAAGTAAAACAAGAAAGGGAGAAACCATTAGAGCTATAATTTAGAAGAGTTAGAAAACAAATATGGATGCTTATATCAATTCTCAGAAGTAAATTTCTGGAAAAATGTTAACAAGATATTTTAGGTCTATAAAATATTTTGTTTTCTTGCAAAGTATCAGATTCAGTTGTGCTACCGCTGAGCCCCCCTTTTTTTTTTCCCAACGTTTATTATTTTTGGGACAGAGAGAGACAGAGCATGAACGGGGGAGGGGCAGAGAGAGAGGGAGACACAGAATCGGAAACAGGCTCCAGGCTCCGAGCCATCAGCCCAGAGCCTGACGCGGGGCTCGAACTCACGGACCGCGAGATCGTGACCTGGCTGAAGTCGGACGCTTAACCGACTGCGCCACCCAGGCGCCCCAACCGCTGAGCCCTTTTAACAAATGTTTTTGAAACTTCTGCCTTTACAAACGGCACGTGTTCAAGAAGGAACAAATACATTTACAGTGCTCTCAAGTCATACTCCTTACTAAAATTTAACAAATCTTGAAGGTGAATATGGTTGGGATGATAAGCAGTGGTAATAATGGAGAGATTACGTGGTATTTAGTCAGGGTACAGAAATATTAAAAATGAACCCTAGAACTGAAATCTTCAGAAAAGGGTTGCAAAGAGAACAAACTATTGAGAGTCTGGGAAGAAAACGTTTAGGACTTTTATTCCATTTTATTAAAAAAAAAGACTGCCATCCTTCAAAAATTCTCATTTTTGGATACAGTACACTTCAGGAGTTTTTAACTGATAAAAGTACCATTTCAAACAAGCGGGGTGACCATTAGCCCAACCCAGAAGGGGTTGTAAAAGAGAGATCAAGGAGTGTTTGTAACTAGTTGGCCCTACCTACATCGCAGCACAGTATTCCATTCCATGGTATGGGCTCGTGGAGCATTTGTTAGGTTGGCCTGGACCAAGATAGGTTCCAAAATCAACGTAGCTTACTTTTGCATCTCATGGCTTAACATTTCACTAGAAGGGAAGGTCTGAACATAGCTCAGTCGGTGCCATCTAGAGAAAAGGAAATGGCCGGGAAAATACTCATGCTGGACTCAGCCAGCCTTGGGTCTTCTTAGGCCGAGAGCCTGGAAGTTGTCTTTAGAACTGTCACCACACAAGCAAAAGAGAGAGAGCCCAAAAGATGTGTGTTTGGTTGAGGGGTGGGGTGGGGCAGTGCAATAGAGTAAGGTGAGGCCATCTCCATTCCTCGTTAAATTAGAATCCTCGTCTTCCGTAAGATAAATGCAGACTAATTTCTCAAGATGGGGCTGTGTTACCGGAATGTCAATTACAAGAACCAAAATGATTAACATCATTCTGGCAAGTTTTGTGTGTAAACAGTGTGCAATTATCTGATAAGAATGCTTCCCTTAGAATATTTACTTATCTTCTTAGTTAAAATGCTGACATGTTTTAAGGTATTTAACTGAAAACACACAATCAAGATTTGGACAACACATACATAATGCTCTCAACAGATGTGGGTTTGAAAGATTTGTGATGATCACTAGTGAAATTAGTCAAACCCTACTTAAATTAGATTTTGCTCATTTGTGAGTCATTTAAGGGTCCACACTGGAGCAGAATGTGTGTGGCGAGTAAAAGATTACACATCCTGCACTTGGTTTGAAATGAAGAAGAAGTAAAAGTCAGCATTTCCTTTTTCACAACATATTGGAAAAACTCAGTTCTGTATCTCACACCCACTCTATCCTTGACACAGTTTATATAATTTTCTCAACTGAATCATAACAGAGCTGAATTTAGGCCGCTAGCTAATTTTGCTTATTCAGGGGAAGCAGATACTGGTGAGCCATAGTCTTTGGGATTCAGTGTAATTATATATGAGAAGTGAAGCTATCAACAGTTAAGACTGATTGCTAGTCACACATGGAGTCTACAGAGACCCAGAGCCACGTCGAAAATAAGGTGACTGGAGTTGTGCAGCAGATACACGACCTCGGAGACGTTGTTTTTTTTACAGAGATTGGTATCGAATGATGGCATGGCATCGTGAAGCTTGACACTGAAATTAAAAACACAAGCTTTGTTGCAAAGGCTAAGTCATCTCTTTGGCTGATCCTTATAACATCTGCAAGTTGACTTTTACCTGTGGCATAACAGCTCTGTTCGGTACATTTGGAAGAGCAGTTGTGGGGTGTAATGATCCGAAACAAGGCTGTTTGTCCCATTGATTAGATCATGTGTTGGAATCGTGAGTACAATTGATGATGGAAAGTATATACCAATGAATGAGGACTCGTAGTAAGGGTCAGAGGGAGGCGATGCGTTCGGTTTCCGATCCAATTAAGATTTCACCGTGGCACTGATGCTGAAAAACATAGAGACTAATATTCAAACTATTAACATCTTGTAATATACGTAGTTGAGTGCCACTCTCTTCACACCCTCTGTGGCTTCTGACTTATGTTTAAGTTTGAGTCTTCCATAAATTCTGGGCACACTGACAGAGTCCAGTCTGATACAGTACTCCATTTTTTGTTTTCTAGCCAGAGCTAAAAGGATGTGTGGGAGAAATGGAAGCTTTAAGGAGGAAGGATTTTAAGTTACTCGAGAGGCTTCACCAGTTATGCAATAGCTTCTTTACTGTTTTTCCAAGCCATGACCTCTCTTGGAATTTAGCAAAAAAAAAAAAAAAAAAAAATCTTGTGTGTAATTTTGGCTATGAAATATGCATTATCGCATTTTTTTACACACATCACGTGTATCTTTAATGTGGAAATCCAAATATTATGTAAACATAAGATATTTTCAGCAAAAAGAAAATAAGACCCTTATTCTTACTTGTTTTTCATATTAGAGCTGCCTGGGGGCTTTCAGGCTCGTTTACTATAATCTCTGAATTTAGAATTTATTTTTAGTGTTTGTTTATTTTTGGGAGAGAGGGAGAGAACACTGGGGGAGTGGCAGAGGGAGACAGGATCCCAAGCAGACTCCGCGCTGACAACAGAGAGCCCGACGCGGGGCTTGAACTCAACGAAACACGAGGTCATGACCAGAGCCAAAGTTGGACGCTTAAGGGAGCCACCCAGGTGCCCCAATTCAGAAATTTCTTATACAGTTTCTCTGATGGCCGATCAGGGAGATCAGGTAGCTTCAGGCCTCTTTTAGTTGGGGCACGAATGGTGGTGGAAACACACATTTCAGTCGTGTGCACTGGGTTTGAGTCCTGACTCCCACCCCTGGAGACTGGTGACTTTGAGCAAATAGCTTATTTTTTTGATTCATTCACTTCTAAAATAGGAACAAAATATTCATCTCACAAGGCTTTTGAAACCATAAAAAGTGTTAATATGAAAGCATAAAATAAAGTATAAAAGTGAGCGAATATATGGGGCGCCTGGGTGGCGCAGTCGGTTAAGCGTCCGACTTCAGCCAGGTCACGATCTCGCGGTCTGTGAGTTCGAGCCCCGCGTTGGGCTCTGGGCTGATGGCTCAGAGCCTGGAGCCTGTTTCCGATTCTGTGTCTCCCTCTCTCTCTGCCCCTCCCCCGTTCATGCTCTGTCTCTCTCTGTCCCAAAAATAAATAAACGTTGAAAAAAAAAATTTAAAAAAAAGTGAGCGAATATATTTACAGAAGTGCCTGAGCTTCATGAAGAAAGGGGTCTTGTCCACTCCAAAAGCGACTGGCAGCTATTAAATGTGCTGGAAGCTTCTGGAATCGTGAGGCACCAGGGTTGTGTTGAGGAGAGTTTTAGGACCAATAATACGGACGACACTTACTTTTAGGAACCTGAATTACATCTGGCTATTGAAATGTTTGAAGGCAGGTATTTCCCAGCCCACCTCCCATTTGAAATAATGCTTGAAAAGATTAAGTAACGTTATCTCAAGCATTCCTTTTATGACATTATTTCCGGAATTTTCCTCAGACTTAGCTGTGCTTGTTTCTCAGTGTCTCAAAATTTGACAACCAGGCTTAAACGTCAATAATTCATAACCGATCCATTAGGTTCAAAACAAGAAAAATTGAGATTTTTATTCCCGTTGGTATGAATTCCGTCATCCACACAGGCCATGATTGTATTACTTTTCTTTTTTAATTTTTTAATGTTTATTTTTAAGAGAGAGCGCGTGAGCAGAGGAGGGGCAGAGAGAGAGAGAGAGAGAGAGGGAGACCCAGAATCCAAAGCCTGTGAGCAGAGCCTGACATGGGGCTCGACCTCACATAAGACAAGATCATGACCTGAGCCAAAGTCGGAAGATTAACCGGCTGAGCCACCCAGGCGCCCAGCATTACTTATTATTCTTATTGCTAGTATTATTATTATCGTCTCTTAGAGAAAACAATGCAGAAAAATCAGGGTTTAAAACTCAATGTATATGATCATAAAATAGTGAATATACAGAAGGAAGCTCTAATAAAATTGAATGTTAACTAGGAATGCCAAAGTTGATCTCTCCAAATTGTGTTTTCCTCAGAAAAGTGTTAAATGAGCCTAGTTTCTCTTCTTCCAGAGCATACTCTGAAAACTTCCTCCCAGGCTGCCGATGTGGGCTTTCTCATACGCTTCCTTTCGGGTGTCTCTGCATTTTCCTTTGGTCTTATGAGTTACACCTCTATAATTCCTATGATGGCTTGGCCCTGCTTTAAAATCTGCCGTGAAACCGGAACAAGAAATACATAAAGAGAATAGAGGTGAGGGGAAGGAGATAGATTATTTTGGAGCTGTCTGGAGGTTAAGTGCAAAAGATAGAAGGAATAGTTCAGTTGGTTTTCTTTTTTTTTTTAATCTTTTATTTTTATTTTTTTTTAACGTTTATTTATTTTTGAGACAGAGAGAGGCAGAGCATGAACAGGGGAGGGTCAGAGAGAGGGAGACACAGAATCTGAAACAGGCTCCAGGCTCTGAGCTGTCAGCACAGAGCGTGATGCGGGGCTCGAACTCACGGACCGCGAGATCATGACCTGAGCCGAAGTCGGCCGCTCAACCGACTGAGCCACCCAGGCGCCCCTTTTAAATCTTTTTTTAATATTTATTTCTGAGACTGAGAGACAGAGCATGAGTGGGGGAGGGGCAGAGAGAGAGAGAGGGAGACACAGATTCCAAAGCGGGCTCCAGGCTCTGAGCTGTGGGCACAGAGCCCGACGCGGGGCTCGAACTCCTGAGCCGTGAGATCATGACCTGAGCCAAAGTAGGTCATTCAACCGACTGAGCCACCCAGGCACCCCCAGTTGGTTTTCTGATAAATATGTAGAGGATAAAAGGAAACTGGGTTTAGACTCCACAAGCAAGGGCTTTATAAGAGTAGGAAAGAAATTGTTGTTTGTTTGTTTGCTTTTCGTTTTGTTTTCTCAAAGGGAACTGGACACTATGCAGCTCTTTACACATTATGTGGTCTTCTTTGGGTAGACTATCTAAAATGAGTGGTAATGAGTTGATAAATTAGGCTAGGGCGTAGAGAAGAAGTTTAGCCTCATTGTTAAATCCTACTTCAGGCTCATAACTCAGGAAGATCTGAGTGTGAATCTCAGCAGCATCATTTACTGGGAAATTAATCCGTTTGTGTCTGCTTCATCTCTGTAAATGGGTTAATAATAGGCCTCCTGTAATACAGTTGTTAGAACTAAATAAGGTAAATATAAGTGCTTCATGTTTGAAACACGGGAAACATTAAGAGTTATCTGTTATTGTTAATAATAGTGAAAATATTTTCACTCCACTTTCAATCTCTACTTTCTCAGTTTGGTGTTTTCTTCTTAAGGAATATGTATTTTAAACAAACTATAGTCTAAGGAGAAAACAAGGAGAAACCCAAGCAGGATTCATCACATTATTGTACTTTGTGACCACAGCTAAGTCCTTTATATATGTTTTTGTTTGTTTGAAAAAAAGAGACAGAGAATCCCAAGTAGACTCCACGCCCGGTGCAGAGCCTAATGGGGCTTGATTTAAAGACTGTGACATCACAACTGAGCTACCCACAGAAAGATCATTTAAATCACCTTCCTTATTCTTTTATCTATCACAGAGGGACAGACAATCCCCCTGGGCCACGAAATAGACCCCAAACCTCCAGCAGATGACCTGTATTAAAGTGCTTTGAAATATATGAAGCATGAAACTTGAAAGCTATTTATGATGGGAAGAAAAATTACCAGTTATAGTTATAAAATATTAGGATAGAAACGGAATTTGCAATTCCTATGCTTTTTTTTTTTTTTTTTTTTTTTTTTGGTAATTGATAAGTGATACTTTGATATGTACCGTAAAAATGCTTTCAGGATTTTGTTGCTGTTTTAAATATTATATATTCAGGATCAAATCAGATTTAAAATTACATAAGATAGCTTTTCAGACCATACATTAGCAGAAAGGTTAGAGTGTACACACACACACACACACACACACAGGATTGCTTTATTCTCAAACTCTTTCCAAATCTATGAAGTTAATGACATCTTTGAGAGTTTAGGAGGCAAGAGATTCCAGTGGCGTTAGAATTCTACTGAAGAAGAGGGATGTTTGATGGAATTAGGTAAATGAGGTTGCTTGTTAATCTGCTATTTTTTTCCCCAATCAGCTATTTTTTTGACCATGCCTTGGGTTCGAACTTCATTTTTATTTGGTCTGAAGTTTGGCTGGAACCAATTGCTAGGGTGTGCCCATCTATCACTCCATTGAGTTCTGAATGCAAAAACTAAGTTCAACTAATTCATTTTAGTTCCAAAACTGGTAGCATTTACACATCTCCAGCCTAAGTATTGAGAATACTGCTTGCATAACATTTTTGGAGTAGTAAAATTCTGACATTTTGAGAGAAGAAAAGGTATTGGACGTCTTGATGTAATTTGAATATTTGTATAAACACGTATTTTTTCCCTTCTCGTCATTGGATAAATAGAAACCAAATATTTTGCAATTCTGATAGTTTTGCCAGGGCACAAGAGGTGGGATAGAGAGTGTTCATATTCGGAAATACTACCAGCTTCTAGGAACTGCCATTGCAAAGAATCTGTTCAGGCTGGCAGGTGTTCTAGAATATGATTAAAGAAAAAAAAAACAGGGGAAAAACAAGGCCATAGGTTCTTTTTCTGTTTTTTTTTTTATAAATTAAAAAAAAAAGTGAAAGACGAGATTTTGAAATACGTGATCCAAAGGATATGTGTTACAGAGGGAGAAGGGCGTTTTTAAATTCAGTCCTACAATATAAAGGTGAAGAAATGCTTCTGTAGCTAGAATTTTTTCATGTACAGAAATCATGATTTCAGTTCACTGTATCCAAATGAAAGCCATGTGAGTTTTAGGGCAAGTTGTATGCAGTTTAACCATGAAAAACCACAAGGTTTCTAGATAAAATGAATGCTAAAGCCACCCTAAAGCTCCTAGGATGCTTATTGATGTTTGCAATGAGGCTAGCTTATGGGCAAAAAGAAAAACTTCTCAGGCTGGATGGAGCAAATTCATCCATTCAGAGGGATAAGTTTATGTTTTATCCATCCAAACATAAGCATCTAGTTGAGTGGAGAGAATACATATCCGGACTTCACAAACTCTTTACTACGGATTGACCCCGTGACTTAGGGTAATTTTTTTCCTTTATCCCCTGCCTGGAGGAAGTGAGAATTCTAATAAGGCATAAGCTGCTCTCACACACCACCAGACTCTAACTGTGACTCAAGTTAACAATAAGTGTACATAAAACGTGACACATTCCCGTAAAAATAAATGCGCACAAAACTAGTCAGGTGTCCATTTTGTTGGATCTGTAACAGTATCTGCTTAAAGGAAATAAACCCTTTACTTGTGTCTATTTTAGTTTTGATTATATCTCACTGAAAGGTGTCATCAGCCTTTTAGTGATTTTAATCTGTTTTATTTTTCAGGGAGTCAGTGACTTTTCCTTTGTGTTTACTTTATGCTGATCTGCAACTAAATGCTATACCTAAGTGTCTGTCATTGCTTTAATTGAGAACTGATGCTGTGCTGATTCAACAGTACCTTACACTGAACTCACATACACCTGCACAGAGAAAACTGTTTTAATTTTGTTGCCAGGAATATACGACCTCCCTCTTTTTTTTTTTTTATTCTACCACCAGAACTCGCATGAATGAGAGTAAGCACTTCTTTATTTTTTTATTGTTTTTATTTTTGAGGGAGAGAGAGGGGAAGGAAGAGAGAGAGAGAGAGAGAGAGAGAGAGAGAGAGAGAGAGAGAGAGAGACGCTGAGTGGGAGCGGGGGAGGGGCAGCGAAAGAGGGAGACACAGAATCCAAAGCAGGCTCTAGGCTCTGAGCTGTCAGCACAGAGCCCGATGCAGGGCTCAAACTCATGAACCACGAGATCATGCCCTGAGCCAAAGTCGGACACTCAACCAACGGAGCTACCCAGGCTTCCTGAGTGAGCACCACTTTAAATGTTGTGCCCTTGGTGCCTCATCCTTAGGATGGCTCTTGCTCTCAGGGAAAGAGAAGGGCAGGGTTAATACTTGCCTAAAACTGAGACTGAGTTGGTCCTTAAATCGTGTGCCCTTAACTGCCTAACTCGCTTCCCGCTGGTCACGACCTTTTGGCAGAGAGGCAAAAAAGAGGACTTTCCTCTCTCAAGCTCTGACTCAGTTGCACTAGTGTGGTCTACGTTTGAATCACATATGGTCTCACCAAAACTTGTTGGAAGTCAGTGGAACTATAAAGTATAAGCACAGAACTGCTTAAGATGCGATAGAATGGGAAGTGTTGACCGCCTCTTTCAGTGTTTTAGAAGGAACATCTGCCAAGCTCGAATTCCGTCTCATGGATACACCATTGCCGTTATATCAGAGAGTTGACAGTGAATCCTCAGATCTGATGGTCCTGTCTAGTCCCCTTTACTTAGATTGGCCCCGTTCAATCTTTTGTTTTCTTCTGTCTCAGACGTGCTGAATTTTATAGCAGTGACAATCAGTAGATGATAAAAAATAATTGAGAAGAGAACCTTTGACTTAAGTAAGAAATCAGGTTAATAACACTTAATTCTCTCAAGTCGCATGAATATAATCTGACCATACGTATACATTTTATGTAAATCTATGCAAATGTCCATAGGATAACTATTTTTACTATGAAGTACTATTTGAATGTGGTTTCTTGGTACAAGTTTAGAGCTATTTCGCTTGAGAAAAAAAATAAGTTTGTGTTTACAAGTTAACCTTTTACACATTTTAGGAGGCAGTGCTGTCAGAAAGAAGGAAATACACAATAGAATAGGTGGAATTCAAGCTCATTTTTAAGCTCTTTTTACTTTCGCCATTTCCACTCTTCTCTCTTCCCTCTGTCCATCCTCGTTTCCTTACACTCTGTCTACCACGTTTTAGTATCTGACACTCAGGAGAAAGAGTTACTATCTTAAATAGGGCAAAGGACCTTGCTTTCTACCCTGTTGATTAACTTTTATCTGTAGGTAGAAATGGAATTTAACATTAACAGAAGTCCTAAAGTGGAACACAGTTTTCCATTGGATGGGTGGTGATGCAGTTAATGCTTACTATTTATGGTAATTAAGTTTTTTATAAAATTGCCACAAACACTGAATTAGAAAATACTGAGCCATTGCTCCTGGGGAAACCACCTAACTGGTCACATTTTCATCTTGTGATCACCCTATAACCTTGTTTTATGAGTTTCTGTTCAAAGGCACCCAGACAGATAGATACGTAGTTGGTGGATCATTAGCACTGAGCACATGTCCAACGGCACTAACTCATGCCTTAACAAAGCTTAACTAACATACATTTTTTGCCCCTGAGGCACATCATACCCCTCTTGCATTTGGAAACACTAGACAGCACTTTAGCAGCATGTGGAGGTGGCGGGGGAGGGCAATTTTAAACCTCAAAGGCACCAACGAAAAGCACAAAATATGAAAATGTGGTACTATATAGATTTGAAAAAGTACACTTGTTTGCAACATGAGAGCTGAAACGGGAAGGCCGAGCAGTAACTTGTTCAGCCGTAGTCGGGCACCGATGAACAAGGAGACTCCCAATTTATTGCTGCTCGGCGCATGTCCACGAATGACCAAGAACATGTACATTTTAGTGAGGAGGCAAGTTCACAAATGCGGAATCTGGGATATTGAAGAATCACTGTATCCACTGTAACAAAGAGAATACGCACAAGTCCTATTTTGAGCACGATGCATGAACACTTTAATACTGTCATTAGGCAACACGTTTCTGCAAGTAAACAAACCAGAGGAAAAGTAAATTGATAACGATGAAGATAATTTAAATAGTTATGAAAGAAGTAGCAGTTGGAAATTCTGAAAAGCCCAAAACATCACTGACAATACATTATCCTTTCTGGAAACGGTAGGGTTTTCAGTTAATTACGTGCGAATATTTGACCTAGGAGGTTGGCAAAAATGTGCTGTTTCATAATAACCATATTTCTTATAGAATGGTGTGTTAGAATCCATAAACAATAACCGTATTCTAATTTCACTGTATAAATACCAAATTTATGTAGGGGCTAGTACTAACCCCTAGTGGTATAAAAGTTTGTATGGAAAATTTAATGGTACAGAAATTCCTACTGAAATTCTGACCCATCTCCTTATGGCCCCTCCAGAGAAAGTTGGTAGGCTGAAGAAAATACCTTGAGGATCTTTGACTTAGACGCTGCAAAGAGTGCTCACAAATGTCTGATGTTATATTTTATCACCTTGGTCTTTTTGGTGGAAATCCTGAGCAGAATAAGTTAGGCAAGAGTGATATCAGCTGAAAGTACCCACGGAGAAAGACCCCAAAAGTGTAATGGAGCGTACATCCTAGTAGGGGACAGAGGCAAAATCGAGTAAAAATAACGTGACCGATCCTAATATATCATGTAGAGAAAAATACATAAGGGGGTGGGAATCAAGAGTATCAATAAAGCGGTGACCATTTTTTAAAGGGTAGTGAGCTTGACTAACAAGGGCGTTTTTACAAAGTCCAAGAGGAGATGCAAAATGAACCCAGAGGACACCCAGGGAAAGTAAATTCCAAACAGAGAAATAGCAAGAATAGTGTCTCTTAGCCGAGAGTGGCCTGATCCATTTGGGGAAATAGAAGGGGCCGAGGTGGCTGGTTGAAGTGAGTAGCAGATGATGGCAGAGAAGAAAGGGGAATCGGATTATCGGGCAGGCTGTGTAATCCCTATGTAATTCCTGTTCTCTGGTGTAACTGGTGAGTTGCATTTCAAATATACTATGAGAAAATAAGTCCTAGGAAACCTGTCTGTGTGTCTGTTATGGAGACATTGCCCTTGACCTGCCAGAATGCTTAGAACTTAAGTGGTTACCAAGTTTTGGTAGCATCTTTTAACTCCTTATTACTGAGTCATTTCGTTGGCACATTTGGTTCTCTGATGCTGCCTTGCTCTTCTCATTATATCCTTATGAGCCATCATGTGTCCCTTCTGGAACAAGGTATTCAGTAGATAGGTAGAGAAATAAAAAGATGATAAGGAAATTGAGCTTGTGTTCTTTCATGGTGGTTTCAGCAACTGCAGTTTGGTTAATGGCTCTTGGATTGAATTTTGGCTAATTAGAATTTGGTTAATTTATTATAACAATCCTATTGCAAAGCAGTCCTTTTAAACTATTATTTGACCGATTCCAAAATATTATATCTGACCTAATGTTTATGAAATGAATTATTGGAGAACCATGGCCACGTTCAAAACAAGCATGTGTGTCGTACGTCATTTGAAAATATACGTGATTGTATTGGGTACTTCTCAGCCTAAAGGGACATGTATATAGTTCTCTATAGAAGCAGAATTAAAACTGGATCATCTTCTTAAAATATGTGGCCAGCATGGTAGAGAAGATTATATACTGTCTTTAGTTCAATTTAGTTAAAATATGTTTGGTTAAAGTGATAGTGTGAAATTCATTGCCTCAATTTTCAGGCAAAGTCGGGTCATTTGATCTAACTTGACATACCTATTTGTAGAAAATTCATTCATTCTTAGCCTTCCAAGACCACCGTGCCCAACGTAGTAGATATTATATAAAGGAGAAAATTTAAACCCTTGGAGGTGAGGAACAAATGACAAAATTTAATGAAAAAAAATATCTAATGGTGTTTAGGGAACTTAATATAATTTTCCTGGTGGCATTAGTTTTAGAGTTCATTATACACATCATTTATGGTGTACTTACTAATTTTATTCTGATATTGGGCCTAAGAAAAAGCATGAAAGAGAGGCTAGGATGGTAAAGTATTATGATTTAGAAGATTTATCTCCTACACAAGAACCAGGACAAAGATTACAACAAAACTGAACTTTTAAATATACAAAATGAAATTTTGATCATAAATAGAGCAACAGAAATTTTAAATCACATAGACACTGTGAACATCCACTTTAAAATGTGTTATAAATAATGGTAGTGTTCATTGCAAGTACAAGTCTCTCTTACGTTGATTGGCGCGTGGTGAAATCTTTGGTTCTCTAGGTCCAGAGATGTGACTTGGCATAAAGTAAATGAGAGCTGTTAATCTGAGTTAAAGCCGCCCATTAATATGATCTGAATTGGTACATATAACATGAATTGGTAATGACGACGTTTTCCATGTAGCATTTAACATATTCGGACTTGTGTTTCTACGGTGAATGTACCTGACTATGTCATGGAAATTAATGAGGAAGTCGTTTTCAAGCCAAACATTTTGATATGACCTATGACATTTCAGGAGCATACCTAACATTGAAAAAAAACAACAACATGAAAGATCAGAGTTTTGTGTGAAAGATCAGAGTTTTGTGGGTCCTAAAGCTTCTTAAGAAAAAAAATCTAAAAATTGCTTTTGGATGTTTTACAAAATTGTGATTCCATTTGTGTGCCAACTCTCCCCCCCACCCCGTCCCCACCATGTCTGGGTCTTGGGAATGCCTTGTGCAGGTACACAGCCCTGAATGTTAAGGTGCATTCGCTGCAGAATAAATCCACCTTTGCATCGCAAACCATAAATCTCTACTGAAAATGTTTAATTGGATATATTAATATCTGTCCGTGAAGGGCTTGGTTTCTTGTTCCGAATGATGTTGTAAAAGGATAGCTTTAAGGGTTGATAACTCTCTGGGTCAGATAATTTCCTTGGTTTCATGCCCATCAATGAAAACCTATTATTTCTGACACGAGACTGTCATATTTTATGCGTTTCTGCTAAAACGATTTAAGGCTCATTATCATAAGCAACATTTTTCTGACACGTGCAGGTCGAGAGCCATGCATAAAATACTTAGAAAAATTTTATCAAAAAATATTTTTAACTTTTAGAGAGATTTTATACGTATGTATATATATGCATGCATATGTAAATATGTAAAGCCATTTACATTTTTTTCAATATTTTTTATGTTTGTTTATTTATTTATTTTGAGAGAGAGGGAGAGACAGAGAGTGAGCAGGGGAGGGGCAGAGAGACAGGGAGACACAGAATCCGAAGCAGGCTCCAGGCTCTGAGCGGTCAGCTCAGAGCCCGACGCGGGGCTCGAACTCACAAAGCGTGAGATCATGACCTGAGCCGGATGCTCGGCCGCCCGAGCCACCCGGGCGCCCCTGTATATGCAAATATGTCAAACGAACTTGTCCAGCAAAAATACTTGTCTAACGTTTCGAATTTAATTGTGCCACATATGTTTAGGTGCCTGTAGGTCTAAGAAGGATTACTGAAACTTCGATTTGGAGTGGCAGTTGTCAACTATTCTGCATTGCCGTTTCCCTGCTATGGCTGTGGCCACAGGTGCTGGTGCTCCTGCCACTGGTAGAGTGGTCTCAGTTCAATGTAACTGAACAAGAATTGACAGAGTGTTTGTCGTTCCTTCTAGAAGATACCACAGGAGTCTCCTCATCGTCCTCCCCTCTCCCCCTCCTCCCTCTCCCCTTCTTTCCCTCTCCCCCCCCCCCAGTCCCCCTTCCTCTCCAGCCCCCTCTCCCTCCGGCAGTCTCCCCCTCCCCTCTTCACCCCTCCTGAGAGAGAAAGAGAGAGAACACAAGTCAGGGAGAGGGTCAAAGGGAGAGAGAAAGAGAGTCTCAAGCAGGCTCTGTGCCCAGCATGGAGTCCAACGTGGGGCCCGTTCCCATGATCCTGGGATCATGATCTGAGCAGAAATCAAGACTTGAAAGCTTAACCTACGGAGCCACCCAGGCACCCCCTACAGGAGTATTCTTTTTTTTTTTTTAAGTTTGTTTATTTGCGATACAAAGCACTAACCGGGGAGGGGCAGAGAGAGAGGAGGAGAGAATCCCAAGCGGGCTCAGCCCTGTCAGTACGGAGCCCGACACTGCGCTCAAACTCATGAACCGTGAGATCCCGTCCTGAGCTGAAGCCACCCAGCCGCCCCTGATAGGAGTCTTCTTAAAAGCATGAACAGGGAGAGTAGTTTTCAGAGGTCAGTAGCACATTTGAAGGAATTCGTAGTCGAAATTTCAGGAGATTTGGGCTAAGTGTTCAGGGTGTAGATGGAAGAAAAAAATTAGAGCTGCTTTAGTTTTGAATTCTGTGCCATGAAGGACTGGATATACTGTCCAGATATATAAAGGCAGGGGCAACAATATGATAAGGCAGAGCTATAACTACCTGGTTATTGAACTGGCTCTTCTCTTGGATGAACTCTTTGAGGGAAAATGTGTGCCTTTTATTTTTGCATTCTCAGCACTGAGCAGATGGTCTGATGTAAGTATTTTTGAAATCTATTACGCAGATGAATATAGCTAAGAAACTACAGTTTCTAAGTAGACTGAGACTAATAGAACTCTGCACTCAGGAGATATATGGGTAATATATTTCCTGAATAAGTTGGTGAAATTCAAGACAAAATAAGCAGTGTGAAGAATGGAGAAGAGTAAATCACATTTGCTTTTTAGCGGGCTACCTCTTGGTGAAACAGAAACCCTGAAACCGTGCCTTAAAATTAAGAAGAAAGGCAGATATCAGCTGCCAGGATTTTTGTGGTTTTTTTCCTGTATTTTTACTGAACTCTGTCCTCCTCTTGAACACACTGAAAGCAAGCTCTTATAATCAGGAATTGATTCAGATTCATTAAGTGGACAGTGCATTAAAGTTGAATCATCTGGGCAGTGGCTGGTTAGGTAGAGGGGCCCAGCTACAACAGGCATCCGGAATAATGGGTGGTTATTTCAATAAACATTTATTAAGTATCACTAATGCACACAGTTCTTTCCCCTCCGAAATCTTTGAACACGGTGGAAGTTACTAGAGCCACTTTAGTACGTGCCAGATTCTACACTGTTGGCTCAAACCATTACGTAGGTTTAAAGACCCAAGCAATTAAAAACAGGCAACCACTTGAGATCAGCATCACTTAAATAGCTGGCTTTGGAGTGCTTTATGGAATCCATGCATCCTATATAACACACAGGATATCTGAAATTAAAGAAGGGTGGTGAGGGGAGAGGAGAGGGAAGGGAAGAGGAAGGGAGGGAGCTGAGGGAGAATGGCGGGAGGAAGCCTATCTGTCACAGTATGTGTGCAGTTCAGTTGTGCAGGTGTTAGTGGGTGTATGCATAAGTGCTCCAGAGTAGAACTCCTCGAGACCATGTGCCGTCTGCTCAACTAACACAAATGCACGAGTTCCCAGTGGCTCGCAGACTCCTGAAGTTACCAGCTCACTGATCAGACAGACCTTTCACATCATGCCACTTGCCAGATACCTGTGTAATCCAGAGAAGAGCAGAAGGAACGCCGTTTTTGGGTGTCCTGCATGGGAAGAAAGAGAAGCGTAGTTGTGCCTGCTTTCACTAAGATGCAAGTCTTAGCGAGTCTAAGATGGTTAGCTGGGTGGTGAGGGTCAAAGCCTTCAATAGGAATCTACTCACCACAGTTTCGCCCTGTTCACCTTTAGATTTTACCTGTAGCCTAAGATAGTTTGCCTGTTGAAAACCAAACTTACGCGATAGGGAAATGCAAAAAGAAAAGAAAAAAAAAATTCATGGTCTGCAGTTATCCTGGAAGAAGTCATGTCATCATGATGATTTTAAGCTATGCGTTAATTCGCTCTTCCTTCAGACATTTGTACGTGGGCTGTATGCTCCTGTCGCCACATACTGGGGATACAAATATACAAAGAAAGACTCCTGTCCTTTCTGTGGGTCACAATGACATGGGGCAACTTACAGACAGCCTCAGCGTTGTCTGGTAGTGGATTTTATAAATGTGCAATGAAAGATTAAAGGCAAGAACAGGAAAATCAGCCTGGGGAGATCAGGCAAAATCTTTAAAGAGGGGATAATTTTTCAGCTGAGGCTTAAAGGATGAGAAAGTGGTCCCTAAACAAATGGGATATGAGAAAAAGAGATTCCTGTTCCAAAGGAATGGTTTGTGCAAGGCATGGCTCTGTGAGATAGTATAATTTCTTTAGGGGTCTGTAAGTGATTCAGGTGGCCACAGAGGACAAAAGAATAGTGGCATCCACGAATCAAGAGCCACACCGTGAAATGTCAGTATCCTTGTTAAGGAATTTTTTGTTGGTTTTCTCTTGGTTCTTGTGTGTGTTTTGGTACATCAGATGGTTGGTTTTGAGCCAGTTGGGATTTCAGAAGGGCCAACTTTACTAATGTTAAAGACTTTTAAAGGAGGCCAGCCGGGAGGCAGAAGACTGAAGACATCAAGTCAGTGATGATCAACTACTCCAGGCAAGAGATGGTAGGGACTGAAATATGGCAGTCGGAATGAGGCTGGAAAGGAGAAAATGAATAAAAGTTATTTGGAAGGTGGAGTAGGTTTGATGTCGAGACTTAAAAGCGGAGCTAGGAAGGTCTGGAGGGATACAGAAGGGGAGAAGAGAGGTTGCCCGTCTTAGTCACCGGTGTGTCTGCAGCATTAGCAAAGGTACCTCCCACACGGTGTTGTACGGTGAGTGGTGACTCCCTTGTTTCTGGCTCAAGACAGGAAATAATCTGATTAAGTTGCAGTCTGACACTGTTGAGTTTGAAATTGCCTGAGGGATATCCACATGGAGATGTTCATTAATGAAACATTCAAATCCCGAAACGTAGAAGACTGGTGAGAAAAACAACTTCTTGCACCACCTGGTTGGGGGTGAAGCATGTAGGATTGACGTCTTAGCGACGAAGAGCTGACTCTTACGCTTGATCATAAACAGGACCTTGGGGGAGCAAAGGGTAGAGGCGAGTGCTCTACAACACGCTGAGTTTTACATTCACTCACTGGCTCTCCATCCTCTCTGTTTACCCAAGTAGCCAGAAACACTTTAAGAAAAACAAACGCGACATTAAATCATCGTACTACGATTTGTTTTCTACAAATCCCACTGTTACGGACTATTTCTGAAAGGCAATTGGTTAGTTCAAAACGCTTCCGCTAAATGCTGAAGTAGGTACTATATGGAGTCACTGTGTGTAATACAGTACATCAGTTAGACACCTTGAACAGAAGAAATTCTAGTTATTTACAAAAGGGCTCTCAGAACGATGAACAAAAGTTTAAAGATTTCGTTAATGTTCTTGATTTTCAGGCAATGATCTTATAAATTTGCAAAATGCTTCATGAAGGATCTAATCTGAGAACTAGGAATGAAATGTCTTTTTCTCTGTTCAGACCTTTAGTCCTTATCATCTCCGTTTGAAACCTAAAACTCTGAGTTTATGTATGAGTGTATATGTGTGTGTGTGTGTATATTGTGTATGTGTGTGTGTGTGTATATATATAGTGTGTGTGTGTGTGTGTATATATATACACACACACACAATATACTATGTGCGTGCATATATTTATGTGTATAATTTGCATGTGGATATATTCCTGTGGTGCACATCTAATCTGCTTTTTGCATTCATATATGCATACAAATTGATAAGGTATTTTGGTCCTGAGACTGTCCTTCATATGTGGAGTTCTTAAATAGCACTAACCTAACAAAAATTTGCTATTTATTTCATATTTGGTAGTTTGTAAGCTATATTTTTGAACCCATTCTCTCACTCGAGCCTTACAAAAACTCTTTGAAGTTGGGGGAAACATGAGTGCCAGTTAACTTCTATGTATGAGAAAATTAAAGCTGAAAGAAAGTTACATACATAGCTAATAAGTGATGGAGTCCGGCCCTGGCCCCAGGCATTCTGCTCACAGACCATGCTCTCCTTTCCACTGTTAGCCACTGTCTGTCTAGGTGATGCCAGACATGGCACTAGAATTCTTAGGGGATGTGCTAAATGATGTAATATGTAATAATAATTTAAAGTTCACTCTGGGAGTCTGTCCAAGGAGTCCTGTCACTATTTTTATTTTTTTAAAAAAAATTTTTTTAACGTTTATTCATTTTTGAGACAGAGAGAGACAGAGCATGAACAGGGGAGGGGCAGAGAGAGAGGGAGACGCAGGATCTGAAACAGGCTCCAGGCTCTGAGCTGTCAGCACAGAGCCCGACGCGGGGCTCGAACTCACGGACCGGGAGATCATGACCTGAGCCGAAGTTGGACGCTTAACCGACCAAGCCACCCAGGTCCCCAATTTTTATAATTTCTTTAGAATATGACAGAATTATTGGGAAAACAAACGCAAGTCGACTCGTCTGGATTCCTTCTGCCCTGAGAGTTGTGTGTATTCTCCACTCTTTCTTTCCTCTCTCTCTTCCTGTTCGGCCTTTATTTTCAATTGATCTCTCTGGCTTTTAATTAATGACATTTGGCTTTCTCTGTTTAGCATGCTAATTTGTGTATATGGTTCTTGGATATTGAGTTTTGAAAACTACATTGACTAGTGCTTTTAGGGTAGTATGGTAGATATTTTTCTGAAGTGCCCCTGATGCTGACATTCTGTGCACTAAAAAACGGCTCTTAGAAATTCTAGCCACGTTCTGTGGAGCCCCAGCTTGGTTGCTGAGGCCAATCTTTTCTAAAGAGTGGTGAAACATATGGAAGACTTCTTGGAGAATTTGGAAGAGAGGAGAAAAGGAAAAGGAGGGTTTTCCGGGTTTTGTACTCCAGAGGACTGAATTGACATGGCCTCTAGGGCTCAAAAGGGGGTCAGTGTCTGTTGAGTACAAGTGCCAAGAATGAAATGCCAAAAGGGATACGTGTGGCTTTTCCTTCTCTCTTCCTTCATGGATCATCCAGCTGTAATTTCTCCTTCTCTTTTGTTTGTATTAAGGGAATTAGTAATTATTCTTTATCACATGGGTGTTTGTGAGAAAGAGGTAGATGCCTCAGTCTTTTTCCCACAAAGATTTTGAGACATTTCCTCGACATAAATACAGTTGTGATAAATGCCAGTGAATACACATTTCATTACAAAGCATTTTTCACTGGATTAAAAGCCTGTATAACTGTATTATCACGGTCCAGTTTATAGATAGGAACCCCAGGTATTAGAGTTTTCATTAATGGTGGTAACTATAAATTGCTTACAACATCGGATCACACTGTACTTGTCACAGAAGTTTACTGCCACTCGGTGTGATTGCAATGGAGACTTGATTGTGTAAAGATAATAAAAATAAGATTATCTTAAAAGATGTTCTAGAGAAAATGCATGCTGTGGCAACACTAAACAAAATGCTACCATTTATTGAAGCTTTTGTCATTATGTTTCTTTGAGCAACAGATCATATTCAATGCTTCGTGTGCTCTTTTTACTTTTACTTGGCTTTCCTTGATTTTCATGTTAGATAAATGTGAAATATGGATAATTTTGGCCTGGGATCTGATGGATTTGATCGTAGAAAGCCTTAGGCAGTGTGTTCTTGCTTTGCAAAGCCCCTTGCGTTTCAGAAGGGGGGAGAATGTGGGACAATATAGGAGAGTTCAAAGTAGGAAGTAAGAGACAAAAACCAAAAGGCAGCACATTCTGCCTATTTTAAGATGCATTTTTTTTTCACATTTTGCCCTCAGAAATTGGAGTGTTAGGTAGAATGAATGACATCTTAAATTATAATAGCCAGGTTTCTTTTTTGTGTTGAAATAAAGGATTATGATGCATATTATGGTCATTGGGGTCATACCATTGGAGAAAGCGAATGCTAAGCTGGACATCAGAGTGGAAAGTTGTAGGGAACCTTCCCGTAACCACGAGCCAGAGAACAGTGCCATGAGAGTGGTGTCGTCAGGTGCATGTGGCAGCCAGGTGACGCTGTGTGCTAGAGATGGCAGCAAAGGGGAGGACAGGTGAGAGTCTGCATGTTTTTCATAAAAGTGAATTTCTTTGTTGTTGTCACGTATAAGAACTAATGCAATCCAACTCGGGGCCGTAATAGGCGAAGCAGTGACGAACGGACAGAATTGGCGAACCATTGAGGTGGAATATGGGAAATCGACAAGTAGGGGTTGGGCGAGGACGCGGATGCCTCAGACACAGAACCTGGAAAATTGGGTAGCTGTAAATTCCTGTTTTGACTTACTCATCGCCGGGTTTTTCACCTAGGGGAGGGCAAGAATCCAAGATCTTCTAGGCCATTCGTCTCTTAGGGGGGGAGATGATGGGTGGGTGCCAGCGCAGGATAGATAAGAACGGGTAGAGTAGAGCCTTTGTTGTTGGGAAGATCTCCATCAAATCTGGGACATTGTCGTGTCAGCTTGAGTAAAGCATTTAATTCTGTTAAATCCCAGTTTCCTCCTGTGTAGAACCAGGCCGATCACGCCCACCGCAGACGGCTGGTAAGTGAATTAAAGGCCCCTTTACCACAGTGTCTGGCACGTAATTACACTCAATAAATATTAGTTCTCACTATCAGCTACTTGAATAAGAGAGCTATGAAACAATATGTGGAGCAGGGCGGCTAAGAGGACTGCAAATACAAAGCAAAGAAACGTAAGGTTACAGGAGGGAATCGAGAAGTTATGTTCTTTAACGGGAGTCATAGCATTTTGAGTTAGACTTAGATGAAGCCTGCAGGAAAAAACTTCTGTCGTAACTCCGTGGTCAAATAGGTCCCTTTCACATAGTATCACAGTCCAGAATTAGCTGGCCGTAGTGGTCGCTGTTTTATATTGGGTGTGACAACACACATCCGTTTCATGATGGGACTCTTTATTTACTTCAATCACACGGAGTATAAAAGGAGGGCGATTCAGTTGGCTGCCCCTTCCCCTCGGTCTCCTCCTCCTCCTCCCTCTTCCTCTCCTTTTGGGGTCCACCGCAAAGGAAGTTTTAGTTAATAGGAGCAGCAGAGAAAACAAGGGTGGGGGGATAGCCACCCACAAAGATGCCCTCCAGGAAGGTTTCTCTGTATTAATGTCTCTCAGTAGCAGGCTTCTACCAGGAAATCATTATCGTCACAGTACAGCTTTGTACTCTTTCAGACTGAGATATAATAATACATCTGGACCATGTGTCTATAATATGACAGGATGAAGTACGGGGAAAATGTATAACATTGTAAATCTCAGGGAAAGAAAGAGCAAATGGGTTTTTTTTAGTGTGTATATATTTTAAGTGATACTAATTGAATTTGTGCATATCAGACAAATGATAAATACCATGACTCTTCCCTTTTCAACAGATGTACTTGTCCAAATGGTTGTGTTTAGGTAGCATGTTACTTTCCCATACCCTTTAAAGATACCTTGTGCATGTTGTTGACACAGATCTTTAAATGAAAAACTAATTCTCTTGAATTATTTTAACCAAATTGCAAGCTGTTATACGTACATAGGATGAATTCTCCCAAGTGCCCGGAAATAAATGTCTTAATGTCTTTTTTTTCCCCACGAGCCATTACAAAAGAGACATTTTGAAATTATAGAAAAGAATCTTATAACATAAATCTATGGGATTTTCTGAGGATACAGTAGTCTGAGCGTGTCCTAAAACACTCCCAACTTTCCCAAGGTGGCATAACTACGCAATTCTTACATGTGATCTTGTAGATTCGTTTAAGCTAAGGTATTCTCATACACCTAAAACTTAGGTCTCAATGTCTTGTGCGGTCCCCAGAGTAGACAGCATATGTTAGGAATCTGGATGGATGCCTGTGGGTCACTCGTGTTTACCTAGAGGTGATATGTAGAGTTTTAGGAACGAAAGGGGAGCTTTGAAGACCTCCTAGTTCAATCCATTTTGTAGATGAATGAACTGAAGTTCCAAGAAGGTACCAGTTTAGCGTTGTCCAATGTTAGGGAAGTAACCCGTGGCTCTAGTCGCAGGTTCCCTGATTCTCGTCCTGTGCCGTGGTGCTCCACGCAGACGTGAATCGGTTTCAATAGGCTTCTGATTCACTTTCCCGATTGTGATTGTGCTGCCAAAGAGCTTCTTTCATTCCTTTTCAATCCCAGGCCTGTGAAATAATGGATAGCAGAGTAGAGCTCCAAAATTTAATACCCTTTTTAGGAGAAGGGATAAAGAGTCATAAATGTGGCTGTTAAGAAAGTACTCAGATAACTGACTGCATTTTGAAAATTAGAACGTCTTTGGTTTCAAAGCTCAACGGAACTGCAAAACTCATTTTAGGCAAGGTAATTACTCATCTTCCTTCGCTGCACTTTAGCGGGGAGGAGGGAGGACTCAGCCACCTGTGTGTGTGTGTGCGCACGCGCGTGTGTGCGCATGTGTGTGCGTGCGCACATGCATGCCTGTGTGGGACTGGTGGAGTCCTGCTGGTAATACCAGAACAACCTGTAAACAAAGACAGATAGCTGCGAGCGGTGTCTCCTGGGAAAACCCATGAGGCCTTTCCAGAGTCTGCGACGCAAAGAGCTACTTGAAGATGTCTTGCTCTTGTGTCAACTGGTTATTGACTTGGCTTTATTGCTGCCTGTCCTTCCACCGCGCTCTTCCCCCCTTTTTCTCTTTCCGCGTCTTCCAGCTTTACAAATGTTGTCACATTGGCTTGTGGGAACTTTTATCCTTCGGGCCTTAAACACTGCCCTGGAGATGATCAGCGGAAGGGAGCCGGGGTGTCGTGGCACTGTGGTTGTGGTGGGCCCAAGAGGGCTCCGAAGGAACGTTGTTTTCCTCCTTTATTTCCGAGGGATCTCTTGCTTTAGAGGCAAAAACATGGCTTGGCTCTTCTTAGGGCACCCGAGCTGGAGAAAGGCCCTCTTATTTCTTAAACCCGCTATATTTTAGATGAGGCAATTACATATCCGAGGGAGAGTCCTGTCATGTGAAACCAGTGTATTTTTTCATTTTAGGAAGCTTTTGAGTTCATTGAAATTTCGCCAGGGATTTTTTTTTTTTTGAGGTATGATTTCAAAATCTGCCACCCTTTCAGCAAATTATTGGCTAAGCTCCACAGACGTGCTTCTTTTCTTTTTTTTTCTTTTCTAAATCTACTTAATAAACCTCTTTTTTTCCCCTCTTTCAACGCGATATCATCAGTAAAATGGACGAGCATTTTCCTCAGCTTGTATATTTCTTTCTTCCTTTTAGGCCAACGATTCTTACATTGGGTGTATAATAGCATGACCTGGAGAGCTTCTAAAAATAATTAAAAAATAAATAAAAATAAAAGCCTGGGCCTGTGGACGCGTATTCTGCTTGAACTCTTCTGTAGTACGTCTGGGCATCATACCGCTCGCATGAACAGAAGTCACTCGCTCTGGGTGTGGAGAACAAGCGTGTTGTATGAGGAGAAACACACGCGGACTTAGCTCTGGGCTCACTGAATTAAGGACATTCTGCTTCCTCCTCTGCTCAGATAAAAACACAGTGAGTCCTCCTCTCTCTGGTGACCAGTTCATGCACAGTATGAAGTTTCTAGAAATCAAAGCCGCTGGGAGCCCGGGGGGGGGGGGGGGGGGGGCGGAAATAAGAGTATATCGGGTGTAGACTGAAAGAAGCAAGGAGCGCTCTGTCCAGGGTTGTGTCTTTCATGTATGTGGCTGCCCCGCGGCTTCTTCAGCTGCTGCTGCTGCTTCTGATCTGCAAGTGCACACCTCTCAACAGGTTACGGAAATGCGCTTCTCACTCTCCTGTGCATTGTAGGAGACTGTGTGGGACGCATGAGGACAGATGTCTGCAGGGAGCCGAGCCCCGCCACTCACTAGTTACTGAGTTAGTCTCCTTGGGGGCGTGCTGCAGGTCAGGTCACGGGAAATGGCCTCGGAGACCCAGATTTGCCTCGAGGGTAGTTATTGGAGGGCATTCTTGGAATTAACACTTGGAGGGGGTGGGGGAGGGTTGGACAATGCAGTTGCAACCTACAACTTGGCTGACCTTTAGGGAGCGGTGGAGCTGGAAAGTTTCTTCACAGGGTTCCTGAAGTAGGAGAGAAGGAGGCGCGTTAAAACCCCCCATCACTAGTGTGGATGTGGGATGCCCCCAAGACTGAAGGATTCCCTCTGACGAGGTGGCTCTTTTTGCCAATTTTGCAACTTGTCAACTTTGTAAACGTCTCAAGAGTGGCGATTTTGGGGGCAAGACCTAGTTGAGAAAGGTCAGTCGGCGACACTTCCCGTGTTCACTGATTCGGGAAAGGAGTGGACTCAAGAGGCTGCCGTGACATCCCTTAGAGGCCACCCCTGCCCCGCTAACATCCTTTGCATCGTGTGATCCATTCAGAGCACAGTTCCTAGGGAAACGTGTTACATCTCTTTTCTTGGAGGAATCTATAAGAAGGTTAGTAGGATGAGGTACAGCCTATGTTGTTGCAGCTGATTTTCAGGTTAACACTGACACCCTTTTCCCCTGCCCCAGTCTGGGGTCTTGCACTTCCCCTTACCATCAAAATGGGGCAAGGGAGTCTCAAGAGACACCCGATGCCCAGAGGCGATGCTTGCTCTTTCCCATTGTGTGAGAGAAGTCCACCTCTTCCTGGTGAGCGAGGCCAGTTGCACCTACAGGGATGTTGTTCCTGTGGTAGTGGGAGTTCAGAGACAAGGAGAGAGCATGTTCTAGGAAGTGGAAGGCACACAGTCCTCAGGTGGGGCGGGAGAAGTGAGGGATCACATGGCCGGGTCCACTCGACCCCTTTATTCTCTGGTCCTGTCTATTCTCCCTGCCCCAGGAAGCTCTATGGCATTAGATGGGGGCATTTTTCTCCCGGAGAGAGAGAGTTTTCATAAAGCAAGTGGCGATGGGCTGAGGACGCGAGGATTCCAGGACCTCCAGCAGTTGAGGAAGTGTTTCTGCCCATAGGGTGAAAGTGGGGTGCGGGAGGGGTGCCACACCACAGATGCCTAGACGGATAACCTCTGAGGTCTAATTGAGATCATAAGTATTTTCTTTCTACTATTACTTTCTTTGTTTGATTTATATTTCCAGCCTTTTAATAATAAACAATGGTAGTTGAAACTATTACCTTTTCTGAGCCGACATGGACTATTTCTTTAGGAAAAATATAGTAGACCACCAGAGGCTCCATGGATGCCATTACGTACAGTTCTTGCCCCACCTTGAGTGTTCCCCTTGCCTTTCTGACTCGAACCAATGTAAACGTGTGAAATATAAGCAGGACATTTTGTTATTCTTAGTTTATCTTTCTGGCCCCAGAGGGATGCATGCCGGAAACCTAAGACAATTTCTGCATCTTGAAAAGAAGTCTCACAGGGTATTGGATGAGGACATAAGTATATACTGTGTACTTTTCCCTTGTAACTTTGGTAGAGAAGGGATAGGTCCCTGTTGAGTAAAATGCATAATTAAATCAAGACAGAAAATTTTATTCAATCATCTTATATAGAATAAGTTATACATACAAACTAATTGAAAGTACTGAACTGTTTTAAGCCATGGCATTATTGGTCTAAAGAGGCTGCTATGTGAGTGGTGATATTTATTAGACCAAAAGTTTTCTATCTGGGATGCTGGTTGAAAATCCATATTTTCAACATGCTGGTTGAAAATCCATATTTTCAGTGGTTTCAAGTCAAAGACATTCTGATTCCATAGATTAATAAGGAGCCCAGAAATTGGCATTTTAAACCAACATCTCAGGTAATGCCGATGCAGGAAAGCTACATACTGAACTTCAATAAATAATAACTTCAGCATCCAAACGGTAGGTTAAGATCAGTGAACATTCTGTAGTCTTTTAAAAACAGTTATTTAACCAGATGTTTACAGGATATTGGTTGTAATATATTTACCCTATAAAGACTCTTTCCGCGTATCACATGCCAAAACTATCCTCTATTATAAATTAATGGATCCTGTGTATTACTGTGTGACTATTCCTAAAAAGAAATTTATTCCATCATTAGTCAAGTGCCTTTCTGGAAATCAAGCTCTGCCCTTCATCGTCAGACTATTTCTTAGTAGTCGTCATCTTGTCTCAACTTAAATATCATTTCTTTAAAGAACACTTCCCTGAACCTCTGAACTCCGTTTGATTTTCCTGCCACGTGATTTCTTGGCATTCTGTGGGTGCTTTTTCAATGCAGAAATGCGATTGTTTGTTCGACCTGGTCCCATGCCTGCTGCATTGACAGCCTTTCTCTCCGTGAGCTCATGAAAACAGGCCACTGTTGGCTCTACACTCTAGGCTCCCCTGTGCCTCTTGTCTTCATTCAGACACACGCACACACCTGGCCCATAGGAGATACCCGGGACTCATTTGTAATACATGTTTAATATAGGTGGAGTTTCTAGAGGAAGACAGAAACAGACTGGATTCGGTCTCTGTTTTTCCAGGACAATTCAGCTTAGGCACGAGGACCATGTCAATTGTATCCCTTTAGTTCGTGCGTAACTGCTGAAATGCTACTTCTCACGCGGTAGGCGGTGCTTTTAATAACAGCTAAAGGGATACTTGTGACTTTATAAAGATGCCAGAAAAGAGTCACTAGACGAACATTAAATACTCAGAATATTTGAAAACAAGTGTACCAAATAGATATCACAAATTACAAGTAATGTACATTCTTACTGTGGGTATAAAGTTTAACCATCGGGCCTCCTTACTAAGGTCTTACTAATAAGTGTATGTTGAATGACTACTGCTTACTGGCTGTTCTCTTCTTGGACTAGCTCCTTTCCTCTGTTCACCCTCCTATGCTCATGTTATCTCTGAAATTCTGTTTCTCTGGATCTTTCTCCACATACTGGCCTCCATCAGGTCACATTGGACCTATACTATGCTTGTGTCAGAGTTGATACGATAGTGTGGAGTATTCTCTTTTTAGATTACACGAGTGTCAAAGCTTTCTTCCCCAAATGGAGACTCCAGAATTATATTTCTATTAACTGTTATTGTTTTCATACTTTTGAAGGCACAAGGCAATACCCCTCAGAGGACTTCAGGAAATACTTGGCAAACACGTGCCGTTGCCCGCCGCAGCTTGTACACGAATGTCTTCTCCAAGATGCCATGTGCAAAACATCTGTGCAAGTCTTCAGGCTGGCCTCCGGCAATTGCCCTGTCCCTCCCTGGGGGCTAGCATCCTCGGGTTTTGCTCATGTGAGGACAGGAAGGGAGTTTTGGACTGATGGTTTATTGCCTAGAAGCATTCAAAAGAGCTTTCACATAGGTGTTATCCACTGACCCGGTGCTTCTCAACTGATCCGGAGGGAAGGGCCAAGTTTTTGTTATTTGCAAGCTTAGTGTTTTTTTTTTTTTTTTTTTTTGCAAGCTTAGTGTTTTTTGAAGAACACAGAACATGCTCTATTGTAACCCCCTAATAATTTTGTAACTGTATTAAAAATGAATTATTTAGATATAAAACTCAGCCCTCATTTTTCCATTACTGTTGGGCTCAGCAGACATTAGATTGCTCTGTAAAACAACCCTGGAAATTGCTAAGCTCTTCTACTCATTTTCTGTACTTGCCTCGACTTGGACAGATGGCACCCAGTCCTTGGACCCCGGGTGGAGTAGCACTGCTTTAGCTTCCTGTGACATTTTCTGCTCAAACAGCCCCATTTAGAAAGCAAGATTGAAAATTATCCTCTTGAGCAAAAAGCTTAACGTTTCCAGGGGTTTGCTTTTTATCTGCTTCTGGTTGACTACTTGGAGTTTAGAACTCAGTGAGTAAAGTACTACGGGGGAGCCCCGAAGCAAAGAACATGATGTGCTCACAATTACATTGGACGAGGAGCCGTTTTGATCAGGAGGAGTTTTGATCAGTAACAATTTGACTCAAGGCAGATTTCCTAAGTTGTTTGAAAGTTCTGGATGTGGCCTGGAGACAGCAATCGGAGAGAGGATGAGATGAACGCTGTGGAGGTCTCTTTAGGGAGGCGCATGTAGCTGTGTGGGATAGAAAACACTTTTCTGAGTTATCGTTGGGTCCCTGATGAAAAAGATGCAGCCCTTAATGTGAAGTTCTCAGTAACCACGCCCTAGGCGTAAATGTAGAACCTTTGCAAAGAAAAGGAAGATTCTGCCCCCCCTTCCCCCGCCGCCTTAGGGGATGCAGTTAGTTCTATTGTACCTGTGCTGTGTGGATTTGCAGATAGGGAGAGAAAGTTACATTTTACAGAATACTTCCAAGTGCATTACTTCATTTTATCCTCATTTCAACGTGCAAGGCCAACTGTACCTTTATGGATGCTGGTCTATAACAGATGAATAAACTGTGATTTGGGAGTGATCAAGGGATCACATAAGGGGCAGAGTGGAGATTCAGTGGCCATACTTCTGGCTCCTTTGCAATGGACACCTAACAGTTGTCCCTTTCAGCTACTAAGTAAGTGAACTAAGACCCTAGGAATGTTCATTGCCACTGAATTAGTGTGGACTTTTTCCAAGGGGGAAAAAAAAATCTGAATAGGTCTTCCTTTTTACTTATTGTTGGCTAAAAAAAAAAAAAGATTTTTTTTGTGTGTGTGTGACAATTTTAACCTTCGCTAAGCACTTCCTGGATTGTGTCCCTTTCCTCTATTACTCGATGTGCTGTAATTAATACCTTTACTTTATAAACCGTGCATCTTCATCAAAAGATGCTTCACAAGTAAATTGTGTTCCGTTACCCTGGACCACAACGATACGTATAAATTGGAAATACTTCAACCAGAAAGAAATGGCTCATACACTTGTTTTCATTTATAATATTTCTTCAACAACTTGGTAATTACACGGTATCCAGTGACATGTGGAAAATATCTATTAAAAAGCATAACGAGAAAAGAAAACTCGCATGGAATATGTATATTCAAGAGGCTTTATTTCCACCGGTCATTGTTTAAATCTGTCCTCTATACTTACGACTTCAACCTTGAAAAGTTTAGTGAATCATGTGAGTCCTATCAATATGTAATGTATTTTTAAACTTAAAAAAAAATCTAGGGGGCGCCTGGGTGGCGCAGTCGGTTAAGCGTCCGACTTCAGCCAGGTCACGATCTCGCGGTCCGGGAGTTCGAGCCCTGCGTCAGGCTCTGGGCTGATGGCTCGGAGCCTGGAGCCTGTTTCTGATTCTGTGTCTCCCTCTCTCTCTGCCCCTCCCCCGTTCATGCTCTGTCTCTCTCTGTCCCAAAAATAAATAAACGTTGAAAAAAAAATTAAAAAAAAAATCTAGGAATCTATCATCAGTAAACCAATGCTGGGAAGTTCACCTTAGAAATCCTTTACTAATATTCAATATAAATCATCCACAGATTGCGATCAACTTGCTTCTCCTCCATCATTGCTCTATTTTTGTATACAGGTGTAGTATGAACTTTTATATTGTTGTAATAATACATTTTGCGCTTATTCAAATGTTTGTTACAAGGAACATTGACTATCAACTATAATTATTTCCATCCTCATCACACATAGGTCAGTGAGGATCACAGAGACATTTGTTGACTTTAGTTTTATATTTTAGTGTCAAAGCTTTCATGATAAACACGATCTCTTTTCCAAATAGTTTCATCTTCTGTCTAGATGTACAATTTTTTTTTCATGTGAAAATTTTGTCTGTTACCTTACAAAGCACAGTCCTGATACTAGAACCTCTCCAATAGTTCTACTTCTATATGTGTTCTACTCTAGCCTCTCCAATAGTTGTCACAATTGTTCAGTGAAGTCCAAGTGCAGGTGTTTTTTGCTTCCATTTTGCAAAGGAGGTGACTAAAAGGCAAGATCATTAGTATGATCAAAAAACAAGCAGAATTTAAGCTGTTCATAGAGGGAGGAAAAGTTGATCAACATATTGATTTTTTTTCCCTTCGCCTTTGCTGAATTGAGATTTATGCACCATATTAAGACTCTTCTTTAAGCAGATAGGTTGACAGTTCTACAACCAGATAGCTCGTATCAGGCCCTCTTTGATTAAATAGTTACAAGAAATTTGTCAAAACTGCAGTGCATTGATCTATTTTTAGTTTTGGTCTTTATAATCTTAAATTAAAAATGAAATGGTGTATATGAAGGTGAAGGACATTAAGATTCTTCCATCCAAAGGGATCCAAAGGTCTGTAAAACCCTCTACCAGCACGTATGTGTTTGTGTGTGTGTGTGTGTATGTGTGTGTGTGCGTGTGTGTATGTACTACTGTGTAAGACTTGGGAAACAGGAATAAGAAAGTGTGTCTGGCCCTACAGGGTTCTGTCTCCTGGGGAACATAAATGTGTAAATTTGCAAGTACAAAATAATGTGCCAAATGTTACCATGGGCATACAAGATGAGGTATCTGAGCTCAATCTAGGCAGTTCAGAGGATTAGGGAGAACAGTCCAGAGACACAGGATGTTTTTGTTTAGTTTTTCTTTTTGCCTAATGCTATTAAAACTTAAAAGGATAGAAATTGAGGAAAAACAAGCACTACTCTTTTACAAAGTGGATTATGAATTGACTCCATTTAATACAATGAACTGTTTATTGAGAATGTGGATTTGGTATTTAAAAAGCACCTGGCTCTTAAGGAGTTTATAAATCAAAGGTTGGATATGAGAACAACTACACCAGATTTTCAATATAAAGCAGAATTAAATGCATTCTGCCACAGAAATGCAAACGGCAGGCCATGGGGAAAAGATAGGAAGACTTTTAAGACTTCAGTAAAGGGGATTTTGCATTAAGCTGAGTTGGAGGTCAGTTGATGGAGGTCAGTTGGAGGCAAGATGCTGAAGGATTTGTGTTGAAAAGGATCGTGCTGCCTGCTCTGCATAGCCGGTGTGGTCCTCGTCCGACATACCTGAAACATGGAGTGCCTTCTGAGATGTGATGCAAAAGAGAGACTAAAGAGATAGCATATGGCTACATGGAGCCCCATGCTTAGAGTTTGGGGTAAATCCCTAGACCATGGAGAGCCATTAAAAGTATTTGATGAGGGGTGTGATACAATTCAATATGAATTTTAGGGAGATAATTTCTGACACACAGAAAATGGAGAGTAACTGCAGAGTTTTGTAACTAGTGAAAGAGTTTAAGATTCCAACTTAAGATTATTGTTCTGAAGACTGAGAAGAAAGAGTTGCTCTATTGGAGGTAGTGGGTAGGTATTCTGTCAAGGGAATGATGGAACCATAATGGATTATTAAATCTATTACATTTTAGGGTGCATGTCGTGGGTGCTTTGATTTTCCGGCATGTATGGCTTATGAAGGATCCAGTACGGTGTGATATGTTCTCACATTGTTACCATACACAGTGCTGACATAATGACATAGAGAAAACCCATAATGATTGTACCTCTTTCTCTACTGATTCTTTTGCCTTACCATGATGTAGACCCAGCCAAGGGGTGTGTGCTCCTCACTGTGTTTATTTGAAAAAAAAAATTAATGTAAACATCTACTTTGGAGTCACAACAAATATTTTTAAAGGGATTTAGGAATCCATGCACTAAAGGTGAGCTTTGTGTGGTGATTAATGAATCAAGGTGTTGTTGTTATTGTTTAGATGAATCACAAGATCATGTTTACAAGGGTGTTTGCAAATGAAATAGACATAACATTGTGAAGTTCTACTCTGCCCAAAATATGAGGACAAATATTTGTTTTTGAGCGTGGTTTTCATTTATTGTTAATTCCATTGCCATATGGTGGGACCATGGAATGCTTATCTATTTTTCTGCACAGAGGTTTTTGCTATGGAGAATAGTGCTTTAGTCTGTAATAGTCATTCACAAAGATCACGTGTACCTGTGTGTGTGTGCACGCGCGCATGTGCGTTGACACAGATTTTTTTTTTACCTAAGCATGCCATTAAGTCATTCTGCACTTACAAGTTTTTCTTTGCTGAGGTTTTGTGTGGTTTCTTTGTTTTTGTTTGTTTTTTGTCTTCGTAGTAGAGGAGAATAGTAATTTTTCCCTAATAGCGTGGGTTTCAGTCCACCTCTTAAGATTAGTATTAGCGCACAGTGTTTCACAGAGTAAATGTCTGAATGCATCTGATAATCGGGTAGCCGTCTTAACATTTCAAAGTTGGTCATCCACTTGTAACTACAGATGCTTACACGAACCTTGCAAGGACACCCGGAGCAATTTTCTGCTTGTGAATTCTGGCAGTGATTACAAGCCTAGTGATGCTCCAGAGAGAGGGGTGTGTGTGTGTGTGTGTGTGATGGTGGTAATAATTGTGGGCGGGGCAGGGGTGTAGACATCTGATCCTCTAATGATTAGAGAAACCAGTGATATGAATCATTTTTTCCTTTAAGTTCTTAACGCTGTCGGTTGACCATGAGCTCAGGATTTAATGTGTGTTATGTATTGAAAAGGAATGTGCCTTCTCTCCCTTACCTGGATACCACAGGAGCATCGTACCCCCATGCCATGGAAACAGCAACTAGTTGACAGGAATCAGTTAAATGAATCGTAAGGGCTGGTTCTTCTATACATGGTAGTCCCTAATGAGAGTTAGAGACATGGCAAGCCTTTGATTAAAGACACGACCTGTCTATCCCCTTGAGGGTCTCTGTGGTCATTGGATCATTCTCTGTTGTTTCACACCAAGGTCAGTGGGAGCGTATAGACTCTTCTAATCCTTGGAGGCAGGGATGCGGTGAGGAGGGGATAAAAAAGTAGCCGGGAGAAGTGCGTGGAGCTGTGGGGGTCATTGAGGTGTCAGCAGCTTAAAACAACCTGTTTTCATCCATCATCAGCGCTTGTCTCGGGACTCCAGTTTTTTGGTCTGTGTTACTGAGGGTGGTGGAGCGTTTTGCTCCTCCAGAAGGCCAAGAAAGGAGCCTTCTGCCGAGTTATAGAGTGCGTTGATGGAAACCACTAGAAGCGCTCAACTTCTTTAAGACTTGGGGGTGATCAGGGTGGGGGTTGCATGCACCCCTCTTTCTCTGACTTGTCCTTTGGCTGCAGCTTTTGATGTGTCCACCGCACGGGACAGCAGCTCCTCTCTGGATGCAGGGTCTTATTGCCTAAAGTGGAGGTTGAGCTTTCCAGCAGCCCCCCTCTAACCCCCCCCCCCCCGATTTCATAATCCTGGTCGCAGTATCACCATGTGACCTCAGGCGAGCCACTAAGCCTTTCTTGATCTCAGTGTCCTTATCCGTTACCAGGGAGAGTGAATCCATTCAATGTGAGCGTGAAATGAGTTCCCATGTAGAGAACATTAAGAAGAGTGCTCGACCCCTAGGATGCACTCCGTAATTCAAACTACTGTGATTCCCAGCTTTCCTGAGAGAGAGAGAGAGAGAGAGAGAGAGAGAGAGAGAGAGAGATGGAATAGTAGCCCTGAGGATGACTTCAGAAAATTAAGCAATTCCCCGTATTTCAAGAATGCAGCCTTTCCATATGGTGGGTACACATGCGGTACAGTGACCCCCCAGATAATTCCGCACTGAGCAGGGCTAAATTGTAACTTGCGCCAGTAATTAATTTTTTTGTATGAGTGAGTCCCGAAATAAATTACAGAAACTAAAAGGTGAATCAGCTATTTACGTGTTCTGAAGCAGAGTATAAACACAGCTGTCACAATGTGGTAGATAGAAGAATCGCCTACAGAGACAGTGGTGCAAAAAAGCGATACCTTCGGCACCTACCGCGGCAGTAAGGAAACGTACCACGGGCACACTTCCCTAAGTAGTTTCCCGCATCTTACATTTTTGAGAGGGTGCAAACACAGTTCTGGGCGGCAGTGAGAAGCCTCATTATTTGGTAAATTGGCTGTTTGCATTCATATTAATCGAAGTCCAGATGATAGCGGTTCTAGGGGATGAAAGATTGTGGAGATGACAGATTGGGTCCTGTGTGTTGCGGGTTATGAAGTTCAGGAAAATGTGTAATTATGTCTGAGTTTCCTAAGGTTCTTCTGTTCAACATAATGTTCTGACATACAGTGGGGACGGTTCCGGATATGAAATGCAAATTAGTAGGTGCTGGCCGTGCTGCTGATGCCGGGGTTAATCATGCAAATCTAATGCAGTTCTTGGTATTTCAAGAAAGGTTTGAGCTGAAGTCTCAGGCACATACTGATTTAACATTCCTACTTCAGAGAGCAGTGTAATTTTTTTTTTTTGGCTTCACATTTTGAAATATAGAACAGGATTTGGAGGCGGATTTAGTGCCTGGACATCCATCCATACTTGTTAATCATGAAAGGGGGTGGGAGGGAAAGGGACCCTTAAAGAATGTGGGGATTTCTAAGCAGATTACATATTTTATTAGATCGAAATTTACAAGTGTTCTGTAGCAAGTCCCTTTGCTTGGAATAAGATCAAATCAACCAATTATACATGTTTACTGAATGCTCTGTTCAAAGAAGATGGCCCAAACTGGCAAGGACAGATCAAATAAAAATTAACACCACCACAAGTTCCTAACTTTGGGAATTCTAGGAAAAAAAAATACCTTTGGAAATGAGACTGTTTACAGGAAGAAATGAAATTGTCTTGCTCACAAGTGCAAGCTGACGCATTCTAATAGCCTTTCTGCTGTGCACAATAAGCATCAGCTTATCTTTCCAAGAACAATAAAATTTCATGTACTGCTGCCTGACATAAGAATTATTTTTACCTATCTCCATATCGCTGACGCTCTTGTAAGTTAATCTCATCTCACATGAATTTTTCACCAGCTTCACTCTGATGTTGATAAAGGAGATGGTTCCATCAAATACATCTTGTCAGGCGAAGGGGCAAGTTCCATTTTCATTATTGATGAGAACACGGGGGATATCCATGCTACCAAGAGGCTGGACCGAGAGGAGCAGGCCTACTATACGCTGCGAGCCCAGGCGCTGGACAGGCTCACCAACAAGCCCGTGGAGCCCGAGTCCGAGTTTGTCATCAAGATTCAGGACATCAATGACAACGAGCCCAAGTTCTTGGATGGCCCATACACTGCAGGAGTTCCTGAAATGTCGCCTGTGGGTAAGTCAAGGCATGCTGGTCTTCAGTGTCTGGTCTTAGGGAGTTTGTATTAAAATCATACCATTGGGCAGCTCAGTCGGGTAAGCGTCTGACTTCGACTCAGGTCACGATCTCACAGTTCATGAGTTCGAGCCCCATGTTGGGCTCTTTGCTGACAGCTCTGAGCCTGGAGCGTGCTTCAGATTCTGTGTCTCCCTCTCTCTCTGCCCCTCCCCGACTCAAGCTCTGTGTCTCTATCAAAAATAGATAAGCATGAGAAAAATGAAAGAAAAATCAAATCATTGTAGGTACAGAAAAAAAAATCACATTAGTATTGGTATAGCAGTTTCCAGGGAGGGTGAGGGGGAAGACTGAGATGTGTTAATAGCCAGTGCCTACATCTAATTATTAAAGTCATTATTTTATTTGGAAAATTAGGCAAGTTTTTCCTTTCACACAGAGATCTCAAAATCTTCAGTAAATTATTCAAGCCTTGCCTTTTCCTTTCAAATGTAATATTTAACTTTAAAAAAGATTAAAATTACACCTAAGAAGTTAAAAAAGAATATGCTTCCAGACTTTGCCCTGCGATAATCTCTTCTTTCTCCTGATTAATATTAACGATTCACTCTTCTGAGAATGCTTCTGTGGCCGAGGTATCAGGCAGGCCATCTAACGTTTAGGTCAGCTGGTCTACTTGCTTGTAGAGTGTGCTTGAACTCAAAAATGCCCCTCCATATGCCACCACTAATTTTTTTTTGTAATTTCTCCAGAAACTTAAATGTATGAAAATTTATGCTGAATAGATAATAATGGTAAAGCGATACTCTGTTTGAGATATATAAGAGAGTCATGAAGTCTATTCTATTCGAAGGCCTTTTCACATTGCCCCATTACTGGAAAAATAGAAAGTAAAGTACTATTGGTATGTACTTTACTTACATCAGATAATATAATTTCAGCTTTAAACTATTTATTCAGATACCTTTGGAATATTTTTTAGCCGGTATGTAATTTTAGATGATCTCATAAAACAATACAAAAAAAAAGATGGGAGCTTAAATAGACCAGTTGAGTTAGATATTTATTTCCTGTCATTTTCAGTTTTGAAATAAGACATGCATTTAAAGTAGTAATTGGCCTTGTATTTTAACATGTAAAATTTTTACCCATTGTGATTTGTTTTATTAAATAAAGGCCACTTTATTCATTCTAGCGTTCAGTCAACATGTCTACCATGGTAGTGGAAAAGATGTGTATTATGTGTGCCCTTGAGGAGAATCACAATTTAGTGCCCCTAAATTTCTGTGTCTAGCAGATGGAAAGGGAAAATTATTTGGGGCACCATTGCTCTAGCTGCTAGAGAAATAGAAACTGAAAATGAGCCAGAGGAATACCATGTTCATGGTCAGGAAATATTCTGAACTACGACGGCAGGATCTCACCATAGTCAGCTTGCATGGAGGAACTTCTTTAACCAAACAGGCATATTCATACTTTCTCAGTACTGCCCACGTCTTTGGAGTGCTTCTTGCTGTTGCTTAACCGCACAGACAACTAGGACAACAGCAGCCACAATAAGATTTTGGAGGTTTTAGAGAAAAGAGAAGGCACATTGTCCTCTCCAAAGCACTAATGTTTGGAAAAACAGGAAGCTTTGAGGTGTGTGTAAGCAGTTCGGTTCAACTCTGTAATTTTCACGTTGACATGTTGGGCTTTCTTTGTTGGCTTGCTAAGGTTTTCCTTTGCTACATAGAATGTAGCCACGCAAACTGGATTAATGTGAACTTTTTTTCTTTTAGAGGCTAAATAATGCACTGTAGTTTTGATTTCAGTGGTACCACTCTGATATCAAACAGCATGATTATTATGCGCACATGCAAGTTATTTTAGCTATTTGACTCCAACAGGTTCAGGACCTTTTAGGAAATGATTTTTAGTGTCTTTTGGATTTAATTGACATTAATGGGACCACTAAAATAATATTGGAATTTAAGCTAAGAACAGTAGATATCTACATTAAATATGTTATGTGGATCCAGAGTGAGTTGTAGTTTATCAAAGTGTTTAATTCTAACCAAATACTTATAAAAACCATTAAGTAATATGGCATATACAACACAAGCATTCATTGTTTAATATTCATGGGTGTGGTTTTCAATGGATGCTAATTTTAGATTGAAAACCTGCTAGTAAGTCCTTAGGATAGTTCATCTTCTCCAGAAGAGCATAGATAAGCATGGACAATTAAAATTATTTAAAAGTATGTGTGCATGTGTGTTGGGTGTACGTATAAATACATACGTATAAATACATACGTATACGTACGTATAAATGTATATACAAAGTTAGTTTCTTAGTGAACATTTTAGAAAAAAAAAGTCATATACAACCAAATTTACCAAAACGGTTTTGTTTTGTTTAGGCTCTTTCCCTTTCAAAAGAATTAGAAAATCAATACTTAAGCATATTACCAGAGTAAATATTGCTGTAAAGATGGTACAGCGTAGAGAAAATAGAGAATATCAAGGTCATTGGTTCTAACATTTTAAAATGATCTCAATTTAATTCTTAATATTTTTAAATATACATCATTCACTATTTGGTCCTGCCAGGCATCCACATGGCACAATCAACTAAGTCTGTCAAATTAAAAAAAAATCAGAATTTAAACAACAGTGCCATATACATAGCTTCTTAATATGCACCTGTTTTTTTTTTTTTTTTGAAAGGAAATGGGATTGTTCATGAAAATCATAGTGTGGAAAAGACAATAGATTTGTAACAAAATGGACACCAATGACTTTTTTAAAGGGCTTAGAGAGGGAAATCTATTTAGAAATATATCAAGATGAAATTTCAGATTAAAAAATATTTTCAAAACATTTGAAACGAACTTAGAAGAATACATAAAGAGATTTGCCCCATTGTCATCAATAGGACAGAAATGATAAAACAGCATGTGCTTAAATATATAAACTAAGTAAATGTGAGTGACGGTTTTAAGATTATACTCCAAATGGAAATAAAAAGAACAGATCGCAGTAAGTGCTTTCCATGTGGAGTAAGTGAATACATAGTAAAATGAGGAAGCTGCAAAGCATTCTATCACACACACACACACACACACACACACCCCTGCTGATGCAATTTTTAAAGTTGCTGTGCTACGAATTTTCTTCTTGGGGCGTGTGGTTTGCATTTGATTTAATGCTTTTGTTTTTAAATCAATTCATGGAAACAATGAAAACTAAAGCTGAAGAGATGCCACCTAATATCCAGTTAAGTGTATCCAACAGAAATTGTTTATTCAGTGAGTGAAGTTTCCTTTTCTGCCTGGCTCTCCTCGGCTCTAACAGTGAGACCGCCTCAGCGACTTGGGTGTCAAGATGCTGTTACTTGTCACACTGCCTTCTGGACAGTAACTGAGACTTGGAGAGATTGCTTTTGATAAAAACTTGTTACCTGCCCCTGATGGATGAGAGGCCGAAAATTTGAGTCCCATCCAGTTCTGAGTATACTCGTAATGCGCATCATCAATCTTACTTTTTTGCTAACATATTTTTGTACCCCTTAAATATTTCTGAGGGCTTCATTAGCATTTATCATCGTTTTGGGTGTGTCATCTACAAACCACATGTCCATTTTTCATTTGCCTTGAAGTAAGGAAAAAAAAAGAAAAGAATTCAAAACAAATCTAATGGAGAATCTTCAGCAGTGTGTGGGTTCTTCTGTGTTGTGGCATTTGGAAATTTTTAATTCATTGGTTTTTTGGATTGGCATGTAGGGACCTCAGTGGTACAAGTGACAGCAACGGATGCTGATGATCCTACATATGGCAACAGTGCCCGAGTGGTCTACAGCATTCTGCAAGGACAGCCATACTTCTCAGTGGAACCAAAGACAGGTAAAAAGTGAAATGTGCCTCTTCGTGTAACGTCATCATTTATCTGTTGGCATAGAATTAATATTAGTGATTTTTTTAAAAAAAAACCTTTTATTTATTTTTTATCTTGATTTATTTTTGAGAGGTGGGGGGGAGGGACAGAGAGAGAGGGAGACACAGAATCCGAAGCAGGCTCCAGGGTCCGAACTGTCAGCACAGGGTCGGATGTGGGGCTCAAACTCACAAACTGTGAGATCATGACCCCAGCCGAAGTCGGATGCTTAACCAACAGAGCCACCTGGGTGCCCCATTAGTCGTTTTTATGCAATATACTTGGTACTGATAACGGATGCTACGTTATTACTGGGCTTTTCTCAGTGGGTGTCCTGTGGTAAGAAACAGCCGATGATTTATAGTGACATTAACATCTTTTAAGAATATTTTATTACATTTATCAGAATTTCTAGCAGAATTAAACAGAGTATTATATATTTAAAAAGTATTGCAGCTGCTGTCTCCTGACAAGAGAAGAAAATCTTGATTATTTATGTCACGTGTTATTTTTGTCTTGCCTCCTCTAACTCATTCACAAAGGAATCGCAGGCAGTTAAATTTAAATCTCAAGCAAAAATCTCCCTGCCAGGTAGTGGAGTAGGTAGTCGGTTCTGTTTATCTGTCTGGAGTCTGGTTTACTCAGGGAAATTAGTTTATGTTTTTATTTTTGTCAGTATATGAAGTTTATTGTCAAATTGGTTTCCATACCACACCCAGTGCTCGTCCCAACAGGCACCTTCCTCAATACCCATCACCCGCCCTCCCCCCCCCACCCCCCCATCAGCCTTCAGTTTGTTCTCAGTTTTTAAGAGTCTCTTATGCTTTGACTCTTTTCCACTCTAACCTCTTTTTTTTTCCTTCCCCTCCCCCATGGGTTCCTGTTAAGTTTTTCAGGATCCACATAAGAGTGAAAACATATGGTATCTGTCTTTCTCTGTATGGCTTATCAGGGAAATTAGTTTAAATGTAGCAATTCGGATGATGAGGTGCCCAATCAAAAATTAAGTTGATTCTTTTTTTTTTTTAATTTTAGAAGAGAAACATATTTTTATGAGTTGAGAGCCTGACTGTGTGGAATATGTGGTTGGTTGGCTAGGTGTTCTGTTTTGCTCTGGAGCTGGAATAGTTTACATTAAGTAAGACCAGAATTTGGAGTGCTGTTATCTTGGATAGAAAATAATGGTTTATCTGTTCTGCTTTTCTGGCTCTGTGTGTTGGTGGGGGGGGGGGGGGCGGTGTGGAGATGGGTGGTTTGAGCCGATGATTTTCCTCACCACCATGAAATCCAGAATTTGTCCATGTTGTAACTGTTTTGTCTTCATCATGAAGAAAATTGTTTTCAAACAGCCAAGCTTATGATTAGGAATATTGGAGAGTACCTGTGACCTTCGGTGCTGATTTGAATGCTACTCCTACTGTGTTCCATATTTGTCAATGGTAATATTGATTCATTTTCAAATCACTATGGAGGATCCATAGTGTAAGTGTCTTCTGAGAACGACAGGGGTAAGGTCTTCAGGAACAGAAAAATAAAATCCGATCCTAGCTCACCATTAGGATTTTTACAGAGACCGCGTTGCATCCTTCATACCAATATGGTGGTAGAGTGTTGAAGCCACCTGGACAGTCTCATAGAGAAGAAACAGTTCCGATTAAGCAAGTATTGATGGAGAAGTAAACGAAAGTATTTGATTGGTGATATGAATCCTGTGACTATGGAATATGTGCTTAGATTTAACGATAGATCTGAGAAGCCTAAATTCACACACCCACCCATTCCCTTATATATCTACTCTTTACAGCCTACAAAGACATTGACAAGTTTCTGACAATTTGCTCACAAATTATACACTTCTGCATTATATAACCTGTCCAAAAATAGCAGACACTTATCCCTAGGGTTCAATATTTTGCGGGAACTCTTGATTGGCCGGTGATTTTAGGTTTGTGGTAAGAGAATAGTTTTTTTTCTGAAGTCCAGTGGAGGTAAGGCCTCTGATTAAGTGGACAATAGTCTGTGTCGTGGGATCACATGATTAGTACTTCAAATTAATTTTAATTTCAGAATCTCAAGGATCGTGTAGAGTAGGAGATGAATTTAGTTTAATTTTGTTTAGACTTTTTCATACTGTAATTATGGTAATCATTGGGACTTCTCTTTCTAGAGTCATTAGTGCAGACAGATTCTGGGAATTTTTATCCTCTGCTAATTTCTCGTATGGATAGTGTATTATTTGCACGAATGTATTTTTTTTTTGACAGAAATGGAAAGTTTTCAATCCTTAAGGGCATGGAGATCCGTAAATGAAGTTTAACTTAGTCTTCATATTCGGTGTCAGTCTGATTTGTATCTATGTGAGAAATAATGTGATTTTTCTAAACCTTTAAATGGAAGAGTTTTTGAGAAGAAAGTAAAATGTTTGATAGGAAAAACACTGAAAATATGCTACCTCCAGTATTTGTGAAAATAAGGCACAGAGCATCACTATTAGGTACATTTCTGTAAGTTGAACTTTGGTTTTCTCTTTTCTAATATTGACAATACCCACTACTGTTTATTAACCACACATCATGAACCTAGCATGGCTAAAACCTCCAGTCACATATTTCACCTGTCGCACTACTCACAACCCATGTGACCAGAGGGTAACTGTATTTTCTACCTTCATTTCTCCGTCCATAAAACAAGAACGCAAGTAGCTGCAAAAGCCAACGTTAACAATTTGCTCTAACAAGCTAAAGGAATGGCGCTAAGAGGAGGATAAGGCAGCATTAAAAGGACTGTAGAGATGCCCATCCCCTGTCTCCATGATGGCGACAAACTTCTAAGAAGCTTGTGGTCATTCTCAGGTGTTCATCTAGTCTGTAACCTGCAAGCAAATAGATCCCGTGTTTCTGCCTATTTGATATGGGGCAGGACTGGCTACATTATTTGCAGTTCAAAATGGAAAAGCAGGTGCCGTCTTCTAAAATTAATAGGATTTCAAGATGTTATCAGCAGAGCAAGAAACCAAGCATGGGACCTGTGTGCCTGCAAAGGGCACGTGGCCAACGAGGCTGGCCCTGGAAAGTGGATTGAATGGGCAACGCCACTTGTCATTTAGGAGTTTCTTCTTAAACGTGAGAGGTGTAACTGCGTGATACGCACGTCATATGTGACATGCCTACCGGTTAAGTCGTAATTTTACGCAAGTAATTTAGTCATAATGAAGCCTGCCTCCCAAGTATGGCCTTCGACTGCGTTCCATTCTGTGGTGTGGCTCAAGGTGTGGAGGGCCCTCACTCCCATCAGGGCTTGCTGAGGACATCCTCTCACAGGTTGGAAGAGTCCATTCCTCAGTGACTCTTCATTTGAAGTTTACTGCTTCAGAAGCTTCCATGTTTACTATCATTGGCTCTTCTCTGGCTTTTTTGGTTCTGTTTCACATGCTTTGCTTATCGATAGACCAACCTAATATAAACAAGGCCTAGAGGCACAATTTAGGAAAGAGTGTAAACCAATAGGAAGAGATTCAGCAGGTACATCTAATGCGTCCCAGATCCGCACCACATGAAGCCCCGCAGCCCCGTGTCACCTGGGTCACGTGGTTGCCGAATCAACTGAGACCAGCCCAAGGCCTGAGTGTGCAGACGCCTGGCTTCAATGATTGTTTGGTTCTCTAAACTGGGGTCGATTTCAGAACCGGCTCTTATCTGTTACATTTAATACATATATAAATTCTTTAGAAGATTTCATGGTAAAAGAATATGCTTTAAAAAAAACAAAAATCATCAGTGGCTGGTAGGCAGAGAATCATCTGAAAATTTATTCCCAGACTCAAAAGCCAGAGAGATGTTCAGCAGTAATGAGGATAAATTTATGTTTCCTGTGCCCAGTACTTTTTGTGACCATGGATTATAAACAAATGAAAAGTTCTGGGTGATTGGGTCAGACGATACATCTATAGAAAACTGATTATTTCAGGAAGCTTAACATCTGAGCTCATCTCTCTTTTGAAGAGCTACAGGATATATTCTCATCATAAGGGGCTTAAAATGACTGATTATTGAAATTAAATAATATTGTTGTCTTCCATGAAAATCTCACGGAGCTACAGGGATCTGGTTAGAAAAGACTAGCCTTTACGACTTCAGAGTTACAGAGTGAACAATTTGCCGTATGTGTGTGTCCCTAATATATAGCAAAGTGCAAATCAACTCCAATGTATGAGAATTCTTTTCCAAATGTAGACAATTTTACTTAAAAGTAAAAAGCCAGCAAAAGTCATCGAACTGGAAATATATTTTGAATGTCCTGATGTAAATTCATTTCTCTCCCAATTATTCCAGTCTTGTCAAAAATATGCTTAATATTTGAGGTATTTGGAAATTACCTTTACTACCTGGATTACTCTGCAAACGTTGTGATGATTTTTGCTTTAGAAAAGTGCTATTTATAGGATTACATGTAAAGAAACAATTAGAGGTGTGAAAAATCAGTGAGTAACTTTGAATACCAGACTTTCTTAATAGTGCTATATTTCCTTACAAACATAATGCCACCAAGCAAAACCATGAAAGGATACAGTGTTCTCCTTGTTGAGTAGTTGAGATATTAAGGGCTCTCTCCACAACATAATAAAGGTGCGAGGACGAAAGTTCACTTGTACCTATTGATATTAGAAGGAAAAATAAGAGATGCGTAGAAATTAAAAAAAAGAATGGGAAATGATTCTAAACATAACTCATTAATATTTTGTCATCTAATGATACACACTTAATGCTCCAGTATTCAAGATGGCCAATCCTCAATTTATTTAGAAGAAAAAAAAAGGTTAGAAATAAATAAAGGATGATTAACATGAGAAACATAAGAAAGGAAAACAAAATGAAGAGGTTTAAGTCCCAGAACTCTTAGACAAAGATTATTTATGCTCATTATTACTGAGATCAGTGCTCACTGTTTTATGAATTGGGGTTAACAGAAGTATTGAAGAACAAATATATAATATTCATAGAACCGTGATGACACCAAGAAAAATATGTGTTAGACACTTACCAACTGAACCAAATGACTGGTTCCTTCGATTTTCATGTCTCTTGGATATGTCATATATTAAACACAAGCAGTATGTAGAGAGCCAAAGACTTCAGTGAAGGAGTTACCTAAAGAGACCTTGTATTGCTGTGTTTGTAGCAGAGGTGCCCAATAAGAGAAAGTGGTTAACGTTTAAAAACAAAACAAAACTGCCCAACTCAAAGAAGTGTAATCTAAGCACTTAAAATACGGATGTGCTGTTGATGTGTGTATGTGTGGGGGGGGATGTGTATTTGCTATCTAGTGCTCAGACTAAACAAAAGTATGGTTACTTAAGATAGTTTTAGTGCTGTTTAACTTGGAATCTTGGAACTGATAACAAATTGCTTAACTTTTAACTATACTATCGAAAAGTTTTTCTCATCTGTTTCCCGTGCCTAGAACAGTTACCATACTGTAGAATATCGTAAAGTATAGGGCAGGCCTAGTTTAGTGTCCCCTAGGCTTATACTTCGTGCTAAAATATAACACAAACTGTATATGAAATATAACACATATTATATATAAAATGTAACACGGCATTATTACATGTGTACGTTGAATTAGCAGCCTTTAAACTATTTAAATTGGCAGCCCTGAAAAAGTTATAAATTTGGAGAATAATAACCTTTTGTGCTAACCATGAGGAAAGAAAGAACCTCCATCCCAATTTAAAGAGCTGTTTTCAGTTATTTTATTTCCAAAGAACCATCCTCCATCAAGCAACTTGGTATGAGAAGTGCAGAGTACCAGAGTTTCTCTTTGTCAGGTCTGAATCAGTGAGGATTTAAATTCTGATTTCCCCCTAAAAGGTAGATTCTGTTTAATAAAATACATTAGACATCTTTCAAGCTATGGTCCTACGTGGATTAGTAAGACAGTCTGTTGGAAACGATGAAATTGCAAGAAATCTTAAAGATGACCTCATATTGCGAGTTTCAAGGTCTATATAGATCATTTTTAAATAGGTTTTTTGTTGATATCACCTTTGTGTACATGTACTAAGTATGTTAGGTATATAACACACATATAATTTATATATTTACATATACATGATTAAACTAAATTCTACCCCATAATTAAATATTATTGCCTAACATACCTATGCAATAATTAAATAGTTATTAATATAAAACAACCAGTTCAGTGCAACAATGATTATTCTGTCAAGTTTCTCCATTGGGCATCATGAAACTCTGGGATCAATTTCTCATACATCTGAAGCCTTAAGGGTGATCAATATTCAATGCAACTGATTAGAAGCAAATAACAACAAAACACATGAATGTTTTCACTGTTGCTGATTTATATTAACATAGTTGTTCTCATCTTTGGTGCTTTGTCACATCTTTCAGTATAGCATAAGATCATCCTGCATCATAACCACATCCGCAAACATAGCCATAGGTTGAAATGGTGTTTTTGTTAATAAACGTAAATCATTCTCATTTTTTTCTTTGTAGACTATTTCAGTTGTTTTTCTCAAAGAGAGGTGGTAGGAACCATAGCTGAAAGGTTTTTGGTGATTTCATGTCACCTGTGAATGAAGTTGTTGGAGAGCGTGAAAGAGAAGAAAAGGAGAGTTTCGTGACCATGTACCTATATGGGTAACTGCCCATCATTGTAGATAAGGACTTCATGTTACTTATTTATAAGTTGGTATTTCCTGAACCATATTTTCATAAAATCTAAACATCATCTCTCTCTCTCTCCAGTATCTAGAAGCCCTGCTTGTCCATGTTATAGCATTCTCTATGTTTTGTAATATTGTGTATAATTATTATACCCCCTGGTCTTTAATATGCATTAAGATTATTTAAAATAAGCAAAACAACAAAAGGCAACAACTCAAGAGCAACTTGCTACCTCTGTCAGTGTTCTTCGCCAGTATAAATGCAATGATTCATGATGCGTTTTACTGGGATTTGAAATTTTACAGGAGTCATCAAGACCGCCCTTCCAAACATGGATAGAGAGGCTAAAGACCAGTATTTGCTTGTTATTCAGGCAAAGGATATGGTTGGTCAAAATGGAGGACTCTCAGGAACTACGTCAGTCACCGTGACCCTAACTGATGTCAATGATAACCCACCTCGCTTTCCTCGAAGTAAGCTGGTTTGTTAAATGTTCCAAGTCCCCTAATTTTCCTTGCCAGTCTATACAAATGTCTCTCAAAGGGAATTTTTCCAAATGCTTTTCAAACAAGTAATTATCTTATTACAGGGGCGTGGTTTTAATTCAGAAGTGTGGAAATCCTATCTTTGTATTACTTCTGTCTTCAATATATTATGGTTTTTCTTTGGTTCCACGTTTTTAATACCGGACAGTTACTAAGTTTGTTTATAGATTCATCTGTTCATTCTAAGATCTTCTTTGCACACATTCTGTAATTATGAGATTGTTGCTAATTAATAACATTCAAATACATACATTCTGTACACTGACAGTATTGATTTATTTTTTTTACTCTACACTTTTTTTTTTTTACCACTTCATGCACATTAAACATTCCTACAGCAATTCGACCGCCTCTTTCTTGTGCAAACGTTCAGTGTTTCAAAAGTCAGTTCAAAGAACCAGAAAACCATATGGCCTCAATTTAGTTTCTATGACCAAAGTGGCTTTTGACTCAGCCAAGGAAAAGGAAAAAAAAATCTAGGTAGATATGTCTTGATTATATAAAAGCATTTCATCTCAGTCTCTTTTAGTTTTTTTTTTCTTTTTTTTTTTTTGTGTGTGCAGTATTTCTTTACAACGCTCAGGAAAATTCAGGAAATTGTATAGACTACAATATCTCTAAAATGTTTGTTCTACAGAAATGGGAAATTAAGCTCCCTTACAGATCTCAGAAACCAATAAACTCAAACAAGGAAGCTTTTTCTGTAAACATGAAGTTGCTATATTTTCCAGCAAATATTCCATCTGTGGATGTTTCATTTTTATTTTACACATTTTTTATATTTATATTATTTACAACAGACATTTTAAATTTTTTAAATGTTTGTTTGTTTGTTTATTTATTTATTTATTTATTTATTTTTGAGAGAGAGAGACAGAGCATGAGGGGGAGAGGGACAGAGAGAGAGAGACAGAATCAGAAGCAGGCTCCAGGCCCCAAGCTGTCAGCACAGAGCCCAATGCGGGGCTCAAACCCACGGACCATGAGATCATGACCTGAGCTGAAGTCGAATGCTCAACCGACTGAGCCACCCAGGCGCCCCTATACAATACACGTTTTAATGCCTCCACACAAAATAAAGTGAAATTACTCGAAATTCAGCATTCATAAAAAAATAAACTTACCCTTAATTGTGCCTTTGATACCTTATAATGGGAGAAGAGAGGAAGGTTTTGTAGAATAAACAAAACAATCATATAATTATATTGGGCTCACAATCAAATTAACTGTTCTTCTTTAATCCTACAGTGATAAGAATTGATACTTAGAATTTGTGTTATTCCAGTTGTCATGATTGGATAAGACACAGTACAGGTTTTCTAGCTTACTCTAGATAGTCTCCTGCTCATTAAAGTGAGGGAAGGCAAGGAGGGAAGGCTCAGATTTTCCAGACTGCCTGTAGCTAATATTCTAACCTTGAAATTTCTGGATTTTACTAAGGTCTCTTACGGATGTGTGAAAGAGATCACTTGAAAGTCATCAGCATCTCTTGTCATTATTATTATTTTTTTTAATCAGTAACTTGTCACAAAATTTAGAAAATTGCCAACAATAGTAATTCTGAACTGAACACGTGGTGCCTTCATATGGATACATTTTCAGTTCTTCTCGAAGAGAGTCTTTTCATAAGAAAGTGAAAATGCACCACGTTTAACAACCAGAAGGGAATGGAATAGGTGGAAAAAGCAGGAAAAAATAGAAGATCAGGGAAAACTGTTTCTGAGGAGTTTTCTAGTTTCAAAGGGATGGTTCATGGTCATGGTCATCTGCTTCCCAAACTTTTTTTTTTTTTTTGACTTTGAGAATGGTGAAGAGGAATTTTTACAAATGAAAGTTTGAAAAGCTTCTCTGTTTTTGCTTCTCTTTCCTTTTGTTTGAATAATACAGCCTCTGCTCTTGTGCCGTTGTGTTCCAAATCACTTCTACATAAACCCACACAGATAATCCTTCCTGATAAATCTATGAGCTAAAACAAGACCAATATTGTCTTTCATCAACTCCCTGGCCCACTTTTCTGATACTTTCATAGTAACAGACACTGTGATGTAAATTCTAACAATAATTCATCGGTACTATTTAGACCTGTATTTGCCCATTGGAAGCCTAAGCTATACAATTTTTGTTTTTAATATTTACAGTAATTATATTTTAATTATGTCAATTCACTGGTTATCTAGTAATCTTCTTCATAATTGTTTTAAATATATTTCATTATTAAAAGAAGCGTATTTCCCACCACTAGAAAAACAGGAATCGAGATTCTTCTCACACCTTTCCTCAGACTGTTTCTGCTGTTATATAGTGATTATCTAACCATCACCATGAGATTTCTCAAGTCTCTATGAAACTCGTCATTTATCTGATATTGCCTTAGCATCTTTTTTATGAACTATGAACACAAATTAAGCAAAGATGATGCAAAAGAACCAAATAGTTTTTATTGGTTAGCTTTTGTATAAAGCGTGTTCAATTCTTGATTTGAATTTCACAGGGTCTTACCAGTATAATGTCCCAGAATCATTGCCAGTGGCCTCTGTTGTGGCCAGAATCAAAGCAGCTGACGCAGATATAGGAGCTAATGCTGAAATGGAATACAAAATCGTGGATGGTGACGGATTAGGGATTTTCAAGATTTCTGTTGACAAAGATACACAGGAAGGAATCATTACTATACAGAAGGTAATATTTTCTTTATTCTTATTTTCTGGGAGGGTGACGCCACGGAGCATACTAAGAACCATGTTTACTTTGATGGAAGAATGTATTAGACAAAATGAATGGCCATATGGAAATATTGTTATGTTCTCTTTAGGAAGAAAGCTATGCGTTTACTTTTAGGTGTCAGAATCATAGAGAATCGCGAATGGCATTCGTAATCATGCCCTGCAAGTCTGTTCTCTAAGTAAGAGGATAGACTTATCGTAGTTCTGTGACCGTAAGGCCCACTGGCACATTAACAGCAAAATGTCAGCACAAAGTCCGCCACCAGGTTTGAACTCACAAACCATGAGATCATGACCTGAGCTGAAGTCAGAGGCTTAACCAACTGAGCCACCCAGGCACCCCACAAATGTACTGTTTCAAAGGTCCTAATGGAGAGGGGAAGATGTTTCTTTGTTGACTATTCCAGGAATGAAACCCTAAAATCAACCACAAGTCTTCGTGAGCAAACTAGACAAACACTCCATCTCTGTGAAAAAAAGTACAAACTTGGAAATAGCGACCAAAGTGTTGAAGACTTGCTACATTATCAGTTCTTCCTTTTTAGAGTTTATGCTAATTGAAGTACTTAAAGAATTCATACAAACAGAGCATGAAAAGTTGTGAAGCCTATCATAATCCCTTAAGTATAAGTGCAGAGGAGATAGAAAATTATTATAATCCTAACTAAAGACTGTTTGTCCTAGTATATTTAAATTAGCTCCCAACACTGATTAGATATGGGAGAAAATGAGCTGTTTACTCCCTTTGCTCTGTATAGACACGATCTTTGACAACTGTTAAATTAAAAAAAAAAAGGGGGGGGAAAGGAATTATTACAGAATATAGTCTTATTGTCTCAACTAAGTACTGAAAATTAAAACGTGAGAATCCCACCCCCCAAATAATGGAATTTTATGCCAGTCTGACAATCCAGGTGTATAACTCTGTAATTAACACTCCTGGATAATTAACACATGTCAATAAAGAAAGTTATATTTTAGTTGTTACCGGAAAACATATGTTTGATTTCAGGCCAATGGGCAAAACATTTCTGCAATTATTTCCAGTGGACAGCTGCTGTTTTAGCTCAGCTGGTGACAATCTGTGTAAAAAAGTTTTAATAACTAGGACAGGCCAACTGTTGGCAAAATGTTTTGTTGTCTAAAATAAAAGAAATGCAGTAAAGTACAGTGCTGCTCAGAGATTTCAAAGATTCAGCTGAAATATTCATCTGAAATCAGTCTGTTCATACTGAAAAATTTTTAATATATATTGAAGTTATTTTTGTTGAACACGTGCATTTCATATATTATAAAGAGAGCATAAATCATTGAAAAACATATACACAAATATATATTTGATATTTGTGGCAGTAATAAAATTATGTCCAATTTCTTAATATTTTTTGAAGTTTTAGAGAATTGTTAATTCTGGTCACAGTCAAATAGGATACTCTTTTTTGTTTTCTTTTTTAAATTTAAAGCTCTGAAGTCATTTCTAACTTCTCTTCTTTCTCGTTTTTGAGCCATATTAGCTCTTGGCTGTAGGTTTATTTGTATTTTTCTATTGTCTTTAGCACTATCCTAAGGTTGGTTATCATTACTCACTCTGAAACTATTTTAAAAGCTCCCGAGCTCACAACCTGTTTCTAGCTTCTCAAATCCATCTTTTGTTTAAATTGCTGTTCAAAATTCAAAACCACTTTATTAGTCCAACTAGATTGAAAACAATCTCCCTTATACTAAGGAGATAGGAGAGAGTGATGTGACAAAGTGATAGGAGGCAGTAAAATAATCATTAAGGAGGTTATATATTTAGAAATTCCAAAGAATTCATTGAAGGATTTTTAGAATTAACAAGAGCTTTCAATATAAGAGCTACAGTAGTCAATTTCAGTGAAATTGGCATCTGTATTTCATTCCAGGTAAAATGCTTCCAGAAGTTCCTCACAGGGAGTACAGTGAGCAAAAACCTGTATGAGTCCCATAAATTCAGTATTCTTTCTGTACTAGAGAGTAGTGAAATCATCTGTGAAATCCAGAATGGATTTTTGAAACTGAGTCACGAGAGCATTCTTACTAAAACCGGGAAATTCTGAAAGAAGACAAAGGAAGCATTCTTCCGTTGTTCTTAGACTATTTTAAAATTTTCATTTAGAAAAACAGTAGAATGCTATGGGGAATCCATAAAAATGACCCTTTTTGTGATAGGTTTTTTAGTCTCTCCTAACTAGAGGAAAACATCTACAACCTGGTGCTGCTAGGATTTGATGTATGTATTTATTCCGATGATTGTGAACACCTCTAAAGATTATTTCACATTTGGACAACCGAGTCCCATTGTCTCCATTCAGATAGTCATTTCTCTTGGAATTAGGTTATTTTGTACCTGTGAACCGTGCTTCATAATCACCTGAACTTGTTTTCTCTCGACTCTGTAGTATAGTAAAACTTCAGTTATTTGTTTTTTCATAAACAATGCACTGTCATGATTATAATGCGATTTATTCCAGTTTGAGAAAATTGTTGTCCTATTTTGAGACATTTACATATGTTACACTTTGCACAGAGTGAACTTAAGAGCAGAGAGCGAAGAATAGGAAAACTGTAACTTCTTTTTTTTTTTAATTTTTTTTTTTCAACGTTTATTTATTTCTGGGACAGAGAGAGACAGAGCATGAACGGGGGAGGGGCAGAGAGAGAGGGAGACACAGAATCGGAAACAGGCTCCAGGCTCTGAGCCATCAGCCCAGAGCCCGATGCGGGGCTCGAACTCATGGACCGTGAGATCGTGACCTGGCTGAAGTCGGACGCTTAACTGACTGCACCACCCAGGCGCCCCTGTAACTTCTTTTAAAAGAAGATACATTAGTAAAAGAGAAATATGTACAGAACTGTGGAAGATTACTTTAAGTTACGCTATTATTGCCCCCTGTCTTGTATAAAAAATGTTTATAAATAGGACCAAATAGGCAGAATCCACAAGGCTGAAGGTTTTTGTAGGTATTGCCACAGAATTAGTTTTCCGCAACTTAAATATTCACTCTATACATTTGGAATAAACATGATTACATAGTTTAAGTGTTGTTTAAAAATTATGACAAAAATACAGTGATTCACAGTTAAAGTGCCGTACAAGCTGGTTCTTTGGCCATTTATGAATGATTTAATGATAACCTTGGCGAGCAGTTCTACAGGGCTTCAAAATTCACAAAGTGTCAACATAAATATTCCTCCATGTGAGCGAACACTGTTGGTTTTTTTTTCCCCACTTAGAAGTTCTTCTGCTTGCAGTCTCATATCCTAATTTACAGGGGGTGTCCTTTAGCTTTCTACTTTTCCTTTGAGATATGTCAGTCCTGTCTCTAACGTACTTCAGTTTGCAATGCAAGACCTCAGCAGGGGTTAACGACGCAGTTTTGCTTTTCTAAAATTCATTCCCATAGAGTCACAGTGCAGTAGAAAAGGATGTGTGTTCGAGACGCATTTCCTGTGAAGGACAAGTACACATTCCTCTCCGGCCAACAGATGGTGTTTGGTGGGTCACGTGGTCACTGTCAAACAGCATATTGAAGCTTCTTCTGGCCGATTCTGTGCTATCTTCATAATCTCCTTATATTCATACCTTAAGAAATTCAGAATGACGCCAAAGCCACAAAATAATAAAGCATTACTGTAGAAGGATCCATAAGGTGGCCCGCACCCATCCACTGCTGGGGAGAAAGAGTTCAAATACGCAGTTTCCTTCGAACCTTCAACTTGGCCGCAAGGATTTCTGAGCTCCCGGGTTTACCATCTTGTTATTGAAATGTGTCCTTTGTCGACTACTTGAAGTGATGAGGGGCTAATCCCCAGAGTCAAGTTTGTATTTCAGTATTTCATACAAGGCTGTTTGTTGATGTATAGTGGAGGAAACTGACAACATTCACAATTCTTCTTTTTTCTTATTATTACATTTTTCTTTCAAGGATCCAATTCAATTAATCCCGCTGTGGAGGCACGTTCCTCAAAATGGAACAAAGATGTTTCCCTTATTTGACTGTGAAAGGCACAAATTTGGAATTAAAGGCCGACTGTCATAAGGTTAATACAGTAACTCTAGTTGACTTCTGAATTTCAGATTATATTTTCCAATTAATTCAACCCATTGTTACTGTATATATTTAAGTAGATCCTTCTGTCATTTTAATCATTATGCTCATGTGTGCATATGTATAGGCTCTCTGCTTATCAACGTATAAACTTACCTGTGTGTGAATAGCCAAGAGTAGAGATGAATTTAAGGTCTTAAAAAGGAAGTAAGAAATTGACAGTCTCTGAAGGAAGTTGATAGTAATGTACATGTCAACGCATGGTAGTCTTGATCAAAGAGGCAAAGGCCATGTTCGCTTGGGAGTATTTTCTGTTTGCTTTGATGTTTGATAGTTATCAGAGCAATGTTCTTGGAATATATGTATGTCAAAGACATTTTTCAGTGAGTCCATCACTATTTTTTTTTTTGCTTAGTATAAACAAGTCACAGATAATGTACAAATTTTTCCTTTACTTCTGTCTTTTTTTCCATGGTGTGTTGTTTCCTAAATTAGCTTCAGTGGGTAGGCTTCCAAGAAAGAGATATTTAAGAAAGAGATAAGAAAGGATTTAGTGATTGTGTAAGAAAATTGGAGAGAGAATTTAAGGAGAAAACTAATGTTTCTAGTATGAGTAACTGGGTAAGTGTGTCCTTGAATAGGGGTGTGCAAATGATTACTATGGTTTGAAATACACGTGAAGCGCCTATGATATCTGGATAATAATGTCTAGGAGGTCATGAATAAGGATTTGCAGCTTAAGGCAGAGGCCTGGAGTACAAACTTAGGTCTGGGAGGCATTACCATATGCATGACAATTACAATTAAAGGGACACTGGAGAATTCCTTAAAGCATGTATGGAAATTATGGGAAAGAGGTGCCTGGATGATCTCAGGGTTGTGAGTTCAAGTCCCACAGTGGGCATAGAGCTTAGTTAAAAAAATAAATGAATCAAGTGAGGGAAAGAATGCTTTAGACACTGGTGAAACTGAAAACTTTAAGTTAGAAGGGCAGAGAAGAATTCAAAAAAGAGAAATTGTTTTATTCTTCCAGCATTAAGGTATTTGCAGAGAGTTTAAAAATAAGTAGTCAAAAGCAAATTAAATACATATATACATATATATATACATATCTGTATATGTATATACGTATACATATGTATACGTATATACGTATGTATTAGGTTCACTGCTGTTAGCACAGAGCCTACTTCAGATAGATCCTCTGTCCTCCTCTCTCTGTCCCTCCCTTGCTCGAGCTCTGTCTCAAAAATAAACCTTAAAAAAAGTATATACACATACACACACACACACACACACACACACACACACAGAAAAGTAATTGCATATATTATCAATAGAGGAGGGAACTGATGGAGCCTGGAATCTATTTTAGGTGATAAAGACAGAATATAACCAATCAGGAAATGATTAGAAGAGTCACGGGCCTGGAATTCAAAGAGATTACATGTCTAGACATGACCCCCTCCCACCATTTCATTTGGTCATTTCAAGGCTTGTTTGGTTCACTTTTACTGGCTATGCTGCTATCACCTGTCACAAACTGAAGCCACCAACTTTTATTCTGTGTCTCTCCACAACTGTGTCAGCCATCTATTGTGACTTAACCAATTACCCCCCAAATGGACTACTTTAAACAACAGTTTTTCTTTAGGTCATGACTTTGTGGGTGAGCAATTTGGTGGGGGTTTAGCAGAGTGATTTTTCTGCTGGTCTTAAGTAGGCTCATCTAAGTGGTGAGCTCCTGGTCAGCTTGGTGGCTTCTCCATGGAGGTGGCTGTCTGTCTGCTGGGACAACAAGAGGGGCAATGTGGCTCACATCATCCAACAGCTAACCTGGATTTATTCCAAGAACGGCAAGAACAGAAGCTGCAGGGACTCACGACGCCGATGTCTAGAATTGGCTCATCACTGCTGCCACATTATATTCATCAGAGCAACACAGGCCAGTCCAGATTTGAGCAGTGAGTGGGAAACACACACATGTACACACGCACACGAAAAGAAAGGAGCTATAAACATTGTGGACGCTGGGAAAGTAGAAAAAAGATTTTGAGTCCCAGCTGTGCTCCAGAGAGACTCAGCTCAAAAAATCTTCACGGTGCACACAGAAGGAATGGTGGAAGTAAGAATCTCAGGTCAGCTGACGTCTACTCTCGCCTTCTTTCCTGTGTCAGCTTTACTCACAAAATAATTGTGTGGATCAAAATAAATCAGTATTTGCCACCGTTTGGTAAAGGCTCCCAGGAAAACACGAGCTAAACTGCCTTGGGGTCATAATCTGGGTTCAGCTTGCCTGAAAATGCGTGACACCCTTCTGTAGGGCATCCCTTGGTATCCTCAGTCGTGCATGCTGGGAAATAGAGACCTCTGCCTGGGCTGTTGCGTGAACCAGGTGTTAGATGCTGGGCAGGAATGTAGTCTTTTGCAAAGGCTTGTTTCCTGTTTACTGCTTATGAAAATCAAAACAGTCTAGTAAATTCACAGTAGGAGGTTCTGGTACACAGAACCCTGTGCCTTCCCAGAGAGATCTCTACATCCTAATCTCCGGAACCTGTGAATAGTTTATATTACAAAAGGAATTTTGCAGATGGGATTAAATTAAGGAACTCAGGATGGGGAGATTATCCTGGATTATCTCCTTGGGCTCAATGTAATCACAAGGTCTTTATATGAGGGATGCAGGGAGAGTCAGAGTCAGAAAAGAGATGTGATAACAGAACCAGAGAAAGAAGTGATATGTTTTAAAGATGGAAGAAGGCGGGCGTGGGGGGGGAGGCAGGTGCACCTGGGTGGCTCAGTCTGTGAAGCGTCCGACTTTGGCTCAGGTCATGATCTCACCGTTGTGGGTTCGAGCCCAACGTTGGGCTCTGTGCTGACAGCACAGCCTGGAGCCTGCCTCGGATTCTGGGTCTCCCTCTCTCTCTGGCCCTCCCCGAGGCCTTGAGAAGGAACACATCCCCTGCCAATACCTTGATTTAGACTTCTGCACTCCAAAGTGGCAAAACAATACTTTGATGTTTTTTAAGCCGCTAAATTTATGGTGGTTTGTTACTGCAGTAGTGGGAAATTAACACATATGTCAAATGGAGCATTTCTGTGAGTGGAAAAGCTAATCCAGACAATAACATAAAAGAGAAAGCAAGACATTAACTAGGCCTGGATAAGAATCTGGATAATTCCTGATTTAGGCATTCTGTGCTCAAGTTGAAATAATGTACAATGGCAGTGCACATTTTGGTGATAACAGCCCTCAGTGTCTCTCACTCGAATCTCACCCACCCCCCAGTATGGACTGCTTGTTTCCAAGTCAGTTTTATAGGATTTCTCCCACTTTCTTCCTTTTGTCATCATCCTGAGATTAACTCCTACTACTTTTGTTTGTTTGTTTTAGATGATCTGATTTATACTTCCAATTCATTCTGATTTTCTTTCTTAGTCTGTGGGAACAAAGACACTGGAGCCACCCTGTGTGATTAGGAGTAAGAAAGTCAATCTCTCTTGACTCAGTTCTAGATTTGTTAAAAAGATCTGTTAGGAGCTGTATTATCTTGTGAGAATCAATGATGTTAATAATACTGTTAAACACTTAGCATGATAACTTGCATATGGTAAGGCTATATAAATGTGTTGTATTTTTATTTCTTTTATTATTTTATAAATTATTTTTTAGAGAGAGCATGAGTGCAGGAAAGAGGCAGACAGAGGGAGGGAGAGAGAGAGAGAGAGAAAAAAAATCTTAATTAGCTCCACACTCAGAGCAGAGCCTGACATGGGACTCAATCCCACGACCCTGGGATCATGATCTGAGCCAAAATCAACCAACTGAGCCATCAAGGCGCCCCATCAATGTGTATGGTTAATGGGGAATACATCGAGCAGCTTATAGTTCTACCTCTTTGTGGATTAGTTCAACTAAAAATCTGAAATGTATGTGCATTTAACTGTCTCAGATTTTTTTAAGTTACAAAATGGAGATGTGTTATGATGCCTGCTTGAATTATCTCTTTTTTTTTCATATCAAGATTAAGAGATGTTAATTTAATTACTCATAGAAGTCAAAAGACACCTGTGTGGCTAGATAATGGAGATAGTTACTCCCGATATGTATATCTTTACTTTATTCCTAATGGGTTGACATAACTTAATGTTTCGGGCTTAAACATTTCTGCAATTATTCGTAAGATCTTTGGTGGGGTACCAATTTACCTATAGAGTACCAAAAATTTTCTGTGTAGTAATAATAGTATATTAGCAAAATGTGAATATTTGTATCAAGTACCTGATACAGAGCTGCATTAAAGTACAATTTTTTGAAAAGTTAAGATAATAATTCTCCTAGAAACATAAACTGGACATGGTGGTGTCTCATAATCTTTTTTTGCTTAGTCTAAATTTGCTTGTACTTATTTTGCAACGTTTCAGATTATTTGTTTGTCCTTAAATGTTTTTAATGCATCAACATAATGCATCCAAATATAGAATAATATAATAATTTGAAACCTGTGTTTCCCTTCTCTTATCCTCTATATAAAAAAAAAGGTACTCTATTGTCCAAATCTGAACATAGGTTTTATGATTCACAAAAGTTTTCAAGGCAAATAAAACCTTCAGAAGATGCTAAAATCACTTGTACCTGTCAGCAAAAATTGCACTGGACAAATTTAAACAGCTTAAGACAGACTTCAAGGATATTGCAGTAGGAGAAGGAGACCATAATTCAGTCTAAACTCAAGTCAGAGGAGGGCGCCTGTGTGGCTCAGTAGGTTGAGTGTCCGACTCTTGATTTCGGCTCAGGCCATGATCTCAGTGTTGAGATTGAGTCCCACGCGGAGCATGGTGCCTGCTTGAGATTCTCTCTCTCCCTCTGCCTTCCTCCCACTCCCATGCACACTTACTTTATCTCGCTCTCTAAAAAAAATTTTTTTTAATAATAATAAACTCAAGTCAGGTGAGAAAGAGGGCTACTGAGTTAGGATTTAGTATCTACGAAGAGAGATAACGACATTTGTCCTGATTGGCTTTACCCAAAAGAAAAGTAGATTTTCTTGTACTTTTATGACGGGGGGTATTTTTATAACTTGGAGTAAGGCTTAGACTGAAGGTTGGCTCCTACCCTCCACAGCAGCCAGCAGCTAGAGGGTCTGTCTTCCTTGATAATGACATTTCAAAGAGATGGCTCCCCATTTCTTGAGGAAGACATTTCTGGGCTGTAAAAATGGCAAGATTTTTTTTTTTAATTTACCTCTCAAAGGGGCAGAGAATGGGCTTATGATACAAGCTGTCTAAGAAAAGGGCTGTCAGGGGCCAAAGTCAGGAAGAAGCCTACCTAAATTTAGGCAAGTGGGAAACATGAAGGCCTCCTTGGGCACAACCCAAGAAAGGGTGAAAATAAAGGCAATAATGCAGTTGCACATGATAAAGGTGTGTTTTGCTTTTGAAAAGTACTTGGGGGGAGTAACTTTAGAACTCTCATCATTGTATTTAAATGCTATTTAAATTTATCCTTGCTGAGAGACCTTTTTCAAGGTTGTGGGTCATTTTTAAGGTTTTGGACAGTAGGTTTATTTGAAATCATTGTAAAGGGAAAATTGTGAGTGGGGTTATTTTTCCATAGGTAAAATATGGCCTCATCTAGGCCCACTTACTAAAGGGAGACAAACGATTTCTATTGGTTTGATCAACAAGTAGGGAAGATATTGAATACAAAACAATGTGCTTTGATCCAAAAGACAGCTGGAATCTCCAGAGAAAGAAGTGTTTTACAAATGACAATCTTTGGGGCGCCTGGGTGGCGCAGTCGGTTAAGCGTCCGACTTCAGCCAGGTCACGATCTCGCGGTCCGGGAGTTCGAGCCCCGCATCAGGCTCTGGGCTGATGGCTCAGAGCCTGGAGCCTATTTCCGATTCTGTGTCTCCCTCTCTCTCTGCCCCTCCCCTGCTCATGCTCTGTCTCTCTCTGTCCCAAAAATAAATAAAAGTTGAAAAAAAAATTAAAAAAAATAAAATAAAATAAAAAAAACAAATGACAATCTTCGTGCTTTTGCACAAAATCAACATTAAATATAAGACACTAAATATATAGACAGGGACACACACACACACACACACACACACACACACACACACACACACGCTCTAATCAGCTCTTATGGTACCACTCCATGTTTAGAAGAGCAGAAAGAGAACAATCTGCAAAGGAAAAGGTTAACTTCGGGGGGTGCCTTGGTGGCTCAGTTGGTAAAGTGTCCGACTCTCGATTTCAGCTCCGGTTGTGATCTCATGAAACATGAGATGTCATGAGATCGTGAAGCCCTGCTTCAGCACAGCCTGGTTGGGATCCTCTCTCCCTCTCGCTCTGCCCCTCTCCTCTGCACGCATTGGTGTGTACATGCACACGTTCTCTCTCTCAAAATAAATGAATATTTTTAGAATATTTTTTAACGTTTATTTATTTTTGGAGAGAGAGAGTGTGAGTGGGGGAGGGGCAGAGAGAGAGGGAGACACAGAATCCAAAGCAGGCTCCGGGCTCTGAGCTGACAGCACAGAGCCCGACACGGGACTCGAACCCACGAACCACGAGATTGTGACCTGAGCCGAAATCAGACACTCAACCGACCGAGCCACCCAGGCACCCCAATAAATATTTTTTAAAAAGAAGAGTTTAATATGGATCAATTCCTAAACATCAACTTCTGCATTGCTCAAAAGAACAAGAGCTAAAAGGAGGCTGTTGAGCTTAATGAGAGCACCTTTGGCTGTAGACCAGTAGCCAAGCTATATGGAGAAAGAAGAATGTAGTGCAGTGATTTTGTTAAATGAATTCATGATTATGTTTTAACTTAGGTTCTACTATTAAAAATGCTAAAAATGGCAGGGGAACTATGGAGACCCCACTCTATATGATATATATTTTTTAAATCCAAGCCACCATATTATAAAGTGATTTTACTGAAGGTGTAGGTGTCATGGGGGGTGTCCTCTTCCAGAAGAGGAAGGCATGGTCTTAACTTTCATTGGATTTGCTCATAATCTAGCAGGAAATAATGGCACTAAGAATGATAACGACCAAGTGAATATTTTTACAGCGATTACTCAGTGTTGGGCAGTGTTCTACGTATTTTAAAGCAAGGAATACTTTATAGCAAACCTGTGAGGTCGGCGACGTAGGCAGGTGCCTAAATTTGATAATGCCATACAATACGAAGCCCTAACTGCTCTTCGAGCCTGCTTTTTGTAGCAGGAAGGGAATAGGTGGTGGGTGGACGTGGCCTTGAGTTCACATAATGTGCCTACCCTTCTACACATGTAACTTTACACTTCCGTTGTGACTCTCTGCTGTTTGGTTTTCACATCAATTAATAATACCAGCCTTGCATCGTTTTATTTATTTTTTTTATTTAAAAAAAATTTTTTTTTTCAACGTTTATTTATTTTTGGGACAGAGAGAGACAGAGCATGAACGGGGGAGGGGCAGAGAGAGAGGGAGACACAGAATCGGAAACAGACTCCAGGCTCCGAGCCATCAGCCCAGAGCCCGACGCGGGGCTCGAACTCCCGGACCGCGAGATCGTGACCGGGCTGAAGTCGGACGCTTAACCGACTGCGCCACCCAGGCGCCCCTCGCATCATTTTAAATGCACGTTAAAAATGTGTATAAAACTTCTTGTTCATGGTTAGCCTTCAACATAAGGTTTATTATGTGTTAGGTACGGGGATTCTGGGAACACTCATAAAAGAAAAGATGATCACGAGTATCCTTGAGATTTCAATAAGAGACACGGAAGACAAAATTATGTGGGAAAGAAGGGCCAGCAGGCGATACGAACTGGAAGACGAAGTGTGATGCTCGTAGTGAATAGTGCATTTTAATTGTAGTAAAAAGGATGGGAGAAAGAAGGGTGAGCATCTAGTCTGGAAAAATAAGCTTATTTTCTTGGGCTCCCTAGATCAGGGGTTGACAAACAACTGCCTGTCTGCTGTTGTACAGCTCCAGAGCCCAGGGTGGTTTTGTGTTTTTAAAATGATGGAGAAATCGGGAAAGACGGATGTTGTGTGATACGTGAAGGTTATATAAAATGTAAATTTCATTGCCTGCAAATGAAGTGTTATTGGCTCACAGCCACACTAATTCATTTGCAGGGGGCAGAGAATGCATACCCTCCAAAGCCTAATTATTTAGTATTATTTCCTTACAGGAAAAAGGTTGTTCACCTCTGCCGCAGGTATACTGCTTAGTTTTTAATTACGTTTTTTATTTTCATTCCAGTATAGTTAACATGTAATATAGTGTCATATTAGTTTCAGGTGTACAGCCGGCTGATTGGACAGTTCCGCACATTCGTCCGTGCTTGTCAAGATGAGTGCACTTTTCAAGCCTTCATCCCCTTCACCAGTGTCACCACCCCCATCCCACCTCCACTCTGCTAACCATCAGTTTGTTCTCTGCAATTTTTTTCTTTTTAATCCTGAAGTTTCTCATCTCTGATGGCAAAAACAAACAAACAAGAAACAGCCCTATTTTATAGTCTAGGAAATAAGATACCCAATAAGCTGCTGCTTTCTTTTGGTGTCTCTGACATACGGATCACTTGACAGATGAAAGAACAGCTTCTACAGGTCCCAGATATGTCTCTATGACATCACTGGTTTGGGTCTATGTGATTTCCATTTGAACTCAAGTTCTCATTAATCCTACATCTTGCTTGCTATTGTTGGCGACAGCATGAACAGTGTTTTGGTCTGATTTCCAGTGACATATGGTCTCCAGTGATATGTAGCTTCTAATATCGAACATGATCTCTTCAGACATTACCTTCATCTCCTTCCTTTTACTTTGCCTTTCCTCACCTGTTACTTTAACATTTCTTTCCCCAAGTAAAACCCTGTTCGTTAAATCTAATAGTTACGGAATATGTTGCTTATATAGAAATCAATAAGAAAAAGAAATAGGAATCAAAATTCTGTTGCAAAAGCTTTTTCTTCTATGTGTTTAACAACTCTGTCTGTTACCCCACACCTCTCTTTGAAAAGTATTGTCTGTCTGGCTTATTCTGATTTGCTCTGAAAATCATTTTGTGTTGCAATTCTTTTGTCTGTAATCTTGATTCATAGCCTTTCATATGAATTCTTTTATTGCTCTATTTTCATAATAGCTCTCAGGCAACCAATCATCATGTGTGATACTGTGTTTCATTATGATTCAGTGGCATCCAGATGTCTGTATCTCATGTTGTTGCCTTTTAGACAGATTAAAAAAAAGTTGCTATAAAATAATTGCATTCATTTGTGTGGTAGATTTTAAATTATTGTTTCATATATCAGTCACACTTTTACTTGAATACAGAAATACTTGTTACCCCTTTGGATAAACCTGAATGAATATCTTAAAAGTTGTGGTTTTGAATTGATTTAAAAGGAGATGATAAACAGGATTTTTAAAACACATTCTACATACACAGACACATATTATATAAAAACAAGATTCCTCTCATCATTTGTCAGTTGTATAAGTAATAGAAGCACAAAGTAAACAGGTTAATATCTGAGCTGTTTGTGCGTATGTTTACAGTCTCTAAGTAAATGCATTTAGGTACATATTTTCTTTTTTATTCTCAGCAGTACCCAAATTAAATAGTGGATTATATGTATGGTGACAAGACCGTGTTAATGCAAAGATTAGGCTCTTATAAGAGGGTTTGCATCACAATTACCCAGTGAGCCTTTTGAAAGCGTGTATGGTTGGGCTTCATCCTGGATCTGCTGAATCAAAATTTTCATTGAAGGAGCCACACATGTGTCAGAAAATTCCTCTGGGTAGTCCTAATTCTCACATTTGATTGAGAACTATCGAGCCAGAAATATTTTTAGGTAATAGACAAAAAAGGTAGCCTCGCAAAAATATCACTGAATTTGCTAATAAGGACTTGTTTAGAGCACTGTCATGTGCCCCTGAATTTTCATATGAAACTTCAGAAAAAATTAAAACTGCATTTTCCTGTAGCAATTCTAAGAATTTTTTTTTTCCTGTGGTAGAATACCAATATACCTAATTGTTCCTTCCCCTCACCCCCTACTTTGGCCATCGGGATTCTCTGTGGCCAAGTGTCCTGGCTATCTGTGGTCTAGTTGTTTTCTAATCCAACAAGAATTTATTGTGCCCCTTCTATGTACTGAATTCATAATAGGCACTGGGAATGCTAGTAATTAACAAAACAGTCTGGAGCTTACAGTCGATTGGATGAGACCAATGTGAGGCCAGTAAATAGTTCAGTAAGTTCTCCTTTATCTAGATATTGTAAACCTATTTTGAGAATTGATCTATTTTTTTTTCTCAGTATTACCCAGAGATGAGCCATGGAATCTTTTCATGTAATATATGTCTGCAAATAGACATGAATATTTGTATATTTTGTACGTACATGGGTTTATGTGTGTATGTGTATTATGTTTTGTCTAAGCGTGTGTAGATGTATATATATGTATATATATTCTGTACATCATATATACATATATGTGTATGTATATACTTTCAGTGTGTGTTTATGTGTGCATCTCCTAATTTATATTTATATGACCACATTGGTTTTTTTTTTTAGTATCACACCTTTTGGGATGGGTTGGAATGTATGCATACCTTCCTGTATGTAACACTCATGTGCCCACCTACATAATAGATGAAGTTGGATTATAATTCGCAACATTACGTTTTTGCCCCTTTTCATAATACTTTTCCTGTGACATAACCATTAAGTAAAAACGAGAGTTATATGTATCATGTGTTATATTTCATACCATGTCTTTACTTTTTTACACCATTATTTTTGTCTTATTGAACGTAAGTGATATTTGGGGACAGCTTTTCAGTGGTGAGATTGAGATCGAAAGTCATTAAACTCTGAGGCTCTGTATCCCTTGAAGAAAGAGCGTTTTATTGTCACAAACAACTTCAGCATGTTATGTGCAGCATTCTTTTTTTTTCCCCCCACAGATGGTGCGTTTCTAGGACAGCATTTAATTGCCCTTACAACTTTTTAAAGCTACCAAATGGTTTAACTTGGGTCACTGTTTTTGAGGAACGTGTTAGCATGTTAATCCTCTAGGAACGTTACAGAATAGAGATTCTGGAATATAACTCTCCACCATCAAATACAGAGACACAGTGTGCACTGGTAGAGGGATTGTGGAGAAAGAAACAATGCGCGCTTCGTCAAGAACTGGCTGTGTTTTCAGACGGCACAAATTCAACGTACCACCTATCCTGTGTGGCTGGCTCCCTTTGGAGCATCTATAAAAGCTCAGGACTGGAATGGAGTCCCTGAAATCAATAAAGATGACCTTTTAAATAATAAATTCAGTGGAAAGTTGTATTTTTCTTTCTTTTTAGTGTGCACCCCTGGATAGTGCAGCTAAATTACATGGTTGAAGAAAATTATATTGATATCCCTGTTGGAAAGATTTTTCAGTCTTATCAGTTGTCTTTCAAATAATATTCAAAAGACTTGCATTTGCCAGCGGAGTGGATTAAGTTAGCTGAAAAGCACTTACCATTGTCTGTGAGCCAGAAAAGCAGCAAGGATTCTGATTGGCATTATTATTTATTATTTGTGAATGCTGATGGTGCATTTTCGTGGCGGAGTCCTTTCTATGCGTACTGACATTCATAAATGAAAAGGCTCTGCTTAGCTGACTATTTAATTGGTAATTTAATTTTCCTAATAACTTTATTTACAGGACCTGGATTTTGAAGCCAAAACAAGTTACACACTCCGGATAGAAGCCGCAAACAAAGATGCCGACCCTCGCTTTCTGAGCTTGGGTCCATTCAGCGACACGACCACAGTGAAAATAATCGTGGAAGATGTGGATGAGCCCCCTGTGTTTTCCTCACCCTTGTACCCCATGGAGGTATCGGAGGCTACCCAAGTTGGGAATATCATTGGCACCGTCGCGGCTCATGACCCAGATTCTTCCAACAGCCCTGTGAGGTAAAAGCTCATCGCTCTCCTTTTATGCAATTTTACAAGAGTGTGCTTTGCTCACAGTTCATGTCTCTACGTTACGATGCTTTTGGTTCATGGCAAATGAAGACCAGTTTTGTATATATATTGAGCCATAGAGGCAGAAGGAACCAGGATCAGAGCGGTGCAACATTTTACTAATTTAAAAATGTTTCACCTGATTATCCGGGGCCATTATTATGTAGCAATAATTTTTAGGCATCCATTATCATCCACAAGCCATAGCTGATGTTCCTATTCAACCAATTATCCTGAGCTCTTTCAAAGCAAACCGTGTTCAAAGATGAAGTGATGCGTGTCCTAGTTATGGGATATATGCATATATTAGAAAACTAATTTTATAAAAAATTTAAATTAGGGATTGACTTTCAATAGATCATTTTCTCATATCGGCCCGTTTGGTTAGCATGTATTTGTTTATTATTTCCACTTATAAAAAGTATAACTGTATCTGTATCTAAGGACTGTTTTAAAGTGTTTTATCAATAGTCCTGTATCGAGACTAGACACACGGTTCTAAGCAACTGATCTCTTCGCAACTAACAAAATGATGATAGGTAAGCAAGTCAAAATACCATGATATCCAATTTCACACTTTTTTACATAAAACTTACAACCTATGATCTACATGTATGGTTTTGTGTATGCATGTGTTAGCATGTGTGTGCATACGATACATTATGTCTTTTTAGATAAATGTTATAAAGACGATATATTTGAAATTTCTTTGTATTGCATGTCTTAATTTGGGTTCACTAGTAAAGTTTTTCAGTGTGACCTTTTGGATTTGACTACAAAAACAAAGGTATAAAGTACAAAAATCACTCAGTATTTTATATATATTCAACTAATAAGCTAACCACATTTAGATTTAACTGCTATCTGGCAATGGTGAGAGCTTTGAGCTAACTTCTGATCTAAGTCTGGACATTGTAAACTGTCATGAAAAATATCCATAATTTAGATGATTATTGTTAAGAAAATCTTATAATCTTTTACCTCCCTAAAATAATAAGCTAAAATAATAAGCTTAGTTAGGGATACAGATATGGTAACACACACACACACCCCCCACTCTCCTTTCCTTCTCTCTTGTCTGACATTAACATCATAGTCTAGTGAAGAATTTATTTAAAATAATTGTTCAAAAATGAAGTCAGACTTGGCATCCCCCTATCTATACAATAAAGTCAGGCTATAGGGACAGCTATATTATTTTGAACACAGCGATCACAAACCATCCCTAGGAATATAATCTTCCGTGCAATAGAACATTCGGAAGTCGCAAATGTAGCAGGTAGAACACGCCTTCCCCTTCTGCCTAAAACAGTCCATCCTTCGTTGTCAGAACAGTTTCCTAACTTAAGCTCAGCTGCATCCACCAAATCCCGTTGACTTGCACACACTTGAACTTGGGTTTGCTATAGCATCACATCTCCTACTGACACATGTAAGTCTCCTTCCCTTAGGAACAGTCAGACACAGCATGATTATAGGCACAGATCAGCTACTCAGAACAGTCAGACTTCTGCTTAAACCATTCAATGGGAAGAAAGAGAATGCTTTCATGACGTTAGGGGTGTAAAAGAAGAGATGCATATATATCACGATTCGGGACTTGAGTGAGAGGAGTCAAGGCAAATTGATAGATTGCATTGCGTTTTTATCTTGTTTCTTTCTTATTTTTCCTTTACTCGTTTGCTTGTATGTCATCCTGTTAAAGCCTCGCCACATAAGTATTTTACTTTTTATAGTACTTTATTTGAAAAAAAAATGCAGTATTATAATTTGGGGAGGAATGAAGGGTAGGACTAGGAGGGTAGTGACCTGAGGTAGAGATGAAGTGACCTCCAGGTCTACTCCCTGAAGCACAGAGAGAGAAAGGGTCAGAAGGTGAACTCTGTTGGTTTTGAAGGTATAGATCTTTGTGGCTTTCGTCAATGAAAGAGGCTGGCCAGGAATTTATTTTTACCTCATTTTCTTTTTCTTAAGACTAATGAAGGTGGCCTGAAAGTTCAGCTTAGTGCTATCTTATATCAGTTTTTGAACACCTAAGTCTCACAACTAAAGAGGACCGCCTTTGTTCAAAGTGGACTAAAATGTTGTTGCGTGTATTTTTTTTTTTGCTTTTGTAGAATTAATGTCGTTACTTAATATTTTTCAGAAAATTTTAACGTTTATTTTTGAGAGACAGAGTGTGAGCAGGGGAGGGGCAGAGAAAGAGGGAGACACAGAATCTGAAGCAGGATCCAGGCTCTGAGCTGTCAGCACAGAGCCTGACGCGGGTCCTGGATTCATGAACCGGAAGATCGTGACCTGAGCCAAAGTCAGATGCTAAACTGACTGGACCACGCAGGTGCCCCTGACTTAATATTTACCACTAGTATTTTTGAAGCATTTTTTACACTATTTTTTATAAGGTCAGTTCACATCCATAGCTGATTTAGGTGATTTTTTTTTTTCTGGATCTGTCTTTCATATTCATTTGTGATATCCACCTTTGAAAGGCCAGGCTCCTCCTATCAGATTCTACTTTGATGAATAGGTGTGCACTGATGTGCATTCTCTAGAAGACTAGTTCTCTTCTCAGCACTGATATTTGCTGAGTTACCTAGGGGATGCACTTAGTCTCCTAAGTTCCCATATACCCAGTAAAAAGGAAAAGTAAACCCTATCCCTGCCTTCTCCCAAGTTCTTTGAAGATTAATAAAGGGAAAGTAGCCAATGATTTCAAACTGAGAATCATGACTTAAGCATTAGAAAGCATTATCATGATACATTGCTGTTATTACAGTTTGTTGTGTTTCCCTGCCATCTTTATTTCAAGGTCAATAAGCCAATGAAAGGAGACATACTTTACAGGCAACTGTATTGGCAGTCTGTAGTGAAGTTTATTTGGTATTCACGTAGGTTCCAGTACACAGACAACGTTACATAGTTTAATGTACATGGACACGTGTTTGCTTTGGGCGCTCAGGTACCTATCCAAATGTAAGCCCTCCTTCAACAAATGCCACTTGTTGGGTAGATGTCACAGTCTTCTGAGATCTTAGGAAAAGTGAATTTCCAGATTGAGTTAGAACCCGAAGCGTCTTGGAGTTGTGAACCTTGTGCTCACACCTTTAGAAATGGTGTGGTTCTTAGAGGAGTGGAAAAGTAGTTATTTGTTTTATTGTAACTGCTTGAAATGAGGCCGATAGTGTTTGAATCGTAAAACAGGATGGGAAACTGGATACTTCGCATTTAAATTTATTGACAGTTTTGTAGCCTAATACTAAAATCTAGCATAGGCTACTTATATTTGGGATATTTACCCATATGTGGGGTATGAGACTAGAATTCTAGAAGGAAACACATTCACTTTCCCCCAGAAAGGCAGAATTGAGAGCCTCGTCTCATATGATCTCTTCCTTGCTCAGCACTTTTTATTTTTACCTACCTCTGGCACCAGCCAAAGCGATGAGTAACTCTTCTCTGTGCATATGCCCTTTCTTTAAAAGAGGGCTCGGCATCTACATCACGATAAAGCATTTTGACCATCTAGAAGTATAGTAGCAATAGGTGGAAAGATTAAATGAACTCTAAGCACGGTACTTAGCCAGAATATAACACCATCGTGAAATGTCCTATCTTCCTTGTAGCTTGCCTAGCATTCAGATAGGGCACCTCCCCCTCATGTCATGTATACATTGTTTTCCTCTTCCCATATAGAAACTAGAAGCCCAAAATGCAAATTAGGTGATAGTTAAGATTACTTAGCCAGAAAAAAAAAAGGAAGAAGAAGAAGAGGCTTTTTTGAAAGCGAAAGTAGATCATTGAGGTCCAGCATATACCTGGCTCTTTATGTTTTATGTAGTTGCTTACGTTTTCATGTAAATTTTGTCCCAGAATGCCAAATATCAGGGTTTCTCTGTTGAATTTGGAAGGACAGGTCACGTTCTGATTTTGATCATCTTTCTGAATGTTAGAAACTTCGCTTCTGCGTGTCTCATCAACGAGACGGGAGACACTATGAGAGCAGCCTAGAGCCTAGAACACTCTTCACCCTTCATGTCGGCACTTGGAGACCAAAGCACTGCATCAGCATACATTTATTGAGAACCTGCTTTGTGCACAGTGCTGGGGAGAATACTGACAGGAAAAACAAAGATGAATAAAACATTTCCTCTGACCTCCAGGAACTTCCAATCCGGTTGAAGAAATAAGATCCCATAAACGTTAAACAAAATGAGGGGGGAAAGTGTCAGAGCAAATCATGAGATAAATTGTAGTCGCTCCGAGCTCACTGGGCAGGAGACTTCGTTTGAAGGAGTGATCGTGTAAGCAAGGCCTTGAGGGAGGGCAGAATTTGGACAGACCACGAAAACGTTATGCAAAGTCTGTTTATGTTTTATTTAGTTACATCTTAAGAGTCCAGTGCTGTTTTATGAAATCAGCAGAAATACTTCTCTAGGCAGCACAAACAGCCCGAAGTCCCTATGCTAAAAATAGCCAATGGATTGAAACATGATATCATCGCAAATAAGATTAGATGTGAAGGGGGGGGGGGGTCATAAAAATTAATGGGGATTGTTTTCAGCATTTCTAACAAGTTAAATACAGAACTACATTTGGACTTATGTTCAAGGATTCTAAGGTAATATTAGTTACCTGCAGGCACTTTTGGCATTCCTGGTATTTTATGTTCTCAGATAAAAGGTGATAAAATAGTATCAGATATTACATTATGTAGTGTGACTAGTATGAACACATTTGGGATGTTTGAATAATTCAGTGTGTAGGGTTTCTTTTAAGTAGCCTGTATACATGCATATATTTGTACATATTGTTTTAATCTAAATTATTTGGTAGTATCTTATTTTGTAAGAAACTTAGCCAGTAACATAGAGGAAAAATAGTGGTTCATGTGCAAAGTAGCAGAAATCTATTCCATCGGGAAAATATGAGCTTTAATCAATTTCAAAATGCTGCCCAATTGAATATAACGATCACTAAAAATGAAAAAAAAAGTTAACATATGGTGAAGATAAAAAAAAAGTGTTATACTAGTGTATTTAATATCCAGAGATAATTTTCAAAATGTAAGTAGAAATTCCTAATATATGTGATCAATTTTTCCATCTTTTATCATATTGCCCTAGAATTAGAACTCTGCTTGGAGTTCTGAGTTAGCTTTTGAAGACTGCAGGTAATGAATTTATTGAAGATTACATTTCTCTTGATTTGTCCCTTATATTATTTTCCACATTTAAAATGCTTATTGAAAAGTGTGATGAATAGAAGAATACTAAATCCATAATGTGTTTCAGTGTGAGTCTTAGGGAACTATCCATGAGGAAGAAAGATTAAGGAGCTATACTTACACTGAACTGTACTCTTAGCATTGTTTAGTTGCAATAATAGAAATTGGCCATAGATAACTGGAAAAAAAAAGGGATTTATTGAAATAATTGGGGATAGCTCACAGAATTAAAGAAAACATTGAATAGCCAGTACTCTGAAAACAGAAGACTAAGGTTTTTCTAGAAATATGACCAGCAAGAATGAGCAGATAGTCTTTTGAGGATGGGGCAGTGGGGTGAACCCGTGCCAACCCTGTTCTTTTCTCGTGGCCCTCTGTTTAAGGTTCACGTTTCTTGGAAAGTTTTTTGGCCTGTCTTAGGACGTGTGTCCCGTCTCTTACCCAGGAAGTTCTGGGCATCTTGATTGTGAGTACCATCAAGATTGCATGAGATTGGGAAGGTTTAAATCTCCGAGGAGAATCGAGTTGCCGTTATCAGCAGGGGGTGAGAGTACAAAGAATAGCATCTCTAAGTGCTGAACTCAGTAGTTTATTTTGAAGAAATTTCTCATTGAAGTCCTGTAAGGCAAGCATTATCATTCCTGTGTTATAATACATCTGCCTCCTGGTCACACAGTTAGAAAATGTGGTTCCAGGATTTTAGCAAGGTCTGTATCAGAAGCTGCCCACTCCTTACAGCAGTACACACACGTACACGCACACACACACACACACACACAGGCACACACACACACACAGGCACGCAGAGGCACCCACCCACACATGCATTTCTTAAGATCTCAACTCGAATGACTCAGCTGTTTCTGTGTTCAGAATTGTTCGTGTATATTTATCACATTATCTTTTGCCATTTGGGGAGTAGCGGTGATACATTTGTGTTAATCTAGCTCACTCACTCACACGTCCTTTTTGTGAGTGTTCATATGCATCTCAGTAGCTGGGCGGTAAGAATGCTACGGGAGAAGAACATTTCGATTGATCTCCGTAGCTTCTCAAACAGCAGCCGTGGTCATAACAGGCGCTTATTAAGGAATTCTTTTCATTGCAGATGTACAGAGCGCCGAGCGTATACAGATGATGAGATGAGTTCCCAACCCTCTTGTTATCTAGCTGGAAAGAGGTGGTACACAAAATCTTACTTAAAAAAGCAAATGTTAAATCTGGAAATGATAAACCATCTTGTAAAACTGTCTCATTTTGCAGCGAAAGAAAGAGAACAGTATAAACAGTGATTCGAGAGCCCAAATGAGTACAGGAGGACAGTGGCAGGGCCGGGGCCATAAATTGTGTCCTTTATTTCCTTGTGTGTGATTTGTGGTGGGGAGCACCAAGTTCACAGATCCTAACTACTGCAGGGTTTCTTAAAAAAGCATAACTTGTAAATTGTTTTTGCTTTGGTTTTTGCTTTTAGTTTAAAATATTTGTTTTGAAAAAAGTTGTGAGATCTAGAGAACAGAGAGATCCAAATATGTGTCCTCCAACTGTTCCCTACATTAAACATTAAGGGATTTTAGTGACAGCCTGTATTCTTTATACAAACCAAGAAAGGCCCATTATGGATTATATGTGTGTGTTATATTTTTAAAACAGAATGGCTTTAATGAACTAAACTTCAGAGATGTCGCTTTGACTATGAATTGTTCTTTTTTTTTTTTCTTGGCAATATACTATAGGAACAGCCTTGATTTCCCAGTACCGAGTGCCCTAATTTTTTGTTTGATCCTAGGGAAATTAGAGTTACAAAAATATGCAGTGACTCTCTGTGATAATGTAGGATAATTGCTAAGATCAGATCAGACACTTACAAAATTTTGGAGATCTCTGTTTCAACTCACTTATTAATAAATTTGGGCTGAGGGATTAAATTACTGGTAGTCCCTCCAGGCAGTCAGATCAAGCTTGGCGCTAATATCCCAGGGTGTCCTAACTTCGAATCCTGGGGTCCCACAGTCACATCACATCATACTACGTTATTTTTTTAAAGACTTTTCCAAAATTATTACTGGCATGATTTAATAGAAACTTGATGCTGGGGGCGGGGCATGGGTCGAAATGAAGAACACTCTTGGGTTGGCAAAAATTCATAACACGTTAGCTTTTAGGTTTAAATCTTGCTGCTTTCTGATGTTGTTCTTGGGCTTTCTTTCTGAAACCGGTACCCATTTTCTTCAAAATGATGTATGGCAGGACCCTGTCCCATGAGCCTTCCTTTTCCTCCCAAATAAATCAACCACATTTTCTGATTTGCTCTTCTCCACAAGCAAAGCCCCAAACCTCTGAGGCCTGGGGGTCTCTGATTTGAGGCAGGAATGCAATTCTCCAGGATGGCAATTAAGTCCCATGCATCCAAAGCCAGGAAAATGGAGATGAGTTAGAGCAGAAGTCAAGACAGCTCCTCTGTTCTTGCTCCACACCTGGCGCCTTAGAGAGGCCCTGACTGGGGGGGAAAAATTCTTTCTCTTTTATGTAATTGGAAAGGCTTGCTGCTTTAATGCTAGAGGACTGTCTTCAAGGAATCATAGGACTAAAATAATTGGAAAGGCGGAAACATGGAGTACAGGAGGACCAACATGAGTAAAGACATCAGAAATGGAGAGACACATGGCCTTTTAATTAATCCGTTAACATCAGTTTGACTGGCTTAGGGTTTTAGATAAGAGAGCATTGGGAAAAGGCGAAAAGAAGCTGAATTGTAGAGTTGTAAGTGACAGGGACTAAAAGCGCGTTTATGGGTAATGCGGTACATAATGGACAGGTGGCTCAGAGGACACGGTTCTGAATCTTGTCTCCATCAACAACCAACTGTGAGATGTTAGTATCTAATACTGAAATACCACCATAATAGTACCTGCTTGCCCTTGTTCGAAATTGTGCTTGGCTAGTCGCAACAAAGCTTAACACTAATGACTTACTAATGAGAAGTCTGGAGCTGTGCACCCAAGGACTGACAATTTGGCAGTATAATGTCATCAAGGGCCTTGGCTTCTCATGCCAAGCACTCATCACCTCCTATTTACAAGATGGTTTTTGGACCTCTTCCATTGTGTGCGTGTCCCAGGTGAGATGGAGGGGAAGGGGCGGACAGTAAATGCAAGCTGAATTATCAGCTCTTTCCTATCGTCTATAGGGGTTTTTCAGTCATGCTCGACTCAACTTTCTTCATCTCATTTGCTAAAATGTTAATATAAGGAGATTGACACCGCATCAGCATGGAAGACTAGTAATCCCAGTTGTTCAGCTGAACACATGGCTGCCTCTAACAAAAGCAAGGTTCTATTAATAAGAATGAAGGGTAAATGAATATTAGACATGTAAGTAGAAGTCTTTGTTACACATGACCCTTCACAGTTGAGGATTCAGAGAAAAACGTCAACTCTGCTTTAAATACTCAGCTCGTTCTGAAAACGGGAAAGTTACGAAGAACTGATAGTTTTGGGGAAAGGCCGCTGGATCTGCTTTAAATCTACTGAATTTGAGTTCAAGACATTGCAGGTGTCTGGAGCAGTTCACAGCTCTCAAGAAAAGGACTGAGGCTGGACATTGAGATTTCAAGCTGCCTGCCTAATAAATGGATAGAGCACAAGCTTTAACTGCGGCAAATCATAGAAGTGATCTCTTTCATTGGTTCCTCCAACATGCATTGAAAGAGGCCAAGTTTTCTTAGGCTGTCACTTGCAGAGAGTAGAGGGATCATCGTGAGTCCAAACACCACTAACAGCATGAGGAGATGCACTGACATTCACTTCAGTTTGTGATTAGAGAAACAACCTATCCCCTTCCTTTCTGTTCAGCCTCTAATTGACTCGGGCCATCGAACATCTCAGGGCCTTGGCCCATGGGTCCAGACCTGTACAAGGTGCTCCTCTGAACTTCTTTAGGCTCTTCCTTTTCTTTTGGCTCAGTCAGTCCTCCTGAGAGACATCTGGCACCTCTCACTTAAAAAATGCCCATGTAATCATTACTTCTCTTGATTGAGGGGCTGCTTTTCTTAGGTAACTTCATATCGTAGTGAATGTCTCCTATATAACATCTAGGTTTTTGTATGCCTGGAAGGGCTGGTTGAAAATAAGGAACCCCTTTAAAAAAATTAACGTTTATTTATTTTTGAGAGACAGAGACAGAGCATGAGCAGGGGAGGGGCAGAGAGAGAAGGAGGCACAGAATCCGAAGCAGCTCCAGGCTCCACGCTGTCAGCACAGAGCCTGATGCGGGGCTCGAACCCACAAACTGCGAGATCATCACCTGAGCCGAAGTCGGATGCTCAACCTACTGAGCCACCCAGGCGCCCCTGAAAATAAGGAACCCCTTTAATCCTCAGTGATCCCAAGTCCTTGTGATGAAGAAGTATGACCACCACCCGGAGTGTTCTGGACAACCCGTGTCCTCTGTGTCCTTGCCAAGACCTTCAATCTCAAGCCAACAGCTCGTTCTTTCCCCACATCTGCTCTGACTCCCTCTGCCTTAGCCTCGGAGAGCAATTTGCTAGTTTTCTCCTAATACGTTGATAAAGAGTAAAATAATGCAGAATCTAGGCTACAGTGTATGGCCACTGGAACTGCTTGTACTTGGAAGTTGCTGAGAAACTGGATGCAAGAGTAAGTGAGAAAAACAAGTCACTGACCAGTTCTAGATTTTTTGATTGAACATTCAAGTGACTGGTGGTGTCATTTACTCGGAGGAGAAAGAGTAGGGGAAGTAGGTGCTTGGGAGACTGTAGCAGTTACAACATCAGTTGGGACATGTTACATCTCCGTTCATGTTGTCTATCCATGTGGTGACATTAAGCAGGCAATTCAATATATAAGTCTAGTGGGACAAGAGGATTTTATGTGAATTTTGGAGTAATCAAAAATACACAAGTTATTTAAGTCATGGGACTGTATAAATTTGCAAAGGAAAAGAGTTTTATATAAAGAACATAAGAGGACCTGCAGGAGAGTTTTCAGATTTTAAGTAAAGGGCAGTCATGAAGAGGAAGGTGAAGCACAAACACACACAGGCACACAATATCTTCTTTACTATTCATCAGTCAATGGATCTTTGGACTCTTCCCATAATTTGGCTATTGTTGACAATGTTGCTGGAAACGTCGGGGTTCATGTGCCCCTTTGAATCAGTGATTTTGTATCCCTTGGGTAAATACCTAGTAGTGCAATTGCTGGACTGTAGCGTAGTTGTGCTTTTTAACTTTTTGAGGAACCTCCTTACTGTTTTCCAGTGTGGCCGCATCAGTTTGCATTTCCGTCAATAGTGTAAGTGGGTTCCCCTTTCTCCACATCTTGCCTATTGTTTCCCGAGCTGTTAATTTTAGCTATTCTGACAGGTGTGAGGTGGTATCTCATGGTGGTTTTGATTTGTGTTTCCCTGATGACGAGTGATGTTGAGCATCTTTTCACGGGTCTGTTAGCAATCTGGATATCTGCTTTGGAAAAATGCCTACTCATGCCTCATGCCTATTTCAGTTTCTTGGTCTTCTTACCTCCAGTGATCTGTTTTTCTGCCTTGATTTAGTCCTAGATTCTCACGAACATACTTGTGACTTGTCAGCTCTCGTATATATGCTACTGTGGAAAATCTACCTCAAGGATCTTAATCTTTGTCCACTGCTTTCCACTTTAGAAATTCCACATCCTGAAAGAGATTTACAATCTATTGGTGCAATCAGAATCTTGTCAAATCAGTCTGTCTTCTCTTATTTCCTTAGTTCTTCCTTACCAACTTATAGATCATGGGCCTTCCTTATTATCACTCTTACGTACATGCCCCTGTTGTCCATACTCCCCCCACCCCGTCCATTGTTCGTGACCAGTTAAAATAACCCTATGCTCTTTATGTGCCTTTATGACAGCAGAGCAAGACAGACACATAGAATGACTGGTTTCATATTAAATTGATGAACATAAATCTCAAAGTATCAATCCACAATGCTTAGCTCTTCTGTTATACATTCCCTGGTCTCTGTGTGTGTATTTATATTTATTTGTATTTCTGTCTCTTCTAAAAAAAAATGACTACTCTTCTCAAAGTACCTTCACCCCTTTGCTCTCTCAGCTGATAATCTTGTTTCATATGGCATCAATAAAATAGAAATCATCAGAAAATAAGTTTCTAACATTCTCAGTACCCAAACACCTACTATTGCTGGACAAAGACAATATTTGTTGGTTTGCAGTTAATTTTATAATATTTTCTGATGCCTCCTCTTTCCTTGCTATTGTGTCTAGCATTTTGTGATACATCAGACTGGAAGTAGATGATTCTATTTAATAATAGTGTTGGAGAACTATGGAAACATAGAATACTTTCTTAAATTGGGTATGCCTTTATCTGTTGGTTTTGTCTGTCTGTTTTTAAATGAGATCCCTTTACTCAACTAGAATGACTGGGGGGTGGCATTTAAAGACAGTCATTAATGGGAGGTGGGTGAATTTTGTATACAGAACAAATAACAGCATAATGGATTAAGAACGCAGGTAGAACATTTTTCACTCATATTTGGATAGCAGATATTTTGAGAAAATGCTCCTAGACACCAAAATATTCATGTAATTTTAGGGGTTCTACCATGAAACTTCTCTATGGAATCCTGGTCAAGATCCTGAGGGATTTTTTTTAAGTTTGGGGGATTGAGATCTGGCTGGAGTTGTCAAGACAAAAGGTGTATGTGAATGGTCAGGATGTCTGTGTATATTTCATTTTAGAGGGACCTATAACCATGGCAGGGGCTACTAAGTCTATTGTAAGTGATTTGGGGGAACTAACATAATAATAAAATAAATTTGAAGCTTATAATATCAAATCTGCTGTGAAGAGAACTACACTAGGGTGTTTATTTTTTACTGACAGAAAATCAAAAAGGTTACTGACAAGAACTGATGAACCAAGTATAACTTTGGTGAAGTTTTAAGCTAAGCATGTATTTGTACTAATATGACAGATTGTGGTGTAAGCAGGATTTGATGAGTGGCCATGTAATTAATGAAATAAACTTAGCAAATTGTAATCAAACACAAATATTGAAGTGTTTTTCTTCTTTTTTAATGTTGCATTAGGTATTCAATTGACAGAAACACAGACTTGGAGAGGTATTTCAATATCGATGCCAACAGTGGAGTTATTACAACCGCCAAATCTTTGGATCGAGAGACAAATGCTGTTCATAATATCACAGTTCTTGCAATGGAGAGCCGTAAGTTGCAAGGTTTAGTATTCAGTTAGGATGGGGGACACTGAGAGTGGAGAGTGGGTTGTCACTGGGTTATCATTTCTACTTGAGTCATATTACGTGCTTATTCAAGTTAAGCAAAACTTTGAAAATCCTTAATTTCCAGCTGAGAAATAAATTTATATTCATTAACTTTATTTTTTAATGCTCAGAAAGTTAATGAAAAGAGAGGACTATAAAATAATGGGCCTGAGTTACCTTCAGAGGATTTCTTGTTGCTTTGTAGTCGTATTTCATAAGCTACATTTATGCTGATACAGAGTTGGGCCAGTTTCTTCCAGAAAGTAGTAGGTTGATCTCTAGCCAAGACACTCAGATTTGCATATTGATGTTGAACTCATTTGAGTCCCTGATAAGAAAGACATCGACATAATAATGCACACTTCTATGTTATGCATATTATATACATACATAGGTGTACATTATATGCGTGTAGTCCTACATACCTGAGCTCTAGCTTCAAAGAACATTGAAATTCATGGTTTATTGCTCATTCTTTCAATGATTTTCTTATCAAGGACTAAAAAAAATGCGTATACTGTACATATAGATGATGTTTGGATCGAATTTCCTGTTGCTCTCTTTGAAGTCTACAGTGTTAAGTATCTAGATTTCTTTCAAAGTTTGGTCATTTTCTTACTAGGGTCATGCTTCAGAGAGGCAAACCCTTTTTATTGATCCTAATTATTTTTAATAGGAGTTTCTTGAGTTAAATGGCAATGGCATAACAGCTTTACTCTGAGTAAATAAGACATTTTCCTCTTTATTAGAGAATCCGTCTCAAGTTGGAAGAGGCTATGTGGCCATTACTATACTCGACATCAATGACAATGCCCCTGAATTTGCTATGGACTATGAAACCACCGTTTGTGAAAATGCCCAGCCAGGGCAGGTGAGAGCTTTCAGAACACCAGCCTCCTAGCTTGGGATTTCTTTTAAAATATGCAGCAGCAGTTGCCCTTGAAATTCTGTCAGCTTTAAGATAAAATATGGTCAGCATGTCTCAGCAAAACTAACACTTTGATGTGTAGCATAAACTAACATTGAAGGAACTCTAAAATTCTGGTTTAATTGGGATGACGAAATTTCTCAGGAAGAAAGATAAACATTGTAAAAGCCATGGTAAATGGTGGAGGGCTTTGACTCCTTTACGAAGTCTAGCATATTAAGCTTGATTGAGCTGTTCCCCACTTTACACAGCAGGGCGTAAGTACCTTGAACTTCAAAGAATTAAGTGTAGTTTAATCTCGGTCTGGTTTGCTCTACTCATCCATTTTGTTCAGTGTTTTGTAATGTTTACGGGGATGGTGTCATCAGTTGGTACAGCTTATGTCTCAGGTTCACAAAAGTAAATTCAAACACAGCGTTTGAAAAGGACACGGCTTGTTTTTCAGAGCCCTTCTTAGATTGAGTTCGTATTAGTTTATCTGCTCCTTCCTTCCAGAAGGATGGTGTTTATTATAAGGTATAAAATTGCTCTTCTCTGTCACAGAAAACAAAGCCGAGCACAACAACATATTTTCATGTTTTACTTCTCCATCCCTAGGTTATCCAGAAGATCAGTGCCGTTGATAAAGATGAGCCATCCAATGGACACCAGTTTTATTTCAGCTTAACGACTGATGCAACAAATAACCACAACTTTTCATTGAAAGATAACAAAGGTAAGGGATTATTATGGTCACCAGTGGAGGCAGCAGGTACAAACTCTCTAAACAACTACTTTTTCTTGCTCAGGGATCCTGATTGTGGAATACATATACATACACATATACCGACACATACAAGGACATTAATTAAAGGGCAGTGAGTGGAGTGCCTGGGTGGCTCAGCCAGTGAAGCATCCAACTCTTGAATTCGACTCAGATCACGATCTCACAGTTTTGTGAGTTTGAGCCCCAATAGCACAGGGCCTGCTTGGGATTCTGTCTCTCTCTGCCCTTTCCCCGCTCATGCTGTGTCTCTCTCTCTCTCAAATAAACTCTTAAGGGGCTCGTTGCCCTTAAATTTTTTTTAAGTAATTTTTATCTGTGGATTTGCTGTCATTAAGAAGCAGCTGCAACTTAAATCACTTCCAGCCAAAATCCAAATAAGGGAAAAGGCAGGTCCACCTTTCTCTTTACTCCTAGACATTTGAGGGGCCAGCTAAATGTATCAATAAGGCTATCCTATATAGGCATAACTGAGACGTTAGGAAAATAATTGGTATTTCCAATCTGATTTCAACATAAATCAATTTTGACCTAATACCTTCAATAGCAACATCAGTTATTCCTTTATTTTTACATAAAAGTAATCCATGCAGACAATTAAAAGATATACTCCTCGTGCAAGGAAATATAAAAAAGAATTTCCTGTCATCCTCAATCTCATCTCCTTGCGTCAGAGGTGAACACTTTTACCAGTTCCCTAAGTGTCATTATAGAAACGTATTTACAGAGGCCTGTAAGTATATTCTGATTTTGCTTAAATAAATAAATATATACAGACTTACAGGCATATATAATTATATATAAATATTGTATATATATTTATAAAATATAAACAACTTATATAGACAATTATATATATATAAAATTATAGACATATACACAACATATAGACAATTATAAGAACTTTTAAGGGAAGCAGAAGACCATTCTGTTGTCTAATTTTGAATTTATTCACAGGTGATTTCATTCAAGGTATTTATTTTAACAGAAGGGTATTTGCAACTGATATATCGAGAAGAGTATTCCCCCACCAATACAGAAGATGTATTTCTTTCAGCTTGAATATGTGAATCAGGCTTCAGGAACAAAAAAACAAAACGTAGAAACAATTTGCTAGTCAAACAGTGGCTCATCTAAAATGACTTAGAAGGTGGGCATTATAAGTGCTTTTTGCCTAAAGCCTACATCCTGTTTAGCGCAGAAAATCCAAGTTTGACCTCAAAACTTCAATCTTAAAATATTTTTCCTGATTCCATCCTCTGCTTAAATGAGAACACTATCTTGTCCCTTCTGTAACATAAAAGGAAGAACATTCTCTATGTGGGTAATCCCAAACTCTCTGACTTAATCATATTTGCAAGGGACAGTTCTCAGCACTTGGATTCACCCAGCACAAATGCAGAGAGGGGAATTTATGACCTTTCCAAGAAGAGAGTATTTCCCCCATGTGTCATCATCATGCAGTGCCATGATTTTTGGACAGTAAACGCACACTTGAAAGACTTCCCTAAGTCAAGTCCAGAGCGTCCTAGCATGAACCATGTAAGAATTAGGAGATTAGTTCTTAGGTTGGCTTCCATCATAGGAACTGCATAGAGAACATCACCATTCTTACGATATCTTTCCTGAGCACAGGACTCCCTTCTCATGTATTAGGCATTTTTGCATGTGTTCCTTGATTCGTCGTGCGTGTGCACGTGCACAAGTGTGCTCTCTGATGCCAGGCATGTTAGATTACTGTTCAGCAACTCTGAAACAACTTTGCGTATCACATCATGAATACATATATTTGAGTGGTTGAGAGGCCAAGAAATAGACGTTGCGTTACTATTAAGTGTATAGAGAAACATACTGAAAAGAATATCCTTCAGCCGCATGTGTGGATTTTTAATGAACACCTCAAATTCACATTTTAAAACAAGATTCATTTACATAAAAACTTACCGGATGGAATCCAAAAACCAAACAGTTGCTCTTGCCATATTTGTAACTGCAGGTTATATGATTTCTTTGGTCTCCTGTGAGCTTGCTGTTTGGTGCTATTTGGATAGAATAGATTTCAGCTTGCTCTTTCATTAGAGCATTGTTAATTCTTTTATGGTAACATTAGATAAATGTCTTTTTGATAGCTTGGAAAGGAGATACAATATTAAAGTACACTCGATGAAACTAGCGTCCTATTTTCCTTTATGTGTTAATTGCTGTAAGTTTAAAGGACCACATACATTCTCTAATTAGTTAATGAAGACAAGTTAGTTGGGTAAACCGCTAGCAGATAAGAAAAAATATTTCTGATCTAGAAATCACAGTTATGTGATACAGACTTATTGATCACTGTTAAAAGTTTCATAATTACTTTAAACGTTTAGATGAAATAGAATATTGAATATAAATTAAACACAAATGACCCATTTTATCACTGACACAATGTTTATACACATGGGGCCTGGGTCACGATATATACCAATATGGATTTTTAAAAACTACAGTGTCATTTCTGATAGCTATACTTAGATAAAGCCGGATCGACTTATTTTAATTGTTTCTATATTGCGTTTGAGACAGGTGGAGATTTTTGGGCTAGCTCATGATTCTGCAAAGATACCCTGTTCATTTGCATCATCCTCTTTGTAAGCGTGTGGTTCGAAATGTAAAAGAAGTAAGGGGGTAGACTACATGGGATTTTCACAAAGCTGCAGTTAGTAAGTGATGAATAAAAATTTCCATATTCAGTTTTACTTTGTCACTGTTTCCTTGGGTCATAACTCCAAAGCATGAGGTAAATGTATTAAACAGTACTAGAATGAACCAGTATTGGGTAATATATAGTGCTCGGTCTAAAGACACCAAACAGAAGGACTTAACTCACATACATCGTGTGTGTGTGTGTGTGTGTGTGTGTGCGCGTGTGTGTGTTTCTTCCAGAAGTTTGTACCGCTTAAACCCCCTCACCTGTTTCGCCCCTCCTCTCACCCTCCCCCTTAAATGGATACAGTTTGGCAGGACTGAGTCTGCCAGAAATCTGGGGTTACACGTTTGCTTTCTTTATCCTAGACAACACGGCTTCCATTCTCACCAGGAGAAACGGCTTCCGGAGACAGGAGCAGTCTGTGTACTACCTGCCCATCTTCATCGTGGACAGTGGTTCGCCTTCCCTCAGCAGCACGAACACCCTCACCATCCGCGTCTGTGACTGTGATGCCGACGGGGTAGCCCAGACCTGCAACGCGGAGGCCTACGTCCTACCTGCCGGCCTCAGCACCGGAGCCCTGATCGCCATCCTCGCCTGTGTCTTGACGTTACTGGGTGGGTACAGTTTCCGGTGCTTTCTCTGCGAGAGCAGTCACACCAACCCTGCATGGACCGTGACCCTTCTCTTTCCTTTGGCCTTGGGTACCTTTTTGAGAACATACACAAATGTTCCCCTCTATTGTGTTTTGTTCAGTAAGCAACCCATGTTCCTTTGGCCACGCTTTCCAATGGTATATTTAAAACACAGCTCAGAAAAAAAAATACCAATCTCTTTTTTAAAATCGCAGTGAAGATACAGGACTGTTTAAAATTGATTTTTTTTTTCAAATTTACCATGTTGTTTTACAGTACCCTACAGAGTCGTCTATTAGACCAGAATCTTCTCTATGTTGTTTTGATAAGATGATTACTTCAGAAATTATGGCTTTATACGCCCCCTCTTTTCAGAAAAGATGTAAGGAATATTTTATAATTATTCACGAAGTTAAAGAGATTGTAATTCCAGCAGTGCAAAAGTTACAGTTTTCCCAAGAATTAACATATTTAATTGTACTCTCCTGGATTATTTCATTACATGGTTAAATAAGATTTACAACTTGTATTAGAATTATAGTTTTGTAAGAGATTATGCAGTACGCTTTTAAAAATTGGGAGCTAGCCAACATGGGCATTGGGTAATGGTTTTTTTCCTTAGCTACACTCTCTTTCACAGTGTAACTTTCCACAGCAAGGACAATGAGCATTTATGATTGTGTTTGAGACCGTGCTGTGTGTTTTCTAAGGTAAATGGGTCTGATATAATTTGTGAACCCATTTATAATATATTTTTATAAAAGCAGAACTTGGCGATGTGAGTTGTCATTGTGTAATCTTTAAAAACAAGATTTATGGAGTTAGGTAAACCTAGTGTTTATTACTGCTCCCAACATACACTGGTTTTTCACCAGAGGAACATTAATTTTTCTAAAGCTGGCTTCTTAATCTCTGAGGGGAAAATAGTAGAACTAGACTCATAAGGTTATTGTCAACCTTAAACGAGACAGTTATGTGCCTACCACATAGTGGACATTCAGTAACTTTTAAGTGTTATTGGTGAAGCAAGTTCCCAACCCATGAACCAAGCTAAGACCTAGTTACTAACACTGTCAATGATCTCACACAGATGTAAACTACGTTTTCGATAACTTCAGCTAACCAAATAACTTCACACAGGTGGCAGAAAGTCTCAGAAAATCATTAGGCATGGCGATTCCCAGTTAAAGCCTGATGAGAATTGAAACGATTAGCCTCAGTTTTGAAAAAAGATGGAACCATTGCAAAGGTAGATGGTATGTGGATGACTCTTCTTGAACTTAACTTGGCTAGTTTATCACACACCATTTAGATTACATCGGACTTCAAAAGAACAAGATAAAATTGGATTTCCCAGAATTTAATCATACCCAGCAGTCAATTATCTTTTTTTAAGGCTGTCTAATGAAGCCTGCTTCATTGTTAGAACATACTTTTACCTTGGACTTAGGAGTTCCCTGCAATTTAGGTTGCTTGGTTCTAATTAGTTAAGAATCATTACCTAGCTGTCACTGGTAAGTGAAATTGAGTATTATTAGATTTCATTTTTGCATATAATATATATGAGTATTTGTATGTGTATACATATATCTTAGGGTAAGTTTATAGGTTTTTGTTGATTTCTTCAAAATTTAGTTAACTTTTTTGTTAAATTTAAACATTTTCCTTTAATAGATACCAGCTTAGGAATACCTCTTCTCAGGATAAGGTGTTCATGTCTTATATTTTACTGGGTTTTTTTTTTCTAAAGTTTCTCCAAGTCTATAAAAACAAAAGTCAAAACAGAGCCTATTGTACTGAAATTCATTTTGAAACCATTGGCTTTCTTGTCTTGGTAAGGACTTGGCTCAGTAATCAGCATGTCCAAAAACTGGTATTTCTGTTCAGCACTGAGTCTCTTTGTGCCTTATTTCCTGAGTCTTTAGAAGCAGATAATCGGGACTTTGCATGTTCTTTTGGTTCTGTCACCTCAGTCGTAGACTCTAGGTTTTCACACAGTATGTACCGAAGTCAATGTGACTATTTGGGGTGAGGGTGGTGTGGATGGGACAGCCAGCCTCGCACGGATCATGGCTTCTAGTGCACAAGTAACACATTCTTTCCACCTCAAGAAGTAAGATGAGTCGTATTCCTAGACACTCGATACCAGGATTTATAGTTCAACCTTTTTAGGCTTCTGAATAAATATTGCAAGAAAAAAAGAAAGGTAAAAGGGTGGAAATAGGGAAGAACTCCTTGAGAATCTAGGTCAGTTTAGGGATGTTGTGGTCCAGTGAGGTTTTAAATTAAAGCTACTTATAAGATGAGAGAAAGGGATGCCCTGAAGGTTCCAGAATGCTCCTGCAGGAAGGCATCACAGAAATCCATTCCAACCCAAACCCCTGCATTTTGCAGAGGGGGAGAGTGAGGTACAATGAGGTTCAAGGATTTCAGGAGTTCATATAACAATGGCGATTATGGCATTTCTCAGTCACTGATTTTTGGATTAATCTACAAAGGAATTGCACCTTGAAAATATATTTTTTTAATGTTCATATGTAGTCCTTTCTTAAAATTGGAAAGTCATGTTGTCTGAAGTTGGCTGTGTTGACTTCACCTCTGTGTCCTCTTAATTTCATGGGTGAAATCTTTCCCGACTCTTCTCCCATCCCCACTTTGTTCTCACCCTTTCTGACTTATTTGCATGGGAATTCTCTGAATGAAAGACATGATTCCACAGTTAGAGCCTGCAGCTTCCTTTCCTTCCACTGAATACAACTTGAATGAGAGAGATTATGGTCATATTCAAGGTTCATGAGAAAGCTATCAACGAGATGCAGTTATTTTGCCAGTAGAAACATTTCATCAATATATGGCAAGATCCTTTAGTATTCTAATGTCTGACTAAATATTTTGCCCCAAAATTTTGTTACACATTTTGATCATAAACTCATAATTGTTGACATATGTGCTTATTTTTCAACCAGGCTGAAAGCACTTCAAAAAACTTTTTATGAATGACACTAACTTACTACTTCAGTGGATTTTGAGAAGTGAGCAGACAGAATTTCAGTTGTTTTAAATATGGATTTGGGGCACGTGGGTGGCTCAGTCGGCTAAGCATCCAACTTGATTTCAGCTCAGGTTATGACTTCATGGTGGTCGTGAGACTGAGCCCCATGTCAGGCTCTGTGCTGACAGAGCAGAGCCCGCTTAGAATTCTGTCTCTCCCTTTCTCTGCTCCTTTCCTGCTTGTGTGTGCTCGCTCACTCTTCCAAAATGAACAAAAAAATAAAATAGGGTTTCAGTATTATTGGACATCTATCCAAAGACTGTTATAGCCAGTTTCTTCATTAGTCTGCACAGTTACTTTGTTAGCTTGTGCATTTTCCTGCACGTTGAAACCGTCACTGAATTTACTATATTCAGTTTTGTTTTTCCCTATTTGGACCATTAAGTCCAAGTAATTGAAGTCCTATAACACCCCCTCTGGCTCTTTGCTCTTCAGCCACAATTGGGATTTGTTAGACTGGCCCAGCTTCAAGTGCAATAAGACGTTTGTAGAAAACACTGCTTACCACATGGAATTCAAGTTCAAGTTCTTCCAGTGTGCCCAGGATGGCCAGCTTCACATTCAGCTGTCTTGCGTCTTTTCACTTTTCCTTCCTGATGTACGAAGTGTTGAAGTGTACTTGCTCCCCTGTGATTCTGGCCACTCATGATTTTGTTCAACAGGAAAATATATTCCCAGTTTTGTAAGTGACAATATTACCTAACTAAAAAAAAAAATGCGGAGAACAATATGATAGCACTATGTAAAAGACTGAGCCCCATCATAATCTATAATGATCAAAAGTACTTGATACAGCAGTCCTATTGATAATAAAGGACTGAAGTAGCCAATTTACGATGGCACATGTTCCCCTTTCAAACAAACGCAAGCATAGTAAAAAATGAATTGCATTTAATAAGCTCATACTAAGAGCTAGCCGTTAGTTATGTGCTTTACAAACATGGTCCGATTTAATTCTCATAACATGCATTTCCTAGGCAGGTGTTAGTAAGCAGTCGTATGCCCACTTTTTTATATGAGAAAACTGTAAATTGGAGGAGACATGCACAAAGTTATAAGGTGTCAGAGCCAGGACTCAGACACAGGCGGGCCTGGCTTCTGAATGTCCTTCATAAGGTATGTTTCCCTGTGTGTTTTCCCGTGTGAAAGACTTGTGTGTCTCTGGGAAATGCCTACAGATCTGTGGGTATCACAACCCACGTACTGCCAAATTAGAGCAGAATCTTTGATCTGCTTTACACAGCAGCTTTATCGCTTCTTTGGTTACCTCTGAGTGTCTAATTTACAGGATCTTCCAATTACTTCCAACCTTGAGAGAACGCATCGAGAATTGTGTATGATAAATTTGAGATGATACTGCATTATCACCAAAATGTATAGTATACCAGTTGTCTTTGTACACACAATATTCACTTTACTTAGGTCAGTTTTATCGCTATCTTGAGACTCAACTTGCACACTTAATGGAGAGGCCTCTGTGATACTTTTGGGAAAGTAATGGGAAGTTTGGTTTGAGTTATAATGAAATGTTTCCCTTTCTTGAGACATGGAAAACAATGTCTCTTTTGTGCAGGTGATTGGCAAACTCTAGGTGGGCACATTCATTATTCTAATGGACTGCTGGCATTAGAAATCGAACAGAATTATTAAATCCTGAACAGTTTTCCTATATCCCTACCTCTCCTCCCAATTTAGTCCCTACTTCCATGTTTTTTTTTTTTTGAGGGGAATCAGTCATCCTTTACTTTTCTTTCTTTTCCATGCCCCACAGCCAATCAGTATCCCCAAATCTGAATTTTACTTTATCGATCCTTGAATCTATGCTATTCTCTGCCTTGATGTTGCACCTGATTTTGCCCAGGGCCCATCGTCGCCCTTCTGGATTATGGCAGTCATTCCAGTCTCTACCAGATGCCAATCTGTCAACATCCCAGGCAGAGTAATGTTTTGCAAAGCAAATGTGACTGTGACACAGCCCAGCATAAAATAAAATTTCCATGGCTCCCAATTGTCTACAGACAAAAATCACAGACTCTGTGACCTTACTGCTCCCTCCCAGTTCAACCTTCAGCCAAATGGCGGAGCTGCTCTTAGACTCCTCGTGATTTGCCTTACCTACTCTTAAATGACTTGCTCCTTCTGCCTGGAACACCATTCTCCTTTTTTGCATCGGAGTCGACTTTGGGTACTGTTCCTGCATACCCTGTAGCACCTTGTTTATACGAGAGCGTCCTGCAAGGCTGACTCACCTGTTTCATTAGTTTGTCTATCTCCTCGAGTAGATTCCTGCTTTTAGAGGCAGCGGCTGAGCATTATTTGATCATTATATATGTAGCATCTCATAAAATGCTGCTATGACATGTAGAGGGTGTTCCATACCCTCCTGTTGAATTAGACCATGGACGATTTTAATGTACTCATTAGTGGAAAAGAATGTTTGATTTAGTTTTGTCTTTATCTGTAAGTAGTATCTCCATTGGACCCAGATTTTCCCATTTCCTTAGATGATATGATTTTAAGGCATTTTTTCCCAAATCCAGCCTATTTTTTTCTATAAAGTGGATATGGCACACATTTAAAATATTTAAATTCTATTTTCAGTGTAGTAATCCCAAGATCTATAAGGGCTCAAGAAAAAATAAATCCGAATATATGATTTTCCAAATCTGTCTAAAGACAGAGAAAATATTGCAGCAGACATTTCAAGGATACTGCATTTGTTGTTAAAATTCAGTTCAAATCTTAGTTAAAAATGCTATAGTTGATAGCTAATTTACCTCAATCACATGCTGGGATTTTATCACATATAAATCTTCATTTATTCTTTGTGACTATAAATAATAGAGTGGGTTCATAAGTACAAGTTCAAATTCTAGCCTCCTATTACTGAGCATCTGCATATATCTCTTATTCTACAGCACATAGATCCAGACAAAATGACAAGTTGAATTTTCTCATCCCTTAGATCTTAGCTTAGATGTCACTTGCAATGACATCCGCCTTTGATCACCAGACTGCACTAGTACCCCTGTATTTTTCCTATCATTTCACTTTTTTAAACCTAAATTATTTCTTTGCCTGAAACATTTCAGAAGCATCAAATGTACCTACATAAAACCCAAATGGTTCTCATGGCCCACAGAGCAAGACGTGTTCTGACACCTGCTTGCCTCTTGAAGGTATCAGGCTAAGCCTTCACTCAGCCTGCAGGAAGAGATGCACAGCTGCCTTTCCATCCATTTCAAACATGGCACCCTGTTACTGAGAAATTCTTCCTGAATCCCTTCACCTGCTGGGCTCACACTCCCCTTTATGTCCAGACTCAGTGTTACCTTCTCAGGGGGACTGTCCTCACCTGCTGATTCAATTAAGAGCCATTCACAACCAGATTCTTTTTTTGTTTTTAATTGAAGTATACTTGACCTACAGTGGCCTATTAAAGTGTACATTACAGTGATTTGATACGTTTCTATGAAGTGAACCCCATGATAAATGTAGTTACTGTATATCGCCGTAGAGTTGTTACAAAATTATTGACTGCATCCCCTGTACATTTCCATGCCTTAATTTCTTTTTTTTTTTTCAACGTTTATTTTTTTTGGGACAGAGAGAGACAGAGCATGAACAGGGGAGGGGCAGAGAGAGGGGGACACAGAATCGGAAGCAGGCTCCAGGCTCTGAGCCATCAGCCCAGAGCCCAACGCGGGGCTCGAACTCCCGGACCGCGAGATCGTGACCTGGCTGAAGTCGGACGCTTAACCGACTGCGCCACCCAGGCGCCCCTCCATGCCTTAATTTCTAACTGAAGGGTTATACCACTTAGTCTCATTCACCTATTTTGTCCACCTCCCAGTCACTTCCCACTCATAACCAACATTTTGTTCCCACCGAGTCTGTTTCCATTTAGGATGTAATTCTTTTTATGGCTGAACATTCCATTGTGTGTGTGTGTGTGTATTTTTTTTTCCTGTGCGAGAGAACACTTACAATATGGAGGTTCCTCAAAACATGTGTCTCTTTGAATTGGTGTTTTCATTTCCTTTGCATAAAGACCCAGAAGTGGATTTGCTCAATCTTCCTTTTTGAGGAACCTCCAGATTGTTTTCCGTAATGGCTGCACCAGTTTGCATTCCCACTCGCAGTGTATAAAGTTTGTTTTTCTCTACATCCTTACCAACAATTTTTTCTTTTTTGACAGTTGCCAGTCTGACAGGTGAGAGGTCATCTTATTATGGTTTTGAATGTCATTTTCCTGGTGATTAGTGATGTTAAGCATCTTTTAGTGTGCCTGCTGGCTATCTGTAGGTCGTCATTTGAAAAAATTATTCAAGTTTTCTACCCATTTTTATTTTATTTTTTATCTATTTATTTATTTGAGAGAGTGGGGAGAGGGGCAGAGAGGGATAAAGAGAATCTTTTTTTTTTTTTAGTGTTTAGTTATTTTGAGAGAGAGAACATGAACAAGTGAGGGGCAGAGAGAGATGGGGACAGAGGCACTAAGTGGGCTTTCACTGACAGCAGGAAGCCCGACATGGGGCTCGAACTCACGAACCATGAGATCGCGACCTGAGCCAAAGTTGGATGCTCAACTGCCTGAGCCATCCAGGCACCCCTGTTGTAGTTTTTTGTTTTATTAGGTTCTTTTGTAGGTTTGGTTTTGGTTATCATGTGTTTCACATACACCAGTGTTATAGCAGTCTATTTTAAGCTGATAGTTGCTTAATTTCCAATGCATTCCAGAAGTATGACATTTGAGGGCCCTGGGTGGCTCAGGGAAGCATCCAACTCCTGATTTCAGCTCAGGTCATGATCTCATGATTGGTGGGATGGAGTCCCTCACTGGGCTTTGTGCTGACAGTGTGGAACCTTGGGATTCTCTCTCTCTCCCTCTTTGTCTTCCCCTCCCCTGCTCATATACTCTCTCGCTCTTTCTTTCAAATAAACTTTAAAAAATATTAATAAAAATAAAAGTACATTTGTACTCCCCCCAGCACACACACATTTTATGTGGCTGATAACATATTTTACATCCTTTTGTTTTTTTTTAATTTTCATACTAGATTTTTAAGTGGCTGATTCACTACCTGTATTATTTGCCTTCATTGGTGAGATTTTTTTCTTTCATATATTGTCTAATTTTTAGTTATGGCCTTTTCCACTTAAATCTGTTTTTAATTCCTTTCTTTTAATGCGTATTTTGAGAAAGAGAGTGTGAGTGAGGGAGCAGCAGAGAGAGTAGGAGAGAATCCCAAGCAGGCTCCGCACTGTCAGCAGCCCAATATGGGGCTCAGTCCCACAAACCGTGAAATCGTGACCTGAGCCAAAATCAAGAATTGGATGCTTAACTGACTGAGCCACTCAGGCAAGCCTTAAGGAAGACATTTTAACTTTCTTTGGAAGTCTGTTTTAGTGGTGGTGAACTTTAGTTTTTGATTTTCTGGGAAACTGGGGATCCTTGGTCACGTCATGTCGGGGCTGCCTTAGTGGGATGGCTGAAGCTAGAGCAGATGTGAGCTGGGGGGGGGGGGGTGGTCCCTGGGCGTGCCATGCTTGGGGCACCATGACCCGAGAGTTGAAGCCAGATCAGGGGGTGCCCTGGGCAAGCTATACAAACGCCTGCGATTCCTTGTCATGAAACCTGTGTATTTCTTTTAGATCAGTTATTACAATTGGTACATCTGTTTATTTGCTTTGCTCAAATTTAAGAACACCTTGAGAGTACTGATCTTAACCTTTCTTTTAATCCAGTGTATTCCCAGGGCCCAATAGAGCAAAGGTAGAAGGAAATGCCTTTAGGGATGAATTTGTGAATAGTATTTAACACGTCCTGTTCACTTTCCTATCTTTGCCACTTATGTTAAGCTTCTCGAGAATCATTCTGGTGTCTCTATTTTACCATCCAATAAATAGAATAGTATAGATAGCAAATAACTAAATAAAGAGGGAATGAGCAAAATCACATGAGTACAAGTAAAATTTGCTTTTAGTGTGCAAGTTATAGGACTGAAATTTTAGCAAGACCCAGAGATATAGGCGTTATGTTGCATAAGACTTTGTTATAGTAGTTTAACACATATCACCCATTATTGTGCTTACTGTATATATTTTTAAGACTTTATAAACTTAATCTTTGTAAAGTTACTATAAGATAATTTTTATGAGTTGATTTCTATTATCTCCATTTTGGAGAGGAGGAAACTGAGGCAGGGCTAAGTAAAATATTTTATATAAGCCCACATATTCGGTCAATAGGGGCAGGGATTCAGTGTAAATGTGGATTTAGGGACAGGATTTGAGGTACATTCCAGGAGTTACACTATCTAATAATTGGTTCATTACAGTGGTGGAATGAGCAAGAGGTAAATACAAGGAGGAAGTGAAATTCAAGGCAAAGGCGACCTGGAAGTTTCTAGTTTGGGGTTCAGGGATCTTTCGGAGAAAAGAGCACAAAATATGAAACCGATTAAAGTAAATGGGTTTAAACCTGAAGAGAGACATTTGTACAGAAAGGTGTAAGCTAAATGATGGTAACATTAAAAAATTATAATTGCCATATAAGAAGTATTTACCATAGTCCGAGCAACCCATACATTTTCATTAATAAAAATCACAAGCGGTCATTTATGAATATGATCTGCTTCATTTAGAGAGACAGATGGGACGTTTATATGTCAGAGAACTCACCAATTGCCATATATAGAAAGTAGTCGAATTCTTGCGTTTCACTGAGCTCATGTAGAAAGAGTATTGGATGAACAGGGAAGAAGCCAAGTACAGAATTTGAGGAAGATTTACCATAAGTATTACCCTAGAGAAGATCAGCTACCAACAAACCATGATTTGAGAGGAGAGAGTAAAAAAGATTTTTTTTTAACTATAAGAATTTCTGTGACATTGTATTAAAACAAAAAACTCACCCATATCATGTTTCTGCATTGAAGTTCTACTTCAAATATGATAGATATGCCATGTAAACATAGAGCTGACTAGTGCCCACTGGATTGGGCAACTATCAAGGTCATTGGTAACCTTAGTCTTGGAAATAACAGAAAAATTCAGATTTCTCTGGTTTCAGAGCAATTAGGATATAAGAATGTGGAAATATGAAATAGGCTGCTTTTATAAAAAAAAAAAGTCAATAAAATTGAGTGCCGTTGAAGATAAATCATTGATTAGCAAACTGTCACTTAATGACCTATTTTTTTGTGGTGGGAGTATGGAGCTCTGGGGGAGTTCCAGGCATGGAAAAAGTGGTGGGAACTTGGAAGTGATGCTGAAAAGAACTAAGATTGTTTCTCTGTCATGGTGGTTTCTGATCTGAAGCCACCAAATTAAAAGAAAATTCATGAAACGTAATTAGTGCCAAATAGAGAACATGTAACAGATTTTCAGTAATAGTGGTGCAAATCAAGAGGATCAAAAGACAGTGAAGAGTTAAAAAGTAGTTATCGAAGGGCTAAGTTCTCGCACATGGATAGAATAAGCATTTACAAATTAGTGAATGTGGATATAGATTATACTAGCAGATTTTTCATTTAAAGTAGGTCATTTTTCAGTTACACCTAATAGACACAGTAATAATTGTAGTACAATAGCTGTTTTGCTGTTCAATGCATCATTTGGCCATAAAATTTTAGAGTAGGGTACGTCAAGATCGTACGCAATTAAGATTTTTCTAGTATTTTTGAATCTTTATTTTGTCCGAAGACGTAGGTTATGGTTCACAAGTGTGAACTACATCAATGTAAACTTTCAGGGAGTAGCCTCATTAGTAAAAATAACAAGAAACACCTGAAATAAATGCTAACAACAAATTGAATGAGCTATTAACAAACTAATATAATTTTAACGTGTTACCAAAATATGTTGTTTTTTCACTTTAACAATGTCTTGAGTGTCACATGTGCATTTTACACGAAAGCACATCTCAATTCGTGTTTCAGATAGGAACAGCCAAACTTCAAATGCTCAAAGCCACGGGCAGCTAGTGGCTGCTGTGTTAGCAAGCGAGGATTTAGACAATTTTATTGACTAATAAGAAATTCTGATGATTCAGAGAGATCCGTAGAGAAAGTAGTGTTTCTAAGTGATGGTGGCTTATCCTTCAAGTCTTAAATCATGTTTTCTCTTTTGTGAGACTTCTCTGAGCATCGTGGGCAAAGTACCCCTTTCCATACGTATTTACCTAGCATATGTTACTTTGCTGTATAATCTATTGCATAATAGTTATTTGTATACAAAATACTGAACTTCATAATGCCGAGATCCATTTGCATCTCTCTCCAACCCCTACTTTATTAACTTAACAAGACTAATTGAGTGCATATTTACTATCAAATATTGCTTTTTGTGTTTAAAATAACAAGTGTGGGGAATAAATTCACTGACGGTATAGGGATTACAGTTGTAGAAAATCAATTGCCCGGTAAAAAAAAAAGTGAATTAAAAGTAATTTAGGTTTTAACCTTCGGTGATAGTCTCTAAACAACAGGTTGAACTTTACAAAGTGATGCCGAACAGGTACGAAGACTTCCACTTTGATTTACAAAAAGAACCTTTCATCGAGGTCTCAGATGGAAAAGAACTGATTTGATGGTAGTTTGCATGACTGGGTGCTTTAAAATGAACTTGGCTCAAAATTTGAAATACGCTAAAAAAATAACTAAATACATTCAGGGAAATGGTTTTCCTTTAATATAAGTAGGCTTATCAAGCTGTGGTAGAACTTGTACCACATCAGCAGCGTTCTGCCAGGTTCTGGGGACCAAAACCGGATATTGAGAATTCTGGTGTTTGCAAGCTTAGAACATCCCGTGCAGGGGATTCGGGGATGACCACTAGGTGTTGAACTCAGTAGCTGAGAATACACTGTAAGCGTTTCAAGAGCTAATCTGGATGACTTTTCAAGCGTCTGTGTCTCTCAGAAAACAAGACACTTGATGATGCAAGTGTATTAGAGAGGGGGCCTCTTAATCACAGGGGCCAGTAATGCTGTGGTTGACCTCTAGGAAGCGTGGCTGGTTCCACTGAAATGCTGCCAAGATGATTAAGTGAAAATGTATGTATCTGGCACAGACCACGGTGATGTTGAGACTATAGGAGCCCGCTAATTTATAGGATGCTGTGTATTTTACACTTCCGTATGTTTCTCCATCTTCCCTTTTCTTTCTTTCAATGTGGGAGAATGGTGCTGTTCTCGTATGTATGCTTCTTTGCACTGGTGGGTGTCTGCACTTTCTCACAGTGAACTGCATTATGATTTATACTGTATTTCTCTTTGTAAAGATACAGCTACCAGGTTGGAGCTGCTTGGATGCAGGGATCCTCTCTTATCAGGATTTTGCCAATAACCAGCACCACAGCCGACGTACCGGGATACTCAGAAAATGTCGAATGTTATAAAACTGAATTCTAAAACCAGAAATTTTAGTTAACAGTATGCTTTGGCTGCTGCAGTAGCATTGTAATTGCTTTCCTAACATCTATGCTGCCCTTCTTCCTATCCTCAGTCCAATTGAATTATATTGTTTTTGAAAAACTAATATGATCGTACCATACCAGCCTCAGACCGCATTGGTTATCTCCACCTTTCTTTGCTCCACAGCTTTGTTGACTTCCGACCTTTGCTGACTGCTCGCTTGTACCAAGAGTAACCTTCCATATCACCTCTCCACCGTCACCCCAACCCCAGCCTTCAGTGACCCTCACTTAAATCTGCCTTGCATGGGTCTGTTTCTTCTACTGTGGATCTTGAAAAGATCATGTTTCCCTCTTTTGCAATAATTATCCCAGTTCTACATTGACATTTAGTTGTCTCATTATTTGATGGATATCTGCCTTCCCATTTAATTATAAGTTCCTTGAGAAAACTTATTGTGTCTACTTCTGTGCTCAACATTATATCATCCTACCTAATGCCTACAAGAAATGGTTAATGCACATTGGTTAAACATATATAAATTCATGAGCCACAGACCCATTATAACTTCCACGTGTCTAGACTAAATCTTCCTTTATGCCTCCACTCAGAAGTATCCTTCATATGACAGAAAAGACATGAGGAAAACCTCCTAAACTATATAATCTTGTGCTTACTTAAGCAGAAAATATTCTTTTTAATGCAGGGATTATCTCCATAGACCCTGAAGAGCAGTTAATACTTGTTCTACGTAAAGGTTAAATTTTATTTTTTATATGTGCTCATGTAGTTAGAAATTAATATTCTCCTAAGTCATTGAAATGTTAAATTCTCCAACCTTCTAAAACACTTCATTTTTTTCCCAGCTTGAGGCAAGACTGAGAAATGAAATAAACTCTATAAGATACTAATATCCTTAACAGGTACTGAACCTACAAGCTGACACATTCCGTGGGTTCTGTCATGTTTCACTTTTACTGAACACTACACTTGAGCATCCAAAAGTAAGTTTATCAGCAGAAAAAACAAAATAACATTTACAGGGGTGCCTGTGTGGCTCAGTCGATTGGGCATCTGACTTCAGCTCAGGTCATGATCTCATAGTCTGTGAGTTCGAGCCCCACATTAGATTCTGTGCTGACAGTACAGAGCCTGCTTGGGTTTCTCTTTCTCTATCCCTCCCCCACTCCCGCTTGCCTGTTTTCTCTCTTTCTCTCTCAAAATAAATAAACCTAAAAAAAATACATTTACAGCAGAATATAAGAAATGGTGGTTTTATGTTATTTATATATAACGTATAAATCTATATAACATGTATATAACATAAAACATTATATATCATATACCATATATATAAATGACAAGGTTCATTATACGAAGAGAATTGAGAATTTTGAAATATTTTGCCTAAATACTGATTTAAATTAAAAGCGCATCTAATTATCACCTAATTCTTACCCTCTTCATAGCCTCATTCACTCTTATGCCCCTCCATTTCTTCCATCCTCTGCATTTGGTTGGATATTTGCTCTGCCTCAGTTTCCTTCCGACATGTCTTAGAGATTTCTCCTGTCCCTCCCTCCACCTGTCCCCCCATCATGGCTCTCTCGGATACTCACTTTCCATTCTCTCTCTTAATCTGACTTCTCCAGTAATATGATATGGCCCCTCTTTCTGTTTCAACTACCTATATTTGGGTGTAGGGGAACTATGTAAAAAGGTTTCAGAAGCTAAATTTATACATAAATCTAAAGTGTTATTTACTCGTATGTGTTAAAAGATACTGGTGTGTCTTTCTCGGAACTAGCAAATGGTCACTTGAGCTCTTGGCTTGTGTGTGAATTACCGTCAATGGAAGTACTAAGCTCCTAGTGTTCTAGAAAGTGCACCGGCTTTGAGGCCGATGGAACTAGAGAACACATCATTCCTACCTACTGCATTTATTTCATGACCACAGGCAGGTTGTTTCAGATGCCTAAGACAGCTGTCAAACAAGAACATAACATGCCCCAGAGAGCTATTCTGAGGGTCAAACGATAGACCTTGTTTGTAGACCTTCCTTTTCAACTCTACTGCCTTTTCTGTCATTTAATCTTTAGTGCATGTGCCTTGCCATAGATTTCTGCACCTTTTACTTTGTACCTAATTTCATTATTTCTCCTCGGTCAGAGGAGAAATTTTGAGTTGATGTTCTTAGTTGACCAGAAGGTAACAATGAAAACTTCACTTTGGCACACAAACAAGTACCTGGCATTCTGCTAACTCTATTTACATTCCCTCCCTTGCCTCCTCCCCCCGCCCCCTCCCAGTCTCTACCCTGGGACCGTTTGCCTATAATTATCACATGTGGCTAGACTCAGTAAATTTGAGTACTTGCCCAAGATCACCCAGCTAACTAATATGTGAAAAGGCTGGGCTTTTATTCAAGGCCCACGCCAGCACGTTACAAGAGAAAAGGACTTATTTAAAAGTAAGTGCTTAGAACTTTGTTTAAGCAGATTGAGACAGGATGGACTAGGTCTCACCTAGTCATTGCTTTTAACCACTCTGAATTACAGTGATGTCCTTCTTGGTTTTATTTATTCTGTTTTATTTTCAAATGTATTCTTAATGCCAAACTAAGACTCTTAAGATATTGTAAATATAAATATTTCAAATGTCTTTTTTTAAATAGGCTGAGAGTAATGGTTACTTTGGGCCTTTTAGATCTTCAAGAAAAAAAAATTGGCTGATGTAATAAAAGGTAATTTAAGATAATTCTTTAATTTATATATTTTGAACTCCAAAATTCAAGAAGACTTTTTTTTTCACTCTAACTAAATCAAGTACCGAGGAAATCTGATATGTTCCCAATTCATCTGGCATTCTGTCACTCATAGCCTGAGCAGAGCAGAATCTTTCTTAGTAGCGTGTACTTATTGAAAATACAAGGAGTATATTCAGGTGGTTTAAAACCAGTAACAGCCAGTGTATCTGTTGTCCTTTGCTTTCCAGTATAACCATGTGCTTTATTAATTACTCTGATAAATCTCTTTTTGGCTAAGCTGAAAACCTCACAAGCTATAATCTCTTTCCAGGTCTAACGCATAAAGACCAAGTTCAGTATTTCTTCCTGAAAGTGAGACTCAGTTTACTATAGAAAAGCTTTTTTAATCTTCATATATGGTCTGACATACTGGATTTTATTTAACAGCGGAGTTTCTTAGACAAGTACTAGGCATTTCTTCAAAGAACCTGACCAAATGCTAAAATCCATTTCCTTCTGAAATTGCTGTTGTTAAATTAGACCTAAAACATTTATGAAAGTCATTTTGCCTTTCCAGCAATTAAGGAGTTCAAAAAAAAATCCCTTTGTGTTGCATAGCTTTGAAATCATTATAGTTCTCCTGAACTGGCCCTTCAATTTGCTCTATCAAATATTTTGCAGGTTGCCTTAAAGCGGGAGACATCAATTCTGCACAGGTGTGGAGAAGGGTTTCTTGATGTATAAAAGTGCCCTTATTTTAAACGCATTTTAGCAATTTTAGCACGTCTGCCGCTGTGAATTCCCATGCACGTAGGTGGCCAACTCATTTCGCTTTAAAGAGCAGAAAATCTGTAAGTCGGGATCATAGGCCTGATTTCACCATGATGAAGGGGCAGGTGGCCATTTACTGAAACCTGCTCCTTTCCTGTCTCGTTTTAGTGTTGATCCTCCTCATCGTCACCATGAGAAGACGGAAAAAAGAGCCTCTCATTTTCGATGAGGAGAGAGATATCCGAGAAAATATTGTGAGATACGACGATGAAGGTGGGGGAGAGGAAGACACAGAAGCTTTTGACATGGCCGCACTGAGGAACCTCAATGTCATCAGAGATACCAAGACCCGAAGGGATGTGACTCCAGAAATTCAGTTCTTGAGTCGACCGACTTTTAAAAGCATCCCAGACAACGTCATCTTTCGAGAATTTATTTGGGAGAGGCTGAAAGAAGCTGACGTGGACCCCTGTGCTCCCCCCTATGACTCCTTGCAGACGTACGCGTTCGAAGGAAATGGCTCAGTGGCTGAATCGCTCAGCTCCCTAGATTCCATCAGCTCGAACTCTGATCAGAATTACGACTACCTAAGTGACTGGGGGCCTCGCTTTAAACGACTTGCAGATATGTATGGCACCGGCCCCGAGAGTTTGTACTCATAGCCCCGGAACCTTAATCTGAAATGTACTGGAGAAAAAAATAAATAAATAAAAGCAAAAACAAAACAAGGCAAAACAACGAGACAAAACAAAACAACCCACTACATACAGAAAACAAGAACTTGACCTACTAGAGAGAACGGTTGTACATATTTCTCCATTTTTAACTGTTTGGGCTTTGGCCTTGGTGAAGTGTATCTCCATTAGACTTACCCAAGGGACTGCACTGACCACAGACTCTGAGCATTCGAAGGCTTTTTGATAAAACGAAATGCTCAGTGGTTTGTGAATAGATAGCAACTCTCAGATACCTGCAAAGCACCTAACCTCTATGAGCAAGTAGTGCCCTGTGTTGTCCGTGACCCAAGCGTGCCCTGTACAAACCTTCACGGTACTGCCAGTGAGAAGAACAACACACGATGTGCCATTGAAATGTCCTAGAACTTCTCGCGACTCAAAACCCGGGACCAGTATAATTTGCGGTGATGCTTTTCGCTTGCTAGATTACAGAATCCAGCGCAAGTTTACTGCTGCTGGTTAGCAAATATATTTTATTTAGCAGTATATAAATTCTTAGAAAATCCTCCCCGGTCCTCCAATACAAACCGATAAAATTTGGTTTCAGGCAACATAACCCGTTGTTTAGCAAATAAATTACGAAGGGTTCCAAATAAGAAAAAAAAAAAAAAAGGTAAATCATTCCTTTTGAGCTGCTTGTGGAGGTATGAAAAAAAGTTGCTGTCTATTCATTGATTTTTATTATCTCTTCTGATTTATACAGGAGACTATCTTTTCTTTTTTTTTTTTTTATTTCATACATGGTGTTCTATTTATTTTGGAGCTCCAATCTCCACGAAATTCAGGTCCATCTGACTGCCTCATAGAACTAAGCTCGTCAGAACATGCTGATTTTTCTCCAGGCTGAGCTAAATGAAGGGAATGAAGCATGGATATGGAGAAGAAAATAGAGCAGTTGAGCCCTTTTCACATCTCAGAGAGGATCCCAGCTACAAGGACATACAAGATGTTCATCTGAGCCATTAGAATGTACCAAACAGTGGAATAAAAATATTTGTATTTTGGAAAGATTTCAGAATTGAGATTTGTTTTGGATGCAAGATTTATTTTTCAAGGTCACAAGTTCTCTATGCTCCAAAGACTTTTGAGAATTTGTTTTCCCCAACCTTTTTGGCTATAACCGTATTGACTAAAAGACTGTTTATTTTTGTTTGTTTGTTTGTTTTTTAACACTACCTTAATGTAATGTTACAATTTTCAAAATCCGTCTTTAAATTCTGACGCACACACCTTCCTCAAGAACTAACCAAGCAATGTAGAAGGTCCATACTGGTTTAGAGGGTGCCAAGATGAGGAGACCATTTCAAGTGATCATGTGTGTTTAGGATGGGATTCTTAGAATAAGGATTTTATGACTAAAATAATATTTCCACCTATCACTTTTTCCTAGAATAGTACTAGCTTAATGTGGATATACTGAAATAAGAATGGACTTTTTTCTTTCATTTCTCTCTTTCAGAATAATTTATTGGGTTCCTAATCAATCTACAGATAGTGGACCCTGTAGAGGAAATTACATTTTAAAAGTGCTTCTTTCTGAAAGACAAACACTGGAATCAGAATATTCATATTTGGATGACGTGAGGAGAAACCAGGATTCCGTACACTTACGCTTCATCCTTAGAAATAAAGTAGGTGAAAGTGACCTTCAGCCTCATCACAAAAGAAATAAGTCAGTCAATCTGACCATCTGCACTCAGTCCTTTCATTTGAATACAGGTTTGTAAACATTGTTGTGGGACTAGATAGATATGCTTCTTGCTGTATTAATATACATGTATGTGAAAAACTCATAACAGTAAAAGATTCTGTTCATGACTTTTAGTCCCCTATGTAAGTTTTTCGAATAAAAAAAAAAAATACATAGTACACGTACCCAAGTCAATAAAAGCAGAGTGTGGTGCAGGAACTATGTAGGCGTTAAATCAGCAAGGTGCTGAAAAGACAGTTTTGTAATAATCCCCTGTTGTCTGCAGGAAGACAAAATCGTTTAGTGCATTTGGATGATGATGTCAAAACTGATTGTTGCACAGATCACTAAATGGAGGTTTGAGTGTATTTTAGAAAAGAATAATCACATCATTCACCTTTGTCTTGTTTTCAAGTATATATATATATATATATATAAACATATCTTTTTATTTTTTTTTCATATTTGCTGATCACAGATTGGGAAAAGAAAAGCTCAAATTTAAATAAAGATTTGAAATTCTTGCCTATACCCACTTGCTCTTTTATGCGTGGACAATGACATCAATACAGATACTAAACTTGATTCAGTGGGATTGTTAAAAAAATACTTGAGATGGCTGAGAGTGTGTCCCTAATTTAGATGAAATTTATATGCTTTCTATCTAAGCTTACCAGTAACAAGGGTGAGTTTGTTATTTTAGTTTTTTGGGGTTTTTTTCCCCCTTCCGAAATCCAGTGCCATATATGAGTATCTCCATAACACTTGAGAGGCTGTGTTTTAAAACCAGACCCTGTAATAATTGATAAAAAAAAATCCACGTTAAACCGAGTCAGGAGATTCTCCAGAAGCATTTAAGTAGATCCCTATTATCTAGTCACTAAAATTCAGTGGTGTATTAGAACCAGCCAGAACCGGCTCCCAAGAACCAATGACCTACCTCTCTTCACCATCCCCCTTCTAGTGATATCATTTGGTGGGTTGAAGTTAACCATGTAGTAAGATTTAGACCACCATGGAAATAAGCAAATTTTTTTTTTCCTGAAGAGCCACTTATTAAATGTTCACCAACATTTCACTGATTAAATTGCTTTATAAAGGAAACTTTATGATCCTAAGTATAGTATGAATGGAGTATTAAATAATAATCCTTGGAGCTACAAATAGGACCCACTTCATTATAGGAAACAATGGCTTGATAATTTCAAGTGCAGACAGTGGTCTGGAAAGCCCATAAATTTAAATATTTTCCATTTGTCCATATAGGGGCACCATTAGAAACTCAAAGCACACAAAGTAATGCATATTTTTGAACAATTTAATTTCTTAAAAATTTTTGTATTTTATGGGGTGCCTGGGTGGCTCAGTGGGTTAAACATCTGACTTCTGAAATGGCCTCAGGTTGTGATCTCGTGGTTATGGGATGGAACCCCACGTCGGGCTCCATGCAGAGCATGGGATTCTCTGCTTGGGATTCTCTCTCCTCCTCTGTCTCTGACCTTCTCCCACTCATGCTCTTTCTCTCTCTCTCTCAAAATAAATAAAAAATATATTTTCATTTTACTTGTTACTGTTTATGTCAAGGAGATATGCCCAAGCCCCAATTCTGAATTAGCACGGCATAATTTTAAGTCAGCGTAAAGAATACGAAAACTAAATCTTATCAAGAGAGTGGGCTTTTGCAGATCAAGTCTGAATTATTCTGGATTCACAGGTCAGTTTCTCTGTTAAAGCGATACTCTAAGGTCAACTGCAGACCCAAATTAAGGAGAAACAAGAAAAGATCAGCTCTGTGGAGGCAATGAGTAGATCCTTCTATAAGCAATTACTTAGATGAAGCTGTTAAACTTTCCTTTGACAAGAAGCTCACCGGAGGCTCGGTTGAGGTCAGGTAGCTGCCAAACACAGGCAGGAAGTAATCATGTTCAGGTAACAATAGCTGCCTTTTCACTCCACCCTCTGAGAATGTTTTAAATTATTTTAACTTCATGCACCATTACATTTACTACACTGGATGGTGAGCAGGATCCAGCAATTATTCTCATGTAAAAAGTGTAGTTATGCAAGATACGAGTATTATTTGTGTCACGGGCCACATGTCCAAAGAACTTACGTGCAAATAGTTACATCCAAATCTAAAATCCGAGGGAGCTTAAAATAAGTAGAAATATGTTGCAAGAGGCAAAAACCACCTAAATATTTTTAAAGTTTTTAAGCACTCGCTGTAAATATCAATCTCCAATTTTCAATTTTGATTTGACGTCGACTGACGTACAAACTGTTTTAATTAACCTCACCGCTTTTAAATCACTATTGAAAGGTTTATTTAAAGATGAGCTCATTAAAGTTGATTAAAAGAGAGCTTCAACTTTTAACTCTTTCCAGTCCAGGATGGCTGGCGGCACAGTGTATATGACAATTAGTAGGGAATGAGTTTCATTTTCTGTTAGTCTGTGTTGGTTATCTGGTCTTCATTATGCAGTTTTTAAAAAGTATTCGTAATGTATATTTTATGTATACACGATGGTGTGTGAAAGCTTGGCAGGCAAAACAAATGCAGTTGCGTGAGCTGACTCCTCATCGGTACAACCCAAAGAGCAAAAGAAGGAGTAATTGCATTTACGTGTTGAGCGTAATTGAACTTGTTTCAGAGATGGGGATAAGCCCTTGAGAAAAGCGGGACTTGAGGCTGACTTGGCAGCCATTGGAAAGTCCATTTCCAGGGGTAATTTTTCAAGCACGTGGCATTCTGACACTTTTTCTTTGTTACGCTCTCTTGTACAGGCTCAGAGGTGAACTGTAAAAGGTCACGTGAGTGTGTGTGTAGGTGCGCGTGCGTGGGTGTATGAGCTTGGAGGGGGTGGGGCATCGGAAAGACTGAAGCAATCTTAGAGAACTGGTCTAACATTACCTTGTTAATGCCAACATATTATTGTCATTTGGCAAGTTCTTAATAAGCCATAAGATTAGAATATCTGATATTGACTGAAGGGAGCAATATTTTATTCGCTTTAAAATTTTAACTTAAGGAGAAGGATTTTGGTATTAAGGGGAAAGCATTTAGCTGAACTATCTAAATAATTGGCTCATTTTCTTTTTATTGTGTCGATGTGATCTCATTGTTAACACAGACTATGGAGTTTGAATTATTTATTGTGGAATGTCAGTGAGCTTTGGCCTTGAGTATCAGTGTGTTGTACTACGAAGTAACCCTGGTCTGTGGTTATAAAATCTGGGTCAGAAGGCAGTTCTAGCACATTTCTGCTATGCCCTGGATGCCATTCTAATTCTCTGAACCTTTATATCTTCATGATTAAAATTGAGTTAATTACTATCCTGTCTGTTTCAAAGGCTTGTGAGCTGATTAATTGAAAGTGCTGTGTAAACTGTAAAATGCTGTAAAAAAAATGTACGGCTTTATTATGGAAAATTATGGAAGTTATATGATAAGGTTGATTATATGTATTGTTACGTGGTAAACACAGATAATGACTGTTTTTGGAAACATGCATTAATGGAAAAAAAAATACGCAATTAGTATCCTAAATTGGGAAAGCGTTTTCAGAGAAAATTGGCACAATTGATTAAAGCCACTCCTCAAAAACAATCATTTTTGTAAGATCTTTAAAGGTTGAGGTATAATTCAAACCAATTCAGTCATTAATAAGAATTAGGGATAGCCGTATGGGCAGGGGATTACAAATAAATAACAATATTCCCTACTCGTGATCATGACGGAGTGAAAGACGAAGGCCTTCCGCTGATCCCAGCCTCATTACAGATCACAAATATACGGGAACAGAGAAGTACACCATCTTCTAGAACATCCAGAGGAAATACAGTGTGGTTCTAGGGATCCCAAAGGTTTTGTCAGTCATGAGCAACATATGTATAATTAATAATGTAAACACTTCAAAGAACTAAGGTACCATAATATTGACTTTACATGAAAACTATCCTGTGCTCTTGTTTTGATGACCTAAAACCACTTCCAATATCTTACAGAAGCTTGCTTATTTTAACCTTTTATAAACAAAGAAGCCATCAGAGATTAAAAAGCAATATGCATAGGATACTATTGCTTTGTCAGTGATAATCTACTCATAAAATGAGTGCTAATAAACTTTCTACTCAATTTTAGATATTACTTATCTGGTTATTTGAAGCTCATATGAACAAGCATTCTAAACATACGCATTAATAGCTATGGAATTACTGAGAGTGTTGAGAAGTATGGCATACTCATAGTCAAGGACATTAACTCTTGCATTTTTATTGCATTAATTCATGAAATTTTGCTAATCGTTTTTATTTTTATAAGCCATAAAAATGATATGCTCCACTACTGTTTCAAGCTGTATTTTTCTTGTGCGTAGACACTATTTTTTTAACATCAAGATCAGGCGTATACATCAAATATGATCAATACTTCAAAAGTAATCAGTTTTATAAAACACGTATGTAGAAATTGCAATTTATCTGTAATGATTTTATAAGGCAAAAAATAAAAAGGAAAAAAAAACTCACTAGACAAATTTAATGTATATTATGTTTCAAATTGCACATACATAGTTAACATTATATATGAGCATACACACATGCACCCCAACACAATCTAAATGCTACCTGCTAAATGGAGTAAACGGCTTTTAACATTCTTTCAAGGTAATTATGACTGCTAGATGCAATCTCCATAATTAAATTATGTGGGAATGCTGAAAAATGATACTGTACATTTGTAAAGCTGTTCTTAGATTCCAGTTTTTTTTTATAAAAAGAGAAATGAGCAATTCATGTAAGTAAAATATACAAGATAACTTTCAATGAAACTATTAATGACTATTCATGAGGCTTTATTATAATTATATGAAAAAAATTGAACGCTTTTTCTGCAATGTTTTTACTTACATAAGAGTCAGTTGAATAAATGGATATAACCTAGTTTTAAAAATGCTAATTCAATTAACCACAAAAATCCATCCTGAAAATGTAGTTCCATTTAGCCTGGGCAATGAGACATCATGCAAAAACTTGAAGTCTGATGTATGTCCGAACCTGAAGAGATGATTTTTGTTCAAATCAAGCACTGCCTTTCAGGCAGATAGTCTGCTTGAGTACTAAGTACTTGAGATTTTTTTAGTAGATAAAGGAAAGTACAGTTTCGTAACAATACAAGTGAATAGCTGTATACAAAATGCCCAATGAATATGAATCAATTTGGGAAACCAGGCAGTGGCATTATGAGAGTTCAGTTTATTGCCACGATTTCTTGATGTGTGCTTTGCTGGGCTTAAAAATATTAAGAAGCTGTGTTGCAAATTAATTGATTGCCGAATAAAACAATTTCCCAAATTCCTGACAAACATCTGTGTCTGCAGTGGCTCTCTGTTTAGTCCTGCTCCTCAACGGTGATGGTAATCCCAAGTTAACTTCTAATTTTTACGTCTTGACTTCTTGGTACATAAAATGAATTCTGTTGTAGTTAAAGTTTGATGTTTTCTTCTAAGTGACTGATTTTTATGTGAAATCTTGTTAATAAAAATATTCCAGAGATATGTCATTTTAAGTTTCAGAAAGATCTAATGTAACATGTGGTTTCAACTTGCTTCCAAGCCTGTGAATTGCCCAAGGAAGGCATTGTTATCCCTTTTATAATGGAGAAAAATTGAAACCCAGAATAATTATAACTTATCCAAGAAAATGTGAAAAGTAAGTGGTAGAGAAAATAAGAGAAAAAAATATTTTGCCCATTATATTTGCTACTGTCGTAGACCTTCAAAAAAAAAAAACAAAAACACAACAACAAAAAAAAACATGTTCTGGTTTGTGAGGGTAAGAAGACAGTTGAAACTCATTTCAAAATGAGACTCACCAATCTTAATTAACCTTTAGATTCCTTGCAAAGAGTGTAAGACTTCTTTATTAAAAAAAAATTTTTTTTAAATCTCTAATTGGGGAAATGACATTAAATTGTATGTTTAAAAGTAGCAAGAAAACAAATACTGATATTGTCAGGAATCTGACATTTCAACTCTATTCATCCCCTATTATCTCTCTGAGGGGGTCCATTGACCTAAAAATGTACCAGATTGTAGCAGTATGGCAAACTAGATATTCTGAGGGGCACCCTCTCTGCAGATTTCCATACTTTTTACGGCATTGTTGGCTCTCAGGAGTGTAAGGAAAATCCTGAAAAGCCTTATACTTTCACAAAAAGAAAAAAAAAAAAGAAAAAGCTGAATACATTGAAGATGAACTGTAAGCAAACACGAATGCTGAAGTTGCCCTGCAGACAGCTGTCACCCCGTGCTGAGCTTGGAGAAGGCAGCAAGACACCTACAATGAAGCCAGCACCCATGAAGGTGTTAATATCACTCAAGGCCAACTGTGCCCTTCGTTCCAGATTGTTGTTAGCCAAATATGAATGAACAATGAAAATCACCAGACGCATGAATGAGAGGTTTCACAGAAACCCCCAAGAACTTCAGATACTGTAATTATCAAAAACAAAAAGCGAGCCATATATAAAATGTTTTGGGAAGTAAAAGGGAGAATAACACATGAATAAAGACGTTGCCAATCTTGAAGCTAGAAACCAGATGGGGTACGTGTACCATTTAACACTGCACAAGAGAGACTCAGTAAACTAAAAAATAGATTGGAAGAAATTACCTAGGCTGTGGCATAGCGAGAGGACAAAAAGATGTGATCTATAAACGCACGAGGGATGAGGATAAAATGTGGAGGTCCAGCATCCCTTGACCCATGGTGATCTCTGTTACTCAGAATTTCAACACGATGTTCAATTGCCTTTTTGGACTCCCATCTTCAAATGATGGTTTCACTTTGCCAGAGGCTTGCTGTGCCCCTGACTCTACAACAAGCTATACACCCTTTGTGGTTCACAGTTTCATTTATTTAGCCTGGTGGTCCACTTAACAAATATCGTTATAAATGAAGCCTCAATTCCAGTGAAAATAAATTGTGCACCCTCATCAAAACTTGGGGCATACCTATGAAAAGTGAGCAGGATGCCTAAGCAATGTGAGTTAAAGCTAGATGAATTAAAATTAAGCTCTGTGTTTTAATTTGTCTCCTCTCTCTAGGGAGTCCAGATGATTTCATCTGTGGTTACTGAAGATCAAAGTGAAACGTTAAGTCTTTCTTCTGATACAGGGAGTTTGTTTAGATTTGGACAGAAAAGATGCAACGTAATAAGGATATAAGTGGCATAAATGAAAATGGTCATTATGTTCCTTCCAGGTACTCTTTCCTGCCCCCCTTAGCCTCCAAAAATCCTCTTATTAATGTGTCCTACAGCCAGAAACACAGCCGGGTGTGGATTAAGTCATTCTTCAACTCTCTGGTGATATGTCAGTTACTAGTTTGGCCCTGTACCACATCTAGGGGGTCACAGATGTATTCATTTATAAATTTTGTAAATATAATTGAACCGTGCTTTGCCATTTCACAATTTGGGAACCAAGTGGATTCTGTCAGTGCTAGATTCACGTAAAAATTGCTGCTACTATTTTTGTCTTTTCTATTGAGCATCAAAAGAGGGTCAGAGGTGGGTGTGGTGTTAGTAGGACTTGGTCTCATAAGAAGGTAACAAGTCCAGGGTTTTATGACAGAGATCCCTTAACCTTTGTACTCGAAGCCACTTATTTCCCTCAGCAGACAGAAGAAATTAATGAAACTTAGTCTTTTAGGTCCTGATGGGGCAGTGGAATGCACGTATGCCTATGATCATATGAAAGGGACCAAAGAAAAGTCTCTTTTGTATAAGCCTAAAAATGGGTCATATTCATTTTCTTTAGTCTGAAACTTAGGCTAATATCTAGCCTCTAAATTGAAGATAATTAGTGCAATAGTGTATAAATATTTTTAAAAATGAGAGTATTTCTTATTTAAAATTTTTTTAAATGTTTATTTATTTTTGAGAGAGAGAGAGAGGCAGAATGTGAGTAGGTTAGGGGCAGAGAGAGAGGGAGACCCAGAATCCGAAGCAGGCTCCAGGCTCTGAGCTGTCAGCACAGAGTGCGACGTGGGGCTCAAACTCACAAGCTGTGAGATCGTGACCTGAGCCGAAGTCGGACACTTAACTGACTGAACCACCCAGGCTCCCCAAGAGTATTTCTTATTTTTAATATGTATTGTGGAGTATGACTTTCATTATACATAATTATATCAGGAGAGGCTTAAATCACATAAATGCTCCTTAAGAAACTTATTTATACGAAGTAAATTTTACCATCACTGCACATCTATTTTCTGAGGACGTGTATTATTATCACCATTTCACCTACAAGGAAAATGTAACTCAAAGAGTTTCGATGAGTTCGCCAATGTTCCAAAAACTTCATGGGATGGACCAGAAACCTGAATGAGGCTAAGACCATTCTTCCTTAACACTATTACAATTGCTCATAATTTGAAGCTTAATATCACAATACTATCATTTCACCAATGTATATGTATATTTATTGTGCATCCAACAGTAGGTAATCATAGGTAACTAAAACTCATTGCTTCCCTCTAGGTTAACATGTGGCCAGAGGGAGTAAATCTATAAAAACATGATTCTTTAGCTCTGAAGTGTTTAGGTGAGAAAATATGTGAAATGGGTGTATAGTCACATTTATGTAGGCAGATCTTTGTTAAGTTTTCAATATTATTTCATGACAGGGGTGTATATGCAAACACAACAGGACTGCAAAGGAATTCCTGATAGACATTTGGGCAGTTGTAAAGCTTAAGAGTGGAGATTTAAGTGTTATAGATAGGGGTTAGAATAAGAAACTCTGCCTTAAACATGAACATCCAGTACTGAACACACTGACTTAAAAACAAATGCTACTAACATTAATAGGCAAGAGATAGCTTTGCTACAAAATAGTCTTATCACATGTTTGTAATTGAAATCCTCTTGAAAACTATTACTCCACAAGCAAATAGGGGCACCTGGGTGGCTCAGTTGGTTACGCGTCTGACTTCAGCTCAAGTCAGGATTTCATGGCTGATAAGTTCAAGCCCTCCATCAGGCTCTGTGCTGACAGCTCAGAGCCTGGAGCCTGCTTCGGAATCTCCTTCTCTCTCTGCCCCTCTCCCACTCACACTCTCTCTCAAAAAAAAATAAATAAATGAATAAACATTAAAATAAATACACACACACACACACACACACACACACACACACAAATAGGAAAAGATGCCTATAGTTCTTGAACCTATTCTAACACTGTTAAGGAGAGATGCAAAAAATGCTGGTCAAAAGTAGAGTATTAATTGAAAACTGTAACTCAAATTAGTCTTAAGTTATGTCAAAATCCCTCCTCCCTTTTCAATTCAGCTTTCCCAAATCTAAACATTTATTCTTAATTTTAGAAGTGCTCATTGAGCTTCTACTGTAAAACAGCTTCTGGTGAGACAACAGCTGAGTTAGACATTATTACTGCACACCTGCTAGAAAATTTTCTCTGGATATGATTCCTGAATTACTAAATCATTAAGAAAATTTACCCTTGCGGGCTTAATGATGTACACCTCATCAGAATTTCGGGAAGTGAAACCTTTACATTTTGGGATATCATCTTCTGAAAGGCCAAGAGCTACCATATGAGTGTGCAACCTCGTAGCTCTGTCCGATTCTCTTCCATGGACAACAGCCGATAAAGTTCTTTACGTGTTCGTGTTAAAAATATCAGTGGATCCAACTGGTCTCTACATTGGGTAAGAAAGGTTTTATAATTATCAGTGATTTTGAAGCACTTCAAATCGTCTTCCAGAATTTGAATATCAAAATGAGCTAAGTTCTAATAATATGGATTATTAGCTACTAAATAAAATCCACGAATTCGTGTTAGTATAAATTAATACAGAATTAAATTAGGGATATAATTTTGTTTAAATGTTCATGCTACCAAAAGCAATCTACAGATTCATTGCAATCCCTATCAAAATGCCAACAGCTTTTTTCACAGAACTAGAATAATCTTAAAATTTGTGTGGAAACATAAAGAGCCTTTAATATACATAGCAATCTTGAAAAAGAAGGACAAAGTTAGAAGTATCACAATCCCAGATTTCAATATATACTACAAACCTATAGTAGGCAAACAGTATGATACTGGCACAAAGATAGACACACAGATCAATGGAACAGGTTAGAGAGGCCAGAAATTAACCCATGCCTATATGGTCAATTAATGTATGACAAATGAGCAAAGGCTATACAATGGGGGAAAGATAGTCTTTTCCATAAATGGTGTTGGGAAAACTGGACAGTTACCTGCAAAAAGAGGAAACTGGACCACTTTCTGACGTCATACACAACAATAAACTCAAATAGATTAAACAGCTAATTGTGGGACCTGAAACCATAAAACTCCTAAAAGAAAACGTAAGCAGTAATCTTCTGGAAATGGGTCTTAACAACATATTTATGGATCTAGCTCCTTAGGCAAGAGAAACAAAAGCAAAAATAAACTATGTGAATCACACCAAAATAAAAAAAAAATCATTTGCACAGCAAAGGAAACCATCAACACCACAAAAAGGCAACCTAGTGAATGGGAAGATATATTTTCAAATGATGTATGATATCCAAAATATATAGAGAACTTCTACAATTCAACACCAAAAAAAGTAAAACAGAGGACTTGAATAGACATTTTCTCAAGACTTACAGATGGTGACAGATGAAAAGTTGCTCAATATCACTAATCATAGGGAATGTAATCAATAATATAACAATGTCGGGGCGCCTGGGTACCTCAGTCAGTTAAGGGGCCGACTTCGGCTCAGGTCATGATCTCACGCTCCGTGAGTTCAAGCCCCGCGTCGGGCTCTGTGCTGACAGCTCAGAGCCTGGAGCCTGTTTCAGATTCTGTGTCTCCCTCTCTCTGACCCTCCTTTGTTCATGCTCTGTCTCTCCCTGTCTCAAAAATAAATAAAACGTTAAAAAAATTTAAAAAAATAATATAACAATGTTTACATTTCTTGTGGTAAGCACTGAGTAATGTATAGAATCATTGAATGAATACTATACACCTGAAACTAATATAACATTGTATGCCAATTATACTTCCATAATAAAACAAGTTAAATTAGGAATAAATAAAAGTACTTCCTTGCAACTGAATGACAACCAATACATGGTGAAGAGATAAAGTTAGGAAGTTATCTATGGATACTAAAATTAGGGTGTAATGTTTGATAATAAGCATATTATTTACATACTCTCCAGGTTTCTTCCACAAAACATTTTGTGGAAGTTTTGCATAGTTTATTAACTACAAAGGAAAAATAATAACTTTACAGTGGAGAAATCTGGCAGACACTGTCTTAATCAGCTAATGATCTGATCACAAACATTAGGACAAACCATTATCAAATGCCTCTTGACATTATGCACTGAGAAGGACACAACATCACTTCTGTGGTATTCCTAACAGATAATGTGTTTCTAATCAGGAAATGCATGATGTAGACCCAAACTGAGAAATAACCTCTGAAGCAGTGAGTGTGTAGGTTTCAAAACTATCAAGATCAATAAATTTTTAAAAGCTAGAGGATATTCCAGATTCAAGAAAAATAAAGTGATATATATGCAATACATCTATTTTCACAGTTAGAAGACATTATATATATATATATATTTTTTTTTTGAGAGAGAGAGAGAGAGAGAGAGAGAGAGAGAGAGAGAGAGAGAGAAAGCGACCACACAAGCATGTAAGAGGGGTACAGGGAGAAAGAACGAGAATCTTAAGCAGTCTCTACACTGAGCAGAGAGCCCATAGCGGGACTCAATCCCATGACCCTGGGATCATGACCTGAGCTGAAACCAAGAGTTGAACACACAACGAACTGAGCCATCCAGGAACCCGTCAAACTATATTTTTATGAGACTATAACATGAAAGCCAATTTAGCCTCTGCCAGACCACAAAGTGATATGTTTACGTATTTTGTGTATGGCAAATGGAACTTCTGAGTACAGTAGAAACAGAATATTAAACAAAGGTGGCATTACCTTACTGCCCAAATAAAATTAAAATAAAAGGCAAAACACAGTATGAGATTTTCACATGCAAATGCTAATACATATAATTTAGACTTAGAAGTCGTTTCTATGGTGATTGCCAAACTTCTACTAATCACTGTTTTTTTTCTCATATACCAGTATATTCTTTGTTATAAAATGCTAAAAAATGCTTTATAAGGTATTTATATTCAACCAATAGAATATAAGTAGGCATTAGTTAATTTTCCCAGAAACCCGTTAGTTTTTTCAAATAAGTGTCTATAAAGATTGTAACAACAGTTATCGTTTTTCTATAATATGAATGACAGAGTACCTAATTGGATTGGGATAGATTCACTTAGTGGAAATCTATATATTAAGATTAGAAATTTTCTTTAGAAAACGTTAACTGTGGAATTATAACTTGTAACAAACATTATGATGTGATTTTTAAATGGTCTATTTATCATTCATTGTACTTAAGCAAATAATAAATGGCCTAATAGTTTGAGCCACTGTTAAGTAGGTGTTCAATTATTTGTTGTTAAAAACTCTGATAGAGGCATAGGATGTGAGTGAAGCATTTTCTACATTGAAATATTTTTAAGAAATTTAAATTATTGAATTTAAGCAGATGATAAAGTTGAAAAAGTATTCTCTAACAAGTAATGTTAGTAAAATGGGAAGATCCTATACTTTATATGTTTTAATGGATGGCAAAGATACCATATAATTATAATGTTATATGTAATCAACACTATTAATATTGTTAAGTATTTTTTTTCTCTGAAGAAGCGTAAATTACCTCTTAGCCTTTGAATGTATTCTCCATGTGTATAATTTACTCAGCGGTTTTATCTTCCCTTTATTCTTTCTGCCTTAGCTAAAATTTATTAAGATTTCCAATCAGAGAATCATCCTCACTTCCTGACAGCATCTAATTCATAGCAAAGCCCTACTTTTTTCAACTCTTCCCCGAATCATCTAATGCAAGCTCCAATAATATGTATTTTCTAACATCTTACTGAGATACTCAACAACTCTACAGTGTGTGTTCTTGTTTTCTGCAATGAGGATCTAGACCCATTACCACGTTTCTTTGGCTTTAGCGCATTGGCAGCAGGTATATTGCCAAAAATAATGGAGAAATGAGAAAAGTAGCTGGAAGAGAATGTGGCGTCAAGGGAGGTTTTTCACAGATTTGTATTTCCCAAATACAATATTTTTAGAAGCGGATTCAAGAGAGATAATTTAAGTGATATCTCTGAGGTGAGAGACGAAGGGATCTAGTGCCTAAAGGTTGGCCTTGGCTGGGTAGAGAAAAAGAGAGTCCATAACTGATATTATGAAAGTAGATAGGGCATATTGCTACCAACATAGGTATCTTAATGTGGTAGTGGGATCATGTCAAAGTTCTCTCCTAATTGTTTTTGTTTTTCTTGGTGAACTAGAGAGCAGTCATCAGCAGAAAGTGATCAGGTGGAAAGACATCTTGATGATGAAGGAGAAAAAAGGTAAGAAGCAGACTTCTAGGGAGAAAGAAGAGTGAAAGAATTAGAGAAACAGAGCAGGACCTCTGGCAGCAGGAAGAGCTCAGCACCCTTGAACTTACTGATTATGAGCAGAAATCAAATAAATTGTCCCTACCTTCCCAAATCCCAACATACTCAATACAGTTTTTAAACAAAGGTAGATAATAACTTTCTAATTGCTGATTTACTAGGGTTATCAAGCTGTTAACACACACACACACGCACACACACATACACACACACACACACACATGCACACACACGTCTTGAGGTGGAGTTTTCAGAAGTAGTCATTAGGAGGGACAGTGTAGTATCACTAGGCAAAGCTTCTATATGTAAATTCCTGGATTGGGCCAATTATCTGAGTGAGTCTGGACAAGAGACTTGCCTCTGTGGCTCAAAATTTTCATCTATGTAGTAGGCTTAGTAATAGAATCTACTTTATACAGATGTTAATAGAATTAAAATTGTTAATACTTATAAAATACTTAGAACAACAGCAGGCACTGTGTTTGCTAAATAATCTTATCAAACTGAAATCGTACATCATTTATTACTGAGTTGCTTTAAAAAAATAAAGTCAAATGGGTGAACCAATAGAAAGAACCTATCTTCATGGCCTATTTGCTGAAATGATTATTTCCGGTGGTTCTTTAGACACTCTGCGGTCTAGGCGCTGGCTGACAACTCGAATGACTTACATCATTTTACATCAACTCTGAGGCCATTCATGAATGAAAGCGCTCTTTCCATTGGCTCAAGCATTCTTGCATCATTTTCTAAATTATGTCTAGAAGAGTATTAATAGAAACATGTTTTAAAAGTTGGAGAAAATTGCAGTTCCAGATAATAAAGCAATCAATTATAAATACAGTAACAATTAATAACTTAGCTGACAATAAGGTGAAAAATGCATTCTTACCTACTTTATTTCTATTAGAGAGAAAGAGAGAGAGATCCTATGATGGGACATAATTGTGGGACAATTATATTGTCCAACAACTCTCTACACCCACCACCAAAATAAAGCCCTTTAATAACAGATGATCTTATTTTGAATGTGTCCACTTAACGGACATGTTCTTAAGGATTATCCTGAGATATCAAAGGACAGCCCCAATGTGAAAGCCTAAATTATTACTCATTACTATCAGACTGCTCTACTTTCAATATTAACATTTGAATTGTTAAGATATTTATTTAATGGTTTTCATGCTTAAATATTTGTTTTTATATGGTTAAAGATTTGTTTAAAAAGAATACGTGTTCACAGATTCTAGGAAATCAGGAAACTGAATGAAAATTATTGCTCACAACTATAAAATTCAAATGATCAGAATTCCAAAAGAAAATATTTCTCGGAGGGATATTATTGATCCTGGCACTCCAAATATCTACAAAGTCTTGAAGTAAAACATTATGTGGTAATTTTATTAAGTATTTGGGGCTAGCAATAAAGTGACCAAGTCTGCCTATATCAGAAGTGAAGCATTAAGTCAAAGAAAGAATAGAGCCTCAGAACTGCCTAGAAGCTTCACAGGAAGATGTGGGGTCCACCTAGGACAAATAAGTTTCTATTAAAATACAACAGGTATTTGGCCGCACTGATCTACTCTCTTTGGAGATACATTCGACGGGAAGTATTAGTGATGGAGGTCTTTTTACTTTAAAAAATGCTGTTCAAAGCTTTTTTCACCTCAAAGAATTTTGTCTTGCTTTACAGGCCATACCCACAGAGAAATAAAAGTTACTTTGTGTGATATTACATTGCATTTTACATTCAAGGACACTGTAAGGATTTATGGATTGTATGAAAATTAGAACATTCCTTTGCTTCTAAGAACAAATAAAAGGTTGAACAGTGTCTTGTTTTTGTTCTTCCGTACCTATTCCTCTGCCGAGGCTAGAGATGATGGCAAACGTATTCAGGAGACATTATTTCAAAGTTGTTGGTAATTATTCACTCATCTATTTTTGTATGTATAGAATAAATATAACTTAATTAGATAACAAGTTTCAAATAAGGGAATAAAGAAAATATTTAGGGGCGCTTGGGTGGTTCAGTCGGTTGAGCGTCTGACTTTGGCTCAGGTCATGATCTCGTGGGTTGTGGGGTCAAGTCCTGCATTAGGCTCTGTGCTGACAGCATAGAGCCTGGAGCCTGCTTCGAATTCTGTGTCTCCCTCTCTCTCTGCTCCTCCCCTGCTCATGCTCTCTCTCTCTCCTTCAAAAATAAAAAAATAAAAACATTTAAAAATTTAAAAAGAAAAAGAAAATATTTAATAATTTTAAACCCTCTGGGGGTTTGCAACCTTGGGATTTTGTTTTCAAGGGGAAAAATACTTTTCTAAACTACACAAAATTACCTTGCTGAAAAAAACAAATTAAAAATAAGAAATATCACCTGAACAAAGAAATAAAAGGCAATTTAAGTTCTTTCAAATATTTAATATTGAGAATTAGTTTTATTTTTTAAGCTACAGATAATGAGTCAACGTATTTTTTACTTATCAAACTATGCCAACCACTGGGATTTAGAAAGTTTTTTAATGTTTTAAGCACCGCCAGAATTACTCATGAAAGAAAAGTAGCTTAGATGTCAAGTATCCACCTCCTTAGGTGTATATGTGTATGTGTGTATGTATAATGTATTATGCCATTATACTTAAACTGGATTCCTAGAGTCAATTCTAAATAACAAACACGGGAAATTTTGCAAGCCAAGAGATTATTATCCCTTTGAAAATTGGTAAAATAATTAAATTATATTTCATGGAAAATAAAGCAAGGGGCGCCTGGGTGGCGCAGTCGGTTAAGCATCCGACTTCAGCCAGGTCATGATCTCGTGGTCCGTGAGTTCGAGCCCCGCGTCAGGCTCTGGGCTGATGGCTCAGAGCCTGGAGCCTGTTTCCGATTCTGTGTCTCCCTCTCTCTCTGCCCCTCCCCTGTTCATGCTCTGTCTCTCTCTGTCCCAAAAATAAATAAACGTTGAAAAAAAAAATTTAAAAAAAAAAAAGAAAAGAAAGCAAACTCGCAGTAAATGTTATACTGAACCTGGTCACATGAGTGTAAAGGGCATTATGTAAAGAATATTTTTTTTAAATGTCCTTTAAGATATCTTACCATTTTTTATTTGTAGCAAAGTGATTTGTAGAATAACTTTCCATGAAATTCATTTTATTTAAGAATTTTTGAGATCTTTAGAGATAAACTTTTGCATCACACTAAAAAGATCTTAAATTTTTTTTTTCAACCTTTATTTATTTTGGGGACAGAGAGAGACAGAGCATGAACGGGGGAGGGGCAGAGAGAGAGGGAGACACAGAATCGGAAGCAGGCTCCAGGCTCTGAGCCATCAGCCCACAGCCTGACGTGGGGCTCGAACTCCCGGACCGCGAGATCGTGACCTGGCTGAAGTCGGACGCTCAACCGACTGCGCCACCCAGGCGCCCCTAAAAGATCTTAGAGGAATACTTGCCCTTCTAGTTACTTCTGTACATTAATATGAAAGAAACTCCTTTATTTTTATTTCTCAAATCTGTTTTGAGGCTGTGTTTATGGCTCACTTTTAGAGTTCCTTTCTACATAAAATGCATACTATTTCAAGTAGCATGCTTATTATTTTTTGCAGAGCAACAGGATGTAATTCAAGAATTCATATAATAAAACCATCTGAAAATGTATTAAGATATTTCCTTCAATATTTTCGCAGGTATCCTTAGTCTTTAGTATTCAATTTCTAAATGTTCTGTTTTTCAAGATTTATAGTCAAAGCTAAAATAAAACGATTTAATTTTAATTATTTATCATTTGCAAGCAACAGAGACATTTTGAATAAGGTGTTCGTATAGTCCCGGTGTCATGATTCTAGAGTCTGTGCTGTAACCTCTGAACAGCTCAGAAATAGGATGTTGTGTTGACAATTGCCTGTATTTGTTGGAAAACTGCTAACTTAGATTTATTGCACGTAGTGCACTCTGGAAAATGTAAAATTGAACACAGGAGACTAAAATATAAATTGTATTCTACAAGCAAATAAATACAGCTCTTTTGAGCTTCCAAAATAAACTTAAAATACACAGAGGGGTGAAGAGAGACAAGTTCAACACAATAGCTGGTTTCACAAGGCTGCCTAACTCCTTAGCAACTAGGAAATATATGGTGGTTTTTAACCCATGATTCTTTGGCTCTGTCTTGTGCTCTTTCACCTTTTACATGAGACTTTCACACTCTAGTCAGTGAAGAGCTAAGTTAATTTGAAATAAGTTTGATATTCATGGTATAAAATGTGTTAAAAGGGAACTGAGTTAGATGCATGATACATATCGTGCTCTGAATCTGTCCTTGCATTTTGATGGTGCAATATTACGAATAAACCAGATAATCATGTGGAAGAAAGACAGAGCATCCTAGAGAATGACAATAAACATCAGAAAAAAGTATAGTTCACAAGTACCCAGTCCATTATGTAGAGTGGAAAACTGGGTTTTCAGATTAGGGCTATATCTACCAGGTATATTTCAATCCTGGATGAAATATTTTAAATTCATTTGTCCATGCAAATCCCTTAGCTCTCTGATAATCATAACATTTAACTAACCAGACATAGTATGAAAAATAAATGCACAGTAAATGTACTGAATACTATTCTTATGTTTTTTGTTTGTTTTTATGAAGATAATTGTTACAATTATCTGAAAAATCCAGAAAAGTTATAGACTACACCACACTCTTTCCAAACACACATACACACACACACATACCCACCGAGCAAAGAAAAGCAGAATATATCAAAGTGTGAAAGTCTGATTCTGTGCTCTTGGGGACTTTCTATGAATTCGTGTAAAAGCGTTGAAGTCGTTATTTCAATTCAAAATGTTTTTTTTTTTCAGTAGACCTTTTGCATGGATCCAAATTATTGTACCAAAATTCTAACTAGTGAGTGGTTTTCAAGAGTCCTAGCTTAAATGCTACTTTAATTTAGAGCAAGAGAAGACAGAATGGTGTGTTTAAAATAGAAATTATCCCCTTTGCTCAACCTTGTGACCAATAAATGTGTACTCTCCTTGTACATTTTCTTGCTAGGTTAAAAAAATCTGAAGGTTAGTTTAACCTTTTTGACTTACTCAACTATGTAGCAAACTTCCTTGAAGGAAAAGAAGATGCCTTTTCTTCTCTTCTACTCAGTAAACATGAAAAATTGCAAGTAGCATACCCCTGAAATTTATTATTTTGAACAAACAAACTAGCAGAAGAAAAGGTAAGGCTACTATTATAATTTGAGTAAACACTCTGAATGATTGATTAAAAATTCATTCAATCTTGAGTATCAAAGCAGTGAATCTCAGATCTAGAATAAACATCATAATGTGAAATTAAAAAACAAAAAACAAACAAACAACAACAACAACAACAAAAACAAAGAAAACCTCTGTGGAGTAGTCCTAACAACATAGATATTGATATATTTGCTGTGTTATTTATTCTGGAAATTCTAAGCCCAGTAATTCTACTAGGTATAAAATTAAATGAGGACTTCCATTTCTGGTAGTAGTGGAACAGCTTATAATCAGAAAAATCATCCTGCAGATAACAGTTATACACTATAGAAAATATGTGGAAAGTCGCTGTTTGAAGGTGCAAATAGGTAAATGAAACTAAAGAGAATTCTTTGTTGAAAAACAAAAGGAGCACAATGAATAAAGTGTGAAGTAATTAAATTTTAAAATTAAGTAATCTGGCAAATTAAAGTTGAATATTATTAAGCTAGCATAACTGAAAACTATTATAATAGATATGACTAAAAACCCAAATATGAAAGAAATGGAATGCTAAAAATAATGAATAAGTCAAGGGAAGGTGAGAAAGATATAATAGAAAAACAAAGAAGAGAAGTAACATGTGGAAACAAACATTAACGTTGTCGACTTCAACCAAATAACATCAAAATTAAATTAAATGTAAATAGAAAAAAACAATCCAATAAAAGGCAGAGATTTTCACCCTGGGCTTTGAAACATGAAGAAACAATTCTATGCTGTGTATAAACAATGCACAGTATAAAAATATAGAATGAAATTAATAATATAGAAAAAGGTACATCATGTACACTTTGCTTACAAACTTGTAGGTTTACATCAATATCAGCAAATGCAGACTTCAAAGTAATGAGTCTTAGGAGAGATAGACACTTGTAATGATAAGAAATATCAATTCATGAAGATATAACAAAAACATTCTTGTCAGCATTCGGTCTTATCAGTGTTCTCCAGTTTGGCCATTCAACTAGGTGTGTATAGTTTCTAATTTGCATTTCCCAGGTGATGTAGGCTTTGGAACATTTCTCATATTCCTATTTGCCATCTCAACCACTTTTTTTAATTCACTGTTCTTTCTAGGACTCTCCTTCTGTCTCACCTTCATTTCCTTGCCTTTTGTTTTTAGAGAGACAGGGAGACAGAATCTTAAGCAGACTCCACACTCAACATGGAACCCAACATGGGACTTGACCCCATGACCCTGGGATCATAACCTGAGCCAAAATAAAGAGTCTGACACTCAACTGACTGAGCCACACATGTGCCCCTCCTTGCCTCTTTAAATAAAATGTTCCTCAGTGATCTTCCAGAAATCTCTTCCCTTTTCTTTGAAGGATCTTATTTTTTACATCTATATGAAGATATTTCAAATCTATGTCTCCATCTCATTCTCTATCCTGAGATCTTGACACACACTTTGAACTCACCCTTTAATTTTTAAAACCAGATGCTGCAATAAACTTCAAATTCAAAATGTCAAAGGAAGTATACTCTTTCATAAGAGTTCGTGCTACAAGCTTATTATTTTGATTTGTCACAATTCCATTAATAATATCATATCCATCCAGTCAGCAAAGCAGAAATCCTTTCTTCACTTTCAGCTTTTAATTTTACTTTGCCTCATATGTACTCTGACGCCAAATTCCGTTTTACCCAGGGATGTTTTACAATTTCAAAGTCTACACTGGGTCCTCATTGTTTTATCAGGAATACCACGAAATCTTCCTAAGTGGTAGTCCCTTCCATTTATTAATCTCTATGTCCATAATGATTTGTTATGTATAGAATGATGCCCACAGCCTTATTAAGGGGTCAAATTATTGTATACACTAGTGCCTAAATTACTATTGTTACAATGATGTTATACATGAAACAATCACATAATTTTTCTAGCATCTGAATAGAAGTGTTCATTGGGAATAAGCCTGGGGTAAGTGGGATTTGGTTAGGCATCTCCCCTTGATCTTATGTGAGATTGCTGCCATGTGTAAGGTTAGGCAGCAGGTCGATAATCTAGTCTGCCCTCACCGGGGACCACCTGGTGGATTCAGCTTGACACCTCCTCTCCCTCACCCTCCAGCATGTTTTCACGGTGATATACGAAGCGCAAGAGATGAGTCAGAAACACAGGCTATGCTCTCCAATACAAGTCCATGATTTTCCACCATATTCTATTGGTCAAAGAGAGTCAGATGAAGGGAGCAATATTCTCTGTCCTTATGAAAGAAGCCTCAAAATCACATGATAAAGGTCACTGAAGAACAAAGAATGGGAGACGTTAATAAAATCAGTCTATCACATGTGGTCTCTTACCCTTCCGAAAACTTTCTTCTAAACTAGGTCAGCCAGAAAAAATACAGGACACTTAGTTAAAATTTGGATTTCAGATAAAGAAATATAATATAATATAATATAATATAATATAATATAATATAATATAATATAATATAATATAATATAATATCCTAATGCCCTATATTAGTCACGATTCTCAAGAGAAATAGGATACTATGGAGAATTCTTTCCCTCTCTCCCTCTCTCTCTCCCTGAGGAGTTGGCTCACATGACTGTGAAGACTGTCATGTCTAAATTACTTAGGGTAGACCAGCGAGACAGGATGTTGTAGTTCAAATCTGAAGGCCCTCCCTTGGAAGAGTCCCTCTTCCTCAGGAGAGATCAGGCTGGTTTCTATTAAGGCCTTCAAGTGACTTGATGAGTTGTTATCACATGATGTCATATTGCCTCACATTATACACGGCCATCTGCTTTTCTCAAAGTCTACTTGTTCAAGTATTAATCTCCTCTTTCTTTAAAATTATTACTCATACATGAAAGGCGAAATTCTAGAAATCATTTCCCCCAAATACTTCACAGAATACCCTCTACTGCTTCTCCAAAGCTAAGTTCTGGCCCCCTTAAAGGTACTGATTTTCCTGCCGAAGCAGCTCTCCCAAATGATAGAGCAATAGAAGCCACTGAAATTTACCACTGACTTTAGGCTCACCAGTTCTAGTTAACACATGTGAAGAGATCCACAAATAGCCGCCAGTGTTTCATCTTGTCTCTGGGCAAGTAATGTAACACTTAAAGGTCAGTCCTTTCAAAGAACTTTTCCCATTCAAATACAAATCTGGGCGAAAGTCGCATTTTAGAGTGTGCATTGACAATGCTTTCAAAATTAAAAGTACCAAGCGTGCGCAACCTCCTTATTAGAAGACACTGTTTCAAACAAAAATTGCACTGGTAGTTAAACAGGAAAGGGAGACTGTATTCAAGCCTATTGAGATAGGGAGACAGGTCAGAACTTCCTCTGAGCTCAACCTCCCTGAAACAAAGGTCAAAAAAAGATTTTAAGGGCTAGGATCAGGATAAGAAAGGACATTTGTGTTTGCTCATTGGCCTTAGCAACTACTTAAGAAAAAGTAAACTCTTCCCTCTTTTCATAACAGCAGGTGATTTTTATAACTTGGAGCAAAGTGCCTCCAAATTTAGATTACTAGGCTCAGACAGATACTGGAAGATAGGGATGCTTATTTTTCAAAGGATGGTCCAGGTTCTTGAGGGGGAAAAAAAAAAATGTCCTGGGTTGTAAAATGATCAAGAGGTTTTTAAAAACTTACATCTCAAGTAAGAAGAACAATTAAAAGTTTTCTAATGTAAATACTCTGAGAGAGGTGATGCCTAGAGTCCAGAAGAAGCCTGTGGAAAGTTTAGCGAAGCTGAGAACTCTTAAAAGGCCATCTTGGTCACTGGCTGTAACTAAATAGGACTTTAAAGACAGAATTTTACAAGTGGAGGGGAATGCATATCTAAAAGATAAGAAACCAGCTTCCCTAAGGGAGTCTGAAGGTTCACATCTCAGAAAACAGGATTAAAAATTGGCAACAGTTAAACAACAAACAAAACTAGTTAATGGAGATTAGAAGTTCAACTGTTAAAATCTGTTATTCCTGGGAGGTTTCTTATTGCCTGGTGCTTTTAATGACTAAATGTTCCTATTTAATGACCTTGTACCATTATTAGCATCAGTGTGTTAATACATTTAAAATGCTTATAGCCCATGGTGGGCATATTAGCAGCCCTCAATAGCAATTATTTATTTATTCAGAAAAACTCTTTCCTTCCTCTCCAGAAGTTTGTGTGAGTAGTGCTTTAGGGTATATGCTCTTGACTTCCAAAAATAATGGATTTGCAACTGTAAAGGATTTTCCAAACTAGCAGGTGAACAGGCATCCACAATTCTTGCACTTGCAAGAATATACTTATCGTCATGGAAGGGAGATGAAAACTGAAGCATTAAAAGAGAAGAGTCAGTATTTCTAAATCCTGTGATTCAGGCTTTGGAATTTTTTATATGTGTATATAGACACACACACACACACACATATTGGAATATTGGTTGAATATATCTTGAGAATGCAGGTGCATTATTATCATCTTTTCTCTAAAATGAATTTTAAAAAATTATTGTAAGGTTTACTTTTAGAAGATGAGTTTCTCATATTGAGTCAGCAGGTGCCTAGTGCAACATTTCTCAAAACCTGGTGGTCCCTGGGCAGTTTTGTGACTTTATAGGGGACAAAAGGTTTGAAACAAAAATTTACATTTATTTCACATATTGAAATCAAAGGTTTATTATACGTTTTGTGGAAACCCTATCACATTTATAATAATAATTACGTATGCTATATAACCTACCTTCTTGATCTGGTTTTGGGTAATATCCAAGTAATAGAAGAGGTTTTGTCAATTTTGTATCTTTTTTGTGTCATTTTTTATTTTGTTCAACATGCATTTTTCATTGTTACTATTGTATTATATTAAATCCTAAATTTGTTAGTTGGATTATTAGTGAAAAAGTGGGTTATTGAGGTATAAATTCAGTGATTTTAGTAACATAAAGACTACAACTTAAATTTATTAACAGATATAATCAGGACCTGGTGTCCTGGTACGAATACAGAATGTAAATCTGTATGTTCTTGGACAGCCGACTCTGTGGAGATGAACACTCACACAAGCAGCTAAAGAAAAGGATAAGTAGGATATAAAAATTACGTTGTTTTGGCCTATGAATTCATAGAGCTCTAGTTCCCACAGAAGTATCAGATATGAAACTTTATTCAAATAGCATGAGATGAACTATTAATACTTCAACATTATTTACAGATTTTTGGATAAATCAGTAACTTTTCCTCAGAAGAAGAATATACCCCTCCTTCATGGAATTCGTTAACATCAAAAGTTAGGAAAGTAGACCAAATTACCAAGGTGCAGTCAAAGTGGCATGACTCATAACCACAATGGAACATAGAAATACAATTCGTAAACCAGTAGAAATGAGTTATTGACAGGATTGTCAAAGGGCACTAAAGGACCCACATCAAAGTTACGTCATGCAAACGGGAGAACAAAATCAGTCACGGTTGTGAGCTAGGGCGCATCTTTTAACACTTGGGTGAAAGTAGTCATATACAGAGGATGAATTCACACTTGATTCACGCAGTATATGTAGAGGAGAAAGGATTGGTCATATTGATTCAAGGTACACTATACCAAATGTGAAAATAAATAACAATAGTGCAAACTTTGGTAAGACGGAGCATTGGGATCAATACACTAAGAAAACAGAGCACCACCATGTTGAAAGAGGATATAGCCAAATGTTGATCTGTGTTTATCGAGAAAGAAATCTTAGAAACTAACAATGAGTCAACTGCTCTGGAATAAAAGTTAAAAGGATTACTGACCATTTTTCATACCAAATGGCCAATCCAACATTAGCTACTGGGCGTTCTTCTGTTTAGAGTGCCACGGAATTCAATCTACTCTTAGGGAAATCCACATTTTTACTCTGAAGTACACTAACTAGAAAAGAGATGTCAAGGGTATTAACTGGGCAAAGGAGAGTGGGCCTCTTTCTTTGTTTTTGATTACTTCATTCATTATTCATAAGATATGCACAAAAGGATTGCAATGCCCAGTTATCTCCAAAGTTTGTTCTACTTTTTTTTTTTAATTTTATATGCAGAACAATATTAAGTAATCATTAATTAACTAAACTGGACACGGTTTTGTTGCGAGGCCGGTGTCTTAGGAAGCACAAACAGAGAAAGCCTGATCTGCAGTCATTCCCATGGATTTAAAACGATCACTGTTCATGTCAAGGGGTTGTATTGCCTCTTCTTAATGAAAACGATTATAACTTTTTGCTATTATTGTTTGGGGAACTGAGAAACTGGATTTATTTCCTCTGCAATATAAATATTTTTAGGTCAAGGGGTGTCTGGGTGGCTCAGTCCATTAAGCATCTGACTCTTGATTTCAGCTCAGGTCATGATCTCACGGTTTGTGGGTTCAAGCCCCATATTTGGGCTCTGCACTGACAGTGCAGAACCTGCTTGGGATTCCTTTTCTTCCCCTCTCTCTCTGCCCCTCCACTGCTCTCACTCCCTCTCAAAATAAATAAATAAACTTAAAAAAAATAAAGTTTCAAACACCGTAATTCCTTAGTAATATTGATGTCTTTTGTAAAACAATCTATGTTTTGTTTCCCGTCCTTTTTCTAATATTTTATGTATTTCTCACTTAATTCTAACTATAATTTATAAAGGTTGTATGCCAGACCCTTTAATGCACAATTGCATCCTTGTTTGCAATTTTACCTAGGGCAGAATTTAAAAGACAGTAGGTCAATATAATGAGACTATTAAAATAATGACATCTTATTAGACACAAGCCAAGGATGGCCAAGCATAATGGGTACTTTAATCTCTACAGCTCCTTTAAGATTGCTATTAATTTTATACATTTTGCTGTGTGTGGAGTTTTAAATTTTAAACTCTGTGGGCTTTGTCTTTTTTCATTTGATCCAAATTCGATTGATCTACAAACCCTCTATGTATATCCCAATTGACTTCAGCTTTTTGGGTTCAAGATGATATATTTACCCCTAGATGTTTTAACCAAGATATTATGAACTCCTGAAGAGCATCATTCTCTTTCAATTAATAAAAAGCACTCTATTAATTGGTCTTATTAGTTATTATCCTTGCAGACACTTTAAAGTAATTTTCAGTGGTAATCAAATCATCTGAGGAAAGAATTATTTTCTCCCACTGTCCAATATAGCACAAGATATTTCTAAGAGCAATAATAGATTTTTTATCAACATTTCAAAGAGTGGGATGCTGTTCTGAACAGAGAAATAAAACTACCAGTGAATAACGCTGTACAACAAGGGGCACAGAGATGGCCAACAATTACGCCTTTAATACAATCGCTTGAAACCACCAGTTTCAAGATGAACTTTGTACTTTCACCAGTGCAGAGATGAACTTGGCAAGCACGGGACACTGTAACTTCCCAGTCATATCTTCCCTTATCTCACACAGGTGGGGTCTCACAGTTTGTCATTTCAGAACAACTGAAGGACAACTTTGATCTGACTTTCTTATTAACTTCCCAGTTATTTATAACTCTTTTTCCTGCCAAAGTCATCAAATTGTATCCTTTGTGTTTGAAAAATTATGTCCACATTCTCAGTCATAAAGTTAAGATTCAGTTTTGTGAATCCAAAGATGTAGGTCACCGGGCAGACAACTCTTTGGAGTTCTGCAGAAACAAAGGTTCTTGCATTCTGAACTATGGTTATCACTCTGTGTATTCCTACAACCTGCCCCTCCTACCAGAAAAGTTTACTCTTCCCGATAGAAATAGGTCCATATCATAAAAAGAAAAGTCATATCTGCAATGTCTCATGTATGAAAATTACTTATTATTTTACAGGTCTACATTTTTTACACCTTTAAGATATAATTGAGCTGCAATATCCAGTAGATAAAGTATACGATATATCTTCACACACACACTTCTTGTGTGTGTGTGAATTTATCACCATAATCAAGAAAATGAAAATATCCATCAGCACCCCAAATTTCTCTGTTCCCTTTTGTAATTTTGTTCTTCTGACTTTTTGTGTCCACCACCTACAGGCAACCGCACGTCTTTTAATTTCTGTAGATTAGTTTGCATTTCTAGAATTGCATATGAATGGAAACCTATATTTTCTTATCAAGCTTCTTTCATTAGGTATAAACATTTATTTTTTATTTATTTATTTTTTTTAACGTTTATTTATTTTTGGGACAGAGAGAGACAGAGCATGAATGGGGGAGGGGCAGAGAGAGAGGGAGACACAGAATTGGAAACAGGCTCCAGGCTCTGAGCCATCAGCCCAGAGCCTGACGCGGGGCTCGAACTCCCGGACCGCGAGATCGTGACCTGGCTGAAGTCGGACGCTTAACCGACTGCGCCACCCAGGCGCCCCAGGTATAAACATTTAAATACCACCCAGGCGCCCCAGGTATAAACATTTAAATACCACATCATTGTATGCATGTATGATACTTTCTTTTTATTCCTGAGCATTATCTCATTGCACTGATAAACCGCAATCCTGTGGGTGGACATATAAATTGCTTCCAGATTTTGGCTACTGCAAACAAAGCTGCTATGAATATTTGAGTACATGTCTTTGCATGGACATATGCTTTCATCTTCTCCAACAGTCGACTGTCTCTGTCATGTGCTGGATGGATGTGTTCATTTATAAGAATTCGCCGACTGTTTCACGTATAGTTTTACCATTTTACATTGCCACCAGTCATGTAAGAACATCACGGGTGTTCCCTACCCTTAACAATACCTGGTATGGTCAGTCTTTTTGGTTTCACACATTTCAAGAGACACATAGTAGGAATTCATGGTAGTTTTCATCTGCACTTAGCTCATCACCAATGACCTTGAGCATTTTTCACGTGCTCTTTTGCTATCTCTGTATCTTTTTGGGTGAAATGTCTGGGGAAACTGTACGACTCACCTAATTTGTTTTCTGTCTCTCAGAGATCACTGTACATTCTCTGATGGCTAACGTTACGAAAGCTGTTGCTTTATAGGTTTTGTCTGGTTCCGAAATTGTTTCAGGCGGGAGAGTAAATCCAGTTGTATCTTGACCAAAGAAGAAGTTCTTATCTGCACAATTAAATGTTTTAGCCTTCTTGCAACGAATCCGTGTATATTTTACCCACATAGCAGTCATTTATGCCTAAGTAAATATTTCAGTAATTTCTTTCTCCCTTCCATGCTTGTCAGTTCTGCCATCAAGGGGCTCCGAGAGCCATACTCTTTTGTACATGGAATTCTATTTTTATCATGTTTATTCATCTTCCTACACTTGAGATAACTATATAAATTCATCTGGGGTTTCTACACTTATCTGAATTTCTCTGCTACTAACGATGTAGAATTTACTCTCTAATACTGCTGGGGTTGTTATAGTATATATTTTTTCTGTATCTGCACACATTTCCCCAGCTGCTAGCTTTGGATCTATTTTCAGAACCATCATTAGCCTTTGTTTCAAGTCACTGGTTACTCCTCTAACTACTACAGTTGAACAGTTTGGTGTTTTGTACCATCAAATGTATTCCCACTTGGCCCAGGCAAATGACTGGGAATTAATAATTAGTATCTGTTGCTAATCTGCTTATGGACCACCACTACTTAAGGGAACAACACACATCTAGGAAGTGCCAAATACCTACGTTGGGGTTGCTTCCCTCATCACTGTAATATTCATTGTGTTGAAACGTTTTCACACTGTAGGGCTATAGAAAAAGGGAGCTGGGTGATTCTGGTGACATGAATTCATAGCTACAACCTCAAATTATAGAAGCTATCTGCACAAGTAACAGGAATAGAGGGACAGAGTTGTAAAAGAAAGCTAGAAGCTTCCTGATTACACGTTAAGACTAAATTATATTTCCCATGATACTGATCAGCTACATATTAGGTATGTTCTGGGCCTTAAGCACTATCTCTCTGTTTTGGGTCTAGTTCCCCAATAATTAACTCATAATTTGCCATTTATTTGGTCGACGGAAATTTTTAGTTTTTTTTTCATTCATCCTTTTGTTGAATAATGATTTTAGCAGGTTTTTTTTTCCTTTAATTTGCTAACCCCCAATTTGTAAACAGAAATTAATTATAGAAGTTCGCCTTAAAGTAATAAACTTACCACATTAATATTTTCCCTTAACGATTCAAGTATATTTTGTTCAAATCTACCTTCACCTCCTTCCGTTGTAACAAAGATAAACTGAGACAGTATTATTTCATCAAGTTCTACCATATTGATTATAGTCAAACACATGTGAGGGAATGGCCAGCTGAACCCCTGTGTCTTATCTATTCTCTGTGTTCTGCCATTTTTATCTCCCAATCAAGAAGTTAGCTGATGTGAGAGACTCATACAACAGGTCACAGAAGACCAAAATCTGTCAGGTTATAAGATTAAAAAAAAAAAAATCTCAGAGAGAGTAGAAGTAAATGAATAATTGTAATTTTTGTTTTGTCTTTCTTATTCTTTCTTTCTTTCTTTCTTTCTTTCTTTCTTTCTTTCTTTCTTTCTTTCGTCATACTGACTAAACGTTGAGTAGAATACCACTTGCACTTTTGGGTTTCACGCATCCCAATGTTTTAGCCTCACTGCTTAAAACAAATTAGGTCCAGCTTAGAACAAATTAGATCTGAAAGTCAACACATGGCCAGAAAAGACTCATCTGTGTGGTCCCCTCAAATGTGACTGGTCAGCTGAAAGAAATAGCCGATATGTTCATACCACAACATGTCTTCACCTGATGGTGAAGGTTTGGGGAATAATTCCATTGTAAATTTTAATTTAATTAAAATCATATTTTCTAATATGGGTTCACAATGGCTTTACTATGATAGGTTTGGTAAATTTTGTTGTGAAATATTTTACAGAAACTCGCGAGGCTAAATACCTTCAGTGGCTTGTCTACTGTAGTAGTTTCTCAAAGTAAGGTCATTCAGCAGAAGCAAGGTCTTCTTCTGGGACTTATTAGGGATGCAAATACTTGCTTCAAACCCTCTCACCCTGCACCTTGTTCCAGACCTAATGTTTCAGAAACTTGGAGCAAGGCCCAACTATCTTTCCACAAGCCTTCCAGGTGATTCTCAGCAAGCCAAAGTTTGAGAACTGCTGCTATACACAATCTTACTTTGTAACTCAACAATTTTGAGACTGCCATAAAATGAAGTACCACGGGAAGTGTCTATTTATTAACTGACACGATTCAGATATTAGCCTTATGAGTCTATGTAACTGATGGTGCACACAAAACTCCTTGTATCAAACCAACGTAAAGAGATGGTGGAAATGTGTCTTTAAAAACATGAAACTCTATGATATGAAATGTAGGATGTAGGATAGGCACTGAGGATGTAGTAAATATCACATCTTGCAAAATAAGTTTGAATAGTTGTTTCTGAACATTTTAAGCCAAAGAGTGGACCAATAACTATAATTCTTCCTAAAACCGATTGTTTAACCTTCTTATCAACCTGTATTAAGCGTATTTAAATACTAACGTAGAAATAACTGTAATAACGAAACTGTTCAGTTTAAAATACATGGATTTGTTATTATTAAATGTACCCTAAATAAGATTTAAAAAAAAGTTTCCCAGTGAAAGTGACAAAGCTAAATCATTCTATAATTTTTTTATTTTAAGATAACATCTTACGTCAGAGTTATTTTAACAAGTTAATGATCTTTTCTTTACCTATCAGATATAGTTTATATTTATTCCTTCATTTAGAAAACAAGAATCTCAAAAAATCCAATTCAATCTACTGTAATAAAATGGTAATGTTACTACAGTTGATTCCAAGACTTAGTAGCTTTCAATATACTGAGAAACGATAGCTATAGAAATTGGAGCTCTGATCAATCCATCAGCGGATCCCCTCGGATACATGGCACAAGCATGAATCGACAGGGACGATAATAAGAATTAAGCCATGTTTGAGAGACTCCAAGAATTAATAGATGTGAATTACGCATGGGAGTTGCCTAATCATTTCTGAAGCACTATATACTCTCCCGTTTTCCGTGTGAATGTGCCTCTGCGTTCCTGTCTGTATAAACAACACAGGCAGCATAGGAAAATCACGCATCCTTTGCCACAAAGGAAAATTTTCAACAGCAGTATAATTTTGTTTTTCTTTTTTATTCCATCACTCCACTCATCTTGGAGGACATTTGTTTGGAAGCTTACGTTAGAGAAGCTTGGAGACATGACATGGTTTTCAGGGGACAGAATCCTTAGAGCATGACCCAGCGTTAGCACTCCTCATGCGTGTAACAAAGTGGCAGAGGTGATATAGTGCCAACAGAAGACCGAGGGGGCGAGGAGTCCATTTCGAATCAGAGAAACTTGGAATCATTGTTCTGACATTCTCTATTCTGTTGGACTACTAAATGAATCTCTCGGTATCAGTTTCATTGTCTGTAAATCAACGTAATACTTGAAATGGATGCCGTGAGATTTCGTGTTCATGTTGGTGTCTCTCCTTTTCTACCCCCACTACCTCCTGTGGTGAGTTTATGTGGTTGTCAGTAAAAGCAGTTTACTTGCAAGGCAATGATCAGTGCATTTTCATTAGTCATTGTTTTCCCTGCTACAATGATTTTAATTTCTGATTCTCTTACTTGTGGTGGTGCTTAGGTTCTGCAGTCTTAATGAGTTTTCGCTGTGTTCTCTAGTGCTATGTGCACAGAACAGATGTGAACTTTTAACATCCCTTTAGTATTAAATATTTAATAATGTTTGAACACTCACTTCTTAAGGATGTTTTAAATCTTTCTGTAAATACACCAGTACAAATCATAAAGGTTTAGACTTTCACTAGATACTGAGAAAAACAAGGGATTAAATCAACTACAAGCTAAGTTACATAGGAGATTTCATATGGTAAGGAGGCCAAACAACATATTTTCATCGATTTCCCTCGAGTAAGAAACTTTAGCTGCTAATTGCTAGTTAATGACCATGAAGTGCACTGAAAATATGTAAGAGCCGTGTATAATGATCGAAACTTTATGACTCCTTCAAATACTATGATCATTTAACAAGAGTTGAAAATTCTTTATGCTAATTGCTTCTCTTACTCATTTATATTGCAGGGTGACCGCTTCTGTTTGAAAAGAAAAAACAAATAGCATTATTTCAGCCCTCATCCTACCCCTAGTGCAAGCCCTCTGGTTTTCATGTTTGACTTTAGCTCAAATATTCTTTTTACTACTAACTTTTCTCTATTCCTTGAAGTGTGACGTATAAATAATGGCAGTGGATGGTTTCTTCCCTTTAGTCTCTTGTTCCAAAATTAGGTCGTCTAAATGTTGTCAAATGCTGAAGTCTCTAAAACCCCAATTCTGTATTTCTATTTCTAACCTTAAGTGCCCTCGATTCTGGCCAATTGCCACATTTCCTATCTTCTCTCCCTCTGAAGGCACGAGTTCAATTCTCCTGTGTATGGGTTGGCAGCACATTTTGTGTGCATTCTCCAAAGACTGCCATAGCAACATAAAATGAGAACTTATGCTTATATCAACTTTCATGGGTTGGAAAAATAAATGCTTGGCATGACATCAATAGTTTGTCTATATCTGTTAGTTCTCCACTCTGGAATAATATGAAAATTATGAATAGGTTGTCTCTTATATCTTTTTTCATGTATGGAAGTCCAAATTAGTTGCTGTGATTCATGCTGACCTTCTGACATCGCTTTGTACTCATGGTCCCTCGGTGCTCTATTCTGTGGCTGAACTGAGCAGCAATCAATTTATTACTGAGAACAGAAGATAGAAATGGAGAAAAGTGAAGGCTGTGCTAAGGGGATGCATGTGGTTGACTGTTATCTAGATATTTCTCTTTAGAATGTGAAGTATAAACATAGTGTATTAAAGCATACAATGATTTATAACAAGTTCTAGTTTATCTCTGGGCCTGGAATAAATTATTTGTTAACATTATATATGTTCTGCAATCTCTGAATTATCATTGTTTCATTTAATCTATTTATTATTACCACAGGAATTTATTAAGGGCTAAATATTACTCATGTTTAAGCTTCTTTTCAAGGTAATTCAACATTAGAATTTGTTTTTTATAAGTTTGTTTTTATAATTCTATAGTTCTATAATTTAGTATTTAAAACTAATGTTTTAAACGCTCTGTGGAAAATTAAATGGCAAAATAAATATGGATTTACCTATGCAAGGGACCTCTAAATAGACACCCAGGTATTGAGAAAATATAAGATTATTGCTCGGCATAATCCAAGTATTTGACTCTAGTCGTGATGCATTTTTGTTTGAAATGAGAAAGGTTGACACCTCATGAGCCATGGGAGCCAGAGATGTAAAGTCCCCCTGAACTTCTACGATCAGAGCCCAGAAGGAAAGAAGATATCCTTCACTTCTACACAGTAAGAGACTTTCCGCCATTTTCGTTGTTTTACCTGTGCTAGAGAAGCAGCCCACAACTTTCGTGCCCTCTGAGGCCTTCACAACAGTGTTTCATCAGCTTGAAATCTGCTTCCTGAACTTCTGTCCCTCATTTGCCCACATTCTACTTCTATTTAGCCTTCTCAGGTAAAATGCCATTCCCACAGTGTGGCCTTTCCTGACCCCAGACCCCCAGAAGCACCCCATCACACTCTGATGGCAATCTGGTTCTCCTCTTTCATGACATTTGTCATGACCCGGTCAATGAAGCCCCACCTGCCAAGTAGAAGAATGAAGGCAGAGAGAGTATTCAATTCTGATGCATAGTACAAACTACGTAGACGTTTTCAGAATACGTAAAGACTAAGTTACAGGTTAAAGACTTGGCCATTTAAAGTATATGAAAGGAGCCCCTGGGTGGCTCAGTTGGTTAAGCAGCCAACTTCAGCCCAGGTCATGATCTCACGGTCCGTGAGTTCGAACCCCACATGGAGCTCTGTGCTGACAGCACAGAGCCTGCAGCCTGCTTCAGATTCCGTGTCTCCCTCTCTGTCTGCCCCTCCCCCACTCACACTATATCTCTTTCTGTCTCTCAAAAATGAGTAAAAATGTTAAAAAAAAATGTTAAAAAGGACATAAAAGCTTTGTAGGTTTTAATCAGAAAAGTCATGATATGACTTGAAAATACAACTTTACCATAACTTAGTTTATGACAAAGTAGCCCCAAATCAAATGCTAAGAATGAACTAGTAAGTGCTGGGGGAAAACTGGTTTGTCACAAAGAGAAAATGAAAACTTAACTCTTGCTTTGGACTCCACACGGATTGGAAATCTAAATGTGACAAGTATTGTCATACAGGTAATATTACTCGAAGAATGTCCTTGTGCCCTACATTACATGGGACTGCTAAACAAGATAAAAACAAAGAAAACCACCCTATAACATAAAGCTAAAAATTAGTGAATTTGATTATATCAAAATCAAAGAGTGCTGTTTAAAAGGATAGTATAGACAAGGTTAAAATGTCAAAAGCTGCTTAGAAGATGCCGCGTGCACGTGGAAGGTAAAGGAACAGCTAATATTTAGAATTCAAAAAAAAAAAAAAGTCCTGGAAATTAGCAAGAAAAGAGTCAAAACCTAAATTTATAAATGGCAAACCCTAAATGGTTCAAACAAAACATAAAAGTCATCGCAACTAATTTTCAATCAACACATGCTTGCTAAAACATACAGATTTCAACCCCATACCCTTCCGATTGTAAAAAAAAACATGACAGGTGGGCCAAGTATTGCTGGAAAAGCAGGGAAGCGGGGGCCACAGCACTGCTGGTAGCCATGGGAATGGTGTAGCCATTTACATTTATTTTTCTAATGTTTACTTATTTTTTTGAGAGAGACAGAGCACCAATTGGGGGTGGGCAGAGAGAGAGGGAGACGCAGAACCCGAAGCAGGCTCCAGGCTCTGAGCTGTCAGCACAGAGCCCGACACGGGGCTCGAACTCAGGGACCGTGATACCACAACCTAAGCCGAAGTCGGCCGCCCAGCCAACTGGGCCACCCAGGCGCCCCTGGTGTAGCCATTTGATAGAGCAAACTGGTAGTGCTTTGTCAAATCATTTTTCTGAACACTCAGTTTCGGTCGAATTAGAGACCGTAACTTTGGTCTGATTTTGCAGTGCTTTTCATGAGAAAGGAGAAGCCTATGTGACTCAACTATTAATTAAAGCCGTGGTCACGTGATGCCATTTAGCCAATGTAATGTGAGCGACTGGCTCCAGACAGAGGTTGAGGAAGCCTTGCATGGCTCACGTGGTCAGTCAAGAGAAGAACATGCCCCGGGTAGCCACAGGACCTTCAGCCTGATTACCTCCGCGAGAGACGTAGCAAACACACCTCAATCCAACACACAGCCTGAACGCTAGGCTCCTCTCTTCATCCACCAATCCCTAGGCCAGGCGCATTCTTTCCTTGATAAGACCTGGGATATGTTACCTTTTCTCTATTACCATTAATGATAATTTAGTTTTTGTACCTATTCAATTGCTAGAATAGCATCTTTACCAATATTCCTATCTGCTTCCCTTGCCCCACACCCCAGCCCAGCCAATTCATCCTGAAATCTTCCATAATTATTTCTTTTTATTTTTTTTTTATTTCAGAAAGAGTGAGAGAGAGAGAGAGAGAGAGAGAGAGAGAGAGAGAGAGAACAGGTGAGCAGGGGAGAGGGAGGGAGAGAGGGAGAGAAACTCGAGCAACCTCCAGCCTCAGGGTGGAGCCGGATGTAGGGCTAGAACCCATGACCCTGGAATCATGACCTGAGCTGAAATCAAGAGTGGGCGCTGACTAACTGAGCCACCTAGATGCCCTATAATTATGTTTTTAATGTAGATCTGATCATATAGTGCCAATTTCCTGCTAAAAATCCTTCAGAGGGTTTTTATAGTTTCTGCAGTGAAATAAAATTCACCTCCTAAATATATCGTGCCCATCAGGTGGACAGCTCTGGCGATTTCTCCACCTCTTCTCCCAGCGCTGCCCCACGGGTACCCTTGACTCCCGTGCTGGAGGCTGTCTGCTGTTCCTCAGAATTATCCTGACACTGGTAATTAGCCCTTCTTCTGTAACTCAGGAGCTAGAAACTACATTTCTCAGACACCACTGCCGGCAGTGTTCCAGTAGAGAAACTGTCGATGTAAGGCACTGGCGAAAGATTGGGATAGTGGAACAGAAACCGGAACCACCAATGTTCCCCTGACATCGGCTGGCACGTGGGTGAAATTCAGCAGACACCAGGTCGAGATTTCACAGTGACTAAAGCAGACGGATCTAATAGTGACTACGCTGTCTCTCGTAGGTATCTACTTCTGTGCTGCCTCACCTGAAATCCCTGGGGTTGGGCTCTTGCAAAGATTACGACAGTCTACTTTTCTAAAATCCCTGGAAGTCTCCCTTGTCCTTTTGGAAGCTCACTCAGTCCGAACGTTTTGTAATTAGCGAATCTTTATATGAAATACTTTACCCGAAATGTCTAGTGTGTTTTCTGTTTTTATAATTCGTGGCAGAAACAGTCTAGGAACGAGTCAGGTGATCTCATCTCATACATTTCTGCTCTTTAGCTCCAATTTTGTTTACCGAAGATCCCTTACCATTACTGCGTTGCTTCATTTCTACTTATCTTTCAAAACTGAACTGGAAAGTCACTTTCTTTGGGAGGCGGCTGAACAAACTTACAAATCTGATAAAGATGGTCCCACTTCAACCTGACTTTCTCTCTCATCACTCGGAATTTTGGTTGTTTCTTAACTTGTGTCTACTTTCTACTTAGTTCTAAGCCTCAAAAGAGCAGAGACTGCCAAAGTCACTAAATAAGTATGTGATCGGTGCTTAAAGGATAGTTTAGAACAGGTGAGTATTAACACATGACGTGAATCTTCCAGATTGTATAACAGAAATGAGAGACAACCCAGCTCAGTGTTTTCATTATTTATGTTGAAGTTACACACACCTGAGGATTGAAACAGCCCTGTCACTTGTTGTCTGTGTCACCACTGAAAAATTACTTCACCCTGCTTTGTGGTTGTTTTCACAACAATAACCACTAAATTATAGGATTTCAAGATAATAAGTATTTGACAGAGTGTTTACATATAGCAAGTAATAAAGATTATTTTGCTATTGTTGCTGTTGTTGTTGTTGTTATTATTATTATTATTATTATCACCTGTAGTTCCAGGAATCACTATTCAAATTTGGGACCAAATACATTTTTAAGTGAATTGCTGGATATCTTTAGCTCTGACTACATACTATTTAAAATTCAGGAATCTGGGCATGTGGGTGGTTCAGTCGGGTAAGCATCCAACCCTTGATTTTAGCTCAGGTCATGATCTCACAATTCATGAGATCAAGACCCATGTTGAGCTCTGCACTGACAGCCCAGAGCCTGCTTGGTATTTTTTCTCTCCCTCTCTCTCTCTCCCCGTCCCTAGCTCATACGCACACTCTCTCTCTCTTTCTCTCTCTCTCTTCCTCCCTCAAAATAAATAAACTTAAAACAATTAACATAAAATAAAATTCAGGAATCAAGGACAATTAAATATATTCATTGCAATCAAAACAGAGCATCTGAACTCATTATTTGTTAGATTTGAAATGGAATAGATTTGGATTGTGATAGGTACATGTACATACAAATACACATTTTCTGCAATTAAGAGTATTGGACAAATTATCAATGGCTTGATATTAGGCTTTATTCAACTAATCAGTACCAGGTCTAACCCTTCTAGAATGAAAGAAACCCTACAAGTCATGTATTAAAATTTTGGGGAAAAGAAATGAATCTAGACCCACATAGTGAGATTTCAGTAAAACAGAACACAGCCTTCCATGCCTCACCAATACACAAATAAGTATCTGTTTCTCTTACACTTATTATATTTCAATACGGCATATTATATTATAGCAACCAGATTATAACTACATATATCTGTACATATATCTATATATTCATATAACTACATATATCTAGATTAATATACACTTATATTCCATACAGGTTAATAATAAATGTTATATATCTGTATATATTATAATTATATGGATGGCATCCAGATTTCAAGTTGGGATAATTTGAAATTTAAACATTTTTATAGATGTCACCCTTACTTTTATAAGAAAATGCCATTTACTCCCAGGCAAAGAAGTTAGTCAACTTTGTGAAATACAGACTATAAGGTTTTATTTTTTTCAAGCACAATAGTATGTTTCTTTGAGGTTCTTTGTATTAAAAGATGGTTTTGAAAATACTTCATGACTTTTTTTCTTTTTGTGGCTGGAAGGAAATCATTTCTGAAGCATTTAATCTAAATGTCTTTGCTAAGTAAAACTTCCCTGTATTTTAGAGTAACAATTCAAACTGTGTAGAGACAAGGTGTTTATAAATAGCCATGTTCTTACATTTGTCATCCTTTTCTGTGTGTGTGTGTGTGTGTGTTAAAATTAGCTATGGAATGCACATGTAGAGTGGTTTTTGTGAAGGGGCCGGACTGTATCTGTAGGTGTGCATGTTGCGTTAGTCTTGAAGCCGCATGAATTTTTTGTACGTCGCACTCTTTGGTTGGGAGCATCATATTCTACAGGACTTGTCTTTGATATGCTAGCGATGAGGTCTCACAGTCTAGGATTCTCTCGAACAGATTTGCAACAATGATGATGACGTTGTTAATGTATTCAGTGGATAGTATGCTTCACATATGTTATGTAATTGAATCTGCACAACAAATATATTAAGAAGGTATTATTATCCTCATTGAATAGATGAGTTAACTCGTTTCCAGAGGGTGTTTAGTTGATATCGTAGGCGAGAGCTGCACCATTAATCCAGTCTGTCTGACACTGGGATTTGATTGTGGTGGATACACACTGACTACAGAACAATGTTTTCAATGCGTGATACCTGGCTACAGGCTGGCTCCGACCAGCTCAGGAGAGCAGATTCCGTGCGTGTCTTTTTAGTCCTCTGTTCAGTGATGTCATGTGGCTAGCAGGAATTCGGACCTGGCAAAAGTGCATTTTACCACGGGAATAACTAAATGGTACAAGTCAGTGCTTTTATACTTGAGAGAGCGAGTTTTCATGCATACTACTGACAATGGACATACTGTTACTATGCCATTAAGTGGCCCAAACTATGAATTGATCCTTTTTGTTTTGAATATATTCACAAAAATTCACTTTAAAAAATTGTTTTTAAATTAAAAAAATTTAATACATTTTAAATAAAAACGTTAAATAACAATACATCTTAAATAACAATTTTAAATAACAATACATTGTAAATAAAAATTTTAAATAACAAAATGTTTAAAATTTTTCACATGTTTAGTTTTGAAGGAGAGAGAGCAACAGAACGTGAGTGGGGGAGGGGCAGAGAAAGAGGGAAGCACAGACTTCGAAGCAGGCTCCAGGCTCCAGGCTGTCGGCACAGAGCCCAACGCAGGGCTCAAACACACAAACCATGAGGTCAGGACCTGAGCTGAAGTCAGACACCCAACCGACTAGGCCACCCAGGCGCCTCACAAAAATTCACTTTCACCTGTAACTATTGGCTCTTTACTAAATCTAAAGCAAATGAGTTTTTAAAGGTCAATTAAATTAGGTGTTCATAATTGTGGAGTGTTTAAATATATGTTTACTGAGTATTCTAAATCAGCCTTCTTCTATCAGTTTTGGTTCCCATACAAGTATTAGCAGGTGTGTGACTCTCACTGCAGATGGATGGATGGATGGATGGATGGATGGATGGATGGATAGGTAGAGAGCAGACCCTGGAAATTTTAGGAACTCCTATCAGTGCACTGTAACTACAGTCTTGAGGCGTTTTTTTTTTTTTAACTAATTAAAATAATTTTTTTATTTTATTTTAATTTTTTTATATATATATGAAATTTATTGACAAATTGGTTTCCATACAACACCCAGTGCTCATCCCAAAAGGTGCCCTCCTCCATACCCATCACCCACCCTCCCCTCCCTCCCACCCCCCATCAACCCTCAGTTTGTTCTCAGTTTTTAACTGTCTCTTATGCTTTGGCTCTCTCCCACTCTAACCTCTTTTTTTTTTTTCCTTCCCCTCCCCCATGGGTTCCTGTTAAGTTTCTCAGGATCCACATAAGAGTGAAACCATATGGTATCTGTCTTTCTCTGTATGGCTTATTTCACTTAGCATCACACTCTCCAGTTCCATCCACATTGCTACAAAAGGCCATATTTCATTTTTTCTCATTGTCACGTAGTATTCCATTGTGTATATAAACCACAATTTCTTTATCCATTCATCAGTTGATGGACATTTAGGCTCTTTCCATAATTTGGCTATTGTTGAGAGTGCTGCTATGAACATCGGGGTACAAGTGCCCCTATGCATCAGTACTCCTGTATCCCTTGGATAAATTCCTAGCAGTGCTATTGCTGGGTCATAGGGTAGGTCTATTTTTAATTTTCTGAGGAAGCTCCACACTGCTTTCCAGAGCGGCTGCACCAATTTGCATTCCCACCAACAGTGCAAGAGGGTTCCCATTTCTCCACATCCTCTCCAGCATCTATAGTCTCCTGATTTGTTCATTTTGGCCACTCTGACTGGCGTGAGGTGATACCTGAGTGTGGTTTTGATTTGTATTTCCCTGATAAGGAGCGACGCTGAACATCTTTTCATGTGCCTGTTGGCCATCCGGATGTCTTCTTTAGAGAAGTGTCTATTCATGTTTTCTGCCCATTTCTTCACTGGGTTATTTGTTTTTCAGGTGTGGAGTTTGGTGAGCTCTTTATAGATTTTAGATACTAGCCCTTTGTCCAATATGTCATTTGCAAATATCTTTTCGCATTCCGTTGGTTGCCTTTTAGTTTTGTTGGTTGTTTCCTTGGCTGTGCAGAAGCTTTTATCTTCATAAGGTCCCAGTTATTCACTTTTGCTTTTAATTCCCTTGCCTTTGGGGATGTGTCCAGTAAGAGATTGCTATGGCTGAGGTCAGAGAGGTCTTTTCCTGCTTTCTCCTCTAAGGTTTTGATGGTTTCCTGTCTCACATTTAGGTCCTTTATCCATTTTGAGTTTATTTTTGTGAATGGTGTGAGCAAGTGGTCTAGTTTCAACCTTCTGCATGTTGCTGTCCAGTTCTCCCAGCACCATTTGTTAAAGAGGCTGTCTTTTTTCCATTGGATGTTCTTTCCTGCTTTGTCAAAGATGAGTTGGCCATATGTTTGTGGGTCTAGTTTTGGGGTTTCTATTCTATTCCATTGGTCTGTGTGTCTGTTTTTGTGCCAATACCATGCTGTCTTGATGATGACAGCTTTGTAGTAGAGGCTAAAGTCTGGGATTGTGATGCCTCCTGCTTTGGTCTTCTTCAAAATTCCTTTGGCTATTCGGGGCCTTTTGTGGTTCCATATGAATTTTAGGATTGCTTGTTCTAGTTTCAAGAAGAATGCTGGTGCAATTTTGATTGGGATTGCATTGAATGTGTAGATAGCTTTGGGTAGTATTGACATTTTGACAATATTTATTTTTCCAATCCATGAGAAGGGAATGTCTTTCCATTTCTTTAAATCTTTTTCAATTACCTTCATAAGCTTTCTATAGTTTTCAGCATACAGATCCTTTACATCTTTGGTTAGATTTATTCCTAGGTATTTTATGCTTCTTGGTGCAATTGTGAATGGGATCAGTTTCTTTATTTGTCTTTCTGTTGCTTCATTGTTAGTGTATAAGAATGCAACTGATTTCTGTACATTGATTTTGTATCCTGCAACTTTGCTGAATTCATGTATCAGTTCTAGCAGACTTTTGGTGGAGTCTATTGGATTTTCCATATATAATATCATGTCATCTGCAAAAAGCGAAAGCTTGACTTCATCTTTGCCAATTTTGATGCCTTTGACTTCCTTTTGTTGTCTGATTGCTGATGCTAGAACTTCCAGCACTATGTTAAACAACAGTGGTGAGAGTGGGCATCCCTGTCGTGTTCCTGATCTCAGGGAAAAAGCTCTCAGTTTTTCCCTGTTGAGGATGATGTTAGCTATGGGCTTTTCATAAATGGCGTTTATGATCTTTAAGTATGTTCCTTCTATCCCGACTTTCTCAAGGGTTTTTATTAAGAAAGGGTGCTGAATTTTGTCAAAGGCCTTTTCTGCATTGATTGACAGGATCATATGGTTCTTCCCTTTTTTTTTTTTGTTAATGTGATGTATCACGTTGATTGATTTGCGAATGTTGAACCAGCCCTGCATCCCAGGAATGAATCCCACTTGATCATGGTGAATAATTCTTTTTATATGCTGTTGAATTCGATTTGCTAGTATCTTATTGAGAATTTTTGCATCCATATTCATCAGGGATATTGGCCTGTAGTTCCCTTTTTTTTACTGGGTCTCTGTCTGGTTTAGGAATCAAAGTAATACTGGCTTCATAGAATGAGTCTGGAAGTTTTCCTTCCCTTTCTATTTCTTGGAATAGCTTGAGAAGGATAGGTATTATCTCTGCTTTAAACGTCTGGTAGAACTCCCCTGGGAAGCCATCTGGTCCTGGACTCTTATTTGTTGGGAGATTTTTGATAACCGATTCAATTTCTTCACTGGTTATGGGTCTGTTCAAGCTTTCTATTTCCTCCTGATTGAGTTTTGGAAGAGTGTGGGTATTCAGAAATTTGTCCATTTCTTCCAGGTTGTCCAATTTGTTGGCATATAATTTTTCATAGTATTCCCTGATAATTGTTTGTATCTCTGAGGGATTGGTTGTAATAATTCCATTTTCATTCATGATTTTATCTATTTGGGTCATCTCCCTTTTCTTTTTGAGAAGCCTGGCTAGAGGTTTGTCAATTTTGTTTATTTTTTCAAAAAACCAACTCTTGGCTTCGTTGATCTGCTCTACAGTTTTTTTAGATTCTATATTGTTTATTTCTGCTCTGATCTTTATTATTTCTCTTCTTCTGCTGGGTTTAGGCTGCCTTTGCTGTTCTGCTTCTAGTTCCTTTAGGTGTGCTGTTCGATTTTGTATTTGGGATTTTTCTTGTTTCTTGAGATAGGCCTGGATTGCAATGTATTTTCCTCTCAGGACTGCCTTCGCTGCATCCCAAAGCGTTTGGATTGTTGTATTTTCATTTTCGTTTGTTTCCATATATTTTTAAATTTCTTCTCTAATTGCCTGGTTGACCCACTCATTCTTTAGTAGGGTGTTCTTTAACCTCCATGCTTTTGGAGGTTTTCCAGACTTTTTCCTGTGGTTGATTTCAAGCTTCATAGCATTGTGGTCTGAAGGTAAGCATGGTATAATTTCAATTCTTGTAAACTTATGAAGGGCTGTTTTGTGACCCAGTATATGATCTATCTTGGAGAATGTTCCATGTGCACTCGAGAAGAAAGTATATTCTGTTGCTTTGGGATGCAGAGTTCTAAATATATCTGTCAAGTCCATCTGATCCAATGTGTCATTAAGGGCCCTTGTTTCTTTATTGACCGTGTGTCTAGATGATCTATCCATTTCTGTAAGTGGGGTGTTAAAGTCCCCTGCAATTACCACATTCTTATCAATAAGGTTGCTTATGTTTATGAGTAATTGTTTTATATATTTGGGGGCTCTGGTGTTCGGCGCATAGACATTTATAATTGTTAACTCTTCCTGATGGATAGACCCTGTAACTATTATATAATGTCCTTCTTCATCTCTTGTTACAGCCTTTAATTTAAAGTCTAGTTTGTCTGATATAAGTATGGCTACTCCAGCTTTCTTTTGGCTTCCAGTCGCATGATAAATAGTTCTCCATCCCCTCACTCTCAATCTAAAGGTGTCCTCGGGTCTAAAATGAGTCTCTTGTAGACAGCAAATAGATGGGTCTTGTTTTTTTATCCATTCTGATACCCTATTTCTTTTGGTTGGCGCATTTAATCCATTTACATTCAGTGTTATTATAGAAAGATATGGGTTTAGAGTCATTGTGATATCTGTATGTTTTATGCTTGTAGTGATGTCTCTGGGACTTTGTCTCACAGGGTCCCCCTTAGGATTTCTTGTAGGGCTGGTTTAGTGGTGACAAATTCCTTCAGTTTTTGTTTGTTTGGGAAGACCTTTATCTCTCCTTCTATTCTAAATGACAGACTTGCTGGATAAAGGATTCTCGGCTGCATATTTTTTCTGTCTAGCACCCTGAAAATCTCGTGCCAATTCTTTCTGGCCTGCCAAGTTTCAAAAGAGAGATCAGTCACGAGTCTTATAGGTCTCCCTTTATATGTGAGGGCACGTTTACCCCTGGCTGCTTTCAGAATTTTCTCTTTATCCTTGTATTTTGCCAGTTTCACTATGATATGTCGTGCAGAAGATCGATTCAAGTGACGTCTGAAGGGAGTTCTCTGTGCCTCTTGGATTTCAATGCTTTTTTCCTTCCCCAGTTCAGGGAAGTTCTCAGCTATTATTTCTTCAAGTACCCCTTCAGCACCTTTCCCTCTCTCTTCCTCCTCTGGGATACCAATTATGCGTATATTATTTCTTTTTAGTGTATCACTTAGTTCTCTAATTTTCCCCTCATACTCCTGGATTTTTTTATCTCTCTTTTTCTCAGCTTCCTCTTTTTCTATAACTTTATCTTCTAGTTCACCTATTCTCTCCTCTGCCTCTTCCATCCGAGCCGTGGTGGTTTCCATTTGGTTTTGCATTTCATTTAAAGCGTTTTTCAGCTCCTCGTGACTGTTCCTTAGTCCCTTGATCTCTGTAGCAAGAGATTCTCTGCTGTCCTGTATACTGTTTTCAAGCCCAGCGATTATTTTTCTGACTATTATTCTAAAATTCATTTTCTGTTATATTATTTAAATCCTTTTTGATCAGCTCATTAGCTGTTGTTATTTCCTGGAGATTCTTCTGAGGGGAATTCTTCCGCTTGGTCATTTTGGATAGTCCCTGGCGTGGTGAGGACCTGCAGGGCACTTCCCCTGTGCTGTGGTGTATAACTGGGGTTGGCGGGCGGGGCCGCAGTCCGACCTGATGTCTGCCCCCAGCCCACCGCTGGGGCCACAGTCAGACTGGTGTGTGCCTTCTCTTCCCCTCTCCTAGGGGCGGGATTCACTGTGGGGTGGCGTGGCCAGTCTGGGCTACTTGCACACTGCCAGGCTTGTGATGCTGGGGATCTGGTGTATTAGCTGGGGTGGGTAGGCAAGGTGCATGGCGGCAGGGGGGGGCAGGCTTAGCTTGCTTCTCCTTAGGTGATCCACTTCAGGAGGGGCCCCTCTTCTGTGGTCCTCTCGTCTGCGCTTGGGTCTGGCGACTCCGTTGTCCCAATCCTCTGGCGGTTTTCTGGGTTATTTAGGCAGGTGTAGGTGGAATCTAAGTGATCAGCAGGACGCGCGGTGAGCCCAGCGTCCTCCTACGCCGTTGAGGCATTTATTAAAATGTTCTACTTTTGCTTTTTAAATGATAATTACCATTGGTTAAATGTAATTATAAAAACTAGTGTCTTTGGTTTTTGCTGATTGTGCAATGTATACTCACTCATGTTTTTATGAATGGTACACTGGGCTTATACTTTAATAATTAGATTTTAGTACATATGTGAATTACAGCTCAAATATGAATCTTTTCTATTCCTATTTCTAAGGTCATTGTAAACCAATCCTCCTATCCTAAATACAATGTATAAAACGTTATTATGACTGATTTCTTACCCTACTAGACAATGAAAAAGAGTGGTCTGTGTTCTTAAAGGTCTTTTTTTGCCTCCTTTGAGAGAATGAGTTAAAATAGCTTCAGGCATATGTGAGAGAGGATCATTGTAACATCCTGATGGTTAGGTGTTTAAAAGATAATGACAGAGAACGGAATATATCTGGAATTTGGAAGATAAGGAAAATCCCAAGAGAGTTGCTCAATTTTAATCATTTTGAGTAATATAAAAAACTTCCAGGTTTTGATATTTTTTACAAAAATATATATTTACAAAGTTTATGAGTGGATAAATGTCTGTTCCCTCAAGTGTGTGGGAGGAAACTGAGCTGGATAACTTGGAGGTATAAAAGGATGCTGGTCTACCCTAGAAAGAAAAGCCTAGTGAAGTAAAGGTTAAGGGATGGTTATAGACAAAGTATTGAATTGTGATGGATTTTTAACATAAATTTTACATATTTTTTTCTTTGAAAACACAGTTTTTATTACAGGCAATTATCTTATTCATGGTGATATCTTCAGATAAATTTGTTACCATAAAGTGTCCTAACACTTGTTTGGAAGGCTGAATAATGGTCTCCCAAAGATGCCCATGTTCAAGTCCCCAACACCTATAAATGTGTTAGGTTATATGACCATGGGGAGTTGAGGCAGTAGATGAAATTGGAGTGTCTGACTAGCTGACCTTAAAATAGGGAGATTATTCTAGATTATACTGATGGGTCCAATATAATCACAAGGGTCCTTCAATGTGAAAGACGGAGACAGTGGCAGGCGTCAGAGTGATGTGCTCTAAGAAAGATTCACATCACCGGACTTTGCTAGCTTTGAAGTCCATGAGGAAGGGAATATGGGTTGCCACTCAAGCCTGGAAAAGATAGGATTTTCACCTAGAGTTTCTAGAAAGGTATCTAGCCCTGCTAACAATTTGATCTTTGCCCAGCGGAACACATTTTGAACTTCTAATATGCAGAATTAAAAGAAAGTAATTTCGTATTGTTGTAAGTCACTACATTTGTGGTCATGTGATAAAGTAATAATAGGAAATTAACATGGGAGGGATGCTAACATGAGAAAACATTCTGAAATGCTAGTCTTTCAAAATTTAATTTGAAGGCATAGCTTCTTCAAAGAGAAAAAAAAGCAGGGACTCAATTACTGTTAGAACACAGGAGAGGTCAAAGCAAGGCTGAACTGATGCTAAGACACTCGGTAAGAAGGTCTTAAGATTCTGAGTAGGGGGTCAGTTCCAGAGAGAGAGGCACACCTTCCCATGACAGCACATAAACCATATGGTCTAGCACGCATGGCCCAACACGAATGATGTATGGAGTCAGGGCCCTTGGTCAGGCATTACAGAAATGGCCTCTATGATCAAAAGTAGACAATCCTTACAAACTGGATCCATGTCAGCCCTTCCTTTAATATATTTGACTAACCTGGAAAAGATTTTGTGTTCTGTGGTAGAGAGAAATTAATAAAATACCGGTTATTAATATACGCCTGGCTTCTTGAATTTAATGACCAAAAAGTAGCTACTGTGGGTTGAATAATTCTCGTCAGCTTGTCAGTTTCGTCAGCCTCCTGATAAATGAAACAGAGCAAATGTAGTAAGTTTTCTCTGAAATCCCGTGGCTCTGATGGATTTGAGGGATTTATAATTTGTGTGGTAAATCATAAATGACCAAGCAATTAAAGCTATTCTGAAGAGTTTCAAAACATTATAAGACTGGTTGAATTTCCTCAATCCATTCTAATTATTTAATTATTTGTAAATTGAGTGCGCGTGCGTGCACACACACACACACACACACACACACACACAGACACAAGAACGTCAATAATAAGTTATCTGACACCCATCCAGTATCTTAGTGCTGTAAACAGAATGGCTGTGAACAGAATGGTATCTGTGTCCTAATCTCTGGAACCTCTGAATACATCACCTTAAATGACAAAAACAATTTTGCGTAGGCAATGAAGCTTACATACTTCCAATAGTGAGATTATCATGGATAATCATAGAAGTCCTAAAGAAGAGAGAGAAAGAGAGAGAGAGAGAGAGAGAGAGAGAGAAAGAGAATTTCCTCCGGCTCAAGTCAGAGAGATGGGGCAAAAGGAGAAATCAGAGAGATTTGAAGCATGAGAAGGTCTTGTCCCCCACTCCTGGATGGAGCTCCTCCACAGCGGATGGGGACAATTTCTAAGAGCAAAGACTAGCAAGCATTATGAAGGTCAGCAAGGACAGGATCCTCCCTGGAGCCTGAATGAACGTGATAGCACATTCTGTCCCACCGACTCCAGTGAGGATCCCGATCTTGCCAACTCCTTCATTTCAGGCTTTGTGAGATGCTAAATAGAGGATCCGCTCGAGGTCACCAGACTTCTGACCCACACAAGCTGTGAGGTAACATATCTGTGTTGTTTTCAAGCCCTGCTCTTGTGGGAGGTTGTTACAACGGTGAGAGACGACAAATCACCTTGCTTAAGGAAGCAGGCGTTGGACGGAGTCCCCAGGACTCAGCAAAGCACCTGGCCCCAGGATGGATCAGATGCCCTGGCTGGGGAAGGACTGAGAGTCCCAGAGAGCAGAGGATTATTAGTGCACCGATTTTCCTCTCAACTGGAGCGTTGCCTCTGGATTCTCAGGACCGTTACAATAACTACAAAGCTAAAAATAAAATCCACTCACAACTCGTACTTCTGTGTGGACTGGTGCCCTGTGTTTTTGATTCACCTAGCATGCTCCTAGGCCACCTGGCTCATCCTGAACCGGGGCTGTGGCGTGTAACTTTGACAGTCACAGTATTCTGTTGCCATGAGATGTGTTAGAGGAGACGTTGCAAAATCACCCTTTTCAACCCTGCCAGGTTCTGACAGTTTGCATTCTAGCTCAGACCTCACACCTGAATTGCCCCCCTTGAAGGACTTCTCCTGAGACTTTAAATGATTTTGTTTTCATTTGAATAAACACTTGAAGAGATTTTTGTGCAATTTGATTACCATGTTGCTTGTCAGATGTCTGTAAGAGAATTATTCAGTTGAAAAATTGCACTGTTTTTCAAAAAGATGTGTTATATCTGAAACACGTACAGGAGTATCACGAGCATGCTAAGTTCTGTGAAAAGTACTCCCTCACTTGCTTTTTTGCCGCTGATAATTTCCTCCGAATTTTTTAGGTTTCTTCACATATATCCCTCACCTTTCTTCCTCTACCATGTGCCCGTTACTGTGCTCACGTAAATGAAACAGTTGCTTGTCCTTGGTATTAAATGGCACCCTGTCCTAAGAATTTAAAGGCCTCCGAGTAGCATATCAGAAAGGTTAACGGCAAATGAGATGATGCATTTCAGTGATACTGTGGACTTCATTAAAATTTAGTATTCGTTATTAGTCTTTTCTAAGATTACGAGTTCCATTGAATCATTTGATTCTGCCCTTGGAGTTTCACTAATAATTCAAAAACTTTGTTTCCAGTATGTCTTGTCAGCATCTTTAAGCCTCACGCTAATGACCCAGGACCACCCAACTATCAAAGATGGGAACCTCTGATAGACTTGGGGCTTATCTGTCAGGATGAATTGATCTCCTTTCAACATGGCTTCCCTCGTGGATGCGGTCACCATTTATATCCACGCCGCCCGTATTCTGATCACGTGTTCCCTAATAAAGAACTTCAAGTACGTGTATGATACGGTGTTTGTGTCATGGTCTATAAATAATGCATTAGTTACCAAATATTTGAAATATGGAAAATGAAAACTGAAAAATAAAAGACGTGGATGATCTCTTTGCCTAGAGATAACTACCACCATCATTTTGGTATATTCGTCCCCAGTAATTACACACAACGAATATTATACTGTGGATATAGATTTTCAACTTTTTTTTTTTTTTTGCCTAACATGATGAGTGGTTTCTATTTTCATTAGTTAACATTAAAATTGAAATGTGAATCGACTATCATTTGGGTGTAGCGCAATTTGCTTAATCATTTATTCATTGCTGAATTCAGTTATTAAAGTTGTGCTATTGTAAATAACACCAAAAGACGGGATATTTGGGGTGCCTGGGTAGCTCCGTCGGTTAAGCAGCTAACTCTTGCTTTCAGCTCAGGTCATGAGCTCACAGTCGTGGGATCGAGCCCCACGTCAGGCTCCATGCTGAGTGTGAAGCTTGCTTGGAATTCTCTCTCTCCCTCTCTCTCTCTGCCCCTTCCCAGCTCATGGTGTTTGTCTGTCTGTCTGTATGTCTCTCTTTCTCTCTCTCCTTCTCCCTCGTTCCCTCTCTCCCTCAAAATACATAAACATTAAAAAATATACATGATGCCTGCACAAAATGTATTTTCCGCCATTGACAGGCTGCTAGACATCTATAAAGACTGTGAAAGTTCATGACACAATCAATTGCTTCCCAAGTCCAGAAGACAGTGTCACATGCCTGCCTCTCCATCATTTAATATTACCTGCCAATTCTGCTAATTATACGAAGAATAGTATTTCATTATTTTAATTTGCATTGCTTTGATTTCTAGTAAGACCATATGTTTTCAATCTATGATTCATTATCTTTAAAAGAGTTGATAATATCTGTCTTGTTTACCTGACGGATTTATTTAAACGATTAAGTTAATCTTCCCTATTATCAGCCTGCACAATATCACGTGCGTCTCCAGCACAATCATATTTGCACTGATATATGTGCTGTTCTCCACTTCCTGTCTGTCCTTCACACTCAACTACACTGTGTCATACTTTGAAGCATGGGCCATGACAGCTTTTGCTTACGCCAAGTGGCTCTACGTGTTATGGGTTCTCAAAGCAGGATGAACTGGGAACCTTGCAGGGGCTTAATGACACTTTAATAAAAATGAAGCGGGAGAAGTAAAGCAACAAGGAGACCAGGAATGCCCTTATAGGCAAAGGAAGGACCATAGATTCTGTCCAAGTAAACCAGTGAGTGATACTAAATAAACATCGCCTTACATCTTTATTTCAACTAACCTCAAGACCAAATATAATGCATGCAGTAGTATTTGAAGAACATGGGTCTTTGTCATCAAAATAAATCACAGATATTTTCACAGAAGGACAATTTGCAGCTAAGCAGTAATGGGTGAATAACCTTTACGCATAGTGTTGAAAGTATAAGATGCTCACGGATGCAGAAAAAAAAAAAGCATTTGACAAAGTAAAAGACTCTTTCATGATAAGAAAAACCCTCAACAAAGCAGGTCTAGAGGCAACATACCTCAGCATAATAAGGGGCATATATGAAAAACCCTCCGGGAATATCATCCTCAATGGGGAGAACTGAGAGCTTTCCTCCTAAGGTCAGGATCAAGACAAGGATGTCCGCTCTCACCAATTTTATTCATCATAGTACTTGAAGTCTTAGCCACAGCAATCAGACAAAAGAAGTAAAAGACATCCTGATTGGTTGGGAAGAAGTACAACTTCGACTATTTGCACATGACATGATACTATATACAGAAAACCCGAAAGACTCAACCAAAAAATTACTAGAATTGATAAATGAATTTATTGAAGTCATGGGGTACAAAATCAATGTTCAGAAATCTGTTGCATTCCTATACACTAATAATGAAGCAGCGAAAGAGAAATCAGGAAAACAGTGCAGGGGCACCTCGGTGGCTCAGTGGATTAAGTGTCTGACTTCGGATCAGGTCAGGATCTCATGGTTCATGAGTTCGAACCCCAGGTTGGACTCTGTGCTGACAGCTCAGATCCTGGAGACTGATTCAGATTCTGTGATCCTGTGTCTCCCTCTCTCTCTGCCCCTCCCTCACCCATGCTCTGTCTGTCTCTATCTTTCAAAAAAAATAAACATTAAACATTTTTTTAAAAAAGAAAACAATCCAATTTACAATTACACCAAAAACTATAAAATATCTAGTAATAAACTTAACCAAAGAGGTGAAAAACCTGTATTCCAACAACTATAAAACATGGATGAAAGGAGTTGAAGAGGATGAAAAGAAACGGAAAGACATTCCATGCACATGGTTTTGAATAACAAACATCGTTAAAATGTCTCTACTATCCAAAGCAGCCTACAGATTTAATGCGATCCCCCTCAAAATATCAACAGCATTTTTCACACAACTAGAACAAACTATCTTAAACCACAAAAGACCCAAAATAGCCACAGTAATCTTCAAAAAGAAAAACACAACTGGATGTATCCCAATTTCAGACATCAAGATATACTACAAAGCTGTAGTAATCAAAACAGCATGGTATTGGCACAGAAATAGACACATAGATAAATGGAACAGAATAGAAGACCCAGAAACAATCCCACAATTATATGGTCCATTAATCTTTGACGAAGCAGGAATGAGTATACAATGGGAAAAAGTCTCTTCAACACATTGTGCTGGGAAAACTGGACAGCAACATGCAAAAGAGTGAAACTGGACCATTTTCTTTCGTGAGACACAGAAAATAAACTCAAGATGGACTGAAGTCCATCTGACCTAACTGTGAGAACTGAAACCATAATAATCCTAGAAAAGAGCATAGACAGCAATTTCTCTGTTATCTGCTGTCACAACATTTTTCTAGATATGTCTTCTGAGGCAAGGGAAAGAAACACGAAAATAAATGATTAGGACTACATCAAAATTAAAAGCTTCTGCACAGTGAAGAAAACAACAAAACTAAAAGGCAACCTACTGAATGGAAGGAGATATTTTCAAATGACCTATCCAATCCAGACAGACAGATCTCTATCACATAATGGAATATTATTGAGCCAGAAATATAGGTTGAAATTTTGCCATTTGCAACAACATGATGGATCTAAAGAGTATAATGCTAAGTGAAATAAGTCTGTCAGAGAAAGGCAAAGAGCACATGATTTCACTCATGTGTGGAATTTAACAAACAAAACAAATGAACAAAATAAGAGACCAAAAAAGAGACTCTTAACTACAGAGAACCAACTAATGGTTACCAGAGGGGAAGTGAGTGGGGGGTGAGTAAAATAGGTGAGTGGGGATTAAGAGCACACCTGTCATGATGAATACTGAATAACGTATAGAATTGTTGAATCGCTCCATTGCGCACCTGCAACTAATATAACACTATGTTAACCATAATGGAATTAATATAATAAGCTTAGTCAAAAATAGTTCAAGATGCTCAAAGTAGTCAAAATTTGAAGACCAGGTGGAAAAGGCACGCCTGTGAAAGTGAACTCCTAGGGGTCGCTGTACTTGCAAATATATGTGAGCTCAAGGTGCTTCTTACTTAGCGTTGACATAATATTGGCTGATGTTTACTAACGGCTTCCTATATGCCAGATACCATGCTAAGTACTTCTGCATAAAGTGACACATATGAATGTCACATCATCCCCATGAATTAGACACTGCCAGTCCTATTTTATACCTGAGGAAACCGAGGCACAGTACATTCATCCCTTGTTCACAGGCACAGAACACATGAGGAAAAAAAAATTAGGCTTTGAGATTAAAGAGGCTCTCTCTCCCCAGAAACAGATGGAGAAAAAGTTTGGGTCCAGATGCAAGCATGGAATACGAAAAAGTTTTACTTTTGTGTACATAATTGCCATTTCTCCAAGGGGGACTCTGTTCTCACCGGTTTCCTCACTGGGCTGTCACATGAACTGTTTAAAACTTAGACATTCCAACTTCTGCAGTCGTGCTGACAGATTTCCTGATCCCATCTGCTTTAATTCGAGCCACCTTCTAGGCTTATTCTTGGTCTCAATCTCCAAAGAGCTTTGGACAATCAAGCTCACGAGGGGCCCTCTCTGCTCTCTGCTTGCAAGGCCCCCACACTCAGTGCTGCCCTACTACGGATTCCACCACTTTTCCATTTTACCAGCTTTATGACATTTCAAGTTTTTTTTTCTCCCACTGACTATATTAATGATTCTTTGGTACGATAAGCAAAAGTCATTATTTTTTGATTAGCAGTGATGGTGAACCTAACATAAAGGAACATATTTGTTCTCTCCAATAACCTGCATCTATTGAAATTTATTTGATAGCTACAATGACTGTATTTTCAGCATAAAAGTGGCATATGCGGCTAACACAGAACAGTATAATTGGAAGGAAAACGGACATCATCAGGGTTGCATGGTTTTCGTATTTATATTTACACCTGCATCTCAACTAAAGTAGCACAAGTTTTGCTCCCAGAATATGAACATAAATATTGTGTAATTATGATCTCTCTATATACCCAAGTACAATTTTCATATCCAAAGTATATTTTATTTAGCTTTTCTGCCTATCAGCTTCTTAAATCTAAATATTTTTGGGGCTCCTGGGTGGCTTGGTCGGTTAAGCGTCCGACTTCAGCTCAGGTCATGATCTCACAGTCTGTGAGTTTGAGCCCCGCATCAGGCTCTGTGCTGATGGCTCAGAGCCTGGAGCCTGTTTCAGATTCTGTGTCTCCCTCTCTCTCTGCTCCTCCCCTGTTCATGCTCTCTCTCTGTCTCAAAAATAAATGCTGGAAAACTATCCTTTATTTTCAGACCGTGTTTACAATTTGATTGTGGGATTCGTTAGATTCTGGGCAGTAAGGAAAACACGATGATTTATATTATGAATTATTTCTTTCTTGAAAATTAAATTGGGAAAAGAAAGAAGATGAAATGGACTTTTTATTTTTCATTATTTTCCTAAACATGTAAATTCAGCCCTCTAGAAAGCCACGATTTTCACTAGGTCTAAACCAACTCAATTTACTCTGCATGTTTGTATGAGAACCATATATTGATTTTGAGAGAGATCTTATTCTTTCTTTGTTACACGTGCCCGAGCCAGGAAAATCAGTGACAATGATGATGAAGCCGAGACAGTACAGTAAGGAGAAGTGTAATTTATAATACTTGCTTGCCTTCCCCCCAAAAAATCATAATAAATATTATGTCTTCATTTAGAGTAATTCTTGTAGGTTTCTTGTTTAAAACTGTGATTCCTAGGATGCTGGGGACCATGCTGCAGAGTGCTTTGGGAGAACAAAAGAAAATGAGGCTCTGAATTTCTCATTTGAAAGGCGTCTGCTGAATCCCCAGCTCATCTGGGATCTTCTCCTTTCCTTCCCTGGGGAAACCAGCAGGCAGCGGTTGTTACGTAAAAAGTACAAGCTGTATTATCACCTTCAGGACGGGAACTAAAGAGCATCTAATCACGCAAGTGATTACAAGTCGTGAGGCCTTCACCTACCAAGAGATCATGTGTTTGAAAACAACATGTCGCTTGATGGTGATCATGACCCTGAGACGGGACGCAGTTAGAGCTCTGGTTCCATGCCTTGGAGAAGCCTGGTGGAACGCGTCCCAGGACTCTGGTGTGCCTTCCCCAGTCTCCCCCTCAGCAGGAGACTCCGTGTTGTCTCCTCTGTCACCGCCAATAGCAGGGAACAGGTCTCTCACTCTACAGAACTAATGTGGAAATACCATCAAGGAAAAATTCGGCTGATCAAGAATTATTTGCAGATGACTTTTCAAAGTACTTTTTAAGCAAAAGCAATGTAGTTCATGAGCAAAGTACAGAGACCCTGCTGCCCAGATGGTGCCTGGGTTCGAATCCCTCCAGGACTCCCTGCTTGTGAGGACACCTGAACCAGGTATTGTTACTTCTTGGTGAGTTTATCTTTAAAACAGAGATAAAAGAGAAACCTACCCTATAGGAGTTTGGGAGGATTTAGTGGTTGAGGAATATAAAAACTTAGGAAGGTACCTGGCAAAGTGTAAGCTTTCAGTTAATGACCGTCACCTTCATACATGGAAAGATTCTTAAATGTGGAAAACTATTCCTGACTCCTAGGAATATGTACAAATTCAAAAGAAGGGAAGGTATCACCTGATATGACTTTGGCCAGGTTAAGTCTAGGGAGGTAGAAACGCTTTAGTTTACCAAAGTTCTGTTTTACTCAGGTTTGATTAATTTGCTTACACCATAGCCTGGCCTTTTACAAGTGAAAATGTATTTCCCACTTTCCTTAAATAAGGATAATTTAAGAATAATAGAATTTCCCTGTGGTCTAAGATGTAGGTGGTTTTGGGATATGGAACAAAATAATGCAGACAGTTGTAGAAATATACATAGGGCTTGGCTTCATTTAACTTACTAAGTCATCAAGTGCTTTCCTGATAGAGATTAGTTTATTTGTTGTAATTTTCACTTATTAGTGTGAAGAATGTGTCATTAGTGGAAAGGATGATTTATGATGATAACAGGCAGAGTAATTAATATGCATACACACATTTACTCAAAAGTAAATATTTGAGGCATTCTTCACCATCTGAATCAACCTTAAGGAAACAAACCATAACAGCCATTTCATCAGTTTCATCCATGTCTCTGATCACTGCCAAATGATACATTGCAACAAAAATGTCCAAATATCCATTTTAGAATAAGGGGAAATATTAAGTCTCAACCTCGCTAAATTGCCTAAGAAGGTGATTTTTCTGTTCTCTAATGTGTCTCATTTCTTACTATGATAAATATGACAACCGAAAGAAGCTTGCTACCCCCCGCTGAATTCTTTCAAAGGTTTCTACAAGTTAAGAGAGAATGAAAAAGCCTTCGTGAAATTGAAATGTTTAGCTCAGCAATTTAAAAATCTTTTGTGCTGGGCTGTAGATTATAGTGCTATCTTCGAAAGGGGAGAAGTAGTTTTCCTTTTCCAGCAGCTATTCAGCTTTTAGATGCCACATTTAAACAAATTTCAAACTGCCCCATGAGAGATTAGGGTTCGTTATAGGGAAGGCTTTCCCCGAGAATTTAGGATGGTCAGATGGGAGACCTCCTTCTTATTTTAATGTTGTTTAATGGTCGGCTTCCCTTTCACGTTTTATTTTCTTCAAGTCCTCAGAAGGAATTCTCTCTGCAGTAGCTATTATGACTTGTCACCCAGAGTGCCCCCCTCCCCAAACCCCTGGAATGAAGATTTATTCCCCATCATCTGAGAGTCACCTTCCAGCCTTTTCAGTCCCTCCCACACAGGGCTGCTGAGTCCTTCACTGCACATCACAGCTCACCATGTTCCTCCATCCAATGTAGTTCGTCCCCCTCCTACACCCCAGGGTGTAGACCCCCGGAGCATCCTCAGAAACGTCTCCGCTCAGATTCAGCTTCCCAGCCTGCTACCTCAGCCCCCATGCTGCAGCACACACATGACCCTTTAGATCTTTTCGATTTTTTTAATAGCTAAGCATTTTTGGCACAAGCATATACAGCTCAATGACTGTTCACCACGCTCACATTCCACTATTCGTGGTAACCAGAAAGAAAACAGGAGGTTACCAGGTCCCCAGGATCCCGGCCCCCATTCTCAGGGCAATGGACTTTTCTGACTTCCAACACAATAGACAACCATGTCTGGTTGTGGACGGGATACAAATAGAATCACGAAATCTTTGTACTATTTGTGTTTTGGCTTTCTTCGCCTTACGTTTATGAGATCCGTCCATGTTGCTAAGGGTAGTTCATTTCTGCTTTGCAACAAGGTATTAATTGCGTGACTATGTCACATGTTGGCCACCCAATTATAGACATTTCTTTCTCATTCGGCTGTCATGAGTAGTGCTAAGAATATAATTATAAAATGTCCTTTGGAGAACATACTGATGCACTTCTTTTGGATGTCCTCGTGTCTTGAGAATTGCTAGTTCATAAGGAATATGTATTTCAGATTCTTAGAAGGTGCTAGTTTTCCAAAGGGGTTAGGACAATTTGCATTTCCACTAGTAGTGTATGAGGGACCTGGTTGCTTCCACAGGTGATATATGCTTGCTGACAGGTGATATATTCTGCTTCTTTTCTTTTATCCTTTCAGATGAATATATAGTAGCATCACATTAGAATTCCGTGTATATTTCACTGGCAATCATTTATTTGAACATCTTTTAATGTGTCAATTGGCTTCTAGGTACTTTCTTTTGTGAAATTTGTATTTAATTTTTTTCAACTATTTTGGGGGTACCTGGTGACTCAGTTGGTTAAGAGTCCAACTTTGGCTTCAGGTCATGATCTTCACGGTTAGTGAGTCTGAGCCCTCCACATCAGGCTGTCTGGTGTCAGCACAGAGCCCACTTTGGATCTTCTATTCCTTCTCTCTCTCTCAAAAATAAACAAATGTTTTTTAAAAATTAAAAAAAATATTTTATCTTTTTTGGGTTGATATTTAGGGATTATTCATCTAAGTCACTGATGAATATGCATTTTTCAAATATTTTCTTCCACTGTGTGGTTTAGATCTTTATTTAATGGTGACTTTAGAAGAACAAAGTTCTTAATTTTAATGCAATACATTTTATATTTTTCCCATTACAGTTAGTACATTTTATGCTTTGCCTGAGAAAATTTTGCTATCTGAAGGACATGAAGAGATTTTCCCATGTTTGCCTGTAAAATCTCTATTATCATCATTTATGTTCCACATATAATTCTACACTTGGCGTAGATTGCTTGTGTGTGTGCGTGCGTGTGATGTGAAGGTGGGTTAATGTCCATTTTTCAGGAAAGTCATAAAATTAACTGACCATTTAATGACTATAATTTTATAATCAGTCTTGGCATATGGTAGTTTAAGTGCTCTAGTTTTGGTCTTCTCAGGATTCTCTTCAATGGTTTTGGACCATTGTCCACATCAGTTTAGATTGAGCTTGTTAATTTACACCAAAAAAAGGGTGGGGGGGATACTGTTGAGATTGGGATTGGGGTTGAGATTGGTTTGAACCTTTAGATAATTTAGAGAAAATTAACATCTTTATAATATTGCAGCTGCCAATGTAGGGACATTGGAATAGCCTTCCTTTTCTTTAGATTCCCTTCAATTTCTTTCAATTACAACTGGAGTGTTCTTAGATTTGGACTTTTCTGTATAAAGTATTTTCATGCTTTTCCAAAAAGCATAATGTTAAAAATTTGACTATTTCTTTGTTTCTGATAAGTGGGTCTTGCTTTCTATTGACTTTATATCTCACTCCGTGTAAGGTTTACCTATTAATTCTAACGCTTTGCCTGTAGACATTTTAAAAATTTTACCACATACCCTGCTTTCCATTTATGGACTATACTGCCTTATATTATCTTTTGTCTTTGTGGGTGGGGACACTTTGGGTCAGAATGTACTGATGCGGGTTTCATGACTGAATATGGAGTGGATATTGGTGTTGTGAGTACTCATTTTGTAAACGTTATATTAAGTCCAGAGTGAATTCCTTGCAGGAAGAGACATATGTAGAGACATGGTTGGACACATGAATTGTTTCTCAATAGGTCTTCCTGTTCCCTATGGGCTGGTCAAAAAGAAGCATTAGATCACCCAGAGGGAAAAAAGAAATCACTGTCCTAAGTGTTTAAAATCCACAGGTGTGGTAAACTTTGATAAAACTTTGTGTGATTTTCCTCTCTGCTATGGGCATCCCCATAGGGCACCCAACACAGAGCTTGTGTGTTTATCAGAACCCTACTTGGCAAAATACCTTGGTTCTAACCATTCCCTTATTATCACAGGAAGCTTCTTTAAACTCTGCTTTTCATAGACTTTTTGCTTAGTGTTTTAGTCTTCTTCCCTGCTTGGTTTCGGGAATCAGTAAGTATCTTGTGGAGAAAACAGATTTTATCTTTGAGAGACCCCCAAAATCCAATTTTTGTCTCTCCAAACTTTCAATGATCACAAAACGTCCCTGTCCTCAGTCACAGCCATGTGCTGTGGCAAAGCTCAAAGTTTTTGCCTCTTAACCCATGCCAAGATTTATCATTTGCTCCAGGGAAAGATCTACCTCAGGAAGTCAGCTCACCTCTCTGAGGCACTTTCTCCTTTGGAATCTCAACACCATAAAGTCTTTGCTTCAGTAACCCTGATCTAAATAGATTATTTCTAGTTAGTTCCTTCCTTCCTTCCTTCCTTCCTTCCTTCCTTCCTTCCTTCCATCCTTCCCTCCTTCCTTCCCTCCTTCCTTCCTTCCTTCCTTCCTTCCTTCCTTTTTTTGTGTGTTTTGCCAAATGTTGATGAATGTGTGTGTGTGTTTTATGACTGGCCTCATACTGCTCATACTGGTATGGTCATTTCCATCAGATTCAATTGTGAGCATAGTGGACCATTCAACGTGGGATGAAATGGGCAGATTTACTATTTGTCAAAGCCAAAACAACAAAAACAAAAACAAAAAGTAAAGTGAAACATGAAACAGAAAGAAACACAAGGAAAAATGATAGCTGCGTGTTTCAATGATTATCTGAGACTCAGGAGCATATTAGAGTGTAAGGTCAAAGCATTAGATAGATTTGCTCACCAACATAGCTCTGAAGACGAACAAATTGCAGAGTATTAAACGGATGTATCTCCTAGTCCCTCTGAGTGGTTGTTGCCCTGCAGTCAAGATTGTATTGTAGCTGCTGACTCACTATTTTTGTTATGAGGCGTTTAATCTACATGTTGCCAGAAAAATCTTTCTATCTAAAACTGTACTGAAACAAACATGAGTTGCCTCTATTTTTTCTTATAAAGTCATACCACTGATGTAGAACATTCGAGTTGGAAGGGATAATAAAGGTTATAAACTCTGTATCCCCTTTATGGATATAATGAAATTCAAGCCAAAGACCATTAAATAATTTACTAAACACCATATATTATTTAGTGGTAGGATCAGCACTGCAATCAAATTTCCAGACTCCTGGTTCAGGATCTTTGCTTTCTACAATCAAGATTCACTCCGGATAACTATGTGCATGTATCTTCTCCATTTTCAGGTTATGTGCACTTAGTTTCCCCCTTTGATTTAAATCGAAACCCTGATTAGTGGTGCTCAGTCTGTCTCCTTCATGTTTCCCATCCACTCCTTTTTTTTTTAAGTTAGAAAAAATGACCTAGTTGAAAAGAGAGAACATAATGCTTTAGACAGATGGCAGGAACTCCTATGGAAGGATATTTCAAGGGGAAAGATGTGGCAAAATTTGTGTGGACTTTCTTGTGTGTAAGTGCAGAGGGGAAATGCTACATGAAAAAAACAATTGCAACAGTAGTCCTGTTTGTAAACCCTGCTCAAAGATGAAGCAGCACATCATGGGGGGGGGGGGGGGGTGGTGGTGGTAATTAGATTGCGTTTCCTTAGTTCCTGTTCCTTCTACAACATAGACACAAATTTGTAACAAAACATTCTGTTGAGATTTTTATTAGCTAACATGTGTCAAAGGTGCCACTATTTAATGAAAAAATAAATCAGAGCACAAGACTTGTACCAAAATAATATACTCTTACATCGGCCAAAAATCCCTTTCTGGGAGCTTACAAATTGCTAATATCATACTCCAAATCCACATGGAAAAACTGTATTATAGGTAAAGATGAAGTTCTCTTGTTATATAAATGATACCATATCACCTTAGCACCTTACTGGCTCATGATATTTATAATAAGATTCATTTGATGAAAACAGAATACTGAAGTCAGGGAAAACAAAGTAATATAGCCGGAATCATCAATCAAGCCATTTATAATAAAGTTAGGATGGCCTTAAAAGAATTCAGGCTGAAAAATAATTGTCATTTTAGTGAATCTTGAACTCTGTTCAATGGTATAGTTGTGATTTTTCACACTAAAAGACTCCTATGAAGTGGATGCCTTCTAAAATATTGATGGAGAGTAGGAATGGGAAATATTTGTTGGAGTTATATGGATATCTATATTGTTGTAGATCACAGAGATAGATATAGATTATATAAAACAGTATTAGTGACATTCACAAATATCAAGGTATTTCTTACTGTGGTATTAAAATTGAAGATATTTATTATCATCACCCTTCTAGATGGATTGCTAGAATTTAAAAGCTGGATTGGGGCACCTGGGTGACTTGGTCGGTTAAGCACCCAACTCCTGATTTTGCCTCAGGTCATGACCTCGTGGTTCTTGAGTTCAAGCCCCTTGTCAGGCTCTGTGCTGACAGTGCAGAGCCTGCTTGGGATTCTCTCTCTCTCCTTCTCATCCTCTCTCCCTCTCTCTCCCTCTCCCTGTCTCAAAATAATAATAATAATACTAAATAATAATAAGATAAATAAAAACTTAAAAAATAAATAAAAGCTGATTTAATATAACAAGGTATTTTCTGTTTATGTTCTCTTTTTCCTCATAATTTGAAAATACTTTAATCATCTACTACTTTAGCTAAATATAACATTCTTTTAGCACTGTTCGATTTTCATTATTTCTATTTTAGATTACAACCTGTTTAGGATTATTTTTGTTAATGTTTGCCTTTGCTTAATTGCTGAACCACATATGTATAAGGCTAAATGTAATGATATGGAAAAATGATACCCTCTAAAAAACACACCATATTGTGCAGAAATGATGTTTAATCAATTTTCATATGAAAACAGAGTTTTCAGAATTTAATAATCGCAAAAGTTGTGTAAAATCTTTCATTAGTTTTCACCAGGAGACTTTTACTTAAGTCACATATTGGTTTTGAACCTCAATAAATAAGCTGATAATATCTGGAATACTTTTTGGTATAGAAAAGCTAGTCACTTAGATCCTGATGTAGGTTGCTAGGTTGAAACAGTCTTGAAAAGTACAGAGAAGCAAATCAGACACAAACATACACTTACTATAATGGAAAGACTATGTCCTTCGGATTTGGACAGACCAAATGTTGATCATTATTTTAGCCATTTTCCAATTCCATAGACTCAAATTATGACTATGTACCTCTCCTACATTTGGTATTGTGCTCCAAACTGTCACTGAGTTCTAGAGAGTTCCGTAGTTGTGCTATGCAAACAAAGTAGCTATACATTTTTGACAATACTAAAGATAATAATAACCTAACATGAAGTCTCAAAACAGAATACCCTGACACCTATCTATGCATATGATAATTGTCTAAAAAACCAACTTAAATGAGCTACGGATGCAACGAGCATCCTTGAGTACCTACTTCCTGCTAGAACTCTACTTTCTAAAGTTATCTCACTGTATGCCTAGAGCAAGCCTTTCATGTAGGTGTTGCTTCTATCTTGGACATGTCGTGAGACCCAAAAATGTTAAGAAACTAACAAAATTCACACTTTGAAAAGTGGTTGGAATGGTGCTAACACTTGGTCTAGCCGAACCCAAAGTACATGTTCTTTCCATTACACTGGGCTAATCCATATTTGACCAGCCTGCTCCAATTCCCCATATGAAGATGCTTTTTTTTGGAAAAAAATATTTATTTTTGAGAAAGAGAGACAGAGCACAAGCAGGGAAGGAGCAGAGAGAGAGGGAGACACAGAATCTGAAGCAGGCTCCAGGCTTTGAGCTGTCAGCACAGAGCCTGATGCGGGGCTCGAACTCATGAACCATGAGGTCATGACCTGAGCTGAAGTCAGCCACTTAACCAACTGAGCCACCCAGGGTCCCCTTATGAGGATGCTTTTTGACTGTAGCACTTTACATTCTCTAAACTGTATCCACATGAGGTAGATACTCTGCATTTTCTAAGAAAAAGAAAGATCCACATTTACTGAGCACTGATATGTGAGTGACAATGTAAATATGTATAATGTCTAAACTGACGTATGCATCAAAGTAAGATACGTAGATATCTAGAAACTATACTAAAAGTGAATACTGAATGTATAGATGTTGATGGTTCATAATTTTACTTCTAAAGATTTTCTTTCTCCATTTACTCAAGACTTCTTTGATTCTTGATGTTGACTTGGTAAAGAGAATTTAGGAGTAAGAACATATGTTTGATCCTAAGCAAAAACAGTTTAGCGGAGAACTATGTTTACAAACAGTTATTATAAAAAGTGGTCCCTCTTCCTCCGTGTTTCAAGTTTGTTTCCTTCATTTTTTCTAACATATGCTCCTTATAAGTAAAGAAAGTCAACAGAGTTAAAAAAATGAATCATTTTCAACTCTTGTACAATCTGAGCAGTCCACATACATAAAGAATGGCATGGAACAAACTCTATATTGTATTTCACACAAAATATTATCAAGTATAATATTTGAGAGATTGCTTTTCTCAAAGAATTCTGGCATCAACTGATCTCTTTGGATATTGTTTAGTATCTTTTCTTACCGAGGAGATATTCTGAAAAAAATAATTCTAGTTCCTTTTTCATTTAATAAAACTGTATCAACACAGCATGGCTCTTTTTACCAACCCCCTGGATCATGTTATTGTTTATAGCCCAGTGCCTGACACTTAGAAAGCCTTCTAAACTATTTATTGAAAGATGGGTCAGAGTAGACTGCATTCAATTCCTAGAGGTTTTGTCCTTTAGCCTCTGAGCCTGTATTTTTTGGACTTTTTTACCAAAACATCTGAAGCATGAAGACCAGACTCCAGAAAAGGTATAAGCAATTGGTCTTGTCTCGGGCTGCTCTTATATAAACTGACCCATAAAACGTTACTGATACAAAATACTGAGTAATCAAACAGAAAGGCGATATTGCGTCATACGGCGTCTCATCTCTATCACCCCCAGGGGTCTCTAGTTCCCAAGCTGGGAGTTAATATTTGACTTTGAGCATTGGTTGGCCTCTACCAGAAAGTGGGTGGTTATAAAAGAAAATTGTTCCAACAGGTGATCTGCTGTTTAGCTGTACCTCCATGAAGGTCAGGGTGATGTAGGTAGTTTTACATGGCAGAGAACAGACAGCGATTTTTAAGCAAAGCATTACGAGATTACCAAAACCCTACCAGAATGAGATATTTTAAGTTGTCAACTTTCCAGAGAAAAGTTAATTTAAGAACTTTATGGGAGGTTTAGATAAATAAATAAATACATGGAACATGAAATATAACTTTACTGGCTTCTTTTGAGACTACCTTACGTTTTTTAAAAGTTCTAGCAAATACCAGCTTCAGAAGCGTTCTTTTGACAATTCTCTTTAAACTACATCTCCCAGACTTGATGAATTTTCGTAGCAAATAAAAGCAGACTATGAAAAAATATTAAACTTGTCAACTTACTTTTATTGAAAAGATAAGCAAAATAGTAATTAATCGTTTGCGTGACAGTCTGTCTTTCCCCATAGCTTCCTTTACAAGACCTCAGAATAAAATTAAAGAAAGATCCTAAAACCGAGAACAAGAAATCCCTTTCCTCCTCTACGATATTCTCTGCTCATCCCATTAACTTGATTGGGTTGGTTAACATACTGCATCATGGGATGATCTCCTAAAGGGACAGGTAATTATGGAGTCTATCTCAAATCAGCAAATACTTATTCAGTATCCACTGTGTGAGAACTGGGTATAGAAAACAGTCAATCTTTCAGTTCTCAAGAACCTGAAGCAACTATAGTTTTTTCCTTAATTCTTATGTTCTTTTTCCTTAGGAAGATTAATAAGGATCAGGTGGTTATTTTTAAATTAAACAAACCGTCTGATATACTGTCTCAGTAGGCATGATTTTTGGTGGTGACTCTGACATTTGAATGTTACATGGTAAGGGTTTAGTGTAAACCTGATGTCATTTCTGGGTTTAATCAGGATAATGACATTTTCCTAGGAAAATCTTCCTGCATGGTTATTACAAAGAGGAATTATTTCCTTTTTCTATGATACATGCAAAACTTCCAGTAACCAATGAACTCCTTTGACAAGTTATCCCATAGTTGAAAAGAATAGCGTTAATCTATACATGTGGGTTTCAGGTAAATTTTAATTTCACCCCTTTAAGCTTTTGTTTCCACTAACGAAATGTTTACATGAGCTCAATCTATAGCTCAGGGAAGGAGGCTTATGATAACAGTACCAGAAATACTACATTTTAAAGGGAAGTGATTTACCATACCCATGAATGCACTTCCTAGCTTGCCGTGTGCGGGTTGACTTTTATCGGGTAATTATGTTGAATCTTCTCCTAACCCTTTTGTTCCCCGGGCAGCAGCATCTTCTGCGGAAAACATCATCAGTATGCCTTTCTCATACATCATCCATGTGACAGCCTCAATGGCAAGCCGAAGGAACAGCTCATCAGAACAGCAGTGCACTGCGAGGATTTATCACGGTAACATATCATCGGAGAGAGGCAGCAGAATAATATAGGGCCCGAAGCATTCAGGACTGTTATGCAGAAACATATTTAGTTGCGCAAGATGATCCAAGAAAACCTGAAAGCTTCACTTTAGCAGGCATGTGTCCTAATCCACATCGGAGGGTGTCTGTGGGGAACAGGTATCAGTTACTCTACGTTGAGTCGGACAGCCGCCTCTAGTTGGTTGTCCCAGTATCTTCAGTATGTCCTTATAAACTCTTTGCAAATACAATTCAGATTTGGTTTTATAAGAAAATTTGTAGTCATTAAAGGTGATATAAAATAGCAGATATGGTTCTATATTAGGGGCACTCTGGAGTTTTTCCCTACAGCGTCTTTTAGAAGGATGCACGGCTTTAATACAAAATACGCTGGAAAACCACTCTCTTCTATGAAATAAGTCTCGTCCATAAGTGACTATTTCAACTTGAAAATTTATGCAAAGCTAAAGGCTCTGCAATTGTTACATGGTGGAATGCTTAAAAGTTCAGGTGTTAAGGAGAAGAATTCACCATTTTAACGTGGTTTACAATGACTCTGTCATGTGATTTCCAAGGACAATGTTTGGTGAAATTCTCAGGTCTTAACGAGTGTCTTATGTAAGCTGAGATACTAAGTAAATTTTCAAGCTTTCAGAAAATCCAAGATTTTCATGAATATTTGAAATGACACGATTAAAAATCTTCATGGGGGACATTCATTGTATTCATTTTTATGGATAATGCAATATGCAATGTTCCTAGTCATAATTTTTTTTCACACATGATGTCTGATGGCCTCAGTTACCTCTGAGATGATTAGCAGAACATTAAAATAGGTCCAGTTTGGGAAGCATGACATCATCCCTGCTAATGAGTTCTACTTTTGGAAGGGCAGACGTGGTCTTGCCCTGATTCTGATGTGTATGCACGCCCTGCTTCTTGGAGGTGCTACTCGGTTAGAAATATCTCTTGGCAAACCTCCCAACACAGCATTTGTCAAGATCTTATCAATCCTTAGTCCCAATTGGAAGGGAAATATTTCTTGAGTGAGTTATTTCTTCTCCATGCAACAGAAAGCTGTTGTCACCAATTTTATTGGTCAGTAAAGAAGAGGCTTTAAAGAGACTAAACCATACGTTTCGCTGCCAGTTTGTATTTTTGATATCCTCAATATGTGGTACCTTTATTTTATGAGTTCAAATACAACATTTCCTCAACTTTTTCCTGGCATGTCTATGAGCCTATCGAATTATTTTTGTGCAACTTCGATAGCACTTATCCTTATGTAATACATCACTGTAATGTATCTATTTATGTACGTCTTTCCTCACAGGCCTTGAACTTCTTGAGAAGAATTATGTTTTATCAGTCTTTGTATTCTCAAGGGTAGCATGTAAGTGGCCAATGGATTCGAGCTGAAATTTAACCATCCCTCACTTTTGAGAGTTCACATTACACAACGCTGCTTTTGCAAAAGACCCACATTAATTCCTGTTTTAGCCATCCTCAAGAAAACCACGGAGGAGTTTCTCTTTTAGAAGAAAGGTGAAAGGTGGGAACAGCATTCAACGTTTATTCCCTAGGGAGCCCTTCTAAAGACCAGAGGCATCCTGAGCAGTGAGAATGGCGCCGCCCAGCGCCTTCCCCAGGAACTACACCCACCGTCTCAGCAGCAAGCCTCCAGGACTTGGAACTGTGTCTAGAAGCATTTGTGCTTTGTCTCCATTTATTTTCTGCACCCCCAAGTCCTAAGGCATCAGGAAAGCCGAAGGGAGATTATTTGGGGGGGTGCGAATGCTCAAAAATATATAAATTAATAGTAATTGCTTCTTGGCTTCACAAAAGCTTCCATAAATTGCTCCACTCTTGGATAGTGAGGGAAACTTGTAATTTTGTTGTTACTTATGGTGACTTAAACATATGAATTCCTATTCACCTGAATGTGCTTCCATTTATATAGGTCTCATATTTATTTTGCTTATACCCTGCATACTGTATTTTTTCTGTTTGGTTGATGATATACAGTAACTGAATTTAGTTCGGAAACACTAATTGAAAACACGCTATTTGTCAGGGTTGCTGTTATCGGTCAGCCTAGGAAGAACACAGATAGGGAAACATACCTGCAACGTACTATGTTAAATGTCGTGGGAATAACAGCCATAATAGTGATTAGTCATAGTAACAAAAATACCATTACAAACAGTAATTACTGAATACGTAAGTAACAAAACACAAATTTATGTGTACAAAGCAGAATGCACTGGGTCTAAGGGTTTATCTTTGTTGTTGAATTACATACTCACACTCACCCTGAGGCAGATGTCATTACTGTCCCAACTTTACAGAGGTGGAACCTACTTTAAAATTGTTTTCTAACATTTTTATTAATTTTTGAGAGAGAGAGAAATTGCAGGGGAGGGACAGACAGAGGGGGAGACACAGAATCCGAAGCAGGCTTCAGGCTCTGAGCTGTCAGCCCAGAGCCTGAGGCAGGGCTCGATGTTATGAACTGCGAGATCACGACCTGAGCTGAAGTCAGTTGCTCAACCCACTGAGCCACACGGGCATCCCTAGGTTAAACCTTCTTTAAAGAGGCTATGTCACTTCATCAAAGATATAAAATTAATACATGGTAAAGCAAAGATTCAGTCCCACGTGAGCCTAACTTGAGCCAAAGCTCTGACTACCTCTAAAGTGTTTTATTAAAAATTATGAAGACATTCTGAGGATGTAGAGGAGGCTTTTCCACAGGCTAAGGCTTCCAGAGAGGATTTCTGGAAGGAGCTTACCTAAGCTGAGTCTTGGACTTTATCCTCTGCTTATGAAGATGTTATAAAGTTGTTGGCTTTTTTTGGCAATGTTTTATTCATTTTTGAGAGACTGCAAGTTGGGGACGGGTGCAGGGGGACAGAGTATCGGAAGCAGGCTCCATGCTGACAGCAGCAAAACCTGTGTGGGGCTTGAACTCACAAACTGTGAGATGACAACCTGAGCCAAAGTCGGACGCTCAACCGACTGAGCCACTCAGGTCCCGAAGATGTTATACAGTTTTTAAGGAATGTAATATCATATTTGTATTTTTATTGGCCAACTCTGGTAACAGAATTTATTTAGGAAGCTAAGAGTAGAGATAACATAATAGAGAGCAATAGCTCTTAGACTTCGATATACATCAATAGCACCTGGAAGATTTGCAAAGCAAAGTTCTGGAAACCACCTGTAGAGATTCTATGGGTCTAAAGAGGGCTCTGGAATTTGCGTCTTTGTAGTTTTCTGGTGATGCTCATGCCTGCTGGTCTGGTGGCCACACTTTGAGAACCGCCAATCCAGATCACCAAAACTGTCTAGGACTATAATTACAAGGACAACAATTTAGGCTATGCAATAAGGATTCAGAAGAGGAGGTGAGCGGGGCGCCTGGGTGGCGCAGTCGGTTAAGCGTCCGACTTCAGCCAGGTCACGATCTCGCGGTCCGTGAGTTCGAGCCCCGCGTCAGGCTCTGGGCTGCTGGCTCAGAGCCTGGAGCCTGTTTCTGATTCTGTGTCTCCCTCTCTCTCTGCCCCTCCCCCGTTCATGCTCTGTCTCTCTCTGTCCCAAAAATAAATAAACGTTGAAAAAAAAATTTATAAAAAAAAAAGAAGAGGAGGAGGTGATCTTGATAAGTATTTAGACTGTAAGATAAGTTTAATTTCTAGGAATGAGGCAATAACAATATTGGAGTTGTTTTTTTAAAAATAGCCAACTTTGGTAGGATTCTCATATATTTTAGGTTGGGTGATGGTGTTGACCAGGATGGAGAAATCAATGGGGACCATGTTTGAAAGACTAAGGAAGATGCTACATTTGGGGATTTTGAGAAGCAATTCTCTGTGAGTCTCTCATGTTTCTGCTCTTCCTACAGAAGCTCCCATACCAGGTTGTGTTTTTAAGGATATATGTGTACAAAACATAGTGTATCCTGTGGGGACAGAGGACAGATGTGGCTACTGTTTAGGAAACTAGAGGCAATATGCTATCTGGGCAAGGATTTAGTTTCTGTAAAATTGGGGTTTCCTATATATATGGTGTAAGAAAGTTGTCCCGGTTCATTCTTCTGCATGTCGCTGTCCAGTTTTCCCAGCACCACCCGCTGAAGAGACTTTTTTCCATTGGATATTTTTTCCTGCTTTGTCAAAGATCAGTTGGCCATACACCGTGGGGCCATTTCTGGGTTCTCTATTCTGTTCCATTGATCTATGTGTCTATTTTTGTGCCAGTACCATACTGTCTTGATGATCACAGCTTTGTAATACAGCTCGAAATCCGGAAGTGTGATGCCTCCAGCTTTGGTTTCATTTTTCAACGTTACTTTGGCTATTCAGGATATTTACTGGTTCCATACAAACTTAGCATTGTTTGTTCTAGCTCTGTGAAGATGCTGGTGTTACTTTGATAAGGAATACATTGAATGTGTAGATTGCTTTGGGTAGTATCGACATTTTAACAATATTTGTTCTTCCAAACCCATGAGCATGGAATGTTTTTCCATTTTTTGGGGAACTTTGATTTCTTTCATAAGCTTTCTGTAGCTTTCTGAGTGCAGATATTTTACCTCCTTGGTTAGGTTTATTCCTAGGTATCTTACAGTTTTTGGTGCAATTGTAAACTCAAAACGAATGAATGATCCAAATGTGATTCAGGAAAGCATAAAAATCCTAGAGGAGAAAAGAGGCAGCAAACACTTTGACCTTGGCCACAGCAACTTATTAGACATGTTTCCAGAGGCCAGGGAAATAAAAGCAAAAATGAAGTATTGGGACCTCATCAAGATAAAAAGCTTCTGCACAGTGAAAGAAGCAATCAACAAAACTAGAAGGCAACCGACGGAATGGAGGAAGATATTTGTAATGACATCGATAAAAGGTTAGTATCCAAAATCTATAAAGAACTTATAAAACCCAACACCCAAAAAAGAAATAATCCAGTGAAGAAATGGGCAAAAGACATGAACAGACACTTTTCCAAGACATCTGGATGGCAAACAGATACATTAAAAGATGCTCAACATCACTCATCATCAAGGAAATAACAAATCAAAACCACAACGAGATACCAGTCAGAATGGCTAAAATTAACAACTCAGGCAATAGCGGATGTGGGCAAGGATGCAGAGAAAGGGGAACACTTTGACACTGTTGGTGGGAATGCAAACTGGTGCAGCCATTCTGGAGAACAGTATGGAGGTTCCTCAAAAAAGGTTGGAGAGCAGTATAGAGGTTCCTACCTTACAACCGAGCAACTGCACTACTAGATATTTATCCAAAGGATACACAAATGCTGACTCAAAGGGGTACATGCACCCCAATGTTTATAGCCGTTCTATCGACAAAAGCCAAATTATAGAAAAAGCACAAATGTCCACTGACTCATGATGAATGAATAAAGAAGATGTGGTTTATATATACAGTGGAATATCACTAGGCAATCAAAAAGAATGAAATCTTGCCATTTGCAATGATGTGGGTAGAACCAGAGTGTATTATGCTAAACAAAATAAGTCAGTCAGAGAAAGACAGATATCATACAATTTAACTCATATGTGGAATTGAAGAAACACAGCAGATGAACAGAGGGGAAGGGAAGGGAAAATAAGATAAAAACAGAGAAGGAGGCAAACCGTAAGAAACTGTTAAATTCAGAGAACAAATTGAGGGCTGCTGGAGGGGAGGTGGGTGAGGAATGGGCTAAATGAGGGATGGGTATTAAGGAGGACACTTGTTGGGATGAGCACAGGGTGTTAGATGTAAGTGATGAATCACCGAGTTCTACTCCTGAAACCAATATTACACTGTATGTTAACTTGAATTTAAACCAAAAAAAAAAATTAAAAACAAAGAAAAATAAAATTGAGGTTTCCTAAGGTCACAGTGCCTCAGCGGTAACACAATTCACCATGTCTACAGCACCTACCAGGGCCAATCTATATTGCCTCATGGAACTTGAAGGGGAGGGAAGAGTGACACAACCTGAAGTTCCTGCTATCTGCTCCACCATAACTAATAAAGCCCTTTGTCTCACACCTTCTACCAGGATCAAGGCAAATGTGACAGGCTAACTTGTCAACTAGCAGGGAGGATAAAATTCTAGACATTCCGCAGTTCTTGACAGACTTATCTGTGGGCTATTATAGAGGATATGACCAAGAGGAAGACAGATGAGGGTCAGATGCTCAGGAGAACAGATCTGAGGAAATAATTTTGTCCATCTTCTGTGGATAGGTGGAGAGAGATTTTAATGGGATTAAAGAAGATCAGCCAAAAAGAGCACATGAGTTGACATGGTCAAGAATGGAAATGAACTAGAGTTTTCCCTTTTAGGTCCTGTATTAGAACTGGAGAGTCACAGTAAAAATCCTATGGCCTTACCTCTTGGTGGGAGAGGGACATGGCCGCAGAAAGTTGGGAATCCTTCCTTTGGAGCCTAAACCAAAGCAACTGATTTTAAATTAATTATACCATGTACTTTAAAGCATTTTTACATAAAGCTATATGTTTCAAATATGGCAAGGAAGTTGGTAGAAGACAAAAAAATAAGAACCAATCAAACCGGTTAAATAGTTCCACTTATATGAACTTGCAAAATGCACAAAAGCCTAGGGAAATATAGTTGATCAAAGTTATCAGGGGCCAGTAGGGACATTGCCTGCAGAATGACACAAACTTTTTCTGAGTAATAAAAATGTATAATTTCATGGTGGTGGTTACGTTACTGTCTATGTTTGTTCAAATTAGTCAAATTACGCACTGAGAATTTGAAATTTTTGTTTTATGTAATTTATATCTTAATAAAGCAGATTAAGATAGAACTGTGTAATATTTTCAGGGTTTTGTATATATAATTTAAGGTATATCTTCTTTATGAAGTTTATTAAAGTATCAAATCTTAAGATTTCAACATAAGTCTAACTTTTATCTGTGCCATTAATATTTTCTTCTTTTTGACCTTCTATCGCCTATCGTTAACTTTCTCCCATATTGAATTTATGGTGTTGGCATCGTGTCGATAAACTCAGTACATTTCCTTTCTTTCCCTACCTTGAACTGACACCGTGTTAGGTTTTGTATTGCTTGTTAATATATAAACTTTTTAATGGCCTTGGAATATGTCACCTTAAACTATTCAATTTTTATATTCTCTTTCAGCTCTTGAGATCTTAAGATGACAGAATCTTGATTATGTCCCACAAGAGAAATAAAAGAAAATGGGTACTAGTCCAGAATGCCAAAAGATATCATGCCAATATTTAAGTCAGGCTGTTTTTGAAACATGAATCTAGTTAAAAGGAAACTATATATTTTTATTATAATCAGAAATACCTGAGTGCTAGTCCTAGAGTTTTGCTTGGCTAAGTCATGTAACAACTCTGCTTCAGGTTTTGTTTTTTTTTTTTAATGAAATATAACTAAATCTTCACCCCAAAGTACATTCCACAAGAAAGAAAAAAACTATTTGGGAAGGCAATAAATGAACATATTATTTTGGTAAATGACAGAGAATTGCATGTAGTGAATAATCAGAATTTCAGGGTAGTTTAACGGAACTGTTTCTCTCAAAATCACTAACCCCTCAACATCCTGTTTTGCAATGAATTAATTATTTTTTTCATTTATTTAAAAAGTTCTCATTTGGTTCCTATTAGCCTTGTGTCAGTTACTAGACCAGGGTTGCGTATTCAACATTAAGCATATCCGATCCAATCTTAATTCTCAGATTGACTACAGTCTAGTGGAAGGTAGGCATCAATCATGTCAGCATTCTGAGACATGGATTGTAGAGACTTCTTATGGAATCATAAGAAATCCTTCTAGTAACCGTTTCTGGTTATTAGAAGAAATGCATTACGAGTATTCTTAATGACATTTTTATTTTTCATAGGTATCATGTAGGTTCAAGTAATTTCATTTTTTGAGAGAGGGGTGCATGCAGGAAACAGAAATCATGTCAACTATTCATTTTCTCTTCAGATTAATTCACATATAATTTGGCACAAGTACATCATTTATATCGTGAAGCTTTGTGATTTGAGAGCGAGTGTTGTGTACTGTTCCATTTCTCCAGTTTGTCTAATGTGGTTAGGTGGGTGATGAATGATTTGTAAAAGTTGTGTTATATGTGAGAAATGTATGAGTGCATAACTAAGAAATAGCAATTCAATCAATAAGCAATTATCAAGAGTATGTCTAAGTGAGCACACAATGAAACATATCCGTGCACATGTTGAATTATACTCTTGAATAATGATCATGTAATCGTATCGGTGTTATTCAGTATTTTACAAAATTGAAGAGAATAAGTTTGATTTTCAAATTAGCATAATTTGCCACCTGGTTCATCTAATTATAACATTGTAATAAGTAATTGTATACCATCTTTATTGAAAGTGTTGGGCATATTGTAAGCCATCTGATATTGCAATGGATGTTATCAATGCAATTTATTTATTTCAGTATTTCTGTCATTTCTAAGAAAAAGAGGTCAAAATTTTATTTGACAAGTGTTAATATTTTTTTAAATGCTTGGGTTAAAAAAACAGCCATTCATTTGAAAATTATAATATAGGTAATAAAATAAAATTATAGAACAGAGACTTAAAAGTTACATTAAAGTTCATAAGAATGCACGCTATTCTTGTAGATATAGATGGTTACAGTTAATATTAGACCTTCTGTTTAGTTAAAATCAATGCACCTCCGGTACAATTAGAGTAGCTAATCATATTGGTTTCCTACTGATGCTATAACAAATCGTCTCCAATTTATTGGCTTAAGGTAACAGAAAGTCATCTTACATTGCTACAGATTAGAAGCCTGACACTGGCTGCACCAGGCTAGAATCAAGTTTTCAGCAGGGCTGGGTATCTTTCTGGAATCTCCAGGGGAGAATCCATTCCCTTGCCTTTTCCAGTTTGTAGAGGCCCCTTCCCTCCATCTTAAAACCCAGCAACATTTCATCTCTAATCATTTCTCCACAGCGACATCTCCCTCTGACTTTCTCCTTCTGCCCCTTATTCCATATTTAAGTACCTTTCCTTATATCTGGGATTCACCAGCATAATCCAGAATAATCTCCCTGTGTCAGGATCTATATACCCTTATAGTCGCATCTGCAAAGTCCCTCTGGCTATGTAATGTAACATATTTAAAGGTTCAGAAAATTAGGGCATGGACGTCTTTGGGAAAAGGCATTATTCAAATCTCCAGGATCTTCAGGACATGCTTTTCATTAAAATGAATTTAGCTTAACACTGCCACTAATTAAATCAACAAACTTCTGTTAAGAGTTATTACAGTCAAGTACTGTACTAGGAAATGCAAAAGGATAAAAATAAATTGTATTACTTGAATGGAGGAAAGTAATAGCAAGAACTATTAGTAAACCAACAACTTCAATGTATTATAACATGTGAATATATAAATCAGACTCAGTTGAACGGAGATGAGAGGAGGTGTGGTGTGACATTCTTTAAACTATTTGGTCCCCAGTGGTTTAAATTGAACGTTAGGGTTCTAGCTCAACAAAACTCATCATTAGATTCGTGAACATTGTTTTTGTGACGAAAGTAACTTGGCAATTTTCCACTACAGATGGAACGTAAACTTAACGTAAACGATCTTGTATTTACATTTTACCCACCTATTTAAGTCACTTCTTGATAGGGTATTCACAGTTATTTCCTTTTTAGCAAATTCAGTTCCATTTTAAGACTGATACTGCGGCACTTAGTGGGAGACGTGGCTAGAAAGAATCACTTTCATAGACAACGATTATATTGTCAAAGATCTTCCCAGAAGGTTCTCCTCATCTCCTCTCCTGCCTTCCCTCCTCCATTTCCACCACAGCTTCCCAAAATACACAACAAGCATGAAGATCAGACAGTGTTCCCCACCCATAAGCTTCCAAGGAATCTCTCTCTTACCCTTCCTGTAACGTCTGATTTAACTCTCCCCACATAGTTAACTTCTAATAGACTTGTGTGAATCTCCAAATAAGCAGCAAACGTTTTATGAATGGGCACACTATTTTCACCACTTTTATAATCCCATTATCTACTAGACTATCTATAAGCCAAATCCTACAAAATATTTTCAAAATAACATTTTGCAGAGCATATTTTGGTAATAAGAAGGTAAGTTCTATATGTATCTGTTTTCACAGATGAGGAGACTGAGGCTTGTAGGGATTAATCAACTTGCCTGTGTTCTTGGTTAGTGACTGCTAGACCCTGAATTTTATTCCCTACATGACTGTCTCTAGACCCTTTCTTTTAAGCCCTATGTCATTCTGTCTTACTGGGTTGGATGGACTGAGGAGACAGAATTGGCAATCCCTTCCCAAACCACAGTGCTTTTGGGAACTCGAGCCTCCAAGATGGAGAAAGAATTCCTTCTATCAGGTAGAAGAGGTATAGAAGGTACTACAGAGATGGATGGGTTGTGATGTGGGAAATTCAGAGGTGGGAAAGTCCTCAAAACTACTGCAAACAATTAACCTGCCCTTGTCTCCTGCAACAATTTTAAAGAAAATGACATGTTACTCCATTCAGTGATTCTGTGTCTTTGAGACACCCCAAAGTGACTTTAACAAATCTAACATTGACTACCCTTACAAATAAGTGTTTCATTTTGAATACGTTTTATTTACAAAAAAAAAATTGTAGCTGTATCATCCATATTGAATAAAGAAAATGGGGTAGCCACTCAGGTGGCAGAAAAGAACTAATAAATTATTTTCAGTTTTGGAAAATAGAGTCAAGCAAACAATCTCTCAGCTGAGTATGCAACCTATGAATGAGGGCCCCAGGATGGCCCTTCATGTGCTGGGATGAAAGAGATATTGACTTTGGGGTCAGGCAAAAATGCTTTGGTTTCTCGAGCCTCATTCTCTGACTGGCTCATGGGTTCGGTAAATATTAGGCTTCCAGGCTTCAACACCCTGAGTATCAGAAGAAAGAGCAGATGAGAGCGCGTCCTTCATAATTAGATTGCCCAGGGTAACTCAACATTGTCATCAAGAACTTTCTAGTTATTTCAAGGACTTAGAGCCCAGAGAGGTCATGACTTCCCGTGCCTTAGAGAGAAGCCCTTTATTCATATAAGAATATAATTTGCCTGAAGAGTGTATAGTTTGTTATAAAAATACGAGAAGCTTCTTTACAACCTTTAATTTGATAATGACATGTTAGCTATAAGCCATGTGTAGAAGATGACAGAGTTGAGTGATGAGGCCCATGGTCCTGTCTTATTAACAGTAAAATTGCCTGGTCCCCACACCCATTAAAATGGATTACTGGAGGAGAGGAGTGAAGAGATCTACATACTTAACACTGGATGGAATAGGTAATCTCATCTCAACTTTGGAATACCACTGCTGTATACCTTTTAAATGCAAACTCATAATAAATTGAGGGGCTACTAAACTGACTTATAAATTAACCATTGGCTGAGCATACAATGTGTAGATTTTTCAAAAGATTTTATGCCTTTTCCCTCCACATACCAAATGTGCACTCATGCTGTCTTTGAGTTCACTAGAATCTCAATTAGAAACACATCTATTTCTTACAAGTTATGACAAAAGATTATGGCAGATGGGGAGTGGGTAGTAAAAATTCTGTCATTTCGACTTTCCTCTTTCCCTGAGGATTTTTTTGAGTTTTCTTTTTTATTCAAGAGTTCCCTTAGAGATATCACTTCAAAAATCCAGGCTCTTCATACCTCTCTCAAATCTTTTCAGACAATTTTAAACAGTATCTCTGGTTAGGAGACAGAGGAACCATGCTTACATTCCAACATGAATTTCTGAGTTTCACCTTGTTCCTTCTATGCTGTGATTTTCTTTTTTTCTTTTGTTAATTTCATGAATGACAGTTAAAAAGAAAACATTAAATTCTCAAAAGGTGCCCACGAATTATTAAAGCATTTAAAGATGCACTTTTAAGACCTGGTTGGTGCTTTATGCCCATGGCAATCTTGGCTAATGAGGCCATTTACATTCATGAAATAAAAAGATGGTCTGCAGAAAGTCATGAGATACATTTTTACACATTTAAATACATTAGTGGTATTATCTGGACATTATTGAACTGCAAGGCCAGGAGCCTCAATTATTTGAGAAGCATATTTAAAACAGCCAAATTCTCGTTAGAAAGAATTTAAATTTTTAAAGTTTATATTGCCATGATACCATTTACAATGGGTGTTAATGATTATTCACATTAAAAAATAAAGCTAGGGTAGTTCTCATGAGATGGACCATTAAAGCTTATTTTCATAATTTTCAGTTGCTGTAAGGTTAAAATAGAGTTTCATAGTTTTTAAAACATTCTCTGATCCCAATGAGTTTAGTCAGCTGAATTAGCTGTTTCTAGACATTAAGGTGACATTTGAATAATTAAAGCAGGAAGTTATTTAATAATATCCCAGCCTCTTTCCTCAACATCCAGTGGTGGCTTGGACGAGAGGAAAATGTAACTCAATATTTTGCAAGTGATTTGCCTTTTTTAATTTTCATCTTCGCATTTCAGCAATATCAGTGAAAATAGTACCCTTTTATGTCAAGGGCCAGGTGGAAATAAGTTCAATTTTTCAATTTATGTTTTACTTCCTCCTGCACCCGGTTCACACTACTAGCTTCTCAATCCTCAGAAAATATATAGGTGAATCAGCATTATTTCCTTTTTTTTTTTTTAATTTTTTTTTCAACGTTTTTTATTTATTTTTGGGACAGAGAGAGACAGAGCATGAACGGGGGAGGGACAGAGAGAGAGGGAGACACAGAATCGGAAACAGGCTCCAGGCTCTGAGCCATCAGCCCAGAGCCTGACGCGGGGCTCGAACTCACAGACCGCGAGATCGTGACCTGGCTGAAGTCGGACGCTTAACCGACTGCGCCACCCAGGCGCCCCTACTTTTAAGAGTTTGTGCATACACACATCCCCTTCTCCCCCACATACTGCTTAAAGTGATGATACAGTTCAAATTTCATTTATTTCATCTTCAGAAAGGTAATTATGTGGCAAAATAATCATCACCTTGACGGCACAAGATTTTTCTAAGCTTTTTTAAAGATAATATTTAGATAAGTTTTATATATACACGCATGACTTACTAAATGCTTTTAATGCACTGTAAAAATTTTATATTTAAATCAAAGATATAAGTTTTCAGAGATTGTTATTGGAATAGATTTTTTCTTCAGTAAAAAACTCAATAAAAATCCATTGGTATTTGAATTTTAGTAGATTAGGGACAGAATCAATCATATGTGACATATTTCTAAATGGTGAGGTAAAAACTTTTAATGTTTTCTTTTTATAAGATACCCTTAGATAATTTAACTTTATAACATGACAACACATTTAAATTGTAATTTTTATAACATACTAGGAACTATTTTCTTACTTCTCTAATCTTATCTCATGACAAAGTGCTCTATGGATGTTTATTTTTGTTAAATCTTTATTCGGAATCCCTAGTTTGCCTGACAATTAGTTGCTGAAATCACACCTATCACAAAGTTTTTATTAATTATATATGTCAAACAGTTTTTAGTATTAATCCTATGACCACCAATCACAATAGTATTCAACCCTCAATGAAAAATGTATTTTATCTACATATGAATTACACCTTTATTTAGATAGCATTACTTTATGGAGTTATGTTTTATTTCCATATCTGAATTTTTAACTGCACATTTGGACGATTATGGGTGATACTCTAATTTTTCAAATTTTCAATAATAAAATAAAAAAAAATAGGTCGTTTTCATTGATCAGGTTTGTAAATTAGAGCCCGTCTTACTATGGAACTCATCATTCACTTGTCACACAAGGAAGCAATAAAAAATGATAATGTTGATAATTTCTTTCATCTTCTTTTAGTGATTGAAATCTTGAAATGTAGGTTTTGCTTTATATGTGCAATATTTACCAATTCGAACGTTAAAAAATATTTATTTTCTGCCAAAACTGGGGGAGAAAATTCAAGAGGACATGACTTACCCTATGATATGGAAGGAAGGAAGGAAGGAAGGAAGGAAGGAAGGAAGGGAGGCAGGAATGGAGGGAGGGAAAAAGAGGATGAGAGGAAGAAAAAAAGAATTCCTTACAACCTAATTACATGGTCCCATATCACCCAGATGTCATCTATACCCTTTTAGAAGCAGAATATCATTACTGCCAACTCCTCATCACTTCATAAGCCTTCACAATTAGGGGCACAGTTCTTCCATGGGCCGTGATGTTTGAGCTAGAATATCACAAATGCACAGAGAATAGGCTTTTTAGATTCTGGACAGAGTGCACAAATGACATGTGGAGCCTACACAGATCAGGTATTAAAGGGAGAACACACGGTCTGGAGTGCCAGAGCATGTGGGAATACGTTGTCCACAAAACTACCAAGTGAGATGAGAGGAGAATGGGAAGAGCTGAGCGGGCCACATTATGGATGTTGGTATTTATGTTTCCAGCATGGAATTTCAAAGAGTGATTTGGAATAAATTACATCTGAATTTGTAAAAGTTACTCTAGTTTCAGAGTAGAAATTAGACTGGTGCATGGGGGCGGATGCTCTGTGTGTTGGTGCTTCCTCGGTGGGTCTCATCTATTGCTATTCTTGCCACAGGGATAACAATAACCAAAATACTATTCATTGAGCTCTTAAGAGCAAGTTTATGTGGTAAGAACTATTTTTCCAATTTTGTTTTAGAAGAAAATAAAACTTAGGGAAGTTAAGAAAATTGTGAAGAGTAACACAATTCGTAAGTCAACCAACTAAACGTTGGACCCGATTCTTCAATTCAGAATCCCAGTCTTTGATCGCAAACACCACAACCCTTTTTGCCATCATCGCACTTGTAACTTGCTCTGACCAGCTGACTTGGGGTCAGGAGTGGCCTCTGCCAGTGGCCTGAGTAGGGTGTTGCTCTTCTGGGAGAGGGAATACTTCTATCCTGGTTGGATGCAGCTTCTTTGCATTTCTGCCCTTCCTCTGGAACAATTCAGGTTAAGAATTGTTCATATTCCTCTACTCCTTATATCCACTAGGACTATGAAAGGTAAATCTGGTGGCCACAATTCCATGTTCCCAAAATCAATGGTAAATTCTTAGCCTACATGTCATGTGTTCCCTCAGCAACATTTGACACCGTTGATCTCTCCCTTCTTCAAACACTTACTTTACACATTCAAATCATCACACACTTTGACATCATTTGCCACTCTTTCCAATTCTCCATGACTGAATATTCCATGTCTTTCCCAAAACAAAGAGTTATAAGGCCTCAGGTCTTGGTCTTTAAATCAGTGAAAAAGTTTAGTATCATTGCTTAAATAACATCAGTTCACAGAATCCCACAAAGATAAATCCCCAGCTCTTACTTCTTCCTGAACGCCAGAGTCATACATCCAACTTTCTATTCAAAGTCTCCATTTGGAAAACTAACTGCATCTCAAATTTAACATGCCCACATTTGGTGACCATTCCTCCCCCCCCCCCAAATCTGTTCTTCCTCTATGTTTGTTTTTTGTTGTTGTTGTTGCTTTATTTTTATCAGAAGACAAATGGTTAGGTCAAGACATGGAGTTTTCCCCAGTTTTTTTAATTCATCAGAAAATACATTTGAATTTGTAAAAGTGTATTGAATCTGACCACTTCTCACCACTTGGATCTTTATTGTCTAGCCTCATATTACATACAGAAACAATGAAATACTGATACATCCTTTTTTTTTTTTTTACTGGCCTAATCCCCTTAAGAGAGGTCTCTACCCCATCCCCCTAACAGATGACCCACTGTAATTTGTAGCCATTTACTACTAAGGTTTCTCATAGCTCTCCAACTGAAACTCTTAAAATATACATAAGATCATGGGACTGCCAACTCTCTATCCTCCAATGGTTCCTCACACTGTGCCAAACAAAATCCAAATTCTTTTCATAAACTCAGTGTCATACATGGTCTGTGTTCTTATTATATGTTATTATTTTGTATTACCTTTACCCTTTTACCTCAGGGTCTTATTACTTGTTCCTCTGCTTAGAACATTTTTCTTCCCCTTGATGTTTTCATGGTTCACTATCTCATTTCCTTCATTCATGCCTTGCTCCAATGTTATCTCCTCAGGATGCTTTTTCTGTTCAGCCTTTCTATATACATGACTCAAAAGACTTTCACTTTTCTTGGTAAAGAATCAGAATATTTAATCAACTTGAGAAATGAAGAGGTTATGGAATTGGTTATCTACCCACTGGACTTTGAATGATTCTTATCTACTCACTCATCGCATTAGAATGTACACTTTAATATATATTTATTTATCTAGTACCTGCCTCCGTGAGTAGAATGTAAGCTCTCTGCTGATAAGGACCATGCCTCTTTCTCACAAATATTTTCAGCATCTAGAAAAGTATCTGACACATCCTAGGAGTTCATTATATATTTGCTCAGTGAATTATTAAATAATGAGTTGGTCTTTGTGTCCACAGGGCTAATACCTACATATCTGCAGGCTAGAGTTTCTCTCAGAGGAGTTAACCAGTCTCTTTCTCCTTCACCCACTACCTCTCTGCACATCATGGAAAAGTGCTTGAACCTGGCAGTTTAGTGGTCCTGGACTCAAGCCCCAGGTCTTTGTCTTATTGACTGTGACCACAGGCACTATGTATCTCACCTTCCTCACCTGTAGATTTGGCATCTTGTATTGTCAACATGTCTGCAATGTCAATCAAATGTGAGAAACTTCTTAAAGTCCTAAAACTGGGCACACAGTAAGGGTTAAAAAAAAAAAAAGGTATTATTTATCTTTTTACTTATTTTTTATCTCAGAAAATCTTCTCAGATTAAACTAATTTACTTCATTCTCATTAAACTTCTGAAACAATCTATTTTTTTTTAATTTTTCAATGTTTATTTATCTTTGAGAGAGCGTGAGCAGGGAAGGAACAGAGCAAGAGGGAGACACAGAATCTGAAGCAGGCTCTAGGCTCTGAGCTGTCAGCACAGAGCCCGATTCAGGGCTTGAACTCATAAACTGTGAGATCATGACTTGAGCCGAAGTCGGACGCTTCACCGACTGAGCCACCCAGGAGCCCCTAAAACAATCTATTCTGAAGTGCAATGCTAGATCATGTTGTAAAGACAAACCCATATGTTATAACTGTATGCTAAAACATTCCCACTGGACTAATCACCATACCTTGTTTTATAGTTTCTGTCTCATTTTCCAAGTCTGTTATATGCCTATGCATATAAGTCCTAATTCCTTTCAGTTATATGTAGTTAATTACCTTCTAGCAGAGAAAGAGAAGTCATTTATTGGTTGTCTCTTGCCCTAAATGTTCATATGTTGAATTTTGTTGGAAGATGGCCTCTTTGTTAAAATATTCCTTTGCTGTCTGTTAAAAATTTGTATTATTCCATTTCCATTTTCATTGAAATGACTCAAATTAACCAATGAAACCTACTTTAAAATAATGTACATCATAAAACTGTGCATGCAGAGCAGATGCCTAATAGAATGCTTATCTTTACATTTTATGTTAGATCCGTGGCCAATTATATTTAGTCTTCAGCTTAATGGAGTCAATCTCAAGCAGAACAAGAGGTCTAAATGAGCCACTGAATGTGCTGTGCTTCCTAAGATATCTGTTTAGTTGACAGACGTTTCATTCATTGAATCATGTAAATGGATTTCCTATTTACTCATCAAATATCTCAGAAAATTGACGCTTGCAGGGTCAATAATATAAACATGGGACTTTTTAAATAGAAAGAATGGGGCACTGAGTCATACTGTTAGGAATTCAATACCTCTAACACTCATACTTCTGAGACTTTTATTGATCCCCTAATGGTGAGGATTACTATCAGCTTGTATTCATGTAGGATGATTACATTGTCCAATAATGTTTATCCCTGTATTATAAGCAGATAGTTTGGGAAGGTCTGGGGAGAGGTTTCACTGTCCTTCTGGGCTCTGCAAGCCCCTAACTGAATAGATGTTGGAGGGCTATCATTAGGCCTCTCTCGACTCTGCCACTGATTATGAGGTTTTGGAAACCTGTCTAACTAGGCTCAACTTTTCTCTTTGAAAAGATAAGGTTTTGGGGCGCCTGGGTGGCGCAATCGGTTAAGTGTCCGACTTCAGCCAGGTCACGATCTCGCGGTCCGTGAGTTCGAGCCCCGCGTCAGGCTCTGGGCTGATGGCTCGGAGCCTGGAGCCTGTTTCCAATTCTGTGTCTCCCTCTCTCTCTGCCCCTCCCCCGTTCATGCTCTGTCTCTCTCTGTCCCAAAAATAAATAAACGTTAAAAAAAAAAATTAAAAAAAAAAAAAAGAAAAGATAAGGTTTGGACTAAACTGTTTGTCTTCTGCTGCTCCTCTGACTCACCTATGCTGTTTCCATGTCTAAGGGGAAGCCTCTAGCATTGTGCCTATAAGCAAGCTTCTATAGGATAGGCCAATGCAATGATGAAGGATCTACTTAAATTTGGCATTTGTGTATTAACATTAGGGGGGGAAGTGTCAGCCATGTTCTTGGAAATTTGTGCTATAATATAGTCTAGTCAAGCATCCAGACTATTCTCATCACACAAAAGCTGTAAGAATTTCATATCGTTCCCAGTGTACGGAAGAGCCCATCTGAGGTCCAGCTATCACACCGTATTGACTGATTTGGTTCATTCTTCAACAAGCACAAAAAGTTTTTTTGGCACATGATATTTTTCTCCTTAGATAAATGACCAGTGCCATCAGGAATGTGAACATAACAATCAAGCATTTTGAGATGTTCCTGGAGACTAAATTCTATCTTCTTGCTCTCGGGGATTTAGGAATAAATAGGCAACATTTTAAATATAAAAAGGTATCTCTTTTTTACAGGATACATTTATTAGCGACCTTATCATTTGGGGTGCTGATAGAGATCTTAGAAAAGATAGCAGTAACTCACACGGATTTCTAATAAGTAAGTCTTAGTGACGCTTCCTCCCTCCACTGCCGCGCAAAGAGTCCACATCGTAAACACACAGCTCTCCGTTTAGACACGTTTCAAATACAAGTTGGTCCCTGGATTGTTACAGCTTTTTCTCCTGATTTTTCAGTTCAGCAGAGTGTGTCCTGATGGTAATTCTAATTTACTATTGAGCCTAAATTAAACATGCATTAATCAGTTTACCTGCAAACACACTCAAATGTTTCGATGCGGTGGCCTTCAGGTTTCTATCTAAACACACATCTCTTTAGCAGTCCCTGATGGTTCTCCCGCCACAGGGAGCAATAAAACAGTGCAGATGGCTTAGTGTTATGTATGGGCTTTAAATAAGCAGTGTGGCTTTCTTTTCTTTCAAAAAAAAAAAAATCAGCTAGAATTTATTGATTGCTCATTATGTGCCTGGGGGCAATTTTCACGTTGAGAACTGTGGAAATAACTTTTCTGCTTATAGAAGTGAGTCAGTTTCCTTTTATATTCTATAACTCAGCCCTTCCTGTTGATCACTTCAACTTGGCCTCAAGTGTCACATGACTCAAAAGACTTTCGTGTTTCTTGGTAAAGAATCGGAATATATAAGCAACTCAGAAAACGAAGAGAGTATGGAACTGGTCATCTACCCACTGGACTTGGAATGATTCTTATTATCTCTTTCCACCTTCATTTTGGGCTGTGTGATCCTGTGATTCCACGTGTGCAGAGCATCTCACTTCCAGGCGAACTTGGATGTATTTTTTTTTTCCCCTCAGGTGAAGTTATTACACGGATCCCCTACTTGTTAAAAAGTTCATGCTACTCCATTTCAGTTTTATAAGACCTACAACAGACAGCACCTGCTTTTGCTAGCTGAAAACAAGCGAGGGGGCGCCTGGGTGGCTCAGTGGGTTAAGTGTCTGACTGCGGCTCACTCAGGTCATGATCTCACAGTTCGCGGGTTCGAGCCCTGCCTTGGGCTCTGTGCTGACAGTGGGAGCCTGGAACCTGCCTGGGATTCTGTGTATCCCTCTCTCTCTGCCCCTCCCCCACTCACACTCTGTCTCTCTCTCCCCAAAATAAATAAACATTAAAAACAATTAAAAAAAAATGAAAATAGCAAAAATGCCTTCAGCATTTGTTTTGCAGGAAGCACAGAGGCGGTGCTCCCCTGAGCAGTGAGAGGGACTCCCCCAGCTCGCTCTCCAGGAGGACACTCAACGTCTCAGCTTCAAACTACCTGATTTGAACTGTTTCTGTGAGCACCTATGCCTTAGGTCAATTTATTTAGTATCTCCATTAGCAAGGCGTGTCTTAAGGAATCAGGAAAGGTATCTTAAGAGAGCTTATTTCTTGGGTCTGGGAAGGCTCAACAATGTTTCCATATCAATTAATGGTAACCGTTTCTTTGCTTTATGCCATTTCAGCTCATGAAAGGTTTCATAGAACGTGCTACTTTCACAGCAGTGGGGGAAACCAATGCTGACTTGTGGAAATTACGCCCAAGCTCAAGATTCAGGTTTACCGTGTGATCTTGGACAAAAAGAAGCTAAGTAAAAGTAGCCAAAGGAAGAAATGTATCCTGTGTTCTCTGGATAAGGAACTAGATAATCTGGTGGACGTTGATCGGCTGGAGATCCACGTCGTTACACGAGGACAGAGCGCTCAGTTAAACTGCCCCACCATGTTGTGGTTTCGATGGCCTACTCAGTAACATTGATGGTCTTACGGTAACATTGGTGGTGCTGGCTCGGCCTAGACTCCGGGGGATGACACTCCAAGGTTAGAGCTTGGAACCGCATGTTGGCTTCTTTGGCTGCCCTTATGAACATGTTGAGAGAAGGCTTGAGTTTACAAAGCTTTTGACCAGATTGAAAGCCAAAGTAAAACGACAACAACAACAAAAAGAATGGATATATGAAGATCCCTGGTAACTGAGGTCTGAAACTTACAAACTCCAAGACAATAGAGCTAATATTTAAAAAGCCTCTGGAAGACAGAGCCTGAGCCATATTACTCAGTTGAGTACAATGACTTGGGGAAAATGTTTTAACATAATCCGAATATTGTAACCACAGAAATTACCCAGTTTAATAAAATAATGCAGAGAAAGGATCGGAATTATCAGTTTGGAGTAGGCTTGACTTAAGGAGAGAGAGACAGAGAGAGGGAGAAAGAGAAAGAACCAAAAACAAAAGAAAGAAATGAAGCATACTTTCCAAATAAGAAACAGAAAATCTGGATGTCCCTATTGGCAGATGGAAACAAATGATCTTGTACAAATCAAAGTCAATGGATACTTTGAGAGGATTAAATGGTCAAAACACCCACAAGCCTAAGTTGTGTTTTTTTTTTTTTTTTTTTTTTTTTTTTTTTAAGCCTCTGAAACTTTAGAGGCATCTGGGTGGCTCAATCGGGTAAGCGTCCCACTCTTGGTTTCGGCTCAGGTCATGATCTCATGGTTTGTGAGTTCGAGCTCCGCATAGGGCTTTGTGCTGACAGTGTGGAGCCTGCTTGGGAGTCTGTCTCTCCTTCTCTCTCTGCCCCTCCCCTGCTCACTCTCTCTCTCTCAAAATAAATAAATGAACTTAAAAAAATCTAAAAGCCTCTGAAACTTTAATCTTATACATCCTGCAGGAACCCTTCCTCCCACTGGCAGGAGATAGCTAAGAAAGACGTATGGCTTCCTCAGACGGGCCTAATCCCAAATGCCTACTCAGACATGGTATAAAATCACGAAAGATGGGAAGTAATATACACAACACTGAAAGCTGCAATAGAGAAAAACAGGCAAGATGAGGACAATATTATCGGCAGCCCCCCTCCCAACCACAGCAGGATATCCTGTCAGTCCATTATTCTCAGGCTTACAACAATGCTATGGAAACGTAAGTGGTGCTTTATTCAATTCTCTTACTTTCTGAAGCTAGGACTACACACTATTTCTAGACCTTGAACTTTAGGCAGAATTTGGTGACCGGGAGTGACTCTGCACCTCTCTCCACAAAGAGGTTGCTTTCTCTCGGTGGGACATTAACAAAAGGGTGCCCTGTAACTAGAGATACAGCAAGGGATTATGAAATTATGTGCTCTATATGTCTCCAACTTCTTGGTAATTAGGTATGGATAATATACCCAGATTCTGGCCAATGTGATCTAAGTGGAAGTAAGGAAGACACTTCCCCACATAGTTCTCCAAACCATCTTGCAGAATCCTGCTGTTCCCTATTACTGGGCTACGCATCCCAGGTGGAATCTGTGTAAGATTCACTGTCCTATCCAGTCCTAACTGAACAGAGATGAGCAAGGAATAACATTTTATGAGTTTACCGTGTTAAGAATTTGGGTGAATTTAGGGGCACCTGGGTGGCTCAGTCGGTTAAGTGTCCAACTTCATTCGGCTCATGATCTCATGGTTCGTGCGTTCGAGCCCCGTGTTGGGCTCTGTGCCGACAGCTTAGACCCTGGAGCCTGCTTCGGGTTCTGGGTCTCCCTTTCTTTGCCCCTCCTCTCTCTCTTTCTCTCTCTCTCTCTCTCTCTCTCTCTCTCTCTCTCAAAAATAAATAAACATTACAATTTTTTTTTAAAGAATTTGGGTGAATTTATTAATCAAGCTTCGACTAACCTGTCTCATAACTTCCACTGTTGCTCTCGAAATGACAATTTTATGCTCTCAGTTCTTTGAAAATAACCAGAGTTGGGGGGCTTATTTTAAAGATATTTGCTATTTGGCTCTCTGAAATTTTATAAGTTGTGAGTTTGTTTCTATTATTTTTTATTGAATATGTTGCAATCTTTGCATCTGGGAACCGGTGTTTTTAATTTGCACCTTCTATGTCTCAAATATTGTTTCTGCCTCATTTCCGCAATCCTTTTCCTCAGAATCCATTTAAACACATGCTAGTGATTCCCCACCATCCCGTTTCTCCCCAACTCTGCTCTCTGCCTCTCTGTACACTTTCTCTGACTTGCCCTTAGATGTTTCAATTTGCGTCCACCCTGTTTAATTTGCTACTAAACTTATCCATTGGTTTCTTAACTTGTTATTGCAATTTTTCTCTTCTAAAAATTGTTTTTTTTTTCTTCAAACGTGCCACCTTGCTTTTAGGGTTTCTAGATAATCGCTGGGGTTTTCAAGTTTGATTTTAGTTGTTTATTTTGTTTTCTGACTCTTGGTCATTTTGTCACGGGTCTGTTTGTTTCTGATTATCTTTGCTTCTATGCTAGATGCTGTATTTAAGAAAAATGGAGATAAATAACATGAGTCCTGAGTAATGTTCTATTCCTCAAAAGAGTGCTTTTCTTTACTTTTGCCACAAACCTTTGAGTGCTGACAGTACAGGACTCTGAACTTCAAGACCAGCAGTGTTCTGCACCCTTGATAAATAATTAAGGCAGACTCCAGGTCTTGAGAGAACAGCTTTCCTTCTGGCCCTTTAACTACCAGGAGATAGTCTCTTTGGAGCTCAGCCACAAGTGTGGGTCAGATTACGTAGATTCCTGCTCTGACCGTTTATAGTTGGTGGCTACTTGATTTCTAAGTTCTGAAGCAAGAAACTGATGGGGCTTGGTCTCTTGGAGAAACTGATGTCCCAAAAGCCAGCAGAAGAGGTAGCTTGTACACAGGGATAGAAACACACTTTATTCCTTTCTATTATTTCTTGCAATTATTTAGTGAGGATACATTGACTCTAACATCATATCCACCACACCATAATTAAATCTGTATCTTAATGATAATTTTGTGCATTTATATGATAACTGCTATTTACTAAGGTGAATATGCCATTTTAAACTATGCTCTTCTGTTAAATTGTAAAGGACAAGTTATATACGTATATATTTTTACACACACACCTGTCTAAGTTCCACATTAATCATCACTGGTATGCGCAAAGAAAGATGGGGCCTGGTTAAGGCGGGTGAGGTAAGATACGTGCCTCAGAATATGGTGACAAACGATGGCTAATTCTCTTTTGAGGACCTAAAATGATTACATCACTCATGTCAGCTCATTTCCTTTCCCAGATTTCTACTTTTATATTTCTACAGAAATTCTCTTCCCTTTCAGGATCTCAGGTTTTTCTATCTACCCAAAGTCACTTGCTAAGAGGAAATAATAAAAATCGTTTTTTTTTTTAAATTTTGTAACGTTGCGTATTTTTGAGAGAGAGAGCGTGCAATTGGGGCAGGGGCAGATAGAGAAAGTCAGAGGATCTGAAGCGGCCTCTGCGCTGACAGCAGCAGATCCAATGCGGGGCTCGAACTCGCAAACTGCGAAATTGTGACCTGAGCTGAAGTCGGTGGGTCAACCAACTGAGCCACCCAGGTGCCCCCAGAATCATTTTTAATGTAAAACCAATGAATACTTTTCAATGAACACTCTACAGTTTTAACTTTCTCTCTATGAAAAACAATGATTTTGCTTTCTTAATCATTCCAGGTTTTGCACTTTGGGTTGGTGGCGCAGTGTGGTCACGGGAGCTGGGAGGTAAGAGTGCTGGGCACTTTTTTACAACCCATAAAATACTCCAGTGAAGACCGGGTTCGGCTGATTTGAAACCTAAAAATCCGAATTAGGTCACAAAAATGTCGTTGTCAGAAAAGGTTCCCACGAGCCAGCACAAGAACAGTTGAAATTATATTAAAATGTGTGATGTGTGGAAAAGGCAGACTATTTTGTATGGTACGGAATAGAGTTTTCATTCATAGCACTCACTGTCATCTGCTTAAGCTTTCCTCCTTTCTCCTTTCAAGAATTTATTTAGGAGGGATTTGCAGCTCTACTCTGGGATCTTCCTTTGTAACCAAAGGGAAATTTGAAATATTGAAAATAATTGCCATTTTGAAGGGTAAAATGTTAAATTCGTATCCAGAGGACACTGCCACTGTTAAAAATGTTCATATAGCATCTGTGAGGACGGCAAGCAGTGGTGTGCATTTTCAATTCAAACGCACGGAAAGGAAGCCAAAAAGGAAGTCTGTTCCTAAGTCTTGTGAAAGCACAGAACCTGTGTCCTGCCTGGTGGAGAGAATCATTTTCAAAGTCCCCCAGAAGTGTTAACTGAACGTAATGTCAAACTGTCAACGACTGCTTCCCCAAAACAAATTGCCTCTAATACCTCGTGTGTTTTTTCACACCTCCTATTCCCCTGTTACCAATTAGTTAATACTCGCTTTGACAGAGAGATGATGATTCTCAATAATCGAGGACTTCGGATATAGCATGAATAACTTTAATAATGCTCTTACAGGAGAAAATCTCTCATAAAGCCTCACTATATCAAATCCTAATTTAGAGAAACGCAGCAACAAGCTGCAAAGTGCTCTCAAGTTAATGTGCAAATGTTTATTGGATTCTCATTTCTCGTCAGTTTCATGTTTCACTGATGTTTCTATCCTCTCCCAGGGACACATTTCCTAAAGGAATTTATATTGTTTTTATTGATCGCCATAGAAAATTAAAGTTATATTCAGCAAGCATAAAATATATCATTCTTGAATCACTAAACAGTCTGTGCTGTGACACACATGAGAAGCATAGTTATCAGAAAACGAGGTCACATTTTAATGTGTCTGAAAGAAGTATTTATATGAAGAGGTTGGAGATGTGGGCCGGGGAATAATAAAAATTATATATGAGTCAAGTAAACAAGCTAAAGAACCTTCAGACTAAATAGCAAGGCAACTGCGTCATAGGTAGCAGGTAAGAAAAACATTAATGTTGTGTCAAAGAACCTGGATGATTCCAAGGTATTACGCTATAATAAATATAAGATAGCTATTATCAGAATCAAATTTCAGCGAAACTCGAAGTTCATGATCTTTTACTTTTGTGATACTCTGGTTCCCCTTCCACTGGCCCTCTTCTCCCTTGCCAACCTCTAACCCAACCCAAGGCCATCATGCTGCTCCTGGGACCCTCAGGACACTGACTGGGGGGCATGCGTGTCTGCCTCTTCTCTGTACTCCTTCTCTTTCCTGTATCTTCTTCCAATACAATGTCAAGGTCCAGAGTCCACTGCTTTCACCATTTGTCATGGCCAAGATAGCTTTTGATATAAAATGAAGCTCTCCTTAGTTTGCGATGAATACTTAGCGAGTGTCTGGAAGAAATATACAAATTACGCCTCCCAATTCTTTACTTCCTGTTCAGGCACAGCTGGCTGAGTGATCTTATTAAAGTAGAAGTCACATTATATCAGTTCTTTGGTCACAACTCTACGATGAATTTCTATCTCGCTCAGATTCAAAACTAAAGTCCTTGCCATACTGAAATGATCTACAAGACCCAACACAACCTGCAGTAGACAACGAGTCTCCTCCACCCACCCTGTTTGCACTCTCTGACTTTTCATCCTGCTGCACACATTCCCAGCAACACCACTTTCCTCGGGGTCTCTGACATTCTGGGACACTCCTGCCTCGAAGGCTCTGCACTTGGCCTTCTTTTTCCTGGAACGTTATTTCTCAGTGATCCACATGGATGAGCCCCTCGACTTCTTTAGGCTTTTATCCCCATATCATCTTTTTAAAAGAGCCCTTCTTGGTCACGCTGTAAAATCGCATTCCCCGGTTTCCTCTCTTTAGATCCTTTTCCCCTTAGATCTCACCACTATCCAGTATACTATATATGTGACTTTTTTTTCTTGTTTTTCTCCATCTTCTCATTAGAACATAAGCACCAGGATGTTAGGGACTTTTGCCTGTTTTGCATACTCTAAGTGCATAAATGGCACTTGGTACGTAACATACAAAAAAAGAAAAATGCTCACCACAAGTAAATGAATATATCCCATAAGGCGGGCATTAAAAACTGAACCTGTACATACTGAGGCACAGAAAAACTGCTCAGGTCCCACGGTTGAACCAATGTCTCTCTGGCTTTTATAGCAAAGCAATTTAACCGTTTTTAAATCAGTGGGACTTTGTCATTTAACACTGCCTTTCTTGCAGCAACTTTTTCATCAAAAGCATTCTGTGTTACAGTTAAAGTTTCAGTTGCCATGCCAGATTGTTAAAAATCAGTTTGATCTTTTTCCTCAAATCTCACAAATAGAGGGCACTTTTCTAAGGAAACCAGGGCTCAGATGTGTTTATATCATCAAGCTATTAAGAGCCCATGTAAAGGCCTAACATGGAATCAGCTGGTCCTTTCTTCTGTCCTTATAATTAAAAAGCCAAACACCCTGAAAATCAATGACCTTTTTTGGAACTATCCGAACACTGAGGTCACAGGACAAACGGCCACACTGAAATCAGGACAGGTAAATCCAGAGTGCCACAGCCGAGATCAGCTTACCTAGAGCAGAAACCACTGGGTCATAAACTGACAGGAACAGTTAAATGCTAATTTTGACAAATTGCTAGAGGCTGAGTGTGAACTAGCACGAGAATAAAACCTCAGAGCCACAGTCTTCAGTGAGGCTCTACATTTTTGTAGATTTTACCTTTAAGGAGCCCCACTAAGTTCTCCCAATGAAAGCCAAGAAAGATCCCCTGCTGGCTGTGGCAGATGGAGACAAGGAGTTACCATCATGAGATACACCAACAGTCTTTTCTGCAAGTAAGCCCACTCTACAAGGGGAAACAATTTGCCAGAGGGTTATCTCAGGAGGGAGAAGGCATTTCTCTGACTCTCCTCCCCTCCAGCCTCCCTTTCTCATATAAGGATGAACAAAGCTAAGACACTGTTGGGAAAGTCACAACCAAGGAATTTAGACCAACTGAAACACTGCAATTTAATCATAATCTTGTAAGATAAATAACCCTGCCTCTTTCCTCCACACCAACAGGACTCCACTAGAAGAAGAATGGGTTACGGCTGGAAAAGGCAGACTCTATTTAAGGAGTTTTTAGAGAGACTCAAAGACAACAAGAGAAACAAAAACAAGAGCACAAAAAGAAACTGAAGCCCCTGACATCTTCAAGGACAGCAAACACGGTCCAACTCAACATAAAATTTTACAGCAAAGGCTTATTACCACATTTACTATGATTGTCTAATGCACACACCATGTCTATCTTTCAACAACAATGAAAATACTATAAGGCAGGCTATCAAAGGCAAGAACCCAGTCTTAAGAGACAAAGCAAGCAAGAGAACTAGATTCAGATACGGCACAAATTTTGGAATTCTTATATAGGAAATAACTATGATTAATATACTAAGGCTTTAATAGAAAAAGTATACAGTAGGCAAGAATAGATGGGTGATGCAAAGCAGAGAGGTAAAAACTAAGAATCAACAGAAAATGCTAAAAATCACACACACTGTACAGGCATAAAGAATGCCTTCCACGGGCTCATCAGTAAACTAGATACAGCCGAGAAAAGAATCGGTGAACATGAAGAAATGTCAATAGAGATCTTGAGAACTGAAATGTAAAGAGAGGAAAGAATGGGAAAAAAAAGAAAAAGAAAGAAAACCAGAATAACCAAGAACTGTGGCACAACTTGAAAATATGCAGCATACACATAATTGGAACATTAGAAGGAGGAGGAAGTTCAGAGAAGTTCCCGGAACTTCTGTTCCCAGAAGTACAGAGAGCACAGAGCAGATTAAATACCAAAAAAATAAAAATAAAAAGGTCACAGAGGTATGTCATATTCAAACTGCAAAAATCAAAGTCAATGATTTTTGCAGAAAACAGAGGGAAAAAAAAAAACCCTTCCCTATACAGAAACAGTTATAAAAATTACAGTAGACTCTTTTCAGAAACCATGCAAGTAAGAAGAAAGTGAAGTATTTAAAGCACTTTAAGAAAATTATAAATTCCTAGAATTCTATATTAAATGAAATTATCCTTCAAAAGTGAAAGAAGAAAGGGACTCTCCAAAAAACAAAAATCCTAAGGGCATTCACCACTGCAGAACTGCCCTGTAAGAAATGTTAAACTATTTTTAAGCATAAGGAAAATAAGAGTTCAGAAACTTGGGCCCCCAATAAAAAAGGAAAAGTATTATAGATAGAAAACGAAGTAAAATACATTTTTTCTTAACTGAATAACAAATAACTGTGTAAAATAATAGTAACATTGTATAGGATGATAACAGCATGTGGACAGTTAGAATAAACATCAGCAGTATTACAAACAGAGAAAAACCGAGCTATTATGTTATAAATGACCTAGAATATACGTGAGGCAGATATTGTTATTTTAAGGTAGACTTTGATTCATTAAAAATATACATTGCAAACTGCAGGGAGCACTAAAATAATTCAAAAGAAGTAAAATTGCGATGCTAAAAGAGGAATCACATAAAATACTCAAAACTAGTGAAGGCAGAAATAAAGGAAAAAGACGACACAAAATACAACAAACATAAAGAGTTACAAACATGGTGATGTCAATCTAACTATCAATAATCACTATAAACGTGAATGGTTTAAATATACTAATTAAAATGATATGTCAGAGAACGGGGCACCTGGGTGGCTCTGTCAGTTGAGCGTTCAACTTCAACTCAGGTCTCGATCTCACACTTGTGAGTTCGAGCCCCGAGTCACGTTCTGTGCTGATGGCTCAGAGCCTGGAGACTTTCTCCGGATTCTGTGTCTCCCTCTCTCTCTCTCTCTGCCCCTCCCCTGCTCACACTCTGTTTCTCTCTCTCTCTCCAAATAAGTAAACACAATAAATAAATTAATTAATTAATAAAACGATATGTCAGAGCAGATTAAACAAAAAAATGAGACCCAACTTAGATGGTTTTCAAGGAAACCACTTCATTATAAATAATTCATCTAAGGTATTTCATTTAGTCTTTAACAAATTCCATTGAGTCCAGCTTAAGTGCCAGGCCAACCATTGTGTCAGCATCAAAGATGAAATGAAGTGAAAACACACGTTGTCCTTGTGAAAAACTCATGGTTCCAATATTTCTTGTGATCAGGGTATATTATGGTCTAAATGTTTGTGTAACTACCAAGTTTATATGTTGAAATTCTAACCCCCCAATAAGACACTATTTGGAGATCGAGATTGTGAAGGGGTAATAAAAGTTAAACAAGATCAGTAAAGGGCGCCTGGGTGGTTCAGTCCGTTAAGCCTCTGACTTTGGCTCAGGTCATCATCTTGCCACTGGTGGGTTTGAGCCCCGTGTCAGGCTCTGTGCTGACAGCTCAGAGCCTGGAGCCTGCTTTGGATTCTTTTTCTCCCCCTCCCTCTGCCCCTCCCCCACTCACACTCTATTCTCTCAAATAAACCAAAAATTAAAAAAAAAAAAAAGTCAGTAGGGTATGACTCTGATCTGATAGGTTGGTGCCTTATCAGAGGAGGAGGACAGGTGCCTGGGTGTCTCAGTTGGTTAAGGCTCTGACTCTTGATTTCAGCCAAGGTCATGATCTCACAATTCAAGAGATAGAGTCCTACATGAGGCTCCGTGTTGATAGTGCAGAGGCTGTCTGGGATTCTCTCTCCCTCACTCTCTGCCCTTTCCCCGCTCCTGCACACAAGCACACACCCTCTCTCTTAAAAGAGATAAATAAACTTAACAAAAAAAGAGGAGAAAGAGACAACAGAATTCTCACTCTCTGCCATGTTAGGACACAACAGGAAGGCAGCTCAAGTGTAAACCAAGAAGAGAGCCCTCAACTAGGAACCCAACTGACTGGCACCTGATCTTGGACATCCTAATCTCAAGAACATTGAGAAAATGAATTTCTGCTTTGTAAGCCACACAATCTGATATTTTGCTATGGCAGCCCAAGCAGACCAACACAGGACATCAGCATTTTTTTTTTTAATCACCAGATGCTTCTAACATGTAGCCAGGATGAGAAATAATCCTCTATTATTTCTTACCATGAAAATAATATAAAAGCCAACATACACATTTTTTAATTGCTTTTCTCTTTATGCCTTTTTCCCCCTCAAATATTCCTTGTTGTGCCTCCATTTCCTTACATCCTACTCATTGCTTGATGTACTCGCTCTGTCACCTTGACTTTCACTAAAGATTGCAGTGATTTTTACGACACCAAAGCAATGAGATATTCTGGTCCTCTTTTATGTAACATTTCAGCAATTCTGACATTCTTTACCTCATTCTTTTCTCATATTTTGTATTTTCTTTTCTTGACTTTCTGTTTCTTTCCACGTATTCTACTTCGTATCTTCAAATACTGCAGTGACATTCATACTCTCAATGGTCAGAAAGAGTCACATGCAAAATTTTGTCATAAAGACTTTCTTTTGAAATTTTTAAGAAAACAGATATCAGAATGAAAGTTGAAGCCTGATATCTAATGCAGAAAAATCTCCGTTTCCCCTTGCTCTAGAGATATTTCTTATCATGAACTATTAAAATTTATGATATTAGCCTATCCTTTCTTATCTCACATGCAAACCTAAGTACAGTGTATTTATATATATAGATTCATACGCATACTTGCAGACATATATTTACATATATGTGTGTATGCATGCATATATACACACAGAACACATATACACTCATTCGATGCTATTATTTGAATATTTAAAAAAATTTACATAAACCATATTGATGAGGGCAAATGCAGACCCTCCCCTTTTACATCTACCTATTCCACCCCAGACAACTTCTCATTTTTTCTCCAGTGATTATTAGCTAAATTTAGAATCGTTTGTCCCCCTGAAAGAGAAAATGCTTCCTATTCAGCTAAGACTTCCCCTACTTGCAGAATAACCATACCTGTAAACCATCCCGTCTGTAACTTGTCTATTCCTCACTATAAATATCTGTCCATGACAAAAACCCCCTGCCAGACATTAATCTTACAATCTGGGGTGCTTTCCCATTGCAATGGCATCAGTAAAATCAATCTCACTTTTCTAGTGTCACTGCCTGTGTCATACCGAACATAAATGGGCCTGCCTTTTTACCAATAAAGGCAATTCATACTATAAAGAAACCCATACCATTTAAGGCTCAATGCTCCTTTGAGGCACATTTACACAGTTCTTATTGATTAATTCTGTACTTTTTGTTGAATTATAACTAGGAATATTTCAAGAATGAGACTATAAGCTCATTTCTAATACTGTCCTATAAATGGATAATTATACTTCACTGTTTCCCAATGCTGCAATGCTTATTTGTAAACATCTCCATATGCATATGTATTAGTTTCCCCTCATTTCTAATAAAAATAATATCATACTTCAAGCGTTTTGGATGCAACCACCCATTTTATACTAATACTTTTATCATGGACGCCAGTGTTATTCCAGTTTTACAAACAGAAAAGGGAAAGAAAAGGTTATGCAATTTGCCCAAAGAGAAACTATTTTCACTTAACAGGATTAAGCATCTCCAAGTGTGTTACATGACACCAAACTGTTTTCCCAAGTGGCTGATCCATTGTATTTGTTCAGCAGCAGGGGATGGATGCCCTTCCCCTACATCCTTATCATTGATAGTCAGACTTTTGAATTTCTGCAAGAATGAGAAATAATATTTTATTGTGTCTATTTAATTTATCCTATTTAATTTATCCTGGAGATTTGTTTTCCCTTTGCTTTCTTTTTGTAGATTGTTTGTTATTGTTTTTAGCCAATTTTCTCATTTGGTTGTTTAAATTTTTGCTCATTGATTTGTAGGTACTCTGTAAATATTTGTAGATATTAATGCTTTCTCCAAAAAAAAATAGGCTGCATTTATAATTTCGTTTCTTCTTTGTGCCAAAAGTTTTTTTAATGTTTATTTATTTATTTTGAGAGAGAGAGAGAGCGAGCAGGGGAGGGGCAGAGAGAAAGAATGAGAGAGACAGACAGAAAAAGAGAGAGAAAAAGTATCCTAAGCAGGCTCCACACTGTCAGCACAGAGTCAGATATGGGGCTTGATCCTACGAACCATCAAATTATGACCTGAGCCAAAATCAAAAGTCAGACGCTTAACCGACTGAGCCACCCAGGTGCCCCTATGTCACGAGTTTTTAATTTGGATGTTGTCAAACGAATTGCTGTCCACTTTTAAAATTTTGACATGTATATCTTAAGAAAATGATCTTCTCCAAGTTCATAAATATAATTTGTTAGAATTTAGAGATGATGATAAATTATCTTTTCCACAATACATTAATAAAAATAATGAAAACAAATTAATAAAACAAATGAAATTGGGAAAGATGAAGGTCGTCAGAATAATCTACTTAAAATTTTTTTTTTTACATTTATTTATTTTTGAGCCACAGGGAGAGACAGAGCACAAGTCGGGGAGGGGCAGAGACAGAAGGAGAAAGAGAATCCAAAGCAGGATCCAGGTTCTGAGCTGTCAGCATAGAGCCCGACACAAGGCTCGAACTTATAAACCATGAGATCATGACCTGAGCTGAAGTCAGATGCCTAACTGATTGAGCCACCCAGGCACCCCAGAATAATCCACTTATAAGCATAGTGGTGTGCTTGTGTTTGTACAGGAGCACAAGTTTCTACCTTCAGGTAGCCACCAGATGGAGTGTATAAGACTGCAACATGAACAACTCTTGCCAATTAAGCTTCGATTATAGGCAAGGAAGGTACAAGAGAGAAGGCTTGGGTACTAACCTAAATATTTTTGCCAAACAGAAGGCAAAGCATAAGTAAATTATCCTGTCATATTTTTCCAAAATGTCTTTTTTGTACAATATTGAATAAATTCCTTTTTATTATTAATTTGCTAAGATTTCATCCAAGAAAGGATATGAGGATGAATTGTATTTTTTTAAGTATTGAAACGCACATAATGTTTTCATTTATTTTATCAATGTGGCGACTTAAAGTATTTGAGTTTTGAATGGTAAGCCAAATTGGCATTGCTAGAAGAAATCCAGCTTGGCGCTGATCTTCCAGTTCATGCATTTGCTCTTCTATTTTAAAATGCTATTGTATCTATCTATTCAGCTCCAAGTTTCAATTAATGCATTATTCAAGTTTAGCATTTCCATTTGATATTTTGAATAGTAAACAGTTCTGTGATGCAATTCTCTATCATTGCATTGGTTTATATAAACCACATGCATTTTAGAAACTGTGCCTAATCATTCTGATTAAAGGGTATGTCACATGGTCGGCTGTTTGCTCTGTTTCCTGCCATGTAGCCTTGTTTCCTGGTAAGAATGGTGATACTGCATTGAATGCTGGAGATTATATATAAAACATTATTCTGAAAAATGTCAATAGAACTAATTGTATTAGACTTTAATACCTCATGGCATATTTCAATCTGTAGTATAATCACCAAAAGAACAAAAGATGTAAAACTAACAAGCTAGAGTAGGGTCACCACATGGAATAGTAAACATATTTAAATGACCCCAGGAAAGTTCTCTCCTAATGTCAGTTACATGAGGAGGAGGAAGCAAGAACTCTTCACCTAGTGTTGATAAGATTTTAAAAAGAATAAAATGCTCTAGTTTTCAACATTCCAATATTTAAACCTCAGTGTATAAATTACTTTTTTCAGGGGCGCCTGGGTGGCGCAGTCGGTTAAGCGTCCGACTTCAGCTCAGGTCACGATCTCACGGTCCGTGAGTTCGAGCCCCGCGTCGGGCTCTGGGCTGATGGCTCGGAGCCTGGAGCCTGCTTCCGATTCTGTGTCTCCCTCTCTCTCTGCCCCTCCCCCATTCATGCTCTGTCTCTCTCTGTCTCAAAAATAAATAAACATTAAAAAAAAATTTTTAAAAAATAAATTACTTTTTCATTCCACTATGCATTTATAATAGAATAGCCAATGTTTTGACGAAGTGTGTAAAGGTCACTGATTAATCATATATGTCCCATTGACCATTAAGACCATTTTGCACAGTTTCAGATCACGAGACCATTTTCACAGTCCCATACTACTGTGCAGAGTGAGGTTTAAACTATATAAACAAACCTTGCCATACTTGCCACTGAAAAGGAAAATAATTGCGCAGGAGTAGGAGAAGTTCAAGTGCACCTGTTTTTACTGTTTGTTTCCTGAGGCATGAAGTATGTGAGTTAAGCACAAACACTGAGTGAATTTGATTCAATGGGAACGTGTGTGTGTATTATCACATTAACCTTTTTCCCAAAATAACCTAGTGACTCCATTAAATATTAGATTATTAGTCATGTTTTCAAAAATATGAATAAGGTGGTAATTGTGAAAGATTTTCAGCCCAGACGGTAAATCCCTGTAGAGGTTTTGAATTCTACACTGTAATTTGATGCTTTGGTGACAATTCAAGCATATACTAATGCTAGTTATTTAAAAACACTGGTTTTTTATTTAAATAAACTATTTAAATAAACACTATGTAATAAACACTAGTTTATTTAAAGTCATATTTATAAGTTGAAGTTATATTTATAAGTTAAAGTTATTTAAAAACACTAGTTTTTTATTTAAATAAACTATTTAAATAAACACTAGTTTATTTAAAGTCATATTTATAATAAACGTGTCTGAAAGTTTAAGGTGGGGTAACATTGTGGAAGGTCTTCAATGCCTCCTTGGGAATGTGCACATAATTTACAAGAAAAAAAATACCAGAATTGTTACCAGGGCTACTTTTAAGAATGTTAATAGCTGACACTTTATAAAACTTACTTTGTGTACTATTTCTATTTACATATTATTTGGGTACTTATTTGGGTATTATATTTATTTATATATTATTAGGGTACTATTTTAAGCATTCCACACCTATTAATTTTAGTCCCATCTTTGCCCAAGTATTAATATTATTATTCCCATACTATAATTGGAGAAACTGAAGCATAAAGAGACTAAATTGATGAAACAAACACAGCCAGGAAATGGGAATGCTGGAGTCAAACCCGGACTTTCTGGCATAAAGCATACTATCTCTTCTTGTACCCAGTCACACCATCATACATCATAAATTATGCCATAACACTGCATATTCCTCTCTAGGACTCTCTCCCAGGCCATCTCCAGAAGGTGCGTTATGAGTCGAGATTATAAGTAGAAGAAATTATGATAGCTGAAAAATAATTTTATTTTGTGTGAGTTTGAAGATTATATGAAAATTTCATATTAAAACAACTGATATCTGGTAAGACAGATTTGAAATACTACAATGAGAAGAGAGAAGATAATTCTTAGATCTAAATTTTAAATCATTATTCTCAAGTAAAAATATTAGTGCCTTAAATATTTTTAACATGTGAATGAACAGCATTATAATTATTTACATTTTTATTTGTCCTATTTGCATTCACATATTTTATCCATTTATCTACTAGCCATTCTTATTTTTGCTTACTTTCTTTCTGTCTATAGATCTGGTACTTATCATTTAAAATAAACTTTTAAAATATGAGGAAACTTACAATACTTTTTTGTTGGAGCGAGAGTCCACTTATCCATAATTTAACAACTTCACCATAAGGATCAATGTGTGTTTTTCTATCATTTCTAAAACAATGAAATATTCATATTTATTTTTTTTGTTTATAATACTAATGAATAGCCTGGTGTATTATTTCTCTACGGGTGGTAGCAATATAATCTATGAACTCCACATATAACAAAAGATTATGTAAGAGAAATTGTGAAAGCTAACCTATTTGTTTTAATTGCGAGACTGGTACCTTTTTAATGTATCTTTTATAATGCCAAGACTCCTCAGTTATTATGCAACTGTAGATACAATTTGTAATGAGATATTCTAATTTTTATACATCAAAATAAGGTATTACTTAAGAACAGGCAGGAAATAAAGCACAGGAAATAGACTGAAAGTATCCACCCAAACATGATGATGGACAGTTCTGGAAAGGATAGAGCTTGAAATGAGACTTCAGCTACTCCTATACATATGTTAAATTTTAAATCCTAAACCATAAAGCCTCTATAACAATTGCTAAACATGGCTAACATGGGTATGTGTGGTATATGGTTTTTTTTTTAATTTTAAGATCATTTTCCTCATCTTTCACAGCTTACTCCATCCTAGAACCCATGAAAAACAAAACAAAGGGTATTGTCAATGGTGGACACCTGTAACACAGAAGTTATTTGATAAGCAGTCGTCTTTCATTTTTATGTTATTTCCCGTTCCATACACACAGTCAAGGATCTCTGACAAGAACATCAAACATCAAAGGATTTAGTTTAAATGGTAACTTGCTCATTGGTTTATTTGCCACACCTTTCCCCCTAGGCTGTGCTTAAAAGGCATATAACCTCCATATTGTTTTTCTATTCCTGAAAATTTAGGGAGTAGAGTTTGTGGTGGGTAGGCCATGATAACCCAGATCACACATCAGTCTGCGTATGCCTGTAAAGCCACTTTTTAGATGGAATTAACATTTAAAGGAAACATTTTAGTCAAAAGATTACTTGGCCATTGGGTTAAAAGCCTTCGCTGAAAACAGGAAGTAGCGTGAGGAAGACAGCCTCCAGATTGCCTTGTGCTTCAATATTCCCTCCAGGCTGGGTGTCCAGCCCGCCAGGATCCCCTGCAGTATGCGGACTTCCCAGCCTTCCTAATCATGAGTCAATCACTTAAAAGAATATTCTCCCCATAGATAGATTTAGATAGATATTCCCCCATATGCATACTAAATATATTCTATTGGATATGCTTCTCTGAGGAACCCCGGCTACTACGTGGTTTCATTTAATTTTTGACCTTTACATGTAAACACATTTAAAGTACTGGAATTTGCCCATAACTTGTCACAAGATTCGTCCCACCCCATTATTTTGAATGCAGCTCTATAGCCAGAATTGAGCTTCTAAAATTCATTCTTTCCTAGCAGCTATGTCCCAATTTACTGAAGTCTCATAACACATGGGATAAATGTGTAACAATTAGCAAATTCAGACGAACGTCAAAGAAGATATACCTTGACTCTATAACATCTCCACTTTCTACTGTCCAGTTAAGCAAAAGGAAGCCCTTACCCACTTAAAGGCAAAAATCATATTGGATTAATCAGTGATCGGTGATTCAAGCATCGACAAACTAGAGAGATATAGAAATGCGTTGAAGAGGGCAGACTTCTCCTTCAATTTTCAAATAGATTTATTTTTCAAAAGATCCTGGCTTGTCATTTATTTTCATTTGTGGAGTACATCACCACATTTCCTATCTAAATAAGTATCATCATCATTCAATATGAAAACATGAGACACTCCCACTGCCTTCCAAAATTAGAAAAAAATGAAGGCGTTAGAGTAAAACCCTGCTGTCTAATCACACATCATCTGATAGATGGGTCGGTGTTATTCGAATTACTGACGTTAATGAGCTGTTTAGAATAGCTCACTTGAAGTAAGACAAGAGGCCAAATTTTTTTAGCCTTGTGTGGAAGGTTACTGGATTGTGTAGTAATCCTTTTAAAAATACGGTTTTTTTCTTATTGGTTACTCTTCTTTCCCTAGTGTTTAAAAAATAATGGTAATGTTTATTTATTTTTGAAAGAGACAGAGTGACAGCAGGGGAGGGGCAGAGAGAGAGAGAGAGGGAGACACAGACCCAGAAGCAGGCTCCAGGCTCCAAGCTGTCAGCACAGAAGCCAACGCAGGGCTCGAACTCAGGAGCAGGGAGATTGTGACCTGAGCCAAAGTTGGATGTTTAACAGAATGAGCCACCCAGGAGCCCCATCCCTAGTCTTTTCTTCCTACTCTTTCCTTATTGTTCTCTTGTCTGTCTCTTCCTTTTCCCTCATTATGCTGTTATTAATTCTGGCATTGAACAAATAGCCTTCATGTCTTTTTTCTTTTTTTTAAACCAGTGTTCTGTAATTCTATTTTTTTTTTTATGTGTACTCAAGTACTCATCTCCCACAAGCAATTATAAGTGCCCTGTCAGCACAAAGTAATTACGTCTTTCCAGATTACCTGATAATCGTTCCTTACATCACTAAATACTTTCAATTATTAACGTGCAATGTTTTCGGAACTAATGATATTAAAGCATTTGAATACATTTTTGAAATAGAAAGAAATCCATATAGCAAAGCATTTGTACTTTATTTTCTCCATTTGCACATGAAAAAGCAGTGAGTGTATGTGTAACACGAAATGACCGTTCGGTGAAAGTAAGTGGCCTAAATTTTCTCAAAGAAGAGTCGTATTAGCCACGGGTACAATTTTCTGAAGTCCGAAACTACTACTCCATTTTTATTGATTGATTCATTTGACAGATATTTATTGGCTATTTACCACTTGCCAGGAACAGTATTAAGTGCTGGGGATGCATTAGGAGACAAATATGAACTTGGTTCCTGCTCTATTATTTTGATCTGGTGGAAATAACAAAGATTGATCAAATAATCACATAACTAAAGTTGCAACTTTGGTATTTACTAGGAAGGGGTGTTACGTGATGCCAGATATAATATGGAGATCCGATCTTGTCTATGTTGAAAGGAAAAGGAGAAAATTGACAATATCCCTCAATATTCAAAGGATGAAAAGGGAATAAATGGGTAAAGGGAAATCCAGGCAAAGACTTTGGTTCTGGAGAAAATGCAAGAAAGATGAATGGCGGTTTCATAGAAAGGGGGGTTGGAGCTGACACCAGATGCAAGACACTGGAGAGGTGTGCCCACTGTGGGGCCTGCTGAAGATTACGGTTACGCACAAAAGACTAATGGACCATCTTTTCAAGGCTTTGAACATGCCGGGAATAAGATCAGAGCCGAAAGTATCTAGGTGGATATCTAGGAAGGAATTTGAGAAGCTATTCAAGCACTTCAGATGAGAGACAACAAATTGGGATTAAGGATGTAGGGGTAGAGAAGGAAAAATGAGAATTACATGAGAGATACTTCAGAAGACAAGACTTGGTGAATTGGGGAGGGAGGAGTGGCAGGAATCTCTCACGTATTTCTGACACGTACAACTGCAAATACAGAACAGGAAAGACTGAGTTTACTGTCAGGATCATGGATTCTGTAACTTTTTGAGCATTTTCAATTTGAAGGTACCTGATGTCTTCTCAAGCAGTTATATCAAATACATAGTTGAATCGTAAATGGAAATTCTGGGCCGGATTTTCATGGTCAGCAGGTGTTTAATAAATGAAGAAGGGAGAATATGTGTGAATGACCCAACCTTAACGTTAAGCCAAGTCTCAAATATCGACCTTGTGACCCTCTACACTTTGCACTACACTATGTTGTCACTTTTTGACATTTTATTTCCATGAGGTAGCTCTTAAGCTGTCAGGCCAACTCATTGATAGTTGCCTCAATTTTGTGCTTTCTTGGGATAATAGATGCTTTGGTGATTGACCCAAGCCCATTGGCTTTTGTAAACATGGCGGCTAATGGCTTTGTAGAGTCCTCTTCTACGAAGTATTTTCCTTGACCAGCTGAAGCCATCTCATCTGAGAGGTCTCCCACACTTCGCATGTAGCAGTCATTAACTCTTTTTGAAGTTATGCTAGCTTCTTTGCCTTAAGCTGTGACACCTTTGCATTGTAATTTATATTGCAGAGTCATCAGACTTGATGTGAGGGATCAGCCTAAGGCAAGACAAAACCTAGTCTCAGCCCATTCTGAGCTCATTCTGGCTCAGCCATTTCTGGTTTCCTCACTCCTTTTCACCATCTTCACTAGAAGGGCAACCCTCCTGTTGCAATGTTGTGTAACAAGCACCCTCAAACTGAGTGGTTTTAAAACAAGATTTATTTTGTTCACTAACCCAACTTTGAGTAGGCTTGATGGGAACAGCTCTCATCTGTGTATTCATTGGTAATCCCGGTGGCTAAAATCTCCTGAAGGCTGGTTCTTGAGGATGCTGGTTAAGCTCCAATGGCTGCCAGCTGGAACAGAGATGTTCCTTAGACACCCTTGCCATCTCTGTAGTCCTTCTGCATGATCCCTTCAGCATGGTGGCTTCAAAGGAGGCAGACTTCTTACATGTTATCTCAACACTCTGAAGGCATGAGTCACAAGAGGAAGGGCCAGGCAGAGGCTCTATTCTTCTTAAGGGTGAGCTACAGAAGTGACATTCATTGCCTCTACCACCTGGACTTGGTTGGAGACCTCACAAGGCTATCCAGATTCAAGGGGAGGGAAATTGACTTCAACTCTGGAGAGGAGATTTGGGAAAGGATCTGAATGAATGCATTTGGACTGGCCAATTTGCCACTCTTCAATTAATCACATTTATCTGAATCCCTATCTCAGGGTCCCCTTTTAGGGAACCCATTAGACGTCTTGGGGAAAAAGTGAATTGGTCTCCCTGCTCCTAATATTTTCATAGAGTGCGCATTTATTTTAGGAAATGCTTAGTAACTTTTATTTACCAAACTCAAATGCTATTAACATAAACTTGGTGTTTTTATGTGTGTTGACTCCACAGACAGTACCAATGAAAATGAATCAATCAGTAATTTATTCTTTTGCATCATTATGCATTTCATATAGAAATTTTCAAGATATTTCCCATTAAACATTTGTGATTTTTTAAACAATTATCATAGCCTGCCAATGAAGTGTTTCTTGTCATAGGATTTGATCTAGTTCTTAAGATTTGGAAAATGAAATTATATCACATAATAATGATGAAATACAACATTTAGTAGTTTTGACCTCAAAAAGATGCAATAGGTTGCTTGAAAAAAAAAAGAGTGAAGGTAAAGGGCTTTTATTTTTCAAGCATTAAATTGAAGATAATATGTGGGATCAAACTGTCTCCTGGGGAACAATTTTATTCCAATAGAGAGTGAGAGGAGATGGAATATACGAGTTTCTTGAATGCCCTGGAGCTACGCTGATGTGGGGTCAAAGCACAGGAGTTTGAATAGTTCTAGAAGAAGATGCAGGAGAAGGATGAATGGTTGTGAAAAGGGCTGAGAAACAGAAAAGAAAGGCAGTGCACTGCACATTGACTTCTTTTCTCGTGAGGCTGGCCGTGGGATTTATGGACAGGAGGATTGAGCCAGAAGTGGAGAGCTCCGCTGGTCTAGATTACCACATTTATTGATGGCCGCACCAAGCACTGATGTTGGTTTGGATGTTTCATCATTTGAATTTTAAATGAGTTATTTAGGAGTTATCCCCTGAGCCAGATTTTGCTTTCTTGTAGTTCACCGTGTTGTAAACCAAGCTATTTTCATACCAACGCGCATGGAAGTCATCTTTCAGTTTTGCAATCTGGAGCAACACAAGTTGTTGATGTTAATTACTCCTCTGCCACCTGTGTTTTCAGTAAAAGGCTTTGCCAACTGACTTAGGTTTAACCCTTTAGCGTTTCAACTTTCGGGTTTCTAACTTCTGAGATTTAACATGTGTATAACCTTGTGAGCCGTAAATAAAATATTTATGTCTCAGTGCTCACTATGGCCTGAACCTGCTTTGGGTACTTTATAAAGGTGAGTGTAAGTGATTCTCAGGGATGGACAGGGAGACGGACATTTGTCCCTGTTAATGAGAACCTGAGAGGCAGAAAAATTAAATTGCTTTTAATGGGTCAAAGAGATGATAAATTTTACAATCAGAAGGTTTAGCATCATATTTAGTCATCGGTTGTTGCCATTTGAATTGAACAAATGATCAAGAATTTGGGAACAAATGATTTGGAAAATCTAAACAGTATTACCGAGGAAAATTAATTGATTTTACCTGGGGTCTCTTAACATTTTGAATAGTTGAATTTGCTCTTGTCTCATAGAAAAAAATTAATATTTATATATAACGTATACATACACATAATATGTATATAAGATAAAATGTTCTATATACATATTAAATTTTTCTTAGCTTTTCATGTTCCTGAATAAGAATTTAGTGTTTATAAGCAAAATCATAACTTTAATTTCCAATAAGTTTTTAAAGTTGTTTCACCTTCACTTGGATAATTAATAGTGACTATATTTTAATTCCAATTTGTTCTGCCCTTCATACACTGTGAATCAATTATAATGTTATACCAAGCATTTAAATAAAATATTAGAAGAAGCATGAAATTAACTCTTGTGAAATGTAATAAATCTGTGATTCAAAAGTAATCACTCCCTAATTATTGTTTTGTAAATGCATACTAAATGTGCAATATTATTTTGCTTTGTTCTCTCACTGACCTATATGGTTATTCAATTCTCTAACCCAATATTGTATATAATTTTGTTGCAAGAAGAGTCCCTGAACCAGAAGAATTATTGGCTAATATTAACAAAAAAAAAATACAATATCATATAATAATCATTTATCATATGTAATTCTTAAATAACTAAGAGTTGGATATAGAACAATAGATGAGAAGTTGATATTGTTATGTGTCTACACGGCAGACCAACCCATTTCTTAGTCGTTTTTGAAAAGTGTCTTTGTTTTCTGCATGGGTAACATATTCGTTAAACTCATCTACGATGGCGTTTATAAAGGGTAACTCTTAACCGTGTAATTTGCTTCATTTTATTAATGATCTCCTAATCGAATGATGCCAGTGGATTGTGAAGTAGATTACTTACTTCCGGTCTGTTGAAAAAACTCTTTTTCTAGCATATCCACTAAAGCATTTACAAATTCCATAAAATATCACAAATACCTAAACGAGAGCGCTGGTTTTAGACTTAGACTTTTGCACTGTATCAACAGAGACCAGCCAGTCAGTCAACAAATATTTAGTAAGGGCCTAGTATGGGTCACTAGGTATCCGTTCTAGGTGCTGGATACGGCCTCAAGCAAGTTAGCTGAAGAAAGGATGGGATACTAATTTCAATATAAACTCGTGCAAACCCTAGCTGACTGCTACATTGTGTGTGATCAGGGGAGACCCCTGGGACACAGGGTAAAGCAGATGGAAACACAAGATTCTATCCTTGAAGGACAGAACAGAGTAAGGCTCTCTGGTTTGTTTCTTTTTGAATGCATTCATCAGCCTACATGCAGCTTAAACAGCAGAAAATGGAAGACTTACTCCCTTGGGTGTCAGATGACAAATACTGAGGCAGACACAATAGCTGGAAATTTGGCTGGGAGAGCCTCAGAGGGGATGGGGAGCTACAGAAAATGAGAGTGCTCAATTCTGAATATAAATCGCCAAATCCTTCAGCGCTAAACTGTGCAGGTCCAGGGGAGACCACCAGGGGGTCACCATAGATAAAGTGACAGCCACAGGCTTTAAAACAGAGATACCACCATACTGGGATATCACAGGACAGCGTACCCAAGGCAGCTGTACAATGCCAGGGAGACCAGAGTTTGTGCGAAACGGCTACCTCTAGAACAAAAACAAGTACTCATTAGGTGGTCCCCATCCTTAGAGCAGTGATTAATGTATGGCAGAAGGTGAGAAAAAGAAAAAAACATATATGAAAGGGCTTTCGTGAAATAAAGGTCAAGAAAAATTATCTAACTCTCTAATCGGGAATTCAGAAGGCAACATAGACATTAGGGGGAAAGATAACATGGGAACAGCTAAAAGTTGAGATTTTTTTCCCCCAGATGAGGAAGGCCAACAAGTCGAAAACTTGGGGAGCACAGTGAGTAGAAAGAAAAATCACTCTTCTGTCTTTTTAGTTCTTTGTCCTCTTCGAGAGTCCCTCCAACTATGGAGGGCTCCAAGGCCAGCCGCTGCTTGGCTCAAGTGCTCCCAGGAAGGACAGTGGCCTCCTAGCTCCTGACCAACTAGAAAGGCATGCACCGCTCTAGATTTTCTTTCCTTTAAGTCCTTTTCTCAACCACAGTTCTCTGATATCTTTTTAAAAATCAGATTTTAAATTTATCTGATTCTGTTAACTGTTCACGTTTTGTCATAAATTTCTACAACCAAACTGGAGACGGAAGTCCTAATTGTTACATACTAGTTACACCTTTTTGTATATATATCACAATAAATTAAATATTTAAATAGTCAAGTAGATACTATTTTAAAGTTTAGCAGTTAGGGTGATAATTAGGCTTTTCAGCAGAACACAAAGAATTAGTAACTTCACTGGGGCAAAATTTAATCACAAAAAAATGTAACTGGGTGATGGTGACATTAATGTCTGCATCGGCAAGAGCCTCCCTCTTCCTCTATGGATTTTCTTACCTACAATATTCTTTTAAGATGATACAAGCGTTGTTTATTTGGAGGAATTTCCCTATCACTGTTACTTAAGGAAGGTAAAACTAAGAAATTTTTAAGTGTATTCATTTATCTTGAGAGAGAGAGAGAGAGAGAGAGAGAGAGAGAGAGCGAGCGCGCACACACAAGTAGGATACTGGCAGAGAGAGAGGGAGAGAAAGAATCCCAAGCAGTCTCTGCAAGGTCAGCACAGAAATCAAGAAGTCATGAGCTGAGTAGAAATCAAGAGTCTAATACTTAGTCGACTGAGCCACCCAGGTGCCCCCAAACTAAGAAATTTTAGAAATTGGATACTGAGTGATCAGAAAACATTTATGTGTGAGAAATATAATATCAAATCTCATAGCAGTTTAGATCAGTTAGATGGGTAAACCTGTTGCTTATTCATACCACTTTGAATTCCATGAAGGAAATTTGTGTTTTATTAGCTGCAAATGTGAAGACTATAAGGGTTTCAAAAATATCCTTTCCACTTCTCAAAGTTCTATTTATAGTGATTACACACACACACACACACACACACACACTTTATATTTTTAAGAGATTTCTTTCATAGTTCTGCACTCTTTCTGTGGAATTTCAATCATATTATTTAATCGTGTCTTTAATATTTTTCTGAATACCTTTGTAAATGGGCATTTTTCTTTTTTAAGATTGATTCTAAATTTTCCAACATGGCCTTCTGCTATTGACTTCTAACTCTTAATTTACAACCTTAACTCCTATACGCCTAACTCACTGCCTATTTACAAGGCCATGATTTCAGTGTTGCACGTTTTCTCTCTGCTTCAAATCCTTACACATCCTCTTTCTAGTGCTTGAGAAGTTCTTGGCCCTCCTCGGTGCCTACTCGAATGCCCCTTTTCGTCCTCTGTGGAAATTTCACCTCCCTAACTTCTCATGTCAAGATTATCCTATTGTACATTCATATAACAAACTGTGCTTGCTGGATTTGTTCTTGATAGTGTATATCGCCATTATTATTATGCAACATATGTGCATTTTTGGCCTATTATCTTTCTTCTCCATTAGATTGTGGCTTAAGAACTGTCTTGGAGCACATGGGTGGCTCAGTCAGTTGAGCGTCTATCTTCAGCTCGGGTCATGATCTCACAGCTTGTGGGTTGGAGCCCCGTGTCAGGCTCTGTGCTGATGGCTCAGAACCTGGAGCCTGGTTTGGATTCTGTGTCTCCCTCTCTCGCTGCCCCTCCCCTGCTCATGCTCTGTCTCTCTCTCACAAATAAATAAAAATTAAAAAAAAATTACCCGGGCCTATAACATGATCTGGTATCCAACAGGTGTTCAGCAAATACAGGCCTAAGGAACACCTAAATCCATCAACCTAATTTTTGCCTTGCATTTGAGCAATGAAAATGATCTCTGGGTGTCACTCTAGAATTTTAATTTCCATCTTTCCTGTGACTGCCTCCGTCTTATTTTTCAATGGATTTTTCTGAATTTTCTTGATATAAAATAAGCAAATCATGAAAATAAAATGCATTAATTTTCACTTTCTTAATCTGGATCTGTAGTTGACTTGGATGTACTAGACTTTGCATTGATTATATTCATGTCCATGTTAGTACCATTATAATTTATCTGCTGGCCATACATCTGTGTGATCTTTGTTGTTACAGAGTTCAAGACAGATAATTTGGGTAAGATTATTAAAAAAAAAAGATGCATACGGTTCTTTCTCCTGAGGATTATTTGACTTTAAAGTAAGCCAACAAATCTTCACTAAAATGAAAATCTGATGGTCACTTTCAAATACTTTATGTGAAAGTGTAAATTACTATTATGTTTCTGGAAAGAACATCTATAATCTGTATCAAGAGCCTTATACATATCCATTATTTTGTATATTACTTTTGAATTTCTAGCAATTCATCCTATAGACAAAAACTATATACACCTATGGAGAAGTACATACATTTTCATTGCAACACCTTAAGAATTATATAACTTGGAAAATAAAGTACATGGCTATCAATATGGAAATGATTATATGAGATTAGTATATTCACACAGTATAATACAATGTAATGGTAAGCATCCATTTAAAAATAGCATTTATGGGAGTCCCTGGGTGGCTGAGTCGGTTAAGTGTCCAACTCTTGGTTTGGGCTCAGGTCATGATCTCACAGTTTGTGAGTTCGAGCCCTACACTGGGCTCCCTGCTGGCCATGTGGAGCCTGCTTGGGGTTCTCTCTTCCCCTCTCTCTGCTCCTCCCCAACTTGTGCTGTCTCTCTGAAAATAAATAAATAAAACTTAAAAAATATGTTTAAAGATAGCTTTTATGATTCCATAATTTGGAAAATGTTGGCATATAGCCAAGCGAAAGCTGATACAAAATGGTAGATTCAATAAAATACCAATTAAATGTGGATGCTAAATTATATGCATACACACATGCAACATGGTACAATACTAAATGAAAAAATAATTTTATGTAATGGTACAACTATTAAAAATAAAAGTATGTTGTAGATGAGTATGCACACCATACTTAGATACAGACACATACCTGGAAAAAACAACAACAGTAACATATGACATTAATTATATTTTTCTCTGCATAGGAATTATGGGTAACTTTTCCATGCTCTTTGGCATTTTCTAAAAATAATTCTATGAATTAAGGACTGCATGTTTGTTGCTTATATGATAAGATGGCATATTATTTTACAATTTATCTTACTTCTATCTCATAAATTCAGCAATAAACGTGTTAGTGTGATTATTCCTACTTCTGATGTTTTAACAAAAATTTTAGCTACTCTTTGCTTAGCATTTCCAGTACAGACACATCTGTGTATTTTCTTTACTTTGAAAACACATACCACACCAAAAGTTTTAAATAATTTCCTCTTCTTTCTGAGATTTCCATCCTTTTCCTTCTTTCACACTATGTTCAGAAATAGATTAAAAAATAAGTCTCCGCATTGTATTTCTCAGGGAAGAGGAAATGATGAGCGATCCATACATTGATTTTTATATGGGAGGTCTTCAGAGACGGCTGTGCCTCACCATCCTTTGAGAGCTAGAATTGGCCTTTGCGTTTTTATCCTGACAGAAAGATGCATGAAAAGTGAATTTTTATGTTAATGTTGCATTTCTGAAAGGAAGTATCTTGATCTATAAAGGTTTTATAGACTCAAATTTTTTAACATGTCCCTTTGTTACGAACTTTTGTGAACGAAAGAAAACAACGTGTTGATGAGCGAATAAAAACAGTCAGTCTATAGACATACGTAAGTGTCCTCGTCTGTTCATGCTGGAATAATCAAGTTGTTAGTATTCTGCGTTTCATGTCAGGGGATTGCCAGCTCTGGAAAAGTACAGAAAGACAGGTGCTGATTCTGACTTCACAGAAGAGTGGAAAACAGGTAAGCTTTCTATTCGAAGTCATGAGAATATAACCATAGTGTAAAATTCGCTCTAGAACCAAATAGTTACTTATGACATGGGACTGACCGTTTCTCAAAACATGTTCCTTGCTTGGCTTCTAGGATGCCATTTCCTCTTTGTTTCCCACCACCCCCCCCCCCCCCAGCCCCGAACCTTTCTGGCAGTTCCTTTGTGAACTCATCTTAGGAAGGGAGTCCGTGATGGAGCAGGAGGAGGGCAACAGTATTATCCCAATCCATGTCAGGATAAAATTAAATTCTGTCCTGTAACCTATTCTGGGATAAGCCTCATCACAATTGAACTTGCAATTTAGATCAGACTCCATTTAGACTAGCCTCCAGCAGTGCTATGGAATTAAATATCTAATACTGGTATTAGTTCCCCTTGCTCACAATTCCCTGCGTAGCTTTTTACATTGGATTATGATAGTATGTAATATCTGTATTACACTCCCCCGCTCCTATGATGGTCTCCCTATAGACAGGCATTCTTTGAAACTGGGGCTGTGAAATAGTCATCCTATTTGCATGGCTTAGCTATACAAACATACAATGCATGTGGCTTTGAATTGACATGCTACTGTGTACCCATTTAGGGAACACTGAATACTTTGTAAGCATTGTCTTCACACGACGGGTAAGTGAAAAAAAAGTATTTTAAAAGTATGGTTTTCTTTGTTAATAATTCTTAAGTGAATGTTTAGGGGGTATCATAAAAAAATAGAGGGACAGCTGGTTAGTCTACATGGCAACTTTCCCATTTCAACGTGACCAAATTTTAATATGCTTCTAGGTCGACTTCTGGCTTTGGCAGGGGTTCTAGAAAGCAGGAAAGAGTATCACTCTCATCCTTTCAACGAGAAAAACTACAGCCACTATCTTCATATTGACAGTTTTTCCCGAGCTCATCACACACCTGGGGTCAGACGGCACCAACTAAGGACAGATGAGGACAGGAGATTTGCTTGCCTGGCTATGCCAAATGCTGCCAGAAAGTTTATCTAACATTTTCAATGGAGTTGTAAAGGATACAGTGTTTGCTAGCCAGAGAATAAAGAACCCTTAGTGACAGAAAATACTAGGGAGGTTTATGCTGATTCATAGGCTTCTTTCTACAAATGTCAGCAGGTGCTCACAAAAATCATTGATAAGAATCCTGAGGAAACATTTTTCATGGAACAGGGCTGGGGTGGCAGAGAAGCAGCCACAGTGAGAAATGGAACCTGTTCTCTAGATCCTTCTCCCTGGAGCCCGCATGTAGAAAAAAGTCCATGCTCCTGGAGACATGGCAACAAACTAGAGTTGCACTTAAGGAACTGGCCAAAACCCATTTCAACTGGAAAAAAAAATAAAAGAAAAACCATCTTTCATGAAGGAGAACAGAAATACAAGTGGCACAAAAACATACACTTGGAGTTGGACTAAGACACTGAGAAGGCCACACTCCAACCATCCAGAAGCTCAGTGACCACCTATGAAGGAGGCTTAATCAGAATAACCTAGAACTTGTCCCATCCTGTGCCTCCCCATCAGGATAAAACATGTCATGTGGCAAATTACAGTTTACTCCTAAAGGAAGATGAAGACATGGAGACAGACCCTCTCTGAGGTGCACCACCAGGAGAAGACCTGAAGAGGACAGACACTGAGAAAAACTCAGGCAAAAGAGATCTCAAGATAAACATAATATTAAAGGTAACGGCAATAGGAAGCACGTAGTGCACCAAGAAGAATTATAACAATGCCCATTCTTAATTTTTTAATGTTTTATTTATTTTTGAGAGAGAAAGACAGAGTGTTAGCAGGGGAGCGGCAGAAAGAGAGGGAGACACAGAATCCCAAGTAGGCTCTAGGCTCTGAGCGGTCAGCACAGAGCCCAACGACGTGGGGTTTGAACTCACTAACTGCAAGATCATGACCTGAGGCAAAGTCAGACAACTAACCAAATGAGCCACCCAAGCGCCCCAATACCTGTTCTTTGACAAAGAACAACACTTAACTATTTTAACTCAATGACTCAGATGATAGTTTTTTTTTTTTTAATGTTAATTTAGTTTTCAGAGAGAGCAAGCAAGCATGAGAGCAGGGGAGGAGCAGAGAGGGAGACACAGAATCTGAAGCAGGTTCCAGGCTCTGAGCTGTCAGCACAGAGCCCGACGCGGGGCTCGAACCCACAAACCGTGAGATCATGACCTGAGGTAGAGTCAGCCAATTGATCGAGTGAGCCACCCAGGCGCAGGCAGAAAGTTCTAATAGAGGGAAAACATGCCAATTTCCAGGCCATCCTAAGAAGGACATGTCCAGCATGTCCTATGAAGATATTCAGCATTCAACAAAAAATACCAGCCATAAAATAAAGTAAGAAACAGCCACATATGGTAAAGACACAATAATTGCAAGAACCAGATTCAGATATGAGACACTTGTTAGAAGAATAAGACAGAAAATTTAACATAACTATAATTAATATGGTAAAGGCTCTGTTTTAAAAAGTGGACAATATGTTGGGGCACCTGGGTGGCTCAGTAGGTTAAGTGTCTGACTCAAGCCTCAGGTCATGATCTTACAGTTAGTTCAAATGTCCTGTGGGTTCAGCGCTGGAAGTGCTTAGGATTCTCTCTCTTCTCTCTGCTCCTACCCCACTTATATGTGTGTGTGTGTGTGTGTGTGTGTGTGTGTGTGTGTGTGCGTGCGCGCGCGCACGCACTCTCTCTTATTAACAAACCTAAAGAAAAGACAAATGAAAAGTAGACAATATACAAAGTTAGATGGATAATTCTAGAATGTAAACTATAAGAAAAAATTAAATGAAGATGCTTGAAATGAAATTAAACAATTATTTAAAAATGTGTTTAGCACGGTAATCAGTGGACTAAGGAAAGAATAAGTGAATGTAACAGGAGGGTAAAAAAAATATTACACAAAGGAGGTAAAAGAATTGAGAAAACGATTCAAGAGATTTGGAACATTATTAAGTGGTGTAACAAATAGTATAACAGTGGTATAGCGGGTATAGTGTAAGTGGTATAACAGGATCCTGAAAAGAGAAGGGAGAGAAGGAATGGGGAAATACCCACCCCCAAAACTGGCAGATAGCAAATTAATTCCTAAATTAATGACAGATACCAAATGATAGAGCCCCCAAACTCAGAGAGAATGAAGAGGATGAACACAAAAACAGATAAATCCCTGCCCCACCCACCCCCACATAAGCAAAACATATTCAAACAGCTAAACATCAAAGACAAAGAAAAAACTTGAAGGCACAAAAAGACAGAGGAAGAAATATAAGAAATGCAGCTGACATCATCACAAACTATGCAAAAACAAAATAATAAAAACAGAAAATAGTCCTCTTTAGAGATGTAAAAAGAAGAAAACCTGTTAACCCACAATTTTATTCAAAGCATAAATAGAAGTTAAAAAGAAGAAATAAATACTTCCTTTAATAAAGACAGACTTCATTGCAAGTAGATCTGTGCACAAGAAATATTAAAGGAAGTTCTTCAAGTAGTGGGGATGTGATAAGTGAAAAACATTAATACATACAAATAAATGAAGATTTCTGAAAAATTGATGAATGAAGATAAATACAAAATTAATGTTTTCCCTTAGGTCTAATCTAAAAGATAAGTAACTTAGGTATAAAGAGCAGAAATATATTGTGTGTTCATAGCAAATGTAAAGTTAAAAAATATGACACAATAGCCCAAAAGATGGGAGGAAGATTTGGAGTATCTAATTTTAAAGTCCTTGCACTATGTGAGAAGTGAAATATCATTTGAAGGTAGTCACCGCTTAAGGTGTATGTTGCAAAGACAATGTCAAACATAAAAAAAGAATCCCAAATTAGGCATAAAAAACGATAAAAAAAGAAAAATGGAATAAAATATTATGTCAAGATGATAGATTTTAATTACATATCAATCATTACCTTAATTGTAAAAGTCTATATACATTGTTAAAGGATAGAGATTATTAAATTAGATTAAAACAAGCCAGACCCAACTATATGTTGACTTCAAGAAACCCATTTCAAATATGAAGAAATTTATAGTATAAAGGTAAAAAAAATGGAGAAAGGTATATTATGTTAACATTTACCAAGAGAATGCTAACTAGCTATACTGAAACTAGGAAAAAGGATATTTCAGAGAAAAGAATATTGCCAAGTATAAAAAATGTTATCATATAATGATTAAAGGAATAGATTCGTCAAGAAGTTAGAAGAAACTTAAATGTGTATACAACTAATAGTACCTAAAAAATACATGAAGCAAAGAGGAGCACTTGGGTGGCTCAGTTGGTTAAGCTTCTGACCCTTGATTTCAGCTCAGGTCATGATCTCATGGTTCACCGGATCAAGCCCTGCATCAGGAACTTGTGCTGACAGCATGGAGCCTGCTTAGGATTGTCTCTCTCCCTCTCTCTCTCTCTCTGCCCCTCCTCTGCATGCCCACGCTCTCTGTCTCTCAAAATAAATAAACATTTTTAAAAAATACATGAAACAAGGAAATATGCAAACCCACAATTATCTTGGAGGACTTCAATACTCCTCTTTCAGTAATAGGCAGAATAATAAACAATTTACAACACTTATTCACCTACTTGATTTAAATTACATTTTTCAATGACCTAACCCAGCAACAGAAGAATAGACATTTTTCCACTATACACAAGGCATTCACAAAGATAGACCATATTTTAGCCCATAAAACATTAAAATTTTTAAAAATGGTAATATACAAAGCATAGTCTAGGAATATAATGAAATTAAATATCACCAATAAAAAGCTATTTAAAATTTCCCAATTATTTAAAAACTAAATACTTCTAAATCACACATCAAAGTAGTAGCCCAAAAGGAAATTTAAAATATATTGAAATAAATACAAATAAAATACATTGTATCAAGACTATGACTTCAACTTATTAAAAAGGGGGGAAAGGAAAATAAAATCCAAACTAAGCAGAAGATATAATAATAGCAAAAAATAAATCAATAAATAAATTAAAAATAGAGAAAAATATTGAAAATTAGTGACAGTAAAAGCTTATTCTTTGAAAACTTTAAAAATATGATTAAATTCCACCCAAAGAAAAAAAAAAAAGAGAGAAGAAACTACTTTCAATTTTGAGAAGGAAAGAGGGAACATCACTGCAGTTAACATGAATATTTAAATGGTGGTAAGAGAACACTATAAGTAAATAGACCAAGAATTGAAAAAATTAAATGAAATGCAATATTTTTGAAAGACAAAAAAGAAATGCAATATCTAAATAGTTTTATAATCTGTTAGGAAAATTGAAATTTTAGTTAAAAATTTTTTTTCAAGGAAAACTTCAGGCCCTGATGATTTCATAGGTGAATCACATCAAATGTGCAAAGAAAATATAAGATTGATTTGTAAAATCTCTACCAGAAAATTTAAAAGAAACAAGTTCCAACTCATTTCATGAGGCTAGCTTGAACCAAACAACAAAACCAGAAAATACATTACAAGAAAAGTAAACTCAACTAAAATAACCCTCCTGACCATGGGTTCAGAGATCATACAATCATTTGAATTGCTGCAGAAAACACAGTAACTAAAGCTCATGTCCATTACTGATTAAAAACTATCCATAATCAAATAATAGAAGGGAACTTCCTCAATCTGTGCGAAGGCATCTACAAAAATATTGCTATTAGTGTCATAGCTGTGACAACTGTGGAAGACTGAATATTGTCTCCTTTAAAATAGGAGCAAGAAAATGATACATTTCTCACCATTCCTGTTCAACATTTTATGTATCATATCCAGTGTAAATATCAAAGGAAAAAAAATTATACAATTTGGAAAAAAAATACAATTTCTCTATTTACAGAAAACATTCTTGCCTACTTAGAAAAGACAAAGAAATGACCAAAAAGCTCCTAGAACTATTTGGCTTTGACATGTTCTCGAACTGGTGGACAATATATAGAAATAGTTGTATTTCCATAGACTCAAAATGAATCATTTGAATTTGAAGTTAAAAAGTAGTATCATCTACAAAGCGCCAAACATTCTATAAGATATGTGCAGGATCTATGGACTTGACACTACAAAATGCTGATAAATTGGAGATTTTTGTAATTGTAGCAACAAGCCATGTGCATCGATTGAAAAAGTCCATACTGTTTAATTATAACTCTTCATCCAAATCATTCCTAGTCAATGCAGAAATTTAAATGGAAACTAGAAGGAACTAGAACAGCTAAAATAAATTGGAAAAAGAAGAACACGATTAGAGAACCTGTGGTAACCTAATTTTAAGATTTACTATAGACCTAGATTTATCAAGGCAGTGTGATGTTGATTTAAGGATAGACACGTAAGTCAATGAAGCAGAATAGTAATTCCTAATACGAATCAAAACATATTTCGACAACTGCTATCCAAAAGACACTATTAATAGAACTAAAAGACAAGCAAACACCTTATAGATTTGTAAACTGCATGCTCAATAAAGTAGTTCGTTCCTGAACACATATAAAGAGTTATTTAAAATCAACAATTAGAAAACAATCTAACCAATAGAGAAAGGTTTGGGATGAATATTTTACCACAGAAAATATATGATGGCAGATGGCACGTGAAAATCCGCCCATTGTTAGTCATTAGAGAAATACAAATTGATAGCAAAATGAGGTATCATTATACCTATTAGAATGGCTTAGAAGGAAAACTGAGAATTAAGAAAACAAGTGTTGACAAGGATTTGTAGCAACTTTAATTCCCCCGCTTTGTTGGTAGGAATGAGAAGGAGCAGAGCGTGTGTAGCATTCTTTAAAAGTTCCTTCCCTTCTCATTTCTATGTTTATCAGCTTGGGTAGGTTACCTGTGACATAAAAATAACCTATTGTGTTTCTTCAAAGTTAGAGCTTTCTGAATAAATTCTGCTGAAACTTGAGTTCCTGTGTGAGCCTCAAGCCTTGGGAAGTTAATTTACAGTTGTACAGAAAGTGAGAGAACTCAGATTTAACTAACTGTAATTGTGTGTTTTTATTCCAAGGAAAAATGAAGCCTGCAATCTTGGAGTCATTTCTAGGTCATAAAAGCCCAAACAATGACAAAGCGACTTGTCTGGCCCTTGGAGAGATGTATTTATATTTTGAAAGGTCAAAAAGAAGCATCCAAGATCCTTTCCAACCCCTTTCCAAAGAACAAACGTTTCTACTGACTCTTTTTAGAAAGGGAAGGAGAGGCAACTCTTTTTCCTGAATATAAGCAGAGAAAATCTATCTGCTTGTCTAAGGTGCTGCGTTCACATAAGATTGTTCTTTATTGAGATGTAATTGACATAATACATTGTGTAGGTTTAAGATGCACAATGTGTTGCTTTGACACACTCATATACTGCAAAGCGATTACCACTAGAACATTAGCTACCACCTCGAACATGTCACATAAGTGTTTCTTTTGTGTGATGAAAACAATTAAGATCTAGTCTCTTAGCAACTCTGCAGTTTATAACACAGTAAGTATTATTGTCTATAATCGCTATTCTGTGTGTTAGATCGCTAGGACTTATTTATCCAGTGATTGCATGAATGAGAGACTTGGCCTCACTTTTATCACATCATCCCAAGGGTAACAATCAGGGAATGTCTGTGGAACCACACAGTCGTTATTTGCTTTTGAAGTGAATAATGACAATCTGTCAGATCCAGAACACCTGTGTTTACATTCATGCTAAAATCGATAAAGATGAATATTAAAAACACAAATATATCTCATCCTAGGCTGGCCTTCTGGGGCCCCAGTACTGGGTTCACTTCAAAAAGAAGTCTATTTTAAAGCATAATACAAAACAGGAGAGCAGATGAAACCTATAGAACGACCTCAACCAAAGCGTTTTGGTAGCTTTTGGTAGAAGTGAAATGGAGAGGAGACCCTATGAGCGGATGGTAGAGTGGTCCACTTGTCTCACCCAAAGCTAATGTGCCCACTGCTTGTCTATATGGCTCTTTAATTCATCAGTGCATATTACATACACATACATACACATATCTGTAATAGGACTTTACTACAGATATTTTTAGTGGCAGACATATACATTTCTTCCTCCGAGTAAGAGAGAAGAAATATATATATTATGCCTCTCTTTTTCCCCCCCTTTTTCAGGTTGACTCTAGGGAGAATTTAATCAGCTGAATTCAGTGTGTTTGTACTCTAATAGGTTAATCTCTGTAATGAAGGGTCATTGAGGTTCAACCAGACAAGACAGAGGAAGTCTTCCAATAAAGAAAAATTGAGGTCTTTGACCTCAATTTTTGCATTTAGACCTTTTTAACATACTATCCAACATAATATTATAACCTCTGGTTTTCAAATTGGAAGATTGAAATTATAATTCTGACCCTACTAAGTTAGGATAAAGGCTCTTAATGTGGTTGAGTACTACCTTCTAAAATAAGCAAGTTGACAGAAAAGGGTAAAGCTATTAAATGATTAAAATGAGGGTTATTTTAAATAATCTAATGAAAGATTGCCCTTACAATGGCACATTTCTCAGTCTATTATAATTGCCCAATTATTAAAGCAGAATAATGCAAGAAGGATTACATTGAATCAGTATTTTAGATTTGGATTTGACATGTTAGTTACCTTTTTTGTGCACTATAGTAAATACAAAATAGCATCTAACCTCATCACTTTGCTATGTTCAAAACCAGCTGAGCACCAAAATTATAGTATATAGTTTATTATAGTATTCGAAGGAGAAGAAACCATTAAACATATTACCCATCACCGGTAAAGTGAGAGCTAATGTAGTTCCCGTTCTCTTCGAAGGCCGTTCTGTTTTGTAACACATATGAGAAAACCTAATTTTCTTCCTTGGCATATTCAAAGTGACAACAGTAGGATGTCCTATGCAGTCTCATATCTCTGTTATAAACCTTAAGCCTGTTACACACCCAGTCCCCCAGACCACGATGTGATATTTATAAAATAACCATAATTTTATACCTCTTTCCTTCCTGGAAATATGGATACCACTTGATTGATTTCTATGTGAATGTCACTCAGAAGCCATATTTAGAGCAGATAGTGATGAATTACACTTCTATTTAAATAGTAATGGCAAATAAAAGATAAGGAAAATTTATTATTCCAACTATATTACATTTGGAAAAGGCAAAATTATAGAGGCAACAAAATGATCAGTGGTTGACAGAGGTTTTGGGATGGGGAGGATTAAACAGAGCACAGAGCATTTTTAGAGCAGTGAAATTACTGCGTATCATACAATAATGATGGACACATGTCATTATGCATTTGTCCATACTCACAGAATGTACAACACCAATGAAAACTGTTGACTTTGGGTGATTGTGGTGTGTCAGTAAGGGTTCATCAAGTGTAAACAGTGAACCTCTCCGAGGGCACCTGAGTAGCTCAGTCGGTTGAGCATTCAGCTCAGGTCATGATCTCACGGTTCATGGGATTGAGCCCCTTGTTGGGCTCTGTGCTGACAGCCTGGAGCCTGCTTGGCATTCTCTCTCTCTCCCTCTCTCTCTGCCCCTCCCCTACCCATGCCCTCTCTTTCAAAATAAACAAATAAACATTAAAAAAAGTGTACCTCTCTCTGGTGAATGTTGATTGTGCGGAAGGCTGTATATATGTGGGGACAGGAGATATATGGAAAATCTCTATATCTTTCACTAAATTTTGATGCGAATCTTGAGTGATCTTAAAAAATAAACTCTTGATAAAAATAAAAGGTAAATAAAATAAACCATAGTAAGGCAGCCACCAATAAAGCAGAATGAAGAGAAGGAAATTGGACTAATGAGAATGAGGGGAACAACGTTTTGAGTTGAGCCCTATCCTTTCTTTGTACTAGAAATTAAATATTGAGATTTTACCCAATAAAACTTTCCCAGTGAGGACTTGTCACTCATGGTACTATTCTTACTCTCCCTTTAAATACCTTAAAGGGATCAGTTTATTACATATCAACTACATATTTTTGATGGCCTCTAGAAGAAGGCATCCTATGAGTTGGGGTCCAACTATTCTTACAAAAGTTACTCTGTGTGCAAAAAGACTCAAGATGGCCCAGGCTCATTCCCAAATGGTAGCATCTGATTACATTCCTGAAAAAAAATAATATATTTTTTTTTAAAAAAGCTATTTCAGAGTCTGTGGATTTGTGAATAGTAAATACATATGTGATATTCTGACCTTCTCCAGTGACGGCAAACTCTCCCATCCATTATAGTATTCTTTCCAATCTGAATTTAGAGCAGCTTCTGAACCTACCATAGTAGAGAAATCTAGGATTCAAGCTGATCAGAGTTCACACCCAATTATAGACTTACCTAGGAAACCTCATGTCTCTTAAAGATAGTGTGGTATATTGGAATGCCTGGGTGGCTCAGTTGGTTAGGCGTCCAATTCTTGGTTTTCGCTCAGGTCATGATCTCACAGTTCATGAGTTCAAGCCTCACATCGAGCTCTGTGCTGATGGTGTGGTGCCTGCTTGGAATCCTCTTTCTCTCTGCCTCTCCCCTGCTTTCTTTCTCTCTCTCTCTCTGTCTCTCTGTCTCTGTCTCTCTCTCAAAATAAACAAGTTAAAAAAAAGATAGTGTGGTATAAATTATTTGGCTTTTCTTTATTAACACTAGAAAATGAAGTAATAAAAGTAAACCTTAAATATTTTAATTATATACTATATCATTCTATAAGCTGGTAATGAAGTGGAAAGTCATAATTTGGGACTTGGCTCTGGATTTAAAGTACAAAGAGGAAGTGGAAATTATTATAAATCCCAAAGTTTTATGTCATAATTATACAGTCTGCATGGTTTTATGATTCATTATCTGAAGTCTATCCTGAATTTTCACCATTGTCATCTAACGTATTAATTACATATTGTTTCATAAACAATGGATCCCAATAATTTGGCTGAAAAGTAATATACTGTCAACATTCTGAGGGTTTACTAGGTAAAATTAGGCAATTCCTGTCTGGTGACTCTCGTGGTGCTGCAGTCAGATGGCAGATGGAACCAGCGTCATCTTAAGATAAGGCTGGAAGTTCAGCATGACATTCTCCCTCACATACATCACACCTCAAGTGGATGGTGGAAATAAGTTGGAGCTGGTTAAATCTCTCTTTCTCTTTACGTGGTTTCTATATGTGCTTAGAGTATTCACACTTCCTACCCGGTAATTGGCTTTCTAGCATGTGTTTCAAAAGTTTCAGATCAGGGCTACAAAGCATCTTGTGATCTAGCCTTGGAAGAAACTTAGTATCACCTCCAACTTATCATAGTTGAAGAGCCAGCATGAATGAAATGGGAGGAGCTATAAATCAACATAGATACCAGGAGGTATGGCTCATCAGGGGTCCACCTATGGAGATTAGCAAACACATATGCTTGGACTTGGGTGCTGATATACAGAAAGTTTAATAGGTTAGGTACCACTTTAGAAAGAGAAGAGAAGTACCTTGGTCAAAAGGCAGGTTTTAGAAGGAAATTATTAATAACTGATTTGTTTTTATATAGTTAAAAAATTTTTTTTGATGTTTACCTTTGAGAGAGAGAGAGACAGAGTGTGAGCAGGGGAGGGGCAGAGAGGGAAGGGGACACAGAATCTGAAGCAGGCTCCAGGCTCTGAGCTGTCAGCACAGAACCCAATACGGGGCTTGAACTCACGAACTGTGAAATCATGACCTCACCCGAAGTTGGATGCTTAACCAAATGAGCCTCCCAGGTGCCCCAATAGCTGATTTTTAGAGTAAAAAATAAATTAATGAAACAAAGTAAGAACCTGCATCTTGTGGGTTTTCCTGGATAGATTATCATAAATTACATTTTGTAAGTTCACATACAAGCTTAAATGAAAATGTCTTATTAAAACAGTGATGTTTTATATTTAATACTCATGAAACATAAATAATACTTAAGGTTGCCTTACTATTTCATCCTACCCCGGGGCCAAAATTTAATAAACATTAAATCTTTGTTCATAAAATACTAATAATGAATGAGCATGAAAGAATATTTATCAATTTTGAATTGTAGCTACATTACCCAATGTGATGCTGACGTACCAATTAATTTGTGTTTTATGGGTATCAATATTTTTGTTTGTGAATTATGGTTGTATTTTTCAATGAAAGAAAAGGCAAATATCTTCAGGAGGTGTAATATATTTTTTTCCCTGAACTAGCAAACAACACATACTATCGAAAAATGGATTTTCTTCCCAGGTAGTAACCTTCATTACCTGTTGCTTGTATAATTGAAGTGATATTATATCACATTATGATTCAATGTATGTTGAAACCTAATTGTAATCTCAAATCCACAGTGAACACAGAATATATTATATCCCAGTGTGCTTATAATCTAGTAGAGTCTTCTATTCTGCTTGGATATTCAGTAGTATAGAGGAAGAGTGAAATTCTGCAGGCATTCAAAATAATTATTGCAACATACAAAGAACAACTAGCATTTATCACATCAAGATGGCCTCTTTGCTAAGTCTACAAACTCAAAAGGATAGGGAAAAAACCTACAGAACCAGTGACAAATTGATAGATTGAAGTCAATATTTGTTGGGTGTCTGGCTGGCTCAGTTGGGAGAACATGAAATTCTTGAAGTCAATCTTTGTAAAGTATGTTTGTGTTTGTGTGTGAAAGAGTTTGTGTATGTGTTTGTGTGTGTGTTTTCATTTTGGAATGCAAATTGGAAGGGTATGCACAGGCAGGAAATGAATTTTCATGGTTTATCCTTTACACTTAGGCACATCAGTTTGATTGCAGAAGTAAATACTGCTCAGTTGTGTGGAATAACTTTAGTATAGATACATAATTAGTTATGCCTTTGAAAGTATCTGATAAAAATAAGTGATAAGCAGCTCCTAACGTAGCTATACAATCTGTTTACATTTTCTGAAGTTGTGCAAGATTGATAGCATTTTATTTTTTTAAGGTTTCACAGAATTCACAAATTAAGTTATATGGCCCTGCAGATTTCTTTGGATAGATGTTGTCTATTATGAATTTAATATTTTTAAAGACAGGGCCATTCAGATTTTGTATTTCTTCTTGAATTTGTATTTGTAAGATTTCTCAGGTTATTTCTCCACTTTGCTAAGCCATTCAATGTTTTGTCACATAGCTGGTCTGACTTTTTTTTTTTAATTATTTTTTTTTTTAATTTTTTTTTTCAACGTTTATTTATTTTTGGGACAGAGAGAGACAGAGCATGAATGGGGGAGGGGCAGAGAGAGAGGGAGACACAGAATCGGAAACAGGCTCCAGGCTCTGAGCCATCAGCCCAGAGCCCGACGCGGGGCTCGAACTCACGGACCGCGAGATCGTGACCTGGCTGAAGTCGGACGCTTAACCGACTGCGCCACCCAGAGCCCCTTTAATTATTTTTTAATGTGTCTAGAATATGTACCAATACCCCTTCATATGTTGTATTGGTCATTTGTATTTTCCTTTTTTACTTAGTTAATTAGTCCTGCTAGTTTTTATCATAGTTATTAATCTTTTAAAAGGATAGACTTTGGGCTTTGTTAACTTTCTCTGTTGTTTGTTTTCTATTCCAGTAACTTCTACTCTTATATTTAGTATTTCTCTTCTACTCCCTTGGGGTTAATTTGCTCTTTTTATTTTAAGGTAAAAATTTCATACATATTTATTTTCAAATGTTTTAACTTTCTAATATAATAATTCCAAATTAAGTGGCATAGTGACTATAGTTAATAAAACTGTATTATGTACCTGAAATTTGCTGAGAGAGTGATCTTAAGTGTTCTCTATCACACACATATAAAACTATGCCAGATAATGGATGTTAAGTAAATTGAGCATGGTAATTACTTCACAAAGTATATGTATATTAAATCATCACCGGGGCGCCTGGGTGGTTCAGTCGGTTGAGAATCCGACTTCGGTTCAGGTCATGATCTCACAGTTTATGAGTTCGAGCCCCGCATCAGGCTCTGTGCTGACCGCTCAGAGCCTGCAGCCTGCTTGAGATTCTGTGTCTCCTTCTCTCTCTGTCCCTCCCCTGCTTCTGTTCTGTCTCTCAAAAATAAAAATGTAAAACAATAAAAAATAAAAAAATCATCACATTGTACACCTTAAATTCATATATTTTTTTTGTCAATTAGATATTGGGGAGGAGAAATTCTCAATAAATATCCCTTGATCCAAAAAACAAAACTACAAAATAATTAACTTAAGATTTTTCTATAAACTCCACTTTAGCTCTCTGATATAAATTTGGAAATAGTCTTTTCTCTTTACCATTTATTTTGAAATATTTTCTCATCTCTTTTTTAACCCATTGGTTACTTAGAAATATGTTATTTATTAAATATTTGTGGCAGTTTTAAATCTTGTATTCTATCGGATTTCTAATTTAATATTGTTGTAGTCACAGAACATATCCTGTAAGCTTTCATCTTTTGGCCTTTAGTGAGTATGATTTTTTTTTTAATCTGGCTTATGGATTACCTTGAAAAGTTTAATGTGCACTTTAAATAGTTTGACACATAAATAATTTTTACTTTTATAAATAAAATACTAAAGGATTTGCTGATGTCATTTTGATCCAATTGTATAGTAGTGCTTACATATTTTTAAATTACTTCTGTTTACTTAGAAATAAATCCTCTACCCTTTTAATATCAAACTATTTATCTTTTTAAGTTTATTTACTTATTTTGAGAGAGAGAGAAAGAGAGAGAGACAGAGAGAGAGCAAGCGCAAGTTGTGGAGGTGCAGAGAGGGAGAGAGAGAGAATCCCAAACAGGCTCCGCACCACCAGCACAGAGCCTGATGCAGAGCTCAGACTCCCAAAACATGAGATCATGACCTGAGCCAAAGTCCGATGGGTAAGTCTGATGCTTACCCAACTGGGCCACCCAGGTGCCCCTCAACCTGTCTATTTAAAGTGTATCTCTAACAATACACATAATGTAGTTTGATCTTTTCCTTTTAATCTAGTCTAATCATCTCTGACATGTAATTGAAGATTTTTTTGTCAGTTTACATTTAATATAATTACTGATAATTTTGGAATTAAATTTAGTATATGTGAATTTGGTTTGACTTATACCTTTTCTATTTTGTTCTTCTTTGGGATTAAATATATGTCTTTGTAGCAGTCTTTGTAGATTACCAAATTAAGGTTAGGTCATTAGGGTGGGCCCTAATCCAATACGACTTCTATCCTTATAAAATGGGAAATTTGGACAGAGACAGAATGTGTACAGAGGAAAGAGGATTTTGAAATGTGGGGAGAAGGTCATCTACAAGCCAAGGAATACCTGAGGCTGCCAGCAACCAGGACAGAGGCATGGAACAGATTCTTCTCCCTCCCTCCTTTCTCAAAAGAGGCTGACTCTGTTGACACATTGATTTTGAACTTTTAGCCTCTCGAACTGTGAGACAACATATTTCCCTCATTTTAACCACCCAGTTGAGGTACTTTGCTGTACAGTGATACTAGGAAACTAATACAACATTTTAAACAGCAAGAAAAAGCAGGCTTAGGAGGTAAAAGCAAACATAAGAATCATATTCAGAAGTGGCACAGATTTTGGAATTATCACACAGGAAATTTAAAGTAACTATGATCAACACGTTAAGGCCTCTCCTGTAGAAAATAGACAGCACCCAAGAACAGATGGATAATGTAAATAAATAAATGAGAACGGTAAGAAAAAATAGGAAATTCTAGGGAAAAAATGAGATGAACATTGCCTTTGATGGGGTCCTTAAGACAGTGGATACCATTGAGAAAAGAATCGGTGCCTCTCAAGAGATGCCAATAGAAACTTCCTAATCTGAAACACAAAGAAAAAAATAAGATAATGGAATATCAAAGAAGCGTTAGAGAATTCACAAAAGTATAGCCCCTGTGTAACTGGACTATCAAAAGAAGAAGAAAGAGACAATAGGACAGAATAAATGTTTGAAGTGGCAATGCCTAAGGATTTTCCAAAATTAATGACAGATGCTGAACCATAGATGCAGGAAGTTCAGAGAATACGAAGTTGGACAAATACCAAAAGAATCCACATATGGTCATATTACATTCAGAGTGCAAGGAAACAAAAGATCCTGAAAGAAGCAAAACACAAAAACACCAGAAAACTTACTATATGGGAAAATAATAAGTTTAGAATAGGCAACACGATATGAAACAATAAAACCAGAGGACTTATACCACGTAACTTCAAGACTTATTGTAAAGGTTCTATAATCAAGACACCTCAATGTCATCAAAAGAATAAACAAATAGATCAATGTGACAGAATAGACCAGAAATAGGTCCACACAGACATATTAGACTGAACTTTGAAAAAGAAAGAAAGAAAAAAGTAGTAAAGGCCAATTCAATATTGCTAGTCTTTTCAACAACTGGACATTCATATGAAAAAAAATTAATATAGATACAGACACTGAACTTTTTACAAAAAAAAAAAAAACTTTAAAAAACCATAGAACTAAATACAAAATACAAACTATTTCTAGAATAAAATACAGGAAGAAATTTATGTAACCTGGTTTTAGCAAGGCGTTTTGAGACACATCACCAAAGGCATAACCCATGAGAAAAAAATGTTAATAAATTAGACCTTAGTAAACACTTCTGCTCTGCAAGAGACAAATTTGACACAAATCATAAATAGAAAATATATTCCAAACAAATACCTAACAAATGCTATTTATTTAAATTATAAAAGAATGATTAAAATTCAAACATAAGAAAAGCAAAAAATTCCAAAAACGCAAAGAATGGGCCACAGATCTGAACAAATGCCTGTCTATATGTGTGTGTATGTATATATATGTATGAAAAGCAGCTGAAGATCACATGTTATCAGAGATTTACAAACTAAAGCAATTAGATATCATTACACATCTGTTAGAATGGCTAGAATTTAAAAAAAAATGACAATACAAAATATTTTTTTTTCAACGTTTTTATTTTATTTTTGGGACAGAGAGAGACAGAGTATGAACGGGGGAGGGGCAGAGAGAGAGGGAGACACAGAATCGGAAACAGGCTCCAGGCTCCCAGCCATCAGCCCAGAGCCCGACGCGGGGCTCGAACTCATGGACCGCGAGATCGTGACCTAGCTGAAGTCGGACGCTTAACCGACTGCGCCACCCAGGCGCCCCGACAATACCAAATATTGACAAGGATGTGGAACAACAGAAACTCTCATTCAAGGGGCACCTGGGTGGCTTAGTTGGTTAGGTGTGCAATTTCTGCTCAGGTCATGGTCTCCCGGTTTGTGAGTTTGAGCCCTGCATCGGGCTCGGTGCTGACAGCTCAGAGCCTGGAGCCTGTTCCAGATTCTGTCTCCCTTTCTCTCTGCCCCTCCCCCGCTCACACTCTGTCTCTATCTCTCTCAAAAATAAACATTAAAAAATTTTTTTTTAGAAACTCTCATTCATTGCCGCTAGAAATGCAAAATGGTAGCGGAACCTTTTGGAAGACAGAACTAAATGGTCTTACAAAGATCCATCAGTTGTGTTTCTCAGTATTTTCTCAACAGGTTTGAAAACGATGTACACAGAAAAACCTGCTTGTGAATGCTCATCTGTAGTAGCTTCATATATAATTGGCAAAATGGGGAGCAACCAAGATGTGTGGTAATAGGCAAATAGAAAAACAATGAAACATATATATAACTGAATATTGTTCATTGATAGAAAGAAATGGTCTGTGAAGCCACAAAAATACTTGGAAAAAAAATTTAAGGGCATATTGCTAAGTGAAAGGGGTAGTCAGGTAAGGTTACCTATTCTGTGATTCCAATTATTGACATTTTGGAAAAGGAATAAATATTGAGACTGTAAACTGATCACTGTGTGTCAGAGATTTGGGGTAGAGTGGAAAAAGGATAGATAGGTAAATCACAGGGGATAAAAAATACCGTGTAGGAATAATGCTATGCAATATGATACTATAATTATCTAAATATGATATTATGCATTTGTCAAAACCCATAGAACTTTGTAGCTAAAGACTGAACATATGCGAATTTCGGGTATCTGGGTGGTTCAGTTGGTTAAGTGTCCTAATCTTGATTTTGGGTCAGGTCATCATCTCACAGTTTGTGAGTTTGAGCCTCGTGTTGGGCTCTGTGCTGACAGCTCAGAGCCAGGAACCTGCTTCGGATTCTGTGTCTCCCTCTCTCTTTGCCCCTCCCCCACTCATGCTCTTTCCTCGCTCTCAAAATAAACATTTAAAAATATATATTTAAAAGACATATGCAAGTTTTAATATATATAGTGAATAGTGTATATATTATATATTCATATATATTATACACATATATGCATATATTTTCATTAAGATTAAGAAATCCCAGGAAGCTTGTGATAAGGGAGTTTACTTGGTTTGCCCATCTACAAAACCAACTTATTGAAGAGGGGAGGAACAATGGTACCGTCCTTAGTAAATTTCGGTGTGAGTCATTCAGAAAGACTGGTATTCGCGCATAGAATAAGACTAAGAAGAGACAACAGTTTTGAAAAGAAAAAAAAATAGTTTGTTCCCACACATTCTGCTTAGAGTGAGCAAAGATGATAGAAAAATGAACAAAAATATCTATTATTTTAAGTGGGAGTGATAGAATTATAACTGCCTCTGATAAAAGTAAATCACAGTAGAGCCGATTTGTAGACTAATGTGAGATATGTGAATATATATATTTAGCTGTACATTCAAAACATTTTTACAGAGTTGGAAGAGGAGTTAACATTGGTTTCACTGATAGTTGAACTTCCACCTAAAAAGTTAGAACAATTCTTTAATGTCATGGGTTAATTTTGCCTGTTTTTGAATGTCATACAAATAGAATCATATGTAAGTTTTGTGTCTGGACTCTTTATATCAATATTGTGTTTGCAGAATTCATTCATGGTTTTCAAGAAGTTGCATTTGGAGAATTCTCATTCGCTTTCTCATTATTTTATTGTATGAATAAACCACAACTTCTGTATCCATCTACTGCTTACATACATTTGAAATTTGAGTTTACTCTAGTTTTGAAAAATTATAAATTCTGCTATAAACTCTCTTGTAATTGATTTTGGTGAATACATGTGCACTACGAATACATGTAAGATATATGTCTATAGCATATAGATCTGAATGTGGAATTCTCGGGTCACAAAATATGCATAATTTTCACTTTAGTAAATACTGCCAAACCTTTTTCTGAAAAGGTCGTACAAATGTCTGCTTCCATCAATGGTATATGAGATTTTTTCAGTTGCTGTGTCTCTCTCTTAACACTTGGATAAAAATCTGTCCTTTACATTTTAGCCATCAATTATGGCCTATGTGTAGTGGTACTGTATTTTGTTTTCAACTGCATTTCCCCTAATGACTCCTGAAGTTGAACACATTTTCATGATTTTTGGCTCTTTGGCTATAAAGTACTCGTTCAAGCCTTTTGACCATTTTTTCAATCAATTTGTCTTTTTCTTACTAACTTATAGGAGTTATTTTTTTAATATTCTGATCTGTGTAATGTGACGATATTCTTCCATTTTAGGCTTTGTATAATATGATATCCCTTTATTCATCTGTCAAGAATTAGCTATAACAGAAACCCTGGTCATAAAATCACTATTAAATTAATCCACAGGAGAAGATAGTATTTATTTTGGTACACACAGGATAAAATACTCAAATTTTAAAGTTGGGAAAACATCGTGGAATGGAAGAGGTATCAGAATACACCAAAGAGAGTAGCAAAAAGAATCAGAAACACAAAGAAAATTTGCTCAGATGAAATGACCTGAAATTTAAAAAGACTTTCATGATTTGAAGATGGTTACCTGTATCACCTGTTGCAGGAGGTCAATGACTATAAACATTTAGAGACGACTGAATTGCCCGATAATTAGTTACTATAACTAACAGGATTCAATCATTGGCTGGAACAATAAATCAAATTGCCATGAGTGAGAAATGAGGAAATTCAAGTAAAGGATGTATGCTTCTTTTTCAAGTTTTGTAGGAAAGGAAGAGAATAGCATGAGAAGAAACTGATGTTGCCATTTTGACTTCCTTTTTATGGAAGAGCTATTCATAATGGAATATTGTTTTCTATTGTCAAATTGTACGTTGATGTTGACGGTTTTAAGACCTATCTTTTGTGTCCTAAGGAATAATCTCGCTATTGTTTTTATTTTTCACCTACATTATAATATGTCTGAGTGAAGTCTTCAAACACACTTTAAAGGCCTGTATAAAAGCTACCTTTCTCTCATGCCAGCTCTTCTAGATGATTTTTTTCTTTTAATCTCCATTTTAAGCAAATCCTGCTGTCTCCATAATCATGCCCCAGTTGCCTGGAATATTCTTCCCCCCAGAACTCTATCTTTTTTTTTTTTTTTTTTTTTAATTTTTTTTTCAACATTTTTTATTTATTTTTGGGACAGAGAGAGACAGAGCATGAACGGGGGAGGGGCAGAGAGAGAGGGAGACACAGAATCGGAAACAGGCTCCAGGCTCCGAGCCATCAGCCCAGAGCCCGACGCGGGGCTCGAACTCACGGACCGCGAGATCGTGACCTGGCTGAAGTCGGACGCTTAACCGACTGCGCCACCCAGGCGCCCCCAGAACTCTATCTTGAATAACTTCTAGAAACTTAGTTTCCCTTCATAGTTATATACTTAACTTTTAGGGTCACTCCTGAAATCTTCCTTAAATGTGTAGAACATGTTAACAGTAGAACTAAAATAAAATACATGAACGTATAATGAAATACATTTAAAAAACTAGTGAGGAGTTCTAAAAAGAATTCCAATCAAAACTGTAGGACTCTATATGTGTTATAAAAGAATATAAGCATTCAAAGAGAAATATTTATTTATCATACATATGACAAAAATAATGATCTAAGCAAAATTGTATTAATAATGGAAGTGAGGGGGACCTTAGTATGGAGAGGAGTTTGGGAGAAGATAATGGATTAATATAAGCAAATAGATACATTTTGGGACTAATTTAACTACAAGTAAATTTCTAAAGTTTTCTATGATTTTTCCTTGCTTAATTTTTTTTCAATGGCTAATCCTCCCTTTAGCAAGAATTGAAAGAACTGTGTTCTGTTCAGTTCCTTGTATTATACATCTCATCTAAGGTATCTTTATTTTAGCCATTATTTTTTCTTTCCTATTCTATACACTTACTTTTCTTTGTGATTCTTTATTCTGGTTTCCTATTGCTAATATGTTTCCTCATCTCTTTTAGTGCATATTGTGCCTGTTTTAAAATCTAGGTTCTCCTGTGCTACTCTATTTGCCACTGATTGCCATCTATATACAGGAGTTATTTTATATTTGAAGTGTTCATCTGCTTTAGCTTATATGCCTTGGATATAGTAGCTACCTGGCACAGTGTATTATGGAAGGGCCAAAGGGGAGAGGCTGGTCTGTGTTCCCCGAGGATAGTACAAGGAGAGATGACTGAATGAGTTCAAGGGTGGGAAGCCACAGGTACCACATTTAAGTCAGGTACCACAGTAAGTCACTCCCATTTCCTTCATATCAATTCATCAAGGCTCAACACATCAGCCTTAGATCTGCAGGAAGCAGTCTTGATTGTTATGCACCAGCTACGGTGGTTTGGGGGGAGGAGGTGGAAGAAAATCTAAAGGCTAATCAATTCTTGCATTCTGTGCAACTTTTTGCCTCCATATGAGTTTTGAACCACCCTGATTTGACCCCTATGGACATTTATTCAAGTGATCTTGAATTTGCCAAAATACTTGGAATAAGGCAATAAGTAATGCTTTTTTCCAAAGCAAAGAAGGTGGGGAACAAGATAAATTTAAACTATATTTTAAGCAGAATTCTCCTCACAGTCTTGCCTGCTACTTCTTTGGATTTTGTGTTTTGCTTCAGGAGTTTATCTTTGTTTAATATTTGGGGAAGGAGCGTGCATTATGGATAAATTTACTATCTTAGCAACATCCATAACTGGCTATCTCCAAGGAATTTCTCAAAAATCTCTTTCACAAACTCGTATTTTTGTGCATATATATTTCTTGGCAACAATTAAGGTCTAGCTTAATCAATCATTAGCAATTTTCAAAAATAAAATAGAGCAGGTCAGATCTGTACCAGAAAGAGGCATGCACAGAGGTTTCTTCAAAGAGTTTTGTGTTCCTCAGACCTGTCAGAATGGCTAAAATTAACTCAGGAAACAACAGATGTTGGCGAGGCTGTGGAGAAAGAGGAACCATCTTACACTGTTGGGGGGAATGCAAACTGGTGCAACCACTCTGGAAAACAATATGGAGTTTTTGCAAAAAGTTAAAAATAGAACTACCCTATCATCCAGCAATTGCACTACTAGATATTTATCCAAAGGATACAAAAATGCTGATTTGAAGGGGTACATGCACCCCAATGTTTATAGCAGCACTATTGACAATAGCCAAATTATGGAAAGATCCCAAATGCCCATCGACCGATGAATGGATAAAGATGATGTGGTAGATATAGATATAGATACATAGATATATAGATACATAAATACATGATGAAATATTACTTGGCGATCAAAAAGAATGAAATCTTGCCATTTGCCACAATATGGGTGGAACTAGAGTATGTTATGCTAAGCAAAATAAGTCTGTCAGAGAAAGACAAATATCCTATGATTTCACTCATATGTGGATTTTAAGAAACAAAACAGGTGAACATAGGGGAAGGGAAGGAAAAATAAGATAAAAACAGAGAAGGAGGCAAACCATAAGAGACTCAAAGAGTACAAACTGAGGGTTGCTGGAGGGAATTTGGGGGGATGGGCTAAATGGGTGATGGGCATCGAGGAGGGCACTTGTTGCGATGACCAGTGGGTGTCATATGTAAGAGACGAATCACTGAATTCTACTCACAAAACCAATACTACACAGTATGTTAATGATCTTAAATTAAAAATAGTAAAATAAAAATTTTAAAAAAAGGTTTGTCATTTTTTTTTCTTAAGATAAAAAGCACTGGGGCACCTGGGTGGCTCAGTTGGTTAAGCGTCCGACTTCAGCTCAGGTCACGATCTCGCGGCTCGTGGGTTCAAGCCCCGTGTCGGGCTCTGGGCTGATGGCTCGGAGCCTGGAGCCTGTTTCCGATTCTGTGTCTCCCTCTCTCTCTGCCCCTCCCCCGTTCATGCTCTTTCTCTCTCTGTCTCAAAAATAAATAAACGTTAAAAAAATTAAAAAACAAACTGAAACAGAGCTATCTGCATCACACTGTGCAATAATCTTAATCACAGAGCAAATTACTATGCTGTGCCTATTTATGTTTTTTTAAATTTCTCAAGTTTTGTTTTTTCAGAAGATAAAGAAGCTTAGTCAATATTTCAGCAACTATTTTCCAGACTCAGTCGCAGAAGAAGATAAGCCAAGGAAAATAGGCTCTCCTTTCTGATGTAATGACCACATAAATCATTGGAAGCATAATTTACTCTGAAACATTCTCAAAATTTAATGTGCATCAGAATCACCTGGAGGGGTTATTAAAATACATATTGCTAGTCTCTATCCCCTTAGTTCTGTAATTCAGTAATAGGTCAAATAGATACTCAAGAATTTGCATTTCTAACAATTACTCAGGTGATGCTAACCTGCTAGTCTAGGGACCAGCACTTTTGAGAACTCCCTTTGTATAGAAAAGTACAATTGGAATAACCTTTATGAGACATTTGATCCACGGGCAAAGTGTCAGTACTTTAACTTGCTAATTCACAAAGTCAAGTTTGGTAACTGGTTCTTCTATAACCATAATTTGTCTTCTGTGCTTTGTCTCCGTGCTGTTTCTGAATAGTGTAAAAGTACAATTTTTTATATTATTGTAACTGTTTATCACAGAACCAGGTGATCATATGGTGGTATGTGCCTTCTGCTATAGCTTCCTTCCCTGAATTCTAGCACTTTTTCTTTATCTTCCAAATTTCCCCTCCAAACAATTCTTCTGGGTGTATTGCCCCCACAACCACAGCCTACTGGGAACAACCAGGGATGTTCTGGTAAACCAGGTCTGTGAGACAGCGTAAGCAGGTGGCGGCTTGGATAGTCTTCCAAGTTCAGTGGTGTATATAGCCCCACCATAGCCAATTTTATGCTACCAAACCTCAGCTTGCGATATTTCTGAGTATTTCCTAATTACCTCTTGGGAGCTGGAGCTGTGTCCCACACACCAATAGCCCTCTGCCTATGATCCTGCCTGGACAGGTTGTCCTCCGGGCCTCCTGAACAAATGCCACTCTAGAACTTAATGTACTGTTTATGGATTGGGTTTCTATTTTCCCAATCCCCCTCCCCCCCGCCCGTTCTTCATTCTTGGTTTTATTCTGTAATTTACAATAACACAACCTGAGGTAATTTCTAAAATAGTCACACATAAAAGGTTAAAATTCAGAGTCCTTGAATGTCTGAAAGTGGATCTGTTTTTATGTTAACATACTTAATAGTTTTTACCACATTTCAAATTCATTTTTTCCTTTCTCTTAAGTCGTTGCACTCAAATAGCTTTGTAGGTACAGTTTTTTCCTGGATATGGTTAACAATTTTAATACTTAATGTTCTGAAATTTGACCAGGTGCCTACTTAGAAAATGGAGGTAAAAAGACTCTTGCAATGATTCAGGCAATAAATACTGGAGACTGGCTATACTGTTTGTATTAACTGTGTGTGTATGGTGAGCAGCCTGATTTCTGGGTATATTTTAAACATATGGTTGACAGAATTTGCTTACCATTTGGCTGTGGGTTATAGTCAAGAGTGAGAGTGTAAGACCGGGACAGAGACAATGATAACTCCCTAAGTTTTTATTTGACCAGCAGGGTGTTAGTCACTGATATGGAACAACAAAGCCCCAGGTTTTAGATAGAAATCACAAGTTCAGAGGCACCTGGGTGGCTAAGTCAGTTAAGCGTCCAAGGTTTGATATTGGCTCAGGTCATGATCTCACAGTTTGTGGATTCAAGACCCACGTCAGGCTCTGTGCTGACAGCGTGGAGCCTGCTTGGAATTCTCTCTCCCCTACTCTCTGCAACTCTCCTCCCCCCTTTCTCTCAAAATAAATAAATAAGCTTTTTAAAAAAAGAAATCACAGGTTCAGATTTATTTTTTTTATTTTTTTTTTTATTTTTTTTTTCAACGTTTATTTATTTTTGGGACAGAGAGAGACAGAGCATGAATGGGGGAGGGGCAGAGAGAGAGGGAGACACAGAATCGGAAACAGGCTCCAGGCTCCGAGCCACCAGCCCAGAGCCCGACGCGGGGCTCGAACTCACGGACCGCGAGATCGTGACCTGGCTGAAGTCGGACGCTTAACTGACTGTGCCACCCAGGCGCCCCTGTTGGGAGATTTTTGATTACTGATTCAATTTATTTTCTGGTTATGGGTCTGCTCAAGTTTTCTATTTCTTCCTTAGTTTTTGTAGTTTATATGTTTGTAGCAATTTATTCACTTCTTCCAAGTTGTCCAATTTGTTGGCATACAGTTTTTCATAATACTATCTTACAATTGTTTGTATTTCTTTGGTGTTGGGTTTTTCTCCTCTCTCATTTGTGATTTCATTTATTTGGGTCCTTTACCTTTTCTTTTTCAGAAGTCTGGCTAGCGGTTTATCAATTTTATTATTTTTTTCAAAGAACCAGCTATTGGTTTCATTGATCTGTTCTATTGTTTTGTTTTTTGATTCTGTATCACTTATTTCTGCTCTAATCTTTATTATTTCCCTTCTTCTGCTGGCTTTAGGCTTCATTTGTTGTTCTTTTTTTCTAGCTCCTTCAGGTGTAAGGTTATGTTGTTTGAGCTTTTTCTTCCACTTTATGGTAGGCACTCACAAAAAGTTCAAAGCTTGCTTTTCAGAGAACTGTTTCCCTACATAATCAGCTATTGTGTCTTTTTGGACCCCAGTAACAAATCCACTAACTGTCTCTGCAGAACCTGAATTCAAAGTTGACTGATATGTTCCAGCCTAGGGACAAGCAAAACCCTGCATTCCTCACCCTAGATAACTAACTCAAGATCCTACCCAGTTTATACCAGCCCTTAAAACATGCCCAAAGACAATCTCTCCTCTCTTGGTCCAAAGATAACCTCCTCATGTCAGGGGCTGAATTTTGCCTGGTTTCTATGGTTAAGCCTCCACCCCAAAGTGAACATGGGATGTCTGTTACATACATGATTACTCAATGTTTATGTTCCACATTCCTCATGATCAGTCATACATTTCCCTGCCCTTTTCATCATTATGAATGTCATCTTAACTTCTATGATTATAAGAAAACAAAAACAAAAAACAAAAAACAAAACAAACAAAAAAAACTTTTCCTGTCCCTGTTTGGGCTTGGAGCAGATTTGAGGCTTACTCTCCTGTCTACTTGTTTGGCTGCTTCTCTCAAATAAACTCATTCCTTGCTGCATACCTGCTGTATCAGTGATTGGCTTTGCTGTGCATAGGACAGAGAGACTAGGGTTTGATTACAATACTTGATTGTCAGTCTTCACATATGGCACTATTTTCCAAATCAAAAAAGTGAGCCATTGAAATTTGTCCTGCTATACACGTGGCTTGATACACAGTTGTTATTTGAGCAAATGAGAAGAAAAATATAGAAGACGCTCAATTTTGAAAGCACAACCTTTAGTGTTCCTGACCCTCAGAAGAGTATCTAAATTCTTTTATTCAACTTACTGCACATTGATGGAATACTGTTCTACTAAAGGCAGCCTCCAAATTAAATTAGTCCATATCTAGTCAAAGCAGCTAAATTGATGGGTGAGGTAATGCCTCCAACTTAAACATACATTTTTGTAATAATTATATTCAACCAGTTTTAAACATGAGGATATTTGGTTCAAACTATTTAAAAGCTTGGTTATATGTATATGAGATGGAACACAGTCATGCTTCAAAGACCGTGGAATCAGAAAAAAATTACAGCAAATTTTATAAGTTTCTTGAAGGTCGATAACAACTGGGAAGTTGTAAGAAAACAGGCAAAACTACAGGGAAAATAACCAGAATTTATAATGACCTTTAAGTCAATAAAATGAAAATCATAAAAGTGCTTACTTTTTCACTTTTCTATATGGGTATTATTTTGAAAAGTTTCATACACTATACAAAGGATGAAAACTCACTGGGGCCAGATCCACAAAACTGGTATTAGAATATCAATCTTTTATGCAGAAAAAGCATTGTCAGGCAAATATGACAGGCAGCCTGGATGATGAAAAGACAAGCACTGAGTCTATGGACAGACATGACAGGCTTTTAATCTCAGCTTGACCGTTATGTGGGTATGAGACACTGGTAAATTCATTTATTTTTAAAAAATTTTTTAATGTTCATTTATTTTTGAGAGAGAGACACAACATGAGCAGGGGAGGGGAAGAGAGAGAGGGAGACACAGAATCTGAAGCAGGCTCAAGGCTCTGAGCTGTCAGCGCCTGACGTGGGACTTAAACTCACAAACAGTGAGATCATGACCTGAGCTGAAGTCAGATGCCTAACCGACTGAGCCACCCAGGCGCCCCTGGTAAATTCATTTAAATTCTTGAGGCCTTACTATTATCCTCTCCATATAATAGAATGCTTGTACGGATTTAATGAGAGACATAGGTAAAAGTCTTTACCATAGTACCTAGAATAAATGGTATTCTCAACAATCCAATTAAAATTTTTTGTAATACGTGCACACATGCACACACACACACACACACACACACACACACACAGCCATAGTGACCATACTTGTCCTGCTTGACCTTTCTAGATCCACAGGTGTTTCTAGAAGTAAATTTTTAATCTTAACATTTTTTTTAAGAACTCAGAGGTCACAGTCCCCAAGCAACCTTGATCGTTGTTTGTTGCATTTAAAACGTGTACAGCAGAAATAAACACTTTAGATCCAAATACCAAAAAATAAAGTTCAGTCAGGAAGCATCTAATTCAATCAAGAATATACTTCTAAATGCATTTGATATGTTTAACCTTTGACTTTTTAAAGCAGAAATAAATATAGAGCAGTTGAGTAGGTTTTGATATCTTTTCATATGAAATAAAGGCCATAAACCAAAATGATGTGCATTAAAATATTCAGGCCTGGGGAAAACTGTTTCTATTACTCATATGTTGACAGTTTCTTCCTAAATTTGAAGGTCAATTTTTGATACTGTAAGAAATGATATCATTGTCAGTTGGTATCTGGTTTACAGAGCTTAATAAGCTTGCATTTTTGGTAGAATTTGTTTATATCTGCGATAAAACTAAAATAAATCTATGTGTCACCTTAAAATGTGGTTGAATCAGAGTTATCCATTATCATTTTTAAGCAATGGTAGGACAGTAGCAAAACCAGACAGGCCTTGTTGTTTACAGCCAACAAGGATATGATTAGTTCTCAGCTACCTGCCTCCCTGCCCGGTGGCCATGATGTAGAACCTCACTGAGACAGGGCCACTAGGTGTTTTGACACATTAAAACCATACCTAGAGAGAAATAGTGTATACAAAATTAAAGGTTCTGAAATCCTTTTTTGTTTGTTTGTTTGTTTTAATTTATATTGAATATAATGAAAATTTATATGTGCACATATATGGCCTCATCTATACTATACCAATAGAGTATTATTCTCTCATTAATATAAGCTGTTAGTATGAAAATAGTATTTTTACAACAACTAGATTTTATAACCTACTAATAATCTCACAGAGAATAAGACCAATAGCATAACCCTGTTACTAAAATTTGTGTTTAGAAAATAAAAATTTGAAATTACAGCTGTTTCAGTTGCATTGTGTTTGTAAATGACATAGATTTCACAAGAAGACTCCTGAATTAACACAGAAGTTGTCAATGATGTTTCTATGAATAGTCAACTTGAATTCAATTTTTATCAATATTTTCAAGTAACACCAAAACATCTCACCTAATGGAAATATAAAGCTATTTGTTGTTATGTAGCAAGCACAAATTCATGGAACATACTGCAATTCGTTTTTCTGCTATTTTTTTCATCAGAGTCTTTTATTTTTTAGGTTAGTATGAATGAAACCAGAGCTGTTCATTGAAGCTTTACCTCCCCAGATAGCAGTCTTTTTAGATGAAAAAGGTAGATCCCTAAACTTCCTAAGTAATTTTTTCCAGTTTTGCTATTTATTTTTTTCCTAGTTACAACTTCCTAGTGAAATGTTTCCAGTTTAGTTAGACATCCTTCTCTGGTTCCCTATATTTCCATTTAAATTCACTGCAGTAGTTATTCCAGTCTAAAGTGATGAACACTGACCTCTGTCAACATATTGGTTTCTAGAAGATGGAGACATGTCTCCCATACCTAGCACAGTGCCAGGCATATAGGAGATGTGTGTCTATGTGTGTGTGTGTGTGTGCGTGCATGTTAAAAACACTTAACATGAGGTATATCCTCTTAACAATTTCTAAGTGTTCAATATTGATATTGATAATTGATAATGATATTTATTGATTGATATTTATATTGTATTGATATATATATGTCGATATATATATATTGATATATATATATTGATATATATTGTATTGATATTATATTGTATTGATAATTATAATGATAGATAGAATTTATTCATCTTGCATACCTGAGACTTTATGCCCATCAATTATAAAATCCCTATACCACCTTCCCCTCAGCTCCTGGCAACTACCATTCTATACTTTGCTTCTATGAATCTGAGTTTTTTATATACCTCATATAAGTGGAATCATGCATTTCTTGTCCTTCTGTGACTTATCTCACTTAACAAGGTCCTAGTGGCATAGCCATATGGCAGGATTTTCTTTTTTAAGCCCGAATACTATTCCACACACTATACATATTTGCTTTGTATAAGTAAGTGCCTCAATGTTGGGTATAGAAGTATTTACAATTTATATGCCTTCCTGATGAATTCACCTTTTATTATAAGGTGGTCTTTCTCTAGTTATAGTTTTTACCTTAAAGTCTGCTTTGCTCATATAAATGACCCCTGGGTTCTTTTACTAGTTTTTTGGAATATTTTTACCCATCTACTCTAAGCCTCTGTGTGTTCTTGAAGCTAAACCAAGTTTCTGTATGCAGCATGTTATTGGATCTTTTGTATCTAGTCAGCCACTCAGGTTTTGATGGGAAAATTTAGCACATTTACATTTAAAGTAATCATTGATGGGTATGAACTTACTATTGCCATTAAAATTTCATTTTCCTGCTATTTTGTAGTACTTTAGTTCCTTTCTTACTCTTTCCTTTAGGATTTGGTGATTTTCTGTAGTACTATGCTCTGAATCCTTTATCTTTTCTGCATTATAGGTTTTCCTGTTGTGGTTATTATGAGGCTTAGATAATCATCTTATAAGTCTATTCAAGCTAATAAGCTAACTTCTAATGCATAAAAAAAAACCCTGGTTATTCAATTTCCTTGACTCTCTCTGTTGCTTTCTTCATATTAGATAAAATAACCATCTTTCCTAGTTTTGATAGACTGGTCTCTCACAGGAGATGAAACTTATCAGCCCTGCTTGAGTTTCTGGTTGTCTTTCAAAATGTTTGTGATTCTTCAAGACTCCATATTTGTTTTTAGTGGTTCCAATAACTGAGGGTGCACTAAGACCTATCAGTGTTCCTAAAGGGAAAACCATTCAGCATCTAGGTCCTGGCTTATTAGAAGCTAGACCCTCAGGCAGCAGCTGGGAAAGTATGTAGTTAAGCACCTTCAAGGTAGATAGGTGTTTTGCTGTCTTTTTATTTTTATTTTTTTAGAGAGCACATGCATAAGCAGTCAGGCAGTTAGCTGACTGAGCCGGCCCCAAGAGATAAGTGTTTTTGTCTACCAGGTGATTTTTTTTCCTGTCTTTTGGGTGGCAATTATAAAACAGCACTAGATGTGAATAGCTCCTTCCAGGGAGATATTGGCAATGTGCTTGATTGTTACATCAAGCAAGACAGTGAAGCCCAGGGAAGTGCCAACCACCTCCCCTAAACTCCAAAAGGGTGGGAGGAATCATAGCCAGTCCCCCAATGGGAGTTCATTAGAAGCCAGGCCCTCAAGTAGTTTGTAAAGTACACAATCCCTTTTCAATTTTGCCTGCTCCCTCTGTACTGAGTCCTAGGGATATAGCCAAGGTTAATACTCACATACTCTTAGGAAGCTGCTTCTTTGTTTGCTATAGTCCTGTAGGTTCTCTGGATTCAAGCCCATCTGGCTTTCAGAGCTGGGTCAGGGTTTTTTTGGAGGGGGAAGGACAGTCTTATAATGTGAGGTGTTAGAAGCATAGATGACACCCTTCTCTCCTCAGGGAGAAGCTGGAATGTGGGCATTCTATCCTGATTGGATGGCTCTGTGCCAGGGCTGGGGTTTATAGCATGAGTATTGCTCAGTTTTCCTAGCTTTTTAGATAGGGACTTTCTCACTTACCTGATGTGAAGGAATCACTCAGTTTCTGGATTTCTCTGGGTGAACTGCTGTGTGTGTGTAGGTGTACATTTGGTAACCTCAGGAACTTCTTACATAGCCATCTTGGTCTCTCCCCTTAGCCTTCTTCTAAGGTGTGAACCTCATTGTGCTTTTGATTTGCATTCCCACAGATGACCACTGACATTGAGTATAACTCATACACGTGTTGACCATTTGCCTTTTTTTTTAATGTCTATTTCAATTGTTAGCCCATTTTCTAAACAGATTATTAGTTATTTTGCTATTGAGTTGCAGGAGTTCCTTTTGTATTTTGGGAACTATTTCCTTTTGTAATATATGGTTTGCAGATATCACCTCCATAAGATCCATAAGTTGCATTTTCATCATACGAGAATGGATGGGTAAGGGGTACCTGGGGGGCTCAGTCGGTTAAGCATCTGACTTCGGCTCAGGTCATAATCTTGTGGTTTGTGGGTTCCAGCCTGCATCAGACTCTGTGCTGACAGCTCAGTGCCTGGAGCCTGCTTCAGATTCTGTTTCCCTCTCTCTACCTCTCCCTTGCTCATGCTCTGTCTCTATCTCTCATAAATAAATAAATGTTAAAAAAAATAAAGATAATTTTAAAAAAAGAATGGATGGGTAGGTAAGTACATGAATGCGTTAGCATATACAATTTTATACTTCTCTTGAACACTGTCTTTGTTGACACTTTCTCTCCAATTGTTTCTCAAATTACCAGAAAAAGAGACCAAAGATTATTCAGCTAAAAGAAGTAAGAGGTGCCTGGGCGGTTCAATTGGTTGAGCATCTGACTCTTGATTTTGGCTCAGGTCCTGATCTCAAGGTTCGCGGGACTGAGCCCTGCGTTGGGCTCTGCACTGACAACATGGGGCCTGAGTGAGATTCTCTCTTCCCCTCTCTCGGCCCCTCCCCTGCTCCCGCTCTCTGAATGAATGAATGAAGTGCAATAAAGGTGCCTGGGTGCCTGGGTTGTTAAATCAGTTAAGCATCTGACTCTTGGTTTTGGCTCAGGTCATGTTCTTGGGTGGCGAGATCAACCCCCAAATCAGACTTCACGCTAAGGGCACAGAGCCTTCCTGGGATTCTCTCCCTCTCTCTCTCAAACTTTTTACAAAAGTGAAATATATGAAAACAATAAAATATGTATTTTGTGTAGAATTGTTCTAATTCCACTCAACCTCAACTGACACTTGGGCCAGGATTTTATCAAGCCACGTTGCCAGTCTTGTGTGTTTGTGTGCCTGTGTGTGTGGCATTTACAAACTTAGGAAAGGGTTTTCATCGCCGTTAGAGTAATAGAAAAACAAAATAATGGACTGTTCCCTAAAGCAGATGGTAACACATTGCCTTAGGCATTGTTTGCACATATGACACTGACTTTATATTTTAAGCATCTGACATGGTAATTAGTTTTATAAAAATGCCCTTCTTGCAATCCTTTTTCTGATCAATTTGAAATCTACTGCTTGCATTTTAAATGACCCTTCAAGTATGGATTAGACTTTTTTTTTCAGTTTTAGGTTTTTGTTTGGTTGTAAACATTGTCCAGCATTCGAACATACAGATACTTCAAATCAATTAGACCTATAAAGAAGTATCATGTCTCATCTGTAACGGGATGAGAAGAGCCATCTTTTATCAGTTGATGTTTTGTACTGAGAGACACACAGTACAGTCTGTAGGCATTTGTACCAAGATGACTTTCAGTTCATTAACCTAAGGGGATGTTCTCACACATTCTTAAAGTCTCCACCCACCTCCCAGCAAATACTTGATAGCAGAAAAGTAGCTGTAAAGATTTAGAGTAAGAATTCATTACTGGCATTAAATATAGTAAACCCAGTTAACAATATATCATCAAGTGTTAAAAATAATGGAAACAAATGGCACTTGTCAAAATAGTTTTTTAAATGGATATTTTCTGAACTACTTGCTTCGGGTTTTTTTGTCATTTTTATAACAAAAAGTAATTCAACAGATCTGGTCAGTCAAATTAGTTTTCCACATCATTAATGTGAACTCTGAAACTTTTCCTAAGTTGAATGATGGATTCAGAAGTTCTAAAAGTTTTTCAGAGACGAAGATTTTTAAAAATAATTTGGTGAATGTCAGGAAAACTTGAATATCCATTTCTTTCCAACCCCTCTTAACCAACTTGACCTTCATGTTCCCCTCAGTTTGATTAAACTTTAGAGAGGCTTCTTCCTGACTTTAGGACTCTTGACCTCCCTTTTCTTAGAGCATTTACTTTAGAAAACTTGCTATTGTAAATTCTCTCTTTTGTCCTTTGAAATGTAAATCTTTTCCCAGCCTCTTGCCAGTTTTACAACTCAGGAATGTCTTTCTCAAGGACCTGGGAGTGAACCCTTTGAAATCTAACCATCAAGAAAGATAAGCCCCAGTCTCCCAGTCTCTGTGGGAGGGTGAGAGCCTACCTTCCAAAGGGGAAGATTAGCAAATGGAGATCTCAGTCACACTGACCAACCTCCTCCTCAGATTCTTCCAAACTTTTCTATTAATTCACTCCAGCATTTAAAAGTCCTCCTGCCTTTTGTTTCAGAGAAATTGAGTTCAGTGTCTCTCCCATAGTGCAATAGTTGCATTCCTATTGCAATGATCTCAAGTATCTTCCTTGCCTATTTAATCTATCCCATGCAATCGTTCTTCGGACACTTCAAAATGTTATTTGTTACATGTATTTCTGGTAGCTTTTCCACATTGTATCATCTTTTATCTCCTGCTTATGCCTCCTTTTTCTGGGAAAAAAATATGGAATAAAGTAGAGAAAGTATAAATAGGAAGATTTTTTAGGAAGTAAGTGTGTTTTTCCTCTCAGTAATCATGTACAATCAGTGAAATGCCCTTTCTTCTCAGGTCAACTGAAACTTTGTGGCACACACATTTGTATACCCCACAGAATATTCACAAACAATAAATATGTGCATCTGGGGTTATTAAAGATAGTTTTAGGTGGTATTTGGGTGAGTGTATTTTAATAGCAAAATATTTAGGTTTTTTTTTTTTTTTTTTTTTTTTTTTTTTTTTTTAAATTTTTTTTTTTCAAAGTTTATTTATTTTTGGGACAGAGAGAGACAGAGCATGAACGGGGGAGGGGCAGAGAGAGAGGGAGACACAGAATCGGAAACAGGCTCCAGGCTCTGAGCCATCAGCCCAGAGCCTAACGCGGGGCTCGAACTCCCGGACCGCGAGATCGTGACCTGGCTGAAGTCGGACGCTTAACCGACTGCGCCACCCAGGCGCCCCTAGGTTTTTTTTTTTTAATTTTACCTTCATTATTACATGACCCAGCATTTCCACTCTTGGGTATTTATTTAAAGAAAGAAAAAAACCTAGCTTGAAATGATATAGCCATCTGTATGTTCGGTTGTGACATTTATGATAGCCAAGATATAAAAATGACTCCAGTGCCCCCTGACAAATAAATGAAGAAGCGTGATGTGTGTACACACACACACACACACACACACACAAACACACATGCCCACACAATAAAATATTACTCAGCCTTAAAAAGGAATGAAATCTTGCCATTTGAAACAACATGAATAGAACCTAAGAGCATTAGGCTAAGTGAAATAAATCATATAATTTCTATTCAAAATACATTCTTGAGGGGCTGGCTCAGTTGGTTGAGCATCCAACTCGGGATTTCAACTCAGGTCATGATCTCATGGTGCATGAGATTGAGCCCCACCTTGCTTCTACACTGACAGCGTGGAGCTTGCATGGGTCTCTCTTTCTCCCTCTCTCCCTGTCCCCACACCCAACCCCCACACCCCCGCTTGTGTGTGCCAATGCTCTCTCTAAAAATAAACTTCTAAAAATATGTATATAACTGAATAACAAACTAGGTGAAGATGTGGCAAGAAAACCAGGATGTTTGGGAAATGCTGTCTTATCTGTGACAAAGGGCTCTGTGATAGGATTCCTGTGCCACAGATTTATAAATTCCACTAAAGAATAAGTAGCAATTATTAGGAACATTCTTGCAATTTGTTTCTGATACTAAGAAATTGTTTATTCTCAGATAAATTTAACAACTGAGATTTAAATGTTACTCAATTAATATTTTACATCATACATTCATTAAGACTAACTAGGGGTACCTGGGTGGCTCAGTCGGTTAAGTGGGCGACTTCGGCTCAGGTCATGATCTCACAGCTCAAAGGCTTGTGAGTTCGAGCCCTGCATCAGGCTCTGTGCTGACAGCTCAGAGCCTGAAGCCTGCTTCCAATTCTGTGTCTCCCTCTCTCTCTGCACCTCGCCTGCTCGTGCTCTGTGTCTCTCTCTCTCTTTCAAATATTAAAACAAAACAAAACAAAAAACCAATAAGTAAAAGGTACTCTTGGTTCTAGAAAGACAAAAATAGTTACCCTTATCTAAAGGTGTCGTAATAAAAGGCATTGAAGAAACATATACATAATTAGCAATTAAAGTGACATGTGATAATTGCTCCTAGAAGTACTAACAGAATTTCTTGGGAGGCTAATGTACTATGAAAGAGAAAGTTGGGAGATACTTAATATAGGGAAGTTTAAATACATGTCATGAAGTTTATCAAGAAGAAAGGAAGAACGACATTCCAGGTAGAGGACCCAGTTTTCAGTTTTTGCCAAGGCAAGAGAGATGCCATAAAACAAAAAGCACACAAACGAACAAAAAGACCTACAACAACAACAACAATAATAGAAGATGTTTGAGGACAATGAAAAGCCAGGAGTTACTTTCTGATTTGCAGAATGAGATTGCTTACACAGAATGATCTTCAGTTCTAAAAAGTAACGTACTTCAAAGTAATTGAGATTCCTCCATATTGGTATTGTATCAACAGTTCATTCCTTTTTTATTGTCAGATACTATTCCACGGTATGCATACCCTAGCATGTTTCCATCCATTCACTTCTTGATAGACAGGTGGAAAAAACTGCTGTAATTATTTCTGTACAGTCATATGCTTACACTTCTGTTGGTAAATATGTAGAGGTGGAATGACTGAGTCCTAAAATAAGATCTTTAACCGTTTAAGAGATTGACAAAGTATTTTCCAAAGTGATCAATTTTACCTTCCAACCTGAGCTGTATGAGAATTGTTCATCCACTTCCTCACCACCAATCTTTTCAGTTTTAGCCATTCTAATAGGTGTGTGAGAATTGTTTGTCTCGTTATTGGGATTTGAGGATTCTTTGCCTATTTTGGATAAGTCTCAGATTTTCTGTTGGTGTGGGACTTGTCGTTCTCTAAGCAATGCCTTCCAAGGAGCAGAGACTTGTAATACTGATAAACTTACATTTATATTTTTTCTTTCAAACTTCATCCCACCGCCTCTGTTTGTTAACCTCTAACTACACACACGTGGGGACACTCAAAATTGCCCTTCGTCTTACTGACGCTCTATTTACTTGTAGTCGTTCTTTTTTCTCCATATGTTTCATTTTGGGTAGTTACAATTGCCGGGTCTTTGGATTTTCCCATCTGTTCTGCTGCAGAGTTAGCCTTCTGTTAGTTCCGTCCAGTGAATTTTTCCATTTACTGTCAATTGCATCTTTGGAATTATCATTTAAATTTTTCTTGTATCTTCCATGTTTCTACTTCTGAGAATATGGAATACAGTTATACTATGTGTTTTCATGTTCTCACCTTCTCACATCTGTGCCAGCTCTAAATTGGTTGAGCTCTGGAGCTTTCTCCTCATTATGGATTGTATTTTTCTGCATCTTTGCATGCTTTGCAATTTTATATTAAACGGCAAACATTATACACTTTACCTCGGAGGGTCCTGGTTACTCTTTTATTCCTATAAATACTAAGAAACTTTGTTCTGGAAGGTCATTAAGTTACTTATAACAAGTTTGAATCCTTGGGATCTTGTTTTAAACATTATTAGGTGGGGCCAGTGTAGTTCTCGCTGCAGAGCTAACTGCCCCCCACTACTGAAGCAAGGCCCTCCTGTGTGACACCTCATGAGTTATGAGGTCTAGTCTAAGTAGTGGGAACAGGCACTGTTTCCTGTCCCATGTAAACATGGGTGATGCTCCCTCTCATTCTTGGGAGTAGTTCTTTCCCCAGCTCTGGGTTGTTTTCTAACATGTACACGCTGATCAGACCTCTGTTGCACATTTGAGGGGGCCCTCTGCCATCTTCTGGAGGCAGTTCTCTCCTCTCCATTACTCTAGGCTATCTCCTTAGACTCTTAGCTTTTTGTCCGAACTACATGAATTGGCCATTTTCTGCCTGGTTTCTTTAACCCTGAATTGCAAATTCATCAATTACAAAAGGCAAAATGAGGGGCGCCTGAGTGGCTCAGTTGGTTGCCTGTCCAACTTCAGCTCAGGTCATGATCTTGCGGTTCACAAGTTCCAGCCCTGAGTCGGGCTCTGGGCTGACAGCTCAGATTCAGATTCTGTGTCTCCCTCTCTCTCTGCCCCTCCCCTGCTTGTGCACTCCCTCTCAAAATAAATAAATAAATAAATAAAAATAAAAATAAAAATAAAAATAAAAATAAAAATAAATAAAATATATTTTTTAATTCGAAAAATAAAAATAAAAAAACACAAAAGGCAAAATGAGAAGAAACATGAAACAAAGCAATACATTTAGTAATCGTGAGAGGGGGAAAACGAAGAAACAACGCAAAATGAATTGAAGAGGACAGTTTAATTATAAGATCATCTTTTCTGAGTCTTGCAAGCCATGGTCTGGGCAAGGCTAGAGAAGACATGTTCTCCTTTAAGCACATGGAATAGTTTGAAACCTATAAACTGCTCAATTCTGCATGCTTTGCTTTGTACCTGCTATCTTTATACCTGCTCCCTGTAGTTCACTGATCTGTCTCATTTTATTTCTGTTTATTCAGTTTTGCTTGCCCTTAACCCATATTATTCTCGTGCACCTGCCACCCAGTACTGCCCATCACTCAGCGTAAGTATGTGAATCAGTTCATCTAAATTACAATCGATGACAATTATAATCTAACCATCATTTAGAATAAACATATGTAAATGTTAAATGGCCTATAAAATACATGCTACAGCAATTAACTTTAGTAACAACAGTCTTGTTAATTAATTATGTGAAGCAGGCACTTATTTATAAAAGCCTTAAAATCCAAAAATTTTTAACAATGCATATATCAAAAACAAAAGTCATCTTATAGGTTTTTCATTGGTGTTTTCCTATCCAAAAAAAAAAAATGTGAATTCTTACATATCTGTTCTCAGGGCTACTTTCCTTTTTGTCTTCCTTATAACTATATTTTTGTCTTATCTCAAAATTATCAAACCTAGAATCTTCTGATATGCTGCAAATTTTATAAAATTTGACAAAGCCCTATCATACAGGTAGCTATTTCTTTTTCAAAAGCTATAAAAATAATAACTTTAGATGATCATGGGTAGAAATGATTTAACAAGATACCACTGGTAAATTTAATAACTGCCTTCAATGACATTTAATCACTTAATTTTTTATTTATGTTTGGCTATTGCTGAAAAGAAAGAGTAATAGCATCTCCATTCAGAAAAAGATACCACCCAATCACAATCTATAGGTAGAGAATCACATGACTCAACAGGCATAGGAATGTGGTCTTTCACATCCTGGATGACTGTTTCTTTCCTTCCAATGCTAGAAGACAGAGAGCATATAAAAAACCCTATCGAATGAAGTAGAAGTCCTTGCTCTGTGATACTTCTCTGAATTGCTAGGTTGATTATTTGGGAACCAGAAAGACAACTGTTCTTTTACTCCAGCCAAAGCGACATACACCTCCAAGGAGTATCGGACACGACACATTGAATTTTGTTGCCAGCTCAGTCTTGAAATACTAAAATTCCCCCCCCCCCATCTGCTTCATCTTTCTTGAAACTTTATATTCTCAGTGGGTTTTTAATGAATTTATGACTAGCAAATCATCGCGGACCACCTTAAAGGAAAGTAATAATTGGTAATGAGGTGTTTTGTTATGAAATAAGTTAATTATGTAAACTTCAGAATAAGTGTTCTAAATTTTCTTGAATACATAAAAAATGTTCGACATCTGCTGATATTTACGTAGGATTGGTGGAAGAAACAATATTTGTGATTGACTATGTGTGAGGCATTATGCTTATACTTTACACATATCTCCATTAAAACGTTTAATGCATTTTTAAAGGTACAGTAGCCAAATGGAAAGTACGTGTAATAGAAAATACAATTGAAATTCATGGGTAAAAACTTCAATTTTGATGAGAGAGTTACATATGTTAGAATTCCCTTAGGCTACTTCTACTAAGTCAGCCAGCTCTTTATGCAACAGATGGGTCATATCGACCCTGACTTCAGCGGAACTCCGCCATTGAATTTTTGACAAACTATTCATCAAGGAAGACTTCATCATTAGATATTTGTGCCTTCAATTTTGGAGAAGAAACATATTACATTCAGCTTATCGTGCAGAATTATTGTGCATTAAAATGATTGAAAAAATCTTATTAACTTCTTCATCTTTTAATTTTGTGTGCACGAAGGGGTAGGTACACGTGTGGAAAATGTCAAGCCACACCAGTTGCTATGTGATCATATCTTCTGAGTGTGAAAGGTATATTCATTTCAACCTTCCCTTTCCTTTTTGTTCTTGAACCAAAGAGTTCCCTTTCTCTAAAATTACATTTTCCCTGAAATTAAATTCTCTATGTAATTATGTTTAAAATTTTTAATTGTGACATATCTATAAACTGAACAAAGAAAAATCCTTATGGTTTTAAAATGTGACTTTTCTTAGTAACTGTTATTAATCTGAGGGAAAAGAATAATCAGAAAACAATAATAGTTGATGGGTACCTGGGTGGCTCAGTCGGTGAAGCAACTAACTCTTGATTTTGATTCAGGTCATGATCTCACTGCTGAGCATGTAGCCTGCTTAACAGTCTCTCTCTCCCCACCGCCCTCACCCCGTTGTCTCACCTGCTCACACTCTAAAATTTAAAAACAAAAAAAATAATAATCTTTCCTTTAACCTCGTCTTCCTTCCCACATTCACAAAATTAATCTTTTAGTCCAGAATGTCAGTATCATAGTTAACAATGCCCACTAAGTCCTGTTCCTCCTAGGCAGAACAGATTATCTCCATATTTACACACAATTTTTTTTCTTTTTTTTATGGTTGTTATGCTTTCTGTTAAACCTTATGAACTATGTGAAGACAATAGGGCTTAATATCACCCTAATTCTGGTCACACATGACACATTTTATCCATACTACAGCAACTAACCTTCATATCATTAAATTATTGTAATTCATTTAGGGAATAGGATGCTAACAATGTATAAAACAGGTGCTCCCAAGGCCAATCTTCTACCTAGGAACTGTTCAAGATCTCAAATTTAAAAATTTATCTTTTTCAGGGCGCCTGGGTGTCTCAGTCAGTCAAGCATCCGACTTCGGCTCAAGTCATGGTCTCTCGGTTTGTGAGTTTGAGCCCCGCGTCGGGCTCTGTGCTGACAGCTCAGAGCCTGGAACCTACTTCGGATCCTGTGTCTCCCTCTGTTTCTGCCCCTCCGCTGCTCACAGTCTGTCTCTGTCTCTCAATAATAAATAAACATTAAACTTTTTTTTAATTTCTCTTTTTCTCATTAAGTTATGACCCATTTTCTTGATATTGTGCCTCTAAACCCGTAACTGTGAACACGGTCTATGGCTGGGATTTAATTTGCTCTTCATTCTTACTGCTCCCTATGATTTGGAACCTGCTTCCTTTTTTTCTTTCTTTTCTTTTTTCTGTATTCACTTGCTTCTCTGAACCTAGCATCTTCAATTGTTCCAGATAACAACTTCTCCTTTGTAGCTCAACGTTTCTTTAAACTTCATCCCTAAAGAGCTTCAGATGATCTATTTCTGGACCAAGAATGGATCTGTCTAGCCAAAGGTTGGAATTAAAAAAACTCTCAGGCTTTGAACTTTCATAATTGTCATGAATTATATAACCCCGATGCAACGTAATTTAGGTATTCCCTTTTAGAGACTCATGCTCTGAACTTGCCCCATATCCCTACATACTTATTAACTCAGTCAAGTTATACAAGTGTGCTCATATAAGGAAAATAAATCAAGTCTTTGTATTTCCTGTTCACTGACCTTCCCAGTAACATAGTTTCTCATTAGTTTAACTTATTCTAAAGAAAAGAAAAAAAATGTATCAGAATCAGAGTACCTTCTGATAAAGATCTCAGGAGAATCAGAAAATGTCTGATAAAGACTACGATTTGAAAGTGCAGAAAACTGGAAACAGGGTACATGCAATACCTTTTACACTTAACTAGAGAATATACATTTTTATTTTGATCAAATCACATATTTTTATTTTTATAAAAAAAAAAAAACAGACCCAATAACAGAGGTAGGTCACACTCATAATAAAAACGAAGTACATAGGGAAATCTGCTAAGTAAACATATCAAAGAAAAGGTACCTATCATCATTTATTTTGACTCACAAGATAACTTCCTGGTGATCTCATGGATAGAAATTGATAAATATTATCCAAGATTATGTTTCAACAGGACATGTTTGAGACACCTTTTATGTGGCCATGTGTAGCAAGATTATCATATATATTTTAATATATTATTTAAAATCCTCACATTGATTTTTCCTCTCATGAGCCCATTAACTTCTCACTCATAACTGCATCACAGAATGGAGGACCAGGCAGAAGAAGATGAGAAGATGAGAGAAAGGAATAACGTATCTTTCTTAGTTCACTGAAGGTTTCTAATTCTAGAATTGATTTCACGTTTTAAAGTTCACCTGAAATCAAGCAGAACCAAAACAATTTACAAATTTAGAAGCCTAAATATTTGAAAATAAGATCTATTTGCTTTGTGCAGGTAGGCATTCATCCAATTGGTCTAGTATATCAACAGAGCTTCCATACAATACCTGACAAATATTCTTGCTTTTATATAAAACTATTGTATTTTGCCTAAAAACACATTAGATCATTATGCTTTTCACTGCACGTAAGTTAAAAGAAATAAAGAGAATCATTGTTATAACAGATAAATGTAATATTTATCCAGTATCTTCTACTGACCCTTGCATCTTTTTTTCTTAAGTTTGTTTATTTATTTTAAGATAGAGAGTGTGAGCAGAGAGAGAGGGAAACAGAGAATCCTAAGCAGGCTCCACATGGTCAACGCAGAGCCCAATGTGGGTCTTGAGCTCACGAACTGAGATCATGACCTGAGCCAAAATCAAGAGCCAGACACTTAACTGACTGAGCCACCCAGGCACCCCAGAAGATCCAGTATCCTTAATGAAAGTTCCATCTGCTTCTACAGTTTTTTTTTCTAGTGTTTTTTTAAAATGTTCTCAATCTATCAAAACAGAGTTGGCTAAATTCTTCAATCTCAAATTCAATTTAAAGTCCCCCTTTCCCTTGGTATAGGTTACACCTGTTTCTCCAGTCGGTTGGGGGCAGAGGGTTGCTCTCTTAGTCCCTTTCCATTTTCTGGGCTTACTGTGCTGAGGCTGTCACTGGGAAAAGAGAGAAATGTGATTTCTCAGTTGACTACCATTGGTGGGCTCTCTGTGCTCTCCCGTAACGGTCATACTTGCTCTTCATCTTGGCATCTCCTCTCTGACATAGTTCTCATGTGGGCCAAGATAGTATAATTCTCAACCATTTTGAGCAGGACCCATTTGACCAGGAAAACTGTATTATCCTTGCCATGTGAAATGGGGTTATTTTCTCTCAGCTCTTTCCTACTTCCTTTGCTCCATGTCCCAGTCTTTGAATTAGGGGAACCTGGGTGGTCCAGGTCATGATCTTGTGCTTTGTGAGTTTGAGCCCCACATCGAGTTCTATGCCAACACCTTGGAGCCTGGAGCCGCTTTGGATTCTGTGCCTCCCTCTCTCTGCCCCTCCTCTGATCACACTCTCTCTCTCAAAAATAAACAAACATCCAAACAATTAAAAAAAAAACCCTATTAGCAAATGTTGATGAGGATGTGGAGATACTGGAACCCTCATACACTGCTGGTGGGAATTTGAATGATGTAGTCACTTTGAAGAACAATCTAACAGTTTCTCAAAGTTTTAACATAGAGTATTCCTGTGACCTAGTAATTGTGAGGTGCTTCCCTCAGAAATATGAAAACACATGTTCACATTAAAACTTATGCACAAATGTTCACAAAAGCATTACCCATTATGGCCCCAAAGAGAAAACAACCTAAGTGCCACCAAATGATGAGGAAATTGAAAGGTGATAATCCAGACAAAGGAATACATCGGCAATAAAAAGAAATGGAGTACGGATCCATGCTACAACATAGATAAGCCTTGCAAACATAATACTAAGTGAAAGAAGCTAATCATATATCACCACATATTGTATGGTTCCATGTGTGTAAATGCTCAGAATAGGAAAATACATATTTTCCTACACCAAGTAGATTAGCAGTTGCCTGGGCGGGATGGGAGTAGAGTTGTGGAATGGTAAAGGGAAGTAGCGATGGGGAGGTAATAATGTTCTAAAATGAGATTCGAGTGAGGTTTGAACAACTCAATGAGTACACAGAAAATATATTATACAATTTAAGCAAGATAGGGGCACCTGGGTGACTCAGTCAGTGAAGCATCCGACTCCGGCTCAGGTCATGTTCTCACAGTTGGTGGGATCAAGCCCCACGTAGGGCTCTGTTCTGAGAACACAGAGCCTGGAGCCTGCTTCCGATTCTGTTTCTCCCTTTCTCTGCCTCTCTCTCTCTCTCAAAAATAAACATTAAAAAAAATAAAGCAAGAAAATTGAAAGTTGTATGTATTAATCTCAGTAAAATGTTAAAATACTTAAAAGGACAGAATAATAATAATTAATAATAGCTATGAAACTGCCAGCTTTTCCAGCAAGGCATTGAGAATGCATCAGTCAGTCAATGCTTAGGAGTGAGAACAATTACTGGCATCCATACTTTCACTATGTAAAATGTCTTGCTAAATTTACTATAATTAGCCTGCCTTGTAAAAATTTAATCAAAACATGCTTATCATGACTCATAACAGAAAATATTTTAAAAGACGGGTGGGTTGAGTTTCCAGTTATGCATGTTTGGAGCTTGCAAGCGTCTACTCCTACATAACAACACATAAAAAGCTAAACAGACTAAAAAGTCAACCACTCTCCTTTCCCTAAGAGAGATGACAAAGGCTGACTGCTGTCCACAAGACTAGAGGCAGAAGAGAAAATGCAGAGATTCATGGCTTACTTGGTCAGAGGCTCACAAAGCAGAAACTTCCACAGGAACCGGCATCAGGGTAAGAAAACCTTAACTATTACTGACAAGCTTCTGGAGGCTCAGTGCGGACAAGTCAGAGTTCAATCCTCCAGAAGAAGTCCAAGCGGTTCCCCACAATACTGTACGATTTACCTCTCAACCAGGTTCCCATAGTAAATATCATCTAAAAAATCCTCTACTGCTTCCAGCATGGGGAGGGGAAAAGGAACCATTTTGAAATATGCAGAGTACTCTTATAAAGACCTGTCCTTAGGGGTAGTTAACCAGAGCCTAATCTGCTGGGAAGTTGTCAGAGCCTAATTCACCTGAGAGAAGGTAAATACCAAGACCAGCTGGCTCTAGCCTTCAAAGTAGAAGAGAAATACCAAACTCTAACTCCTTCTGGTTGGCCCACGCTATCCATTCTGTCCCAAAGAAGGAGGGGGAGGGGTGACTGAGAAACACAAGAAGATCACAGTCCAGAGGTACAGATCACTTCTCCTCTCCCAAATCTAACCGCCATAAAACCGAAGGCCTGTTTACAGCCATACATGTTACTGAGTACCTCGTGTCTGGTTATCAAGGAAAAATTGTGAGGCATATCAAAAACGAAAAAAAAAATTTAGAGAGACAAAGCAAGCCTCAGAAAGAGACATGGGAGTTATGGCATGTCCAACACCATGGCATGGTGTTAGAATTATCAGACCAAGAATTGAAAGTAACTATGATCAATATACCAAGAGCTCTGACGGAAGAAGTAGATAACATGCTAGAACAGATGGACGATGTAAGCAAAGAAACGGAAATCCTGAGAAGGAACACAAATGCATGCCAGAGATAAAAACAAACAAACAAACAAAACTGTGGCAGAAACAAAGATTACTTACGAGCAGCACTTTAGCACACTGGACAAAGCTGAAAAAATGTCTGAGCTACAGGATATATCAATAGAATTTTAGAAAACTGAAGGAGAACAAAGACTGAAAAAAGAAAAAAAAAGAGAATATCCATGGGCCACAGGGCAACTACAAAAGAGATTATTTATGCCATCGCCTACATAATAGGAATGCCAGAAGGAAAACAAACAAATATTTGAAACAATAAAGACTTAAAATTTTCCCAAACTAATGTCAGACACCAAATCAGGTCCAGGAAGCTCAGAAAAAAATTAACACACTAAAAAAAAAAGAAAGAGAGAAAAATTAAAAAATTCAAATCCAGAAAGAAGCCAAAGAGAAACAAAGAATTACATCAGATTTCTCCTCGGAAGTCATGTAAACAGGAAGAGCATGGAGTAAAATATTTAAAATGATGAAAGTACAAAAAATCCTGAAATTCTGTAGCCTGTGAATATACCCTCCAAAAACGAAAGTTACAAAGATTTTCTAAAACAAACGGTAATTGAGGGAATTTGTTGTCAGCAGACCTCCTTTGTAAGAAATGTTAAAAAGTTCTTTAGAGAGCAGGCACATAATACAGAACAAATTCAGATCTATACTTGGAAAGGAGGAACACTGAAGAAGTAACAAGTTAAAGTAAAATCAACTTATTTTTCCTATTCTTAATTGATCTAACAGATAAGTTTGTTCAAAATAATTATGAAAATGTATTCTCGCTCTTCCTACAGACACACACACGGGATGATACAAGGGATGAAAGGGAGGAATTTGTATCATAAGGTATTCATACTATGTGTAAAGTGAAATAGTCTTATTTGAAAGTGTATATGGATTAATTGTAAATGGATATTGCAAATTCTAAATCCACCACTAAAAAAAGTTAAAAAGTGTAATTAGTAAGCTAAGAGAAGAAAGAATGGAATAATAAAAGGCACAATTAAAAAAATGCAAAAAAAAAGAATGGAAGAAAAAAAAGAATAGAAAATAACAAAAATAGTAGATATTTTAAAAATTTTTTTAAAGTTTATTTATTTTTGAGAGAGAGACAGAGACAGAGAGTGAGTGGGGGAGGGGGCAGAGAGAGGGAGACACAGAATCTGAAGTAGGCTCCAGGCTCTGAGCTGTCAGCACAGAACCCAATGCAGGGCTCAAACTCACAAACTGGGAGATCATGACCTGAACCGATGTTGGACGCTTAACCGACTGAGCCACTCAGGTGCCCCTATAGTAGATACTAATACAAATATATTAAATAATCACTTTAAATGTCAAAGGTCTAAATGTACCAATTAGAAGACAGATTGTTGAAACATACCATAAATCATAACCCAACTATATGTTGTTTACAAGGAACCCACGTTAAGTATAAATATACATATAGGTTAAAAGTAAATGGATGGAAAAAATATTCCATGTTAATTACTGAACACAGGAAAGCAGGAGTGGCTATATTCATTTCAGAATCAGCAGACTTTAAATCAAGGCAACGTATTAGGGATTAAAAAGAACATTTATAATGATAAATGTGTAAATTCTCCAAGTAGACATAATAACCTTAAAGTGTGCACATCTAACAACATAGGGTTAAACTATGTAAGTCAAAATCAAAATTTCAAAGTAAAATAAATGAATCCACTATCACAGTTGGAGAATTCAACAGCCCTTTATCAGAAATGGACAGATCCAGTAGGCAGAAAATTGGTAAGGAAGGACATAGTTGAGTTCAACAACACCATCAGCCAACTGGATATCATGGACATCAATAGACTTTTTCCAACTATAGAATGTACATTCTTCTCAAGCTAACATGGAACTTTCATCAAGATAGAATACATTCTGAGGCATAGAACACACCTTAACAAATTTGAAAAAAATAGAAAGCATACACAATGTGTACAAATTATTAACAAAGATAGCTAGGAAGTCTCCAAATATAGGAAATTAAACACATTTTTTAATTAAACAAACTTTTTCTAAAAAGTTTATGTATTTATTTTGAGAGTGATAAAGACAGCATGTGTGGGGCAGGGGCAGAGAGAGTCCTAGAAGACAACACAGATTAAAACCTAAATGACCCTAGGTACAGTGATAACATTTTAGATACAACACCAAAGGCACAATCCATAAAGTAAATAATTGATAAGCTGGACTTCATTAAAACTAGAAACTTCTGCTAGGAAAAAGGCAACGTGAAGAGATTGAGAAATAAAGTCACAGACTGGGAGAAAATTTGCTGAGACACATCTAAAGACTGTTCTCCAAAATAAGGACATCTAAGAACAAAGTACTCTTAAAATCCAACAAGAAAAAAAAAAAAACTGACTAAAAAATAGTCCACAATCTGAAAAGATGCCTCACCAAAGAAGATATTCTGATGGTAAATAAACACATTAAAAAGATGTTTCACATGAATTGTCATCTAGGAAATGGAAATGAAAATAAGGAGATAGAACGCCACACCCAGTAGAGTGACCCATATCTAGACCACAACGTGATGAAATGCTGATAAGGATATGTAGCAAAAACACCTCTCCTTCATCGTGGGCCTGCAAAACTATATGGCCACTTTACAAGACAGTGGATGCTTTCTTACAAAACTAGACATACTCTTACAGCATGATCCTGCAATCAGATTCTTTGGTATTGACCCAGAGGAGTCGAAAACATGTCTAACTAGAAACCTACACATGGATATTTATAGCAGTTTTGTTCATAATGGCCCAAACTTGGAAGCAACCAAGGTATCCTTCCGTAGGTAAATGGATAAACTGGTTCCTCCATATAATGGAATAGCATTTAGCCCTAAGACTAAATTAACTATCAAATCATGAGAAGATATGGAAGAATCTCAAAAGTGACAAAAGCCAATCTGAGAAAGTTTTGTAGTGTGTGATTCCCACCACAGGACGTTCTGGAAAAGCCAAAACTAGAGAGACCGGAAAATCATCAGAGATTGCCATGGGCTAGTAGTATGGGGAAATAAACAGGTGGAACAGAGTCTTTTTAGGGCGGTGAAACTACTACCTATAATACTATACTGGTGGATACACATCATTATACTCGTTTTCTAAACCCATAGAATGTCTAACACCAAAAGCGAACCCTAATGTAAACTATGAACTTTGAATGATTATACTAAGTCAATGTAGACTTGTTGATTGTAACAAATGCACCACTCTGATGAGTGATGTTGTCGGTGGAGAAGGCTATGCGTGCTCTGGGACAGAGGATGTATAAAAACTCTCTGTCACTTACCCTCCATTTGCTCTGGACTTTAAGCTGCTCTAACAAATAGTAAAATCCTAACCAAAAAAAAGAAATGAGCAGACGGAACGCTGCATGTATCTTTCCATTTAAAGCCATAAGATCTGAGGGAGATTGACTGAGGGACTGAAATCTCCTTGCTCAACTTCTGGTAGGGTGTCTTGGGAATTAAGTATGATTCAGCGAACCCCACACTTCTCTAGTTTTAACTACCCATCGTGAATGGGAACCTTTTGAATTGCCCGATCCTTCCTAAGCAGTCAAGTTGAAAGAATATGAAAAAAAAAAACACATAACTGGTATAAGACAAATGCGTAAGATATTTCTTTTGATCCTGACCATGCATGAATTAGAAGTGCTAGTTGTAAAAAATGTTTGCTAGCAGCCTTGTCTGGGTAGTTGATAAGGCATACAGTTCACGTATGTTAATGATTGACTATCAACAATTAAACAAGGTATTTCCTCCAATTACCTCAGCTGTATTTAAGATGGGGAATGCTACATAAGAAGTTCAACAGGCCAAGGAAGACTTGTACGCCATCATAGCCCTGTTTAACATCTTTTCTTTTTTTAATGCTTATTTTTGAGGAAAAGAAAGACAGCATGAGCGTGGGAGGGGCAGAGAGAGAGAGAGACACAGAATCTGAAGCAGACTCCAGGCTCCGAGATGTCAGCACAGAGCCTGATGCGGGGTTTGAACTCACACACCATGAGATCATGACCTGAGCCGAAGTCAGACGCTTAGCCAACTGAGCCATCCAGGCACCCCTAACATGTTCTTTTCAATAATAGTCCCGTAATGCAGCCAGAACGCTTTGCATTCTGGTGACTTGGGTTCTTGGTATGTGTTTATTGTAATGCCACAAGGACATTTGAACTTGCTGCCCTGTTGCCATGATCTTGTACCGCAGGACATGGTCTTGACGATCATGAGTAGTTTGTTAGAGCAATGCACTGATGTCAAGATAATGGACTCCTCGGAGATGGGAGCCCAGAGGCAGTGAGGGCTGTAGTCACTCACATGGCGAATAGAAGCTCTCTGAGAAATACAGCTTAAATTCGAGGCTACCTCAGCCTGTGAAATTCCTAGAACCACCATGGACATTCTTCGAATTGTGAGAAATCAGTTCTTTCTCACTGACCCCGTCACTAAGCAACAATCTCAGACACTCGTGGGCTGTTCAGACTTGAAGACAACTGCATTCCTTCTCTAGGAATTTTGTTGATTCCCATTTCCAAGGTACAAAAAGACGCCTGAACGTGAATGGGGGCCGAGCTGCAAGAAAGTATTTTTAAATTCTATAAAGGATGGTGGCCCAGGCAGTCCCACTAGGTTCCTGAGAACTGACTGTTCACATGCTGTTAGTAGAAGGTGCAAGATGAACATACACAGCCTGATGTCTTACACAGGACTCGAGTAAGGCTACTGGTAGGAAGCTCGTGGGGTCTGCTCTCACACAGCTCAAGTGAAAAACAACTACCAGCTTCTTCCTGGGGGTTGTTGACACTCCTGAACCATTGAAAGGCATTCGAAAATTTTGAGGTCAGAAATACCGACTCTCTGAGTGACGTCAGAGACACGTGTATGGGGAGAGAGAAATCAACCCAGCCAAATCCACTCCTCAAGTGGAGATAGTATTTTCAAGTGCACATTCCTAAGGGAAGCTAAGCAGGAGTGCCCTGCTTATGTGGGCAGGTGACCTGATGGCCGGTACAATCATGGAGCCCTCCAGAGACCATCCTCCTCACATCGCTTTGGGTCTAAAAGCCGTGCCTGTTTTTTCCCTGTGGGATTCTGCATTGGGAGTACACTGTCCTATGGAAATCAGCAATATGCCAAGAAGAAGGTTAAACTCTTGTGGGAAGGAGAGGGCTCGTTAGCACGGAGAGGCGAGCAATAGAGAGGAAATCTGCCTCAAGTCCTTGGGGGAGTGTTTGGATATTTACAGAACCTTAGGCCAAGGCCAGTGGTCTCTCTGTAAGGTCCGGCAAATGAGCTTGACCTTACAGTTAATAAAACAACACTTTTGGTGCACTCAGTTATGGACATTTCTATGGGAATTTGGAGTATTAAAGTGAGTCATGGGCATAGGCACCTTAAGAGGAAGTTTCCAAATCAGAAAGGGATTGGGAGGTGAAAGCCTTAGCCATGTAAGACCCAGGTATGAAATGCTTGAGTATGAGTGTATCGCCAACGTATAGCCAGTGGTTTGAGAGAAAACACACCCCCTGTCACATCTACTGTAACCACTAATGTAATAAAAAACCTCCCTCAATGTCAATAGGAAAAGGAAGCATTTGTAAATTGCTGTCCCTGAGGACATCAGCCAATGGAGAGCTGACAAATGGATTATATTTTAGCTCTACCAGAAGCCCCAGGTGGCTGGCTGCTATCAGGGATAACTGGAATTAAGATTTATTCTACCCTAGGTTTTGCTCCGTCCAGCTTAGAAGCAAACTTCAATAATACAATTAATCGATTAAAAAAGTGATTTCTCTATACATTTGAACCACCTGGACATGTTTATTCTGATTAAACTGCCCACTTTAACACTAAGTTATGAAAATGAGCAAAAAAAACCAAACCCATATTATTATGTGGAAATACAACATTTCATATACCGCGAGAGCAGTGTCCCCACTGAAATTTAGAAAGGGCGAATGAAATATTTGTCACACAAACAGATGATGGGTCAGTTTGGGAAGTTTGGCTTTCGCAGTGTGTCCCCAGATTGAAAATGAGGGCATTAAAGATGGACCCACTGGAAATTTTCTTGGGATTAGGAGATAGAAATGAGGTGGTAGGACAATGATGCAATTACGCCTATTGGTAAATTCGACCCATCACATTTTTCTTTGTTGTTCCCTGTATGAGAGTCTAAGGCCCGGGTTTACATTTCTGTGTGCTCAGAGAGGAAAATACATATGCAAACAACCCAAATTTGACATCGAATCGAACAGCACGGATTTGTAATGGTACTTCAGGGTGTGTGTTACCTTCAACCCACAGAAGCAAATTAGGACTAACTCTGACAAGAGTGAGCAGACACACACTCACTCACGCCAGTTCAGAATGACCATCGGCAATACAGGCTTAGAATTCAAAGAAAAAACGTTAAGCATAAAATGTTGTATCATTTAGGAACACAGACGGCAGTCAGTCCTGGAATCGCATGAATCTTAATCTCACCCCACTTGTATCTCTCTAAACCTTGGCTTATTTGCAACCTCTGCTCATCTTACAGGAATGCCAATAAAGTGGTTACGGACTGGCCAACGCCACCAACTCCGTGAGTGACATTGGGGGACAGGCCCTGGGCTCTGACCCTGAGCCTTTAGAGGGTGACAGTTCTTCCTCGCACATATATTCCTCCGGGGCCACTTCTGTTATTCTGTTAGGGTGATCTGTGCTGTTAGGGTGGTCCGTATTTCTCACGTGCTTTTCTCATATTTGATGGGACATCTGGCCCCCATTCAGACCACAGTGAAATGATAGGACTGTCTCTCTCCGTAGACACCTCCTGCCAAGTTGTCTCTACCTGCCTTCCCTCCCCAACTATGGAGGCCCAGCTTCTGTGAGAAGGGACAGGGCCTACAGGCTTTAGAACTTGAGTCTCCTGCTCATGCCTGTTGAAGTGATGAACTTGGCATGGTGCCCAAAGGCCACCTTTGTGGTCAGGCCCCCGTGCCCTCAGAGTGACGAATCTCGGTCTACTGTTTGCAGATGCACATGTGGACATCTGTGTTCCCAAGAGCCAATTAGGTATCACTGTAGTCAGAATTCAGTGGTATAAAGTTGTTAGCAAGCAACATGGTCTTAATGTCCGTAGGCTCACAGGGACCCCAGAGGTTGGCAGAGGGGTTGTCAAGTTCCTTTGGCCAGGAAATAGCTGTTCTCGGAAAACAGAACTGTGATGCTGCACCTCGGAGCAGCCAGGACAATTGGCCATTCTGTGCGTTCCTTCAAGTTCCAAATCTTGACGTGAGAGTCTGTGAGAATGGAGTGCACGCAAGTGAGGGAGCATCCAGTGGTCTCATCTATCACCATGGTGAGAAGGTGCTCTGTCCGGGGGTCATAGCTCAGGGCTGGTGGTTGGAGCACCTGAGGAGACAGTCACCTTTGGCATGGAGACCAAGAGCTGTCACAGTGCTCTTCTGGGCCAAACGACTTATACAAGAGGCATGGAGGGCAGACCAAATTCTGACAGAGGTGACTGGGAAGGCTGGAGTCAACTGGGAAGTCTAAACCATCACAATGGTGACTTTCCTAGTACCGCCTTTGAGGCTGGCCAGGGTGTGCTCAAAACTCTTGTCAAAGGCAGCAATGTTTATATCTACTCCTCCAGAGAGGGTCTTGGTGGAGGGACAAAAATCCAGGGTGGGGACACCTGGAGCACTGACACTGTGAAATCCCACGTGGGATGCCACCTACCAGTATTTGCTGACTGTTCCTGACTTTACCAGAGTCACGTGTAGTCTTTGCAATCTTCTTTTACTCTGTGACTATCCCAGTAGAGTGGCGGCGGGGGGAAGCTTCTGGATAATCTATGAGTCATTTCTATCAGCTCGCCCAAATTCATTGGCTTGCTACCAGTCCTAAGAATTACTGTGAAAGGGAAATTAACTCTAATGCATCTAGAGCACTTCCTTGAGCATAGAAAGTACTCTCTATTAGTGACAATAAAGGTAATGATTCATGGATTTTCATCAGTGTACGCGCACAATATTTTATTCATGCGTGTGCACACACACACCTCAAAACCAACACGTGTCATCATTCTCTCATAGAACCCAAACACGATTGAGATTTGCAGTCATCACTGTTTTGCAGATAAGATAACTGAGGCTTAGTTTACCAAAGAAGGTGACGTGAATCAGGGCGGATCATATTCAAATAGATGTTTGTAGGAAACAGTTATCTGCTTTCCGTTACATTCTCCAATTATTCCAGCTGAAGAAATACAAAATACATTTACACACCCCCGTGCCTTCCAGCCTTTTGAAAAGGCTTCCAGTTAAACATGGGGGAAGATGATGCAAGATGGAGCGAATGAAAGAGGATTTGGCAGGGAGCAGCTGAAAGAAAAGAATATTTGCATTACAGATTACCAGAGGCACAAGACGAAAACAACTCCGCATGATTTAGAAAGCAGAGGGCTCAACACAGAAAACAGTGGCATTTGCCACCGTGTTCTTAACCAAATCCTGCCACTTGCACTCATCCAGATGGCAACAGAAAGTAGAGTAAGCAGAAAGTCTCCTCCAAGCCCTGCATCGTCTCAAATCAAAGAAAGAATGTACCAACAGAGAACAACGAAGCCCTGACGTTAGATTTTCCACTTGCTAACTTTTATTTCTGGAAGCCGTGCCTTTAAGCAACAATCCAAGTAAAGTTCTGGCATCGACTGCGTTTGCACACACAACGTCTATAGAGTCTGTTCCACTAGCTCCCTTCCTCTCCGGAAGTGACACGGGGCTTTGACCTCTTTTTCTCTAGCTCTCTTTCATGCGTTCTTTTCTTCACATGTTCTTGTGTATTTGTTGATCAGTTCTGTTCTACATCAGCAATACCCTTCAGTTGGCCAGATTGGGAGTTTTCAGCATGAGCTTCATTTTCTCTTCACTGGACTAGAACCTTCTGTATGTTGACTTGCCATTCATTTTTCACCTTAGCATTTCTTACTCTCTCACGGATATTACTGCACAAACGGACTATTATTTTTCTTGTTTCTTCAGGCCTGTTTATTGGCTCGTCGTATGGTCTGTACATGGCCCTTTGCTCATGATATGATTGTGTTATCCCCTTGCATCCAACGCCGTCTTCTGAAATGTTTCCTAACCTACAGACTGATGACAGCGTTTCACTCTTGCTTTTCCTTAAAGCCATCGATTCAAGTATTTTTTTACAACGTTGTTGGTGAACCAACTGAATAGACGTAAAAAAGTGATGATCTCTCATCTCTTCTCAGTATTTCAGGTATAGAAATGGGAGGCTGGAAATAGCATTTCTGGTAGCTTATACCGAAAAGTTTGAAAATAGCCGACAACGGGTTTCATCTTCAATTCCAAATAATTCTTGGTAAGATTTTGGTATAAATATCTGGTCTCTTCTTCAAAGGGAGCGAGAGAGGGAAAGGAAAAGAGATTCCAGAGAGAGTAGACATTTATTGAACACCTAATATGTGTAGATCCCTGGACTCCTCACTTTTTAAATCAACATTTCAGAGAAGGAATACCGGGTAATGTTTAATATTATGGACTCTGGAGCTAGAGTGTGTGACTTTGGATGTGTTACTTGAACTCTTTATGCCTTAGCTTCCCCATTTATAAAATGGTTATGATATCACCTATCTAATAGTGATGCCAGGAGCCTTCAATGAGTTGGTAAGCAGAGAGTATTTAGAACAGTGCCTGGCCCGTTGTATGTTAGCCTTTACTTTCCTTAAACTCAGTTCGTGTGGATTCTGGAAATTAAAAAAAAAATCTGATCTCGCAACAATGGAGTTTTTGTATTTCAAAGTTTAGAGTATGCAAAATAAATTAGAATTATTTTCTGATTCTATAGAACCATGGGAGTTAGTGCTACATCAGTAGGAATGTTTCAAGGTCTCTCAATATCCATCTTTGCCATAGTAATAGATATTTTCATAATTTGGGGTTGGCTTGTGAGTCACTCGTTGTTCTCACCATGGTTGGGTCAGGTATGGTCGTGGAGTGTAGTGGCCGAAGGCAACAAGATCAGCTCAGCCAATAATGACCACAATGCTTGTAAGATTCACATGTGTGTAGGACTCTGTAGTTAAAAAGCCTTTTCACACATATCACCTCACTTGATGCCTAGAAAACCTTAAAATAGAAAGATAGGAAACTTTTCCCCCCATTTTTACCAATAAAAAAATGCAAATTTAGGGAGGCTGCTTTGTGAGAGGGCATACGAAAGGACTTTGCGCGGCTCAGCAATATCATGAAGTCTTGGGCCTAATATTATTGTGCTTCTCCTGTGGATTCCCTTTCAACATTTCTTTCAGTGAAGGTGATTTGCATAACCAGGTACCAGCCGCACAGAGTTCAAAGCCAGCGAACTATATTTAGCGGTCACTCTCTGACTATATACAGATACATAGTGTAAAACAAAATTAAAGTTAACTGGACTTTTGCAGAGTCAAATTCACAGTAGGCAGCAAGAGTCTGGTATAAGGTTAGGTTGGTTGGTAAAGGAAAGTTCCCCCAAGCAGGCGTGGTCTAAAACTCGAGGCAGTGCCCTCGTTAGCAGGAAGGGTACCCAGGAGATCTATTAAATTTTGCTTTGTTCTAACTCCTTTTCATGATCATCCAGCTTTCTTGAACAGGGCTATTGTTTCTTACAAAGTGAAGTCGAATACGCAAGTTAAAAAAAAATCCCCTGGGGAAGGAATTCAAAGCACAAACCCTGCTGATAACAAGGCCATGGCCTCACCTGGGTATATGAAGGAGGATGTTTGCATATATTATAGCATGTTTTCTGCTAGAGTTCTACTTCAAATTTTTGAAATTTGAGCCTAAACTGCAAACACTTTTTGTTCACTTATTTGGCGAGGAAAATAGGTTATTTGTCATTTTCTGTGTTTGTTTTTTTCCCTACCGTGTCCTTGTTTATGTTGTTTCACATGATCTCTGTAGAATTCTGCAGTCCCCATGGGGTGGGAGAGCATTTTGAGATAGATTATTAATTTTTGGTGTGGGGAAAGTAGATTGATGAGTAAAATAGGATCAGTGTCTTTGGCCATAGGGGTGTGTGTGTGTGTGTGTGTGTGTGTGTGTATGTGTGTGTGTGTGTGTGTGGTGTGTGTGTGTGTGTGTGTGTGTGTGTGTGTAGTTTTCAACATGCAACAAATACATTACATTTAAAATAACGGGGCTTTTAGGGGAGCCTGGGTGGTTAAGTGGCTTTTAGGGGAGCCAGTTGGTTAAGTGGCGGTTTGGCTCAGGTCATGATCTCACAGCTCAAAGGCTTGTGAGTTCGAGCCCCATGTCAGGCTCTGGGCTGATGGCTCAGAGCCCGGAGCCTGCTTCGGATTCTGTGTCTCCCTCTCTCTCTGCTCCCTCCCCTGCTTGCTGTCTCACTCTCTCTCAAAAATAAACACTAAAAAAATTTTTTTTAAATAATGAGGTTTTTAAAAATGAAGAATAGCCTTTTAAAAAGAAACATTATCAATAGTAGAAGGTCAAAATTTCCTTCATGGTATTTTTTTCCATATTGATTCCTAAGCATTGTGAGTTCTAACTTACGGACACTGACCGTCGCGGGTAGAAATCAATGATGCGGAAGCATGTAAGGATCAACAAACATTTCCCTATTCAATTTGAATTTTCTTTCACCAGTGAGCTATCTTAGCTGCTTGCTGGCAATAATATCATTTCACTCCCCTCCACTTTCACACCACGCATTAAGCATATACGAATTCTTCTATTATGTACTTTCCATTTCCCAACTTTATAAAAATATAAATATAACACAGATGCTCTACATTTAACCATTTAATTTAAAAAATGGCTACATCTCCTGAAGCCTGTCTTCCTTAGTTTCTTTCTGCTTCCCTTTCTCTTTCCTAACCGCCCTCTCCTCCCCAGGGCAAAAATGTTAACAAGTTTCAAACAATACACCAGCATCTAAGGTAAAGTGAACCTCATTTCCCTGACAAAACCCTCAATTTCATACTAAGGGCTTAAGAAATCCTATCTCTAAAGGACTGGTTGAAATTTGTTCAGCCTGTGTGATTCTCCCCGTTGAGCCCTGCATGATCTGCTGAAGAAGGAACATCTCCTGTGTAGTATGTGTGTGGAGCCAACTCTTTCTGATAGCATAATTGGTAAATTTACAGAATCGCCACTTATGTTACAAATAGGAGTACAAGAAAGAGCATCCTGAAATCCACCTCTCAAGTATTTATCTCTAACCCTATCCTTTGGGTCAGGACATTCACAAAAACTGTTTTGAGATACACTCACATGCTGTTGTCGAAAAACTGACCCTTCAGGTGTCACCAGGCATGGAAAACTCAACAACTCTCTTAATGTTATTACCCACAATAGCTTTCTCGAAACATTATCAATCCCTGAACCCAAAGGAGCCCCTGATTAGCATGTCAATAGCTGTGTGATGCCTTCATTTAAGGATTACATCATCCCCTGCAGTCAGCCTAAGTACCTTTAAGTACAGGTCTAAACCAATTTAAATCTCTGCTGACCCACATTTCCCATAAATGGATTTTTTTCTTTCTACCTTAATAGGTCCAAAATGTATATATCTCTTAAAATTTTATAACGCAAGAGTGGGGTCTGTCAGAGGGAATCTGACCAAAGACTTTCCTTTTGCAATAACTGTGGAAGATTACAATGCTTAGATGCGATCTGTATGTCCGTGTACGTCGGCAGACTGAATTAACGTTAAAATATTATTTAAATCACAATATTTGCTGCTGAAAAACAGATTTAAGCTAGAGCCTTGCCCAAATTTATTTTTGTTTTCCACTTGTTTAAGTGGCATTTCTCGAAAATAACAGTCAACACAAAAATAAAATATATTGCGTGGTTGACTGCTGTCTGGCACCTAGAGGACAATGCTCAGTGATTATGCTGGGGCCATAATTTTGACAATTTTGCAGTGTCTTCTATAATTACTGAGACTCAAACACTATTTTACTCAGCACGTAATGAAGTGGAAACGCTTAATTTATTAGAGATTAATAAAGTCTCAGGAAACATTAAAGAGTCACTGAGCTCTTAAATATAGTTTATAGGTCAGGACATGCTGCTATTTAGTTTATTCTTTAAGGAAGGAATAAATAAAATATCCTTTCTAATAAATTAATGCAACACTGAAATGTTAAAAACTTCAAGGTTAGGAGTAAACCATTTCTAGAAGGTCCAATGACTTTCAATCTAACTTGGAACCAGTGGTATAGATCTATTTTAATAATCAGATTAGCCCACGATCACCAGATTGGAGTCATCTGAAGCCTTGGTCGTCCATGGCGTTTTATACAGGTCACTAAAAGGAAAAGAAGCTAAAATCACCTATTTTGGCATCTTCATAGGAACCTACAGATGCATGTAAGAGTGAGTGTTTTTTTGTTTTTTGTTTTTGTATGTATGTTCATCTTCAGGGAAGTAAACTGTGAAATGGTCTTTGTTAAAGTATTCCACGATTTATATCCCATACAGACTGGGACTGTTCAATCGGCTGTTGGATTAGATGCAGTGGGAGGTCCTTTTCAATGCCAAGATTTTGTTACGCTAAATAATTCAGTACAGAGACTGATAATTTTAAGTCCAAGGACCAGAACTGGTGTAAGGTCAAGACCGTACGTGTGGCACACAAAGTGGAAGATGGTGGTTAGGTGCCTATGTCGGGATGAGACACCCGGGTCGTTCGGGTCAAGGTCTTTGCGGAAGTGAAGGAGAGATAAGGAGCGCCGAGAAAGAGACGAATAATGGGTATACGATAGGCAAATATGGTGGAACCAGATGGTGTTTATTCTTACCGTTTTCACTTGCTTAAAACTAAGCTAATTACATCTTGCTTCCATAGTCCACAAGACTTTAGTTAAAATATCACTTGCCAGAGAAGATTACCTAAAATAAGTTATTGACATAAATTTTAAAGGGCAGCCATACAATAAAGCAACTGTCTCTTTGTTTTTGTGGTCTCTTTTGAAAAATAATCTGAGAATATCATAGCGCTTTTCATCTACAAGAGCACATCACCCTAAATCAGATTGCACAAATCTTTTGTTAAATCAAAACCCTTCTCTAAATAGAAACGTATAGGCACATAAAAAGTCATCCTTCTCTGTGTTTCCCTTAATTATATTATCTCCTGTCATGAGCGAACATCATGTAATCAGGGTTGTGGCTATGATCCTAGATCTTGCGTTACCTTGGAAATGGCCACACTGCCATGTGTGTGGCCCCTTCTACACAGTGAAGTCACATTCCTCCTCGGAATTATCTCGCAACAACAAAGATTACGAATAGAGGTGGAGAGACCATCTTTAAGTACTCTGTGGTTAAACCTGCCCACAGGGAGCCCATCACACTCCTTCCCATGTCTGGGAATATGCGTATTCATAGGCTTTTTTCCCCTCCTCACATCTCATGATGATACAAATAATTGTGAAATTATGCTAACTTCCCATGATGTCCCAAACCTCCAACAACAATGAAAATTCTAGTCCTTCATTTTGATGAAGCTGGCCTCACGGAGCCTATTCCAGATTTCTCCCTGCCGCGTGCTAACGGCACTGTTTGGTGATGGAAGGAACGCATTAAATAGAAGAGAAGCATCAAAGAAAATTTCAGCTGGTCACAAACAGCTCATTTGGACCCACTACAACTTTCCCTCTGCATGAAAAAGATACTTCTCAACCAAGGAACCCAAAAGCCCATTTAATAATTACCTTGATGTATATACATTCCACCATTTACCTCTGCATGGAACCATGACCTTAAAACCGTAAGGAGCTATTTTGGATTGAAAGACATATGGGACAATTCCATTAAGAAGAATATGGCAAATTTTCTCCGTGGAAGAAACTACAAGTATTACCCACAGCCTACTTTTAGCCGCCGTGGTTGCTGACATTACTTTTAAGGAGTACTTTGTTTCAGCTCGATATGGCCCAAGGAAAATGATTTTAAATCAGGTAACAACAGGGTATAGAAATGTTGTCATCGGAGAGATCTTGAGGCACTGAAATTTTAAAACGTGGTAACGTTTTCAGGGCTGATGAAAACGGTCTCTTAACAACCAGGTGGCAGAAAGAATTTCACACCCCAGATTGAAAATTTTAAGAGGTCAAATATAATATCACAGGTATGAAAGGGATACAAAATTTGACCAAACTGGGATAGCTAATCAATCTAGATTGGTTCTCAAATATAAATTATTTTCAAATATTCGTGGGGTGTGAGGATCACGAATAAGCCTGTTTTTCTTCCATCCTGCATGCCCTCCCACAGACTTGAAAACAGGAGGTTTTAAAAAATGGTGAAAAATTCCATATGCATCTTCAATTGCTGTGTTAGCTATACTGGTCAATATGCGTGTTTCAGTGACTTTTGCTTCAATGAAAGTTTTGTTGCACACTACAATGTGTAAAATTTGGGGGTGCCTGGATGGCTCGGTGGCTTGAACGTCTGACTTTTGTTCAGGTCATAATTTCACGCCTCATGAGTTCAAGCCCTGTGTCAGATTCTGTCTCTCTCTCTCTCTCTCTCTCTCTCTCTCTCTCTCTCTCTTTCTGCCCCTCCCCTGCTCATGCTCGGTCTCTCAAAATAAACAAACATTAAAAACAATGTGTAAAACTTTTGTTAGGTCTATTTAATGTCACATCTCATCTTGGGGCATGGATTAAACCAAATTCCTTCAGGGATTTCTCTGTTCCATGGTCCTTAGCCACACAAGATCTAATCTCCAATCCCACTGCTATCCCAACTCATCTGTTGTTCCCTTCACAAATCTATCCGAAATGGCACCTGTTGGTGGTCTATTGTAAGTACTCTACAGATGATTGTAAATTCTTTCATAAAGTACGTAACCTCAGTCCTAAAGAGGGTTGACATTGCCTGCTCCATGAGCCTGCAGGACATGTTCTTTGTACCTTCCCTTAGCCAATGGGAGGAGTGTCCACTCAGTTGTACCAGGGATGGAGATCACTTCAGCCTGCTGTGTGACACCGCATAGTAATGCTTCCCACGACTATGTCGGGTACAAGGACATTGTTACTGACGGAACTCTATCACTCTGCAGCAGCCACGGTGACGGAAGGGATTGGTCAAAAATAAATACGACTACAGAGCTTTAGTTTTGCAAAGATGGAAAAGTGCTGGAGATCTGTTGCACAACCATGTACCAATAGTTAGCACAGCTGTACGTTTAAAAAGAGCGGAGGTAGTAAATTTGGTCATGTGCTCTTTTACAAAATCGTGAATGCCCAAAGAGCACAGAATTGTACGGATAGAAAAAAGGGGGATGAATATAAAGTATGGGTTCACAGGTGGTGTTGTGGACTGAAATATGTTCCCCCCCAAACCCACAGGTTGAATCCCTAGCTTGCAAGAAGTGATTAAAATGACTGGGTCATTGGAGAGGAGATTTGGGCACACTGTAGGGATAGATGCGTACCTGAGGACAAAGTGAGAAGAAGGGCATTGGCAAGCCAAGGGGAGAGGACTCAGAAGAAATCAAACCGGCTGACATCCTGATCTTGGATTTCTAGCGGATTCAGAGCTGTGAGCAAATAAATTCCCGTTGAAGCCATAAACACACACAACAAAACGAAACCAACAAAAGAAGAATGTGTCCTCAGGTATTACTGACTCCTACTTGGTAAATAATTTGCTATTTGTCAAGCACTGTGCTCAACCTTTATTCAATCCACATCACAGTCCCAGGAAATAGGTACAACGTTTTCATGTGTGACGGAAAAACATAGAAGTGGGGAGGGTTGAGGTGTATTCCACTCTAAAATTTTGGTTATTGGTTTATAGACTTCTGCATAAAGAGTAGACATTTATAAAGATTATATATAACACAGGATACATATCTGTTAACATAATATTATTGTTAACAGAACATAGTATGTTTCCATATTTAAATGTAAGAAATTAAAAAAAAAGCTTTTCTCCTCTAATTGGTCCCCTCAGCTGAAGTTCCCTGGTTATTTATAGTATATTTGACTGAGACAGTAGTATAAGCAACTGCAATATGTTACTTTTCTGGCCATTTCTGTAATCAGTAACTTCCACTGAGTTAGGAAATGGGGTGATTCATGTGACCTTTTAAGCTCTAATTGCAGGCAGTTTTTGCAGACTGTTGAACTTGTATGAACCTCTTGCTGGGGCCTGCCTTCTAACTCTTCTTTGTTTTAATGACTTTGACGGTCACTTAGAATTAGTGAACTATGATAGCAGGTGTAATTGAAAACAAGTTACCTGCAGGACTTTGGTATGTTCTGTGGTTATTTCATGTATTTTTCAGACAAAAACTTATTCTTAAGAACTGGAACTTTCTGAACTGTTTAAGAATCGGTAATGAGTAATGGGACAGATGAAATACAATTTCACAAGGAAAGATCGTTGGTATAAATCTTTTGTTTGTCTTTTTTTCTTTTTTTACTCATCTTCTAAAGAATTCAGTTGTTCCTCAGTATTTTTGCCTTCTGCATCCTCTTTCCTTAAGTGTTCTTTTCATCCTAATATATCTTGTGGTGCATTAGGTTAGTGAGAGGCCATTTGGTTACGAGGGGTGAACACTTCCTCGAGATAAATCAATCACAGGAGGGGAGTGGTGAAGATCATGGAGATAGCCCTTGGAAATCAAAAAAAAAAAAAAAGCTGGATTTTTCTGTCAAGAGTCAGTCAAGGTAGACCAATTGCTTACCGTACCCATATATCTATGTCTGTAGATAATTCTGGAATTTAAAAAGAAACCTCTATCCTCTGTACCCGCCCAGTCTGTCCACTTAAATATCCATTCCTGCTTCCCCTCAGGCATTTCTGACTTAAAGTCCAAAACATCTTTCTTTCTGTGTGTATGCACATGTTATATATAATAGGTCAAAGCTATTTAAAGCATACAAGTGTTTTATTCAGGAAATAATTATACTATATATTTAGCCACTCAGTGCCAAAGGGAAAAAAAAAGAGATTTGCAGTAAATAAACTTTTAGTAAGGACTGAGTGTAAATAAGAAATTATAAGAAAAGTCACATGGCCCAGAAAGAAAAGTATATTTGTACCTCACTTTTATTTAGCTAGACTGTCAAAGGAAAAATAAGATGAAAAGTTAAAGGAACAAAATATAATTTCAGAGGTTTTTTTTTATATCGTTTTGTCTCTAAGAATAGAAATTTGGGGTAGAAGCTTATTTTAAGGGGAAATTGTGTGAGTAGCCATCTTGGTTTGAAATCAAAACAATGAAATTTGGGAGGGGGGGGTTGATGGAAAGGTTGAGTGCAATTGGTGTCCATTGTTCCAAAGAGTAGAAATGCATTTTTTCCTCCTTGTAGGATTGCAAGAAAAAATATTCCTCTTCTTATGTAAAAACAAACAAATAAATGCTCTCTCTCTCTCTCTCCCCGCCCCAGGAGAAGCCATGGAGTTTGGAAAATAATTGTCTCTAAAAAGAATTAAGCACAAGGCCATAGCCACTTGGTGGCAGGCAGACATCACTAGAGAGGTTCTCAAATCCTCAGAAAGATCCCTTAGACACAATTGCCTTGCATGAGTAGAGCTCTGAAGGGAAAGATGTGTCTACATTTAGGAGGAAGCAGAAGAGGTCAGAAGCTATAAAAGACCTAAGGTTTTAAAATGATATTCTACAATAGTTCAAGTCAAGCCACGTACAACAGTTTAGACCTGGAGAAAAATAAAGACCAGAAGAATATTTGAATTCCTCAACCATGATGAATCCATGGAAAAACTGGATCACAACCTTTTCCACAGCAACATAGGTCTTTAAATATAAGCATAATATTGAAAAAAAAAAACAAACAATAAACACTTTGAGGTTTGGGGAAGACTAGTATTATGCCAGTGACCTGATCATACTAATCTTATTTCCTGAGTTACATTTCCTCTATTTCATTTCTCTTGTTTTTGTAAAATCACCATACTTCTTTGAGATTTTAATTTTTTTAAAGAAGAATTATAGATATAATAGTCCAATGAACCACCTGGTGGAAAGTTAACAACAATGAACGCCCCACCCCTCCGATTCTGGAAGGTCCATTAGTACCTTCTCAAGTATAGATAATTATTCTGAATAGGAGTGCCTTTTTTTCCTGCAAAGCCCCCACTAGCCCCACTATCTGAGGACTAATGGATGCCTGACCCACGATAACACACCCAATTGAAGATTCCCTTTACAGCAAAGGAGGGGGTTCTGCCCATGAAATCCACCCATTCTATACCAAAACCTTCCTGATGCGGTTAATGTCAGAGTGTTGTGGGATCCTATTAAAGACACGGCTGAAATGCCAGGGAGGAGGCAATTCTCTGAATGGGTAGTATTGATATTGGGAAGTAGGACCTGTGGGAGGTGATCAGGTCATGATGGGGATCAGTGTCCTTACAAAAGATGACTGACAGAGATCCCTTCTGCTATGAAAGGAAACAGGGAAAAGTCTGCCATTTAGAAGAGGGCCCCGATCACACACACGGACACTCTGATCTCAGACTTCTGGTCCCCAGAGCCGTGAGAAACAAATTTCCGTTGTTTATAAGCTACCCGGTCTGTGGTATCTTGTTATCCCAGCCCAAACAGACTTAGTCACGTGCCAAACACTAAAGAGTAGGTGAAATAATACATATCAGAGCCAGGCCACCAACTACCTGTGGAAGCTATGGCCCCCTGCCTTAATGCTACATGCAATTACAAGGATGGAGTGACAAAATATGTACTAGAGAGGGACATTCTTTTTAAATATTAAATATAATTTATTGCCAAATTGGTTTCCATACAACACCCAGTGCTCATCCCAACAGGTGCCCTCCCCAATGCCCATCACCCACCTTCCTCTCTCCCCCACCCCCTATCAACCCTCAGTCTGTTCTCAGTATTTAAGAGTCTCTTATCATTTGCCTCCCTCCCTCTTGTACTAGAGAGGGACATTCTGAAGTGACTACATTTTAACTAGGAACTGAAGACCAAATTGAGTTCAGTACATAAATTTTTTTTATTTGTAAGCCTGATTTTTTGGGGGCCCGTGAGTTTTGTCAGTTTCATTGTTCTAGGAAAACTTAATTGTCCACGTACAGAATAATCAGATTGAACCCCCTATGTAGAATGACCTCAGAAGGGAAATCCACTCTTAAAATGGCAAATATTAAATTGAAACACGACCTTGATCGGATTGTGGATCATTTGGGGAGTCAGCCAGGTTACCTACACTTATAATTCAAATGGAAAGCAGGAACGAAATTCTCATACAGTGAAAAATGCTATCAGATTGGCTGTGATATTCCAATAGGTAAAAGAAAAAAGATGGGTTTTCTTAAAACCCAGTCAATGGACCATTATAAATATATCAATCAAAGAATTTGTACTATATTCTACCTTTAAAATCCTTGTAGGGGAAGGAGGGAAAAGAGCTGTTCTACAAAGACAACTTAGGGCAATTAAAATATTTGGGGGGGTGTCTGGGTGTCTCAGTCTGTTAAACATCCGACTCTTGATTTTACCTCGGATCATGATCTCACGGTTTGTGGGTTTGAGCTCATTGTCGGGCTCTGCACTTCACTGCATGGAGTCTCATTAGGATTCTCTCTCTCCCTCTCTCACTGCCCCTCTCTTCCTCAAATACACTTAACTTTAAAAAAAAAATTCTGTCCAATTATCTGCATTGCTTTTTCTTTTCTGACTTGTAGTTACTTGAAGTAACTTTATTTTTCCTGAATAATGACTTAGCTAACATCATGTATTGAATACTATGATATTATCATGCTGAATCTTTTTGTCTTCTTTTTGAAAAATAATTCAATTTTATGTTTGATTTTTAGAGGTCTTTATGACTCTAGTATCACTGTAGTTTTACCTCCAAAAACTTTTAAGTTTGTCCTAAATTCTAAAGAAAATTAAAGCCTGTGGCATTCAAAATATTTTGATTTTTTAAAAAAACAATGTATATATTATGGCTTCATTTTAAGGCCGAGCATTAGAATAGCCTCCAGAAAAGAAAACTTTTTTTTTTTAACATTTATTTAATTTTGGGAGACAGAGTGTGACAGAGCATGAGCAGGGGAGGGGCAGAGAGAGAAGGAGACACAGAATCCAAAGCAGGATCCAGGCTCTGAGCTGTCAGCACGGAGCCAGACACGGGGCTCAAAGCCATGGACCACGAGATCGTGACCTGAGCCAAAGTTGGACGCTTAACTGACTGAGCCACCCAGGTGCCTCAAGAAAACTCTTTCTAAAAGGAGATCTCTAAGTTAATATAATTATAAACATAAATCTGATCATTAATATTACCAAACTATTGCCTGATTAAATAATTTTTTCAACTATGTACAGTTTTTTTTTTAATTTTTTTTTAACATTTATTTATTTTTGAGACAGAGACAGAGCATGAACGGAGGAAGGGCAGAGAGAGGGAGACACAGAACCGGAAGCAGGCTTCAGGCTCTGAGCCATCAGCCCAGAGCCTGACGCAGGGCTCGAACTCACGGACCGTGAGATCGTGACCTGAGCTGAAGTCGGACGCGCAACCGACTGAGCCACCCAGGCGCCCCTCAACTATGTACAGTTTTATGTGAGGTATGAGCTTATGGGATCATAGCTGTTACATTCTAGAAGCTTATATTAATTTCTGGAATCAAATGTATTCATAAAACAGGAAACACAAGTCACTTAATTGCAATTGTAATGCCTTTAATAAATGATTAAAGATTGTTTCCATCTTGATGACTGACAGAAGAAAAATATAAAAACCTGTATTAACGGATTCCACAAAATGTCTTCCCTGTATTAATATGCTAGCATACTGTATTTAATAGATTGCTCATATTAATATATCAAAACTAAAATATGCTATATACATATGTTACTAGTTGGCTTTTAATCTTGTGTTTATTTTCTGTAACTAGAAATACGTAAAGGGCCATTTTTGAACTATCACATTATATCTTAAATATTCTATGTTCACTTCTAATATAAAATGAAGATATTTGGGGCACTGAAGTATGCCTTAAACTATACGGTTCTTAAAAATAACTAATTGCAGCTAATAGATGATAGAAATAGATGTGTACATCTGTGTTCTTTAAAAGTCATAACTACATATATTTTCAAAACAAACATGTTATACAATGTCTTTTACTAAGATGTAAAGAGATTCTCTGGGCCTTTAAAAAAATGTTTCAGAGTGTCCCCTTTTTTGGCATTGGGGACGGTGACATACATCTGAGGAAAGTGAATGAAGATTATTTTGCCAGCTTTTCTATCCACCTTGATGAAAAATTTTGCTATTTTCCCTGTCATGTGTGTGAATGCTGATAAAATATCTAGAATTTTGACTGCAGTTTTCATCGCATGTTTAAAGAATCCACCTTCTTCAGGGTGCAAAATCCGGGAAATAATTTCCACAATGATTATGGTAAATTTAAGCTTTAGCAGTAAAGCTTAGAAACAGTTTGATCACACAGGTTGTTAGATAAATATACTGTCAGTGTGATCTAAAGTTACCAGGAATGGTATTGATTTCTTTGTTCATGCCACCACCTTTCCTGAACAGTTACTTGGATCGCACAGGAAATAAAAGATACTGGTCTAAGTCACATAGATCAGTGGATAAATAGAACAAACAAATATGTTTATACTGTTTTTTCCCTACCAGGAGGAGACACGGTAGTCAAGGATTTAGTACGCCATGTAAATTTCTGGGGCTTGTCAATATTTTTCTTCTCATAGTTGTATTAGATAAATTTAATCTAATCTAAATTTGTCAGATCAAGACAGAGTAGAGGGTTCTCAGGAAATCCTCTCGAATGGATTTTGGACATGTAACAGGTTGGCTTCTCTGGAAAGCCTCCCCTGAGATGAGGTGAGCATTGGAGAAGTGCTCTTGGTACCAATACTTGTGAAAGGGAGGAGGAGAAAGCAGGAGAGGGAGGAGGAGAAGCTGGGTGGGGTAGCAGCTCAACCCCTGCCTCAGCAGAAACCCCCATTCAGTGTTCTGGAGCGAAAATGGCCCTGCACAGTTATCCGTACTTAGGCCAAGACCACCAAGTCTTTAGGACTCCTCACGGCCCTCTTCCCATGACAGCGCCGTCATGGGATGTGGGTCACTCGGAGAAGGGGTGTGAACTTTGGTGAAGTGCCATTTTGCAGCTGAGACACGTTAAGTGTAGACAGGGCTGAAAGCTAAAACAAGATAGAATAAGGCTGCCTCAGCAGCTGAGGAAACAAACTTGAAGGACCTGGGGTCCATACCCCAGCATCTCCATAGACCATAACTGGTAAAACTTCTCTTTGAGGATCAAATAGCTTTGAGGAGTGAATAGCTTAAATTCATCTTTTTTGTTTTCTTTCTTCTTACACACTGGAAGATCACAGCCAATCCAATACCATTTTTCATTGTCAGAATGATTCTTTCAAGCTTTGCTTTGAATTAGGAGTTTAACCGACCCAGCTGACTCCCGTATGATCCACAGCCCAATTGAGATCAGTTTTGTATCCTATAATGTTATCAATTACAATTGCAATGCTCTGTGCTATTCCCCAGAAAACACAAGTGCAAAAACAATGCTCTGTGCTATTCCCCAGAAAACACAAGTGCAAAAGTTTTTATTTGTTTTTGTGGCTTTGAAAGCCAGAGGTAATCAAGGAAATTTATATAAGCCACATTATTTTATCATCAGAAAGGGTTAAAATGCCTAATTGTGTCTTGTCCAAGTGTATATGAGTATGATGCTGGAATTAACATTCAAATATACGGTTCCCTTTTATGGGGATAGAAATCAAAAATCTGTATCATCTTTTCATTAAGATCTTATTTCAAGTTCTAGATCATCTATTGCTGTTTACCAAACAATTGTCGTTTACCAAACTTTGTAATCATTCATGAAATTCACTACTTGACCTCTTTGTTAATAGTTTTAATGACTATGTATTAGTAAATACACATTTAAATGTGGTCTATACATTTTAAGTATCTTTGTAGACATGTTTCTGTGAATATTAAAAAGAACTTGAAGTTTTGACAATAAATTACATCACAAACAATTTTGAAAATTGCTTATTTTGTCCAACGAATCTTAGACGTGGTATTTTCTGCGCTGATGGCTCGTGCTGCTTCCTGTTTTAATGCACTTACTGCTAGATCATTTCCCGATTTTAGTGTATCCCCTAAATGTCTAGATAGATCTATTTATAAAATCTGAAAGTTATTTTGGCCAGTCAGAAGAGTGTTTTCATATTGAGGTGGTAAGGATAGAGAATTTATTTTCCCTAAAAATGTTAAATGTCTTTTCCGTATCATCTCATGCATTTTCAGAGAGCCTCTGTTTGGACTCTTGTACAGACTCGCTGTATATGAAGATTTTCCCTCTAGAGAAACACGTGATTAATTGATTTCACCTTCTCAACTAACAACATTGACTCACGGTAGCATCTCCTGATACGGCTCACTCTCACTTAACACTCCTACTGATCTGAAATTCTTTTAAACATCTTTTGCATAGCTGTTGAATGAAGACAGCTTAGTTTTCAAAATTCATGGCAGCTGCTTGCTTCAAAGAGTTGTACAATCTAAGAGAAAGTGTAAAAGATAAAACACACTAGTCTTGTTCTTTTACATAGGAGTCATCTGCATAGTTGAACAAGATATCATTCACAATAGATTTTTCATACTCTAAACCTTTACGTTTCATGGGATATCCCGAGACTCTAAAAACTTCCTTCAAATAACTTCTCTAGTCTTTTTCTAAGAACTTCTAGAACTTTGTTTATGATCCCTTTTGAAGTTACTTTTTACAGATAATCAGTTTCATTGCTTTATTAATGGAAAATGCATCAATCGCTTATTGAAAATCCTTTATAGAGAGGTAAACAAGTTCATTTGTATCTTTTCCCATTTTTTTAAGTTCTTTCCTTATATATTTAATTTTCTTATATATTTAAACCTATCTTTATATAGCCATGTATCTATTTAATTTTCGCGTTCCTAAATTGGATGAAACCATGTATTGTTTATAATATGCTTTTACAGTTATTGTTTTCTTTGTCAAAACACAGACATGCCACATTTTTTAATGGTTTCATAGTATTTTCAGTAGGAACCTAGCAAAAAATGCTAACAATAATTTTATGAATGAATAATAAATCTCTTTCCCAGTTTTTGCTTTATTAAACAGGACTCATACTTGCACAAAAGCTTTGCGTTCATATACAGGCTTTTCTGTAGAAAATAAAAAGTAAAATTGCTCAAATGATGTTCCATTTTCCCCAAAGAATCCAAAATGGCTAAACCTGTTTGTAAATCTCCTAATAGTAGGAATGCCCCTTTTCCCTTCAAATCTTTAGCCACATTAGTTTTTTTTCACCCTCCAATATACTTTTTATTTATTTATTTATTTATTTATTTATTTATTTATTTATTTTTTAACATTTACTTATTTTTGAGACAGAGACAGAGCATGAACGGGGGAGGGGCAGAGAGAGAGGGAGACACAGAATCGAAAGCAGGCTCCAGGCTCTGAGCCATCATCCCAGAGCCCGACGCGGGGCTCGAACCCACGGACAGCGAGATCGTGACCAGAGCCGAAGTCGGACACTTAACCGACTGAGCCACCCAGGCGCCCCCCTCCAGTGTACTTTTTAAAGAATTATTTTTAATTTACACTTATTTTAGTAGAATTTAGCATTTAAAGTATTTTTGTTCATTGTTTTTATTTCTCATGTGGCTTTCCTGGTTATATAACACAACCACTTAAGAAATTACATGGTCTCCTACTAATTTGTATAGTTTTCATATATTCTGTATATTAATATCATATTCATATAAAGATCTTCAATGGTCTATAGTGTATCATGTTACTTTGTGTTTTTGGTTAAATACAGATTTTAAAATATTTTCATATATTTAAATCCCCCAGTTTTGTACTATGCAGTGTCCACTTTGTCATATTTAGAAAGCTTCCAGAAAACAAGCTTTTCCACCACTTCATTACATACTAAATTTCTCAATATACATTCCTTTTTTTTTTTTAACTATTCTCTTCTGTCATTTTATTTGGAGATTCTTATCCTAATAAAATATAATCTAAATTACCTTCCTTGTCAACGTTTCATTTAAAAAATAAAAATATCCATTTATAAATACACCAACAGAACAAAGATTAAGGAGGCACTCTGCATAAAAAGATGCAAATAAAAACATAGTATTTATCAAAACTAGATTTCTGTGTTGTCAGAGTCAAGTTTGGTAGACTGTAGATTAGACTTGGGTTACATCCACCAAATTCAATGGTTTTAAAAGCACAATGTGAGGACATTTTATTAATGGTAGCACAAGAGTATGTGTTTTAAATCTATTTTTATAGATGTCATTTCCTCTGGTGAGCAAGTCACATTTTTCAAGTAGTTGATGACCTGACAGATTTGACTGTAAGCAAAATTCTGAACATCCCTATAGGTGTTGGTACTTTGCCTTTGGCTTATTTCATTTTTCAGTAATTTGAAAAAAAATTCTTATTTACATTGGCTTGTCAGTGAGTTTTACTATGGTTTAATTTAATTGTTTCATCATTTGTAACTATTTGGTTTTAAAACAATAGAAAAAGAAGATATACTGAAAGTAATAACTGGAAACTATTACAAACCTACGTGGAAAATTCTCCCCCTATAAATTTTTAAACTGTGATTAAATAAACTCTAAGTAATTAAAAAAAGGAAATATGTAGAGAAAAAATGGATCAAAAAACAGAAATATGAAAATGTGGGCTTTGCACTCTGTATTCCATTTATTCAAAATCAGGAATGAGTTTTAAGGATTCCAATGGAAATCAATTAAATCAAACTTAAAATTTCTGTCTTTGGTGATATAGTGGACATAGACATGAACTTGTAATACAATGGGAAAGGGTGGGATATACTTAAATACGATGAATAGTAAAAAATAAAACCTCACCATGAAGTAAGTACTAAAATAATGGAACAGGTAAAGGTTGGGAAGTATGAGCTTTCACGAAAAATTAATAAGGTGACTTTGCAATATAATTTGATATTTAATCTTACAGGCAAAAAAAAACAAAACCAAAAACAAACAAAATCATATTTCCAATGGTGCAAAGTGAAAAACAACCATGCCTATACTTTAATGATTCATTGAGATTGAAAGCTGGTGGTGGATTGGACAGATTGCTTTTGAAAATTAAGGGCTGGTTTGTGTGGGTGGCTCAGTCTCTTGAACGCCCAATTCTTGATGTCGGCTCAGGTCATAATCTCATGGTTCATGGATTTGAGTCCTGCATCGGACTTCACACTGACAGCATAGAGTCTGCTTGGGATTCTCTCTCTCGATAAATAAACTTTAAAAAAAAAATTAGAGGGTAAATCTTGATTCCACCAGGAGTGCCATGTGCACTTGGGCAACTTACTAAAAAAAATGGAGAAATTTTAGTTTGTGCATTTTTAAAATTAACTATCAGGGCAATTTTGAAGATGAAAGAAAATATGCAGCATGTCTAGAAAGACTTTCTGTCCAACATGGCTGCCCTTCCAGCATGGCTTTCATGGATCATAGACATTTCTTTCTCCTCTCCCTGTCTGGTGTCTTGAGCTCTGGTATGAGATGTCAGACCTAGGAATTAAAGGTCTCATTTTGCTGTTTAGCTACATTGTCTTATTGCTTATTCTTTCTTTAATCATTTTTATGGCTCTCTCACAGTTTAACTCATTTAAATATTCCTGACTTTATATGACAGTTAACTACTCTTCTGATATTCAAAGAGGAATGTCTTGAGAAGATATTTTCCATTATGCAGTTCACAGGTCAACTGGACACACGCGGTTGAAGTCAACAAACCCCATATTTATGTGTAGCCTTTCTACTTCCTCTCCCAGAAGGCCTTAGAAAGAGGAGGGAGGTTGGTCACTAGAGGTCCTAGGAATAACTGGATATTGCATTCAGTGTAGGAGAGCAAGAGAAAAGCAGTTAATAAGAACCACGTGTCCCACAGGAAATTATTTAAGTTTGGCCCTATAAGGTGATAAAGGCTTCATATTTACATTGTATCACACCTTGACTGAACTCAGGGCAGTAAATATTTTAATGCTGACATCCATGGGGATATGCAAACCTAAGAATTAAGACTCCTTTCTGCTATAATAATTTGTCAACTATGTCATTTCATAATGATCTGAATAAAACGGGCAAAAATTAATACAGTAAGGTGCTCAAGTAGTAATTTACAGTTTTCTCATGGTCTTGAAAAGCAAAACTCAGATGACTTTGGTTTCTGCCCATTTCGTCTACTTAACACTTCATGACTATTTCACAGTTCAAACTATTCCTAGTCTTGTAAGTGAGAACACATATGCTGACGCAGTCCTAGAAATTAAAAACTTGAAAAGAAACTAAGAGCTTTAGAAGACAGTATGCATTAGGCGAGTCTTTACCATTCGTTGGCAGATATGCATTCATGCTCAAATGAATCAACTAATATTTTAGATTTATGTGATAAATCTTTGTAATACATATGGTAACATTCATAAAGTTCTGGGTAGACCGAATGTCTTCAAAAATGAAACCAGCAAAGTATCAAAATAAGATATAAATGGATGTTTTTATATATTTCTAATTATTGAATTGTCCTGCTTAAAGACATGTGATGGCACACTCATGCACCATAATATCAAGTTTATTTATTTTTAATGTTTATTTTTGAGACAGAGAGAGACAGACCATGAACGGGGGAGCGTCAGAGAGAGAGGGAGACACAGAATCTGAAATAGGCTCCAGGCTCTGAGCTGTCAGTGCAGAGCCCGACGCGGGGCTGAAACTCATGGATCGCGAGGTCATGACCTGAGCCGAAGTCGGACACTTAACCAACTGAGCCACGCAGGCACCCCACCGTAATACCAAGTTTAAACTCCACGTGTGGTAGAAAAGTTTCTTTAGCTTTTTCAGTCACTCCCTTTCTCTTCTCTGCATCTGCCCTCAAGATCTGCCCACATGTAGATACTGTTCAATTAAATGCCTCTTTGTATCTCCCTTGTGGAACCGACTGCACTGTATTATAGCTATATTTTTGCTTTCCAAGCTCATTAAAGGCCAAGGACTTGTTTTTCTTCCTCAAAATGTCTAGTACGTAGTAGATGCTTAAATAAACATTTGAAAACAGATTTTCAAAGAAAATGTCTTGGACAACATTGGTTTTCTAGAACTCCAGCATTGCTGCTAAACTGGTTAAAACAAAATACATACTGGTCAATCTACAGAAAGATATTGGACATGGTTTCTGCTGTAGAGTTGGAGGACAGAATCCAAAATTGAAGGTAAAAAGTTATTCATTTCCTCACATTCTAGTGAGCAGAAAACAAGTCTATACAGGGGTCACGGATTACAGTAAAGCTGGTGAATGATTCATTGTCGTATTCGGTTACTAGTTGAGTACAGTTAGAAATGCTGTCCTTTTCCTTTCCCCACTATGGATAAGGGCCTGCCTCCATACCTGACCAAGTAGAGGGAAATTTACAGGACACTTGTTACATTTGGGACCTTTTACAAAAAGGGAAGAGGGGGCCACACTCTGTAAGTAGACATCATCTCTAGATAACGCTAAACTGCTGAACTTTTACCACGCCCACCCACCCCCACCCCCACCCCCACCCCTTGTTCTTCTTAGAGGAACCTGACACATGTCCTCCAACCCATGTGCTTCTTCCCTGGATATCTCTTACGTCATCAGGCTTGCTGGAGCAGATTGCATTAGCAGGACAAAGAAACAACTTGGATGCAATCTGCTTGGGAGGAGAGTGCCATTTCCTTCCACACCATTCGTGTGCCCTTGAAGGGCATGGATGAATACCTGTGGCTCCACATGGAGATTTGAGGACAAAGCAAAAGGGATGGTTGGACATATTCATCTGCATGCCATACAAGGTAACCTCCTTCTTGAAAAAGAAATCAGCAGCTAGGAAAGGTTTAGGGGACAAAAAGGATACCTAAGTGGCCTGCTATGATATGCGGAGGGCCACCACGTGAGCAGAGACCAATAGCAGGGAAAACCACTAGTAGTCCAAGGGTGGGGGCAGAGCATGTCTCCAAATAATCTCAGTCCTCTCTCTTTCCCAACATATGAAAATAAGAACTTATAATTTTCTTGTCACTCTAAAGATAAAGAAAATGGAAAAGGATCTAAAAGTGTATTGTGTTCACCTCTTCTCCCCTAAGTCGTCAGAACAAACCCTAGGCAAAGATATTGGGGGGCAGTTGGGGTATAGGAGAGGGATTATAGACTGGATATGAGAGCAAACGGAAGAGGCCACATTTTTAAAAAACTTGGCTAAAGGTGATTAGAGCTTCATGGACTTAACCGGACTCCTTATTTAAAGATGGAAAATATTCAACAGAACACGGTGGAAGGAATGATTGGAGAAAATGAAACTCTTGGATTTGTACCATGAATTTCAGAAATTTTCTAAACTGATTACATGTACATAATAATGTCATCAATTTCTTTATGAGTTTTAGTTGCTATTGAACTCGTTTACAATTTTTAAACCATACATTTTTTAACCCATACATTTGGGTATTAAATAATAAAGCTATGAATTCATATGAATATGCGTCCAATTGAAAGACTAAAAATTATTCTGCTTAATCAAACTCATGCTCTGTAGATGTCAACACATTATATTCTCATAAGAGCACGCATCTGCTATTAATACATTTAAGCTGTGTTTATCATTTTTCTAATCAGGCTGGAGATATTGATTCTGTGTGATTAATGACACATCGAGTAGTTACAGAGTATTTACTTTTTCCTATTATAAATTATAATAAAGAATAATTATACAGTAAGCCTTTCTTTATGATACTTTAAAAAAAAAAAACAGTATAGGGACGCCTGGGTGGCTCAGTTGGTTGGGCGACTGACTTTGGCTCAGGTCATGATCTCACAGTTTGAGAGTTCCAGCCCTGTGTCAACTCTGTGCTGACAGCTCAGAGCCTGGAGCCTGCTTCAGATTCTGTGTCTCCCCCTCTCTCTGCCCCTCCCCTGCTCACGCTCTGTGTCTCTCTGTCTCTCGATAATAAATGTTAAAAAAAATTAAAAAAACAGTATATAATTCAGATAAAAGTGCTCTTTCAGGAGACAGGAGAGTGACACAGAACACCTGAATATTCAGCTTCCTTCATCCCCATACAAGCAATTTCACTAGGGGAAAATACATAGTATTATAACTGGTTTCCTGTGGGTATTCCTAAGAATCCTTAAAAATGATGCCAAAGGGGAAGACAAATGTCAAAAAGAGAGAAGAAGAAAATCATTTTGGATATCCAAGAGCAGATAACTTAGACATCATGGCAGTCATGTGGAGACAGGCAAACAGGAAGAAGCAAAGGAGCATTGAGAAAGAAGGCCCTTTACTCCCTTGTGAAAATTTGGAAAAAAATGTCAGTTGAGCACTTTTGGTAACAATCTATTTCCTACACATCTATTTCCTGTACATCAAACAACCAAATGCTCTCCATTTTTCCCCCCAGTAACAACTGGAATATTGGCTGCACAGTGTGTCTCGTTATAACATGTCCCTGAACTTTGCAGGATTCATGTCTTTGCATTCTGCGTATTGCTTTATGAGGAGGCATTTAAAATTTTTTTTTAAGGTTTTTATTTATTTTTGAGACAGAGAGAGACAGAGTGTGAGCAGGGGAGGAGCAGAAGGAGAGGGGGACACAGAATCCGAAGCAGGCTCCAGGCTCCGAGTTGGCAGCACAGAGCCAGACGCAGGGCTTGAACTCACAAACCGAGAGACTGTGACCTGAGCCGAAGTCAGACGCCCAACTGGCTGAGCCATCCAGGCGCCCCACGATGAGGCATTTTTTACATCGACCCCTACACTTCCATTCCTTCTTTCACCTGGAGGGCTAACTTCTACACTTGATCTTAGCCAAAAGGCCGAGAAGCAATGCAGGTCTAACTTCTTTAAGGTTGGGATGATAAAAGTCAAAACTTACATATATGACTTCACCACTTTTTCTGACCCGTTCTGAGGACTGGCAATATAATTAGTATTTTGTGGACTGTAATAATGTTAAGCATAGAGATCAATGGAATAGAAAGTGCTGCAATAAAACACTGTGTGGAAAAAAAAAATGTGTGTGTGTGTGTGTGCGCGCGCTCGCGCGCGCACACACACACACACACACACACACACACACACACACACACAGCCTGTTTGGTACATCTTGGGGAAAAATTACCTGTACGTGATTTTGCGGATCTTTGACAAGTTAATAAAGTTCTTATTAACTATATATTGAAAATGAAAGATACTCATTTTGTATATACAAACAACATGACTTTATTATCTTACTCAAAGTAAAATTAAAATATTCTCTCTATATATTGTATTTGCTAGCAATTCTTTTCCTCATATATCCTTAAAGTGAGATAATTACTAATAAAGATTTAATAAATCACCTATCCATACAGAAGACCTTGCTCACAAGCCTATTTTATAACCGATTTGGGGTGACCAAGGAACTGAAAATTAAGAATTCTCTATATATCATCAAATATTGATAATAAAAGGCTAAATTCTGTTGCAGTAAAAATTAGAACTAGGAAAGTAAATATTTATGTGAGAACATAACACGAAGCACATGAACTAATACAATTAAGGGAAAGAGGGGCTGGGAATCACTGGGGGAGACATATTCACAAAATTATAATTTGGGTTGGCTATTAAAGACAAAAATATTTTAGTTTAAGAATAATCAATTATAAGAGAGAAGCAGATATATGATAATAGAAATAAATTTTAGGATGTAGTTACTTTAATTTGTTTAATTTATTAGTTTACAAACTGGAAATGTTTGTAACAATTATTTTGTAATGTTGTTCCTTTATTCTGTTGCCGTTTTAAAATGAAAGGAAATTCAATTCATTAAGACTAAAAAAGCATACTACTTTTTGAAAAGTATAGAAAATAGTTCAAGGTATCTGATATATAGTTGCACATTCTCAAGTAAGATTTGTTTTTTTTTTAATTTTTTTAACATTTATTTATTTTTGAGACAGAGAGAGACAGAGCATGAACAGGGGAGGAGCAGAGAGAGAGGGAGACACAGAATCTGAAACAGGCTCCAGGCTCTGAGCTGTCAGCACAGAGCCCGACGTGGGGCTTGAACTCACGGACCATGAGATCATGACTTGAGCCAAAGTAGGACGCTTAACCGACCAAGCCACCCAGGCACCCCAAGATTTCTGTTTTTAACTTTTCTTAGCCTCATTATATTTTTTGAAAAATGAGCCAGTAATAAACTCATAAAATATTAATTATTTTAATTAAATATCTCAAAGTGTATGCTATCATGCAAACTAAAACTCTCATCCTTTATAATTTTATTTTTTAACATCAATCATATTGTAATTCAGTAAGGATGAGAGGTCATATTATTATAAAGGGGTGTCCCGGGAGGGATTCTTAAATGCAACAAGAAAAACTCAAAAGAATGACTTCCCAAATTTGACTCAGAAATAGGACATTAAAAAACCTGATGATGTGAGTTGAAACGGGACAGGCTAAAATTAGGTTGCTGATCAACCTGATACGATCACTTTGGTATTTCCTCATGTTGGAAACTCACATGCAAACTCTATAGGCTGAACTATTTCTTTTAAAACGTGAAGACCATACAGAACAGGTTGCCAAAGCACAGCCATTAAAACAAAGAGCACGATATAGTTTCTGAGACAGAATCAATGTTAAAGAGTAATACAGAAAATTAAAGGATACAGAAATAAAATAGGAGGCTTAGATCTCTTTAAATTTAATTTTCTGGCTTTGGTAACTTTTCCTTAGAGCACATTTTTAACAAATCAAGCAAATTTTCAGATACCATGAGTGAGGCAAGCTATTTCTCATTGTGCTTTTTGTATATCACCTGGGAAATGAAGAAACTATTTCAGATCGCTTTGGCATCAAAATCAACGGGCCTGTACAAGACCAAAATGCTTTTTCAGGTCCTGGTAATTGCCCTGTGGTACGTCTCAGCAAGCCAGTACATTTCCCTAGAATGGTCAGGCATTAACACAGGGCACACAAGACCTATTGCCAAGAAAGTTAGTGATCAGCCATTCTGAGTGGGTGTGCTATTTATTCAGGTTACTCTACTATATCTATATCTATAGACCTTATACATCAAAGCCTTAATATAATCGAGCAATAACTATCACCTTCCACCAGTGACATGACGAAAACACAGCATAATGGTTCTACATGTAGAAGGAAAAAAAGACGTTTTCTGTGAAATAAGTACATTGGGTGCATCAAGAAAGTTGCTGTATCACTTTTTTATTTGCTATGCTGGATTTGATATAATTGCACAAATTCACATCTGTATGAATGCAGTCCAATGCCTGAAATTTGTGCCATCATAAAGTCCGTGATTATGAACTATACAGAATATAAAATGCTTTTACTCTTATTGGTTTAGTTCCCATGCTTGTGTCATAAGGTTGGAATCAATAGATACCATAAATAATACAGTAAAGGGAACGCATTACCCAATCAGGGGCCACAAATAGAGAGCTGGACCATCAAGTGAGGCTGGGCTGGGCTTACTACTGCCGTCTTTGGGATCAGTGCTCCCAACTTCCTTCCCAGCCCCTTCACCCCTAAACTCATCTTCCCTGGTGGCCCTCTGGCACTCATGAAATTCCTAGAGAGCTTGGGGAGTTCTTTAAAATCTCAAATCAAGGGGGAAGACACTGGTAGAGAACACAGCCGTGCTACTATGTTCCCAACACTCTCTCCATAAAATGTAAAAGCTAGGAAATTCAAATATTGCTGGTTTCAGATGCAGAGTCAAGGCAGTTTCATCTGCCAGCTCCTCTGAACCAACGTGGAAGAAAAAAGAGAAACAAAGTGGAGAAACCAAACTTAAGTTAGAAAAAAAAATACACACACACACACACACACACACACACACACACACACACACACACACTAACAGTCCAAACACAAAAACACAAGTATGAAGAATATTGGGAAAATTGGGGCTAAAATGTAGTGATAATGTGAGAAGTGAACATTGGCATTCCTAAAAGTGGATGTCGCAATTCTGAAAGGGACAACAACTATTGCTCGGGTGACAGTAATTATGCTTAGCTTTCCGTACCAGCCAAGAGGGAAGGGGGAACACTCCAGACCAGGAGACCAAGTGGAGTTTAAGGAGAGGGCTGTCATCCGTCCTTTCCAGGTTGTACAGCCTGGCACTAAATCTCTAGCACCCAAGGGCACTGCTGTGAATGACTTTGGTCACAGGAGGAAAGTAGAGGCTACCATGGCCAGGTCACAACGCTGGGTGAAGGTTATGTAGGACACTGTATGGTGAGTGACAGTGACTTCCTAAAGACCAGAGACAAAGGAAATGGACTTCTGGAGCAAAAACATTTGCTCTTAAGGTTTCAAAGTCAATAAATCTGAACCTAGGTTTGTTGAGATCAAGCTGTGAATACCACATTATCCAGCCAATAGGACACCAGACCTCAGACATAAAAATGAGTTAACAAGCTCATTTGGGAAAAATATGGAAGAGAAAAAAAATGGAAAAAAAACCCCACAACACCATCGATATTATACCCCTATTGAAGCAGCCAAGTTAAATATAAATAAAATAATCAATAGGTATATAGTATACAGGCTTGAAAAAAATCCTTGAAAAACAAACAAAAGCAACCACTTTGACTTACCAACTTTTATCATCATATTGGCTTCCAAAAACTAAAAATCACATTGCAAAATAAAGAATACACTTCCTTTCATAGAAAACTCATAAGATTTTCCATACTTTTCACATGGGAACCACACTAAACTCTTGAGCACAGAAAAAGAATAAAATCTATATTCCCAGGTCAAAGGAAAATGATAATGAAGTCTTTGAACAAAAAATCTCAATAGAAGCTATTATGTTTATGATCCTCACTGGCTCTCTGCTTCTTGCTTCTCCAAAATTTTCTTGAATTTACCCCATCCCGTAAAATTTACCTGAGGTCCTTTAACAGTTATACCAACAAAAACTACACTGTCAAACATTTAGAGAGAGCTATGGCCACCTACTTCCCCACCAGGCAAATCACCCCCACTGCTAACCGCCATCAGTTTATTAGAGCTAATCCCAACAATTTATTATCTGAGTATAATCCCAGTCCCCACATAAGGAGCCAGAGTTCCAAGACTTCCTTTTTTCTCCCTCAGTTACCTTACATTCTGTATATCCTCAGTTCTGCCACTGGTTTCTCATCCCTCCTTAATTTCTGAGAAACATTTTCACTGTCCATTCAGGTACTAGGCATCAATCATTGGCCACATTTTTCTTATGTTGAATATTTCCTCAAACAATTCTGTTTATCTTCTCATCATAACAGAAAATTGGCCCTTAAATATCTCTGTTTTGCCAACAGGGCTTGATGTCTACTCTTTTCCCCCCTCACAAAATTGTACCTTTGGAGAAAAAAGGAAGAGGGACTGCTTACTCTGTGGTTGTTTCCAGACTGTGCTCCTACCCTCCTCGCTAAAACCCTCACCTTTGTACCTCGTGTCCTCAGACTATGTCACTCATTACCCATCATTGTGGTTTTCCTTGTCCAAGTCTAAAGTTAGTTCCTCACATTGGTGGCCTTAGCTCATAACTTATTCTCATTTTCTCGAACATCATTCCATCTTCTGTTTTCCAATGGTCCTATTCCTCACATAGTAAGTAAGTCATTTTCATTCTACCCTTGACCTCAGCAGGCCCCATGTGCCCATAATCTCAATGCTATGCAAGACTCTTTGGAGTCACTACCACCATTTTTCCAATTGACTTTCTCAGTGCCAAGGCTTCAATAATCCTGTGACCTAAAAGAATTCCAACTGACTCAATCTACTAACTTTATCAATCTGTTTTCTTCCCTCCTCACAAATTTCAACACCCACTGTAAGTTATCATTACTTTCCTGCATAGATCTGCAGCAGTCTTTCTCCTCTCATTTCCTTATTCTCTTTCCCTTTTGGGAAAAACCCAAACAATTGTTAAATTTCAATATAGCTTGAGAAAATTTCAGTACAAAACACACTGGTCTAGTTTGAAAATCATAACTATAAGGCAAGATAAATCCTTAATACTGACCTGCAATCATATTTTCCCAAAGAGATTTACCTTACCTTCTCCAGAAAATTGTTTCGTACCTTTTCTCCAAGCAAACCTCAATATCTTTTATGAGCTCTCAGGTAATAATTTTTATCTGTTTCACTGAAAACAAATAAACTAATGAGAAAAGAACTTCATCGGATTCCCACTTTCTCACACGTCTCCATACCTCTAATACATTGCTTCCTCACATAGATGACGGTGTTTGATCCTGTCCAGTGTTCAGCCCCTTACTTAGGATACAGTTGCTCTCTCCTTTTACTTTTTCAAGAGTGATACTATGTCAATTATTTTTCCTCTTATCGCAAAATTTTCTTTCACCATTGGATTGTTGCCATCTGAGCATTTGTACTTTTATTATTGTTTAAAACTCATCAGCAAATTCTGTCTTGACCTTACTTGCCTTTTAGAGACCATCAAATTCTCTCCCCCATTTTACCTAGCCTCTTAGGAATAATTAAGCTCATTGTCTCCACTTTCTTTCCTCTCATCCAATCTCAGGTCTACCAAACTCAGTCTTTCACTCACATACACACACTACCATGTCACAGAAGTTATGTTAAGACCACCAGTCAGCTTCTTCCTGCTAAATCCAACAGTCAATGCTCGGTTCCTTTCTTGTTGACCTCATGGTAATGTTAGCCACCATTCTTTCTTTCTGGAATTTTTTTTTAATGTGACATAACCCAAAGAACTTCCTCCTCCTTTCTAGCTGTTCATTCTCAGCTTACTTGATCATTTTAATATTCACTGTGAATTGTGGATTCAGTCAAAATCCTTGTACCTATTCTCTATTTGTACTCATGCTTGTGGTGACATAATGCATTCATATATTACCATTCACATCCTGATAATGTACGAATTGGGTCTCCAGAAACATTCTCTTATGAACTTCAAAGTGTTTCTGATACCTTCACTTACTGTTCGATAAATGTCTTTTACCTAACATTCTGAAAACTAAAATTCTAAGAAGTTCCTTCCAATGTGTGGCCTACCAGCTTTTTCCCCATTTCACTTAATGGCTTCACCATTCTTCTCATCGCACAGGTCGGAATCCTTCCAGTTTTTCTTTTATCCCCAAGTTTATATCTATTTCTTCAGAAATTCTTTTGTGTCTTTTCTTCTAAATATACCTAGGATATATTCTTCACCACTTAAACTACTACTATTTTCCAAATCACCCATATTTTGTCTGGATTACTGATAACGCCTCCTCAATGGTTATCTTGTTTTCACCTAATCTTCCCCTAAGTCATTCTTGAAATAGAAGCAAATATTAAAAGTGAATAAAATCGTTTCGTGTCTCTGATTTAGCCCTATAAAGGCTCCCTATTTTGGTCAGAATAAAACCAACTTTCTTATGACGTCTTATAAGATGGCCCCCATTACTTCTTAGACATAATTTATATTATTCTTTCCTTGCTCACTCTATGGTTCCCCTAATGTCTCATGAGATGCATCTGGAAAAATCCAAAATGCATCTGGAAAAATCAAAAATGTCAACAAAGGAAGGATAGAATGGAACTTTCTCAAACTGGTACAATGTCTGGGCTAAAATCACATTTAACGGGCAAGTCAATGCTTGTTCAGCAATAAGACATGATGTCCTCCATCACCTCTTTTACTGATGGATCTAGTGAAATTATTTAAGAAATATAAATAAGGTATAAAGATTGAAAGGAATACAATTTTCATTATTTTGCAAAGAACACTATTATGTCTTGATAAATCAAGAGTTTATGAACAGTTAATTAGTAAAATTAACAAAGTTAATCAAGTCCAAAAAAGTATATAGAAATAGGTATTTTTGTATATTGGCAACACGTAATTAGTAAATAAAAATGACAAAAATTATAGTAACATTAGCAACAATAAAATATCTGAGAATAGCAATGTAATGATGTTCAGGCCACTTCACTAAAAACTATAAAGCTTTCATAATAGAGATTAAATATCTTAAATGGAGAGAGGTATTATGTTAACTGTATGGAATATCGGATACTAGAATTATCTACATATCCCATGCAACTCCAATGCAAATATCACAGGGAATTTTTTTTTTGTGGTATAACTTTGACACGGTTTCTAAAATATAAATGGAGAGGGGACACCTGGGTGCTCAGTTGATTAAGTCCCCAACTCAGTTTTGACTCAGGTCATGATCTCATGGTTTGTGAGTTCCAGCCCCATGTCAGGCTCTGTGCTCCCAGCACAGATCCTGCTTGGGATTCTCTTTCCCTCTCTTTGCTCTGCTCCCCCCTTCTCAACTCATGCTCTCTCTCTCTAAAAATAAATAAAATTTAGAAAATTAAAATGTATATCGAGAAACCAAGAGCCTTATAGTAGTTATTCAATTTGAAAAAAGAAACGGGTCATGTATGGATACTAACACTATGAGCTATTGACATTTATTTGTATTTACTGTAACTGTTGCAGAATATTATTGGCACCAAGTTCAACAAATAAATGGACAGAGCAGAAAGGACAGAAAGTGACCTAGGAATGTGTCTTCACCTGATGATGAAAAACCACCAGTACAATTCAGTGGAAACAATAATTATGTTAACGAAAATGTCCTAAATGAACTGGGACTTTATACAAAACAAAAATCCTTAAACTTTAGAGAAAACCACACAAAATTAATTTTCAATGGGATTTAAGCATAAAATTGGATTGTAAGACAATAAAACTTCAAGAAAACAAAAAGCAAACTTTTAATTTTAGACGTCAAAAATTAAATAGGAAGTTTCCCATAAAGATGAGATTAATAAAAACTTGTTAAAATCACCATCTTAACATTCTTTGGAAGATAATATTAGATAATATTGCCAGCCACAGAATAGGAAAAGTTATTGGTGTGAGTATATGTATATATAGAGATAGATAGATGGATAGTTTTTTTAATGTTTATTTATTTCCGAGACAGAGCATGAGTGGGGCAGAGGCAGAGAGAGAGGGAGACACAGGATCAGAAGCTATCAGCACAGAGCCCAATGTGGGGCTTGAACTCACAAACCGTGAGATCATGACCCGAGCTTAAGTTGGTCGCTCAACGACTGAGCCACCCAGGTGCAACTAGATAGATAGATAGATATTTATGTCTGTAAATATATGCAGATACAGATATACATAGAGACATATATAGAGATATATACGTGCACGTGCACACACACACAGACACACATATATCTGCTGAAGTTCTCATATCCAGAATATATCAATAACTACATATCAATAAATTAAACAGAGGTAAACCAATTACAAAATGACCACTGTGCATTCTGCATATAAAATCTTTAGCATACTGTAGATTCCAAAAACATATATAAAGATTTGTTCTTACATATTTTAATAATTCTTCCTTTCACTTGAGAACATTTGCCCCATCACTCACTCAATATATTTTCTGCATTTAGTATCAACTATATAAGAATAATCTTAATATGGTCTAATGATCCTGATGTGGAAATAATGTATACAAATTCAAATGAATTTATATTAGACTGAGCAGGATTGTGATTTATGTAAACTCTTCTCAAAACAAGGAAGCATCTTTTTATTTTTGGGGGTAAAGAAAACAAGAAATTGACTTCAATTATTTTATTTCTCAAGTGAGAATTGTTTACTTCTGCTAATTTCTACTATGAGTTATTTTCTTTTTAAGTACCACCCCATCTACATTTTTAATTTCAATTATAGATATAAGGCTTGCCTTCACATCTATGACCTATTAAAAGAAAAAAATGGCTTCATTTAATATGCATGGTCTTCCCTTTAAACATTAAAGTTTTGGCACTTTATTTTTTTGGAATTAAAGGTTCATGAGTATGGGCACCAAACGCCCACAATGAAGGTGGTAAATAATATCATATTGAGGAAATTCCTCAACTATAACTTATTGTTTGACAAAGTGAATATTTCTACTTACATTTTTACTGAGAACACTTACTATGCTCTCTGATATAGATGTTCTTGAGAAGAATACCTACTCAAAACTAAAGCATTTGGCCTCATGTAACAGTGTAGAAGATCAAAATGCATAGAATTAGTGGTAATAAAAATCTAAAAATAGTGGGTAATGATCATAAATGGTCAATTAACAAGAGAAAGATTTTGGGGTGGCCTGGGTGGCTCAGTCTGGTAAATATCTGACTCCTGATATAGGCTCAGGTCGTGATCTCCTGGTCGTGAGATTGAGCCCTGGGTGAGGCTCCACCCTAGTGTGGAGCCTGCATGGGATTCTCCCTCTATCTTAAAATAAGTAAACATTAAAAAACAAAAAAAGAAGAAGATGTTAATAACTTTTGAAATTGAGATTTCAAGGCTAGGGGATTGTAAAATCACAAATGCTTTGTCCCTGGAATCACCAATAGTGCGTATATTGATGGATAGATGGAGGGATGGATGAATGAATGTATGTATGATTGAACAGCCAGCTTCATTCAGATGCCGAAAAGTCTGCAAGGTGAAACTTATTGAACAAAGATAAAAAGTTCAAACATGAAAATGTAATTGGTCAATAATATGTCACTGGTGACCTTTCCAAATAGCAGTTTCAAAGGGTGACTAGAGTAGCAGCCTGATGGGAAGCAATTAAATTTGATCAATCTACAGGCAAATCTACTTCTCTCCTTTTTTCTAGAATTTAATAGGAATGAAACTTGGAGGAACAATTAGCAGATAGAGTCATTTATTTTAGCTAATGAGAATTTACCCTCTGTCGTGAAAAAGTTCCTGCCCCTTTTTATCATTTTGCCACTTCTGGAAACCTCCTTTTCTTTTGATTTCAAAATTACACAAAGACACTTATAATTTGTCTTTTTCTTTATGTTCTTATGGTGAAAGAAGTCCGGTCCTCTTCTAAGTTGGGAGGAAGATTTTCCCTACTGTGACCCTGAGCTTGTTTGTACCAGTAACTGGATTAGAAAGGCAAGTGAAAATATCTTCTGACTGGCCAAGTTAAATACTCATTATTGAGCACCTAATACATGCCAGGCATAATGAGAGAAGTTGCCAAATACAGACAGAATAACGTGAAAGAACTTAATCTGTGTTGGACTTACAACCCTGGTTCATCTAACTCTTACAGGTACTTCCTTACTGCATGGAGATCACTGGTGGACTAAACCCAGTCTTATCCTTCCCTGAATCATCTCACATATATGTAATTATATAAATACACATACATATATATACATACATACACATCAATAACTTAGGAGGTATATAGGTATATATGGAATAGAAATTCAGGAACAATTACTTCACAAGTTATTATCACTCTGTTATCCATTGCATATATATACATAGGTATATACCTGTGTATATACCACATATGTGTATATATATGTACATTTTGTGTTCACATGTGTAAATATGTGCATATATATTTGTCAAGATCTATTAGCCACATTTGAGATCACTCAGTTACTCTGAACTACTTTAATAATGCTTTCCCCCTGACTTCTTTCAGCTTATTTTAATTCTTTCAGACCAAGCCGTTGTCTTTTGTTTATGAAGTTTTTCTTCTTCCCAATTATAAATCAGATTAGTTATTCTTACTTATGAACTCATGGACTTTTTATTATAGAGAACAGTTTAGGACTGGAATTCTTTTTTTTTTTTTTTTTAATTTGTTTAGTTTATTCGAGAGAGAGAAAATGCAGGGAAGGGGCAGAGAGAGACGGACAAAGAATTCCAAGCAGGCTCCACATTGTCAGGGCCTGACATGAGATCATGAACTGAGCCGAAATAAAGAATCGGATGTTTAACTGACTGAACCACCCAAGTGCCCTGGACTGGAATTCTTTTTTTTTTTTTTTGATTGTTGTTTAATGTTTGTTTATTTTTGGGAGAGAGAGAGAGAGAGAGAGAAAGACACACACACAGAGTGTGAGCAGGGGAGGGGCAGAGAGAGAGGGAGACACAAAATCTGAAGCAGGCTCCAGGCTCCGAGCTGTCAGCACAGAGCCCCATGCGGGGCTCGAACTCACAAATCATGAGATCATGACCTGGGTGGAAGTCAGATGCTTCATCAACTGAGCCATCCAGGTGCTCCTGGAATTCTGTATATGGTGAGTAATTGGGGGACCTAAATCTTTTTCTCCCACTGAATTGATTAAATGCTTCTTTAGAATAGTGATTCTGTTACTTGAAGTCACCAGGAGACCCAAAATAGAGTGGATACTTTATTAACACTTATGGTTTTGTTGGCTGATTGGCATTATTCAGCAGTTATATTTTTGAAATTTATTAAAGCTTATTTAAATATATTTTGTTATCAAAAAGTCAATATATAATATACATCAAGCTCTTAAAATATATATATCATATAATCAATATATCACCTTTATAGTTGTGGTTGCATTTTCTATTTTTTTACACTGAACAAAAGACTTCAAATAAGAACCGGTTTTAAAACGATTAAATTGAATACAGTTATTTCTAGGACCTAAAATTACCATACGTTTTAAATGAGAAAGTAATTCAAAACTTCTTCTAGCCAATGTTTTATTATGAGTAAAACCATGCATGTGCTTATGCAATAACCACTCCACTCATATTATGTTAAAACACACAGTTTTGGTTGGTGGTCATAGTGAACAGGTTTACTGTTTGTTATCTTACTGTTTTAATTGGCTGGGTTTTTGTATGTAGACCAAAGCTTTTTTTTTTTTTTAATTTTGGTTTTATTTTATATTTGAGAGAGAAAGAGAGAGAGCGCACGCGAGCATGAGCAGGGGAGGGGCAGAGAGAGGGAGACAGAATCTTCAGCAGGCTCCAGGCTCCACGCTGTCAGCTAGAGCCTGACACGGGGCTCAAACTCACGTACCTCGAGATCATGACCTGAGCTGAAGTCAGGCGCTTAACCGACTGAGCCACCAAGCACCCCATGTAGACCCAAGCTTTTGCTGAGATTTAAGCAATTTTCATTTTCGATAGATGTCAAATGTGCATGTCTGTATATACGTGTGTGTGTGTGTGTGTGTGTGTGTGTGTGTGTGTGTCTCCAGAGACTGAAAAATAACAGTATAAGTTCCAGAGCTCTTTCCCTCACTCCAGATTTTCCTTTTTCTTATTTTGGGATTTTTCATTTTCTGCAGATTAGTTATTTGTGGCTTCCACTGTAATTCGCGGCTTTAACACTATGAACCGAGATGCGTTCGAGCTGGGAAAAATGTAAAGGCATGTTGTAGTTCAGAGAAATAACCTGAGTGGGGTTGCATATTGCAAGTGATCTCACCTACTCAAACCTTTTGAGTTTGTGAAATTGAGCAGAGAACGCTAGGGGAAAATGCAAGCTTTACAGCGAGCTTTAATCTTTCTGTAAGCAGCTAGTCCAGAAATACCCTAACAACAGCTGTTCTCACGGAGTATTAGCATTTCTGCTTCTGGCCTCAGCTGCTTCTCAGAAGTGTAAAGAAATGCCAACATGGAAAATGTTCATTTTTAACATTAGCTTGAGTTTGAAAATCAGGGGACATTCACTGGTCCCCCAAAGTAATGGATGCACATTTCTGCTAATCATTTTATTCCTAAAGTAGTGTATGGCATGCACATAACTCGTAGAGCATCCTTTATTAACTACAGAAGAGGAAGAAAGGCATATTCATCATGTGGCAGCGTCATTTTCAACGATTGTCCATAAAGTGGGTGTGGTCTTTCATTTCATGTTACACCAAAATGCGATGCAATTCTCTTCACTTACGTATTACCGTATTACGATTCCAATTTCATCCCCTTATGCTCTTCTATTCAGGACTAAAAAATAGAAACTTTGAAACTGTAGCAACTGTGGTCATAGTGTAAGTGAATTAACCCCTTCCAATCCCGAAAGACAAGGACAGTTTGTCACAGATCAACTCCAAGGGATGGGGAATGAGGTTTGCCTCATGACCAAAGTTCATTTTGTCTTTTAAGTCCTTTTACTGAATACCAGTAGCCGATCTAGTCATTGCATCCCACAAATAACATGGTTCGCCATTATTACATCAAAATAAGCCATCCACTTTAAGGCAGCAAGGCGCACGCCTTCAGTCTCCCACTGTTATCAGAGCCTATTTTGAAAAGTGTGAAGGTCTACTACAGTTGTTTCTCTTTTTTTTAATGTTTCTTTCTTTATTTTTGAGAGAGAGAGTCAGACAATCCCAAGCTGTCTGCGCTGTCAGCACAGGGCCTGATGTGGGGTTCAAACTCAGTAACTGTGAAATCCTGACCTGAGTTGTAATCAAGGGATGCTTAAGCGACTAAACCACCCAGGCACCCCAGAGTTTCTTGGTAAATAATTCACATCCGCTGCAGCCTAATATTTCTTAGCATAGTGCTTAGTCTTCTCAGAGATACAAACGTGTTATTAAGGGAAACATGAAGAATTGTTTCTAGCCTTGTGATTTAGTCAAATAATTATTTGCCTTGCTTAGCTACTTTTCTACTAATGTTTTTACTGAGTTCATGCACAATGGACTCAAGGCTCTTAAAGCCTTTGGGTTATTTTTTTAATCTACTTAAAATACTATTGGAGAATAAAATACAGATTTTATTATGGAACATTATTTAAAAAGAAAAATATGGGCACCTGGGTGGCTTAGTTAAGCGGCCAATTCTTGGTTTTAGCTTTGGTCGTGATCTCCGGTTTCTAAGTTTGACCCCCGAGTTGGGCTCCCTGGTCAGCCGGGGGCCTACTTGAGATATTCTCTCTCTCTCTCTCTCTCTCTCCTTTCCTGCTCTCACACGCACTCTCTTTCAAGATAAGTAAACTTGGGGGGGAAAAAAAGCAAAATGTAAAACAATTCACATATGGAATTAATGATATTCCGCAACTAAATTGCGGAATTCTGAGACCATGATTAAATGTCCCTTCAAGGAGCACCTGGGTGGCTCAGTCAGTTAAGTGTGTGACTTCAGGTCAGGTCATGATCTTGCGGTCCGTGAGTTCGAGCTCCGCGTTGGGCTCTGTGCTGACAGCTCAGAGCCTGGAACCTGCTTCAGATTCTGTGTCTCCCTCTCTCTCTCTGCCCCTCTCACGAACACCCCTCTCTTTATTTAACTCAAATCTTAAGGTGCTATTGGGTCACCATCTTTTGTGTTGCTCCCTCTTATCAAGATTGATATTTTTGTTTTATTATAAAACAGTTTTAATTTTTGTACCGTGTCTATAGCAGTTTCTAACGAGCAACAATGGCTTTGCCAGCAAAATTTCTGCATCTTGAATTATGACCAAAGTTGACCTATCTTGCCTACATACATGTGAAAATACAAGAGGTTGGAGTTTTCCCCTCTTCGTTTAAAGATAGTCTTTCTCAATTTCCTTCTAATATCTCCGAATGCCCTTTTTTCTTTTCTATCAGAATGATAGGAAAGGTTTATGAATTGTCTTGATTTTTGTAGAAGAAAATAATCTCTCAAGAGCACTATTGGGTAAAACTGTCCACATACCCAAAATAATCTTTGTTCCAGTTTACATTCTCAAATACGAACCTCATTGATATGTGTGGTACACGTGATCTCAAGGCTGATATTTTTAATAGTCCAATGCAGGGAATGCAACTAACAGACTCTGGTAGTTAGTTTCAGAGAAAGTTCATGAGGTCACACCATTTAGATATGCCAGTTTATAGTTTATTTACAGAGGTGGAAACTAAAAGGAAATTCATTTATAATGGAGTTTGGAGACCAGCAGGGGGACCTCTCAGCCCTACCAGTCAATTCCAATAGCAAGAAATGGACCTTGAACTTGAATACTGCTTTGATACCCCAGCAAGAGCCCAGCCATTGAGAGACACTCACAAATCAGCCAACAAAAAGCCGATATACTTTCGGCTCCCAGATTACTCAATGGGCTGTTAGTTAATAACAGTTCCACCCAACTCCCTTCTTTTCTCTATAAAAGGACATTTCTCTCCTTTGTTCACCAAACTTGCCTTTGGCTTTTCCCTAGCTTCCTCCTACTTTGCTGTTCTCTGCTATTTCTGAATAAGCCCATTTTTTTTTTTTGCTGGTAAAATAATTGGCAGTTTTAGTTTTAAGGTTAGCGCATATAATTAGATATCAATTACATTTGACTCATGCAAATATATTATCATAGAAAATGAAGGTGAGGGGAGAAGAAAAAAGATGGCTGTTTTTGATAGTTGAAAAGACTATATCCATTATCAAGGATCAGGAAAGTTTGATGGAGATGGTATTAGAAAGAGACATTCAATATATATCTTTTTTTTATAAAGAGTTACTGAGCATTCAAGGAAAATACTATAAAGAGAATGAGGAAAATGTGTAGGTAAATTCAGAAATATTGGGGAAAAGGGGGGAATTTAGTCTGACTTGATGATGGTTCTAAAGGAGAGTAAGAGGATAGAACAGAAAAATGTTATGAGCCAGAAGGTCAAGAACACCAGTGTGAGGACTTTGCTCTTGATTTGGAAGACACAGAACAGCCATTGCTTGGGTTTGAAGAGGAATCTAACTCTATACAGTAGGAAAATTGTCCCTCCGGGTACATAATCCCAATGATTTTCTACACAATGTTCCAGTACAGGGAAGCTCATGGGGTAGAAGTGAAGCAACAATTTGGGCTAATATCTTTTTAATTTTAACCCTATTGTGTATAGATATTTTATTGAAATCATCGATGACAGTGGTCACAGGTGGCACACGCTCCTCTAAGGCACTTTTTGCGCTTAGGAGCAAAAAATTGAAATAGATTATAAACTGCAAACCTCCTTTGCCTCTGTGCTCTCCACATCCCTAGGCATTATCTCTCAGTGCTCTAGCAGGAAGAAAACAAAAACATGATATGCAAGAGTCCTCCTTAAAAAAGTACTGAAAGACGTCATTTCAAAGGGTTACGGCAACCACGTAGGGATTTTTTACTACCCAGTTTGTTCTCCTTACAGTATTGATCACGGTTTTATTCTTATGGTGGATCACAATTCTCAGGTTCAAAAATATATCGTGCGTTTTTCTAACATCCCATGAATCCTTCAGAAGGAAGGGTTCGGCTTGATAATTTACAAAGCTTGTTTTAAATCCAAACATGAGACAGCTAGAAAAGGCATTTCTAACCCTCTCTCTTCACGTTGTCCTGGATAAACATGTGGTGATTTGAAGTAGGCAGTCAAAAAGGTATCATCTCTGCACAATAAAGAATCAACTAAAAGAAAAAGCCATAAAACACAGCATGAAATAACTCATTGTAAATTTCTCTTACTGGAAGTATTTGACACTATATGATGAATATAATTATCATTTGTTTTGAAACCTATGTTGTTTCATAAAATAGAAGATTTCTTTCTTCAGAGCTGTGATAATGGGGACCATATTAATAAGGTAATGTACTGTGACCTTATTTAGCACATCTCTTTGAATGGAGATGGAAGTATATCTAACCATCTACCCATGTATATTGAAATTAGCAATAATTAATTTATGGAGCATTATTAAATTGTTTTTATGATATGCTAACAAAAATGTTATATATTTTCCCTAACTCAATGCTCCGTCACCAAACTAAGGAAGGGAATAATATTGGCTGGTTTGCCTTCTTGATAGACTTTAGAAATCCTGTAAGAATCAAACTGAGTATTTATACAGTGGGGTGGCTTTATGTATTTACCCACCTTACCCACAATAATTCTGCTAAAACCTTCATCTATAGGGTTACAAAATGCCTTATTTACCACAATGGTATTCCACTAAGATTGCCTGTGACAAGAAATACACTTTACAGCAGATCAAGTATGGCAATGGGTTCATACTCTTGGAAATCACAGCTTTTCTGCTACTCATAATGCTCAAGCAGCTGGCTTGCTAGAACAGTGACACAGTCTTTTAAGGATTTAGTTCTTATACCAACTATATGTCCGCCCTTTGAAGTGTAGTCTGATGTGCTCCAAGATACAAGTCTATTTTCTGAATCTGTGATTAATGTATGTTGTTATTTGTCCCACAGCTAGGATTAACAGGTCTGGGAACCCGTGGAGTGAAAATAATAATAGACATTTTCACTATTGCTTCTAGTGATCCACTAATGAAATATTTGTTTCCTATTGCCAGGGCTTTTGCTTCTACTGGTCTGGTAATTTTAATTTCCAAAGGGAAAAGGCTTCTATCAAAGGGCAAAACAATGATTCCATTAAACTATCCGTTGAGACTGCTGCCTGGTTATTTTGGGTTTCTCATGATAGTGAATCAACAGGTAAGCAAAGGTGTTAGCATGCTGGCTAGGGTGATCAGTTCTGATTTCAAAGGGAAATTGGGTTGGTTCTGTATAGCATCAGCAAGGAGAAGAATGTCTGGAAGACAGAAGAGGTGTTAATAATAGATTATAAAGACACAGATAGAAGGTCTATCAAAGGACAAGTGTGATTTAGCTAGGAAAAAAAAATGCCCATTACCTAGAAAATGGATTTCCTTTGAGGGAATAGATTATTTGTGCTTTGAGTTCTACCAGGGAGGACTAAATTCCATTAGGGGCAAGCATGATTTTGTTATTATCTCTTTTGTTATTGTCTGTTTGGAAGTTAATAAAGATAGAAGAGTGTGCCATGCCGACAAGAAGTGGACTGTGATGGCCATATTATAGGTCAATATAGTTACGCTGGAAATACTTTACCATGCATCTGATTTTCTTTATGATACATGAAAGAAATTTACATGAGATTTGAAAGAAGGACAAACCATTTCTTAAAGAGTTTGGAGCTGGGCACCAAGTAAAATGATACCTACAAATTATCGTGGGTTGACATGGTCACCTTGCTGGCATGAGGTCCATGTGGGCATGCCAATGCACTTTTGGCTTCTCTGAGCACTGACCAATGTGTGTGAGCAGTTCTGTGTTGCAGGGTATTATTCTCCTGTATGTCAGATGAGATGACAGGAAATATGGTTTCTACTTTTTCCTCCTGGGTCCTAGCTTATTCTTGCAGGTTCTAGCTTGCCCTTATTATTCTTCCAGTTCACATTCCATTCTTCTTCCCTGCCATCAGCCTGGCTGATCAGATGGAAAGGACTTGTGACATTTCACCAGCTCCCTAAATTAAGTCTAATTTTTGTAAGAAACTTATTTTGTATCACTTATGGATCACTCTAACCAAACTCTGACTGATACACCATTTGTAATATTTTTTGGGGGGAAAATTTTCTATAAATACATCTATAAGGTCTTTAGAATATATGAATCAAAAAGACAGAAGAGCACAAGTCAGCATTTAAGACAAGAGAATCGAACAAAACTTGAAATCAAAATTGTAACATCTGCACACCACATACATTTTCTCAGTCCACTTTTTTACTGACAATATTACTGCCAAAAGCAATCACAGTTATAAACTGGCAGCATCTTGCTTCAGTACCTCCGATGCCACTCAGAACACCTCTGTAGGTTCTCTCTCAGCTATCACAACCTTGCACAAAATGCAAGTGGGAGTGAATTAACCCTTCTGGGGCAACTCTTGCTGAAGGGGGCTATCTAGTTATCTGATTAACATGGTCTTCTGTCTTTATGGTGGAGAGCTCTGAGGTGCATTCTACAAGACTCTTTAGACAGTTGTCAGCAACATACAATCATTTACCCACAGTGGCGATCAGGTCAACATTCCGTCTATTAACTGCGCCATCTTCCCTGTTTTGCTTTTCGCAATTGCTTTCCTTTGCTTGGGATTACTTCCAAAACTAAAATCCTTGTGTTCGAGGTGTTTTCATAGGCTCTGCTCTTGGGGGAAATCAGATTAAAAGAACTGGTTATAAATCTGGTTCTGGAGGGGTGCCTGGGTGGTTCACTCAGTCAAGCATCCAACTTTGGCTCAGGTCATGATCTCATGGGTTGTGAGTTCAAGCGCCGCGTTGGGCTCTGTGCTGACAGTGCAGAGCCGGCTTGGATTCTCTCTTTCCTCTCTCTCTCAAATTAAAAATGCTCAAAAAATATATTTTTTTAAATCTGGCTCTAGAAAGAACATCTTCTGGAGGGGATTTTTAGTACCGGGTTCCCTGATTGATTTGTATCAGAGTCACTAATGACCATTACTAGGGATAGCTGTGAAGATGTAACCCCTGATGTCTAATTGTCTCCTATTTATCATTGAGTTGGTGGTGATATTGATAAGATATAGGTGGAAAGTGAAGCATTGGTTTAGTTGTCAGTGGTGGTACTTGAATGAAATGGTGAAATAGTAATTATAAGTGCCACGGAGTAGCTACCTGATAATAGCTCCCAATGTACAAAAGCACTGAAGGTTCAGCCTCAGCAGGTGCCCTTTGCTTTTGGTGCCAAGAATGGGATGCAGGTGCCATTTGACTTTGATCCAAAGAATGGGATGCTGAATCTTGGGACAGAGATATTGGGGTGAATAAACCTGCATCTTCATATTATCACGAACCCTCCCCTGAGATGGGTACTTTCTAAGATCTCCTAAAATCTGTCCTTATCTTTCTCATTTTTTCATTATCACCTCCCGGTGAATAACTTTGTCTCATCTCAATAAATCCTAAGCTAATAAGTGTTGTCTCTGCTATGAGAAGATACCATTTATTTACCAAAGAGCTTTGGGATCTGGAAACAGGTGATTATATGTTAACACTGAATCTTGAAGTGGCTGGACCAAATGGAGATTTCAGGGCAGATAAGGGAATATTTATTGACATGGGTATATACTCTTATGATTTCATATTGAACGTGTGGTTGATAGTACCTAGAACTATTCCTTATAGGCTACTGGGATAGTTTTGTGTTGGACACAGTGGAAGCCACAATGAATGGTAGACAGTGTAAAAGACAAAAGATGCCCCGCAGATGTCGATGTGGGGATGTCAGAGTAGATTTAATATGTGAGACCAGGATACCCATCACCTGTGTTCTCCAGAAATGACACCAGCCGCTTCGTGTGCTAAAGCTGTAAGTAAAGTAGGTTATTAGGTGAGTTATCTAGCAACATCTTCAAAAAGAAGTAACTGCTTTCTCTATGCTGGAGTTGATAGTAGGCGAGGCTCCTGTGGAACTAGGCTCTCCATCATTGCTGTGTATAATCGGATTTTAGATCACCAGAGGCCCAGGGGTGGTAATTAACTGACAAAGGCAAGGTGAAGGTAATTACCATAAAGGGGCAGCAAGACTGGTGAGACAACCAGGGTGCTTTGACCTACAAGGACTTTTGCCAATAGCTAATAGATTAGTGATCTTAGAGATTAGATGGATGGCGACCCAGTTTGGATATCACTTGACTTATGATCAGGAAAGAGAGATGGCAGCAAAATGTGGAGGTTAGCCCTGGCAGTTATAACGATCCATGAGTCATTTCCTGACCTAAGTCAATTATCGGACCCAAATCCTTTCATTGAAGTAACCAAAGGCTGTTGGGTACCAGGTCTGAAAGGATTCTGATACAAGCAGAACCAAAGCATCATGATGGTTACAGGGAAAGTACAAGAGGGCCAGGTGATGACAGTATTCTGGCACACGTCCTTCTGATTCCAAAACGTCCAGGCACTCATTATGTCATTATTCTTTATTGTGTCACTGAAATGTATAGATTATAGGAAAAGAACTCCATGGACTTTTTACTTGTGAATTAAGAGCTAGTAAGATGGGGAAGGCCAAGTGGAATTTCCTGAAATCCTCCTCTCCCTCCATTACACAAGCAAACTCCTACGAGGATGAATTAAAGATGCGAATGCTATTATCAAAAAATTAAAGGATGTGGTGGTAGTGTGCTCTAAAAATCCACATTTAGTTCCCAGTCTGGGCACCGAAAAACTCAAATTGTGCCAGATAATTGTGGATTATCATAAACTTAAACAGACGGTTCTTCAGTTGCAGCTGGCACGTCACATATGGTATTAATACGCAAATAACACAGCCTCTGGCACTGGGTATGTGGCTATTGATCAAAGTTAAGGACTTCCACGAAAAGACATCCGTGGGAGAGTTAAAAAGTCAAGCCCCATGGAGAGGATAGTGACAATAATTACAGCCAACAAATCACATTCGAGTACACAAAGGACTGTGCATTAATAAAAATGCAGCCAACTTAATTGAAAAATGGGCAACACTAATTGGGCAAGTTCTTCACAAAATAAGGTATCCAATTGGCAATAAATATACAAATGTGTTTCAGTTCCTTAGTTATCAAGGAGATACAAGTGAAAATCACATAACATGACACCTCTAAATACCCACCAACATTACCAAAAGGGAAAAAAGACAGACAATAGTGTTGGAGGGACGTCCATCACAAGGAATGCTTCGTGCATATTAGGTATAAGTTGGGGCTACTGCAACTGAGGATGGCCTCATAACATAAACTAAAGCTCTACATTTGCAAATCTTATCACCTGATTATTGATCTAGGCCTATACAAGAGAAAAAGATCAAATATTAACAAAATATATGTACAAGCATCTTTTGGAAACACCGTAACAGCCCTAAATTGAAGATCCAAATGCGCACAAACAATTGGATAAATAAAATAATTATCTGTTTAATGGAATCCATTAAAGCAGTGAGAGTAAATGATTTACAACTACATTCAATAACAGGGATGATCTCACAAAGAAGGCTAAACAAAAGAAGAAAGATACAAAAGCCCCGAAGAAAGCAAAACTAGTCTATGGCGTTCGATACCAGGATCGCGGTCATCCTCGGGGAGAGGGTAAACCCTGGAAAAATACTGATGTCTAATTTGCCATAGTGCTAGTTATAAGCATGGCTCTACACGGAAGATTTACCAGTGTGAACACTTCTGATTTCCTTTTCTCTGTTTTATATTTTAACAATCTTGCCGAATGTGAAAAGGGCGACAGTGCACATTTTCCGTGTTCCCTCAGAGGTGGTTACTCTTCCCTCCTCTGCTACAATATCATCTGTGGGGGGTGAAGTTGCCACCTTTTTTTTTCCTACAGAACATCACGTCGCTCACTATATTAATGCAGTCATGCTCACTGTATTCACACCAATCAGGAAGTGGTATTCTGGGGACCCTAAGAAGACACGTGCATGCATTCCAGAGGGTGGGGAATACGGTCCACAAAGACTAAGGGATCTGCTACACCAAGAACCATTTTTAGGCTCTGATAGTATGCTTCACGCCGACAGATCTCTTCTAAGATACAAAGCCATTTCTTGCGCATTTGTGACAACTTACTTTAAGCTTGCTGGGCCTCTTTGGATTCCGGAGGTGGCATAGGTTATGTCTAGAATGTTATTCCGATGAATTTATCAGGTGACCCAAGGTCCCTGAGCAAGAAAGTGATTTCTAGTATTTCTAACTTGCCATCCAAGCTGTCGTGCCACATGATTCCCGAGGTTTGACCCTGCTAGAGGTATCTGAGCAGATGAAGTAGTGTGCAAAAGACAAAGTCTTTTCTAGTAAGCCAAAAGACAGAGTCACAGAGCAGACTTCTCAGGAACTGGTGCCAGTGTGTGCATCTTCCCGCAGAGAAATATTTATTTCAAAACAGCTCTTGGTGGGGCTTCTGGGTGGCTTAGTTGCTTAAGCATCTGACTTTGGCTCAGGTCACAATCTCACAGTTCATGGGTTCGAGCCCCATGTCGGGCTCTGTGCTGACAGCTCAGAGCCTGGAGCCTGCTGAAGATTCTGTGTCTCCCTCTCTCTCTGCCCCCACCCCGACTGCGCTCTGTTTCTCTCTCAAAAATAAACAAACATTAAAAGTAATAATAATAAAAACAGCTGTTGGTATGGCACTGGTCCCCATTAGGGCTGAACACCTGACCATGAAGCAAGAGTTGGGGGAGGTCATCGAGAAGGTGTGACTGCTGGTTGACCTACGAGCTGGACCAGGGCAACTGGAGGTCCCCCATCCCCTCCCTCATTTTTGGAATGTGTGTTCTACTTGCCTTCCCCACTCCCAGAAGCTGCCCCAGGACTTGCAATAGAGACGTGGTGTTGAAGCTATCAGGGCAGTATGCATATTAAACCCAGTGAAGGTAACTCTATAAACTCAAGATTCTGGCAGATATGGAGGTCTCCTGGGCATAGAGCCAGCTACCCAAAACAAGCCTCTTACAGAAGTTCCCTTGCTCATTAAGCCTGCCACCTACTGATTTGAAGTGGTCTGCCTCTTTAGTCTCTCCCTTCCCTCCATATATGGAGGCCAGTTTCAGATTACACTTGGGAAACTCCTGAGGGGTTGTGAACTGACTCTATGCAATCAGAGCAGCCCATTTCGACCTGAGTATTCTGAGAACCGTTAGGCAGTCTTGGGCAGCCACGGTAGCAATCCGCATAGAAAATAACGCATTGGAGGTCTGACCTGAGAAGATCCAGAAGGCAAAGATATGATGATTGAGTAGGTGACTTCAATTCCTTTGTCGCCATTTTCAGTTACATCAATACTTCATTCTTAATTTATGTCTGTGGCCTTTTAGGGACTTCTCCATAATAACTTCGTAAAGGAGAATGGCCTTGTTCACAAACTCATGGGGTTAACATGCCGCAAGACAGTGATTGTGTATCGTATTTTTTTTCTGCTCTCCAACAGGCCTATCAAGGGTGGCTTTGAGGGAAACGGTCAAGGAAAATATTCACACTGAGCAGAGCAGTTAACAGTGTGCTTGGTTATTTACCTTATATGGAGGGCTACTCCATGTGCAGATGGGTGTTCTGTTAGGGGCCCAGAAGAAGCAAGGTTAGAAGATTGGAGCCAAAGATGTTTGGGAAAGATGCAAAGTGCATAGATCTATGGGAACGGGCACAAAGCGTGGTGATGTTTGCATGTCATTTTCATAACAACCAGACTGTATCCACCACCAAGGAGGAAGTGCTGGATCAGATAAGAGTCTTCTAGTAGAGGTCACCTACCCTCTCCCATCAGCCAGAAGAGTTTTTGTATAAAGGACTTGCAGGCACCTCTATCCATGTGCTAATAGGGTATCTGGTGTACTCGTAAGACATTCCTCATGACATTGCCGAAAACAGGGGGTTCACCTGATAGAAGGAGAGGTGCAACGTTCAACTCAAGATTATGGTATCCAGTGGTTTCACCAGGACACATTTCTTTGAAGTCAGCGGACAGCTCCAGAAAACACCCTGAATAAAGCAGTACACACACTACTCCTCGATAGAGGTATGGTCCAGTGTCCTCAGTAGCTAGAATACGGGGGCTGATCCAGGGGTTAAAGTAATATTGCTCCCTTCACCTTTGACGCCAAAGATGCTCTTGCAGAATGTTCTTCCCCGCGCTCCTAACTCTACACTCTGCGGGGCCTCACCACCACAGTTGGCCACCCCCTTTTTGACTGGGTGATGGCTGGGACTTTTTATAGGATATGAATTTCTCTGAATGGTGCTGGGAGTGGAGGTGTTATGCCCTTTTATTATATGCTTTTTGCCTAACTTTGAATTCTTTCGTCCTTAGCCCACCTCCGGGCACAGGGGGAAACAAGCACCTCATTGCAGCTGCACTGCTTCTCTCCTAGACCTCGGCGATGGCACTCTTTGGCACGCTTAGTGGAAACTCAACAGCTCTTTTGACATGAGAACCAACCTGGATGTGAAAGGACATTGACGGTTGGACAAGTGGATATGACCCATAGGGTGAGTGCTTTCTTAGGTGGCTTCAGTGGCCAGTGCACAGAGGTGATCACCTTCATAATGTACCCATGACTGACTTTCCCTTGACTTCCTTTTCTACCGCCACCCCCAAGTCCCGTTCCCCGGTGTCAATTCCCAAAGCACGTTCCCTGCGCTGCACAGTTTTCTCAGGCTGTGTTTTGAAGAAACAAGAAACCGGCATTCAGACAAACATGCCTTGGTTGTCCTGAGGGGCTTTGGACACAGAGATATGGGGGCTCGGAGTGCCTTTACATCAAGAAGTTTCTTGGGTTGGAACCAGTTTATTCAGGCGCAGTGCCAGCAGCTAACTTTCTCATTTCAGACACTCTTCTACTTTTCACTCCAACAAGTCATTGCTACAATATTTCTTACACATGAGTGAAAACCAGTTGCCATACGCTGGTGTTGAGTTACTTAATTACATCTAGAATTGAGGATTATGACGGTGGGAGAGATCTTATATAGAGATGTGATTTTCGCAGCTCAAGCTATGTGAATGCATTTGCTCTCCCTCTTGAGAAGTAGAGCCTACATCTTTGCCCACCACTGTATGCTTATTTGCAGACACATGAGACGCTGGCCTGCTGGAAAATCTTCAGTAAATAATTTCATATAGTTTCTTGTGCTGTTGTATGTGGTACAGCACAAATCATTCAGAGAGCAAGCTGGACCTCAGATTCCGCAACGAAAACAAAGAAACTTGGCTCAGGATGACGGCTGAGCATCAGCAGGGAAAGTTACGAGGGTGTTTGTCCTCAGTAACTTAGGTGGGTACACGACTAGGATTAGGCGAGAAGAGATGACATGCGCAGAATTCAGCTCGTACTTCTGAATGCTAGTCTGGGTTCAGGCTTGCCTTTATTCTGCGTTAGCACAGCCCCTACCTCATAGTAGACAAGCTTACAGTTGCACTGGTCAAATTCGATGCAAGAAGCAGGAAAGGAGAAAGGAGACGATACAAAGTATTTTCAATTTTTCAATTTACATGGCCATATAGAAGTACCTTTTTTTCTTTTTTTACGATATTCATCTGCAAAGCAAGAAGTATTTTAGTAGCTTTACTTAACGAGTTGAATTTTAGATATTGATCTCCATAAATACCCATTTAAGAAGGGAAAAAAATCCCACCTACTGCTTCTGTTAGCAGCAAGAATGAAAGGATGAAGTGAGGTAGACGATATGACAGCTGAATGGGAAAGAGAAGCTAATTATTGCCCACTGCTGTACCTCATGGTGTGTGATGAGCCCTGCGTGTCCCCTGAATCGAAGGAATCTCTTTCTGTTACAGGGGAAGAATGACTCATGGCCAGGATAGAGCCTTTCTTTTCTTCTTATACAAAGGAGACAATGAGATTTGGAAGGCAGGGTGAAGGATGCTATGGCCATAGAAGCACAAATCAGCACATACCATGATGGTAATGACATCCTTCATCCATCCCTTCCCTTTGTTACTGACTAGAATAGTACCATCTTTGGCTTCTTTTGTGTTATTGTATTACACTGTGTGTACAATAATAATAGACTCATTTTAATTACTCCATTTCTAATAACAGAACAATATTTTATATAGGTACTTCTTGCTTCCATGAGAGGCCACAAATGTCAGAAAATAGGCAAAAGAAGAAATCATTGATTTACAGATAATGTCCGAGATGTCTATATGGTAATTGTTCAGAACGTAATGCCTGGTATCAGAGAAACGTTGTGGATAACAGTAGTAAGTTTCAACCTGAATCAACCAAAAAGGAAAAAAAAAAAAGCTACTTAACTCCTAAGTTTCCTGAACTATTATATTAACAGCATTTCTCAGTTATAAAGCAAAGGGAAGAAAACAACTGATGGAGAGAAAAATATTATTTATGAACCTCCTCTACGCCAGACACTTTAGACAAAGTATCCCATCGAATCAGAACAATAAGTGTTATTCCTTCCCTATTTGATAAGTGTGAATGCTGAAACTAAGCATTATCGATAATACGTTCAAGGCCACTTAAGGCTTGCGAATAGCTAAGCTGGTATAATAAACCCCAGTTCTGTCTGACTCAGAAAGTTTTACATACTGGACCTTCTCCGGATGACCAAGAATTGGATGTTGCCTTAGTTCCATTACAAAATCATAAAACCAGCCCATGGAAGGAGAGATCCAAAAAGTCCACAAGCATCCCCACTTAAGCTCAACAACGTATTTCTCTTAAATTTCACAAAACATCTTAAACCAGACATTAGGACTCAGACCTGTCCTTGAGGATTTGAAAAGGTACAGAATAGAAGGCAGATAAGAAACAGAGAGCAATTCTGAGTTTTCCTGAGTGCCTATAACAGAGCCCTGATAGGTTTCAGGTGCAAAATAAAGTCATAGAGCCATATTTTTTATGTCCCTACGACCAAATAGATGATTGAGGTCAGTTTACTTACAATCCACGTAGACAAAGTTTCACTACTTCAGTGAGACCCAAGAAAATCTTTTTCTTGGGTAATAATTCTTTAACAGTCTTCCTGTTAGAGAGGAGACCTGGGCTTTTGTCATTCATATTTGTCCATGTAGTTTAGAAACGCCCTCCCATAAAAAGAGCAATTTCTAAGGTATATTTTAAACCAGAAAAAGGCAGAGTAAATGTCTGCCCCCCGCCCCACATTACCACGTCCAGCTGTATAGCTGCGATTATCTATTGGGCGATCGAGGACTTTAGCCTCCTCATTCTGTTTCTCCATGAATGTTAACCGAAAGGAAAAGGTAGTTATTCAGCCACCATAGAGAACATATGTCCTACCAAGCACAATCTCACAGTCTAGTATGTGTGACTGACATCAATGACACCAGGGATGCTATTCTTATCTTTTGGCTCCTGGGAGAGTGATGGGAATATATAACTCACTTTCATGAACTGGCAGATAGTCAAAAAAAAAAAAAAAATCTAGATGTCAGTGGCTTCTCTGAAGAAAAAGACAGCTCGCTACTCCTGTAATTTACTAAGTAATCTCTGCTGTATTTGCTGAGCCACAGGCTCAGTAAATGAAGGAAACTACCCATTTATAAAAGCATTAGGAGATTATAGATTTTCACAATTATCTCTTGAAAGATAAAAGTTTCTTTCAGACAAAATCTAATACTAAAAATACTGTAAGAAAATGCATTCTTTTCTCCAAAGTGAATTGTAAGCACATTCCCAACTTCTCTGTATATACTAATTTTTTAAAAATAAATATTCTCTGCTATTTTCCTTTCAACAAAATTCTTTCTTTTTAATAGTGGGATAGCTAAGCTTCCCACTGATAACAATGGCAATGTATTTTTGTATTTTATATGCCTTGGTTTTGAACTTGTCTTAATAATTGAGGAGGAAATGAACTGTTTATTGTATATGAGAAAATCCAGGCCGTTACATTAATAGGGTTCATATGCACATACCCCTCGTATCACTCATATTTTCTTACTTTGGAGAAATATATATGCTTTGCCTCTATTGCATTCATTCATAATTTGTGTGGTTTTCTTTTTTTTTTCAACATTTATTTATTTTTGGGACAGAGAGAGACAGAGCATGAACGGGGGAGGGGCAGAGAGAGAGGGAGACACAGAATCGGAAACAGGCTCCAGGCTCTGAGCCATCAGCCCAGAGCCTGACGCGGGGCTCGAACTCCCGGACCGCGAGATCGTGACCTGGCTGAAGTCGGACGCTTAACCGACTGCGCCGCCCAGGCGCCCCATAATTTGTGTGGTTTTAAATGAAAATTTCATAATTGATTTCATTTGAGATGATTATTTACAGAGAGAATTTAAATTCATTTACACTGTCATGAAGAAAGAAAATTATGAAATAGTCCAAAATTAAGGGAGTAAAGAAAGAGATGATTAATTTCTGCATGAGAACAGCATTTTTAACAAAAGTCCCATAATTTCCTAGATAGATTATCTTGGTCTTTACAATCTATAGTGAGGCAGGTATGAAAAAAAGAGAATACACTTTAAATAACTTCAATTATTTAATTTCCCATTTGCATTTTAATATAAATTTTGACTGCACCACCTGAGACTTTCCGTAAGGCCAGAATTTAAATATTAATTAGATACTGAGCAAATTATGAACTTTCTCTTTCATCTATTTAATAATTGTGCTTACTGCCACCCATTGAACCCAAGTTATGTCGTGATGGAAAGAAGGAAGGTATTATCCTAAATTTTGTCCTGTGGTCTCAGATCTGAATATAGGATAGTACTTTGTGTGATAGATCTCATGCTATGGAAAAAAAAATAAGTTCTATTCAATGCCAAATCTTTTTGTTCCTCATAGTAGAGAGAAATGCAGAAGTTAAAGATTTTGTTCAGTAAATTCATTCTCAGAATGGTCCTTAATACATGTAAATTCCAACCTTTGATTTATTTGCCACAGCACGGATTCTCTTGCCAATGTTTATTTGTGTAGTATATATGTATTCACTGGAATTAGACTGCAATCTTGCATTGTTCTGTGTAGTTGGCCCTTTAAAATGTTTGTAAAAGAAATAGATTTATCATCAAAGATAAAGCAGTTGCATAGAGGACACATTTGGGGGCTTTTCTTTCATTGTGAAAGTCACGTGATGAAAGTCATGGCTATTTTATACCCCAAATGGCAGGACAGCCATGCCATGAGGAGAGGTACCTATTCTCGTGCCACCTGAGCTCCACATTTGCAAAAATAGGCACCAAATATAGTTGTTTCCTGATTCTACTCATTGGAAAGCCAATATGGATTACAAATATGTATGTGTTTCTAATAGCCTAATGAAAATATTACTATAAGAGAGAATTAGCTTAGATCACTTGAATATACAACAAATTGTGATTGGAAATTAGGTCCTAAATTTGTCCAAATTAACAACTTTGAAAACAAACATTGGGGCGGTGGGGAGTCATTGTGTAGGTTTGTAGAGTTTAGCACATGTTTCGCTACAAATGTGATATTCTCACATGTTGGTTTTAATGTAATAAATTGCACTGAACTCTTCTAAGATGGCAATAAGGGCCCAGGAAGTGTATTAGGTCCTAGATACTCAAAGATGAGCAGGTCATGGCTCTTTCCCAGGGGAGCCTTGAGAATAATTGAGACATCCATAGGTGCATAACGTCATTCATTCCAGGGCACAGTTTTCAGCCTCACCACCGTTGGCATTTGGGGCCGGACAGTGCTTTGTGGGAAGGTCTCTTCTGTGCACTGTTGGATGTTTAGCAGCATCACCAGCATCTATCCTTTATGTTCTGGTATCTACGCTCCCCTCCCAATGGTGACAACCAAATATTTCTCCAGAGATTGGCAAATGTCCTCTAGAGACAAAATCGCTCCTACTTGAAAAGCATTATTCAAGTTATTAAGTGCAAAAGTAGAAGCTTAAATAAAAATGTAGCTATACTTTTAAGTAATTAACCCTCATGCATGTAGGAGTGGGGGGGGCAAGTAGAGGGCAAGAATGATCAAAGTAGTCTCCATAGCGCATGTCCATTGAACAACTTCCTGAACTATATCTAGGATAGTGCACAAGTCAGGATAAGTGAAGCCATTAGAAGGAAGGAGATAACAGGTGTAAAATAGGAAGACCTGAATCAGAATGAAGATTGATTCATTACTGCACAGTCTCCAGGATTTTGAGAAGGAGTCTGGCATGGTATGCCAGTGCTCAATCGTATTAGACACTGAAGTCTTTCTGGGAAACTGGGCAAACAAAACCCTTTTGGTGGTGAGAGGAATAACAATTTTAATGGATAAGTCACTGGTTCACATTTGTGGTTGGGAAATGCAAAGCTGGCTGCGGTATGAAGAATTGGGGAGAGACAGCCAACGGGTAACGTTAGGGCTTTACTGTTTGTAGGCAAGAGAACAGGAGAATCTGAATGAAGACAGTGTGAAAGGGAAAGAGAGAAGAGCCTGCATTGGAGTGTAATTGGAAAAATAAGTTGAAATGAGTTTTCATGACCGAATGTAAGGAACTGAAGAAAAGTGAAGTTGAGAAGGACTTCCACATTTTTGGACTGAGCCATGTAGCAGGCGTTTCCAGTGCTCCGCCCATAACCCCTTGGATCTTTCCACACTCTTAAGTATACTGACTCCCAAAAATGAGCTCTGAGCCCCTCTGGCTCTGGGGGTCTGCTTGCTGGCACCTGTGAATAGTCTGCTTGCCTTGGAATTTACATCTGTCTTGAGGTGATCTTCAACCAAATGACTGACAGATACAGGAGGATACAGACTCCAGCCCCCTTGTACCCGAGCAGAGCAGCTCTGAGATGTGGTCTCTGCGGTCTCCAGAGTTCCCTCAGGATTAAGTCAAAGTTACCCCCTATAGTACTTTACTTGATATACCATCCTTCTTTAGTATATCTTTTTCTGGTAATTTTTTTCCCCCTGAACAAAGTTGTTGGTAACTTATGTTACCATAAATCCTTAGGTTAAAATCTAAGTATGATAGACCAAACCTTTTTGCTTATTTCTGGTACCTATGGGATACTGGAGATGAATAGTCATCATTTGGTTACCTAGAAATGGAGAGCAGAACTGGTCTGGTTGAAATTTTAGGTTATGTAGATATTGAAGAAATAACTATTTTTATCACTGTTATCTGCTATCACGTATAACAGTATGCTTTCATGTTTGCCCAAGTTTTTCAATATATAGATTCAGCTCCTATAAAAGAAGAGAAGAGGGGCGCCTGGGTGGTTCAGTCGACTGAGCGCCCGACTTCGGCTCAGGTCATGATCTCGCGGTTCGTGAGTTCAAGCCCCGCGTCAGGCTCTGTGCTGACAGCTCAGAGCCTGGAGGCTGTTTCAGATTCTGTGTCTCCCTCTCTCTCTCTGACCCTCCCCCATTCATGCTCTGTCTCTCTCTGTCTCAAAAATAAATAAACGTTAAAAAAAATTAAAAAAAAAAGAAGAGAAGAAAATAGGTTCTGCTAATATATTAGCTTCTCCTTACATAATAAGTGGGTTGTGAGATATTCTGTCATATTCCCAATTTATAGGTTTTTTTCTCCCCCATTATGACCTCTATGTCCCTTGCCATTTGAGCTGGAGCTTTTTGATTAAACCTGCCACTCATTCATTCATTTGTTTGTTCCCTTCTCGTATATTTATTCACGTACTCATTATTAATAAATAGCTGTGACGGTCTATAAAGTGCCAGGCCCCATGTCAGTCAATAGGAAACAATCACGCATTAAAGAGTTACTTTACTACACGCAAACTGATTATGATGTGTGAATTATGATATCTGAGAAGCATATACTCCTACCAACTAATAGACTAATAATTTGCCATATTCTGTGATAGCATATTAATGACGCATAGCCGTTTTTAAAGCACAGCAGGACTGTAGACATCTTAGACAATATACATGCAAAAAAACACAGAAAACCTAAAAGGATGCAATTCATCAGTTAAAATTCCAGTGGTTTTGTGTAAACAGGCTGTGGGGCAGACACCTGAGTCCCTAGTCAGGACTTCATGGGAAACGTGCAGTTAGGAGCTATCAAAGTTTTGCCTGATGAACTTGAAGAGTTTGAGGAAGCACTATGACTCCCACCATGTGATGTGCTTCCCCCGATGAATCTTTGACATTGCCCGGAACTACTATTTTCATGATAAGCCTCCATTAAGTGTTCACGTAATTTAATAATTGCATTTGATTAGTGCAAATACTGTTTTGAGGCAAAGAAATGCTTTATTTTCAAGTTAAATGTAAATATTCACATAATCTTAGGAGACCAGCACACTACCTATTCTTGGTGACATGTGCCATATTACAACACTGCTTTCCTTAAAGTTCTTTGAAAAAAGTACTGAGGCAATAAATTGGCAGATTTCCCTTTCACCTATTTCAGACTTTGGAAAAGTGGAGGGCCCAGTCCAGACTTTACATACTCAATTCTCTGTGTATGAATACAGCTTAGAGACAAGGTATCCAAAATATTGGTTTTGAGTAGCTTAGACGCTCCTTGACATACTTTTTCTTTGAGCATTTTTTAAAATTTAACTTCTAATAGATTTTATTACAGCATTCGAAATGGGGGGACACAACCCCGAAGCTTTGCACAAAACGTCATGGTTCTCAATTCCATTACCACATATGAGGATTCGATGGAGTATCCTGTCTATTTCTCAAGGATGCCTTGAGGAGAAGAAATTCTTTGAGCAGTAAAAAGGCCTTTTCAAGAGTATGTATGTGGTCTATTTTAAGAAATCCTACCACTAATAATATGTATGTCTTGACAGATTGCCAGGTAATTCCTCCAAGGAAATAAAATTGATTTTCAATGAATGGAAAATTGGAAGAAACTAAGAGTTATGAATAGAAAATGCAAAGGACAATGGTGAAATGGAGCATGCTTTTAAACAGTTCCATTCAAATGTCTGGTGTCTAGCCATGTTCCCTTTTCAACAAGTTGCAGCAATAGTGTGGAATGTAGATAACCACCCAACACTGATTTCCAGAACTTCCATTTCAGCTGACAAAAATCATTGAGTTGCTAAAGGCAAAGGAAATATCTTTGTTCCTGGTGCTGTATCAGCCTACATGTCTTGCTGTCCTAATCTATTTGATCAAAAAAGAACAAAGAAACTAGCAGGACAACAGACTGAGGCTGTCAAGATAAACGTGTGAATCCTACCAACAGGACATACACAACTCGGCCTTTGGCCATGCTACCTCTTACATCACCTGAGCTGAATATACTCTGAAGTAATAGGCTTGCAAATCTGTTCTTTTTCTTTTTTAATTTTTTTTTCAACGTTTATTTTATTTTTGGGACAGAGAGAGACAGAGCATGAACGGGGTAGGGGCAGAGAGAGAGGGAGACACAGAATCGGAAACAGGCTCCAGGCTCTGAGCCGTCAGCCCAGAGCCCGACGCGGGGCTCGAACTCACAGACCGCGAGACTGTGACCTGGCTGAAGTCGGATGCTTAACCGACTGCACCACCCAGGCGCCCCAACAAATCTGTTCTTTTTAATTCTTGTCTTTGAAATTATTTGCCCGCCCCTTTTTTTGAGATGTGACCATGTTTTTAATTTTATAGCAAAATGATAGGACACAAATAGAACACGGATGACATACGTAAAAGTTACTTCTATCCTTGCATGCTACCAAAATTTTCGAACACAAGTAATTCACTATTCAAAAGTGTCACTCAGAGACATGAGGCGACTCAATGGAATTCGAGCACGCATTCAACTAATGCCAGTTTACATAAGTGGGTTTTTATCTCCTTGGTAGGAAGAAAACAGGTCTTTTTCAACCAGCAAAACATAATTCTTTGACAACTTGTAAGTCTCTCATGATATAAAGGGACAGTGTTCCCTTATCATTAACAACCTTGATTTGTTGTGAGGGTGGCTGGAATTCCTGTTGGAATACCATATACACAGAGATCGATCATCGAAAGGACATAAATTACACTATGTTGTAGACTGTTTTTATGTTTAGTATTACTATTTTTCTTCCATCTTTGTATTTAAATAAACCTTCTAGAAAAATAAAGATACCATAATTCTGAAAAAAATTATGCCTATACACAACATTGATTATATTTGGTATTATTAATTGATAAGATTATCTTCTGTTTACACAGGGAAAAGAACATATAATATACCGGATATAGCATATAGGCATATAGCAACAGGAATGACTTGGGAGATTCACAGTAAATTTACCATAAGCTTCAGAGTTAGTTTACAAATATCGACCTTGTGGGAGTAAAATATACCACCGTTCAATTCAATAGGTACTCAATATCTACCACGTCTCTAAATATTAGTGTATTGCTAAGATTACTTTAGGATGAGTGTGAATTTTCATTACAAAACATTGATGTTTTGATAATTTAAAGGAACCAAAAGTGATAAGTTCTGTGCTTCAGAAATTTGGCCAGGCAGCTACATTACAGTCTACTTACCCAAATAAGAAATGTTTAAAACATCTATTTCTATTATAGGAATACACATAGTGCTTAAGAATTCATCTGATCTCATATGTGCAAAGTTTTAAATACTTCCTTCACTGCCTTCCTGTAGATTTGCCTACATGACCTGAAATTTCTGTTATTACAAGCATTCCTTTGGTTAGAGTTTTGAGACAATATCAATGTCTTCAAAAGACTAAAATTAACATGGATAAGATTTACCATATCAGTAGAAAGGGCTTTTTAAAAACCTTTCTAGTCATCCCCACATTTCCTTTCTTACAGCAACATTTCTCAAAAATTATTTTCTGTGTTTATTTTAAATTATTTCCCTCTTGAACCATCTCCAATCGATTTTGCCCAAACCACCCAGCCAGCTACCCCTGTCAAGGTAATAAGTTGAGTCTTACCTGATCTATTAGAAGCATTTGGTCACTACTTCCTCTTCAAAATACTTACTTTACTTATATTTTTTTACACCAGACTCACCTGGTTTTCTTCCTACCATTTTGTCTATTACTCATTCTCCTTTCCTATTCCTTTTCACTGCCCCAAACTCTGAATGTGACTGTACATTATGGAGAAGCCTTTGGAACCGCTTCTCTATTTGTCGTCACTTTTTAGATGTCCCCTCTAGGTTTTTGGCATGAAATACTTTCTATATTCTCAGAGACTCTCAAATTTATAGGTCAGACTTAAAGCATTCCTCTGAATCCCAGATCTTTACAGCCACTGCTTCAGACACCTTCAATTATATGTAAAATACGCCTGAAATAAACATAAATAACTCTACAAAGCAGAAAATGCATTTATCTTGAATGCACATGGAACATTCTCCAAGATATGACCACATATTAGGGCACGAGTCTTAATAAATTAAAGAAGACTGAAATCCAAGTATTTTCTTATCTAATCAGAGTGCAATGAGACTGGAAATATGATAAGGCAAATTGAAAAATCTGTAAATATATGGAAATTAAATGCACTTTTGGGGAGCCTGGGTGGCTTAATGGTTGAGTGTCCAGCTCTTGATTTCAGCTCAGGTTATGATCTCATGATTCATGAGATCAAGCCCTGTATCCTATTCTGTGCTGATAGCACAGAAACTGTTTGGGAATTTCTCTACCCCCATCTCTCTCTGCTTCCTCCCTTTCAAACGTTTAAAAAATAATAAAATTAAAAAAAAATAAATGCATTTAAAAAAAACAATGGGTTGAATAAATCACAAAACAGGTTAGAAAATACCTTGAGGGGCACCTGGGTGGCTCAGTCAGTTAAGCATCTGACTTGATATTGGCTCAGGTCATGATCTCATAGTTTGTGAGTTCAAGCCCTATGTTGGGCTCTGCACTGACAGCACAGAGCCTGCTTGGGATTCTCTCTCTCCCTTTTTGTCTCTGCCCCTCTTCCACTCATGCTCTCTCTCTCTCAAAATAAGTAAACTTAAAAAAAGGAAAATTAAAAAAAAAAGAAAATTCATTGAGGAAAAAAATAAATGAAGACACAACATATCAAATCTTACGAGATCCAGTGCAAATATCTAAGATGAAAGTATAAAGCTATAGCTGTGATTAAAATATGTAGCTATAAATGCATACCTTTAATATGAAAAAAGATCCCAAAATAAGTTTCACCTCTAGAAACTAGAAAAGGAAAAAAATTAAACACAAAGTTAGCAGATGAAGGAAATAATAAAGACTGGAACCAAGATATACAACATAGGGAATAGAACAATAGAAAAATCAACACGGAGTTCTTTGAAAAAATAAAGTGATGAACACATAGCTAAGTTAATTAAGAAAAAGTGATAGAGACTCAAATAATTAATGCCGAAGAGAAAAGATAATACAACCAACTATTGTGCCTCAACAAATTGAGTAACCTAGAATAAATGAATTCCTATAAATACATAGCCTATTAAGACCAAATCATGAAGAAACAGAGAATCTGAAGAGACAATCATAGTGAGGGTGTCAAAACCCCCTAACAAGTAAAAACCAAAATCAGACAGCTTCACTGGGATATCCTACACTTAAATAATTAATACCAATCCACCTGAAAGTCTAAAATATTGAAAGGAAAGAACATTTCCAAGTCCATTCTATGAGACCAGCATTACTCTGATATCAGAGCCAAACAAAGACACTTCTATAAAGTACAAAACAATATCCCTAATATTGATGCAAAAATAAAAAGAACTCAACAACTCCTTAAAAGGATTATACATCATGACCAAGTAGGATTTATTCCTGGAATGTCAGCATGGCTCAACATATTAAAATCAGTGTAATGCACCATATTAATAAAATTGGGACCAAAACCACATCATTCTGTCAACTGACACAGAAAAACTTTCATGATAAAAACATTCAAACTAGAAGCACAGTAACTCAATGTAAAATGGCCATTTGTGAAATGTTTATAGCTAACAGCATACTGGTGAAATACTGAAAGCTTTTCTTCTAATATCAAGAATGCAAAGATACTCACTCTTGTCACTTCTATTCAACACCATATTAGAAATCCTAACTAAAGCAATTAGGCAAGAAATAAAAGACATCCTAACCAGAAAGGAAGAAGTAGCCTTGTCTTATTTTGAAGACGACAAGATTTTACAGGTAGAAAACACTGAAAACATTAAACACACACACACATACAGAACTAAAATGAATTCAACAAATTCACAATATATAAAAATCACAAAAATCAGTTTTTATATACACTAACTTTGAATAAACTGAAAAAATAATTAAGAAAACAATCCCATTTATAATGATATCAAAAAGAATAAAATGTGCAGGGATAAAATGAACCAAGGAGTTAAGAGACACATATTAAAAAATATAAAACATTGCCAAACAAAAGGCAAGACATGAATAAATGGAAAGACATCTAATGTTTATGGATTAAAAGAATTAATATTGTGAAGATGTCAATAATAGTCAAAGCAACCTAGAGATTCAGTGCAAATCCCATGCAAATCCAATGGCATGTTTTAATAACATAAGAGAAAAGTTTATCCTAAATTTCAGATGGAATCTCCATGGACTTTGAGTAGCCAACAGTTTTGAAAAAATAACAAAGTTGGAAGATTCACACTTTCTGATGTGAAGAGAATTTGATTTCAAAAGAATTGAAAGCAGGATCTTGTAGAGATATTTGCATACCTGCATTCATAGCAGCACTATTCACAATAACCAAGAGACAGGAGTAACCCCAAAGCACGCAGACAGATTGATGAAAAAAAAATGTTGTTCACATATTTCGCATTAAAAAGGAAGGAAATCCTGATACTATAACATTGTTAAAGCTTGAGGACGTTATGCTAAGTGAAATAAGTCAAGCACAAAAAAGATAAATACTTAAGATTCCAATCATTTGAGGTACAGGAAGGAGTCAAATTCATAGAAACGATGTAGAATAGTGGTCACCAGGAGCTAGAGTGAGGGGTAAATAAATAAATAAATAAAAGGAGGTATTGTTTAATGGGCACAGAGTTTCAAATTTTCAAGATGAAAGGGCTCTAGAGATATGTATCTCAACAATACGAATGTACTGAACACTATTGAAAGGTACACTGAAGTATGGTTAAGGCACTAAATCTTAACGTGTTTACGACAATTTGTAAAAAGTTTAAAAAATGGAAGCAGAGTCTATCTAAAAAGTAGAACATTTTGTGTCATCTTTACCACCATTATCATCTCAAAGTAAAATCTTTCCTGCTTTTACCCTAATCATTCTCCAGTTTATTCTCAATGCAACCACCAAAGCACCCTATTCAACTTTAAATCAGATAGTGTTGTTTTCTTCAAAACCCTCCAAAGGCTTCTTATATCCCTCAGAGGAAAACCCAAAGTTCTCTCCAGGAACTGCAGTTTTTCCCTCTGTTCCCCACCTTCTGCACTGCCTCCTCTCTGACCTCACTGTCCTCATATGTCAAGATCTTTTACACTCCTATGGGGGAGTCATTGTTCTTGTTAAACAGAATGCTCCTCTCCAGGATAACTATGTGGCATAATTCCTTTAGGTCACTAAGAAAACTGATTCTGAGTAAGACTTACCTAACCGTTTTATCAGAAATGGTAATCAACCACCTCAATTCTGTAAAATTGTAAGTTTTGTAAAATAGTTTCTTGCCGTATGTTTTAATTTTTCACGGTCTAATATAGTATGTAGTTTGGTGTTTCATTTTGCATAACACAAGTGATTAAGATTTACATCGATCTGAAATCGAATTCAAGAGGCAAAAACAAAATGAACAGAAAATGGAATGAGTGACATGGAGAAAAGTTCCAGAATGTCATAGAGACAGAACCAACAGGGAAAGAAGGGAAGAAAGGAGAGACAGAACAGGGAAAGGTGGAGGGGAGGGAGGGAATGACGAGGAATTAGAAAATAAAGATATAAATGATAATTAATAAATGATAATTTATACTGTGTATATATACTGTGTATATATACATATATAATGCATGTATATACATAATGTGTATATATATAATGTGTATATATATATATATATACACACACACACACACACACACACAATACTTACAAATGGGAAAGAGTGAAGAATACATATGCACAAATAGATTTTTACAGCCATATAAGAAGGAATGTATTGAAATAATAGATTTAAAAATTATAGATTTAAAAATTACTATATACCATTGAGTCTCAATGTACATTGCAGAGCAGCAAGATGTGATATGGTAGAATGATTCAAAGTGAGTAAGATGTCATACCGAGATACTGCAGGTAACATTCAAAGGAAAATAATTAGATTTTTTGACATACAGTCATATTCTGAGGTACTAGGCAGTAGGGCTTAAACATATGAATTTTTGGAGGGGGAACACAATTCTGTACATAACAGACTGAGTGACATTTTAAAAAATACGCAACAGCATAACACTCTTAATGGTAATCTATATTGCAGATGCCTAAGGAAAATTATAGAATTGAACGGTATCACAAACATCTATTACTTTGAATATATAATTCAAATACGTTTTGATAATATTTTAACTGAGATACATGGTCTCTTACTAAATTTTGTGTAGCATTTATTTTCTTTTTTTTTTTTTTTTTAATTTTTTTTTTCAACGTTTATTTATTTTTGGGACAGAGAGAGACAGAGCATGAATGGGGGAGGGGCAGAGAGAGAGGGAGACACAGAATCGGAAACAGGCTCCAGGCTCTGAGCCATCAGCCCAGAGCCTGATGCGGGGCTCGAACTCACAGACCGCGAGATCATGACCTGGCTGAAGTCGGACGCTTAACCGACTGCGCCACCCAGGCGCCCCTCATTTATTTTCTTTATGAAACATCTGTGTATCTTCTCCCCAGGTACATATTTTTGTTTCAATATCATGTTTATCCGGGAATCATGTTTCTGCTTTGTTACTACCACAGTTATCCAAGTGTGAGACTTACCACATTTTTGTACATAATTTGTTCATTTTATGAAACATTCATTTATATTTAGCCAATATGTGTTTTGCTGGTTTTCTTTATTTTAGGGATATCTTTATTTAAAAATAGACAAATTGTAAAACAAAAAGCGACACATTTCAATGAATCAAAACCGTAAAAGGTTAGATTTTTTTAACTGTAAATGTCCTAAATTGGGGCACCTGGGTGGCTCAGTTGGTTGAGTGTACAACTTTGGCTCAGGTCATGATCCTGTAGTTGGTGGGTTCGATCCCCACAATGGGCTTTGTGCTGACAGCTCAGAGCCTGGAGCCTGCTTCAGATTCTGTGTCTCCCTCTCTCTCCCTTTCCCTCCCGTGCTCACACTTGGTCTTTTCTCAAAAATACATTTAAAAAAATATTGTGTCCTGTATTCAAGTATTCATCCCAAACTCTAGGTTATCCTAAAAAATTAAATAAATAAATAAATAAATAAATAAATAAATACCAACAACAACAACAAAAAAATCTACTTCTCCTTAGATTGTCCTTTTAGTTTTAGAAAGCATGTATCTTGGGGCGCCTGGGTAGGTCAGTTTGTCTAGTGTCTGACTTTTGATTTCGGCTCAGGTCATGATGTTGTGGTTGGGGAGTTCAAGACCCATGTTGGGCCCTGAGCTGACTGCACAGAGCCTACGTGAGATTTTCTCTCCTTTTCTCTGCCCCTACCTCCCTTATGCTCACTCTCTCAGAATAAACTTAAAAAATTTAAAAAACAAATACAGAGCATGCATATCGACACTAATTCAAACAATGATTGCTAATATTACATAAATGTTTGTATTGAAATCAAGAGATACACAGAGGTAATTTTATGTATTTAATATCTTTATATCTTTTAAAAATTTGTTTATAACATTTATTCATTTTTGAGAAAGACAGCATGAGCAGGGGAGGGGCAGAGAGAGAGGGAGACACGGAATCCGAAGCAGGCTCCAGGCTCTGAGCTGTCGGCACAGAGCCCAACGAGGGGCTTGAGCTCATGAACTGTGACATCATGACTGGAGCTGAAGTCTGATGCTTTAAGCGACTGAGCCACCCACGCGGCCCAATACTTTTGTATTTTTAAATCTTATTTTAGAGAGAGAGAGCGGGAGTGTAGAAGAGGAGAAGGGGAGAGGGAGACTCTCAAGGAGACTCTCAAGCAGGCTCCGCGCCTAGCCTGGAGCCAACGTGGGGCTCAGTCCCATGACCCTAGGATCATAACTTGAGCTGAAATCAAGAGTTGGATGCTCAACCAACTGAGCCCCCCCCCAGATACCCCTGGAAGTATTTTAAATAGGTATTATTTATTGTACTTTTCAAAATTAAGACACTAATTGCATTTTTCTCTTCAAAATGAAGACATTAATGTAACTACAATGTAAATAAAAAATATATAGGATTATAGCACCCTGGAAGCCTCTTCTGAGGCGTTATTCAATGACAAAGGTCTGGTATCTACCATCAGGTATTACTTAGGTCCAGTCTTGAACTTAATTTATAAACAATCACAGTTGGCACTTTTGCTACTGGATTTTTAAAAATCATCTTTGTTAGAATTCTATGTTTAATTATATATAATTATTGAGCTATTATGTGTCTGTGTATATATGGGTATTTATACACGTGTGTATCTTAAATGAGCTCATTACTTTTTCACTCACTACCGTATCCCATATAATCAATAAATACCAACAAATGTGGTTTATTTCCAGGAGTAACTTGTTATTAGCATTCTTTTGAGCATTCTTGGCTTTTTTGTTTTTTAATGTTTATTTTTGAGAGAGAAAGAGCATGAGCAGGGAAAGTGCAGAGAGAGAGGTAGGGACAGAGGATCTGAAGTGGGCTCTGTGCTGAAAGCAGAGAGTCCTGTGTGGGGCTTGAACTCATGAACTGTCAGATCATGACCTGAGCCAAAGTCAGATGTTTAACCCACTGATCTACCAAGGTGCCCCCATTCTTGTAAGTCTTTTTGGTGAACATGGCAGTCGGGGGGGGGGGTGACATATAGCTAGGCTTTAGTAGGTCATAGGGCATACATAAAGTCAAATTTCATAAATACTGCCAGTTTGCCCAATAACTCATTCCAGTTTGTGTTCTTATAGGGAATCTGTAAGAATTTCATGGCTCCCCATCTTTGCCAACCATTGGGATATTTTTTATTCTATTATTTTTTTCTTTGCAATCAAACCATTTGGTGAGTGTTTAGTGTTATCTGATTGTGGTTTTAGTTTGCATTTCCCTGGTGAATGAGGAGATTGGATACCTTTTTGATATCTGTATTGCCAAATTGGATATTGTGTTCTGAGAAGTACCTGTTCAAGACTTTGCCAATAAGATACTTTAGTATTAGGTCTTATTTCATAGCGTATTAAAAAAAAAATTCTGGATGTCATGTTGAAAGGGAAATCATTTTGATAGCATAGGAAGTAGGAGAAAAAAAATGAGTCAAAAATAAACTTTCAGCTTGAATGGAAGGGTGAAGAGTAGTGCTGTAACAGTTAAGAAGAATTAAAGTGTCTATTTCTAAGTGGAACTCTCTGTAAAGGTGACTTTTCGGAATTGGATAATGGCTTTATAAAAGTGAAAATAACATAAATATCAGAATATGGAAATGAATTAGCAGGAAAACGTAAGTATAAATACTTAACAAAGCTTAATGACCCTATTAGGAAATTTCATGGCCCAGATGGGAACATAATGAGATGTATTCTAGGTTGTTCAATTCTCCATGAGCCATATTTTTAGAATATACATCAGAATAGTAGAAAAGGCAAACATAGACTGTAGTTTTTTTCAACTGCTGTCAAGAATAATTGTTTAAATAAAATTAAAACCACCAGGGGATGCCTGGCTGGCTCAGTTGTTTGAGCATCTGACTTTGACTTAGGTCATGATCTTGTGGCTCATGGGTCTGAGCCCCACAATGGGCTCACTGCAGTCAGTGCAGAGCCTGCTTCAAATCCCTATACCCCTCTCTCAGCCCCTCCCCCACTTGTGCTAGATCAAAAAGAAATAAACATTAAATTTTTTTTCAACTTTAGTTTACATGATATATAAATCATAAAATTCCACTGAGAAATTGTAAATTTTTAGTAAGGATAAAATTTCAGGCTAAAGAAAATTATTTTCCATCAGAAGTTTAATGATATTTCACTATTGCTATTTTTTTTTCTCTTTGAAAGAGCATTAAGAACAGAATGGGATCTGTTGTACAGAAGGTGGAAAAATACATTTGAGAAAGGAAAAATTTTTAACAATTCTTCTACATTATATGATTGCCTAGAAATTCTGAGTGTGAATGAGTTCAAATACATGTATCGTTTATTTGCTTTTACTTGTGACAAAATAACATACTTTCTATTATTTTAATCTTAAATTTACTGAAGTTTGGTTCATGGTCTGACATATGTTCTATTCTGGGGAATGTTCTCTATGCAGTTTGAGCAAACTGTATAATGTTGTTGCAGATTACTCATAGAAGTTTATTTCATTTATGGTATTATTTAAGTCTTCTATTACCATGTTGATCTTCTGCCTAGTTGGTCTATCCATTAGTTAAAGAGAGAGATTGGGGCACCTGGGTGATTCAGTTGGTTAAGTGTCCAACTTCAGCTCAGGTCATGATCTTGCGGTTCCTGGGTTTGAGTTCCACGATGCGCTCTGTGCTGACAGCTCTGAGCCTGAATCCTGCCTCAGATTCTGTCTCTCTCCTCTATTCATGCTCTGTCTCTATCTCTCCAAAAAAAAAGTATTAAAAAAATATATTAAAGCCTCCAAATATTATTACTGAATTGTATTTTTCAACCGTTATTTTTGTTGTTTTTTGCTGCATGTGTTTGGGGACTTTATTAAGTACACATATTTTAAAAATTGTTATATATTCCAAATGGATTGGCATTGTATCATTATAAAGTACACCTTTAAAGAAAATGTGACTATATAGGCACAATGGATTATTCCATACAAAATGAACAAATCTTGCCACTTGCAATAACATGCAAGCCTGAGGATATTAATACACAAAACACCTAAAATTCATAGGTGCAGAGAACATACTGATAATGGTCAGAGGAGGCGGCAGTGGAAGATAAGATAAAATGGGCAAAGATGGTCAAAGATACAAACTTCTTGTTATAAAATAAATAAGTCATGGGAATGTAGCGACATCCTCATACAGAGAAAGAAAGAATACCGAGGCCTTTCTTTGCAGGAAGCAGCTTTATTCGTGCTAGCACGGGATCAGCGGACTAAGACTCAAACAGCTGAACCCTGAAGCACAGTGGGGTGTAAACTTCTATGAAATTTCTCCTTCTTTGTCTCCCATACTTGGTGACACATATAGTCTGATTGGACACAGTCCAAGTTACAGATTTGTGTCAGAGCTACATATACGTGTACAGGAGTTGATTGGGCCATGTTGCCTTCCTTTGTTCTGAGAAGGCCCCCACCACATTCCTTAGAGGCTCTACCTCTATCATAGGAATATGACGTATCGTTTAGAAACTGTAGTTAATACTACCTTATTCTGTTTTTAAAAGTTGCTAAGAGTACATCTTAAAGTCTAATAAGAAAAAAAAGTGTAACTGTGTGTTGATGCATGTGATTTGGCCTTGTGATCATTTTCCTATACAATTATGAATCTTAATGTTGTACACTTGAAAGTACTATGTTATTTACAAATGTGTGTGGGTGTATAATATTAAGCATACCTCTTCATCTCTAGTAATTTTTATGTTATGGTCTCTTTTGTCTGACACTATTAGAGCAATTATAATTTTCTTATGGTTGCTGTTTGCATGATAGATCTTTTTACTTTGTTTTATATTCAGCCTATTTGTACACTGCTCCAATCTCTGCCTTTTAATCAGTGTTTATGCCATTTACATGTAAAGTCACTATTGATAAGGTAGGACTTAATCTACCATTTTGTTACTCGTTTTCAATAGGTCTTATGTAGGTTTTTTTGTTCTTCTGTTGGTCCTTTATGACCTCTCAATTATGTTAAGTATTTCCTAGTGTGTTATAATTTCTTAGTACTTTCATTTCCTCCATTCTTATGAGTTATTTTCTTAGAAAATTATCAGTACTTTAAGATATTTTCACTAAGTGAACCTCAACCATCTACTTCAAATTAATACTAATATCAACGGCAAGCAAAAAATTTGCTAGCCATATTTCCCCTCTCTGTGTCCCAGAGGTCAATGATAAGCCCATCAAAACTGTTTTGTAATTATTGCTTTACACTTTTGTTCAAATCAAAGAGGAAAAGTGTTACTAAAAATACATTTAAAGTTTCTGTTTACTTAAGTCTTTTCCTTCACTCATTTTTCTTCGTGTGGTATTGAGTTACTTCCTAGTATATTTTCATTCTAGATGGAAGGACTCAGATATTTTTTGTAGGTCAGGTCTACTGACAAACTCTCACAGTTTGTGTTTATCTGGAACTGTCTAAATTTCTCCTTCACGTTTGAAGCAAAATGATGCTGGATATAAAATAAAGGGGTAGATAATATTTTTCTTTTAGTGTTTTAAATAGATCATTCCTAGGCCTTCTGGCCTCCATGTTTTCTGAAGTGAAATGAATCTTTTGGAGGTTTTGTTTTGTTTTGCATGTGAAGTCATTTCTCATTTCTTCAAAGTAACTCCCTTTGGGACTTTTCAAAATTTGATGTGGTTAGGTGCGGAGTTCTAGGAGCTTCATAGATATGCAAAGTTTTGTTTTTGTTTTTAATCATACTTGAGGAATATTTGGCTATCTCTGGTTTCTGTCTAGGGGTCTCATAATGTGTATGTTTAATTCTTGATGGTATCTCCACAGGTCTGGGGTTCTGTCTACTTCATTTTTCGTTTCTCATATTGCATGGTCTTTGTTCATGTAATATCAGATGTGCCGATCGGTTTTTCTGCTAACCCCCATCTGTTATCGAGATCCTCTAGTGAATTTTTAAATTTCAGTTTACATTTGCAGTCTAGAATTTCTGCAGTTATTTCTTTTTTTACCACATTCTATCCCTTTGTTGATGACATTTCCCCAGTAAGACATGGTTCTCATGCTTTGCATTGATTATTTAGACATAGTTTTCTTTAGATCTTTGAAGATATTTATAATTGCTGGTTTGACGTCTTTGCACAACATCTAGGGTCCCTCAGGGACAATTTTTTCTGTTTTCAATTTTTTCGTTGGCTTTTTTCTTCTGCATACAGGTCAAACTTCTTTTCTGTGTCTAATACTTGTTACACGAAAACTAGACCTTTTTTATATCACAATGCGCCAATCCAGAAAACAGTATTTTCTTCTACCATCTTACTTGTTTTATAACTATCTCATTTGTTGTTGCTACTACTTATTCAATCAGCATCTTATTTGGATTTTGTTTGTAAAAATTCTATTTCCTTCAGTGTTGGATAATCACGTTGATGTCTCTTCTCAGGTTAGTGGTCTGCTAATTATTGGTCAATGATATCGTTAAATGCTTTGAACTCATATTCTTCCACCTTTTGCAAAAAGGCTCTGAATGTGTTGAACTGTGCTTTCCAGAGTCAGCAGCTTAAAACACTGCCTTAGTCTTCATTCCCTAATTGAACAGGGCCCAAATGTCAGCCGTAGAGGACATGTAGGGCCTACTTAGGATTTTTTTGGATATACAAATAGCCCTTACAAGCGCTTTGCTTCCTAGGTCAAGGAATGTATGAATATGTCAGTGTCTTTCAAAGATTCCTATGCACTTATTGTTCCCAATATGCTCCTTTAAAAATTTTGGACATGTTTTGTTTTATTTTGGTTTTTTTCCTCCCTCCAACTGGCTGCCTCAGGTATCCATGAGGTTTTATCACCAGCTAGACCCCAAGACCTGATCTTTATTGACCATCTGCTTGTACTTACCGAACTTTGTCCCACATTTTCCTTAAGCATTTCTTTCCAGCTTCTCTCTTAACTCAGGCAAAAGGAAAGTGAAACTATGCCTCCAGAGAGAGCAACTGCCCTGGCAAGACTTCCAGCTGGCCCAGACCAATTTAAGCCTAACCCCTGACACACACATCTGTGCAGATGGACCAGGGGGTGACCTCTAGAATGAAGGCAACTACCTTCACCTCATTATAATACTCAGATCTCCACCCAAGGAGGAGCACAGGCCTCACTTACATAACATGCCATGTATATATAGGCATATTTCCTTACGGTGCATGATTGACTTGATGCCCGCCTCCACACGTGATGACAAGGCTTCTACATATTCATCCAAACGCTGAACAAAAGGAACTCATCCGCCCTTGCTGGGGAGTCCTGATTCTGGAAGCCCATTCTCTGCGATCTCTTTATATGCTGCAAATGAAGTTTTCTTTTTGTGACAACTCAACCTGGTAGCGTGTCTAACTTACCAAGAAGCAAACTTGCTTTGGTTTGATGACAGTTACATAATTAATGATTTTTTTTTTTTTGAGACATACCCTGAAGGTGGACTTTTCCCACAAGGTGAGCTCTAAGCCAGGTCAAATAACTACAATCAAGCTTTCATAGGGAGTTACAAGACAGGTCAGAAAGCGACAATCTTTGGGGATGAACTTTTTGAGGGACCCAAGCCAGGTCTGCCCCTTTCCATAGTTGTCAGGATGCTGTGTTTGCAGCACTCATGGCTATAAGGCTGACAGTTTTCAAGACTCTTACGGAGCTGGGACAGTTAGTTGTAGTGGGGCATGTAACTTGTTGAATGTTGCTAAACATGTTTAACATGAACCTGCTGTTTTAACTGAGGTTCCAGTTTTTCCTGAGTAAACAATCTTCAAATTGGTTAATTTTCAAATCCCGAAAAATGTTAACTTTGGCAATTTTATCAGTTTTTTTTCTTTAAATGGAGAATAGCTTTACAGAGGTTCTTACTCTATAGTCCCAGAGGTACCACCATAGCCATCTATTTCAAGACATTTGCATTTTCTCAACATGCTTATTTCAATACTAAGTAACTTAAAACTACTTCTCACCATCATTTTTCCTAACTGTGGTCTGATGTTTGAACCACAGGGATATTTTATATATGCCTTGGTTGTCCAAACTAAGACCTCATTTTCAGGCACATTATTTCATATATGGCCTATTTTTGTATTACGAGGAAAGGCCAGGTTTCTTATCCGAAGTCCTTTAAATTCCTCTACAGGTAATTTTGAAATATAAATAATGAGGAGAGTAATCCAATTATCCTTTCACCTCCCTGAAATTTATAAAAGACAACTAACATCATAATAGAGAATATGTAAGAAAGATATGCACACATGCCTAGCAGTAAATAGAATGCCCATTTATATTCAATCATTTAATATAAAAATCTAATAGTGTGACAACTAAAGAGATCAAAGGATATTATCATTTCCTCTATGAGAAGGTTGTTTCTCAACTGATGAATGGAATACCTTATAGAGAATATATCACAAATATCAAATGGTTGATTTAAAGTAATTATGCAGCATAATTATTCAGGAAACAAGCTGCGTGTCTGAAGTTACTTTGAAAAATAGTAATGTCTGCATGATTAATGACAACAAATTTGTTGTTTCTGAAAACAGTCAGTACAGGGATCAGAAAAGAAAGTAAACATTCTGTTTTAAGACCAGTTGAGTCTGAAAGACCATAGAGAATATATCAGAGCCGTATTTTGGCTTGCCCACTTGAAATTTGTAGATTATATAAATATAGGATATTATATTTACTTCAAAAGTTTAGTCATCAGAGTGCAAAAACAAAACAAAACAAAATATACCAATGTTGTGAGTTTAGGAGCTGTATAGTACTATGTATGAATAAGTACCATTTTGTTACCTCAGGCTTTTTACCCCAGTTCACATGCTTTTAGGAGAAATAGAAGAAGGAAGAGGAGAGGACTCAAGAAAACCATAAATAATGGAAATAAAAACAAGATAAACAAGGAATTTTGTTTTTCAGAGGGAATTGGAAAACATCCCATTCTCGATTACCAAGGTGCAAGGGTTTGTTACCACTGTAAGCACCACGTGGTAACTTTTAAACTGTATTGTAGGATCCTGTTTTAGTTTTAATTTCCCTTATTTTCTTGTGTTGGTTTTGTATCTGACCTTAGGAACATTCTTTATCTTTAGCTGTCTGGCTACCTGAATGTAGATTACAGTTATGACAGTCCCCGAATGCATATTCTCACATTGTGTTCCTATGATCCCACTAACCTATCTTACGGACTTCTCCACCAGGGTGAATGGTAACACAGTAGGTAATGATCTATATCTGCACCTCCACATCGGCATCAGAGTATCTAACTTTTATCTCTTTGCAGATTTGGTTTCCAACTCAAATGTCAATTGAAAAATGAAGAGGAAAAAAAAAGCAAAGAGAAGAAAGGAAGAGAAACAACTAGTTGGCCGATTTCATAGAAACAACTTTGAGTAAAGTAAACACATACACACACAACACTAATTTATTTGCTTCAGTAATGCCTTATTTTCCTTTCCGAAGGCTCTGAAGCTTTTTTCTATTTCCTTAGATAAATACACGGTGCCCAAGGAAAAACCATTAGGAAATACATCCTACAGAAAACAACAAACCCCTCTGTTTATGGTCTTTCGTGTTTCCGCATTTCAGATTTTCTTCTCAGCCCAAAAGCAAAAGCATGGAAAAAGATCTGTGCTTTTAAGTGCTTCCAGCACAGATTCATACCAGAAGTCTTTAATGAGTTCTTGGCACCATACAAGTTTTTTGGAATCAATTCATGATGGCCTGGTATAATTTAATTTTGTGCAACAAATTTGTCCAGCAAGAATAACAAGGAAAAAATTTAATGCTATTGATTGCAATGTCAACTCGTTTCTGTATACCCTGTCCCTAGTTCTTTCCTCAGAGCTAGCTTGGAAATGCACCATACAAATAGCACAGATAGATCTTACCACAGTCAGTGTACTATCTTATATATTCATCCAAAATTGCATTTCCATTTGTCTACCGGAACTGCCATTCTCGGTTTCCATTTACTTGGGAGTTTTCCAAAGCTGATTTTCTTCTCTGGAGATTTGAATTTCTGCCCCTCCTGCTCTTTTAGGGACTTATTCAGATTTTATTATCTGCATTACAAAAATCTGTGACCCTATTCAATTCATGGTCTTCCCACATATTTTGATCTTCCAACAAAGTAGATCCTGGTTCAATACAACAACCACTGTTCATGTTTGCTCTACGAGATGCTCCACAGCAGAATTAGTTTACGTGTCTCAACTCAGGAAATGAATGATGGAAGGCACATGCTATACAAATAATTGTAAATCCAAAGTACAGCATACCACGTACAGCTTCCAGTGCCTGGACTTCTGTAGTGTCAAACAGTTAATGACTTAACTTCAAGACCTTCATTGGTCACGGTTACTATTTCTAGTGGAAGTGAAACTTACAAGGCTTCCACCAATCTGCACTTTTTACCTACTTTAAAATGCATATACACTCTCTGTTTGAATCATCAAAATCACTGAACAGAAAGTAAACACTGCCACAAAGGAAATATAATGATGAGTTTTTCTATTCTAACAACCAGAAAAATCACAAAATTCTTTTCTGGGTTCCTAGACTTCCTATAAAGTTGAGAGATCGGTCATTTAATTTTGGATCAAAATTGGAAAACACTGGTTGTGAGGAAGCAGTGGCAAAGTACATATTTTTATTTCCAGTGAAAAAACTAACATGATGAGATTTTAAAATAATCTTGATTTAGAAGGAAAAGAAGAAAAAATGCTGAATGATAAAATCCCTTGGATTTCCAGTGCCCTTGAAGTTCTCTCAATTCATTTTTCTGTAAGAAATATACCTGCTTGTATTCCCTGCTTCTGTGAAACAAAAACCCTAACCCATCCAGAAGCCTGGGACCCTACCGTCCAAAACAGAGGTGTGCGGAAAAATACATGGACAAGAATTTATGTCCACCTGATTACAATTATGTACTGACTCTTTGAATATACAATTAAATTCCAAATTTGTATGATTAACCATCTGTATACCCTGGAGGAGCCCATTTTAGAAAAAGGACAAAGAAGGGTCTGTACAGTAATCATATCTGGTTTGGTAACCTCAATATTCCACTCAGACACCATTTAATCTGATTCCCAAAATCACAATTTTTTTCATGAGGCTGGAATTTTGGTTTCTAATTAGGATGTAGAATATGAAAGACCTTTGATCTTTTGGTAATAGCATAAAATAAACAGAATAAATATCCAAAGTTTCTATGAAAGTACTTGCAGAATTGCAAGTAAGGCTTGATGGACTGAATTTTGGGAAAACAAACACTTTCAAGTTGATGAAAGAACGATTAGAATTATCAATACCTGAAAGAAAGTACAAGTGGAATGAGAATTTACAGGATCAAGAAGAGGGTAACCAAGACTTTAAAGAATACTATGGATTAGCTGGAAGAATCAGCCTCTAGAAAAGACTACAATAGAAAAATACATGGTACAGCCTAAAAATTCCCCAGAGCACTGACACTTCAACTTCAGAATTTTTTTTTTTAATTTTTTTTTCAACGTTTATTTATTTTTGGGGGGACAGAGAGAGACAGAGCATGAACGGGGAGGGGCAGAGAGAGAGGGAGACACAGAATCGGAAACAGGCTCCAGGCTCCGAGCCATCAGCCCAGAGCCTGACTTGGGGCTTGAACTAACCGACCGCGATCGTGACCTGGCTGAAGTTGGACGCTTAACCGACTGCGCCACCCAGGCGCCCCCAGAATTTTCAAAAGAAATCAGAGTGGAACAGGTTGGCAAAAAGAAGTCTTTACCAAATTACCATAGTTCTTGGTTTCCATATAGTTAAAAAGATTGATTCAATGGAATATTCTTTAGCTATTAAAAAAAGAATGAAGTACAAGTTACAACACGGACAAACCTTAAATATGTTATACTGCATTAAAGAGGTCAAAAGACCACATCCTAAATCACTTCATTCATATGATTTTTAAAAATTTTTTTTAATTAATTGATTAATTAATTTATTTATTTTTGAGACAGAGACAGAGCATGAGCAGGAGAGGGGCAGAGAGAGTGGGAGACACAGAATCTGAAGCAGGCTCCAGGCTCCGAGCTGTCAGCACAGAGCCCAACGCGGGGCTCGAACTCAGGGAGTGTGAGATCATGATCTGAGCCGAAGTCGGACACGTAACTGACTGAGCCACCCAGGTGCCCCCATATGATTTTTTTTTAAAGAAATGTAAATATATAAAGAATCTATAAAGATAGAAAATATGTGTTTGCTAAAGGTTGGGTGTATGTGATCAAAGAGAATGACACCAAAGAGATGGAGTTTCTTCTTAAGATGATAGGCAAATCTAAAATTGACTGTAATCGGGGTGCCTGGGTGGCTCAGTTAAGCATCCAACTTCGACTCAGGCCATGATCTCACGGTTTGTGGGTTCGAGCCCCACATCGGGCTCTCTGCTGACAGCTCAGAGCCTGGAGCCTGCTTCGGATTCTGTGTCTCCCTCTCTCTCTTCCCCTGCCCTGCTCACACTTGGTCTCTCTCAAAAATAAACATTAATTTTTTAATTAACTAACTAAATAAAATCGACTATGATGGTGCACATATTTGGGATTATACTAAAAACCACCAAATTTTACACCTAACTTGGATCAATTGTAGGATATGTAAATTACATCTCAAAGATATTAAAACTGACATCTCCTCTGCTATTTTAAAAACATTGTCCAGAATATAGGACCAAATTTCAACCCGATTATTTTTTCAATTTTTTTTTAGTGTTTATTTATTTTTGAGGGGGAGAGAGAGAAACAAAAAGAGTGAGTGGTGGAGGGGCAGAGAGAGGGAGACACAGAATCAGAAGCAGGATCCAGGATCTGAGCCGTCAGCACAGAGCCCAACGTGGGGCTCAAACTCATGAAGGGTGAGATTGTGACCTGAGCCAAAGTCGGATGCCCAATAGACTGAGCCACAGGAGCAGATTTCAAACCAAGAAGTAAAAGAGGTTAATAAGGAGTATTGATTATAGGGGCACCTGGGTGGTGTAGTCAGTTAAGTGTCCAGCTCTTCATTTTGCCTACGGTTGTGATCTCATGGTTTGTGGGATCAAGCTCCGCATCCAGCTCTGTGCTGACAGTGTGAAGCCTGCATGGGATTCTCTCTCTCCCTCTCTGCCCCTCCTGCTTATACATTCTCTCTTGCACGCGCTCTCTCAAAATAAATAAACTTGAAAAAAAAAGATTATTGATTATAAAGATACTAACATTTGCAAAAAAATTACAAGCTTTAAATATTCTGGATTTATTCAACATAGTACTGGCAGTCATAAATGAAGCAATCAGAGGAGAACAGGAAATAAAAGGCATCCAAATTTGTAAGGTTTTTATTATTTGTAAGTGACATAATACTCTATGTTGAAAACCCCAAGGATTCCAACCAAAATATAGAATCGATAAATTTAGTAAAGCTGCAGGATACAAAGTTAACATACAGAAACCTGTTGTACTTTTATACACTAATAATGAAATGGTAGAAAGATAAATTGAGAAAACAATCTCATTTATAATTGCACCAAAGAGAATAAAATATCTGGAAAGAAACTTAACGAAGGACGTGACAGACATATACTCCCAAAACTAGAAAACTGATGAAAGACATTAAAGATGACACAGTGGAAAGATAACCCATGTTCATGGATTGGGAGAATCGATATTGTTAAAATGTCCATACTACCCAAAATATCTTACAGATTTAATGTGATCTCTGCAAAATACCTTTTTTTAAAAAAAAAAAAAAAGAACTGGAACAAATAATCCTAAAATTTTATTGAACCACAAAAGATCTCAAAAAGCCAGAGCAATCTTGAGAAAAAACAACAACAAAAACAAAAAAACTGGAGGCATGACAACAGATTTCAAGATATTCTACAGAGGTATAATAATCAAAATATGGTACTGGCAGAAAAATAGACACCTAGATGAATGGAAAAGAATGGAGAGTCCAGAAATAAAGTGATACTTGTATAGTTAATCTATGACAAAGGAAGCAAGAATATACAATGAAGAAAAGATGGTCTCTATAACAAATGACCCTGGAAAACTGGGCAGTTACATGCAAAAGAATAAAATGGATTCCCCCCCCTTTTTTTTTTACACACCATACACAAAAATAAACTTAAATGGATTAAAGTCCGAAATGTGAGACCTGAAACCATAAAACTCCTAGAAGAAAACATAAGCAGTTGACACTGGCTATAGAAATATTTTTCTAGATAGGCGTCCTCACGCAGGGGTAACAAAAGCAAAAATAAACTATTGGGACTACACCAAAATAAAAATCTTTTGCATTTTAAAGGAAATCATCAACATCAACAAAACAAAATGCAACCTACTGAATGGGAGAAGATATTTACAAATGATGTATCTGATAAGAGGGTAATACCCAAAATATATAAACGATGCAACACCTGTTGCATATATATATATATATATATATATATATATATATATATATATATATATATCCGATTAAAAAGTAGGCAGAGAGAAAAAGTAAGAGATTTTCCCAAAGAGGACATATAAATGGCTAGATACATGAAAAGGTACTCACATCACTCATCATCAAGGAAATGAAAATCAAACCAAAATGGGACATCACCCTACACCTGTCAGAATGGATAAAATAAAACAATCAAGAAATAATAAATTTTGGCAAGGATGTGGAGAAAAAGGGATGCTTGTTCACTGCTGGTGGAAATGAAAATTGGTGCAGCCACTGTGGGAAACAATATGGAGGTTCCTCAAAAAATTAAAAATAGAATTACTACATGATCCAGTATTACTGGATATTTACCCAAAGAAAGTAAAAACACTAATTTGAAAAAAAAATATATATATATAGCAGTGTGTGTGTGTGTGTGTGTGTGTGTGTATGTGTGTATATGTGTGTGTATATATATAGGGTATATATATATAGGGTGTATGTGTGTGTATATATATATACACACACACACATATATATATAGTGTATACACACACTGTGTATATATATATATATATATATATATACACACACACACATATATATATATACACATATATATATATATACCCCTATTTTTATTGCAGCATTATTTACAATAGCCAAGATATGGAAGCAACTCAAGTATCCATCAATAAATGAATGGATAAAGAAGATGTGGATCTAGAGGGTATTATGCTAGGTGAAGTAAATCAGAGAAAGGCAAACACTACATGATTTCACTCATATGCTAAGAAAACAAATAGAAGAAAAGAAACAAACAAACCAAAACACCAGACTCTTAAACACAGAGAAATGGTGGTTGCTAGCAAGGAGGTGGGTGGGGAGAGAAGGGAGATGGATAAAGGGGATTAAGAGTATACTTATTGTGCTGAGCATGGAGTAATGTATAGAATGTTGAAGCACTACAGGGTACATCTGAAACTAACATTAACAAAACATGTAGTACATTCATTATACTTTAATAAAACTATAAATACATAATTTAAAGGATTTGGTTACCGTAACGGCTAAATAAAGGGGAAATTTCTAGGCAGAATGGAAAACTTTAAAAAGTTTTTAAAAATGAAATCATAGAACTGAAAAATGCCAATGTCTAAACATTGATTAAATCAACCTAAGAATGGATATTACAGAAAAGGAGATCGGGGCACCCGGGTGGCTCAAGCCACTTAGTTGGCTAAGCGTCTGGCTCTTGATTTCAGCTCAGGTCATGATCGCTTGGTTGTGAGACTGAGCCCAGCATCCAGCTCCATGTTGAGCATAGAGCCTGCTCGGGATTCTCGTTCTCTCTCTCTCTGCCCCTTCCCCATGCTTATTCTCTCGAAAGAAGAGAAGAGAAGAGAAGAGAAGAGAAGAGAAGAGAAGAGAAGAGAGAAGAGAAGAGAGAAGAGAAAAAAGAAAAGAGAAAAGAAAAGAAAAAAGAGAAAAGAAGAAAAAAGAAAAAGGAAAAAGAAAAGAAAGAAACATTAAAAAAGCTCCATAAACTTGAGAACATGTTAATAGAAAAACACAATTTGAATTATAGAAAAAGCCTTTAAAAATGTAGCTAAAAAGCCAATTAAGTGGAAATATGTAACTGAAGATAATTGATTAGTCCACATAAAGTTCTAAGGAAAAACAAAACCCGTATCATCGTCTCTTAAATGTAAATTAATTAAACCCTTGATTTTAAGGCAGAAATTTTCAAATTAGGTGAACATAAGATACACTGACCTGCTGGGTTACAAAAGACACACTTCAAAAATAAAGCCAGATGGAAAAGTGGAGAAAGAACATGCAAACACTAATGATGACAGACCAGGTATGACTTCATAGCAGGATTTCAATACAAGGAGGGATTTCAACACTAATTGAGTGAAAAAAGGGATATTTGATGATTTTTAACATTCTTTTGAGCAACAGATAGGACAAAAAGAGAAACTAGTATGAATGTGTGATGCTGAATAAGCTATCAACTAATTAAACCTAATTAGCATGTACAAAAGAGTACACCAAGCAGGTGCCGAATACACATATTTGCTTAAGTGTACGTGAAGCGTTCACCAAAAATGTTGTCAAAGTATCTGAATAAACTTTAAAGCATGGAGATAATATATTTCAGGAAGAAATTAAAAATTCTTGATAAATATCTGGAAAATCCCCTATTTCCAAATAAGCAACGTGACCTTGAAATGACTGAGTAATTGAAAACATAAGATAGTAGGAAGTATTCCAAACTGAGTAAAAACATGGCACATAAAAATGAGCATATACAATTTTTATACCTTTATGAATATGCTTAATGAAGAAATGTCAAAAATGATGTAAAGTTCCACTTTGAGTATTTAAAAACATACAGTACATTAAACCCAATATATGTAGAAATAAAAATAGCAGAAAGAATAACATTTTAAGAACAGTGATAAAAATCATCAGAGTTAGAGACTGATCCTTTAAAAATACTTGTAAAATTGATAAACCTCTAAAAGTCAACTAGTCCGGGAAAAAAAGGGGAAAAATTACTAATATCAGCAATGACAGGAAGTCACAGCTCTTCTGGAAAAGCTAAATAAAGAACTATCATGAACAACTTTAGGTGAATGGGCAGGACAACCCAGTTGATAAGGTGCTTTTCTTGTAAAAACAGAAGTTGGGAAATGATTCGAGGAGAAAGTGAAGAGAATAGTTGTTCATGTTTTTAAAATATAATCTTCAACCGCAAAGTTCACAAACAAAGCCAAGCCCTCAGATGTCTCCAATGATGAAGTGTACTTGGTATGTATGGGGGGAAAGTACATTCTTTTAGAAAACAAAGATGTGTTTTTTTTTTAACTCTTTTAAGAACATTTCTTAAGTCTTTTTTTTAATGCCAAAATACAAATGTTAAATTATTTGGGTCATTAGACTGAAAATCACAAGGACATTACAAGACAATTACAGCATAGACCTCCTGGACTTAGAAGCCAAACCAATCTCTAGATAGATCAAGACCAAGTGTGTCTGATCACAAAAATACAAAGTATGTTTACATAATCCGCCACAGAATAAAAAAAAAAAGTCACATGCTCACCTGATTATACACATTTTTGTAAAATCAAGGAATAATTAGGATAAAGAAAACTTTGAAAAATTTAGGAAGGAACCAATCATGTTCAATAAAAAACATCTAAAAAAAAACTTACAACTAGTACCATAATAGTGTTCAATGCAATAACTTCATAAAAGACACAAAGTTAGAATTAAAATTGCCATTATTCATAGAAAAGTGAATTTTGTACACAGATAAGCCAAGGGATTGTATAAATATCTACTATAGGTGATTTAGCAAAGTACAGGACACAAAATCAATATAATAATTACTTGTTTTTGTATTTACTAGCAACAAAAAGTTAGAAAATTGAATGCAAAACAATGTCTTTTGTACAAATGCCAAAACTGTAATCTTAAAAACACATTTTCCAATTATGTGCAAGACCTTTTTTCCTGAAAAGTACAAATACTGTAAGTGTAATTTAAAATGATTTGGCAAAATATAGCTTATAGTCCAATCTGGCCCACTGCCTGTCTCTGTATGGTCCACAAACTAAGACAGTGTTTTACATTTTTAACATATATAGCCTTTGTAATACACATATATAATATATATATGAGTGTGATATATAGATACACATATATATATATAACACATACATATATGTATTTACAACAGAGAAGACATGTGTCCCACAAAGCCTAAATATTTAATAGCTTACCCTTCATAGGAAAGTTTGTCAAATCCTGGTTTAAATAGAAATATACTGTGTTCACAGATTTTATGACCATACCATCAAGTGTCATCTTTCCTTAGCTTGATCTACAGTTTTAGTGTAACCTAGGTCATATTCCCAGATTTTTTGTTTGCTTTTGTAGAGATTGGCAATTTTATTTTAAAACATTTGGTAATGTAAAATATCTATAGAATATCCACTCCCCATCCCTGAAAATTTTGGAAAGGAACAAATTTGGAGGAAATTTTTAGGGTGATTAAAATATATGTTGATTTGTTTATAGTTGGTTTTAATAATAGTGTAAATATTTATCAAAGCTTATACCGTATAGTTAAGACCTATGCTGTATACTCTGAAAAAATTTATCTTAATGAAAGGAGTAAAAGACAGAAACAGAAAATTGAGTAAAAAACCTCCAATGTTTCTGAAACTGAAACTTCAAGGGACTCAAGGCCCACTTTTATCAGCAAGGCAGGTGAATAAAATATAACTTAGTAAAAACTTGTTTTAGTTCCAGAACAAAAGAATATTGTTGAGACTGTGAAATATCCATGTACTTTTCCAGGGATGAGTCACATCAATGTTTGAAATCTGGTCATGTTAATTTACTTGTTCAAAGTTGCTCTGGCTGTTCTAGGTCTTTTCCATTTCCCTGTGAGTTTTAGAATCAGCATGTCAATTGCATTAATAAAGTCTGCTGGGATTTTAACTTCAAAAATGTTGTATTTATGATGAAATTGGGGAGAATCCTGCTTAATACTATCTTCTAACTTAAAACAGTGTTTCTCATTATTTAGGTTTTCTGTAGTCCTTCTCTGTAATGTTTAGTAGCTTCCAGTAGAGAGATCTACATATATTTTTTTTCAAATTTACTCCTAGGTATTTTATATTTTCAGTACTAATGAAAGTAAGTACTTTTCTTAATATCATAATCATTGCTAGTTTGTAGAAATACATTTACTTTTATATAGTAATCCTGTGTTCAACAACTTTGTTAAATTCCCTTAGTAATCAAAATAGCATGTTTTTTACATCCCCTAAGATGTTTAATTTCACCTCTTAATTTTCCATGTAGGTACATGTATGATCATGTGTGTGTGTGTGTGTGTGTGTGTGTGTGTGTGTACATTAAGATAAATTAGATACCGATTTTTCATATACTACCACTGGAATCATTCCCATATGTCTATAATTGTCACCAGAGACATAAAGAATCCTATCCCAGCGGTGGTCCTTTAAACTCTCATTAGTTCATATTGGACAAAGTGGTTTGACAACTGACAAGTTGACAATGCCTTTATGTTACGGAGTTTGAATGACCATATGTCAAATATGTCCTCACAATTCTAGATTACAAGGCTGTGTTTTCAGCAAAATTAAGGGTGAGATCAGAAACTACCTAGGATAAAAAGATAATCAGGATTTTTTCAATGCTCTTTCTTATATGCACTCTGAACACACTTCAAATGGTGGCTAATTTGAGAAGCTGTCAGCTTCAACTTTGATGTACTCTGAAACAGGACGGTACACTTGAGTTTGGAATGGGTTCCCTTTTTAGCATGGATTTGTTTTGATGTGTATAGAATGAAAATATGTGTCCTGACCACGCTATTAGAGTGAGATATTCATCTATTCATTCAACAGCTATTTGAGTGCCCACTGGGTTCAAGACTGGTCAAGTACTGACTTATCGAATTATTTTTCACTCAATGAGAGAAAATATTTTTTTGAGAATTTACATGCACATTTATATGCTCACCTTAGTACTAACGAAGAATCACAGTCCAGGAGTTCAAATTTTAAATGACAAGACTATATATAATTATCTATCGCCACCTGTTTATCTGATTTACCCTTTAAATATACATCACCTTGCCAGATTGCTTGTAACAAGACAGAGAAATGAAGACATCAAGTGTTAAATTTCACCATCCTTTCAGGTACCACCACACCCCTGCTTCCTGCATGTTTGGAACAGATCCCACTCTTCATTTCTCTACTTGCTTTGTTACGGAAGTTGACCAACTAAGGCTGAGTCAAGGATTATCTGCGTGATCTTAAGCGTTCCTCATTTCTCTCTCCCCCCCTGCAGCCTCTTACACACTCACATACATCCCGAGACAATAAATTTATGACATTAACTCTGAAAGAGAAAATTAGATGAATCAGAAAGTCACTTCAAGATACAGAAGTCCAAGGTATAATCAAGAGCAATGTAGGGAAAGTAGTTACATTTTCACCTGGAAAAAAAATATGGACTAGAAACAATCATGAGAGAAATTACATAAAATTATAAAATCTAAAACTCATAGTATGTTTCCTTAGGAGTATTAGTTACATTTGAAAATAACTTTCTCCAATATAACATTTTTTTGATGGAGAGTTTTAAAATAAATTAGCATTTTCGAACAAAAATGAAAACCTTATATCTGACTCAGTTCTGATTCTCACATTTTACAGAAAAGGTAAGAGACCCGGAAAGGTTCAACAGTAGGTCCAAGGTTATAAATCTAGCAGTTTTAAAGAGCTTTGTGTTAACACTTTAATAACTTAGTGTAAAAAATAGTCAATAATCAAGAAGAATACACGTAAATCATTTAAATTCCAAACATCCGAAGAATTAGAACACCCTTCAAACATAAAATATACTATGTGATACTTAAAATTGATGAATGATCTCACACCAATAAGCCGCATGTGTGGCAGAGGGGAGGGGAAGGGGGGGCAGAGATAGCAGTGAGCATTAGTATGTCCTGAACTTCATTTGGTTTAGGAACTGATTGTACTGATCTTTCAAAACACTACATCAATTTTAAATCACAGCAATCTTGGAAGGTAAAAATATACTGGTCTTGTCACGATTACCAGATGCATTAGATTTATCACAATTTTTCACTGGGTGTCTTCTGTTGTTCCCGTAATTGGAATGAATCATAAAGTGAAACAAGTTGACATCAAAATTGTTAACTACCATATTTAATAGTCCAAGTTGAATTTTTTCTGAGGGTTTCTCATACATATCAATATGTGTCTACAGCAGTGGGGCAATTATATTTTAGAGAAAATGGTTGGAGGTTTGTCATATTTCATTATATTTTTGAAGTAACATTTAGTTATTTTATACTTGCCAAACTGATGGCACCTTGCAGGTACCCAAACTAATAAATGTTTAGTGGAAGATTTTGCAGAAGTAGACACTTGTTTTTGAAGTGCTATTTTTTTTCCTTTCAATTTAACGGATTTTTTTCTCTTCTACAAAATATTTATTTTTTGATGTTTCTTTGTTTTTTGAGAGATAGAGCGTGAGCGGGGGAGGGGGAGAGAGCGGGAGTCAGAGACTCCGAAGCAGGGTCCAGGCTCTGAGCGGGCAGCACAGAGCCAGTGGAGGGGCTCAAAGTAACTCATCGCAGGATCATGACCCGAACCAAAGTCAGAGGCTTAACCACTGAGCCACCCAGGTCCCCATTCAAAATATTTTTATAGAGTGCCAGATGATATATTAAAAACAACACAAAATTAAACACATTTATCTAGACCTTCAAATACGTTGAGAATATTAGATGCTTTTGAGGAGTAGACCTAGGTTTTCCTGTTTCTGCTCCTAAACACAACTAAAACCCATACATCATAAGTAATATAAACCTAAGAAACTTGGAAAGGCAAGAAGACCATAAACCAACTAGAAATATCCAAAACTAAAGAATATGGTGATGTGTTCCCTGGTTTTCCTTTTTGTGTCATAAATTCCAGGTGTTTTAATGTTATATTTAGATCCGAAGAAACCATCAATCTGGAACTGCCAGTGAGCACACTCAGAAACAAACAATAAAAGCCAGACGTCTCTAGCCACATGGGGAAGAGAGGGGCAGCCCTTTGGGTAATATCCTTTCAAAGACAGAAAACTTTTGGACAATAATTCATACAAGCCTCATAGAAGAGAACTTCTTCTAACTCCACCTACGCCAATAAAGACCCAGTGGGGAGTCCAGACTTCAAACCTCATGAAGAGGTAGTAAGGATCCTGCCTGTTTTGTGCCAACGAAGGTCAAGTACAGAGTCAAGGCTTCAGTTACCACTGGCTCAGAATACACGCCTCCCATACTTAGTAGGCACTACATGGGAAGTCAGAGTTTACACCCTCACTCAGCAGCAATGAGGAACGTCCCCACTTAGGTGTCAATGGAGGGCTGGTAGGAAAACTGCAACTATCTCCATCTGGCAGTAATGATATAGCATCTCTCTTTACCCTTCCCCAATATGGCTGACACAATAAGTCAGAAAAAAACAAAACATTGAAATAAGATGCAGGGTCTCATATTCTGAAAATGGCATTTCATTTGAAAACCAATTTCAAACCAAGGACCAGGAAAATTTTAAACTAAAAAAAAAAAAAAAGATGCCAACATCAAGATAACAGAGATGTTATAATTATCTGACAAAGATTTTAAAGAATCCATGATAAACAATGGAAAGCCTCAGCAACGTAGTAGCAAATCTCAACACAAGGACTGAAATGAAAATATCAGAAATGAAAAATAAAAACTAGAATAAAAAGTGTTGGTTGTGCTCATCAGGAGACTGGGGAGGACATTAAAGCACGGTATCAAATGACAAAAGAAATAATCAGTAAATTAGATGAGAAAAGAACAAAAGAAAAACAATCTGAAAATAAAATTTTTAGACGTCTAAGGGGTCTGATGAACTGTAAGAAAAAGTTCGAGTATTTATATAATCGGAGTCTTAGAAAAATGGAGAAAGAGGATAAAGCTAAAAAAATAATTAAACGTAATGGCCGAAAAGTTTTTAAATTTAGCAAGAAATATAATTATAGATTCAAGAAATTGAACAAGTTCCATTAAGGGTCAACCCAGAGAAATCCAAGTCAAGACATACATTATACTTCTGTAAACTGAACAACAGGAAAAAAAATCATGAAAACAACCAGAGAAAAATGATCACTTGACTATAGGAGAGAAATGAAATGAAATACAGTGGATTGAAAGTCCAGAATAAAGTAGCCTCCACTTGATAGGTCTTTAAGTGCTGACAGAAAATTGTCAATCCAAAGTCTTTTACTCAATGAAAATATCCTTTGGAAATTAAGAAATCAAGACTTACTCAGATAAAATAAAATAAAGATACTTAATCACAGCAGATGCACCATAAAAAAATGACTAAACAATTCTCTAAACAGAAAGGAAACAATAAAAGAATCTTGAAACAGCAGGAGTAAACGATATAGTAAGCAAAAATATGGGGAAATACTCTCGGCTTTCCTTCTCAATTTTCTAAATTATGTTTTGATTGTTGAAGTCAAATTTATGACGTCAGATGTGGGGTTAAATGCAAATTTATATTATAAATACAGGAGGATAAATGGATGTAAAAAAATTTCTAGTTTAATCAAATTAGTACACTTGAAAACACTGTAGGTAAATAAAAATTGAATTGTGAGAAATGTTCAAGTCAAAAGGAAGGGAGAAAAAAACCATTACAAACAAAGATCAAATTGTTTTTAAAAAGTTACGCACTAACACAGCAGTGACTGCTTTAAACATAAATGGTCTAAATAAATACATAAATGAAGATTGGTAAAGTGGATTTAAAAACATGACCCAAATTAAAGTGGGCTACAAAAAACTAACTTCAAATGCAGTGATATATGTACGTGCCCTAAAGTCTACTCAGGATTCCATAACAAAATACCACAGCCTGGGTAGCTTAAACAACATGTTTTTTGCTTGTTTGTTTGTTTGTTTGTTTTTTGAGACTGGAAGTCCAAGAGAAGTTGTCACCCAGATTGGTGTCTGCTCTCTTCTTGGGTTGCAGACAACTCTTTCTGTGTTCTCACATGGTCTTTTCTTGGTGTATGGAGGGAGGGAATGAAGGAGAGAGAGATGTGCCCCTTCTTATAAGGCCACCAATTCTATTGGATTAGGGCTTGAACTACATACCTCATTTAACCTTAATTACCTGCAAAAAAAACCCCTATTTCCAAATACAATCATGTAAGGGGTTAATGCTTCAGCATATGAATTTTGGGGCACACAATTCAGTATACAGCAGCCAGTTAACGTAAAGTGAATCGCAAAAAGTATATTATACAAACACTAATAAAAGGAAAGCAAAATTAGTTATATTAATATAAGATTTAAAAATCTAAACTATAGAGCAACAAAAATCACCAGAAAGGAATTATAGAACATGTCGACCCACCAAGAAAATGTAACTATCTTATGTGTATACCCACCAAATATCAGAGCTGCAAAGTATTTAAACAAAAAAATGATAGAACTGAAAAAAATAGTCAAATCTGCAGCTATAGTTGAAGATTTTGACATTTACATCACAAATGATATGATGAAAGATCATCATGGGAGGAACACATCAACTCATTTATGAAGTGAGTGTTACAAATGGAAACTATAGACTCATAACCCTCATATAGAAACAAAAATATTTAATACAATATTAGCGAGTAGAATTCATCAACATATAAAAGAATTATATTCCATGACCAAGTGAGGTTTATTTTAGAGATGCAAGGAAGGTACAACATTCAAAAACCAACAAACGTTAATCCACCATATCAGCCAGATAAAGAAAATCATACAACGCTATCAATGAGAAAGTCATTTGACAAAATCCAATGCCTATTTGTGGTAAAAATTCTCAGAAAAATAGGAATAGAGAGTAACTTCCTAAACTTGCTAAAGTACATCTAAGAATAACCTAGAGCTAATGGTAAAAACTGAATGCTTTCATCCTAAGATGAAGAAAAAAACAAAGCTGCTCACTCTCATTACTTTAATTCAAAGCAGTGCCAGAAATTCTAGCATGAAGGCAATAAAAGGAAAGAAATGAGAGCAAATCAAGAAGAAATAAATCTGTCCCTAATCTCATAGGAGCATCAGCGTAGAAAACACCAACATTCCTGCAAACAGAACTAATGCGTAAGCTCAGCAAGGTATCAGAATACAGAGTCAACATAAAAATTGTATTTATGTATTCTAGCAATGAACATGTGTTAGCAGAAAAAGCTACAGTCTCATTCATAATTGCTAAAAATTTAAATAGGTGGAACTCTAACGAAAATGCACAGGACCTCTATCCTAAAATCTATGTAATGCTGTTGGAAGAAGTGAAAGATCTAAATAGAGATGATTTTCGTGAACAGAAAGACTCAGTAAAGATGTCAATTGTCGTCTAATAAACAAGTTTAACAAAACCATACTGAAATCTCATAAGACGCATCTCCTAGACATTCTAGACAATCAAGATATAGTGAAGATTCTAAAATTTGCATGTAAAGTCAAAACTAGCTACAATTTAAAAAAAATAGAAAATGAAGAAAATAGTCTATCCAACCAATTTCAAGATTAAATATACAGCTGCAATAATCAACACAGTGTGGTCTTTTCAGAGATACAGACATAGAGATCAATGGGACAGAATGAAGAGCCAGGTAATAGTTCCTCATCAATAAGCCCAGCTGATTTTGACAAAAATGCAAAAGTATTGCCATGAGATCTAATTCCTCCAAAAGGGATTATTTCCCATGGTCTGTTCCTCCATATTCTGTTTTCTGCATTATTTTTCCTCCTGTTAGCATCTACTGACATACATCTTTGTCTACTCCAACTAAATATTAACTATAGAATGTTTTTTTTAATGGTTATTTATTTTTGAGACACACAGAGAGCACAAGCGGGGTAGGGGGAGAGAGAGGGGAGACACAGAATCTGAACAGGTTCCAGTTTCTGAGCCGTCAGCACAAAGCCCAATGTGGGGCTCAAACCCACAAACCAGGAGATCATGACCTGAGCTAAAGTCAGATGCTCAACTGACTGAGCTACCCAGGTTCCCCAAAAACTTTCTTTTGTTGATTGGTCTATCCCTTTAGTATGTAGAACATACCTGGTATGTAATGGATGCTTAATATACTCACATTTTTTTTAATATTTATTTTGAGAGAGAGAGCGCATGAGCAAGGGAGAAGCAGAGATAGAGGGAGAGAGAATCACAAGCAGGTTCCACACCATCAGCATACAGCCCAATTTGGGGCTCAAACTAACGAACCATGAATTCATGACCTGAGCCAAAATCAAGAGTCAGATGCTTACCTGGTTGAGCCACCCAGGCGTCACTCTTAACATACATCTCAAATGAATGTTACCTAGAAGCTAAGCTGTTTAAGGCACGTTTTCAGTTACGATAACAAAACTTGAGTGCCAGCCAAGCTCCTGATAAAAAAGAATGATACAAGGATTCGCATGCAGAATCTGACCCTTTGGCAAATAATCACTTGTTATTAAATAAAATGATAATCTATTGCATTAATGAGATTATCTTAAAGTCATTTCTAGATTAAAAAGAGAACATCTTAGTTAACCATATTTGCTATTAATTTAAAAATTTTTATTTGGTCATAATCTACTTATTTGCAAATGTTTGGTAATTCTTGGTTTCTGCATAAAAATCTTAGTGTTGATGGGATCTTAACTTTGTACTGTCAATAGCAAAAACAATTAAGTCATACTTCTTTCCAAGGATCTTAGCTTTTAGGAACGATGAAGTAATGAAGTGTCCTTAGGGGGAACAATGTACAGAAGATATGTGGAAATTTTGTATGTTCTTAATTTCTAACATTATTTTGAATTTACAATTTTCATGAATTGTAAAATGATTAGTTCTTATAAAGTACCATAAAAGTAATTCCAGATATGGTTGATATAGTTATTTAATATTTATAATGGAAAGAAAACACAAGTATCTCATTTGATTTCTTATTGTTTTAAAACATTGGGTCAAAAGTGGTTCTTGCTAACAAGTGACAGTTCCCTGGTTTTCAGTGATAAATGAACAAAACACTATGTTTTGTTCAAGTAAACAAAACACTTTATATGGGTATAAATATAACAGTGAGCAGTATTAACAGAGGTAAGAACATTTTGCTGCAGTATTATCTACTTAGAGGAGTTTTTAAAGATGTAAACAAATAAATGTATTCATTCGGCAAACCATAATAATTCATCAACAAAAATTATTTCATAGCCGATGTCTTCATCAACACTCTATCCCTTGTTTGAAAACCTTCATTGGTTTCCATTTGTGGCAGCAATTTTAAAAAGTACCTCAGGGGCACCTGGGTGGCTCAGTCGGTTAAGCCACCAACTTCAGCTCATGATCTCGTGGTTCGTGAATTCAAACCCAAATCAGGCTCTCTGCTGTCTGTGCATAGCCAGATTCAGATCCTCTGTCCCCTGTCTGTCTCTGCCTCTCTCTCTCTCCATCTCAAAAACAAAACATTTTTTAAAATACAAAAAATGGATTACAAATCTTAAATCATTATTTGCTTTGCCCAATCCTTAAACTTCTGTCCATCCTCTGTTTTCTCACTCTCTGATGGCGAAAGATTGTTTTTCCTCCTGTTTTGTGAAGGTATATTCTCAGGCTTTCGTCTGCTTAATTTCAAATCACTTTACTGACCTCAAACTAAAAATTATCATGCTTCCCAAAGCCTCTTCTAACTTGATAGTATAACCTGGAATTTTATATATATATGTTCATAAAATACACATTTCTTCCAAATAAACATTTTTCTTTTAATATTGTGACTCCACTGTCTTGAACAGCATTTTGCATAAAATGTATGTTTAATAAATATTTACTGAATGAATTATCCACCTGTGGTTCTAGATTTCTCTTGTGCAGTATTTTTTTTTCTATTTACACTTTCTTCTTAAGTTTAGAGAACAAAGTATTCTTAAATAGACAACTAGGATTTTTGCATTCTATGCATTCACACTCTAGCTGGAGCAAAACAAACAAAAATAATTTACTTGGAGTATGGATTGATATTCTACCAATTTTAATTAAATTCTAAGCATCGTTTTACTACATTAGGTATTTTATAATTACAATTATTCATGAAATTACAGTTGTATACTCCAGAATTATGGCCTAACACTTTAAATTAGTTTCTATGATCATTGTCATTAGTAATTTTTTAAAGGTACTATGAAGTATCCATTCTAGTTCAGTATTTTCACATTTCAAAAGAAAATTAAAATATTGACAAATAGTACCATAGATATCTGATTCAAGGAAGTTAGTACACGGTATTATTAAAAAAACCCTGGAATTTACTGTGAGCTTTAATAAATTGACTTCTTTGTAGCTAGATTTCCTATCAAATCATAATTTTAAAAGTCATCCTAAAGTTAAGATGCACAAAAGCACCATATAAATGTATACATGAGAATATGTTTCTACAGTCTTACATCCATCCAAATTTTTACTTTAAGGTATCATTTTCATGATAATCTGAATAATAGATTCAGCTGTCGGTAAGTCTGAATGTTTGTGTTATCCCCCTCAATCTTAATACCCAATGTGATGATATTAGGAGATGGGGCATTGAGGGGGTGCTTGGGTCATGAAGGGGATGTTATTCAGAAGGAGACCCCATAGAGCTCATTGGTCCTTTCCACCACGTGAGGATACAAGAAGTCTAATCTACAAGACAGCCCTCACCCAACCATACTGGCATCCTGATCTAAAATTCCCAGTTTCCAAAAGTGTGAAAATTACCTTTGCTCTTTGTGAACTAGTCAGTCTGTAGGATTTCATTAAGGCAGCCCAAACAGATTGAAACAGCTTTTAAACTTTGAACTTGACAGTCAAGGGTACAAAACCTCCATTTTACAGGATACTTAAGTTCTCGAGATCTACCACATATCATAGTGCCAATCACTAACATTACCACATTGTATACTTAGTATTTCCTAAGAGGGTAGACCATTTGTTATTACCATAAGACCATTTGTACAAAATAAGGAGGGGGGGAGGGAACTTTGAGAGCAGATGAATAGGTCCATGGTTTTGATGGTGGTGGTGGTTTCATCGGTATATCCTCATCCCCAAACTCATCGAGTTGTATAAATTACATATACAAGTTTTTTTCCCCTTTATTTACCAATCATACCTCAGTAAAGTGGTTTGACAATGTGAACTGTATCTATCACACAAAATAAGGACAACAATTTTTAAAGGTCATCTCTCAACTCCTAGATCATAAAAGTTTTAGCCTCAAGAGAAATTTCAACAATGAATAGGAAGCACATAAATTGTGCATTTACATATAGGGATTCAGCTATTGGTGCTTCGGCTAAGGAATAAGAATGGGAGAAGCAGCGGCAGTGAGAGACAGAGGAGAGGAAATGCGTACAGTGTGGTTGGTCCCCTCCTCATTCCATTTATGGCCTGGATAAAATGCATGCACATCTCTTGTGTGAAAGGCGGGGGGGGGGGGGGCGGGAGGGGGGTGTGTGTGAATCTACTCTTCTGCGTTTGGCCCTGGTCCACAAAGGCTGAACAGGAGCCAGTTTATTAATCTGGTCTCATCGGGGAGGTAGGGACAAGAAAGTGAACCTAGATGTGCTGGACACATTGAAAGTCTTTGGAAACTCGATGGAAACTCAAAACACTTCCCTACCTGTTCCCTGCCCGTGTCTGGAATACTTGAGAGACAAATGAGTCACCGAGCTGCAAGCAGCACCCCAATTACTACGGAGCAGTGGTTTCGGCCTGTAAAACTTTCAGTCTAGAAAAATAGATATGCTTTTTTTATTTTCTTCAGGCAACTGTCACCGGAGACCGTGAAAAGCTGAACGACCCAAGTTGGGTTCCTTTCACCAAACTCAGCAGTCATGTAGGTCCTAACCCTGGCCTTGGGGAGAGCAAGGAGTTCAGTGACAAGCCCAAGTATCATTTGTATCAGTCAATATAGTCTTCACTGGAAAGGTACACCAGAAACAGGGAATTCACACCTCCCTGAATGTCCGTCCCCATCTTGCAGCTTTCTAAAATAAGTTCCTCTATATGTGATATTTTGGCCTTATACTCAGACATGTGACCCTAACTCTATTTTTTTCATTATGGAAGACTAACTTAAGACACAGTACTTCACCAATGTCTTACACGGTCTTTGCAGCTTTATACCCCCTCGACTAAAGCTTCTTTATGAGTTAGGAACTGTGTGTTTCTAAGTTTTGTCTCATGGCTTGGCATAGACTAATATTCCATAGGGTTTTAGTAAACAATTGACCAAATACAAAATAAATAAGTAAATAACTAGAATGTATTAGTTCTATGATCACTAAAGTATTCAGTGACATCACCTAGTTCAGTCACCTACAAGGGTTCACGAACCTGAAAGAATATGTATACGCACATCTAGTTTCAACTTAGAGCATGTGTAATTATACACTAATTTAAATCCACGTATCCCTGCATAAACCAACGAGTCTGTATAATGTTTAAAGCATTCCAGATCTTTAGGGTTTCTGCAATGGGATGTTCTCGTGATCCTTCCCTCCCTTGTCCTTGTTATAAATAAAATTTAATGAGGAGTTCTTGGTCCTTTAGTATTTTCCAAAATGACCCTAGCCACTAATTGGCTAAACTGAACAGTCACCACCTACTTCCTTTTGCACAGCATGAATTAAGCAGCCGTTGCTTAATAAAAACCTGTAATATTTGGAGCAAACCACCTCTAATCAATGGAGCATGAATGATCCATTCTGCACAGTCAAGTAAACAGTACAGAGTTCAGCAAACTTATTTCAATGGTGAGGAAGTGAAATATTTCCAACCATTTCTATTGGAATAGGAAAGGCAAGGCTAATAATAACCTCTGAAACTAAGGGAAAGTTTTCCTGTAATGGATGGGGAGGAAATGCTGTTTCACAGAAAAAGTCTTGAGGTTCACACAAAATTAAGCTTGTTTGGCACGGTTCTTTAAATATATGCCAAGCACACATTAAGCATTCACATTAAGGTATGCTTTTCTCTCTTGGCACTCTAAGACTGCATTAGGCAAGGGTTTCACATCTTTAAATTGTTCTGAATAATTTCTTCTTGTGGTAGCCTTAGCATAAAGTATTCAAAATATCCCAGGAGAAAGTCCCTAAATAGATGCTTTCCCAAAATAGACGTGCAGTGGGTCCTACCTTAAGTGTAATCTGACAAGGCTGAAAGAAAGCTTGTAGGATAAAAACAGCTTAGAATCAGATACTGAGAACGAAGGACATGATTTCAGAATATTAGGCAATTTGTAATACTCTCACAAGTTTGGCCACTAGTTCAGAAGAACTAATTGAAATGCAGAGCAGACAAAACACAATCAGGAGGCTTGGAGAACAACATTCAAACTCACATATGCTAACAACATGTAATTTCTTAGGTCACTTCTCACTGTTACTGTTTTTTTTTTTTAATTTCATGAGCTTCTGATTTTCTTAAATTTAAATACATATTAATATCTTAACTGATTTTAAGACAACCTCTAGCCCTTGAAGCCAAATTTACTTTTTGGGGTTTTTTTGGACAAAGTGAAAACATATTAAGGCATGGCTATGCTTAGGGCATTTCCTTAAGAAAGAAAGAAAAAAAGCTTAAGTGTGTACAGAAAACAGCAATGGGGGAATTTTTAAAAATGTAACTCTCTGGGGGCTCCTGGGTGGCTTGGTCGGTTAAGCGTCCGACTTTGGCTCAGGTCACGATCTCATGGTCCGTGAGTTCAAGCCCCGCGTCGGGCTCTGTGCTGACAGCTCAGAGACTGGAGCCTGTTTCAGATTCTGTGTCTCCCTCTCTCTCTGCTCCTCCCCTGTTCATGCTCTCTCTCTGTCTCAAAAATTAATAAACGTTAAAAAAAATTAAAAAAAAAATGTAACTCTCTGAGCTGTCCCCAGCTATTCTGGTTGAATAGATTTGGCTGCCCTAACACAACAATACTCTAAAGCTAATCCAATGTGAAACAGTGCTACACAAAGTGGGTGAAGATTGTCCTGGTCCAAAGACAGCCATTGGTCTCCAACAAGGTAAAGGCTGAAGACGAGGGGAAACTTTCAGAAACATTTACATCCATTTAAAAAGGTAGTTTCACGTTTTTTCAATCTAATGATAAAATCTGGTTCCTCCCCTTATGCTGCATTATACTGGCAATTAAAGACTTCTTTCAAAATTAATTACTTAAAGTTTATTTATTTTGAGAAAGAGCAAGAGAGACAGAGTGCTAGCAAGGGAGGGGCAGAGAGAGGGAAACAGAATCTGAAACAGCCTCCAGGCTCTGAGCTGTCAGTGCAGAGCCTGACATCGGGGGGCTCGAACTCTGAATGGTGAGATCATGACCTGAGCTGAAGTCAGACGCTTAACTGAGTGAGCCACCCGGGTGCCCTTCAAAATTATTTTTAGAAGGAAAGGATTCCAAGAGTTGGGGGGAAATGGAGAAATTTGTAAAGTTTATTTTAGTAAAAATAAATTAGAAAATTTAGGCAGAGGGAGGTTTGTAAACTGTTAAATTCAATTATCGTTGCTTAATTCTAAAATATTTTGATACTTTCTAATTATAATTGTTACTGATTCTTAGTTACAACTGTTCTGGTCGGAAAATATGGGTATGATTTTAATCCGTATAAATTTATCAGGACTTTCTTCATGACATGGTCTACTTTAGCAAGTATTCTATTTATAATACAAATATGAGTATTCTGCAGGTGGCTGGCTATATTATTCAATGAGTATCAACTGGCTGAGTATTATTCAAATAATCTATACCTGTACATAGATTTTCTATTTTTGCTATGAAATATGGAAAAAAAATTATGTTAAAACCTCCAGATTATGAATTCCCACTCTGCTATAGGTGTGTATGCAAACTAAAGCTAATGTTACCCAACGATAACTGTAACCTTTGGTCAAAATAAAAAAAAAACAAAAACACAGAGCAAGACATGGCAGCGGAGAACAGGTGGAGAGCGCATAATGTAGTAGGTTTGCATCAGCACTAAGGAATCCTGAGCCTAAAGACTTTGAACCTCCTATAATGGGCCGCAAACAAAGCTCTCCATTATGCAGAGGGAGATATTATCATTACTACACTAGTTATTAAATATACTTGTCTCTTTCAGAGAGAGATGTTATTTTCATTTCCAAAGCTATTTGCTATATAAACATCCATGAAAAGACTTTTCAATATGATCTCTCAGTGTATTCGCTGGTAGGGTTTCAAGATGAAATGAAGAATACCCAGTTAAATAGGCTTTTCAGGTAAACAATTTGTTTTAGTAGAAATATGTCCCTTGGAGTGTTTGTGATAGACCTACACTGAAAGCTACCCACTGTTTATCTGAAATCCAAGTTTAAGTGAGCATCCTCTTATTTCCCCAAATGGCTTGAAAGACAGGACGAAATGTCAGAGAGCCATGGAAAAATGTCTACCGGCCGGGAGTTTCCAAATTTTGTTTTCCTGGTTTTTTTTGTTTTTGTTTTTGTTTTTAATTTTTGTGACTTTTCCTCCAGGGCAAGCCTCAGTTGCTAATATAAGATAGCAGGATAGAAATTCCACTGTCTTTCTGGATGGAGGAAATAGGAAAAAGAACCCAGACAGGAGAGAGAGAAGCGAATCCAAGGGAGAGGGAGAACCAGAGAAGGGTATTCCAAGTCTCTATGGGGGCTAAAATTCTCAGTCTTGCCCCCCAACTATGCATGCACAGGAGAGACTCAAAGGACCGTAGTAAAAAATAGCAAAGTGAGATTGGACCCACTGCTCACAGAAGGATAGCTTTAAGTCTGGTTATAACAAGACTGCCTGGCTGCTAACACAGGAACACCAACATCTTCAGGTGATTGCATCTGGACATGAAATCAGAGTTTAAACAACATACAGTCACAATGCTCAGGAGACGATCTAAATGTTTTTGGTAAACAATAAATTAGGAACACAAAGGATATGTTGACCTTTTCTCAAGAAATAAAAAAAAAAATACATGGAACTATCAGAAAAAAAACCTCAGAGCAACTCCTACAACCATGGTCTTGAAAGCAAAAAAGAATACACATGAAATACATGAAAAAGACAGGAAATCTTAGCAGAGAGAATAAAAACAATTTTGGAATGAAAACTACAATTTTTGACTTAAAAATATGATAAATGGGCTTAATAGCAGAATGGAAATAAAAACATCAGGGACTTCAAGATTGATAAATTATGAACTTTGAGAGGCTCATAGGGAAGGAAAAAAAATGCAAAGAAGGAAAAGACTTCCAGAAACTCCAGGACAAAAGTTCTAACAAATGAGTAATTGGAGCCCCAACGGGTCAGTGAGGGAAGTGGAACACAACAATATGTGAAGAAAAATAGCTGAAAATTTTCCAAAATTGGAGGGAAATGTAAATTAAGAGTAAGAACTAGTAAGAGTAAATCAAAGTGAACAAAGCCTAGCTATGTCCTGATCAAACTGTTGAAAATCCAAAGATAATGAAAATATCTTGAAAGACAATGGTGGAGGGGCAGTATTCCATGAATTTTGGGATCAATTAAGGGGATACAAAATGCCCAATATCTACATACAATATCTACATACACTGCCCATATCTAAATAAAAAGGATTATCCATTTCCCTCTTAAGTTGCTTAAAATGTACATGAGAATTTAAAGCAAAGATTCTAGTGTTGAGACTTACGGTATCAGCTATGACATGTAAAGAGCTTGGAAGCTGTCACCCTCATCTTTACAAGAGAAAGCTGGAAAAACTAAGAAATGATGACTGTGTTGGACACATCAGAGAATTGAGGTTTCTGGGGGAAATGCCAGCCTGTAGTCTTGAAAGATGGGCACGTCCAGAGAGACACAAGCAAAGTCAGCTTCCCTAGAGCAGAAGCCACTTAAGGGCTAAGTCAATGGGAACACTTAAATGGGAATTGTGATGAACTGCTGGAGGCTGGCTGGACTATGAGGAAAGTGAAAGTATTTGAGGACCATATCCTAGAAGGGGGCCGACACTTTTCTTTGGCTTTACCTCCAAAAGCAATCTACCGTGTCTTTCCGGTGAACAGACAGGAAAGGTCTCTACATACATCTGGAAGGAGGAAGGAAAAAGTAATCATTATAAAACACAAATGCAATGTTAGAGCTGGCACCACGAACGTGTTTCTGTCCAATGCAACTGACCAGTCAGGCTGCTAATAAGAATACAACCTGAACAGCACTATCAAACAACTTGATCAATTTGACATTTATGGAATAATTCACCCAACAGAATGCACGTTCTTCTCACGTAGAATATCTGCCAAAGTAGTACACATTTGGGACCTTAAAATACAACTGTGGGCAGGCAGGGTGCAGTGCCTGGACGGCTTAGTCAGTTGATTGTCTGACTTTGGCTCAAGTCACAATCTCACAGTTGCTGAGTTCGAGCCCCATTCCAGGCTTGCTGCTGTCAGCACAGAGCCCACTTTGCATCATCTATCCCACTCTCTCTCCCTTCCCTGCTCATGCTCTCTCTCTCAAACCTAAATAAAACATTTAAAAAACCCTACAACTACACATGTGTAAAATTACATAAATGATACAAACTATGTTCTAAGATAACAATGGAATCAAATGACTTTGAAGGCTATAAAATCTGCAAGTATTTGAGAAACAAGCAATGTACTTCAAACGACACATTTGTGAAAGGTTTGAGAGAAAAAATTTAAGAGTACTTTTAAAACAAAAATGTTTCTAATGAAAATGTTTGGGATGAAGTAAATGTTTAGAGGGGAATTTATAGCATCAAATATATTCATTAGGATATATATAAAATAATCTAGAATTCTAGCTTAAGAAACTATAGAAAAAAAAACCCAAATTACTCCTAAAGCAAGATGAATAAAAGTAATGAAAGAGCAAAAACCAATTAAACTGAAAACAGGAAAATTGAAGGGGAAAAAAAAATGAAACCGAAAGATGATTCTTTGAAAACATCAACCGATAAACCTCTAGTGGACTAAGTGAGAGAGAAGCAAGGTGACAGACACTGGTCCAATGGTCATTAAATAAATACTAAAGTAATACTTCATGCTCACCAATTAGATAATTGAATGGAATAATGTAATTAAAAGAAAACACAAACTGTTAAAACTCAGGAGAAATAAATAGGCCGATATCTATTAAATAGGTTGATTCCATAAAGAACCTTCCGAAACCAAAACAAAACACAAAGCCCAGATGTGTTCACAAATCATTTCTACCAAGCATTAAAGGAATATAGATTACCAATTGTATACAGTATACACCAGAAAATAGAAGCAGCGAGAACACTTCTTAACTCGTTATGAATGCACGTTACCCAAATATCAAAGTCAGTAAATATTACTAGAACACAAAACCACAATCGAACATCTTTCATAAACATAGACAGAAAAATCCTAACAAAACATTAGCAAATTAAATCCAACATGTTTAAAAAAGAATTAGACATTGCAACTTGGTTTGTATTATTCCAGCTGTGCATGGCAAGTTGAGCATTTGAAGATCAACCAAGTTAACCTATTATGGAAAAAAAAAACCCTAAAGAATACAAATTGTTTAATCCTATGAAGTGTGATAGAATAAGCATTTGACAAGATCCTTATCTGCCCATAATTTAAAAATAAAGGACAGCCTCCAATTTGATAAAGCAATCCTACAAAGCACCTCAGACTAATATCATGGTAAATAAGTGAGAAATTGGATGCTTCCTTCCTAAGAATGAAAGCAAGGCAAGATAGTCTTTTTCACCATTTCTGTTCAATACTGTGCTGGAAATTCTAGCAAGTGCGAACAAAACAAAAGAAATAAAACTTTTAAGAAATAATTTTTACAACAATTAGGTAACATGGTGATCTATGTAGAGACTTGTAGAGAATCCACACAAAAGCTCCTAGAATGGAGTATAGCACATTTCAGGAGACAACATTAAAATATGAAAGTCAATGACTTTCCAGTAATCAGTAAGGAACAACTGTCATTTGAAATTTTTATAAAGACACCACTTGGCGTAGCTCCCCAAAAAATTAGGTATAAAGCTAACAAAATATGTACCAAATCATATGTGGAAAGAACATACATGGAAAGAACACTGATGAAAGAAATCAAAGAACTGAATGGGGAAATATTTTTGTACATGCCCTGAATTGGTAGATTTCATATTGTTAAGGAAATCCATTGTTCTCAACTTGATCTATAAACTCAGTTCAATCCCAATCAAAATCATAGCAAGTTATTTTATAAGCATACACAAATTTAAAATTTAAAAGGGAAGCAGAAGATGTGGTTTGGCTGACACAAACATGCAGAGCAAACTTGGAGGACATGGACTGTATGATTTAATGACTGCCTGTGAAGCTTCAGTAATCAAGAAAAAGGGTGTTGGCAAAATAATAGATAATAAAACAGAAAGCCCAGAATAACACACACAAATATGTTTAACTAATTCTGACAAAGATACAAAGGAAATTCAATGGTGAAGTGATAATTAAAAAAAATGGTTCTGACACGATTAAATACCCTTATGCAAAAAAATATTGAACTTGACACATACCTTACACCTTCACAAAAACTAATTAAAAATAGAGCATAGACACAAATGGAAATGCACAGCTATAAAACTTCTATAGGATATAAGAAAAAAAAACATGACATTGGAATGAGTTTTTAGACATATCAAAAGCATGGTTAAGAAAATAAAGATATGTCAGACTTTATTTTTTAAAGTTTATTTATTTTGAGAGGGAGAGTATGAGCAGGGGAGGGGGAGAGAGAGAGGAGGAGAGAGAGAATCTTAAGCAGGAACCTCGCTGTCAGCTCAGAGCCCCACGCAGCATTCCATCTCATGACATGTGAGATCGTGACCTGAGCCAAAATCAAGAGTCAGACACTTAACACACTGAGCCACCTAGGCACCCCATTGGATTTAAATTTAAACTCTTTTCTGCAAAAGCCACTGCTTAGAGAATGGGATTACAAAAGCCACACATTTCAAGGAAATACTTTTAAATATTTTTGATACAAATATCTGACATATATATGACAAAGGACCTGTATCAAAATATACAGGGATACTTAACAGTAAGCAATTTTTTTAAAGGGGCAAAAGATTGGAAGAGATATCACATTAAATAGGATGTACAGATGGCAAATAAGCCACAAAACCATTTGTCATCAGGGAAACATAAAACGATAAGGTATCACTTTGCACACAATAGAAAGGCTATAATAAAAAAAATGCTGGTGAATATACAGAGCAATAAAAAGTCTCATTCATCACTGATGGAAATTCAAAATGGTAGAGCCACGTTGCAAGACACTTTAGCCATTTCCTATGAAACTAATTATAATCTTACCATATCATCCAACAATCATAGTCTTAGGTATTTATCCAACTGATTTGAAAACTTATATTCACACAAACACTTGCATGTTAATGTTCGTTGCAACTCCATCTAGAAACAACTGAGATGTTCTTTTTTTTTTAATTTTTTTTTCAACGTTTATTTATTTTTGGGACAGAGAGAGACAGAACATGAACGGGGGAGGGGCAGAGAGAGAGGGAGACACAGAATCGGAAACAGGCTCCAGGCTCTGAGCCATCAGCCCAGAGCCTAACGCGGGGCTCGAACTCCCGGACCGCGAGATCGTGACCTGGCTGAAGTCAGACGCTTACCCGACTGCGCCACCCAGGCGCCCCCTGAGATGTTCTTGAATAGGTAAATGGGTAAACAGTTTGAAGCGAATCAAGAAATGGAATACTATTCAGGGATTAAAAATAAAAAAAATATATAGCATAAAGCAATGGAAAATATGGCTGAAATTTAAATGTATTTAAAAGTATTATCTATGTTTCCATACTTTCACAGAGATTGTAGAGAATTATTGTTTCTTCCTATGTTTGGTAGAATTCACCAATGCAACCATCAGAGCCTGATGCTTTCCGTTTTTGAAGATTAATTATTGACTAAATTTCTTTAAAACATGTAGGCCTATTAAAATTTGTAAATTTGGATTTCAAAGGAGCAAGAAAATACAATTATCTTTATTATACACATTACGTTAATATTTTGTAGTTTCTTAAATGTAACACAAATTACAAAAGAAGCCAGTATGAAAAGGCCTCATACTGTATAACTCAATTTATATCATATTCCTGAGAAGGCAAAACTCTGGAGAAAGTCAACAAATCAATTGATTCTACCAACTTTTGGAAGGAAGGGTTGAATACAGAAAACACAGAAGATCTTAGGGTGATGGAACCGATTTTGTGTGATACTGTAATGTTGGATGTATGAAACAGCATTTGTCAAAACTCATTGAGCTTTATAGCAGAAAGAGTGAATCTCATGGTATGCAAATAGAAAACAAATTGAAAGGCAGGGACATCAAGAAAATCCCAGGATGATATAGTGACTGTGGTAACAAATCATTTAACTGTAGTGGGAAGAATCTCTTTGAAAGGGATATGCAAAGGTGTTGACCTAAGTAACTTTTGAAGTGAGTGAAGTCTCTCAGACTCAAGGCAAAAGAAACTGTACATAAATCTCTACCCCACTTGTTAGAGTTGTTTTCCAAGGGAATATAGGTTGATAACATACCCATGCTTATGTGCACACACAGTAAAATGAACAGTTAAGGAAATGCATGGTAAGTATGTCAAAAGCACACTAGAACCAACTGAAAGAGATCCCAATGGCCAAAATTAGAGGTGTTTGAGCAAAAAAAGAAATAAAGAATTATTGGACTATAACTTAAAGTACAAAATAAATACTGGGGCACCTGGGTGGCTCAGTCAGTTAAGCATCTGACTCTTAATTTGGGCTAGGTCATGATCTCATGGTACATGAGATCGAGACTTGCATTGGGCTCTGTGCTGACAACACATAGTCTGCTTGGGATTCTCTCCTCCGCTCCTCCCTCTCTGACTCTTCCCCACTCACTCTCTCTGAAAAATAAACATTGAAAAAAAGTATAAAATATCAATGAATATGTACTAATGTAAATAGTATAACTATTATAAGTGACTAAACAAATGAATTAATGGGGGCTATACAAATATCCATGCAGAAGAACTCCAAATAATATATGTAGACACTCCACCCTCAAGGATTTGGCACATAAATCCCCCAAAAGTGTGTTCTATGTATAACAACTTTCTTTCAAAGGATGCAGTATGGAAAGTGGAGAAAAGACTTTTTTTTAGTAAAGAAATTTAAATTTTTGGACACTTATTGTATTGTTCAATGTATGATTTCTAGCAAAAATATCCTGTGCTCCTGAAAATGTGATTTTCTCCTGTTATTGAGGACACAAGTCAATTAATTTGGTTAATACTGTTATAAAAAGCTTTTGACATTGTAATATTTTCATCTAATTTGTCTATAAATACTGAGTGACAAAAATTAATATTTGCAATTATAAATAAGGATTCCATTTCTTCCCTCACTTTTTTTCTTTAGTTTCTACTTCATGAGTTTTCAAGCAATGTTATTAGGTCCATTTCTATTTAGGTTGTATTTATCTTTTTGATACACTGACCTGTTAATATAATACCAATTTAGTTACTGGTAATATTAAAATCTACATTTTCTGAAATTTACATAGCCACTAGCACTTTTATAATACCATGACCATTGAGTCAAATTTGACCTACCTTCTGTTTTGTAAATACATTTTACAAATTTATTAAAATACAGCTATGCCTATACATTCATGTGTTATCTATGGTTCCTTTTCCAGTGCTATGGCAGAGTTGAGTAGTTCATTGTAAAACCTAAAATATAATATAATGGAATGTGATGTATAATAAAGTTAATTATATTTTATCTCTCCTTTGAAATTCCTAGTATGTTTGGCTTACTATCAACATTGGATTTACAAATTTGAATAGGCCTATACATTTTAAAGAAATTGAGTCAATAATTAATAACCTTCAAAAATGGAAAACATCAGTCTCTGATGGTTGCACTGGTGAATTCTACCAAACATAGGAAGAAATAACAATTCTCTACAATCTCTTTGTAAGTATAGAAACATAGATAATACTTTCCTACTCATCCTATGGGGCCAAAATTGCCCTAATACCAAAAGCAGACAAAGACATTATAAGAAAGCTATGTAGATAAACAGAGATGCAAAAACCCTCAACAAAATATTACCAAATCAAATCCAACAATATATAAAAAGTTATACAGTACAAAAAGTGGATTTATCCCAGGTGTGCTAGGCTGGTTCAACATTTGAAACCAATTAATAAATCCATCACATCAACAGGCTAAAAAGAAAAATCCTATGATCATATTAATAGATGCAGAAAAAGCATTTGACAAAAATCCACACCCACTGATGACAAAAACTCAGTAAACTAGAAATAGAAGGGAACTTAACTTGATGAAGACTATCTACAACAACAACAACAACAAAAGCTACAGCCAACATCACACTTAACGGTAGAAACTTGAAACTTTGCCATTAAGATCTTGTACAAGGCAAGAATATCCTTTTCAACACTCTTTTTCACTATCATACTGGAAGTTCTGGTTAGCACAATAAGAAAAGGAATACAGATTAGGAGGGAGGAAACAAAACCATTTTTGTTCGTAGTTGACATGATTGTCCTTTACAATGTAAAGGAATTGACAAAAATATTCCTGTAACTAATAAGTGATTATAGTAAGGTTGAAGTAAGCATGGTTATATACAAAAGCCCATTAACTTCAAATTCCCCTTGTTCATATATAGAAGTATCAATGAACAAGGGGAATTTGAAATTAAAAGCACAGGATCATTTTTTTAGCCCTTCTCAAAAGTGAAATACTTAGGTATAAAACTAACAGTATATGTCCAAAATCCATATCAGGAAAACTATAAATAAAATCAAAAAAGAACTAAATAAAGAGACATTCCATGTGCATGGACAGTAAGATTCAATATTATCTTGGACAAAGATGTCCGTTTTTCCCAACTTAATCTATACATTTGATGCAATCCCAACTAAAATCCCACCAAGCTATTCTGTGGACATTGACAAACGAATACAAAGGTTTACATGGAGTGCCCCTAAACCCAGAACTGCCAACATAATATTTAAAGTGAAGAACAAAATTGGAGGATGGATACTCCTGGACTTTAAGACTTATCATAATGCTACACTGTGCCATTTGGCAAAAGAAAAGACATATAGATAAATGGAACACAATAGAAAACCCAGAAATAGATCCACAAAGTCAATGGATTATTGATCAAGAAGCAAAAGCAATACAGCAGAGCAAAGATAGTTTGTTCAACAAATGGGGCTGGAATAACCGGACATCCACATGTAAAAATAAAACAGAAACAAAAACACCAAAAACAAAACCAAAAACAAAAATGTAGACAATAACTTTTCACCCTGTACAAAAATGTATTGGAAATGGATCATATATCTAAATGTAAAACACAAAATCATAAAACTATTAGAAGATATCATAGGAGAAAAACCTAGATAACCCTGGGTATGTCCATGAAATTTTAGATACAACACAAAAGGCATAAATCATGAAAAAAAATTGATGAACTAGACTTAATTAAAGCTAAAAACTTCATTGCAAAAGACAGTGCCAAGACAACAAGCGTAGTCACAGACTGGGAGTAATATTTTCAGAAGACACATCTTTTATCAGATGTATATATATTTATAAATATATATAAATGTATAATATACACATGTTATGCATATATACATATGTACTTACACACACACACACACACACACACACACACCAGTCAGTTGAGCATCCGACTTCGGCTCAGGTCATGATCTCAGGGTTCATGAGTTTGAGCCCCACGTGGTGCTCTGTGCTGACAGCTCAGGGCTTGGAGCCTGCTTCATGTTCTGTGTCTCCCTCCCTGCCCCTCCCCACTCACACTGTCTCTCTCTCAAAATATATATTTTTAAAAAAATGAAAATAAAAAAAAATGGGCCAAATGCTTCAACAGACACCTCACCAAAAATAATATACAGATGGCAAATACGCTTAGGAAAGGATATTCCACATCATATGCCGTCAGCGAGACACAAATTAAAATGAGATAGCACTATATACCTATTAGAATGGCTAAAATCTAGAACGCGGCCAACACTGAATGCTGGTGAGATTGTGGAACACGGGACTGCTCATTCATTACTAATGGAAATTGAAAATGGTACAGCCACTTTGGAACAGTTTGATAGTCGGTTAAAAAACAAACCAGACTCTTTGCATTTGGTCCAACAATTGTGCTCCTTGCTATTTACTCAAAGGACCTATCAACTTCTATCCACAAAAAATATGTGCACGGATGTTTATATAGCCAACTTATTCATAGTTGCCGAAACATGGATGCAATCAGGATCTCTTTCAGGAAGTGTATGGACAAAATGTGGCGTATCTAGATAATGGAAAGTTACTCCATTTTTTAAAAAAATGAGCTATCGTGCCATGAAAATCCATGGAGGAACTTTAAGTGCATATTAAGGGACAGAAGTCAACCCCAAAGGCTATATACTATACAATTCCAAGCATAGGACATTCTAGAGAAGGCCAAACTATGAAAGCAGTAAAGAAGTCAGTGGTTGTCAGAGGTTGCGGAAAGGATTTTTAGCCAGTGAAAATACTCTGTATAATACTACAGAGATGAATACATGTCATTATACATTTGTTCAAACCCATAGAATTATAACACCAAGAGTGAACTGTAATGTGAACTACTAACTTTGGGTGATTAAATGTCATTGTAGGTTCATGAATTGCAATAAATGTACCATTCTGGTGGGGAATATTAATAATAATGGGAATATTAGGCATGTGGTAGGGCCAGGAGGGTATATGGGGAATATCTGTATCTTTCTCATTTTTCTGGGAAACTGAAACTGCTCTAAAACTGAAGCTTTAAAAAATATCTTCACTTCATTCTTATTTTATGTAGTATTACAATTCTAGATCACATTATTTTTCTTCTACCACTACAAAGGTATTAATATTTTAGAGTCTTGGAGGAAAAAAGGAAAAAATGCAACTGCAATGTTTTTAGTAAGTGAAATATCATACGCACACACAAACTCCTATATGGGAAATATACCAAATGGTCTTCTGAATAACATTAGGAGCATCTGAAAAATCGTTCATAATAGGCTAGCACCTAAATGAATTTAATGGGAGGAGCTTGGCAAGAAATGAGGCTAAAGTCAATATTTTAAGTGAGTAGCAAAGATCTCTAACATATTCAGGTGAAAGAAGTAAAAAAGGACATGGTCAGAAAAATTCACATGGCTCAGTTTGAAGCATAAAGTTCAAAGGAGCAATGACAAGAGATCTGTCTGCTTTATACACTAGAGATTTTAAAGACTCACCTGAATAGGGCAAAGATTCACTCAGGAATACAAACAGCTTTGAATACATTATGCTTTCATTTTTAATGGATTTTGAGGGTGACTGACTTAGTAAGGCTAAATTTAAGGCAGCCGCACTGAAGAAAGGGATTGCAGTAAGGAAATTGCTAGAGTTATCTGAACAGAAATAACCAAAGGTTAAAACACAGCACAGATCATGGAGAATGCATATAAATTAATACGATGTCATCAGAGATTGAATATATGGAACAGTGAAAGAGACAGAGGGGGATAAATCTAGAATGGTGCCCACATCGGTGGCCTTTAGGACTTGCCATGAGGGCAGCTAGTTAGTGAGATGGAGATCAACGAAGAAAAGGAGAAGGAGGGACATAAGTTCATGTAGAATCCCTTAAAGCCTGATGTTCCTACTTATAGGCAACGCCATATGTAGGTCTGAAGCTCAGAAAAACTATCTGGATGGCAGAAGGATGTTTTGGAGCACACGTCATCACCACCGGAATCTTTGGCATGATGAGATCCCTTGAGAAAGAATGTGAGAAGTCTGCCTAGGTGGCAGGGCGGGAAAGCCTAAGAAACATTAGCAATTCAGGTACAGTTACAAAAAGAAACCTGTAAATGATTCTCAGAAAGATGAACCAAAGAGGCAGAAGGAAACAAATGGAGAAATTGTCATGAAAGCCAAAGGAAGAGAGTGTTTCAATGAAAAGATAACACTGACAAAAGAGCAAAATCAAGAGCTTTGAACCTGTAGAGATGGCTTTAAAAGGAAATAAAAATAACTCTAAGAGATCTTGCTATCTACAGATGAATCTGGTTCAAAGAATAGATGATCTCCTTTTGATCTGGGAAAATTCCTTAAGCCTGTACCTCAGTTTCCTCATTTGTAAAATTAGTAGAGAAATATTTCACCTGCCACATGCATTTTTTCCTATCAGAAAAACTCATATATGTAAAATATTTATAGCAATACCTAATTAATAGTGCACGTTATGCCTGTATTTGGTGTTATCTGAATTTTTGTTTCCTCCCTTGGATCTACTGCTGTGATTGGGGGAATATTTTTTGGCTAAAATTATACAAATACATTTCTGTATAACTTGTTATTTTAATGTTTTTGAAATTTGCGTGAATATGTACACCATAATCTGTGTCCTATCCTTGAATGTGAATAGTACTGACTCCTATCATAGCACACCAGGACGCTTTGGGAGGAAGTGCGATTACCAAATGTGACTAGGGTCTATTACTGCCAGAGAATGTGCCAGATTTCCTCTTATCTCTTCAAAACATGTCCCCTAAAGTACAGACAGGCTAGGTGGTTAATCCCTACGCCGCAGATAATTACAGGGTAGATGTTACGGTAATTGAAGGTGTTGGTGCCGGACCACTTAACCTTGGAAGAAGTGGGTTTTCTCTGAGCTGTGCTGGGGAAGATATGTCCCATATCCTGTAAGGATCTCCCAGTTTGACTAATTCCACCTAAATCGCATTATGCCAGTGACCTTAAATGTGTCATAGTTGTTGAGTGGGTATATTAAAATCATGACTTTACCTATCGAGAGATTACTGAGGAGCCTTGTACAAGTAATTTGAGTGTAGCTGGTGGATAAAAAGCAACAGTGTGATGGGTTTTGGGAAGCCAGGAAGTAAAAACGATGAAAGTGAAAACACGTGAAAGCGATGGGGATACCAAGTAGAGAATTGGCAGGCGACACACAATTGAGGGAGGGTCTTGTTTGTAAGAAAAGGATCTTTACAATGAGGGAATTTAACTTTGGGGCAGAAATGTGAAGAGATAAATAGAAGGTAGTAGGGGAGAGAGAATAGAGGAGTCTATGAAGGAAATTAAGACTGGGATCTAGATTAGAGTATGGGGGGCGCCTGGGTGGCGCAGTCGGTTAAGCGTCCGACTTCAGCCAGGTCACGATCTCGCGGTCCGGGAGTTCGAGCCCCGCGTCAGGCTCTGGGCCGATGGCTCGGAGCCTGGAGCCTGTTTCCGATTCTGTGTCCCCCTCTCTCTCTGCCCCTCCCCCGTTCATGCTCTGTCTCTCTCTGTCCCAAAAATAAATAAACGTTGAAAAAAAATAGATTAGAGTGTGGGGCATGAGCATCAGACTGAAAGAATGACCTCACACCATATAACATGCAGGACCCAATAACAGAAGGTCTCAGATAATACAGAGTCAGTTCTTACTTTTGACAGAAATTGTTTTAAATCCCCAGCTTGGCTTTGCTCATTTACTGCTCATTTTACAGATGGGTTAACCAAAGTGTGGAAGACTTACATACAAGGCCTGAAGTAACGTAACAAGTATGAAACAGAGCTACGGTCTAAAGCCAGACAGATTGGCTCTATAACCCCAGACTGTTGCTCCTATCCTAGATAGAAACTGTGGTGAATGCAGATAGATACGAAGTAGAAAGGGAAGAATATGGATACAGACCAAATACGGAAATATGAACGAGAAATTAGAGTTGAAACCTGTCTCTTCCTGTTTGATGGTTTGTCTGTCACCTATAATACGGAAGGCTCCGGTTACAGAGTTTATGGCAAGAAGCTAAAATGAGCAATTTTCAGGTGGATATTCAGATTGATAGAGATAACATTGTTATGTGCTAAAAAAAAAATAAATAAAAAGAGACACCAAGAGGCGTAAAGGTATTGTCCAGGGAATCAGTAAAATTCTGGATCAGAAAATTAGGCCTGAAGAGAAAATTGAATGAAAACAACAAAAAGATCCAGAGGATAAATCAAGAGAAGTCCTTTGTGTTAAGCATTTGGCTCCTGTCCACCGGTGATAGAGGGGCTGAAACAGGGACTGTGTTCACAGTGAAACACTCCTGAGAAGGTGGTCCTGAGAGTAGTCCCGTAAAGAGGAATCAAAGTCTGGACAAAGTCAGTCATATCTACCGTGGCCATTGTAAATGTCATCTCAGCCAAAGGTCTTTTGGTTTTACTTATAATACTGTTGGTGATATGCATTCACAAACCCTAATATATTCAAATGTTTACTTTCAAAACTCTTTGTCATCGCGATTTTTATTTTCATGTCTTAAGAAAACCTTCACTACCCTAATAGAAAACCTTCACTACCCTTCAATTCTTTCCTAACGTAAAACTTTCCTTTCACATATTTCGTCTTGAGACCATGTGAAGTTTATTTATTTATTTTTTCATTTAAGGAAGAATTTCCATCTCTAGACAATTTTCTAACTGAATTTATTCAGAACTTAATTTATTCAAGTATTCAATGAACACCCTTACCTCCAAAGGTAGATTTGTAGAATCTGCATGTATCACATGTCAAAGTCCCATACCCTTCCCTTAACACTGGTCTACTGCCTTTCTGAGGCTCACTTTCTCAGGAGGAGGATAGAGATAGAGGATAGACTTAGAGCAGAGGTACCTTAGCTGCTACATGCTGGATCAGAGCCATCCATACACCTGCAGCTGTCCATCCTCCCAAGGTCAAGGTCACTCACTCCAGCTCTTGCCAAACTACAGACGCACACTTTAAATCCATAACTGGTGTTTGAAACTATTGAGTATACACCACCTACTTGGTATACGGCATGATTGAGGATAAAACTGATCTAACATTTGCCAACAAAAGTATTGATGCTAATCAGAAAACAAAGGTAAGAATTCTGAGTAGCTATTTGGGGACAGAATTTCAGGTTAGGAAACTAATAGAGGAGGCTGGAAAAATAGTCTTTCGCTTGTTCAATAAATTCATAACTTTACATATTTTATCTTGCAACTCTATATGTTTTGATGTTTCTATATAGATTCGGATGCTTGTTAAAACTTTTTTTTCATAAATTACATCTACCTTTTGTTTTTAAATTAAATTTTAAATAGTTAACATACAGTGCAATACTGGTTTCAGGAGAACTCAGTGATTCATCACTCACCTATGATACCCAGTGCTCATCACAAAACGTACCCTTAATACCCATCCCCCATCTCCCACCCGCCTCCCTCCATCAACCCTCAGTTTGTTCTAAGTTGTTAAGAGTCTCTCATGGTTTGCTTCCATCTCCTTTTTCCCCTAACACAAGAAAAAAAACAGGCATTGGTGAGGATGTGGAGAAAGGGGAATCCTCTTCCACTGCTGGTGGGAATGCAAACTGGTGCAGCCACTCTGGAGAACAGTATGGAGGTTCCTGGAAAAACTAAAAATTGAACCACCCTACAATCCAGCAATTTCACTGTTAGGATACAAAAATACTGATTCATAGGGGTAGATGCACCCCCAATGTTTATAGCAGCATTGTCAACAATAGCCAACCTATGGAGAGAGCCCGAATGTCCATCATCTAACTTTTCTTCCATTTGATATATGCTTCTTTTGACATTCTATTCTGCTCACTCCAAACTCTTGATCATCTGTGGATCTGCACCTACGATTTATTTTTATCCTGATTCTCTGTCACTTTTTTTTTTTCATATCTAGCAAAAGAAAACAATTTCTGCCAGGATTTTTGTATAAAAGCACCATAAGAAATCCAAACGGGTGGCTGTGTGGCTCAGTCTGTTAGGCGTCCAGTTTCGGCTCAGGGTATGATCCCAAGGTTCATGGGTTCGAGGCTCACATCTTGTTCTGTGCTGACAGCTCAGAACCTGGAGCTTGCTTCAGATTCTGTCTCTCTCTCTCTCTCTGCCCCTCCCTTGCTCATGCTCTGTCTGTCCCTCAAAAATAAACACTCAAAAAATCCAAAAGACCCCTTCTGCCAGCAGTGGCCATCTTCATTCTTTCAGACATTTAGAGTAAGAGGCTGACTGCCTCCATGTCGGCAGAGATGGTTTGGAGTTTGACTGCAGTGTTAGAAGGATTCTGTCAGCCTCTAGGATGTCACTATTCCTACGGCCCTGCTCTGCTCTTGCCTGAGGGTCAGGACAGTATCATTCACCTCAGCTATAGGAAAAATCAAAAGAGCGCCTTCCAACTAGGCAACTCAGTTCAACCAATCCTTGTTTTAGATTTTCAGAAATATGATTCTTGGAAACCATTTGTCTTATTCTAAGTGTTGTCATGGGAACACTAAAAGTTTATTCAATCTATATCCTCCTCAGAAACAGAAGTTTTGAATCATCTCCTGAGAGCGTATCCAAAGCGTCAGCTTAAAGCTAACACCTTGTGGGACAAAGACCTTGTCCTTCAAAGTGTGTTATAAACTTGGAGGAGTTCGCCGTTACACAGGGATGCAGTCTTAATGATCTAACATGCCAGTTCTAGAACCCAAGGGTCAGAAGTAGAATGAGGTCTCTCACCATTACATTTATAGTCTTACTTGGGGAGTTTTGGCATCTTATCTGATGTGATAGATTAGACGTCCTGGCTCTGGGAATGATGGAGAAGGCGGACGATCAGTAGGATTCAATAAAATAGGTGTTAAGGCTTCAGTACCACTACCAGGAGGCCTAATCGTGTTCCTCCTTTGCATAGGCCACGAGGAAAGGAAAGGACCAGTCATTCTGGCAGGGATGATTACGTTTATCACGAGAACATAGGGTTATTGCTACCTGATAGGGACCTGGACAGACAGGTCTCAAAATCGATAGATCCCCTGAGGTTCAGGGCAAAGAGCCACCTGAGCAACTGCCATCCGATCAGTGTAAGAGGAGGTTCAGACCTCTCATGGGATAGCTGTCGGTTTTCTTCTCCTAAATGAGCAACCTAAAGTCACGAAAGCACGTAGCTGAGTTTGAGAGGAATCTAGAATGGGAGGTGGAAGAGGGGGGTGGCATGTAAATCATGACCTGAGACCCAAGTGCAGGTGGTCACAGAGTAATTGCAACTGGACCTCACATTGAAACAGAGGAAGGAGAGTCGAGATTTGACAGGGGTCTGAAGCGAGGCAATACAGAGGCAGACTTAAGTAGATGCTGTTGGTGCCTCTCATATCCTCTGAGCATTAAAGTAAATATGCTGAAGGCTGCCTATAGCAACGATTTATTCCTCTCTGCCTAGGACTTTTTTCTCGCTGGAAGAACATGCTCGATCTGGGTGCAGAGGTAGCAGGACCTGTTGGAGTTACTGTCCCCAGAATCAATCCTTATCCACAGAACTGGTGAATAAAATTCTTCCTCAGCCCTCTGGCATGTTGTATACTGGTTTCACAGTCCTCTGGAGAACTGATCTCTAGTTCCTAGAAGCAATATACTGGTCAAAGTCCCTTCAGTGGCTTCCTTTTCTCCTCCGTCTCACATTTTCACTCATTTAACTCACATTTCCTTTGGCTCATGTACCAAAGAAACTACCTGAACTGAAATCATTTTATCCGGATCTGATCCTGGGGATTCTGCTCCAAAATAAGACAATTTGGCTTGACAGATTTTGGCTGTTCCAGACTGAAGTATCAAGTATAATGGCTTGCTTTTTGTTAAAAAAACAAAAAAACATTATAATAAACTGATAAATACAAAAACAAAAAGGAACAAAAAATGCCAAAAATATTAAGTGATAAAAGTTATAAAACAGGAGAAATAATTGTTTACTAGTTGATGTGGGGACATTAGGTATATACTCTGTTAAAATGTTTCAGTACGCTATGAAAATTCTAGATAAATTAGATTCTTAAATAAAATTGAGAATATAAAACTTTTTTTCTATTTATTTTTTTTTTAACATTTATTCACATTTGAGACACAGAGAAAGACAGAGCACGAGCAGGGAAGGGACACACAGAATCAGAAGCTGGCTCCAGGCTCTGAGCTGTCAGCACAGAGCCCGATGCAGGGCTCGAACTCACGGACCGCGAGATCATGACCTGAGCCGAAGTCGGACACTTTAACTAACTGAGCCACCCAGGTGCCCTGAGAATATAAAATTCTCAAGGCAAGATTTTCCTAAAACCAAAGGGGATTTAGGATCTATGAAATTTTTTAAAGATAAAAGTAATCCAAAGTTAAAGAGGGCAGTTGTTGTGATGAGCACTGTGTATTGTATGTACGCGATGAATCACTAAATCCTACTCCTGAAACCAATATTACACTATGTGTTAACTAAGTAGAATTTAAATACAAACTTGAAACAAAAACATGTATCAAAATTGCCCAAATAAAATTAAATAGAAACAGTTTAAATTTTAATACTGGCAATTAAAAATATCTGCTATAAATATGTACTTTAACCTTGTTTGGAAGTATGGGATGAACAAAGCATTATGACAAAAAGTGTATTTTTATTAACATAAAAATAAAAGGTGTATCTTCTTCATGAAAATGAATTAACAAAATACTTTTCCAAATCAATGTATACCTTTAAAACTATGATAGGATAGAGTGCTTATAAAACATGGCATAGTTTTACCTGGAACTTAAACTCCATAAAGGCAAATATCTAAGGCAGCGAAGTCATACTTGTAAAGGATTAAACAGTGTAACTTTCTCCACAAAGTATCTTGGCTTACTATGAAATTATCATAGTATTAGGTAATATGATATTGGCCTACGATATAATAAAATAGCCCACCAGTAGACTCATGTATATACAAAATTTTTATAAAGATAGAGATTGCTTGCAGATCACCTGGGTAGAACATACCTTTTATTAAATGATGGTCAAAAAACGTGTTACTCGTATGGAGTAAATATTCCTACTTAACCTCACATCCTATGTAAAAATCAGTTTAATTTGGAATCATAGTGTAAATGAGGAAAGAAAATCTTTTGAATGGTTAGGAAATATAGGACACTATCTTATGATACCAAGGAAAGGAAAGCTTTCTTAATGGAAAATATTGATAAGTTATGTTAGAGTTTATAAAATTATATGTAATGACTATATATAGAATTGTTTGGAAAGTACGTGGAAAGCAACTTCTAAGAAATGAACAAAAGACACGAAAAAAAGCAATTCACAAAGTAGAAAATTCAAAAATCCTGGAAACTTTAAGGGTTATAAATCTTATTAATGATGAGAGAAATCTGTTAAACCAGAAAAACATCCCTTACACACATACTGGATGAGCAAAAACTAAGATTTATGTCAAATCCCCTAATGACCACGGATATATGAACATTGTGTAACTTGGTAAACCCTTTGGGATAGCTACTTGACAATGTACAGTTCATTTTAAAACTATTTTAGGGGCATTTGGGTGGCTCAGTCAGTTAAGCATCTGACTTAAGCTCAGGTCATGATCTTGAAGTTCATGGGTTCGAGCCCCGCATTGAGCTCTGTGCTGACAGCTCAGAGCCTAGAGCCTGCTTTGGATTCTGTGTCTCCCTCTCTGCCCCTCACCTGCTTGCTCTCTCTCTCTCATTCTCTCTCTCGCTCAAAAATAAATAAACATTAAAAAACATTTAAAAACAAACTATTTTGGACATCTGAAGTTTACTCCAATTATTTCAAAGATGAAACCTGATACTTTTAACAAAATAGTTACTCTAGAACAAGAAATTCAGACCAATGTGTCTATAGAGATTTCTCTCCTGCTTTTTGAATTACAAAAATAAAAAACAAACCAAAACAAAACTAACAACAACAACAAAAAACACACCAAAAACAAACAAAAAGAAAAGCCTCAACAAGTCATCATTAAATAAGAGAACTTCAACCCTGAGGCTTAGTTTCAGACTATTCAAGACCAGATTTGATTTATGACAGTAACAGCTGATTGTGCAACGATCTAGCTAAATCTATTTTCTCTTTTAAGTACAAAGGTACATTTTTTTTCATTTTGAATAAAAATACATTAAGTAGTTGCTTAATGACGTTCTGCTAATTAAAAAATTGCTTTTATAGGTTTTATTACATTCACCCATCACAAAAGACTCTCAGACTTAGGAGATGCAAAGTCTCATTTTTTAGGTTTTTATCTGCAGACTCTGAAAAAAACCTGATTTTTTAATTTTTGAGAGCGAGCGATACAGCACAAGCAGAGTAGAGGCAGAGGGAGGGAGGGAGACAGAGGATCGGAAGTGGGCTCTGTGCTGACTGCAGTGAGCCCCATGCAGGGCTCGAACTCATGAACCTTGAGATTATGACCTAAGGCAAAGTCAGAGGCTTAACTGATTGAGCCACCCAGGGGCCCCCAAACCTGATCTACTTGATCTTAGTTTTCTCACTTGAACAATATGAAAATACAGCTTTTGAAAAAAAAATTCAACTACCGATTTATGGAATCTGGTAGATTGTATTTTCCCCACGAATAGAGAAAGTAATTCAGAATATGCCCTTGGATATGTGTGTGTGTGTGTGTGTGTGTGTGTGTGTGTGTGTGTGCGCGCGGTAAAACATGTGACATGGAATCTACTGCTTTTATGAGAACTTTTACAATTTCTTCACATATTGCTTTCATTTTCTAAGGTGATAATCACGTTTTTACTTTAAGGAGGCATCAGCCGAGCTGAAACTTCATCACATATAAAACAAACAAAAAAAGGCATAAATAGAGCTAAAATCTGTTTTTAATTTTTTTTCTTCTACCTTTGCTTGTTTCCTTTGGAGATCTTTAATATGGAATTAACTACATAATTATAAGATGTCATTATGTAGACACAACTATAATTTCATTAAAAATGATAGGCACTTCAAGATGTAATTTATTCTAGACTTTATGTTTTTTTTGCAGCCTCAATTTCCCTCAAGCCTTTTAAGGGACAAGATGAATTTAATTACATTCACAGTAATGAATTAGTTACTTTTTATCCACAAATAACAATCTGCTTAAGATTTTGTTTGTTGACTGACTGGTTCTAAACAGAGGTCTTCCAGATGCTATTTTATAATGTGGTATATTAAGACACAATATACCAATTATTTATCATTCTTCACTGCTCTCTCACACTACATTAAGTGTCTAATATAACGTTAAAATATATTGAAAGGTCTTATTTTTAAAAATGATTTGTGTAATAATTTGTAGTGTTGTGATCTGCCAGAGAAACTCATATTTTAATTGGGAGGTCTTTAAAAGCATATGTATTAAAGGGATACCTTCAAATCCTGCAAGTAAATACAGAAATGAATATATAAAGATGGAAATAATTGTGGAGGCATAGATTTTCATTTTTTTATATTTTTTATAAAATATAGATTTTTTTATAAAAAATCTATATTCTATAAAAAATATAGAATTTTTTATAAAATATAGGCATAGATTTTATATGTTTTTTATAATTTAATGTAATTACTTTAATTGGAGTATTTCAAACAGAAGAATGGGTGAAAAATATGAAGAATTTTGGAAAGAGGGAGCATAAGCAGGGAGGGAGTAAGGGAGGGAACTTATTTTTTTAATTTTGTGTATTAACAGAGTAGAATAAAATAAGAATAAAGGATAAATCTGAATAGACTTGAAGGGGAAAATATAGAATTAAATCATTGGAGAATGGATGTTTTTTTTCTCCCTCAGTAAAATCATCTAAATATTTGGTAAACTATCTAGATATAAAATTAAGTTTAATTTTACCTAAATCCTATATACCAATAAATATTACTTTAAGTTACTGTAGTATAAAATGAAGTTATAAAATTCCAGAAATTTTAGGTTATGTATAAGTTCAATAAAAAGTCACTAAGATTAATTACATTTAGCTAAATAAAAATTTAAACATCTTTGTGTCAAATAGCAAGCATGACTTAAGATGTAACTTATGAGCTAGAAAAATTCATATTAAAATGTGATAAAAGTTGACCATTTTAAATATGGAATCATATAAGCCAATATAAAAGTTATAAAAGTCCCATTTAACAATGAAGTTCACAGATTATTTACTTCAAACAAATTTAATGGATAAATCTTCCCCAGTATAAAAAGGGATACATTTTATTTTATTTTATTTTATTTTATTTTATTTTATTTTATTTTATTTTATTTATTTATTTAAAAAAATTTTTTTTTTCAATGTTTATTTATTTTTGGGACAGAGAGAGACAGAGCATGAACGGGGGAGGGGCAGAGAGAGAGGGAGACACAGAATCGGAAACAGTCTCCAGGCTCCGAGCCATCAGCCCAGAGCCCGACGCAGGGCTCGAACTCACGGACTACGAGATCGGGACCTGGCCGAAGTTGGATGCTCAACCGACTGCGCCACCCAGGCGCCCCTTATTTTATTTTTTTAATCTTTACTAATTTTTGAGAGAGACAGACAGAATGGGAGCAAGGGAGGAACAGAGAGAGAAAGAGACACAGAATCCAAAGCAGACTCCAGGCTCTGAGCTGTCAGCACAGAGCCTGATGCAGAGCTCGAACTCATGAATCAGGAGATCATGACCTGAGCCAAAGTCAGACAGTTAACTGACTGAACCAACCATCGAGGTGCCCCCATAAAGGGATAAATTTTAAACAAATGTAACATCAACAGTGTTTTACAAAACCTAATACTTTTATTTAGAAGCACAGTTAAAAAAATATAACACATGGAATAAAACTTTCGAAAAAAACACTTCTCTCTCTCTCTCTCTCTCTCTCTCTCACACACACACACACACACACACACACACACACACACACAGCTATGTACACATTTATCCAGGACTTTGGACAAGATCACAATCCAGATATCCCCCCTGTATATATCCTCTAATAGAATTACAGATTCTTCTATAATAGCCTGTGTCATAATGTTCACTAATTACAAAGCAACGCATAAAAATTTTGGAAATCCATTTTAAAGCAGCCCTGTATGAAGCTATAAGGGCAAGTCTGAGTGGAAAGTAAAAAACAAAACAATACAACAATAACAACCAAGATTCATCTATACACTGCCTACAAGAGTCTCTTTTTAGGCCTAAAGACACCTACAGGTAGAAAGTGAGGGGATGGAAAAACAACCATCATGCTATTGGAGGGCAAAAGAAAGCTAGAGTAGCCATAGTTATATCAAACAAGCTAGATTAAAAAAACATTTTAACGTTTATTTATTTTTGAGAGAGAGAGAGACAGAGCATGAACGGGGGAGGGGCAGAGAGAGAGGGAGACACAGAATCTGAAACAGGCTCCAGGCTCTGAGCTGTCAGCACTGAGCCCGACGTGGGGCTCGAACCCAGGAGCCGCGAGATCGTGACCTGAGCCGAAGTCAGATGCTTAACCGACTGAGCCACCCAGGCACCCCCAAACAAGCTAGATTTTAAACAAACACTGTAACAAGAGATAAAGAAGGGCATTATATCACAATTAAGGGGTCTATCCACCAAGAAGATTTAACAATTATAAATATTTATGTCCCAAATCAAAGGAACTTAAATATATAAATCATTCACAAATCAAGAAGCTCATTGATAATAATACCATAATGGTAGGAGACTTTAAAACCTCAGTTACAACAATGAACAGATTAAGCAGAAAATTGCCAAGGAAACAATGGCTTTGTATGACACAGTAGACAGGATAGACTGAAGAGATATATTTAGAACATTTCACTTAAAGCAGAATACACATTCTTCTTGAGTGCACATGAAACATTCTCCAGAATAGATCGTAAACTGGGTCACAAATCAGCTCTCAACAGGTACAAAAAGACTGAGATCACACCTTGCCTATTTTCAGATCACAATGCTATGAAACTTGAAATCAACCACAAGAAAAAAATTTAGAAAGCCCTCAAATACATGGAGGTTAAAGAACATCCTGCTAAAGAATTAATGGGCGGGACTTGATATGTAGAAGGTAAGATGGGGAAGGCCCTGAGCTAATCTAGTCCCTGAAACACAGCCGATCAGCACCAAACCCTTTCGAACACCTAGGAAACCGATCTGAGGATCGACACAACAAATCTGCACAAGTCGAGCCACAGAACTCAGCAGGTATGTGGTGCAGAGAGGTCAACTAGGGGAGAGAATAGCCACAGAGGGTAAGGGACCATTTTTGTGGAGAGAGGACAGAGGGAAAGGGGGAAGAGTGGGGCACACTGGGATTGTGCAAGAAAAGCACTCCCCCGAAAAGTAGCTGGAGAGAAAGAGAAAGACTGAAAACACTCAAAGGGGACTGAACAAGAAATCTGTTCCACAAAACCACTGATAGGGAGAAAGAGGGTTCCGATACCATCAGGATTCTGTAAACAGTGCAGTGCAGCCTAACGTTTTGGAGCTCATTGCCTGGTGGTGCTTTGGTGAGGAAGCAGGGAGAAGTGGTTTCCCTGCTTAGAGAGCATTTGTTAGAGGCCACAGGGCCTCCCCGCAGGCAAAGGTCCCAGCAGATCCTGAAGAGCAGCCCCATTTGCTGGTACTGGGACAAAGCCACCAGAGTGAGGAGACAGCTGGTGCCAGCTATGTGTCGTGATTTGCCATAATCTGTGAACCTCTGCCACTGCACAATTTCTCGAATGTTTTCTGGGGCAAGCTGGCGCCTGGCAAAGGCTCAGTGAGACCCTCCCCCAGAGGAGTGGCTTGAGCCCAAACCGGGAGGGTCTCTGAAGTGTGGGGCTTTGAAACACAACCCTATCTGAGCTAAAACTCTGGAGGGAGGTGCTGCCTCGCAGGAGAACAGCTTACACATGGACAGGGGAGAGGGAGGGAGTGGACAGAGGCCTGAGACAGAGTAGGGGTGCGTGATTGTGGGTGGGAGTGTGAAGTTCTTGCACCAGAGACAAGGGAGCTGAGTGAAGCCATTTCCATCTCTAGGGCAAGCACAGCGATCCACCCCTGTATGCTAAGCAGCACCACCTAGTGGAGACTGGAGCCATTACGCCAAGCCCTGTCCAACTGCACCCTCAACCGCATCCCCCTGAAGACCAGCACAAATGTCTCCACCTGCTTAGTGTATGGACTAAAGAGTGCTTCATTTGTTTCAGTTCTAGGGGAAACCGGATGTAACTTCATTCAGGTCTCAGACTGTTTGCTGGTCATTTATCTACTCGTTTTCTTTGCTCTGTGTTTGCTTGTGTGTTTTTTTTCCTCTTTCTTAAATAAAGAGAAAAATTTATATTTATGTTATTTATTTTAATTTTTATTATATTTCATTGTCTTTATTTTCTATATTATTTTCTTAATTTTAAAATATTTCTTCCTTTTTTTCTTTCCTTTCCCTCTTTTTATTTTATTTTCTTCCAACAAGCAGATTGAAACACACCAAGGATCTAGCTTCCATTATTTGAGTTTTGTTTTGTTTTTAACTTTTAGTTTTTATTTTATTAACTTTTTTCTTCCTCTGAAATGACAAAATAAAGGAATTCATCCCAAAAGAAAGAACAGGAAGGAATGACAGCCAGGGACTTCATCAACACAGATGGAAGATGTCTAAAATACAATTTAGAACCATGATAATAAGAATACTAGCTGGGTTGAAAAAAGCATAGTGGACACTAGAGAATCCCTTTCTGTGGAGATAAAAGTAATAATATCTAGTCAGGCTGAAATTAAAAATGCTATAACTGAGAATTTCTAATGGATGTCACCATGGCAAGGATGGGTGAAGCAGAGCAGTAAATCGGCAATATAGAAGATAAAATTATGCAGAATAATAAAGCAGAAGAAAATAGAGAAACAATGGCAAGAAATCAGGATACACGATTAGAGAACTCAGTGACTTATTAAAAAGGAATAACACCCAAATCATAGGAATCCCACAAGATGGAGAGAGAGAAAAAGGGGCAGAAGGTTTATGTGAGTAAATTATACCATAAACTTTCCTAATCTGGGGAAGGACACAGTCAGCAAAATCCAAGAAGCAGAGAGAAGTCCCATTAGATACAACAAAAACTGACCATCATCCAGGTATATCATAATCATATTCACAAAATACACAGACAAGAAAAGAATGATGAAAGCAGCAAGGGGAAGAAGAAGTCCTTCACCTATAAAGGAAGACAGATCATGTTCACAGTAGACATATTCACAGAACCTTAGCAGGCCAGAAAGGTGTAGCAAGATATATTCAATGTGCTGAATCAGAAAACCATGTAGCCAAGAACGCTTTATCCAGAAGGCTGTCATTCAAAATTGGAGAGATAAAGGGTTTCCCAGATAAACAAAAAGTAAAGGAATTCGTGACTACTAAACCAGCCCTGCAAAAATTTTAAGGGGAACTCCTTGAATGGAGAAAAGACCAAACAAAGCAAAAAGACCCAAAGCAACAGAGATTATAAATGACAAAGAACATCACCAGAAACACCAACTCTCTAGGCAACACAATGGTACTAAATTCATATCTTTCAGTACTGTCTCTAAATGTAAATGGACTAAATACTCCAAGCAAAAGACAGAATATCAGAATGGATAAGAAAACAAGACCCATCTATATGTTGCTTATAGGAGACTCATTTTAGATCTAAACACACCTGCAAGTTGAAAATAAGGGGATAGAGAACCATCTATTATGCTAATGGTCATCAAAAAAAAAAAAAAGCTGTAGTAGCCATACTTGTATCACACAAACTAGATTTTAAAATAAAAACTAACAAGAGATGAAGCAAGGCATTATATCATAATTAAGGGGTCTATCCACCAAGAAGATTTAACAATTGTAAATATTTATGCCCCCAATATGAAGACCAAATATATGTCAATTAATCAAAAACATAAAGAAACTCCTTGATAGTACCATAACAGAAGGGGATTTCAACACCCCACATACAGCAATGGACAGATCATGTAAGCAGAAAATCAACAAGGAAACAATGGCTTTGAATGACACACCAGACCGGATGGACTTAACAGATACATCCAGAACATTTCATCCTAAAGCAGAAAACACATTCTTGTGGGGTACATGGAACATTCTCCAGAATAGATCACATACTGGGTGACAGATCATCCCTCAACAAGAACAAAAAGACTTAGATCATACCTTGCATATTTTCAGATCACCATGCTATGAAACATGAAATCAACCACATGAAAAATTTGGAAAGACCATGAATACTTGGAAATTAAAGAACATCCTATGAAAAAATGAATGGGTTAACCAAGAAATTAAGGAGAAAATTAAAAAGTACATAGAAGCGAATGAAAATGAAAACATGACAGACCAAAACCTTTGGGATGAAGCAAAGGTGGTCATAAGAGGGAAGCATATAGCAATCCAGGCCTTCTTAAAGAAGGAAGCAGGGTCTCAAATACAGAACCTAACTTTACACCGAAAAGAGCTAGAAAAAGAACAGCAAATAAAGCCCAAACCAGATGAAGAAAAATAATAAAGGATTAGAACAGAAATCAATGATATATTAAAAAAAAATACATAAAATAGGACAGATCAATAAAACTAGGAGCTGGTTCCTTGAAAGAATTAAAAAAATTGATAACTCCTAGAAAGACTGATCAAAAAGAAAAAGGAAAGGACCCAAATGAATAAAATCATGAACGAAATGGGAGAGATCACAACCACACTACAGATATACACACCATAATGGATGTTATTAGCAATTGTATGGCAACAAATTGGGCAATCTGGAAGAAATCAAAATTCCTAGAAACATATAAACTATCAGAACTAAAACAGGAAGAAATAGAAAATTTGAACACACTCATAACCAGTAAAGAAACTGCAACAGTAATCAAAAATCTCTTGATGAACATGAGTCCAGGCCGGCTGACTTTCCAGAAGAATTCTACCAAACATTTAAAGAGTTAACATCTATTTCCTTGAGGCTGTTCCACAAAATAGAAATGGAAAGAAAACTTCCAGACTCATTCTACAAGGTCAACATTACCTTGATTCCAAAACCTGACAAAGACCCCACTAAAAAGGAAAACTACTGATCAATTTCCCTGATGAACACAGTTGCAAAAATTCTCAATGAGATACTAGCAAACTGGATCTAACAATACTTTAAAAGAATTATTCACCACAATCAAGTGGGATTTATTCCTGGGATACAGGGCTGGTTCAATATCTGCAAATTAATCAATGTGATACATCACAATAAGAACCACGTGAGCCTCTCAATAAATGCAGAGAAATCTTTTTGACCAAATACAGCATCCTTTCTTAATAAAAACCCTCAAAAAAGTAGGGAACATACCTCAAGACCATAAAGGCCATATATGAAAGACCCACAGCTAATATCATCCTCGATGTGGAAAAACTGAAAGCTTACTCCTGAAATCAGGAACATGACAGGGATGTCCACTCTCACCACTGTCATTCAACGTAGTGTTGAAAGTCCTAACCTCAGCAACCAGACAAACAAAAAGAAATAAAAGGCATCCAAATTGGCAAGGATAAAGTCAAACTTTTACTCTTCGCAGATGACAGGATACTCTAGATGGAAAACCCAAAATATTCCACCAAAAAACTACTAAAACTGATCTATAAATTCAGCAAAGTCACAGGATATAAAATCAGTGTACAGAAATTGGTTGCATTTCTATACACCAATAATGAAGCAGCAGAAAGAGAAACCAAGGAATCAATCTCATTTCCAGTTGCACCAAAAAACCATAAGATACTAGGAATAAACCTAACCAAAGATGTAAAAGATCTATATGCTGAAAACCATAGAAAGCTTATGAAATACACTGAAGAAGACACCAAGAAATATTCCATGCTCATGGATTAGAAGAAAAAATATTGTTAAAATGTCAATACTACCCAAAGCAATCTACATAGTGATTTCAATCCCTATCAAAATAGCACCATCATTCTTTACAGAGCTAGAACAATCCTAAAATCTGTATGGGGCCACAAAAGACCTCCAAAAGGCAAAGCAATCCAGAAAAAGAAAACCAAAGCAAGAGGCATCACAGTTCCTGACTTCAAGCTGTATTACAAAGTTGTGATCACCTGGAGAGTATGGTACTGGCACAAAAACAAACACATAGATCACTGGAACAGAATAGAGAACCCAGAAACAGACCAACAAATGTACGGCCAACTAATCCTTGATGGAGCAGAAAAGAATATCCAATGGAAAAAAGACAGTCTCTTCAACAAACGGTGCTGGGAAAACTGGACACTGGCATGCAGAAGAATAAAACTGGACCACATTCTTACACCAGGCACACAAATTAAAAATAGATCAAAGACCTAAATGTGAGGCAGGAAACCATCAAAATTGTATAGGAGAATATAGGCAGTGACCTCTTCGACCTCAGTCATGGCAGCTTCTTACTAGACATGTCCCTGGAGGCAAGGGAAATAAAAGCAAAAGTGAACTATTGGGACCTGATCAAGATAAAAAGCTTTTGCACTGCAAAGGAAACAATCAACACAAAACTAAAAGGCAACTGGTAGAAGATATTTGCAAATACCATACCAGATAAAGGGTTAGTATCTAAAATCTATAAAGAACTTACCAAACTCAGCACCCAAAAAAACCATATAATTCAGTGAAGAAATGGGCAGAAGACATGAACAGACACTTTCCCAAAGACCACATCTGGATGTGTAACAGACACATGAAAAGATGCTCAACATCACTTATCATCAGGGAAGTACAATCAAAACCACAATGAGATACCACCTCAACACCTGTCAGAATGGATAAAATTAACAACTCAGGAAAAAAAATAGATGTTTTAGAGGATGTGGGGAAAGGGGAACCCTTTTGCACTGCTGTTGGGAATGCAGACTGATGTAGCCACTGTGGAAAACAGTACAGAGTTTCCTCAGAAAATTAAAGATAGAACTGCCCTACAACCCAGCAATTGCACTACTAGATATTTATCCAAAGGATACAAAAATACTGATTCAAAAGGGCACATTCACCTCAATGCTATAGCATCCTTATCCACAATAGCCATATTATGGAAAGAGCCCAAATGTCCATCAACTGATGAATGATAAAGAAGATGTGATATGTGTGTATATGTGTGTATATATAATATATACATAATACTATAGACATAATATATGTAACAGAATATTACTCAGTGATCAGAAAGAATGAAATCTTGTCATTTGCAGCAACATGGATAGAACTAGAGTATATTATGCTAAATGAAGTAATCAGAAAATGACAGATATCTTATGATTTCACTCATAAATGGAATTTAAGAAATGTAACAGATGAACATAGGGGAAGGGAAGGAAAAATAAAATCAAAACAGAGAGGGAGGTAAACCATAAGAGATTCTTAAAATACAGAGAACAGACTGAGGGTTGCTAGAGGGGTGTTAAGTGGGGGGGATGGGCTAAATGGATGATGGGCATTAAGGAGGGCACTTGTTGGGATGAGCACTGGGTGTCATAAGTAATTGATGAATCACTCCTGAAACCAATGTTATACTGTATTTATCTAATTTAAATAAATAATTTTTTTAAATGGTTGGAAATAACCTAAAAAAAAGAGAAGTAAACCAATAATTTATTATATTCCTATGTTATATATTACAGGGTTTGAAAATTTTTCAAATAATATTAATGGCATTGGAAAGTAACACTTCCATAAGTGAAACATGTTATATAGAAAACATTATTAAAGTATTAAGTATATCAAAAGTGGGTTTCTAGAAAAAAAACTCAAAAATGTATAAACCTATCCACATAATTTATGTTCCATACATATGTTCTATGACAAATGGATTCTATATTCATAATTTCAGTATCTTTATAAAGGAAGCTCAAAGTTAAAACGCAACAGCAAGTCCAAAACTCAGCAGCCAGTCGTTAGAGCGTATACAAATTTCACTGTCAAAATAGAGTACTGAGGTTAAATCAGGTACAGAATTAGTAAAAAGGCTCATCACGAAAATAAAAGTTGAGACATAACCATCTATCAAATTCAAGGAAGTAGAATAGCCATAACCCACCAAATGCATGTGAATATCCTCAGGAAATGGTGATTTCAAACAGAAAGCTTATATTTGTTTTTGCCAAATAATCTGGCAGTGCAAAAATCTGCGTCAAATTAAAGAACACTAGGCCATGTATGTGGAGTATGCTTTGTTTATGAAAAGAAGTTTTCGAGTAGGTTATAGTTTTAAATTTTTTTTTAACGTTTATTTGTTTTTGAGACTGAGAGAGACAGAGCATGAACGGGGGAGGGTCAGAGAGAGGGAGACACAGAATCCGAAACAGGCCCCAGGCTCTGAGCTGTCAGCACAGAGCCTGACACGGGGCTCGAACTCACAGACCGCGAGATCATGACCTGAGCCGAAGTCGGCCGCTTAACCGACTGAGCCACCCAGGAGCCCCTGTAGTTTTAAAATGTACAGGTTGCTGTCAGGTTGACTAAAATAAATTCATGCATAGTATGTTTTCTTACCTCTCTACTGAAATACATGCATATACTAAAAAGGTAATTTAAATACATATAATTATAAAAACTTACCTTAAAATATTTTAGTGTTTCTGATGTATTTCTTTACAGCCTCTTGTTGTTTTGTCAGTTTTAAATTAATTTTACTTATCCGGCAACTAGAAGTTTGTATTCTGTTTCTTTTCAAACTTACTGTTATAGTATTTATTTTCAACCTAGATGCTATTTTGTAGCCTAAGTAACTACCAAATAGAATAATCCATCCTTCCAAATGAATTATTCTATAATTGTTATTCTATATACCATGATTTCATACTGTAAATTAAACAGACCAACACACTTCTTTGCAGACATAAATGTATCTTCACACTTCCTATTTAAGCACACACACACACATTTATATACACTAGAATTCTATCAAATTATCTGATTAAATACATCTTTCAAACATTTGATATATTTGGCAGTATGTTTTCTGGTAACTTCGTAAAATTTTACAAAGGTAGCATTAGTATTTGAATAGTAGTTGAACTCCATTTATATATATATATATGTATATTTATATATATATATATATACATATATGTGTGTGTGTGTATACAATATTATATATATATATATTACTCTTAATAGAATTGCTGAAAGCAATGTTCAAGTATATATTATTTCATTTAAAGTGAAAAGGTTTTGTGTATAATTCATTTACTTAACCAAATATCTATGCTAATCAGATAGGCACAAAGTCTACAATCTTGATCACAGTTTTTGTTCTCATGGAACTTATCTAAAAATAATAGCCATAATGGTACCACCTGACAGCTATCAAACTATTAAATGGAATAGGCAGTAATTTAATCCCTTCACCTATAGTAATCAATTTCCCTCCGTTGTAATTCTCAGACATATAATGTTTAATTCCCACTTTTCTTTTTTTTTTTTTTTAGTTTTTTTTTTTCAACGTTTATTTATTTTTGGGACAGAGAGAGACAGAGCATGAACGGGGGAGGGGCAGAGAGAGAGGGAGACACAGAATCGGAAACAGGCTCCAGGCTCTGAGCCATCAGCTCAGAGCCCAACGCGGGGCTGGAACTCACGGACCGCGAGATCGTGACCTGGCTGAAATCGGACGCTTAACCGACTGCGCCACCCAGGCGCCCCTAATTCCCACTTTTCTGATGAAGGCTGTGTCACAGGTAGATTAAATATCTTGCCCCAGATTACACTGCATGTATATAGGAAAATGCAATTTAAACACTAATCGAGAAAAAAAGGCATTTAACAAGACAAGAATACCTTTATAAGCACGTATGAAGTCAACCGTGTAGGAATTACCAGAATGCTACGGCACATACTATCACAGGGAAATCTGTGTGGTGAGAATTTCCATGTAAGTGACACATAATCAGAGACCCGGCACATAAGAGCCATTGTTACCAAGAGTGGAGGGAAGGCACGAGATCAAGAATGGCCTGGGTATACCAAAACCCTTGCCACGCTTTTCGCTTGTGTAACACTTTTCAAATGGTTTTCCCATTGAAATATACCTTAAAAATAATTTTTATTTTTTACACTTAGCTTGGTAAATCATTTTGTGAAATCACTACAGAATTAAAGGCAGAAGTACAGAGAAACAATTATCGGCACAAAAATCAGCAAAGTGTCTTAATTTTCCACAACTTCTGATGACTTTTTTTGGAAAATTTCAGACTATTCCCATTAATTTACTTGATAATTAAAAACATTTTACATTTTTCTGGGCATTTTGCACTTCTGGCCCTCTGTTTCTGTGTAGAAATTCTAATTTCCAACTGGTACCTTTTTCCATTTGCCTATGAAAAAAAAACTTAAAGTATTTGTGATAGTTACATTCAAAGTTCAAGTGGAATGAATACTCTCAGCATATGCTTGGTGTGGTAAAGTATTTTACCTATATTTTTAGCAGACATATTTAAAAATTATAGAAATCTGTATTTACAGAGTTAAATTTAAAGATGTTCCTCCATTGATCCTTGATAGTGTGGTTCCTACCAAAAACTCTTACCATCACTTTTCAGTATTCCTTGGTATGAAAGGTCTTTTTCACCAGGTTCAACAATTTAAATTTTCATTTTCAGAAGTTTGACTATGTTGCATCATTAAAAAAAAATAAGTTTTTCATAGTTTCTAGTAAACTCTGGAGAACTTAGGACAAAGATTTCTGAGGTAAAGTACAAAGCATGAATGGGAACAGGAACAATGAAAAATTGATATATATACAAAAGTTGTAAACTCTGGCCCCTGTAAAGACACTGATAAGACAAAGCTAGAAGACAAAAAAAAATACAAAAACTGAGTGAAGATATTCACAACACGTATCTGTCAAAGTCATACTCTGATAAAAAAAAAAAAAAAAAAAAGGAGAGAAACTTCCCCAAGGGTTATGCGATTGACGGATAGCACATGAAAAGTTTTTCAGCATCATTGATTAGGGAAGCACAAAATAAAGCTACAATATGGCACACTGCACACCCACTAAAATGATTAAAGGAGATGGACAAGAAAGGATGTAGACAAATAATCACTTATTTCAGTCCTTGATATAACATTTCATACTCATTTTATCAGACACCATAGCTGTTTCTTAAAAGTTCAACATACGCATAGCCAGGACTCAGCAATTCCACTCTGGGGTATTTACCCAGGAGAAATGGAAACATCCCTCCACATAAACTTCGAATTTTATGCCATCTTTATTCTTAGTAGCCCCAAACTAGAAACAATCTGGGCATCTATCAAACATCAAGTACTCAAAACGTGGTCAACGCTACTGGCATATACAACGGAGAATGTATACTGATCTATACAAACCAAGCGGAAGGAGAATATAGGCAGCGTGACTCCTACCTATCTCTAGAAAAGACAACTCTAATGTATAGTAATGAAAATATATCCCTTTGTGCTGTGGTTAAAGATCGTATGGAATGGACCTGGAACAGACAAAAGGAACTTTGTGTTGACAAAGCTGGTGCATATCTTGAATATCATTGTGGATGCATGGGTGTATAGATTTGTCAAAATGGATTAAGCGATGCAATTAAAATGTGTATATTTTATTTAAGCTATTTAAACAAATTTTGAAAGACTGTACAAATCTTTGTATTACACATGCTGTTGACTAGGAGTCCAACAACTAATGGGTTTTGTTATTACTATAGAAAATGTTGATCCAATGTTGATCTTTTAACCACTTCCTACTTCTCATGTGTTACCTCCTCCTTCAGTCTGACAACTTCACTGCCTCTAAAACTAATGGATGCTTTCCCGGAGTTTCATTCTTAAGAATCTCTACATTTCTGTTTATTTATTTTAATATTCACTGAGGACAGAGTAAATATACAAAAGGTCAAAGGAAAATATTAAGAAGGTGGGGTTTAAAAAAAGTTGGAGAAAAGGAAGAAATAAGTTATTGAAGTTTTTCACAAAAGGTATACAAATAAACCGAGAAGTTCTTGATCTAGTCAAGATGTAAAGAGGCATAAAGGTGACAAAGAACAACCTGACGATAGAGATATTCTAAAGTAGTGACAATTAAGTGGATTAAAAAAATTAATGGCTCCTTTGAGAAAAGTCTGGGATTTACCATAGGACATACACACACACATGCACACACGCAAAAACAGTAAGACCCTGGGCATTCATGTGTGTAAGCTTCTTATTGAAATTCTCCTATGTTTTTAAAGGTTCTTTTTTTTTTAATGTTAAGTTTTGAGAGAGAGAGAGAATGAGTGGGGGAGGGTAGAGCGAGAGGGAGACAGAATCCGAAGCAGGCTCCAGGCTCTGAGCTGTCAGGACAGTGCCTGACATGGGGCTTGAACTCACGACCTGTGAGATCATGACCTGAGCTGAAGTAAGACACTCAACCAACTGAGTCACTCAGGTTCCCCTACATGTTCTAATTTGACCTGCCACCAGCCACTTGAACCACTTTTCCAATTGCTTACTTAGCCTGGGACTCAGTTATCCAGTCCATATTGTGAAGGGGGGAGGGGTTTTCTTTGAGTCAGCTTCAGAATTTCCAGAGAAGGGTTATGTCAAGAGGAAAATATATAAATCTGAGAATACTAAATCAAAATTTCTACAAATCTTACCTTTCTTTCCCTACAGTAAACTTAGTTGTAGTAGGACGTTAAATACAACCCAGCTTTGCTCAGGCAGATACTTTAAGTTTTCACTGTTAACAGATACTTATTCAGCAAAACAAAATAACTAAGATTTACAATCAAAATTCATGGAGCCAGTTTTAATAGAGCTTTATTCTTTCATACATCCTCTTTTTGCTTGTTTACATACAGTATTACGCAGATTATTGGTGATCAGTTTTTCTGCAGACACTTTAATGTATTCTGATTGTTCACCAATGTATTAATAACTGCTCAAATATTTTTTAAGCTACCCAACGAATAAAGAAAGTGGCTACAAATTTAGGACCTGGAAGAATTCCAGTGGTTTCTAAATTTTGGATGTTTTGAGACCAGCTACCCACTAGAATGAGGTCTTAAAATGTAGCTTCTCCAGACTAACATTGCAATAGGCTTAATCTGGAGAATTCAAAATGCCAAGTAGGTCAGCATTCATTTCAAATTTGGTACCACGAATGGACATGCAGAAGTTTATCCCTTGATAGTGGAAATCAATCTCCATTATGGACTTAGTTACTGGAATAGGGGGGTAGATTTAGCATAGTCATATGGAGGTTATATTCTTAGCCTTAATATCTTTAACCTTGTGATTTTGCAATACATTTTTAATCATTTGATTGTCACAGTCTTCTTTTTTGGCATTCCTTCCTAGCTCTAAGCCTGAACACAAGGATTCTTTCTTTAATACTAAGGATAGATAAATCAAAAATCACCTCTTCACAAGTGAAACAGTTGTTTTGTCTCTAGCAACATTCTTACACAAATATTAAACAGCGACAGCAGTTGGTGCATTCATAAATCTCAGGACATCTCAGTCAGCAGTGATTCCAGCATCTCTTTTGACTTGATTCTGGGAGTCACTAAAATAAAGTGGTAGGTGTCAATCTAGTTAATTGTTAATCCCACATTAGGTGGCTGCAATTATTCTCATAATCTCAGAAGATACTCCACAGAATAGAAGCGCTCTTTCTCCTTGATCTTCACCTGGATCTTTGGCCTCTCTGAATTATTTATTACCAAGAGAGTCTTTGTATCTGCCTGGGCTACTGCATTATCCAATGTGTATCTAGTCAAATGTTTGCATCAGAATACCTATCGATGGGATTCACTGCAGTATTAATCTTTGAGGTAAACGATCAGTGGGGTCCATGGCACAGGTAAATGCAAGGTAGTTTGGGTGCTATGCTGTTTCCAAGATCACTGATCTCAACCCACCCCCCCCCCCCATGGAATGTATTCACAAACACACAGTGTCAAGATTAACGCCAACTCTAGTCTTCTTTGACATAGTTATGAGGGAAATTTAGTACAACATATGGGAGAAAATAGTAGATACCAGGCTGACAATGAATAAGAATATAAATTAAATTTTAGAAGCTTAAATTATGAAAATATTCTCTAATTGTATTGCTTAGATATTATTTAATCCAATATTCTTATTTTAAACATAACTGACACCTTTAATCATAAAATTGAACTTGTAAAGGCCAAGCCCACCAGTTACTGGCAGAGCTGCAACTGATGTCTTAGTTTTAATCTAAGTTTATAATTATCAACCAATCATCACTTTGGGACACTCTGAGAAAAAATATTACTTTACTTCCAACATAAAAAAAATATTTTGTGTGTCAAATTGTAAGACTGATGCTGAAAAGTACAACATTATGAACACATTTTTAAAATAGTTTCTAGAGGGGCAACTGGGTGGCTCAGTCAGTTAAGCGTCCAACTCTTGATTTCAGCACAGGTAATGATCTCACAGTTTAAGAGTTCGAGCCCCGTGTCAGGCTCTGTGCCAACAGAGCCTGCTTTGGGTTCTCGGTCTCCCCCCCCCACCCCTCTCTGCACATTTCGCCTCAAAAATAAACATTAAAAATTATTATATACTATATTTATATACGTGTATAAATAGTTTCTGGAGAGTTCTCCACAGTTTGAAATACTTGTGATATTCTATGGATAAGTTTCATGAAACAGAGAATTTGAAGACCTCATTGTAACACATACTTTAACCAAAGTATTAGGACAATTTAAAAATACTAAGTTCCTTTTCAGTAGGAGAAAAATCAAACTCATTGCCTATCACAATTTATTCAAATGAATGAATCACTGCCACAACAAATTTACCCATCTTTTTTTTGCCATGTAATCAACACTTGAAAACATGGGGCATAATGTCTTTATCTAATTTATCTTATGTAAAAGGAATGAGTTTTACTTTTGAGAACCTCCTAGACAATAACTCATCCAATATTAATACATTACTTAAGTTGATAAACAGTTCCATGATGATAGAGTTTGTGTTTTGCTCACTATTTTTATCTGTGATGTCTAGAACTATATGCTTAATAAATGATGACTTAATTTACTCAATAGACACTAAATAAATATTTCCTGAGTATGTTCCAACTCCAGCCAGAAGAGTACCACCAAGCCTAACAGAACTCATTCTTTACCTCAAGCTATTCCCAGTAGCCTCAGCCTCAAAAGGACAATAGAAATGTAGACAAGCAGAAATCACTAGGCGATATTGCCTCTCAACTATGCTTTGGAAGTTGAACTTCATAGATTATGAGCTAGATGAGGAAAAACAGGATTTCCATTTTGACTTTGTTGCTCTTATTTCTAGCACTGGACTTTATTAGGTAGTAAGATAAAATTTATTTAATGAACATCAGATCTGATGAATTGTATTATGTAAAGAAAGGTGGTTTTAGGTAGATGTAGGACAGTAAAAGGTATACTGGCTTCCAAATTTTGTTCTAACAAATTGCCACCGATAGCTAAAGCGACTGTTGCTAACAAGGTTCAAATAGCTGGTCTCTTTTTAGGAGTATTTAAGAGGGACTCGTGGGGTGCCTAGGAGGCTCAGTTGGTTAAGTGTCCGACTTCGACTCAGGTCATGATCTCACCATTTGTGAGTTTGAGCCCCACGTTGGGCTCTGTGCTGACAGATTAGAGCCTGGAGCCTGTTTTGGATTCTGTGTCTCCCGCTTTCTCTAACCCTCCCCCACTCACACTCTGTCTCTCTCTCTCTCTCTCTCTCTCTCTCTCTCTCTCTCTCTCAAAACCAAACGTTAAAAAAAAAAATTACAAGGGACTCAGATTTGGGTGGGAGGGATAGACCAGAAGATCTATATAAAACCATGCATCCAGTGATGTCTGTTACCTATTACAAGATTATTGATAGATATCAAGTTGTTTGGTGAAAAGTGTCCCTTTGTGGAATTGATTTAAATGGTTACTGTGATCTATTCTTTATGATCTAATTACTTGTGAAAATATACCATTTGGAACAATGAACATAGTAATATACTGCCTTTTAGGCCACATGCTAACACCAAGAGTCCCCATCCTAATGACCTAACTTTCAGTATGTACAGAAAGTAGGATTCCCCCCAATTAAACACACACACACACACACACACACACACACACACACACACACACTTACATTCAATGTGATCTAATGGAATAATATTTCCATGGCATATTACATGCAAAATCTTGTTTTATGCATTGTGGGAGAATCTAGAAATGAGAACACAGCAGTTCTTATCCCAGTGGATTAATTTTATAAATTGCATGCATACCCATTTAAAACTATCACCCCTTTCATTCTTCTGACTAGTCAATGCAAGCTAAAAGCAACGTGCACTCTCAGGGGTACTCTAGGTAGTGCCTAGTTTGAGGTGAGGCTAATATTTTTCTCATTCTTAGAAAAACAATCCATGATTCATGTTAAATAAATTTAGATCAAAAACAGTTATTTACTCTTATGTTAAAATATCTAATCATACTAATTTCATCAGATTTCTGAAGGGTGTTTTCTGCAACCAATCAACGGGAAAATAGATTCAATTACAAAATTAGAGTTATATTGTATTTTACACACGAGGTTTATCATAACAGATTAATGCCTGCTATGAAGTATTAAAACCTTCAGGGTTCTAACAATCGCATCAATAACTCATTGTGAAGCATTTGTCCAGTAAATGAGTAATAAAAAGTTAAATCTCAAGTATTTAAAATATGTCTACCGTTAAGCAATTTTTTAAGTTTCTTAGATTTAAATCGAGGAGTACAAACCACGTTGATCTTCAGTTACTAAAATACTGTACTTTTTGTAACTTCTGCATAGAAAATATAACCTTGCTTCAAAAGAAAAGAGTGAAGAATAACGTTTGAAATAAAATTCCCATTTAAAACATCAAAACAGATAATCGGTTCTTCCTCATGCTGCTGTTGTGTCTCTGGAGGCCGCAGGCTTAAATGACACTGATTATACCTGTTACTCTAATGCATTATTCATGAAATTGGTGATAGAGCATCTTCAAACAGCCTGTCATTTTCCATTACATTCCATCAGAGAACCATATGCCGCTCTCCCAGTGTATTGATACTGAGGCATACTTAACATACTCAAGCATATGGACACATTATAGACTTTCTGATGAGCTTCTGGAAATACTTATGCAATGCTTTCAATGGCCCTTATGATAGTGCAGTGCTTTGACTAACACGCTCAACAAAGAGGCTATAGGTAGCTTCCAGGTATTAGACCTAAAGTAGAACACTAAAGCTTCCTGACTTTTTTCCTTACCTGTCAAATGGGGTTAACGAGGTGGTTGTGAATACAAAATATAATACAAGCATGTGAACCCTATCAGTGTCTGTCAGAACAATGATGTTCAGTCAGTGCTTATTGTACTAGCTAGGTTTCTACTGTTTCGACAGGTAATAGAAGCATAAAGGAATTTTCCAAGGGGTAAAATGCACTTTGGAAGTTTAATGAATGAAAGCTGTGCATATTTATTTTGGAGCAGCCAACACTATACAAAATACACTCTTCCACGATTTAGAATGTCAGCCACTAGACCTCTCAGTGAATATAGAAGGAATTCTTGCGGCTAGGAGGTTAGCATTTTTTAGTATCTATCTCCATTTAGCTACACTGGAGACTTTTTTTCTGGTTTGTCGATGCCATATGCCTTTGGATGATAATATTTATTGCCATGTTTATATTACTCTGAAATGCAATGCTACATGCTTTATCAGTTGGAAACAGTCAGATTTAGGTTTTGATTATTAAAATAGGAAGCTTCTTCTCACCCCTCTTTTGATGATCAGTTGACAACGGTTGCAAAGAATTCATATGCTGCTCTCTGCCTAAGCACATTAAAGATTTGCTGGTTTTAAGATTAAGAAAATAACCAATGCCTTTAGACCCGCAATATCTTTCACAACTTACTAAAGTTATCTCAACTTTGCATTTCGGGATTATTCTCATTGCTTTTGTAGGCAGAAATGCATAATCTCACCAAATGGAAAACAAAGTCTAAAAATAGACAAATTCCTTTAGAGTGACAATGTGGGAAGAGAGTTTGTCCCCTAATAATCTGGAGCTCAAGAGGTGGGTTTACATGGAGTTAATACCAGAAGATAAGTACTTGAAGTTGGTGAGTGTGGATTTTGAGGTTAAACCCAGCTTGGCTTCTACTGAGAAAGTGCTTGAGATAAAGAAATTTGACAATTAGAAAGGCAACAATTTGCATATAAGGGTTGTAGCACTTGCTAACTGAAATCTATTACTACGAACCACTGATGTTTACCAGAACAGAGATTTATGGCTGAGACTGTTATAGAGAGCAATGGATTTTTCACTTTTTTTAAAATACATTTGACCTCAGATAATTTTTATAAAGTAAACTGCTTTTCTTTTCATGAGAATTTGAAAACTATTATATCTGAGTCACATCAAGTGACAGAAAATATTGTATATTTGATCCAAGGTAAGAATGACAACAGAGGCCAGAATAAGTGAATGTATATGCAGGACAGATTATATGTACCATGCATAGGTTATATATACACAAGCAAGAATGATGGACAAACTTAATATCTGAGATTGTCAACAATTGATCTGTGAGGTTACTGAAATGGTTTTGAAGTCAAGTCCGTGTAGAAGCTGGATGTTATTTTTTAGAATTGATATAGTAATCAGTGTTAACTTTTCTTCAATCTGTGGACTTGGAGTTCTTATTCACTGAATTCATGAATATTGTAACAAATGACATTTTCTAGATTATCATTTTATAGTTTACTTGATTGCTGCTTTGAAACACGATTAACATATTTTCAAATTAACCCCACACAATAAATTCTCAAAATCAAAACCAATTTTAAGTATTTTTGACAAAGCTTATACTGCACAGACGATAGGTAATTGGAACGCTTAACTTCCTTTCATTTAAGTTTAGTGTTTACTTCATCTGATCTTTGCATTAGGTCTCTATCTTTTATAGGGTCTCTCGTTTGGTCTGTTTCATGTAAGGTACCAGTCTGTTTCTGACAGGTGTGAAAAGAGAGAGATATGTACCTGGGATTCGTATCTTAGTAGCTTTCCTTCTGCTTAGGAGGTCTCCTGTTCATTCCAGTGGTTACCTACCAGCATTTTCCTGCCTTTATGCTGCTGTACCCTCCCCCTGCCGGAACACATTCACAGTTATAAGCTGAAAGCAAACATCAAAGCTGCCTACATCACAGCCTCAGTGTATCTTTTCAGGACGCTAGTTTTGTGCTCGAAACTCTCGTGTGCTTTTCTCTGCAATTATTGAAGTTTCATGGTTTTTCCCCTGTACTCTGTTAGCGTGGTGATCTCTCTCCAGTCATTTTTGAATGTTAAGCTATTCTTGGGATAAGCCTACCTGGTCAAGACCTTATTCTTAGTATGTATTGTTACATTTCCTTCGATAATATTTTAAGGATTTTTAGATGTTCCTGAGGAGTTGTCCCAATAGCTCTCTGCCAGGACTTTACAAGTGGAAATTTCCTTTGCAATTTTTCTTTAACAAAAGGAGACTCTTCTATTTTTAAGCAGTGAGGGGGAAGTAAAGAGCTTTCCCTGCTTCTGCTAGTTTACTATTGCTTTTGATTCAAAATTATCCACATACCAAAGGAGGGGTGTTTGAGGGGAGCCTTTCCAGATAACCCTCAATATCAAGTACAGACATCAAGGTCAGGCTGAACATATCAACACAAGTTCGGTTGTTCCCCTACTCTTGTGGACAAACTAACTGGAATTTCTTTAAATATTTGATAAAGTTTACCAGAAAGGCCATTTGGACTCTGAGTTTGACAGAATTTAAAGTGTTCGCTTATTTAGGTTTCTTTCCTATTCTATCCAATGATTATGAATACGTAGAACATGACATTTCTCATAACATTTTAAAAATATACAATTCAGTGGCCTGTAGTATACTCACAATATCAAATAATCACTACCTCTCTCCAGTTCATAGTATTTAACCCCAAGAAACCTGCTCAGTAAGCACGCGTGCCCCATCACCAAGGAACAGTCGCTTGGTGGCTGGAGACTTTGTTTTCCAGAAGCTGACAAAGATTCTGATGATTTTGCTTGATTTATTTGATACCTATGTGGAAATATAGGCTGCAGAGGGGCACCTGGGTGGCTCAGTAGGTTAAGCATCAGGCTTGATCTTTCTCAGGTTATGATCTCGTGGTTTAGGAGTTCGAGGCCCACATTGAGCTCCATGCTAATGGTACAGAGCCTGACTGGGATTCTGTCTCTCCTCTCTGCCCTTCTCCTGCTTGTGCTCACTTGCTCGCTTGCAAAATAAACTCAAATGATTTTTTTAAATAATAAAAAAAAATAGGCTGTTGGACCTGCCTACCTACACTGCCATTTCCCCATAATTTCTTGCCTTTCGTTTCAATAAGGTCTCACATTTCAGGAGTCCTTGTAAGTTAGAATTTGAGATTTGAATTTTTTTGATCTTTACGGTACATTCGTGAGTGACACAGGATTCTCTTCAACAGGAATAAAGCCAAATTTCTGTGAGATTGGGACTTTGTCACTGTCTGCAAATGACAAACATTTAGGTGGTACCTCTTCTGTGCCGTGTGGTATCCTAGGAGATGTACATTTCTTATATCCATAACATGGAATTTGAACTCAGAACTTCCGTTCTAGTCTTAGCACAGCTCCGTTAACAAATTACATTTGCATGATAGTCCAGAGTTGAATAGGGTTAATCTGCGTTTCCCAGTTGCGAGAGTAATGTACACATGCAGCCTAGATCACAAGGGGGAGATGAACACTTGAAATTAAATTCCCGTCTCCAACTTTTCAACACGTGCCGTTTTTCACTCCGCCACCTGACTCACCACACACCCACCCTTTAGACCCTACGTCATTAAAATGCTAACCGAACGTTCTCCCCTTTATGATAAGATAATTTGTCTGTGTTGTGTGTAATTTAGCAACAGCTAGCTAATTATCGTTGATTTCACAGCATTAGCTTATGGCACCTGAATATTGAAGGATTTCTAACAGAACAAAGCAGCACACAACTTGAAATATGCTGATGGCATTTGCAGGGTGTTCTGTTCTAAGCAGGAAAAAAAAAAGCTTTTGATTTTGAGCTGGATTTTGAAGCAGTAATATCTCAGCTAGTAAAAGTGTCAGCTTCATGGTGGATAATGTAGTGATGTACATGAAATGTAATAGTGGCAAGATGTTTCTTGGGCTTTTTATTATAAATATTGTATAAACGTTGACCTCTACCCAGCCCCTTGGAGATTTAGGTGTCTGTTTGAATATCCCAGACAGATTTTGTCATATCACTATATTCTCATATGTGCCTTTTGAAATTGTGCTCTTAAAAATGACACCATTTATGGAACCCATAAAGAACATGATTTCTCTGGAGTTTTAGGTGATTCTAGTGAAATATTGTAAAGCAGGCTGTATTATTAAGTAGTGTTAGAACTTTACTCTAGGCAGTTATATAAGGGGTTTAAGTATTTAAACATCAAATCAGCAAGCCTGTTAGGTGCTCCCTAAATATACAATGGAAGATATGATCTACAGAGATTTTAACAATTCACATTCAAATAGTTGTTTTCTACTTCAAATGAGGATACGTCCCCTTACTTTGTCATATTTTGTCACTTAGTAAAGTTAAGCGTTTGGGTTTTATCTTTGCAACTACTCTCCCCCACCCCATTGTAAAAGGTACTTTGTTTTTCTCTTTTGCTCTTGAATTAAGGCTATTAATGCCAGAAGTAGAACAGGAGAAGATTTAGAAATATGTCAAACCAGAAAGTTAATTGGGAATTCATTCCGCTTCATTAAAGGGATACTGTCTTGGCACTTTTGAGGACATCAAATGCCTATCAACAGAGGCAAGAGAAGAACCCATTTTTTGTAAGATGGTTTAGACTATTTTCTGGCACCTAGCATTCCTTGTTCCTATTTCCTCCTTAGCCCAATTCCCTAATCTTCCTGTAAATCCTGTGAGGCACCCAGTCTCAATACATTTGTTCTCTAGATGAGTTTACTTTGGACAACCTGACTAGCTCAGAAGATGATTAGTTCAGAGAAGTGGATCCTTGATGGAACTGGGACTAGAGAAATACGAACCAGTTAATAATCAAATATTGGAATGCCGTACCCACGTGTACAACAGCTTGATGGTTAACCACATTTCTTGAGACCACCTGTTACCAATTCCCCACTGAAGGCAAAGCGTTGAAAGCCACAAAGAATTACGTTACTACAGAATGAGGTAGTTGAATAATCATAGAAGTCCTAAAGAACGAACCAAAATTCTTAAGTTCTTAGCATTAACAGTCAAAACCATAGAACACTCATAGATCTATTCTAAAATCTTTGTAACATTAACTGAGCAAGGATACTTTTGATGCAGACCAAGAATACTTGAGGCAAATCCCTGTCCCCGTTTGTTCCCAAAGGCAGCTGAAATGTGATTGGCAGCTTCATCGGGTCTCCTACATGAAGATTTGGGGATTTATCAGGTAAGAGACTCTGAGAATTACACCAGAGATTAAGGACTCAGTGTTATTTCCAACACTCTAGTGATGTTTTCTTGGCAATCAGAGAAGTCCTTTCTTCCTGGAGTGACAACTCTTTTCTTGCCTTGACTGGAAATGCAGTAACATACCACCCAAATGGATTCCGTGTGAGGGAAAATGCATTGCCATACCGATAGCAAATGTATAGTCTACAGTCCCATAGATTCAGATTAGATTTAGGTAACCAAGTGTCCTGAGGAGCTTTATAGATGTCTTTGATTCTGTAAGAGTTACAGGGATTTGCTAAGTTGCCAACCATCTAAGAAACATGTGGGATGGAGAAAGAATTGAACGATGAAATTATCCATATGGTTTCATTATAAGTAATGGGTTGAGATTTCTAGCTCAAGAAGCTAGGACTAGTTATGTTCTAAAAAGTGGTTTTATTAATCATTCTTTGATTTATGTCACTAAGTACTATAGTATCAAACACTTTGGCATACAATGAAGTGCCCTAATAATTCATGGAGGCAGATTTCTAGTTTGGATTTATCAAGAGCTACTCACACAAGGACCTACAGATGCCAGCTATATCTTAGGATCTCTTTTCAAATACATTGGTTAGTAAAGCACCAGGCTCTCTTTTAAGCACCAGACTTTTTTTGGCTTTTTTAAAATTCTGACCCAATACTGGGTGGGGGTGTTACTGTTTCAAAAACCCCACCATTTCATGTGAGAGGTGCCTTTCTTTCAGAGTCTACATGCCAAGTTTTAGTTTCTCTTTTCAATGGCTCAACAACAAAGAATTCAGGGTCGCTATGGTGCTCGATCATGACAATCAAGGGAAAATCCAATGCTATTTTACTCAAAGAATGGGGAGAATCTAGATGATTCACTGACATGCCTACTTGTACAATACCCACTATTAAAAGGTGATCATAAGTTTTGAGACCTTATTAAAGCATAATGTCCCAAGACTCATTGGTTAAAAGACCTTGACCAGTTTAGATGTTGAGTAAATGCAAAAATACACAGAAGAGAACATAAAAGCCAGCAAACCCTCATGAACAGTTTCAGAAACAAGTTACAACTTTTTTTTTTACATGGTTGAAATTTTCTGTATTTACTTCCTTTCAGCAATTACATTTCGATTTGTTGGTATGGCTTAACCGTATCACTTAATGCATGGGTTACAGAAACATACCAGAAGGAGGAATGGGCACCATTCAGCTTGCAGCTAGAGACAGCAAGTGCTAAAACTTTGGGCTGCCCGATGATGAAGGGAAAAATATGCCAAAGTTCAAGAAAAAGTTGAATTAAGTGAAGCTATTTATACTTTGACCCCTGTGTATGCAAACAGGTATATATTCATGATTATAGTAACAGCTGTAGATAGATTGCACCTGCATTATTTTGGCAGCTTAGTATCCGAATCTTCTTCCTATGAGCATAGCCCCTATATTGTGGTGACTCTTAGCAAACGCCCTCAATTAGTGAAATTAAGATAGATTTGGTCCTTGAGGTTTTGATATTTGTTCACTGAATACATACATACTAAATAAGAACTACCATATGCCAGATATTATTCTAGATACATATGTAATGTCCATGAAGTATTAGAAGTCGAGGTGACAACAAAAATGATGCCTAGATACTGAATATACTATATATATATAGTATATATATAGTATATATATAGTATATATATAGTATATATATATATAGTATATATATAGTATAGTCACAAATTAACTTTAAGGCAGGACAAATATCTACCTTGTATTAACATCTAGAGGCTTAAATTGTAGAATAAGCATATTTAAAGTGTTCTGTTTATGGACCTATCAAAGAACTTTCAAAGTAAAAAAAAACAAGCCAGAAGTCTGCCATTTCATGTGTCAATAGGGAGATACTAAGGATTTTTTAGGAAATAAGCAATTTCCTTCTGGTAGCAAAATCCTTGCCTGTTGGAAGAAATCTGAGTGATGGAAAACAAATTATAAGGCTATGCATATGTGGCCAGAAAATAGGTAATAAGAACCAAAGCAGCTGATGTTAAGTGCGTTTGAGAAGTATTCTGCAGTCAGGGATATGGGTGTTAAAGAGTCAAGAGGAATGGGGGAGATAGGGAGGGTGGGAGATGCTGAGAACAGCTCCAGAAACAAGAGGAAGATTTCTCCGAGAATGGGAGGCTGTTTGGGTTTGTAGATGGAATTACTAAACGCGATACTATTCCATGATAATTTAGCTACCCTTTATCTCCTATTCTGGGAGGCAGCCTCTCCATCTTTGGCATTTCCCCAGTGACAGTGGGGTCTTTGCTATTGATGGTGGACCCCAGGGGTATCTGCCAGTGAGGTGACTCGGAATGGGCCCTTAGATAGTTTGCACAAAGATGTTGATTCCTCAGTATGGTAGCTGGCCATGCCAGAAGCACCACCCATGTGATTAGAGCATTGGGACTTTGAGTTACAGGATGTAGGTACAATCTCTGGAGAAGGAGAGATGGAGTTCAACCTCATGATCAACAATTCAATTAATTATGACTGTGTAATGAAACCGCAGTTAAAGCTCTGGACACCTGAAACTATGGAGAGCTTCTCTGGTTGACAATACTTTGTGCATATTTTCACACATCAGTGTGATCAACATTCTACGAAGGTGACCTCACCGAAATCCATGGGAGAGAGAAATGCATGGACCACATTTGGGACGTGCTCAGACCTTACGTTACCAATCTCTCCTTTTGAATGGTTCCAGTATGTAGCCTTTTTGCTACCATAAAGCTGGAATATTAAGTATAGCTTTCCTGAGCCCTATACATTGGTATAGTAAATTATCCAACCTGAAGGGCTAGTAGGAACCCCTGAATTCATAGTCTGTTAATCAGAAGGGAGGGTGGCTTCTGGAAACCCCCACTTTTTTTTTTTTTGCCAGTGGATGAGATATGAGCCACCTTGTGCAAGACTCTATCCCCAGATTGAGGGTTGGCCTAACTCCACATAATCAACCTCAGACGTCACTGCCCCCATAAAACAGGGATTTTTGTGTCCGAAGAGGAGGAGGTAAATTGGGCTGGTTTCTACAGCGTTTATGTTAAAACAAAAGGAAGCTAAGAACGCTTTCATTTTCATTTGAATTTGCAGTCCGTATTTGGATAATGATTACAGCATTCTAAGGAGTTTTACTACAAATAAATAGAACAGATTTCGTTGCTTGTTTAAAAAGGAAATAAGGCTCTCTGCTGTCAAATCCATTTCATGCTTAAAGAATTTCATCATGTTATCGGAGATAGAAATGCATTCTCAGAATGCAATTCTGTTCTGTTTAGAAGACTTTCAAATATTAATTGCATTAATAAATAAGTAATTCTCTTACCTCCATCCAGTGGGGTGGTAGAGAGCAATGATTGACTTACCATTTATGGTGTAGTCTTTTCTGAGAACAGTTCTCTCATGAAGATGGTTTTCTTCTTTATTCTCAGTCCAAATGGCTTGGGGAGGGGGGGAATCAAAATAGCTTATTCAGGTTTATTCACACTTGCAACTTTATCAAGAAGAGTAAACGCTGAAAAAGCAAGTTATAGACACTGTGGATTTGTGTCTTACTCACCCTTGAATCCTCACCTAGCAACTGCCTGCCGCATAATACAAATTCAACAAATACACAATACATTTAATTGAGGATGGTTTTCTATAACATTATATATATATATACACACACATATATATGTAATTATAATATGGAATTCAGTACAGATATAGGATACTTCTTTTAATGTTAACTTAAGTTCATTTCAGAATATAAAGGCTGGCTTTTAATAAAAGTTTTGTCAGTTGCATTGTTTTTTCTATTACTCAGTTTGTAAGGGGTAATCAATAGTGATATCCAGATCACTCAAATAATGTATTTATCCCAGTAGAAAAGGTATTTTGTATTCTAGGTCTTTGAAAAAAATTATAATAAATCTTTATTCTAATGAGATTTTATTGAAGTTTTCCAGTTAAAAGCTTGGGCAGAATGTAGGTTCTTAGTCATTTTCCCCTAGAATAGAGCAAAATCTATTCTATACAAAATATGGAATGGCTTACAAATTCAAATATACAATTTTCATATTCCTATAAGAAATTCTTGAGGTATGAATAGGTGACGCAATATTAACTTCTCAGTGCTATTTATCCAGGAAAACATCTTTATCAAGAGGTTTTAAGTTAATTTCTCATCGGAGTTGATATTTTAACACCACAACTTATTTTAGCCCCTCTGCTAAAATGAAAAATGGCAAATATTTAGTTAAATGTATTACACCGATAAAGGTGAACCTCAAAGTAATATTTGCTTTAAAAATTGCTCCAGAAAAAACATTTAAGTCCAGAAGGCTTTATGTACTTATGATTTTTAAATGTTGAGTTATAGTCTAATCCCGATTTTTAAAACTACTCTATAATACGAGGAAGACCTTGTCAAAAACAAACTTCACTGAACAGATCTTAAGGAAAATTCTTAAAAAGTTAATCCCGTACTTTGATCAAAAGAATCAGAACCTTAAAAAAGTCTTCATCTCATAGGTTGTTAGCACAATTGGTTGCTAGAGAAGATTATTTTCATACATGCAATTTTTCTTCACTCTTAACTCGATCTAGTAATTCGCATGCATTCAGCTTTTTCTAGGTCCCCCAGTAGGTGACGCTGTAGTCACTGGCTTTCTCTCATACCATGTATAAAAACAGACAAAAGCTAAAGGAAAAGACTGTCATCCCTTACACTGATGCCCTCAAGCACCCAACTCTGAAGCCACCCATCACAATAGACAACTTGTGTTGGGATTTCACTTGGCATTGCATTACTTCCCAATGAAAGCATGGTGGTGGGGGGAGAGGCGGGGACAGAAAGGAGAAACTAGTTTGTTTAGTTTACTTCATGTGCAGAAGTTTATTTTATTCTCACCATCTGTCTTCTGGAGTAGTACAGGTATCCGCATTACGTGAAAAAGAAAATTTCAGAACCGAGAACTGAACTTACGAGCTTGCAGAAGAACACCAATATGTGGTACACAAAACCAGGTAGATCAATCCAAAAGCCTATTGTCATTTTTATTGTACTAGCCTTTGTTGCCTTTCTCTCCACACACTTCCCCTTCACTATATTAGGTAAAATTTGAAATATGGCATATAGCACTTTAAGATTATTACAACTAGGGGCACCTGGGTGGCTCAGTTGGTTGATCTCAAGGCTGGGATCATGATCTCATGGTTCGTGGGTTCGAGCCCCGTGTGCTGACAGCTGAGAGTTTGGAGACTGCTTCTATCTCCCTGTCTCCCTGTCTATCTGCCACCCCCACACCCTCCCCCACACACACACCCTCTGCCTCTCTCAAAATTAACTGAACGTTAAAAAAATTAGATTATTACAGCCAATTGATCTTTGGGACAAAGGTAGAATATGTGATACATACAGAACCTGGTGTCTGACTTATCGGGAGACGATTCCTTCATCCATAAAGGCATTTTTAATTTGCACGCAAACAGTTCCAAAAGAGAGAAGGTACTCATTTTTTAAAGATGGTCCTTTAGGATTATTTGCCTAGTGTTTGTCTAAACTTTTTTTTTGATGTTTTACCAAAGTTGGAATTTGATTTTTTTTAATGGAAAAAGACACACCTTTAATACAAAGTGAATGATTCCATAAAAAAGCGATGGGCACCTATGTTTATAGTGTTCTAGTAATCAAAGAAGGGATTTAGAAACAATTGGAGGTAATAAATATACTCAGATTCATTGCTGGGTTCATAAAAGTTAACAGCAATGTCTGCCTGCTACCTTGATTAACATGCAAAATATAGGATAGAGTTTGCTAAAGCTGCATTCAGCAATAAATGCACTGCATCTGTATCTAAATACAGAGAATCTCCTCTGATTACACATTCCCCTATTACTATCTTATACAAGAACATTAATGGATCACTGAAGCCCTGAGAAAAGTTAGCTGCTGAACAAAACAATGCATGGTTAAATTCAATTTATTGCTAGAAATATGGCCTGAGATTGCAATTGGCCATTAAGAGCAGCTGAATGCTAGCTAAGGGTTCTCCACAGCAACCTGTATAAAACTTTCACCTGTGTTGATTTGGGATCACAGACACCTTGAGAAATTAAGTTAGAAATGCTAGACTCAAATTTACTTTCAGAAAAACCTATGGAATATTGCACTACTCCTTTAAAAATTATATAAACCTTGTATTCGTATACCTGCTGCTTTAAGTATTAACAGAGACACAAACTGGTACAATTCTGAAACCTGTTGACAATGCCTGGGTTCAGAGATTTCTGGAATATGCAAGGATGCCAAGGAGGTGAATTATCATTCAGCTATACTCAATATGGAGTACGTCCTTAGGCTGCCAGAGGCTTTTTAGTGATTTTTGTTTGTTTTTGAAGCAGTTAAATTTGAACTTCAGTGCCAAGTAAATGGGAACAAAGGTTTATTCACATCTCCTATAAAAATCTGTATCAGAGCAAAGAGTGTCTCAGTTGTCGGAAGTTTTATAGTTTAAAGGTGTTCAAGTCAATCATCATTCTGTCTGGCTTTATTTAAATGGCAGAATGACCCAATTAATGGACAATACAAGGTGGTTTAAAATGATTGAACTGGCCACATATTAGAGGTGAGCTCATAGTAAGTCCTGAACTTTCACACATAGCCTTCAGAGTGAAAGCTAATAAATATGGACCCAACTTTGCTCTCTCCTTTGTGAAGCAGTCGACTATATTTAAAAATTTATCATCTAGGGTCGTAGGTGCTTGGTGAAGTCAATAGGTGTGCCTAGAGAATAAGACGATTAGACGCAGCATGATCAGGAAAATTCGGAGTTGACATACATCTCATGATGTTAGATCTTCAATACAGTTAGAGTTTCTCAGCATTTTTTTTAAGGGAGCTTCATTCTGGAAGTCTTTTCAGAATAAAGATTTTGATACGTCGTTTTGATGACTGACTTGAAGACTGGTTAAGAGAATAGTTGAGGATTCATTTAATAACAATTAAAGATTCATTTGTCCTTTACAATTCAGCATACAATGTACCCATTTCATTTTGGTTATATGTAACTGAGTAAAAGCTAGCAAACTGTTCCAGTCGTAACCCGTTTGTTTTTTTTTTAATATTTTAATTTTAAAATATCCTTGTACAAAACTGTATCTGGATTTGACACCAAAAGCAAGAGCAACAAAAGCAAAACAAAATCAAAACAAGCGGGACCACATCAAACAACCACAACAAACAACCACATTTGCATAGCAAAGGAAAGCATCGACAAAATGAAAAGTCAGCCTCCCAAATGTGAGGAAATAGTTGCACATCATGTATCTGATAAAAGGTTAATATCCAGGAGCACCTGAGTGGCTCAGTTTTAAGTGACTGACTCGAGTTCAGCTCAAGGCATGATCCCAGGTTCATGAGATTGCGACCCACCTCAGGCTCTACCCTTCCAGTGGGGAGTCTCCTTGGGATTTTCTCTGTTTCTCTCTACCCCTGACGTGCTGATGCACTCTCAAAATCAACTTTAAAATGGGCAGCGCTGAGTAGGCTTTTTTCTAAAGACGACAGGCAGGGACGTGAAAAGGTGCTTAACATCACTCATCAGGGAAAGATAAGTCAACACCACAAAGAGCCATCACACATCTGTCAGAATGGCTGTTAAAAAAAAAAGAAAGCAAATATTGGCGAGGATGTGGAGAAAAACACCCGTGCACTACTGGTAGAAATGTAAATTGGTGCAGCCACTATGGAAAACAGGTTGGAGGTGCCTAAGAAACAAACACAAATAGAACTATCCATACGAGCCGGAAATTTTTCTTTTGGGTGTTTATCCAGTGGAGACCACTACTAGTGTGAAAAGATATCTTCATTCCAATGTTCACTGTAGCAATGTTTACAATAAGCAAGGTATGGAAGCATCCCAAGTGTCTGTGGGTGGATACATAGGGAAATGAGGGAAGGGGATCCAAGGTACAACCTTCCAGAGGCACCTGGGTGGCTTGGTTGGTTAAGCGTCAGACTTCAGCTCAGGTCATGATCCCTCAGTTTGTGAGTTCGAGCCCCGCATCAGGCTCCCGGCTGACAGCTCAGAGCCTGGAGTCTGTTTCAAATCCCGTGTCTCCCTCTCTCTCAGCCCCTCATCCGGCTTATGCTTTTTATCTCTCTCTCTCTCTCTCTCTCTCTCTCTCTCTCTCTCTCTCTCTCAAAAACATACATAAAAGAAGAAAAAAGAAGTACAATCTTCCAGTTAGAAGTCAGTCCCGGGATGTACTGTCTATCATGGTAACTATAGTTAATACTCGATTGTGCATTTGCAAGTTATTGAGACCCTAAGAGTCCTCAAAGAAAAACGTCTGTAGCTGATAGGCTGATGGATGTTAACCAGGCTTATTGTAGAGATCATTTCACAATATCTACAAGTATTAAATCATTTTGTACACCTGAAACTAGCATAATGTTGTGTGTGAATCATCTCAAAAATAAACCTCCAAAGAATTTGAATTACTTGCAACTTGAGTTCCTTGAATTCCTTGCAATTCGTGTTTTAAAATAAGAAGTGCTAATAGTTTTTCTGTTATGAAGCCTATTGTTACTATTATTTACTCTATCACAGTTAACGGCAGGAATATTGGTAGTCCTAAAGAATGATGTTTAAGTGTCGTTAAGTTTCTGTAAGTAATAATTTATAAAAAGACTTTTCTCTCAATTGACAAAGGGGCTCAATATAGATTTTCATTACATAAAGCCGACTTCCAGAACAAAACCTGGAATCAGAAGGTTCGTTACACGTTTTGTTGTACACGTTTTGTTGTAACAAAAACGTGGCTGCAAGATTTAACAAGAATACAGGATTCCAAGTTAAATTTAAGTAAATTAAAAAAAACAGTTCAATAGACGTCCCAGTATTTTAGGTAACGTCTTTCTACCCAAACAGCCTTGTCTATCCGAAATTCAGTTTAACTTAGCATCCCGTATTTCTCAAGTCTAAACAAAAAGGAAATAAATTGACCCCAATAAGAATGTAAAATAAACTCTTCATCGCAGATATGGTAGCATTGCTAGGAATCTATTTTAGGTGATTGTTACCATCCAGAGTAAAGGAGAAAAAAATACGTGGAGTCTTCAACGTAAGAGACTGGACTAAAACTTCTTGTCAGAAAGAAAGAGGGTTTCAATGTTGCAGTATTTACAAAAAGAAAAAGAACTGAAAAAAAAAAAAAATAAAAGCTTTTGTTTGGGGCCTTAGAATTGAAATCCAGGAGCACGTTTCCAGGTAGCCACCGAATCGTGTCCCGTCAACAGGAAAGCTTGCGTTTTTTGTTTTATTGGAATAAAGAGAAAGGAAAAGCCTTCCATCAGTTCTTTACCAAGAATCTTGATTAGGGTTGGTTGCAAATAGCTAATATTGCCTAAACGTAATTGGTTGCTAAAGCCATCACCATGCAAAAGTTCATGATGATAGCAAGTTGCAGGTGGGCAGAATCCTTGGCGTATTTGCGGCCCAACTCAAAAGTTCATGGTCCACCTGGTGAGGAAGGCCATAAGGCCCACCTGACTCTATTTTACCTTTCACAGTGGGAACAGGTGTAGATTATGAGAGGCAAAGAGGCAACCCCTGGTGACAGGGCACATTTCCGACACCGTTTCCAAGCTTTCATAACCTATGCTGTGTACCATAGCTTCCTGTTACTGCAAGGGAGGGCACAGCTTTGCCCGTTCTTAGGGACTAGTGGTTGGGAGACACCTGGAAAAATGATGGGAATGCACTAAGAGGACACAGAGCAACTAGGGCAGACTTTCTGGCAAGAGGTGCAGGCTACACATTATCTGGGAATACCCACGTGTTCAGAGAAGTGCCTTAGAAGGAATAGAAGGTGACGCAGGGAAGGCTTCACAAGGCACACACTGTCACACTCTTCCATTTTAAAAAAGAGGACGTTGGAGAGGAAAAACGTAAACATTCTATAATCTCTCTTAGTTTCTCCCTCCTGACAAAGTACCAGAAATTCCAGGACTTAAAACAACACAAATGTATATGTCTTACCGTTCTGGAACTCGGAACACCAAATGCATCTCTTTGTGTTAAAACCACGGTGTCTGCAGGGCTGTGTTCTGTTCTGGAGACTCTAGGGGAAGACTCTCTTCTCCTGCTTTCTCCATCTCTGGAGGCTACCTGCACTTCCCGTCAAACAGCCTCTTCCTCCAGCTTTGAAATCAGCCACAACCTCAGCCAACCGGAACCTTCGCTACCACGTCCTCGCCTCTGACTCTCCTGCAGCCCTTCTCCCTATATAAAGACCTGTGAATTGCATTAGGGCCACTGGAAAAATCAGGATACTCTCCCCTGAAAAGGATCCACGTGGCGATCCCGGATCCACCTGGATAATCAAGGATACTCTCTCCTTTGTACAGACCTATGTTATCACCTTGGGCCCACCTGGGTAACCCAGTGTAATTGTCTCAAGATTCTTAACTACTCACATCTGCCAAGTGTTTATCATATAAGAGAACATATCCACTGGTTCTAGGGATTAGGGCGTGAACACCTTTGGGGTATTCTTGTTCTGCTTACCATGCTTTCATATGTAAAGATTAAAACCAAATAGCCCATAACAAACTCATGCTCTTCATCAAGTATTGATGAGCAAATGTAAACGTCACATTTATTAACCCCATTTTTTAGTATTTATTCATTTTTGAGAGAGGGGGAAGGGACAGACAGAGGGAGACAAAAGGATCCAAAGCCGGCTCCGTGCACACCAGACAATGGATGAATGTGGAAAGAGTGGTAAAACACTTGGTTTGGAGAGTGGGTAAAAACACTTGAGTGAAACGGGTCCCTCAAACGGAAGGCAATCTCTGGGGATGTATTTGGCCCCAAGTCATTATAAGGCAGCACTTCTGAAAACTTGAAGAAAAGTTCCAGGATCTTAAAAGAGATACCTGACCGAGGAACTATCACATCCAATCCATCCTGTTCTCAACAAATGATAAAGCACATCAGTAGCAGAACAAAACCCATCTCATCGTGTACATGTGCTTTACTCAAGTTCAGTATGTTAGTAGTAGTGATTCCAGCACAACGGAACCTCTCGTACAGTTTATGCTTTACCCTATATCCTGTATGTTTTCTCATTTTCTTTTAAAATGAGCAAGACTTTATAATCATAGTGCCATATATGCCTGTGTTTATTGTTAAAAAAAATAACTACAAAAAATAACAGAGGACTATTAGGTACTGGCTTCCATTAAATCCTGGTATGCTTTTAAGTTTCTGGTTTAGTTTTGTTGTTTTTTTCTAAACTATTTTACTGAGATATATGACTGACCTATTAAAAGCTGTACATATGGGGCGCCTGGGTGGCTCAGTCGGTTGAGCGACCGACTTCGGCTCAGGTCACGATCTCACGATCTGTGAGTTTGAGCCCGGTGTCAGGCTCTGTGCTGACAGCTCAGAGCCTGGAGCCTGCTTCGGGTTCTGTGTCTCCTCTCTCTCTGCCCCTCCCCCTCTCATGCTTTGTTTTACTCTGTTTCTCAAAAATAAATAAATGTAAAAAAAAAAAAGTTAAAAAGCTGTACATATATAATGTGTACAACTTGAATTTGGGGATAAATACATACCTACGAAACCATCAGCATCAAGGCCATAATCACCAATCAGCTCCCAGTTTCTCTCAGCTCTCTTTTTATTATTACATATTTGTTTGTTTGTTGTAGTAAGAACACTTAACGTAAGTTCTTTCCTTTTAGCCAATTTTATGTATAGGATACAGTATTATTAGCTATAGGCAATGCGAAGGTGATGTTTAAAGGGTACAAAGTTTCAGTTATCTAAGTTCTGGAGATTTACTATGCAGTGTTGTGCCTGTAGGTTTCAGTTTTGAAATAAGAGACAAAAACTATTGAGTTTATACATGTATGTTCTATACATATATATTATATATGTTATATGCATATGTAATATACAGTCAGCAAATCTTTTTAAATAGTTCAACTTGTACTTAATTTTATTTCTGTTTCTGTTCAAGTTAAACATTTTTATTATTTTTTTAAGTTTATTTATTTTGAGAGAGAGAGAGAGAGTGAGTGTAGGCAAAGAGAAAGCGAGAGAGAGAGAACTCCAAGCAGGTTTCACACCATCAGTGCAGGGTTCGAACCCACAAACTGTGAGATCATGACCTGAACCAAAATCAAGAGTTGGACACAACCGACTGAGCCACCCAGGTGCTCCAAGTTAAATATCTTTAAGTCATTCTCTTGTTTCTTTGTTATATATCTATTAAATCTCTCATATGTTTTATGAACACAATTTAAATAGACTGAGTTGTTCTCTCACCATTTGCATTCCTTGTTTAAATTCTATCCCTCCCGTATCCATAGTACACTTTGGTGTTATTTCGATTTCCAGGTGAAATTTGTATTATCTTTTGGTGATGTTTTTTCAAGAAATTGTTTGTAGGTCAATCCCCTGTGTTCTCTGTGGAAAACTGTCATTTTCCTCAATAAGGCCTTTAACAGGCTGTTTCTCCCCGAACTGAAGCTTGCAGGGAGACTAACAGGCTTTTGAAGTTACTTGTTAGATTTTCTTTGATGTGTTTCTGAAGATTGTAGAGAACACAATCAACCCCTGGTTTGTTCATATATGTTTTGATGTCTTTTCACATCCAATTTTTGTTTCTAAAGGGGAGAAGTCCACAACCATATTTCTAACAGTTTTTGTCCTTCTAAACTAACATCCTTCAGTCTTGTACCTCAACCACTGTGCTAGCATTAAATGGCTCACTTCTATGGCATTCTTTAAGACTGAAAACAGAAAAAAATATTATATTTAAATTTGCTTGTGAGAGAACGAGGTATGTATTAAAAAGTGTCTGGCTTTGCGAAAGTTTCATGATTTGACTGGAATTTACATTCATTTTATTAGGGGATATTCTGGACAAAATCAAAGTGGAGAGGAGAGGTAGCCAGGGTAATGAGCAGACACACGGATGATGGCTTGTCTTTCTTGCGTCATTTTTACTCTAAGAAAATATTTCTGAGTAATTCCTCCCAAAGGAACCTTTACGAGTAATTAAGTTACCGATTGGTAGCTTTTACTTTGGGGATTGAAGAGACCATTATTACTGACAAGATTCACAAAATCGTAGCTCCTACTTGAGTAGGAGTTCTTACAGTCAGGACAAAGAACTTTCTTCCCTCCCTCTTCTGTCGTGTTTTGTTGTATCTTGGGTTAAACATCAGTGGAAATTTATAATGGCTACTGCTTAATTAGTGAGAGAGAAGCAATATAAACAATAATATGTACAATGGGTGTAGGTTGCAGAGAAAGTCAAACTGAATAAGAATTTCAAAACTATGTACGATTACCTCAAGAGTAGTTATCTAGTGAATATTAAGTGGGTAAATAATAATTTAGAATTTAAGTAATTTTTGTTGCCCTAACACACTTCCTCTTGGCTCTTAGTAGAATGACACTAATTGTATCTTGTCAAAAACTCTTTTTAAGAGAAATTTAAAGAACCAAGCCTACTAATGTATGTTTTAGAGCTCATTCCCCCCCCATAGCTTTGTATGTGACAACTCAACTCCCCACCTGCTTCCCCGCCAATGTTTCTTCAGCTTGAGGACTAATATCAAGAAAGATCATCAGTTCTTTTTTTTATATAAAAAAATAATGTTTATTCACTTTTGAGAGAGAGAGAGAGAGAGAGAGAGAGAGAGCTAGTGAGTGAGCATGAGCAGGGGAGGGGCAGAGAGAGAGGGAGACACAGAATCTGAAGCGGGCTCCAGGCTCTGAGCTGTCAGCACAGAGCCTAATGCAGGGCTCGAACACATGAATCACGAGATCATAACCTGAACTGAAGTCAGATGCTTAACTTGCTGAGCCACCAAGTACCCTGAAAGGTCATCAATTCTAAAGTCAGGAGGAATCTTATTTTCCAGAAGTGTTTTTCAAATATTCTAATCTCAATAAAGTTTGGTTAAATGATGCCATTCTAAATTTCCAATAACATACCCATAGGTTTTTTTGCGTGTGTGTTTCATCTTTATCTTTTCCTGTTTATGGGTCTTTCTCCATAGGTATATTGATACGAAGGTATGTCTTGAACGATGAGATATCTTCATCATTTGTCCTTGGTATGTGATATGCAATAGATGTCCGATATATGTTCATATTTGCCAAGTTGACAAATTAACACAGCTGTCTGCTCCTTCTCTCAAAACTCAACACTCAAGAAACCATAAAGGGACTATAAAGCTAAAACAATAAAACTGAAATCCGAGAAATTAAAACAACAATACTAACCCACAAGAAATCCCTGAGATGCAGAGGCGGAAAGGAAAAATGTAGAAAAAAAAAAAAGATTAGGCTATTTCAGAAGACTATATGCATGAGTTGGGAGGAAAAAAAAAAGTGCCATGATTATAAAGGAAATATTGATGAACTAAACTCAGAAACTTTTGTTCCTCAAAAGACTATTAGGCAAATGAAAGTGCAAAGCTGAGAGGAGAATCTATTTTTGTAACAGATATAACAGACAAGGGACTTCGATCCAGAATACAAAGAGAATACCGATAAATCAATAGGAAAAATAAAGTAACCCCACCCTCAGAGCAGTCATACCCTTGAACACTTAGTTCACTAAAGGGAATGTGAAATGTTCATTAAACACATAAAAAGGCTCTCGATTTCATTAATATTCAGGGAATGTAAATTAAACCGTGATTGATTAGACGCCACTGAACCAGATGGCCAAAAAGATAAAAGTCTGATGATAACAATTGTTGTACAGAAAGTGGGACACGTAGAACTCTTACACCTACTTGTCGGAATGTGAATCGTCTCCATCCCTTTGGAAACAACTGGGAATTATTTACGAACAAGGATCACATGTGCAGTATTCCCCTCCTGGGTACGTTCCCAGCAGAATGCACATCTGTACACCAATATGATGTTACTAGAAGCGCTATTTGAAACAACAACAACAATAAAATAATCAAAAGCAACCTAAATGATCTTGAGTGGTGCAAATAAATTGTGATATATTCACACAGCGAAATATTATACAGTAATGAAAATAAACTGCTACTTGCACTCAGTGCCAAAGATGCGTCTCCCAAACGCAAGGGAAAGAGTGAGAAGCCAGATATAAAGGAATATGTGCTATGTAATTTCAGAGATACAGAGGGAAAACAGCAACATCCTCAGGATACTGGTGATTCTCAGGCTATGAGGCCCATTTACCAAACAAATGAAACAACTCATAATTGGTGGGAGTTCCGAGAAAGGCTAAGGTAGGAAATTATCTGGAATAAAATAATTTCATTATAACAGAAATAAATTAAATGAGTTACTTCCTGGAGATTTTAAAATGCATTTATTATTATATATTTTATAAAGGAATAGGTGATATTTCAGAAAACAAATGCCATCACTCATATCATTGTCTAGTAGTTATTTTGAACAATTGCACGAATCACGTGCAAAATTTCCCCTCCTCTCAAAATTTGTATTCCTATCTGTGTTCGAGAACGTTTGGTTGTAAGTTAGCACCCAAGCATGTCATGATCCTTTTATTACATGATACATTTGCAAAGTTTGAATGTTTGTTGATATTTAAATGCTATATTTAACTAAGAATATTTATATCTATTCAAGTTTATTATGCTTTGTGAGACTAAGATAAAGTAACTTCTCTTTTGGGGTGCTTGGGTGGCTCAGTTGGTTAAGCATCCGACTTGATTTTGGCTCAGGTCATGATCTCATGGTTGGTGAGATCGAGCCCCACGTCAGGCTCTGAGCTGACAGCATGGAGTCTGCTTGGGATTCTCTTCTTTCTCCTGCTTTCTCTCCCTCTCTCTTCCTCCGTCTCTCTCTCTCTCTCTCTCTCTCTCTCTCTCTCTGTCTCTCTCTCTCTTTCTCTCAAAAGTAATTAAATAAATATTTTTAAAAAATAACGTAGGGGCGCCTGGGTGGCTCAGTCGGTTGAGCGTCCAACTTCGGCTCAGGTCATGATCTCACTGTCAGTGAGTTCGAGCCCCACATCGGGCTCTGTGCTGACAGCTCAGAGCCTGGAGCCTGTTTCAGATTCTGTGTCTCCATCTCTCTCTGAACCTCCCCCATTCATGCTCTCTCTCTCTGTCTCAAAAATCAATAAAGGTTAAAAAAATTAAAAAAATAATGTAAACTCTTTTAAGAAGCACTTTTAATAAATTACAGGTCAAAATAATTTATTTTTCCAATAGACTAACAGCTATTACTAACAGCTACCTCTAAGGCTTAATCAACAATAATCGCTTAATTGCAAAATGGAGCCATTGCATCGTCTACAGTTCTTTAATTCATTTTATTGTTAAATAGTTCAATGAGCTTCATTATTGTATATGCAAAAGACAAAAATATGCTTCTTAAAAATATTGTAGTTGTATTTATAAATAAATCTTAGAATATATATTGAATTGCATGTATCTGGCATTCAAACCTTTTTTTCCTTATTTATATTCCCCTGTGTAAATATACCTTAAAGTTAATTTGAGGTAAATGAAGTAGAATTTTGCAATTCTTACAGAGAGTATTTCCTGTGAATATTGGGTGTCATTTATTACTGTTTAATATATAATATTTGGTAAATGTCACTAAATGTTGTTGTCAATGAGTTAATCATTTTCTATGATTAAAAAAAAGCTTGCACATTATGGTAAAGTGTAGTTCATTCAGCGAAGCAGTAGGCAATTTAATATTTTAATGTTGATGAATAAACATATGTTCACATAGCAGCACTATATAAATAATTAATATTTGCAATGTCCCTTAAATATGAAGCATGGGTTGCCACACTTTCCATGTAAGTAGTATTATTATTATGGAATTTTTTTCCCCACATCCATCAAATCTCTAGTAATCTATTCTGGATTTAGGCAATTTAGCTATTGAACATGAGCGCATCTTAATTATTGAAAACATGTGTCTCTACTCTTGCACAGGTATTATGCTTAAAAACCATCATTTTTTAACATTTAAAAACAGCTTAGACCTTTAGTAAAATTAATTTTGAGGAACAAAAAACGTATGAGAAATAGACAAATGGGTTTAAAGGCTTGCAATGGCTCATTTTCCCAGAAGTTTTTTGAAGCAACGACTGTAATTTCCACCATTACAGTAAGCCATTTATTCTAAAAACAGAAAGGGAATATCTATCACTTGGATATTTTAAAACAGCCTCCCATAATACATTTCTGATAAATGAACTGTTGCACCGCCAGGCTATAATGGAGTCACTGAAAACGCAGAAGCTTCGTGTTACACTCCATCTGTTCTAAGGAGTGCCTCTCCCATATCAGGGAGCATTTTGTTGGTCTGTTTAGGGAACCTCAGTGCCCTTTAATTATAATACTGCAGGTTGTTTAGGAACTCTTTTATCCTCGAAGTTATTGGTAAAATACATCAGGAAAATAGCTCTTGCCCTTTTATTTATTAATTTTTTGAGTGTTTACTTTCGAAAGTGAATCGGCTCCCAGCATTCAGGGGGACACTTTTGTCCCATTCTTATGTAAGTGTTCTTCATGCAATGTCAAGAAGTGATAAGTAACCCTGAAAAAATCCATCCTCCAACAGGCATGTTGCTCAGTAACTTAACTTCATCCCTTGACTGATGTGATAATTTAGTAAATGAAATAAAACATCTAATTTTAGACCAAGAGAACTACAAGGGCTAAAGTACTCTTTTCAATGTGATGGATGTAGCATTTTAGGAGATAATAAGTGACCCTCATACACCATTGCTCACTTCTACCTTTTCTAAGAGAAATTAACAGGTAGTTTCTGATGTGCCTGCACACGACTTTCCCAGTTAAAGAGACAAGGAAAGACAACAGTTTTTGTGCAGGTGAAAAGTTATAAAAAGGGGAAAATATATGCATATGAGAGGTTCTGAAGTTGGCTTATAAAGGGGAGGGGTATCTAACTTTTCAAACAGAATCTCTAATTGACACAGGTATTACAGTGTTCACTCATTTACGGGCCCCTGGGTGATACAATAGTGATGGCCCACAATACATTTTTGCGTTATGTTTAATCAGAGCTGTTCACCTTACAAAATCCTTTGTCTATCTTTTATCTGGAATCGTGTTCTCAGAAATTCAGGGATTTAGAGAATTAACCGTGTAATAAAGATTTCTTTCTCCTCAAGGTAAGTAGTACATTGTGTTTATCAATTTACATTTAAAAAATCTAACATGAATTTAATTATAAATGGGAAGGGGGTAGAGACGTTATTTTGGGAAGTGGCTCGAATATTTTCTACATAAATATATTTTTGCCAAAGATATGTAGGGCTAAGCAAATATTTTTCGTAGAAAATTAGAGTTCAGCCCAGGATTCTTTTTTTCTATTTTCTTGAATCATGAAAACTCATTATAGGAGTCCAGGAATACGAGACATAATTTACCAGAAAATCTATTAAACACAACACTTAAACAAAGGATAAAATCTAAATCTTATAAATAAAGCATACTGTCAGGCTCCAAAAATATTGTAAAAATAGGTGCTCTTGTTTTCCACATGGTTGATAATGTAAAATATAGTATAAATGATTACAACATTACTAAACAGACACTGGTCTCAGAATGATAAATCAGAGGGAATTGCCTTTTACGTATAAGTCTGCACAGAATTCATCAATAAAAGCCTGCATTTACTAGTTTTTCTTTCAATGACTAATCAGCCTCAGTAAGTTGAGGCACTGGAAAGGGATTAGGAGACTGGACAGGTGGGGCAGGAAGAAAGAGAAATGGAGAGTGTAGAATGTTAAAGATATTTTTACCTTCTTCAGTATTTCACTTAGGATTGCTTCTACCCAATCCCAAGTTCCCCTTGCACTGAAGGAAGCTTAATATTGAAATAAAGAAGGAGAAGACAGCCAAAAGGATAGAGAAACCAATGGGCATCCAGTTTGTTGTTGTTGTTGTTGATATATACATTTATGTTAGTAATATTATAGTAATTCTAGAAGTAGCTGTTTACCTACAGCAATTTGACAGTCACTAATTTCTTTATAGCTCTAAGATTATCTAGGTTGATTTCATGAAATACTTCTGTTGTAAATATAATGAGTCATGTTTTAGCGTTAAAAAAAAAATCAGCTTTCTTACTCTAACCTCTTTCTGGCCTTGGTTTTAGATTGAATTTAGTAGATACCTGAGTGATGTTGATTCAACGAGCAAAATCACAGGGACAAGTCAAGAAGAAAGGTTTTAGTCAATGATGTGCTAAAACTTAACATTCCCTTTCATTTGAAAAAAAAAGATAATTGAAGTTTAAGCCTTTCTACAAAGACTAAATATTAAATATCTCTGTGTTATATGCTATTTCACAAGGCTATCATTAGAAGCATGGGGTTTGTCTAAATAGGCTAATGATAGTCTGAAATGATATCTTTTCTTATTTATACAAATAGGGTTAATAAATTTCAGGAGACTGAGATTACTATTCCTAGTCATTTTAAAGATATAAATAATAGTGTGGATTTTCAAGGAAGGAAACTGGTCAAGGTGTGCTGGAATGAAATAGTTGACCTTTTGAGAATGCACACATTTAACATTCAGTGTGTAAAGATTTAAAAAAAAACAGCGAAACTTAGCCGTTTTACAGATATTTCATTTGTTTTCAGGGTCACAAAACTGGTGGGGAAGTATTGTGCTCTCAACCCACATCCACCCTCAGGCAAAGTGTCATCATTATCATTTTCGAGATGGGTGAAAGACAGATACGAGTTTAAGTCAGTGAATTTATTTGTTTAATCAATAAACGAAAGTAGGATAACATTTTACTATGTCTCCACTGACTAAAAGACAATTTTCAAAAAAAAAAAGAATGATTAATATAAATAAACATGTGTTGAAGATTTTGTTTAACTCAAGGCTACCAGATGGAGGCTATAACTGTTTCAAAGGAGAATCCAAAGAAAAGACATATTTATAGATAAGAAATATTGAAAAGAACGTGCAAATGGAAGCAAATTAGTTTCTTCAACACCGGTGGGGGGGCGGGGGGGCGGGGGGGAGAAAACTCACTTGAACCTGTACGGGGCAGGACGTAATTTGCATTTCTAAAGACAAGAACTATTTGCCTTGCTTAAAGTGTTCTATCATTTCCAGAGTTTTAGAATAACTGAAACATCTGAGTCAGACAAGATGCAGGCCTGTCCTCTAGATGATGCATAATTTTGTACGGGAGCACAAAATTTTCCCAACAATAAATTTTGGATAAATTAATATACAGTCAACTCAAGCAACATGACTTTGAACTGTGCAGGTTCACTTATATTCAGGTTTTTGCAATAAATTATACAGTACTGTAAATGTATTTCTCTTCCGTATGTTTTTCTTAACAGCGTGTTCTTTTCTCCAGCTTACTTTATTGTCAAATTATAGTATGTAATACATAGACCATACAATATATATATTAATCAACTGTTTATGTTATCAATCCATAAGGCTTCTGGCCAACAGTAGGCTATTAGTAGTTACATTTGGGGTGAGTCAAAAGCTATACGTGGATTTTCCGATTGTGCAGGGGGCGGGCACCTCTAACCCTGTGCTGTTCAAGGGTCAAGTATATATTTTTAAGGAAAATTGTGAGAGAGGAACATCTGTGTTATTTCTCTTAATGTCGATATGAACTTAGTCATCAAATGACTCCAGGGCTTAGTTTTCTCATATGTAAAATAAATGAAATAGCTTCATATTATGCAGGAGTTGGGGGGCTTAAATCAGACAACATATGAAAGTGACCCGCAATAAATATTATAAAAGCGTGTCACGTAATTCTTACAATAAATATTTGAGATGAATGTAGTCACAATGCAATACTCAGAGTCTGCTCAAAGCTGTATGCCCATGTTACACCTAGCACTAACTCTTTGGTGGTTTCTGAGATTCACATTCTATCTAGTATAGAACCAATTTTGTTCTCTCTGAAACTGTGTTCTAAAATCTTTGGTATCTAACAAATGCTCTTGCCCACGCGGCCGTCACGGGTGTAGTTGTGATCGATCCCACATGCCCAAATCTGGTCACTGCTCTTCAGGTTATCAGCAAATCTGTTGATTATGTGCCTTTTTAAATTGTGTGTGTTGAAATCATTTGTTGTGTAAATTGTCTTAAAATAGTATATCGTGGTTTACATTAAAATGAAAAGTTACCGGATGTTCAGAAAACCATGAAAACAGAAAAACATGTTCACTTGTAGAGGATTGGTACATTTATTTGCTCTAAAATAATTTTTCATATATAAAAAAAGTCAAGGTTTTCTCTTATAGTTTGGACATGTTTTCCTTCTGAGTAATATGTAAATGATGGTCTTCTTTAAAACTGACAGCTTCCTAGATGCAATGAATTATAGAATGCCAATTTATTTAATTTTCATAACAGCATTGATGGAAAGGTAGCTTTTATTGCATTATGCAAATGAAAAAGCTGATATTCAGAAAGCACTAGAACCTCCAAATTGTTATGCCTAATCCGGTGCCCTCTGGAACTGACCCTCAGCAATGATAGCTTTCTATTACCCCAGCAATGACACTCAGAAAACTTTTGTTCTATAAAGATTTCACTAAGAGCTTTAAGTGAACACACAGTCTTGGATGCAGCAGTGTCTTGATCCATTATTTAATTCTTTAGGGATATAGTACTCAGTCACGTTCAAAAAGAAGAGTCGTTGAAATAAAAACAAGTAACATGTCACTTGTTTCAAACCAGTCATAAAGGGGATTTATTTATTTTTCTTTGTCAATAATGACAGCGTGCCATGTCATTTCAAAAGACAGTGAATGTAACTCTCTCCAGGATTTCTGCGTTATGGATGTTGTCCCTTTCTTAGGATGTCAGATGTATCAGAAGCATTACACCACAGTGTCATCATATATTCTGGGGGACATGAGATCATGAAAGGCTTACATAAAGTCAGATTAGACACGGACCTGTCCCAAGAAGTAGCCTTTCTATTCCACCTACATGTCTGCAAATCGACTTACATCAATGGATGTGTGCATAATCGAATTATATGGAATAAATATAAAGAACACACACACACACACACACACACACACACACACTGCACAGTTCACATATCGCCCAGGTATTGCATAACTGGCACACCACTTAATCAAATTTCTCATAAGGAAACTAATAGGAAAAGACAAAGGATAGTGAATTTCGGGAGGGTAGTAAATTGGAAGAATGTAGATCCAGAATATGTGACATTTTCTGAGGAACAGTGGTGCACAAAGGCCATTACGATGAGACTATCAGTTTCCCCAAGAAGAAACTGGGTTCCACCCAATCTATGAAATGTCACATTTATTTTCCACTGCCTTAATGTCCATGTGATTGTTGCATATTGCACTCTCATATATTCTTAGATCTATTTATGAAATTCCTATTGTGCTCCACTGGTCTGGTTATCTAAATCAATACCAAAACATAATACTTGATGTATGAAATCAGGGAAATTATGGAATTTCAGCAGATTTATGGTATATTTTAGGGAAATTAAATTATTTTGACTATTCTTTGTCCTTTTTTCTCTTATTCTAAGGATTTTTAATGATAATTTTTAATGATAATTTTATCACTATGTAGAAGAAATAGGTTAATAATAATTGGATTCTCACTGAAATTAGCCATTACATTTATATATATATAAATTTTGGAAGAATTGAAAATTAATAAAGTTTCTTCTCATCTGAGGAAAAGATAGGACTTTCCAATTACTCAGATAATCTTTTAAGATGTTAAATGAGATTTGGGGCGCCTAGGTGGCTCAGTCGGTTAAGGATCTGACTTCAGCTCAGGTCATGATCTCATGGTTCGTGAGTTCGAGTCCCGTGTTGGGCTCTGTGCTGACAACTCAAAGCCTGGAGCCTGCTTCCGATTCTATGTCTCCCTGTCTCTCTGCCCCTCTCCCACTCATGCTCTGTCTCTGTCTCTGTCTCTCTCTCTCTCTCTCTCTCTCTGTTTCTCAAAATAAATAAACATTAAAAAAAGATAATTGAGATTTATATTTTTCTATATGTGAATCTTCTCTATTATTATGCTGATCTCCAAGATACTAATTTTAGCTTTCTTGCATGTTTGCCAAAAAAATAAATGTACTTTTTTGTTCATTTGTTCCAATCTTTAAACAAATTGTTTTATTTTATTTTTATGGCATTCACTAGGTTCCCTAGACTAATACTCAAATGATGAGAATAGGTCACACATCTCTAATTTCTGACAACTTTTGAGGTTCGCTACTTAGAATAAACGCAATTGCGGTGGATATTTTTATACTGTCTTTATCTTGGATGAATAGTTTTCTGTTACTATTTTATTTAATTTTTTAATAGATTTTAGTTTTAGAGTAGTTACAGGTTCGCAGCAAAATTGAACAGAAAGACAGTGTTCACATTTACTCCCTGCCCGAATGCATACACAGAGTTCCCCACTTTGAACATCCCACACCAAACAGAAACATTTGTTTAAATGGCTGAAACTACACCGACACATCTTTGACCTTCTGAAGTCCATAACTTACCTTAGGGTTCACTGTAGGTATTGTATATCCCACGGGTTTTGATAAATGCATAATGACATATATCCACCAATAGAGTATCATACAGAGTAGGTTTCTTACCTTAAAAATCCTTTGTCATGTCTGTGCATCTCTCTTGTTTATCATCTCAGTGGGAATGTTTCTAGTTTCTCACCGTTAGGTATGAGGTTAGATGCAGGTTTTTGTAGATGTTCTTTATCAAGCTGATTAAGTGTCCTTCTATTCCTAGTTGGATGACAGATCACTTATTGTTTTTTAATAGAAATGCTACCTCAAATTTGTCAAATAAATTTTGGCAGTTTTCTCTTGAATTTATATGTTTAATAAATAATGATAAAACCTTTACTGCATTATTGGGATAAATTATTATTTACCATTTTACCCTATAGTTTAATAGCTTTCTTTCCAAATTTTTACAGTTTTATCCACTTTTACTCATTGCTTTTATTCATTTATGAGTTAAGAATTATACACCAGCTTACTCATATAATTAATGGCCATGCTTCCTTCCTGGGTGTCCAGAATTAAACATATTCTTTTAAAATGCCCTTTAAAAAAAGAGAAAGAGCCACCAGCTGGGTGGCTCAGTCGGTTAAGCTTCCGACTTCGGCTCAGATCATGATCTCACGGTTTGTGAGTTCAAGCCCCACATCGGGCTCCGTGCTAACACAGCCTGCTTCTGATTCTGTGTCTCTCTCTCCCCTTCTGCCTCTTGTACTCTGTCTCTCTCTCAAAAACATTAAAGACAAAGAAATAATTTTCTACCATTTTCTTTCGTCCTCTACTCCTCTACAATATAAGCTTCTTGAGTGTTTTCAGTTTATCTTCCTCTTCCATATCCCCCATTCCCTGCATCAACTTATTAGAAAAAAATAGATTTTATTTTCACATCTGTCCCTCGATTACTGGTTTTCCTAAGGCAGTTTGTCCTTTTGTTTCTAGACTACTGTCAAAATTTTCTTTTCTTTTTAAAAGAATCCTTATGTAGCACTTACATTTTCAGCATGTCTCTGAATATTCTTCCAGATGTAAGTTGATCTGTCTAGTAGTTAAAGAAGCATCACTCATTGTTGACTTCTGTCCATCGTAGTTAGAGATCTCTGCTCAAAATATTTACGATTTGGTATAGTCCTCTCTTTTTATTTCCTTACATGGGGTACATGCATGGCCAGATACTTGCCTACCCTCTAGTATATTTCCCTACTTTTGATATGTGAATAATACAATCCTTGCCTGGGTGCAGTCCTCTCTTCCACCTTTGTACATGTCATTCCATCCTTTACTGGCTTTTAGTTTTGCCTATAAGAAACTCAAGATCAAATTATTTTCATTATTTATTTGTGAGTAACTTGCTTCTACTGCCAAAATTATAAAATTTTCTTTTAATACATTTATTTTATCAATATATGTCAAGATATATGCTTTTTCTTATGATTCCCACCTGGAATGTGGTAAAAATTTCAATCTGCAGACCTCGATCTCCCTGGCTGGGATAAAAATTCTACTTTGTATTTGTCTTTTGTTCAGCTTTTTCTTTTCCTCCTTCTGGAGCTCCCTTTACACATAAGTTGCATGTATTATATCTATGTACTGAGTGTTTTTCCTTCCTGATTTATACCCTTTTGTGTGTTTGCTTTACTTTATATTTCATTGACCTTTTATATGATATTCAAAGCTATAAGTCTGTGAACATATTTTACTTCAGTCTGATAATTAATGTTCTGTTTCTGCTGCTATTTATTCACATGGAAAAAAAAAATCATGTTTCTGTGTAGCAAATTATCTATAGGGGTAGAGGAAGGGAAGCCAGTTAGTAAGTTACTGCAATTATCCATAAGACAAATCATAGTGGTATGGCGTGGACCAGATGGTAACAATGGAAATAGAGAAAAGTAGACCAATGCCGCATATACTTTCAAGAGAGAGTAGAGAGATATTGTTGACTAATGGAATTGGGGTGTGCTTGAGAATTTGAATTCAACAATGAGGAGATCACTGGTGATACGGACACAGCCAGTTCTGGCAAAGTCGTAGAGAAAAAAAACTTAATTAACGTGAGTCAAAATAGGAGTTGGAGAGAAACCTCTTTTTTTTTTTTTTTTTTTTTTTTTTTTTTTACTTTTATGAGAAAATCCGTTTGGAATGATTAAAAACATAATTGGCCATGGTTATTTACAGTCAAATATTTGGATGTTTTAAATGTATCCTTTTTTGTGACTTGTACGTAGACATGTGAGGAAGTAGTTTAACAAAGAAATGGGGTTAAGATTGTATGTTTAGGTTGGGAGAATTATCAGTATGTTTGTAGGCTGATGTGTTGCGATGTACATGGTTAAATGGAGAGTTTTCCCCAGGAATGTCCTTGATCAGGTAAAAAGGGAAGAAACAGATTAAAGATTAATTTAATGTATGTTGCACTATTGGTTATATTAGGCTCAAGACTTGGGCACTGAGAATACCATAACCTGGAAACTCTGCAGATAGATAAAGCTACTTCAATTCCTTTACACATTAATTTTGATTTTGTGTCTTCATAATTTATTTTTGATGCTTCTTTTTTTAATAAAATTTTCAAAACCTACCTTTCTATTTTCAAAGTTTTCAGTTCCCTCCAGAAATAAGATTGCATGATGAAAAAAAAACGCTGGGATGATCTAAGCAAGGAGGATTAATGAGTACATGTCATAGGACGTTGGCTAAAGGATTAGTTTAAAGGGAATTTTCTCAGTATGTATCACAATACACAGACCTGGGATCCTAGTCATCTTATTCTAGTCATTCTGTCTTCAGATGGTAGCATAACAATGCTTATCATATCTTCCACTGAGAATTCAATGATACAGTCACCACTAAATTATAAAATTTCCATGCAAAATAGCTGAATTCACAAAGATCTTCCTTTGAAGTTGAACCAAATACACAACATCGCATAAAATAAAACAAATATTTAAAATCTCACAACACAAAAACTCATCTCGTTAGGATTATATTAGAAACTTTCAGTGAGGATTCTCATTAATTCAATTCCTGATTTTAAATGCTTCCTATTCGACATACATAGACTATTCATACACAAACATTTTAGACTATTCAAACCCACAGATTTTACAAAGTTACTGCCCACATCAATAGCGCTTTTGCTATGAATTTCATGGGCCATTCTGTTAATGGTTTATTTTTGGCAATTCAGTAATTTGGTAATTTTTAACATTTACTATGACTGAAGGAGCAAGAGCGTGCAGTGATGAATTTTCCCCAAATCTTTCAATTTAACAAACTTCCTTTAGAGGGAGCACACCCATTTATTATCACAGGACAGAGATCAAAAAGAATGACTTTGTAAAGTAACTGGATTTTCAGAGACTCTTTCCAGATGGCTTTTGTGGCAATTTGCTTCCCAATATTTCCTTTTGAGGAATACATCTCTGATTTTGAATACAGAAATGGAAGAAAGCAACACAGTTAAACCGTGGATTTTAAACATATATGATACTTTAAATCCCAATCTACTTAAAAATAAGGTGTCATTTTGTAATGAACTATAAGTCTTGGAAAGAATCTACTTAGCTCATAAGAAAGGGACATCTTCACAATATTCTAAGATACATTAAGCCTGATAGGTAGTAAAGCCTTCAACCTTTTTACTTTTCTAGCTCCTTCTTGAATGCACACACAGAGACATTTCCCCCAAGATTAACAGGGGTACTAAGAGATTTCTAGCTGTAATCACTGCCACCACTGCTGCCTTCTCAATATTACCCTTGAGCATATATATTTTACATATATATATACATATATATATATACGTATAGATACATATATATGTATCTATACATATATATGCATACACACGTATATATATATACATACAGATATATGTATCATTACATACAGATAGTATTTCGGAATGCTCTTAGGGTATTTTAATTTGTATATATGTATATATGTGTGTGTATGTGTGTGTGTGTATTATACATATATATATTATTTCCAAATTAAAATACTCTAATATATATATGTATATATATATATCCCAATGAAAATACTCCAATGCTCTTAAGAGCATTCCAAAATATTATATGTATGTGTATGTATGTGTATGTTTATATACACATACACATTATATATATGTGTATGTCTGTCTGTCTGTCTCTCTCTCTTTCTCTCTCTCTCTCTATATATATATAGTCACTTCCAAATTAAAATACTCCAATATAAGAGTATTTGAAAACCTTATGTATATATAATGATACATATATTACCTCTAACTATTTTACTTCTTTTCCACAGTAATTACATAAGTCCCCAATTAAGCCCAGAATATCTCATTACAACAGGACTTCGCTGTTGTCAGAAACAAAAACAATACCAATACAAATCTGCACTTAGGTAAGAGAGACTTTATTTGAAGAGACTATTGCAGTAGGGAGAACACTCCAAACATAAGATCTCTGAGTCCCAGAGGTCAGGCACATAAAGCATACTGCATAAGCAGACGGTATAATCAGACACTTCAGCAGAAAATTATTTTCTCTGTGGTCATATGACCCCTGGCAGGACCGGTGAGCTTGCCCAGCTTTAAGGTCTTATGGGGAAGAGAGACGCCTAATTAAAGTTTGGCTAAGTCAAATTAGCAGGCAGTTGTCCAGACTGGAAGAAGACAAAATTTCACCTAGTTATTACGAAACAAAGGATAGGCATTTGGAGGATCTGTGTCTGGCCTTGTCAGAGAAACCATGGGGCCACAGCAAGTCTTCCCTGCGTCCTGTGGGAAGGGTGGTTCTTCGCAATATTTGCAGGAACTTCGAATAGGTGAATTGGTCACCCCTTTTTGTTTTCGGGAGTAGAGGGCACAGATAAAGTTCAACATTGCATGTTGTTAAGCAAATTAAATTATAGGTATTTGCTTTTGTTTATTTTAGGATTGTTTTCTAATCTCTTTTTTTTATAAAGGCATAACAAAATAACATTTTTTCCCCACAAAATCAACATGGCAAGGCTATTAAGGTGTTCACTTGTGCTTTCTCTGTCTCATTTTCCTTATGAGAATTGTCTCTGATGTCTAATTCTACTTTTTCTGTTACTAGTTTTCCAATGAGATCCAGATGAAATCCCAGTTTCTCCAAATTCTTTCTCTTCTATCCCAAACTTTTATGTTTACCAGTCTCTCTAATAATAGTTGTAATTATTTTTCTATCAAACCCATGAGCAGTCTCGTAATGTCTACTTTTTACTGGGACTTACATTCTTATGTATGTGATCTAAATGGCCAACTAAATGGGAAGTCATTCAGAAGCAGAGAATATTTAAATGATATATTTTTTGTATTCTAGCATTTGGGAAATATCCCTTCATATGTTAGTTGTGTAATAAGCATTATTATTGATGGGCATAATGGTATTGATAGAAATACTATGTAAATATGATAAACAGAAAACACAATATAGTTTAACTGAGTCAGATTGTGGTTGCCAGAGAAGAGATGTGGAAAACAACGCAGGGTTATGCGTAATGTAATTTTGCAGCTATTGCATTTATTTCCTGCCAAGAAAATGTCCTCCTTTTCTGCTAAATTTGTTAAATGTTAGTTACAGTTGGAGATAATCTGTAAACTACAAATACTTCTGGGAACTATAATAACTTGAGCTAATTACAAGCAAATATAAAACTATACACATACATATCCACACAGGCACAAACAACTTGACTTGTAATAAACATTTGATTGCAACACAATAAAATAGTGGACAATGATCTGAATTTTGGAATCAGAATTAGTTCCATCATCTACCAGTTCCATAAATCTGGATAATTCACGTAACATGTGATACACATTTCCTTATTTTTAAAATGAATGCATTACTTTCTCACAAGGTTATCTGAATTATAAAATGCTGTCAATTTGTGTTAACATGCACCTTCCTCTTTCTACATTCCTATCATTCACAGCTTGACAGGGTGACATTTGATCACTAGCAGATCATTGAAATAGATTAGAAACAAATAGATAGTTCCAGGCTTCCTGTTGAGTCTAGATTTATATGTTTTTAATCAAGAAAAATAGAAAATATGATTCTTTTCTGAAGAGTTGAACGTTACACTTCTTTTTTCTTTTTTTAATTTTGTCTTGCAATTCTCTAAAAGAGACTGAAAAATTGGCCTCAATGAGTTTAGGTTACAGGATAAAGAAATCAATACCAGAAATATCTTGCATGAACTAATTATTCCGAAAATGGAAGATTTTGTTTTAATTGTTTTCTATAGAAAAGTTTCAGTAAGAAAATAATAAGCTGAGGATTAGAATTATGATCATTTGATGGAGCACTTCGGACGGCTCAGTTGGTTGAGTGTCTGACTCTTGAATTATGGCTCAGCTCATGATTTCATGGTTCGTGGCCTTGATCCTTGCATCGGGCTCTGCACTACGGGCTCTGCACTGACAGGGCAGAGCCTGCTTGGGATTCTCTCTCTTCCTCTGTCTCTCTCTCCCACTTCCCTGGTCATGCATTTTTTCTCTCTGTCAAAATAAATCAGTAAACTAAAAAAAAAGAAGTAGGATTATTTGAATTGTTTGACTCAATCAGGATGCCATTTATCTGCTTCCAGACAATTATCCTTATAATTTTATTTCTATCTTTTTATCTAATGGTTTCCATTTTGTTATTTATACATGAATTTTGTAACCATCTAATCTTGTAAACTAGTTCATTCATAATAAATGTGGTATCATCAGTTCATTCATTCTATCAATACATTGAGAATGTCTCATTATTGGAGGAATAAATGTAATCACTTAATGGGGTTAAATAACAATCAAATTAACTAATAGGATTAAATAAGTTTGACTTAATAAATAAAGATGGGACCCTGACAAAACATTGATTTTGAACTTTCCAACCTCCAGAACTGTGAGAAAATTTATTTCTGTTGTTAAAGCCACCTAGTCTATGGTATTTTGTTATGGAAGCCCGAGCGGATTGAGACAATTTCTCACCAGTTTCCCCCAACCTTGGTGGTATTAAGCAATACCACCTATTTCCTTATGATTTGGAGCAGTTTGGGGAGGGGTTGCAGTCACAAATTCACTGTGCTGTGGTCTTCTGAGCGCATGGCTGGGCTAGCCTCCAATTTGGCTCACTCCCTAGGTTGGTAATCAATACTGGTTATCTTCTGGGACCTCATCTATGTTTCCTACTAGATTATTGTGACTACATGGCATCTCTGGGGCTTAACACTTAAGGGTATTTGGACTTCTTATATTGTGGCTACTTTCTCCAGAGTGAGCCTTTCAAGGGAACTGGATAGAAGCTTCATGGCCTGTTCTCATCTAGCCTCAGAAGTCATTCAGCAGCCCTTTGGCTGCATTCTAGTGTCAAAACAGTAAAGAACCCATGGAGATTCAAAGACAGAGGACACAACCCTATCTCCCCTCAGGGAAAGTAACACTAAGTATTCATGGTCATTAAAATACACACGTGCGCGCGCACACACACACACACACACGCTCCGAATGCTTGTATGCAATGGATGGCTTGTAACATCTGTGCCAAAAATGATACAGAATGTCTTAGAAACTGTAATATATTAAAGTACAGCAGAGTTCCAGCAATATCCTGAGCACCTTCAAACAGAGAAAGAAGACAACAGTGCCCACTAATCCAGTACCTAGTGTTCTCCTTTCTGGTGGTGCTTATCCCTAATGGATGGTCATACCATAGCTATCTTTGGTTATCGTTGGATTAATCCACTTCTGTTTGTTCTTCTTCCAGCAATGTCATTTCAAAGTTGAAGCAAAATTTTTTAGAAAGTATCTCTACTAAAAAGGCTTTGTATAATATCTAGAATAACACAGAATAACACAGTAACACAGATGGAAGTACTTTAATTCAAGTTTGAAGAATTTGAGCATTCAAATCGATGTAAATTATATGCTAAGTCGGTATTATTTCCCAAGGACTATTCAATTGAGTGAATTGTCCTGTATCTCCTGGATTAAAAAAATGAATAAATCTTAGGCCACAGGCCCTTCAATTATTCTTTCTTCATTTGAGACAAGTTTTACCTTGTCAAAATGGAAAAAGAAATTGTTCGTACCAATACATTAAATCACCATGGTGACAAATATGACACTTATTTAGTATAAAAAATATGATTTGTACAGGGTCAAAAATATCTTGCATGAATAATATTGGTAAGAACACATTCTTTAAGATTTTCAAATAAACAGAATTAATTCTTGGGTTCAACTGGAGAAAATAGCAGCTATACAAATAAGTTACTGAGTCAAAATTGGACACAATCTACATTAAATTACTGGTTAAAATGCTAACATTTATTCCATGAGAAAATTATATAAGACTTGTACTCCGGCCATCTTATGTCATTGTCTGCCACCCCATATGAATTAAACCACAACTTATATTAACATAAAAACTGAAGTAGTTCAGAGTTCGTTAAACCAAAATTTGCTGCTTTGGAATATTGATTCTTTTGAGTTAACATCACCTGAGGATCAGAAAATGCATGAAGGCCACTCTGACCATCCCTTTAATTCCTGAATACAGGAGATGAAATTCTTTTTTTTTTTAATTTTTAAAAAATTTATTTATTTTTAGACAGAGACAGCATGAGCAGGGGAGGGGAAGACAGAAAGAGAGAGAGAGAGAGAGAGAATCCAAAGCAGGCTCCGTGCTGTCAGCACAGAGCATGATGGGGAGCTAGAACCCACAAACCATGAGATCATGATCTGAGCTGAAATCAAGAGTCTGAGGCTTAACTGACTGAGCCACCCAGGTCCCCAGGAGATGAAATTTCTATATGAAAAATACCTTCCCGAGACCAGAAGGAAAGTGACATGCTTATCAGTTGAGTGCTATAGAATTCTATACAAAGAGACCTTGTTAGAGAAAATCTCTTACTTTAACCTCTCCACAGAGTTTAGATACTCTTCCATAATTGCTTCTCTTTGTTCAGCCTGCTATAAGAGCATGCGGGTTCCATTTCTTTGGGTCTTTAATCCCAGAGCTCTCATATCATCTAAGACTTACTATAAATTAAAAAAAAAATTCTAGTATTTTTTTATTTTGAGAGAGAAAGAAAGCAAGCACGAGTAAGAGGGAGGCAGAGAGAGAGGGAGAGAGAGAAAGAATCCCCAGCAAGCTCCACACTGTCAGCACGGAGCCCGATGCAGGGCTCAACTCCATGAACCTTGAGCCAAAGTCGAAGGCTTAACCGACTGAACCACCAAGGGGCCCAACTTACTGTAAATTTGTATGTTTGTGTCCTTTGAAATGTCTTATGTCAATTTTAATTCTAGGCCACGCCAAGCAGCTCTAAAAGGGTAGAGGCAAAAACCGACCTCCACTACCCCATCAAATTAAATCTCTCTAACACACATAAGTTACACGCTTCTGACATATATAAATACATGAAGAAAAAAGTTGAAGGGCATCTCGCAAGAATTTTAACATTCAGAGAACCAGATTGTATTTGGGAAATATTTTGAAAGCAGGCAAATTAAATGTATATACCCTCCTAATAATGAAGTATAATTATTTTTGTATAATCTCATCCCAAATATCGTTTTTAACATGTAATTACATTAAAATAGTAAACACAAACTGAGCCTATGTCTTAAAAAAAAGTCCCTTCAAATCTGGCATTATTGTAATCCAGAAAAACTCTTTGAACAAATTCAGATGATATGAAGTCCAGGTCAAATTTTAATTGCTGCATATAATATTAGTTTCATGTCCACAGGATGTTATGTTATACCCAGGGAGTTTTTTGCACTTTTTTGTTGTTGTTGTTGTTGTCATTGTTTTGTAATGATCATAACAGTATCTAGGTGACAATATAAGAATTCATAAATGCATTTCTTTCACTTCTATTAGGACAATTGAAAGGATGTGCTAACGATGACAAATTAAGTGAACTCTCACATTAATTATCCTCAAATATAATAATTCTCATTTTTAGTTATAATAGCTGTCACTTGGCAGTCATTAAAGCATAGTAATTGTTAGAATATTATTAAAAAAACAGAAATAAGATATTTTTTATTTTCTTTAATTCATTGTGTTGTTTGGTTCCTCAACCACTAAATCAATGTATTTTAGTATATCAGAGAAAAAGCAATAATGGCTCTAACAATAAATTTACTGCTCAGGTTTTAGTTGTTGATTTTGATGCTTTCTTATTTCTTACTGTGATTATAATCTGATCAGTGAGGCTTTGCCAGAGAGAAATAGGCTTTATCTAATTCTAAGGGCTTATCTTTGCATATCAAGAAGTAATCCCAGTGAACTCCATCAGAACAGAGATTTCTACTCAATCAGATCCCACATACCAGACCCTTACTCTTAGTTTCTTACTAACAATAGTTCAGTTTTGTTTAGGGTGGCCTCTCATCCTGTGGTAAGAAGAAAGTCCTTCTATCTTAGAGGATCTCTATTTCCTTCCTTGTCATGTGGTTGTATGTGGAAATTTTCATAATGAGGCAATATGCTTAAGGCAAAAAGTCAATAATTACAATGAGGCAGACCAGATGGAAACGTTGGAGAAAAACATCAGTGAGGACCAACCTAGAGTTATTAAGTGAGAAAAGGAAACCTTTATTTAAGTTACTGTTACATGAATTTCTACTAGGAGAAACTTAACACCTTCCTAATAGAGTCCTCAAGGGAAAGACCCCAAAATAGGGAATTCAATGTTATAGAAAAAAGCAAGTAAAAGTCACCTTCTGTATCCCAAACTCTGGTTTATCCAAGAAGAGGCAGCAGATTAACATAAAAAATAAAAAAATAAAAAATAAATAAATACAAATCCTTATCAGGAGAAAATATTGATAGGATTAGAGTCCCAATCTATTTTTATGCTATTTGTTAATTATTCTCTTTTAGACAAATGGGTAAGGAAATTGGCAAAGATATATTAATGATGGTTTTTCCCCATCTAAGGCAGTGTTTGAATTTTCTAGGGCAGAGGCTATTAAGCTAATGGCTAATGGGGTGACAGAGCACAGAAACCAGTGGCTAAAAGACAAAAAAAAATCAGTCTTATAGAATTTTTCTAAACATTTGACTTTAAGCCTTTATATTGATCAGATGTAAGTATTTGAGAGTCGGAATAGATGAGAAAACCACGTTGGTCAAAAAATTTCAGTCTAAACGGCAAACATAAATGTGTGCCCAACTCCTGAAATGAACCTGTTCTCTCAAATCTGCCACATTAGTCCATGGAAACTGAACATGCCTCCAAAATGGTTTACCACCCAACTCCCAATTCATATATGACCATAGAAGACAATGGACAAAGAACTTCCCTTCCCTGGAAAATGGTTCCCTTACGTAGAACACCAATGTCAGACTCACAGGAATGACAGTCTGGATCATCCCACAAAGACAGAAACCCAGACCAGCTAAAGTGGAGGGTAGAAAAAAGACAGGATGAAAACTGGTTACATTAGCTGCACTAGTTGTAGCAACGGGGGTCTATAGATTACCTTGCTATAATCCTTCTTACAGTGTTTTTAGAACAGAAGTTGGTAATTTTTTTTTCTCTAAAGAATTATATATTGGAAATCTTTCAGTCTTTATGGATCTCTGTCACAGATGCCCCCCCCCCCCCCGCCCCCGTGCTGATTTTTAAATATGTGAAATTCTTTGTTCAGAAACACACAGAAACAGTCCTGGGGCTGGAACTGGCCACGGGCCTTGCTTGCTAATAGTTGATGTAGACGATTACACCCAGCCACAACTTGAAAGAGTTTGACCTTTCCTTCCTCCTCAGGCCAGAGGTCAGGGCGTCTAATTTCACGGTGAAATTCTAGGATCCTCAAAGCGTACAAGGAGATCTCTTTAAACTAATGGCGGACTGAGAAAGAATGATGCGCCAGTCCAGATTCTTGCATCCTTTCTTTCTAGCCAGAGCGGGCTTTTAAAAGATAACACTCGTCTTCTATTGTGGTCCTGGGCTCCTGTTCATCCCATATCTGTGGCTACTTAGGAGGATGCTGTTGTTACCACTGCCCCCAGTCTCTTGTGTCACGCATCAGCAAAACTCAGCATGTCCCGCTGCAATACACCGACTCTTCTCACCAAATACATACTCGTAGAGTCTCCGCAGAAGCCTGGCAAGAATGGATGTTCACGTGGTAGGAACGGTGTGCTTAGTTTCACATCATGTCTCTAATAGATTTCCTCTCTCCGCCTCTCTTCCCAGTCTCCGCACCCCTGCCTCCTTGGAATTGAATCCTTCTCAGAAAATCATCATCACACGAGCACTTGCTTAGCTTTTGTTTTCTAGAGCATTCAGACAAAAATACAGTCAGAAGCACTGCTAATTGATAAAAAGTCATGTGAAAGAGAGGAGCAAAGATAAACTTCACGGATAAATCCCACCCATGAAACAGCAGGGGCAAAAGATCAGATGACAATACCCTCAATTCTTCCCATGTCCCTCTTAGATGATTCTTAAAGGGAGGATTCATAGGAAAGCATGACATATGTCAGAAGAAAACCAGCAAATAAGGGCTTGAGAGCACCACTTATGATTTTGAATTCTGGAAGAGAATTGCCTAGCACATTTCCCTGTGTCATGATGGAGAAACCAGAGTATGGTATGCTTAGGGAGACAGGAAAGTCTTGAGATTGATCAGTTTTCCTCACACTTCCCATGGATGCTTGCCTCATGAAAGATAATCTGCTATTTCTGAATGTTTATCATATGAGAGCAAGAGGATGACATCAGGGGTCAACTTACAAGGTGGAAAAGGTGAGGGCAATGTGTCCCTCGTAGCAGTAGCCGGGCAGCCCCAACCAGAGGCATGAACAAAAGGGAGTATGTGTTTCCAAGAAGTGACTATGCTTCCTCAAAAACACCAAGATTTTTCTTTTTAATTCATACTTCAATTTTGAAGTGGTACAGGTTTATGCAGAGAGTGACAATGTGTTTAGAGAATCTAAGTCTTCAAATGTTCCCCAATAGTGGACAAAGGTCAGTATTTCATAGTCAGTAAGAAATATCACTGAAACACATTTGTACCAGTAACTTAAATGCTTTCCTGTTTCTTTCAACTATGAACTCATTGCAAAAATGGTCCAGAACACAATATTCATTTCTATTTCTTTTACTGTGTTTTTATTTATAAAGAGTTTTCTTCATTCTTTTTGGTAGACTCTCAACACCATTATGTTAGAGTTAGACAAAATGTATTGAGCTATCACAGGAATGTGTGACAGACAAAAGCCTTCCAAAGTCTGTAAGAGACAAGTATACATTTCTGAGTTACTCTTAACACAAGACACTTTTAAAAGAAGTAGAAGTTAAGAATGAATAAAGTATGGCCTAGGAGGTATAATAATTTTTGTAAAGTGCAGCCAAGAATGTCTCTTTCTATAATAGCTATTGAATTTACAAACACAATTAAGGGGAACTACTGGTCTCATGCATCAACTGGACTTGAAGTCTTTACTGAAAACTCCCATTAGCGTCAAAAGCAAGATATAAGAGCAAGTTTTACAAACACCGTTAGATTTTCTAATGTAAGGGGCGGGGGTAGCAATGGAATTTCTCTTGAATGTATCCGCGGTAGTTTTTAACAATTATTATAGATGCAACATATCTGTATTGTTCATTTAGTCACATATTCCCTTATTCATAAGAATATACCACACCAAAGGGGGAAAATAAATATAATCCACAAGTTAAGAAAAAGTCCACATATAATTGGCATTTATTTGCTCACTATAGTCCTTGTTTTCATCCTGAAAAGCTCATCTTAAAAAGTTCTGTTTGTTTATTTATTTATTGTTAAGTGACTGTAAAACTTCAAGAGAAAATTTTTTACAGTCCAATATTTGAATATATGGAATGGGGCTGAGGGCAGGGGGAAGGAGAAAACCAGAAAATGAATAATTAAAGTGTCATAAAGCCTTAATACTTGAAACTAAGAGAAATGAATAACGTGAAATACAGGACAGAAAGAAATGTCATAAAATGTAACACATAATAAGAGGAATGCCTTTGATTGTCCATAACTATATACAGTAATTCAAATAAAAGCTAAAAGATGTCATATAACTTCCCTGTATTATCTGACTTAAAGTTATTTAAATCAACTTAAATTAACAGTTTTTGTGCTTTTTGAAAAAGGTTTTTGTTTTCTTGTAAAATAAAAAAAGAGACAAAAATACTGTATCGCCTTGAAGAGACTTCAATTCTTTCCCAAAAATATTCTTGTTATTGATTTAGTTAGCATTACTAAAATTTTGGAAAATTAAGAAAAAATACCTTTTTTGCTCAAAGAGTGCCTTTCTAGTTTTGCAAAACTTCGTTTGAAAAGTTTGTTCTTTAGGCTACCAGAATAATAATTTTTGCCATGAATTCTTTATGTTTCTAATGTTGACCTTGGATAAACTTTGCAATGCATGCATTTTCTACCACTTTACGATTGGATTAAAGACAATACTCAATTTAAGGAATCTTAATAGAGATGAGCCTCACTGTCATAAAAAGGAGATAAAAGTGACATGGTGTTTTAAGGTGCATCAAGCCCCTAAAAATAAAGACTTTGAAGAAACCATTTTCTCTGACCTCCAAATCAGAGATGAGTCTGTGATATGTCTCTGGCTAATTGCCTTATTTCTGTGGTTGACAGGTTTATAGATGAAGGTGATGATGAGTATGCAGCATCTAGATGAATTTATATGCATCCATGTAACTCTAGCTCTTACTTTTAATTTTCCAAAGTACGCATGTGCCCACATACAAAATAAAATACATATGTGCTGAGGACCTGTGTCTCTGTCCAGAAGCTTCCACCAGTTCTCTCTCTCTTACCACATCCAGCTTAGTCTCTGCCAGCCTTTGAGGACTTCCTAGCCTAGTCTTATGCTCTACCCAAAATTATTTCCTTCTAAATTTCTGTGAAAGTTAAGTTGGTCTGTCTGTGTGTCTCTCTCTTTGTCTCGTTCTTATATTTAAGAAACTGCATTAAATAAAGGGTAGCTACTGGGAGCCTGGGTGGCTCAGTTAATTGAGAGTTTGACTTCGGCTCAGGTCATGATCTCATGGTTCATGGGTTTGAGCCCTACATCAGGTTCTGTGCTGATGGCTCAAAGGTTGGAGCTTGCTTTGGATTCTATGTCTCCCTGTGCCTCCTCCATTCACACTCTCTGTCTCTCTGAAAATAAATAAATAAAATATTTAAAAATAATAATTAAAAAATAAAGGGTAGCTACCAAAATATGTGCCACCTCTCTGTGAATCTTCTCCTAAATGTGTCCCAGACTTCCATTTTGGAATATGTTTCCTTTATGTCCATGCATACCTCTGTTCTTTTGTTTTTCAAATGTTTGTTGTTGTTTATCTTTAGAGAAAGAGAGAGCATGAGCAGGGGAGAGGGGCAGAGAGAGAAAGAGGGAGAATCTTAAGCAGGCTCCATGCTCAGTGCGAAACCCCATGTGGGGCTTGATCCCACAACCCTGAAATCAAAAGTTGGACACTCAATCAACTGAGCGACTGAGACACTCTACATAACTTTATTTTTTTAATGGTTCACTTATTTATTTTCAGAGAGAGAGAGAGAGAGAGAGAGAGAGAGAGAGAGGGAGAGAGGGAGAGAGATTGCGAGTTGGGTAGGGGCAGAGAGAAAGGGAGAGACAGAATACCAAGCACAAAGCCCAACACGGGGATCAGTCTCACCAACCATGAGATCATGAGCTGAGCGTAAACCAAAAGTTGGACACTTAACCGATCGAGCCACCTAGACACCTCTGTTTTTGAACATAGTAGGGCACAGTAGAAGGAACCATGAAATTGTCAACATTCTATCATTTTAAATTCTATAAAAATGGCAATTGTAGATGGGTCAGTTTAATAATAACAGTATTTGGTAATGATGGAAACTTCTATAATTAAATAATTTTACAATTTGGGAACGAAAAGTTTGAAAATATTTTCTTTTGAAACAGTGTAGTAATAATTGATGTACCTTAAAATATGAGGATAAGACAGTGCTTTTTATTTATTTCAGTACATATTAAGTTTCTTGGTCTATGCACTTTCAGCTTTTAACATTTTTTTTATTGCATTATAATCTTTTCTTTATGCACAACCTTATGAAGAAAGTCAGAGTATACAAAAAATGAAAATGGAGTTTTTCGTGTGGAAGAAGGTGAAGTGGGAACTTCATTACCTCAGCTTTCCCGTTGCAGCTCAACACAGGGTCACTTGGGTAACTATTTTTACCCTAGAGCACAAGATTCAAAGCTCATTTTAATTAAGTATTATGGTCCAATTTTAATATCTGTGGGACACTGATTAGATAACAGCTGAAAACGAAAAATGAGAATTCTCTTTCAAGATATTCACATGAGTACTCTCCTTAGAATCAAGTGTGTTTGCTGAGTCTGCCAATGTTGTACCATGGAATTTCATAGAGTAGAAGTTCCGAATCCTAAAAGAGGATTTGGAATCTTTCCCTCTCTGAATGCGCTCGTACACATGATCTGTCCAAAGCATGCCATATATATACATACATATATACATATATATATATATTTTTTTTTTGGTTAAGAATTTTTTTTTTGAGAGAGAGAGAGAGAGAGAGAGAGTAAGGAAGAGGCAGAGGACAAAGGAGAGAGAGAATCTTAAGTAGGATCTATATCCAGCTCTGAGCCTGACAGGGGGCTCATTCTCATGACCATGAGATCATGACCTGAGCCAAAATCAAGATTCTAATTCTTAGCTGACTGAGCCACCCCCAAGATGATAAATTTTATGTTATGTATATTTTACAATAATTTTTTAAAGAAAAAAAAAACACCGCATGATCTTGAATATGAATTCAAATTACCTGAATGAACTTGGGATGACCTACCTCTGCCCACTGGAAAGGTCTAGAAACAGTGACAGCAGTGAGTATCCCAGAATCCTTGTTTAGCCTCTAAACATCACTTTTGATCATGGTACTAATTTTTTGTACTCTTCTGTCTTTGTTCTGGTTGCCATAACAAAAACACCATAGACTGGGTGGCTTAAGTAACAAACATTTATTTCTTATAATTTTTAAGGGTAGAAAGTCTAAGATCAAGGCACTATCAGGCCTGGTGCTGGTAAGAGCTTGTTTTCTGGTGCATATACGGCTGGTCTTTCCCTGGGTGCTTACGTGGTGGAAGGGATGAGAAAGATCTCTGGGGTCCCTTGTATAATGTGATACTAATCTCATTCATGAGAGTTCCACTCTCATGATCTAAGCACCTCCTAAATGCTCCACCTCCTAATACCATGACATATTTGGTGTCTGATGAGGGCTCGCCTTTTTGTTTGTATATGGGCCCTTCTTGCTGTATCCTTACATGGTAGCCAAAGAAGCAAGCTCTCTTGTGTTTCTTCTTATAAGGGCACTAATTCAATTCATGAGGCCTCCACCTTCATGACCTAAGTATTTCCCAAAGACCCCATCTCCAAACACAATCACACTGAGGGTTAGGATTTCAACATGTGAATTTGGGAGAGACACAAACATTTAGTACACAAAAGCTTATCAATCTTTGTAATTATGTGTAAATCATTATGCAAAATCAATCTGGTTTTCATTTCCCCCCACCACCAACAAAAAATATATTAAAGTCAAAGGCAATCAACATATCTAGAAACATAAAGTCCTTAACACCACAAAGTACTTATATTATGAGCATTATTTTTAAATTATGTGCACTAGGTGTCAATATTAGAACTGGACACATTGAAACAATTAGCCTAATAGAAACAAAGGGGAGATAGGGCATTTATTGAGCTTTCATTCCAAGGAAATACACTAGATTCTGTCCAGTTAACACAATAATTCTCCAACAACTATACAATTTATATCATTATCTAATCTATATAGAAACATAATTTTATTACCAAAATTATGAAACACTTTGACAAAGTTGTAACAGTAAATAGAAGAATAGAGATATAATGTTTTTATTTTAAAATCGATGTTGCCATAAAACTCAAGGACATAGAAGGTTTTGTATTGACTTATAACTTTTCTATCCATTAACCTTGAGATGTTGCATAGGCCACAGCCAAATTTGTACTCTCAATGGTGTTCAAAGATTTATTCCTTCCATTATGTATATACTCAGTAGTGAACTTAGGCTAATGTACTTTCAATAAAGAGGTGACAAATAAAAAGCATCTTTATATTAGTTGAAGAAAATATCCTTCAATCATTAAAAAAAGTAAAATTTCCCTCATATATCCTATTTTCCCCTTTAGCTATATAATCACCTACTTCTTTAAGTAATGATGACCTAGGGTTGACTATTTCCTGGCAGAAAAAATAACCACATTATTACCTGCTGGAAAAATCCTATCCACAGGTCATTAAGACCATTATGAAGCATAAATACATAAGGAGAAATAAAATAAAGGAAATATAACTATTATACTTTTATAGATTCTAATATTTTTAGGGGGAGCAAAAGAAAGTTGGCAAGATTTTCTTTCCAAGTTGAATAAAATACAGTATAGAATAACGTCCATTTTATTAACTTAATTTTAGTAATACTACTTTACATAGGTATCTTTCTGATAATTTATCAGTGCTGGGAAAATGTCAAAAATATTCTCATTTCATTTCAAATGTTATTTCAGTTGATGAGGTTGTTTATACATTTTTTTGCAAAAATCTTAGCTTTTTTTTTTTAAATTGATTATTAAAATTAAGTCAATAATACTTTCCCTAAAAGGTTAGCATTTGATTTGGGACCATGCTGTTTTTCATGCGAGCAAAAGCATTTTTGGAAATACGTGTATTTGGGTAGAGGTATGGGTGCACATTATGTGTGATATCCTAATCTATACACCTAGAATTGACTTTAATAAAATGACTTTAATTCCTACTTTGAACTTTAATTTCCAGACCATCATGCCTCTATCTGTACACACAGTTAACCAAAGTGTAAAAACTATAAGCAATTAAATAAGTCAATCATTAGGTACTAAATACATTAGGAAACAATGCCACCTCATAAATTTTCAAAATAATTTATTATCAGAAATTTCAAATATCAAAAATGAAAGCAACTAATAAAATTGTGTAATTTGTTTATACTACTTTTAATATATTTCCTATGCATTTCCTTCTTTTTAAAAATTTTTTTTAATTTTTTTATTTATTTTTGAGAGACAGAGAGTGCAAGCAGGGGAGGGGCAGAGAGAGAGGGAGACACAGAATCTGAAGCAGGCTTCGGGCTCTGAGCTGTCAGCACAGGCCTGACATGGGGCTCAAACACAATAACGGTGATATCCTGACCTGAGCTGAAGTCGGAAGCTTAATTGACTAAGCCACCTAGGTGCCCCTCACATGAATTTCTTATTTTATTTTAGAATTTTTTAATTCTCCTTTTTACTGAAAATTTCCCCTTATTATTTTTCAGGGTGCCACTTTACATCTTGAATTGATGTGAAATTTAAAAATGACTTATTTCAGGGTGCCTGGGTTGCTCAGTTGGTTAGGCGTCCGACTTTGGCCACGGTCATGATCTCATGGTTTGCGATTTTGAGCCCCGTGTCAGGCTCTGTGCTGACAACTCAGAGCCTAGAGCCTGCCTTGGATTCCCTATCTCTCTCTCTCTCTCTGTCCCTCCCCTGCTCACATTCTCTCTCTAAAATAAATTAACATTAAAAAAATTTTTTTACTTAAATAATTTCTTTCCACATGACAGAATTGTAGCTCTGTCCAAATGAAAATAGCCACTCATACTTGAAGCATATATTAATAAGACTGGTACATAGTAAAAGTTTAGAATGGATGAGAAAATATTAAAAAAAAACATTCTGAATATTATAAATTAATTTAAAATGTGTTAGAAACAATAGCACTGTTAATGGTTGCCTATAAGTACAAAATTGACCCCTTTTTAAAAAATGGATTGCTTTCTATTAGAGTCAAAATAATATCTAGGGAAAGAAAACATTTTTTTGATTGATTGTAAAAGGTAATGTTATTCTTTGTTGAAAACATGAATAATATCAACATGTTTTATAAAAATATGCAATAGTATCATTTAATTAATATCAGTATTATAAAAATAATTTCCATTTAAATGCATTTGTGAATTGCTATAATACAATGATCTAAACCAATAACTATTTTCCTAACTCAATATCCATTGATATTTCTATGTTATACACAAAGAGTCTGTTATGTAATCAAAATAAATTTTTGAAATAAGTAAATGCATTTTTTCTGCACTATTTTGTGGGTGATTTATTTCCTTCTATTCAATCAGAAACAACTAATGTTACAGGAAATCACTGAATTATTATAGCCACAGTCTGAGAGAAAACATTAATTTTTCAGCTATTATTTTCCAAAATAGATATTTAATGCCAAAAAGATGATAGCCTTGAAATTCAAATATTTTTCAAGGTAATTGTTTTTACGCCAACCATCTTGCATATATCAAGAAGGAGGCTGGCAATTCCTGTTATGATAATGGTTGGGTAGCATTTATTGGTCAAAATCTCATAAGGATAGCAACTGTAAACTCTGGACAAAGTAGAAAGGGCAAATGTTTGAAATTGCTAAAATTTAACCAAATTTGGGCAGAAAAGGTAGAGTATGATCCTGGAAAGAAGTAAACATTCTGACTGAGCTGACATTTTCCTGGATTTTCCTCTTTGGTCACCTCCTGAAGGTACATCCACTGAGGCACAGAGAATTTCTGGGGAAACACAAAGAAGACCACACCTAGGTAGGTTATTTTCAAATTTCACCAAACCAAAATAAAAAGAAAGCCAAAAAGCCACCAAAGGGGAACAAAGATTGAGTCACACTGGACTGCATTTCTGATCTCTAGAACAGTGAGATAATAACTGAGGTTTGTTTTAAGCTACTAAATTTGTGATCATTGGTTATGCTGCAATATAAATTGGATAAAAGCATTCCTATATATCAAGTGTCTAGGAATAAAATTAATTTAAAAATTTAATATCACTGTATGCAAAATAAATCATTGCTAAGAGAATTTTTTAAATATCTAATTAAATAAAGGGATATACAATGTTCGTAGCATTTGTAGACTCAGTATTAAGATATCCAATTTTCTGCCAAAAGAATCTACAGATTCAAACACGTCTTAGTCGAAATCCCGCCAGCTTTTTTTGTGTACATATAAATTGATTGTAAAATTTATACAGAAAGCCAAAGTCAAAGGACCTAGAATAGTTAAGAAAAATCTTAAAGAATAAGCCTCTAAAACTTAAAATATTGATTTCAAGATTATTAAATCATTAATAATTTAAACAGTAATTCAATTCGATATTTAAAAATAATTTAAGGTTATTTATTTTTGAGAGAGAGAGAGACGGAGTGTAAGTGGGGGAGGGGCAGAGAGAGAGAGAGGGAGACAGAATCTGAAGCAGGCTCCAGGCTCGGAGCTGTTAGCACAGAGCCCAATGTGGGGTTCAAACCCTAGGACTGTGAGATCATGACCTGAGCAGAAGTCGGACGCTTAACCGACTGAGCCACCCAGGCGCACCTAGTGTGATGTTGTTGAAAGGATTATTAAATAGATCAAAGTAACAAGATACAGTGTCAAGAAATAAACTGCATATATATATATATATATATATATCATATTATATTTGGAAATAAACTACATATTATATAAAAGACATATACATATAATTTAAGTTGATTAATTTATGATTTATAAACTACTGCAATTCATTAAGAAATAAAAGACTTCAAAAGACTGTCTTGGAATAACTGAATATGTGAATGGAAATAAATAAATCTTGACATTAACTCCTGTCATAATTAAATTAGAATGACTCATAGACCTGTGTATAAAACTGAAATTTAAAACTGCTAGGGAAAATACATGTAAGAAATCTTGTAATAATGGGAGATAAAGATTCTTAAGAGGGACCCAAATAAAACTAATTGCAAGAAAAAATATTGATAAACTGGATTTCATCAAAATTAAAATCTGCTCATGAAAAATATTATTAAAAATGATTTGCAAGTCATAAACTGTAGAGAAAAATTAGAACACATGTATCTCATAAAGTTCTCACCCAGAATACATACAGAACTCCTATCCAACTAAAAATGGATACATTCCAGAATCCTTTACAAAAGGAGACAGATGAATGATCAGTAAACTCTTCACCCCGATCCCCCCCAAAAAAAAATTTGCTTGAAATCATTAGTGCCAAGAAATACTGGTATATATCTACCAAAATGACTAAAATTAAATTGACTGCAATTACAATGTTTTAGAAAGAATGTTGAGCAACTGGAATTCTCTTGTATTGTACCTGCAGGATGAAATTTTACAATGAGTTTGGGGAAAAAAAATCATATTTAGGAGTTGTTTGCAAATTTAAACATACACGTACCATCTGGCCAACTAATTCTTCACTAGGTATCTATTCAAGGCAAGAAAAACATGTCCACACAAAACCATGTAATGGAAATGTTATAGTAACTTTGTTGACCATGAGTTCAAAGTGGAAACCAGTCCAATGTCCCTCAGCTGGAATATAGAGAAACAAATTATAACGTATCCATATATGGAATGCTACTCAACAATAACAAGGGGCCAGTTACCCCCACAGGGCACAACATGGAGGCTTTAGTAGAAAATGGCACTTAGAAGTTTTCTGAGGTGATGGAAAAATTAATGCTCTTCATATTGTATGCTTAATATCTGTACATCTTACTCCATGTAAAATTTCACGTCAAATAAAACAAATCTTGAAATCTAGTTTTCTAAAAACTGAGAAGTCAACTATAATAGATAAATAATGACACTTAAAATTACACATAAAATCGGTGTACACTTATTTATTTTATATTTTATAAATATTTACTTATGTTGAGGGGGGGAGGAGAAGGAGAGAGAAAGAGAGCAAGCGAGCACATGAGGGATGGGGATAGAAGCCTAAGCAAATTCCACACTGTCAGCGCAGATCCCGACAAAGGGCTTGATCTCACAAGCAAATGATGAGATCATGACTTGAGCAGAAATCAAGAGCAGATTGCTTTAGTGACTGAGCACCCCCCCCCCCCCGCCCCGGAGACCAAGTGTACACTTACTTAAAACAAAAAATTAGGATTCCTTTATCCTGCAGAATGATAAGAAGTTTTTGAAAAAGGCAAGATTTAGACATCTGGGCCTTGGCTTTTCCTTCTTACTGCAGATATTTCTGGGAAGATGATGACAAAGGTACTGAACAAAGAGATAGTTTGGTGAGAAAAGCTGAAGTATGCCTGCATGCTTGGTACCGCTCTGGGCTCCCCCTGGTAAAACTTCAGCCCATCTCAGAAAAATGTCTGCATTCAACTGTGTATGCAGAAATAATTGAGGTAAAGCTCTCTAGTCAAAGGGAGAAAGCAACCTTTGCCATCTCGAATGAGATTCCATGTAACAGGGAAAGTGTGCAGGGTTTCTGTGAGCTCGCACTGGATGATGGAGCACGTCTTTCTCTGGATTGGTAACGTGTAGATTTTCCATGGAGCTGCCATGGTGCGACATGACATGATGCTTTTAATGGGGCTGGGACAGGGAAGATATTCCTAAAACCAGTGAGAGGGCAGGGCCAGGACAGTCATGGTAGCAACGACGTACCACAGACTTTCAAGCAATTTGAGAGAACAGACCTCATTTTAACTAGCCAAGGAATTTGTCAACGGAAGCCAGAGCACAGCCAGCAGATGTGCCCCACAAAGCACACCAAACCATTCTTTCTCTGACTTCCAAGTCATCATGGATCTGGCCTGGAAATTAAAGAGTAAGCATTTTTTTTTGTTAAATGTTTTTTTTTTTTTTAATGCTTATCTATTTTTGAGAGAGACAGAGTGTGAGCAGGGGAGGGGCAGAGAGAGAGAGGAGACACAGAATCTGAAGCAGGCTTCAAGAAGGCTCTGAGCTGTCAGCACAGAGCCCGATGTGGGGCTCAAACTCACAAACTGTGAGATCATGACCTGAGCTAAAGTCGGACGCTTAACCGACTGAGCCACCCAGGTGCCCTAGAAAGTAACCTTTTTTATCATTGATTTTCTACCATCGGTAAACTTTTGTTATAATTATATTCATGTACAAAGGAAGCTCATTTTGTCATTTATGGCTACCTTGGTTTGTTCTAATTTCTTAGAATCTTTTTAATTCACCAAGCTAAAAAGTCAAGGGAATGACCTAGTCCAATCAATATATGGGCAGAAATGAGACGTCTCATGTCACATTCATATGGAGAGGTACAGAAAATAAGCTAGAAATAGTATTTGAGGACAGATTTTTAGTGAAAGAAATAGTAGGGGGAGAGGAAGAATGAAGCTGGCATCCATTGTGTACTTACTATATGCCAGAAATTATGAGGCACTTTCCATTTTATAAGCCCTGCTATATTCCACAGATAATTTAAAGTTGTTTAAAAGTGAACAAGCAATAAAATAAATGCATGAGCAAAATGATAAAATGGCAGAGTAACAACATATGGAATTAAAATAGAAAGTCGATATGAGAAAGTTCCATCAAGATGCTGAAAATTGTTGCTACCAAGCGATGTTGCAAATAAAAACAAGAGGTCTACATGGTGAGTTAGTGTTGTCCTTATCACCACTTCCACGGGAACTCATAGATTTTCTCTGATCTCAGACAGAAAATATTTTCCCCTATATCAGGTTAAGCAATATCCTAAACATTAAACGGAGTAGAGAATTATAAGGTCATATATTGAATAATCACTGAGCAGTAGCTGAGGGCAAATTTTAGATATTTAAAGTGAAAACAACTTGATTGATTCACACAAATAACGGTGTTCAAAGAGATTGGCTGTAACAGCGGAGGCACAGATTTAGGATGGCAAGTGACAAAAATACCAGGCACTAACATTGACGCATGCATTCCATCATTCATTTACTTAATATAGATTACTTAGCAAGCACTGTAAAATGCGCGAAGGATACAATAACAAACACAAAATGCAGAACCTCTCTTCCCTCACTGAGCTCCCAAACTGGTGGCTCCCAGTAGGCGATAACCAGTGAATGGATTTGAGTTGAGGAAGATCTGACCTACTGTTCTAGAAGAGTAAATTCGGAATGAGTAAGCACAGTGTCAGGGTCCCAGCCCGATGAACCTGGATTTAATTAAAATGACAGTCTCTCAAAAGAAGCAATAAGAGGGGAAGCCAAAAGACGCCGGGTTGGAGAGACCCTAGAAACACATCGGAGGTTGAGGATCCAGCAGATTCAAAGCAGAGAGCTCACCAGTGTATCTTTTGTTTTGGTTATGATTCGGGAGTCATGGCCCTGGTTACCTGAGAAGAGTCCTGGTTTAATTATTAATAGGGCTGCTGTTACTCTCAAATGTTTGGAAACTAAACTTGTGTTTATCTAAATCCAGCCACAGCAATGCCTTGGTGTCATGAGCAGGTAGAGTTGAGCACAGCAGGAGATAGAAGCAGGGGCGGCAGCCTGGGACTTCAGCACCATCTCTGCTGGCTGTGGGTAGCACTGAGCGTTGGTTGACCTAAAGTCAGACAGCCCCCCAAAGAATCCACATGTTTGAAGCAGAGTAAAGTTCACCGTGTGGCTTGCATTACTTGTTTTAATGGTTTCTTAGGAATACTTGGAATGCTTTATGAATACCTGAGGGAGGGCATATTCTCAAAGGCTATAAACCCCCAGCCAATTATGGCTGAGTTGAGGGGAGGGGGTGGGGTGGCGTTCATATTGTTAGGGCAGGCAGCGTAATTCTAAGGGGGCCAAGTTGGCTCAGTGCCAAATCATGCTTCTCTACTGCTTTGAAATTTACATTTGGGGAATATTATTAATTATAGCAATAGCTCTGTCAAAAAAAAATGGCCTGAGGTTTAATAAAAGGAGGGATTGACTAGTCATATGATGCTAATGAGTAAATTAAAAGATATATTTAAATATTCCTATCTATGAAGTATTGTTCCTGAATGCATCTTATTATCACAGGGATCAGGAAACATTAAGTTTAATGACTCCTTCTTAAAAAATAATTCCAGAAAAGTATGGAAACAAAGGAAATAAATGGATGGATAGATTGTTAGTTCATTAGATGATGCGTAGGTAACTGAAAGAAATAGATGATAGGTAGATGATAGATAAGGTAGGATAAGAATTTATTGATAAATATTTTCCTTCTTTTAAGCCTCAGATTGCTTCTTAAAGGCATATATTTAATTAAAAACATCAATTTTTGAATGAAACTTTAAGAATATATTAACAAAAAGCTAATTAAGTCTGTAAATATACATTATGACTGGCTTAATAAAATGAGCATTTTGTTTGTTTGCTTTCATTTTTTACCTCTAGTTAATAGAGTCTCTGCTAACTCCGAGGCAGTTTCTATTTTTCTTTCTGTGACATTTATAAGGTAACAAGACCCAGAAATGCATGAGCATTTTAAATGTGATATATCAAATAATAGAGAATAAATCTCTCTTATTTTATCTTGGCGTCCTCCGTCCTCATTTGCCTTTTCCAGGCTTTATTTAGAGGGAAATGAAGGTTCATTCGTTCTCACTGATAATAAAGTAACCCAGTTTGGAAAAGTTATTTTTCTTATATTCATTGGAAATGAGATCTTATTTGAAGTTGACCGCATTTACATTTATTGTGCCTGTAAAGGATCTGATTTAAAAGATTAGGAAGTGCTTTATGCATCATGCATTATGAATATGCACCAGAAATAACACTGCCAGGAGATAATTTAATTCACCTTGGTAGTGACATATGACAATGAGGCTCATACGATCTGACCACATATTATACGAATCAAAGATAAATAAAATAACAACAATAAGGTAACACAAAAGATAAACTATCCCCCTTGGCCAGAAAAAAAAAATGCCACATTTGAATCTTTTCTTTCATAAATATAAATTGTTCTAAGGCAGAAAACATGTTTCTTTTTGTGACTAATATAATTGTTCAATAAATATTAATCAAATGTCAAGGAAATCAGTATTACTAAAAATTATGTTTGTTCATTTTGACGGGGGCTGAAATAGATAGTCATTCGGGGCCTTGGCGAGATGTCCTTTTGTTTAATTTAGCAGAATATTTTCGAAGAGTTCAGTGAATATCACACAAGAGCAATAAAACCACGTATATAGGAAGCATTCTGCCTAGATGCAATTCAGCAACTTTGGTACATGCGATATCCCTGAAGGATCGATTTTAAGGTCTTGTTATATTTAAACACCTGTATAAAATGATCTTGGTTGCAGTTACCGCGGGCTCATTTACATTTTAATGTGGGCAGTACCATTTTGGATGCCACTGGGCCCTGTTCAGAGAAGTTCAAGGGCACTCCCCGGGAGTCTTTTGACATATTACAAGTTAGGTTTGTAGTGAATGTAGCTGCGCATAAAATGAGGGCACTGTGGTTTACATCTTAAAATGTAAATGTAAAGAAATCCATGGAACTTACTACTGCACCTCAATATCTAAATCTCTGTGTAGCAGGCAACAGAGTATGAGCATGAATACAGATTGATGTGAAGTGTCTTTAACTCTACAGATAAAAAACACAAAGTCGTTTATTTAGCATCAATATTGTTTTGTTTTCTAAGTCAGGAGGACTTTATCATTTTTCTAAAAACCTTAAGAAAACAAAGAAACAAACAAAATCCCTACAAATATAGTCATGCCCTGGAACAGCCTCTATCTTGAACCCAAATGATCAAGAATAAGTCTGGTATGGGGGCGCCAGGGTGGCTCAGTCGGTTGAGCGTCTGGCTTCAGCTCAGGTCATGATCTCACAGTTTGTGGGTTCGAGCCCCGCATCGGGCTCTGTGCTGACAGCTTGGAGCCTGGAGCCTGCTTCAGATTCTGTGTCCTCCTGTCTCTCTGCTCCTCCCCCACTCATGCTCTGTCTCTCTCTCTCTCCTTCTTAAATAAATAAAAATATTTTTAAAAATTAAAAAAAAGAATAAGTTTGGTATGTTGGTGAATCCTGTCTTTTGGTCACTGTATGGAATTTATTACACTATAGTATGTAATTCACTTATTCCCCTTTTAAAATTTATGCGTCCAGTCCGTTATACTTCTAAATGCCAAAAAAAAGTATTTAAGTATTGCTCAAAAAATATAAATAAAGAAGCCTTTACATTAAACATTTTAGGGAGAATACAATATGCCTCGTGACTTGTAACCTATGTCTCTATGATAGATGCCAATATTAGGAAAAGCATTAGTGAGAGTGATAAATATGATGTTATTTGTTAACTGAAATCCATTTCCAAATTAAGCAAAAAACGCTTTAAGCTAATTTCTTAAATTCTATCGAGATAAGATTCTTGGATGAAAGCATTTCCTTTTTTTAATCAACATTTTATAAGCAGTTAAAGTTCTCCTTAACCACCACTGTATTAGATATATACATGTTCTTATGGAAATGAGCTGTCGTGTCTTCATATATAAATAGTCCAAATAGAAAAGTAAATTATCCAGTGCAATTGCATTACACCCATGTTCTTAATATTATATAGCAATTTTTAAGATTCAGGAAAATAAATATGTATGCATACATATATATACATATTACATATATACATTATATATATTATGCATATTTTATATGTTTATACTATATATACATATTATACATATGCATCTATATTTATTCTGAATCTTTACATATATAATATATATTTATATTTGTTCTGAATCCTAAAAATTTCTGATGTGAGAGACCTGCAGATATTACGTAATACATCATCTATGTTAAAGCACACAGTATTATGCTTTTCTTCCCGGAAATACCTACTTATGTAAGTTTGCAAAAAAAGATACACAGAGAAGACATACTGAGCTAGAAAGAGTGAGCTGGGTTTTAACACGGCCAACACATTGGGCCATTAGACGCATCTGCCATTTCTGAATCATGTACTAAGTCAGCATTTTCAAGTAACTGGTACATAATGGGAATTTCATTACGTGAGGAACTAAAAATAACCAGTGTTCCCCGTAGCCCATCCATCTCCTGGTGGCATGCCTCTAGTTCTAGCTGTGTCACACTGTTCCCTTTTTCCTCCGTATTTGTTTTACGTCCTGTTACATGGTAGGGTTCACGAGGGCTGACTGCCCATCAGCTTGTTCACTGCTCGGTCCTTAGCCACACATGCGAGTTCTCACAGTAAGACCCTTCTCTGTGTTGAATACACGAACAAAGAAAAGAATGATTTTGCCCTTCAGTAATAAAACGGCTATTAACAGTGAAAACAATATTCCTGCTTCTATCCCTATTCCAACATAGCTGACCTCTTAGTATTCTCTATCATCTACCACTCAAACACTCATTGCACGTTTGTATTACATTTATCGACGTTTCAGGACAAGTTTAGCCTTACTTTATAGAATACAGATTCTAAGAGAACATATGCCTATGTGAAATGCATTAAAACCTATCACTGACCAGCGTCTGGGTGGCTCAGTCGGTTAAGCCTCGGACTTCGGCTCAGGTCATGATCTCGTGGTCCGTGAGTTCGAGCCCCACATCAGGCTCTGTGCTGACAGCTCAGAGCCTGGAGCCTGCTTCCGATTCTGCGTCTCCCTCTCTCTCTACCCCTCCCCCGCTCACACTTTGTCTCTCTCTCTTTCAAAAACAAATAAACATTAAAAAACCCTATCATTGAAATACATATTCATACATACATATGTGCCCTATTTATGTACTATAAAAACAATTTTATACATACGTTGTTCTTTTAAAATTACATACTCATTATACAATGCCCAGATTTTTCTAAATCAGATTTTAATTATTCTCCTTTTCCTTTATATGTATTTGTAAGTCCCCATTTTTCTTTGTTTTCTAACAAGCATGATACATATAAATAGATATAGACATATGATTTTATAAGTACTTCTGAACACAGTTTTGAAGTAGGTAGGCTAACTTAAAATACGTGACAGTTTGAAATAAATTGATTTTTCATATGTATTTGATCAAAAAAGAAATGCATGCAAATTCTACACATTTTCAAAGGCATAGTAATAATGTCTGCATTTTTTGCTAATATATCTAGAATGAACTAAGTCTAAGTATTTAATAGACTTAAGATAGCATGTATGTGCTTATATTTTGTATATTAGCATTTTCAAAATCACAATATGTGAAAAATAGCTAAAAAAATAGAATAAAAAATAGATATTGTTATAAAAATTAAAAAAAACATTTAAAGAATTCATACTTTATCAGGCTACAATGTAAATAAAAAAAACAGGTTTTGTTAGTATATTTTCTCAATGAGAAACATGAAATCATCTAAACAACATCTGCCTCAGAAGCTGAATTGTGTTCATAGGGCTGAACTGTTTACAAAAACAAAATTCACTGAAACAAAGGAAAATGGATATTCTAAAACACATTAATAGAGGAAATACTTAAATATACTTGGGTTGCAAACACTAAAATACCCTTGGTGGACATTCAAATTCTTTAATTAAAAATGCATTGCAATAAATCTATGCCTACTGTAGCTATTCCAAATGATTTCATATTAAATATATTATGTGCCTTAGATATGTACGTTTATTATTCAAATCTGGCATATGCTTTCAAAAACACAACCCCACAATCACCTCCTTCTTGCTGTGTGTGAACGCGTTACAAATAGTAGCTCAGCAGTGTGATAAAACCAAAGTAAACCTGAACTGTAGACGGGCTGTTATTTCTTTAGTAAATGAATTACAAAAAAAACAATAAAATGTCCTGTTTAATTACTAATTCTTATGTATGCATATGGTGTAAGAATTTATGCAAACTACTTTGCTGTTGTCTGTGATAAAATTTTATCAGTCACGCTGCACAGAATGAGGTATGGTACTGGTCCTTTGTTTGTTTTTTTCAGGTAGTTCGTGACATTTTGTCTCCATCTCTTGTAGTCATTATATGCTAATTCAACAATTATTTTAACAAAACGTTGATGACTGGCACGTTTTACTATAAAAGTTTTTTCTAATAAACAAGCAACAATATCCAAATGCTCATGAATGGAATTCTATATGGAAGCTGTCAGAGTCATTGGTCAGGTTTGTGCAGATATTCTTTGCCCATTTTTATAAGTCTACAGTCCAAAAAAAACATCAAATAGTCTGATTTTTTTCCTATAAATAAAAATGATATGGATCATAAAACACAGAGGAAATTTCTTCAATACCATTTAAAATATGAGGATCCATATTACTCATTCCATCGAAGTTCTGTGTTCTTTAGGTAAATATTTCTCTGGCAAAATAATCTTTGAGAGGGAAATTGCACCTTTTGTCTCGTTTTAAACAAGATCCACAATTTATCCTTGATAATTGGAATTGAGGTTGTGGCTAGTAATTTATGCAATAAACGGGCAGGTGGAGAACATTGCTTCCATACACAAAGTCTATTTAGAAGATAATTTATGCTAACTATATTTGTAAATACATAGCGTTGCAAATGCAAAAGTTGGGAGAAGATAATTTCAATACATTAAATAAAAATAAGTGCAGATAGAAATAGAAATAGATATGATATGTTCTCTCTACATTGTATCAGTCATATAAATGTCTTATATTCATTACTGTGACAGCTGCTTTGTCCATGTAGCTTTTTGCTTGAAATTCTCCAGAAGTCTCTTGGCTGTTCATTTTGATTTTACACTTAACTCCCAACAGTCTATTCTGAACAGAATATCTCAGATGCTTCTTTCAAACTAAGTTAGATGATGTCAGTCATTTATTTAAAATCTTGCAAATGTTGTGCTCTCAAGGTTAAAGCAAATTTCCTTACGATGGCTCACGAAGGCCTTCCAATCTGGACACCTTTTAATTTTCTTCCTGTAGCTCACTGACTACAGGAGGATCTGACTCTTTCTTTCAGCTCAGGTCATGATCTCATGGTTCCTGAGTTTGAGACCTGCATTGGGCTCTGTGTTAGCAGCAAGGAGCCTGCTTGGGATTCTCTATCTCCCTCTCTCTCTCCATTCCCACCTCATGGAGGCTCTTTTTCTCTCAAAATAAATAAGCTAAACTAAAAAAAAGGAACGTATGAAATTCCGGGGAAGGAGTAGAAGAGAGGCAGTGGGGACAGAAAAAAGAGGAAGACGTAACAGAAGTCAGAAAAGCAGGATCTGGGGAGAAAGGGTTCCCATGAGAAGACAAAGCAAGTATGAATTCCTTAGTTAATGCCAGAACTTGGCATGTTGAGCAGTAAGGACAGAGGGGACAAAGATGTACTCAAAGGTAGAAGGAAAGAGTTTGCTTTTCAAGGGCCTTCTCAAACTCTGTGGGAAGTTTGGATTTTATTCATTGGGCAAAATGGAACCACGGGGGAGCTTTCATGTAGGTTAGCGGGGTGATGTGGTTTCTTTTCTGAGAGGTTCTCTCTGGGTCTTGTGTAAATGGATTTCAGGGGTCAAATTCTAGATGCAAGGGAATCCAGGTTGAATGTTTTTGCAGTTTTCCAGGCCAAGATGACGGCAAATAGGAAATGATGGTGAACGCCACAAGTGGACGGATGTGACCGTTTTTTGACTTCGACAAAAATACAAGTAAAGCTGGGGAAGCCGGGAAGATGTAGTAGTTAATCCCCAACGATCTGACGCTGCATCTTCTTATTTACTCTTCTAAGCAAAAACACATCCCGACAGCAAACAGGCTCATATCTATATTCAGGAATTTGACCCAGTCACAGAGCTGGTAGTGGTAGGTGGTGCCGAATTGCACACAGGCGTGCCGGCCTGTGGAGCGTATTCTCCTTTATCGTAGGGCAGCGTTTGCGTGTCCCTTCTGAGAGCTACGTTAGGGACTAGGTAGACAGATTTGCGTCCATGGGAAGGCCAAGCAGAGAGGGCAACTTGCATAGTTAGAGGATTTTGCCTTTCGATGATTTTACTAGCCAGAACTCTGCTGATGCCCTAGCACCATTCTCCCAGCCTGGAGACTAAGTGTCTGCTCCTTGGCGTTTGCATCTTGCTTGCTGCTTATTTCTGGAATCTTGACCACTTGCCCTCTTGTACCGAACACACGTTACTTGCCTTCTGTATCAAACCTTTGGGGATCACTGTAGAACTCATTTTGAGGCCTTTGTAATCCATTGTATCTACAGGTATCCCACATATCTATCAAGCGATATCATACTGTCCCCCTCTTCTTCCATTTCCACACCGTTTTAACCCCTTCCTGCAGAGCGAGGGCTTTGACACGTTTCCCCTGACATCCAGTCCTGAGCTGTTTACCATTCCAAACTGCTATTAGATGCATTTCTAAAATTCAGAGGCCATACACATACATGTGTTTGTATGCACATAATACACTTGACTAACTGTTCTATTGTAACTTAAGATAAGTTTTCAGCACACCATACTCTTTTTCTGTAATGCTTCCAAAAAAATACCCCTTTACACCACTTAGAACTTGATAATATAGTAAATTGTCTAGTGCTAAATTATATATTCTTTTTTCAATTTTTTAATGCTTATTTATTTTTGAGAGAGAGAGAGAGAGAGAGCGCGGAGAGAGCGAGCAGGGGGAGGCAGAGAGAGAAGGAGACACAGAATCTGAAGCAGGTTCCAGGCTCCGAGCTGTCAGCACAGAGCTTGACGTGGGGCCCGAACTCACGAGCCATGAGATCATGACCTGAGTTGAAGTCAGATGCTTAACTGACCAAGCCACCCAGGTGCCCCTAAATTCTACATTCTTATGTGTTATTTTCAAATTGCTCCCCAGTCTAGGTTATTATTACCTGAGTCTAATTCATCTAACTGAAGTATAAATGTCTTGAGTACAGGGATCGAAGCACCTAAAATAATGCTGACTGAACGGCAAGTAGTAAATAATGCTTATTAAGGGCGACATCAGGGAAATAACAATGAAGAAGAGAAAATGTGAGAAGATACGGGTTTTCTTCCTCACTTTGGCATAATAAATACTATGCTTTCACATACATAAGTTGAGGTTTATCATTTCTGATATTTTCCCGAATGATGGTAAAACACACATTTTCATCATGCATATCTTATAACCATGTTTATTCCATCTTCTGGGTTTTTGCTTTCTACTTTATGTCACCACTTCTAAGTGAAATTTAACTAATTAAATGAAGTAATTAAGGAATCAAAATGCATCTCCCAAGGACAGGGTTTTAGGTAGACAACCATGACCTTGTTTGCCCAGAACACAAGGGATTTCATTATGACACCGTCAGTACCTTGGCTTAGGGAAATGTATTTGACCTCTTAGCCTATTGCTTTGGACAGGAATTATATCCAATCCATCACTTCTAATGTCAAAATGATAAAATCCTGGCAGCAGTAGATTCCTCGTTCGGGGGAAAATCATTTGCTTTTTCCCCTGTCAGTTCCTGTATAATTCTAAATATTTAGATGACATTTGCAAAAACAATACAAATGTGTGCTTAATGAGCATGACAACTGCAGAGCTAAATCCACTGGAAGCTTGAATACACTGGAAAATGAAAAAAAGGTCCGTCTGTTTTGAATGTCAACATCCTAATGAATTAATTCAAAACTATTTTAGCACTGAAAGCGAATATGCTTTTATTACCATTTCCAGGACTGCGGTTTCCTCGGGGGGTGGGGGGGAGGGTGGCGCTTCGAAAGGGCAAAAGAGTAACTCCTGTGACGTCCAGGACCAATAAACTGCTTCTTAGTGACATTGGCCTATGGTTTTTAAGTTCACGCGTTGTGTTCTTGGTCAAAGGACATGGTCGAAGTGAATTGTCCCGGCTCTCTAACAGTTTCATCTCGAATGTGCCATTTCCCAAGTTGCCTAACAATCTAGTTATTTATTCAACATGTAAAAAGGTATACCTCACGCTCCGACTGCCTGCCAACCTGCCCGTTCTTTTTCATCTCCAGAGTCATTTCCACCTCCTACATGAAGGCTTTCGTGTGCCTGTCCCTGCCCGGCACCCACCCCAGGATGCACACTCACACACGCTCACCTTTCACACATCAGCCTGAACGTCATTGCTTGCCTGTCACCCGATGAGGCCACACCTCATCCGTATATCGTCCCAGGGCGCCATCCTTTTTTACCTGTATCATTTTTCATAAATATATTTATGCGTTACTTTTTTTTCCTGCCATGCTTCATGTTAATTTCCCCTTCTAGACTGTAAGTTCCAGGCTGGCAGGAGCCTTCCTCTTTTCTCCCTTCTGTCATGTGTCTTTAGCACAGCAGGCTCATTCAAGCTCTTAATTGCATGAATACATGAATGAAACCCTCTTGTTCTCTATAGATCTTCTCTGAATTGGACATGGGCGGAAAGCCTAATTTGTTTCGTTTTTGAAAGGAAGTGTTTGGCATAATAAAGAAGGAGAATCCGACACACCCAGCGAATGTTTCTCCATTTTTAAGTAAGTCCATCTACTGTTTCATATGGAAAGTTCTCCGGGGCGCCTGGGTGGCTCAGTCGGTTAAGCGTCTGACTCTTGGTTTCAGACCAGGTCATGATTCACGGTTCCTGGGCCCAAGCCACAGATCAGGCTTCGTGCCGATGGTATGGAGCCTGCTTGGGCTTCTCTCTAGCCCTCTCTCTCTGCCCCTCCCCCACATGCGTGTGTGCTCTCTCTCTCTCTCTCTCTCTCTCAGTCTCACTCTCAAAATAAATAATCTTTAAAAAAGGAAAAGAGGGGCGCCTGGGTGGCTCAGTTGGTTGACTGGCCGACTTCGGCCCAGGTCATGATCTCGCGGTCCGTGAGTTCGAGCCCCACGTCGGGCTCTGTGCTGAACAGCTCAGAGCCTGGAGCCTGTTTCGGATTCTGTGTCTCCCTCTCTCTGACCCTCCCCTGTTCACGCTCTGTCTCTCCCTGTCTCAAAAATAAATAAACGTTAAAAAAATTAAAAAAAAATAAAAAAGGAAAAGAAAATTCTCAGACGGGAGACGCAGTGTCAGACATTAACATATACAGGAGAAAATTATCCGCTACCGCCCAAGTAAAAACCAAAGAAGGCAAAACAAAACACCTTTTCTGATGGCTTCAGGGTAGCAGAACCTGCCACCTCAAAATATGCCGCTTTGGCATGTTGATTATTTTGAGCTGAAGGCACTCGAAGAAAGGTCCAAGCAGGGAGAGGGTTTCTCTGAGTTTTCCTTATCTGCCTAAGGACAGATCCTCCAAAAAGAACCAAATGGGCATAAATCCCCTCCCCAGAAAAGTTGCTGCAACCAGGGAGATTGACTCTTATCACAGGGAAGGAGAGTGGAAGTGGACATCACACCCAGACAAGCGGTCACAAACATTTGTTAACGTTAATGAAACAGGGAACCATGTAGATGAACGTGGTTTTCATGCTGCAAGAGGCCTGCGTAGCAAACCACAACTCCCAAGCTTGTAAATCCCTCGATGTTAGGAGGTCAAAATGCGAAGGAAAAGCAGTCACAAACAGCCAACTAGGCTTTAAGCTAGAGCCAGTCAACAATTTCCTTTGCTTCTGCACTTTCTTTATGTAAGTCCATCCCTGGTTCTCGTCTGCAGAGTGCTGCTCACCGTGTGGGTTTGGCACTTGGGTTGGCAACTGCATGTGGCTCAAACACACTCTGAAAATGCCCAATATGCATCAGTTTACCTTTTTTTAATGTTTATTTATTTTTGAGACAGAGAGAGACAGAGCATGAACGGGGGAGGGGCAGAGAGAGAGGGAGACACAGAATCGGAAGCAGGCTCCAGGCTCCGAGCCATCAGCCCAGAGCCTGACGCGGGGCTCGAACTCACGGACCGCGAGATCGTGACCTGGCTGAAGTCGGACGCTCAACCGACTGCGCCACCCAGGCGCCCCATCAGTTTACCTTTTAACACCGTCCTACCCCAGAGCTATTCTTCTAACGGCCCATGGATCTTTCCCCAAAATCGTTTTCGCTCCCCTCAGAAGTCCTGCTTCCTCCCCTTCCCCTGGTAAGATACTATTTAATCCTGAATTTGAAACCACCTTGGGGAGTTATTCGTTTTCCCCAGGTGTCTTCCATGCATACATGAGGTAGACGTGTGTTATTGTTTATTTTTCTCTTGTTAATCTTTTATTACAAGCAGTCTCATCTAAGAACTCAGGAGGGTAGAGGGAAAATTATTTTTCCTCCCCAACCTGACCTATGTTTCAATAACGTTTTGTGACTATCTGATAGATACTACCATAGCTACTCCAACGTGTTATACTAGGATCCACCACAATACTCTCTTTTTGTACATAAACACACACACGTGCGCCCACAGATGCACACACACACACATACACACACTTTTGACTTCGGACAGTTTATTCTCACTGCAGTCATCCTGGGGAAAAGGCACCTAATATCCTTTAGTCGGTGCTATGCATGCATAGTCTTCTAAAATAATTAGAAAGGTTTCTAAATTCTGTGTCTGTTCTCTTAATTCAAGCTCCTCTTGGAGTTTTTCAAATAATTGGGTTTATGCTAATGATCTGTGATTTAAAATAGGTGTGGAGATGTTAGTGCTGCGCTGCCAGAAAAAATGTAATTTTAGCATTCATGAGCAACTGCCCCATCACTATCAACACCATCGTCGAAAACAAGACAGATGTGTGAGTTGGAGACGTTACCGTGTTCTTGCAATGCTCTGTCTTCTGCTCGTCAGTGAAAATTAAGGGAGGAGGGTTGGGGGGTAAGCTATATATTATTTGGTCTTAAGTTTTGACCCCATGTTGACTGCTACCCTTATTATCTTTATTAAACTCCTAAGCGCCAAGTACAATGGGTTCAAAGTACTCAGCAACCGTATCTCAGGAAAATATTTTGGTTTTTATTGCTCAGTGATTTGTGACATGCACAGTCTCATGGATTTAATTCCTCGGGCGATATCATGTCATCATTGTGACTATGATTCTTTGCCTCCACATTTATTGCAATGGTCATACTGGCCAAGGTCAGCGGTTTCCAAAAAGTATCGAAAAGATTTGTGGTTTGGTAATTAATGTGTTTCTGTTGTTGTTGTTTGTTTGTTTGTTTGTTTGTTTTTCGTCTCCGAGGGTATGGGACAGAATTTGAGATGACTTTACAACCCAAAGCCGTTTTGTCTCTGAGAGTGGTTTCAAGGAATAGAACTTGGCTCTCAGTGACTATGTTAAAAAAAAAAAAAAAATTGGCCCCAGCTTATAGCAGTTTTTGTTTTCTTGTTGGTTTCTTTTTGTTTGTTTTGAGAGACTGAGGAAAGGTAAAATTTAAACAAATTAAAATGCATAAATCTCAACTGGGAAATTATGGAAGATCAAACTGATGTCTTAACACCAATATCTCTACCAATATCAAGGTAGAGAATATTGCAGGAACCCAGAAAGTTCCTTTGGTACCCCTTCCCGATCTAATCTTTTCTCTGTGCCCAGAGACAACTGTTAGTTCTGTTACAGTTTTTGTTGCTGTTTTGCCACTAAAAGTTAGTTTCACACACATTAGAGTGTAAAACAGTATAACATACAGACACAGTGGTTTTCACATGCAGAAGCAGGGAAAAGTGACAATTGTTAAGGTATAGTTACATGGATGTTAACCATGTGAAGAAGTTGCCAGAAAGTTTTCCAAAATGTCTTGCTATTTTAATTCCCAACATGAATGTCTGAGAAGTCAAGTTGTTCCACGTTCTGGCCAATCTTTGGTCTTTTCAATATTCTAATGACTGTGGAGCATATTCAGGGACAGGTTTGTGTGCCTGATAACCTGGGCAGTCACACAGGAGAGGATACTTAGAGGGATTCTGTATTTGGTGTAATGCTTAGCTATGGCAATCTTGACATTTTCACTAATTTTTTTTTAAATTAATGTTTATTTATTTTTGAGAGAGAAAGAGACAAGACAAGAGCATGAGCGGAGGAGGGGACAGAGAGAGGGAGACACACACAGAATCCGAAGCAGGCTCCAGGCTCCAAGCTGTCAGCACAGAGCCCGAAGCAAGGCTCGAACTCAGGAACCGTGAGACCATGACCTGAGCTGATGTAGGATGCTTAAATGACTGAGCCACCAGGAGCCCTCATTTTCACTATTTTTTTTAAAAATGGCCATAAAATTTTATTTTGCAGAGTACCCTACCCCCCAAAAAAATATAAAAGCCAGTTCTTCTTGTTAAATTTGTATGTCATGAATGATGAATCATGTTGAGTATCTATGTGCTTATTATCATCTGAATATTACCTTTGGTGGAGTGTCTATTCAAAACCTTTCCTCATTTTTCATTGTCCAATTAATATTCTTTATATTTTCTGGATATAAGTTCTTTATCCAATATGTGACTTTCAAATATTTTCTCCAGTCTTTGCTTGGTTTTCATTCTCATAAAGTGTTTAAAAAGGACACATGTAGAATTCTTTATAAAACCACAGTTATCTTTTTTTTTCCTTTTTAAAATTTTTTAAAAATTAATTAATTAATGTAGTGGTGGGGGAAGGGGCGGAGAGAGAGAATCCCAAACAGGCTCTACCGCCAGTGCAGAGCCCGACTTGGGGCTTGATGTGGCGCATGATCTCTCCACCATGAAATCGTGACCTGATCGAAATCAAAAGTTGGGTGCTCAACTGACTGAGCCACCTAGGTGCCCCTCCTCTTTTTTTTTTTTTTGTTTTTTGTTTTTTGTTTTAAGTCGTGTTGCTGGTGTTATACCTAAGATATCTTTCCTGCTGTTTGGGGAGACAATACTTGTCAGTATTACTACAAATTATTTCTCTTCCCCACGTTATGGCTTTCCCTCCCTCGCTCTGACATTTTATCCCCTGCGTTAGACCATTATGGTAATGTTGCAAGTCTTTTGTGTTTTTTTCGTCTGTAGCTCCTTCTTTCCCCTTTGTGTTTTCTTTGGGTAATTTTGACTAATACCGTAACTCACGTCAAGTTTATTGATTCTTCCCCCAGCTGCTTCAAGTCTAGTGACCAGACAGTCAATGGAATTGTTCATCTCTGAAACCACTGTGTTTAACTCCCAGGATTTGAATCAACATTTCCTCCTTTCGGATGAAATTCTCTACCTGTGCACATACATTGGCCTCTTTTCACTAGATTCTTTCAGATTTGAATGAGGGTCATTAGAAAAAAAAAAAAACAAAAACAAAAACAAAAAACTTGTCTGATCGCTGCAACATCTTCATTCTGTCTGAGCCTGGTTTTGTTGATTGCTTTATCTCCTGAAATGGGATTTAGTTTCTCGAAAAGTTTTACTGAATGCGAGTTATCGCAGAGGAATTGATAGAAACCACCATTCATGTGGAAGCTTGGCAAGCACACAGGTCTTTTGTCAGCCGTTAGAGTGGACCGTTGAACCAACACGGTCTAGAATAGCGAGGGTTTGTTATAGTTGCTGTTGCGGCTTGTCGTTCTTATTACTGTGGTTACTTTCCAATGTCACAGGTTCAAATACCTCTATGGTGGGTTAAGTGCTTAAAGTAGAGGCTGGAGTGCTAGAAAGTTTTTCTCGGAGTTAGCGCTTCATTCCAGCGTCAGCCTTCCCTAAACATCTGTGTCATGGCAGGGAATCTGTTTACACACCTGCCCTCTCTAGCAATAGACTGTGTTACACCTGTGATGGGATGTATGGAATTCATCTGTTGTTGCCGGTCCAGTCTTCTGTTCTCTCGGTCTTAGGAAAGTTCTGTGCTTAGAGGTGCCTGTCTCAGCATTGCTGTGCCCTCATCCCCTTGTCTGTCAAACTCTCATATCTGTGGTTGAGTTGGGTGTGGATTTACTGTACAGCCCTCAGCTGTGGGAAACCACAGCAATATGTATCATATATAGATATGTGATACCATGTTAAGCCTCACAAGCTTGCCTCTCAATCTGTTGGGGAGAATTTCTCTTTGACTTTCCTTCGTCCACAGCCTTTCCCTGTGCCTTGCAGGGGAGTGGCCCAGCAACCTGAGATTTGCGGTGTAGAGTATCATTCTGGAGGGCGTGACCGCTGCCCACCCTATCCTCTTCACCAGCTTCGACTCTTTTGAGTCTCGCCCTTCCTTCTGTGTCTTTTTGCTCCATAGGAATGAAGCGTGGGGGCAACTAGAAGCATTTGGTGTCTATCTCCCTTGCAGCAAGTGACAAGCTCCTTGGAGCCCTGCATAGGAGCGTGATTTCTTGCCACTCCTCAGCGAGGGAGACCTTTCGCTTTATTCCAGAACAAGTTTAGAAAAGCAGGCAGTGTGGTGTTTGTGTCTTCTCTGCTGTCTGTGATTAACTCCTTCAGGTTCTGTAGGCAAAAGGGTTTGTTGATCCTACCCCAGAGGACTAAGGCATTTGCTTTGTAAAAATAAGGGACTTGGGAAATGGGAGAGGTTTCCTACGTGGCCCGTCACAGCTGGCAATCACCCTCTGCTCATCTGAGCCACTTTACGTTGCTTTCTTCAGTCTTTTGCCCTGCACTCAATTTCTCTGCTGAGCACCCAGGGGGAATGAGATTTCAAGTGATACAGTGCTATATGGCTGAGTGAGGGCAGTTGCTAAGTGCCTCTAGCAACTTCGGGTTTATTAGTTCCCACTTGACTTTTAGCCAACTTAAATTTTACCTGCTTATATTGTGGCCGGGACAGTTTCAGATTGTCTTGCGCTCTGTTATAGATCATCAAATATGTATGTCCCTCCACTGCTTGGAAGAATTTAAACCTCTTCGGATTTCAGATTCCTTCATTACCTTTTAACTTCAGTTTTCTAGTGGGAATAAGAATTGTTCTGAACTTATAGCTAATCTGTTTTCTTTCTTTCTTTCTTTCTTTCTTTCTTTCTTTCTTTCTTTGTCAAATTAGAGGCAACTTTTTGTGTTAAAGCATACTTCATTCTAAGTGGAAGTCCATCCACAAATTAGGATATTCTCTGTGTTCATTTTCATTCCGTTTGAAATATTTTTTTTCAACTTCCTTTATGATTCTTTTTTTAGACCCTGAGATTATTTAGGGGTATGTTGCTTTCTGTACAGATATTTGTGGGTTTTCTTATTTTAATTTTAGCCATGTCTAATTGACTACTGTGATTAGAGCGTGTACCCTGGGTCATTTTAAAATTTCAATATTTATTAAGATTTGTGACTCTAAATAAGTATCTGTAAATATTACAAACGCACTTGCAAAAAAAGTATATATTGTGCAGTTATAGGCTGTTGACTGTTATATATGTTAATTAGATCCAGTTGGCCAATGGTGTGCAGATCTATAAGTTTACTAATTTTTCTCTATTTTTTACTTTCTTATTTTCTGTATTTTTTCTACTTGTTTCTGTAATTTAACAATAACATTTCTTAAAATCTCCAACTGTATTTGTGAATATTTGTACTTCTAGCCTTGACTATGTGGATCACTGCTTTATGCATTTTGAAACCCTCTCTTTTAGGTCCACAAACAATTTTATGTCTTCTTTATGAATAACTTCATTTAAAAATTACAATATGTCTTTCCCAATATTTGGTAATATTCTTTATCTTAACATTTTTGGTTAAAACACCAATACATTCATTCTCTTAAGGTTTGCAGTGTATTTTTTTTCAAATATTTTACTTTTGGGGAGCCTGGGTGGCTCAATCGGTTAAACATCTGACTTCGGCTCAGGTCACTATTTCACCATTCCTAGTTCGAGCCCCACATCGGGCTCTGTGCTGACAGCTCAGAGCCTGGAGCCTGCTTCAGATTTTGTGTCTCCCTCTCTCTCTGCCCCCACCATGCTTGCGCTCTGTCTTTATCTCTCTCAAAAATAAATAGCCATTAAAAAGTCAAACGTCGTACTTTAAAACAATCTAGTTCTTTGTATTTAAAAATTATTTTTTGCCAAAAATATTTTTAATTAAAAATATGTGTATTTATTTGTTTTGAGAGAGAGAGAGACAGAACATGTGAGTGGGGTAGGAGCAGAGAGACAGACAGAACATGTGAGTGGGGTAGGAGCAGAGAGAGAGAGAGAGAGAGAGAATCCCAAGCAGGCTTCACACTGTCAGTGTAGAGCCACACACGGGGCTCGATCTCACGAACCAGAGATCATGACTGGAGCCACAATCAAGAGTCAGCTGCTAACTAACTGAGTCATCTAGGCCCCCTGCAAAAAACATAGTCTTATTGTTCTAATTTTAACTAATTCAGAAATTGGTGCTGTTTAGTTGATGGTTTTGTCTACTTACATGTACATGCATCTAAAATATATGAATAAATTATATATAATGATGATATACATGTATATGTAACATAATTATATAACATATATACATATGTCCCCCAATATCACTATATGTAGTTTGCTTGTTTCTTTGTTTACGTGTTTGTTTTTTCAACCCAGATATTTACTCCTTGTTAATTCTTGCCTGGAATTTGTCATTCCATTTGATATCATCAATTTGTTTAAAAAAATTTTTTTTAGCATTCCCTATAGCATGTGTTCTGCTAGGGATAATGAACTTTAGCTTTTGTCTGAGAATAGGTTTCTTTATCTTAATGTTTTGCACGTAAATATTATCATATCTTGTTTTTTTTCATATTTGAAATGTTTCGAATCTCTTTACCTATCTCTTTATTTTCATCACTTCCATAAAGCACTACTTCAAATATGTTTCTTAAAAGATGAAATATAATTGGGTGTTGAGCTTTAGTCTTTCCTAAAAGTCTGTGTTCTAGTGGTAAAATCAAGTCTGTTCACATGTGATATAAGAAAAGACACCCTTGATTTAATGTGTTCCAGCTATCTTCATCTATTACTATTTTTTATTCCGTTTGTTCTCATTTGCTTCACTGCTGCTGATTTGGTCACATTGCTATTTGTTACTTTTCATCCCAGTGTTAATTTTATAATTCTACGTTGGTTTTCCATTCTGTCGATGGCCACTTACCATTTCAAGATGCTCATATGTATCCATTATATGAAAACAACTTATGTATTATTACTCTTACAAAGATATTCTACACACGCACTTCTATCATATCATCTCCATTTCCAATTAGATGAATCTTTTACAATATTCATGGCCTTACTGTCATTCCAAACATCTCTCCATTCACAGATATGTTACTGTTTCCCTTTTCCCCATGTTTTTGTTGAATAGTATCGTTGTTTTAATAACAAATATCATTAGAAGTTTCTTTGAAATAAGTACCTTTCACACTTATTGAGCATTTTTTACACATTCTAACAGACTGCATCTTCCATATTCATATATATGTATATATACACTCTTCAATTCATGTTTATTTCATATACACTTATGCATGTATGGATGTATATACATACACATGAATATATATACACACCTTTTTTTATTTCTCCTTAATAAGTCTTCATTTTCTTATCATTGCTTACTATATCATATAATTTCTCCTTTAAGTTTATTTATTTATTCTTGAGAAAGAGAGCGAGCACAAGCAGTAGAGGGGAAGAGAGAGAGGGAGACACAGAAGTGGAAGCGGGCTCCAGGCTCTGAGCTGTCAACACAGAGCCTGATGTGGGGCTCAAACTCACTAACCATGAGGTCATGACATGAGCCAAAATGGACGCTTAATTAACTGAGCCACCTGGGCGCCCCCATATAATTTATAATTCTACGGTTAAGTACAATTTTAGTAACCACCAGCCATTTTATTTTATATTCATTTCCAAATCACACTTGGTCGCATCTATTTTTTTCACCAAAATTTTGCTCAAGAAAGTCTCATGGGTGCTACAATCTCTAAATTAATTCATGACCAAGAGTGACTCCATAGCTTTGATTTTTATAAGGAAATTTGTATACATACTTCTCAGAATGCATTTTACTTCTTTAAAGTCTTTGAGGATACTCATCCTCAAGCTATGTTGTAACATCAAGTGGTGCTATGAAAAAGTTTGGGGCTAAAATTGTTTTGTCCTTCCGGTACATTATTTTCTCCATTCTTATATTAAGATTGGATGCATATAATGCAAAGCCAAAAGAAACCAACAAGATGTAGGTGTGCATCTCCAATACAAAAACCAGTGATAAGACGTATCTAGAACTGCTATTCTGTGGTCACCAAGTACCCAAATTCCTCCTACATTTCTACCGTACCAACATTGGTGCATGACTTTGAAATTCAAGTTCATCTTGTAGTTCAGTATGGCTAATGAAATGGCAGCTATCATGTTAGAATTCTATATCAGAAAAGAGAGTAAGAGAGGACACAGCCAAAGTAGCTATATCCCAGAGACATTTTGATGTTTAGATTTTCCTTGCGTTAAACAAAACAAAGCCAAACTAAACAACACAAGCACACAGGCACATGCCACACAGAGCACCCCAGCCTTCTGTTCCAGTGACTTTCGTGCATGATTCAAGATACCTGCTGGAATTCGAATCCACAATTTTAGCCGAAAGAAGAGGAGATGTGAGAAAAACAAATGAGACTAACCACTAGCCGAGTCAATCATCCCTATCCAGTTTTCCCAGAAGCTTGTCCAAAAAGTTTGACTGCAATTAATGGATCCTCCCCAGATGCCAGAAAGGCAGCAAGTTAGAAATGAAATCCTTTAGCCAGGCTCTTTGCCACACAGAATAAAACTTGGGCCTCTTGTTAAGCAAGAAGAAGCACTAGAAACGTACCTGCTTCTGCCACATCTGCACATCCTGCGTGGATGACAATATGACATCATTTCAGTCTTTGGAGTTCAACACCTTCATAAGGATGCATTCCTTCGAAAATACAGTAGACACTGAGGCTATTTGCTTTTGCTTTTGTTTATATTTTTATGAAAATAGCACAGCCAACTACCTAGGCTGTCAGAGTTTTTAAACTTGCACAAACTGGCTTTTACGCCATGCCAGCCCCCTCCTCTCCCTTTCGGCCCAGCAGTCACTGCCTGGAGGCAATCAGAAGCGTTTACCACCTTTGCCAATAGCGCACCGCCTTGTCCTGGCAAGGCGCCAGCATTATTTCCCACCGTATCTGCATTTTTACAACCGCTGTTCATAACGGATTCAAGATACACGTAGAAGCGATTGCATTTTTGACCCTGAAAATGTTCCAAATGACAGACGGTCTGGCAACCTGTTTGGTAAGCCAGAGACAGAGAGCTTCTCCCTTGGCAAAATGGCATTTCTTTCCATCTCTGTTAGTAGATTAGAAAGCTCCAGACTCCATTTATTTCTCATCAATAGGGTTTTGTTGAAAGCATGCGGAACGAGCCAGTGCACAGCAACATTCTGAATTTCATCATATGTCAGCCTTAGGAATCGTAGCTCTTCCTTCCAAAATACGGAAGGTACCCAACCATCTGACCTACTGTTTTGCCGCTACAAAATGATGGTCACCAGCTTTGCAGCCTAAAATGTGACATTCCTTATCATATATTTTCTCCCTTCGTCCAGTTGGCTAATTCTATAATCTTTGATCCGTTATGGTAGTACTCCACAGCTGGTACTCTGTATAGGATGAGATTCAACTACATAGGATAGAACCCCGCCCCCCGAAAAGAAAAAAAAGTGGTTTAAACACAGTAGAGGCCCAATTCTTTGTCATGCAAACAACAGCTAGCCTTGGTGGGCTACCTAGAAAAAGTATTAGCCAAAGCATAAGAGACTCTTAAAAACTGAGAACAAACAGGGTTGATGGGGGGTGGGAGGGAGCAGAGGGTGGGTGATGGGTTTTGAGGAGGGCACCTTTTGGGATGAGCACTGGGTGTTGTATGGAAACCAATTTGACAATCAATTTCATATATTGAAAAAAACAGAAAAAGAAAAAGTATTAGCTTTCTTTTCAACCATTATCAGTGCATGGCTTCTATCCTCAATGTTACCTCTTTATTCAAGATAGACTCTGGGTTTCCAGTTACAAGTCGATATGTCTGGAAAGAAAAAGGGTTCCAAAAAAAAGGGGCTTAGGTGCAGCTGATCCAGAAACTTCAAAGTTCCTCCAAATACATACCCATAATGCCCACTACATTTCATAGTTCACGCTAGTTACAAGAAAGTCTGCCAAAAGCAATCTTTTTACTATGTGAACTGCTAACTAGAATACACTATGGTTCTTCCCAGGAAGAAAAAGAAATATTGGCCATTAGACAAAAAGAGACCCTTGTTTTGTGCCGCCCCTGCTTTTGCTTCCTGAAGGAGACTGAGGTTCTTTCACATTTACGGAGACATCACTTTGGGAGAATATGCAGTTGTGTTATGATTATGTTGAATCAGATTTTCCTGATGTAGTAAACCCTTTTGTACCTTCATATTAAAATAGTGTTTTGTCTTTGTTTCCTTCTATTTTCATTGAATTTTATTTCTATTAACATTTTTCAAAACTCTATTCCTCAGTATTATAGGAATATCCCACATCTCCTGCTGTCTTTAACAACTTATCTACAAGAATTTTAATGGTTTTTAAATTCTTTAATTTTGAGGGTGATACTTAGCAAGCATGTCTATCATATCCTTGATATTATTTTCATTCATGTCCTTTTTTCTTTTAATACAGTTTTCCTTCATATGTCATTTTAAAAAAACAAAACTCTACTCTGAGATCTTTTACTTAGCTTTTTTTGTTGTTGTTGTTAATTTGTTTTGTTCCTTGAGAGGCATCTATTGTCTTGAAATTTTTTTGAACACTTCACAATTTTTTCTAACATTCATTTTTTTTAATACTATTTTTCTGTTATTTTTGGTTAGAAGTACTGTTCCCTCTGATCTCATTGGGGCTGTAAATAACTTTGTTTTATTTTATTTTTCTGCCTCTTTTTCTTTGGTTAATTTACTTGTTTTTTTATTTTTTTTACCTTTTTTTGTTGTTTAATTAAAGTATAATTAACACAGTGTTATATATAATAATATATATATATTATATATACATATATATAATATATATATATTAGTTTCAGGTGTACAATATAATGATCCAATAATTCTATACATTTCTCAGTAGTCATCAAGGTAAGTGCATTCTTTTCTTTTTTTAAGTGTTTATTTACTTATTTAGAGAACACGAGAATGCAAGCAGAGGAGGGCAGAGAGAGGGGGGGATACAGAGAATCCCAATCAGGCTTTGCACTGTCAGCATGGAGCCTGATGCAGGGCTCAAACTCACGAGCCTGTGAGATTGTGACCTGACCTGAAATCCAGAGTCAGACACTTACTAGGCTGAGCCACCCACGTGCCCCAAAATAAGTGCATTCTAATCCCCCTTATTTATTGCACCCATCTCCCCACCCACCTTCCTTTCAGCAATCACCAGTTTGTTCTCTGTGTGTAAGAGTCTATTTTTCGTTTGTTTGTTTCTCTTTTTCTCTTTGCCCATTTGTTTTGTTTCTTAAATTCCACATATGAGTGAAATCATATGATATTTGTCTTTTTCTGAAGGACTGTTTTCACTATCCATGTTGTGGCAAATGGCAAGATTTCATTCTTTTTTTATGACTGAGTGATATTCCATCGTGTCTAAATACACCACATACTCTATCCATTCATGTATGAATGGACACTTGGGTTGCTCCCATATCTTTGCTATCGTAAACAAGGCTGCAGTAGTCTTTAACTCAAAGGCAAGCCTTTACTTAGTTTTTATTATTCCATAATTTATTGTGGCTCACAAGGTAACTATTTAAATTATGGAATCTTTTCCTTGTTATCTGTCAATAATTCTCCTTCCAGAAAATTTCCTGTCTTGGAGCCCATATACATTTTATATTTTATAGATTTTACATTTGATACCGTCACAAATTCTTTGGGTATCAAATCAAATCTCTCCATGGACAGTCTCTTCTTCATGCCTTTTATTCTCATTGCACTAATACAGAGTTTCAAAAGCGATAATGGTAATGATTCCAAATTCTGTAAAATGCTTTCCTAAACTACAGAATCATCACCATTATCGCTTTTGAAATTCTTTTAATCCGTAAAAGTAACCACATACACTTTATTCATTATTCCATACTCCCCTACCATCAATTCCCTCTCAGCCACAGAAAACTACTAATTTAATTTCTTTGTCTAGAGAATTGCCTGTAATAGAGATTTCATATAAATGAAATCATATTATCTATATATCTATACATCTTTATATCTATTTATCTGTCTATCTTCTATCTATCTATCATCTGTATCTATCATGTATCTATCTATCTATCTATCTATCTATCTATCTATCTATCTATCTAATCTGGATTCTTCCATTTAGCAGATGGTTTCAAGATTTATACATGTTGTAGACTATATCAGCACTCCCTTCAGTTTATTGCTAAATAACATTTCATTGATTAGATATTCTACATTTTTTTTACCCATTTGTCAATTGATGAACATGTAGGTTTTTACCACTTTTCAGGTATTATGAATAATGTTGCTATGAATAATCATATATAGGATTGTGTGAATACATGTTTTCTTGGATATATACCAAGTAATGAAATTGCTGAGCCATATGGTAAATCTATGCCTAACTTTTTGAGGACCGGCCACACGTATTTCCAAAATGGCTGCTCCATTTTACCTTCCCACCAGCAGTGCATGAGTGGTCTAATTTTCTCTACATCCTTGTACACACATCCTACTATCTGCCATTTTCATTATAGTTATTCTAGAGATAGATAAATGGTACATATCTCATTGTGGCTTTGATTTTCATTTTTTCGATGGCTCATGACTTTAGACATGGCATGTGCTCTTTGGCCATTTGTGTGCCTTCTTTGGAAAACTGTCTAATCAGATTTTTTGCCTGGTTATTGTGTTTTTGTCTTTTTACTGTTAAGTCTTTTATCATATATATGATTTGCCAATATTTTCTCAAATTTGATGGTTGTTGTCTTTTCATTACCTTGATGACAGGGTCCTTTCAAGCACAAGAGTTTTTAATTTTGTTGAAGTCCAACTTATCTCTTTTTTCCTCAGAATACTTGTGATTTTAGTGAAATATTTAAGGGGCTGTTGCTGAGTACAAGGACATGGAGATTTCTCTATGTATTTGTATAAGAATATTATAGCTTTGTATTTCACATTTATGTCTTTGAAGCATTTTGAGCTAATTTTATATATGGTATGAGATAGGGGTCCAGATTCATGCTTTTGCATACATTCAGTTGTCTTGACATTACTGTTTGAAACTATTCCTTCATCGTTAAATAGAATCACCACCCTTGTCAAAAATAAATCGACTGTAAATGAGGGTTTATCCTTGTATTCTCAAATCTGTTCTGTTGATTTATATGTTTACTTTGATATGAGTAGCACACAGTCTTGACTACTCTAGCTTTGCAGTAGGTTTGGAAATTGGAAAATCTGAATCCTCCAAATCTGTTCCTCTTTTGAAGATTGTTTGGTTATTCTGGGTTCCTTGAATATCCATATGAATTTAAGATCTAGCTTATCAATATCTGAAAAAAAAAGTGTGCTGGGACTTTAATAGAGAATGTGTTGAATTTGTAAATCAATTTGGGGAATATTGTTAGGGGAACCTAACAATATTAGGTTTCCCGACTGATGATTTTGGAATTTCTTTCAATTTAGGAGAAGTTTCTTGAATTTCTCTCAATGATGTGTTTAGTACTTATGGTGTAACTTTTGTACTTCTTTTGTTAAACACTGCTAAAGTATTTTATTTACTTTTATGCTATTGTAAGTGGAATTTTCTTATTTTCAGTTTGTGTTGTTCACGGCAAATTCATTGAAATATAATGTTTTTTGTATATTAACCACGCATCTCACAACATTTCATGATTTAAGGGTTTTTTTTAAATAAATTACTTCTATTTTCTAAATATAAGCTCATGTCTTCTGAGAATAGTGATAGTTTTATGTCTTTCTTTCCAATGTAGAGGCCTTTTGTATTATTTTCTTTCTTATTGCTCTGGCTAGAAGCTGAAGTAAGTACAATGTTGAATAGAATTACTGCGGGAGGAAATCTTTGTCTTGTCCTATCTTGTGGAGAAAACATTTAGTCTTTCAAATTTGGGCATGTTAGCCATTGGATTTTGAAAGATGATTTTTACCAGACTGCGGGAGTTCCTTTCTATTCATAGTTGTTCATATGTTTTTATCAAGAAAGGGATTTGAACTTGTCAAATGCTCTTCTGTAAATACTGAGATAATCATGAGTCGCTTTGACACGTATTCTACTGATGTGATGTATTTCATTCATTGATTTTTGGATGATAAACCAACTTTGCATTCCAAGCATAGATTCCACTGGGTCATGGTGTATAATTATTTTATATATTGTGGGGCTTAGTTGGGTAGTATTTTGTTGAAGATTTTTGTTCTATATTGATAAGAGACATTGGCCTTTAGATTTCTTCTGATTTTTTTTTTCTGTTTTGGGTTTTTTATTTTTGTGTGGTTTTAGGTTCTCTCTTTCTTTCTATCAGGGTAACACAGACCCATATAATGAATTAGAAATTATACTCTCATTTTTGTTTGTAAAAATTTACAAAGAATTGGTATTAGCTCTTCTTTAAATGCTTACTAAAATTCGTCAGCGAAGACATCTGGGCCTGGGATTTTTGTGAGAATTTGGTTTTATGATCTGCCTACTTGACCATCTTGTAGATGGATACTGGAAATGTACTCTCACTTGGGTGAAAGACAATAAAGAATCAAAATTGTTAGGCTTTTTGTCTATTTATTCATGAGTGCACTTAAATCAGTTATTAACTGTGCCTCCTCTGTAGGAAAACAGTTCTTTGAATTTTGTGCCAGTTTTTGTGTTTAATCTTAACTAATGGCTAAAGTTACGGAACTGAAACTAAAAAGTCTCTATGTCTGTGTGTGTCTGTAATTGATATGGTCTTGATTACCTAGTGAATAAAGACATTTTTTTCTATCTTCAGAAATATATGTAAATTAATTATAACATCCTTTGTATTCAAAACAGCTCTGTTCCAATGGTTTTTTTTTTTTTTAATTTTTTTTCAACGTTTATTTATTTTTGGGACAGAGAGAGACAGAGCATGAACGGGGGAGGGGCAGAGAGAGAGGGAGACACAGAATCGGAAACAGGCTCCAGGCTCTGAGCCGTCAGCCCAGAGCCTGACGCGGGGCTCGAACTCACGGACCGCGAGATCGTGACCTGGCTGAAGTCGGACGCTTAACCGACTGCACCACCCAGGCGCCCCTGTTCCAATGGTTTTATAGTGCTCTGTAAGTCATAGTTAAATCTCCTATTCCCCAAACTCACCGAATACAAGGAAATAGAATTTATAATATTTAAATACACAGGACTTTTCACCGAAAGTCCTTTTTACAGAAACTCTTGTGTCATTAACAACATGTTTGCATAATTGAAGTAAAGTTTATATAACTGAAGTAAATATCACATAGTTCTATACCTAGGAAGACTTGAAGATATTCTCAAATAAAAGAATCTTTTCTGCAGCAGGATGGAAAATAAAGGACTGCACTAAATATTTTGAACTACTGATGGGTAAAAGGATTGTGTTTTGGTACACATTTCTGATACCTGTGTTGACAATTTCAGACCATACCAGTGGAACACAGTCAATGTTGCTTTTACACTCTATTTTCAAGAGACAAGTAAGGAAATGCTGTCTTAGGTCTTCTTAATCTATCCCTACTCCTTGATGTAGTCGAGTACGCTTTTGCAAATGGAAATAAAACATTTTTAAGTGCTGTTTCATCCTCACACATCTCCCCCCCCTCAATTCAGAAACCCATATAAATCCATTCAATTTTTGTAGCCCTACAATTATCTGCACAGAGTCAATAAGAAATCGGTTCTTTCTGTCAAGATATAATTAGATAAATCCATTGTGCAATCAAGGACATAGCTGTGCTTCCACATTTGTGGATAATTCTTATTTAAGCAGGGGCATAAAGCTATTAAGAAACAAAGGTTGACTTTCTATGTGTGACAGTGCTTAGAGAGCCCTGCTGGGAAAACAGGCATGGGACCTGATTTCCAGGACTGCCATCTCACGGTAAAGTTCAAGGTCACCTCCTGTCAGGCCAGGGACCTCAGCAGATTTGGGGAGTCTCCAGAAGAAATAAATTCACCCACCTGTATATGTATTGCAGATAAAATTTATTGAGGGGAGTGTTATAGTTTGATTTCTTAGTCACAGTATAGCAAACAATAGAGGCTTTTAAAGATCCAATCTGATATTTCTTATGAAAACTTCTGTGTATAATTTAATTCTAAGGCCTTACTAGTTACTCAGTAGTACTGTGTCAGTAATGATTTGAAAAGTAAACCAAGTAGGCATACCTGGTTATTCAAATTTTGCTGCATCCATGGAAATAATCAGACCAAACCTAATGAAACTTGTCATTCTGCAATGATAATAATCTATGTGAACCAGTTATGATTGCAAAGGGGGAGATTATAGGGAAAATTTGTTACAGATGTGGAAATGTAACAAGAAGCATACTGAACGTCTTTTCACTGAAGTGCTGGGCATTGTATAGTGTTACACTATCTAATACGATAGACATGAAATTAAGTAAAATTAAAAATTCAGTTATTCAGTCACACTATCTTACTAGCCACGTAGGGCTAATCGCCACTGTATTGGAGAGGCCAGATATAAAACATTCCCTTATTACAGCAAGTTCTACTGGGCAGCATTGGTGCAGGAAATCCTTAGGGGATTTTCTGATTCAATAGGGATTTGTTAACTTTGATCGTGTTTCTATTATCATTCCATTTCTATTACTCAGATGTGTTATGAACGTGCACCCTGATGGCTGGTATGCCACCAAGCTAATGCCACTTTTGAGGTATCTCTGAACTAACCAGCAACCCTAATCCTATGTTGTGCGTATTAACGATGCAAAACTGCTTTCAGTGCTGAACTTCGGTTTAGGTTAAGTTTTCTTGCATGTGTTCTTAACTCCTTCGAAAACATTCTAGGTGTCCTTCTTACCCCGCTGTTTGTACTAATTTCCACGCAATTTGTCCTGAGAGTCTTATCTGGCAATCCACCTTTGGTTGTCTCTGTTTCTATAACTCTTACATCCAATATTTTAATTTAGTTATCTTTCACTTCTTTGCATCTCCAGCGTGACAGTATATATTTCACGAGGATTGAAATTCTGTAGTGTTCAATCATTGCCTAATTCAGTATCTGGCATCTAGTAAGTGTGTGGAAATCATTCTAAAAATAATTACAATTATACAATATAACTGTACAAATCTATCTGAGCAATTATAATGTTTAATTCATTTACTGAGTCTTCTATTTTTCCAGAAGGAAATGAGTTCCTCCGTGTCATCATCAATTTTGTTCCCGGTCCTGGTTCTGAATGTGCTGCAACATGCGTTCAGTATGTATTTGGCGAATACATTAAGAATGAATGCATGGCGGGGCGCCTGGGGGGCTCAGTCGGTTAAGCGTCCGACTTCAGCTCAGGTCATGATCTCGTGGTCCGAGAGTTCGAGCCCCGCGTCCGGCTCTGGGTTGATGGCTCGGAGCCTGGAGCCTGCTTGCGGTTCTGTGTCTCCCTCTCTCTCTGCCCCTCCCCCATTCATGCTCTGTCTCTCTCTGTCTCAAAAATAAATAAAACGTTACAAAAAAAAAAAAAAAGAATGGATGCATGCCATTGGCAACACTGTTGTTCTAGCTTAACGGTTAAAATCCGGATAGATGGAATATAAATATTGACTCCATAATTTAGTAATTGTGTCAGTTTGGAGAAACCATTTCCTTCCTTTACAACTAAGTCATCAAAAAATGATATAAATTAGTAAATTACTACTACGAGGACAAAATAAGATGATGCATTAAATGCCTAAGGCAGTGCTTGGCGCTTAACTAGTGCTCATTAATTGCAAAAAAGAATTAGAGAAGTCAAATATCTTAAAAACAACATTAAAACTAAAGGAAAAGAAAACAATAGTTAACATTCAATAACAGGAAAAACGTTCTTAATCTATGAACAGAAAACAACACCTCTTGATTATTTATGAACTCCCTGCTAATAAATTTGTATGACGCTTGACTAATTGATTCTTCCCTACACAGGTTAAATGTCTCATTAGTACAGAAAACAATCTCATTAAAATTAATAACTATGAAGTTTTAAAAATATGTACCTCACTCTTAAATGGCAAGTCTTATTGAAAATCAGATTTTTTTCTTTGTATTCAATGTATTATTCTCATCCTGAAATTATCAGATGAATAAGACTGAAAGTATCCTCAACAAGATTCACAAATGAGGATGTCTATTTGCTCTCCAAAGATTTTTTGTTTGTTTGTTTTAGAAGAAAAGGTGCATGTTTAAATTTCAATGAGGTGAGGAAAATCTATGGCAATTTGGAGAACATCAACTCAATATTTTTCATTAACGAATTGAAAATAGTTTAGAATGAGCCCAATTGACAAAGACACGCTTTACCAATTAGTAGATGCATTACAGGTAGAAACGATTATTCAGCACAGTTGGGAATGTGGCCTGAAGCAAATGTTAGGATCATAGTTTAATATAGACCAATATGTGGTATGTAGTTCGAACACTTACATAATTGACCTTGAGTATAACCATCCCTCCAAATCTAATCACATTTGAAAACTGTCCTAATGAATAGATGGGGGAATTAGAAAAATTAAAAATGGAAATGCACAGCCTATTTTAAAAACAATTGTCTTCATTCTTTATTATCCTCAAATTGACGCTTTGTTAGTTTTGACTATTAGGACTGCTTTCGGCTCTTAATTCAGGAATGAGACATTTATTTTAAGTTTAGAAAGTCGGTGATTACAAGTAATGTTATGCAGGTAACTCTTCTAATGCTCACAATGCAAGATAAATACACTTACTTCTAGGAGGCGTCGTGTTATAGACAGATACGAAATTTGGAAGTAGAAAGTCTGAAGCTTGAATTCCAGCTCCCAAATGTTCTAGGGGCTAGATCTTGGGCGAAACTACGAATATTTATGAATTTACCCCGGCTATTAGTCTCGATTTCCTTGACATGAAATTGGCATGGTATTTTTAGTTTTGGTGAAAGATTCAAATACACGAACACATGAACAAATTCTAGTACCTAAAAATAATAGATATTTTCTTCTGTCACAAACACTAAATAATAAACAACCATTATAGAGAATACAGTTAGATATGAGAGATCACACGGTATAAGTGTAAGACACATTGATGAGATCAATAAACGATTTAAGATGGTATCCAGCAAAAGTCAGACAAAATTATTTTTAAGAGTCTGAAAAGGGTGCTTGGGTGGCTCAGTTGGTTAAGCGACTCTTGGTTTAGGCTAATGTTTTGTGAGTTTGAGCCCCACATCGGGCTCTACACTGACCGTCTGGAGCCTACTTGGGGGGCTCTCTTTCTCTCTCTTTCTCTTCTGCCCCTCCCCTGCTTGTGCTCTCTCTCTCTCAAAATAAATAAATAAACTTAAAAAAAAAGAGTCTGAAAAGTCTTATAACAGCATGAGGTTGGCTTTTTTCTTTTATCCACTTTGGTAATTCTGGATTTTTAAACATTTTTTAAGACTGTTTAGTGCATTTCCCTTTATTATAAATAAGTATAGGTTAAAGTCCATCATTTTGATATTTATTTTCTATTTTCCTCATCTATTTCTTGTTTCTTTTGTATTCCCTTCTGGCTTGTTTTGGGCTCACTATGTTTTTTTCTTACGGTTACATATCATTCCCATTATTGACTTTTAAGATATTTTTCTTTGTTTTAAATCATTAGTCATTTCTCTAAACAAGTTTACAATATGCATCTTTGACTTACAATAGTATCATGCCAGACACTAAACAGTTTCAGAAACAATACAACAAACATGCACGCTTTAAAGCTAAAAACGCAGGGTGGCGGGGGTGGGGGGGGCGGGTTAGAAATAAAAGTCTGGGAAAGATACACTATATGTATGCTTTTTATATTTACCCTGAAGCTCATGTCCACTAATTCCAATATGCGGGCTATCCACCCATCTGCCTCTGTTGCTTGTGATTCTCTTGATGAAGAGTCAAATTCTCTTGCTTATTTTTACGTTTCACATTTTTTAAATTATATTTTGGTCATTGGTTATAAAGGCAGAGTAGAGTTTTAAGTATATATTATTTATCCCCTGTCAGAAGGCTGTAATAGGGATCAGAGGCAATCATTTCTCTCATTTAGCTAGGTCTGACTGTTGTACCTCAAGTGAGATTTAGTTTATCCCGACTTCAACTATTTTGAAGACGGGACTAGGACTTTGCCTCTGCTGAGTGCCAGCCATCCAGAGATTCCTTTTTGTGTTATAGAATGCCACCAATTTCCAATTAATAGCTTACTGCTCAGTTTTACAACCCAGATTGAACTTTCTCTCTTTCTTATTGCCTTGTCCCCAGGCATAAGCAGGACTCATCTGGAACAGGAGGGCATCATGTCTGTTCACATGGAGCTACCAATGTTTATGAAAAAAATCAGTGGTTCCTTTTATGCCGCCTATGGGGCCATCATTCGCTCACCCATCAGTCCTCCAGCAATGACCTCCACCAAAGACGCTCTTCTACTAGGAAGAGCTCATTTTTCTGAGAATTTAGCCTACTTAGCTTTGTATTTTTAACCAACTGTTACGTTACGGTGGATGTATCACTTTTTTTTTTTCTTTTTAGGATACTTTCTGAGGGGCGGAGAGAGAGAGGAGAGAATCCCAAAAAGGCTCCGCACCCAGAGCAGAGAGCACACGGGCTTGATCCCAGGAACCATGAGATCATGACCTGAGCTGAAATCAAGAGTTGGTTGCTTATCCGACGGAGCCACCCAGGTGCCCATGGAAGTGTCATTCTTAAATTTTCTGAGTCTCAAACAGTATAGTCCTCCCATTTCACTTTTTAAAATATCTAAAATTTGAAAAAAAGCATAAATTTTATAATATTGAAATATTCTTATCTTATAAGAATACTTTGGTAAAATTAGTGTCTTCCCATAGTTTAAAATTGTATGATTATAAAAGATCTCTAAGGAAATTCTGCAGATCTCAGTTTCCACCTCCTGGTCACCCTAGATATTCAGTCCTCTTCCCCAGAAGGAACCATTTTCTGATTTTTCAGTTGATTTTATGAACCATGCTTTTGTAGTCATGTCTAAGAAATCTTTACCTAAAGGAAGGTCAAACAAGTTCTCATATGTTTTATTTGAGTAAGTTTTAGTGCTTTTATTTTAATTTCAGGTCTGCGATCCTTTAGAGTTAATTTTGTGTATGGTGTGAAGTAAGGACCTAATTTTTTTGTTTGTTTGTTTTTGTACCTGGTTATCTCATTGTCCCCAAACCATTTGTTGTAAATATTAACCTTTCCCCTATTGAACTGTCTTGACAATATTGCTTATGAATTATTTTTATAAATTGGTCTTATATTCTTTAGCTTCCTAAACTGGCTTATTAGTTCCAATTTTTTTTTTTAATTTTTTTCAATCTTTATTTACTTTTGGGACAGAGAGAGACAGAGCATGAACAGGGGAGGGGCAGAGAGAGAGGGAGACACAGAATCGGAAACAGGCTCCAGGCTCTGAGCCATCAGCCCAGAGCCTGACGCGGGGCTCGAACTCACGGACCGCGAGATCGTGACCTGGCTGAAATCGGAGGCTTAACCGACTGTGCCACCCAGGCGCCCCTCCAATTTTTTTTTTTAATTTGTGCAGAGTTATTACTGTTTTCTACATACAAGTTCATGTTTTCTGAAAATAGAATTTTTTTTAAGTTTATTTATTTATTTTGAGAGCGAGAAAGAGAGAGGGAGCAGGCAGAGGAGGGACAGAGAAAGAGGTAGAGAGAGAACCTCAAGCAGGCTCTGCACTGCCAGCACAGAGCTGTGAGTTCACGCTCTGAGCCAAAACTAAGAGTTGGACATTTAACCAACTGAGCCACCCAGGTGCCCCTAGAATTTTACTTTAACTTTTCTTTTTAATTGGTATACCTTTAAATCTGTGTTCTTAATTGCACTTCCGTACAATTTGAATAGGAATAATGACAAAAAATGTCATTTATCATGGCTTTAATTTTAGAGGAAGATTATTATTTTGGCCATTTGCTATGATATTACCTGTGGGATTTTCTTTTGCTTGCTTGCTTTTTTTTTTTTTTTTTTGCAGGAGCTCTTTAAATAGGTTAAGGATGTTCCCTTGCATTTCCAGCTTTTATGTGTTTTTATAAGTGATAGGTATTGGCTTTTGTCAAATGATATTTCTGCATCTATCAAGATAATCATTTGGTTTGGGCCAGTATTTTACTAACATTGTGCATATGGTCTATCCTAAAGAGTATCCTATATGACCTTAAAAATAATATATTTTCAGTTTGGAGTTGTATATTTTATAAATATCGATAAGGCAAAGTTGGTTGGTCATGTTTTTCAACTCTAGTATCTTCACTGATTTTGTGCCTGCTTGTCGTATCAATTACCATTAGCAGAGTGTTGAGGTCTCTAAGATCAATGGTGGACTTTTTTCTTTTTCTTTTACTTCTCTCAATTTTCACATCAGCTATTTGGGGGTTCCATTGTTAGGTGCATAAGCATTTGTAATTTCTATATCTACTTGATATATTGAATCTTTTGACATCATGAAATCGTACTATTTGACTAGTGGCGTGTCCCATCTGAAAGTATATTTTGTCTGAAATAAATACAGTTATTGTAGTCTCTAATACTTAATATGTGGTTACTATAGTGTTTTTTTTCTATCTCTTTACTTTTTACAGGTCTATGTCTTTGAATTTAAGTATGCCTCTGATAGAGAAGCTAACTGTATCCTGCTTTTTAATTTAGCCTAATAAATTCCATCCTTCAAATGGAATTATTCCCTTCACATTTAATGGAATTACTGATATTGTTGTATTTAAATCTGCCATTTGGTTTTTTGTTTTCTATATTTCTCATATTTTTTGTCTTGATTTTTTTAAGTGTTAGCTTTTCATTAAAATATGTTTTTAGTGGGGCGCCTGGGTGGCTCAGTTGGTTAAGCGTCCGACTTCAGTTTAGGTCACGATCTCGCGGTCTGTGAGTTTGAGCCCTGCGTCAGGCTCTGGGCTGATGGCTCAGAGCCTGGAGCCTGCTTCCCATTCTGTGTCTCCCTCTCTCTCTGCCCCTCCCCCGTTCATGCTCTCCCTCTGTCTCAAAAATAAATAAATGTTAAAAAAAAATTTTAAACAAGCGTTTTTAAAAAAATATGTTTTTAGTGTACTATTTAAATTCCTTTAACTCATCTCAATATACTTTGGGTTAATATTGACTTAATTCCAGCCAAATACCACATATAGCAGCTCTGTTCCAATATGGCTTCATTCTCTACCCTTTTGTGCTTTATCATCTGTATTACTTCTCTCTGTGTCTCTCTTTCTCACTTCTATGTTGTTTTATGCATTTTTTAAAATTTTTTAAAGAAATTAATACAAGAAAAAATAACATTTATGAAGTCATTCACATAATTATTTCTACTGTTCTTTAGTTCTTTCCATGGATTTAAATTACTCTCAGGTATTATTTTATTTAAAATTGAAGGACTTTAATTGCTTTTTGTATTTCTTTTTTTTAATTATACTTTTTAAATTTTTTAAAAACATTTTTTTTTCAACGTTTATCTATTTTTGGGACAGAGAGAGACAGAGCATGAACGGAGGAGGGGCAGAGAGAGAGGGAGACACAGAATCGGAAACAGGCTCCAGGCTCTGAGCAATCAGCCCAGAGCCTGACGACGGGCTCAAATTCACCGACTGCGAGATCGTGACCTGGCTGAAGTCGGACGCTTAACCAACTGCACCACCCAGGCGCCCCAATTTTTTTTTTAATTTTTGAGAGAGACAGAGACAGAATGCGAGTGGGCTAGGAGCAGAGAGAGAGGGAGACACAGAATCCAAAGTAGGCTCCAGGCTCCGAGCCGACAGCACAGAGCCTGACGCGGGGCTCGAACTCACAAGCTGTGAGATCATGGCTGGAGCTGAAGTCGGACGCTCAACCAACTGAGCCACCCAGGAGCCCCAAGCTTTTTGTATTTCTTATAAGGAAGGTATCCTAATAATGAATTATTAGTTTTTGTCTATATGCACATGTCCTTTTTCACCTTTGCTTTTGAAAGGCATCTTCAATGAACATCGAATTCTTTGTAGATGGCTTCTTCTATTTTTTTTTTCTTTTTTGTTTTAGGGTTTTGGATGTGTTATTTTACTGTCTACTGGCATCCAATACTTCTGGTAAAAAGTATGTAGGTAAATGTATTGTTCTCATGTACTGAGGGTTCTTTTATTTTTCCTATTTGTTCTTTTCTGTTTCCAAATTTTCTCTTTGGATTTCAGTAATTTGTATGTCTAAATGTTCATCTCTTAGTATTTATCTTATTTGAGGTGCTTTTTGTTTTTGTTTTTAGCTTCTTCAGTCTAAGAATTGGAAGGTTTTCATCAAATCTAAACAGTTTTTTTTACCATTTTTTTTTTCAAATACGTTTTAATTCCTTTCTCTCCTCTCCAATCAATACTTCTATTGCACGTATATGGGTTCCTTTGCCATTTTTCCATTGGTCTTTCATGTTCCGTTAATTTTTCTGCAATCTTTTTTTTTCTCTTCTCTGTTCTTCATATTGAATAAGTTTTATTGTATTATCTTTAAATTCAGTATTGCCTTTTTTTTTTGCCATTTCAAATCTTCTGGTAGAAAGTGCCTTTCTTAAATTTTAGTAATTTTATTTTAGTTTTCATGATTATCTTTCTTTTAAGTTTATTTATTTAGTTTGAGAGAGAGAGAGAGAGAGAGAGAGGCAGGGAGGGACAGAGAGAGGGAGAGACAGAATCCCAAGCAGGCTTCACCCAGTCAGTGCACACCACAACATGGGGCTCGAACTCACAAACCATAAGATTCATGACCTGAGCCAAGATTAAGAGCTGGACGCTTAACTGACTGAGCTGCCAAGCACCCCAAGTTTTCATGGTTTTCCATTTTAGAAATTGTGTTTTGTACTTTTTACAACTTATAATGCTCTATGAATATTTTTCTCTTATTTAAATTTTGGATTTAATTTTTCCTTACACCTTCAGTTAGAGTTTTCTTTAATCCTTTGAATATATTAATACTAACTATTTTGCAGGATATTTTTCTGCTAAATCCAAAATCTGGTCCATTTAGAGTGAGCTTACATTCACTTTTTATTTCCTGAGTATGGATCACTTTTTCCTACATATTTACAGATCTCCTATTTTTGGCCAGGAACTAGGACTTTTAGCATAGTTAGTCTAGCAATTTAGGTTCTACTTTTTCTTCTGCGGGTATACTTTTTTTTTTTTAATTTATTTTCCATATTGTGTCTGGACTAAAACTCTGGAATCTGTTTCCCTCATGCTGTGTAACTGCCATGTGCTTCTTTATGCTGTTGTTTGTTGCATTTTGTTCTGTCTTTCTCCTGCCTTTCTAGGGGGTTGTCCACATGTCTGTATGTCTTAGTGAATATCCAGTGATTAGAATGGAGTTTGCAAGGTGTCCACCCTCTCTCAGTTCTTTTTGATGTGAGTTGAGATGTCTACTTAACATACAGCCAATTCTCCAGTATAGCTTGGCTCTAACTTTATGTCAGGTTTGATCGTCTCCTCTGTGCAAATGCATCCTTTACCAATTAGCCAGGTATGTGTGGAGAGTTTCTCTAATCCTTTGAAGATGTTCTCATTTGTAAGATCTCACCACTAAATTACTGGCTGTCTGCTACTTACCTCCACCAGGACCTCCATCTCAAGCTCACATTGTGTTTCCCAGTTTCTTACCATATTTGGTTCTATTATTAATAATTCTGCTGGGGGTAATTTTTTTCCCTTTGTGGTAAGCCCACTCAGCTGCCTCTATCAACAAGGCTGCTGATTTTTATGGCTTTCTCCACTCTGGTAAAGACTATCATTTTCACCTATTTGATCAGGGAGTGGGAAGACGGCAGGATCACACAAGGAGGCTGAAGATACCTGAGGTTCTTAACCAAACTTGGGGGCTTTTTCGTTAACAAATATGTCTGAATTCATTGTTGTCTAAAGTACTAAAATGTGTGTGTGTGTGTTTACAATTTTCCCAAATGTTATACTTTTGAGAAGAGAATGTTGACCTCTTTACTTCTAAATGAATTCCCTCATTGTTTTTGCAAACATTTACTTATTGCATTTGTGTGTCAGACCCCAGTACCATAGGGATTTGGGAGCCCGTGAGTATCTCTTTCCCATGTTGCTATTTTATTGAAGTCTCAGAGACGTAGGATATAGTTGTGCAGTTGGAATAAGTAGTGTGACTTTTATATGACAATGGAAAGAAACATTTATTTCTTGATCTGAGTAACCTTTTGCTCTCTGGTAAGATACTATACAATTTTACTTACGGTGAAAATATGTCAAATGTATACAATAATCTATGAATAAATTTTCATTCTTTAATGGGTTTTAGAGATGATATTAATAACTTGATTATTAATTTTTAATTACTAACTTTATAATTAATATTAATAATAGAATAATTAATTAATTCCTCATCTGAATATTTTACAAATAAGTAAACTAAAACCTATAGTGATAGAACCAAATTTTCTGGTGCATACAGATAACTAAGTGAGCTGTCATAAGTTTCCATGATTCCTAAATTTCCTTTCAGTCTTTTTATTTGTCTAAAGTGAAAATATTTAATTTTCTTCTTAAACATTTAAGATAAGGACAATAAATCAATTATTTAATAAAGAATGCCTGAATACTATAACTATTCACATGTTTCGAGAAATTCTACTAAATTCTGATTTGTAAGAAGTACAATAGTAAAATATTAGTATATGCTAGAGAAAATGTCTTCCTTGTTTCTTTCTTCCTTATTTTTTAAAAAAAAATATTTTTTCTGGGTCAAATAATGTTAACATTGATTATTTATTGAAATAAAAAAAATGAATGAGGGGCACCTGGGCTCAGTCAATTAAACATCCTACTCTTGATTTTTGGCTCAGATCATGATCTCACGGTTCATGGGATTGAGCCCTGAATCTGGTCGTGTGCCGACAGCACAGAGCCTGCTGGAGATTCTTTCTCTCCCTCGCTCTCTGCCCCTCCCCTGCTCCCTCTCTTTCTCAAAATAAGTAAATCAACAAGAAAATCTTTAAAAAAATGGATCAAAACAAAGCAATACTAGGTTCAAAGTTGGTATCTATAGCAAAGTAATACTTTTTGATGAGTATTTCTGAGTTTAAGTAAATATTTGTGTCTCTGTGTATAGCCATTTATCATTAAAATGCACTTTAATAATTTAAGAATTATTGCTAATAATGTTTATATTTTGTTGACCTTACATATAGGTATCTTTGATACATTTACAACACCTTAACAAATCAACAAACTTGTTCATATCCACAATGGGGAATGAAGATATTTAGTCAATTTGGGTTATGTAACTTCTGTGGATATACATGGCCAGATTCACTTCAAATTACATAGGCCCTGTCTGACTCCAGTGTGAATATTTTCAGAATTTCTTAAATGTCACCTAAAAGCAAAATATCTGGTAACTGTCATGTGAATGGGGTCACCATGGAAACATTAACATTTATGTTGTTCAGTAGAAATGTCTAAATTGTGGCCTGGCAACTTGTGAAAAAGATTTCAGAATGACAAAACATATGTTTCTTTATACATGACGAAATCTAGGTTTGTTTTGCTATAGTATAAGAAACAAATGATAAAATATACCATAAAGTATGGTAGGAACTACTTTGTATCAGAGTCTTTTTGGATCTTATATCTAAATTGCAATTAAAATTCAAACTTCCCTAGCACTGTGATTGGTGGAGGGTTCTTCACTTATACTTTTATATAAATCCACACTTCAAAGATTGTAAAAAGGGTATATAATTAGAAAAGCACACATCCAGCTTTCAATCTTAATTGAGATTTACACTAACTACCCAGACATTTTAATTACAGTGCCACCATTTACTTACTTGAATCAGTTAATTATAACTATCAAGAATTTTAACCAATCAAAAATTATTTTATGTAAGTCTTAAATTGTTAAGACTATCTCAGTTTTCTCAAAGGACCCCTCATCATTTTGTGTATATTATACAAAGTAGCATAACAATGAGGAACATACTGGAATGGTTTTATTCAACCTCCATGCTTTATAGAGGCTAAAAAAAATAAAACTATATTTCATTAATGCCCTTGCCGATAAGGTTTTGGGTATGAATTATTGTCTACCAATTAGACTCATTTAGAGATTTAGAAGGCAGAAGAGGAACGATGATCATTCTCTGATTGTTCATAGTTGTCACTGTCTCCCAAATTCATGGATTTTCATCAGCAGTTTCTAATGTTCATTCTAGATAAGGTTCATATCCTGGTTTTTATGAAATAGTATCTATAGAGATAACATCTTCAAATAAGTCATGAAGCTAAGGATTGTAACTTTGAATGAACCTTCTCTAGTCTATCCGTGTTAGGAGGCTACATTGGCATAAGATCTGAGAAATAGCTTCCTGGAGTTCCGGGAATAATTCTAAGGTACATGGGCCAGAACATGATTTTCCAACGTTCAACAGTTTTATAAGCGCTATACCCTCTTTATTAAATTTATTTCTGATTGAGTCACTTATCAGATTTTTTACATCCTCTTCCAAATTCAGATTAACGCTATCTATCTGTAAAATATGAATTTAACTATACCTTAATGAAAATGCAAAATATAAAAACAAAACTATCTTTAGAGTTGGTAGTTTGACGATAATATTGGTATAAAAAATTAGTATGCTTCTATCTTGGAAAATGTGTTTTTATCTAAACTCTTTATGTAAAGATAAATTTCAGTGGCCTGTATTTCCTGGTAAAAATGTTTCATACTGCAGATATAGGCATTTTCACATGCTTACCACCAGGAAGAAATCTTTACAGTTGAAACACAGCAAGTGAGTAGCCTTTTGAATTGTACTTACAGTGTCTTCAGAGGAGAACATTATACAACAAACACATTTTAACTGTCCCTGCATTACTTACATCATGATGTTTAGGAAAATGAAAAATTCAACCTTTTAATTCTAAATGCCTGTCTACTCATCTGTGATCGATCCTTTTTGTCACCCAGCGACTGTATAAAAGCATATTCATTTGTAAATAAGTATGTAATCTAAATAATATATTGATTTCGAAAATTATATTTAAGAAAGATGTAAGCTTTAATAGAAAACAAAGTACAATAATTTTCCATCCTTTAGATGATCATCTCTACACCGTGGATGTAGAATTTTGTTTTCTAGAATTATCTTACATTCAGGTCTCCATACTTTCAAGGGCATCCATGTTTTCTTCTTTATTCATATATCAGGTATTAAAGAAATGACTGTTTAAGTTACCTTTCTTCTCAACGCTATGCTTAACCAGGACTGCAATGATGATGTTCACAGTTTTTCTATGATAGAATCTTTTATGTTTCTTGTTAATGTATCTTACTGCCCAGTAAAATGACTGCCATCCTTTGGATAACTTCTGACGTCTCCTCCATTTCCTGCCTCAAACTATATACGATTAGAATTTTAGGTTTGAATTTCTTTACAGATTGTATCTGCTGCTTAATTTCTGCAGGCCTTCCCAAACAGCACACCGACAACAAATACTGGGATTTGTGCTTTAAGACCAAATGCACCATTTGAGTTTTCTACTTAGTGTATGTCAATAAAATTGAATAGAATTTTCTTGCAAAAAAAAGGAAATAAAGAGCGGCACCGTGGATTAGAAGAGCATGGGTAGTGCATGGGATACATGATGGACTTTATCTTTTGAGCAGTAACATGAGTACATCTGGTATCTCTCATGTTCTAGCGTGAATTCGTTTAATAATGCAGCTTCCTTTTAAAAAGTGAACTGACATATTGTGTTTCCTTAGAAATTTTGAACGTTAGGGGCGCCTGGGTGGCGCAGTCGGTTAAGCGTCCGACTTCAGCTCAGGTCACGATCTCGCGGTCCATGAGTTTGAGCCCCGCGTCAGGCTCTGGGCTGATGGCTCAGAGCCTGGAGCCTGTTTCCGATTCTGTTTCTCCCCCTCTCTCTGCCCCTCCCCCGTTCATGTTCTGTCTCTCTCTGTCCCAAAAATAAATAAACGTTAAAAAAAAATTTAAAAAAAAAGAAATTTTGAACATTAGACAAGTGGGTAACATATTTTGAAAAATTCTGGCGATGCTCTTAGGTTAGTCGTTTGCGACTACCTTCAGACTTAAGCAAAATACAATAAAGTTCCAGTATCTCACGAATATGGAGTCATAACATAGCATATATATTACTAATTATGTGAATTTTTTGTTTACCATTTGTAAAAATGGCTTATTTTTATCATTCATTATGAAATCAATATAGGCATGGATATATGGATGACTATATCTATATACTATATAATATTTATTTCCTATAAATAAATACGAGAGTAGAATTTTTATCTTATTTAGCATACTTTATGCAAAGTTCACTGTAGCATCATCCCATACATACATGATGTATAAATAAATGGTAGATGTTGGTACCTTCTATGGACAAGACATTTTTCTAAATTCTGTGTATGTAATATGAGCAAAATAGGTAGTCCCTGGTCCCACATACACACAAAAAAAAGTTGAATCGACTAAGGGTAGACTTTCTATTAAGATAGAAATCCTCTTTTTTTGTAATTTCCCCATAAATTGTAAAGTACAAAATTGTATTTGATACTGATGCTACTGAGAAAAAAATGGAGCAAAGTGGATCAAACAAACAAACAAAAATTCAATATATTGGACAACAGGCAAAGACAGAGTAATCCCTCAGAAAAGGAAACTAACATGGTGAGTCTACTATTATTTGACCCAACAGCCTTGACAGAGTTTCTAAACTAGGGAAAGAAAGTAACACGGACTGAGTTGGGGAGAACAAGCTGCTAGATTGAGAAGAAAAGTCGGCTAGCATTCATAAAAGAAAATATTAGATAGGAGAAAACTGCCTGTCCTTCTGATCCAACAGCTACAGATCCTATAGGCAGAACTTTCCAGTGACCCACCCCTTGGGTTTGATTAGTTTGCTAGAGCAGCTCACAGAACTCAGAGAAACAGTTTACTCACCAGAGTACAAGTTTATTATGAAAGGATACAACTCAGCAACAGCCAGATGGAAGAGATATATAGGGAAAGGTGTGGTGAAAGGGTGTAAAGCTTTCATGCTTTCTCCCAACAAAATCTCCATACTTTCTACAACCTGGGAGTTCTCCAAATCCTGCGCCTTGGGGATTTTGGTGGAAGGTTCATGACATGGGAGCGGTTGATTAAATTATTGGCCAGTGGCAACTCATTCGACCAGCAGCCCTTCTCCCATCCCTGGAGGTAGGGGGGTGGGACTATAAATTTCAACCCTCTGATTACATGGTTGGTTCCCCTGATGACCAGTCCTCAGATGGTCCAAAGCCATCTCATTAACTTAACAAAAAGATACGTTTGCTGCTCTCATCTCTTAGAAAATTTCTAGTGTTTTAGGAGCTCTGTGCCAGAAATGGGAAGGAGGACCAAATACATATTCCTTGTTAGAAATTATAGTACCACAAGAAAGTTGTCTTAGTCCGTTTCGGTTGGCTATAACAAAAATACCACAAATGGGGAGCTTATAAACAATATACATATATTTCTCACAGTGCTGGAGGCTGACAAATCCAAGAACAAGGTGCTGGGCAGATCAGGTGTCTGGTAAGAGCTCGCTTCCTAGTTCACAGACAGCAGTCACTTTGCTCTAACCTCACATGATGGAAGAGTCAAGGGATCTCTCTGGGGTCTCTTTTATAGTCCCATTCATTGAAGTTCCATTCTCATGACTGAATGAACTCCCAAAGCTCCACCTCCAAATACCATCACTACGAAGATTAGGTTTCAACAATGAATTTTTGAGGGCACACAAATATTCAGTCTGTAGCATAGGTCTACAAATGGTCATTCATGTATAGACAACTGATTTTTGAAACATAATTGAAGGTAATTTAGTGAAGAAAGAACAGCCTTTCCAACAAGAATTGCCAGAACAAAGATATATTCATATACAAAAAATAAACTTGTATCCATACCTTGTGCCATACGCAAAAATTAACTAAAAATGTATTCTAGGCCTAAACTGAAACAAGGCAAAACAAAATAAAACTTTCAGAAGTAGGCATAAGAGATAATTTTTGTGACCTTGGGTTAGACAAATAATTTTTGCATACAACTAAAGCATAATCCAGGGCACCTGGGTGGCTCAGTCACTTAAGCATCTGACTTCGGCCCAGGTCATGATCTCACAGTTTGTGAGTTCGAGCCCTGAATCAGGCTCTGTGCTGACAGCTCGGAGCCTGGACCTGCTTCTGATTCTGTGTCTCCCTCTCTCTCTGCCCCTCCCAGCTCATGCTCTCACTCTGTCTCTGTCAAAAATAAGTAAACTTTAAAAAAATTTAAAGAAAAAAGCATAATCCATAGAATTATAATCTGGAAGTCATGAAAGTAAAAACTGACAATAATGATAACAATGACTCCTGTTCCTTCAAAGACACTCTTAGGAAAATAAAAAGACAAAGCACAGACTGGAAAACATATTTTAAAATTCATATCCGATAAAGGGCTTATCTTCAGAATATGTAAAGAACCTCAGCAGTCAATAATAAAGCAAGCCCATATAGAATGGGCAAACTGTTTGAACAAGTAATTCACTAAAGAGGATATGCAAGTGACAAGTATGTGGAAAGATATGGAACATTTTTAGTCCGTGAGGACACACACATAACAATCACAAGGAGAAACCAGTATTTGCTTATTAGAATGGCTAACATTACATTATAAAATATCTTGAGATAGTGGACCCTATGAAACTCTCAGGCATCTCTAGGGGAAAAGTGAAATGATACAACCACCGTGGAAAACAGGCTGTCAGCCTCTTAAAAAGGTAAACATACACTTAACCACGTTTAGTAGACATTCCATTCCTAGGCATTTATCTAAGGAAAAAAAAAATACAGGAATGCTTATAGGAGCTATAAATTGTTATAAACAAACTCAAATCCAGATGCAAATATTCGTTAACAGGTAAATGGATGACAACTGCCGTCTCCCCATAAAATGGAATGTTATGCAGCACTGCAAGTCAATGTGCACAAAAATATAGACAAATGTCAAAATAAGTACATATAGGGAGAGAAGCTAGACAAAAAGCATACACAGTGTCTATAATTCAATTCTATGAACTACTAGAAAATTCTGTGTAATCTATACTGATGGAAAGCAGCTCAGTGGTTACCTTGTTGGAGTCCAGAATGAGCAGGAGGAAAGGATAAATAGGTTCCAGGAAGCTTTGGGAGATGATAGAAAAGTTTTGCTTCCTTTTTTGTAATAATGGATTCTGGGTGAGTGTGTGTGTGTGTGTGTGTGTGTGTGTGTGTGCGTAGGCAGGCACTTTATAAAGGTAGTCCCATTTAACACCTGACCCCCCCCCCCCCAAGAAATCTTTAAGTGGCATCATGACACTCTATTTAATGACAAAGAAACAAACTCAGAAAGGTCATAGTTGCAAGGTGTTGAATTCAATTTTACACTTCAAAATCAGTAGTTTTACACTTTCAATATGTGCAGTTCATTTCATGTTGATTATGCCTCAATAAAAGTTGAAAATGATATGTGAACAAAACTAGATGTTCCACATGATCAGAGGACAAGAAATATATTAGTTGAAAGGCTAAGGAAGATTTAGGCTTAGACATAAACGTGAATATACAATAGACAAGCAAAGTGAGTCAAATATAACATGCAGAAAAGGCAAAAAAGTTGTCTGAGAGTCCGGTGGTGAGGACTGGTTTGTTGTTTTTGACTGTGCGTTTCTGATTAGCCAGTATTCCTTTTTAATTTTTTTTAAAGTTTATTTGAGAGAGAGGGAGGGAGGGAGGGAAGGAGGGAGAGAGAGAGAGAGAGAGAGAGAGAGAGAGAGAGAGAGAGCAAGCGCAGGAGGGGGTAGAGAGAGAGGGAGAGAGAATCCTAAGCAGTCTTCGCACTGTCAGCCCAGAGCCCACTGAGGGCCTCCAGCTCACGAACCCATGAGGTCATGTGACCTGAGCCAAAATCAAGTCCTGCGCTCAACCGACTCAGCCACCCAGGCGCCCTGTCATTATTCTTTTGATTGGTCCGTGCCTATGCAGTTACATATGCTTAATACTTTCTCTATCAGTCCCACTTCAGGAAGTACTTGAAAGGCTTACACCAAGAGTGTATGTAGGATTTTAGTAACCAAAACAAATTCATTTAATTAATCAAGTGTTTATGGGATATCCATATGGCTAAGGCACATGTGACCTAAAAACTTGGCAAAGTGTGGCCCACATGCTTTCTTTCATCAGATCACTTGGAGGTTACTATAGAACAGCATGGAATATAAGATATGAGCCTCTAGACAAAGGGCTGGAGGAGCATGTTCTTAAGTTACTTAAAAACTTAAGAATTTTTGGATGTCTAATCTTTCCACCACTGTAATTAATCAGGTTTGGAGAAACCTGTGCATCCCTACACAGCGGAATTGGAGAATTTAAGACTTGCATCACATTCTTGCATACCCCTTTGAAGGAGATACATTGCTATGATAGCAAAACACATTTTGGGCTAAAAATCTTTTGTGTTCAAGTGCATTGATGATATGCCTCAAGCTGTTCTGTAATTGCATTATTTCAGGATTGTTTTTCACTGATGTGACCGAATCTTTCCAAAGTAATGCTTAATAGAAAGTTGAAAAGTGTGGTACCTGTGTAATAGATAGGTTACAAGTAATTACCAGAATGAGTCACCATTCCTGATGGTGAGGGGCATTGATTTTTAGTCCTTTAAGGATGTATTTTGTTCCTTTTAGTATCTGAAAAACTTAAATAAAGAAATGATGGCATTTAATCATAGACCTTTGAGGCAATGACATGGGATAAATGAGTTCTGCATATTTCTTTCAAAATATATTTGAAAAACATGGGGCTGGAGACAAACCCATGACAGCTTTTAAACTATACCAAACAGGGAATACTATTTTAGGGTATAAATTCTTTATATAATTGTTAAACTGTAGATAGATGTGTAGATATGTCAGTGCTAAAAATAAGAGAGAGTTACACACACAGCCATTTTAACCTGTTAACTAATGTTTCATTAAATTTTGCAACTACTTTCAAATGAATGATAAAGCCAAGGAACCCATTCCACAGAATCAAAATAGGCTACTTTCACTGCCTGGACTCTAGTTTCGTTCCTTAAACTATGTCTCCTTCTGGTGTAAATAGTCATTATGATGACAATATGTCTTGACAAAGACACAGACACAGGTGACGAGCATGTTCTCTAGTTGATGGAAAATTATGATTGAATAGACTTACTATGTTTTCCAATTAGTATATTTAAGGTTGCATTTAACACTTTATATAAACAACTTGAAATAGTTTTTTTTTTCTTTTACACTTTACTCAAAGGAGCAGTTTGTGTGTGTGTGTGTTTGTGTGTGTGTGTGTATGTGTGTGCACTGTTGACATAGATATTTATCAATTAGGTAATCAGTGAATGCTAAAGTGCTTATCCTTTATACACTCCTTAGTAGCATCTCTTTGAAGACAGGTCTTCATTTAATTAACAAATGTGGGGGCGCCTGGGTGGCGCAGTCGGTTGAGCGTCCGACTTCAGCCAGGTCACGATCTCGCGGTCTGTGAGTTTGAGCCCCGCGTCAGGCTCTGGGCTGATGGCTCAGAGCCTGGAGCCTGTTTCCAATTCTGTGTCTCCCTCTCTCTCTGCCCCTCTCCCGTTCATGCTCTGTCTCTCTCTGTCCCAAAAAAATAAATAAACGTTGAAAAAAAAATTAAAAAAAAAAAATTAACAAATGTGTATCACACAGCCCTAGATGCCAGGCATTATGTTAGCCACTGGAATATTGACAAATATATTGACAAATAAAGACAATGTCTCCTTCCCAAAGGCACTCACTGCAAGTGTTCTGTGGTGATTTAAAAAAAAGAAAGAAAGAAAGGGGCACCTGGGTGGCTCAGTGGATTAAGTGACCGACTCTTGGTGTCCGCTCAGGTCGTGATCTCGCGGTTCCTGGGATTGAGCCCCACATGGGGCTCTGCGCTCACAGCGTGGAACCCCCTTGGGATTAATTTTCTCACCCCCTCTTCTACTTCTCCCCTGCGCATGCTCTCTCTCTCAAAATAAATAAATAAACATAAAAAAGAAAAGACAAGAAAGAACATCATTTTAAAATAAGTCTTTCCTAATTCACTTGAGGGTCAGTGTTGGTGATTCCATGGAAGAAATGGGGGCAAGAATAGTACATATCCATCGTCATCCATGCAATCACTAGTCATGATACATTCCTCTCCTTGATCGTACTCATCAGTGCTTTACTGTTTCCTGCCTCTAGGAACTTGTGAAACTTCCGGTCTTCAATTTCCTTTTTTTGAGAAATAGGGTTAGTAAAACAATGCATATAAAAGGTGGTTGCAAAGATTAAATAAGATAATTGATGCAAAGCACTTAGAATCATACCTGGTGCATGTATCAGTAAATGTCAGATCTTTTTATGTTATTGAATATTAAGCAAAATATCATTTTTCAATGTTGATAATTCCACTGGAGATGAAAACAATATCGGATACTGAATACTATTTTTTATATTTATAAACAAAACCCAAATAAATATGGTAAATATCCAAAGCCCTCATTACAGACTTGCCTATTTGATAGCATTTTAATCCTCTGATGATTGGAACTGCACATCATAAAATTCGCTTTTCAATTGTGCAATAATTTTCAATGCCACCACACTTTCTTCTCCTATGTCTTACTGTTTCTCTTTCTGCCAGTTCTGTTTTCCCAACTGAATTTCAGTTACTTCAAGGCAGCGAATGGTCTTATCCTTTTTTTTTCTCCTAATAGAAATAGATCTATGAACTAATGAAACATTTCTAGGTTTTATTTCAAATAATTTTAACTGTAAAGATTGCTTGAAAGGAACTATATATCAAGAAAAAAAACATTGGCATTTATAGGAGTTATTTATCTTCGATTCAATATGAAAAACAATTGAAAAAATGTTGATTGTATGAGTTAATGCCATTTTATTTTCACAATGTCCTTAAGACTGCTACTCTTTCCTAAATTTTACATACAAGGAGCTTGAGGTTCATGGAGGTGAAGCACAATGTAGCACAGCAGCATAAGAACACGGGACCAGAAAAGATTTGTGTCACTTCAGAGCTTAAAATGTCAATTAAAAATACCTCAAAGAATGTATCACCGATTTTATTAATTTCCACATCTCCATTTCCTTAAGCCTTCCTTTTTTTTTTTTAATTTCAAGACATATTCTGGATATAAACACTGAGAATCATATTCAAATTGTATAGAAAGAAACAATGGGACATTTATACTGTTTCTGTTTTTTTAATGAAATAGCCTTCCTTCCACTCCTGCTTGAGAGAAATGTCTATGTTAAGTACCTTTATGATTTTATCAGGAAAAGACTTATCCAAACAAACAGGCAAATAAATGTTTCTGAAGTTTTAACTGCCACATGGAGAAACCTTGTTTATAGAATGATTCCACGCTCTGAGAGAGACAAACACCTAGATGAAAGGAGAGATTTGACTACATGTTTTTTCTTTCTCTTTTTAACCCCTGGTTGAGACAAACAGACAAACACCTTATACAGCATTTAATATATATTCATACCTAGACCATTGTAAAAAATATTTTAGTAAGTTATTTTTGTATACATTAAGACCCTTGACTAAAAACCTTCTGTAGGCTTAGAGATAGAAATATTTGTTACTTATAATTACATCCCCAGTGACTGGCCTTATTTCTGACAGGAATCAATGCTTGGTAAATGAATGAATGAATGCAAATATATTAAGCTATTAGTAGGCATGCTTAATTATTGTTATAACATTAGTAGAATTATCGTTCAGAAGAGATTTCTCTTAAGATTTCCTTTCTAAAAATAAGTACTATATGCCACATTTAGCATCATATGTGCCTTGTAAATTAGCATGACTGTGTTTTAGTTTAAAATTGCATATATGTGCAAGAATATGAGACATATATATTATCCATTATATATTCTACATTTTAAACATCTACTTCAAAAAATCATATAGACTGAGGAAAAAAAGGGGAAATGTGGAGGGATAAAGTAACGGAAAATTACTGGTCAAATGTGGTCTCTTAAGAATACATTAGAGAACACTATTAATTATCGTTATGACTTTTTAGAATAAACAGATTACGAAGAGAAACTTAAAACAGCTTTTTAACAGTTACGTTTTAAAGAACTGTATTCTATTGGTTTATGTTATTTAATTTTGCTTATGCTGAAAAATAATTTTAACCTATAAATTGAAAATAATAGCCCTCGTCACCCAATTGAATTGAGAAAATTGTAGTGATAAAATAGGTCACTGACATTTTCAGTAAACATAATTATATGAGTAATTGAAAAATGCTCTATTTTGAAAGATGAAATTTTAATGTTAGAATATATAGCATGGTTGGAGGCTACAACATGTTTTAGAATATAAATGTGTTTTATAAAAATTAACATAGCATGCAGCTTTATTATCACCTTTATTCATTAATTTAAAGCTCGCTTTAGGCCTGGTTATATCACCTCATTTGCATTTGCATTTAAATGCATCATATATATATATATATATATATATATATTTCTAGGAGAAAAAGATAGGCTTAATTATATTTATGTGACCCTAATATAAGTATATTACACAAATATTTTTTATTAAACCTTTTTTTCCTCCAAAGATATGTTTATAGAATGTATATATATATATATATATAATATATATTATATACATACACAATACATATATATTATTTTATTCTGTATGTTCAGAAAATAACAGTGATCCTTTTCACTCAACTTTCTTATTAAAATATAAGTGACATAATTAAAATGTAGTCATCACTTAAATAAGAAAGGTAACATGGTGCCATGCTTATAAAACAGGTTCTGAAGACAGTTTCTCCAGATTCAAATTCTATCTCCTCCTAGTGACCATTGACCTGATGTAGAGTAATTTTCATAAGAATCATCTTAATGTGTAAAGTGGCAGTAACAATATCTCTTGGAAAATATTGGTTGGAGTAAATGAGATGAAGAATACAAGATCAAAGAAATAGTTTTCATTGCTGATATATACTTATAAAAATTGGAGATACATTCTTCCTTTTTTGGGGGGCCTGGGGGAGGTGGATTTCAAATGCTGTGACAGGACTTTTGTTCCTGGGGAGGTGAAGTAGATTCACTTCTCCTATTCCTTCCACTAAGTAAACTTACAACATTGGCCATTATATATAAAATAAATATAAGAAAATGCTAGGGGCGTCTGGGTGGCTCAGTCGGTTAAGTGTCCAACTTCAGCTCAGGTCATGATCTCCTGGTCTGTAAGTTCGAGCCCCATGTCAGGCTCTGTGCTGACAGCTCAGAGCCTGGAGCCTGCTTCGGATTCTGTGTCTCCCTCTCTCTCTGACCCTTCCCAGTTCTCTGTCTCTCTCAAAAAAAAAAATTGGGGCGCCTGGGTGGCGCAGTCGGTTAAGCGTCCGACTTCAGCCAGGTCACGATCTCGCGGTCCGTGAGTTCGAGCCCCGCGTTGGGCTCTGGGCTGATGGCTCAGAGCCTGGAACCTGTTTCCGATTCTGTGTCTCCCTCTCTCTCTGCCCCTCCCCCGTTCATGCTCTGTCTCTCTCTGTCCCAAAAATAAATAAATGTTGAAAAAAAAAAAACCACATACAAGCATAATTTATGACTAGGAGAATACAATTAAAACCTCGATGACATATACTACATGCTCATCAGAATGGCTGAAATTATAAATAAATAAATAAATAAATAAATAAATAAATAAATAAATAAAGTGACAACATCAATCTGTCCAGACACTTGAAGGGAATCTGCAAAGGAGAGAGGTATCTGTTAAATAAGGAAGAAAATCAGAAGGGTGTGGAGGTATTGAGCCAAGTGAGTAAGTTGTATCAAAGAAGGAGATCAATGGACTATGCTGATGAGACAAATCAATCAAGATGAAGACTGAAATGAAGGGTTGGGTTTGATGGCATTGAACTTAATGCTGACATCCTCAAAGCAGTTGTGGTAGAATAGTGGGTATGGCAGATATACCAGCGCCAGAAGGACAGAGCCAGTAGGAGATAGAGATGAAGGAACTAACTGCAAGGTATCTGTGTATCCAATTGGAGGGGCTCGCTAGGCAAATGTGAAGTCCATAGGGCCGGCTGTGAAAACAAGCAGGCTGGAGCCTCCTTGCAGGAGCTGAGGCTGGAGTCCACGGGCAGAATTTCTTCTTTTCCTGGGAAGTCTCAGTTCTCATCTTAAGGCCTTTCAACCGATTAAATGAGGCCCATCCTGGTAACCTAGGATAATCTCCTTTACCTACAGTCAACACGAATCACATCTACAAAATACCTTCACAGCAGCATCTAAAATAGTGTTCACCTGAATAATTAGAGACTATATCCTAGTGAAGTTGACACTTAAAACTCGGCCATTAGATGGGATCTGAAATGCACATAGAACAAAATGGAAGGAGAGTTGAAGCTATCAAATAAATCAATTCAACAGCTCTTACAACAAAGAGGAAACGTGTCAGTAGCAGCGTATTTTAATGCTGCTGGAAATGATCCATTGGAGACAAAGATGAGAATATAAGTTTAAGAAGGTAGGACTGGTACAGCAATATTCTGAGATATTTAACCGGAGATTGAAACCTGAGCGTAAATTAAAGTGTTGGCCTGAGACAGAAGAAGGAAAGCGTACTTCTCCTTACAGCAGTGGACGCAGTCTTTGGGTTAAAATGTTTGTGGTTATTCAGTAGCAAAGGTAGTGGAAATACGTGTAAGTTCTCCTGTTTTCAGGAAACCAGTAAATAAGAACATCAGTGGAAAATGAGTGTGGAAGAGTCTCTGACCCTAAAGTTGTGAGTAGAGATGAGGCATGAAATAGCCAGCTGGAGGGTTGGGGATATTAAAGGACTCGGGAAGTGAAGCAAGAGACGTCCACTTAGGGCTCAGGGTTATGATTTTCCGGTGAGGCTGGTCACTGTGGCTCTGTAGTTTTCTCTAGACCTGCCTAGCCGCATGCTTCATGCTGATCAGGCAGACAGTTCAATTTAAGTTGCTATCTAGCAAGTGGAGAAGGAGAGAGCGGAGAGTGGGGAGCAAAGCTGTGGTGGCAAGCAGTGGAATTGAAGCTGCTAAACAGGAAAGTAAGAACATACGTGGAAAGAGGGAGAATGGAAACACTGCGATACAAAGGGAGACTTGGGTCTTTAGAGTACAGATACTAGAGACACTAGATGGAAATAGGAGTTAGTACATCAAAGTGTGAGATACCTGAGGATGAATTGATGGAGAGACTGCTGTTACTAGAAATCACCTGGTCTAGGAGTTACCCTGGGAGTAAGGCATGAACACACAGCAGATTCCAGGACCATTTGAGAAGCAGGAATGAAAGAACCAGGGATAGACGTGATATGTCCATTGACATCATGAATGAATGAAGACAGAAGGTGATCAACAAATAATTCTTGATTTAGTGAAAGAATAAATGCATGAATGGATCTGAAAAAAGTATGAAGGCTAGCCATTTAATTAATTGCTTGTGGCAAACAATTATAAAAAGAAAATTAATGACCAACTTCAAAGATTGGGAAATATTTCACAGAGAATACATAAGGTCATAGTTCCGTAAGAAGGAAGAGTTTAAGTAGGACAAGAGGTCAAGAAAATCCTATTCGAGAGCATGTACACAGAGAACAGCAGTCAGCTTGGCAACTTGGAGGGTGGAAGGAAGCTCTATTTGCCGAGGTAAAGTAAGCAGGGAGCAAAGTAAAGATGTCTAATCTCTCTTTGGTTATTTCCTCAGGTTTATAATTTGCTGCATACAGATCCTGTACCGATTTTGTTAGATCTATATCTAAGAATTTAATTGCTTTTTCGATGCTGTTGTAAAAACTTTTTGTGTTGATTTGGTGTAGGTTTGATTTTCTATGCTTGCCTCCAAACTTGCTTCTGAAATTGAAGTTTCGTTCTCTTGATTGGACCCAAAGAGCACATTCATTCATAACAAGGCAAAAATGAGTAATGTTTTCAGTGAAATTAAGTCAGATTGACCAGTAAGAATTTCCATTTGTTCTAGGGATTACTGAAGGACTGGCGAAATAGGGGGATTAATAATACTGAATGTGTACTTAATATTTAATGCGAAAAAAAGGTCAGATTTAAATAGACTCTCAGATACATATCTAATAGTCCCATATGCCTTCTACCTACATTGCTATTGACAAGTTCTTCCTTCAACTTCCATAAGCATTTTCAAATCAGTAATAATATTATTAGTTAGGAAACATAACAATATGTAAAAAGTTAAAACCAAATTGTCTCAGATATTTTCATCTATTGCTTTCATTTTTATTTTTTTTTAATTTTTTTTTTCAACGTTTATTTATTTTTGGGACAGAGAGAGACAGAGCATGAAAGGGGGAGGGGCAGAGAGAGAGGGAGACACAGAATCGGAAACAGGCTCCAGGCTCTGAGCCATCAGCCCAGAGCCCGACGCGGGGCTCGAACTCACGGACCGCGAGATCGTGACCTGGCTGAAGTCGGACGCTTAACAGACTGCGCCACCCAGGCTCTCCTTTTTTTTTTTTTTAATTTTTTTTTCAACATTTATTCATTTTTGGGTATTGCTTTCATTTTTAAAAGACACATAATTTTGAGCAAAGTGCCACCAACCATTACAAAAAAAAAAAAATTCTTCTCTGACATTGTTTGATTTAAGGTTTCAATTAATTCTTTGTAGAAAACCTATGCAGTGACCGCATGTAGAAAAATTTAAGTATGTAATGAAATAGAGAAGCATTTACGTTTTACTTCATTAAAATCCCAAAGGAGGGACGCCTGGGTGGCTCAGTCAGTTAAGGGTCCAACTTCCGCTCAGGTTATGATCTCACTGTCTGTGAGTTCGAGCCCCGCATCGGGCTCTGTGCTGACAGCTCAGAGCCCGGAGCCTGCTTCAGATTCTGTGTCTCCTTCTATCTCTGTCCTTCCCCCGCTTGTGCTCTGTCTCTCTCTCTGTCTCTCAAAAATAAATAAATATAAAATTTTTTTTTAATTCCAAAGGAAAATTTAAAATACATTTTTTAATAAAAATGTAAATCTGGTGATTTTCCTCTTTTAATTTAGGCCTGAGTAACAAACAAGATGAGTTTAGTCTGCGGGTAACCTTAAAGAATAACTTTTATCCAAAATTAAACTTGAAGGAAAGCTTTGAGTTTATTTGACAGTCATTCATGATCTTATTTTCCTACTGCTTTTCCAGTTATATGTGTTTCATTTAGTTCTTTCCCCTCAATTCTCAGTCATTTCTGATTCATCCTTGGCTGGTATTACAAATAAAATTTACCTAGTTAAATACACAGACATACAGAGCAGAATTTGATGTGATATTTCACAAGTAGCCGAACCAAAAGAAAAGATAATAAAAGAGACTCATTTTAAAATAAAATTATAACTTAGAAACTTTCCGAAAGCATCTTTATCTAATTCTCATTCAATGATCCAAATCTTTAAGTTCTCATCGACACAGAAGTATATTTAAACATACTATTAGCTCAATCAACAAGTATAAGGCTGGTTGGTTCCTCTAATGTAGGAAGAGTTGATGTACCAATTTATGAGTAATTTAATCTTGAAAACTCTTTTAAAATTCAATGGTAAAGAATGCTATCTATTCAAAAGAAATATTGCTGCAATTTAAAAGCTTTGCAGGAAAATAGGAAATAATGCAAGTAAGGAAAAGTTTCTTATCCTAATTGAACATGCTTAAATCCCAATGGTAGGGGCGCCTGGATGGCGCAGTCGGTTAAGCGTCCGACTTCAGCCAGGTCACGATCTCGCGGTCCGTGAGTTCGAGCCCCGCGTCAGGCTCTGGGCTGATGGCTCAGAGCCTGGAGCCTGTTTCCGATTCTGTGTCTCCCTCTCTCTCTGCCCCTCCCCCGTTCATGCTCTGTCTCTCTCTGTCCCCCAAAAAATAAATAAACGTTGAAAAAAAATTTAAAAAAAAATCCCAATGGTAAACACTGGAAACATTCAACAGAAGTAATACTATCCAAAAACCCTGCATAGAAATACACAGTAAAGCAAACAATAAAAAAGTCCTTACGCTATTTGTTTAAAAGCATTTTATAATATACACCATGTCTACATTTTATGGAGGACAAACAGAATACTTTTTAAAAAGCAATTATCCAATACCGTGAAAAATGTGTATGTAAAATAATTATTAGAATCTATTTTTGTAATGCTAGAAAGCATTTTGGGTTTTCATTTGTTATATAGTTTGGTCATCTCATAAGGACAGAAGCACACATTTACTCACTTGTGTAAATTAAACTTAGAATTGTCTGGCTTTTGCGTGTGTGTGTGTGTGTGTGTGTGTGTGTGTGTGTGTGTGTGAGTTGGTGATATTTGCATGGAAACTTATTCATTCTTGTTAAAAAGGCATTTGAAAGAAAACCATCATGCATGGAGCATTGACTAAGTCCCAGGAACTATGATAGATGTCTTTTATAACTGATTATAATATTCTCTTCTCTATTTTGCTCCTCAAAACTATGTTTGTAGCCAACCGCTTTGTTGAAAGGATTATAACACAGGGACACTCAGAATCTGCACTTAAGTATAAAACGAGGCAAAAATTCTCTGAAGAACAAATTTTGTTTTATATATTTTATATATACCTAGCAAGTCAACAACAACAAAATCAGCCTAATGAAACAACATTGGATCAATGTGAAAACTTAGATCTACGAATCTCTCTTCTAGAGAAACATACAAAAATTCAAGGCCACATATATGGATGAGACAAATGCACTGGGATCATTTTATGTATCTATCAAATTGATTCATCTTTAGTTAGTAAAGACTGAAAAACAGGCCATTTCCTCGCTCTAGTTTTTGGTAGAGCGTTGTTTCTTACCTACTGTATGTTAGGGGCAGAAGGGTTATCTTCTTGTTTACTTATTGACTTCAAGTGCCTGAGAAGTGTCTGGCGCACAGTAGGCCCTTAATAGATCATTGCTAAGCTGAATGGATGAACTATGTAGACGTGTTTATTCAATACTTGGTGAGGAAGAAAAGAGCATGTTACAAAGTAACATTTGCTTCCAAAGTCACTTTGATTTTACATGCACATTATGTATTACATGTGTTTTAAACACGTTCATTTAACAGAAAACAATGGAAGAATATTTACCAAACATAAACAGGAATTATTACCCCTTGGTAAATAGATGATTGCTTGTGGCTTTAGACAATTTTTTTTTGCCATTGTTCTTTTTCTTTTGTAATGAACATATATAAACATGCATTATATTTTCATTCGATCCAATTGATTTTAAGAAAATGTAGTATGTTTCAGAATTGCAAGGCTTTTATATTTCAACGTTTAAAATTTAGCTAACAATTTAATGACTAGCAAGTTAAGGGAAACTTCCATAATTCTGGGTTGAAATGATTTAGTTGTTAGTGGAAAGACAAAATTCAAATAAAACTTTTTTTTTCCCCAAAACTCAGTTCTTTCCTCCATTACATGCTTCTGAAATGTTAGTGGGGAGGGGGGAAGGGATATATATATATATATATATATATATATATATATATATAAACATATTTTTTCAGGAAAAAGTTACTAGTGCAAAATTCCTTTATATATGATACTTTTTAGCACCCCAGAGATGTAAATAATGAATTTCCAGGTGGATAGCAGCTACCATTTGTTGAAAAATTCATCTTTCTTTTTCTCTGACAGTAGTCCATACATAATAATTCCTGTTTTAGAGAAAATGAGAAAATGTAAGTTCACAGCTGCCAAATCATTTGGCCCATGGAGGTCAGTGGCTAGTTGTGTGAAATGAAGTTGGCAAGGTAGATTGAAGCTTAAATTGTGAAGTACTTTTTTTTTTTTTTTGATGTCATGCTATCGGTTTGGAATTTAGCCTGCTGACCATGTAGACTCAATAGAATTTTGGTTCTGTTGTATTTTGTTTTGTTTTTAAGAAGAGAAGCACCATCTGATAAAGTGAGGAGAAAAGAGTATACATGTTTTATATATCTCTTTTAAATACAATTGCCTTTTATGAGATATATTGCGTAGAGACGTCTAGCCATAATTTCTCTTCATTGATCGCTCTTGTTTCACATGTAAACACATGTATATCTGTATATAAAAGAGAAATATTCAGCTTCAAGTATACATTGAGAGTCATAGCCAGGCAAGGCTCCTGTTCTATAGCATATACAAGCGACTGTGTTACTGAATGATGTCAGCAACCATAATTTCTAAAATCTTTTACCACAAATTTGGGAATTATATATGTATATTACATATACATACATATTTTCACGAAGGCTGCCTGATTTATAATGTTTGTAATATTGATATTCTTAAGCGTTAGAGATTTTTGCAAACATGGAGAGCAACTTAGGAATCTTACCCATGGGACTGGATTACTTTTTAATGAATGCAGATTATAAATTGGGAAGAAAGCATAAAAACACAATACGATGTCCTCTGCATTTTTAATCCATATCCAGTAGAAAAAATATTGCGTTGGACATAATAATCACTACCATTTATTGAGGGATTAGTGTGTACCAGGTGGTAAACATTTTCTTCATGCATTTCAGTTTTTAGGGCTATTTTAGATTCAGAGCAAAATGGAGCATAAAATACAGAGAGTTCCCACAGACCCCCTGCCCTTGCCCATGCACAGTCTCCCCCACTATCAACATCTCCCACCTAAGTGATACATTTGTTACAATCAATGAACCTACATTGACGCATCATTATCACCAGAGTTTACATCAGGATTCGCTCTTGGTGTTGTACAGTCTATGGGTTTGGACACACGTATATTGACATGTATCCACCACTATGATTTCATACAGAGTAGTTTTACCGCCCTGAAACTCCTCGGTGCTCTCATTCATTCCTCCCTCTCACCTAACCCCGGGCATCCACTTTTTCCTTTATACAGTTTTACATTATGTCATCGGTGAGAAAAAAAAATGACATGTGCTTTGAAGGATATACTATAATTAATGTCATTATTACAAAACCTGATGGTTCAGTAGCACCTGTTGATAAAACATGGGGCGTAAATTCTTACGTCTCATGATTATCCTTTCTCACTGGACTGAACTCAGCCTTCCCAGGCTCCTTCCAGTTTTGGTGAGAATTGGTACCTGTATATCCAGCTGGGCTCTGGAACCTACAGGAAGTTTTGAACCTAAGGAAGCAGCTAAAGTAAGGGAAGGGACTTTGTAGAATGAAGAAAGTTGATTCGTCATCCACATTCTCTATGCATTTATCTATTTTTCTGTCAATTTCTGCGATTTTCTTTAATTTTTAACGATTGCTACTCTTATTGATGAATGGAAGTTTTGATATGTTAGAGAAGTTTGTCTTTAATTTATATTATATTTTCTAAGTTTTACATTGTGTTGGGACCTGAATAAGATATTTTACTATATAATTTTTTAATGTTTATATAAGAGGTATTAATCTTTTCACTTATAGAATCTACATTTTGTTTGCAGTGTGAGGCCAATCTTAATACACGTTGAATTGGCTTTGTTATATTCTGATACTTTTATAGTTTCCCTTTTAAAATGCTATTTTTATCTGTGATTTATTTTTGTGTACACTTATTTTTTTAGATGATTGCACTGTGGTACCCCAACAAATATTTCCGAGTACAGATTTACCTAAATTCTATTTTTTTAATGTTTATTTATTTTTAAGAGAGAGAGAAAGAGAGCACAAAAGAGCGTGAGCAGGAGAGGGGCGGAGGGAGAGGGAGACACGGAATCTGAAGCAGGCTCCAGGCTCTAAGCTGTCAGCACAGAGCCCGATGGAGGTTCGAACTCCGGAAACGGGAGATCATGACCTGACCCGATCAGGCGACCATGACCTGATCAGGCGAAGACGCTTAACCCACCAAGCCATCCAGGCAACCCAGATTTACCTAAATATTAAAGGTTTTGCTTCAGTGGCATCCCACATGAATTTTCCTTACCATTTTGCTTGATACTGAACGACTCTGCTTTGTGTTTCACTTGGACACAAGAATGGATATTTTTTGGCATTTCTATTTAGATATAAATGTTGAAATTATTTAATATATTAAAAACTAGAGCCCTATTAGTACTCCAACCATAGTTGTATTATACCCTATTAATTTATGAAATCTTTACATCAAGAACATAGAGTATATCTCCATTCATACAACATGTATTTAGCTTTTTGTAGAAAAACCTGACCTGAATGGACAGAGACCTGTTTATGGTTATTTTTTACCCAACTCATGTCAATATTCATGCATTTCACGACAGTTATATTTTTAAGTGTATTGTCCTTACCCCACTGGGGGTATCATTTAACATATATTATACATACCAGATTACTTCTTTTAAAAAAATGAATGCCATCTGGTCCCATTGATTTTGTATAAGAGATTGTGGACCTATTTTCTATGGAATTAATTGATAAATATATTTTCCTGTTCACACTGCATATAGTACACTTTTCCTTAATTTCATCTAATTTATCAACAAGTCTTGTTTTTACCTTCAAAAATATATCACAAATCTCTCTGTGACATCACTGTGGTAAAAGAACCATTATATCTCCTCTGGTCATCTGTGTGAGCCATCTGCTGTCCCCTGGTGTCCCCGCTCACCAGTGGCCCACAACTTTACTGAGCAGCACATCAAGCCAGCTCCTTCAGGCTAAGGAGAACCCACTGTTAATTTTTCAGAATTTGTGCAAGCTGGTTGCCACTATTAAAAATGAACTGTTATTAGATTACGATACAATAAATGACTTTAACACAAAGACAATGAATGCTCTAATCGTTTCTAATTTTGCCTACATTTTACTGTCATTTATGGTCTTGAAGTTATTTACCTCTATTAAATCTATATGGTGGAGACTTTTATTACTCATGCCTATGGAGAGGAGGGGGAGGGGAAGGGGGGAGAGGGAAGGGAATGGAAGGGAAGGGAAGGGAAGGGGGCCAGAAAGAGTGGAGGAGGCAGGAAGGAGAGGGAGAAAGAGAGAAGGGAGTGGAGGGAGAGAAAGAACTAGCCATCCTGGGGACAGATTTGGTGAACAGGAGCCCTTTGATAGACTTTTGGTCAATGCCAGGAGAGGACTAATTTGGGGGTCTGCCCCAGGTTGGGCAGCAGACCTGAGGGGCTGTATAGGCTGCCTTGTTCATCAGTGACACGGCATACGTGAAGGCGGGGATGTCCACCGGCTTCAAGATTTCATCCTGATACAGACATTCTGTTGCTGGGAGTGCTCATGGTGCTGGCCACCCAGTTTCTCCACAATGACATCAGAGTGGTGAGGGACAGCTGTCTTCAGGTACAGTACACCGTTGTGAACTGCTTCAATGAACTCGCATGATTTTGGAAAAAAAAAATCACTGTCATAATGGTCATAATATCTATAACCTAATCATGGTCGCTCATTACACTGATTCAACAGACACCTGAATTCAATTCTGACTCTTAAGGCTCCTCCGTCTCTGATGTAGGGAATTCTCCAGAATTTCTCAGAAATAGCTGTCCCATGCGCCGTTGCTTATTGGTGAAAGCCTATGGTTACATTAATGAAACCAGAGCCCTTGAAACTGAGGGGACTTGACTGTGTCAGGGACCTGAGTAAGTAAACCAGAACCTGTGCGGGTCATGCCTCAAAATTAAGCAATTGAAATCTAAGGACAACCCGTTGCAAACCCCCGGCCAGGCTTTCTCAAATAATGCAACTGCTTCGTCATAGCCAAAAAGTTACCTTGTTTTGTTTCTGCTGTTTCACATCAAACGGCTATCCCTGGCTCCTGTAGATGGACCACTCACTCCCAAACACTTCCAGATTGGTGCTGTCCAACTGGAAATGTGTTTTGCTCAAATAAACTCTTAAAAATGTAATATGCTTCAGTTTATCTTTCCCCACTGGTAACTGGATACTAGAATAATGTCCAAAATTCATCAGCCATTTTTCTAGTATGGGTGACTCATGGCTGGTGAGCACTGATTATCCATCAAATTATTTCCACGTTCTTGAATCTAAAACCCTTAATTGGATGGCTGTGTATAATTTTCTACGTTGCATTATCTTGTTCGTGTTTTGTCCTCTTAATCTAAATATTCAGGTAATTTCTGTCGGGCAACTTTGGTTTCAAGGAATTTAAACATTTTTATCTCCCATTTGTTGAATTCCATTTGTAAGAAATTCTAGTCTTTTATTTTGATTCTACTTTTGCCTGTAACAAATATGTTTCGTTTTCTTCATATAATTTTAATTCTGCTTTTTTTCCAAACAGAATTGCTCATCATTTATCTTATGTTTTCAAGAGTGCCTTGTTTTATTGTTCTGCAATCATCTTAGTGTTGATTTTATTTTTATTCCACATTCCTCTCCTCACTTATGGCAACTCACTTTTTATCTCCGTCTGTCGTCTTATCTGTAATCTGTTGAAATTTTATTCTTTTTCTTCGGCTTTTGATTAAAAAAGAAACATGTTTTATAACACTTTTTATTTTATTCTCATTCACTTCTCTATTGGCATAGTGATTCAGGGGTGCCTGTTCTTTGCCTTACTTTTGTCCTTTATTCTCTGTACAAATGATTCTGTTGCATTTTTTTAAATTTATTGCTTTTTATTTACATTGTTACTTTTCAGAATGGGACATCTTTCCCCTGTGAATACAACTTCCTAAAGTGATACGATGGTAGTCATTTTGACAACTAAGGGTAGTAGACTGTTTGGATTTTGTTATCTTGTCTCTAAATGCACTCTTAACATGCTTCTGTGAAGGTATCTTTTAACTGGGTCGCAAGAAGTTTCCCTAGATCCTATTGCTGAACTGTTTCTCATACATTTGGTAGGTGATGATTTGCCATTTGGTCCTCCTGGGCTTTCCAGAAGTCTGTCTTGATTCCTATTGAATCTAAGTAATTTCATTTTATTTTACCGAAAGCACCGGATTTCAATATAGAAAGCCATCGGGAGTGTTGCAGTTCAGTCACAATCAGTGTTTGTCTAGGAGGCAAACTACTTAACCAGTTAGGGACTCAGTTCGTGCCATTCAAAATTGGGGAAATAAATGTGTTGAAGATGGAGACGTGTGTTAAGATTATAATAATGTTTTGTAGGGTGAGAACTATAAAAAATCCAAGCGTACAAATGTAATGCATAGTAAGATAACCAACCATGTGTGGGTGACTCACTGAGAGGGTCCCAATGCAAGACTCTGTGGCAAACAGACGAGGCATGCCTGTGCACACAACCGAAATCCAGGGGGGCCCTGGTGTGAAAGGGGTGTGCTGCCCAGAGACTGCCTTCCAGAATTCAAGATATAAGCATGTATCCCCCGGCCACGTAAATCTCTGCTGCAGACAGCTCACACCAAAGCCCCTCTTTAGACGTCAAAGGGAGCCACATCGTGCACTCAGCATCCACTGAGTCATCTGTGGGTGATAGAAAGGTCCCTACCTCTATGGGAAATGTCCTAAAAGCCATCCCTCTGCAGGACTTATGGCAGCTTTTCTCTATTACAACCACTCCTTCTGACAAACCCTGCTCTCCTCACTCCATTAGAGGTGTTTCTAATTTTTTTGTAATGTTTATTTATTTTTGACAGAGAGAGAGAGAGAGAGAGAGAGAGAGAGAGAGAGAGAGCATCAGTGGGGGAGGGGCAGAGAGAGAGGGAGACACAGAATCCAAAGCAGGTTCCAGGCTCTGAGCTGTCAGCACAGAGCCGGACGCGGGGCTCCAACCCACAGACAGAGAGATCATGACCTGGACGGAAGTTGGACCCTCAACCGACGGAGCCACCCAGGCACCCCAATTAGAGGTTTTCCTGTTTTTGTTTTTATCCTAGAAGCACTTACTCCCCAACTTCCTTCATACAAAGCTTATCTCAGATTCTGTGACTTGAGAAAGCAACCTAAAACCATCTGATATAGATGTAAGAAACATCCTGATATTCAAGGATATAGGGGTAGAGAAAGGGGAAAGCTGTGTGTGCGCTGGGAATAAAGCTGGTATTTGCTCATAGAGCCTTGTCCGGATACCCAGTAGGATGGCTATTGCCAAATCTTGTCACAGATACATCCAGAATGAAATACATCACAACCAAACTGGAAATTTGGACTTGAACAATTCTGCTATTTTTTTTTCTCTTTTTAGGGGTAGGGTCAGAGGCACAAAAGAAAATATAGTAGAACCTTGGTTTGTGAGCATGATTTGTTCCGGAAACATGCCTTAATCCAAAGCACCCGTATATCAAAGCAAATTTCAAGAACCATTGGCTCAGTTGTGATCACAGGATGTTCCACATCATGTATGACTCATATTGCAAGACACTGGTCACTTATCAAGTTAAAATTGGTTAAAAATGCTTGCTTGTCTTACAGGACACTCACAAAACAAGTCACTCGCAATCCAAGGTTTTACTGACCATCATGATTCTTTCCTCATGAAACACTATTATATGTTGCCATAGAATTACCATTATCCATTTTGATTCTGTTTTGTGTTATTTATTTTACTAATACAATAGGCAGGCAAGACCCATCATGCAACACAATAAATTAAAATTACCAATAAGTTACATAGACCTATTTATACTCTGCCAATCCAGCAACCAGTTTCCCTAAATTCATCCCTCATGTAATTCGTTAGTGTGCTAAATGTGTGTATGTTTTACTAGAAAATATTACTTTTACTTATTTTTAAATTAACTTAATTAAAAAAAATTTAATGCTTATTTATTATTGAGAGACAGAGCAGGGGAGGGGCAGAAAGAAGGAGACACAGAATCTGAAGCAGGCTCCAGGCTCTGAGCCGTCAGCATAGAGCCCAACGCGGGGCTCGAACTCACAGGCTGTGAGACCATGACCTGAGCCGAAGTCGGACACTCAACCGACTGAGCCACCCAGGTGCCCCACTAATGTAATTTTTTTAAAAGTTATATTCAACATAGTCTTTTGTGGTATGTATGTTTTTCTAAGTATTATGTTACTGAGCTCCGTTCATATCATAGAATGGATCTGTATTATGTTCATTGGGTGAATATAGGATATTTGATTAACTATGTTCTGTTCAATGAATATTTAACTTGTTTCCAATTTTCTTCCCTTATTATCAACAGTCCTACTGTGGGCTTTAAAAAATAAATTTCTCCTTGTGGCACCTGGATGGTTCAGTTGGTTAAGTGACCGACTTCGGCTCAGGTTATGGTCTCACGGTTCATTGGGCTCTATGCTGACAGCTGAAAGCCCGAAGCCTGCTTCAAACTCCGTGTCCCTCTCTCTCTGCCCTGCCCTGCTCATGCTGTCTCTCTCTGTCTCAAAAATGAATCACCTAAAAAAAGAAAAACAAATAAAAATTAAAAAAATAAAATATATCTCTCCTCTTGTATGAAAACAAGAGTATTTCCTATGTATATTCTTTGGTTAGCTATGCTCACTTTACAAGGTAACATTTTTTCCAAAGATATCATACCAGTTTATGTTCCGTTAAGTGCTTGGCACACCTCCTTTGAAACACTTAGCATTATCATGGGGTGCCTGGGTGGCTCAGTCGGTTGAGCGTCCGACTTCAGCTCAGGTCATGATCTCACACTCCGGGAGTTCAAGCCCTGCGTCCGGCTCTGTGCAGACAGCTCGGAACCTGGAGCCTGCTTCCGATTCTGTGTCTCCCTCTCTCTCTGCCCTCCCTTGCTCATGCTCTTTCTCTCTCACTCTCAAAAATGAATAAATGTTAAAAAAAAACTTAGCATTATCAAATTAGCATTATCAAATGCATGGTTTTTGATAATGCAAATTATATAAGATCGTATCTTAGTATCTCAATATTATTTTGATTTATATTTCCCTCATTATAAATCCCTTTTTATGTATGTGTGCTTATGTAGATAGATGATAGATAGATAAAATTTATGTGTATTCAACATATAAATATGCCAAATACATATATATCTATATGAGGAAGTCACTTGGAAAAGCAACATTTCATGCATGTACTCATGCCTGCACACACACACACACACACACACACACACACGTGCTCATTATGCACCAACCCATTATTGAGGACTGTTTAACTTCCCAGACTTTGGAGACAGATATATGTTTAAAAGAGTCCATTTCTAATTCTATTATTGTAAGCATGGCTTCCTCACCTGTAAAATAAGCATAATAATAATTACCTACATTATACGGTTTATGCAAGAATCAAATGATATTCAACTAGACGATAATTCATATATTAGGTAGAAGATGTGAAATAATCCATAAAATATTGCCATCAATGTTAAAACTACCCTTTTATCTTTATGTTACATGTCATATTATAGTTTATGTCTTCTATTTAATTTTTTATCCATCTTCTTGATATACTTAAAAAATTTTTTTTACATTTATTTATTTTTGATAGACAGAGAGAGACAGAGCACAAGTGGGGGAGGGGCAGAGAGAAAAGGAGACACAGAATCCAAAGTAGGCTCCAGGCTCCAAGCTGTCAGCATAGAGCCGGACACGGCTCGAGCACACAAACCGCGAGATCATGACATGAGTCGAAGTTGGACGCTTAACTGACTGAGCCACCAGGTGCCCCTTGATATGTTTGTTAATAATTTGATGGTTTCCACTTTCAAAATTAAATATTTTAATTACTTACTATTGAAATTTACTCCAATGTAGTTTTTTTTTAATTCAATATTTGCATGTAGATTTGAAGTACCATTGCTACATTTTACAAAAATACACACAAACTACAACAGAATGGTTAGTTCCATTTGGCATGAATCACTGGGTTTTTTTCTAAATCTAATTTTGGAAAGATTCAATTGTGGGATATAGGAGGGGAATAAAAATGGCAGATATTTGTTTTTTTGTATTTAGGAAACCCATATTCCCTAAGATGCAGGGGAGAATTGAGTCCATTATTTTGCAGCATTATTGAAAATCACTCGATTTCCCCTCTGGGCTGGTGGAGCAGAGACGAATTTGAAGCCATCTACTGTATGGCATTACTGATGTAATGCATTCCATTGTAAACTTTCAGTCTAAAAAACTCTTACGTTTTTTAGGTTCTAACTTACCACTGGGATCTAAACACTTAGATTGGTCCAGGGATTTGATATATCTAGACAGACTGTTAATGTTTTCCTTTTATTTATTTTTTATTTTTTTTAACGTTTTATTTATTTTTGAGACAGAGAGAGACAGAGCATGAACGGGGGAGGGGCAGAGAGAAAGGGAGACACAGAATCAGAATCAGGCTCCAGGCTCTGAGCCATCAGCCCAGAGCCCGACGTGGGGCTCGAACTCACGGACTGCGAGATCGTGACCTGAGCTGAAGTCGGACGCTTAACCGACTGAGCCACCCAGGCACCCCTTATGTTTTCCTTTTAAAAGCTGAGTCAGTTCAATATTCCTTAGATAAAACAAATATCAAAGGATTGACATGCCCTGGCATTCTAGAATCTCTGCTCATCTCGGTGATATATAGGCGCCTTATAGTTTTAAAGAAAATGAAAAAAATTAACACTCCAACAAATGAGAGGCAATTTTAGAAACTATTAAAACATGTTAAATTTCTATTATTTACCCTTAAAACCTCAGTTTCTTCAATTTTAAATATGTACCTATATGTACTTACAGAGAGTACTTATGGAGATTAAGTGGATGAAAACTATGCCAAGTTAATAATAATACATACAATAAATGTTAGTTGTTTTGCTAATCATTAAATCCTCACAAGGAATATATAAAGTATTATTGGATAAGAAATAGTATACATCTTCCAGTTTCTTATAATAATCCCCAAATCCTAAATTATTCCGGGTAAAAATATGTTCAATCATACGCCTGTCAATATGCACATTGTCCTTTTATTTTAGCATTTAAATTGTAAATCCAAGGTAGAAATAGGCAGAGTGACAAAGACGAAAGAGGAAGAGTCAGTGAATGAATCCAGAGAGAATATTATGCCATTCCTTGCATATCCCTCATATACTGATGCCACGGTCAAGGATGAAAAGGTGAAGAAAAGAGGAGATAAATAATATCATTAACCCCAGGATCTATTCCTGGCACCTCAAGACCTTGTTTGTCCTGTGAGGTTAAGGTAGTCTGCAAGGGACTCTGCTTTTTGTGAACCCAGGGACCATCCTTGTCTGCCGTCGTGTTCCCATTGCCTCATTCAGTTCCTGGCAGCGGGCAGGTGCACAGTTTCTTGAATGAGTGAATAATAAGTAAATGGAAGAGTGAGTGAGCCAGTAAGCGACTAAGTGGATAAATGAAAAGACATGTATCCGAAGAGGCTCTTATTGACTTAGTAATGTGAGCAGTCTCTGAACCGCGGTCCAGACGGAATGCAACTAGGACAACAAGAAGAAACAAGCAGAGGTCTCCTTGACCACAAAGGCTGTGTGCAGTGTACCTGTTTCTTTGAATAGGAGTAAACTCACCTCCAAGAGAAAAATGCGGAGGCAGCCAGTGGTACTTTGGTGTAAGCTCATTTAACAGTGCTTTTCTTCAGAGACCATTTCCAGTCCTCTACTAAAACTACCAGATAACTTACTGTTTGAAAAATGAAAGCAATATATCTTAGATATGGGAGAAACACATTTCATTTTACCTTTATGTTTACTTTATTTTATTTTATTATTTTATTTTATTTATTTTGGGGGGTGAGTTGAGCAACACATTTGAAAATCGCAAGTGCAACTGTTTCAAAGAACTCTTGTCTATTTCTGCCCTCTATGACTGTGTTTAAATCTTGCATACCATTTCCACTCATAATCGTATTTACTGGTTCTACATGATAAGGGAAAATAGTAGACAAATATCCTGGGTATATATTAAGACAGACTGCACATAAAGGAAAAACATAAAGGTATTTTTTTGTCTTTGGCCTCAGTTACAAAATATTCTCTGTACTATAGCTGAAATGTACATCATCAATCATTCCCAGTCTTTCCCCTCCTTGATCAATAAAATACTTGACACAACTGATAAACATTTCTTAAACACTCTTTCTTCCATATGCAGAATCATGTCTGCATCATTCAAATTGCTGATAATTATTTAGTTAACTATCTTTAAGTTTTTGTGCCTCAGGACCTTGGCTCATACTATCGTTTTCTCTTAGAATACTCTTCTTCCATGTCTACAGTCACACTCTAACTCTTCATGCCAACCTCCACTTAAAGCACATCGAAAGTAAGAGCTCTGTATTTGAACTCGTACTGTATGTTATTTTCGTGTCATAGGGCATTTTAAAGCTATTCTGCCTTTATATTATTTATTTTTTGCTTTTTCTACTATATATAATTTTAAGAGGCATATGGTCAGCTTGGATAAAAGGACAAAGACCAGGTGAATATGAAACATTAAATCAATCACAAACCTGGGTAATGATTAGCTACTTCACAAAACAGAACTTTGACAAGAGGTATTCCAATATAGTAAAACATGAAGCAAAACTGACATAATATCCTGTAAGACAGAGTTAAAGCGAGAGGCAAGCAGAATCCATACACTTAGACTGGTCATGAGTGTCAGCCACCCATTAAAAAATTCAAAATATTAGTGAATGCACTATGTCGTTAAAATAGTCAGCATTCATGAATCAACTGAAAGAAACTGGAGATTTCTAAAAGATGCAATTAATACCCCTTAAATATATTTTCTGTTCTACTAAATTTACATTGTTATTTCCCTTGGTCTAGAATATATTCAGAAAAAAAAAAGGATCTGTATATATTCTTATCTTTATGTTCCCCCTTGACCATCAGTGGTGTTTGGTAGGAAAAGGAACCCTTACATGCTATTCAGGAGCAAAACATTTTTATTTTAATAACTCTCAGTATAAGAACTATCAAAGGAGTCAGCAGAAAACCCCTCCGTGGCAATTAGCAAGACCCATTTGAATAGGATGCTTCCGGGAAGCACCTTTTGGTGTCACTCCCCACCTCCAGGTCTCTGTTAGATGAATTATTGTGTTGGCATTTGTCTAATGGAGCATGAACACAACATTTCACAAAGCAATCAAGATACAACTAGAACAAGCTGGTTTGGAATAAAATTGTAAAATTAGGTTGCAATTGAAACTAAAGCACTGCTATTTATTCTACGTAGCGGTTTGATGAACTAATGATGTGAATCCAGCTCAGCAGTCGGACAATTTTGGAAAGTGACAGAAGCAAACATTCTATTATTGAGTGGAAATTACAGACGCAATATGCGAGGTCAACGGCATCGCAACCAAAAATGTGTTCGAAAGCTTTAGCTGCATCCCGGGGAATGAAGAAACAAAACAAACATTAAGGGGCCCGAGATAGGAAAGAGACTTAGTTCTGGAGGCAATAGACATAGTGTAGTTCACAGAAATAATAAGAGTGGTGGTTTTTATTTGAAATTGTACTTGATGTCGCTAAAGATGATTAGGCGTCTGTTGCTGCATAAACAATACAGACTTCTTCCTATGGGTGAACCAGGGACCAAACAAGAGAACATCTCCCTCCTCCTCTCTCCTGACCTTCTTTTGATGATAGAACTCTGTCCTTGAGAGGATTAACCAACTTCCATGGGCTGTATTATCCTATTTTGCAGCGTCATGAATTACATGTCTATCAAGAAACAGTCTGCTGACGCCGTGGATATTTTCTTTAGTGTTTTGTCTTTTTTAGCCAAAGACCACTGCTTTCTTGAAGGCTGTATGTTCAGAGTAAAGCAAAAGTGCATAAAACTGTTATCCTTAACTTAAGCAAGTGTTTTTCCTTACTATATTTTGCATAGAGACAACTAGAATGATCCTATAAAAGGGCTAATGGATTTGCCTGAAAACACACACAGAAAAGCTTGTTATTCTCTTCTGCAAAACAAGTGACGTCAACATTTGGGTTATCATAGGAAGAGAGTGTTTTTGGGGAAATAACTCCTGTAATTACAAAAAATATCTAACGAATATATCTTTTTTCATTGCGTGATTTCCTAATTGGCTTACTAAAGTTTTCTATGGAGGGCAATACTACTATTTAGAAGTGTAATCACCAAAGTTTTACTGTTTTGCTATATAATCTTGAGTAATAATTTAGAAGTGTGACAAGAATGTTTGGATACGCAATGTAACACGTACTCATAGGGATTTTGAGTGGTGTACTGAATCATTATTAAATAAAATCATGTTCCATTGTAAAGGTAGAATACTCATCATGTACTTGTGTAACATGCTTTTCATTTATAACATAAAATCAGTCGATCCTGTTACAATACACCAAAGCGGAAATAAGAGTTCAGTCCTTATTTTAGCAAACTAATTTTGGACACGCCCACAACCAACCTAAAATGTTCACTCTCTTCTCCCACTCTTACCTTTTGGGGAGACAAGACTTATACAAAATAGCACTTCAGAGCTAAATACAAATGTCTAGATGTTATTCTGTGTGTCTCAACTTTGGTTGATGCCTTTTATCAATGAACATTTCTATACATTTTGTCAAATGACTTACTGCCTATCTATCCCTACAGCTGTGAAATTCAACTGTTCCCTCCATGTTTACTGATTGCCCACAACACAACGTGCAAAGCACTGTGGTAAATGTTGATCGTGACTACCAAGTCCTGAGTGGAGTTGGAATCAAATTCTAACTTTGGTAACTGCAACGTTGATACGTAAAGGCCACGTCTGCTTTCCTTCGATCCCGTACCTTAGACTTCCCCGTTGATCGTATCACTAAAGCCCATGCTTGCCCTTTTCTGATAGCATTGATGTTTACAAAATAATAACAGCTGTAAAACTTAAAAGTCACAGAATTGTAAATGTAATACTTAAACTCCATAGCTAAAATATCTTTAGAAAGTTGCCTGACTTCTATAGGATGCACAAATTGATCAACGTGGATTTTGCCGTGTTCAGTGAAATGCAATGGTTAACTGGTAATTCAGGATTACTATTTCAGTCACACCTCGTTCAGAAATCCATTTCTTTCTGCTATAGCCGCCTCATGCAGCTGAAGCAGGTGCAACTGGGTTTGGGGGAATTGGGGAGGATTGGTATCTAAGCTCTTTATCTGGATAAGTCTGATGAAAGTAGCATGCATTTATAGGCTGTTCTTAGTGTAGGCACAATCACTACTCTCGTCAGCATTTTTCAACTCTCACAATTAGCCTCTCAGAGCAAAAGTAGTTTCTGTTTGTTTCCCCAGATGTTTTCAACAGTAGACAATGTACACCCTTCTGAAGGTCCCAGAGGGTCAGGCTTACCTAGGAGAATGCTGTTAGTAATTATCCAAGGCTGGTAAAGGTTAGCTCAACTTTTGTTAATCTGAAAAATCTTTCTTTTTCTTTTTTCTTTGGAAAATAATTTCACTGTCTATATGTTCCAGGCTGATATATTAAAAAAATATTGGGGGATATAGATAGATAGATAGATAGATATAAATTTTAACTTATGGAGATATTTTTGACAAATATAATTGTATACATTTAAAGTATACAGCATGATGTTTTGACATACATATTCTGTGTGAAATAATTACCACAGTCAGGTTAGTTAACACATCCATCATCACAAATAGCTACCATGTTTTTTGTGTATGTGGTGAGAATGCTTAAGGTTCTCCCTCTTAGCATATTTCAGGGACATGAACCTATAGGTGATACACAAAAGAGAAAGAGAAATCAAAGTATATCACTATGTAAAAGTATCAGTTCACAAAGGAAGACAGCAAAAAAGGAACAAAGGAACTATAAAACAGCCAGGAAACAATTAATAAGATGGCATTAGTAAGTCCTTACTTATCAATAATTACTTTAAATGTAAATGGGTTAAATTATCCAGTCAATCAAGGCATGGATATTAATAAATATGACTGAATGGATATAAATACATAAATAGATAAATAAATAAATAGATAAATAAATAAAAATGAAATCCAGCTATCTGCCACCTACAAGAGACTCACTGCAACTGTAAGGGCACTCATCGATAGGCTCAAAGAGAAGGAATGGAAAAATGTATTCTAGTAAGTGAAAACACAAAGAGAGCAAGGGTAATTATAGTAATGTTAGTCTGACATTTTTAAAAAAATTTTTTAAACGTTTACTTATTTTTGATAGAGAGAGACACACACAGAGGGCAAGTGGGGGAGGGGCAGAAAGAGAGGGACACACAGAAGTTGAAGCAGGCTCCAGGCTGTGAGCTGTCAGCACAGAGCCCATCATGGGACTTGAAGCCACAGACTGTGAGATCATGACCTGAGCCAAAGATGGACGTTCAACCAACTGAGCCACCCAGACACCCCAAGCTGGCGTATTTTTTTTAAGTAGCACATTGAACAAAGTTTCTCTCCCATTTTCTTCTGGGAGGTTTTATTATTATTTATTTATTTATTTATTTATTTATTTATTTATTTAGTAGGCTTCACACCCAGTGCAGAGCCCAACTTGGGGCTTGAGCTCAGGACCCTGAGTTCAAGGTCCGAGGTGAGATCAAGAATTGGATGCTTCACTGACTGAGCCACCCAGGCACCACTTTCTCCCTCTTTTCTGGCTTCCATTACTCCTGGGTAAAAGTCTGCTGTTAGTTCACATACTGTTTTTTAAAATCATCTCTCCGAAATTGCTAGCTGCTGCTAACATCTTCTTATAGAATTTTGTAATCAAGGTGACACTGATCTTTCTAGGCGTTTCTGTTTGTGGTGGTGGGGACAGGAGTGTTTGCTTTTATCACGCCTTACTAGTGATTTGTTGAGCTTTAATATGGGTAGCAATGAGTTTTTAAAAACTAATTTTGAATATTCTCATTCATTATCCCTTAAAACATTGCTTCTTACGTTCTGTCTTTTCTCATCTGGAATTCAAAGAAGATAAAAGCTTTATTATTTGAGCTACTATTTCTTTCCTTTTTTATTCATATCTACTGTGGCTTTTTCTCTCTGCCTTCTTGAGCTTTACTTTCAATTTACCAATTTTTAATTATGTTTGTGTATGTTATTAAATAATCCACTTAACTTTTAATTTCAACAATTATGTATTTATTTCAAAAAGGGCTATTGAGGTATGTCTCGACATAAGCTTAGGTATTTTTAGTAGCCCTTCCTTAACTGATAAGAGTTCTACATTCACTAGTTTTGATCTCTGAGATTTTTTTTTTTGGCTAATGCAACAATGAATCAAAATATTTATCTTCAAAAAGACATTTTTGACACTTTTCTTGATTCTGAAGTGGGAAGATTGGTCAGATTATTTTGCTCCCGTAATATTGATAAAAATAATTCACAGGAGTTCATCTTGCATCTTTTTAACTCAGTAAATGAGTCGCACTTGGGGACCTTCATCACCTTCCCTTTCTAAAGCTAACTTAATAGAGGATATAGGGAAAGGGATAGGGCAGGGGTTCAAAATCAGTTTCATATTTTTGTGACTGCTTATATACCAGGTATCCTGCAGACAGTAAAGTTATTTAATCTTACCCTGAGATTTGTTCTGTAGGCAGGATCATTCCCTCAAAATTGGATGAGATTCAGTCAGATGGGAGAAGGGCTCATCCAGCTATACTTGGGTTCATACTTGGGCTTCTCTTTGAAATTTTGCTATCAAAATTCCCTTTATTCTTGCCTCAATAATTGGAATTTTCTGATTCTTTGTGCCCTGTCTACATGTGTAAATCTGAACAGGTAGAAAGTCCAGTTTTCTAAAATGTACTAAACGTAGAATGTGTTAATGCCTTTGTCTTTTGAACGATAAAAAGTAGTAAAGCAGAGAAAGGAAGGCCAACGATCATACATGATGAGTCTATGTTGGGCCAACAAGGTCTCTTGCTCTCAGTTCCTTTGCTGTTTTTTCTCAGGCCTGGGCTGCAGCGTTTTGGAGTGGTAAAGCCAGAGACATAAAGGCAGACAAAGCAATATACTCCAAATGTTGTTATTTTTGGTCAATTTGGTTCAACAGGACAGTAAAAAAGAGTTGTCTTATATCTCACTAAAATCTTACCTTGAACTTTTAGGCCAATGTCTTTACAAGTAATAACAGTCCTGTGCTTTCCTTTGTCTTTGAAACCTCTGTTATGTCACAGTCCTCCAGGGAAATAATTCGGCTGCTCAAAAACAGGATTTATAGTACTGGGAGTCTTTTGATTGCAACTTTTACCTTTCTGTCTCCAAATAACTAGATGCAATACATTTTAAAATTCACCTCGTTGGAAATGCCTAAAGCCCACCTTGGGAAATCAGGGATCATGTCTGAAATTTGTTTATCATGCTTCATCTCATAAATATCACACCATTGATTCAACACACGAGGCAGAGTTTTCCCCAACTTGAAACAAATAGAAAACAGATCACCAAGATTGACCCACCAGGTAAATATCACAGAACCGCAGTTAGAGGAAAAGAAATAATAATTTGTAAAAGTGTGCCTTCCATTTTCAATTCAGCAACTGCCTTTTGCTCCCTGGGAGACAGCTGTCCTACCACATACGAAGCTATAGTTTGATAAGATCCCTTGGTGCAATGCTGAAGAGAAACAGAGGTTGCAGGAGGTAGGATCGTAGAATGTCTAATGGTTAGCCTTGGGTCTATAACAGAATCACCTGGGGAGCTTCGCAAAATACAATTACGTGGATCCCATCTCCAGGGAATCCGGTTTAATTTATCTCGGATGCTACTTGGAGACACCTGAAGACCTGAAAACTCTAATATGCAGACAGAATTGGAAACAACTGGTACTATAATGGGACGCATCCACGTTACTTACGGTTGAGTCCTCTGAGCCTAGCCTCCTGCTTGGTGTGGAGTAAGTTCTCGATAAACATAGAGCACGAACAGAGTGAATAATGAAACAGTGAAATCTGCTCACAAAGCAGCAAATGCTGAGTGTGAGTCACAGTGAAACCATAGAACCTCTGGGAGTCACACACACTATTAGGGACGGTACTAAAGACAGGAGAAGGCATTCTATTTGGTGTTGATCTGGAAGAAGGGAAAAGAAATCTTAAGCCATCGGGGGATGGCCAGCAAGATTTACTGCCTGCAGGGCACATATGGAGGCGTACTGCAGCTTGGAAAAGGGGACAGGAGAGAAAACTCTCTTGTACAGTTTTGCTTTCCCTTGGGAAGGAGGTAGATCACTGAGACCAGTGCTGAGAAGCAGAAACACAGTGGCTGCATAGGAAAGAAGAAAACAGACAAATGTCCTTCCCCAGAAGCAGGCTAGCAAAACAGGAGTAACAGGTACCAACAATCTACTGCTCAGAAAGAAACAACTGCATAGAGAGAGACGCATTTTGAGATACAGGTGTACAGGTCTATATTCTTCCTAAAGCAGGGAAGAGTCATTAAGAAAAATTCAGCAAACCAGCCATCACCCTAAGGACAAGGTAACAGTGAAGGAATTGGAAGCCTGTGCTATATTGAAACAACAAAACCCACATGTAATTCAACTCTTGGATAAATTAATTCAACTCTGCCCATTAACACACTAGCACGATATGCAAACGCGTTTTCAGTTATGAATCCAAACCACAAATTCCACACTCAGATATGATCTGTGTGTCGGAACAGACATGAAACTTAAAATAACTATGATTAATGTGTTAAAGTTTCTAGTAGAAAAGGTGTCCCGCTTGCAAAAGCAGTCGGGGGATTTCGCAGAAAAATGGAAACTCTAAGAAGAATCAAATGGAAAAGAGGGAGGTAGGGTCGCAGAGATGGAATGTGCCTTTGATGGGCTGATCAGTCAACTTGACACAGCAGAAAGAAAAAAAATGAGTGAAAATAGGTAGATGGAAATTACCTACAACCAGACATTGTGACAAAAAATAAAAAGTTTAAAAAAATGGAAACAAATAAAATCAGTCTCTAAGAACTGTGGAAAAATTTTGAACAATTTAATGTATTCATAAGTGAAATCCTAGATGCAAGAGAGAAAGTAGTAGAAAAAATATCCAGAGGACATAGGGTTGAGACATTTCCAAAAATAATGAAAGAAACCAAACCATAGATCCAGGAAACTAAGTGAATTAAAGAAGATAAGTATCAACACACACACACACACACACACACACACACACACACAACATATTCACATTATTACCTATTACAGTTTACAAAAACACCATGAAGGCAGCTTGAGAATAAAACATATATTAATTAAAAGGAATAATGTTTAAGTCATAAGACAATGGATTGACATCTCCAAAAATGCTCAGATAACAGTAAAATCACTGCCAACACAGAATTCTATATATGGTGAAGGTATGTTTCACTAAAAATGTAGAAGTTGGCTTTTCAGACAAACTAAAGCTGAGAGTTTATTACCAAGAGAGCTGCTCTACAAAAATGTTCAAAAGTAATTAGGCTGAAGGAAGAAAACACTGAACAGACACGTGCATCTCTAAATTTTTTTTTTTCAACTCTTATTTATTTTTGGGACAGAGAGAGACAGAGCATGAACGGGGGAGGGGCAGAGAGAGAGGGAGACACAGAATCGGAAGCAGGCTCCAGGCTCTGAGCCATCAGCCCAGAGCCTGACATGGGGCTCGAACTCACGGACCGCGAGATCGTGACCTGGCTGAAGTCGGACGCTTAACCGACTGTGCCACCCAGGCGCCCCGACATGGGCATCTCTAAAAAGAAATGATGACCAATAGAAATGATTCAAATAAAGGTAGATATAAACTATATTTTTCAGGGCACCTGGGTGGCTCAGTCGGTTGAGCGACCGACTTCGGCTCAGGTCATGATCTCACGGTTTGTGAGTTCGAGCCCCGCATCAGGGTCTGTGCTGACAGCTCGGAGCCTGGAGCCTGCTTCGGATTCTGTGTCTGCCCCTCTCTCTGACCCTCCTCCATTCATGCTCTGTCTCTCTCTGTCTCATAAATAAATAAACATTAAAAAATATATATTTTTCGTCTCTCTAAATGAAAATTGCATGTCTAAACCAAGAAAAAGTAGCAATGTATTGTTTGAAACGTGTGAAAAATAAAATGTGTAACAACAGTAACACAAAGATGGCAAGGAAAACTTGGGAATATCCTGTTGTAAGACACACACTCCATTTGAAGATGTGTAATATTCATTTGAATCTATGTTGTGATAAGTTACATAACTGTATTGTAAATCCTAGATGATGGGAATGTAGAGATAATAAAGAAAAATACATTAAAAAGGGGAAAAAAGAAAAAAGGTGGAATAAACTGCATACAACTATCCAGATGGGTTTCAATTCAAACAATTTAAAAAATGCATTGAGGGGCGCCTGGGTGGCGCAGTCGGTTAAGCGTCCGACTTCAGCCAGGTCACGATCTCGCGGCCCGTGAGTTCGAGCCCCGCGTCGGGCTCTGGGCTGATGGCTCGGAGCCTGGAGCCTGTTTCCGATTCTGTGTCTCCCTCTCTCTCTGCCCCTCCCCCGTTCATGCTCTGTCTCTCTCTGTCCCAAAAATAAATAAACGTTGGGAAAAAAAATTTAAAAAAAATAAAAAATAAAAAATAAAAAAAATAAAAAAATAAAAAATGCATTGAGTGTAAGTGATGTATTCATATTAAATTACAAAAGAAAATAGGTTGGGTATATTCTGCTTGCGAGAATCACACTTGCAATAAAATTACATACACAGATTGTAAATAAAATTATGTAATATATATATTATGTACCATTAATTAAGAGAAAGTTTGAGAGGCTCTATTAAATCATAATGGTAGATTCTAACAAATATGCAAGGAGGAAAATGTCTAGATATCTAAAAAGAAAACCCCACATTAGAAGAACTTCTTTAGTGAATACTCTCAAACATTCAAGCAAAAAATAATACCCTTTGTTAACAACATTTTCAAAACCAGAAGAGAACATTTCTGAGGTAAATTTATGATGCCAATATTACCCAGACACTAGATATGGACACACCATCCCTTAGAAAACTCATCATAACAACAGGGAAAGAAAACATTGTGTGAAGATTGAAAAGGAAAAAGGAAAATTTCTCCTATTCACAGACCATCTGATTTTCTACATAGAAAATCTGAAGTAATTTCTTAAAATGTTACTAAATCTAATAAATAAAATGAGCATTTTTACAGAATATAATGTCAATAAGTGACACCTATTGTGTTTCTATAAACTAGTAACAGGAAATCATAAATTCAAAGTTGCTTTTTTTCAAAAAAGACCATTTAAATGCTGAGTATTGTATGGAAATGATGAATCACTAAATTCTACTCCTGAAACTAATATTACACTGCCTGTTAACTAACTGGAGCTTTTTTTTTTAAGTTTATTTATTTTGAGAGAGAAAGAGAAAGTGGGGACGGGGGAGGGGAAGAGAGAAGGAGAGAGAGAGAATCCCAAGCAGGCTGGACCCTGTCAGTGCAGAGCCTGATGTGGGACTCGATCCCACAACTGTGGGGGGAAGTCAGACGCTCAACCCACTGAGCCACCCAGGTGCCCCAACTGGAATTTAAACAAAAACTTGAAGCTACAAAAAAACCCCACACGATGACATCAAAAACGTCAATTAGTTAGACATAAATCTACACCGTGTGTGAGTATGTGTGTTTGCAGCCTGTATGTTAAAAACTGCAAAACAATTTTGAAAGAAATAAATCAACACTGGACCAATTGGGCATGATTCTTTAAAACAAAAGCAAACAAACAAGCAAATGGCTCTGTTTGTACTTCACACTCTATACCAACCATCATCTTGAAATTCTGCACCAGGAAATTCTGGTGGGCAATCAGATTGGCATGAAATATAACATCCTTTCGAGGATTCCATCAATATCAGCCTTTTTTCCTTTCTGAATGTGGCCTAATGGAAAACTGTTACCCATACGTCTGTCAGCGTGCTCTCCTCATTCAAAGCAAATTGGCACCCATTTGAAAGACAAATAATTTCCTAAAATGAAGATGCATTTTCCCCTTTAACATTTGATCAACTTATTTAGATAAAATGGACTGTAAATGCAGCTGAATACGGTCCTGGTGGCACAAAAATCATATACAAATAATATGCAGAACATGTATGTGCTGTGCCTGCTACTGTAATTTCATTTCTTGGACTCTGAAACAGAACATCTATGAAGGAATAAAATATTTGATTTATACTTAAATGCACATTAATTATCCACAAGGTTGAGAAGTCATGACTGCCATGATGCTTTGCATTCGGTCAATTTTATAAGTCGTATAAAAGATCTTACTCCCTGGAAAGTGTCTTCTTTTAATTTTTTACAATATATTTTTTAAGTTTATTTATTTATTCGGAGAGAGAGCGTGTGCAGGAGGGACAGAGAGAGAATCCCAAGCAGGCTCCACACCATCAGCATGGAGCCTGATGTGGGGCTCAATCCCACAGGCTGCGAGATCATGACCTGACCTGGGATCAAGAGTCAAACACTTAACTGTTAAGCCACCCAGGCAACTCCTTCTTTTATTTTTTTTATATGCTGTTAGTATATTTACCTAAATGCTAAACCTATTTTTTTACTGTTATTATACAAATGTTGAGGTTTTAATTTTCCCTCTAACTTCAACATTGTCTCTACTTATTTTCTGTTACTTTTCTGCTTTCTGTTGCTTTGGTGCAGTTTTTCAGTTCTTTATTCTCTGTATACATACCTTTTATCATCTATTGAATCTTTCGTATCAGTCTATATTTTCAAACTAGGTGTTTCTATATAGTTTTTCCATAAATAGCAAATATTTTGTCTCATCTCATTGGAGTGTTTACGTATTTAACTTGACACATTTGGGGCACCTGGGTGGCTCAGTTGGTTGAGCGTCTGACTTTGGTTCAGGTCCTGATCTCGCAGTCTGCGAGTTCGAGCCCCGCATTGGGCTCTGTGCTGACAGCTCAGAGCCTGGAGTCTGCTTCCGATTCTGTGTCTCCCTCTCTATCTGCCTCTCCCAAGCCTGTGCTTTGTCTCTCTCTCTCTGTCTCTCAAAAAATGAATAAACATTAAAAAAAAATAACTTGACACATTTGATCCAAGTTTTGGTCATCAAATTCTTTTGTGATGTAGATTATTTGTTTTAATTTGTTATTTTTTCATAGTAGTTATGCTCTCATTTTTCTAGTTCTCATTTTTCTCATTTTTCTAGAAATACTCTCATTTCTTCTCTTTAGCTCATACTCTTCTATGGGTATCAATTATTATTTTGGTAAAGGGTACCTTTGCTGGGAGCTGTTCTCAAACTTAGGCCCCAGTCCCTCCTCCCTGGTGTTTTGAAGAGATATATTCGAGGGTCCAGGGTAGAGTTTATTTCTGTAAGCTTTCTATCACACCTACCAGGAGACTTTGTCTCAGAGAAACTGCTTTTATTTCTGACAGAGCATGTCTCCAAGATAGTATAAATACTTAATAAGTTCTCAAATATTTAATAGGCTCCTCATATGTTTGTTTTCAATTAGTTTCATGTGCTATATCTTGTTTTCTGACATTTCCAGATTGTTGAACAGTGTCTAGAATATTAAGTGTTCAATAATACTTGTTGAGTAAATGAAGGGACAGGAACATGCATGCTTTAAATTAAATAATTAATTAATAACTTATTTTAACAAACAGCCTTGTAACAATTATTACTTTTTCTTTTTTTTTCAATGGAGGGCTTTTATTACATCTTTACATATCACAAATAGATCTTAAGAACTATCAAGCATCTTGCTTTTTTCAGAGCTGGACAACCCTTAGATGCTGAACTTGGCCTGCTGAACTGTTCCTTTTCTAGAGACATAGATACTATCCAAAATAATTCAATAACCCTTGTTTTTAAGTATTGTGGCCTACTGAATCAAAGCATCTGAATTTGTTCAGATATGTATTCAGTGCTGTTTCCCTCAAGAATTAACTCATCTTTTGAGCCCTGAGATACTGAACAAGAATACCTGATCTCTTCAGAACCCTGCTTTTTCATCCAAGGAATTTCAGATTTGAAGAAGAGACTCATTCTTCTGAACAACAGTGTTGATGAAGAAGTGAGCCTACAGAGACGTCATCTGGTAAAGGGAGCCCGATGTGACACCCCGGCCATGTTCTTCACATGATGACAGATAGTCAGGACCGTAGTCTGCTCCTTACTATAACCCCATCACTTGCCTGTCCGAAGCCTCCTTGTCTTTCCAAGGTGAGTGAATTCTAACTGATGGGACTGAAGTTGTCTAGAGGCCTTCACAATAGCTGTGTGTCCCTTAGAGTGACGTCACCATTTTCTGAAATGCCCACAGTCCAATCGTTGAGAACGGTCATTCTTGCAGTGGATACAGCAAGGAGAGCTATTCCTCTTGGAAGTCCCCTGTTACATACAAGTGACCAATAGATTTAGATTCTGGTGGCCCTGTTTATAATCACACGCTTTAATTTGGTGTGCTGCAAAATACAAAACAATAGTGGTATTGGTTGCTCAAAGACCCCACAGGGACAGAAACAATATACATTCCACTAGCGTGGAAGAGTGACATACAGGTTAGGGGAGTTGGTTGCGATGATGATTTCGGTTTTTTCCAGGGATTGTTTGGTACGCCTTAATAACTGATTCCTTGGATAGTTGCTCATCTGATTATTCTTTACCTAAGCTTTGGTTGTCAGCAGAAACTAAGACAGATATTAACATGGTAGGAAGCCATACGCAGCCATGATACAAAGTGGAGATGATACAATGTGTTACATGCTCAAAATGGCAGGAAAGCACAGTGGACCAGGACGTTGGTTTGGAACTGACTTGTAAAACACGTGGCTCTGTGAAAATCTTTCTTTGAATCAACGGTGAGGTTGTTGTCTCCACACCTGCCCCACTACTTCCTCCCCTCCCTTTTGCTCTGTTGGGTCTCCCTTCCCTGCTATTGAATTAACATTGTATTTTATTCTACCTACTGGTAGATCTTTCCTACAGGAGCTGAGGTTTGGTCAGTTCAATCTAGATAGCAGAAGCCTGAAATGCATTTCTTAAATACATCTACTGTTTAACAGATCAATAAATAATTAGGAATGAATAATTATAATAATAATAAATAATTAATACATCAATTAGGGATTGAGGCTCACATGTTCATTTAAAAATGATTAGTTTTATTTTTAATCCCTTTCCTGATCTGATATTTTCTGTCACAATCTTTTATTTCTCAAGAAATATATGTAACTTTGTTATAGTGACAGAAAACACTATAGGGTAGGCTGATTAAGAACATGCAAGCCCGAACTATCAGACTAAAGGCATCTTATATTGGAAAAAAATGTACACTGAGTTTTGAAATTCATTTTTCAGGTTAACACCGATTGTTAAAACTTCTTTGAAAGGAACAGTAAATTATAGACAATAACATTAGTTACAGGACGTTACTGTAGCCTCAAAATATTCTGGTGTTGATAGCTTTAAGAAAATCATTTTTTCAGGCTTACTAGCAACACATGAGCTATCAAGTAGGCAAGGATGTATTGTGTATCGCTGGGGAGAAAGGAAAACAATCATCAGTGTTTAATATTCCAAAAGTTTGAGGGAAATGAAGCTACTAAGTATGACTAGACTCTGCCTTTTCTACTGCTCAGAATATAGCTGGGAATTGGGAATTATGCTTGGTAATAAGCTCTTAAGCACATTTGTAGTGTGGGGTAAAGTTCTGACTTGGATGAGTGATGTTCATTCAACTAGAGACGATTTTAAAGGGACAGAATATAGGCCAGCAGATTTCTGTGACACATTCATAACCTCTCTGTAAATGTGCTGCCTTTATTTCTTATATCAAATGAATGCTAGGGTTTCAAAAGATATTATTCATAAATAGAATGTAGTTTCTCAAAGGGGGGAAAAAAAAAAACGGCCCATAACATACTGACCCCTGGGAAATAAAACACCAAATCATTTCTCCTTTAACTCCAAAGGAAGCCTATATGTTTTTATCAGTCACTTTTTCCGAGGAGGAAATCACTAGAGTTTCACCATCTCTGTCTGTTTCTATGAGGTTGTCAATTTGGTTTGAGTTTTCATCAGAGTTGGATTAACAGCTGGAAGAAGAGTCATCTCATCCAAACATTCACCAGGGGGCAATGAGAAAAATCTATTAAATTTGACATAGGACAATGGTACTTACTCAAGAAGACAGTTTGAACATTTGTAATGGAAAGGCGATTTTTTTTTGGAAAAATTCTTCAGATAATTCTCACAATTGTAAGACTTATGATTCTACTTAATTGAAAGAGCAATCTAATTTAACAAAAGAGAAATAAAGAGGTATATCCATATGTATTATTAATTAAGGAAGCATTATAAATTAAGCAATTAAAATAGGGCCCCAAAGGAAAATGCTGTAAGATTCCAGTGCCAGAATCTAATGCAAATGAATAATTATACATAATAAAAGACACATCTTATCTCTGGGTTTGTTGAAAAAAAAAGAAAGAAAGAAAAAGGGTTTGGGGATTGCTATAGCTATACAACAAGTGGTGCGTATATTTAAAAAAATAGTTGAAATAAACATGATAAAATGTTAATATTTACTAATTTTTCTGATGGAAACACAAGGCCTACTACACTCATTTCCAAGGCTTTCTATATATTTTAAATATTTTGTGGTTTTCTTTAGTACAAGATAATGAAAACTTTTATAATAGAAAGGTCTTTATTAATGATGTCATGAAAAACAAATTTGATAGAGAAAGCCATAATATTCATGTGGTTAAATGTAAATTGTAAGTTTTTTTTCCACTAGTTTAAACTTTCTAATAAAAACCTAATAAAATATTAACCATCACTAATGAAGAAATTAAAAAAATATCCACTTTTGAGTTGGAACAAGGAACTACCTATATAAACAGTACTCAGAAAAAAAAATCTGTTTCATTGAGTTTTAAGGAGGGCTGCATATTTAAAAATAGAAAATCTTGGGTCAAATGGTACATGAGTTAATGAAATAGTTATATACGGCATAATTTATAAGGTGATTTATATTTCATGACATCAATTCCAAGCTGTATTTGAAAAATAAAGTTTCTGTATGTGAGTTCTACATTGCTATTGACTTTAGGTAGCTCCATGAGAGAGAGGGAAATTTTTAATCATCATTCTTGTATTACTCATTGGATATTAAAGAACGTATCACGGGGGTACCTGGGTGGCTCACTTGGTTAACCGTCCAATTTTGACTCAGGTCATGATCTCACGGTTTGTGAATTCAAGCCAGGCTTCAGGCTCTGTGCTGACAGCTTGGAGCCTGGAGCCACGTTCACATTCTGTGCCTCTGTCTCTCTCTGCCCCTCTCCCGCTCATGCGTGTTCTCTCTCTCTCTCTCTCTCTCTCTCTCTCTCTCTCAAGTAAACATTAAAAGAAAAATTAAAAAAAAAAAATAAAGAACATATCACATCTCTTACCACAACCACTGTTACAAAATTGTAAGCAGTGAGATATAAAATATGTAACTTTCTCCTTTAATAATGAAGAATCACATAGGTATGTTTTCTTCTCGGTATGTGCGATCTGTGTCCCACAAGTCAATTGGACCTTCAGGTTGCTACATCGGTTGTGAATATCTCTTCTGTCAATTAGTGTCAGCATCATATGATATGGAAACTGCCCATACTCTCACATCCGTCAAGCATTAGGTGTAGAAATCAAATATTTCCCTGGCTTATTTTTACAGGTTGACCCACACTTCTTGACAGAGATGTTTCAATTACTTTTCCTTTGTGACTACTCTTCAAGATTGAAATTCATTTATTGATCATGATGTATCTACCGAGATTTGAAATATACTCATGAAAGATTCTCAGCAGTTACACATAATAAACTATCAAACTGCTACCACATGTCTTCTTATAGCCCTTTCTTTCAAGAATATTTTATTAATAGTAACAAAGTCTCATTCTTCTGCAACATACAAAGGCTTCTGAGTTCATACCTCTGCAAAAATGTGTCGGAAGCAACATTTACAGCACAGAAATAGGCAACAATATTACTTGACATTCTTTTGTAGCTCCCTCTATAAACAATACAATCAAAACCCACTGTGTTTTCTAAGATGTGAAAGATAGTATTTCAAACTGCAGAAAATAATGGATATAATCATGTTATTCAATTAATTGTTAGTATCCACTTATATGTAACGTGTATATTACAGACCTCCAAAAGGAGGTAACAGGGAGAGAGACTAATCTGACTGATGCGAATAAAGGTTAACATTTAGACTGCTGTTTCATGTTCAAATGGAACAATAGGTTGAGGGTGACTATCCGTGTGTGGCTGAAGCTCTTATGTATTGCTTTCTTTTGGATCTTTGAACAGGAACATGAGATACTTCCCTTGTTCCAATCAGAGCCTGTTTCTAACCACATTGCAACTTTTTTGCCTTTGTCTAGATGACTAAATCAATTTGACCCTGCTGAGTTCTTTTTCTAATCTGTGATTAAAGAATGGTACTTCACGGGGCACCTGGGTGGCTCAGTTGGTTAAGCACCTGACTCTGGATTTTGGCTTAGGTTGTGAGCTTACAGTTCATGAGATTGAGCCCTGCATTGGGCTGTGCGCTGACAGTGTGGAGCCTGCTTGGGATTCTCTCTCCCTCTCTCTCTGCCCCTCCCCTGCTCTCTCTCTCTCTCTCTCTCTCAAAAATAAATAAACGTTTAAAAAGAATTAAAAAATAAAGAATAGTATTTCCACCATTCTTTTTTGTGAGAATGTAATATTTCACTAATGTACAATTTCTGAGATATTCACAAATATATTAGTTTAGACAAAGAAAAACAGCTGGCATAAAATGGAACAATTATAAAATGAGACAGTTCATGATAATTACAATACCTTTGTTAAAGTACAAAATGTAAGATGAAGTCCTGGAAGAGAAAGTTGAGAACATTTTCAGAACAGAAAACAAAAATATAAACATGTTAGAAAATGCCATATAAAAATTTAGAAAATATAGAATGTCAGAGAGTTCTATCATCTATTTAATAATTCCAGAAAAGAAAAAGAAGATAGAAAAATATAAACATATAGAAAGATTTTTCCAAAGCCAGAAGAGGATGATTTCCTAAGACAAAAAACAAAAAAACAAACAACAACAACAAGAAAAAGATCGTGTATGATTATTGGCTAGAGAAATACGAGGGGAGAGAAAGCAAAACAGAACAAAAACCAAGAAAACTTTTCTCTATTCTATATAAAGTTAAATTCTAAAGATATAGACAGATACTGGATAGTTAAGTAGGTAAATATATAAGGAAACAGAAAAAAGTTGGGGTGCCTGGGTGGCTCAGGTGGTTTAGCATCGGACTTCAGCTTGGGTCATCGCCTCACAGTTGGAGCCCCGCTTGGGCTCTGTAATGACAACTCAGAGCCTGGAGCCTGCTTCCGATTCTGTGTCTCCCTCTCTCTGTGCCCTTCCCCCACTCACACTTTGTCTCTCTCAAAAATAAACAAATATTTAAGAAATTAAAAAAAAGGGGGGGGGGGAGAAAAAGAGTTACCTGCGCACCAGAAATCAGATTGCTACCCAGTACTGGAAGCACCAAGTATAAAATTGCATATTAAAAGGTAGAGATAAACGTGCTTAAAATATTCCAAGAGTATAACAGAATATTGTCCAAAGTAGCTGTCAAGTAAAAGGGATCCCAAGTGTATTCTGACATTTTTTTTGAAATTTTAAGTCCTATGCAATCTCTACAAAGCACATATATCTGTACACATGCATTTATTTATTCTTATAATGTAACCAAAACGTAAGCAAAGAAAAAAAGTTGAGTCAGCTGCAGAAAAGACAGTGAACTGATTATGAGTGAAATGAAGCCAAACCCTAATAGAGTAGATGCACAGAGGTCTACAGAAATTCCTATAAAAGCAAGAATGACGATGAGGATTTCACAGGTTACTGGGATAATAAGGTGCTAGGTCTTTTTAGGAATGCAAGGTGAGGGACGTTCGCATTTCTTTTGTTAAAAAGACGCAACTCCTGATGAGAGGTAACCTGCCTAAATGTAGCTCACTCCCACCACCGCAGACCCAGCACCGCACGCTCTCCTTAGCCAGTTGGCCAAGGCACTTGGCAGCTTTGAACTCTGTCGAGGGAACTGCGGAAAAATGCCGAAATCCGCCTCCCAGGAACTGACCATTACTTGGGCAGCAGCATCAAAGCACAGACTCCAGGGCAGGGTAGAGCCCAGGACATGGGGATTCTTTTAATCCAGGGAGGCAATACGACATCACCCCAATTTTTAGACGTGCCACGTCTGTCTGGGTTCTCAAATTTCTGTAGTGAATCAAACAGACAAGGAGATTACTCTCTATCCTTGGGACACTGAACAGCCAGGAAAGGTCTATGGCATGGGGGCCAATAGGACATGACAGCCGGCCTGAAGCTACATGACCAGCGGAAAATTAGCTTCCTTGCCTTTTAATCATTACGGGATCCCCGATATTAAAAACTGTTCAACTACCAGGCACACGACCTGAACCATCAGACCAAATGACCTAACAGAGAATGTTGTTCTTTTATCTTTTGCGTGCTAGAAGTCAGAGGCAAAGGATTCCTAATGAATAAAAAGATCACATATCCGGTGGAATAACCACTAGATGCACTATATCAGCATGTGAACATAAAGAAAACAGGAGAAATTCATTGATTTGAGAAGAAATTAAGTAACTTTTTTTTAACTTAAAAAATGATTTTGCACACACACAACATTTTTAGATAGTTAAATGTGTGTCAATATTAGTGGTTGAAAAGTCCAGCACGGGGCAAAAATACGAAAACAAATATACACTCACAACCCCCAACAGATAGAGCACTATTCAGGTTGTCTCTTTATTGAGTCCTGGTGGTTTTGCCTTTCAGGAAATCTTTCACTTGTATCAAAGTTATTACATGTATAGGCAGAAAGTTGTTTATAACATTTTCTTATTTTTATTTTAATATCTGTTGAATCTATACTGATTTTATCACTCTCAATACAAATAATGATAATTTGGGCAATCTTTCTTTTTTCCTGATAGGCTGGATAGAAGTTTATCAATTTTGTTGATCTCAAAGAACCAGACTTTGATTTCATGGATTTTCTGTTTTTTCTTTTCTTTTTTTTTCTATTTTGTACTCAGTGATTTTTGGCTCTGATATTTAGTTTTTTTCTTTATCAATTTATTTTGGATTTAATATTCTCTTCTTTTCAAGTTTATTAAGCAGGATATTGGGGTCAAATGAGAATTGCCTTTTTTTCTAATTTCAAAATTTGACATATTGTGTTTTTATTGTCCTTCAGTTTAAAGTAATTTCTAATTTTTATATTGATTTCTGAATTAAAACATTGAATTTCCTATTGACCATGTCTGGTGAAGTTTTTCTCTGAAACATTTTTGTTTTTCATCCTCTAAAAGTTTGATTTCTATTACTTTTAATATTTACTGTGTCTTTACTTATTTGGATATCAGGAACACACATATAAATTTTTTTTAAAGCCTCCTTATTACTAATTCTAATATTTGTGTTTTTTCTAGCTTGATTTCAATCCACTTTATATTCTAATTATGGTTTGTATTATTCTGCATATATATATATATATATATATATATATATTCTAGTGGGTTCCAACTGGATGCCAGTCATTACAATCACTTTTAGTGTTTGGTGTTATATCTTAAAAATATATTGCATAGCTCACTGTCATACTCATTGTATCCTACATTTTCTTTTAGAGTATTTACAAAACTACCTTGTATAGTTAGGTCTATGATTGATTATGAGTTAGATTGAAGGGTTTTTTTTTTCCTTCTTCTGTTGAACTTTCAACTGTTCCACTTTCATTTCTTGGAGAACTACCATTTCTACATCAAATATCTTCATAAATTTTCACTAAGTTTATAATAAATATTTAATGTTTCTCTACGCTACTTTAAAAAATTGAGTCAATTGTGGAATGATTTCAATAATGTATTATTCCCCTCAGTATGTCTTTTATTTATTGTTTCTATTACTTTGCTTGCCTTGTAATTTTACATCGTAGACATTCAGATGAGTGACCAATTGACCAAGGGTCACACGGCAGAATAGATAAACTATTTATTATATGTACTGTTGCATTATTATGATAGCATGGGAAAAGACTAAAAGGTACTGGAGAACAGCACGGTTCTGTACCCAGCATTCTAGAGTGAAGAAAGACAAGAAAGTGCCCAGTGGAGGAAGAACACTTCCCCAAGCAAATTCTGACAAATATTCCTTCAACGCCTTACCATTTCAGGAACATGCAAAGAAAGAATACTCATCCATTTGGGGGATATATTTATTGGCCTTTTGAACTATAAAGATCTCTAAAATATGTGACATATCCTTATATGTTAATTTTGGTCCCTCACTAAAATTCTTCCTACACATCTTATCCTGCCTTCTTAGATTCTTTTCTAATTATATCACTTATTGTCAAATGCCAGGAATCCCAAAGTATTATTCCTGGAGCTTTATCAAGCATCATGCTCTAAAGTTTCTTATAACATTTGGCCCTTAAATGGTCCAGGATATTTTGGTAGATACCAAACCTTCAAAAGAGCAAGCCGTGTTTCAAATGACCAAGGAACTGACTTTAGTTTGTTGACAACATATTAACACCAGATTATGAACAGCATTTTCTAATAATCTAAAACAACTAGCAATCATTTTGGACATACTGGAGGATCACAACACAAGCATAGAAAGAGATCCGCGACTAAAAATAGCATATGTTAATATGATCGTAAATAGAACTTAACAGATAGTCCTTACAGCAGTATGAGAGATCGATTAAAAGAGAAGAGAGTTTGCAGGAGAGGAGAAAAAGACCATAGGATGAAATGTGGGCCATGAAATTTTGAAACTCTCTTTATTCTAAATTACATAACAGATAGGAAGCATTATTTAAGCATGGATTGATGAGCAAATGCCATACTTTAGGTCAAAACCTGAAGTATTATTATCTTTATATGCTACAAAACATGCCCAGTGTCCAAAGACATTCTGGGTTGTCTTTGTCTTCTTTGGACAGATGTTGAAAGCGATTGTGTCTCCATGTCTCTCCAAATTAGTAAGGTCACCATTGTAAAAAAAAAAAAAAATCAGGTGAAAATAATTATAACCGATGATGGTGAAATGGAAGAGATTCTAAATCGGTTATTTGAAAAAATGGACCACATAATTAGAGCCTTAAATATTGCTTTTATATTTAATTGTGACATTCTTTGAGAGAAACTGTTTCACATCAAGTAGGCACATTTATTAATGAAATGCACGTATTTAACATAGTACTTTCCATTTTATATGCATTATCTTATTTTACCTTCAAAATAACTTTGCAAATTTCAACTATCCAGTTATTATGACCGGGAAATGGAAGTTCATTGCCACAGGGTGAATGACTAAGAGCAATGAGTTTAGATTTGTGGACTTGGACCATAATCACCACACAGGAGGCTCCTGAATTTCCCTCCTCCTATGCATGCATTCACAGTACAGCTACACATGGATTAAGTCTCTCTGAAAGAAATTCAGAGACTGAGCAAATCCTCAAATCAGGTAACTGATGTAATACCCACATTAAAATGGAGAGAAAAGGCTGAGACACATTCTCACCATAGACCCCACACTCAGCACAGCACCATCCAGGTGAGGAGGAATCATCACCTCTGAGCTTCTCCCTGAGGAGCAAAGGGTTTGGACCACACATCTACCACCCCAACTTTTAAGGCGGCCACCTAAGTGATGGTCCCCAAATTTCCTAGCTCTGAAAGCCAATGGGGCTTACATTCAGGTATCCCAGAGGTACTACAGCATACAAGAAAATAGTTTTTGATGGACACAGAAGCACTAACCATAGCTCTCCCTCCAGGGCTCAGCACAGAGGAAGAGGCCAAAATGCCCAACTCCCAATATTTCCCTGGGAAAGGTTTGAGTACTTAACTTTCCCACATGCTGCTTAAGGGTCCAGTTTCTAATAAGTCTGCATACAGGTTCAGATTATGGTCTTTCCCTTGAGGAAACTGACAGATTTCAGCACACCCTCTATCATTGTGAGACACTAAGAACAGAGGGAGGCATGAATAATTAAAAAGGTTTGAGAGACAATCAGGAGCTAGGACCAAGATGAAAATAGTCTGTCAAGATTGGGAGTTGTGGTTGTTTTGTTTAATGGGCAGAAACCAACAGAAAAGAGAGAAAAAGGAAGAAAGAAAGAAAGAAAGAAAGAAAGAAAGAAAGAAAGAAAGAATAAAGAAAGAGAAAGAAGGAAAGAAAGAAAGAAAGAAAGAAAAAGAAAGAGAAAGAAAGATAGAAGAAACAAAGAGGAAAAGGAAGAAAGAGAGAAAGAAAGAAAAAGGAAAGGAGAGAGAAGAAAGAAAGAAAAGAAACAAAGAAAGAAACAAAGAAACAAAGAAGAAAGAGAAAGAAAGAAGAAAGAGAAAGAAGAGAAAGAGAAAGAAGAAAGAAAAAGAAAAAGGAAAGGAGAGAGAGAAGAAGGAAAGAAAGAAAGAAAGAAAAGGAAGAAAGGAAGAAATTTGTTACAAACTAACATGAAAAACCTTCAAATCTAATGTTTACGAAACATATTAATGATTTACCCATCACTAATTATACAGATTATTAGAGAATTATTCAGCAGAAACTTTCTGGGCCAGAAGGGAGGGGGGAGTGGGAAAATATATTCAAAACACTGAAGAAAAAAACTGTCAACCAAGAACACTCTACCAAAGTTACCCTTTAGAACTGAAGGACAGATAGTTTCCCAGACAAACAAACAAATAATAAAGAAGTTTATCATCACTTAGACCAGCTTTATGAAAAATGATAAAAGGAGTTCTTCAAGCTGAAATAAATGGATATTAATTAGTAATAGGGAAACAAATGAAAGTATAAAATTCCTTAACAAAATACTAGCAAACAAAACTCCACAGTATAGTAAAAGGATTTTACACCATGATCAGTGGGATTTATTTTAGAGATTTTGGGATGGTTCGACATCTGCAAGTGAATCGATGTGATATACCACATTAAAAAATGAGGGATAAGAATCATATGATAATTTCAATAGATGCAGAAGAAGCATTTCACAAAATGTAACTGCCTTTCATGATAAAAATTCTCAATAAATTAAGTATAAATGGGCTGTATATCAACAAAATAAAGACCAAATATGGTAAGTTAACATTATACTCCAGGGTGAAATGTTAAAGCTTTTGCTCTAAGATCAGGAAAAATACAAGGATGCCCATTCTTATCACTTAAAAGTATTTTTAATGTTTATTTATTTTTTGAGAGAGAGAGAGAGAGTGCGAGCAGGGGAGGGGCAGAGAGAGAGGGAGACACAGAATCTGAAGCAGCTCCAGGCTCCGAGCTGTCAGCACAGAGCCTGCCGCGGGGCTCAAACTCATGAACCGTGAGAGCATGACCTGAGCTGAAGTCGGATGCTTAACCGACTGAGCCACCCAGGCACTCCCACTCTTATCACTTTTATTCAACATAGTAGTGGAAGTCCCAGGAAGAGCAATTAGGCAAATGAATGAATGAATGAATGAATGAAATACCAAAAGAAAAAATGCCCGCAGGTGACATGTACTTATATGTGGAAACACTAGGGAGTCCTCCAAAAAACTATTAAAACTAATAATTTCACTAAAGTTGCAAGATACAAAATCAATATACAAAAAAAAATCTCTTATACTTTTATACTAACGAAAAGCGATCGAAAAATGAAATTAAAAATTGCTAAAGAATGTATAACATGAAGAAGAAAGAATTGCTCTAAACTGTTTCAATCTACATTATCATAATTTAAGCATAAGGTCACATATGTATACATACATACATAGAGATGTTATTTGTCTTTTTACTCCTTTGTGTGTTATGTGTTATGATTTTTTTTCTGAGAATTTTTTTTTTAGTGGCGGTGTTCCATTACAATATGTGAATGATAGCATCATTCTTTTGTTGCTGCTTTATTTTTGGTTTTTAGTTTTACTTGTTTGTTAGCAGTATCCGGGCTTCAATCAGATGCGGTATTCTATTCGACAAAACATAACGGAAGCCTTGCTCAAGTTGATTTTACAATTTGCAGGATTCTGTTATGTTGGCTATACCCAGAGTCATGGTCTTTTTTTCTACACCAATATTCTGTTATAGTAGGTCATGACTTTCCCTGGATGTCTCCGGAAAATGGATACAAATACAGAATTTTATCAGATTATCTTTTGATTTTTTTCTAACAAAGGTATTTCTTCACTCTAGCATGGACCCTAAGGTCCTTAGGCAAATGAGGCTACCTCTTGAATTTATGCGTCTCTAAAATGCTTCTGTCAATGGCAGGGAAGACATATCTAAGCCATCCAAAGAGCATATTTCTGCTTATTATTTTGGAATCTTAGAGAAGCTTACATAGTTTACTGAGATGAATGATTCAGCCAAAAAAAACCCCTTATGTTAATGGATGTTATGATTGATATGCCAGGCTTTATGACTCACAGTTTGCCATATACATCATGCTTGAACAAAATATACACTGCTAACATGGGTGGATTTAGGAACCTGAGAGACCCTTATAGCCTATGGCAGAGACACTTTTAATGTTCCACTAAAAAGTTCAGAATTCCCAAGAAGTTTCCTTTCATCTATTTTAGCATTCCCTGGCCACTATACCATATATTCCATATCAAAGTCCTTTAGTTGGCAATTTATTTGTGCAATAATTTAAATATTCAGATATCGTATTTCAACTCCAAGTTACTCACCACGTACTATAATTTGTGCTAATACATTATATAAGAGAAAATTATAATTGTCAATTGTTGATTGTAAAATATTTCTGGACTACTTATATGCAAATGTGTGAAAAAAACATGCATCTTAACATCAGTGTAACGTGCTATAACTTTAGTGAGACAAGTATAAAATATTGTGAGAAAACAGTCAGACAAACTCCCTCTTTTTCAATGAAATCATGGAAAGTATGGATTTTGCAGATAGCATTTCTGCATATTGTGTATATTATGTGTATGCTACGTGAAAGCTATATGGTATTGTGTATATTATATGAAATCTCAAGTTGTAAGTCTGGCTGCATAAAGTGGCACATCATGCATCTGGGACCCAGGGGACTAGATTTCTAGCTGTACCTGTTGATTGATGATTGACTCTTTTGGCACTATTGTGGCAAAAAATGCCAAGACTTGAGACAGTTTAACTGAGCATGAGTTATCTTTCATTGTGCCTCCGTAATTAATTGGTCCGGATCTCATACTGTAAGCATCCACTGGTGGCAAAAATGGATGACCAACTTCCTTTAGAAATTCCAAGTATGCATTCAAAGAAAGATAAGGAGGACTTTATAATATGAGGTGGTACCACTTTGATGAATGGTACTCAGCATCGGATCCCCCCTCCACGGTGCCATGTGATTCTGTTTTAAAGAAAAGTTTATAAATTTGCCTGTGTGTTTGTCTTATGCATTCAGTCAGATTCAGGGGAATCTTATAAATAGAAAGTTCCAATGATAGAAAAATGGTTTGTAAGGACCACTGAGAAATAGCATAGTTCAGAACTCTTTTTAGGATTGGTAAGCCATCAAGTCATTAAGTGTTTTTAAATCCTTATGACTGGAAGTAGAATTCAAGAGTAGGTATTAGCCTAGGATGAGGTGTTATCAGTAAAGGTACATTTGGGTATAAAGTAAACATCTTTTATGCATAGAATGATGCCAAGTTAAAATTCCGGTGGATGGAACTAGAAGGTGTTATGCTAAGTGAAATAAATCACTCAGAGAAAGACAAACATCATAATTTCACTCATATGTGGAATTTAAGACAGAGAACAGATGAACATCGGGGAAGGGAAGGAAAAATATGATAAAAAGAGAGAGGGAGGCAAACCATAAGAGACTCTTACATACAGAGAGTAAACTGAGGGTTGCTGGAGGGGGTGTTGGGTGGGGGGATGGGCTAAATGGGTGATGGGGTTTAAGGAGGGCAATTGTTGGGATGAGCACTGGGTGTTGTATGTAAGTCATAAATCACTGAATTCTACTCCTGCAACCAATACTACACTGTATGTTAACTAACTTGAATTTAAAGAAACACATTGTTTAAAGTAAAACAACAACAACAACAACAAACAACTCTCAAAGAAATCTGAATTGTTTATGTATAATGAACAACTACCTAATTAAAACACACATGAAATGCAGAATAAATCTCAAGTTATCACAATTCTATGTAAGGGAAGACCGGCGAAGTTTCAAACTTTAGTCAGGCTCCTGAACCTTCTGTGAACCCCATTTAATGCACTTTCTTTGAAAACCCAGTTTTAGCAAGTCAGTATAACCAGAACCCTCCATACCCTGGAAGTTTCCTCTTAAGAACCTTCTTTCCACTGGACCCCAACCTGCTCTTGGCAATAAATTCCCACTTGCCCATGCTATATTTGGAGCTGAGCCCAATCTCTCTCCCCCACTGTAAAACCTTATTGCAGTGTCCCTATACCTATCACAATGGTTCCAAATAAAGCCTGCCTTACCACTGTTGATAACTGTCATCAAATATTTTTTTTTTACAGCATACCTGCTGATTTCTTGAAGAGTTACAGAAAAGATACATACAAATGCAATTAAAATTGAAATCCTGGCATAGTAAAAAGAAAAGAAAACAGCTGTTGGTACAGATTGGCACACTTGGTTTAAGTCAACACACTTCTGAGGCTTTGCAAAAGCCATGGATGTAAAATTTCAGTTGGATGGTGTTCAGCTACGACAGAGTCAGAGACGCACGGAATCGCAATAGAAATGTTCGAATCATAGAAGCTGAAGTTCTCATACCTAAAAAAGGTACTTGCTAGCACCTAGTGACCCTACATCCTCCCTCTATCTTTCATAATCTTAAGCTAAAAATCTAAGCCCTAGACCATGCAGAAGAATTGTAAACTGAGTCATGGCTCAATCCTATGTGCAAAGCCCTCTAATTCCACTTTTCACTGTAGTTGCTCAAGGGACTCTACTCCAGAGTCCTGGTACACACAGACTCTGAGACATGGGACCCCAAATTCTAATTTCATCTTAGATGAGAACGCACAGCAGAACCTGGAGGCATGGTGGATGCTGTAGCCAACAGCTTCACAGAGGGGCGCAAAATGCTCACGTAAAAACTGTCCCGGAGTCACAGTTCAGATTCTTTCCAATGGGAACAGTCACAGCGATATTTTGTGTGTTCTCCATGTTTATAACCGTTATAAACATGATTAGCAGGATTTCAACCAGTTTTTCAGAGTTGCCTTGCCGGCAGATAAACTCCATGCACAGCCAGCTGTATATAGAAGCTGACTGCATAGATAACCAACTTGTCTAGAAAATAGCAATTTGTAAAGGCAGTCTCAAAAAAATTGGTAGGGGCAGTTTTTTTGCATTTTTCCCAGTAGGTCAGACGGGACAAAAATAAACATTCGTAAATTGAACAAAGGTAAAGGCGTAGGAGAGTACCTTTGGAGAATGACTAACATATTTGAACGCCTTTTTGGAACTGAAACCACAGAAAATGCTCTTCAGGGCCATATTCGTTCATGGCCTCCCCCCCGCAAAGTTCAAAAGCAATTTTAAATCATTTTAGTGAGCAGAGCTGAGATGCAGAGATTCTGTACACACTGAGACAGAAGACTGATCACTGTGTAAGCTGTCAGTCAAAAACTGGGGAAGATATCGAGTCAAAATTTATGACCCTCAATTTAGCATTCCTAAATTATAAAAAAAAAAAAGAGTGTTGGGACCATCAGGATCAAGGGAGGAACTGTCAGTATGAAAAAGTCAATAAATCTGAAAATGGTTCATGGAATTTATTTTTGTGTGTGTCTAATACTACCGTAAGCAGTAGAGACACTAGAAAACCCATTGTTTTAAGTGGTTTTGTCAAGCGGTCCCAAATGCTGTTCTGGGGGGGGGAAAGAAAAGGGACTTGTGAAATTTGAATGCTACAAGCACAATCTAAAAAGAGAATCCATCTTAACTTCCCTCCATTTGTGTTTCTAGAAATTAGATCTCCTTGTTCCAGTGTGACAATACATATCAGTAAATGCACATAAGGCTAATTAATCTATGTTGTGAAAAAATAAAAATATCTGCTTTCAGGTTCAGTGCTCTCGACCTGCCCCCAAATTGTCTAGGTTGTTCGTAGAAAGGGAACGTATTCCCCCACGTAAGGCGATTTGGACACATTTCAATGTAAAATTTATAAGCCACAGATTTCTTAGGGACTCAATCCTGTTCATTCTATCATCATAGAGTATAGACGCATAAGAATAAGAAATTATATGATAAAATATATGTTAGGTAATGAATAGGCCATTTAGTTCCTCCAGGCAATCTCCTTTGCCCTAAGGAGAAAGAGAGCAAACTCTCAACAGGAAATATTCCTCTGAGCCCCACAAAATCACAAGTAGGAGAACCCAGTGGATTACCTTCATCGCTTCTCATTCTCTATCATATCCTAAATTTTATTAGCTATGTTGCAAGCTACTATAACTTGCATGTAATGTAAAATCTTACCATCAATATATCTGAAAAATATTTCCAGTTCCCTTACTAACCTTGGCTATCAGCTCCTTCTGGCCAACTGAGTCCGGATAAATACATCAAAGATATGGTGGGTTTAGCATTAAATAAACAAAACTAAACTGAATTCATCCTTCTGATAAGTAGTGGCTTTCAAAAAAATAAGTAGCGACTTTCTGTTTGACTATTTTTTGTTGGGACAATGGACTCCAGATTGGCAGATTCATTCTTTCCTGACGGACTGAAAATTCTGATGAAATTTGGTCTGCTGAATTATTCTTCTGCGCGGTATCAGTTGCCCTTATAAACATACTTGCTTGATAGCTTCTTACTGCTTACCTTTCTTCCTTAGTGCTCTATTTTCCTAGATGCAGATGCCTTCAGTTAAGTGATGTTAAGGGATGCCCTGACCGTAAGGAGTTGATTGACACCGAATATTCTGGCTGGCCGGACTGACATCGCCAAGAACCCAACATGTATCGTGTTGCATGGCTAGTTAGTACCAAGAATGGTAGCCTGCCCACCTGTCATTAGCGGTCTCATCTTCCCTTATCATTTAACGACTTAATTAGTTCCCTAATCTTAGTAGGGATAACTTTACTAAATCAGACCACCTACACTTCAGAAAAATCCACTCACTGAGAAAAGTGTGCACTGCCCTATAACAACGGATGGAAATTTCTAGGTGAATATGATCAGAACATACAGAAATTCCTATTAGAACAAATAATCAAAGGAATAAGTTAAATTGTAAACCTTTCAAGAATTCTTCCCAGGTTGACTCAGACCATTTCCACCTTAAAAATACAAATAAATAAATGGGTGTGTGACAAACCAGATTTTATGGGGGAAAAAAAAAGACCTTTTGCCACTATCCTCACCTGTCCATCCCTCATTTCTTTAGGAACAAACTCCATTTTTGTCACTGCATGATCTGGTATTTGAAAGAACCAAGATTCTTTGAAGTAGAAGGATATCGCCAATGGCAGAAAGAAAGTTAGTCCTAGTTTGTTCATAATCATTGTGTGGATACAGTTTCAAGGGCTGGTGACAGATTTAAGGGAGATTTAAGGGACAGTGACCCCATCCTATGGACAACATGATTGTGATTTTGAACAACTTCCTTTCAAATTATTTCTCCTACAACTTGATTTATACTACTGAGATTTACTATTGCCAAAACAACTACTTCTGATACCATAGCGACTAGCTATTTATTATCACAGTTAAGGGTAGATTCACACCCGAAAAGGTTGTTCCTGACTAAATGTCCAAGTAAAGAACCAATACGTGTTTTTGCTTATCCAAGCCCATGATTCAGTCTTGGCTAAAATCATGCTGCGTAACAAAACACCTTGAAAGTATTTTGTTTTCTTTCACTTGTCTGTGGATTGGGTAGAGGAGCTTTGTTTCAGGCCTGCAGTCAGTTGGCCCTGATTTTAAGCTTCGAATTCCATTTACATCAGTTCCATATTGGTTCCACATCATCTTTGGACCTTCAGCTGGTTTGTGTCCATTCTTCTCATTGTTGGTCCCCGAAGAGCAAGAGGAGAGGCAGAAACATGAGGAACCTGTTGAAGTCTTGGCTCAGAGCTAGGAAGACTTCAATTTCTTTACCAATTCTATTGACCAAAAAAAGTCCATGGCCGAGCCAAACATCAGTGTGTGGGGAAATAGACTCTGCACAATTTCTTACTTTGCAAGGTAACAAGCTAGGGGGGAATAAACAAAGGAAAATGGCATAATCTGCCACAGGAAATGTAAATAATGGAAACTAGGCTCATTAAGCCTCCCATGGACTGCAAAAGACCCTGTGATGTGAAAAATGTAACAGGAGAAAATATCTAGCATTACTTCCTAGGAAGTCTAGGGATGTATCTTTAATAGAAAAAAAAAAGTAATAATAGTCATGGTAATTGAAACTCAGGCTCCCATGAGGCAAAGAGAATCATGAGTCTGAATCAAGAATAACTGAATTGGAAAAAGTCCACTTTATCCAAGAACCTTTGAAGAGTAGATAAGTTTTCTGCACAGCAGGAGGAATCTTTGACCGTCTGGACATTAGAAAGAATAATCACAAATAATTAAAAAGGGACATGTGTTATAGTCAACTAAAGGAGCTTTTGTTATAATCAATCGTTTCATCACGTATAAACACATGCGTATGCAAAGCAATATAAGGAAGATCAGCCTGCTGGAACATGTGTGAATGTTACACCAGACAGGTGTCAGGAGTGGCACCAATTGACCCAGGAGGCAATAGAAAGAATCTCAAGTTACTATACTTAAGAACAGGATATTATACAGAAATGGCCACTTTTGATTACTGAGAGTACATGACTCTCCTTCAGGGAAGCACTCGAATTTGTTTTTCATTCATTTGCTTGTTTTTTTTGTTAAATGGGTAGTTGCATCATATGAGGTGAAGATTCATTACTATTATATTTCAGAAGTTTGAATACAATGTGATTTTGTTTATACAAATTGACTAATTAAAGGCTGGCTGAGGGCATATATTCATTATTGGCTCCCTCAACTCCAGTTCGACACTCTTCTCTCTTGCAGTGTAGCTCACGGTTTTGCCCCACATGTGACCAAGTTCCCACCATCTAATGTATGAAACAGGAGTAGGACTGGAAGGTGGCAGTGATAACAAAGGCCTTTGCTTCCCAACTTTGTGGCTGTCAGGCAGCAATGCAGGCTCATTGAATCTTTGTGCACGGATCACAGTGGAGGTGTGGTGGCCATTCCCTCAGCTCCTTCCTGCTCTCCATATTGTGACTAAGGCAGCGTCATTCGGACTCAGCAGCTAGACTTCCTGGCTCCCCAGTCTCACAATTATGGTAGGGGTAGCTGTTCCCTCAGAGGACTAACTCTAGGATGTTGCTCTAACAACCATTCTTGGAACCGCAACCTAAAGCAAGATACCCCTTAATTCACTGAACTAAACATACATTTTCATAAACGAACTAGAAAGCTGTGTCTAATCTCAAGTGTAACTGACACGTATCTCTGATAGATTTTCTGATACAGCTATTCTGCCTTCTTAGGATATACCACACTTGATTATGATAACTTCTTTTGTAAATACACAGACATACACATTGACCTACTACGTTCTTGTGTTTTTTTGTTTGTTTTGTTTTTTGTTCTTTTTGAGAGAGAAAGAGAGAGTGTGCGGGAAGGGGGCAGAGGAAAGGGAAAGAGTGAATCTTTTTATTTTTTATTTTTTTTTTCAACGTTTATTTATTTTTGGGTCAGAGAGAGACAGAGCATGAACGGGGGAGGGGCAGAGAGAGAGGGAGACACAGAATCGGAAACAGGCTCCAGGCTCTGAGCCATCAGCCCAGAGCCTGACGCGGGGCTCGAACTCACGGACCGCGAGATCGTGACCTGGCTGAAGTCGGACGCTTAACCGACTGCGCCACCCAGGCGCCCCGGGAAAGAGTGAATCTTAATCAAGCCCCACACAGGGCTTGATCCTACAACTGTGAGATCATGACCTAAGCTCAAATCAAGACTCAGATGTTCAACTGACTAAGCCCCAATCTACTGTTTTCTTAAAGATATTGTGTCAACAATTATAATGAAAACAGGTATATATTTTATTTTCTCATACTATAGTTATTCATTCTGGAAATCAAGTGTATTAGTCAGGGATCTCCAGAGAAACAGAATCAATACACTGTAGATGTATATATAAAAGGAGACTTATTATGAGGAATTGTCTCATGTAATTTTGGAGACTAAGAAGTCTCATGATGTGTTGTCTGTGAGCTGGAGACCTGAAAAAGTAGATGGGCTAATTCAGTCTGTATCCAAAGGCCTGAGAACCGGGGGAGGTGGATGGAGAACCTAGTCCAGGTGTGAAGTCCTAAGAACCAGTAGTGTGGAGAGCGGAAGAGCGGTGTCAGTCATTAAGGCCAAATTCTTCTTTTCTCAGACATTTTATTCTATTTAAGCCCACACTGCACTAGATGATCCTCACTCACACAGGAGATGGCGAACTGCTTTACTGATTCAAATGCTAATTTCATCCGGAAACATCCTCACATGCCCAGAAATAATGTTTAAGCAAATATCTGGGCCCCCTGACGCGCAGATGAGTTGATACATAAAATTAACTGCCACATCAAGTTTATTTTTTTCCATACAGAATGAGTTAGTCATCTCACTCCCTTTTTATTTTTTTTTGAAGAAAACTTTCCTAAGAGAGAAGTTTTTGGTTTCTTGACATATTTTTATAACTTAACTATAAAGCCATATGTCACGTGCACACACACACACACACACAAACCACATACACACCACACACACACACACACACACACACACACACAAACCACACACATACCATATACACAGGGTGCATTTAATACGTCTCATTTAATAACACTTGCATGTATCATGTATATGTTTCCCATTATTACCAATTACTGAGAATTTTCCAGAAATTTCTTGCAGAACTTTCTAGCACTATTATTTAAATTTGCTAATTTATTAGTAAGTAAACAGTAGTTCACGATGGTCACTGTTTCTGCACACCTGTTTTACCTATTTTTATTCATTGTTCATTTTATATGTTCAGACTTTTCTCCCTTTCTCTTATTTTCCTTTTTCTAAATTTATCTACATTAATAAAATGTTTCAATTTTCAAACATCAAAAGGTTATGACAAATCATGTATAAGATGTCTCATTACCAAACGTTGTCTAATCATGCTATCAGTCTTTACGCCCAAGGCAGTACACAATGTGCATGATACTATGCGTTACTTTCGTCACTTATCAATACAATCTGAAGATGTCATCACTTCCACATATTCAGAACTGCTTTTCTCCCCAAATTACACATTTTAAGTTTTTCATATGAGGTTATTTCCAACCTCTTAATTTTGTGATCATTGATGAATAATTCATTTTGTACATATACCACTTTGACATGAAACTTTTTCTTCTCAATGACTAGCAAACCTATGTTTGTATATGCACCGTATATGTATATTATATCTATATGTATACACACACACACACACATATGTGTGTGTTTAAATATGCACACACACTAGTCATTGTGATATGAACCACAAATATTTTGTCCAGATTTTGCCTTCCTTCTGACTTTTCTAACTTCCACAGTAGGTAGTCTTATAAATTTCCTTTATTTTCTTTTGTTTTAAGGTCACAGATTTTTATCAGTTGCTTTCGAATCACAGTTTAAGAGTTCTGAGAGCAGGGCCAGGGAGTGATAGTGGAACAGGGACAATTCTCCCAGCTAGTGACTGGCCCTGGATTTTCCAGCAGCTGCTGAGTCACAGAGGCAATTTCCTGCTCCAGTGTTGCTTTGTCCCCTCCTCCGCCCCAAGGGCCCTGACCCTGTCAGAGTGAGTATTCCAGCCAGACCAAGGACTGAATATTGTCCTGGGGAGGGATGGGGGTGGCACTTTCTTCTCTACTGGTTGTGACAGTACATGCTGAAATTAAAATGAAAAGCCCTTTCTCTGGAGATCAACTCATCTCTTGAAAAATACTGGTGTTATTCTTTTATACTCCCACATATTTTTACCCTGATATACAGTATTTCACACATATTTGAAAATGCTCCAAGTTACCAGCCAGGTATTTTTTCCACAGCATAATTGTGTTCTCTTATCTGAACTCGTAGATGGCAAAGTTTGATTTTGAACCAAAGTATAAGTAATTAATATAAAAATTATAAATATTTGAGAATAACTTGAACTTCTAAAGTAATTATGAGTAGATAAAGCTGTATCTAAATGAAATGACAAAGAACATATAGTTGACCCTTGAGCGATGCAAGGACTAAGGGGCCCCAAACCCCATGCAGTTGAATATTTATGTGTAACTTGATTCTCCAAAATGTTAACTACTAATAGCCTATTTTTGACCAGAAGTCTTACTAATAACATAAACAGTCAATTAACACATATTTAGTATGTTGTATATATCATATGTTGTATTTTTACAATAAAGTGAAGCAGAGAAAAGAAAATGTTATTAAGAAAGTCAAAAGGAAGAGAAAAGATATGTTCTCGACAATGGTCTGTTTATCAACAAAGACTGCCTGTAAGTGAACCCAGGCAGTTTAGACTCATGTTCCTCAAGAGTCAAGTATGTAATAGAATTTTTTTAAGTTACATATTTTTGATATTATGACTCACAAAGCAGGGAAAGTTTGATCTTATATTTCATTGCTCTAATTCTGGTCATTATGGGTTTTGTAATACTCATGTTAAATGGCCTTATGAATATTTTTTAAGTTTTTTTTAATGTTTATTTATTTTTGAGAGAGAGAGAGAGAGCATGTGCATGAGTTGGGGAGGGGTGTGAGGGAGACAGAGGATCTGAAGCAGGCTCCAAGCTGATAGCAGAAAGCCCGATGTGGGGCTTGAACTCACCAGCCATGAGATCATGGCCTGAGCCTAAGTCCAACATTTAACTGACTCAGCCACCCAGGTGCCCTGGCCTTATAAATTTTGATGAACATATATTTGCAGTTTCACGTGGGCTTTTTCTGTTGACCTGTTTATGTGTCCCCCTGATTGATTTGTGACATGTTATTTGATCACTGTAGACAAGATTGTAACATATGTTCAGATTTTTCTCCTTCAAATAATTTTAATTAAATCAAAAATCAGTTTTCTTAAGTCCCAGTTTCCTTTTAAATCTACCAATATTTTCTTCTGGAACATTTATGAAATCCTATCTACAATTCGGTCTTCAATGCATCTGAAGTTTCTGGTGGCATCATGTATGGAATGGATGTAACTTTGATTTTTTTGAAATGATTGCTCAGCTGTACCTTTCCAGTTTTCCAAAAGCCCATTTTATGTACCGCAGACTCTACACATCACACTTATCACGTTTTAAATTTCTGTATATGTGATTTTTTTCAGAATTGTTTATTTTGTTCTTTCCCTATTTATAATCCAATACCACACTGGATTTTAATTATGAGTGAGTTTTAATTATTAAAGTTTTAGGACATTTTTGATCTGATGGTCTAGATTTAGCTGCTCTGTTTTTAGAAAGTTTCAAGTTATTATTGTTCATTAACATTTATATTTTAGAAACTTCTTATATAATTCCAGTAAAGGAAACCAGACCATATCTTTATTCAAACTGTTTTAAAGTTATACATTAACTTGGAGATATTTTTGTAACGTTTCTCCCTTCAAGAACGCACTTTCACAAGTACCTTGAGATTTATGATTACAATTCAGACATTTGTTAAAGTCATTCTTTGGTATTTTATGCATTGTGTCGTTTGTTGGTTTAAATAAAGTCTATGTCTGTATCTTAATATTATATCTTGCTAATGGATACTTTTCTTTCTTAGTGCTTACAATAGTTTTCAAGTTGATCATTGTATCTGCCATTTGTTTTCAAACTCCTATCTACTGATGTCACCATGAACAGCAAATCAAATGTTAAATACTTGTGGGGCACTTGAATGGCTCAGTTGCTTAAGCATCAGACTCTCCGACCTCTGCTCAGATCATGATCTCATGGTTCATGAGACAGAGCCCCATGTGGCACTCTGTGCTGACAGTGTGGAACCTGCTTGGGATTCTCTCTTGTCCTCTCTTCCCGCTCCCCTGCTTGCGCACACACGCACATTCTCTCTCTCTCTCTCTCTCTCTCTCAAAAACACATTAATTTTTTTTTTTAATTTTTAAACACTTGTGGTGGTTATAAGCATGATTCCTTGCTCCTGAACATACAAAGAATGTGTTTACTATGTCCTATATAGACAAGATGGGGGATTTGGTATATTTATATATATTTATATTCATAAAAACTTGTTAGGGGTGCCTGGATGGCTCAGTCAGTTAAGCATTGGACTTTGGCTCATGCCATGACCTCACAGCTCCTGGGTTTGAGCCCCACAGGTCATGACATCACAGCTCCTGAGTTTGAGCCCCTCATTGGGCTCTTTGCTGACAGCTCGGAGCCTGGAGCCTGCTTCAGATTCTGTCTCCCTCTCTCTCTGCCCCTCCACTGCTCACGTTCTGTCTCTCAAAAATAAATAAAAATCAAAAAAATAAATAAAAAAATAAAAGAAATTGTTAAAGAAGTAACCATTTTCTATTCCTCTATTATTTGTTGTTATCATCATATATGGAGATAGATGTCCCCTTAAAAAATAAAATGACTCACTATATTAATAGTTTCCCCATTTTTATAATATAGATATATGCATTCTTAAAGATAGTTCTACTTGAATATGATGTATTACTTTTTTGATTATGACATTGGATTCTATCTGCAAATATTTTCTTAGGATTTCTGCAACAATATTTGTACATGTTTGATGTTTCCTTAATATCTAAGCATGATTGATTGGACACTTCTTAATCCAAATTTTAAATAATTTAGTAATGATGTTATATTTAGTTCATTAAAATTATATTTTTCTTATTTTCATATAATATGAAATAATTTAATGAATATTGGAATATTCTTTTTTTGAAGACTTTGGCAAAAATCCCTCGAGGAACTGTCTGAGCTTGGTGTTTTGGGATGAGTTAGAAAAGTTTCTCTAGCCTACGAATGGAAATTGATCTATTCAGACATTTCTATTTCATCTGAGATTAGTTTTGGCAAGTTACATTGTAAACGTTTGCATAGACCAGTACAGAGCTGAATTTTTGTTTAAATGTTGATCTATCTGAATGTTCATTTCTCTCTTGCTAATTCTTATTTTGGGTGTTTATACTTCTTCTTGTATCTCCAGATTAGGTCACTGAGAAATATATGTCTTAGATTTTCCCCAGAGACAAACTTTTACAATGATATATAGTCTACAGTGCTTCTTTTTTTGTAACTCATTAGTTACTTTTTTATCTTTGCTTCTTATTTACTTCTGCTTTCTAATAGCTTTTTAAATATTTTCTAACTTCAGATTAATAATTCATGTATTTTTATTAAAAAAGTATCTAAAAATATTTATATATATATACACACATATATAATGACATAGTGTTTCAAGATACTTATTTCTTGCTTTCATTCTACCAATAGATTCTAATATGAGGTGTTTTCATTATTATTATTTTTTTTAATCATGCTTCTCAATTTGTACTTCCACATAGACCTGAAATTTTTCTGCTTTATTTTGTTTATTTTATACAGAGCTTTTAAATTCAAAATGAAATTATCTGTTACTTCTAAATTTATGTTTCAGTTTTAAGTCTCCGTTTCTTTTTGGATGCAGGATGGTCATGTCTAGTTTGGGGGACTTAATGAGAACTTTCTGGTGGGCAAATATGAATCATACATGGGCACTTGGGGAGGTGTATATTGTTTTCTTCCACATTTTTTTATTTATTGCTATTTGAAAACTTAGCATTGAGAAAATGTAACACAATACAGGAAACAGATATATAGCTTAGTAAATTAGAAAAAAAAACATTAATTTACCACCTCGTTAAGAAATAAAATATTATCTCCATGCCCTTCTTTACCATTCGATCATTATTTTTGAGATTTTCATGGACATTGTATTTGGAAGAAAAAGTAGTACCAACTATAATTATATGAATTCAATATCATGATTCAGAATTTTATGGTAAGTCAAATGACTTAGCTTTGAGTCACTTCCCCTGAGGACGGAGGTTTCATTCAGGATTACCAACTATCCAAAATGCAGCCTTTCAGGGTCCAACCACCACACTCAAGGAGTTTGCCACATATAATGTTGCCTTCTGTGATATTAACATTCCACATACCTCTCAACATGATTCTCCTAACGAGATGGGGAGTGAACTAATCTTAATGTCTCACTACTGCTTATGGTCTTGAATCCCTTTAGTGCTTATATTGTCAGCTGTGTCCTCTGGAATGCGGATGCCAAAGAGAGTTAGACATATAACAAATATATTGGCATTAACTCCTCTGGATGGTGAAGGGGAGAAAGAGTGGCAGCAATCAGGGAAAGCTTCCAGTCACAATGCAGACCAGACGGTAGTAAAGGAAAGTGGGAAGAGGATACAGAGGTAATGATCCCACTATATCTACACTTACTGAACCTTTTGGCTCCTGGATCCTGAAGAATGGCTATAATCTACCTCCAGTTCAACCAAGTAGTGGGAAAAGTTGCAGCTATAGCACTGAATGTGGAACCTTTGTGAGATCAAATTAATATGGCCTCAGGTTCATGGTTTGTGATCACTTGATTGGGCAAATGTATTTTTTCCTACACCAATTAGAAAAGAAAAGCAGAAATAGATTACACTCACCGGGACTAGACAAAACATACACTTACAGCTTTGCCTGATACTGCTTTAACTCTCCAGCTCTCTGTCTCATGTCTATCAGGATATCTTTCATCACATTGCATTGATTTATTTTATTGAGAGCATCTTCTTGATAGGGCAGGGTGACTAAAAGAGGTGGCTTTCTGGAGGCATAAGTAGGAAGAAAAGAAGAAAGGAAAGAAATAAAAGAAAGGAAGGAAGGAGGAAGGAAGGAAAGAAGGAAGAGAGAGAGAGAGAGAGAGAGAGAGAGAGAGAGAGAAAGAAAGAAAGAAAAAAAGAAAAGAAAAGAAAAGAAAAGAAAAGAAAAGAAAAGAAAAAAGAAAAATACGTGCCCTTGATGCTGGGGAATAAACCCTACAAATATCCAGGAACCATCCACTTTGGGAATATTTTTAGGATTCTTGTAATCAGGACATCTGCCCACCCCCCTGACTTTCCCATCCCTTATCACAAGAAGGACATATGATGCTCCCTGTTAAGCCTCTTTTGTGATGAAGGCAACACACTTCACATTTAAGGACAGTGCAGGGCGCCTAGGTGGCTCAGTTGGTTGAGTGTCCAACTCTTGATTTTTGGCTCAGGTCATGATCCCAGGATTGTGGGATCGAGCTCTGAGTTAAGCATGGAGCTTGCTTAAGATTCTCTCTCTCTTTCCTTCTGCCCCCTCCCCTGATCACAATATCTCTCTCAAATAAAATAAAATAAAATAAAATAAAATAAAATAAAATAAAAAATAACAGTGGTTCTATGTCTAAGGGGGCATGGAAATCCATCAAGCATCAACTGAGTATTTTGATTTGTGGCATCCTGGGACCGGCTGACATGAAGCGGGTTCACCGTCCTGGCTGGGGTAATTGACTCTCAACACCAGGAGAGGCGAGATTGCTGCTACATATGAAGGCAGTGAGGACTATATGTGGAATACAGATGAACTTCTTAGGCATCTCTAATCCTCCTTTGCCTCAGAGTAACTGTGATTGGACATGCACAGAAATTTTAATGTAGGGAAGTTCCGGTTACTAGGCATGCAGATCTCTCAAGAGTGAGGGTTTGGATTACACCGTTAGGCATGTCCCTACAACTAACTTTAGTATGAGCCATGAGCAGATAGTGGCTAAGGTTAACCAGGAAGAGGAGCGTCTGGGCTCAAATGCTGCAGTAGATAACAAATATCCTTAGCTGGAGGCTGTCCAGTAACTGCACTCATCACAGCTGATTGGCAAATTATTTCTTGCAGGAAAAATTCTGGCTGCAATACATGAATCCACTTTTCCACTCACATTCAAGGAGCAGCTCCTCCAAGGTTCTGCTAGGTCTCTCTTTCTGAGGGGAGACTCAGAAGAGGTAGATTTTTGAGACAAGCTGCAACCCCCATTGCTGGATGGTCTTGGCCACCTACTCAGCCTCTCCTCCACTTTTTATTCTAAACTCCCCTCTTGCTCAGTGATGCCTGTATCTGCAAGTGGTCTTTCCTGGACCACAGTCATCACCTCAGTCTTCTGCTGCTGTATCTACAGTCCACTGAAGACACTCAGCTATCCCCAGAGAAGCAAGTACCATAATACACTTTGTATCTCTTCCTTCTTCTTCTACTCCCCCGGTCCTCTTCCTGCATGACGTTGGCATTTTCCTTTTGTGGCCCTTGCTTTCTTTATGGGATAACTAGATTATTTAATCATCTTTTGCTACCAAGATAAACTATTGCATGCTTAAGCATTTGTTATTATTGGATGGTTTCATCAAAAGGTGTTTTCAGTTGTCTTCCCATTAAAACCTTCTAAATCTTTATACGCCTAAAGTCTGTTACCAACTGTCTCCTTTGGATCTTTCTTTCTTTCAGAATCTATTGAATTTTCTTTAGTGTCATGGATGTCTTTATATTTTATCATAATATTTCTAGATGTTTTCTAGTCTCCTTTTTAGCATTTATTCTGGTAATTTATATCACCTTCAATTTGTTTTTTTTTTTTAAGATTTATTGATCCTTATTAATTGATGAGAAAGCAAAAAGCAAGCTGAGGGCAAAACTTCAGCTGACACCCTACAACCCCCTTTTCAGGTGGAATATGTATAACATTCCTCAGGCACTCATGACTGCCAAAGAACAAAGGCTAGGGAGAAACAAATGGTCAACTGATAAAGATTGAAGTCATTCAAGACAGGAAATCACACTATAGTTTGTAACTGTCTTAATGATTTACAAGAAAAAACACAATCTTAATAATAATCAGATCTCCAGGACCTATAGACTCAATTCCTGGAGCCCTAACATCACCTTCACCTCCATAGGATAGAAAACCTTATATAATCAGTCACTCCTTACAATACAATGCAGCTCTTTCTGCCCAGGGGTCTTGTCCCTGCACTATAATAAAAACACCTTTTTTTTTGCACTGTAAAATATCTCAAGAATTCTTGGCCATTGCACTCGATGATCCCATATCATTAATGTCTCCAATATTGCCTTTTGAATTTACAACTCTCTGAGAACATTTATCCTTATGATAAATTAATTCTGAGATTGTATCCCTGCTTCTTTAATTCTCTTTTATCTGTCTGTTGCCTCTCTCCTATAGTACCTATTTTCTTAAGTGTTTTTTTTTTAATTTCCTTTTATCACATATTCTGTAATGGGCATCAGCTATGAAGCCAACCTTTTGATATTAAATAGTTGACTGATGTAACTTCAGGCAGACAATATTTGGTCTTGTTTCTGACAGGCAACATTGCTTCTTTAGAAACGTTTCTGTTTTCCTTTGGGCACTCTCCTGAGAGTCCTTTTACCCTGACAAGGAAGGGGGATATATTCTGAAAGGGGTTCAGAAGAGATTTCCAGAGGACAAGAGCTCACTTATATGTGCTTCACCTACTCCAAACCCAGAGTGTTATTTTCTGGCTAGATATGAGGAAGAATCAGACAATGGTGTAGGATGGGGAAGAAAAGGGACAGGACAGCAAGGTCTTGTCCCACCAACCCTTTCACAGAATTACGTTTTCTGTTCATTCCATTTCTGTCCCTGTTACAAGTTCCTCTCAGCTATGCTTGTTTTTTAGGTATATGAGACTCCCTTTCACATCTGAGGCATTTTAAGAGTTACATTTATGAAAGGAGCTGAGTGTTGTGGGGATTATTATTTCAAAAGTATATTTCTTTGAATGGCTCGGTTCACAGAAGCTAGTTGAGATTCCTCTTTTCCTGTCTGACCAAGCAGTAAATCAAACCTTCCTCAGGGCGGGGGGGTAATAAGCCAATGTAAGGAAGAAATGAATCAAAAATTATCTTTACAAAACCTCTCCATCCTGAAAAACACAACCGAAGAATTGACTATAGGAGAATACATTCTCTCCATTAATACAAGGACAATTTATGCTCTATCTTTCTTACACAACAAAACATGTGAAATAGTTAGCATTTATTTTCCATGTTGCAGATGAGATTCATTAGCTTACTTCTAGATTTGCATTTTTTTCAGTTAATCAACTTTTAATATCTGATTGTTACATAAAGTATTATTCTAGATAAATACATACATCTCAATTGCTTTAGGTAGATAAAAACCTATCTGTGACACAGTAAATTAAATGTAAATAAAAGTCCTAATTTGCATTTTAAAGAATAGTCAAGTTATTATTTCTAGAACTGCCAACTAAGTCTGATATATATTAATCCTTAAATAACTGATACCACTTGTAATATTTTTCCGGTGGTCATTTCTGCATATAGATGTTAGTGAGAATGGTTCTAAATACAAAGAGTATAGTAAGGCATATAGATATAGATAGATAGATAGATAGATACACACACACACACACATACTACATACATTTATACACATACATACTCAGGGTAAAAGCAAAGATAAAATCATTTTCTCTCTAGTTATATTTTGAGTTATGTGATTATGAATATCCAGAGTGTGATGGTACACACAGAAAATATTAAAGCCAAATATCACGAAACTAATGTATTTTCTTCCCTGTAATAAATCTGTAGCTTGTACATATAAAAACTGAAATTCTTGATTTATTTTCTATGACAAAGAAAAACATTTTCTTTGGAATTGTTGTAAGCATAAACAGAAATGTACTAAAAATGAAGAAAAATACATCTACGAGGCCCCATGTGTAGAAATAGTAACATCTCCAAAATAATGTGTTGTAATGAAGAAAATACTGGAATAGTAAATGAGTAGAAGAGAACAGCATGCATAATTCGGCAAATTTTAAATGACAATTCTGGAAATTCTGAAGGAAAATTAAAAGTAAAGGTTGACACTTCACCCTTAATCCACATTCCCTCCCTCAGCCATGTTATAAGACTATACTTTCTTGTTTATTTTCTACTTCTGACTAGCACTATGGGTTTATATTTGATAACAAAACAGTTGCAATTAAGGTGCATGCTTTTGAAACAGAATTTAGGGAGTCAACTTTCAATGAAATAATCTTTTCAGGATAGTATAGACAGACTTCGGACACACACACACACACACACACACACACACACAATGTTTTCAGGGCAGACTCGGAGAACGCTGTCAGTCTGCACCATCATTCTGTGAACTTGACATGAGCCTTGAGGTACTCACTGAATCTCAGGACCACAACAGTATTGTCTTCAGAATCTAATTGGACAGTCGCCCTCCCTTCTCAGGCTCCCAAAGAGGGTTCTAAAATTGAATAGGAATGGATTTGCAGCTCTGCAATGGAAAAATAGATTACTGTACACATGTATTCAGAGGACTCGTGGGTTGAAACGGGGTTTTTTGTGTAGCCTGTATTTCCCCATCCTTAGCCCTTTGTATTTTAGGGGACATTTCATTTTTACAAATTTCTGAGTCGCATCCTTTCCTGTACACAATGTGCACTCTTCTACTCCATGTTATTGCCACAAGAAGCAATCATCTAACATTACCCAAAAACCTGTGGAGATACAGTTCAAAAAAGATCCTTAAGCCCTAGAATTTAAATATCGCTAAGACATACTCAGATGTTAAAGTTGTATCTGAATTATGATGATTGTAATATCCACCTGATGAATCCTCATTCAGCGTTTCAGATTACTAGAGCTACTCACTCTTGCTCTGTGATGATCTGTTGGGGTCATTTTTCATTCCTGAATTCCTTCAGTTAACCAAAGGACACTCTAGAAAACACCTGTTTCTGCTTTATGTTATCTGAATTTAACTGGATTTCCAGAAAAAAGAATCAAACAAATGTAGGTATTCTAAGGACAAACATTTTCTCAGAGACATCACAAATTTGCACTAAAACTGTCAAGATCAACTTTGGAAGATCTGTGAAAACTAGTCCAACATTTACACATATATATGTGTATCTTGAATGACAACACTAACAACAAAGCAAATTAAAAAGGTAAGACAGCTCAATGGTGTGATTATTTGCCCTGCCCTACACTCTCTCAGGCTTTGCAGTGGTACTGAAGAAATCAGCCTATATAGCCAAAGTGGAACCCTAGTCCCTATCCTGGAAGAAGCAGAGCGGACCTTATGCTCAAATAATTATATTTGTCTGTTTTAAACTGTCTGTGGGTTACTGTCTGCAGGCAACATAATTATATATATAATATAAATGAGAGTTTATACCCATACACACACACACACACACACATATATAGATCATATATATTTTTTTCTATATATTATATTTATATAGAGCTATATATATAATTCTATATATTATATTTATATAGAAATATATATATATATATAATTCTAAAGAAAGCACCAACAAGTTTAGCAAAGTAGCAGAATAAAAAGTTTGACATACAAAAGCCTGTTGTGTTTCAATGCATGAACAATAAATTATCTGAAATGGAAGCTAAGAAAACAATTGTATTTTCAATAACATCCCAAACATAAAATACCTAGGAATAAACGACACCAAGGAAGTAAAGGATTTTACACTGAAACCTACAAAACATTGCTGAAAGAGAGTAAATAATATTCACGTAAGTGGAAGGACAATCCATGTTCATGAATTATAAGACTTAATATTAAGATGACAGTACTACCTAGAATGATCTTGACTCAATGAAATCCCTATCAAAATCCCTACAAAATTCTTTTTGTAGAAATGAAAAAGTCAATCACTAATTCATATGATATTTCAAGAAGCCCTAAATAAGCAAACAATTTTAAAAAGGAACAAATTTGGAGGACTCTCATCTTCTAATTTCAAAACTGCCTACAAAGCTATCATAATCAAAACAAAGGGTGCTAATATAAGGATAGACAAATAGACTAATGGAATAGAACTGACAGTCCAGAAATGAACCAAATTCATTTTCAAAAAGGATCGAAGACCATTCAATGAATAAAAAATGGTCTCATCAACATATGTGCTGAACCAAGTGGATTTTGACTTGCCAGTAAATGAAGTTGGACCCATACCTCACAGAATAGACAAAAGTTGTCTCAAAATGGATCAAAGACCAAAATGTAAGATCTAAAACCATGCAATTCTTAGAAGAAAACACAGGAGTAAATCCTTGCGATCTTAGCTTTAGCAGTGGGTTTTAGATAGTACAACAAAAACACATGCCACAAAAGGAAAATATGGACAAACTGTGCCTTATTTAAAAATAATCAAATTAAATAAAAAGGTTTGTGCATCGAAGGATATTATTAAGAAAGTGAAAGGACAATCTATAAAATGGGGGAAAATGTTTTCTAGTCAGATATCTGATAAGGGTTTAGTATTTACAATATATAAAGAACACATAAAACTCAACAACCAAAAGACAAACAATCCAATTGAAAAAATAGGCAGGATACTTGAGTAGATATTTTTTCAAAAAAGATATGCAAATGATCAACCAGCACATGAATTGAAAACGGTGCTCAAATACTTTGAATGTTAGTGCTCATTGCAACACTGCTGACTACAGCACTGCTGACTACAGCCAAAAGGTAGAGAAGAATTCATCAATAGGTGAATGGATAAACATCCTGTGCCATATCTTTACAATGGAATATTATTCAGCCATAAAATGCATTAAGTATTGATATATGCTACAACATCGATGGCCTTCAAAAGCATTATGCTAAATGAAAGAATCTAAACACAAAATGGTATATATTATGTCATTCTATTTATATGAAATATTAAAAATACATAAAGCAGAAGAGACAGAAAGTGGATGGATGACTGCTTGGGCTTGAAGAGGCATGAAACAGAGAATGACTGCTGAGTGGTTATGGTGATTTGGGGAGGTGATGAAAATGTTTTGAAACATGATATAGGTGGTTTGTACCATATACTGAAGGTACTAAATGCCACTGAAGTCTACACTTTGAAATGGTTATTATTAGTGTAAATATATATTTATACACTGATATTAATATAAATCAATATCAATAAAAACAATCAAACCAATATATTTGTCTTCCAAAATAAACTAGACAATTTGTAACCAAATAGACTCTTCAGAATTGCTATGAATGATAAAAAGTAACATATTCTTAGGGGTGGTCATAGTGAACTCACAGTTTTAAAATAAGTAGGCTTCTATTTAGTTATACTGACAAAAGCCTTTCTTAGCTTGCTTTTACCTGCATGCATTTTTATTTAACTCTGACTATCCACAACAATCTTCCCTAACATAATCCCACTGCTTCATCCTTGCAGAAATAGAAAAGTTATTTTCAGTGAATTTTTCCCACCAGAGCCCATTTGCTTCATTGAGACAGAAATGTTAGAAAATAAATCATTTATGTGTAGACTATATACATTAGCTAAATTGAATCCATTCTGAGATGTTTTTTGATTTGTGTTTTTGAAGCTAAAAGATATTTCTTTCTAATTATTTCCATGTCTTCTCTCTCTCTCTCTATCTCTCTCTCTCTGCCCATACACACACACACACACACACACACACACACACCACATTTACCTTTATTCCATCCTACTGATTAACATTAGTTTGGTGTAGTGAAAATGTAATCTATATTCAAAATCAGAAATTGCTCGCAAATTTCAATTATAGCCTAAAATGTTTTAGAACATTTAGAATGAAAGTCAAACATTATAAAGACCTAGAGAAAAAGGTTTTACTATTGTAATATTACTGCATTCATTTATGAATGAGATATAACGGTCTTCTGAGAAGTGGAAAAGAAAGGATATCCACTATATGTTAGAATTACAAAGGTTAGAGAAGGTAAGGTTAATTTCTAGCATTCAATAGGATTAATGCTGTAACAGATAATGTTGATCAGGAAATATATAGCTGGTAATTTAAATACAAATAAAGTTTATATGGGTTTTTAAAAGTATGCACAAAATGAAAGACATTGGCTTAGTATTATCATTCCATTTAAAATAAATGGTATAGACAATGATGCCTGAATGGTTAGATTAAAATTATTGTCGAATATATGTCATTCCCCGAAGCTTCCTGTCTTTGGAACTTTAATGGCAGTGGTCACCCCGCTTATGCCAAACATCTGGCAGCTCCTTTGGAAACAACCTTTGCCTTTGAATCACAGTTCCAGATCTCGGACAAGAATTTAATTTTATCACTGCATTAACAAGAGAAAGCATCCAGCACCTGCCTTCCTGCTGATGTGGAGACAATAGATTCTGCCATTTTAACCTCTAAGTTACACGACGACCATGCCCTTTTTCAAATTATCTTTTAGGGGGGAAAATGCCACAAAAGCTCGACTTCAGCAAAGTGCTGCTGTCAGAATTTTATTCACACTAAATGGCCTCAGCATGTCACTGCTTTCCTGTGGGAACTGCAATGGCTCCCTGTCAAATACCGAATTGATTTTAAAATTGCTTGATGGCTTCCGAGGAAAAGCAGTTGGGAGCGGTGTATTTATCCCAGTCAGTGTCAGTGCACAAGCCAGGGTCTCTTCCAGCGGTTGTGAAACATGTTTATGCCGCGTGCCCAGCACAGCAGACGTCAAGCCTCAGGCCCCACACTTAAACTCCTCCGTATGCTGATCACAGTACTGCCGTCAGACATGCACTTGGAATATCAGGTGTATGTGCAAGTGAATATGTTTGGAATGTTTACGTTCATACGTAAGGCACATCGGTATTAAAAAATCATTTTAACAGGTGACCTTTTGTACGGAGATTGTACAAGGATAGAACCGCGCTATATACGCAGTATAGGATTAGGAAAAAAAAAATAAATGTTTTCAAACACAGCTAGGCACTTTTACATTTTGAACTCAGGAAAGGGCACAAAGAATAAATCAACAAGGCTTGTGAATTCTCCAAAGATTCAGTAAATTGGAAGACAATTAATCTTTATTTTCATTATGCCTATGAACGTGCCTTTGTTCAAAACTCAAAGAATGAAATAAAAAACCCTCACAGAATGAAAAATTGCACCCGGCGTGATCCAGAGCGCACATAAGCACAATATAGTGAATCATTAAGCTTGTTTGTCTATGTTTATTTTTGAAGGAACATAAGTGGATTGTTTTTGTAAGAGAAAAAAAGTAATTATTAGGAATTTTAAGAAACGAGGAATATAGGAAAAGACAAAAGAAAGTTTTAAAATATCAAGTCAATTTCCACCACGCAAAACTACCATCTTTTAACACAGCCAACCTCATCCTTCCTAAGGGGGATAGCAAATGGCACAGGTGTGTGTGTGTGTGTGTGTGTGTGTGTGTGTGTGTGTGAGAGAGAGAGAGAGAGAGAGAGAGAGAGAGACAGAGAGAGAAATATCAGGGAATACATACAGTCACCAGGAACATCACAGAAGAACAAAAGGGACATTGTCCCTATGCCCTATGGTACATGGAGCACAGGATGTGACGCAGAGGGAAATGGACATTATTTAGGGCTAAAAGAAAGAAGTGATATTCACAGGGAGTAGCTAAGTGCCATGAGAAAAGGATATAACTCACCTGGAGAGAGAGAAAGAAAGAAAGAGAATTCTGCAAATGGGAGACTGCGAGTATGAAAGCAGCCAGGGGTGATTTTGGAGCATCCGAGAGGCACTGGGGGTGGGGCCCCATTGATGTATTGCCTAACAACACCGACGCACGAATTCATCCAATGATGACAGCCCAGAGAAGCTGAAGCTTCTGCCATGACTGAGAAGGATGATTTAGAAGGCATGCTGGGATCCATGTGATGACGTCTCGGGGAGAATGTATGGGTGGAGTCAATTTTAACTTTACCAATTCTCTCCTTCCCCTGTGCTATTTTTGGATAGTTAAAATAAAGAGGAAGGCCGCGTGTTAAAACCAGAAACGGTTGTGACAGGGACCAGTCGGCTCAGGTGGGCTTCCCTGAAGGGTCCCTGTAGCGGAGTCCTGGCCAGAGAAAAGCCCATTTATCCAAGGACCTGAGAGCCTACGCATCTTTTCTATAGGATTCCCGGGACAACATTTATCAAAACACCTGACTCTGAATGCCTTAACACCTTGTTGTTTACTGTCTTGAATCTGGCAGTGGTGACATCATCAAGAGTACTTACACTTCCCTGTACTTGTTTAAATACTAAAAGAATGCAATAAGATGTTTTCTGATGTTTCACTGCTGGCAGTTTTTAACCTCACCCATCCCTCTTCCCTTCCACCCCACATCTGAACAAGCTGATAGAAACCGTGGGTCCTTCCTCCTTAAGCGTAGGCAGGAAATTCAATCAGAAAGTCCCTGCTTATGTGTGGAAACTCTTACCCTGACCGTCGCCCCTAACCAGAATGAAACCCCAGCCAGTGTTCTTTTTTGCTCTCAAGTCATTTCATACCTGCTTTGGAGGCCTGCCCTGTTTTCTCCAAATACCTTAATTATGCACCGAATGACCCTTTAATACATGCTTGGGGTGTGTGTGTGGGAGGGGGAGGGCATCATCAGTCTTGACATCCAAACCAAATTATGCCGCAGGGTTCATTTGTTTTTGCAGAGTGAAAATAACAAACACAACCACAAAAAATCCCTTGATTCTTTTTGGACAGAAAATTGATTTGGATAGAAAAATGATTATGGATAGAAAACAATATATGTATTTTCAACACTAAAAGGACCCTAATTTCCACCTCCAAAACTATAGTGGCTTCAATATTGATCTTGGATAACACTTCAAAACAAGATGTTTTGTCACAACTTATCAAATAACAGTCTGTTAAGGGTGAATGTTTGCATGGCTTTGGTAATGGGCGGGGGGAACACTTGACTGAGCTGAAAAACAGAGCAAAACAAAACATTAACAATCTTACATTCTAAACAGAGCTGCAAATAGTTAAAATTTCCTCCAAGGGTTATTAACTGTCAGGCCAATTAACTCTCCTACCTTGTCTACCATAACTTCATCCAGATGTCCAAAATGGACTCCACTATGGAGTCCTTTCTTGGACCCATGCATATGAGCAGTTATTTCATAGAGGGGAATGACTGGACAAATATACAGTCAGAATTAGAAGCATACATTTTGGAAAAGTTGAGAATATTGTAACTTTTTCATCCTGTTCACCTGTTGACTGGAAGTAGAATGTTCCAACCAGCCAAGTTCAAATAGAATCATGAGCATATTTTGAGGTGCTTTCAAGGGAGTTATTGTCTACACATTGCCAGCAAGATGTCTGTTTAGGCGTTGGACTGATGTCTTCTGTACCTTCCGGGTAGGACAAGAGACATTGAAGAGAGCACATTATACCAATGCCAAGAAATTTCATATAATTTTTGTGGGAATATTATTTTTTGCTTTTTCTATCAAAATCTTGAGTTGGTCACCTGCAAATGAAGACACTGAACAATATGGACAAACATGCATGAGTCTGGACATGATGCAGTGTCTAAGTCATTTATGATGAAGAATGCAGTCTTGTTAATGAATCTTTCCCTGTGGACTCCGTGAGTGAAACAGGAATTGGTAGATTCTGTTTTTAATTTTTAAAATTTTTTAAGTTTATTTATTTATCTTGAGAGAGACAGAGAGTGTGTGAACGAGTGGAGGAAGGGAAGAGAGAGAGAGAATCCCAAGCAGGCCTTGCACCAGCAGCACAAGGCCCAACGCAGGGCTCAAACACACAAACTGTGAGATCATGACCTGAGATGAAACCGAGAGTGGGACGCTTAACTGACTAAGTCACCAGGTGCCCCTATATTGTTTTTGTTTAAAATTTTTTTAATTCTTATTTTTGAGAGAGAGACAGATAGAGTGTGAGCAGGGGAGGGGCAGAGAGACAGGGAGACACAGAATCCAAAGCAGGCTCCAGGTTCCGAGCTGTCAGCACAGAGCCCAACGCGGGGCTCGAATTCAAGAACTGTGAGATCATGACCTGAGCTGAAGTCGGACGCTTAACCGACTGAGCCACCCAGAAAACATTCTGTTTTTTAAAAATCTCTTTAACTTATGGCACACATCACTGCATATTTATGGTAAACTGTATGATCTTTAGTGCGAATTTTGCTATTAGACATATTTACACTTAAATCCCATCTCTCATACTTTATTTCACTAAGCAGGCAATAATGAACATTGTTTCAATTATTATAATTAAAATATTTTGTTAAATAAATATTATAACAGGAAATTTTAAAATATATATATTTAAAATCATATTACAGGATCCTGGACCTACTGAAATGCCCTGATAAAGAAAGAAACCAGTATTTAATAGTTGCTTATTCTTAGCTAGGTCGTATTTGTTTTTTGAGCCTTAATTTCCTTTTGTGTAACATGATGATCTTGCACCAAATCAGTAGAGTTTGGGGAAACTACATAGCATAGTGTTTAAAACCACAGTCTCAGGAATCAACTTGCTTGGTTTTGAAATCTGATTCTTCCTTTTAATAACTGTGAAATTGGGTAAGTTATTTAAACTCTCTGTCACATTTATGACAGGGATACTTGAGTATTAAGTGCTAAATGCCTATGAGTTCACCTGGAATGAATGAAAGTATATCCCTTTCTATATTATTATCATGAGTCATTGAATATAAATAATTAAACATGAGCAATTAATAATTAGACTTAAATTTTTAAAAGAAATTTCCTGATGGGTCACTTATCAGATAAAATATTTACAAAATAGTTCATTTCAGCATATAGCATAGGAAATGACCTAATCTAGAACATAAGCTTATTTATTCAACTGACAAATTTTTTTTAAAGTGATACAAAAAAAATCAATGTGATACACCACATTAATAAAGGAGAGGATAAGAACCATATGATCCTCTCAATAGATGCAAAAAAAAAAGTATTTGATGAAATATAGCATCCTTTCTTGTTAAAAACCCTCAAGAAAGTAGGAATAGAAGGAACATACCTAAACATCATAAAGACCATATATAAAAGACCCAAGCTAATATCATCCTCATTGGGGAAAAATTGGGAAACTTTCTCCTGAGGTCAGGAGCACGACAGGGATGTTCACTGTCACCACTGTTGTTCAACATTGTACTGGGAGTCCTAGCGTCAGCAATCAGACAACAAAAAGAAATTAAAGGCATCCAAATCAGCAAGGAAGAATTAAAACTTTCACTCTCCACAGATGGCATGATACTCTACGCAGAATACCTGAAGCCTCCCCCCCCCCTAAATTGCTAGAACTATTACAAGAATTCAGCAAATTCGCAGGATAAAAAATCAACATAGAGAAATCTGTTCCATTTCTATATATCCATACTGAAGCAGTAGAAAGAGAAATCAAGGACTTGAATTGATCCTATTTATAATTGCACCAAAAACCATAAGATACCTATGAATAACCTAACCAGAGGTAAAAGATCTGTACATTGAAAATTATAGAACACTTATGAAAGAAATTGAAGAAGACACAAAGAAATGGAAAAACATCCCATGTTCATGGATTGGAAGAACAAATGTTGTTAAAATATCAATACTACCAGGGGCGCCTGGGTGGCGCAGTCGGTTAAGCGTCCGACTTCAGCCAGGTCACCATCTCTCGGCCCGTGAGTTCGAGCCCCGCGTCAGGCTCTGGGCTGATGGCTCAGAGCCTGGAGCCTGTTTCCGATTCTGTGTCTCCCTCTCTCTCTGCCCCTCCACCGTTCATGCTCTGTCTCTCTCTGTCCCAAAAATAAATAAATGTTGAAAAAAAAATTTAAAAAAATATCAATACTACCAAAAGCAACCTACACATTCAATGCAATCCTTATCAAAATAGCCCCAGCATTCTTCACAGAGCTAGAACAAACAATTCTAAAATTTTGTATGGAAACAGTAAAGACCCCAAATAGCCAAAGTCATGTTGAAAAAGAAAACCAAAGTGGGAGGGATCACAATTCCAGGCTTCAAGCTATATTACAGAACAATAATCATCAAGAAAGTATGACACTGCCACAAAAGCAGACACACAGATCGATGGAACAGAATAGACAACCAAGAAATGGATCCACAACTATATGATCAACTGATCTTCAACAAAACAAAAAGGATATCCAACGGAAAGAACACAGTCTCTTCAACAAATGGTGTTGGGGAAACTGGACAGCAACATGCAGAAGAGTGAGACTGGACCACTTTTTTTACACCATACACAAAAATAAATTCAAAATGATTGAAAGATCTAAGTTTGAGACAGGAAGTCATCAAAATCCTAGAAGACAACATGGACAGCAACCTCTTTGCCCTTGGCTGGGGCACCTTCTTACTAGATACATTGCTGAAATCAAGGGAATCAAAAGCAAAAATGAACTCTCGGGACTTCATCAAGATAAAAGCTTCTGCACAGCAAAGGACACAATCAACAAAACTAAAAGGCAACCTAAGGAATGGGAGCAGATATTTGCAAATGGCATATCAGATAAAGGGCTAGTATCAAAAATCTATAAATAATGTATCAAACTCAACACACCAAAATGAAATAATCTAGTTAAGAAATGGGAAGAAGATATGAACAGACACTTCTCCAAAGAAGACATACAAATATGATTATACAAACAGGCATACAAATAGCTAACAGACCCAGGACAAAATGTTCAACACCACTCATCACCATGGAAATACAAATCAAAACCACAATGAGATACCACCTCACACTTGTCAGAATGGCTAAAATATTTATAGATAAACATTTTATTATAGATAAGTATTAAATACAGGCAAAGATATGAAGAGGAACTCTCTTACACTGTTGGTGGTAATGCAAACTGATGCAGTGACTCTGGAAAACAGTGTGGAGGTTACTCAGAAACTACCCTACAACCCAGAAATTGCACTGCTAGGTATTTATGCAAAGGATACAAAAATACAGATTCAAATGTTTATGTACCCCAACGTTTATGGCAGCACTATCAACAATAGCCAAATTATGGAAAGACTCCAAATGTTCATGTCCATCGACTGGTGAATGGATGAAGAAGGATAAAGAATGTACACACATACAGACACACACACACACACATACACACTGGAATATTAGTCCTTAAAAAGAATGAAATCTTGCCATTTGCAACAACGTGGATGGAACTAGAGTATATTATGCTAAGCAAAATAAGTCAGTCAGAGAAAGACAAATAATATATGACCTTGCTCATATGTGGAATTTAATAAACAAAACAGATGAACATAGGGGAAGGGAAGGAAAAATAAGATAAAAACAGAGAGGGAGGCAAACCATAAGAGACTCTTAAATACAGGGAAGAGACTAAGGGTTGCTGAAGGGGAGATTGAAGGGATGGGCTAGATGGGTGATGGGCATTACGGAGGGCACTTGTTGGGATGAGCATAGGGTGTTATATGTAAGTGATGAATCACTGAATTCTACTGCTAAAACCAACACTATACTGTATGTTAACTAACTTGAATTTAAATAAAATCTTGGAAAGGAAAAAAATAAAACAATAAAGTGATACAAATCACTGCAGTTACAAAATTGTTACCAACATCTTTAGCTTTTTAGTATTTTTCCTTAATAAATGGATTGTATCCTGCAAAACTATCCATTTGGTAAAGTTGATTTTCGTACATTTTTTAGAAGATAAGAATATATTTTTCTATTTAACCACAGGAAATTGAAGAAGCAGATGAAACTTGAAATTGAATTTTATGAGAGATAAAGGGAACAATTACAGTAAAATCACTTTAAGGTGGTTCCATAAGGCGCTCCCTCAAAAAGCATTAACAGGAAAATCTTCTTAGGAGAACTATGAAAAAAATATATTGACGAGTAATGGATGAAAAATATTTTGTAATCAAAAACCCCTTAAGAAAGTTTTTTTATATTTTTATTTCTTAGTGTGAGTTTTAATGGTATCGATGTGTTACATTTCTTTTCCTACTGATGACTGAGAGAACTGCTATTTTTAGGTTATTTACAAGTACAATACTATACATTTTCGCTTCCGTTGCCATCTTAAATTCTGGCTTTCAGTGTTCACTCTAGGCTACATGGGACTCTCCCATGTTTTAACATGCATAGTGTTCTGATAGAATATTTTTGGCGCATATCCAAAATAAAAATGTGTGTACATGATCAAGTTTGCATTAAAAAAATGTGGCGATATGTAACAGAAACTATACTTGGGGCATGCTTATGATTAATCAGTCCTCTTATGCAATACTGACTTCACCCATTGATTTCAGAATCCAGCTTATGAAACTATTGTCTGACATATAATCATATCATGTAATGTACTGTTTATCATATACTCTGCTGTTTTTCTGTTACCTTAGTGAAGGGGTGCTAACCTGCTCTGACATGAGATACTCAAACAAGATCATTTTTCTCACATATGATGCTTCAGTGTGAATGCTCTATGTCTGTGGGCAATTCTCCTTCATTTGTTGATTAAGACTCAGGACCCTTCTAGGGCGCCTGAGTGGCTCAGTTGGTTGAGCCTCCAACTTCAGCTCAGGTCGTATCTCGTGGTTCTTAGTTCGAAGCCCGCATCGGGCTCACTGCTATCAGCGCTGAATCCACTTCAGATCCTCTGCCCCCCCTCTATGCTCCTCCCCTGCTTGTGCTCTCTCTCTCTCTCTCTCTCTCTCTCTCTCTCTCTCTCAAAAATAAACATTAAAAAAAAGGACTCAGGATCCATCTGCCTGGTTACTCCTTTCTCTCCCTGGGCTTACTCACTATTCGCAGGGTTGAGACCTGGGTGCCATGTCTAGGCTGCAGAAGGCAAAATGGAAGGGGAGGTGTGAAGGTAGTATGCTGATGACATAAAAGTCCTCAGTCGGAAATGAACACTCCTGCCTACACTGTATTTCCTTGGCAAAAAGTCACACCTGCATGAAAGGGGGACTGGGAATGAAGGCTTTGATTTTTTGGCTTTGTCCCTTTTGCAACAACTTTTATTTTTATGACAGATTCCTCAATTTTTATGACATGTATTTTTAGCTCAAATCATTGGATACCAATCGGCTTTCCTTACACATTGTGTTATGGAAAAAATATTTCGATATTAGCCTACATTGAAGGCATTCCTCCTCAATTTAAATGGCACCCAACAAATAGGTTTGGTCTGCTGCATGAAAGGGAAAGTAAAATCAAACCCACACACAAAAAATCTATTGCACATACTGCCGTAACTACCCTCTATCGTTGAATTTATCAGAGTTCAACTGACAAGCCATTTTTATTTTGTCTACTCTTGCCTTAAATTTTAATTCTCCAAGTTATAACTAAAGACAATAGTAAGAAAATCAGAAGAAGTGTAGATGCAGAAGATGTGTCACTGTCCCGCACACATTATTTCAAGAACCTCCATTTTCAGACGCAATGAGGGAATAATGCCCTTTTGAAGTGTATCAAATGATCTCCACATTTAAAGGCAAGCATCTGTTAACAACATAAATAAAATGCAACTAAAAGCATAAAATATGTAGGCGTATGGGAACAACTATAAAAAGCTTTTCTCTCGATTTCCAATAAATTGTCCATGGCTCACCTGCAAACAGAGAGAGTCCACGCTAACTCCGGAAATAAACACAGTTCATTATATATTGGAAAAAATATTTGGGAATACACCAAATATAAGCATACCTGAAATATTTCTATCATTATTGTACCTGGTATAAAATGTTTAGTTTCAGTTATCATTTGTGTGTTGACTGTGGGAGGAGAGATTGGTGAACTCGTGTCCATCTTTATCATCGATGTTTGTCTTGAATTAGCTTCATAACCCACACTGCATTATATCACCATCCTTCTCTTCCCACGATTTCCCTTTATGTATACAACAAGCAGCATCTCTGATCTCGAGCTAACTGGAAAGGTAAGTTCTTTCAAAAGTGACTGAAATGCAAAAGTTTGAAACTATCTCCTTGTAAAATAATGTGAATGCAGTTGGTAAGTTTCTGGCATTTGTCTTTTCTTTGGGCCTGGAGTTTAGAGGACAATCGCTTCCAATCGAAGTCCTAACTGTCCAATTTGCTAGTCCTATTGCCAAAATATTGATATTTTATGGGACGATATTTTGTAAGTAATCACTTCAAATTGAAGTTCATGAAAAAAATCCCCCAGATTTTGGTCAATGTTTTTGTGCTTTATCAATTTCCAGTGTTCATTCTAGTATTTTAGATAATTTTCTATGTCTTCATGAAAATTTATTAAGAAGCTGGGAGAGATGGTCCCAGAAATATGTAGAGAATCATTAGATTAACCTTTCTCTTGGTTTGGTTCCCTATAAAAAAAAAAAAAGATCTGGAGATGGTGTGTACAGGAAGTTTATTGGGAGGTTCCTTTGTAATGAGGGCCTGTGGAGAAGGAAAGGAAATAGGAGGGGAACATTGTTGCGAGCCCCAGTAGATACAGCAAAGACTTCAGATGATCTACAAGATCTTTTAGAACTGGTATAGCTCTTCACAATTGTCCCACCTAAAGGCAAGTGGTGAGCTTTATGTGCTCTACCTTGACTGATCATTGGATATAGGCTATTATAAGAAGCAGGCACGAGCTTGAAGAAGGCAGAGAAAGTTCCCACACAATGATTTGGCTAAGAGCCCTGACATGCCACTGCTTCTACCACCTAGAGAAACAAATGTCTCAGTCTTAAAGGACAAATATTGACAGCCAAGCATGGCATCCATAACTATCATAAGTATGAAATCACTATAAACATGAAGGTCATCTGTCCCTGTCAGGACCACTTATATTGTCCCTGAGTGGTGGGTCCAAATTCTTGTGAAGTTTTCATATGGAAAAGTATAAACCACAGCTCACCATACACATGTTAAGTTATAAAACTATATACACATATATGCGTTTGTATCTAAATAATTAAATAATTGTATGTAATGAATATCTGAAATAACAATTGTAACTATGCTTGAAATATGACTAGTTTTGTATATCCAACATATATATGAATATATGTTCATATGTGCATGCATGTATACTTGTGTATATATATGTATACATGTATGTGTGTATATGCTACATATATAGCATGCACACTGGTAACTTACTATGTGCTAGTATGTCTCCATTAGTTCAGGTGGCAACCTAGAAATCCCACATTTTTTCTTAATATAACATAGATATTTAAATCTAACCTTTGAAATAAGAAACAAACAGGGGCGCCTGGGTGGATCGGTCGATTAAGCGTCTGACTTTGGTTCAGGTCATGATCTCACGGCTCATGAGTTTGAGTCCCACACCAGGATCTGTGCTGACAGCTTAGAGCCTGGAGCCTGCTTCGGATTCTGTCTCTCTCTCTCTCTCAATCTCTCTCTCTCTCTCTCTCTCTCTCTCTCTCTGTCTCTGTCTCTCCCCTGCTCATGTTCTGTCTCTCTCTGTCTCTCTCAAAAATAAATAAACATCAAAAAACATTTACAAAGAAACAAACATAAGTGAGGTGTAATAATGATCACTTTATACTTAAAGGCACAGCACAAGGAATACAGTCAATGATACTATAATAGTGAATTTACTCCCTTTTTAACATTGAGTGCTATTCAGTTGTATGCATAGGGTACATTTTGTTTACCCATTCTTCCATCAATAGATGCTTGAATTTCTCCCACCTTGTGGCTATGACAAATAATGCTGCAATAATATGGGCGTACAGATATCTTTTTAATACTCTGGTTTCAATTCTTTTGAGGATGTACCCAGAAGTGAAATTGCTGGATCACATGGTTATTCTGTTTAATTTTTTGAGGAACTGCCATACTATTTTCCATAACAGCTGCATCATTTTGAATTCCCATCAACAGTACACAAAGGTTCCAATTTCTCCACGTCTTTGCCGGTACTTATTTCCTGTTTATTGGTAGTAAACATACTTGTGAATGTGAAGGGGTATCTCTTTGTAGTTTTGATTTGCATTGTCCAAATTATTAGTGATGTCTAGCCTCATTCATGTGCTTCTTGGCTACTTGTCTGTCTTCTTGGGAAAAATGGCTATGCAAGTCCTTTCTCCATTTTTTTTTTACACCGTGTTGTTCTCTTGTGTACCCTGTTGACATGTAGGAGTTCATTATCTGTTCTGGATATTGATTATTTACACATTGATGATTTGTAAATAAGTTCTCCCATTTTGTGGGTTACCTTTTCACAAAAATTCAATTTCAATATAGTCAATTTGTTTTTTCTTCTTGCTTGTGCTTTTAGTATCATATCTAGCAAAGCTTTGCCAAATAGAATGTCATGAGGCTTCCTCACTTAAAAAATAGTGCACGTTACTAGTACTCTGGGAAAACTGTCATGGGGATGCGGTTCTCCATCTGTTGTTTTACTTCCTTCGTCTTCCTGCTACGCCTTTTCTCAACAGGTGAGCCTGCATACCCCACGCTTGTATTGCTAAATTCCTTTGAACAATTTCACATAAACTGCACAATTACAATCACACCTCATCTTAGCAAGTAGTGATCTACACTGGTACAATGACACAAAGCAATTCCAACAAATGTGTTTATTCTCTGTATCCGATTTACTCTCCTGTCTTCACTGCAGATTTAATTTTGATATTTGAATGGCAGTAATGGTTACACTGCGGTTGGCCATCACAAGAGAGACAAGCTTTTCAAGCAAGTGAAACATTTATTTAGTGGGTTTCAATAAAAAAAAATCTTTAATTCTTTAAAACATTGCCATCTGTTTTATCTTTGGAAACACCGTGGTTTATTAACCTCTGATTGCCTCTCCACCTTTACAATAATTACATCCACTTTGCTGGTAGAGTTTAAGTGATACAACTTGACATCCTGTATTTAAGAATGCTATCGTCTCCATTGACAAAAGGAAACCTGAGTTCACAATGGTGTCCCTGCTATCAGCTGTGGCTTGCGGAAACAAGCCATAGACTGACCTAAACGACAAAGTCAGAGTGTGTTTCACCAGCAACATTCTCACAAGCTCAGTGAACAGAGGACTGTTTGGCTTGCTCAAGGAATGAAGTCATCTTGTGGGTTCCCTCACACAACAGATCTATCCTTGCATGTCCGCGTTCTGAGTTATTTGATCATTTTCCCCACACTCTGCCAAGGGAGTTCTTATATTTTTACTCATTTAAGGTGAGCCATTCCAAGCTTCCAGGATCATCCTAGTAGTCTATTATGATTGGTGACTGGTATTAGAGAAAGGAAGTAAAATCCTAAATGAAAAGAGAGCCCTCTTACTCTCTGAGGGCTTTGTTGAGAGCCCTCAACAAATTGTCCTTTCTGCAGACTTAAGTTCTCATTCCCTGTTATTCTATAGCCCTTGGTGTCCACTCACAAGCATGCTATGCAAGTCATTAATGATTGATATTAGTGAATTACTAGAGTTGTTTTGGTGTGCATGCTACAGTGTACAGAGCTTCTTCAGTCATGCCAGCAGAGATTTGACCTCATCATTGGACTGTGGCCAAAAGAGGTGGTAGGGGTCCACTCTTGAGAGAAAAGTGTTGTCTTGCAAACCTTACCTCTCAAAATGTCAAAATATAAATGATAGGGCCGATGAGCAAAGCTTAGATAAGAATCAATACTGTTGGGGCACCTGGGTGGCTCAGTCCGCTAAGCGTCTGACTCTTGGTTTAGGCTCAGGTCATGATCTCACAGTTCGTGAGTTCGAGCACCATATCAGGCTCTCTGTTGTCAGCACAGAGCCTGGTTTGTATCCTCTGCCCCACCCCGCCTCTCTGTCCCTCCCCTGCATGCTCTCTCTCTCTTTCAAAAATAGACATTAAAAAAAAAAGGAATCAATACTATTATGTATGAAACCACAATTTTCTCTGAGCCCTAGTTCTACTACTTAGTAGGCATGTAAGTCCTCTCCAGATCTCAGCTTTTGTATATGAACTGTGGAAATCATTTGAGAGAGATAGAGAGAATTTACTATACACACTCTATCAAAATCTACATACATATACTAGATATCTATGTACACATATATGCATATACATATATACAGTTGACCTTTGACCAACACAGGCTTGAACTGTGTGGGTCCACTCACATGGAACATGTTTTTCAATACAGTACAATACTAAAAATAAGATTAATACAGTACAGGAAGTGATTTTCTCTTCCTTGATTTTCTGAATAACATTTTCTTTTCTCTGGATTAGTATAGGAACAAAATATATAATACATATAGCATACAAACATGTAGACAGTGTTATCAGTTAGGGTTCCAGTCAAAAGTAGACTATTAGTTGTAAAGTGTGGGGGGAGTCGCAATTTATATGTGGATTTTTATCTGCACAGGGTTTGGGGCCCCCTAACTCCGACATTGCTCAAGGGTTAGAGAGAGATGGAAGAGAATTGAGAATCAGTTCATTATTGGAATTTTAGGTTACAATGTGAGAGTTAGGTATGAAATAAATGACAAACTAACATAGAATGTGCCCCAAAGTTTTGCGAGGAAAACAAAAGATGATGATGATGATGATTAATTTCACCTCTTGAAGAAAAAGTTAGGGGAGTGGGCACAAGGACTATTTTTAAGTAATCAAAAGGGTACTCTTGTAAGAGCTATTGGAAGTATAGAATAAAATCCCAGATGAGAGAATTAAAGTTGATGGATACAAATTATGATGTGGAAAATTCTGTATCAAAGTGATAATATTCTTGAGACTACAGAAAAAAATGGACTAAAACTCCTCTAAGCAATTAACTTTTGATTATGAGATCCTAGTGTGTTATCAAGCCCCATTATAAGTTATAATTAAGTCATGCTATATTTAATGGACTATTCCGGAACAAGAAATATTAATATACATAATATGCATTTCTTTATTAAAATGATTTGTACCATAATATTTATCACACTTTCATTTAGAAAAAATAAATAATCACTGACAAATTCAAAACAGCCTAGAGGTATGGATTCATTTATAAAAATAAATACAAAACGTGACACTATTTTCTCACACCCAGTATGGCTGAAAGTCATGGCTAAGATGTATTGATGTTTTCTCCATTTTGCCTTTTATTTATTGCAGATTTATTTTTCTACTATTAATCAATGTTAAAGTAACTTAAATAAACTAAAGCGACATTCTTTATTTTGTTCTGTTTTTATGAGACGTGGCTTTGGTACACGTAATAGTGATTAAAGTTTTACACAAAATACCATTTATAAAATGCCAAGAAGAAATGAAAACTTTAAATATTTATTTCAAATGTCTAAATGAATTTGTACCCAGGAAGTTTTCATCCATTTGAATCCTGTTATTTTACTACCAGTTAGTAAATATATTAAATTAATATTGGCGAATAACATTTTCATGCATTTTTACCACATACCTATCTACAAGTAGCCTGAAGCATACTGGCTACAGAATTACTAGAAACCTAAAACAATTATCTCTCATTCAAAATATTTCTACCTCTCTTGATTTTATTTGTGATAACTTTGTTTTTTAAAATAATGCCTTGTGGCGCCTAGGTGGCTCAATCAGTTAAACCTCCAACTTCAACTCAGGTCATGATCTCACCGTTTGTGAGTTCGAGCCCGAGCCCATGTCAGGATCTGTGCTGATGGCTCAGAGCCTGAAGCCTGCTTTGGACTCTGTCCCTCCCTTACTCCTGCTCTGTCTCTGTTTCTCTCTCAAAAATAAATAATCATTAAAAAATAAAATAATAAAATAAAATAAAATAAAATAAAATAAAATAAAATAATGCCTTAAACAATTTCCAGAGGGATGGGTGAGACATGACAACACTGAAAATGAAAATGTTACCTGATGTGAGAGGTTAATTTTATGTGTCAATTGGGCCAGGCCATGGTACCCAGATATGTGGTCAAACATCATTCCAGAAATTTCTATGTAGATTTTTTTAAAGATAAGATTAACATTTAAATCAGTAGACTTCAAGTGAAGTGGATTATCATCCATCAATCAGTTGAAGACCCGAGTACAATAAAGACTGATGTCCTGAGCAGGAGGGAAGTGTCCCAACAAACTGCCTTCAAATGATTGGTAACATCAACTCTAAGTGTTCAGCCTGTTGGCCTATCCTGCAGAATTCGAACTGATGGATATCCACTCACTGCCCTGTGTGCAGTATGATAACTTCACTCTCTTCCATCCCCAGCAGCTTCAATCCACAGACTCTCTGGTTTTTTTGCATTCTGTAAGAAAAACGGGCTAGTCCTCAGGCAGGGTGAAATGACTTCAAGGTACCAGACGGGGAAAGGACCTGAGGCTCTGAACTCTTCCTTCGTAGATATTTGCCTTATCCTTCTGCACAATTTCAGCTCAGTTCCAGGGACAACTTTGGCCACCATTCCTAAGCCTTTGCGAGTTTTCTTCTTCAATGAGGTAGCATCTTGACCTTCCCCACTATGAATTTAGGGTTCCACGTGGCCTTCTCCACTATGAATTTAGAGTTCCACTTACTTGCATCTGCCAGGTCAGCTGGGACTATTCCACTGCCTTCAGGCTTTTGAGATTTTATTGTTTTCATCATTCATTTATTTACTTTTAATTTTTTTAATGTTTATTTATTTTTGAGAAAGAGACAGAGTGTGAGCAGGGGAGGGGAGGAGGGATAGGGAGACCCAGAATCTGAAGCTGGCTCCAGGCTCAGAGCCTGATGCGGGGCTCGAACTCACGAATGGTGAGATCATGACCTGAGCTGAAGTCAGACGCTTCACCGACTGAGCCACCCAGGGGCCCCATATTTTTCTTCATTTATATTTTTCATTTTTTTTGTGTGGAGTCATCTGCTTAACAAGCCCACTGTTGTCATTTTAGGGGGGTTTTCTGAGGCAAAGGAAGTAATCCATATGTTCAATCCAGTGATCTATGTGAAATGATCACAGGCTCTTGAAAATAGCATTTTTATAGTGTTGCCTATCTATAATTTGTTTATATCCTTCAGGTGCTCGATACTAAAATAGGAAAACACGGAAGGGCCATGATGAATATGGACAGAAAAGTCAAATACTGCTAGTAAGTGACATTTCACATACAACCTGGATGATATTACAGTGCTTGAAGAAGAGGTTTCTTTCAAAACTATTTGCTCTTGTCATAGTCTATTAGCCACACATATGAAAATGATAATGTAAATTTCACCTTTGTCTCAATTGAAGAATACTATCAAAGCCAGGAAAATAAAATAACAGAACACAGTGCAAAGTATTTATGGTGCGCTAGACCATCTTGTACTTTCGATATTATCAACTTTCTCTTCCCAGAAAGAGAAGCTTGAATAAACTTTTCAAAGAGGCACTGGAACCGGTCCCCTAAACATTTACTCAGTAAACAACCCTAAGTTTGTAAGGATGTAATTGACTAGCAGGTCTCTAATATACTGAAATGGACTTGCCTTGTTTTAAGCTAATATTTTAGAAGTTCTTTTCTCAAGCCATGTTTTTATGGGAGGAAGCATAAAAGTTGAATCTTCAAGAGGCAAAATATGCTTTCGGTACGTAATGCTTTAACTTGAAAGAGTAAGGACGTGTAAGTCAACGAAAATTTTATCACGTGGCAGTATTTTACCCTGCTGAATAATATAAAACTTCACTTGCAAATAATGAACTCCATGACTTAAACCTATACAAAATTTTACCAATATATAAACATTTCTTTTAGCTTTTCATTTGCTTACCATATGGGATGCAATCAAGTAGGTGTATAGAGGAACCAGTGTTAGCAATTATGTGGCAATTTTCTAGTAATTAGCAGAAAGACTTTTGTTGCTCTGAAGGTAGAAATACAATATGGGAGAAAACGGGATATAAATATGAACTAAAGATCTGCAAAATCAATATCAGCATCCTCGGTAAAAGAAACTAAGTGTACCAAAAATGCACTGTTATTTCACCATCTAATATCATAAATGAATACATTGAAATGACCTCCGTTGCATGACCTACAGACACTGGGAATACTTTTTGTTTCTACTAATGGTAAACACGACCTCTGTTTATGTCATTGAGATAAGGTCACCCGACTTGGAATGAAAAGTAAAACTTCATGACTGTTTTTCCTTATACACATAACCAGATTCAGATTTCCTTATACACCTAACCAGATACACAAAATCAGATCGAGCTTAACTTGAAGAAGAGAAAAGTGTTCAGATGCAAACTCAAGAGGATGAGAACGAAACAATACAGCACAGAAAGAGAAATCTCTAGATTTCTGGATTTCTTTTTTTTTTTAATTTTTAATTTTTTTTAAGAGAGAAAGAAAGGCAGAGTGTGAGCGGGGCAGGGGCAGAGAGAGAGGGAGACACAGAATCCGAAGCAGGCTCCAGTCTCCGAGCCGTCAGCACAGAGCTGGACAAACTGTAAGATCACGACCTGAGTCGAAGTGGGACCCTTGGATTTCCTTAATTTACATGGCATAATATTGAAACTACAGGGATGTAAAACATATAGAGAAAAGTTTAGTCCCTTACATGGATTTTAAAAATTAGAAATACATTTATTGGAGAAAATCCAAATCAAGTGTGAGCCACATGTATTCAATGTCATTTATCCCATTTTATCTAGTTAGTGTTTAAAAACACTAATGTATTGAACCCAAATCCCAAGTTATTTATTTATTTCAAAGAAGATTAGTTTATTAATTTAGAATGAGACATGTATCCTGTTAATTCATGCTACTATCTCCTGGAAGAAGATCGTTGACAGAGACCAAATTAAAGACAAGAATGGTGCTAAATGACAGGAAAAAAATAGAACAAAAAAAAAATAAGACCACCAAAGAATATCTCTATGAAACGATATATATATATATATATTATTTCTGTACACTCAGGCCTAATTTTATGTTAAACTAGGAACAACAAGAAACATGAAGAAACTATTTCCTTTATCGTTTCTCAGTGATTTCCTGCTTTCTCTACACAAAACCTACCAATCTTTTTAAACACACTGTTATTTTGATGAGGTTCCAATTTGAAGGGAATATTATGTGAACTTAAATGCTCAGCTTTAGTAGTCCTTTTGAGCCATAATCACAAAACGGAATATTGATAACAATTTCTCCAAATGCTAAATTCTGCAGATGACCAATCCCATTTCTCAAATGATGATTTCTCTTTGCAACATTTCAGGGGAAAAAACATTCTGTTTGGAGTATGTTACCATCTATTCACAGGCTATCAGAAGGTATCATTTTCTCAGCACTGGTTGATTTTCTAACGACCCCAACAATATGAATGAATCACAAACAAACACAAAACACGTTACTTTTCTCGGAGAGAAGAAATGCCATCGTTTGCATTTTTTCAAAGCAAGAGAGAAAGTTGGATCTGACAGTAGGTAGGAAATAAAGAAGAAAGGAAAGCAGGAAGAAGAAAAGAGATTACACATGCTATGCCAATTAAAAGTATATTCTCTTCTTAGCCTATATGAGACCAAGCCTTTCAAGGCTTACCAAACCTACTTACACCTAAAAGTTCATAAAAATAATAAGAAATAAAATAATGATGATGATAACAATAATAATAATAAATGATAATAAAAATAAATGATGAATAATAAAAATGTCAAGTAAGAATAGGCCATGTAGGCACAGAACAACATTTGATATAATGAACTGGTCTTTAAAGTCCACAATTCCAAATTCCTTTATTCAAAATTTGGGTAGCCATATATTTTGTCATCACCAGTTTTATCAAAATTAAACATTGTTTTATTAATAATTAGTGGCAAGGCAATTTGACCCCCAGCTACAAGATTGAAGAAATGGCACATATTGCCATCTGCTATGGACCGAATGTGTGTCCTCACAGCATTCCCATGTTGAAATCGTAAACTCCAAGGTGATGGTATTAAGAGGTGGAGTGTTTAGGAGGTGAATAGATCATTGGTGGAGGCCTCATGATTGGCCCTTTTAAAAAAGAACCTTGCGGCGCCTGGGTGGCGCAGTCGGTTAAGCGTCCGACTTCAGCCAGGTCACGATCTCGCGGTCCGTGAGTTCGAGCCCCGCGTCAGGCTCTGGGCTGTTGGCTCGGAGCCTGGAGCCTGTTTCCGATTCTGTGTCTCCCTCTCTCTCTGCCCCTTCCCCGTTCATGCTCTGTCTCTCTCTGTCCCAAAAATAAAAATAAATAAATAAATAAATAAACGTTAAAAAAAAAAAAAAAAAAAAAAGAACCTTGAGAGCTAGCTTGCCCCTTCTGCAATGTGAGGTTACAGTAAGACGGCTGGCTAGGAGGAAGCAGGCCCTCACCAGACATTGGACCTTCTGGCACCTTGATCTTGAACTTGCCAAGTCTCTAGAGCTGACACAAATAAATTTCTGTCATTTGTAAACCATGCCATCTATGATATTTTGTTATGGCAGCCTGAACAGACTAAGATACCAACATGTATTTCATTTTAATTGTTATATATTGGGCAGCTTAATAGCACCGATCTTTTGGCCCATTAATAGGCTATATCTCCTTCAATGTAGATCATTGGGGCACCTGGCTGGCTCAATCGGTTAAACGTCCACCTCTTGATTTTGGCTCAGGTTGTGACCTCACTCACGGTTTGTAGGTTCAAGCCTGCAACGGGCTCTGTGCTGATAACATGGAGCCTGCTTCAGATTCTTTCTCTCCCTCTCTCTCTGACCCTCCCCTGCTCACTCTCTCTCTCTCTCGAAATAAATAAACTTCAGAAAAATTTTAAAAATTACATAGGTCATCTTTAGTATTTCTCGGCACTATTTTTAGTTCTCAGCGTACAAGTGTTCATTTTTCTCAGAAGTTTTCCTAGGTATTTGATTTTTGATAATATTGTAAATTATTTCGTTTTAGTAACAATACCTGTTTGTTCATGGATACTATATATAGTATAGTATAGCTGATTGTGTGTATTAATCTTGTATTCTACAGCTTTACCAAACATTAGGTTCAGTAGCTTCTTTTTTTGTCAATTTCATAGGATTTTTCTACCTAAACTGTCAGGGTATGTACAAATATAGACAGTTTTATGATGACTGCTCCTATTTTAACTTTAATGTATAATCTGCTTGTAAAGAAGAAACCGAAAATTTCCAGAGGACAAGATGTCTGGAGGGATTTAAAACTATATTAAGTAAAATGATAAGAAAGGGATTATGTTTAAGGAGATTAAGAATATTAATAGAAATGACTCTAACTCCCTCCAGTTATTACCCTAAAACTGAATGTGACATGTGTTTTAGGTTTGCTACCAGTAATAATATATAGCGCTTTTATTTAAGGTGATGCGCAACAAAATAACTGACAAGAAGATCTGACTCCAGAAACAAATGATGTTTGTCTGCATCCATCTGTGTGTTAGAATGAGGCTATTGTCATTTTTCTTCCAACATATACGATTATACCTGTCTTATATATTTAGCTTTGTACAATACACCCTAGAGAGAGAAGATCATAGTTTGTTTCCAGAGAGTCAGAGGAATAGCAAACACTTGTATGCGACATATTATTGGAGAGTGGTACCCACTTTATTTGCAGAAGACAAAACTTGATCTGAAGAGAAAATTGCACATGGTGGTTGACAATGGGATCTACGTATCTGAAGGGCCATTACATACAAAAATGTACCCCCATCCCACCCACCTGACTTAATGTGCCTTTAAGCAAGTCATGTGGTATTGGGTTTTATGAACTCTCTTGGCCTTCAAACTTTTAACATGATGGCATTTGTCATATTATTGCCTTGTTACTGAGAAAGCCTAAATCCAAACTTCACATGTAAGTCCTGGTGACAATGTTTTGGTTCTCTTTTTCAAAATTAGAAGATAGATGATGATTCATCTTGTTGTTTCTTGAATTTGTATTTGGCGGAGTTAGAATTTTTCAAACTTTTCAGCATCTTGGCAAATAAATTTGAGATAAAGGACAATTACCGCAAGTTGGCCATGTTTATATCATGAATTATTTACTAGATTTTATTAGAAATACTTGAATAACACTACCAGAATTTATCGCATTCAGAGAAAGGGAATGGGTGCTTATTTAGACGTATTTTCACAGCAGGACTCAATGAAATTTTTATGTGAAATAAGTAACACAATTTTTAAAAGTTATTCTTTGCCTTTATTATAATTTTTCTACAAACCTAAGAAAGTTTTATATTAAATATCCTATGCAGCTGAAAGAAATAGCCATAAGATCTGAAAAAGAAATACTAAGATTCCACCCCCATGTTTTTCTAATTCCTCCTTCCCCGATTCCTGTGCACATCTCTCACTTTTAATACTATTTTTAGGGGAAAAGTGATTCTAATTAATTTTCATGTGGACTTACATATTTTGGCAAGTATTCCTGATGATTAAAACTGAGCACTCTTTCATGTCTCCATGAATATTTAGGTTAAATCAACTTAGTCCAATCATGTTTATGAAATTATCTCCATTACCAAATAAATCTGAGATATGTAGTCCTTTACGTGCAATAATCAGTGTACACAAATAAAATAATAATATAGATGAATTTAAACATAACTCATTTTCAAAACTACATCAAGTAACCAATGCTCATAAAATAGTATTTTTTCCCAAGAACTGTTTGTCTGCTTTACACACAGTAAGTCCCCAAATGATTGTAGATTTGTTATTAGTTCCCTCCTACCTATGAGAAAACAGAGACACAGAGAAACTCAGACGTGCTCAAGCTGGAAATAGTTGAACTGGGTTCACATCCAGGCTATGAGACTCCACAGGTGCCGTAGAAAATACTTTCTCTTTGTTTTTTTTTTTAATTTTAAATATTTATTTTTGAGAGAGAGAGAGAGAGAGCAGGAGAGAGACACAGAGAGAGACAGAGAAAAAAAAGGAGACACAGAATCTGAAGCAGGATCCAGGCTCTGAGCTGTCAGCACAGAGCTGGACATGGGGCTTGAGCTGACGAACCAAGATCATGACCTGAGCTGAATTCAGATGCTTAACCAACTGAGCCACTCAGGCACTTCCCCCTCTTTTTTTCAGTTTTCATTTATAGAAAGTACTTTCAATTTACATCTTGTTGAATGACTCTTGTTGAAATTAACAAATATATTTTTGGCTTTGCATTTTATGCACTACATTTTATATGGTTAATACAGTGATTCTTGTGTGTAAAAGTTTTGAATGTTAGAAATTTATAAAGATTGACCTCCAAGTTTTAACTAAGGTGTTTTTCCATTGCAAATATGAACACCATTTACTAACCTAAATCATTTCAGTATCCATAACATAGTAAGGTATGAAGAATGCTCTCATAGAAGTAATTCACAATATTTTCATGCCACGCTTTTGATAAACTTCAAACTTCAAATTGAAATCCCAGCTTAAATATGAATAGCCACCATTTCTACTGTAAAAACTGGGTACCATTTTGGATGGTTTCCAAGGTCAAGCCACTATCAAATGCTTTCAGTCGTGTGGACAATAGTAATACTTAATAAAATACACAAAGAATGTTCAAATCTCAGCGAGATAAATGTATATAGTCTTGATATTAAAATGACTAAATCTAAAGTATTAGGTTAAAGGGGATAACCTTGTAGTTAACGGATTTATTCATTTACCCACATCTGTTCAGCACCTATTATAAAGCTCACGTCAAAACAATGGGAAGGGGAAGGAAAAATAAGAAAAACAGAGAGGAAGGCAAACCATAGGAGACTCTAAATACAGAGAACAAACTGAGGGTTGCTGGAGGGGAGGCAGGTGTGAGAATCGGCAAATGGGTGATGAGTATTAAGGAGGGCACTTGTTGGGATGAGCACTGGGTTTACATATAAATGATGAATCACTAAATTCGACTCCTGAAACCATTATTACACTATATATTCACTAGCTTGGATTCAAATAAAATTTAAAAAAATAAGTGAATAAATCTCACATCATGTTATCCATGATGATGGACGATCTGTGGAGTATCTAAATCATCCATTGATTCCTCAGTCTCTTTTTAATCTCTGTTTAATTAAAAGTCAACTCTATTATTAAGCTGCTCAGAAATCAACTACCTCTCACCCTGCCCTTTTACCACCTTCATTTGCAGAGTGGAAATTTGGCTTATTTACCTCTTCTACCTCTTTTGACTGTTGTCCACCAATTTTATGGTCACTGTATCCCGTTTTTCACTGCATCTCTCTTTCTACCTAAATCTTACTGCATTGTGGATGTCTACGGCCTTAATACAGATGATTCATACTCTCCACTTTACCCACCCGCTCTCAGGATCATACCCTGAAGCCTGTCACAGTAAGTGATCATCTCCCATGTAAAAAAAAGAAAATTTAGAGATCTCATTTTCTGAACACCACCATAAAGCTGCCCTGTGATGAAAACTATCAGCTCCTCCCTAAGAGGTTCTCAAACTAACTCATCTCTAAGCCTCTCCCTACAAAAATGCAGCAATACTCTATAGCCGAAATGATAGTTCTAAAAACTTAATATGATTATAAAGTATATATATATATACTATGCATAGATCGCACTAATAAATATTTAATAAATGTTATTGCTGGCACTATTTTAAGGAGTTAGATGTTATTTGAAATGGAAAGGCAGATATGAAATAATAGTTTACGTAGTGGTGGGATATAATGTAATGAGCATTTTAGAACAATGACTCTGCCAGCTGAGCAAATTTGAAGAAGACAAATTCTATATTAGAAATGAGTAGAGACTCATTAAGAATCATTGCAATAGTCCAGGTAAGAAAGAACAGTGGCTGGTAACAAGAGGATAATGATAAATGGGGAGATAAGTGAATATATTTGAGATCTACTTAAGAAGTAGAATCAACCGGGGCACATGGGTGGCTCAGTCGGGTGAGTGCCCGACTTCAGCTCAGGTCTTGATCTCGCAGCCCATGAGTCCAAGCCCCTCATGCAGCTCTGTGCTGACAGCTCGGAGCCTGGAGCCCGCTTTGGATTCTGTGTCTCCCTCTCTCTCTGCCCCTTCCCTGTTGTCTCTCTCTCTCTCTCAAAAATAAAAATAAACATTAGAAAAAACGATGTAGAATCAATAGAACTTGATGATGGGCCATGTGTGGATGAGTAAGAAATGGGGAAGATTCTATGCACAGCTGGCAGGTCACCCTCAACATCCCCCGACACTCCCTGAATTAGGAAAGAAGTCACTGACAGCACATTTCAGGTTTGAGGTTTTGCCAATGAGAAACTTGGAAAGGGAGAAAAGCAAAGACAACTTTGACGGCAAAAGAGAATTAAAACCCATATTCTCCTGGTCTCAGGCATCAACCAGGGCTCTGGCAGGCATAATTTGTGAAGCTCTTCTGGCATTCCCCTAAAAATGTCCCTGTATGTTGCTATGGGCAATGACAATTATTGTGACAAATTTCCTTGTGTTTTGCAAATTACTGATTTTTCTAAAAACGAAGACTGAAATTGAAAGGTAGGAATGCTTTTCCAGGCCTTGACCTCTCCAGCACTCCAAAGGAATTTGAAAAATGAAATTCCTTGGAGTGCCTGGGTGGCTCAGTCAGTTAAGCAACCGAGTCTTGGTTTAGGCTCAAGTCACGACCTCACAGCTTGTGAGATCGATCAAGCCCCAAGTCTGTGCTGACAGAGTGGAGCCAGCTTGGGACTCTCTCTCTCACTCTCTCTCTCTCTCTCTCTCTGTGTCTCTCTCTGTCCTTCCCTGTGCACTCGCTCTCTCTCTCTCTCAATAAATGAAGAAACATTAAAAAAATAAAAATAAAATTTCTTGTATGAAATATCCATCTGCAGAAAAGAGTGGTTTCTATTTTTTTTTTTTCTGACTCTGGCTAAACTCAGCTCCAAATCAGAAATTGGCTGAACTTCCAATTCTGCATTATTTCCATTCTAACTCTACTGATAAGAAGTAGTTGTGTGAGGGGCTCCTGGGTGGCTCAGTCAGTTGAGCGTTGACTTTGGCTCAGGTCATGATCTCTCAGCTGACGGGTTCCAGCCCCGCGTCGGGCTCTGTGCTGACAGCTCGGAGCCTGGAGCCTGCTTCAGATTCTGTATCTCCTTCTCTCTCTGCCTCTCCCCTGCTCATGCTCTGTCCCTCTCTGTCTCAACAAAATAAAGATAAACAATAAAAAAAAATTTTTTTTAAGTAGTTGTGTGGGAGCTGGAAACAAAAAGCTTAAACAAAAGCAATTGCTCCCATAGTAGTGGGCAGACTCGTGGGCTTCCAAGGAGGTAATATTCTGCAGCTCCTCCAGCTTTTATTATTTTTTACCACAAAGTTTCTGTCCAGTACTAGAGGCACCTATGATCATTGGCATTTTCCTGCTAGTTTGATAATTGTGTTGTTTGTTTGTTTGTTGGTTTTGATTTCCTGAAAACTAAAAGGAAACGGCCTAGGAAAGGTTCTCCCAGACTTTTACAAATCAATTCTTCCAGTAATTATCAGGCATTTAATTCCTCCAGTGACCTTTTCTCTCTTTGGCTTACCCTGAATGTTGTAAACTTCAATAGACTCATCACCCAGTCCTGTAAATTATATTTAACAGTTACAAGATTAGGGCATAGAGTCAGAAAATAATCATCCAGATACTAACAACAAAAAAAACCACACCTTGACAGTGCTTCTAATGGTATTCTTAAGGATCCCTCTGAATGATATGGACTCGATGATATTGTTTTAGAAGAGGTTTGCATGTTAAGGAGAGTATCGGACTGTATTGTTCATCAGTTGAGACCCTAACGTGCGATACTAATGATTTTTCATAGATTGCCATTGAACTCTAAACTCTCCAAATGTTTGTCCAACACTTTGATCAAAAAGTAGGAGATATTTTATCATATTATCAGATGCCATAAAGCTGAGAGATTGAAAGAATAAATTGTATACTGTTAATAATTCTCTTTGCCTTGTGATTTTCGCCAAGTTTATTTTTTATTTTGTCAAGTTTATTTTGACACCTGCCAGATCCAAAACTTTAATTTATAAGAAGTCCCGGGAGATCTTTCACCTGCTTGGCACTTTTTCTTATGTTTGACATAAGACTATATCAAAATAATATTGGTGTAAATTCACGCAATATAAATGCAAGAGAGCATTCAGGCTGCAGCAGTTCATTTAATTCTTATTAACTTGAAATAGGAGGCATCTATGACCCAAAAAGAGCAATCATCTCTGTCAGCCCAGTTTTAACCATTCTGCTTTTTGAATAAGTGAATTTTGTAAGAATAATTTATACCTATCCTAAGAGCCTAATTTATGATTTCATTGGTGACCTATTAAGCACTCAGCTCTGTACTCTGCCCTGTGATTATTAAAGATATAACTTTTTGGTGTGATAAATTAGGATCAATTCAGGAAAGAGTAACAGATATGAGTAAAAAAATCGAAGTGAACTAGAAATAAAAAGATAAGTAACCACTATATCTTCCTATGTCCTGTGAAGTGTCACAATGGGACTTTGCAAATGAAGTGACTTGAATTTAATCCCCGTTCTAAATGTACTCTCTATGCATTTACAAGTTTCTCCAAAAGTGAATGTGGATGGAAACAGTGCTTTAAAACCATTTCAGAATATGCTCCACTGGTGTTAATTCTGAAATGAAGAAGGCTGATTCGCGCCGGACTATGTTTCAAAATAAAATTGCCCATAAATATACAGTTCTATCCTGACAAATTCATGTTTTACAAAAGTTTCCATAATTCTTTAGTAAAGCATTAAACTCACTTCACTGTTAAATTATAAAAGAACAAAATGATCTACAGGCTTTTGCTTTAAAGAAATGACAGGGATGGCCACTACTTAAAGAAGATCACTATCTTACGGGAAGCACTGTATATGATAATCACTCTACCAAAAGTGTCCATTCAAAAGAATGGCCGCATTGGGAGAAATTATCAATGAAATGTGGAGTTAGATGTGAAATCTAGGTTATTTCAAAGTCATACAGTCGTCTCCGAACCAAGTCGAGTTAAAGCAAATCTGACCAATGAGTATGACAGCAGTATCTGTCTCCATTAAGGGATGAACATACCAGAGAACCCACAATGAAAGAGTAATTGCTGATCAGTAAATAGATCAGATAGTGCACCAATTCCCTTGAATATATCCAGTGGCAAGTTTAGATAATATTTACCTGTATATCAAAGGACGGAATGTTTTTGCTAGTTGTCAAATTATAACAAATCTTAAGTATCGAGGATCTTATCATTCACAATAGATTTTCAGACACGTTTTCTTATTTGATCTTAAAATAGCCAAGTATGTAAAGCAGGCGTGTTTAATGAATTCCTACAAAGAACTGTAACAGACACAGGGAAGCTATGACAATCTAATTTGTTTTCCTCGATTCTGTCCTCCTCTCTCAGATAGACTATATTTGATTTTGCACACGAATAAGCTGAAGCAGAAAATTTAAATTGCCTGTTCATATGTGATAGAGCTCATACTAGAACCTGTTCTCCCATCATAATCCAGCAAAGTTCCACAGACTGTTTAATTCTTAGGACACTGAAAAGAAATCACGATTTAAAGCACTACAGTATTAACACATAGCGGTAAGCCTATTGCGTTGCCGAAGACTATCTGAGAACAAAGGTTGGCAAACCACAGCCTGTGGGCCACCTGCCCGATTTCACAAATACTGTAATGTTTTTTTTAGGACATAGCCACATCCACTCATTTCTGTGTTGTCTATGGCTGGTTTGTACCACGAAAGGAAATGTTGAAAAGCAACCCTAGAGACCATCTGTACAGGGCACCTGTGACATTGACCATCTGGTCCTTTCAGGAAAGACTTGCTGACCACTGCCTGGAATCCACGAGAGCCGCCAGCAATTTCAAATTACAACACAATAGTAGTAAAAAGCAGCAGCTCACAATCCGGAAGGATTTCAAAACCTGGAGCTTCTCCCTGAGGAGTAAATGGCTTAAACTCCACATGGGGCACCCCAACTTTTAAGTTCCACACCTGAGAGATGAGCCGCCAAAACATAAGCTTTGAAAACCACCACAAGACCCACAAATAACAGCGAACTGAGAAACCTCTCTTAAAGGGCCTAAACGCCCCCGGGCCAAGCCTGAAGGAGCCCTTTGAAAACTCCCAGACTTTCCGAGAAAGAAGCTCATTTGCTAACCTTAAAGCCATGGCTTGAGGGTCAGGGCCTGTCGATGTGCTCCTGAGAGGGAGGCTGGTGGGAACCACCATTTCTTCGTCTTCTTTCCAGCCAGTACCAACTTGATGCATCCCCGCTGCCTTGCCAACAACTTGGGGGAAAAAAAAATCTGGCACAAGCAACAAAGGGTCAAGAATTTGGACGATGTCACCCTTACTGTGACAATCACGGCAACAAAAATGAAGCCAACTACAAATCCTTGACTTCTCTTATCAGAGAGCTGCACCGCAGGGAATCTCGCAAGCAGACTGCCCCCACGGAAATCTGCAGACAGGTGAACCCAGTCAGTCACAGCTCCGTCTGCTCGCCTGGAGGGCTTACAAGGTAATTGGAAGAATTGCTGGAGATCCTGTGGGCCAGCAGGAGAGCCTAAAAGTCCTGGGAGTTGCATTCTTTTGGAGATTTCCTCTCTGCATCCCGGGGTAAAGAGCCAAACAACAGAAAAGGAAAGGGAAAGGGGAGGAAAGAATAAAGAATAGAAGGAAAGGAAGAAAGCTTTCCTGTATTTCTTTTTTTTTAATGTTTATTTATTTTGAGAAAGAAAGAGAGTGGGAGTGTGTGCACGTGAGCAGGGGCAGGGGCAGAGAGAGAGGGAGAGAGAGGACCCCAAGCAGGCTCCGTGTTGTCAGAACAGAGCCCAAAGTGGGGCTCAAACTCAACCTTACGGAACCCTGAGATCATGACCTGGGCCGAAATCAGGAGTAGGATGCTTAACCGACTGAAAGACCCAGACCCCTTTTGTATTTCTGGCCGAGGGCCATATGAAGCTATAGCCAGAATGTTCTTCATGGCCCTGTGGAGCGGCCTATCACCATGTCTGCTTGCCAGGGGAGACCTTACCAGAAACACACCCACCTGGAGACAAGGGCATTGTCACTCTAACTCTCCCTAGATTTCTATCTCACCTGAGGGAGACAGAGCTGAGAAATCGTTGTGAAGGTCACAGCACAGGGACACAAGCCATAAAAAGAGATTAATCATACACTGAAATGTAATCCTAACAGCAAAGAATGCATCCTCTCCTTCACACCTTATCACCACCTCATCAAAGCTCCAGAAAATGAAAGTGGATTACAGATGAAATAATCACAAGGCATTGGCTTTATGTAAGGAGACCCAAAGGACACTAGAGGAATTTGAAACAAATGGAAAACAACTATTAACATGACAAATATTATTCATATATGTCGGTAATCACTTTCACGTGTATGATATAATCATTAGAAACAAAAGGTAAGATTGGATATAAAAAAAAACACCACATGTTATATATAAGAAACCCACTTTATTTTTTTAAATGTTTACTTATTTTTGAGAGAGAGAGAGAGAGGGACAGAAAGAGAGGGGGACAGAGCATCCGAAGCAGGCTCTGTGTAGACAGCAGAGAGAGCTCAATGCAGGGCTCAAACTCACAAACTGGGAGACCATGACTTGATCCAAATTTGGACACTTAACTGACTGAGCCACCCAAGTGCCCCAAGAAACTTACTTTAAGTGTAAAGACTCAAATAAGTTAAAAGTAAAGGGATGGCAAGGTGTACCATGTTAATATTAATAACAAAATCTCTTTAATCAGTATATACATTTCAGAAAAAGTGGACTTTAGAAGAGGGAAAAGCACCAGGTGTGAAGAGGGAGCTATAGACAGATTCCTCCATATCTTTAGATAGATAGTGATATATAGATGTGTACACTTATCTGTATATCTCTATATAAATAATTATATGCTTATATATCTATATCTATAGAGAAGATTGATAGAGATAAATAAGTCAATTCTCCATGAAAATATAATTTTGCATGTGTGTGCCTCTTACAAAAAAACACAAACCTAGGAAGGGAAAATACTTACAGAAGTTAAAGAATAAATAGTCAAGTCCATTATTTACTTTGAGACTTCAACACCCTCTTTTAGTAATTGACAGTTCAGGCAGCATTAAATCAGAAGTGATATAGTTGGCCTGACCAGCCTTATCATTCAATCAAATTGACATTTATAGACTATGCCATCCAACAGCAGCAGAATACATATTCTTCTCAAACTCCCATGGAATGTTCACTAAGATGGCAACAATCTTGATGATCAAAACACCTTGGCAACCTTTAAGGATAGAAATCCTACTAAGTGTATTTTGTTACCAAATGGAATTAAAAGAGAAGTCTATATGAAAGATACCTGGAAAATTCCCAGATATTTGAAGAACATAGTACACACTTCTAAATAATATATGGGACAAAGAATAAATCTCAAAAAAATTATTTTTTCAAATTTACTTTAATGTTTATTCATTTTTCAGAGGCAGAGACCGAGCGCAAGTGGGGGTAGGGCACCGAGAGAGGGAGACACAGAATCTGAAGCAGGATCCAGGCTCTGAGCTGTCAGCACAGAGCCCCATGCAGGGCTCGAACTCATGAATCGTGAGATCATGACCTACTGAGCCACCCAGGTGCCCTGTAAATCCAAAAAATCTTAAAAATTAACAGAAGTGAAATAAAGATACCATTGCAATGAAATTTAAATTTAAATGTTATGAAAAATGACATAAAATCAATAATCCAAGTTTCCACCTTAGAAAATTAGACAAAGAATAATTTAAGACAAAAGCAAGCAAATCATAAAATCAGTTAAAAAAAGATCAATGGAATTGAAAAAAAACACATAAAAACAATAGGCAAAATCAGTAAGATCATAGGTAATTTCTTTCTTTGTCTTCCCCCTCCTCACCCTCCTCCCCCTCCCCCCTCCCTCTACCCCCTCCTCTCCCTCTCCCTCTTCTTCTTCTTCTTCTTCTTCTTCTTCTTCTTCTTCTTCTTCTTTCTCCTTCTTCTCCTTCTTCTTCTCCTTGAGAAAGAGAGAGAGAGAGAGAGAAAGAGAGAGAGAGAGAGTGATTGCAGGAGAGGGGCAGAGGGAGAGAGAGTATCCCAAGGAGGCTCCATGCTCAGCACGGAGCTCATGGACAGGATAGATTCCATGACCTGGGAACATGACCTGAGCTGAAATCAAGAATTAGACCCCCAACTGACTGAGCCACCCAGGCACCCCAAAAGAAAGGTGATTTCTTGAAAGAATCAATACAACTAACACATGTCTGCAGGACAACCAAGGGGGGAAAAAGTGGAGACACATATTATAAATATTAGAAATAAAAGAGGGGTTATCAGTCTTCATTCATGAACATTAAGGATAATAAGTGAAAACTGTAAAAATCTCTGACCACAGATTTGATAAATTAGATAAAACAGACCAATTCATCGAGACACAAACTGCCAAACTCACACAAGAAAAAGTAGATACTCTGTGTAGGTCTTTATCTATTAAAGAAATTGAATCACTAATAACATTATAAAAAGGAAAACAACAAGCCCAAACTATTTCATTTGTGAATTTTATCAAATATTTAATAAAGAATGATGCCATTTCTCTACTCTCTCTTCAACAAAAAGTAGAAGTGAAAGGAACTCTTTTTTTTAAGTAATCTCTATACCCAACATGGGGCTCAAACTCATAACCCCAAGAGCAAGAGGCACATGCTCTACCAACTGGTACAGCCAGGCACCCTAAAAGGAACTCTTCTTAACTCATTCTATGCTCATTCTATGCGGCTAATGAGCATGGTATTGTCATAGATGGATGGAACTGAAAAGAGAGCCCAGGGGAAAGAAATACACATATGCTCACTTGATGTTTGAGAAAGGAGCAAAGAGAATTCAGTGGAGAAAGGATAGTCTTCTCAGCAAATGGTGTTGGAACAATTAGAGGTACACATGGAAAAAAATAAACCTAGACAAAGACATCATATCTTTCCCAAAATTTATTCCAAAATGGATCATGAATATAAATATGAAATACAAAACTACAAAAATCTTAGAGGAGGACGTTGCAGAAATCTATGTGACCTTGGATTGTTTCATCAATTTTTGATGCAACATCAAAAGCAAGATCCATGAAAAAAAATTGATCAGATATACTTTATTAAGATAAAATCTTCCACTCTGCAAAAGACAGTGTAAAGGAAATAAGATGACAAGCCACAGACTGAGATAAAATGTTTGAAAAACATATCTGAAAAATATATTTTATCCAAAATACAGAAAGAGCTCTTTTTTCTGTATTTTACCCAAAATACAGAAGAAAGAATGCTTAAAACTCAACAAAACAACCTAATTAAAATATGGGCAAATGATCTGAACAGACTTCTCACAAAAGGAGATGTACAGTTGGCAAATAAGAATATGAAAAGATGCTCATCATAATTTATAATTAGGGAAATGCGAATGATGAGAGACAACTGCAAACCTATTCGAATGGCTAAAATCCAAAAGTTCCTGATACCAAATGCTCGTGAAGGGGAAGAGCAGCAGGAACTTTCCTTCACTGTTGGTGGAGATTCAAAATGGTACGGCCATTTGCGAACACAGTTTGGTACTTTTTAGTAAACTAAACATAGTCTTACCATATGATCAAGCAGTCGTGCTCCTAGGTTTTTACACAACCCATTTGAACATTTATGTCCACACAAAAACCTGTATAGGAATGTTTATATGACCTTTATTCATGATAGTAAGAAAGGAAGGCAACCAACAAGTGCCACTACAGGTGAATGGGCAAACTGTGGTACCTCCATAAAATACTATTCAGCAATACAATAAATCAGCTATCAAACCACAAAAGGATATGAGGTACCATAAAAGAACATTGCTATGTGAAAAGAGCCAGTCTAAAGGACTATCTGTTGTATGATTCAAATTATAAGGTATTCTAGAGAAGGGAAAACTATAGAGAAAGTAAATGACCAACAGCCTCCGGATTTGGGGGGAAAGGGAAGGACGGTTAAATAGGAAAACCACAGGGACACTTTTAGGGCAAGGAAACTATTCTGTGTGATGATGTGATTGAGGTTATAAAATACTACACTTTTGTCAAAACCCACTGAATGTATAGCATAGAATTAACTTTAATATATGCAAATAAAAATATTTAGGATGTTGGGGGCATCTCAGAATGTGACAGGAAATACAAGTGTACGATATAACTATGTAAATCCATGAAACAACCTCACTGAAAGATGCAGGGGTGGGGGAGGTGCTGACCCAAGTAACTATGGAAATAACTGGAGTCTGTAAAACTAAAGGTAAAAGAAGTTATACAGAAGGCCTATAATCTAGGTGATAACCCTTTTGTCCCAAAGGGGAAACTGGCTCACAATCTTAACATTGCTGTAAATGTGTATTAGAATTGAATAGTCAAGTAAATAAATGACAGATATAAGAAGCCAGTTTTCTTATTGTTGGAGCACAGTTCAGATACAATAAGCAAGTGCGGAAGGCTAGAATGATATATGAGCTAGTGGCTTAGTGTTGGAAACATGAGCATAAACTCATATTTTGCTTAATGCAAATGCAAATATTAATGTATGGAAATATGATTAAGATATGTGTATATGCAAATAACAGTAAATACACGCATATATTTCCTTGCTCTGTTAGCTGAAAAAGCCTAATAGGAAAGCAACAATATCCCAATAGCAATAGCAGTACCTATTGCCCAAATCTTGGTTTCTAATACCATTCTCCAATAAAATTTACCATATCTCTTTGGAGAAACGGATACTCCTGGGAGTAGAGGAAGGAATATGCAAGATAAGCCTAGAGCATCTAGTAGTGCTAAAAAGTGAGGAAGTGCTACACACACACATACACACACATACGCGGGACTATGTCCTAAGGACACAAAAGCCAAAGATAAGAACTCCCAATGGCCAAAGCTGGAAACATTTGAGCTGCAAAATAAAGTACTATGGTATTATAACCCAAAATATAACATAGATATCTATGAGTATATACTGATATAAATAAACCAATGATTAATAAGTAAATATGTTGTGAGAATAGACACATATCCCATAAAAGTTACCCTAAAAATTAGGCACTCATTCTGTCCTCAATGAGGGGAAGAATAATTTTCCATGTCCTAGGTGTGGGCTACAGGTAGGTACAACCTTCCAAAAAATATAGTATAGAAAGGGAAGAAAAAAGAATAACTTTAGAGTGGAGATAACTGACAAACACTACCTCAAACAGGTACTCAAGGTCAACATCAGCAGTAATAAACCATGCTGATAGTATGCACCCTTGTTTTAACATATAATGAAAATAGCAGTTTACGTCAGTGCAATTCCTCCCCTAAACCGATGACCCCAGTCTGATCATTAGGAAAGCACCAGTAAAAATCAAGATAGAGGGACATTCTATGAAATACCCAACCAGAGCTACTCAAAACTGTCAAGGCCATGAAAAACAATGAAAGCCTAAGACACTGTCATAGCTAAGAGGAGCCGAAGGAGCATGAAAACAAAGTAACGTGGTAGGTATCTTGCATGGGACCCTGGAACAAGAGACATCAGGTAAAGTCTAAGGAGAGTTGAATAAATTATGAATTTTAGTAATGATGTATCATTGTTGGTTCATTAATTATATTAAATGTAAAGTGTTAATACTAGGGGGAACTGCACATGCTTATGGGAAGACTATACTGTTTTCATGACTTTTCAGTCAATCTAAAATTGTTTTTTTAATGTAAGTATATTCAAAATGTTCTTGCAAACAGGTATTTGTAGCCAGAGTTGCCTCATAAATCAAACACTACGTAACACTGACTGAAAAATAAATGGTGCCGCTTGAGTTGGGCAATATGGCGCTCTCTTTCTACAGGGGGATTATGATCTCTAAAGGGATTATGCAAAAGGTGTTTATTTTGCACCATTACTGGTATTCACTACTTGTGTGTTTGGTGCAGCCCTAGTTTTGCGGTAACTCTCGTGTCCCTACCAATTGAGCAAGGTATCACAAGAAAATTCTAACATCCAAAGAAATTCCACTGGGTTGGAGGTAAATGTGTGAGAGGTGCAGTATGGTATCTGCAGAGATCATGTGAATGACCATATCCTTATCAGTCTTCTTCAAACCAAGCTCAAATATCACCTTCTTGTGAAGCAAAGTGGTCCCTCACTACATTCCTCTGCCATATCCCCGACCGCCATAATGAGCCAGGGAGTGGTTCCCTTCACCATGTTCCAAATCCACTTTATACTTCCCTCCAATAGCATCTGGACTGATAATTGTATTGCTGTGCACCTACCTTCTTTCATTTAGAATATGTTTTCGGTGTTAAGAGACTTTGTGTTATTCTCCTTGATTTTCTCAGCATCCGCTAAAGTGCTTGCCCTATGACGGGTACGCAATACATATGTACTGCTTGGGATTAAAAAGGGAAGTTGAATAAGTGAGAGGGCTCCTCCTAGGAGGAGAATATATCAGAATAGATTCTCACTATCTTACGCTGTGGCTTCAGCACCCAACTATGTATGTAACACTATTATACAGTGCACAGCTCTGTGTAGTACTTAGGCTAAGTGTGTGTGTGTGTGTGTGTGTGTGTGTGTGTACATTTATGTTACTTAGTGTACAGAACCAAATCATCCTAAAAATGAAATGATATAGGGATCACCTAGATATCACATTTTAAAGATATTTAATGGTATTCTTCAAAAGGATCTTTGGTGAAAATAATTGCTTAAGTAGTAAAATACCTTTTAAAATTTGCATTTTCACTTCTTGATATTTTTAGTGGTTGAGGGACACTTTAGGGACATATTGACTTACAGGTGGTTGAACAGTGGTTTAACTGTCTGAGATTTAACTTTTGAAAAAAAATTAACAATGCTATTATATTTCCAAAGGATATCTACTAAATACTTGAGTATTCCAAACCAATATCCCTTGACTCTTCTATTATTAATGCAAAGCAGTGTAGGTATGTTATTTAAAAATTCATTATTATTCTGATCTTTTCTCATCTGGGGCAATGTCTTAAGGCAAAGGCTAATTATAAAAGCCACATCTCAGATCATTTCTACTTGAATTAAAGAACTGCCTGGAAAAAGAGAAGCCTTTGCAATTGCTTTATAAAGGTGATGATGTTGTTGAGATCCCAAGTCTCTCCATGGGACTGTTGCCATGTTTAACATATTTAATACATTTAAGCATCCTACCTATCAGAAAAGCAATTAGAGGCCATAATGGAATACTCTGATTTACTTAATGTTATATACCGTATAAAAAGAAATGAAAGTGATTAGGGAAGGGAAAATTGGGGGCTGAAGTCTACCTTAGGGAGTAGCATACATGCCGTAGAAAGTAGCATTTGGCTTTTTGAATTGTTTGGCAAGTGACAAAACAGGCGCCAGCTTGGCAATGAATAGCTCGGCGTCCATAACGCTCTTTGAGTTCAAATCCCAAGGCTTCACCCGCCTGGTGCCATCAATTTAATTAGAAAAGAGAACGCATTTTAAAGTAGCACATGATTTACAAGGGCAGGAACCCTGCTGCCATCTGGAATGTTAAATACTCCAAGATGATTCACTCAAAAAGCCTAAACTATGACTTACAGTTCTAGTTATCTCTATCGATGTCAATAAACATATTAATTTTTATTAATGTTGCAAACCAATAATAAAGAAGAATTAGAAACTCTAAGAAATGTAGAATTTTGATGTAATATAAAATTCTCTGTGGGTTGGTGCTACTGTCTTATATTCAATTGTACTTTGCACCTCTGAGCTGACGATGCTCATGTGTGCCTTGGCACAAAGCGGAGGCACAGTCTTCTAAGTACAAATGGCTGGAATGCAACTCCTGGTGGAGATCTTGGTTATGGCTTGTCAACCTTGCCTTTGTCAGAGAGGAGTCAACCCTCAGTTTACCAGTAGCAACAAGGTATTTTAACTGCCCGGTAAGGAATACATCAGTGATTTTGTGTTACAGACCGACCCCAAATTCTAATATTTTCTCAAAAAATATTACAGAGAAAGGATTTCAGACCCCTTGCTTTCCAACAAGAAAAGTAGAAAGCATGGAAAGCAGTTACTTACGCAAAGTTGCCCTTTTTAAGTGGGTGGAGATACGCAGTTCCTGATTTATTTTCTCTCTTTCTTGTTTTCTTCTTCCCTGGGTTTATTATTTTAAAGATTTGCATGTGTGGGCCCCAATCTGACCCGGAGACATTTTCAAATACAGAATTTCACGTTCAAAATGCAAATTAAATTGACTTCTATTGTTCTAAGTCGGCTGCCTTAAAAATCAATACCACATTCAAATATATTTGTAGGAAGGTTAAGAATCAATTACAATTCAGATGTGCAAAAACTTGGGGGTGATTAATATGCTTCCCAATGTGTTCATTTTATACTGTGAACTGTTGGGAGAAAGGAACCTCCACCTAGTGTTTATCTTTGAGTGAAGTAGACGTGTGCTAGAGGAATCGACAGCCTTGACCTCAGGTTCTAGTGATGGTGCCTATTACGTTGGTATTTGGGTCAACTGTTGGCCATTTGCTGTCTCCTTTAATCAAGGAATACTACATTCCGTGATAAGATAGAGACTGTGGAGTCTGATATCAGCAGGGAAAAGTTAAAGGAACCTGTTGGCCTTATTATCTTGCTTTTGTTCCTGGGACACAGATTACTGCTGAAAGATAAATCAGGGAACCAGGGCTGACATTAATGATGCTCACCTTGTGTTGCCCACACATTAGAATCCTTCACCAGTCCTGGGAGTCTCAGTGCTTGGTTCTTGACCCCGTGAATCTCAAAAGCAATGCAAATGAGGGGCGCCTGGGTGGCTCGGTTGGTCCTTTCAGCATCTGCCTCTTGATCTGGGCTCAGGTCGTGATCTCTCTGTGAGATGTCTCTGTGAGGTCTCTCTGTGAGATGGAGCCCTGCGTGGGGCTCTGCACTGATAGTGCGGAGCCAGGTTGGGATTCTCTCTGCCCCTTTCCCGCTCGTGCTCTTCTTCTCTCTCTCTCTCTCTCAAAATAAATAAGTAAACTTTAAAAGCGCAATGCAAATGAATGGCAGGTGCTGTGAATACTCCAATGGGAATTTACTGGGGGTTTAAAAAATATATTCCTGCCTCAATTTTCTTTCTTTTGCTTATTTATTTGTTAATCGTGATGATACAAATATCACACACAAGTATTTACTTGAATACCCTCTATAGGAGGATCGTCACTATGGAGAGAGAAAAATATAAGTCATATTATAAAGCTCCTAGGTTAATAACCTACGGAGCTGAAGTTTATGGAGAGACAGCATAGTGTAATGGAAACCAGCACTAGCTTGCCCAGGTGTACATTATTACTACTTATTACATGTATGACTTAAGGTGAATTTCTGTCTCTCTTTGCCTTAGTTTCCTTTTTAGTATCCTGGGAATAACACCAGCTTCTCCTTTAATTAATAGAGGATTAAACAAGATCACGCACTTTTAGGAAAGAAAGAAAAAGAAAAACACTGAGCATAGGACCTGGAAATACAAAGGCTTAAAACCAACCAACAACAAGGAGAAGTGAGAGAGATTTAGGGAAACAGCTTTGTTTGGCATATTCAGAAACATTTGAAAGAATACAAATCCTCCCATCATTAATATTTGGCTTTGTTTGGCCAGTAGCATAACTCATAAGACCATTAAGACGCAGCTACTCTTTGCGAAGCCTGGAGGAGAGCTGCACTCGTCACCAAGTCTCCTGTTTGCCCGAACCTGTCATTCTGGTCAAAAGTCACGCCTTCACTTCCAAGTGTTCCTCACCGATATTTTTCAGGCTGGGACCTGGATATTTTCTTTGCTGAGATTCTATTCAGGGTTTATAACATAGCACTCCGCTTAGAGATGCTCAGTAGATACTACTAGTGAAGAAAATCTTCGGTGTTTCTTCAATTACTTACTGAGAACGAGTGAATACAACAGGGAGAAATACGTAGCATTTTTATAGTTCACAATTTTTCTTAGCATGTGCGGATTTTATCTTCAGGTATTTATAGAAATATATTGTAGACAATATTTTATAGAGAAGAAGAAGATTTTGCTCTTAAAAACTGTGTGGAGACAAATTATTTTAACAATATGTGGTAGTGATAAGTTATTAGGAATAAATACACTATGTGATGTATCCACGTCTAATTTTATTGACACATTTAATAAAAAAACATTTTCAAAAACCGGGGGCCGGGGGGATTCTATGTAAATTGAATTAATCAAGTGCAGGTTATGTGGTAAGTTTTACAGAAAGGTAAAATTAGATAATTAGCTCTGTAGACAGAGGAAGCTTCCAGAATAATGGAAAGGTCACCTGGAATGAGAATGAAATTTCTGAAAACTGAGGTCTCATTATGAACTGGACAATTGCCTAGAACTTGCCTGAGCCCTAAGATAGGATAAAAAAAGGAAAGATGATGAAGATTTACTCAGCAGAGAACATATGGCAATGTGTTCTTAATTTTTGTTTTTTCCAAAAGAGAGAGGATAGGGGGATGTAGGTAAAAGGCAAAGGTGGGTTTTTATTTTGTAGTGTAAGAGGTGATGAGAACAATCTTCTTTGTCATTTAATTTTAAATTCCTAATATAAAATTAGAACTATGGGCATCAGATGTTAGATATTAACACAGGTCTGAAAGCTTTCTTTTGGAGCCATTAGCATGTTTCTTTTATTTCTTTCATGTAAAGCTAATATAACATAGAAATAATTAGGTACAAAGTGAGTGAACCCTTTTCTTTTTTGGATATTTTTTCCCTAAAATATCTATACCTAGAAAAAGTTGCCGTGATCTGTGGTTATAACTTAGCAGAGTATATTCCCCCCAAATAAATGTCATAGGGGAGTGATTTTCAGTCAGAACCTCTCATACATAATGCATGACTTGAGCAATTAATTTTTTCCTTTGGTAATAATGGAACATTACCTTGGAAGGGTCAAGGTGGGGAGGCAGTTAAGTAACAGCAAGCTAATTATTGTCCTGCATTAATTCATTTTCCTCTTGTCCATATTAATTGTAGAGTAATGAGCTTGGTCTGTGAGCATTTCCAAAGATAAACTTCATAATATCACAATAATTGTTACGTTAACAATAACAGATAAAATGTCATGCGTTCTTTACATTAGGCATAATTCATTCTTTATATGTATTATTTTAGTTAATTCCTATGATAGTCTGATTATCTATTCTTAATGTCCCAACTGTACAAAGAAAGATACCAAAAGAGAACATTTTAAATAATTCATCAAAGTTTGCACAACAAAGAAATGCTAGCAACTGGAAAATAATTGAAAATGTACTTCATAGACCACTTACTCTCTCTAGCATCCAAAGGACATAATATTATGGAAATGTGAATACGTACCTCAGCCCCACTCCCTTTTCTAGACAAAACATCGTGTGTAATTCTGTACCTTTATGTAATCATGGATATGGGATATTTTCCATGTCCAACCTTATTTGTTGCTGAGGTAAATCACTTAGTACTGCAGAACTCAATAGAACATATCACATTGTAAGCATTAAAGTGAATAAGCTCAAAAGAATGGATGAAATAAAGTGGTATAAACTATGTTCATATGCTCACAAATGTTTTAAGAACACTATAAATTAGACTCATTTTTTGTATTTTGCTTCCGATTTAGATGAGGAAATTGATTTCTGAACTATTTAAAATATATGGAATGCCAAATCGATTTGGTATGTTAATATATCCAGCTGGGTTATTGATTAGTTTGAACTTGAAAGAAACATCATGAAAATGTTTTATACTATTCACTTTTTACACACATTTGCATTGATCTTTCTGATGGTTACCTTGGCCCAATCCCAGACAGTTTGTATAGCTTCTGTTCACTGTCCAAAACATCGTTTTAATTTATTTTTCCCTGCATCCAAGATAAAGTGCTCTGTCGCACCCTCTCCCACTTACTGTGCTGCTTCTGGACACTTGCTGTCTGGAGACAGAGGGAAGGGGCAGAATAAACATGACTCCAAAACCTCACAGCCAGAGTCCTGTGTGACGTCAGGCATGCGACTGTTGGCGCTCTATCGTGGGCTAATGCTTGGGGTATCTGGAGACATTTTAAGGACTTGCGGTTCCCATTTGTCGTTAGCCTGTGTTATATGTTCTTTGGATGACTGATTTCAGCTCCCTCTCGGCTTCTACCTTCTGTGGAAAGTTTCTACAGCTGTAACCTCTTAACCCATGGGAAATTCATGAAATTTTGCCTTGTCGACAGCTAGGAACTGCATTTTGTCCAGCTCCTGAACTCTATCTGTTCGCCATTTCATACCATTTGGTCAGCCCTCCAACATGAGAGCTTTCTCAGAAAAGAAGGCAGTGACACATTCTAACAGGTCCTAAGGATCCGCTTTGTGATTGAGATACTAGTCTCCCTTCCTCTGGGAAATCACAATTTATCTCAATAGACAGGTGATAGATGAGATAGATAGATAGATAGATGATAGATAGATATAGATGATAGACAGATGATAAAGATAGATAGATGATAGATGATAAAAGATAGGTGGATGATAGATGATAGATAGATAGATAGATAGATGATAGATGATAGGTAGGTAGATGACTGACAGACATAACTGGAAACATAAAAGCCACATATTCCTTTCCTCTATTTATTTCTCTAGTTGGTCTCCCAGCCTTTGCTATTCAATGTCCTTTTACATCATATAAAAGAACACGAAGCTACCTTGGAGATTTTGAGTAGCCTTGTAAGTCTGACAATGCATTTGCTACTAAGTTTTGTCTTATAAACAGGAAGCAGAATTTTCATGCATTGCACATGTTTTCATATTCATGACACATCATGGGAACTTAGTCATATGAGAATTTCCACAGCTTTCATGATAGGACCCGTTTTCACTGAACAGTTTAAAGTCATTATCTTTTTTCCTCCCTGGGGATAATACCAATATGTCCAAACAAGTTAAAATTCCAAACTCATATAATTACTAGAAACATTTTGAAGAATCTTATCGTACCCAAGAACTGCCCAGTGGTGACTTATTTTGAAAAAAATCTGTTAATTCCGTATTATTCTTTAACAAAATCCAATATGGCTTCTATACATAACCAAGTAAAACAGATTGGGATTCATTGTTATACTGAGAAATATTTATTGGTCCACTTACTATGTGCTACAATTTTAGACAAGAACAAATGAACGAGACAGACAATTCCTTACCCATTAGGGTTTACATTCTAATCAGTGATAAAGACATAACAAGTAAAAAAATGTACGTATGTATTATGATACCAGGTGGCTAAGTGATTTGAATAAAAACAAGACAGAGCATGGGCCACAGTAGAGGACAAGAGTCAGGCAGGCCTTTCAGAGAAAATCACCATTGATCACAGAGCCGAACGAAGGGCAGGAATGAAAAGGAAAAATGTTGGGGACAGATTGTTTCAGGCCTAGAACATGAGACCAGAAGAGTTAAGAAAATACAGAAATGGGAGGGACAGAATGCCACGTGACCTTATATGTCAGGTCAGAAAGTTGGTTTCTATTTCCAACATGCCGTGGAGCCGGCGTGATCCCTCAGTCCTAGAAGATAAAGGGGTCTGTGTGTTCCAGCAGAATGACATCAGCCATCATCACGAGGGGGTTATTTACTGGGTCAGGTGCTGCTGGCACTATTTTGACTCATCGGTCACAACAACCATGTGAAACAGGTGGATGGGACCTTATGTTCCAGATTGCAATCTCTGATCTGGAAGCAGAAGGCGGTCTGACAAAGTTCACACAGTGATTTAAACAAAAGTGAACTCATTCATGCTCAGCTCTGGTGGGCTCAACCTCACATGCTTCGGAAACACCTCGTATCACTAGCGGTTTTCTGATCCCTATAAAGGACTTTACATATTTTCTGGTTTCAACTGTCGGTAATTGAAGACTTCTACGTGAGCCTGTGAGTTAACTAAGGCTGATATTGAAGCACTGCAGCTATTAGTGTGAAGCTGTGCTATTTTCATAAATATCTGCATTGATTTAGCCTTTATTAACATTTACGAAGATGAGATCTTAATGCCATGTCTTTAGCTTAGGATACAGCCCTGTTCCTGAAACACCACAAAAAGGTTAAGTTTTATTGAAATATGGCCAAGTATAATTTCCAGGAAATTGCAACTTCTCTACTAGAATCAGATAGTATTTTTGATATACCTTAAAAGGACACTTTGCAGACTAGCGGGTGGATATTTGCTAGAGCTCCATGTATGCGCTTTTCCTAGGTACCTGCGATTAACGATCCTATCATTAACTAAGCCAGAACTTATTTTACCACATCCGCTTTGTGCCATTGGACTCAAACTTGAAACCCTGTTAATGCAGATGTACGTTTTGTAAAGTCTTCATCCAAAATTGGTAAGTTGTGCATAAGGCTTGCATCCGTGACAGAACCTATTAGATCCTCAGAAACCCCATTTTTTTTCTCTCGCCCATTTTCCATAGATTCATTTATCTGTTGTTCATCACACTTGCCATTTCTTCAACCGAGATTACAGAGCACTATTTTTTTAAATACAAGGAGTAATCCTCTATGGAATAATTCCTGAAAATATCCCTAACTATACTCCTCCAATTTTTATGTCAATATGATAGAAATACAAATGTTCTCTCAACTCATACATTTCTATTTCACTTGCAAGGTTTTCTGTTTTAACATTCTGTCTTGTTTCCTATTCTTACGCTTCCCTAAGTAAATAATGATACGAATGCATAAGGATTTTCTACAGCTTATGACTTCTCATCTACTTTTAATATTTTCCTAAATTGTTGCTTTCCAGTCTTGGGCTTTTTTCAAGATCTCTATGCTGCCTAAAAATGGTACCTGAATTGACAATGATGAAAAACCACTCTCCTATTACATGGTATGGTGCATATGTCTGAAAGTACAGAGAAAGCAAAATACTATAGCCATTCAATTCCTCTATCTTCAGCTAAAAATAATCCAAAATATTTTATTTAATACATAGGGTCAATTGGGTTCCGTTCATTTTCACATGCTGTTAATAAGAAATGAAGATATAAAACAATTTTGAGGACATTTTATTCATTCTTTTCTTTCTGTTCAACCTATGAGTTTTGAATTCCATCTTCATTGGGATATAATAATACGGATCATTCTTAAAATGTTCATTAAATTTAAGGTGTTTTATGACCTTATTATCTAATGTTGTCATAAATCTTGTTATCTGGGTGCTACCAGGTCCGGCAGCCTACCATACTTTCTTCATAATGTTACAATAAAAGTAACCATTGCACCTAATTTTATATTCCATAATAAAAATATGACACTTAAGAACCAGTTACAGTCTAAGCTCTTAATAGAAAAGGAAATGCTGAGAATCTTATCATGTTTTATTCTATGAGTGGTGAGAATCCGTACAGTTGATCATAATATTTTGGATGAATAGTAATTCAACTTTGAATCAAATACTCCTTTCATTTATTGCTATCATTTTTAGTAGCAATAAAAATCACTTAACAGTTTTTCACACATTCCACAATTATAATAAAGTTTAAATTGGATGTTGTGTAAACGTCAACATATATTTTGTTGTATTGTGACATGCCAAAGCTCTACTTTGGTTACATGGAAAAATAACTTATAGAAAACTCTCAAAACTTTTTTCATGCCCCCTTTTTTATACAAATCTGTAATATCAAAGATAATACAAATTTACACTCTATCCTTGATTAAGTAACATATAACACGTATCTGTCTAAATTTGAGATCAGTTTCAAGTGAGGTCTTAACAATGATTTTCAAACATCAAACTACTACCCATCATCCTAGAATCTCAGCCAGAAACTTGCATATTCATTAGCAAGAAACAGTTTTTAAAAGTTTTATATAATCATCCAGATTCCCTGTGTTTATCTCCATATAGCCATATAGCATTGGAACTTAAAATAGAGAAGCATTTTTCTCTCATTCGGTAAGACTTAAAAAAAAATGGATACATGAACTAATATTAAGTTGATGTAGTTCAGGGCCTTTCTCACATTAAACATCCAAAAATGTTGAGAATTTGTATTGGATGGTAGTGAAAAAAATGCTAGAGGAATATTTCGGTTACATGTACCGGAGAGCCGACTGTTAGCATCACTCCATATCTGCATTCACTGACAGCTTGCGGGTAGCTTGAAATAACCGAGGGGTATTTACTCCAAGGAAATCAGAAGATGCTCTATATGTATCTATATATTCCCCCCAGATAACACCACTCTACTCAAGTGACTACCAGTGTGCCCAAACACATATTAGCATTCTTAAAAACTTTTTAATAATAAAAGGCCCCTAATTATATGACTGAGTGGCTGAACCAAACATGCATGCTAATCTTTTAAAGCGAGGTCCCAATTCATTAAGGTAATCATAATATTCCTCCTGATCAGAGGCTGCCGATCCTAAGGAGCTCAGGGATCCAGCTAATGACCCCGTTCCCTCAAAAGCGTAGGTCTGGAGGGAGTCAAAAGGAGGGGCACAAGGATCAGTATTCGCTTCTTCGAGCTTTTCTAGAATGAATTTCCTGAAAATGGCACTGTCGGGGCCCACCTGCAAAGATTGCCTGTACAGGCGCCTGATCTCGGCCGTAGCGGTCCTCTGCACCTTGCGCTCCCGCATGAGGGCGCTACTTCTCAGCTCTACGACATCGAAGGCCTCGGTGTCTTCTTCTCCTCCCCCTTCGTCGTCGTATCTGAATATGTTCTCTCCGAAGTCTTCACTTTTCGCAGGAAACAGAGTCTGCTTTCTTCGCTGTTTTAGACCTAGGATCAAAAAGATAAACCCTAACAAAGAAAGAAAGCATACCAGAATATCCATTAACCCATGATATAATAATTTATAATTATTCATAATGATTTATAAATATTTATAATGATTATTAATACAATATAATACAATATATAATACAATATATAATCATATTGTATAATTAATATAACAATATAATATGTTAGTATAATATGTTAATATGAGTTTATACTTACAAGTTTGTGTTTACAGATATTACATAGCATTTAATATTTATAATAAACTTTACAATCCTTGCTTTTGTTATAAGCTTCAGACATGAGCTTAGATTTTATGATTATAAGACAACAAAACATACAGTCGACCCTTGAACAATGCAGGGGTTGGGGACTTCCTCTCCTGGGCAGTGGAATAACCCCATATAACTTTTGACTCCCTCCAAACTTAAATACAGTATTAGCTGTTGAAAATTTACAACAGAGGCAGGCCAGGGGATACAAGGCAGCCTAACAATCTTTCTGGAGTAGAAAACCATAAAAATATAGCAAACTGTGTTTTGAGGATAATTTAAAATTTTATTTTTTTAGATATTGAAAACTAAAAGAAAAGCAGCGAAAGGGAACATTTTCCTACCTATATGCATTGGTCAATTTTAGTAACCAACGATCCACGTTAAGAGAAGGTAAGCACAACGGAGCAGTTTGAAATTCCCCACTGAGGAAAATTCTGCGGCATAATTATTTTCTAAGTTAATATTTCCTGACTAGAAAGTATATGCCACCATAGATGGTTTACTACCTGTGCTCTGTGACACCACATTCATTTCAGAAATCCCGAACTATCATTAAAAAAAAAAATCATAACACTGGGATGCCCACAATCAATGTTTGTGACCTAAGATAATTTTAACATCATGGAGAAATAGAACAATTTCAGAATGCTTTTTATTATTATTATTATTATTATTATTATTATTTTAGTAAATAAAAATTGTGTGTGTGTGTGTGTGTGCGTGTGTGTGTGTGTGTGTCAAGGCTAGCCAACCCTTTCACAGCCTTGGATGTATTCAGAATTTCATCTATAGGAATTGAAACAAAAATAAAGTGATGTTATCCATATTATCATAAAGAGAAATACATTGGGCAATATTTTATATATACCTTACATTTAAAAAAATTGAAGTCGTGTTCTTGAAATAAGGCCACTAGGTTTGAATCCAGGTACTATAAAATGCAGCTCAGATATATGGTTGTTATAGAAAGGGAGCTAATAAATAATTTTTCAATCTGTGATTTGGAGAGAGTATTCACAAAACTTTCAAAGGAAACTACTGACTACTGGTTGACCCACATTTCCAACCCTCTAAATATTACTCATGCCCTTGACTGTGAGGCTGCCCTTGGTTTCCTTATAGGGTTTTGAGACTTGGTGTAGGTCTGTACCTGTGTGTATATCAGTACTTGCCATATTTCACTTGATTCTGATACCTAGCTCTGTAACGCATTTCAGTTTTATGATCAAAGACGATTAAAAAATTAGTGTCAAGACTGAGGCGAGGTAGGAAATAATGGTAATTTGTATGGGAAGGAGAAAGGCGTGATTTTTGAAGCTTTGAGAAAAACGAGAGTGAAAGCCAAGCAAGTCCTGAAACATAGATGTCAATTTGAGCCGTGAGTTTGGGATGCAGACCCAGTGGCTGATGGGATTGCCCTCAACACGCAGTCAAGTTGCGTTGACTTTTGACATGAAGTTACATGGGAAGCAAGAGAGGGTTTAGATTATACACGGGTATGTTAAAGAAAGAGAAAAGGTTTTGCCAAATGAATTCTTTTTAGTCTTGAAAGCCTGACAAAAAACATTTTGGGGTTCATTTGCCTCACCTGGAAAATGAGTATAACTTATCTGCTTGTGAAAACAACAAACAAACAAACAAAAAAAGGGAACTATTTGATTGGGATTTCTTTCGTGTTTAGCACTTTGATCAAGTAAAACCCTGTTTTTGCCTTCGTCCACACTAACATTTACTTTCTTTCTTAATGGCCACAGGACCCTAGTGAGTTGCAGTATAGGGTCGAAGGGAGTTGTGTGCAGTTAGGAAATTTCAGCACCTCGTGTACCAGCTACATGACCCTTTGCAAAGTACTTAGTGCTTTAAGTTTCACGTTCCTCATCCATAAAACGCAGGTGATAATAGTTCTACTCCATAAGGTTATTATGAGGATCAAATTGCATATTGTGTGTAAAGCACTCAAGACAATATCCTGGAGTGTAATAAGCACTCAGCAGAAGGTCACCATTATTATGACCGATTGTTATATAACTGTATATGCTGAAATGCATTGTGACAAAAACATCCCTAAACAGAAGTGGACACCCATGCTGACATACTCATAGAATTCAAGGATCATTGGTTTTCATCTTGAAATCCAGTCACTCTATTTTTTTTTTATTTACTCCACTGGTTTAAGAATTGCAACACATCCAGAAGAGCAATTAAACGCACATACATGCACACGCACACACATGCACACACACACACACAAACCCATACTGTGCCGTGATAATGGAATTAACTATTTTTTATATTTCTTAGTTTCAATAAATGAAGATAGATTCTGTTCAGCACTACTTACCAAATATTAGCATAATGCTTATCAAAATAGCAAGTACGACTTCTGTTCTGAATCCCATAGAAAGCATACGGTCTTTATTCCTGCAGGTCTGTGTACTGCCATAATCATCACAGTCACAGACGTGTATGGTAAGGGTGTTTGTACTTGTAAGTGATGGGCTCCCGTTGTCAGCAATTAGAACAGATATGTAGAAGACGGGCTCTTCTTGAAGGCTAAAACCAGTTCTATTAGTCAAAATTACAGCTGTGTTATCTAAAACAGAAATCCATGTGCATCATTTTTCAATAATACAAAAGAAATTCACACCAGTCACATGTACTAGAAGTCATGGTATAGATGTATCATATAAGGTAAAACAAAACAAAACAAAACAAAACAAAAAACACAGAGGAAATTTCTGATAAAAAGACAAAAGATCCACTCAAAAAGTCATTATCGATTTGACTTGGCCCTAACACTAATTACATAATTAGGTGAATTACCCCAATCAATTCCAAAACATCCTTGATAAAGGTAGAAAACATAAATGTGGAACACAGAAAACAAAGCAGCTTTTTAATGAGATGTCAATATTTTCTAGGGGGGGGCCAGCATTAAATTTACGTTGACAGTCAGTTTCATTTGGGTTATTTACTCATGACACAGTTCTTTTTCTAGTAGAAACTCATTATTTTCACAACGACTACAAATACACAAGATTTTCAAAGTCATTTACAAGTAGCACAGCAAGTGATCTCAAATCATATATTTACTAATGAGACAAAACGATTAGTTTTACTTGGTAGGAGAAATTCTGTTGGGATGTTTCATTTCACTTTGACATTATTAACCCATTTTCTATATAAAATCCAGATAATAGTTAAACCTTAGTAGCACTGATCACTCATCTAGATAGAACATTTTTAAAAGCTTAACAAAGATGAACAATATATACTCCAACACTTTTGAAGTTGTTTTTCCCTGAATCCCAAAATATTCTAAGTAATCTTTTTTGGTGCAGTCTTGTGCCTGGGTACTATATTTCTCCCCCCGCCCCAACCCTTTTTTTTTTTTTTTTTGGCCTGTCATCCACCCAAATGTTTTCTGTATCAATGAAACCTCAGAATACACAATCAGTAAAATGCAAACAAATGGAAGTCTTTCAAAATGTGTGCCTGCTAACGACTTTTCCCAAATCATCTTTTAAAAGCAAATTCTCCATCATGTACTTGGAACCTATAAAACTCTTGTGATATTATTTTATTTACTCGGCAGATTGGAAAGGTAAGAAAGTTTACATTTTTCCATATATATTTTATTAGATTACTTGTAATCACAATCATTGAATCAAATTATTTTCTTTACGTTTTAATATACTTCTTTTTCGTCAGCAACTTATTTTATATTAATGTAAGTAAATCTAAGCTGAAACTTAATTTCTTATATTGTTATATGCATTTTTTATCCTAAGAGTATTTGAGTTTCCTTCACTGGAGAATTTGACCAGGAGGAGAGGAGGAGAACATGTCTGCATTTATTCTCCTGTAAAAGATCTCCCCCAGGGGTGCCTGGTGGGGGGCTCAGTCTGTTGAGCACCTGGGTCTTGATTTTGGCTCAGGTCATGATCTCACGGGATCCTGGGATCAAGCCCCACGTTGGGCTCTGCACTGGCAGCACGGAGCCTGCTTGGGATTCTCTCTCTCTGCCCCTCCCCAGCTCATGTTCATTCTTTCTTTCTCTCTCAAAATAAATGAGTAAACATTTTCAAAAATTAAATAAACATCTCCCCTAGCTCGAAGCTTAAACTCAGTTGTGAGAAAGGACAGCTACAGGTATTTGACTATGGAAGCTTGTGTAATAAATCCTGTGGTGTTTCCTATCTTTAAGATATAAAGTAAAATTAAGATAGAAATCCATAGGATGACAAGAGAAACTTTTACTGAAGGGAAGGAAAAAAGAACAGAGCTGCTTTATACAAAGTCATTCCACTCCTGTATCTGTATGGAGCAATAAAATATTCTGTCTCTCCAAACAAAATCCTTGGGAACATTGTGTCCTGAGATTGATGTAATCGTTCCATTTTGAAAGGAAGGGAATAATCTTAAACCAATTTTATATATTTATAGCTTCTAATTAATGACTCCAAATATCTGTGGATCAATCAAGCTAACATGACTATAAGTACATATCACTTTCTTCCCCAGATATAAATTTGAAATTTGAGTTATACAAGGACATGAAAGGAACCATTCTGTCAGAAATGCAATTATATTTGCAGGGTCTTTCAGAGTTTGCAAGGTCTTATAGCCACTGATGATTTAAAAAAGGGTTTTTCATTTAAAGGAATCCAGTGAGAAATGGGGTTAGTATTCAGAACTTGACTTTGAGTTTTGTTTACCATTGTCATTGCCACTCCCTACTCTCTCAACGTTATCATATCCCAAGAACCATATAAAAAGCAGCAGCATTATAAATTCCCTTAAAACCAAACACATGTCTCAAAGAAAGGACAAAAGGCCATTATGACGAATGCCATTACCTTGATTATCTATGATTATAAAACTTGAGTTCTTTGTGTCTTCCACAGACAGATTAAAGTAAAAATGGTGATCTTCTATGGATTCATCTCTATCCACTGCACTGATGGTCTGAATTACCTAGAAAAGACAGAAATAGGTTGCTAGCTTTTGATTCCAGAAACTAACTACTGTTAGAAAGATTATCGTCATCATTAGCTTTCATCAAAACTGTTTTACCAATTTTTTTATGGATATTGCAGAAGATAACTCAAATTTGGGAGAATATTACAATATTTTCTCAGATTATAAATAAGTTCACTTGTACCTTTTAAAAGAGTGACTTGATATTGCATAATAAATTAGTCTTGATGGATAAGATGATTTCCATCAGGTAAGTTTGTTAGAAGTTCTCAAAGTATTACTGCTTAGAAATCAAGATTCCCTCCCATGTTCTCTGTCTGATTTCCCCCTTTCTTCCTTTTTTTTTCTTCTCCCTTCCTTTTCTGAACAGTGGCCATTATGATTTGTTGCAGTTATATATTCCCTGCTTATTTGAGAGCATAGCTGCGGTAAACTTATTGTCTTACTAAAGTATTAGCTAAACTAATGAGTTTTTAAATTGATTTGAGGAAATAATGCAGTTGGAGCTTAGGGGCAATGTACATGATTTTCTTTGACCCATAAAGATTATGGCAAAAGTGTTCCACATCAAGTAAATTCCTATTTCAGATCATAAAAAAAAAGTAAAATAGTGCAGTTTTGAACACATCAGTTCACAGTTAATTCTTTTTTTCCAGACATGAATGTGTCAGTCAAGTAGTTCATTATTGTCAAAAAAGAGATATGCTGTCAAGATCACATAGTGAGATTGTGATTCATTCTGGAAATTAAAGTAAATTGATTATAGAAGTTATTGTTTTGAATTTTCTAGAATTAAAGTGCTTTTAACCATGTGTCAGACAGAAATATCTTTAGCTGCAAGATGACAGGCCCAAAATTTATAATGTTATACTTCAAAGAATAGATACAGATCCACCTGCTTAAAGAGCTAACATAATTTGTACATTATTTCTCTATTTCTTGACTTATCTTTTTCTGTATAACACATTCCTAATTAAATCATAATCATACAGTGTTAAACAATGCAACGAAACATAGTTCCATTCAATCCATGCCTATAATAATAAATGTGGGTTGTGTTAGGGTAGTGCTTTTATTTTGGATTATCATCATAGCTAGGGTAAAGGGAGGGGGAACTTGAAACACGGATATGTTGAACCCTGGCTTTGCCACTGACTAGTTTTTTATATTTAAAAAAATGGAGATACTGGGGCGCCTGGGTGGCGCAGTCGGTTGAGCGTCAGACTTCAGCCAGGTCACGATCTCGCGGTCCGGGAGTTCGAGCCCCGCGTCAGGCTCTGGGCTGATGGCTCAGAGCCTGGAGCCTGTTTCCGATTCTGTGTCTCCCTCTCTCTCTGCCCCTCCCCCGTTCATGCTCTGTCTCTCTCTGTCCCCAAAATAAATAAGCGTTGAAAAAAAAATTAAAAAAAAAATGGAGATACTAACTTAACTTTTAGGATGCGTTTTTAGAATTATATGTCATGGGGCACCTGGGTGGCTCAGTCAGTTGAGCATCTGACTTCGGGTGAGGTCATGATCTCACTGTTTCGTGGGTTCGAGCCCCATGTTGGGCTCTGTGCTGACAGCTCAGAGCCTGGAGCCTGCTTCCGATTCTGTGTCTCCCTCTCTTTCTGCCCCTCCCCCATTTGCACCCTGTCTCCCTCTCTCTCTCTGAAAAATTAATAAACACTAAAAAAATGTAGAATCATATGTCATAGCTTGTCAAAGTGCTTTTCACACAATCAGTATGTGTTTATATGCGTTTTCTTCATGAAAACATAGTCTTATTGGGATTTGCACAGAAAAAGAGGTATCCTGTGGAATACTGTGTGTAATCTCATTATATGCATATTTGTTTAATTAAGATTGATAGCAAACTGCAAAAATTCATGTTTCTCTTGTTGCCATATGCAGACTTGATTTTTAGACAAGGAATAATGTATCTCACTACCTGACTCTCTGTATTAAATACATGCATCAGACTAAATGTTGAATATGTTTCCCTTTTGTGAATGAAGGCTGAAGCACACTGGTGAGATTTTCACTTTATATATATTCTTAAATAATTTTAATTAATGAAACTACTCTCTACATATGTATAGGCAAACCGAATATGCATAGGTTTCAGCACCCTGGTCCCCTTTTTTGTTTTTTTTTTTAACGTTTATTCTTGAGAGCCAGACAGAGTGTGAGTTGGGGGAGGGGGCAGAGAGAGAGGGAGACACAGAATCAGAAGCAGGGTCCAGGCTCTGAGCTGTCAGCAGACAGCCTGGCACCGGGCTCGAACTCACAAACCGTGAGATCACGACCTGAGCTGAAGTCGGACGGATACTTAACTGGCTGAGTCACCCAGGCGCCCCAACCCTGGTCCCTTTTCAATGTATGTGCCTCCACTTAAACTTGCTTTATAGATTGAAGTTACATATGAACCACTTTACAAAAATAGGAAGCCACTGACAGAATCAGTCACATAGTAGGTATCATTAATTCTTTTGAACTAACCCTGAACATGTACATTATTCTTGAGAACACACATTTCTCAAACAGGGCATACATTTTTGAACACAAAAATCTTGACTAGGGATCTCGATTTTCCTTTTCATACGACAATGGGAGGGTTTTGGTTTTCATTTTCAAATAAAATTCTAAGAAAAAATCTTTTGCATTGATTAGATTTCTAAATGATCTCCTTCTAACTACTTACCTGGAGCCTATCAATGGTCATATACATTGATGAGAGAGGCCGAGACAAATCAAAAAGCAAAGATTAGACAAAGAAGAATGGCCATGTGATGACAAATTCTGAGAACTCAGATTTTTAAAGTCCTCTTTGTTTTGGGTAGAGTTTTTTCTAATTTTTTTTCTGACCCAATCCGTGTGATTCTCCATTTATAACACTTTAAAATCCATAATGGAAACAGTGTGACAGCCTAGAAAATCTAAAAATAACCACGTCTCAATGGGAACTCACCTAAGGGCCTGAGATTATTTTATATATCACCGTAAGCCATCTTCACAATTATCCTATGCGATAAATCCTATTATTGTCCTCGTTTGATATTTATTTATATTTCGCTTCAGGTCACCTAAGGATCTCAGGTAAATAAAACGGTTGGGTCAGAATCTGAATGCAAGCTGACGCTACCACTAGCGTGAAATGCGTAGCGAACGTGGGCCTCAGAGCACATTTTCTTCAGATTTATTGAGAAAAATAAGATTGGAAAATATTTAAACTGTGCATCAGGATGATTTGATATACATATACGCTGTGAAAAGATTCTCTCCATGGAATTAATTACCACATCCATCACCTTACATCTTTATCATTTTTCCAAGTTCTACTTTTTTAGCAAATGTATAGAGTTTTATCAGCATAGGCACCATGTTACACATTCGATCCTTGGACTTTATTCATCTTATCACTGAAAGTTTATCCTTTACCAATCTCTCCCTCTATCTCACACCCCCAAGCCCCTGGCCACCATTTTCTATTCCCCCACAGAACACATTGTTCAAGCCCTGGACCTGTTCTTGTTCCTGAAGTTTGCATACAAAAAAAAAAAAAAACACTATAAAGGATGTGGCATACAAGAAGCAAACAAAACGAAGTCTCATACAAGAATAGACATGCACAGAAATAAGTAATATAATTCCTATAGAAAAGAGAGACACCAAAAATAATGGTTGAGGAAAAAAAGAAGAAAATAATCTGAGTATTAACGTAGGAGAAAGAAAATGATTTTCCAAGGTGGAAGTGAATGAATACTTGAGTAAAAAACATGAATTAATGGGGCAAGTGTGATCCAGACAAAGAAATACCGTGTGAAAACCATGAATGCAGACAGAGAACATATTATTAGGTAGAAATGAAAGAAATTTGCATTTACAGGTCAAAGGTAGTTAAATATTGGCATAAGTTTCCATTTAATCATTTTATAGAACTACAAATGGTATTTGACTTTAAAGATAATCATGGGAAAAAAATAATCATTTTGCACCTGTCCATTACCATGCATAATGACTTCTTTAAAAAAAAAAAAGAGGCACACATGGGCCAACTTACTAAAATGCCATTCCTAGATTAATTATTCTGATTTAAAAAATTAGTACAACATTCATTTTTGACACAGAATATAGGTATGGCCTTTATTAAACATGCAATTTTTTGATAGCTAGGCAAAGAAGTAAGTATTATACATGGATTTGGAGCAAACAGTTAATACATTTGAGTCTGTTTCGTTACCTGAACAGTAGATCTCAGTGAAATCTACTTCCAGGATTAGCTGAGGAATTTTCAAATAAGATTATAAACGATGAATTAAAAAAATAAATGATGAATCAAAATCCAGGTATTGAGCATTGATATAAATTCTGAATTCCTTGGAATGTGTTTAATAAGAAATTTCTATTAATGCACATTAAACAAAAAGTGAGAGCTGCACTAAATGAATACATGGAAGGATTTTTAAAATTTCAACTAAATTGCTGCTTATTTAGTTATCCTAGGTAGGTGTACCTTGCATCAAGCTATAAATGCAAATTCTTTCTCCCACCGTCTGGAAATATAGTCAACAAATTTGCGTAAGACTGTCACTTTTTATACCACTCCACTGAGAACATGATTACAAATTAGACTTGTTTTGAGAAAATAAAGGATTCAAAATTGTTGTTCAATATCTGTTCAAAAGGCCAAAGTATTAATTAATACAGTAATAGAGCTAACAAGAAAATCTAGTCGATAGTCTGTTTTCTTTCTTTGTTTAGCATGTTATTAGGAGAAAATGTTGAGAAGCTCATAGTATTCTAATGTTTTGGTACTGGACAGAGACAGAGATACTCTACGTTTCTAAAAAGGACTTTTAACAAAATTATATGCGTTCAAATGTCATAGATATATAATGTTTTGACGTTTACTTATAGATATCTACTTATATTCATTTAAAAATTGTACTTTCTTAAATTTGTATATCAGTGTGTGTATATATATATATATATATTCCTTTTGTTAAATGAATTTTAAAAACATACTTTCTAAAAATTCATATAACATAATATATAAATGAAAAAATTAATGTATAAACATGGTTGACTAATATCCCAAAGGTATCTGTTTAGCAAATATTTCGTTGGCATTTGGAACACACCAAGCCATCTCAGGCCCTGGGGGTGCAACAGTGGCCAGGACCAAGTGTCTCTGTCACTGCAGTTTACATTCTAATGGAGAAGAGGGACGTACTACCTGTAGAATAAAAGTGCAGAATAAAACACCCAAAGCACATAATACTTAAACATTTGGGGGTCAGAGGACCTGGCATCTAACCTAAAAATAAAAGATTACACTTCAGAGGTGAGCAGTGGTGATGCCATGAATGTTCTAGAAGGGCATATCACCAAGTTTGTACTTTATACCGAGGTCCAAGTTATAAATTGGAAAAAAAAAAGATTTTATTTTTTTATCTGAGATCCCATGATCCAAATGTTTGGGAAATTTCTGCATTTTAGAATGTTCATTCTGAAGACACCTTTAGTGTGGATCTGGAAATAGGGAACCTCGTTAACAAGCTGTTGCCATGATCCAGGGGAGCATTTGGTTTGTATTCAAAACCTCCTGATGTGATACATAAAGACAATAACATCCACAGTTACAGAACGTGTTATTTTAAATGAGAAATTATATGGAGATTGCTGAAGTGTTTGCCTAAACTGAAGATGGTAACAGCATGCTCTCAGGTGAAGGTTTCCCAGACTCCAACTTTCCCATAGGGAATGTTGACATCATCAACGTAACATTTCACCTTTTCCAACAGGGCGTACGATGTATTCTTCTGACTATTTCCCCACCACTAAAAACTGCCATGGAAATTGTCTCCATGCTCTCAGACTTAACTGATAACAGCAACAACTGTGGTGTATCCCTGCATGTGAGCCGTGAGACTGGAAGAGAAATTTGATTTTATAGGACGGTCCTTCAGCAGAACCATCCATGATTCACTCCAGAAGGTATGCTAGGTCTCTGGTAGGGTAGAAAGAGTGAGGCTAAAGTACGGAGGTACTCAGGGGATAGAATCAACAGAATTAATGACAGATTAAATATGAAGAAGAAACGACCAGAATGAATTAAGGATGATGTCCACACGTCCATCTGTCCTGCACAATTTGGTGAGTTATGGTAATTTGGCAAGCGATATTGAAAAAAACAGGGCAGGCTTAGAAGAAAATGTGGTGTAACCTTAGGACATACAAGCAGAACTCTCTAGTTAACTGGGCATTCAGCTTGAAATATAGGAGAAAGAACAGGCATAAAGATCTAGAAGTTATCATGAAAGAGTGATCTTAAAAAAAAAAAACTAAAAGGACGGGACACAAGAAAGAAAGGAAGGTGAGAAGAAAACCAGATTATAATGTAGGATCATGGAAATTTAGGCAGCAGAAAGTTTTTACATGGAGACATGTCTTTACATTAGACAGAATATTGATATAAAAGAATCTAACATCACTGATAATTATACTTTACTTCTCAAAAAGATATTTCGTATCAGTCAAGATAATGGGAATCATTAATTTGAAAAATTAGAACTATTTCCACCAAACAGGAAAGGCAAATTGCCCTAATGCCAGCTCATTTATTATATTCATATTGTGCAAACTACTGAGTATTCTCTCCCTCCTCTGCTCCCCACCCTGGGCATTTACACACCAAGAACAAAAACAGAACCATGTGGATCATCAAGGAAATGCCTGATTTTCTCCAGAATCGAGGGCACCTATTCTGGCATTTTGATTTTCTACAATATATGGATGACCTATCCAAAGCACATAGACACTTTTTAATTTGTCATCTTGTCCAGAAATTAAGCCTGTGGGAAATAAGACCAAGAATGATCTTCACACTATGAGAAAACACATAAAATATTTCCTTAATGATTTTTAATTCATTACCTGTGAAAATGATAGCATTCGGTATATATCATAGAAATACGCAGTGAGTTATTTCTGTCTGTTTTTTTTTAATTTTGAAACTTTAATTTGCTAAGAACATTGTTAAGATCTATGCTCTTAAAAATTTTTAAGTACACAACACCACATTGTTAACTACAGGCACAGACTTACTCAACTTGTATAACCAACACTTTATACAGGCTGAACGGCAACTCTCCGATTTTACATTTTTAAATATGACTTCAAGTGCTTAAAAGTCCACCATATTTCCTTACAGTCCTGCACTAGATCTCACTTCCTCAAACAAATGTCCTTCTTTTCAGTAATTTTTAAAATATATTTTACATATTATTGTATGGACCTGAGGTTCAGAACACTATGAAAAATCACAGTGTGAAAGCAGAAATTTCTTCTCCATCAGTTTAAATTTTTTTTAACGTTTATTTATTCTTGAGACAGAGAGAGACAGAGCATGAACAGGGGAGGGGCAGAGAGAGAGGGAGACACAGAATCGGAAGCAGGCTCCAGGCTCTGAGCCATCAGCCCAGAGCCTGACGCAGGGCTCAAACTCACAGACCGCGAGATCGTGACCTGGCTGAAGTCGGACGCTTAACCGACTGAGCCACCCAGGTGCCCCTCCATCATTGTTTTAAAGTATGGTACCCAACTTGTTTCAATATTGAGATCTTGACTATTGATTTGAGTGTTAGTTTTATCATTTTTTTTTCTTACGATACTTATTATGGCTGCATTTCATTACCCAGAATTTAAGTTTAATTTTATCAAAGGGCTTCTTAGCATCATCAAATGAAAAGTTGGTGTGTATCTTTTTGTTCCTTTGAGATATTGATATAATGGAAAATATTCATAGATCTAATTTTTTTGTTATTTTCCTAAGGATATCGTTTCTGTGCTGTATATCAGCACTTAATACATTAATAAATTGTTTTTAATTGCAATTCAACATATAATGCTTACAGACAGCCGTATTCTTAATAACTGTTTTGTGTTTGATTTTATGTTTGCAGGTATTTAATTCTGTCATTTTTTTTTTTTTTTTACTATATGTAAAGCTATTTAAAGTAACCTGAGGAGGCTCCCTTGTTTTGGATGCTTTGGGAAAGTTTATATAGCATAGGGATGAGTTGTAATTTATAATTTTGATATTATTCAACTTCGTGGATTTCTTGGCCTCAAGTATTCTCAATAATATTAATGATTATTCTTTGAAACTCTTGTTATTTTTCTTACATCATTTCTTTTGTCTTTTATTATCTTTCATTCCAGCAAATGATTTTTAAGTTTCATTTTGAAATAACTGTAGATTCTCAGAAAATTTCAAAATCAGTGCAGAGTATTTTTTTTAATTTTTTTTTAACATTTATTTATTTTTGAGACAGAGAGAGAGCATGAACAGGGGAGGGTCAGAGAAAGAGGGAGACACAGAATCCAAAATAGGCTCCAGGCTCTGAGCTGTCAGCACATAGCCCGACGTGGGGCTCGAACCCACGGACCACGAGATTATGACCTGAGCCGAAGTCAGACACTTAACCGACTGAGCCACCCAGGCGCCCTGCATAGAGTATTTTAAATACTTGTTTCAGTGAACCCAATGGTTACAGCTTCCATAACTGTAGTACAATTTCAATTCCTGGAAATTCAGATGGGTACAATATTGTTAAAGAGAAAATTTCGTCGGTTTTCACCGAAAATTTCGTCAGTTCCTCCATGTACCTGTGCATGTGTGTGTTGGCATGAGTGTAACTCAAACAGTTTGATCTCATGTAAAGACCAGTGTCACCACACCCAATCAGGATACAGAAGAGTTTCGTCACCACAGGTGAACTCCTTCATAGCCCTCTTTCTTGTCACACACCCCCACTCCTTCCTTTTGGAGGAAATGGAATCATAAAGCACATAAGGTTTAGGGTATTGCCTTTTTCATGAAACATAATGCCCTTGAGATCCATTGTGCTCTGCATGTATTCATTATCTGTTCCTTTTTATGGCCAGGTAGTATTCCATTTTCTGGATGTATCACACTTTATTTAATCGTTCTCCGGGTAACTGACATGTAGATTATTTCCAGTTTCGGCTGTATTATGAAAAGAGTTGCCATGAATATTTTTATGTAAATGTCAGTATTTCTCTGACGTGTGCCACATTCCGCCCAAATGTGTGATTATTAGATTGTACGGTAAGTACATGCTCAGTTTTATAATAAACTGTCAAACTATAATTTACTTTTTACGTCCACCCCCTCACCTCCCAGCATTAGATGATGTCACCTGGTGTTGTTTTTGTAGCCATTCTGGTCAGTGTGTAGTAACATCTCATTTTAATTTTTAACTCCATTGTCCAGATAACTAATGATGGTCAACATCTTTTCATGTGCTTTTTTGCTTTCCGTATAACCTCTCAGGGAAATGTCTTGTCATGTCTTTTGCCTATTTTATAATTGTGTTATTTAATTTTTTACTGATGAGTTTTAAGAGTTATTTGTATAGTCCGGATATAAATCCATTGAGTAATCTTTGGTTTCCAAATATTTTCTTCCAATCTGTAGATTGTTTTTTTAATCCTTTTAACAGGGATTTCCACATTTTTTAAAATTATTACAAAGTCAATACTTTTTTTTTTTCTTATGGATTGGGCCTTTGGTGCTAAATCTAAGAACTCTGTGTAGCCATAGAGAATAGTTTTTTCATGTGTTTACTTCTTTCTAAAAGTTTTACAGCTTTAGGTGTACATATAAATGTATGACACATTTTGAAATAACTTTTGTATAAGGTATGAGGTTTAGGTGGATTTTTCTATTTCTTTCCTATGAATATCTAATTGGCTCAGTAAAATTGGTTGAAAAGACTAGAGAATTTATATGTATCTATGCATTTTCTCTGCAATAGTGTTCACGTTATCCAGATTTCCACATTTTTTAGAACACACAAATATTGTATTATAAAATATGGGTTTTCTGTACCCCTATTGATTTAATTATTATTTCGTTTGTTTTCATTAGCATACTCAAAGGCTTCATTTTTTCTTGTACTACAAATAAATAATCTGGTCAACAAAAAAAGTATTTAATTACTTTAAGGAAAAAAAAATGGCAAATGCAGTTTATTGAGCTATTGCTCCAAAGATTTAAAAAGCAACAACTTAATCTGTTTCAAACCAATCAAAAAAAAATCAAGAATCTGACAAAATCAAAACTCCAATAAACAAAACCAAACCAACCACAATAATGTTTATATTGAAATTTGTAACATTTTAACGTTTAGTTTATAAATAACGGATTCCTTTAAGCCTGGAATGAAACACTATTAATCTGTTCGCACCCTCACCTAGCAATCCGCATTGGCAGTTTTGTTTCTGGGTAATGTCACATGTGCACAGACACCTTACAGCTCATTTAGAATCTCTTTAGAAGGGAAATGAGCCCCAAGTTAAGAACTTCTAAAACTACTCTTAACTGTTCATTTTAATAGTAACAAAATTATTTGTAACAAAGGCCAATGCTACCCATTTTGTGACTTAATAATATTTTATCCTTACTAACTCCTTACACGATAGGAATTATAGGGCCAATGTACGTTTTTTTTTTTTTTCAAATGAAATGAGGAAATCGGTAGTCAGTGTGGTGAGATCATCATCTAATCTGGGGAGTGTGTGAGCTAGTAAAATTCTCTTGCTATTATATCAGGCAATCTTTCTGCCATTGTTGTTTACTGTTGTTTTTGAGGTTTCACTCCCACACGAGGGGAAACATATCTGAATTAAAAACTACGGTTTTCTACATACGTGATTTTTAGACAATAATGAAGAATACCAATTAGCCCACGAAATGCCCCCAAATTAATACCAGAAAGCAAATGTTCATTGCATTCCTCTCTAAAGTACCCTTTGTCTCTCTAAACATTGGGACAAAACCAGACAGATGAAAAACAAGGGGAACATTTAAAGAACAAATAAGGGGAGGAAAATTATTTTCCTATTCTGTCAATTTTTCTCAAATGGTAAAGAGGCAAATTCATCAAATTCACACAGATACATTCAGTTATCATTGGAAAGCTGTGTGCTTTGTATTGATTAAGACTACATTAAAGGTTTAGTAGATAATATCACTAGAAAAAAAAAAAAGAAAGAGAGAGCGAGAGAGAGAGAGAAAGAGAAAGACCAAATGCCTATCTTTTCCTGAACTCTGATCACTTTGGTGCCAAGAATGATAACTAAGTAGAAAAAAGTGACTTATTGTTTAGTTTTCTAATATTCTAATGAAGTCAAGCAGTCAATCTCCAACATTCCCAAATAAATTTGTCATTAAGAAATTACTATTTGGAGTTTAAAAAAGAAAGGAAATTAAAATTTGGGGAAGAAACAAGCAAAATCCTATCTAAAATAATTCTAAAACAGTATTGTATATAATAGAACATTGATTTAAGACATACTGATCCTCACTGAAATGCATTTGGAAAATTTTTAAGTTTTTAAAATGCTACACTTTTGCCCTACCCACTTATTCATAGATTTATATTATAAAAGTGAACCAGCTTAGCTCATGGACAATCTTATAAAGTCTCACACATATAGTCACATCACAAGCTTTAAAAAACAAGTGTCACAATTCAAAGTGTCTCACCCTAATTATTTGTAAATACAAATTTAAAAAATCTGATAATTTTGGTGCCAAAATGAAGGTGATGAGGGAGAATGTTGCTTTTAGAGAATAACTTATCTGTTATTCTGGCATCTAATTGCCTTAAATTGTGTGATTTAAAGACTCATTAATCTGGTTGTTCTACTAATCTAGGAGCCAGTTGAAAGGCTGCTTTCCTCAGGGTGCCTGGGTGGCTTGGTCGGTTAAGCATCCAACTTCAGCTCCGTTCATGATCTCGCGGTTCGTGGGTTTGAGCCCTGCACCGGGCTCTGTGCTGACAGCTCAGAGCCTAGAGTCTGCTTCAGATTCTATTTCCCTCTCTCTCTGTCTCTCCCGCACTCACACTCTTGTCTCTCCCCAAAATAAGTAAACATTAAATAATAAAAAAAAAAAGAAAGACTGATTTTCCTTTATTGGGTTTAAGGTGCTTTATTGGATAATTGGCATCCCCAAACAACTTTTACTTTGGTTGTTATTCCTAACTTCAGTAAGATCATTTACATGTGCACATTTTATTTTATACTCATTTTCACCTACTTACTTTGTTTGTATTTCTATACCCATAAATAATTTCATAAATATGTTTTCTATAAATCAATTTATTAAAAATGCTCACTCTTGATGGATATAAGCAGTAGACATTCTATTTTAAAGGACTAATAGAATTCAGTACTTGATAACAAATAAAAATTATGCAATTTTTAGGAAAAGCAAATTATAGAAAATGATTTGGGTAAACACAGTAGGATCAACATATACTAGAGAAAATTCACTTTCAGAAATAATGAAGGTGTCATCTATAATGGGTATAATGGAGGTGAATATTTCTTCACTGGCAAGCTCACTCATAGTATTTCTGAAAGATCACTTACTACATCAATACCAAGGAACCAGCTGTTAAACAAGATGATTTCTTATCAACCAGCAAGCGCTAGTGTATAATAATAACAGAATGACTTTTTCAGGTTTTTGCAAGTAGTTATTTCCCCATCTATATTTTGGCTTTATATTTCATTAAAATTTACTGATCTCAAGAAAAAGGTATAGAGTTTATGAATATAATTATTGGTCATTAAAAAGACTTACTAAATTCGACACTGCTTTCAAGCATTATATTTTTTATTGCATTTGTTTTGGCATCCTCGGTCTTCTCTGACACTTCTGATGTTTAAAATCGTTGTTTGCCTCTTTTTGGTATTGTCACCTTTAAATATTGTCCATATTAGGGGCACCTGGGTCACTCTGTCAGATGAGCATCTGTCTCTTGGTTTCGGCTCAGGTCACGATCTCACCGTTCTTGGGATTGAGACCCACGTCGGGGTCTGCACTGACAGTGTGGAGCGTGCTTAGGATTCTCTCTCTCTCTCTTCTCTCCCTGTCCCTCCCCCCGTGTGCTCTCTCCTCCCTCTCTCTCTAAGTAAATAAACTTAAATAAATAAATATTGTCCGCATTAATTCAATCATATTTAAGGTAATGAGTTCTGGATTACTCCTAGGATGCATGTCTGTATTAGAAATTCAAAGTATTTGGTTAAAAAAAAGCATCATTTGCCACGGTGTTGCATAGCTTCATACATATACATATGCCTCTATGCACACATGCACATACGTATGACAGAACTATCCCAACTCATGAATGATGGGTGGGCTTATGATTTGCAATTTGAGCAAAAATTATTTACCTCTGAATACTTATAAAAGTTCTAATTAAAGAAAGCCCTCTGAAAGTTATATCTGTGTCCCTCGAAAGTACATGATTTTAAATAACTGAAGCAAGTGAACAAAGAAAGAGCAAACAGTGGGAGAGTTTCCTTTAGAGTGATCTTCCACATTGTTGAAAGACCGAGGATAGGGGAGCTACGTAGTGAGAGCAAGAGAGGAAGAGGAAGCAGGATTTTTCTTGATTTTCTGGGGTGGGTATCTCAGCTTTACTTACTGCCCATTCTATCTGTATGTTCTGCAACACTCCACTGCAATATCACAAAATCTTAGGAAAATGACTGCTTCCGAATCTGAGGCAGGAAATATAAAAAGACGAGCTTAAGTATCAGTCTGGGTCCAATTGAGGGACAGGAAGCACACAGCAACTTAAAAGGAGAAAGATTAATTTAAAGAATAATTAAGCTACCATACGAGAGTAACTATAAAGGTAGAATAACTCTAAAGGGTCCTTGGAAGTTCAGTGAAATTATCCAGACGGACAAGTATGGAAGGGAGGCTGTCTCCAAAACAAGCTTTAGGTCTCCTTGGAGAATGTATGCTTACAGCGTCTTGCTTTCAGGACAAAGGAGTTCACTGGGTGGCCGAGGCCAGAGCTAGTCCACATTCTCCAGGCAAGCAGAACAAACCTCCAGGGTACACGTATGCTGGTGGACAGAAATGCAGAAAAAGCCGGGAGGTCACTGCAGGTGCAAGGTCTAGAGCTCACGGCATCCGCGCTGGGAGGGCGGCAGAGAACTCATCAGGCCTGGGAAAGACTTGTATGGTTGCTGAGGGAATATACCTTCGGGACCTTTGGGACTATACTTGTGGCTGGACAAAGCCAACTGTGCAGCATGAGAGAGGGAAACTCAAACATCCTGTACACGGGAGCCAGGAAGAGCAGCCCTTTTTCTTCTGCGGTGTTCATTCATTCAGTGCCCTCCTTTGACAAGGCTCAATGTTGCATTCACAATAAAAGAAATGCTCTAAAGGGACCAATTTGTTATCGCACTATCACAGCGCAGGTACTTTTTAAGCAGGTACTGAAGGATGACTGTGAAGCTACAAAGCAATAAATTAATAAATGGCGGAGCCTAGAACGTATTGCTGTACCAGAAACGATGAAAGCAACCAAAGACTAATGGGTCATGTCTAAAGTACACAGAAACTGATACGAACGCCTGAAGATCTGTTTGTCGTACCATTCTTGGTCCATTTATAATTCTCTTTGTGATGTAGATTGCTTACATCTTGTTGTTTCGTTTCCACGTGTGTATGTGTGTACACATAGGTGAGCACAGGTGTGCCTTCTCTAAACTATACCGTGTGGGGATTTTTGACCATCACAGAGGCCTGCTCTTTGGTGAAGAGTGTTGAGGGGAAGGAGAGAGTGGGAGAAGAAAGAGGGAACTTCACTTTGGGATGTTTAATGTAAACAAATTCACACCACATTCCATCTTTGTTGGCACAAAGTCTCCCTGAGATTTTGCTATTATGAGGTTATCTACTTTTTTGCTATTATGAGGTTACCTCCTCATAATTTTCCAAATTTTCCATTTTCCAAATTTTATGTTCTCCATATTTCATTCTAGCCCACCTTTTTTTTTGGAAGTTACTTAGGGGTATCTCAGGTCAGGAGGTACATCATAGATGGTTCCTTTTTTTCTTTGTGTTCGATTCACTTTCTCATTCCTGAGTCCAGAGAAGAGATTCTTTCCTGTCTGCCTCCACACCCCAATTTCCTGTTTGCAATCTGGAGAAGTACATTCTGCTCCTGCGTCTTTCCTTGGCTTAGTCAAGAATTCATACTATATGACGTATATTTTCCAACTTGTGTTTTGATGGTGTAGCTGCTTTCTTACTTTATTAATCAACTCTTTATTATTTTTAAATAGAGCAAAATGCATTTCCTCTGCTGGGGTGCCTGGGTGGTTCAGTTGGTTAATCTCCTGACATCGGCTGAGGTTATGATCTCACGGTTTGTGGGTTCGAGCCCCGTGCCAGGCTCTGTGCTGACAGTCAGATCCTGGAGTCTGCTTCGGATTCTGTGTCTCCCTCTCTCTGCCCCTCCCCTCCTCATGATCTGTCTCTGTCTCTCAAAAATAAATAAACGTCAAAAATAATAAAAAAAATAAACTGAATGCTTCTAATATTTTGCTTATCAACACTATTAAATTAAAAATAATTATGTTGTCTGCATACAAATCATTTCAGTTACACAGGATATGCTTTATTATCTGTTAAAGCAAATATTTTTTGAGAGCTTACTCCATTAAGTTGTAAGTTTCGCACATTGCTATCTGATTTTTTAGGAACAAGTAAGAGATTAAGAGCACTTTTGAAAGAAGGAGGTACGTATTGATCTTAGGTGCTTGGCTTCGATTGTACTTGAAGGAAGCCTACCAAGTCAATTTCAAACAAGAAATGTGAGCCCAACTCAATCGATTCCACATGTAATGTCTGAGTAAACGTGGCACAAACGATGACAATTCAGGAGCCATAAGCGCCCTAACACCCACATTATTAAATAAGGCATCACCCACCATGTGTTAAGAAGAAAATATCTATGGTACTGTTGGACATATCGGCAGCCCTCGTAATCTGTACATTGATTTCAATTTATAAACCACAGCGTGTGTAGCAATGTGGGGGGGGTGCTTTGGCTTCCCCTTAGATTTGAGTGGAGGACCATTGCAAGTAGACATGCTGTGTATCATTCTCTCAGGTACTTAAAGACTTTGGACAAGTTTCTAAATTCAATAGTGACACATAGGAGTTTCCTGACTTCTTTGATGATTCTTGGCCTTCCTCCTTAAAGGGAACTGATTATGAAATGACCAGTGTCATTTTTTCTGTGTTTGAACTATGCATATCCTAGAAAGGAGCCGAGATTCAGTTGTATTGATTTCACATTTATTTTTGTCATTAAAATTGGAGGTAATTATTTATTAGTACAGAATTTTTTTTAGAAAACCACGTGTTTTCTATTGGTTTTTGTATTGTGCAAATAATCTAAGGATAGCTAGTCTCTATAATTATCTGGGCATCATTAAAAGAAGCATCATTCTTGGACACAGACACAAATTATAATCCTTGCTCAATCTCTCCTAAACTACATGATGTTGAAAATGTTACCAAACTTTTACACATCTGTAAAATTATAAAAAAGTATAGCACGTCGTAGATTTCCCATATAGCATTTAACCCCTAGCAAGTCACATAAGAATTCCATGCCGCTACATCCGTCAGACATATTTCTTCCTCCACAGAGTTCAACTCTCAACATACCTTTCAAGTTGCATCAAAAATTAGCATTCGAGTTTCTTGTTTAGCAGTTCTACTTAGTTTTTAAAGATTGGTATTTCATTTTTTTTTCATTTAGAACTGTTCCTAATAATAAGGAAACATTAACTTATTATGAAATAAATAACTAATATTACCTTCCATTACTGAAGGGGTACATTGGACACTTTTATAAATCAAGAATGCATTAAAGGAACTTAGTGATCCTTTTGATGCCTTGGACATCTTGCTATTTCATCATCTTTGCAAATCATTTCATCATTACTTGTAAATATTTCCTAATCTAATGTGCTTTTAAAAGACTTACATGTAACTTGCAAGATGAATGGCCTGGAAGGATGATATAATAATGAAATAAATCTTCCCCATTGTATCATTCTCTCCTTCCTGCTCTTTAAATTGCTTATTTACATCATCACTCAAAAAGGCATCAAAAAACTTATACACTATCTTCTTAGTTTGATTTTATTTTTTCTTTAAAAACAGTTGAAAATTCGAAATGCTTCCTTTTACATTTATAATGACAGAGGGAAAAAACTGACAGAGGAAGTCATCTCACAGTAATTTGTGAATAGATGAAACCCAAAAGCAGAAACCAGCACTATAGACCCAAGACGATGGAGAAACTGATCACGTATTAAAAAAGAGTGTTTGAGACTGAGTCGTCAGATGAAGATAAAACAGATGAATATTCTCAAAATCAAGAATCAGCAAATGAACAATATGAATTTAAGGATAAAGGGAAAATATAGTAATCATCCTTTTAGTCATTCAACAGGAAGGACTTCATCACACGATATTTTGTGATAAGAATCTGGGCCGTTCTCTTTTGCTAAAAATAAACAGGACAGTAGTTTTTCGTCTTTTATAAGTGTTTTGCACCAAAATCTACTTGATTTATCCTGCAAATGGAAAACTACTGAAGGCAGAATGTATCTAAATGTAACCGGAAGGACGGAAATGCAATGGAAATTTTCTTTAACTAGAGTGATTATTATATTTGCTGTTTATAAATCTAAAGATTAAATGCTTTGCAATCATGGAGGAAAGAATATAGCCATTCTTTCTTCAACAAAAATATGAGCTATGAAAGATATTTTAAATTTCTTGAAGTATTACATACCCACCAATGCATATTTATCATGTTTATATTTTGTTAACATTGACCAAGAGGACCATAGCATTGCCTTCAGCCTGACTCAATTTTTGACACATTTCTTCCTGACTAGGGGCTCCTGCCCTCCATTTTCCTAGACCAATTACAATAGATTCTTTCTTTTTGCAAATTCTTTCTCTGCCCCTTAGTAATGTAGATAAATCTTCTCCCAAACTTCCAATTTTAGAAATCAGGCTGGTCTTTCTTAACACCCTGAAAACCATCCCTTTGAAATGTAGACATCCATTAAGATAGGACCCCTATCTCTCAGTCTCTATGGGAGCGTGGGAAGTTAACTTCTGTAAGAGCCAATTACACAGATGGCCTAATCACATGGGCCAACCTCCCCTTCCCCCAATGTGTCCCCTAGTCCTTCTCTTCACTGACTCAGCCCAGTGTTAAAAACTCTCCTGCGTTTTGTTTCAAAGTTAAGTGCATCTGTCTCCCCTTTTCCAATAGTCTTGGCCTTTATTGCAGTAATATGATTTACCATTAAATCCTGTCATGATTTGCCATTCCTAACAAGCATCCAGTGAGATTTCTCTTTGCCACATTTTAATACAGTTATTTTGCACTGTCATTTTATTTATAGAGCTGTGAGTTACTTATACAAATTACATATTTTTAAAGAATAAATTTGACCATATGGTAAACTATGAGGATGATTTTTTTTTCTTTCCTAGAATAGTGGGAATGAAGTCTACTGACACTTCCTCCTCAAAAAATGTTGCATTCATGCACCTCTGCATCAACAGTCTTGTTTCTTTCCTACATGACGGGTCACGCCTACTCAGTCTACTTTGCTGTCTTCTCTTTCTTTACTGAATTCTTCAAAATTGCCATTCCCAAAGGCTCTGCCCTATGTTCTTTCATACTCTCACTTTATATTTTCTTCCTGGGTGTCATTAGGCACGTGACAAATATTGACTACAAATGTTCTAGTAAGTCTAAAATCTCTACTGTTAAATTCAATGGGGTCTTTTCTTTTCTGCTTTTACCTGAACTGTAAGCAGAAAATAAAACAGGTTATAACCCTTTCCTCCTTAGAACACTTTTTTTTTTGGTTTCGATGTTATCATATTTTCCTGGTTTGCTCCTTGCAAATTTCATTTTCTAGTGCGTCCCGACCCCCAAACACCAGTATTGGATCATTCAGGTTTCAGTCTTTAGACTGATTCTTGACTCTGTCCATACTCTTTCCTAAAGGGATCTCATCATACTGCAACGTCTTAAACATACTATGCAAGGCTAATAAATTCAAATGTATATCCCCAGAGAATTATGGAAAAAATACTCTTTACTTCAAGAACTATTGTCTTCCTGCTTTGTTCATTTATTCAAGTAGTTATTATTGGGACCCACACTGCATGTTGTCGAGAATACAAAAATAAACTCACTCACTGTTCACAAGTATCTTGGAATCCAGGAAACATGCTAAACTAGAGATGACACATTGCACAAATATATAAGGTCTATTCAAACTAGGAATAGAGAGGCAACAAAATATAATGGTTCTATGCATCTATTCTGATGCCAACACTTGGGATAAAATCTCTCTCTCTTAGGAAGTAACAACTTCTCTGGGCCCCTTCACCTGGAAAATGATATATTTCCCTCACATTTTTTCAAGTTTTTGAGGATTGGTTTAATGTTTATGATGTTGCTAGAATCATGTCTGGGACATTGTAAATATATACTTATTTGTATTTTATTTATTTATTTATTTATTTATTTATTTTAGTATTTCAAGTTTTTTTTTTTTTTTTTTAATTTTTTTTAACGTTTATTTATTTTTGAGACACAGAGAGAGCATGAACGGGGGAAGGGCAGAGAGAGAGGGAGACACAGAATCGGAAGCAGGCTCCAGGCTCTGAGCCATCAGCCCAGAGCCTGACGCGGGGCTCGAACTCACGGGCTGTGAGATCGTGACCTGAGCCGAAGTCGGACGCCCAGCCAACTGAGCCACCCAGGCGCCCCTCAAGTTTTTTTTTAAAGAGTTTTTTTTAAGTTTATTTATTTATTTAGAGAAAGGGGGCAGAGAGAGAGAGCTGAGAGGGGAGGAGCAGAGAGAAAGAGAGAATCCCAAGTAGGCTCCACGCTATCAGTGCAGAGCCCAGTGTGGGACTAGATCTCATAAACGGAGAGATCATGACCTGAGCCAAGATCAAGAGCCAGATGCTTAAGCAACTGCCCAGCCAGGCACCCCTCAAATCTTCATTTAAATTTTAGTTAGTTAACATATTATGTAATATTCATTTCAGGAGTAGAATTTAGTAGTTCATTACTTACTTATAACACCCAGTGCTTATCACAAGTACCCTCCTTAATACCCATCTAGCCCAACCCCCCACCCACCTTCTCTCCAGTAACTGTCGGTTGGTTCTCTATAGTTAAGAGTCTCTTATGGTTTGGGGCACCTGGGTGGCTGAGTCGGTTGAGCGACCGACTTCAGCTCGGGTCATGATCTCGTGTTTTGTGATTTCGAGCCCCACGTCGGGCTCTGTGCTGACAGCTCAGAGCCTGGAGCCTGCTTCAGATTCTGTGTCTCCCTCTCTCTCTGCCCCTCCCCCTCTCATGCTCTGTCTCTCTCTGTCTCAGAAATAAATAAACATTAAAAAAAATAAAAAAAAAGAGTCTCTTATGGTTTGCTTCTCTTTGTTTCTCCGTCTCTCTTTTCCCTTTCCCCTATCTTTATCTGTTTGGTTTCTCTAAAACAGTTTGATTATGTGGCATGTGAGTTCACTTTTGCAGTACAGTTAAAATTCCAATAGGAATAGTCAGGGGCATTCCAGAAAGAAGATCTGATACAAAAAAAACTCTGAAGTAGAAACTGTAATTTCTATTTTGCGTGACAAGCAATTCAGAGTATGAAGAGGAAAGTATCTACATTTTTTTTTTTTTAGAAAGCAAGATAGATAAATTGTGGCTAAATCAAAGAGAATGTTAAACACCAGGCCAGTGAGTTTTACCCTTCTATGTGCCGGTATTGGAAAATCCATTGAAATTTTTAAGCACTGAAGTCAGAAAACTGTGCTGTAGGGAATTCCAGCTGCTCTGCCCTTTTCTGTGAATTCGTCTTTGCCCTAATGCCTGGGGCCTCCTGTGATCATGGCGCCACTGTCCTTGAGCAGTGAGTAGAAAACAAAACAAGGGGCGCCTGGTGGCTCAGTCGGTTAAGCGTCCGACTTCGGCTCAGGTCATGATCTCGCGGTCGGTGGGTTCGAGCCCCGCGTTGGGCTCTGTGCTAACAGCTCAGAGCCTGGAGCCAGTTTCATATTCTGTGTTTCCCTCTCCCTCTCTGCACCTCCCCAGTTCATGCTCTGTCTCTCTCTGTCTCAAAAATAAACATTAAAAAAAATTAAAAAAAAAAAAAAAAACGAAACCAAACCACAAATACTCTTCTCAAAAGAGGTGAGTATTCCACAATATTACAAGTGTACTGACTTCTGAGTTCTTGCTTCTGAGCCAGAATCTGGGCAAAGAGTAAAGACACGAGTAAACTCTAATGCAATGGTGGAGGGGGCCAGTTCCTACTAGCAATGTGTATTTCCATCTTCTCACATGATGCAAAAACTGAAAAGGTTGTTATAAACGTGACTCATGACAGTTGTTACAAACAAGAGTTGAGGAGTTAGAATAAAGGCGCTGGTGTCATCATCAGAGTTAAGTAGCATCACCCTAGACGTGTTCATCACCTAAGGCTGGGGCGCTGGTCTCAAGTCTCTTGTGATGTGAACTGTGTTATCTCCCCTCCACCTCAGCCCAGCTGAGATCAATGAACATGCAGCTTTATTGGGTAAGTGGAGTTACCACCCTGGACATTTATAGACATAAGTGTATAGAAAATGCAGTAAGTGAAGCTTATTTTTTTAAGTTTGGAAATAGCTGTCTAATCAGGGGGACACTCTGAACACATGCGCACTTATTTAAAGTCATAAAATATTTAAACTTTAAACAACTTATATTACAGTAACTACAAACTATAATCGTGCTTATAATAATTGTAAAAATATAAGTTATCCTAAATACGGAAATGTAAGATGTAGAGATTTAGAAAATTATAAGATATATTATTTCCAACATTATTTTAATTTTGAGTTTATGATGTGTGTTGATGTGTCCAGTTAGACAGATGTGTTTGAAAAGTCTGAGAAAAGCAGATATGTTAAATTTCTAAGTATATAATCTATTTATAACGCCAAGTTCAAAGAAATGTCTAAACTCAGTTTCTATAGGAGTCATGGGTAGCAAGCAGATCATTTGCATTCTGTTTCTGTGATTCGTTTTAAACTATACTGTCCGTTCACAGGTTTCTAAGTTAGTTTGATTCTGGATCTGGGGGCAGGGTCTCTCTGAAAGTTTTATATTAACCTTTTACTTTATCAAAAACCCTGGATCCTAACCAATTCAAAACAAGTAGCTAAAGTTTAAATTCATTTGTATGTTTATTATAATTTTATTATTATCTTAAAATTAGGATATGCTTTAGGCAAGACTCGAGAATTATTTCTGGAATAAAACATATTCTAAAATAAACATAGCCAAATAAATTTCAGAACACATTTTAAGAGCTACTAATGATTTCCTTTATGTTACCGTTGAACAATCCATAACAATTCAGAAAAGCTTAATTCTTAAAATATGCCTATTTCTTACAATATTAAGTATCTGAATATAAAGCATAATGTTGGCTATTATTATTTATTGGTAGAAAATTAAAATTTCGATCTTTGTAAAATCCAAATTGTCTTCAACTAGCTTTGTTGATAAATTTGAATCTACTGAAATAATTGATTATATAGTAAATATATATACATATAATCGCTTACATACATATATACATGCATATGTACACATACGTACATACATTCAGTATTCTGAAAACTAGTTTATACATTTTTAAAAATGTTTTAGGACATTTAATAAGCTCCCACAGTTGCAAACGATACTTAAGGTTATTGTGTAGTGGAACTGAAAACAAAGAACCATCTGTTTTTAGCTCTACTTTTTGCAAATGATAAGAGCGAGTTCCACAAGAGAAAATATGTGAAATAAATAGCGAAGTAAAAATAAACGAGCAAAGAACGAACGAACGAACAAAAGAAAGAAAGAGGGAGGGAAGGACTTTGAAGTAACGGTGATATATCTCAAACTAAGTATGCTTTCTATTCTTTACATAGCTAGCAATTAAATTGAAATTAGGTTTTTGGGGGGATTGATATGTCTGACATAATAGTTATAAGCTACAGAAAAATCCCAGCACTTTCTCTTCATGTTTATGTTTGTATATCATGTTTCTTTATGCCATGATGAATGAAAAAATAAAAATTAATTAATATGTGATTATTTATTTTATAGAATTACAAAAAAAAAGAACATTTCTTTATCACATTGACAAAATGTAAAAGATTTACTACGAATTCCCAGTGTTAGCAGATTTTTCAAAAATTTGAGGAATCTGGAAGTGGAAAGCTTGAAGGTTACATTTTATTTTTTTAAAAAGAAATTTAAATTATACATAACTTATGACATAAGAGCATGTAATTCATACAGTTAAATAAAACTTACTTTTATCATTTCAAAATGGGAGGAATAGTGACAAAAGCTATTATATATAATATATGGCAATGTTTAGACATTAGCAATTTATTGCAAGTCCTTACCTGACCAGGGTCTGCATTTTCACAAACGTATGTGTCATAGTATTCAGAGAACTCGGGAGCATGATCATTAATATTAAGAACTTGGACATACACAGGAACTGCAGAAATTTGTTGCACATTGTCTGCAAATTGATTAAACAGAATGAAAATAAAGAATGTTAATGCTCTCTTTAGGGGGGAAAATGGTTATGATAATTGCATTAGAGACTGGGTGGTATATTTTTATTTTCCTTGAATAAAAGACATCCAAGCACATGATCTATTTATCAATCATATATTTACCAATAGTAGCCGAGGGAAAAATGTCCTCAACACATTCAACTCAACCAATACTAATCAAGTGCCTTTTACCTGCCAAGGACTCTAGTTAGAGCTGATGAGAAAAAGTTGTGAAAAAGATGGGCAGGTATAGGAACACCTTCCTAACTCTAGCAACTGTTGAACATATGTATATCAATGCATTTAATTCTGATATATATATCAGAATTAAATGTAAATTAAATTAATTAAATTTAATAAATTAAATTAAATGTAAATTAAATATAATTATATATATATATATATATATATATATATATATATATATATATATAATCCTCCCCAACTTACTGATAAAAGCATTGAGAATTTAGTTCCACAAATTACAGTTAAAGGGCTGGCCTAAGGTTATAGCTGATGTAGAATAGGCAGTTTAAAAAGCCAGCAGTAAGGTCTCTAAATAGCACTGTTTGGTCAAGTATTAAAAAAAAAAAAAAGAATTAGGATCTAAATACATTTGAAAATAATTACAATAAAATCTAGGTAAAGTTTTATGTATGCATTGAATTGGGAAGATTTTCTGAAGTGAGTCAAGAAATACAGAAACTATGAAGGGATGGAAATATATGGTTAAATACATTTTTAAATGTGCCCCCCCCCAAAAAAGTAAAAACAACAACAACAACAACAAAACACCATTGATCTAGAAATATGTTTGCGTCATAACGTGAAATTTTAATAGCTCTAATTTTCAAATTCCGACAGTCGATATAAAAAAAAATGGGGGGAAATAATCATAAACCAGAAATTTGTGGATGAGAATATACAAATAATCGATGCCAGGGTTCTTCAACCTCATCACTGCTGATATTTTGGACTGGACAGTTCTGCTTGCAGGGGTGAGGGTGGGAGAGGGCTGTCCTGTGCTTAGCATCATCTCTGACCTCCACTAACTAAATGCCAGTAGCATCCATGCCCCTAGTTGTGACAATCAAAGTTGACTTCAGACATTGTCAAAGGTATTAGGAGGCAAAACTGTGCACATTTGAAACACTGCTCTATCGCAATATTAACAAACACTCTGGCTCACCGGCAGTGAGGACAATGATGCCTTAGTCCATGGGTTCTATGTTAAATATGGAAAACAGAGACAGTGCTGGAGGAGCACTGAAAAATAACAAGGATGTAAACCTTTTCCAGAATCTAATCTGGTAGTAGATGGTAAGAGTTGAACTACAGGTATCTTTGACCCCATAATTCCTTAGGGAAACCTGTGCTATGGTCCAAGGTACTAATACATACAAAGAAAGAGTAGGGGATCCAATTCACTTATTCTACATTTTTTTTTTGCATCTCAAATAACTGGAAATTATCCAAGTGCATATCAAAAGGGAATTGACAAATAAATTACAACCATACTATGGAATTGTGTGTGCTTATTAAAAATGGATGAGTTAAGGTAATAAATGTATCAGTGTCCGTGAGCTATAAAAATAGATTTTAATCTTGATTCTCAATTTGAGAAAAAGCCACTGTCTCAGTGGCTTTTCTGCAAAATGAGAAAGATACTAGTAACTTACCTTACAGAACCGTTATAAAGATTAATTAAAAGATATAAAGTATTTATAAAATTACTTAGGATATACATAAGCAGTAAATATTAAATATTATTATTTTATTTATCTACTAATCAGGAGTGATAGACACCGCATTTTGTGAAATAATAATAAAGCAAATTGCAGCATGATATATTGTATATTTGCATATCATTATCTTAAATGGTTTTTTTTAATGCTGTGGGAAGATACTTATAATTAAAGAACAAGGGGAGGAAGGTATCTTTGTTGTTTTAATGTCTTTGTAATATCATGTTAATTATTTGAAAAGCATTATATTTGCAGTTGTCATCTGTAAGGACAAATACATTAAAAAAACAGAAATGAGGCTTAATTCTTCCGGTTGAAAATAACGGGAAAGACTTTCCCTCTTTCCTCTTCTTAAAGTATTTACTTTAGGAAACTTGTAATTTGTGTTCTCTGTTTTTGTTTGTTTGCTGTGGTGTTTTGTGTTCTTTGAAATGTACGTAACCCTTTAAAAGCTATTAAATAAATGTCTTGCCAACTTTACAACTCAGGCCTATCTTCGTAAGCAGTGGGAGCCAACTCTTTAAAATATAATTATAGAGGAAAATAGCACTCCCAGTTTCTGTTGGAGGGTAGGAGCCTAACCAATTTCAGCAAAGGCTTTGACCCAAGTCCAAAACTCCCTCTTGTCCTCAAAGTATGAGAATTTTAGTTTTCTTTTGGATAAAACCGGGCAGCAAACACAGATGGTCATGCCAGCTACCCGGTGAACATAGAGGGAACAATGCGTGATACGTCATGTGAAGTCTTCCTACTTGAAGGCTAGTACTTGGTTATCTTGAGAACATGATGTCTGATTCTATAATAGGGCGAAATTTCTTCCAGTCTTGGAAATCTCAGCAGATTTCTCTAATGCACATGAAATTCCTGGTTTAATGCTTTTCAACGATAAAACTGGTTTCTCTCTATTCCGTTATGATGGATTGCTTTCTGGATTGGGATGAGACTCTGTAATTATTTCTTCTAATAAATGACAGTTGCAATTATGATAAAAAGTGTAACTTCTAATTAATTAAAATTATAATTTGCCAGGTTTGTGCCATACCAAAAAATCCAGCCTCTACCATTTATCACCTTAGGATGGTGACGGCTTACCCTAAGAATTATCACCGAGATTCTTCTCTGTTGTTGTTATGCTCAGGATAAAAATAAATAAACATTATGATATAGTTATTTCTAGATATTTCAAGATAGAACTATTCAAAGATTAAGGCTTAGGGTGTTTGGGTGGCTCAGCTGGTTGAGCTTCCAACCCCTGATTTCAGCTCAGGTCAATGTCTCATGGCTGATGGAATCTAGCCCTTCCTTGGGCTCAGAACTGACGGTGCAGAGCCTGCTTAGGATTCTCTCTCCCTCTCTCTCTGCCCTTCCCCGGCTTGGGCTCGCTCTCTCTCTCACTCTCACTCTCTCTCTCAAAATAAATAAATAAACTTAAAAAAATAGAGCTTACATTTTTTTATAGCTTAAACATGTAATATATATAGCCACAGAACAAATTTTTGTTTAAGTAAAACAGAAAAACTACTTCTGCTACATTTTTTTTAAAGTAGTAAGAAATTCATTTAAGGTTTTTATCTTTTTTTCCTGGAAAATCAGTTTAAACTTAGGTTTAAAATTGGTATAACTACAAAATTGGCATAATTGGTATAACTACTATTATATATATATATTCATAAGTTCATTTAAGAGTAGTTAGGACTTTTATTCACTTAGCTGGCATACTGATAAATAGCTTGGTGCTTAATTTGGGAATGTTTCCAGGAAAGAGACTAAGCACAATGACCTTCATTTGCTGGGAAAACAAATGTTAAAATGGAACATCTCTTTCCTATAATCAGTGTAACTGTTACATTGTAAGCTTTATGCTGTATACCTTGCCCAGCAAATGTTCTCAGTAACGATTTTGTGACTTCCCGGTTTTCCAACATTCAGGTGTTCTGTTCATATTACTGTGGAGACTTATATGGTCAAACAGTTGTTTTTAGATTGATAAGAATTTGGCACCTATGAACATTTTCTCCAAAATTGTGTAACATGTGTTTGCGTGGAGTAAGAAAAAAATGCCAGAGAGAGAGAAAAAGTATGTGATAATTGGTTACTTGGGGTTATAAAGTTCCTTCTGGATAATGAAAAAAATGAAAAAAATATTCAAACACGTCTTGAAGGATGAATTAAATATACACTAACTTTGGGGTTCTGCAAAGGTTTATCTAATTATATTTTATTTTGACATTTTACTCCCAATCGTGTAACTTTTTAGCTTTATAATAAAAATAACAGTGGGGATATCAAGTCTCTTTTATCTAAAAAAAAAAAAAAAATATATATATATATATATATATATATATATATATATATATATATATATTAGTCTAAGAAACTGATTTAAAATGCCAGGAGCAGATCAGCATGAACTGTATAATTCCTGTTCTTGATAACATTTCTAATCACTTATTTCTGAAACAGTGATTAACTTCTAAGTATTAAATTCTGTGTAAAATAAATATATTCAGTTTATATTCAGTTTGCCTTTCACAGGCATTTACAACTTTGTTTTCCTTGACTGCACTTTAATCTTCTTTTATTTATAATTATTTGTTTTAATACAATATTCTATGATCCACAAAATTTTAAGTGTAAAAATTTACTAAATAAATTGGTACTTTTTGCATCAAGTGATCAGCTTTCAATGTTGATCTAATCATATTTTATGAATTTCTATATCTAAAATTACATATCTAATAAATATCTTGTTTTATTCTATTTTTACCTGAATTTATTTGAAACCCTATTTACTTGCTTTTCCTCAACAGAATTAAAATGTTTTCAAGCCCACACTAACTTATTGTTTTGAAATGTCACATGTATTTTATGTCGCATCTTCAAACATAAAACAATTATTATGATATGAATAGGTTCTGACTTTAATGTTCCAAGAGCAAATTTATTTAAAAAAATATGTTTTAATATACTTTTGCCCAATAAGACAATGTTCTTTAAAATCTATTCAAAAAATTATTCATCCTCCAAACTCCCTTTTAATGACTGTACTGCACATTTCAATGACCAGCCTATCAATTACCAACCACACATGCTTTCATCAACAAATGAAACAACAAATGGCCGAAACAACAGTACAGAATGAGATGAGCAAACCTCAGAGAACGGTCAGAATCAGTATCAAAGGAGAATTTGGCTAACATACTGATGGAGATGATCAGTAGGTGGCCTTGAGGAAGTCGTACAACACAAACAGACTTAAACCCCATGTTTGAGTAATTGAAATAACTTTGTAATTAAACTGCGTTATTTTTTTATGTTTATTTATTTTTGAGAGCGAGAGTGAGAGAGAGCATGAACCGGGGAGGAGCAGAGAGAGGGAGACACAGCATCTGAAGCAGGCTCCAGGCTCTGAGCTGTCAGCGCAGAGCTCGATGTGAGGCTCAAACTCACGAACCACGAGATCGTGACCTGAGCCGAAGTCAGACCCTTAACTCAGTGAGCCACCCAGGCGTCCCTAAACTTTATTTTTTTAAGAGTAAAAATGAAAAAAATCAAATTTGATCGAGATTACTGTGCATATATTTACATCAGAAAATACTGAGAGCAAGTACCATTTTTCATGTTCTCAGTAAGAGACAGTATGGCCTACCTAGTGTGGCATGAGATTTAGACATAGGCTTGGGAATAAGATCTAATGGTGATCGGTCCCTGGCTTCATCATTTAGCAGTTGGGCAAATAAACTGCAGTTTCAGATTTGTCTTCTGTGAAATAGGAATAAAGTGGCCTCAATTTTTTATTAAGAGCCATAAAAGTGCTACTAAATGTACTTTCACACAAGGTGTATATGCATATGTCATTATAAAAGTAATGTATTTAATAAAATATAATTCCTGAGTAGTCAACAATACTCACAACCATTTTGCAAAATATAGGTTTTATAAACAAATATCTAAAGATACAACATGACAAAGCTATCATTTTTTTTCCTTGTGAATCACAAATGGTACCCAGTTTTTATAGCCATTGTCACTGCCTCTTTATTTTCCCTACTATATATATATATATATATATATATATATATATATACACACACACACACATATACACACACACACCATTATAATATCTATGGCCCTTAGTGTAAACCTGTGTGATAAGTAATACTGTAAACTATCAATTGAAATAGTTTTATTGCCTGAATATTAAATGCGTACACACCTACACACATACATAAAAGTACATTACATAGAACATTTGGAGCCACTATTTTCCTTAATAAGGTGAAACCTGTTGATGAGCTGGTAAGGAGGAACAGTTTATAAGATTACTTCCATTGTGCCGGGCACTGAATCTTGGGATATCACCTCTGAACACAGTATGTATGCCGTGACATAATTAAATTGATTAGATAATATACTCTGTAGTATATATGTGAATATACATATATATGTTGAATTAATAATTTTTATGGACAGCAGTGATCTTGCAACCCAGAGATTTGTGTACTGTTTTTGCCTCATTTTGTAATGCTACCATTTACTTCCATGTTCTTAAAAAAAGGGCGGGGGGGGGGGGTTGGGCAACAAAAAAGTTACATCGAACAATATCTCCTTAGAGATCTTCATGGCATCCTTTTGATTAAAAGTAACCATGTAATTAATGGGTTTGGTTCAATTGGATTATTTTGCAAACTTTTCATATCCATCGCGCATTCATCCTTTTTTGTATTTTTTCATAAAATATTAGAATATTTTATGTCTCAGAATACACATGATACATTTTATTTTAAAGATTTTGCTTTCTCATAATTCACATGGCAGCACTTCTAATTTAACAAAAAGTAAATGATATATCTTTACAAAAATTATCCCTTATATATAAAATAAGCCTACAGGTTCTACCAATTTGTTAAAACATGCTCTTATAGTAGCTAAAAAAAACTATTTTATAGAGAAACACATTTTTTCCAAGCTATCCACTCTCCCCTTGAACTGATTTGAATTCTTTTCCTCAATAGTTTGGTAAATAGTGATATTATAAATAATTTGTTCTCAGAAAGCCCAATGAATAAAAGCTTCTTGGTTTAGAATAAGCATCTTTGTGTTTTCTGACACCAAGAGCCTTGGCATTTCTTCTGTTGCAGCAGACTTGTATTCCCTGTAACATTTGCTTCTCATCCTTTGTTGTTAAGTTAAATGGAAAATTCAAAACCCAGACTCCGTTCCCCTGCTGTGTTGCCATAGAGCTATTCAATGCAAGACAAAAAAATAGGCAACAGACGCTTTCTACTCTCTACTCCACCATATCACCTGCCAACTGCTCAATAAAGTGAGGAATCAGATATACGTTTAAAGGTTTCGAAAAGAACGAGCCACAGAGGCAAACAAGATTATTAAAAATTATGCAAAACAGGTTAAAGGATGCATTCTAGAACATTTCATATTCACAAATTTAATTCTTTACTGAACTATAGGAAACCTATCAATTGGATTAAAGTAATGATTTTGATAGTCTTTTATATTGCATTATACCTATTCCTTTGAGCTTTAATTAAAATGCTTGACTTAATAATAACAAATTAATTGATCATCGTGAAGACACTATCCAAGCAGTAAATTAGGATGATTTTATCTAATTTTTACAACCTGAAAATGGAATCATCTACCTATGTCTGAAAACAACAACGACGACGACGACGACGCCATACCACAAACAATACTGGTCACCGCCAATTCCTGAAGATGTGACTATCAACACGACTTTCACTATGTGTTTAATTTGGAAACATGTTACTGTTTGCAATGTACCAATGGATGTTTGTTGTTGGAATCCTTCATAATCTTTCTCATAATTTCATTGATATATGATTATTTTTAAATGCCTAAGTTCTAAAAGGCTGTGTTGGAGTGTTATCCTGTCCCTAATGTCCAAGAGTATAGCGAACATTTTGCTGCAGAAATAGAACAAGGCACGGGCATCCTGTATGTGACTTCTAGAATAGTCCCCTTGTGAACTAACAGAGTCAGTTTAAACTGATTATGGTTAAATGGAATGATATTACTAGTCAGTTTTAAATAACATTAAATTTAAAATTTTAATTCCCACTCATTAGGTTTACTATTCCTTGGATAGTAGTAAAATAACGTAGAACATTAATTAAACATTTCTCTAAGTTAAAAAAATTTGCTCTAAGGGAAAGATTCCTACGCAATAAAATTCCAACTTCTTTCCACCCATAAGAATTTTTTTAAGGGTGGATATTTTTTTTTTCTGTGTGGAATGTACATAAGACTTTCTATTTTCATTAAACTCATAACTTATAAGATGACCCACAGAAAATATATATTAACTATATCCCAGTTAAAAAATTGCAAAAATTATATTCAATTTGTCATAATAAAAAGTCTTAAAGTATTTAGTGGCAAATATATGTATATTTTTTTCATATTTTTAATTTAAATTCTAGTTAGTTAACATATAGTGTAATATTGGTTTCAGGAATAAATTCTAGTGATTCATCACTTACGTGTAACACCCAGTGCTCATCCCAACAAATGTCCTCCTTAATGACTACTGCCCATTATCCCATTCCCCCCACCACCTTCCTCCATCAACCCTCAGTTTATTCTCTTTTCTTAAGAGTCTCTTGTGGCTTATGATTTGCCTCCCTTTCCTTCTTTTTCTTTGCCCTATGTTCATCTGTTTTGTGTCTTAAGCTCCCCCTATGAGTGAAATCGTATGGTATTTGCCTTTCTCTGACTGCTAGAGGGCATTATGCTAAGCAAAATAAATCAGTTAGTGGTAACTATACACATAAGCTGTAAAAGGAATAGACAGACATTGGTAATCTAAAATAATAAAATAAAATACACATATATGAATTTTGACATATTATGTATCATTTAAGTCCAATTCCAACAACGTTTTAAGCTAGCTGTTCCCCCTACATTTGGAGATTACCGAATGGTTTAAAATATTCGGTGAACCACTGTGTGGTTCCTAAATGAATACTTACATTTTTCTGTGGCTGTGATACTTAGGTTGTACCAAGCACTAATCTCTCGATCAAGAGCGTTGGTTGTGATTATTGTGCCATTGTCATCAATACTGAACATTTTGCTTCTCGTAATAGAATACCTGCAACAACAACAACAAAAAAGTATTCCTTAATTTTATTATTTTGTCTATGGAACTGTGATATTTAAACTATTTTAAGGCAATAAGACAAATTAAATGCATGCTCCATATAGCTAAATGACATAATGCCAAATGGTGTTTAGAAAGGTACATGAATATAGTTAAGATTTAACTCAGTGAGGAAAAAAGAAAAAAAAAAAAAACTAAAATAGTCTCAGGTTCGAACTTATGTACGCTAAATCTAAACACATGTAATTCATTCTTATTCCCAAAAGACAACTTTAATATGTGAATGACTTAGTTAAACATAAATGGTAAAAGGGGGCGCCTGGGTGGTTCGGTTGGTTTAAGCATTGGACTCGTGATTTCTGCTCAGGTCATGATCTCACAGTTCATGGGTTCGAGACCAGCACCAAGCTCGGTGTCCGGATTTACGCTGACAGTGCATAGCCTGTTCGGGATTCTCTCTTTCTCTTTCTTTCTCTCTCTTTCTCTGTCCCTCCCCTGTTCTTTCTCCCTATCAATATAAATAGATAAACGTAAAAGTAAATAAATAAATGGGAAAATTTCATTTGCAAAATTAACAAATCCAAATAAACGGGTAAAGATGAATGCTTGCCAACCTTTGTTTTTTCCCTCGAAGCCACATAAAGCATATCCTCACCCTAGGCTGCTCTGAGTCTCTTTCCTACACCATATAGTGGCTTGCTAAATCTGTGTGTCATATTTTAATTACTTGATTGCTGACATATGAGAAATGTTTGTTTGTTTAAAGGAAACACTCTGATACTTTTTAAAAAATTATATATATGTGTATATATACATATACATGTATACACATATATATGCATATATTTATACACACATATAAAGTAATGATAATAGATGGAATATGCTGTTGTTAGAGCATGCATGGAAAGAAGCCAGATGATAAAATTCCCTCATGCAAAGCCTGGAAAATGATCTCAAACTCGACAATGAAAGAAGCCTTTGAAGTACTCAGCATGTCTTATCTGCTTGCAAATGATTAATAATAAAAATTAAAGAAGAGTAATAACTTGGGTTCAGTGATGACTTCTCATTGCATGTATATTTCTGAAGACTTTGATGAGACATCAGTAAGTTTTTCCATAATTATGTGGCAAGAGATGAGAATATTTTAATCTCGAATTGACAGGTCTCTAAAAATATCACACTGATTTGTAGACTAGTATTCAGGGGAGAATTAAAATAGAAATTACAGAGAATTAAGCTTTAGAGGAATTTGGTTTTAACTCTATTCATTTTTAAACCTTCAATAAGCAATTTACTTACATATCCCCAAATGGTCACGTTTCCTCCTAAAGAGATTTGCTGACAAAAAGCAACCGTATGGGGCGCTTGGGTGGCTCAGTCGGTTGAGTGTCCGACTTCAGCTCAGGTCATGATCTCACAGCTTGTGAGTTTAAGCCCCGTGTCGGGTTCTGTGCTGACAGCTTGGAGCCTGCTTTGGATTCTGTGTCTCCCTCTCTCTCTGCCCCTAACCCACTCTCATTCTATCTCTGTCTCTCTCAAAAATAAATAAACATTAAAAAAAAAGCAACCGTAGTTTAACAGTTAATATTTTGTATTAATCATCTAGAATATCCTGTTTCTATAATAATGCATTCCAAATAAAACCGATTAAATGTTTGAAATAAAATTTTCAAATAAAAGTATTTTAAAAATGATGACCTTGAGTCATCAGTAACATTTTAAATAATAGCCAATACATACCATTCAGGAAAGGAAAGATGTGTGCAAGGGATTTTAGAAAGAGCTGGAGCTAAAAAAGCTTAAAATGTGAAGTTTTGATGTGTAAAAGATCAATCTTTGGTTCATTTCAGAATTCCTTTTTATGGAACTCTTTATTCCTACAAAAGTGCTGAATGAATAAAATGTCACTGCATGAGTTTGCCATTGCTAACAGCTCTTGCCTAAATGGAATAAACAAATGGCCCGTTCCATGCATACTTCTGCAGATGCCTGTGTCTCTCGTCCTTAATCCTCACGTGGCTCTAAAGAAGTACTATCCCCACGTCACAGACAAAGCAACTGAGACACATAATAGCCAACCCCATACACAAAAGTCAGAGTTTTCCAACCAGGCTACAGCTCCCCTGGGTGTTTCAAGGATTAAGGGCTTCCATTAGTGCACAGCTGAAACGTGAAAGACAGTCCCCTTCCACAGGAGAACACCCCTGACACTTGGATACCCCCAAAGCTCTTCCTGTTTCTCCCTGTTTTTCACATACATAACTTCTCAGATTGTTTTTCCTCTTTACTTGAATTTCGGTAGCTTCCTTGGAGGGATTTCAAGGAATGGGTCTGAATTCAGGGGCTTGGAGTCGTTCAGAGTATTTCCCTATAGTATCCTTCAATGTCTATGGGAACAATAGTTATGTTCCCTCTTTCATTTCTGATCATGGTAACTTTTGTCCATTCTTTTTTTTTTTCACACTTGGTTGTCTTGCTAAAGACTGATCAATTGTATTGGTGCTTTGAAAGAATCAGTTTCTAGGGGAGCCTGGGTGGCTCAGTCAGTAAAGCCTCTCACTAGAGCTCAGGTCATGATCTCTGGGTCCATGAATTCAAGCCCTGCATTGGGTTCTGTGCCGACAGCGCAGAGCCTGGAACCTGCTTCAGATTCTATGTCTCCCTCTCTCTCTGCCCCTTCCCCACTCAGGCTCTGTCTCTCTTTGCCCCTCAAAAATGAATAAATGTTAATAAAAAAAAATAAACATTTGAAAGAATCAGTTTTTGGTTTCCTTCTCTATTGTTTTTAAAGTCATTGCTTCTGCTGTGTTTATTTCCTTCCTCACCACCACTGCTCCCCTCTGACCCCCGCTTGCTTTGGGTTGAACCTGCTTTTGTTTTTCTATCAGAAAAGAATATACTGTCATTGTGATATTGATAAAATATATCAAATTTTGACCATGGGTTCAGTTAAAAGGAAACTTCAATAATGTCCAAAGAATGAGTCATACACAGAAGTGGCAAAAGGGTACATTCCCTATATGTGGACTCTAAACAATACGGTAATACATAGTCTTAGGGATAAAAATGAAAATCCTAAGGGAAATTCCTTATGAAGTTCTTCATTAATTTTGGGGTAGAAATGTTATCACAGACAATTTCTGGACTCTAATTCCTAGCACACGAGGCCCCTTAAAACAACAGCATCACCCGCCTTTCAGGTCTAATTTATACATTCTTTCTTCATACGTGCACCCTGGTTTTTCTTAAACATTTACCACATAACTTATTATTGTAATTTATATCAAGGCACATTTTCGCAAGCTTTTCTGTCCTTAATAATGACAACCTGGCAAGAACAATTTGTTAAGCCAGTTATCTCACCCAATACTTGTTGAAACTGGGCCTGGGAATCTCCACCCTTCAGAGAAATAACAGGTAATTCCTACATGGAAGGAAAACTAAGTAATACGAGTTATTGGAATTATGTATAATTTAATCTGTTTACTATGTGTTAATTTCTTTCCTCCAAACAATGGAACACTCACTGCTGGGGGGAAAATAGAATGCCCTATCATTTCCTTTGGCATCCATATGGCTTGCCATGGGATGAGTATTAAGGAAGATGTACCCCATTAAAACTCAACTTGAAATCATTTAGTATTTGATTCCAAACATTTTTTTGGACATTGTGCTTAGAAAGAAAGAAAGAAAGAAAGAAAGAAAGAAAGAAAGAAAGAAAAGGATGAGTACCAACTGAAATGCGTTCAAGGGGCTATTTTCATCCTAACAAACATATGAAAAGCAGTCTTATTTAAAAGGTACCTCTAAATGAAAGAATATCCATTAGAGACATTAAATGATAGTCTTTTGGGGTGCCTGGCTAGCTCGGTCAGTTAAGTATCTGACTCTTGATTTTGGAGCAGGTCATGATCTCAGTTTGTGAGATCGAGTTTTATGTTTATGGTATCGATGCAGAGCCTGCTTGCGATTCTCTCTCTCCCTCCCTCCCTCCCTCCCTCTGTCTCTCTCTCTTTCTGCCCCTCTCCCACATGCAATGTTTTTAGCTATGTTCATAAGCATCACTGTCAAGCATTTATCATCCATTGCCTTAATTATACCATTACAATTAGATCATTGTTTCCAACACTTATTATAAATTATGATATATAAATATCTTGATCCTTAAAGCATTTTCTAGAGTTATGTATTCTTCAGTATTCTCAAAAGAACAATATGTAGGTGAATAGATATATTACTTCTAAAAACATCTACATTCCTTTACTGGGTATAACTGTATACACATATAAGTAACACCACATATATACTTACATTTATAACTCAAACTACTATTACTAAATAAGAACTATATCGACATATTAGAAGGCAGTGTTAGGGATTACAGTGGAAAAGTGGGAGCATTCCTCTTTCTCAAGAAGTTTCTTCTTTGTATCATAGCCCCTACAAAGTGCAAAGCAGTAACCAGCATCTACTAAGTACATGGAAGTTTGTATAATTCTCTGAACTGTGAAGAGTTGAAAGCAGATGAGTAAGGGAAGGTGGTGGAAGGAAACATGTAACAGGTTTTGTTGTTGTTGTTGTTGTTGTTGTTGTTGTTTTGTCTAACGAGGCTTACAGCACAAATACTGGGGAAAAAAATGAAGGTATAGTACCTGAAAATAGACTAGTTTAATAGATGGCAAATACTGTTTAATATTTATTTCTAACTGATTGGACTGATTTCATTTTTACTACTTTAAGTGGTATCCTGTGAAGGCTTTCTCAATTTTGGAAAATAAATTAAATAATATATTTTTTTATTTTTTTATAAGTTTATTTATTTATTTTCAGAGGGAGAGAGAATCCCAAGCAGTCTCCACACTGTCGGCACAGAACCTGACACGGGGCTAGATCTCATGAACCATGAGATCATGACCTGAGCAGAGATCAAGAGTCTGATGCTTAACCGATTGAGCCACCCAGGCGTCCCAAATTAAATAGTATTTGAATGGACCATAGGTCATCGGCTTTGCTTCTGAACTGATGCAGTCAATGGTTTCTTTTCCCTCACCTACTTGCCCCCAATCAATAGAGCAGATCGCATTGAAGTTTGGTTGGGGATTGCCTATTTCTTGCACAACTGCAGTTGCTTATTTCACTGCAACTTTATCAATAGTGAGCTCCCTGTTTTCACAAGGTTAAACTGTTGCGAATTTGAAAAGTACCAAGAAGAGAAAGAGAGATTCATCTCTGTTACATTTGTGTGAAATTTTATCTTCAAGCTAACTTGGATTCACTCATTTAGGAAGCCAGAACTAGCCTTCCAAACATACCTGATAGGAGAGTTCTTCTGATCCGGATCAGTGGCAGAGACCGTGCCTACGAATGATCCATGCGGTCTGCCTTCGAAGACTTCAAATAGGTAATATGGGAGGAGGAAAACAGGAGGCTCATCTTCGTCCTCCACCTGGACCTTAATGAGGGTGCTGGAAGCTTCCACATGGTATTTCAGGAGCTGCTTATCAACGTGGCGGTTTTTAACATTTGCTCTAATACGATAGTCATTCTGGTGCTCAAAATCCACTTTCTACAAAGAAATACAGCGTACACAAGAAGAAATGGCTTCAGTAACCTAAGTCATTACTTAGAAAAAAAAAGTTTGGGTTATTAAGTCTCTAGTTAGGTTTTGCTCTTTGGGTAGTTGGTAGGATCCCTCTGAGAGTATCATTAAGCAGCTGCATAGCAAATCCTGCCACGTGTTTTGTTATTTACATCTAATGTTTTGGAATAATAGCTCTGTTTTTAATTTAGGATTAAAATTATACTTTTCTGTTCATAAATTTCTTACGGAATTGAGAATTCATTTAAGTCTTTCACAAAAGTTTGTCCTTTAAAAATCTTTAAAAAAATTTAAAAAAAGACTGTTCTTTGAGTAATTTGAGAGTCTGCAGTAACTCTCTCTCTTCTCTAAGCTCCTTTGCTCCCTAAATCATAAATCACAGGTTCTCATTTCAATTACTTAATAAAGCAATAACTGGCTAAACAAAATGATTTCATGTATTTCTGATTTGAATTTGTATTATGCTGCAAAGTAAATATTGTCCATACAGCTACCTTTTTTAATATCACTATTCCTTCTTGTGTCTCATTATTAGTAATTATGTCAAATGTTTGAGAATCATCTTCAATGCTGTAATCCATTTCTGCATTGTCTCCAATGTCATTATCATATGCCATGATTTTTCCTATAGAAGTCCCAGTGGGTGCAGCTTCAGAGACAGTCAAACGGTAAAAACCTTTAAAAGCAAAATTCAAGAGATATCACACAAATAATAAATATCAGAAACTCCCGAATATAGCACCTTTTTTGTGTGTGTGGACTATGAGAAAACCCATATCCTCACTTTCCACCAGTCACTTGTTTTTTTTTTTTTTAATCAATATCTATCAATCGATCTATTGGGCTATCTATACTTTATTTTTGTAATCTGTATTTTATTTTCCCTAATATCCTACTTGAGCATCTATTATTTTCTCTCAAATATACCCTTGGAAGTCCTAACACCAGTACATATAATTTCCAAATTTCTATCCACATGCATACTTCGTCAATAGTTTTGAATTTATTTTTTTATTATATCCTTCAACCATCCGAATTGATAAAAAGAGTTTTCAATTTCACTCAAACATTCTCTGATATCTAAAGTTATCAGTAAATGTAAGTGTGGATTAAAGTTGGAAAAGCCTAAAACAAATAAGTGAACTCTAAGTGTAATAGTTTGATTTTTACATTCTGAGCCTGAGTGCATTGGCCATAGTGGAAATGAAAACAAACAAACAAAAAAGATAGATCCATGGGAGTCGGTGAGTGGATGTGGTAAGACAACCATGCTGGAGTCACATGACCCTATGGTTTTGGTCATGTGAAAACAATGGCAGTTATATTTGAAATACATAGATATAAATATAAGTAATTGAGCTCTGTTTATTTTTCAGAATTGACTTGCATAAAACTGATAAGGAGTTAGCTATTTGTAAATTATTATTTGTGATTTCTGTTAAAATGTGAGAAATAATCATATATGTCAATATTCTAAAGAATGAAACTTTGTAGAATTTTAAAAAGAGCATGTAATAGAATGTTTCTTTAAAGAGATTCTTGTCTTTTGGGGGTGCCTGAGTGGCTCAGTCAGTTTGGTGCCCGACTTAGGCTCAGGTCATGATCTCATAGTTTGTGAGTTTGAGCCCCACGTTGGGCTCTGTGCTGACAGCTCAGAGCCTGGAGCCTGCTTCGGATTCTGTGTCTGTCTTGTGCTCTGTCCTTCTCTCTCTCCCTCTCAAAAATAAACGTTAAAAAAAATGAAAAAAACAGATTCTTGATTTTTTTAGACGTATAGAGCAAGTCACTTCACAGATTGCCTTGTGAGATTGTCCTTCCCTTTTTGTTTATTTTTTTGGCATGGGAGAAATGTGATTTAAAAGGTGTCAATACTTTTACTATTTTCAGGAAGTAACAGCTTAATTGTGCTGCAGTGTTTTTTTTTCCCCTCCGCTGCGGGAAAATGTATAGTTGAGAAAATATAATTTCAGGAAGAGGGAAGAGCAAGCCAAAAGGCCACCAAGCCAGTGACCGAGAGTAGGTCAGTTGCTTGGTGTTGGTTTGTCCACAAGCAAGGGCTAGAGCGCTAACACAAGAGCTCCCAGATGTAATGGAACAAGACTGGATGATGGCAGATTATTTAGGACAATGGAGGTTATATGAAGGCCTCTGACTGTTTCTTTGTGACGCGGTAAAACGTTTAAGTGCTATGATCTGGTATGCATTTCGACAAGATCACTAAAGTCTTGCTGAGAGTAGAGCAGAGGGGAACAAAGGTAGAAGCAGAGAGGCTAGATGGGGGCCAGATTAAGAGGGTGGTATGATTGAAGGTTGCAAATGGAAGTTGGTGAGAAATGTTCAGATTATGGATATTTTTAAAAGGTAGAGCCAAACGGATCTGCAGAGGATTGAGTTTTGGATATGAGAAAGAACAGAAGGGAAGGTGACTTTCAAAATCTTAAACAAAGTAAGTTTCTATTATCAGGAGATATTGTATGTGTGTACATTTGTGTGTGTGTGTGTGTGTGTGTGTGTGTGTGTGTGTGCGCGCGCGCGCGCTCACAGAATATTGAAAATCATGCAGGATTGATCATCATTTCACTCTGGGTTAGAAATTAGAATTGACCTAAATTTGACCCAGTGCAATCTGAGTTGGATCAGTTGAATTGAATTGAATTAGAATTGAATGGGTGAGATTTTGCCCTGAGCGATATGAAGGCTGGGGAAAATCTGTAAAAAGAGGGTTAGAGGAGGAGGCAGGTATGACCAGGAAGTCAAATATATGTCCAGTTTAAATGTATATAACTTCTAAATCAAGATATTGAGTAGATAGTTGGATATACAAATCTGGGGTTCACAGGAGAGGTTCATACTAAAGTTATATATTTGGGAGTTGTCAGCATAGAAGCGGCATCTAAAGTCAGGTGGCTATAGGGAAACACAAAGGAGTGACTCTGAAGGGAAGAGAAATGAGGCCCTAGGGCTTGGTACCAGAAATACACCAAAGCTTAAAGTATGCAGAGATGAAAAGAAGGCAAAGAAGATTGTTAAAAGTGACTAGGAAGACAGAAGAAAAAGCATATAAGGATAGAGCAACCGCTGTCAAATGCTGCTGAGAAATCAAACTATATTAGGACTGAGAATTGATTGGATTTAGCTGCACATAGATATTGATAGAATTGACCAGATCCGTTAGGCTAAGTAGTACGGGTAAAGCCTTGACTGGAGCGGGCTCCAGAGAGTTTAAAAGACAGTAAATAGGATGATGCATTGGATAACTCTTTAAAACTTATCTTCTCTAAAGGAAAGAAAATGAAGCATGATTAGATGGATACGGCAGTGGAGTCAATAATGTATTTATTTTATTTTATTTTACTTTGTTTTTTAGATGAAAACAACAGCACCCATCACAGTGTGAATGCTGATAGTAATTAGTGGGCCGAGTGGACGCCCTTGATTGAAAGGTCAGGGAAGATTGGGCATATCAGAGGAGATACGACATAGTTACGTTCAGACGAGGGCAATGGATCAGACGAGGGCAATGGGATTCCAATTACGGAAAGCAGCCTGAACAAGAGTAAGGAGACCAGTCAACACACATATTTTCGCATGACTATGGTGTGGGAAAGAAATAGAGAAAGCTGTTTAAAGAGTGAGGTAACTTTATGGTACTAGAATCATGTTCACCTACACTCAAATGTGAACGTAGTAATGTTATCACCTTACACGAGGATTCTGGGTATCTACAAACATTTTAAAAACTATTTCAAATGTTCTAGTTCATTTGGATATATATAAACTATACGTATATATACATTGTTATTTATGTTATGTTTATCAATGTTAATACAGATTATATATGGTTATATATATACACATTGTTTTGTATTATATATAGTTATATATTATATATAACAGTTATATAATTACATATGCACAACGAAAAATATATATATATATATATATATATATATATAAACAAAATTAAAGTTGAGAAAAATTAAAAGAAATAAGGATGGCGGGAGAAGTTTGAAGGGCGTTTAGTCTCAATAAAAATCCCTTTGAGTTCTGCCTTCTGGAGTCTTGAACTTGTGATTTTCCCTTCATCTGGCTAAAACACAGACGAGATGTATTCCACACGTTAACCTACTATTTTTCTACATTTATTAGTTGAGAATCATTTTTGTCAAGTCCTGCGTGTTTCAAATAGAATTACCCACAATCTTCTTGTCTTTAGGACCCACACTTTGTAGAGATAATCACGTACATAACAGGGAGAAGAAAGTCACAAACTATTGCCCTGCTTCCTAAATTCCATCTAAGGAGGAGCTGTTTCATGGACTCAAAGGACCAAGGAGGTGCTGCTCAAATGGTTGGATTTGCAATTATGTAGGATGAATACATTTAAAAATCTAGTGTATTAAAAAAAATCTAGTATATGGCAAGGTGACTACAGCCAATAATACTATACTGTATAACAGGAATTTTCTGAGAACACCTTGGGCACTCTTACCACACACTTGCACACGAGGGAATGATGTGAGTAGATGGGTAATTAGTTTGACTGTAATAATTATGTCACTATGCATATGAGATCAAAACATCACATTGGGGTTCCCTGTTGGCCCAGTTGGTTAAGCATCTGACTTTGGCTCAGGTCAGGATCTCATGGTTCGTGAGTTTGAGCCCCATGTCAGGCTCTCTGCGATCAGCGTGGAGCCCACTTCAGATCCTCTGTACCCCCCTCGGTCTCTGCACCTCCCCTGCTCACACTCTTTCTCTCAAATAAATAAATAAACATGAGAAAAACCATCGTGCTGTATACATTAAATATATATGATTTTTATTTTTAAAAATGGCATTACACTGAAAATGTTAAATATGAAAACAGCATACAAATAAGCATTCAGATATGTAATATTTCTGTAATTTTTTTAATGTTTATTCATTTTTTGAGAGAGACAGAGTGCAAGTGGGGGAGGGGCAGAGAGAGAGGGACACAGAATGTGAAGCAGGCTCCAGGCTCTGAGCTGTCAGCACAGAGGCCAACACAGGGCTCAAACTTACAAATCCTGAGGTTATGACCTGAGCCAAAGTCCCGTGCTTAACCGACTGAGCTACCCAGGTGCCCCTGTCTTCAGACACTTTAAAAGGTGCATCACATTTACGCACTTTAAGATTTTTGTCACACACAGAAAATGCTCATCGTCTTTTTACCCAGGGGCCTGTCTAATGTTTCTTGAAAATTCAGAAGATCTGCTAACTCTGGGCCTGGCACAAAATAGCTGAATTGCACAGTATCTGCATGTGTGTGTGTGTGTGTGTGTGTGTGTGTGTTGGGGGGGGGGGGGTTGGGGGGGTGTGCATTTGTATGTGTGTGTTTGATCTACTTTTCTCTTTGACACATGCATATGCATTTTTCCTATCATGATAATTGGTCATGATTTCCAGAATTGCTTGTAAATGTATTTCTGTAGGTAGGACAGAATGCCCTGGGGAGGGGGTGGGAAGAACTTCTTTAAAAAAAAAAAAAAGAATTTCTCCTAAGAATTTCAGAAGAAATCCCTTCTGGAGCATACCAAATGATTTAGCTTGTATTCAGTACTTGAATTATCAGAGCAGGTTTGGCATATTCATAATACATAAGTAAAAAATAACTACACATATTATACATGCATGGTCAGTTAATTTATGACAAAGAAGCCAAGAATATGCAATAAGAAAATGTCAGTCTCCTTAATAAATGGTGTTAGGAAAATTGGATAACCAAATGCAAAGGAATGAAACTGGACCATTGTCTTGCACCATACCCCAAAAATAACTAAAAATGTATTCAACACTTGAACTAAGACCTGGAACCATAAAACTCCTAGGAGAAAACAGGCAACAAGCTCCTCAGCATAGTCTCGGTGATGCTTTTTTTATCCTGATACGAAAAGCAAAAGCAAGAAAAGAAAAAAAAATAATAAGTGGGCTATAACACACTAAAAAAATTCTGCCCAGCAAAGTAAACCATCAAAAGGATGAAAAAGCAACTTACTGAAAGGGAGGAAATATTTGCAAATCATACATCTGATAAGAGGCTAATATCCAAAACATACAGAAACTCGTACAACTCAATATCAAATGCTAGTACTATTACTAATACTAATAATGATAATATTAAAAATGGGCAGAATATCTGAATAGACATTCTTCCAAAGAATGCATACAGATGGCTAACAGGTACATGAAAAGATGCTTGATATCATTAATGATCAGGGAAATTCAAATCAAAATCACACTGAAATATGACCTCATCCCTGTTAGAATGGCTACTATTCAAAAGACAAGAAATAACAAGTGTTGGTGAGGATGTGGAGAAAAAGGAACCCTTGTGCACTGTCGGTGGGAATGTATATTGGTGCAGCCATTATGGAAAAGAGTAATGGAAAACAGTATGAAGGTGTCTTAAAATATTAAAAATAGAAATATAATACAATCAAGTAATACCACTTCTGGATATTTAGCCAAAGAAAATGAAAACACTAATTAGAAAAGATAGCTGCACTCCCATGTTTATTGCATTATTATTCACAATAGCCAAGATGTGGAAACTTAAGTGTCCATCAATGGATGAAAGGGTAAAGAAATTATGACAGACAGACAAACACACACACACACACACACACACACACACACACAAACACACACACTAGAATATTACTCAGCCACAAAAAATAATAAAATCTTGTCATTTGCAACAATATGAACGGGTCTCAAGGGCATTATACTAAGTGAAATAAGTCAGAAAAAGACAAATACCATATGATCTCTATTACATGTGAAATTTCATATACGTATATGTAATATAAATCATAGGTGAATATAGAAATGGGCAAATTTTTTTTCCTGTTCTTAGTCTAAATATAGTGAATAAAGATAACATAAAACATAAAAAATAATTACCATTTGAAATCATCACTTGTAGTAGGTAGAAAAATGAATTCCTCAAAATACCCGTGTTCTAATACCCCAGAACCTATGAATATATTATGTAAAGGGACAAAAAGCAATCCAGGTTGCAGGTGGAATTCATACTGCTATTCAGCTGACCTTGAGATGTGGAGATTGTCTTGGTTTGTCCAAGGGGACTCGATCTGATCACATGACTCCATAAAAGTGAAGAAGAGGCAAAGTGTGGGTTGGAGAGATGGCGACGTGTGGAGGATTTGACACCTTTTGATGTGTCTGAGGTGTGTGAGTTATATTCAAGAACCAGAAAGACGCCTCACGGAGCTAACAGTGTCCTGCCGCTGACGGCCTTCAAGGAAACAGAGCCCTTATTCCTACAAACGTAAAGAACTGAATTTTGCCAATAACCAAATCCAAAGAAATGGATTCTCCCCTGGACCCTCTAGAGAGGAAAATAGCCCTACAGACACCTTGAACTTAATCTGGTGACATCTGTGACATATTTCATTCAGGTAACAATTTGTTTAAGGCATGAGGAAATTGTTACGGAAGCAATTAGAAAAAAAAAACACATTACCTTCTCATTTGTATTTGACTTTTCACACTAATGAAAATAATCACACCTTCGAATAATTAATACATTTATTTTATATAGTGCTGTGGCGGTGCTTTAGATGCAAACCCTAACATCTGTGTGTATTTAGCACATGTATAGTTTTATTGTAATGAAAATTCACGGTGTTTTCTACTTACTTTCCTTAAATATAGGCTTATTGTCGTTAACATCAGAAAGTTTAATTAACACACTTGTTGTTCCCGACAGTCCTCCAGGCTGACCGAGCATATCTTTGGCTTGAATAATTACCCAATACTCATCTTGCAGTTCTCTATCCATTTTAGAAGATGTTCTTATGATTCCTTAAAACATGTAATAAAACTTCAATTATTATTTCGTTATTAACCATGCATCTTTCCAGTTAATTTCCTAAGAATTCCATCATACACTCATTCTTTTGATACATTTTAAATGACTACAATGTGCTAGACACTGACCTGGAGAACATAAACAACAATAAAATAATAAATTAAATACCAACTCTGCCTGGAGTTTAGAGTAGTCAACACAATACTAAGAACACTAGTAGACCCCTAATAAAATGCTATGTTCATATACTCTTGGGATGCGTACATTACAACACCAAATTTATGCAAGATATATTGTGCACCTGTGATGTTAAAGTCTATTTTAAGTTATGATACATGAAGAAGGATTTGTTTTTGACCGACAGTTGTTCATAATACAGATCAATCTATAAACAGATTTTCAAATTCAAGATGGACTATAACAAATATAATAAATATTCTATAAATTTATTCTATACAATTCTACATTTTAGAAAATGTTACAGAAAATTTTCTAGAAAATTACTTAGTAAAAAAATTATTATCACTAAACAAAAAACTAGGAAAGGGTGGAACAGAAGACAACGGGATGCTGGGCTAAAGATTTGGGGACCATGAACACAAACATAAGAAAGAGAATGGCCAATCCTCAATGTATCTGTGCAAAAGTGTTCATTAAAAATTGTGAGACGTGTAAATACAAAAACAGATAAGTTGGACCTTATTGTGATAGCATTTGAATTGCGGACTGAAGTGTTTTATAACTGTAATCTGTTATATGAATCCCTATAGAAAACATAGAACGTATGAAAGAGACACTGCCAGTATTCTCCCTAGGTTTGACTCCAGAGAGAATTGGGAGTGAAGGTGAATCTCATTGTGGTTTTAGTTTGCATTTGCATGACGACTGGGGTTGATGAGCATTTTTAATATGCTTGTAGGCTTTCTGTACATCAAATTTTGGTCAACTGCTTTAAAGGTCTTTCACCGTATTTTTAAACTGCTTTTTTTCTCTTCCTAAGTGTTTTGTCATAGTCTTTGCATATGTTTTATACCTTATATAAGAGCGATTTGTAGTGTGGGTTTGGAAAATTCAATCTCTGAAAGTTAGAAAAATCAGCTAAAGGACTAAAAAGAATTAAGTGTCTAAAATACAACCCATTTATTTCTGGAAACTTCAGGTCTACTGTACAGCACGTTTGGAAGCAGATTTTTTTTTGCTCTGACATTTGCCTACTTAGAATCCTGCTGAACTGCACTTTGTTTCATTTAGAAATACCTGTTGTTGGTTCAATGGAGAAGTAGGGCTGGCCTTGTAGTAAACTGTACAAGAGACGAGCATTATTGCCACTTGAAGGATCATCAGCATCATTTGCCGTCACCTGGATGACTAATGTTCCTGAAGATAATATGAATAGTAACAAGACATTAAGACTGCGGTCTTATCGAACAATGAATTCAGTTCTATACGGCATTTTCTCTTTAGCAAGCAAGGTGAAGACATACAATGAAAACCTAGCCCTCCTTGTTCAGAATTACAAAACTGATATCATTCTGCATAGACAAGAGAATATAATCTCATACAAAAGAGACCTAATTCATATGTGTATATATATATGTGTGTGTGTGTGTGTGTGTGTGTGTATAGCTTAGATGTTTGTTTAAAATTTTATATTGTATATAGAATTCATACACACAAACACATATGTATATATGAATTCTATATACAATATAGAATTTTAAACAAAGATCTAAGCTAAAATGAAATATAATTATTTAACAATCCATTACAATGTCCATTTCATGATCTTTCAAAAGTGTGTTATATCATTAGTGGAAGAATCAAAAGGAAATTGGAAGCAGTTTACTTTAAACATCACTCTGTGAACTGTGACTCAAAGTCACAGAATATTGATAAAATGTGAATAAAATTGAAATGAGCTTACAATAGTATCAAGTTGAGGATGGGCACAAGTATCTTCCTTATTTAATTCGCTTCTATAACATACTTACGTTGAAGAATTCTTTTTTTTTTTTTTTTGGTATAGTACAAAGCAAAACCCTGTCACATATTGATGACATAAAATGTTAATTGAAATTCAATAACAATCAGTAAAACACAATGAGAAGTATCTGTACATTTAAACTTAATGCTTAAATTAAACATCTTCCTTTAAAAGTATTGAGCTTTTTAATCATCTTTATGTAAAGTTGGGATAGCATTATAGGTCTTGTTGAAAATCTGCATTTATGGAAACATCATGTTCTGGGTCAGTAAGAATGGCAACATGAATATCACAGAATCAAATAGTCTATGCGATTTCCTGTACTACCAACATCATTCACATTTCCATTACAATCTTGTTTTGTAAACCGAGACATTCTAATGGGAAGCCCTTCTACTTGTCAGTAATAAAGTTGTTGAAACTTTTACCGTGGCCCTCAAATGTATGTAGTATTTGCTCTTTCGTCGTAGTATTTTATTAGTCATTTAGCACTTGCTTTATACTGCACAATCACTCAAAATGTAAACACCTTAGGTTCAAGTGTTTTACAATACGTTCCCTTCGATTGCCATGACATGGATGGACCTTAAGGGCATTATGCTAAGCAAGGTAAGGCAGACAGAGAAAGACAAAGATATCACTTATATGTGGAATCTAGAAAAGCTGAGCTCTAGAAACAAAGGGTAAATTGCTGACTCGCAGAGGCTGGGAGACCTGGATAAATGGTGATCAAAACCAACAAAGTTGCCGTTAGGAAATGAATAAGTTCTGGAGAGCAAGTGCACAGCATGGTGACTCTAGGCCACCATATTGTATTGTATGCTTTAAAGTTCCTAAAAGACTTGATCTTAAATGATCTTCTCTGCCCACACACACAGAAGGATATGATGTGTTGAAGATGCTATCAACGCTATCTATTGTTAATATCATTCTAATTATCTGATTTTGTTTTATTTGCTTTAGTTGCTGCTTTTTCAATGACATCACAATTCATTAAATACAGGTTAAACCACTTTAAACCTTCTTAGATATTTTCTAAAAGGTTTTTCTAAAAAAAAAAGTCAAAAGAGAGGGGTGCCTGGGTGGCTCAGTTGGTTGAGCAGCTGACTTTGGCTCAGGTCATGATCTTAGGGTTGGTTCATGAGTTCGAGCCCCACATGGGCTCCCTGCTGTCAACTCTGAGCCTGCTTCAGATCCTTTGTCCTCACCCTCCCTCTGCCCCTCCTCTGCTAGTGCTCACCCTCTCAAAAATAAATAAAACATTAAAAAAAATATAAAGTCAAAAGAGAGAAGCTTACATATTTTCCTAATCAGAAATTTAAATACTGCAGAAATCTTCACTAGTCAAGTAACATAAACTGTAATAATAAATAAACATCAGAGTAGTCAAGAAATTTAAAAAAATTGATATGTTTTATATATATGTTTTCCATTTATGTTTTCCTTGTCATTTGTAAGAGAACACGTGTGTACATTCACTTGCAGTTAGGAATTAGCCATACACAAAATTTAAGCAAAATATCACTATAAGACCAATAACGTGTCCTTCAGTGAAAAAAATCAAAATTGTTCCAAAGTCCCCCTGTCCCCTCCTCCTTCTGTTACCAGTTAAATATAGGTAAAGGGACACTGGGTGATTGAAACAAATAGCTTTTCAGTTTCTACTCATTCTTATACAAACATGTGTAACTCTTCCTTTATCTATCAGTAATCATAGAGCTGCATTACTCACATTTGAAATCAAAATGAATAGCACCAAGATGCCCTTTCCGCATAGAGCAGCCTTGCCAGGCTTACATAATCACTGCTTTTATGACATGCTTATTGTTTACTGCAAGAATCGCTCTGGTCAGTTTTATGAATACTGTGGCTCCAGTCTCCTGGCCATCCCGTTTCTCAACAACAACCCACCCATCACTATAAATTGAAGTTGATTCTAAAATATTACGGGGACTATTCTAGATAAGAACAGTTCAGAGAGACCCAAGTCAGCATGCTTAAGGAACTGTTTTAGAATGTTTATTTTCCTTTAAAAAAAATTTTTTTTAATGTTTATTTATTTTTGAGACAGAGAGAGACAGAGCATGAACAGGGGAGGGTCAGAGAGAGAGGGAGACACAGAATCTGAAACAGGCTCCAGGCTCTAAGCTGTCAGCACAGAGCCGGACGCGGGGCTCGAACTCACGGACCGCGAGATCATGACCCGAGCCAAAGTCGGACACTTAACCGACTGAGCCACCCAGGCGCCCCTAGAATGTGTATTTTCATAGGAGAAGGCATTTTGAATTTTTCATTACAAAAATTCAAGGATGTTTTAACATTAGAAAATGAACCTATATAATTCGTGGCATTAAAGGCTTAACAAAGAAAAACATAAGACAAACATTCTCATCAGATACATAAAACACATCTGAAAATATCCCAGTTCCATTTGCAATAAAAATTCAGGGAATTACGAGAAAAAGACACCTTCTTAAGTCTGATGGAGGCCATTTTTAAACTTTGACAGCAATCATATTTACCTGTGAAATGTGAAAACTTTTCCTTCTGAGGTAGTTAAAAAGCAAGAAGTTGATTATCACGCTATTTTGGGCAGCACTGTAGGAAAGCTCCTAGACAATGAAATGAGGCAATGCCATGCATACAGAAATGAATGATTAAAAATGATGACAGGGGCGCCTGGGTGGCTCAGTCAGTTAAGCATTCCACTTTGGCTTAGGTCATGATCTCACGGTTTGTGAGTTCGAGCCCCACGTCAGGCTCTGAGCTGATAGCTCAGAGCCTGGAGCCTGCTTCCAGTTCTGTGTCTCCCTCCCTCTCTGCCTCACACTGCATGCACTCTGTCTCTCTCTGTCTCTCAAAAATGAAAAAAAAAAAAAAACAAACAAACAACCAAAACATAAAAAAAAATGTTTTAGTGATTCAAAAACAATATTTTTGTTTGAAAATCAAGCAGAATATACATATAAAAACTTTAGAGAATATTAAATCATTACATTAGGAAGGTCATAGGAACACAACAAGGTACATAAAAGTCCATTTTTATTTATACCAGAAATATATATCTCGAAAATAGTTCAGTTAAATACCTAATATATATAAGAAACAAATATACTCAGGAATATCTAAACAAAAGTTGTTAAAGACCTCAACAAAGAAAGTAAAGAGACATTAATGATCAAACATGGACCAAAATACTGGGTTTATGAAATGACCATCTAGAAATACCAACAGACAGATCCATAGTGTAAATGCTATCCTAATCAAAATCTTAGCAAGTTGTCTTACTGGATAAATTAAAAATCTGACTTGAAATATACATGAAAATGCAAAGGATTAAGCAAGACAGACATCTCTAATAAGGAACATCTGGAACACGTGTACTAACAGGGAGCAGGGCTTATGACATAACTATGGCGATAAAGACAATAGAACATTAGCCCCTGGAAAAACAAAAGAGGACAAACTGACTAGAGATTCAGAAACAAAATCATACACATATGGAGAGCTCACTCATGCAAGGATGGCACAGGTGAGCACTGGAGAACCGTTTCAATAAATGCTACAGGGTCCCCTGGGTATCTGCGTCCATTTATACATCCACCCATCAGTCATCTCTCTTTTGATCTAGAATTTGACACTTGCTTTACACCATTCACAAAAATCGGCTTAAAATAAATTCTAGATATAAAGGTGAGAAGTATATAACAAAAATAGAATAATGAAACTTCCATAAAGATAGGAATTATTTTGCATGACATCAGGGAAAGAAGAAAACAAAAGCCAGGATTTCTTGATTAGGATTGGGTGATTGATAACCTGATATTTGTCTCAAGGCACAAATTCTTTATGTCTTTAGACACACCCATTGATGCCTTTCTCCCAGCCTGCACAGGTTGCTCTAACCCTACCGAAATGGAATTCAGTAGAATATTATTGTTAACAGCGCATTCATTATTCATCAGTGCAAGAAGGGTGGTACATGCCCTACGTATGAACCAACCTGTTTAGCGTCTCCATTCCTTTCATCAACATTTTACTGTGCTCTCACTAAAACCTGACAAAGTCAGTTTAACTACACTAATGGATCAAAAATTAAAGTTTCTCAGGGCACCTGGGTGGCTCAGTCGGTTAATTCCGACTTCGGCTCAAGTCATGATCTTGAAGTTCGTGGGTTTGTGCCCTGCATTGGTCTCTGTGCTGACAGCTCAGAGCCTGGAGCCTACTTCAGATTCTGTGTCTGCCTTTCTCTCTCTGCCCCGCCCCTACTTGTTCTCTGTCTTTCTTCCTCTGGAAAACACAGAAACATTAAAAAAAATTTAATTAAAGTTTCTTTAAAGTATATTCTAGTAATAAAGTTATTTCTAAAGGACAACTGATATATATATGTACATTAATGAAAAATGCTTTATACAGATTATTTTCACATTAAGTATATCACCAGATAGATATTCTTCACATGTATTTGCATTATTTAATCAGCTTCTTGGCTTAATTGTGTTTTTATGAACAGTGTCCCGGGTTATCACTAGCCGCCTTTCAGATTTAATCATGTCTTAAAAGGAGACACTTTACTCACTAGCCACACACCTCGGACACTACTTGTCACACCCCATGTTTTTTTTTTTTCAACGTTTATTTATCTTTGGGACAGAGAGAGACAGAGCATGAACGGGGGAAGGGCAGAGAGAGAGGGAGACACAGAATTGGAAACAGGCTCCAGGCTCCGAGCCATCAGCCCAGAGCCTGACGCGGGGCTCGAACTCACGGACCGCAAGATGGTGACCTGGTTGAAGTCGGACGCTTAACCGACTGCGCCACCCAGGCGCCCCTACACACCCCATGTTAAGAGGTACAAGCACAAAGTCAATGTCTCCCAAATTCACTCTGGCTTATTATAATGCACCTACTAATAATAATAAAATAAAAAACCATTCTGGGCCAAGTGCTTTCTGGACAAAATGTCAGTGAAAAACAACAACAACAACAACAACAACAAAAAAAAAAAAAAAAAAAAAAAAAAAAAAAAAAACAGGATTAAGCAGAGTTGTCCTGGATAAAATTGGAGATCTGGTCACTGTTAGTTCACAAACTCCTCCACATCTTCCTAGCTGTAATCTGAAACCGGCCCCTGAACAAGGAGGACAGAAGGAGACCAAACATGACACATGCCACTCCAGATTGGCAGGTGGTAGTTGTATTGAGCAAGAGAACTCATTCCTGAGGCTTGTTTTGGGTGTCCTCAAGACGAGTAGTTTTTTGGACCTGCCCACCAAGTCTTGAAAGTCATAAAGGCTTTTAATCAGTCATATATAGCTTCAGTCCTATGTAATATCCGGACAGTGACAACACCACATTTCTATCTCAAAGCTGGATTCCTGGGATAGCTTCTGAGAGAGGAAAACACTAGTGGAAGTCACATTTCAAGGACAAGGGAGGGGCTTAGGAGCCTCCGATCTCACACGTCCGGCATGCAGGTCAAATGGCAGACACATCCTCTCAGTGACCTCCCTCAACTGTCCACAACCTCACGACTGATTCTCACAATCTTATACGCTCCCCTCTTCCATAGCGTGTCCTCAGCCATCAGCAAGGGGCTTCTCTAGCATGGAGGTGGCTCATTTGGCATCTCTGGCTGCACTGAAGGCAGGTAATACAGGCACATTCAAGAAAAACACTGATGAAGACAATAATTCCCAAATAAGTGACAGCTCTTACCACCAAGAATCCCATGACCTGAACCATTGATTTATTAAGTCCTCTGAGCTGGGGTCAGCACACTTATATCTTCATGTGATTTAATGAATATGGCACATTCACAAGAGTCATCAGGCATGAGCACCTAACATTTGTTTGAATAATGGCACAGGTGCCTCCTTGCGAGGCTGTAAGTGTTCACGGCTGTTTTACTGTGGGGGGCGGTGGGTGGGAAGCTTTTATCATCAGAGACATTTTAGTATTCAATAAGGGCAGACTCTTCTGGCTATCATTCAAGGCTTGCTGGGTAAATTTAGTAGGGGCTTCTATGTGTCATAACGTCCTTGAGGCCAACGGAGGGAACAAAAAAGGCAGCCAAATGATTGTACTAGGGGGGAAACAATGTGCCCACCTGGCCTTGAGAATGAGTTTGGCAGCTTTAGGAAACTGATCCGGCTGTGCATATGTGCATACCTCATGTTAGCCGGGGGGGGGGGGGGGGGGGGGGGGGGGGGGGACACCATCAGGCATAAGGAGATGAGTTGAGGGTGGGATATGCCAGCTCAGGACCCTAACCTTTCCCTTTCTTTTAATGGTGTGTGTTCCATTCCAGGGATATTCTGTTTCAATAGGTCCGGCTTGCAGCAGGACAATGGGATCCCAGTGAGGAGTGAATCGTTTCCTTCAACCAGAGGGGTGGAGTAATTTACCCATCCTGGTGAGACATCTCATGGCAAATTCCAGTAAACAACTCTTTCCTTAGGCATGACGGGGTTTGGTGTTCTCAGAAGCACAGCATGTTAATTCAAGGTGAAAACTGGGGCAATGGCTATGTCCCCTGACTTCCATACCTTTAAGGTACGGGGCATTGGCTGCCTTAGCTGGATCCCCCAGTCTGGCATACGGGGCAACAGACCCTACTGATGGGTCATTCAAATCTATTAGAGTCTGGGTCATGACTTTAGTCAACTTGGCCAAGGTAGTTTTATTTGTTAGTAGTTTCATCTGCTGCTTTATATTTCAATTTTTTCTTCTCACCAACTGTTTCTTGTGCACTACAGGGGAGATGGAACCTCCATTCAATATCATGTCCTTTTGCTCAGTCTTGCATATCATGACCTTTGAAATGTGGCCCTTCATCATTATCTATTCATACACAATGCTCAGCTTCTCTAATCTCCCGGCTCACACAGTGACCAGGGAAATCTTGGGTTAAGCCAGATGCAGTTTCCATAGAAAATCAGGCATGTTTAAAATCCTCACTCTTTAAAGCTATTTTTTTGCAAAAGGACTTTATGAAAAATTTAACACAATATTTGACTTTACCCATTTTCTCAGCAATACTATATTACAAAAACATACTATTACATAGGTAACACAGGATGTAAACTTGTACTAAATTCTTGAGAGGAAAATCATAGTTTAGTAGTCTAAACCGTGAGAACTGGGAATATACTTCAGTTTGCCAATATACTTCATTTGCTGTGACACAAGTTACAAAATTATGGTGAGATAATGGCATATTAACATAAGACAAAATATTTATTGTATGTGAGAACCTACATAGAAATGACACTTTGTAATTATTCATAAGTGCTAAAACTTACAAGTCTATATAAAATTTTTGAAGGTCAAAAGCATTATTGACAGCATGAATACGATTTCTCGACATGTTAGACTTATTCTCCCATCAAGAGTAAAACCGAATGTAAGAATAGTATAATTCCATCAATATTGATTTATGTGGAATTCAGTATTAAGCAGAGGTATTACAGAGGACTGAATGATTCTCATTCAAAAGTTTAGTTTAATATTAGTAACAAAACTTTATTAGATGATGTCTCATATTTCACACTGAATACTTTATCTTCTTTATAGAGATTATGGGAGATATCCATAAAAATGTAAAAGAGTGATAAATTTTGATATGCAGGCTAATTGAGATATCATGTAGGCAGTAGAAAAGACAGCAACTTGTGACAAGGACATTTTATATACAAAGTTTCCATTTATTCTAGAATACTCAATAAACAGTGTGCCCTAGTTAAATATATGTTTGAATGCCAAGATTTGAACTGGTAGATTTCAAAATGACTCATTTATTTTAGTGTGTAATTTTTGTGCGTTAAGTTCAGTGGTAAAAATATTAGACTTTTCTTAGAATGAAGATATAAATTGTCTAATAGGAAAGCTATTTTTACATGCAGTTCTAGTACGAGTACACTTTGATTACTCTGAAGCAAATTTACTGAGAGGATGTTGAATTGCATAATGGCCAATCTTAAAGAAGACCAAAGTAAGTGATAATATTTTGACCTACATTCTGATTCTGTGATTTTTGTGACATTAAAACAGATAAGACAGTAGATAACCTAGTCAAATCATCATGTTCAGAATTCAAATTCATGATAGAAATAATGTTCTAATCGTGGATGTGCTCACTGTTTCACACTGGGAACTTATTTTATTAGTATGAGGATCATTATTTATTTACAGGGAATGATTGGCCCATCCCTCTTGTGTTTATATTTGAGATGAAATTACTTTTACAATCTAGAACCTCCAAGTGAAACTCAAAAAACAGATATTTTCCCATTGTCACCTTAAATGTGAAAAATACTCTTCAAATATTTTTTTTTCGTTTTCCTGTCTACAAGAACTTGAAAATTTAGGTCATTCTTATTATTCTTGTGTTGTATTTTTGACACCTCTACTTTTCATAATGTTAGAAAATTTAAGTCAAATAAATAAACTGTGTTTAAGAAAGCAAACAATATGTTCAGAGAGCAAAGAGTAATCCATCCCAATATCAATCACATTCAAACTCACATGTCCAAAGATATAAATTTCATACAGTTTAATTTTCAAATTCGATATATTTTAAGAAATCAGGGTGTTTGTGTTTCTGAGAATTCTCTGCTACATGTTGAAATTTATTATTATAATTTATGAGGTGAGGTCAAGAAGTAAAATTATCTAAATTGAATTCAACCACTTTTTTGTTATAGTGGGTAACATATTTATGTCATTGTGATGGTAAATGTTACTAAAGTGAATTTCTTTTTCTACAAGCTTTATTGAGATATAATTGACATACAACATTGTGTCATTATGGCATACAATGTGATGATTGATATACGCAAATATATTGAGAAATGATTATCACAATAAAGTGAGTTAATACCTCCATAATTACAATTTTACTTTCTTGCAGTGAGAATAGTTAAGACCTAATGTCTTGGTAACCTTCCAATATGTAATACTATAACGTTACAGTTTGACCCACGCTTCCTCATTTTCCCAAGTCCTAGTCCCAGCAATCATCACTCTACTCTGTTTGTACAAGTTGAAATTTTTTTAAAAAGTGCACATATAAGTGAAATTATATAGTATTTGTCTTTCTCTCTTTTGCTTATTTCACTTAGCTTAATGCCCTCAAGGTCCATCCATGTTGTCACCAATTACAATATTTCATGTTTTTTATGATTGAATAATATACCATTGTGTGTATATATATATATCCCTCTCTCTTTATATATATGTGTGTGTGTATATATATATATATACCATATCTTCCTTATCTATTCATCCATGATGAACACTTACTTAAGTTGTTTCCATGTCTTGTCTATTGTAAATAATGCTGGAATGCACAGGGAGGTGTAGATATCTCTTTGAGACAGTGATTCCATTTCCTCTGATACATACCCAGAAGTGAGTTGGCTGGATTATATGGTAGTTTTGTGTTTAATTTTTATAAACCTCCATACTCTTTTCTATAGTGGTTGCACCAATTACCATTCTCACTAACAGAGCTCAGTTTCTCTTTTCTCTCTGCATTCTTTCCAACACTTATTTGTCCTTTTGACCATAGCCATTCTAGCAGGTGTGAGGTAATATCTTCTTGTGGTTTTGATTTGCATTTCCCTGAACTGATTAGTGATATTGAGCATCTTCTCATGTACCTGTTGGCCATATGTATTGTTCTTTGGAGAAATGTCTATCCATACCTTCTGCTCATTTTTAATTGGATTATTTTGGGGGGTGGCTATTGAGTTGTATGGGGTCCTTCTATATTTTGGATATTAACCTCTTAACTGATAGATGGTGTAGAAATATTTTCTGCCATTCTGGAAGTATCCTCTTTAGTTTGATGATTGTTTCTTTGTGCAGAAGCCTTTTTTGTTTGATGCAGTCCAATTTGCTTATTTTTCCTTTTATTGCTTCTATTTTTGGTATCATATCCAAAAAATCATTGCCAAGACCAATGTCAACATTTTTTCTTATGTTTTTGTGTCCAATCTTTAGTCCTTAAGTTCATTTTTATGAGTAGTATAAGGGTCCAATTTCATTCTTTTGCATGTGAATATCCAGTTTTCCCAACACTAACACTATTTGTTGAAATGACCATTGTTTTTCCCCACTGAGTATACTTAGGTACAGAGTATTGCTCTGGCCAGGACTTCCAGTACTATGTCAAAAAAAGTAGGGTGGGCATCTTTGTCTTTTTCCTGATCTTAGAGGAAAATATTTCAGTGTTTCAATATTGAGTATGATTTTCACTGGGGTTTTGTCATATGTGGCTTTTATTATGCTCAGGTATGTTCTTTCTGTAACTGATTTACTGAGAGCCTTTCTCATCCTGAAAAAATGTTGAATTTTGTCAAGTGTTTTTTTGGCATCTGTTGAGAGGATTATATGATCTTTATACTTTATTCTACTAAGCTGGTATATCATATTTGATTTGCTGTTGTTGAACCATCCTTGCGTCCCAGAGATAAATCCCACTTCATCTTTATATCATCTTTTTAATGTGTTGTTGAACTGGGCTGGCTAGAATTTTGTTGACAATTTTTGTATGAATGTTCACCTGAGATACTGACAGGTAGTTTTCCTGTGGTGCCCTTATCTGGTTTTGGTCTCAGAGCAATGCCACCCTTGTAAAATGAGTTTGGGAGTGTTCCCTCCTCTTCAAGTTTTTGGAAGAGTTTGAGAATGATTGGTATTAATTATTGTTTAAAATGTTTGGTAGAACTTACCAGTGAAGCCAACTTATGGTGGACTTATGTTTGTTGGAATGTTTTTAGTTACTGATCCAGTCTTACTAATAATTTGCTCTGATTTTTTTTCTTGTTTTTTTTTTCCTTTGGCAAGAGAGTGGGAATGAGTAGGGTAGGGGAAGAGAGAGAGAGAGAGAGAGAGAGAGAGAGAGAGAGAGAGAGAGAGAGAATCTTAAGTAGGCTCCACACCCAGTGCAGAGCCCAACATAAGGTTTGATCCCACAATCATCAGATCATGACCTGAGCCAAAATCAAGAGCTTGATGCTTAACCTGGAGCCACCCAGGTGCCCCTGATTTTCTATTTCTTATGATTCTGTCTTGGTAGGTTGTATATTTCTAGGAATTCTGCACTAAGAAATTTCAAAATGGAGTCATCACTATCCGAAGGCTATCTGCAGCACTTTTGATCGTTGTGTGCCTCAACTCACACCCACAGAGTCTCCTTGGATTTTATATCTACCAATATCCTCTGTTCATCTTCCAAACCTCATCTACTCACTTCTGTAGCATTTTCACCTCTCCATGTACTCATTCTTTTACTCAATCACCCCAAACTTAAGGTACTGTTGGACTCTTAGCCTATTAGATCTTGTATTTTTTGTGTGGAAGAAGGATAATAATTTTATAATTCCAGACCGACAAGTAGAAAAACAATGTTTTTTTCTCAATTCTACTTGGTAGTTCTAGTTTGGAGAGTAATTGCATTTCCAATAGAAATGTAATCAGTAAAAGTCCACTGTTACTCGTGAATAAATATGTGTTTAATAAGCAACAAGTAGTTTGTAGTTTTCTTGGTTCTCCCTTATGATGGCAATGCTCAAATGTAGATTCCTTTCAGTGCTTCACCAAATAAATTCAAAGTACAGATTCAAATATAATAATTGGTAAACGACTATAATACAATACTAAATAGTTAAGACAACAGATAAAATGTTTGCACCTGTTGCTTTGTAAAGAATGAAATAGGTGAGTAGGGAATTTGGAAGCAAGATCAAAACTCAAGAACCTATAAAATGGCAATGATATGGAAAGAACATGAAGAACTAAGTATAGGTTCAGGTAAAATAATTCATATTATTCATTATTTAAGCATTGAGATTGAGAAAAACAGAAAAAAATCACATATACTTCTAAGTGGTTTCTTCAAGGCAAAGTTAATAATTACAGGAATGCTTCAGAGGGAAACCATCTACACAACAGTTGACACGACAATGGGGATATTCCTCTCTCTCCATAGTAGATGACATTTCTGATAACAGTTGACTATTGTTCTCTTTGTCCCTTCCTCCCACAGAAAGGAATAAAAAGTGCTCATTGATTTTACTATGATTCCATACCGGGTCTGAACCCTGACTGGCACTCTCACAGGATATACTGAATTACACAGATGAACTAAGTTAATAGGCACATTAACCTTGAATTGCAAAGCAAAGAGATATGCACTAGCCAAATACCATATAGAACAAACCAAAGTTTTGTGATCTCTGTTGAATCAACCAGCCTCGTGGCTACACTTGATGTCATGATGCAAATACTGTATACACACACTGCAATCTCTTTGTAGGCCAACTTTCCAACTCTACAAACTGGCCTTTTTGTACCTTCTGTTCTGTATCTAAAAATCCACCCCTTTGCTCTCAATTACTGCCTTTGTCTCATACTTAATGGATAGAAAAAAATCACGTATGAACTGGTTTGATATCAACCAAAGTGTTAACCTATTGAAATCTGTCTCCTCTATTATTGCCCTGGATTCCATGGGTCTTTCCTTTCCCAAGAATAGTCTTCCAGGAGCTCCTGAGTAGCTCAGTCCATTAAGCAACAGACTCTTGATTTTGGCTCAGGTCACAATCTCATGGTTCATGGGATAGAGCCCTGCATCAGACATTGTGCTGACAGCACAAGTGGATTCTCTCTCTCACTCTCTTTCTGCCCCTCACCCTCATGCTCTCTCTCTCTCTCTCTCCCTCTCTCTCTCTCTCTCTCAAAATAAAAAAATAAACATGAAAAAAAAAAAGAGAATAGGTTCCCAGCAGATAAAACCCCCTTATTTTTCTTCAAAAATACTCTTCTTTGGATCATTCCCTATGGTATATCACTGTGATATTAAATTTCCCATCTTAATAAATGATTAAATAATGATAAGTAACAACAACAAAATCCTCTTTACCTTTATCTCCTTCTACCTAGTGCCTTACATCTCTATTTTTTCCCTGTGGCTTAACATCTTTTAAAGTTGGCTAAATTCGCTGTAACTTCCTCTTCTCCATTCATTCACGCAATAGAATAATCTTCAGAATATTGCAGCTGCATCAATTCAACCAAAATCACTAGGAGCCTCTTACTTGCCAAATCAAAAGTCACTACAGTCAGTACACTTTGATTTTATTTAACAGAGTTGGAGGATCTCTTCCTTTGTAACACCTCTTTTCATCTTTCTTTGTCCTCTATCACTGACCAATCTCATTCATTCTAATTTCCCAGTCAACCCCCTTTTTAATCAGCTCACCTAGTATGCTTTTTCTCTTCTCTACCTACGTTCTCTGCCAAGGGGATCTCATCCATCGTCATGCTTACAGACTCGCGCTATCAATCACTCCCATATTGATATAGGCAATTCTTATCCTACCGCAATGTGAATCTTTTTCTAGAATATGGCATGACTGTATTCTTTGTAATCCACTTCAAATATCATTTCTTAAAAGTCCCACCTTCTCCAGTCAATTAATCATCATCATATTTCACTCATAATTAACACTTTCATAATGGAAAGCATCAAGGGTCACCTTATTTAAAATAGTTATTGTTCGCTGTGTTAGAACTAAGATATAGGTTTCATACTAGCAATTACTTCCAAAACTACATTTTACAAAATTTGCTAGTAAATGTTAGGTCCATAATGTATGCTGTTTAAAAAAAAAAAAGGAGGAGGAGGAGGAGGAGGAGGAGGAGGAGGAGGAGGAGGAGGAGAGAAATGAAATGTTTCACTGCCTGGCTACCAAACGCAATATTCATGTGTCGTTTATGTCTAATAATAATCGGTCTTGATACATATTCACAGCTAAATTTGTTTATGTTGTAAAGACCTATGTTCTGAATGCACGTAGAAAGAAGTCTTTAAATTGCTTCCCGGACTGTTAAAAAACAAAGAATCAGGAAAATATACAGTAGAATATACACTTTTAGAATTGTTGGCTAATCAATCAGATGTTAGGTAAAGCAGTTTTAAAGCATGTTAATATAATTTAAAATGACCATTATTGAATAGAATTTATTACACTTAAGAAAATTTTATGAACTTAATTTTACTATATATTGTGCTGCCAACATTTTCTGAATGAATGAATGAGTGGACAAACTTTGCACAGCCACACCATAATTCCCCTCTATTAGAAAGACATTTCTGATTTTCAGTGCAGTCAGTTCTTATATCTTATGGAAACCACTTGCTTCTACAGGCATTATATTGAAGATATTTATAAAAATAACAGTAGGTATGAAAGGAACTTTGAAAATAAATACAGTTTCACAGAGGCGTTCGACCCCTTTTTTTTGTTTTTAGTCTTTATGTTCCATGACTTTGAAGCATATAGTACTTTTGTCTTATAAATTGGATTCTATGATTTATACGTGCATATCTTTCCAGATGGCCGTGCATACTTTTTTCAGAGACAAAATTATATCTTGTTTTGCAAAATACCTTCTTGTAATGGAGAAACTAGTAAGTGAATAAGCTAAAGAATTTTATAAATCACTAAAAACCACATATTTAACCCTTTTCTTCTATTGCCTTGAAGACTGAGATATTTTAACAAGACAACTAATGTATTAAAATATAGTACCATTGTTTACAAAATGTAAATGATAGTCTAATTTTTAAAATTATTTGACTTAACATGTTTGTAGAAGGAAGTACGAGTGTTGAACTTTAACTAATTCGCTTCCAAAACATTAGCTCAAAAATTTCAATCTGTTGTAATTGTTAACATATCTTTGATGTAAATTAATATGCAATACCTTCTGGAGACATCTCTGGTACAATGGCCTCATAAGGTTCATCTAGGAATTTTGGTTCATTGTCATTGATATCCGAAACTCTGATGACAAACTCAGACTCAGGTTCCACAGCCCTTCCAGTAGTGCTGTCTATTACCTGGGCTCTTAGAGTGTAGAGGGATCTTTCCTCTCTATCAAGCTTCTGGACGGCAAAAATGTCACCTGTTCTCTCATCAATGACAAAAATACTTCCAGCTCCAGCTCCCAAAAGCTTGTACTGGAAAGAGTTGTTTCCATTGTCTAAATCAGATCTTAGCTGCAAGTGCAAGAGGGATACTTTAGTTTCCAGACATATTTAAATGGACAAATCAATTTTAATGATTTTATTTTCCTGTCTGTTCATTTTCCCCCATGTTAATAACCCCATGTAATTCCCATAGGATATTAAATCAGGTGAAATATTAATTTTAAGATTAAATTGTGTCATCAAGCAGAGGAGTCTGATATTTCAGTATAAGTAACTGTACAAATCTTATTACTCTAAATAGATTATTCTAATTAGAAACTAATAATTGAAAAACAAAGTGTCTTTCATAAATGATGCACACCAAAGTTGGTGGCTCATGTTTACTCTATGATTACATTCTGAGTCACCAAAACCACGCTCTCAAATATTTGCGTTAGATTGGGACCTAGAGACTGATAGGCAGATAATAGTCTAGATGAACAGTGGTATTCTATCTCTAGGTTAAAAACATGTAGGAAATACGAAAATATTACCAAGAAAATAAGGGAGCGTGTTGGGAAGGTAATGATAGCTGAGCCATCCATTTTGGCATTTATAACATGCTATATAAAATGTACAAATCGTTTTCTATATTATTTCCCAATTTATCCTCATAGTATCATGAGATAAAAACTATTGACATTATCATTTCTACAGAGAAAGAGAGACTGAAAAATTTTTAAACATTCACAGAGTCATGGTTTTGTATAAGTTTATGATTTAGACAACAGGTCTGTCTGACCCCAAGAGCCTCTCCTGCAAACCACTAGGTAAAATGGTCTTTTATGGCTTGAGTTTTGCCAAATTAGATCTAACTCTTTCTTCCCAACATGTTCTATTCAATTGTCAAATATGTCTTTTCTTCTTGGACCCTAATTGTTTTTATGTTTAAAAGCAAAGTGAATTTGTTCGTTCATAATGTTAATGGACTTCTGATTTGATATATAAAAACAAGGGTTATTATGATATAGGCAACACTGATTGCTTGTTCATATCTAAATTACCTTTACATAAAGAGAAGTATGCCATCATCCCGAAATTATTGTGAATCCCTGGTTTTCTTGATTCATCATTTGCAAATAAGCCCTTCCTTAAAGTAAGAGCTTCCTGAAAATTTACAAAGCTAACCAAGAAACACAATCTTAAACAAATTCATAACTTTTCTGATAGTTCAAGGTACAATGGACTAATTAATATTTTTCTACGTGATTGTGTGGAATACCTGAAGGTAGCTACAACAATTAATTTTAATAATTTTAATAATGTGTTGAATAACACAGCTATTCAATGGAAGAAACAGATTGGGAATAATAATAATGCTATAATAAAAGAGCTATAGCTCTTTTAATGTGATGGTTCTTCACTACTCATAAGATAAAAAGGAAGTCTCCATGACTTACTAATAAGAGATTAAGGGAAACAGTGTCCTTTCCAATAATTATATCAAAGGAAAGTTATGTATGTCCTATGTTTTTCAGGTATCATTTTAATATAATTCGAAAATTTGATTCAATATTTGATGATAAGTCAAATTTAGTAATGAGTAAATGTATTCCAAGTATCTGCACAGTATAATTTTCACAGATCAGTGAGTTTGGTCTTTTCATGGACCCATTTTAAGTAAAAAAATAAAAATTAAAAAAAATATGTATATATATTTACTTAAATATACATGAATATATATTAAGTATCTGCCTTTTAAGGTCACAAAATTTGTAAGTTAAAGACATTTCAATTTCATGAATTCTAGTGTCATGATATTTTCTTTCTTTTTAATTTTTTAAATGTTTTTATTTATTTTTTATACAAAGAGACAGAGCGTGAGCAGGGGAGGGGCAGAAAGAGAGGGAGACACAGAATCTGAAGTAGCTCCAGGCTCCGAGCTGTCAGCACAGAGCCTGACATGGGGCTTGAACCCACAAAGTGGGAGATCATGACTTGAGCCGAAGTGGGACGCTCAACCGACTGAGCCACCCAGGCGCCCCTCCAGTGTCATGATATTTTCTGTATTTCTATTCAAAACTACTTTTTTCAACCAGGCAATTACCATTGATTTGGCAAATCAGTATGCCTTTACATTTTTACTTAATTGTGCTTTCCAAACCTAATCTCTGTTAACAAATAGTGCAAAAAGAAAGTCATCTTGGACACATAAGCTACATTTAATTTTCACCAGCTCTTTAATGACAACACCTAGGTATTCATTATTACTCTCTTTTAAAGCAGTTACCTGTGTGTTATTTAAGTCAAATGACAGTGTTTCAAGGCAAAACATCCATTAGAATATTTTCACAAACTAGAAACACAACTAGAAAAAACACAAACTAGAAAATGTGACAGTTAGCTAGGGAGGTAGTCTCTGCTCTGACTGTACTGAGGCACTTCCCTGCAGAGTCTCATTCACTAAAAGTTCCCCATCTGTGTGAGTCTGTCACCCCACTCATTGATGGCAGAGCATATGGTACTCCGTGGACTCCACCGCAAATGCGACTAGAGACTCAGTTAACCAGCAGACACATAACTGCGGACCTCATTTGTGCCATCCTGCCTGTGATTTACCTGGAGTCATCTTAGAGAATAAAGAGATGAGAAATCTGACTCACAGCAGGAACACATACATGCACAAACGTTTGAAATCTGTTTGCATAAGATCCCAATCTAAGCCTTTGGTGGAGTATACACATACACATTCACCGGAGGTGATAGATGAACTCCTCTGGAATCTGGACATCGTGCTAACACTGAAGCTTTCCTGAAAGGGCCAGGGAAAGGGAGTTCATGAATTTTGAGTGCTTCACCCTTTGGGCCCAATTAAATTTTAGTGCCAGTTAATTAGTGGTTAAACTTATTTCAGTTCATTCATCTAGAGAAAGATCCTTAGAAAAAGGACACGGTATTGTAATTACCTCTGTTTAAAGAATATTGAATGATAATAAAAACCAAAAACATAAATAGGGAACATTCTATCTCATTAGGAAATTTAAATATATATATATATATATATATATATATATATCTTAAAGATATATATATATATCTTAAAGATATATATATATATCTTAAAGATATATACATATATCTTACAAGAAAGTAAAAATAATTATTCTTTATACTTCATAATCAAATGAAGTGTGTATGCTCTTGAAGCTACTTAACTGTAAAAGGGCTTGGTATTAATCTGCTTCATGAAAAATTAATGATGGGTAAATCAACACCTACTGAGCATAATAGAAACTCAGGCTAAATACTGTTGGTAAACGTTATTATTCTCAGTGTGGTTGCTTTGATCCATTACCAAAAATAACACCATCACATTTCCAGATGTTGATAAATGAGGGCTCTATTTTCATATGGGAGACAAAAGTGAAATTTGAAAATCAGAGGTTTCCTTCCTCCTCAAGTTTTGCAGGTATTTTAGGTGCTTGGAAATCAGAAACAATTAATTAGGCCGATGGCTAAAGCTTCCTAAGGGTTCCACCGAGAAAATGTACAACGCATCAAATGCCTTAAAACTTCCTCAACCCATCCATTTAGATTTACATAATAGTATTTTCTGTAACACTCTGATAAAATCAGTACCTGGCCAATGTGATAATTAGTCTTATTCATTTCCTCTGGTACAAAAAACTGGTTCCACATCCAACCACGCTTCACTCTCAAATGAGAATCCACTGGGTGCTTAACTTCCTCTGTTTGAGAGATTTCTGTTGCCATAAAGCAAGGCCATAGGAGAGAAATTCCCAACGTAAAAGGCAGCAATAAGCAATAATCCATTCTGCTCGTTTGATTCCAACTGGTATTCTTCAGAGGAAACAGTAGCTGCAAACAAAAATTGTGTGTTCCTTTAGAATCTTTTTATGCGTTAGGTATCTTACATATTCCGAAAGAACAAGAAACACAACAAAATTTTACATTTAAAATAACATTTGCTCACATAATTGCTAAAGAAAGGATATAACTTTTGCATCCATAAAAGTAGGAACAGCAATATACATTTAATTTATCATCCAATTACGCTTGTTATATTTTGCAGCTCAGCAATAATTTGAATGGCATAATTAGAAACTTCTGCCCAAGCACTGTCCATTTTAAGCTGTAGTCATAAATCTGCCTGAAGGTTGAAAAGTTGACCTGGCAATCTCCTTGATTGACAGTTGATACTGAAATTAGATTTTTTTTCTTTAATGTAAAAATTCTATCTCTGTAAAACTCAAACTACCCCATTAAAACAAGTCAAGGCAGGGGGAAAATGTAATCTTCTACTCCCCTTTTTCAATAGCAATAAATTTTCCTACCCAATTTCCCAAGTTATAGCATTTTATCTAGTATTAACTAGACAAAATGACAACTCATCTTGAAACCTGGAGGATTTCATAATCAGTTATGCTAAAGTTATAAAAACACTCTGAATAGAAAACCCGTGCAAGATATTTACCATTTTATATTATGAAGGGTATGAAATGGTTTTCATCTTAACAAAGAGACGATGCTATTTTTAGAAAATAAATACAAAAATATTGTGTCTGAGTACAAATGTCTGATTATTTATGATATAGAAGATGGAGAAAAAAGATATCTTCTAGGGGCTTCTAGTTGGTTGAGCATCTGACTCTTGGTTTCAGCTCAGGTCATGTTCTCAGGTTCATGGGATCGAGTCCCATGTCGGGTTCTGCACTAGCAGAGTGGAGCCTGCTTGGGATTCTCGGTCTTCCTCTCTCTCTGCTCCTGTCCTCCTTGAGCTGTCTCTCTTTCTCTCAAAATAATAAAAAAAGAAAGATATCTTCTATTATTTAAATATTAAAAGAGAAACTCTAAACCATTGAATTTTACAGGTAAAACTTTCTATTTAATGGATACTGATCATGCAATTCTCTTTGAAATGACTGGTAATTCTCACCCTTATAGGAAATGGAATATCTTTGCACTTACCACATTGACATAGCACCTCGATATAACCAAATTGGATTTGTTTCTCTGGGACTCATGAAGAAAAATAATTTTGTCAAATCTACAAAGAGTTTAACACTATACAATCAACAGAAAATTCAGAGTCCCTATTTCTGTTACGAGTTTCCTGTATGATTTCACTTTGAATCTTCTCCACATATTTTTGAACAACCCTTGAGAGATATTTTAGGGCTTTGGCTCTTGTTAGAAGAGTTGTTAAAAAACACCTAATTAAGACAGAACACATTGTCATACATGGGCATTCTGTATGACAGACGCTTTCTTCGTTATATATTTACTTAATGAAGGTCATGAAATTCAACTGATGTGAAAACTAAAGATGGATTTCATCCTAATGTTGAATATTTGAAATCCAAATAATAATGTCTGTTGTTTAGAAATTGTGAATCTATATTTTTGATACCCAGTAAATAATGAAAGCAGTCAGAACAAGCTCAGTTTCCTAATGAGGATGCTATTTTGTATAAATTTGGAAAAGTATCACTAACAGTGATGTGAAGTTATAATTATAGTGTTGGGTAAATACATTTATGTCAACTTTATGTTATTATATTTTCATTCATCTAGGAAAAAAAGTGAGGGGTTTTAGGAAACATGCTGTACTAGATTCAAAGATATTTAAAACACACAAGAATAAGTATAAAAAAAGGACATTACCTAGAACCTGATTCGCACCAACCTATTTTTTTAATATGTCAGGGTTTTGTTTTAATTTTAGTTAACATATAGTGTAATATTAGTTTCAGGAGAATTTAGTGATTCATCACTGACATGTTATACCAGTTCTCATCACAAGCGCCCTCCTTAATACCCATTAACCATTTAGCCCCTCCCTCTGCCTACCTCTCCTTCAGCTATCCTCAGTTTGTTCTCTGTCTTTAAAAGTCTCTTATGGTTTGCCTCCCTCTCTCTCTCTTTTTTTTTCTTTTCCTATGTTCATCTATTTGGTTTCTTAAATCATAAATATGAGTGAAATCATATGGTATTTTGCCTTTTTATGACTGACTGACTTCACTTAGCATAATACACTCTACCTCTGTCCATGTCATTTCAAATGGCAAGATTTCATTCTTTTTGATGGCATGGTAACACTCCATTGTATATATATACCACTTCTTCTTTATCCATTCATCAGTGGATAAACCTTCAGGCTCTTGCCATAATTTGGCTACTGTTGATAATGTTGCTATAAACATTGGGGTGCATGTGCCCTTTTGAATCTGTATTTTTGTATCCTTTGTATAAATACCTAGTAGTGCAATGGCTGGCTCCTAGCAGAGTTCTTTTAACCTTTTGAGGAACCTCCATTCTGTTTTCCAGGGTGGCTGCACCAGTTTGCATTCCCATCCACAGCGTAAGAGGGTTCCTCTTTCTCCACATCCTCACCAACACCTGTTGTTTCCTGTGTTGTTAATTCTAGCCATTCTGACTTGTGTGAGGTGGTAACTCACCGTGGTTTTGATGTATTTCCCTGATGATGAGCAATGTTGAGCATCTTTTCACGTGTGTTAGTTATCTAGATGTCTTCTTTGGGAAAATGTCTATTCATGTCTTCTGCCCATGTCTTTACTGGATTATTTGTTTATTGGGTATTGAGTTGTATCATGTTTTTATACATTTTGGATATTAACCCTTTTTAGATATGTCTTTGCAAATATCTTCTCCCATTCCATAAGCTGCCTTTGAGTGTTGTTGATTGTTTCCTTTGCTGTGCAGAAGTTTTTATCTTGATGAAGTTCCAACAGTTCATGTTTGCTTTTGTTTCCCTTACCTATGGAGACGTGTCTAGTTAGAAGTTGCTGTGGCCAGGGTCAAAGATATTGCTGCCTATGTTCTACTCTAGGATTTTGATGATTTCCTGTCTCACATTTAGGTCTTTCATTCATTTTTAATTTATTGTTGTGTATGGTGTAATAAAGTGATCCATTTTCATTCTTCTGCATGTAGCTGTTCAGTTTTCCCAACACCATTTGTTGAAGAGGCTGTCTTTTTTTCCATTGGATATTCTTTCCTGCTTTGTCAAAGATTAGTTGGCCATAGAGTTGTGGACCCATTTCTGGGTTTTCTATTCCGCTCCATTGATCTATGTGTCTGTGTTCGTGCCAGTACCATACTGTCTTGATGACCACAGTTTTGTACTGTAACTTGAGGTCCAGAATCATGATGCTTCCAGATTTTCTTTCCTTTTCAATATTTATTTAGCTGTTTGGGGTCTTCTGTTGTTCCATACAAATTTTAGGATTGTTCCTTCTATCTCTGTGAAAAATGCTGGTGTTATATTGATAGGGATTGCACCGAATGTGTAGATTGCTTTGGGTGGTATAGACATTTTAACAACATTTTTTCTTTTAATCTATGAACATAGAATGTTTTACCATTTGTTTGTGTCTTCTTCAATTTCTTTTACAAGTGTTCTGCAGTTTTCAGAATACAGATCTGTTACTTCTTTGGTTAGGTTATTCCTAGGTATCTTGTGGTTTTTTGGTGCAATTGTAAATGGAATCGATTCCTTGATTTCTCTTTCTGCTGCTTCGTTATGTGTATAGAGATGCAACAGATTTCTGAATGCTGATTTTGTATCCTGAGACTTTATTGAATTCTTGTATCAATTCTAGCAATTTTTTTTTGGTTGAGTCTTTTGGATTTTCTATATAGAGTAACATGTTGTCTTGAATAGTGAAAGTTTGACATCTTTCTCGTCAATTTCGGTGCCTTTTATTTCTTTATGTTGTCTGCTGACAGTACTACGTTAAATAACATTGGTGGAAGTGGACATCCCTGTCTTACTCCTGACTTTAGTGGAAAAGCTCGCAATTTTCCCTATTGACGATGCTATTAGCTGTGGGTCTTAATGCATACAGGGTCTTTTGCACATGGCCTTTATGTTGTTGAGGTATATTCCCTCTATCCCTACTCTATTGAGTGTTTTTATTAAAAATGAATGCTGTACCTTGTCAAATGCTTTTTCTGCATCTATTGATATCGGATGGCTCTTACCCTTTCTTTTATTAATATGGTGTATTGTGCTGATTGATTTGTGAATACTGAACCACTCTTACAGCCCAGGAATAAATCCCACTTGATCATGGAAAATAATTCTTTTAATGTACTGTTGGGTACAGTTTCCTAGTATCTTGTTGAGAAATTTTGCATCCATGTACATCAGGGATATTGGTCTGTAATTCTCCTTTTTCTTGGGGTCTTTGTCTTGTTTTGGAGTCAAGGGAATCTAGCCCCATAGAATGACTGTGAAAGTTTTCCTTCCATTTTAATTTTTTGGAACAGTTTGAGAAGAATAGGTATTAATTTGTTAAATGTTTGATAGAAGTCCTCTTGGAAGCCCTCTGGTCTTGGACTTTTGTTTGGTGGGAGATTTTTGATTACTGATTTCATTTCTTTGCTGGTTATTGTTCTGTTCAAATTTTTTATTTCTTCCTGTTTCAGTTTTGGTCATATATATGTTTCTAGGAATTTATCCATTTCTTCCAGAATGTTCAATTTGTTAGCACCTAATTTCTCATACTATTCTCTTATAATTGTATTTATGTTGTGTTTATTGTGATCTCTCCTCTCTCATTCATGATTTTATTTACTTGAGCCCTTTCTCTTTTATTTTTGATAAGCCTGTCTAGGGGTGTATCAATTTTACTAATTCTCTTAAAGAACTAACTCCTAGTTTTATTGATCTGTTCTACAGTATTGTTTCTATATCATTTATTTCTGTTCTCATCTTTATTATTTCACTTCTTCTGCTGGCTTTAGGGTTTAGGCTTCATTTGCTGTTCCTTTTGTACAAACTTATTTTTATAGTTACATTTTTTTTATCAATCTGTGAAAATATTTCATGATAATTCAATATCTTTAAATGATAAAAGAGAAACGATTGCGAATTTCATTAGTTGCGGAAGTTTCTTTGTGGTTATATGAAAACATACCCTATTTTTGGTCATGTCATGCATACTGAAGTATGTTGGTATTGGATATAACATGACATCTAGAATTTTTTTAAAGCATTTCAGAAAGAGTAGGAGCATTTAGGAGCAGGTAAAACCAAGCACAGGCTTGATAATTAATTCTTGAAATTGAGTCATGAGCATTGGCATAGCTATTATTTATTCTCCACTTGTATTTAAAATTTGTATACTAAAACAACAATAATAATTTATTCTGTACTTCTTAAATCCATTTGGTGGACAAAAATCATTAAACAGTTTAATATCAGATATTGATGAAAATGCATGAAGAACAGACTCCAATGCAATGTTGATGAAATTGAAAATTTGGGCAATCATTTTGAGGAATAGTTTGGCCAAATCTACTATATTTAAAAATTAGTTTAGGGGCGCCTGTGTTTGTGAGTTTGAGCCCCCTGTCAGGCTCTGTGCTGACAGCTCGGAGCCCGGAGCCTGCTTCAGATTCTGTGTCTCCCTCGCTCTCTGCCCCTCCCCTACTCAGGCTCTGTCTCTCTCTCTCAAAAATAAACATTAAAAAATAGCTGAATGTATAAACTAACAGCTATTTTTTTTACTGCTTTCTACATAGAGAAATTTCAAATTTGTTCACTATGAGGCAAATACAAATTGGATTAATTGGAAAAAGGATATGTGAAAAAAAAAGTTCTAATCAGGGTATTATATGATACCAATTATAAAGTGTTTCAAAATTATAAGATGATGCCCTAAGAAACTATGGTCATACACGGATTTTGTAAAGTCTAGGAAAAGAAAAATGATATGCAAGATTTATTATGGTATTTATACCATGACAATAGGAAAAGAAACGGGTTTAAAGAAGTTGAGAAATCTGTCACATTTTTCGCCCTCTAAATAATCTCAAGTAAATATGTCAAATAATAACACTCATTAAATTTCTATCTTATATGTTTTTCAGATAAAGTATATGACTGAAATGTTTTACGACTAAATTTAAAATTAAAAGTTAAACTATCTTATTTCATAGTCCTAAATCATAATAAAACAGACATGAATACCCTTTTATTTGAGCCTCTTACTATACAAATACAATAATGAAATGCAGTAGGTATGTGTGAATTATGAAATATTATGGCTTTGTTTATACTCTTCTAGATGCCAAATTATCTGTAATGGTCACACATTTCAGGGGAAGGGAAAATGTTTCAAATAATGGCCCACTTCTGATTGAAGAGCGTTGACAGCTGTCAGCAGGGCCAGACTGAGAAAAGTTCAAGGCAGAGTCTGGGCTAATAAGGAAAAATGTTATCAATTAGTGTGTCTGAAATGGGTCCTAGAGAAACAAGGAGTGACATTTCCGCCCTAAATCTGCAGTCCTGTTATATTTTTCAGTCAGGTGAATGTGGGGGTGAAAACCCGCATAATATTTCAATATGGAAAAATGCTAATACCGTGTCTCATGGTAATTTGTTTAGATTTAATTTCATTTCCAGTCCCTAGGCATATTTATAAATATTAAGTAAAAAGTAGAATGAACTATATTTCAAAATACATAATGTATAAAAATTAAATGACATTGCTATTAACACAAAATTACATAATAAAATGATACTAATCTCTGAATAACAGTATTATAGTAAGTATCAACATATTATGTCCAAGTAGGATCATATAATTTGAATATTAGAAACTTTATTTTCTCTAATGGATTGCATCCCCATATGAATAAATTTATATCGAGACATTTTTAGTGACCTGTCCAGTAGCAAATAATTATTTACCGGTGGAGATAAGACTGGAAATGTAATCTTAAGGGCACAGAGTATATACTGTGCCTTACTGAATGGAAGAAAGAAAACACGTAGATACCTAACAATGTGCATGACATCTGTCAGTGGTAGTTCACCGTATGTGAATTAACTAAATATCTATAAATTGCATTTTAACGTCTGGACCAATCTTGAAACTAGACATAATAAAATGTTTTCCGTTATCTCCTTTTAGAGTACCTCTCCCCGCTTCTTCTAAAGATCATTGAGGTCAAAAAAAGGGAAGAATAAGTCAGAATGATGGATTTGGTGTCTGCGTGGGAGAAGATAAAAGTTGAAGCTAGAAGAATGTGGATTGGATAAATATAGAAACTTGATCCTATTTGTGATCTTTTTAAAAATCAAGTGAAACTTGGCAACTTCATAGAGTGACACCACCCATAAAGGCTTTCAAAGGGCTTTCTCGGAACCGCTAATAGGAAATATAGAAAGAAATGTAAGTGGATATAGCTTGCATACATAAGTGAGAAGAAGTGATATTTCTGGACCAAATTTGCAATAAAACATGTGCCAACTCTTTCTCTGTAGAAGTAGACGTAAAAGGTCTTTCTTTGTCACATTTATAAACTCTCGTTAAACGTATTTTGCATATTGACTGGCACAAATAAAAGCATTTTGCTACAGATAAAGCAATACGAAGTCAGAGTGCCTGTATAAGAGTCTCTCAAGCCCTCTTTGGCATCACGGCCTTCCCCATTCACTATTTGTGTCATGTCTTGAGTCGTGGAGCCATTTCATCCCTGGGTTGGCTTCTAGGAACTCTGTTCTCAGCAGTGGAGAGGACTGTGGATTTGTGAGCACCATATTCAGTGCTAAACAATGACAAAATTGGGCCTGAATGTGAAAATATTCTAGAAGGAGAAGAGACAGATTCCAACCGCTGAAACACCCACTGGCAAACTCTCGTTTTAAAAAAATCTGGTATCCCACATTTTTCCATCTTCCACAAGCTACCAAAACATGATGTCTCATCATTTCAAGGCTGAATTGCTACATGTCTGCGCACCGAAGATTTGCCTAAAATCATTTTTGGACCGTATCCTTCATTACACGTTGCCAATGCAATTACTCTGCATGGGACTTAATTATATCTTTGCCATATTTGTAATGATTTTAATTTGGTCACTGCATGTACATATGTTATTTCTTACACTTTTCTGTGTGGCTGCAGTCAAACCTGTAAAATATTTTCTTTAGTGAAGTTTCTTTTTTCTCTTAATGTTCTTGTGAAAATATAGAACATAGAACAACAAAGCAAAAAAAAAAAAAGAACAAGAGCGAGAAAGCAATACTTTACTTCTAATATCTGACAAAATATCACTTACATTATTCGAGGAGATAAAACTGCACATATTTATCCATGCTTTCAGTTTCACTGTGTAATTGAAAAACACTGGGAATTCCCTGAATACTCTAAATCTATTCATTTGGAGAGATACATAAAATTGGTCTCACAGTTAACAAAGAAACAAGTGAATAAAAACAAATTTCAAAATTCATATTAACATCATGCTATTCAGCCATTACACACGGTGCTGTAAAGACATTTAATGATATGGAAATATGGCTGTAATGCTTCGATAGGTGAAGGAAATAAGTTAAATGCAAAGAAAATGAATCCATTAATTTAGGAAAAACTTATGTTGACAAATTCAGTGGAGGGAGCCTGAAAGACGATGCCCTCAAATACAGGTAGTAATCATATCTGCACTGAGAAATTATAGATCAATTAAAATTTTCCTCATGTGTATCACATTTTAATATTTATTACATGTCTACCTATAATTATGTAATAAATTATAAGACTGGGACGCCCGGGTGGCTAGGGCGGTTAAGCATCTGACTCTTGATCTCAGCTCAAGGTCTTGATCTAAGGGTCATGAGTTCAAGTCCCATATGTGGCTCCATGCTGGGAGCCTCTTTAAAAACAAGCAAACAAACAAACAAACAAACAAACATGTTACACGAGTTTATTTGGGGTTTATTTAGTACCATCGTGACGATCAAGAGACCACTATCGGCTGCCTCTGGGGCTGTTCTCCAGAGGCAGGTTGGTGGGTTGACGAGCCAAGGAAGGACTGAATGACTACACCAGCCATACCACTAGCTGTGTGTCTTTACAGAAGTCTAAACTCTGGCTGCCTACTCATCTCATTTGAAAAACGAAGATCACGCCAGCGACACTCCCATGGAGTCATCTTGATTAAATGAGTCCATGTGCCTAGATATTGTCCGGCACCTATTGTTATGTAAGTGCTTTTAACTACATAAAAGTAGCTACCTATAAGTGGGTGATGACAATCTATTTCTCAAATTCAAAATATTCAGCTGTTATTTCTTCAAACAAGACAGACATATGAAAATAAAAGCCGTTATAAATGGCCATCACAAAATGCGTAGGATACATGGCACGTAATGCATGGGTTCTACATGTATTCTCAAATGGTTTGAAACTCTTTTTTTTTTTTTTTTTATTCTGGAACATGGCTATGTGACTGACAAATAAACATTGCCATGCTTGCAATAGTATGTGAGAGTGTATGGATGTATATGGGCAGAAAGCAATCCCAGCGTGACTCAGAACAATTATGTTTTCAAAGAAGACTAATTATGACTTAAGGGATGGAAAATATTATAATCTATGCACTTATACAGTTGGTAACTGAATCTAATTATGAATTGTCTTTTCTATGACCTCGTCTTAGTTACATAAAGATAATTATTCCATCTGTGAAAACTTATAAAAATATAATGTCTTCTGAAAGGCTTGTGGAAAGCTAAAAAACTAAGCTCAACTAAGCCAGCTCCCCATAGGGAAAAACAGATGGCCATTAATATAATGTCTCCATCTTTAGAAAACCGTTGAGTGGCTCGGTCAAAATGATATATCAAAAGCCTAATAATTTGCGATGGTCAGGAAATCCTAAAGCTTAGGGGAAAAAGGAAAATTCTCAAAATCATGGTTTCTAAAATGTTACTTAATAAAAGTAAGATAAAACCCTTCTCTCCCACAATTTAATTAAGCATGTCTAACTTCTGATATTAAGATCCAAATGTGTTAAGTAAGCAAATTTTATAAAACCTCAGTGCGAAACAAATAATAAAACGCAGCTCTGAGGGCTGTGAGCAGTTAAATTATTACAGGGGAAGTATTCTTTTCCTTTCTCTCTCTCTCAAAATGAGAGAGAGAGAGACAGAGCACACAAGTGGGGGAGAGGGCAGAGGGAGGTTGAGAGACAGAGACAGAGAGAGTCAGAGAATCTTAAGCAGGCTCCACGATCAGCACAGACACTAACGTAGGACTCAGGCTCACAACCATGAGATCATGACCTGAGCCACAATCAAGAGTCAGGTACTTAATCGACTGAGCCACCCAGGCGCTCCCCCACCTTTCTTTTAATTTAAGGAGTTATGTGTTTATAAAAGGGGAAAAAAATGTAGACTTTGAAATGTCTATTAACAGTCCCCTTTTATTCCATAAGTACCTTTATAATTACTGTTAGAGCAGTAGCATGGGTGGTTGGTGACAGGTTATAGAATATATCTTGAACTCGAATTTTTTTTGTCAAACACTACCTCAATATTCACTCCAAAAAAAAAAGGTACTGTATATTTGTGGAAATCTATTTAACCCCTGTCCACTTACTGAAATACAAAAGCAATTATCTTGAAATTATTAGGTTGTTGTACTCTTTCAGCTGAAAAATCTTGGGAAATCTGTATTGTCTACTATGTTGTTTCCCATGTTAATGTCTGCCTTTATATTTAACTTACATACATATATATTTTTATTTTGTTCCTTTTTAAATTAATCATTTAATACGATATTAGCTTTTAATTAAATATTTTGAATTTTTGAATCAGTGCTTCAAGGCCATCTGCAATTCCAGACACTGGGATGTTGCTTCCCTGGATCTACTGACTCAGGCCCGTGACTGTTTGTCCCTCACTTCAAGGTGCCAGTGTATCCGGCACTCAGACTAATCACAGTCTGCAGAAAGAGAGAAGATGAGTCACAGAATCAATGATACAGAAACAGCATTGACAACAGTTGATGACCGACTGGATTTCAAGAGAGACTGTCTAGGGAATGTCAAAGGTAGGCTTCAAAGTACTAAGGTATCTCCCTGCAAAACTTACAGGTGAAGATTCTAAGTGGGCACTTGGTGATTCCATACTCAGTATTGTAATTGTTGTCATGGGATGTTTCCTTTCACTCCATTGCTGTAAGAAAGGCTTACTTTTAATTCTTTAAAATGACGTAATCCATCCCTAACCCCGGGATGATTGGCAAACTGACATGGTTAGGAGGAGAACATGACCTGAGAGTAAAAAAAAAAAGAACTAACATCTTTTGGTCACTGTGGTACACATACTATTGTATACCAGTATCTCTCCTACAATTTGGCTGGGTTATGTGATTAGATTTCTAACCATTTATAAATAAAGGTGATGGCTATCACTTCAGACCTGGAGCAGTGAAGGACCTGTGAATAATTATTTTGTCTTTCTCTCTCCCTTCTCTGGCAAGCAGGTGCTGTCGTTATGAGATGATAGAACCTCAATCAAGGTAGGGGCACTGGCAACTGTGTGGAACTGAATATTGTACCCCCATGAGTCTCATTAAATATTTGTGGTATGAGGTTACTGAAAGGTGGGCAGTTACTTGACTACATAGCCCAGCACCCTAATAAAACCCCCAACTATATTCCTGGAACCATAAGAGGTACTTCGTGTTTCCTCTTGTTAATTTTCTTTGTAATCAGTGGGATATTAATTGTAAACCTCCGTTTAAAAAGAGAAGAAAGAAGGCCAAAGTGGGGTTATATAAACTAATGAGAAAAAAAGGAGTCACAAAGGCCAGCTATAGATAGTAGCTGGAATCAAGTCTTGTCAGAGTAATAAAAGAGATAAAAATGCCTAACCTGAAAGAATACAAGAAGTTGAATAGGGTCAGAGTGGGGGAGAAAGATGATGTGCCCAGGGACAAGTACATTTGCATATTAATTTCAAAAACATTATTTCAGACAGCTGCCCAAGTTAAGCCATTTCCAAGTTAAGACATTAAGGGTAGTTAAATAGGGTACAAATCTCCAGAGTCTGTATAATTCAGCTAATTTCTTCCTGTGTATATGTCAAGCCATGGCCTCTCTAGTTCAACCTAACCCAGTCTGGATTTTTTTAGGATATTTTCTCCACATTTTTAGGTACTGAATTAATTATTTGGCCATTTCCTCACTATTTTGGAAGCAAATACTTAAACTCTTTCATATTGAGCTTAATTTTTTCTTTTGATTTCAAATATTAACCTTTTATTTATGTTGATATTCTAGAGAGTAAAATATTTTAGGTATACCTAAATCTCCAGTAGTAGTAATTATATTTCTTCCTTTCTAATCATACCTCTCCTGCCCACTAACCCAACTGTTAAATCTGACCCTCCTAACTATTATCTGACTGATGGATTCAATTCAACTTGTTTACATCAGGAAAAATTAGTTGAATTATTGTGCATAGACACTTGTATGTTCAGTCCTGTAGATTTCTATTCCCAGTTTCAAGCCCAGAGGCTATAACCACATGCTTGAGTTGAGTGCCAGAGAGAAAAAATTGAAAAGCCAAGGGCACATGGGACACACAGGGAAATAAATAGCCAAGGACTTGCTCATCTCACAATACCTAATAACCAATAATCTAAAAGTACATCACATGCATGCATACACACACACGCATAAAATTCCAAAATGTTTGTTTTTTCCCCATTTTCACATGGAAAGGCTTTTAGTATTTAAACATTAAGTGGGATAAATATTGAGGGTTTTGTCATATATTTTAATATGCTAAAAAGTTACTTTCATTCCTAGTTTTTAAAGAGTTTTTGTTATAAATATGTGGTTTTTTTGTGTTTTTTTTTTTGTTTTTATAAAATGAGATTATGAATTGAGATTACCAGGTGGTTTCTTTCTTTCAATTTGGTCTGATAGGGTACAGAATAGAGTGAATATTTTCCATAATATTGAGACATTTTTGCATTCCTAATGTATATATACCACTTTGTATGTATATAATACATAACAAAAACTTAATACTTAATTTATAAAGTGTAAGCTATATATGTTATATATTACAAACTACCTATGGTATATATTGTAGGCAGTATATATATATATATATATATATATATATATGTTACACAAAATATAAATTTTAAGATATATAATATAGACTATCTAGCATATGATGATTTCCAGCTAATATCATATGAAAAATGATTCTACTAGTTCTTTCCTACACTGTCTTTTTTGGCATTAGGATATTATACCTATATAAACTGAATTGAGGAACTGTTGTGATTTGGATCACCATACAATATTATAGAGAGTAGATTTAATTTTTAATTGATCCCAAGTAGATTTTATCTTCATAATTAGTTGAATCTGATTCATTTTTAGTTTCTGTGAATAAAAGTAATCAAAGTTGCATTCATTATATACAAAAACAAAAATTATGTTTAAACAAACAGAATGTTTTTTTTAAAGGCTTCTGCTGTGTGTGTGTGTGTGTGTGTGTGTGTGTGTGTGTGTGTGTAGTTCTATACAGGTTGAATACTATTATTCATGCAGATATGCCACTGATCCACCGATTAGAAAATATAATATATATCCCAAATTTCCTTTATTATCAGTTTAATTCTAATGAATATACGGCTTTCAGATAGTATAGAACCAATAAATAATGACTTTCAATGGTAAAAATAACTAAAAAAACAAATTTAGAAAATAAAAGCTTCATAGAACGATGAACAAAGTATACTTTTGAAGATTTCTTGAACCATGAAATAAATCATGGTTTAACAAAATCACCAGTTACCATGCATGTAAAGCATGAGAATTTCCACAATCATAAAATTATTCAAAGGGAGACATTTTTCCCCAAAACATTGTTTGGATAAATATGAAACACTACGAGTTCATTATTTTCATCACATAAATAATATCTGGCAAATTGAATGTATGTATCACCATAGAAACAAGGAAAGGAAAAATATTTTTCTTCTTACCAACAATGCATTCTACTGTCCCAAGAATGTATTACAAAATTATTTATTTTGTCTTCAATTTCCATTAAGTATATATTATTTTGTTTTTCACTTGTTGAAAATCTTTTTAGCCATTGCTTACTACAGTAAATAAAGACAGTTACCCTCTATCTGACATTTTTTTGCTGATGTTGTATTAGTAACTACATAACACATGGTCAAATATATCATCTAAATGTTCCTTTCTTCAATTATCAATTGTTTTCAGTACATATTTTTTATGACTATAATAGCTATAAATGTATTCTACCATCAAAAGCAATACTTAGTAAGCACCACTGCCAAATGGTGTGGAAAATATAATTTTGTATTGAAAAAGGCATAATATAAACATGACTTTTTAAAGACCTAAATCTTAGTGAATGGAAAAAAATTTAAAGCCATATACTTCATTGTGTGTGTGTGTATGTGTGTGCATGTAGAATACACAATTTAAAAATTTATAAAATAGTATCATAATTTTCTAAATTTTTTTTCTTTTTAATGTTTATCTATGTTTGAAAGAGAGAAAGACAGGATGCCAGCAGGGGAGGGGGAGAGAGAGAGGGAGACATGGAATCCGAAGCAGGCTCCAGGCTCCAAGCTGTCAGCACAGAGGTCCAATGTGGGGCTCGAACTCACGAGCCGTGAGAACATGACCTGAGCTGAAATTGGATGCCCAGCTGACTGAGTCACCCAGGCACCCCTAAAATACTATCATAGAACCAAATAGTACCTGATTCAGATGAACTGGTTAAGGTATTAAAAGCATTTTAGCCACCATGCAAAAGCACTGTATTTGACAACTGAAGTAATATTATTTTAAAATCTGAACAAACATGACAAAACATGAAGGAGGTGATTATGTTTTCTCTACTTTAAAGTGTTTTTTTTAAACTTTTATGTTTATTTATTTTTGAGAGAGAGACAAAGCACAAGCAGAAGAGGGTCAGAGAGAGAGGGAGACACAGAATCTGAAGCAGGCTCCAGGCTCCAACCTGTTAGCCCAGAGCCTGATGCCGGGCTGGAATTCAAGAACCATGAGATAACGACCTAGGATGAAGTCAGATGCACAACTGATTGAGCCACCCAGGCACACCTAAAGTATTTTTTTTACTATTTCCTTACTTAGTTTGAGAGAGAGACAGAGAGAAAGAGCACACAAGTATGGGAGAAGCAGAGAGAGGGAGAGAGAGAATCCCAAGCAGGCTCTGCACTGTCAGCTCAGAGCCTGATGCAGGGCTATATCCACAAACCACAAGATCATGACCTGAGCTGAAATCAGTAGTCAGATGCTCAACTGACCCAGCCACCCAGGTGTCCCTAGAGTGTTTATTATGTATGCAAAGGATCCCTTGTTCTAAAGTAAACAATAACTTGGTTGGTTCCATCACTCAATTTTTGGAAAATGATGTACTCACCTTATTCACACTAGAATTAACTGTAAAGCTAAGTGAAATGTGGATACCACACTCCACAGATTCAGATTCATCATTTAGGTGTGTTTAACAGCTCCAGCGTGATTCTAAGGCAGATAGTTCAAGGATACCACGGCCATCATCCTCATCCTCACCATCACCATCATCACCATCATCGTTATCATCATCAACATCTTATCCAGCATGTACTGGGTACTTCATGGTTATTAGTATACAAAGAGTATGCCATTCTTTAACTGATTTATCTTACAACAATTCTATGGCATATGCTCCATTATTATTGCTATCTTATAAATGCAGATAGTGAACCCATAGAAATAGCTTTGCTTAGCCATGTAATAATTGGTCAGGCCAGAGTTAAATCCGAGCA